>NC_050104.1:131223348-133723348 GCF_902167145.1 Zea mays
GCAAAGGACGGCAAAAGGAAGAAGGTAAAATCTAGAGCCTCCACTAAATATACAACATCTAGTGATGAGGGTAGCTCTAGTGAAGATGAGGATAACTTGCTTACCCTTTTTGCCAACCTTAACATGCAACAAAAGGAAAAGTTAAATGAATTGATAGGAGCTATTCATGAGAAGGATGAACTTTTGGATAGCCAAGAGTAATTCCTTATTAAGGAAAATAAGAAGCATGTTAAGGTAAAAAATGCTTATGCTCAGGAGATAGAAAAATGTGAAAACTTGACTAGAGAGCTTAGCATTTGCCATGACACTATTTCCAACCTTAGAACTGAGAATGTTAGTTTAATTGCTAAGGTTGAGAAATCAAATGTTTGCCATGATTCAATTGACAATCTTAGGAGTGAAAATGCTAGTTTAATTGCTAAGATTGATAAATTGAATGAGTCAATTTCTAGCCTTAAAATTGAGAATGCTAGTTTAATTTCCAAGGCTAGAGATTTTAATGTTTGCAATGATTCTATTTCCTGTCTTAGAGATGAGAATGCTACATTACATGCTAAGATAGAAGAATTAAAATTATGCAAAGCCTCTACATCTACTATTGATCATGTCATCATTTGTACTAGATGTAGAGACATTAGTGTTGATGCTATTCATAATCACCTAGCTTTAATTAAACAACAAAATGATCATATAGCACAACTAACTAATAAAATTAATTAGCATGAAATTGAGAATGAAAAATTTAAATTTGCTAGAAGCATGCTCTATAGTGGGAGACGCCCTGGCATTAAGGATGGCATTGGTTTCCAACAGGGAAGCAATGTCAAACTTAATGCCCCCAAAAAATTGTCTAACTTTGTAAAGGGCAAGGCTCCCATGGCTCAGGATAACGAGGGTTACATTTTATATCCTGCTAGTTATCCTGAGCACAAGATTAGAAGAATTCATGCTAGAAAGTCTCAATCTGTTTCCCATCATGCTTTTATGTACAAGAATGAGGCATCTAGCTCTAGGCATTCTACCCATGTTAAAATGCCTAAAAAGAAAACTCCTACTACATTAAATGAACCTAATGTTCCATTTAAGACTTTTGATGCATCTTATGTGCTTACTAACAAATTAGGCAAAGTAGTTGCCAAATATGTTGGGGGCAAACACAAGGGCTCCAAGACTTGTGTTTGGGTACCCAAGGTGCTTGTTTCTAACGTCAAAGGACCCAATACTGTTTGGGTACCTAAGAACAAGGCCTAAAACTGTTTTGCAGGTTTATGCATCCGAGGACTCAAGTTGGATCATTGATAGCGGATGCACAAACCATATGGCAGGGGAGAAAAAGATGTTCTCCTTCTACGAGAAAAACGAAGATCCCCAAACAGCTATCACATTCGGGGATGGAAATCAAGGTTTGGTCAAAGGACTTGGTAAAATTGCTATATCACCTGACCATTCTATTTCCAATGTTTTTCTTGTAGATTCTTTAGATTACAATTTGCTTTCTGTATCTCAACTATGCAAAATGGGTTACAACTGTCTTTTTACGGATATATGTGTTACTGTCTTTAGAAGAAGTGATGATTCAGTAGCATTTAAGGGAGTATTAGAGGGTCAGCTATACTTAGTTGATTTTAATAGAGCTAAACTTGATACTTGCTTAATTGCTAAGACTAACATGGGTTGACTCTGGCATCGCCGACTAGCCCATGTTGGGATGAAGAGTCTTCACAAGCTTCTAAAGGGAGAACACATTTTGGGACTAACAAATGTTCATTTTGAGAAAGACAGGGTTTGTAGCGCATGTCAAGCAGGGAAGCAAGTTGGTACCCACCATCCATACAAAAACATCATGACGATAGACAGGCCACTGGAGTTACTCCACATGGATCTATTTGGTCCGATAGCTTACATAAGCATCGGCGGGAGTAAGTACTGTCTTGTAATTGTGGATGATTATTCTCGCTTCACTTGGGTATTTTTTTGCAGGAAAAATCTCAAACCCAAGAGACCTTAAAGGGATTCTTGAGAGGGCTCAAAATGAGTTCGGATTAAGAATCAAAAAGATAAGAAGCGACAACGGGACGGAGTTCAAGAACTCTCAAATTGAAGGCTTTCTGGAGGAGTAAGGAATCAAGCATGAGTTCTCTTCTCCCTACACACCTCAAAAAAATGGTGTAGTGGAGAGGAAGAATAGAACTCTACTGGACATGGCGAGGACCATGCTTGATGAGTACAAGACTCCGGACCGGTTTTGGGCTGAGGCGATTAACACCGCCTACTACTCCATCAACCGGCTCTACCTTCACCGAATCCTCAAGAATACATCATATGAACTCCTCACCGGTAAAAAGCCCAATGTTTCATATTTTAGAGTCTTTGGTAGCAAATGTTGTATTCTTGTTAAAAGAGGTAGAAAATCTAAATTTTCTCCTAAGGCTGTAGAAGGCTTTTTACTTGGTTATGACTCAAACACAAGGGCATATAGAGTCTTCAACAAATCCACTGGATTAGTTGAGGTTTCTTGTGACATTGTGTTTGATGAGACTAACAGCTCTTAAGTAGAGCAAGTTGATCTTGATGAACTAGATGATGAAGAGGCTCCGTGCGTCGCGCTAAGGAACATGTCCATTGGGAATGTGTGTCCTAAGGAATCCGAAGAGCCTCCACAAGCACAGATCAACCATCATCTTCAAATCAAGCATCTCTGCCAACTCAAGATGAGGATCAGGCTCAAGACAATGAAGAAGAAGATCAAGAAGATGAGACACCTCAAGAGGAATACAATGATCAAGGGGGAGATGACAATGATCATGACAAGGAAGATGATCAAGAAGAACAGGGTCAAAGACCGCCACACCCAAGAGTCCACCAAGCGATTCAAAGAGATCACCCCATGAACTCCATCCTCGGCGATATTCATAAGGGGGTAAAAACTCGATCTCGAGTCGCTCATTTTTGTGAACATTACGCTTTTGTTTCCTCTATTGAGCCATACAGGGTAGAGGATGCATTAAGAGATTCGGATTAGGTGTTGGCAATGCAAGAGGAGCTCAACAACTTCACGAGGAATAAGGTATGGCATTTAGTTCCACGTCCTAACCAAAATGTTGTAGGAACCAAGTGGGTATTCCGCAACAAGCAAAATGAGCATGGTGTGGTGACAAGGAACAAAGCTCGACTCGTGGCCAAGGGATATTCACAAGTCGAAGGTTTGGATTTCGGTGAAACCTATGCACCCGTAGCTAGGCTTGAGTCAATTCGCATATTACTTGCCTATGCTACTCACCATGGCTTTAAGCTTTATCAAATGGACGTGAAGAGTGCCTTCCTCAATGGACCAATCAAGGAAGAGGTCTATGTTGAGCAACCTCCCGGCTTTGAAGATAGTGAGTGCACTAACTGAGAGCACCTAGAGGGGGGGGTGAATAGGTGATCCTGTAAAACTTCAAAACTTAAGCCACAAAAACTTGTTAAGTGTTAGCACAATTATGGCCAAGTGGCTAGAGAGGAGTCAAAACACAATAACCACAAGAAATCAATCACAGAGATGACGCGGTGGTTATCCCGTGGTTCGGCCAAGTACAAAACTTGCCTACTCCACGTTGTGGCGTCCCAACGGACGAGAGTTGCACTCAACTCCTCTCAAGTGATCCAATGATCAACTTGAATACCACGGTGTTCTTGCTTTTCTTTTCTCAATCCCGTTTGCAAGGAATCTCCACAACTTGGAGCCTCTCGCCCTTACAAAAGATGTTCACAGAGAATCACGGAGCAAGGGAGGGATTAGCAACTCACACACGACACAAAGATCACAGCGAATACGCACACACAAGACCCAGACTTGAGCTCAAGAGACTAGCACACTAGAACGGAGCTCAAATCACTAGAATGTCGAACAAGTGCGCAAGATTGATGTGTGAGTGATCAAGAGTGCTCAAGGAATGCTTGGTTATTTCCTCCATGCGCCTAGGGGTCCCTTTTATAGCCCCAAGGCAGCTAGGAGCCGTTGAGAACAAATCTGGAAGGCCATCCTTGCCTTCTGTCGTCGGGCGCACCGGACAGTCCGGTGCACACCGGACACTGTCCGGTGCCCGATTTATTTCCATAACAGGCGCAGCCGACCGTTGCCGACCGTTGCAGATCTGGCGCACCGGACAGTCCGGTGCACACCGGACAGTCCGGTGCCTCCTTCCGACCGTTGGCCAGACCACGTGTCGCGCGCGGATTCCGCGGCCGACCGTTGGCTCGGCCGACCGTTGGCTCACCGGACAGTCCGGTGCACACCGGACAGTCCGGTGAATTTTAGCCGTATGCCGTCGGCAATTTCCCGAGAGCGGCGTCTTCAGGTCGAGGCAGCCTGGCGCACCGGACACTGTCCGGTGCACCACCGGACAGTCCGGTGCCCCAGACCGAAACAGCCTGTTGGCTGTACACAGCCAACATTCTCCTTTTCTTCTTCTCTCTGTTTCTAACACTTAGACACATACATTAGTACACAAAACCAATGTACTAAGGCTTAGAAACATACCTTTACTTGAGATTTGCACTTTGTTCATCCATGGGCATAGATTTACATTTAAGCACTTGTGTTGACACTCAATCACCAAAATACTTAGAAATGGCCCAAAGGCACATTTCCCTTTCAATCTCCCCCTTTTTGGTGATTTATGCCAACACAACATAAAGCAATTGGAACAAGTGCAAAATCACTTCAAATAGAATAAATTTGAGTTCTATTCACTTTTGGCATATATGGATCATCCTTTGCCACCACTTGGTTTGTTTTTGTAACACCCACTTTGTATTTGCTAGAGATAATACCAATAGAGAAACAATTTCTCTTTATATGAGTTTGATCTTTATGCATCATCATATGAGAACACCATGTCCAAGAACAATTAATAAAAAGATATGCTACTAAATTGTTGCATCATGCTGGATATTTTATTTTGTGTGCATTTTGTGACAAGAAAAATATTAAAGACCAAAAAGAAAATTTAAACCCTAAAAGAAATTCTTGAATCTAGAAAAGAGAAAGAAATGAATAATGTAAGGATTAAAATATGTAAATGAAGATACATTATTCCAACATTAGAGTGTGAATTTGTATCATGGACTCAAAACAGAAACTCACAATTCAAATTCAAATTTGGATTTAAAAGAGTTAAGGATAAAAGAAAACAGGAAATAAAATTAAAAAAAGGAAAACATAGCAACTGGGCCGCAGACCACCTATTTGGCCCATTGGTGTTTTCCTCACGCGCGGCCCGGTTCTTTGCCGCACCCACGCGTCGTCCTGAGTCGCTGTGAAGTCGGGCCCACATGCCAGCACCCTCTCTCCTGCGCGCAAGACTCTCACTTCCGCGTGGGCCCGTGCTGTCAGCGTTATCCGCGCGATCCTCACCGCCGCAACAGCCATGGCCCTGATGTCCGCTAGCTCGCGGGATTCGTGGAATCCGTTGGCCGTTAACTGCCCAACCTCACCGGCCATAAAACCCTGGGTTCCCGAACCTTGCGCGCCGCTCATCCCTGCCAAGAAACCCGCCGCCACCTCCAGAATTGCGTCCGCAGAGAGGAAGTGACCCGCCGCCGTTGACTCCGCCCTGTATCGCCGCCGGGCGGCCCGTGGGTGGCCGGTTGTGTTCGCCGGACCACGGGGAAACCATACGCGTGCTCGGACCGTGAAGATAGGCTTCTGCTCGGCGTGAATTGCTCGCCGGACTTCGCATTCGCCGCAAATCCGCCTCGTCGTGTGGCCTGCATCTTCGGGGCTTCGATCACCGGTATGTGTGTGGTCATCCGTTTCCTATAGGCGCTAGCATAGAGTAGGACCCTTTCGAGGGTCGAATTAGGGCGTAATGGACGCAATTGCCGCACGTCGGGGGCGCGCCACCGTGGCGACTGGGCGATGCCGCCGGAGTTAGGACCGAAGGAAGGAGAAGGATTGCGTGCCATCGATTTCTCGTTGTATGGCTCGGATTAGATGGCGGGTAACGCTTTGGTGGGTTTCGCGTCAGCCGTTGATATCCGATCGGATGGATCGGGTGGCTCGGGATAAAATTAAATCTGTGCCGTAGGATCGTGATCCTGTGGACGGCAATGTGTACCGCTTCGCTTATACCATGATTTAATCTAGAACGTAGGTGGCCGATCGGACGGCCCAAGTCTGTTCATACCCCTTCGTGGGTCATTTTTGTTAAAGAGCCCCTGAACTTCATAGGAATCAACCCGCCGTCCAGTAGTCACTGTGCGCTGTGTCTCGGGTAACTTGCCCCGAGCCCCCTGGGTTTCTCTAGATTTGAGGCCCAGTCCAGCACAGTTTTAAATTAATTAAATGATTAGGAAATTGGATTTTTAATACAAAAATAAATTCTAGAACTTGAATAAATCATATAAAATCCATTTTTAGTCCAAATTCATCCATTCCAGTTCCTAAAATTTTGTAATTTTATTATTTATCACTTAGTGCCTCTGTTTTATCATGACCACAGTAAGAAATTTAATTCCACACTTAATCTTATTCTAAACACATAAAACCTTTGAAAATGCATAACTTAAAGTCTGTAACTCAGAAAATTATGATTCCAGTTCCTAGGTTTTTATTTTAATATGTAGAATATCTCTGTGTATTTTGTTTACATGCTTGGTGTAATGTTAATTTTCCCTATATCCTGTGCTTGTTTGTATTGTGGCGAGTAGAAGAGCCCGTTGCTGAGGATCTTGGTGAGCAGCAGATTGAAGTAGCTGAGCAGGAGCTCATTGAAGGCAAGTTGTGCCCTTGACCACTTTTTACCCAATAATGTTCTTTAATATCACTTATCCATGCATAGGTTAATTTTGATGGGACCCAATAGGTTACCCTAGATTGTTTATCTCATTACCTTGTTCACCCCTGAATCACTTGGGTAGTTTGCTATTGCTTTACATGGTTTTGGGATAATCATTTATTACCTCTATGTTCCAGTTATTTTTGTTATTCTATTTATGTTCATGTTGAGATCATTAATGTTAATTGGAACATAGAGCTTAACTTGAGAACCACGTGCCACCACAAGGGTTTAATGGGACGCCCTTGGCTGACTAATTAGGAAATCTAGTGGAAGACTACCTTACCCGAAAGGGGCAAGGGCAGTAGGGGAGAGGTCAGTGCGGGGAGGTCCCTGGTTGATTTTGCTGCGATGGCGGTCAGCCAGGAACCCTGTACTGGATCTTCCTATAAACTGTAGCGGGTTTTCGGAAGCTAGTGGAACTTTGTAAAGGCCTCGTAGTGTTGCCCTGCCGCGCTTCCTAGGTAGAGGTGTATGGGATTCATGACCCCTTGGCAGATGGGTAACATGACTTGTGGGTAAAGGGTACAACCTCTGCAGAGTGTAAAACTGGTATACTAGCCGAGCTCACGGTCATGAGCAGCTCAGGACTCTCCGATGTTTAAATTATGGAACTTAAATTCAATTTTGTCATTTGCATTGCATGGGTTTGTTATTAATTTTGTTCTATTACTTTACTTATGGTTTGGTATTTACTTACACTTAGTAACTGCTAATAAAATTTTGACCAACTACTTAAAAGCAATGCTCAGCTTTAACCCCTATCATTGATCAGCCTTACACTTCACATGAGCTCCCACCTTTGGTGAGTTCATGTCACATTATTCCCCACAACTTGTTGAGCGATGATCATGTGTGAGCTCACCCTTGCTGTCTCACACCCCCCCCCCACAGGAGATGATCAGGTGGTTCAGGAGGAGCCGCCTAACACTGAGGAGTTCGATCTGATCTAGGTGGCGTATCCCAGTCGACATTGGCGCCGACGATCCTTAGTTCGTTTTATCTTTATTATGTTATTTTGTAATAAGTCTTCCGCTATGTAATAAATTCTCTGATGTTTTATGACATTTATCTCTATACACTCTGTTATTATATATGTTGTCTTCTTGGCGCATGTATGAGATGCACCTGGCTTTGTTCCTTAAAGCCGGGTGTTACAGAAGTGGTATCAGAGGAAATGTTGACTGTAGGACGAAACCTAGATAGAAATGGACAAACCCTTACCTACTTATCTTACTTCGATTCTCTCTATACTTATCTTGATTCTGTCTCACCTTCTACTGTTCTACTCTGATGATTCTTACCTTTTCTACTCTGAGACAAGATGGATTTCACACCTTGGAATCCTACATTTATGACCTTTTTAAGAGATAGGAAACCTAAGACAAAATTAAAATTATTTTCTCTATTAAAAATGTTGGTTGATTGTTCTGATGATCAATGCCTGATTTGCTTCTTTGATTGATTGAAATAGTATAGACGGGTATCTTAGCATGTACCACCATAAGGTAATGAATTAACATTAGTAGGTGACACACTAATCTAATTAGCTAATAAATCCCTCGCAGTAACATTTCTCGTAATTACATGCCTTGTCTACAATCTTTTCTTACCCTGTGTTCCTAACCCGGATGGGCTACCCCTATAGTGTTAGAAGAGAGCACTATAGACGTGATCCTTGGTATATCATGGTTAAGAAAGGCAAAGGTAGTTTATACACTGTGCTAAAGGAACCATTGAACTCACCAGTTCCAAAGGAGAAAGATTTGAAGTTGGAATTGCAGCAACTACCACCATCAGACTAGCGCCATTCTTAGTCGATGAAAAGTTTGTTGGTGACAACATCCGTGTGGTTAAGGATTTTTTGGATGTCTTTCCAGAGGAGTTACTAGGGATGCCACCAGATAAGGAAGTTGAGTTTGTCATAGATCTCTTACCTAGAACTGCTCCTATTTCTAAATGGACATATAAGATGTCTGTAGAAGAGTTAAAAGAACTCAAGAAGCACTTAACAGAGTTGCAAGAGGCTGGATACATTCGTCCGAGTTCCTCGCCTTAGGGAGCACCGGTACTGTTTGTACAGAAGAAAGATGGATCACAAGGGATGTGCGTGGATTATAGGTCCCTTAATGATGTTACCGTGAAGAACAAGTACCAGTTACCCTGCATTGAAGATTTATTTGATCAGATGAGAGGTGCAAGGGTATTCTCAAAGATTGATCTCTGATCGGAATACCATCAAATGAAGATTAGACCATCGGATATTCCTAAGACGGCTTTCTCAACCCGATATGGATTATATGAGTTTACTGTTATGTCATTTGGATTAACCAATGCACCAGCTTATTTTATGAACTTGATGAACAAGGTGTTTATGGAGTATTTGGACAGATTCGTCGTGGTATTCATCGACGATATTCTTATTTATTCTCAGAGTGATAGTGATCACGAGGAACATCTGAGGATGGTGCTACAGAAGCTACGAGATAATCAACTATATGCCAAGTTCAGCAAGTGCGAGTTTTGGATTGGCGAGGTGCCATTTCTTGGTCATATCATTTCTAATGGAGGAATAGCAGTGGATCCTGCTAAGGTTAAGGAGATAATGGAGTGGAGAGTACCCACTACAGTTACCGAGATTCGGAGTTTCTTGGGATTAGCAGGTTATTATCGGAGATTTATTGAAGGATTTTCTAAAATTGCTAAGCCTATGACTTCGCTTTTGGAGAAAGGAAAAGAATTTAAGTGGGACGAGAAGTGTCAAAACAGCTTTGATCTATTGAAGAAGAAGTTGATGTCGCCACCAGTATTGGTTATGCCAGATCTACAGAAAGGATTTGATATCTATTGTGATGCATGTGGCCAAGGCTTAGGATGTGTGCTCATGCAAGAAGGACATGTGATTGCTTATGCTTCTCGTCAGTTACGCAAGCATGAATTGAACTACCCTACTCATGACTTGGAATTGGCAGCCGTTGTGCATGCACTTAAGATTTGGAGACATTATATCATGGGGACCAAGTGCCAAGTGTATACGGATCATAAGAGTTTGAAGTATATATTCACTCAGAAGGATCTCAATCTTAGGCAACGCCGTTGGTTGGAGCTTATTAAGGATTATGATTTGGAGATTCACTATCACCCGGGCAAGGCAAATTTGGTTGCAGATGCCTTGAGTCGCAAAGAGCATGTTCATTCAGCTATTGTTGCCCAGCTACCCGATGAGATTGTTGAGGACTTCAGGAGACTTAACCTGGGGATAGTTGCTCATACTGAAGGAGTCACTATTGATGTGGAACCCACTTTGGAGCAAGTGATCCGCAAAGGACAAATTGGTGATGCTAAAATAAAAGAGATTAAGGATCTGATAACAGAGGGTAGAGGCCCGGAATTCACAGAGGATGAGCAAGGCACTATATGGTTCAAGAATCGGATATGTGTTCCCGATATTGATAGTCTTCGGGAAACCATATTGAAGGAGGCACATGATTCAGTTTATTCTATTCATCCGGGAAGTACAAAGATGTATCAGGATTTGAAGCAAAAGTATTGGTGGTATGGACTAAAGAGGGATGTGGCTGCACATGTGGCTATGTGCGATGTATGCCAAAGAGTTAAGGCTGAACACCAGAGGCCAGCTGGACTGTTGCATCCACTGAAGATACCTGAGTGGAAATGGGAAGAGATTGGTATGGATTTCATTACTGGATTGCCTCGCACCCAGAAAGGATATGATGCTATATGGGTGATTGTGGATAGATTGACTAAAGTGGCTCACTTTATTCCTGTGAAGACTACTTATAGAGGTTCTCAGCTAGCAGAATTGTATATGGCTCGGATTGTGTGTTTACATGGAGTACCAAAGAAGATCGTGTCTGATCGAGGTTCGCAGTTTACCTCAAGATTTTGGAGAAGCTTTCATGAGAACATGAGTACGAAGTTGAATTTTAGTACGGCTTATCACCCTCAGACTGATGGACAGACTGAAAGGACAAATCAAGTTTTGGAAGATATGTTGAGAGCATGTGCCCTTCAGCATGGAGGAAGTTGGGATAAGAGTCTGCCTTATGCTGAGTTCTCGTATAATAATAGTTACCAGGCCAGCCTGAAGATGTCACCTTTTGAAGCTTTATATGGGAGGAAGTGCAGGACTCCTTTGTATTGGGATCAGACTGGAGAAAGACAGTTCTTTGGGCCTGAATTGATTCAAGAAGCAGAAGAACAAGTCCGTATAATTCGAGAGAATTTGAGAGTGGCTCAAACCAGGCAAAAGAGCTATGCTGATAATAGAAGGAGACCACTGGAATTTGAAGAGGGAGATTATGTGTACCTCAAGGTGTCACCACTGCGTGGAATGAGGAGATTTAAAGTTAAGGGCAAATTGTCCCCTCGCTATATTGGACCATTCTTGATCTTTAGAAGAGTTGGGGAGATGGCATACCAACTCGAGTTACCGGATAGTCTATCGGATGTGCATAATGTGTTCCATGTATCTCAACTTAAGAAGTGTCTCCGTGTCCCTGAGGAACAGTTACCAATGGAAGAGCTCAGTGTTCAGGATGATTTGACTTACACGGAGTACCCGATCAAGATTTTGGATACATTGACTCGAGTTACAAGGAATAAGGTGATAAAGATGTGTAAAGTGCAATGGAGTCACCACAGTGAAGATGAAGCAACTTGGGAAAGAGAAGAAGAGCTGCGCATAGATTTTCCCCACCTTTTCTCGAGTTCTTCTTAAATCTCGAGGACGAGATTATTTTTAAGGGGGGTAGGATTTGTAACACCCACTTTGTATTTGCTAGAGATAATACCAATAGAGAAACAATTTCTCTTTATATGAGTTTGATCTTTATGCATCATCATATGAGAACACCATGTCCAAGAACAATTAATAAAAAGATATGCTACTAAATTGTTGCATCATGCTGGATATTTTATTTTGTGTGCATTTTGTGACAAGAAAAATATTAAAGACCAAAAAGAAAATTTAAACCCTAAAAGAAATTCTTGAATCTAGAAAAGAGAAAGAAATGAATAATGTAAGGATTAAAATATGTAAATGAAGATACATTATTCCAACATTAGAGTGTGAATTTGTATCATGGACTCAAAACAAAAACTCACAATTCAAATTCAAATTTGGATTTAAAAGAGTTAAGGATAAAAGAAAACAGGAAATAAAATTAAAAAAAGGAAAACATAGCAACTGGGCCGCAGACCACCTATTTGGCCCATTGGTGTTTTCCTCACGCGCGGCCCGGTTCTTTGCCGCACCCACACGTCGTCCTGAGTCGCTGTGAAGTCGGGCCCACATGCCAGCACCCTCTCTCCTGCGCGCAAGACTCTCACTTCCGCGTGGGCCCGTGCTGTCAGCGTTATCCGCGCGATCCTCACCGCCGCAACAGCCATGGCCCTGATGTCCGCTAGCTCGCGGGATTCGTGGAATCCGTTGGCCGTTAACTGCCCAACCTCACCGGCCATAAAACCCTGGGTTCCCGAACCTTGCGCGCCGCTCATCCCTGCCAAGAAACCCGCCGCCACCTCCAGAATTGCGTCCGCAGAGAGGAAGTGACCCGCCGCCGTTGACTCCGCCCTGTATCGCCGCCGGGCGGCCCGTGGGTGGCCGGTTGTGTTCGCCGGACCACGGGGAAACCATACGCGTGCTCGGACCGTGAAGATAGGCTTCTGCTCGGCGTGAATTGCTCGCCGGACTTCGCATTCGCCGCAAATCCGCCTCGTCGTGTGGCCTGCATCTTCGGGGCTTCGATCACCGGTATGTGTGTGGTCATCCGTTTCCTATAGGCGCTAGCATAGAGTAGGACCCTTTCGAGGGTCGAATTAGGGCGTAATGGACGCAATTGCCGCACGTCGGGGGCGCGCCACCGTGGCGACTGGGCGATGCCGCCGGAGTTAGGACCGAAGGAAGGAGAAGGATTGCGTGCCATCGATTTCTCGTTGTATGGCTCGGATTAGATGGCGGGTAACGCTTTGGTGGGTTTCGCGTCAGCCGTTGATATCCGATCGGATGGATCGGGTGGCTCGGGATAAAATTAAATCTGTGTCGTAGGATCGTGATCCTGTGGACGGCAATGTGTACCGCTTCGCTTATACCATGATTTAATCTAGAACGTAGGTGGCCGATCGGACGGCCCAAGTCTGTTCATACCCCTTCGTGGGTCATTTTTGTTAAAGAGCCCCTGAACTTCATAGGAATCAACCCGCCGTCCAGTAGTCACTGTGCGCTGTGTCTCGGGTAACTTGCCCCGAGCCCCCTGGGTTTCTCTAGATTTGAGGCCCAGTCCAGCACAGTTTTAAATTAATTAAATGATTAGGAAATTGGATTTTTAATACAAAAATAAATTCTAGAACTTGAATAAATCATATAAAATCCATTTTTAGTCCAAATTCATCCATTCCAGTTCCTAAAATTTTGTAATTTTATTATTTATCACTTAGTGCCTCTGTTTTATCATGACCACAGTAAGAAATTTAATTCCACACTTAATCTTATTCTAAACACATAAAACCTTTGAAAATGCATAACTTAAAGTCTGTAACTCAGAAAATTATGATTCCAGTTCCTAGGTTTTTATTTTAATATGTAGAATATCTCTGTGTATTTTGTTTACATGCTTGGTGTAATGTTAATTTTCCCTATATCCTGTGCTTGTTTGTATTGTGGCGAGTAGAAGAGCCCGTTGCTGAGGATCCTGGTGAGCAGCAGATTGAAGTAGCTGAGCAGGAGCTCATTGAAGGCAAGTTGTGCCCTTGACCACTTTTTACCCAATAATGTTCTTTAATATCACTTATCCATGCATAGGTTAATTTTGATGGGACCCAATAGGTTACCCTAGATTGTTTATCTCATTACCTTGTTCACCCCTGAATCACTTGGGTAGTTTGCTATTGCTTTACATGGTTTTGGGATAATCATTTATTACCTCTATGTTCCAGTTATTTTTGTTATTCTATTTATGTTCATGTTGAGATCATTAATGTTAATTGGAACATAGAGCTTAACTTGAGAACCACGTGCCACCACAAGGGTTTAATGGGACGCCCTTGGCTGACTAATTAGGAAATCTAGTGGAAGACTACCTTACCCGAAAGGGGCAAGGGCAGTAGGGGAGAGGTCAGTGCGGGGAGGTCCCTGGTTGATTTTGCTGCGATGGCGGTCAGCCAGGAACCCTGTACTGGATCTTCCTATAAACTGTAGCGGGTTTTCGGAAGCTAGTGGAACTTTGTAAAGGCCTCGTAGTGTTGCCCTGCCGCGCTTCCTAGGTAGAGGTGTATGGGATTCATGACCCCTTGGCAGATGGGTAACATGACTTGTGGGTAAAGGGTACAACCTCTGCAGAGTGTAAAACTGGTATACTAGCCGAGCTCACGGTCATGAGCAGCTCAGGACTCTCTGATGTTTAAATTATGGAACTTAAATTCAATTTTGTCATTTGCATTGCATGGGTTTGTTATTAATTTTGTTCTATTACTTTACTTATGGTTTGGTATTTACTTACACTTAGTAACTGCTAATAAAATTTTGACCAACTACTTAAAAGCAATGCTCAGCTTTAACCCCTATCATTGATCAGCCTTACACTTCACATGAGCTCCCACCTTTGGTGAGTTCATGTCACATTATTCCCCACAACTTGTTGAGCGATGATCATGTGTGAGCTCACCCTTGCTGTCTCACACCCCCCCCACAGGAGATGATCAGGTGGTTCAGGAGGAGCCGCCTAACACTGAGGAGTTCGATCTGATCTAGGTGGCGTATCCCAGTCGACATTGGCGCCGACGATCCTTAGTTCGTTTTATCTTTATTATGTTATTTTGTAATAAGTCTTCCGCTATGTAATAAATTCTCTGATGTTTGATGACATTTATCTCTATACACTCTGTTATTATATATGTTGTCTTCTTGGCGCATGTATGAGATGCACCTGGCTTTGTTCCTTAAAGCCGGGTGTTACAGTTTTTGCAAATCAAACTCAAATCTCTATCTCTAAGTCAAACACACATGTTGAAGCATAAAGAGAGTCATTCCAAAAGAGATTGATCAAGGATTTCAAAAACTCCCCCTTTTTCCCATAATCACTACTTCTCCCCACAAGAAGCCAACTTTTGACAAAAGAGACAATAAGAGAGTTTTGACAAAACAAAAAGCTCTATTTCACTATTTTCATAATTTCTCAAGTGGTAGCTGATCCATTTATTGCTTTGGCCTTTATTTTCTCCCCCTTTGGCATCAAGCACCAAAACGGGATCAATCTTGGCCCTTTAACCCTATTGCCTCACCAAAATCTTCAAATAAGAGCAAATGGCAACAAGAGTTCATGAGATGGACTTGGAATAAGTTACCCTCTCATCGGAGTGCAGTGGAAGTCTTTCATGGTCCAAGTCCACCTTTTCCCTTTCAATTCTCCTTCGAGACTAAATCAAGCAAACTCAAGTATACGGTTAGTCTCAAAGGGTCAAGTTGTAACACATCTCCCCCTAAACATGTGCATCACTTTGCAACGGACTTGTGAGGTCCAGGGAGTGTTTGTACAACTTGAGCACCACAATAAGCAACAAAATGCAGAATGAACATGATCAAAGGCATAAACACATGTATGCTACAATTCAATCTAAGTTCCGCGAATCTAAGACATTTAGCTCACTACGCAGCCTGCAAAAGGTCTTCTCATCTAGAGGCTTGGTAAAGATATCGGCTAGCTGGTTCTCAGTGCTAACATGAAACACTTCGATATCCCCCTTTTGCTGGTGGTCTCTCAAAAAGTGATGCCGGATGTCTATGTGCTTTGTGCGGCTGTGCTCAACAGGATTTTCCGCCATGCGGATAGCACTCTCATTATCGCATAGGAGTGGGACTTTGCTCAGATTGTAGCCAAAGTCCCTGAGGGTTTGCCTCATCCAAAGTAGTTGCGCGCAACACTGTCCTGCGGCAACATACTCGGCCTCAGCGGTGGATAGGGCAACGGAGGTTTGTTTCTTAGAATTCCATGACACCAGGGACCTTCTAAGAATTGGCACGTCCCCGATGTACTCTTCCTATCGACCTTACATCCAGCATAGTCGGAATCTGAGTATCCAACCAAGTCAAAGGTAGACCCCTTTGGATACCAGAGCCCGAAGCAAGGCGTAGCAACTAAATATCTAAGGATTCGCTTCACCGCCACTAAGTGACATTCCTTAGGATCGGATTGAAATCTAGCACACATGCATACGCTAAGCATAATATCCGGTCTACTAGCACATAAGTAAAGTAATGACCCTATCATTGACCGGTATGCTTTTTGATCAACGGACTTACCTCCTTTGTTGAGGTCGGTGTGTCCGTCGGTCCCCATCGGTGTCTTTGCGGGCTTGGCGTCCTTCATCCCAAACCGCTTCAGCAGGTCCTGCGTGTACTTCGTTTGAGAGATGAAGGTGCCGTCCTTGAGTTGCTTCACTTGGAACCCAAGGAAGTAGTTCAACTCGCCCATCATTGACATCTCGAATTTCTGCGTCATCACCCTGCTAAACTCTTCACAAGACTTTTGGTTAGTAGAACCAAATATTATGTCATCGACATAAATTTGGCACACAAACAAATCACCATCACATGTCTTTGTAAAAAGAGTTGGATCGGCTTTCCCAACCTTGAAAGCATTAACAATTAAAAAGTCTCTAAGGCATTCATACCATGCTCTTGGGGCTTGCTTAAGTCCATAGAGCGCCTTAGAGAGCTTACACACATGGTCGGGATACCGTTCATCCTCGAAACCAGGGGGTTGCTCCACGTACACCTCCTCCTTGATTGGCCCGTTGAGGAAAGCGCTCTTCACATCCATTTGGAACAACCTGAAAGAATGATGAGCGGCATATGCTAGCAAGATACGAATTGATTCTAGCCTAGCCACAGGAGCAAAAGTCTCCTCGAAATCCAAACCTGCGACTTGGGCATAACCTTTTGCCACAAGTCGAGCCTTGTTTCTCGTCACCACCCCGTGCTCGTCCTGTTTGTTGCGGAACACCCACTTGGTTCCCACAACATTTTGCTTCGGACGAGGCACCAGTGTCCAAACTTCATTCCTCTTGAAGTTGTTAAGCTCCTCCTGCATGGCCAACACCCAGTCCGGATCTAGCAAGGCCTCTTCTACCCTGAAAGGCTCAATAGAAGAGACAAAAGAGTAATGCTCACAAAAATTAACTAATCGAGATCGAGTAGTTACTCCCTTGCTAATGTCACCCAGAATTTGGTCGACGGGATGATCCCTTTGAATCATCGCTCGAACTTGGGTTGGAGGTGCCGGTTGCGCTTCTTCCTCCATCATATGATCATCTTGTGCTCCCCCTTGATCACACGCCTCCTGTTGATGAACCTGTTCATCGTCTTGAGTTGGGGGATGCACCATGGGTGAGGAAGAAGGTTGAT
Organism: Zea mays; assembly: GCF_902167145.1. Taxonomy (NCBI): domain Eukaryota; kingdom Viridiplantae; phylum Streptophyta; class Magnoliopsida; order Poales; family Poaceae; genus Zea; species Zea mays. Next base: position 131,240,593 of record NC_050104.1, read on the forward strand.
CTTGCTCCAAGTGTTCCTGTGGTCGCACATCACCAATCGCCATGGTGCGCATAGCGGCTGTTGGAACATCTTCTTCATCTACATCATCAAGATCAACAACTTGCTCTCTTGGAGAGCCATTAGTCTCATCAAATACAACGTCGCTAGAGACTTCAACCAAACCCGATGATTTGTTGAAGACTCTATACGCCTTTGTATTTGAGTCATAACCTAATAAAAACCCTTCTACAGCTTTGGGAGCAAACTTAGAATTTCTACCCTTCTTCACTAGAATGTAGCACTTGCTCCCAAATACACGAAAGTAAGATACATTGGGTTTGTTACCGGTTAGTAGCTCATACGACGTCTTCTTGAGGAGGCGATGAAGGTAGACCCTGTTGATGGCGTGGCAAGCCGTGTTCACGGCTTCCGTCCAAAAGCACTCGGGGGTCTTGAACTCTCCTAGCATCGTCCTTGTCATATCGATGAGCGTCCTGTTCTTCCTCTCTACCACACCATTTTGCTGTGGTGTGTAGGGAGCGGAGAACTCGTGCTTGATCCCTTCCTCTTCAAGGAATTCCTCCACTTGAAGGTTCTTGAACTCGGACCCGTTGTCGCTCCTTATCTTCTTCACTTTGAGCTCAAACTCATTTTGAGCCCTCCTGAGGAAGCGCTTGAGGGTCCCTTGGGTTTCAGACTTATCCTGCAAAAAGAACACCCAAGTGAAGCGGGAAAAGTCATCTACAATAACTAGACCATACTTACTCCCTCCTATGCTCAGATAGGCGACGGGTCCGAAGAGGTCCATATGCAGCAGCTCCAGGGGTCTTGAGGTGGTCATCACATTCTTGCTGTGATGCGCTCCTCCCACTTGTTTACCTGCTTGACAAGCTGCACAAGGTCTATCCTTTTCGAATTGCACGTTAGTCAAACCTATCACGTGTTCTCCCTTTAGAAGCTTGTGAAGGTTCTTCATCCCCACATGTGCTAAGCGGCGATGCCACAGCCAGCCCATGCTAGTCTTAGCTATTAAGCATGCATCTAGACCGGCCTCTTCTTTTGCAAAATCAACTAAATAAAGTTTGCCGTCTAATACACCCTTAAAAGCTAGTGAACCGTCACTTCTTCTAAAGACAGACACATCTACATTTGTAAATAGACAGTTATACCCCATGTTGCATAATTGACTAACAGATAGCAAATTATAACCAAGAGACTCTACTAAAAACACATTAGAGATAGAGTGCTCATTAGAAATTGCAATTTTGCCTAACCCTTTTACCTTGCCTTGATTCCCATCACCGAATATAATTGAATCTTGGGGATCCTTATTCTTGACGTAGGAGGTGAACATCTTCTTCTCCCCCGTCATATGGTTTGTGCATCCGCTATCAATAATCCAGCTTGAACCCCCGGATGCATAAACCTGCAAGGCAAATTTAGGCTTGGGACTTAGGTACCCAACTCTTGTTGGGTCCTATAAGGTTAGTCACAATTTCCTTAGGGACCCAAATGCAAGTTTTATCACCCTTGCATTTTGCCCCTAACTTCCTAGCAACAATTTTCTTATCCTTTCTACAAATAGCAAAGGAAGCATTTAAAGCACAATAAATTTCGGAAGGTTCATTCACAACTTTCCTAGGAGCATTATGAACTATATTTCTCCTAGGCATTTGGTGAACAACATTTCTTCTAAACATATTTCTACCATGCATAACATGAGAACTAGAAGCAGTCATAGCATAAGAGTCATAAGCATGTGAATCAAAAACATCATTACCTCTAAAAGCATTCCTAGAGTATCTCCTATCATAGTACATGAAAGCATGATTCTTCTTAACACTATTAGCCATAGGAGCCTTCCCTTTCTCCTTGGTGGAGATAGGAGTCTTATGGCTTGTTAGGTTCTTGACTTCCCTCTTGAAGCCAAGCCCATCCTTAATTGAGGGGTGTCTACCAATAGTGTAGGCATCCCTTGCAAATTTTAGTTTTTCAAATTCACTCTTGCTAGTCTTAAGTTTGGCATTAAGACTAGCTAATTCATCATTCAATTTTGAAATGGAAACTAAGTGTTCACTACAAGCATTAATATCAACATCCTTACACCTAGTGCAAATTTCAACATGTTCAACACAAGAGTTGGATTTATTTGCTTCTACTAGTTTAGCATTTAAATCATCGTTTATGCTCTTTAAGTTAGAAATAGAATCATGGCATGTTGACACTTCATAAGTAAGCATTTCATTCCTCTTAATTTCTAATGCAAGGGATTTTTGAGCCTCTACAAACTTATCATGTTCTTCATACAACAAATCCTCTTGCTTTTCTAAAAGTATATTCTTTTCATTCAAGGAATCAATTAATTCATTAATTTTGTCTATCTTAGATCTATCTAAGCCCTTGAACAAACATGAATAATCTACTTCATCCTCATCACTAGATTCGTCCTCACTTGAAGAAGCATAGGTAGAGTTGCGAGTACATACCTTCTTCTCCCTTGCCATAAGGCATGTGTGACGCTCGTTTGGGAAGAGGGTTGATTTGTTGAAGGCGGTGGCGGCGATTCCTTCATTGTCGGAGTCGGAAGAGGAGCAATCCGAGTCCCACTCCTTGCCTAGATGCGCCTCGCCCTTTGCCTTCTTGTAATTCTTCTTCTTTTCCCTCTTATTTTCCTGTTCCTGGTCACTATCATTATCGGGGCAGTTAGCGATAAAATGACCAATCTTACCGCACTTGAAGCATGAGCGCTTCCCCTTTGTCTTGGTCTTGCTTGGCTGCCCCTTGTGACCCTTTAGTACCGTCTTGAAGCGTTTAATGATGAGAGCCATCTCTTCATCATTAAGTCCGGCCGCCTCAATTTGTGCCACCTTGCTAGGTAGCGCCTCCTTGCTTCTTGTTGCTTTGAGAGCAAAAGGTTGTGGTTCGTTGATCGGTCCATTCAAGGCGTCGTCCACGTACCTTGCCTCCTTGATCATCATTCGCCCGCTGACGAATTTTCCTAAGACTTCTTCGGGCGACATTTTGGTGTACCTGGGATTCTCACGAATATTATTCACCAAATGAGGATCAAGAATGGTAAAGGACCTTAGCATTAGTCGGACGACGTCGTGGTCCGTCCATCGCGTGCTTCCGTAGCTCCTTATTTTGTTGATAAGGGTCTTGAGCCGGTTGTATGTTTGAGTTGGCTCCTCGCCCCTTATCATCGCGAACCGTCCAAGCTCGCCCTCCACCAACTCCATTTTGGTGAGCAAGGTAGCATCATTTCCCTCATGAGAGATCTTGAGGGTATCCCAGATTTGCTTGGCGTTATCCAAGCCACTCACTTTGTTATATTCATCCCTGCACAATGAAGCTAGAAGAACAGTAGTAGCTTGTGCATTCTTATGGATTTGCTCATTAATGAATATAGGACTATCCGAACTATTAAAGTGCATTCCACTATCTACAATCTCCCATATACTAGGATGGAGAGAGAATAGGTGACTACGCATTTTGTGGCTCCAAAATCCGTAGTCCTCCCCATCAAAGTGTGGGGGCTTGCCGAGTGGAATAGAAAGCAAATGTGAATTTGAACTTTGCGGAATACGAGAGTAGTCAAAAGAAAAGTTAGAATTAACTGGTTTCCTTTGCTCGTAGTCGTTGTCCTTTAGGGAAGAGGAAGATTCGTCGCTGTCGTCGTAGTAGACGATCTCCTTGATGCGCCTTGTCTTCTTCTTCTTCCCTTCCTTCCGTCTATGGCCCGAGCCGGAGTCGGTAGGCTTGTCATCTTTGGGCTCGTTGACGAAGGACTCCTTCTCCTTGTCGTTGATCACGATTCCCTTCCCCTTAGGATCCATCTCTTCGGGCGGTTAGTCCCTTTCTTGAAGAGAATGCCTCTGATACCAATTGAGAGCACCTAGAGGGGGGGGGGGGTGAATAGGTGATCCTGTAAAACTTCAAAACTTAAGCCACAAAAACTTGTTAAGTGTTAGCACAATTATGGCCAAGTGGCTAGAGAGGAGTCAAAACACAATAACCACAAGAAATCAATCACAGAGATGACGCGGTGGTTATCCCGTGGTTCGGCCAAGTACAAAACTTGCCTACTCCACGTTGTGGCGTCCCAACGGACGAGAGTTGCACTCAACTCCTCTCAAGTGATCCAATGATCAACTTGAATACCACGGTGTTCTTGCTTTTCTTTTCTCAATCCCGTTTGCAAGGAATCTCCACAACTTGGAGCCTCTCGCCCTTACAAAAGATGTTCACAGAGAATCACGGAGCAAGGGAGGGATTAGCAACTCACACACGACACAAAGATCACAGCGAATACGCACACACAAGACCCAGACTTGAGCTCAAGAGACTAGCACACTAGAACGGAGCTCAAATCACTAGAATGTCGAACAAGTGCGCAAGATTGATGTGTGAGTGATCAAGAGTGCTCAAGGAATGCTTGGTTATTTCCTCCATGCGCCTAGGGGTCCCTTTTATAGCCCCAAGGCAGCTAGGAGCCGTTGAGAACAAATCTGGAAGGCCATCCTTGCCTTCTGTCGTCGGGCGCACCGGACAGTCCGGTGCACACCGGACACTGTCCGGTGCCCGATTTATTTCCATAACAGGCGCAGCCGACCGTTGCCGACCGTTGCAGATCTGGCGCACCGGACAGTCCGGTGCACACCGGACAGTCCGGTGCCTCCTTCCGACCGTTGGCCAGACCACGTGTCGCGCGCGGATTCCGCGGCCGACCGTTGGCTCGGCCGACCGTTGGCTCACCGGACAGTCCGGTGCACACCGGACAGTCCGGTGAATTTTAGCCGTACGCCGTCGGCAATTTCCCGAGAGCGGCGTCTTCAGGTCGAGGCAGCCTGGCGCACCGGACACTGTCCGGTGCACCACCGGACAGTCCGGTGCCCCAGACCGAAACAGCCTGTTGGCTGTACACAGCCAACATTCTCCTTTTCTTCTTCTCTCTGTTTCTAACACTTAGACACATACATTAGTACACAAAACCAATGTACTAAGGCTTAGAAACATACCTTTACTTGTGATTTGCACTTTGTTCATCCATGGGCATAGATTTACATTTAAGCACTTGTGTTGACACTCAATCACCAAAATACTTAGAAATGGCCCAAAGGCACATTTCCCTTTCACTAACCATGTTTACAAACTCTCTAAGGCTCTTTATGGGCTCAAGCAAGCCCCAAGAGCATGGTATGAATGCCTAAGAGATTTTCTTATCACTAATGGCTTCAAAGTCGGTAAAGTCGATCCTACTCTCTTTACTAAAACCATTGCAAAAGATTTGTTTGTATGCCAAATTTATGTTGATGATATCATATTTGGGTCTACTAACAAATGTACTTGTGAAGAGTTTAGTAGGATCATGATACAAAAATTCAAGATGTCTATGATGGGGGAGTTGAAGTACTTTCTAGGATTTCAAGTCAAGCAACTCCAAGAGGGCACCTTCATCAGCCAAACCAAGTACATACAAGACATACTTACCAAGTTTGGAATGAAGGATGCCAAACCCATCAAGACACCCATGGGAACCAATGGGCATCTCGACCTCGACACGGGAGGTAAATCCGTAGATCAAAAGGTATACCGGTCGATGATAGGATCTTTACTCTATTTATGTGCATCTCGACCAGGTATTATGCTTTTCGTATGCATGTGTGCAAGATTCCAAGCCGATCCTAAGCAAGTCCACCTTAGGGTCGTGAAAAGAATCATGAGATGTCTAGTTTATACTCCTAAGTTTGGTCTTTGGTACCCCAAGGGATCCACCTTTGACTTAATAGGATATTCAGATGCCGATTGGGCAGGGTGTAAAATTGATAGAAAGAGCACATCAGGGACTTGTCAGTTTCTGGGAAGATCCCTGGTGTCTTGGGCTTCAAAGAAACAAAACTCAGTAGCTCTTTCTACCGCCGAAGCTGAGTACATTGCCGCAGGCCATTGTTGCGCACAATTACTCTGGATGAGGCAAACCCTCAGGGACTATGGCTACAAATTGAGCAAAGTCCCTCTCCTATGTGTTAATGAGAGTGCAATCCGCATGGCGGATAATCCCCTTGAACACAGCCGCACTAAGCACATAGACATTCGGTATCACTTTTTGAGGGATCACCAACAAAGGTGGGATATCGAGATAGCTTATGTTAGCACCAAAGAACAATTAGCCGATATCTTCACCAAACCATTAGATGAGAAAACCTTTACCAAACTTAGGAATGAGCTAAATATACTTGATTCTCGAAACTTTGATTAAAACGTTGCACACATAGCTCATTTATGTACCTTTGATCATATCCCTTTTATGTCTACGACTAATGTGTTTTCAAGTGTATTTCTAAAGTCGTAGATTGAAAGGGAAATGAAGCCTTCGGCGAAGACAAGGCTTCCACTCAACTCTATCGGTATCATTTACCCTTCGCCATCACTCCACATCACTCTCAATTGGTATAATCTTCACTCATATTCATTTGTACCATTGAAGAGAAAGTAAAAAGGGCTCTCAAAAGACTCTGTTTTTGGCGATTAATGCCAAAGGGGGAGAAACATTAAGCCCAAAGCAAAAGGACCGCACCACCACCAATGTCAAAATTTTCAAGAATTTCTCGAATTTGTATCTAAATGTATGATCTTTTTCAATTAATATTTACAAAAAATAGTAAAACCATCTTGAAAGCTAAGAGGAGAATTTTATTCAGGGGGGTTTTGTTTAGTCAAAGGGAAAGCATTCGAAACAGGGGGAGAAAATTTCAAATCTTAAAAATGCTTCTCGAAATCGTATTTATATACCTTTGACTATTTGCAAAAAGGACTTTGAAAACATTTTCCAAGAGATTTGCAAAAACAAAACAAGTGGTGCAAATATGGTCCAAAATGTTAAATAAAAGAAAGCAACCATGCATATCCATGAAACTATAAAATTAGTTTAATTCCAAGCAACCTTTGCACTTACCTTATGCAAACTAGTTCAATTATGCAATTATATATTTTTGCTTTGGTTTGTGTTGGCATCAATCACCAAAAAGGGGGAGATTGAAAGGAAAATAGGGCTTAAACCTTTTCCTAAATGATTTTGGTGGTTGAATGCCCAACACAAATAATTGGACTAACTAGTTTGCTCTAAATTATATATTCTACAGGTGCTAAAGGTTCAACACAAACTAATAAAAAGATCAAGTTAGGGTTCAAAAAGAAGGAGTAAAAGAAACCGAAGAGAACCCTAGTCTGGCGCACCGGACTGTCCGGTGTGCCACCTGACAGTGTTCGGTGCCCAGGGCCGTACGACTTCAAACTCTTCAGCTTCGGGTTTCTGAGGCCGCGCTCCGCTATAATTCATCGGACTGTCCGGTGAGCCACCGGACTGTCCGGTGCACCAGCGATGCAACGGCTAGCCAGCGCAACGGTCGACTCCAATGGTCGTCTGACAACGCACAGTGCGCGAACAGTTCGCGCAGAGTCAGAGCAGCCACAGAAGGCGCACCGGACAGTGAACAGTGCCTGTCCGGTGCGGCACCAGACTGTCTGGTGCCACATGAAGACAAAGCTCCAACGGTCAAAACCGTCAGAACCCTAACGGTTGGGTGACGTGGCTGACGCACCGGACTGTCCGGTGCGCCCATCGACAGCAGCCTGCCCCAACGGTTGAATTGGTGGTTGGGGCTATAAATACCCCCAACCACCTCCACTCCAACCATCCAAGCATTCATCACACTCCATTCATTACAAGAGCAAAACACAACACTCCAAGACACAAATCAAAGCGCTCGATCCGATCAAAGTCCCCAATTCAATTCTAGTATTTAGGACTTGAGAGAGGATCATTCTTGTGTTTCTTTGTTGCTCTTGTTGCTTGGTTGGCTTTCTTCTTCCTCATTCTTGTTCTCTAAGTGACTTGTAATCAAAGCAAGAGACACCAATTGTGTGGTGGTCCTTGTGGGGTCTAAGTGACCCGTTTGATTAAGGAGAAAGCTCACTCGGTCTAGGTGACCGTTTGAGATAGGGAAAGGGTTGAAAGAGACCCGGTCTTTGTGACCACCTCAATGGGGACTATGTTCATTGGAACCGAACCTCGGTAAAACAAATCACTGTGTCATCCTCTTTATTTTCTTGGTTGATTTATTTTCCCCTCTCTCCCGGACTTTGATTTTATTCTAACGCTAACCCTGGCTTGAAGTGTGCTTAAAGTTTGTAAATTTCAGTTTCCGCCTATCCACCCCCCTCTAGGCGACTTTCACCATTCATATAGTAGTTATGTCTTCACTATTAATATAGGACTTCATTTATCTCTCTTATAAATCTTCTTGCACTACCGCAATTCGGATCCTTGCCGAGTGTCAAGCGCTTTGTCGAGTGTAATTTATCGGACACTCGACAAAACACGCTTTGTCGAGTGCCACTCTCGGCAAAATATGACACTCGATACATCCGTTTCGCCGAGAGCCAGACACTCGGCATACATCGATGCTCGACAAAGGAGTCTTTGATGAGCGTCAAGCTTTCGGCGAAATGTGACCATCGGCAAAGGGTCATCAACAACTGTCTATAGTTGACAGTCGATAGTAGTGTCAGGAGTTGACACTCGACAAAATAACTTCTTTGTCGAGTCTCCTCTGGCAGGCACTCGGCACATTAGTTATTCACTGAGTGTATTTCTCTAACTCTCGACAAAGTATATTTTTGTAACACCCCTGGTGTTACTGCCACTAAAACTTGAGCATAACATCATAAGCATTGGCATTTCATGTGTTTGTCACACCTAGAGTGCATTCACTAGGCAAAAATTTCAAACAAGTTGTATTGATATGACATTTTATGGATAAAACCCTAGAGTAGGATACTTAACCCTAAACTGGGCTCAGAAGGGTAAAGCAAAGCCTAATAAGAGAAAACTTCAAAACTCATTAGAGATGGTCATAAAATGTCACCATGGATGAACTTAAGTAGCATCCAAACCCTAGAATCATCAAAACCCCTAAATAGAACCCTGGAAAGCCCTAGACTTAAACCCTAGGGGGCTAAGTGCAAAACTAGTGCACTTTTGGACTAAAGTGCAAAAATCATGAAATTGGGGCATCTTAACTCATGTGGTTCACAAGTATGTGGATTTGCAACTTAAACCCTAAGTTTTGGGCCTATTTGAACCCTATGGAGTTAAGTCTGATTTCAGTGCATTTGGCTCAACTTTGGAGCTTTATATCTTCCAAATTATATAGTTTTTGCCCTAGGTCAACACATCAAACCTATAGAGCTATGAAAGGAGAACAATTCTTATTAAGTAACCAAGCACTAATGCTGTGTAAAAATTGGAGAAAAGCAAGCCCAAAGTTGGGCTGTAAGTCAGCCTCAAGTCTGAAACTTTGGTTAACAGTGTGTAGGATCAACTTTGGAAACATGTAGCGCTCGATTTAGTGGTTGTTTAACCAAAACCTCTGTGGCAAACTTGAAGCTGGTTTGTTGAACTACAAGTTTGATGTAGAGTGTTGGTCTGGTCACTATATAAAATTTGGCACAAATTGCCCTCAAAAGAGCTCTGTCAGGCCAACTGAATAGGGTTCGCGATGGTATAGTGCGCTGATCAGATTGCCAGCTCAGTCCCTTGCCGCCGACGAGCCGCGCGCGGATTTGTGCTTTCGCCGCCGTGATTCGCGCTCGGATCAGTTGGATAGTGCCGGGGGTCAGTAAATATCACACTGTGGATATGCTTCGGCCACTAAATTACTTCGAGCACCGTACCCGAGCTAGCCACGGCGGATTCGGATGAGTTCGCCGGAGACAGTCGCTTCACGGCCTTGCGCCATGTGCCTTGGCACATCCACCGCATCGTCGTGACTCGCATTAGCCGCCCGTTCGTCGCCGGGGAGCTTGCCACGGTAATAGGACACCAATCACGCGCGCTAGTAACTTCCTGTTTCTCCGACCGCCGCGTGTCTTCATCCAATTCACCGGCTACCGCTCACAGACTCTATAAATTGAGCGCACCGTCGGGTCCGTAGGGTAATCACACACCAAGCCACCAAGTCATGGCTCCAATTGTTCACCAGAGAGCTCCAATTTCTCATTTCCCCCAAATCATTCAAGAACACCACTCGGTTTGACCTCGCCGTGGCCAGCGCATCTCAGGTCCGCTCATATCCTCTGCCCTCCCGTTTTAGCGTTCTGGTGTGCCCCTGATACTCCCCGACCAACCCAATTGGGCTAGAGTCCCTAGGATCGTAGGGAACGCGTGTGAATGTCTGTGATGCCCGCTGTCACCGTGGACTGAGCCGGTTAGATCACCATTTGTGAAATTCGTTGAGGGAAAATGTTGGTTAGGGATTCAATTCGGTCTCTGCCATAGTAGGGCGCCGGTCATCAAGTAAATCGGCCGGTGAGAGTTCGCTGGAGCGCGGTCCTGCGTCGTTCGCCATTGGGGACTTCAAACTGTGAAGAAATAGAAGTGTAGGGACCTTTCCGCAAGTGTCAGTGACTCAGTTGAATAGTGCGTAGGGTTCTTCTATAGATATTCAAACCCCGGAGGGCTCCCGTGTAAAACTGCCCCGCGGGCGCGGGCGCGCGTGGAGTTCTCCCCTACTGTGGGCTGGTTGGGCTGAATTCAGCCCAACACTATTCATGGCTTTTCCTTTTCTTTTTCTTCCTAGATTAAAGAATTCCTAGAAAATTGTAGAAAATGCTAAAAATACAAGACCAATTTTGCTAGGCTTATAATTTCCAATGGTATTTAATAAAAATAGTTTCATGATTTTTAGTCCAAATAGGAAAGTATAGAGTATTTAAAATAGCCAAAAACCATGCTTCTGGATTTTTAGAGAATAAATAATAAATCCAAAATACACTAAACTTTTAGGGTAACCTCTAAATAATATTTAGAAGCCTTGGGTAGAGTTTGGTATGATTTGGACCATGTTTGATACTTAGAACCCAAAACCCTAGCCCTTGCCCTTTGAACTTCACTATTGACTCCGGAAACCCTAAGTTCTCGGAGATCAGTGAAGGAAAGTTATATTAAAGGCCTTAGATAATAAACTTTTATTATCTTTGCATCTTCATGAGCACTACATGAGCAATCATTATTATACTTGGCTATATTTAGAAAACAAGGAGGAAGTAGAAGTCGAAGAGACAAGGACTTCATCACCACCACCACCTGAAGAACATCAGGCAGGCAACTGTTTCTATTTTGATATCTGCGGAACAGAGCCTGATTCACCAGTAACACAAGGCAAGCCCCGGTGCATTTGCCACCTCCTTGTTCCTTTTAAAATCTTTCTCACTTGCTTGATGCATTAGGTGATAGGAGTTGTGTGCTAAACCAATTCCTGCATTTCCTTCCTTGGATTTGATTACTTCTCCTTCCCTATTTTAGAAAAGGTTTTTCTTATGCTTAGCTTTGCTTTAGAAAAACAAAAGGTTTTGTTTTCACAAAAGATGATGCTTCAAAGTGGGTGGGATGTTTTCGAAAATAAAACTTGATGGTGGATCCATCATGGCCATGATGGGTTCAACATCGGAAAAGATGTACCTCTGCCAGGTACCAAACTTTGGGTTTGAAATGATTAAGCTGAGACCGGGCGGGTGCCTTGCACGAGAAGAGAGTCTCGGTGTAGTGTCTCCGTCTGAGTCGATTAAGGACCGTCTCGATGTAGGCCTGCTGACCAAGGACCCTTTAACTTTTCACATGCCTCGTCATGGGTAAGCTTTGCCTCGGGCAGACTAATACTAGAATAAGATAACACGTAATGGGAGTGGAGAGATGGCGAGAGTAGCGCGTACCCTCCGTGGCAAGAGGCTGGACGGTGGTGTATCTGTGCTCTCGGTTGGCGTGAACCTGATCTGGTCTTAAGAACCCCGGTGGCGAGTTGACATATGCAAGGGTTAAGTGCTACATATGTCGTGTGATTGGAGATCCTCGGCTGAGTATAATCGATTCGGATCGCCGTAACTTCGCGGACATGAAGACTTGGTCACTGACTTACACGTAGCAATCCAGTAAAGATGAAGGGTTGTTAAGAAATTGGCTAGTACAGGTCAAGTGATTGAACTAGGGTAGAAAGAACTCTAGTTACATGTAATTTTACTTAACCTGACAATTAAAATTGGATTTTTAAGGATCCACTATTAGTAAGCATTTCTGTAAACAGAGTCATTTATTATTGATAAGCCTTACCTTGACTCCCTTAAAGCCAGCATATCCTTGAGAGTCTTTTAATTTGTCGGGTAAGTCTTGCGAAAGTACACTTCGTACTCAGGGCTTTGTCCCATGTTGTTTTAGGTGAAGAAGCAGCAAACTTTTGTTGCTTCTGTTCAAAGGTGGTACCGAAAGAAGAGAACCAAGACTAAAGCTGCGGGAGGAAAGGTCCTCCGTTAAAAACTTTTTACTGCTTATTCGGGAGGAGTTTTTGCCTCCCATGTTATGTAATAATAATACTCTGCACTCATATATTTTGGTTCTGGTCTATAACTATATAACTATGTCTTACTTTTCAATAAAGTAAGTTATTGTAACTGCTTCCGCATTTCCGTATCTCCGATGAATTGTAATGTCTGCGTGACTGGTAAAACGCTCTTGGGAAGGTAAGGTATTCAGATATCGAACTTATCAAGTGATCAGGTGCACCTGCAAGGTTGTCTGAAGTCCGTAGGACAAGGACAACTGTAGGTGGGCCTAATGACTTGGGAGGTTCCGTCACATTTTTCTTTTTTTCTTTTTTCACCAAACTTTTTCTACTATGTTCCTACACTATATGGACCCAAATGTTCCATTTTGGCACAATTATCGAAGTGTTTGCTATAACTATTAGATTTAGTTTGTTTAATTGAATTTTTCGGATAATTTAGATTTGACTGCAACTCACTCGAAAAATGGAAAACAATTAATGCAAAAAATGATATTCATGTTGATTAGCACAAGTTACGGCCTATTCATGAACAAATCAAAAAATTTGACCACCATGCTCACGAAACATGACCGTGAACTTTGTCGAGAGTGATTCTTTGTTGAGTGTCTACTGAAGCCCTCGGCAAAGAAGCTTCGAAGGCATACCTCGAAACCGGTAAATCTTCTTTGCCGAGTTTTGTAGTCCTGACACTCAGTATAGGGACTAGCAAAGGGGCCATTGGAGGCTTCTTTACCGAGTCTCAGCCCAACAGGCACACGACAAAGGTGGCTTCTTTATCGAGTGCCTACCGAAGTTCTCGGCAAAGGGGCCCACTATAGCCTTCTTTGTCGAGTGCCAGTCTAGTAGGCACTCGACAAAGGGGACTTCTTTGCCGAGTGTCAAAGAGAACACTCGGCAAAGGCTTCATCACCATCACTTGGTGCCGTGACGGTAACTTTTTTTTGTCAAGTGTCCGACAAAAAGTACTCGACAAATAAGTTGTTGCCGATGTACAGTTCATCGAGACCTCTTTTCAAGAGTTACACTCAGCAAAGACTTTACTGAGAGTTTTCTGAGCTTTGTCGAATGCCTGAAGCACTCGGCAAAGCAGCTGTGTCCAATAGTGTTGGTTCTTTATGTCTAAGGTGGCTGAAAGTTTACAACTCATTTCTCCTCTCTCATCTTCTTTCTCCTCCACCTCAGTACTTTGCCATTTAGCCGGCTTGCAGGCTCTTATTATACTTACTCTTAACTCTCTTGCAAATAGAAAATCTAGAGATTCAAAGCTTTATATGCCCTTATCGTTACTAAGAGTATCAGTTGTCATTTGTTATGATATTGGTGGTTACCAGACTACTACCTGAATCAGCGTAATCTTGTGGTGCTTAATTGAAGGGCATGGCAACCATTCTCCTTCCTTCTTCATCTATCTTAAAATACCTCAAAATGGTTTTGTTATAGATGGAGTATATATAGTGTCATGCACCTTTTTTGAAACATAGGGCATCTTTGGTATGGCTCCATAGCAAAACTCTGAGGAGCTGGCCAGAGCATATATGCCAAACACCCTAATTCCAGAGTTATAAACTTTATGAAGTTTTTGGAGCTGCAGTACAAATTTTTGGAGTGCCTATTTTGCTGCTCTGAAAACTCCAAATATACAACCTAGTCATGGAGTTTGGAGTTATTTACTCGCCACTGTCACCGGTGAGAAAGAACCTAAACTCTATAGCAGAGCTACTCCACCCAGAGTTTTGGAGTAGAGTTGCTCTGGGATGGTGCAGAGCCATGCCAAACACGCCCATAATACCGACAAAGATACGTACATATGTGCATGCTAGCAATTATAGGTACCTCTAAAGATTAGATTAACACATCTCAAAATTGACAAAGTCTATATATATATAGTCCTGGTGTTGACGACCATGTCATCCGCAAGAAACACAACTAAATTATGAAATACATGCAACAAAATACGAGCACCCTAGTCAAGTCTCTACACCTATAAAGCATCAGTTTCGTGTGTCATGCGTAAGTCTGTTCCTCTTCCTTACTTCTCATCTACCAGGGGTTGTTATACTCCACAGATGGACAATGAGAAACCACATAAGCCCAGCGCGACAGGAAGTTGCAAGCATATCACTCTCACGTAGGACCACATCCCACTAGCTGGAAGACATGTGATCGAGCAAGGAATCAGGCTCTTTTTCAACTCATACATATCTCGGACTTTTGATTAAGATAAAGTGTAATAATATTTGTTCTTATTAGTTCAATATGTTTTACGTGGAGTTGTGGACCATATGTTCATTTTGATATTAACTTCATTTTTTCTTAGTATTTTTGGGATGGTCCATAACACTAGTTTACTAGGCTCTTATGTGTCGCTTAGCCATTTGTCGGGGACCATAATTAGGGGTACCCTCAAGTCTCCTAATTCTCAGGCCTGATGGGTGCGACTTAGTCAGGGATCGGTCCATTCGAGGGACTCGATCACGCCTCGCCCGAGCCCAGCCTCGGGCAAGGGCAGCCGACCCCGGAGGATATCCGTCTCGCTCGAGGCCCCCCTCCAGCGACGAACATACTTCCGGCTCGCCCGAGGCCCTGTCTTCGCCAAGAAGCAACCCTGACCAAATCGCCGCGCCAACCGACCAAATCGCAGGAGCATTTAATGCAAAGGTGGCCTGACACCTTTATCCTGACGCGCGCCCTTCAGTCGACAGAGCCAAAGTGACCGCAGTCACTTCGCCGCTCCACCGACCGGCCTGACAGAAGGACAGCGCCGCCTGCGCCGCTCCAACTACTGTGCCACTCGACAGAGTGAGGCCGACAGGCAGTCAGGACCGGCCTGAGGCACCATAGGAAGCTCCACTTCGCCCGACCCAGGGCTCGGACTCGGACTCGGGCTCAGCCCCAGAAGACAGCGAACTCCGCTCCGCCCGACCCAGGGCTCGGACTTGGGCTCAGCCCCGGAAGACGGCGAACTCCGCTCCGCCCGACCCATGGCTCGGACTTGGGCTCAGCCCCGAAAGACGGCGAACTCCGCTCCGCCCGACCCAGGGCTCAGACTTGAACTCAGCCCCGGAAGATGGCGAACTCCGCTCCGCCCGACCCAGGGCTCGGACTTGGGCTCAGCCCCGGAAGACGGCGAACTCCGCTCCGCCCGACCCAGGGCTCGGACTTAGGCTCAGCCCCGGAAGACGGCAAACTCTGCTCCGCCCGACCCAGGGCTCAGACTTGGTCTCAGCCCCAGAAGACGGCGAACTCCACTCCGCCCGACCCAGGGCTCAGACTAGGGCTCAGCCCTGGAAGACGACGAACTCCGCTTCGCCCGACCCCAGGGCTCGGACTCAGCCCTGGCCTCAGCCGACGGTCTCCGCCTCGCCCGACCCAGGGGCTTGGACTTGACCTCGGCCACGGAAGACAGACTCAACCTCGACCTCGGAGGAGCCTCCACATCGCCCAACCTAGGGCGCGGACCGACCACGTCAACGGGAGGCACCATCATTTCCCTACCCCAAGCTGACTCAGGCTACGGGGAACAAGACCGGCGTCCCATCTGGCTCACTCCGCCAGACAAGTAATGATGGCGCCCCGCACGCTCTATGACGATGGTGGCTCTCAACCCCCCTTACGGAAGCAAGAGGACGTCAGCAAGGACTCGACAGCCCCGACAGCTGTCCTTCCGCCAGGCTTCAGCGCTCCTCCGACAGCCACGACACCACACGAACCGGGTGCCAAAACCTCTCCGGCTGCCACGATGGCATGTACTTAGGGCGCTAGCTCTCCTCCGCTAGACACGTTAGCACACTGCTACACCCCCATTGTACACCTGGATCCTCTCCTTACGCCTATAAAAGGAAGGACCAGGGCCCTCTTACAGAGGGTTGGCCGCGCGGGGAAGAGGACGGGACAGGCACTCGCGTGAGGCCGCTCGCTCCCTCTCCCGCGTGGACGCTTGTAACCCCCTACTGTAAGCGCACCCGACCTGGGCGCGGGACGAACACGAAGGCCGCGGGATTTCCACCTCTCTCACGCCCGTCTTCGGCCGCCTTTTCCCCCCTTCGCGCTCGGCCTCGCGCCGACCCATCTGGGCTGGGGCACGCGGCGACATTTCACTCGTCGGCCCAGGGACCCCCCGGTCTTGAAACGTCGACAGTTGGCGCGCCAGGTAGGGGCCTGCTGCGTGTTGACGAACAGCTTCCCGTCAAGCTCCAGATGGGCAGTCTCCAGCAACCTCTCCAGCCCGGTACGGTGCTCCGTTTCGGGAGTCTTGAGTTCATGTCCCTCGACGGCAGCTACGACATGATACTCCTTCCCCCACCGTGCGACGGTGACAATGGCGGCCGACAGCCCGCCCGTCGGCGGCGGAATCGACGACGTCTTCTGTAACACCCGGGTTTTAGGGGTCCAAAGCCCGGGCGTAAACATAAACACCAGATATGCTGGGACCAAGTCTCACACATATGATGTATCATGGCACAGGATCGAATGTCACATCTTTACTATATAATAGGAGTTCTGTACAAAATAAATAATTACATTATAAGGAGACAACGGTCCAGCAACCCAAAGTTGACTGGGAGACGACGGCCTAGATCTCTCACGAACTCATCGCAGCATCCTCCATGCGCCTCATCTTGCTGTACCTGTTCTTGACCTGTGGGGGGTGTGAGACAGCAAGAGTGAGCTCACATACGTTCATCACTCAACAAGTTGTGGGGAATAATGTGCATGAACTCGCCAAAGGTGGGAGCTCACGTGAAGTGTAAGGCTTACCAAAGAGGATGGTTAGAGCTGAGCATTGCTTTTAAAGTTGGTCAAAATTTTATTAGCAATTACTAAGTATAAGTAAATACCAGCCCAATTAAGTAGTAGAACAAAAGTAGCAACCTCACCTGCGATGCAATGCATATGACAAATTGAGTTTAGGTTCCATAATTTAATCATGTGAGGGTCCGAGCTGCTCATGACCGTGAGCACGGCTATTATACCAGTTTTACACTCTGCAGAGGTGGAGCATCTTTACCCACAAGTCATGTTACCCATCTGCCAAGGGATCGCGACTTCCCATACACCTCTACCGAGGAGGCGAGGCAGGGTAACACTACGAGGCCTTTACAAAGTTCCACTAGCTTCAGAAAACCCGCTACAGTTTATAGGAAGCTCCAATGCAGGAATTCCCTTGCAGGACCGCCATCGCAGCAAAATCCTCCCGAGGGTCTCCCTACACTGACCACTCCCCTACTGCCCTTGCCCCTTTCGGGTAAGGTAGTCCTCCACTAGCTTTCCTAATTAATCAGCCAAGGGCGTCCCATTATACCCTTGTGGTAGCACTGTTTTCCCGGGTGGTCGCTCCATGTTCCAATTAACATAATGATCTTATCATGAACGGTGATAATAAACAGATAATAAAAGTATAATCAAGAACAATGTATCTTCATACCCAAAACCACATAAAGCACTAGCAAGTACTACCCAAAAAGTTCAGTGGTAAACAAGGTATAAAGATAATCAAACTAGGGTAACCTATTGGGTCCCATCAAAATTAACCTATGCAGATCATTATGATTAATTAGAACATGAGTGGGTAAAAGAAGTGATCAAGGGCACAACTTGCCTGGGACTTGAGATTCCAGGTACCAACTTGTTCTTCAGATGACACGTGTCCTCACTGCTAAACGTAGCAATACAGCCAAACATGGTATAGGCAAAATTAACAGCACACCAAACATAAGCATAAACTGTGTAATAATATTCTACGCTGTGTAACGAGATCGTAGAAACAAGAACCATTAAATTCGGAGCTACGGTTATAAAGTTATGGTTTTCGAAAGAATTATGTGATTAAGTAATTAAAGCTAGGTCTTGTTTTGGTTTTATAAATATATTCTAAAGAAATAATTAATTTAACTTTAATTATAACTTGGCTAGAGATCATATTTAACTAAATTATAACTATGAACATGTTAGCTTTTGATTAGAAGAGCTAATCTAGTAGACATGGGATAAATAAATATCTAACTATAAAAGTATGCGATATGGTTTCATTAATGTTGTTACTGCGTGGTAAATATTTATACGAAACTAACGCAACTAGAACGAGTCAATTCGGAATTAAAACAAAGAAGTTATGAATTTCCGAAGTTTTTATGTATTTGATACGAGATTAATTAAGAGATAAATTTTAATATGGTTTTTATGTCAAAACAGAGATACTATGTGATGAATAATATTATTACAAAATAACAGGAACTAGAATGGAATAATTTGGACTAAGTATGAATTTTCTAGGAATTATTCAAGTTCCTGCAATTAATTTCACACTAAAAATTAGTTTCTAATTGAATTTCTGTGTTTTATGCCCTGTCCGGCCGCGCGCACAAATAAAATAAATCCCAGGGACTCCCATGTGAAAACCTCGAGACTCAGGGTTAACTACGGTGGACGGCGGGTTGATTTACGGAAAGTGTAAGGGCTCTTTTACAAAAGTGAACGGCTGAAGGGGTATGGAGTAACCAGAGCCGTTGGATCAGATACGCACGGCTCTAATTAAAATCGAATCGGTACGTGCTGTGGTACGTCAGATCTCCATCCAACGGTTCCAGACCACCCACACCGAGATACCACCGGATACGTCCATTGATAGATCAACGGCCAAGATTTTATTGACGCCCATCGTGCTCATATTCATCCAAGGTCGATCCAACGGACATGCGCTAATTGTCCATATGGCTAATCCTATCCGTCGGTGAGCCATCCAATGCATCTCGCACATCTCCTATCACCCGCCCCAACTACCGGACCATGGCGGCGTGTTCAGCCGACGGCGGCGCCGTGACCAGCGCAGGGGTATCGCTTGCCCTAGCTTGCTACCTTTAAGGAGAACGGTGCTACATGTACAGGGGAACATGGCGAACAAGATCAAGGGGATATTACCATGGATGGTCGTTCGGGTGACGTCGGCCACGGCGAGGAGCGGATTTGCGGCGGAACATCTGCTCCGACGAGTAATTAGAGGCGGTCCGGTCGCCCATCGCGCCCCCAGAAGCCAGGCCTAGGATCCCAATGTTCTGGCAACGATCCCCCGCCTACCATAGAGGCCCCGACAGTGGAGGTTGCATGCGTCCACGGCGGCGGGTATCTCCCTTTCCCGCAACCCGCCATTGTTCACGGTCGCAGGGGCTCGAGAACTCCATCTATTTCTAGACCCGATGGACGAGTTAGGGGAACAAGACTCCGCTTTTATGCACCAGGCCACGAAGCGAACAAAGCGGGATGTGGTTGAGATTGCACGAGCTACGTGCGTTCTGTTACCGGGCGTGCAGGAACAACGAAGGGGATAAGCCTGACAAGGTTGGCCCACACCACAGTGGAACGAGAGCACACAAGAGACTATGACAACCCGGGTCCCACCATGACAGCGACAGAAAGGGCTGGCGTGGAAGGGATTTTGGGCCGAACGAATGGTGGCCCAAGCGTGCAGGTAACCTTTTTCTTTTTCTTTTCTAATTCTTTTCCTTTCTTCTTATTTTATTTCTATTCTTAAATTTCAAACTCTAAAATAGATTTAGACACGGTTTGAATTTCAAACTTCACTCATACCTCAATCCAAGATCCATAATGTCAGGCAAAATTTATTTTATTTATTTATCCGCCTAAATAAATATCTCTATATGCATAATCCATGGGAGAATAATTCACACAACACTAATCATATAAGTATACCTATTTATTTGTCTTGTTATTTTTTTTTACATAGATTTTTAGGCTTTACAAATCCTACCCCCCTTAACAGAAATCTCGTCCTCGAGATTAGTAAGCAGAAGGGTTATACCGAGGTTGGTTTATAATTGAGATTGTAGTTTCTAATTGATTCAAAAATTAAGAGTCTCTCCCTTTCTCTTTTTAAAATACTATTTAGCAAGTACTTAGAAATGCATGGGTATCTTCTATGTTTAGACACACAGGTAAGAAGAGAGATGGTCAGAGTGAGGTTAGCTGATGGTAAGAAGAACTTGGTAAGGGAAGACTCCATCCAAGGTGTTAAATTTGAATCATCTCGAGATCTGATTTGACTCCTATTCTTCCATGTCGAGGTTGATCTCCTCCTTCTTGTTCTTTGGTGTCTCCATCCGGGTTTGGGACATGAGGTTAAGATAGATCTATTATGTAGGTCAAGTTGTTGGGTATGGCCGAGTTGATCTAGGATCTCAAACTTGTTTATAGGAGCAGGGTCTAATGTATTTCACCAGGATTAACTAACTTCTTAGGTCACTCTCTTTAAATTGGATCATAGTAGATTAGATGGGATCTAATTAGATCGGTACAACTAGGTTAGACTATATAATGTCTAATTACTTTGGATTAGATCATGGTTGATACACTAGTGTGGGGTAAATATGCTTATTAGGGCAAGATGCATTCATAGGGATAAGGTAGAATCTTTTGAGGTTAGTTAAATCTATTAAGATGAGATAAAATCTTTTCAAGATAAGATGGATCTAGATACATTAGGATAAGTTAGGATCTTTTGAGATAAGATAGATCTATGAGTGTAGGATAGAATCTTTCAAGATGAGATGGATATTGTTAGGCTAGATACTTTAATGAGGGATAACCTAGTTTATCTAGTTATTTTTTATAAGCATTTTTTTCGATATGCATATGTGATTGTGGACATTCCTCCACAACTAATCACACTCAATCAAAGATTCAAATCAAACAAGTATCATAAGAACAAACATTCAAGCATACAAATACCTATAAAAATAGTTTTGTTTTTGTTTCTAAGAGTAGGTCTCCTATTCCTAAAGTCACTTTAGGCACAGGATTTCAAAGTGTGAAATCCACATTTGTCTTTAGAGAGAAAAGGGTAAGAATAATCAGAGTAAAGCGGAAATAGATGAGAAAAGATTAAGAAAAGTTTAGAAAGAATCAGAGTAGCAGAGGTAAGTAAGTAATGGTTGTCCAGTTCTATCTAGGTTTCGTCCTACATTCAACATTCCTCTGATACCACTTCTGTAACACCCGGGTTTTAGGGGTCCAAAGCCCGGGCGTAAACATAAACACCAGATATGCTGGGACCAAGTCTCACACATATGATGTATCATGGCACAGGATCGAATGTCACATCTTTACTATATAATAGGAGTTCTGTACAAAATAAATAATTACATTATAAGGAGACAACGGTCCAGCAACCCAAAGTTGACTGGGAGACGACGGCCTAGATCTCTCACGAACTCATCGCAGCATCCTCCATGCGCCTCATCTTGCTGTACCTGTTCTTGACCTGTGGGGGGGTGTGAGACAGCAAGAGTGAGCTCACATACGTTCATCACTCAACAAGTTGTGGGGAATAATGTGCATGAACTCGCCAAAGGTGGGAGCTCACGTGAAGTGTAAGGCTTACCAAAGAGGATGGTTAGAGCTGAGCATTGCTTTTAAAGTTGGTCAAAATTTTATTAGCAATTACTAAGTATAAGTAAATACCAGCCCAATTAAGTAGTAGAACAAAAGTAGCAACCTCACCTGCGATGCAATGCATATGACAAATTGAGTTTAGGTTCCATAATTTAATCATGTGAGGGTCCGAGCTGCTCATGACCGTGAGCACGGCTATTATACCAGTTTTACACTCTGCAGAGGTGGCGCATCTTTACCCACAAGTCATGTTACCCATCTGCCAAGGGATCGCGACTTCCCATACACCTCTACCGAGGAGGCGAGGCAGGGTAACACTACGAGGCCTTTACAAAGTTCCACTAGCTTCAGAAAACCCGCTACAGTTTATAGGAAGCTCCAATGCAGGAATTCCCTTGCAGGACCGCCATCGCAGCAAAATCCTCCCGAGGGTCTCCCTACACTGACCACTCCCCTACTGCCCTTGCCCCTTTCGGGTAAGGTAGTCCTCCACTAGCTTTCCTAATTAATCAGCCAAGGGCGTCCCATTATACCCTTGTGGTAGCACTGTTTTCCCGGGTGGTCGCTCCATGTTCCAATTAACATAATGATCTTATCATGAACGGTGATAATAAACAGATAATAAAAGTATAATCAAGAACAATGTATCTTCATACCCAAAACCACATAAAGCACTAGCAAGTACTACCCAAAAAGTTCAGTGGTAAACAAGGTATAAAGATAATCAAACTAGGGTAACCTATTGGGTCCCATCAAAATTAACCTATGCAGATCATTATGATTAATTAGAACATGAGTGGGTAAAAGAAGTGATCAAGGGCACAACTTGCCTGGGACTTGAGATTCCAGGTACCAACTTGTTCTTCAGATGACACGTGTCCTCACTGCTAAACGTAGCAATACAGCCAAACATGGTATAGGCAAAATTAACAGCACACCAAACATAAGCATAAACTGTGTAATAATATTCTACGCTGTGTAACGAGATCGTAGAAACAAGAACCATTAAATTCGGAGCTACGGTTATAAAGTTATGGTTTTCGAAAGAATTATGTGATTAAGTAATTAAAGCTAGGTCTTGTTTTGGTTTTATAAATATATTCTAAAGAAATAATTAATTTAACTTTAATTATAACTTGGCTAGAGATCATATTTAACTAAATTATAACTATGAACATGTTAGCTTTTGATTAGAAGAGCTAATCTAGTAGACATGGGATAAATAAATATCTAACTATAAAAGTATGCGATATGGTTTCATTAATGTTGTTACTGCGTGGTAAATATTTATACGAAACTAACGCAACTAGAACGAGTCAATTCGGAATTAAAACAAAGAAGTTATGAATTTCCGAAGTTTTTATGTATTTGATACGAGATTAATTAAGAGATAAATTTTAATATGGTTTTTATGTCAAAACAGAGATACTATGTGATGAATAATATTATTACAAAATAACAGGAACTAGAATGGAATAATTTGGACTAAGTATGAATTTTCTAGGAATTATTCAAGTTCCTGCAATTAATTTCACACTAAAAATTAGTTTCTAATTGAATTTCTGTGTTTTATGCCCTGTCCGGCCGCGCGCACAAATAAAATAAATCCCAGGGACTCCCATGTGAAAACCTCGAGACTCAGGGTTAACTACGGTGGACGGCGGGTTGATTTACGGAAAGTGTAAGGGCTCTTTTACAAAAGTGAACGGCTGAAGGGGTATGGAGTAACCAGAGCCGTTGGATCAGATACGCACGGCTCTAATTAAAATCGAATCGGTACGTGCTGTGGTACGTCAGATCTCCATCCAACGGTTCCAGACCACCCACACCGAGATACCACCGGATACGTCCATTGATAGATCAACGGCCAGGATTTTATTGACGCCCATCGTGCTCATATTCATCCAAGATCGATCCAACGGACATGCGCTAATTGTCCATATGGCTAATCCTATCCGTCGGTGAGCCATCCAATGCATCTCGCACATCTCCTATCACCCGCCCCAACTACCGGACCATGGCGGCGTGTTCAGCCGACGGCGGCGCCGTGACCAGCGCAGGGGTATCGCTTGCCCTAGCTTGCTACCTTTAAGGAGAACGGTGCTACATGTACAGGGGAACATGGCGAACAAGATCAAGGGGATATTACCATGGATGGTCGTTCGGGTGACGTCGGCCACGGCGAGGAGCGGATTTGCGGCGGAACATCTGCTCTGACGAGTAATTAGAGGCGGTCCGGTCGCCCATCGCGCCCCCAGAAGCCAGGCCTAGGATCCCAATGTTCTGGCAACGATCCCCCGCCTACCATAGAGGCCCCGACAGTGGAGGTTGCATGCGTCCACGGCGGCGGGTATCTCCCTTTCCCGCAACTCGCCATTGTTCACGGTCGCAGGGGCTCGAGAACTCCATCTATTTCTAGACCCGATGGACGAGTTAGGGGAACAAGACTCCGCTTTTATGCACCAGGCCACGAAGCGAACAAAGCGGGATGTGGTTGAGATTGCACGAGCTACGTGCGTTCTGTTACCGGGCGTGCAGGAACAACGAAGGGGATAAGCCTGACAAGGTTGGCCCACACCACAGTGGAACGAGAGCACACAAGAGACTATGACAACCCGGGTCCCACCATGACAGCGACAGAAAGGGTTGGCGTGGAAGGGATTTTGGGCCGAACGAATGGTGGCCCAAGCGTGCAGGTAACCTTTTTCTTTTTCTTTTCTAATTCTTTTCCTTTCTTCTTATTTTATTTCTATTCTTAAATTTCAAACTCTAAAATAGATTTAGACACGGTTTGAATTTCAAACTTCACTCATAGCTCAATCCAAGATCCATAATGTCAGGCAAAATTTATTTTATTTATTTATCCGCCTAAATAAATATCTCTATATGCATAATCCATGGGAGAATAATTCACACAACACTAATCATATAAGTATACCTATTTATTTGTCTTGTTATTTTTTTACATAGATTTTTAGGCTTTACATCTTCCCCGCGTGGTGGAACAACAACATTCGAGCTCACCCCGCCCTCTCCCCCGCCGACGGAGGAGGAGGCGGGGCAACCAAGGCCAAGCAGGAGGCGGCCCCTCGTCGGCTGTCGAGCAAGTCGACGGTGCCGGCGCCCCAACGGGGGGCGCGTCGGGCATCGACCTCGCGTTTGAGACGAAGACGAGCGCCGTCTCCCCGCTACACGCCAATTCCGAGCAAACGGACGACGCCAGCACGCTCGCGAAAGGCTTGTTGGGCGTCACCCTCGTACCTGAGACGACGGTGCAGTCAGTCCCTGACGTGACTTCATCACCGTCCGTCGACCAAGAGGTACCAACCGATTCCCATCTCACGCCTTTTGGATTCAGCCTCGACCCGCCAAGCGACTTCGCTTTGGCGGACGTTCTCGTAGAGGCGAGTCCAAACCCTCTGGGGTATAGTATGCGGTCACCCTGGGACCGGCTGACGGACGTCTCGACCTACGGGCCCTCGGGGTCCGAGGAAGATGACGAGCCCGACTTCTGTTGGGATTTCTCTGGACTTGGTAACCCCAGTGCCATGCGGGACTTCATGACCGCATGCGACTACTGCCTTTCCGACTGTTCCGACGATAGCCGCAGCCTCGGCGACGAGGACTGCGGCTCAAGTCGTGAATGTTTCCACGTCGATCTAGGGGGTCCCTCCGAAGGCAACCATCTCGGTATGCCGGAGAACGGTGATCTCCCTAGGCCTATGCCTCGCGTTGACATCCTACGGGAGCTAGATGTGGTCCCCATTCAGGCGGGGGGTCATGACCCACAGCTCGAGCAAATCCGCGGGGTGCAGGCCGGGCTCGACGAGGGAGCAGGAACGCTTGAGCCAATCCGCCGGGACATCGGGCAGGAATGGGCGGGCCAACCTCCGGCCGGAGAAGTGCGTCACCTACCCCAGGGCTTCCAGCACCGCATCGCCGACGATGTCAGGATGAGGCCGCCACCCGCCTCTAGTGGGGTCGGCCAGAACCTGGCTGCAGCAGCAATGCTTCTCCGTGCGATGCCAGAGCCATCAACCACCGAGGGGCGGCGAATCCAGGGAGAGCTCAAGAATCTCCTGGAGGGCGCCGCGGTCCGACGGGCCAAAAGCTCCGCCTCCCGAAGGCAGGGGTACCCCTCGGAACATCGCGCCGCGACTTCCCGATTCATGCGGGAAGCCTTGGTCCACACTGGGCGCACGCGCAACACAGCGCCTGCGGCCCCGGGTCGCCTCGGCAACGAGCACCATCACCGCGACCGTCGGGCCCACCTCGACGAGAGGGTGCGCCGAGGCTACCACCCCAGGCGTGGAGGACGCTACGACAGCGGGGAGGATCGAAGTCCCTCGCCCGAACCACCCGGTCCGCAGGCCTTCAGCCGTGCCATACGACGGGCGCCGTTCCCGACCCGGTTCCGACCCCCGACTACTATCACAAAGTACTCGGGGGAGATGAGACCGGAACTGTGGCTCGTGGACTACCGGCTGGCCTGCCAACTGGGTGGAACGGACGATGACAACCTCATCATCCGCAACCTCCCCCTGTACGACTTGGGCAGATCTCCAACTGGGACGACCTGGTCCAAGCCTTCGCCGACAATTTCCAGGGCACGTACGTGCGCCCTGGGAATTCCTAGGATCTCCGAAGCTGCCGACAGCAGCCGGGAGAGTCTCTCCGGGACTACATCCGGCGATTCTCGAAGCAGCGCACCGAGCTACCCAACATCACCGACTCGGATGTCATCGACGCGTTCCTCGCCGACACCACCTGCCGCGACCTGGTGAGCAAGCTGGGTCGCAAGACCCCCACCAGGGCGAGCGAGCTGATGGACATCGCCACCAAGTTCGCCTCTGGCCAGGAGGCGGTTGAGGCTATCTTCCGGAGGGACAAGCAGCCCTAGGGCCACCCACCGGAAGATGCCCCCGAGGCGTCAACTCAGCGCGGCGCCAAGAAGAAGGGCAAGAAGAAGTCGCAAGCGAAACGCGACGCCGCCGACGCGGACCTTGTCGCCGCCGCCGAGTACAAGAACCCTCGGAAACCCCCCGGAGGTGCCAACCTCTTCGACAAGATGCTCAAGGAGCCGTGCCCCTATCATCAGGGGCCCGTCAAGCACACCCTTGAGGAGTGTGCTATGCTTCGGCGCCACTTCCACAGGGCCGGGCCACCCGCGGAGGGTGGCAGGGCTCGCGACGACGACAAGAAGGAAGATCACCAGGCAGGAGAGTTCCCCGAGGTCCGCGACTGCTTCATGATCTACGGTGGGCAAGCGGCGAACGCCTCGGCTCGGCACCGTAAGCAAGAGCGTCGGGAGGTCTGTTCGGTGAAGGTGGCGGCGCCAGTCTACCTAGACTGGTTCGACAAGCCCATCACCTTCGACCAAGCCGACCACCCCGACCACGTGCCGAGCCTGGGGAAATACCCGCTCGTTGTCGACCCCATCATCGGCGACGTCAGGCTCACCAAGGTCCTCATGGACGGAGGCAACAGCCTCAACATCATCTACGCCGAGACCCTCGGGCTCCTGCGTGTTGATCTATCCTCGGTCCGGGCAGGTGCTGCGCCTTTCCACGGGATCATCCCCGGGAAGCGCGTCCAGCCCCTCGGACAACTCGACCTTCCCGTCTGCTTCGGAACGCCCTCCAACTTCCGAAGGGAGACCCTCATGTTCGAGGTGGTCGGGTTCCGAGGAACCTACCACGCGGTACTGGGGAGGCCATGCTACGCAAAGTTCATGGCCGTCCCCAACTACACCTACCTCAAGCTCAAGATGTCGGGCCCCAACGGGGTCATCACCGTCGGCCCCACGTACAAACACGCGTTCGAATGCGACATGGAGTGCGTGGAGTACACCGAGGCCCTCGCCGAGTCCGAGGCCCTCATCGCCGACCTGGAGAGCCTCTCTAAGGAGGTGCCAGACGTGAAGCGTCACGCCGGCAACTTCGAGCCAGCGGAGACGGTTAAGTCCGTCCCCCTCGACCCTAGCAGCGACGCCTCCAAGCAGATCCGGATCGGCTCCGAGCTCGATCCCAAATAGGAAGCAGTGCTCGTCGACTTTCTCCGCGCGAACACCGACGTCTTCGCGTGGAGTCCCTCGGACATGCCCGGCATACCGAGGGATGTCGCCGAGCACTCGCTGGATATCCGAGCCGGAGCCCGACCCGTCAAGCAGGCTCTGCACCGATTCGACGAAGAAAAGCGCAGAGCCATAGGCGAGGAGATCCACAAGCTAATGGCGGCAGGGTTCATCAAAGAGGTATTCCATCCCGAATGGCTTGCCAACCCTGTGCTTGTGAGAAAGAAAGGAGGGAAATGGCGGATGTGTGTAGACTACACTGGTCTAAACAAAACATGTCCGAAGGTTCCCTACCCTCTGCCTCGCATCGATCAAATCGTGGATTCCACTGCCGGGTGCGAAACCCTGTCTTTCCTCGATGCCTACTCAGGGTATCATCAAATCAGGATGAAGGAGTCCGACCAGCTCACGACTTCTTTCATCACGCCCTTCGGCATGTACTGCTATGTCACCATGCCGTTCGGCTTAAGGAATGCGGGTGCGACGTACCAGCGGTGCATGAACCATGTGTTCGGCCAACACATTGGCCGGACGGTCGAGGCCTACGTCGATGACATCGTAGTCAAGACGAGGAAAGCCTCCGACCTCTTTTCCGACCTTGAAGTGACATTCCAATGTCTCAAGGCGAAAGGCGTGAAGCTCAATCCCGAAAAGTGTGTCTTCGGGGTGCCCCGAGGCATGCTCTTGGGGTTCATCGTCTCCGAGCGGGGCATCGAAGCCAACCCGGAGAAGATCGCAGCCATCACCAGCATGGGGCCCATCAAGGACTTGAAAGGCGTACAGAGAGTCATGGGATGTCTTGCGGCTCTGAGCCGCTTCATCTCACGCCTCGGCGAAAGAGGCCTGCCTCTGTACCGCCTCTTAAGGAAGGCCGAGCGCTTCACTTGGACCCCCAAGGCCGAGGAAGCCCTCGGGAACCTGAAGGCACTCCTCACGAACGCGCCCATCTTGGTGCCCCCCGCTGCCGGAGAAGCCCTCTTGATCTACGTCGCCGCGACCACTCAGGTGGTTAGCGCCGCGATTGTGGTCGAGAGACGAGAAGAGGGGCATACGTTGCCCGTCCAGAGGCCGGTCTACTTCATCAGCGAGGTATTGTCCGAGACCAAAATCCGCTACCCACAAGTTCAGAAGCTGCTGTACGCGGTGATCCTGACGCGGCGAAAGTTGCGACACTACTTCGAGTCTCATCCGGTAACTGTGGTGTCATCCTTCCCCCTGGGGGAGATCATCCAGTGCCGAGAGGCCTCGGGTAGAATTGCAAAGTGGGCGGTGGAAATTATGGGCGAAACAATCTCGTTCGCCCCTCGGAAGGCCATAAGTCCCAGGTCTTGGCGGACTTCGTGGCTGAATGGGTCGACACCCAGCTCCCAAAATTTCCGATCCAGCCGGAACTCTGGACCATGTTCTTCGACGGGTCACTGATGAAGACAAGAAGCGGGCGCAGGCCTGCTCTTCATCTCGCCCCTCGGAAAGCATCTACGCTACGTGCTATGCCTCCACTTCCCGGCGTCCGACAATGTGGCTGAGTACGAGGCTCTGGTCAACGGGTTGCGCATCGCCATCGAGCTAGGGGTCCGACGCCTCGACGCTCGCGGTGACTCGCAGCTCGTCATCGACCAAGTCATGAAGAACTCCCACTGCCGCGACCCGAAGATGAAGGCCTACTGCGATGAGGTTCGGCGCCTGGAAGACAAGTTCTACGGGCTCGAGCTCAACCACATCGCCCGGCGCTACAACGAGACTGCGGACGAGCTGGCTAAAATAGCCTCGGGGCGAACAATGGTTCCCCCGGACGTCTTCTCCCGAGACGTGCATCAACCCTCCGTCAAGATCGACGACACGCCCGAGCCCGAGGCACCCTCAGCTCGGCTCAAGGCACCCTCGGTTCAGCCCGAGGTACCTTCGGCCCCCGAGGG
The DNA here is from genome assembly GCF_902167145.1 of Zea mays. Classification (NCBI taxonomy): domain Eukaryota; kingdom Viridiplantae; phylum Streptophyta; class Magnoliopsida; order Poales; family Poaceae; genus Zea; species Zea mays. The sequence goes on from NC_050104.1 coordinate 131,270,364, forward strand.
TGAGGCACTGCGCGTCGAGGAGGAGCGAAGCGGGGTCACGCCTAATCAAAACTGGCAGACCCCGTACCTGCAATATCTCCACCGAGGAGAGCTACCCCTCGACCGAGCCGAAGCTCGGCGGTTGGCGCGGCGCGCCAAGTCGTTCGTCTTGCTGGGAGATGGGAAGGAGCTCTACCACCGCAGCCCCTCAGGCATCCTCCAGCGATGCATCTCCATCGCCAAAGGTCAGGAACTCCTACGAGAGATACACTCGGGGGCTTGCGGCCATCACGCAGCACCTCGAGCCCTTGTCGGAAATGCTTTCCGGCAAGGTTTCTACTGGCCGACGGCGGTGGCCGACGCCACTAGAATTGTCCGCACCTGCGAAGGGTGTCAGTTCTACGCGAGGCAGACCCACCTGCCCGCTCAGGCTCTACAGACCATACCCATCACCTGGCCTTTTGCTGTGTGGGGTCTGGACCTCGTCGGCCCCTTGCAGAAGGCACCCGGGGGCTACATGCACCTGTTGGTCGCCATCGACAAATTCTCCAAGTAGATCGAGGTCCGACCCCTAAACAACATCAGGTCCGAACAGGCGGTGGCGTTCTTCACCAACATCATCCATCGTTTTGGGGTCCCGAACTCCATCATCACCGACAACAGCACCTAGTTCACCGGCAGAAAGCTCCTGGACTTCTGCGAGGATCACCACATCCGGGTGGACTGGGCCGCCGTGGCTCACCCCATGACGAATGGGCAAGTAGAGCGTGCCAACGGCATGATTCTACAAGGACTCAAGCCTCGGATCTACAACGACCTCAACAAGTTCGGCAAGCGATGGATGAAGGAACTCCCCTCGGTGGTCTGGAGCCTGAGGACAACGCCGAGCCGAGCCACGGGCTTCACGCCGTTCTTTCTAGTCTATGGGGCCGAGGCCATCTTGCCCACAGACTTAGAATACGGTTCCCCGAGGACGAGGGCCTATGCCGACCAAAGCAACCAAGCTAGTTGAGAAGACTCGCTGGACCAGCTGGAAGAGGCTCGGGACAAGGCCTTACTACACTCGGCGCGGTACCAGCAGTCCCTGCGACGCTACCACGCCCGAGGGGTCCGGTCCCGAGACCTCCAGGTGGGCGACCTGGTGCTTCGGCTACGACAGGACGCCCGAGGGCGGCACAAGCTCACGCCTCCCTGGGAAGGGTCGTTCGTCATCGCCAAAGTTCTGAAGCCCGGAACGTACAAGCTGGCCAACAGTCAAGGCGAGGTCTACAGCAACGCTTGGAACATCCAACAGCTACGTCGCTTCTACCCTTAAGATGCTTTCAAGTTGTTCATATACCTCGCTCCCACGCAAAGTTTAGTCATCAAGGAAGGGTCAGCCTTGCCTCGGCAAAGCCCGACCCTCCCTCAGGGGCTAAAAGGGGGGAACCCCCTCTGCGTCGAAATTTTCCTCGAAAAAAGATCCTTTCTGCCAGAATGTCTTTCGTGCTTTTCGACTACTTCGAAAGTGGATCCTGAAAACAGCGGAGTACATGTAAGCAGCCAAGGCTGACCGAGCCGAGGGACTCCTACGCCTCCGGGATACGGATACCTCACTCATCACCTTCTGCGATAAGTAACTCGCGTTCGGATAGGTGATTCCGCAGATCGAACAAGTCTTCACGCTCGAAAGTTCCTCTACTGAAGCGATTCTTCGGGCCTTCTCGACTGCATCGGTGATAGAACCCCATGGACGGGCAAGAGCGCGCGTAAGTGGCAAGGCCGACCGAGCTGAGGGATTCCTACGCCTCCGGGATACGGATACCTCACTCATCACCTTCCGTGAAATGCAACTCTCGCTCGCACAGACAATTCTGTTACCGACGAAAAAGTCCAGATACTCGAAACAAGAGGAAAAGAAATGCAGCTTTACAACACGGCGAGGGTGTGTTTGGGCCTCGGCGGCCGCAGAAAACACACACTACAAGATAATCCGATCTTGCAGGCTCGGATCTTGATAGTTGAAGGGAGCAGCAGCACCCTCGGCATCGACTACACCTTCGGCGAGGTCCGACCTAGCCTCCGACGGCGACGTGGTCCGAGGATCTCCACTCTGAAGGACGACTTCATCATCACGCCCGGGCCATCGCCGCCTGGGTCTCCTCCAAGAATCCGGCTCGAGCAGGCGGCTCGACTGGTCACCCCGAGGCCTCGGCCAGCTGTCCCCCGAAGACATCAGCCCGGCCCGAGGCCTCGGCAGATCAACTCCGGCGTCGGTCCCGCTAACGGACGACCCGGCCAGGCTCCGGCCGACCAAGTCTTCTTTTCGAGCCAACTCTGCCTCTGTCCATGCTGACACCGCTACCCCTGGCTTCGGCTCATCAAAGAGCAGCCGAGGGGTTCCTTTAACTAAGCAAGAGAAGCCTCGGACAGCAAGGCCGACCGAGCCGAGGGACTCCTACGCCTCCGGGATACGGATACCTCACTCGTCACCTTTGCACGGGGCGACTCACGCTTGGTGAAGCGGTTCAGACAAGCAACAGGCGAGTCTTAGTGCTCGAAAATGAGGAAAAAACACGGCTCCGTGCCAAAAATACATACACGTTCAGGCCCCGACAGCCACAATGAACAAAAGACCGGCATTCAAGGTGCCATCACAAACGGAACTCCGGTTCTGTCCCCGCGGGGATGAACAACCTCCACACCGGGGAGCCTGCGGGGCGACAAGTTCCGGGCGACTCGCCGGCGACCTCTGCAGCAGCAGCCATGGTCCCAGGACGGACGCGGCCACCGGAAGGCTCTCGTTCGCGTCCCCGTTCAAGGGATGCGAACCAGCCATCAAAGCCAAAGAGCCGGAGGCCGACCCGTAGGGGCCACTGACGGCCTCGACAGTGGGGAAGCTTCCCCCGGCCGCCACCACGTCAGCACCGACGACGGCGTCTGCGACGCCGCACCAGCGAACGCGGGCCGCTCAAAAGCGCACCGACAGGTCCTCGCTCCTGTCCTCGCCGCGAAAGCGAGGAAGAGGGCGGAATGTTGCATCCTAGCTGGGCAGCAACAGTTCGCCTTCCCCGGCATGGCTGGAGGACGCCTCCTCCGCAGAGCTGGAGGATGGTTTCCACCACCAGAAGCTGGAAGAAGAGGTGGCCAGTCGATCCGTGCGGAGGTAGAGCCCCGGCTCGCCTCGCTCTCCGCCCTCGCAAGGATGGTAAACATCCTTGAAGCTGAGGGAGGGGCGGGGACCGCGACCCGGCTTGCTTCTCCCCATCCAGGAGCTGGTGGTCACCGTCTTGGGTGACCGCCGGCGGAGGGGTGCAGCCGGGCTGCATGATGAAAATCCTTGAAGCCGAACGATGGCTGAAAGGTACCAACTCCCACGGAGTTGCGTTCCTCCAACGACAAGGCGGAAGGACTGCGGGCATCCCCCATCCGGGGGCTCGGAAGGTGGAAAGACACGACGCATAAGGGAGCGCGAAGACATGGTCGCCTTTCAAGAGGGTCACCCTCCTTTTAAAGGCGACTCTCCCTACTTGCGTCCCCAGCCGTCGTGGGCTGAGTCTTCTCCAACACACTCCAAGGTCCTCCCCCTACGGCGCGGGGGCTGGGTCCCACACGTCATGCAAGCTGGCCCAGGGCAGAAGAAGCCAAACCGCCGCGCACGGTGCATGCAACCGCCCAGCGGTTACAAGCGCCCCTCCACTTTCGCCCAGACTGGCGGATGAAAGGGCGGGCAGCCATGCAGGCGGCATGCAACCGCGCCAAGTGGGCGCGCCCCTCCGACTTCCAACGCGCCCAACATGGAGGCCCACGTCCACGCGTCATGCCACCGGCGCGCCGGTCGCTACGTGCAAGCAACTGCACCGCCACTCGCACCACTGCCGCGCCGCCTCGACTGTGGATCCAGTACCGCGACTCGAGGCGACCTAGCGCACGACCCAGCAGCGCCAGCCTGGCGCGACGGTCAATACGGCCAAAAATGGGCCGGCAGTAATGGCGGTGGCAGGCGGGCAGGAGCAGCGGTCACGTCGTCAGCCAAGCTTACGTCCCATCCTGGGGCAGTGAGAGAACCCTCTCTCACGGCGTGAAGACAGCGCGCCCGTGTTCCGTTCCTCGAATGGCTCGCGCACGCGCAACGGCCGCCCCGCGAACCACTCGCCCCGTCGCATTAACTCCGCGGCGGGACAGGCGGCGCCTCTGGCAGGGAAAGCGAGCGACGCTTCGCCTTCGCCATAATGACTGCGTCAAAAAAGGTACGCCACGTCATTCGATTTCGTGTCCTTTTCCTTTTCCTCTTTCTCTCTCTTACAACAGGGACCGGGAAAGGGGGATACCCCGAAAAGGACCCTTCTCCGTGAAGGAAACAGGCTCCGAGCCCCCCTACTGATCAGAGGTTCGAAGGCTGGCCCCTCGGAGGGGTTTAACAGCCGCCTCAGAGCGCGTGGGCTCCACACCCACTACTGGTCAGAGGTTCAAAGGCCGGCCCCTCGGAAGGGTCCAACGGCCGCCTCAGGCCACTCGGGCTCCGCGCCCACTACTAATCAGGGGTTCGAAGGCTGGCCCTCGAAGGGTTCACAGCCGCCTCAGACATAGAGCGAGGGATGACCCTGGGTACGTTCGATACATAACCGAGGCTCGGGCTACGCTCCCGAGGTACCCTAGGACATTTCCGAGACCAGCGGGAATGATCTTGTAATGGAATCCCATCAGAGGGAGGCATCGAGCCCTCGAACCCCGTCGACAGGGGACCGGGTCCGGCAGATCACCCGCAGGTACTTTTGGGCGCGCCTCTGGGCCTCTAGCCGACCCCTAACAAATGGGGCACGGACGTCTGCTCGGATTTACCCGCCAGCAGCTCACCGGAGACACCATGTTCGGCGCCCTCCGAGGGCAACATGGCGCTTTTCCCCCTCCTCCTTGCGAAAAGGCGACGCAGGGGCGTATGTAAAAAAGTCGAGTGTGTCCCTGACCGTCCTCTCGCCCTGTGCAGAGGCTCGGGGGCTGCTCTCGCAAACCCGGCTCCGGCCAAACCGTTGACAGCGTCAACATACCAGCCCGAGAACTTGGAACCCGACCGTGCACCCGGGCTACGGCCAGCTCGCATGAGGGAATGACCAGACCAGCCGAAGCATTGCGCGAGGCATTAAGACCTCGGAGGAGTCAAACCACTCCTCTGAGGCCTCGGGGGCTACACCCGGCGGGTGCGCTCGCGCGCACCCACCGGAACAAAATGCAACCGGGAAAGGCTGGTCCCCTTGCAAAAAAGTGCGACAAAAGCCTCCAAGCGAGTATTGACACTCCCTTCGAGGCTCGGGGGCTACTGTCGGGGACCATAATTAGGGGTACCCTCAAGACTCCTAATTCTCAGCTGGTAACCCCCATCAGCACAAAGCTGCAAAGGCCTGATGGGTGCGACTAAGTCAGGGATCAGTCCATTCGAGGGACTCGATCACGCCTCGCCCGAGCCCAGCCTCGGGTAAGGGCAGCCGACCCCGGAGGATATCCATCTCGCCCGAGGCCCCCCTCCAGCGACGAACATACTTCCGGCTCGCCCGAGGCCCTGTCTTCGCCAAGAAGCAACCCTGACCAAATCGCCGCGCCAACCGACCAAATCGCAGGAGCATTTAATGCAAAAGTGGCCTGACACCTTTATCCTGACGCGTGCCCTTCAGTCGACAGAGCCGAAGTGACCGCAGTCACTTCGCCGCTCCACTGACCGGCCTGACAGAAGGACAGCGCCGCCTGCGTCGCTCCGACTGCTGTGCCACTCGACAGAGTGAGGCCGACAGGCAGTCAGGCCCGGCCTCAGGCACCATAGGAAGCTCCGCTTCGCCCGACCCAGGGCTCGGACTCGGGCTCAGCCCCGGAAGACGGCGAACTCCGCTCCGCCTGACCCAGGGCTCGGACTTGGGCTCAGCCCCGGAAGACTCCGCTCCGCCCGACCCAGGGCTCGGACTTGGGCTCAGCCCCGGAAGACGGCGAACTCCGCTCCGCCCGACCCAGGGCTCGGACTTGGGCTCAGCCCCGGAAGACGGCGAACTCCGCTCCGCCCGACCCAGGGCTCGGACTAGGGCTCAGCCCCGGAAGACGACAAACTCCTCTTCGCCCGACCCCAGGGCTCGGACTCAGCCCTAGCCTCAGCCGACGGTCTCCGCCTCGCCCGACCCAGGGGCTCGGACTTGACCTCGGTCACGGAAGACAGACTCGACCTCGACCTCGACCTCGGAGGAGCCTCCACATCGCCCAACCTAGGGCGCGGACCGACCACGTCAACGGGAGGCGCCATCATTTCCCTACCCCAAGCTGACTCAGGCTACGGGGAACAAGACCGGCGTCCCATCTGGCTCGCTCCGCCAGACAAGTAATGATGGCGCAACGCACGCTCTATGACGATGGCGGCTCTCAACCCCCCTTACGGAAGCAAGAGGACGTCAGCAAGGACTCGACAGCCCCGACAGCTGTCCTTCCGCCAGGCTTCAGCGCTCCTCCGACGGCCACGACACCACACGAACCGGGTGCCAAAACCTCTCCGGCTGCCACGATGGCATGTACTTAGGGCGCTAGCTCTTCTCTGCTAGACACGTTAGCACACTGCTACACCCCCATTGTACACCTGGATCCTCTCCTTACGCCTATAAAAGGAAGGACCAGGGCCCTCTTACAGAGGGTTGGCCGCGCGGGGAAGAGGACGGGACAGGCGCTCGCGTGAGGCCGCTCGCTCCCTCTCCCGCATGGACGCTTGTAACCCCCTACTGCAAGCGTACCCGATCTGGGCGTGGGACGAACACGAAGGCCGCGGGATTTCCACCTCTCTCACGCCCGTCTCCGGCCGCCTTTTCCCCCCTTTGCGCTCGGCCTCGCGCCAACCCATCTGGGCTAGGGCACGCGGCGACATTTCACTCGTCGGCCCAGGGACCCCCCGGTCTCGAAACGCCGACACCATTGTATTGTTTGTAGTGCTTAACCCACTCCAACCAATAGCATCAAATATAATTGTATGTTATCGTAAGGCACGGACATTTTACAAGTTGAGGATTTGAACCTTGATGGACAGATTTCACCGCTAGAACGTCTAATACGCAGTGTCACACACATACGCATACGTATAAATGTATAATATAATCAATTCAAATCAAACAAGATAGAAATATTTTGTTATACACAATATTTATGTATCCCCATTTCACTTTATTGCTACAACGAGAACAGTGGGATGAACCAAAATGAAATGTATATATTACCTCTGTTCCAAATTAAAATTTGTTTTAGTTAATTAATGATAGGTTCATACAATACTTAATGTATATGTTATATATATATATATATATATATATATATATATATATATATATATATATATATATATATAGGTTTATCTTCATCTGCTTAAATATAGACATAAAAATTAATACCTAAAACGACTACTATTTTGAAACAGAGGAAGTATCTTTAATCGGACGGAGTCTTACAAAATATGTATGTTCTTGATTACTTGATAATTTGGACTGCAGAGAAAGTGGTAGGAAATGAAAACCGTGAGAAAGAAAATGATTTTCGTGATGCATGTCTAAAATCTAGTGGTTTCAAATGGCATAAACCGCGAGAACTGTAACCTTAATTGTAGAAGGGATTATCATGATGCCTTATATTTTTCTGTTTAATAATTAATTACATTTGTGTCTAAATTCTTGAAACAAATCACAAAGTGCATAAAGGGAAAAAATCAATGAGCAGGGGATTTGATATTTCTTTTTAAGAGTTTGGTTTTTACAGTATAGTCCTTTGTTCCAAATTACATTCTATTTTATTCCAGGTCAAATTTCTTAAATTTTGATCAAGTTTATATAACAATGTACCAAAGTCTATAACATCAAATTGATTTCATTGAATTCTACATGGAAAATATCTTCATTTGAAATATTTGATATCCTTATACTTTTTAACAAATTAATCAAAACTAGAGAATTTTGCATTGACACGTAGAACAAAATAATGACATATAGTTTGGAACAAACGGAGGACATAGCTAGTATGCTGCTTTCTGTAGATCTTTATAGAGGAATAGGACGATGACCCATGCATACCCCGAACGTATCAACAATAAGATAATAATGACAGTCTAGCTAGCAAATTAATACGTATATGTCACACTGCTGTCCTTCTTTATGGTAATTAGGATCGAGTAATTAAACTTCAGTATAATTATTGCTTGTCTCCGTTGGAAGTTACAATTTGACGATCATCATATGAGCATATATAATTAAGCCCCACTTTGTGAATATGATGTACACGATTCTACTATATGTATGCAACCCTAAAATGTGCAATCTGAACGAGAGTGGTACGGTACCACCTATATTGGGGGACCAGTAAACGTAAACCTTGAATACAATATGCGTTGGTGCAAATTATTAAAGATGGCAATAATAGAGAATGCACTACATACATCAAATATAAATGTCCAGAAAATCGAATGATATTTGAATCGGCAGCAGAGAGTTACGTATAGCTAGAAGGCCACTGAAATACGGTATCTCTAGTGTACTTTTGGTCCTTTTGCGTTTGTAGTTCTTGGTTCGGCCGGGGTTGTATGGTGTACACTTTAGAGCCCTGCTGGAGGCCTAGGGGGTGTTTGGGAGTGAAGTTTTTTCACAGTTTTGGAAGAATACTGAAGTATTCTAAAATACTGCAATATTATATACAGAATGGTATTTGGCAAGCTTACTAAAATCTCTGTTTTCAAAACTGAAGTATTGCAAATACTATAGTTGTTTTAAGGTATTCTAAACTTAGGTCTGGACCTCAGTTTTCAAAATTGTGGTATTGTAAACTGCGGTATTGTCATGACTAAAGTATAATGTAGTATTTCAAAAACTGTAGTTTTCAAAAACTTTGTTCCCAAACAGGGCCCTAATGTTTACGGAAATAATGTTTACCTTTACCTTTTTCAGCTACTACCTATATTACTAGAAGAGCGAGGAACATATTCACAACAATGGTTTATTAATAATAATGTTGGTATAATACGATGTAAACCAATTAACCAGTTACCTCAAGCATTTCTCTTTATAATGTCATCTTTTGCATAATTTGATTTTATACTAGGGCTGTAGGGAGGGGGAGAAGCTACGCTTATAGCTGTGGGCGCAGACGATGCAACCCCCGAATACAAAATCAGTGATAAAGTTTTGCTTTTTTACAAGGTATGTATCCTCTGTGGACTAAGTCCATATATACGCTCACAATTAAGCCAACCGCAACCCTTGTAATTTATTCTAACTTCACCACTGCAAAGAAGTCTCAGGATAACCATTCCGACTGTTTCAGCATATATCTTAATATGCAGGTATATATAAAAGGTAATTTCCACTATGTATATACATAGTACACAAAAAATGCAAACTTTTTTGTATAGCGCTACATGCACAGATAGACAAAGACCACTGATAGTTCCTAATTGCATTGCTGTGTGATCTCCCGTGTGGAAGCGATAGTTTGGATTTTACCTAGGCAGTGTTTCGTTAGTTTTAAATATTTGTATCCAACTACATGTGCTGTGTTCTCTCCTTGGTTGTTGAAATAGTGTGATTCCCTAATTTAATCCGCTTAACCACGCATCGTCATATATATACAGCATGATCCAAGAAATTTATTTATTTTTTCTGAAGCATGCATGTTTTCATGCCTCAGCAAAAAAGTTATGATGTGTTTGATTTGTAGAGTCACTTTATGCCTCATGAGATGATGCATCATAAGTTCATTCCATCAATTTTGGTGGAATCAATCCACTCCTCATTTATATACTAATTATTAGCTTATGAGGAATGAGATGATGATGGATCAACTCATTCTATTCCACAAACCAAATAAAAAAGTGAGGAGTGAGAAGGAGATGAATCACTTCAATCCTCAAACCAAACACACTATTAGGGTCTGGTAGGAGTATTTTTATAGTTCTGACGCAATACTAATAGTTCTGAAGCTTAGACCCTAACTTAAAATACTAAACTCCTATCAAATACTCCTACTATAGTATTGCTTCAGAACTATAAAAATACTAAGCTTCCAAATAGGGCCTTAACGTTTAAGAACCGAGCCAGCAGGATCTATGTTGGTTCCTTGTAAGAATATTACAGGCCGGAAGAGCTGCACTGCTGCAGCATGCAGGAGTGAGCAATGGAAGCAGAGAAGCGAATCAGAATATCAGGTGTGGCAGCCTGCGGGCAGCAGCGAAGGAATTGCACAAGAACCAAGCCAAGAATGATAGTAAATACAGCTGCTGCAGACATGAGGATACAGCAGTGGAGTGTATAGATATCCATGGAAAAGCATCTGATGTTTAGGAAAAAGAGTAGGGTAGGGTCTGATCTGACCTGATCCAGTCATCCATTAACTGCCTCTGCTACGGTGCTTCCTTGCTTTGGGGGGAGAGCCTTGTGAAGTTGCCCGGAGAGGGGCTACAGTGCTTCGAGAAACCAAAACTACAAAATTACCTGACCCAAACAGTAAGATATGCAAACATTGGGGGCTAACTGATATCGTATGCAGACTTGCAGAGTGAACAGTGCAGTTCTTAAATAATTACTGAATTTAGTCAGAGATGATTCAGAATATGTACATTTATAATGAGCAAGATCGATATCATATCCTCGGAACAAAGATCAAATCAAGAAAAGAGAAGAAACACACATTAGTTACGGAAAGCACAAATGAGCTAATATGATTATATGAGCAGGATATCATCAAGAAATACCAATTCATCAACAATTACACATGCAGATGCAGTACTGGAGCCATATCAGTTCGTGTGTCAGTGCCCCATCAGTTCCTCGACCCAATTTCTCCTTCTTTTTGCTAGAGGATGTTGATTGTCTTCACAGTCCAAGATCCAAACAGCACACGTCCTTCCCTGCCGTCGAGGAGGATGTTGACGACGATGGCGAGGGCAGTTGCAGAAGCGTCGTCGACGCCGCCCGGCCCCGGGGGACTGTGGCGCTGTCTTCGGCGTCCGGCGGGCAGTCGAGGTTCACCCCGAACAGGCGGACGCGCTTCGACATGGTCGCCTCCACCGCGGATGCAGCAACGTGCACGGGGACCGACTTGAGCACTACGGCGGCCGGCACCTGCGGCCGCAGGAACAGCACGTGCCGGTTGGGCGCCGGAGCCGAGGCGCCGTAGTCCTGCCACGGGCAGATGGGCACCGACGGCAGCGGCAGGAGTCGCTGCGCAGACGCCAGCGTCGGCTGCAGGAACGCGAGATCCTGGCGACGGCGGCGGAAATCGATGAAGAAGCGGCCGCGCGCGCCGCCCGCGCCGCGCGCGAACAAGACTGTGTCCCCGGCACCGAGGCGCTTCTCCTTCACGAAGCGGCTCCAACCTTTGGTCATCACGTAGCTCTGGCTGCTGTTCCAGTACGAGTAGCGGAAGCGCCACGCCTTCCCCGCCCGGTCCTCGAAGCTGAGCACCAGCCCCTTCCCGCCTCCCGCGGCTGCTGCCGCCGCCGCCGCCGCGGCGGACGAGGCGTCCAGCGCGGGGAAGTAGCGCTCCGCGTGCTGCTTTGGGATGACCAGGCGATTGAGCTTCCCCACGTCGCTCGGGGTGACCACCTTCTCGAACATGTGCTCCTTCTCCACCCAGGCCACGCCGCCGCGAGGCCTCTCGGAATCCTCAACGACACGGGCATGCGCATGCGCGGGCGTGAACTCCATGGGGCTCCCCGCTCACGCTTCTCGAGCGAGCTCCGGCTGCTGCTACAGCTGTTGACTATTGACTAGTATGCTATTTCAGGGATCTGGTGGAGTATGTAACAGTACTATATGCCACAACTATTTTAGGAGGGGGTTTAGGGTTAGATTAGCTCAATATTATATGTGGATGCAGCTCTGTCGAACTTCCTAGGATAGCAGGTGGTTGGCTAGCTGCTGGATAAAGAGTGCTATTTGTTCTTGTAACAGGACAGGACTGGTGATCAAAGGATACTCCGATAAAGGCCGGGGAAAAATGGTGTGTTTGGTTTGCAATTGTGAGATCTTCAGCAAAGGCGCTGTGGTTGTAGATCAGTAGGCTTCAGTTTACATGAGACATGGAGGGGAAAAGGTTGGGAAGAGAAATACAAAGCAAGCCCCAGCTAGCTTTCTTAAAGAGGAAGATGAAGCGGCATCTAGCATCCTACTACTAGCTGAGGCCGGTGGGAGAGGAAGAGGAGGGGCGAGAGCGAGAGGGACTATAGGCCGTCGATGTGAGGGGTGGGGCCCACGAGCGACGAATGATAGGGCTTGAGATCATGTGAGTATGCATGTCACTCTCAGCTCAACCTATTGGGATCCCCCCACCTCTCTAGCTAGCTCCTCCATCCATGGATGGATGGATGGAGATGATCTCGCGGCTGCAGTGATCCAGCAATTGCGTGTTGACACTTGACTGTATGAATGATGAGATGCAGGTAGGGAAAATATCTTCTCCTGCAGTGATCGGTAGGTCGTGGCACAGAATAATGGACAGTACTACTCCATTTTCTCTTCTTCTTTTTTTAGTTTTTATCAATGCTTTGATCTATATTCATTGATCATGAGATTGCTGTAGCTACTGTCCTACTGAGTTCTGCAATGCCCAGCTTTACATCTTCTAGCAGCTAGTAGAACTTTACATCTATTAGCATAGAAGAAGCAATTAACTGCAACAGGTTCCGACCTGCCGTAGTGCTGTACATCCTCTCTATAGCAGCTAGAGCTTCACACAAAAACATGTGCAGCTGTTGCAATGGTGGTGTTATATAGTCTGAGCTGTGCGGCGAGCACAATCGAAATTGCATACATATGCATATGCTCATTTTTTATCACTTCTCCTGAATTTCATGCGCTTGGTTTCCATTGCTGGCAACCACGGTTATACAAAGCAAACCATCTGATCCATTAGATCATGATCATTGATTCAATCGTATATCACATTTAACACTTAAATCCTTCCACCAAAAGGCCAAGTATCTTTATAAAAGAACCCTAACAAACCATGACCGCATCTATCGTTGGATCATAATCTAATGGATCAAATGATTCGCTTGTATGCTTGCATATAGGGACTGCTTGCACAGCAATCGTTCTCTCCTTTGCGTGTTGATATATATAATTTTGTCATTGTTTAACTACAAAAAAATGTCAGTCGTGGGAGTTGAAGTTGGTCAACGTGCGGTCTTTCATCAAGAGTTCAAGACCATACTTTTGATGTTGGAATAAAAATTGGTTGGCACCTTCACCTGCTTTAGATACATGCAAAACGTTGGCTGCTCTTCATCTATTAGGTTGTAGGTCGCGGCTGGTAGTTCAACTTTCCCATTCCCATGTTGTCTCAAGTGAAGTTCTGGCCTTATGCTGAGGTTGACAAGATCAGTGCATGACTTGAGTCCATCCTTGGTCTTTGTCTTCATGTCTAGCAACACGCTGATAATAGTTTCAAAGACATTCTTCTCTACAGATGCATACAGTCTATTGTGTGGGGCGCATGTAGCTCTTTCCAGTACGATAAGTGTTTGAAAAAGATTAGTTGTTTCTTAAAAAGGAACGAATACTGATGGTTTCTCCATTTCATCCAACTTTCTCTTCTTCCCTTTCATGGTCTCGTCATTCTTCTTCTTTTCGAACTCGATATGATCCATGTCCTTCACCATCTCAAACACCTTTTCCCCATACTCCGTCTTCTTTGGCTCATCAAGTTGTGGCTCGTCATTGTTGTCGAAGTACCTATTCATCGTAGCTCTTCGGTACCTATGCCCTTTCATGAGGAATCGTACGTGCCTCAAGTACACAGTCTTGCAAGATCCCTTGAGATAAGTGCAGCAAGTATTGTCAAGACAAACTATGCAACTGATCTTTCCTTTGATCTTCCCTGACAACGAGAAAAGACCAGGGTAGTCAGTGATGGTGACAAAGATGATGGCTTTTAGAGTGAACGACTCCTTGGTGGATGGATCCATCATATCGACCCCATTTTCCCATAGTGTTTGCATGTCCTCCATTAATGGCTATAGGAACACATCTATATCATTAATAGGCTGCTTCGATCCTGAAATAAACATTGTCAACAAAAGATATTTGCGATTTTGACATAACCATGGAGGCAAGTTGTAGATGGTGAGGATGACCGGCCAAGTGTAGTGGGAGATGCTGAGTTCACCGAACGGATTCATATCGTCGGTACTAAGCCCAAACCTGATGTTCCTAGCCAATTCGCCAAACTCCTGGAACAAGTTGTCGAAACATTTCCACTGGCAAGCAACAGAAGGGTGTCGCAGCTTGCCATCGTCCTTCTTGCGGTCATCTAAGGCATGTCAGGATATTAGCTTGGCATCCTCGGAGTTCCCAAATAGAGCACACAAGCGATCAATTATGGATAGATACCACATCAACAATGCAGGACTCCTCCTCAGTGTGTAACCCTCTTCATCCTGAGGCGGGTAATTCTGATTGGTCTTCTTCGTCATACTTGAGGGATCATCTTCCATGCGGTAGCTAGCATTCGTCTTCCATCGACTAGTGTTGTAGTGTGGAGAACTCTCTAATTTCTCGTACTCACCTCGATATAGTATGAAGTGGTTAGGGCAGGCGTCAAACTTCTTAAGTTTCATTTCCATTGGGCGGGTCAACTTCTTTGCCCAATAAGTATACACAGGAACTTTGTTACCCTCAGGAAAAGCTTCAACAAGTACATATAACATCTCGTTGAAGCCAGTGTCTGAGAAACCATGACGGTCCTCCACTGTAAGCAACTTGAGATTAAAATGCAGTGATGTCATATGCTTCGGACAATCGATATTCTCATAGAGCGGATCAATTATTGATGGCTTCATCTCTCTAAAATTTTTGAGCCACCTCGTGTTCCTAGATAAAATGTCATCTTCGTTAAGGCGAGCTATGTTCTCGAAAAGCTCCGCATCCTTAGGCTCTAGCAATGTAGCACCAACATCCTCATCGCCACCCTTGTCACCAGCATCACTGAACAAATTGTCCACTTTGATGTAATCACGATGACCAGTGTCATTGTTGTCGCCAACAACGGTGTTGCCAGCTGGTGGCCCACCTGCATTTGTCATCAATGAGTTTCCTCTACCACATGATGATTCACCTACACTAGCATCTCTTCTCTCACAGTGGAATGTTCAGACTATGGATCCTTGACAAAACCAAACCTAACAAAAGAGATAGCATTGTGGTGACTTCATGGCCTTTCGTGTTTTTGCAGTGAGCACACGGGCGGATAGTTGTAGTTTGACCCATACTCTCTCAATGTTTCTTCGCAACGGCAACAAACTTTTTTACCTCAACCATGTACTCGAGTTCCATTCTGTTTGACTCGTACATCCATTTTGTTCTTTCCATATATTCTTAAAAATTAGATATAAAATATTAATTAATTAATTAATAGAAAAATATCGATAGATCCAAGAATATCAGGAAAGGTGGCACAAGGGTGTATGTATATAGCAGTATAACTAACATCAATATCGAGAGATCGAAGAATATTAGGAGAGGTCGAGAAATATAGCAAATTAGCACCAACAACTATAGACTTTCTCTCTCCTCCATGCAATACTAGATCTAATCTAGATCTAGAGAGCCTCAAATGGAAAAAATGGAGATTAAAGGGAGTTTATTAGGGAGTGTGTACCAATCTCTTGCGATCTCCTAGTCTCCAATCGTTCAACAAACCCAAGAAATCCAAGATCAAAGTCTCCCCCCTCAAATTGGTAGTTTAATGGCGAGAAGCCATGAGAAAGAAGGTGGTTGTCAGGTTTTATAGGCATGGATTAACAAAGGCGGACAATTTAAAAACAACCTCCTTTGTTAATAGATATTAACAAAGGCGGTTGTCTTAAAAAAATCCGCCTCTGTTAATTGGTTAAAAGAGGCGGGCAATGTAAAGCAAGTGCCTCTGATAATTGTTTAAAGGAGGTGGGCGACTTAACGTAGCTGCATTAATATATTAACGTAGGCGGTCACCTTATGTCACCTGCCTCCGTTAACTTTTAACCGAGGTGGGTGCGAAGGCAGCAACCCTTCCAGCGTTTAATGGAAAAATCTTTTTGTGTAGTAGTGTTACTACAGGTAGGCTCGCCTCCAAAAAATGTTTTGCCACTGTCTTGCAAAAATCTTTTTGTGTAGTAGTGTTACTATGGTGCCTGTTGGGGGTATGCTTCGTAGCCGAAGATCCTGAAGGAAGAAACACCTTCGGCAGATCCTCTCAAAAGCAGTGCCGAAGCTGTAACCCATGAAGCTTCGACATAGTGACATATCTCAAGACGAAGGAGTGAACCGACTTAAAGATGAAATGACTAATCAACCCGTGGTAGTTTGTATTAAGATTGTAAGCATTTGTAAAGGGTATAAATGTAATTTCTCACAAGCTGCGTCCTGTGCCTATAAATAGATGAACAGCACCCCCGTACTGTTCACACTATCTTGTAATCGCTTGTACGCGACCCTTGGATTATTGCCTTCTGTCAAGTCGAAGGTATAAATATGATTAAATGTTATGTTTTTATATTTAAGTTTGCATAATAAAATATATGAATAAATTTAAGTGCTTTGATATATTATTCTTTCATGTCTTATATGTTTTATCTTTCACTATTTCATAACCCCAGTCATGAAGGTACACCCTTCATGACTTTCGTCCAAGACCTTCGCCCGAAGATCATTATACCTTTGGGGAGATAATGCTTCGATGGACGAAGAGCTTTAACATTTAACATTTTATGTTGCCTTGTTCTTAAGTCAAAGCATTTGAGAACAAGTCCCCAACATTGGCGCCCACCGTGGGTGAACTCACTTCCACTTTTTGAGCTGATGGCTTCGTTCAACAACCAAGCTGAAGCTGAAGCTGCTTCGGCTATGAAGCTGGTGCTCCCGATAACAGACGGTTCATGCTCAGAGCCGGCCAACAAGAAGCAGAAGAAGGAGGCTTAGAGAAGGGTACAACATGTCGGGGTGCAGGGACCCTTCATCAAGTCGAAATGGTCCCACATCCCAATTACCTTCTCCCAGGAGGACCTTCAGCTCAAGGATTACCCTCACAATGATGCTATGGTCATTTCTTGTGTCATCAAGGGATTTCTGGTCCATAATGTTCTGGTTGATATAGGTAGTGCAGCAGATATTATATTTGCCAAGGCCTTCAGACAGATGCAAGAGCCAGAGGATAAAATTCATGATGCTACACACCCTCTTTGTGGCTTCGGAGGAAGGCAGATCGTAGCACTCGGCAAGATCACAATGCCAGTGACCTTCGGATTTGTCAACAATACAAGGACTGAGCAAGTTGTGTTTGACATTGTCAACATGGAGTACCCCTACAATTCAATCATTGGTCGTGGGACACTCAATGCTTTTGAAGCAATTCTTCATCCAGCATATCTATGCATGAAGATACCTTCGGATCAAGGGCCTATTGCTATTCATGGAAGTTAGGAAGCTGCCAGAAAGGCTGAAGGAAACTGGATAGATTCAAAAGCAATCCATAATATAGATGGAGACGAAGCTTGTGAGCAGTATAAGTACAGAAGGGAGAAGGCTGCTTCGGCCAATCAGCCGAAGCCCATGCTTCTATGTGAAGATATAGCAGAGCAAAAGGTATTGCTGGGATCTTAATTATCTGAGGAGCAGGAGAAAACTCTAATAAGGTTTTTGTTCAACAACAAAGATGTCTTCGCATGGTCAGCCAACGATCTCTATGGTGTCAACAGGGACGTCATTGAACATTCGCTCAATGTCGATCCATCCTTCAGACCCAGAAAGCAGAGGCTTCGGAAAATGTCTAATGACAAAGCCAAAGGTGCTCAGGATGAAGTGAAAAGACTTCTTAGTGCTGGAGTCATCAGAGAAGTAAAATACCCAGAATGGCTAGCCAACAAGGCTTATCCAAAGGATGAGTTCCCACTACCAAGAATAGATTCTCTAGTAGATGCAGCAGCTTCGTCAGAGCTCATGAGTCTACTAGATTGTTATTCAGGCTACCACCAAATCTGGATGAAGAAGGAAGATGAGCCAAAAACCAGCTTCATAACCCCCAGTGGTACATATTGTTATCTTCGAATGCCTGAGGGGCTCAAGAATGCTGGAGGAAGCTTCAGTAGAATGACAGCCAAAGTACTTCACTCTCAGATAGGCAGAAATGTGTTAACATATGTGAGAGCACCTAGGGGGTGAATAGGTGATCCTGTAAAAACTTAAAACTTAAAGCCACAAAACTTGATTAAGTGTTAGCACAATGAAATCAAGTGGCTAGGGACCGAGCTCTTGCGAAACACAGTAGTCACAGTGAGAAGCACAAGAGACACGATGATTTATCCCGTGGTTCGGCCAAGTATAACACTTGCCTACTCCACGTTGTGGCGTCCCAACGGACGAGAGTTGCACTCAACTCCTCTCAAGTGATCCAATGATCAACTTGAATACCACGGTTTTTTTCTTTCTTTACTCTTTCCCTGTTTGCGAGGAATCTCCACAACTTGGAGTCTCTCGCCCTTACAATAAGGATCAAAGTGAAAGCACTAGAGCAATAGAGGGAAGCAACACACACAAATCCACAGCAATACGCACACACGCGGCCAAGACTTGAGCTCAAATGAATAGCACAAAGTTCACCACTAGAACAGAGCTCAAATCACTAATAATGTCAATCGAGTGCGCAAAGACGGAGTGTGAATGATCAAGAGTGCTCAAAGTATGCTTCGTGTACTCCTCCATGCGCCTAGGGGTCCCTTTTATAGCCCCAAGGCAGCTAGGAGCCATTGAAAGCAATTCGAGAAGGCAATCCTTGCCTTCTGTCGGGTGGCGCACCGGACAGTCCGGTGCACCACCGGACAGGCACTGTTCAGTGTCCGGTGCTGATTGCTTTCCTAATCTGGCGCAGCCGACCGTTGAGGATTTGGAGCCGTTGGCACACCAAACACTGTCTAGTGCACACCGGACAGTCCGGTGCTCCCATTAGACCGTTGGCTCGGCCACGCGTCATGCGCGGATTGCGCGGCCGACCGTTGGCTCGGCTGACCGTTGACTCACCGGACAGTCTAGTGCACCACCGGACAGTCCGATGATTTTTAGTCGTACGCCACCGACGAAATCCCGAGAGCGACCAGTTTGACCAAAGCCAGCCTGGCGCACCGGACACTGTCCGGTGCACCACCGGACAGTCCGGTGCACCCAGACTGCGCAGAGTCTTGGCTGCTTCAGCCAAGTCATTTTCCTTTTGTCTTTTCTCTGATTCTAGCACTTAGACAAGATATGTTAGTACCAAAAACCATTGTACTAAGTCTAGAATCATACCTTTGTGTTGATTTGCACTTCATCCACCAATTGGCACAGTTTAACACTTAAACCACTTGTGTTGGCACTTAATCACCAAAATACTTAGAAATGGCCCAAGAACACATTTCCCTTTCAATCTCCCCCTTTTGGTGATTTATGCCAACACAACATAAAGCAACACATAGAAGTGCAATATCAATGCAAATGAGAACAAGATTTGTTTCGATTCAAATTTGGCATATTTTGATCATCCTTTGCCACCACTTGGTTTGTTTTTGCAAATCAAACTCAATTTTCTATCTCTAAGTCAAACACACTTGTTGAGACATAAAGAGAGGTATTCAAAGAGAAATTGATCAAATATTCAAAAACTCCCCCTTTTCCCCATAATCAAACATTCTCCCCACAAGAGACCAATTTTTGACAATAAGAGACAATAAGAGTATTTTGACAAAGCAAAAGCTCTAACTCTACTATTTTCAAAATTCTCAAGTGGTAGCTGATCTATTTGCTTTAGCCTTATTTTCTCCCCCTTTGGCATCAAACACCAAAACGGGATCATTTTTTGCCCTTTAACCTCATTGCTTCACCAAAATTGTCAATTAAGAGCAAAAAGCAATAAGAGCATGGAGATGAACTTGGAGTAAGTTACCATCTCATCGGAGTGCAGTGGAAGTCTTTCATGGTCCAAGTCCACCTTTCCCTTTCAATCCACTTTTGAGACTAAAACAAGTAAACTCAAGCACAAGGTTAGTCTCAAAGTGTCAAGTTGTAGCATGCCTCCCTGTAAAACCAAAAATCCTATTTTGGATTTAGGAAAGACTCTCCAAAAAGATAAAGAATGAAAATGTATTTTAATAAGAGTTCCTTAATTTTGCAATTATTTTCTCCTAAAAATGATAATAATATTAATATATGGGTATTTTAAAAAAATAGAAACACCTTAAAAATATTTGAATTAATGTAACTCTTGATTAAGGTTATATATTACCCTCCTCTGTAGTACATACTAAATTTTGAATGGACTTTTAATTTGACTACATATTCATAATAATATTTTCTTGAAATAAATATTGTATTGCATATTTGAACCACCTACCAAAAAATGAATAAAGTATGTAATAAATAAATGTACGTGCATCCCATGTTAGGTCTCATTGTTTGTTGCATTTGATTTTGTGAAGCAAAACTGAGATTTAATTTGAATCAAGATTGAAGCCATGGAAATTAAAATAGAAAATTGAAATAGAAAAAAAAACAGAAATTAGAAAGCAAAAGATAAAGAAAGGGGAATTGGCCGTTGGGCCAAATCCTTACCGTCCTACTCCATTTTAGTTCCCACACGGTTCAAATATTCAAAGTCATAGAAAATTCTAGCTGACGCTAGCTGATTTCTTTTCTCTATATCGCTTACGTGTGGGCCAGCGCGGTCAACATTCCTTGCATCCTAAACTCTCGTGCGTCATTGTTCACCGACGGGTGCGACCGTTTTGCTGCAAAGGTGTCTTTCCCACCCGTAACAAACTGTGGCCGAGTTTTGCGTTTGTTACGATACCGGATCCCCTATAACAACCACACAATCTCGTCCGCAATAAACTCGCCAGTCGTTACACTTCTCGGGTATAAAGCTAAGCCTGCCTTCCCTGCCAATAGCCGAGAGCAAGACCCGCTACAACAGAAACAGAGAGAGGACACGGCTGGCGGAGGTGCCGCCATGGGGGATTTCTGTACGACGGCGTCAGGTCCTCGGTGGTCAGTCGCGGGGGATCGCCAGGTCGTGTGGGAGCTTCAGGGGTCATTGATACGGTGTGGGAGGCCTTGACCCTATGGCGATTTCACGCCGGAGTCGCCACAACCTCGCGGATCCGTAACCTAGCGTCGAGGGCTTCCCTACCGAGATAATCTGAGGTGAGCATGATACTAAACCATTCATCGTACCCGTAGCTACGTGTATCATCTTGCGGACCGGAATTTTTGGCAACGGGGCTGCGGATTGGATTGCTGTCCATGGCGCCACCGCGGGCTGTTCACCGCCGTGCTGGGAATCGGCTGTGGGATGAAGACGATTTTCGTGCCGTCGGATCTCTATGTACGGTGAAGATTAGATAATGGACGTACCGCTTCGGGTAGTGGATAGGGACCGTAGATCTAGGGGTAGACGGCCGAGATTAGTTCATGAAGGTATCCTTCAGCACTGTAGAATACGGGACGCCGATCTCGATCTGGACGACGGAGCTTTAGGGTAGGCGTGGGATCTCTAGAGCCCTTGATCGGCTGTTGGATGGCTCTGGTTGATCCCGCCGTGTGCCAGCATGGCGTTTGCAACGCATGGCGTTTTTGCAATCGCGCCCTCGTTTTTCTTCAGAATCAACCCGCCATCCTGCGCGGGGTGAATATGAGTCTCAGAGATTCTTGCTTTGTAACCCCTGGTTTTTCTGTTATTTGGCGCACAGTCCAAACAGTTAATAAAACAGGAAAATCAATTTAGAAAATGATTTTTAATACCAAATTAATTACAAGAACTTGTTTAATGCCTAGAAAATTCGTATTAAATCCTTTTTAGTTCATTACAGTCCCTAAAATCTTGTAATAATATTGTACATCACATAGTGTTACTGTTTGACATGAAAACCATTTTAAAATTTATTTCCTAATTAAACCCATATCAAATACATAAAACCTTAGGAAAAATCATAACTCCTGCGTCTTAATTCCGAATTTACTCGTTCCAGTCGCGTTAGTCTCGTATAAATATTTACTACGCAGTAACAACATTTATTATACCATTTCTCACTATTTTATAATTAGATCTGTATTTAACTGAGGTTGGTTAGTCTGGTTAAACTACTTATCATTATAATCTACTAGAATATGATCTATGGTCAATTCATAACTTAGATTAAAGTGGAGATAATTATTTATAGAATAACCTCTCAAATGATTTATATTAACCAATTTATAATATAGTTTAATATTTTAACCACACAGATCTTTTATAAAATCATAACCCCTTAATTGTGACTCCGATCTTAGTAGTTCTCGATCCCGCGATCTCGTAGCTTCGCGTAGACTATTATTACGCAGTTTATTATTGTGTTTGGTGTAATGTTAATTTTTGCCTATACACTGTTTGTTTGTATTACTACGACTAGCGTGAGGACACGTGTCATCTGAAGAGCAAGTTGGTACCTGGAATCTCAAGTCCCAGGCAAGTTGTGCCCTTGATCACTTCTTTTACCCACTCATGTTCTAATTAATCATAATGATCTGCATAGGTTAATTTGATGGGACCTAATAGGTTACCCTAGTTTGTCTATCTTTATGCCTTGTTTACCACTAAACTTTCTGGGTAGTACTTGCTAGTGCTATATGTGGATTTGGGCATTGAGATACATATTATTCATACTTTTGTTATCAGTTGCTATTTACTGTTCATGATAAGATCATTATGTTAATTGGAACATGGAGAACCACCCGGGAAAACAGTGCTACCACAAGGGTTTAATGGGACGCCCTTGGCCGATTAATTAGGAAAGCTAGTGGAAGACTACCTTACCCGAAAGGGGCAAGGGCAGTAGGGGAGTGGTCAGTGTAGGGAGGCCCTCGGGAGGATTTTGCTGCGATGGCGGTCCTGCAAGGGATTCCTGCATTGGAGCTCCCTATAAACTGTAGCGGGTTTTCTGAAGCTAGTGGAACTTTGTAAAGGCCTCGTAGTGTTACCCTGCCTCGCCTCCTCGGTAGAGGTGTATGGGAAGTCGCGATCCCTTCGCAGATGGGTAACATGACTTGTGGGTAAAGATGCGCAACCTCTGCAGAGTGTAAAACTGGTATACTAGCCGTGCTCACGGTCATGAGCAGCTCGGACACTCACATGATTAATCTATGGAACTTAAATTCAATTTGTCATATGCATTGCATCGCAGGAGATGTTGTTACTTCTGATCTACTATTTAATTGGGTTGGTATTTACTTATACTTAGTAATGGCTAATAAAATTTTGACCAACTTTAAAAGCAATGCTCAGCTTCAGCCATCCTCTTTGGTAAGCCTTACACTTCACATGAGCTCCCACCTTTGGCGAGTTCATACACATTATTCCCCACAACTTGTTGAGCGATGAACGTATGTGAGCTCACTCTTGCTGTCTCACACCCCCACAGGTCAAGAACAGGTACCGCAGGATGAGGCGCTTGGAGGATGCTGCGATGTGTTCGTGAGAGGTCTAGGCCGTCGTCTCCCAGTCAACTTTGGGTTGCTGGACCGTTGTCTCCTTATAATGTAATTATTTATTTTGTATAGAACTCCTGTTATATATAAAGATGTGACATTCGATCCTGTGCCACTATACATCATATGTGTTAGACTTGGTCCCAGCATATCTGGTGTTTATGTTCGCGCCTGGGTCTTGGTGCCCCTAAAACCCGGGTGTGACACTCCCCCTAAATAAGTGCATCACTTGCAAATGGACTTGTGAGGTCCGGGGATCATGTGTACAACTTGAGCACCATAAATAAGCAATAATATGCATAAAGAAACATGATCAAAGGCATAAAACACATGTATGCTATAGATCAATCCAAGTTACGCAAATCTAAGACATTTAGCTCACTACCCAGCCTGCAAAAGGTTGACTCATCTAGAGGCTTGGTAAAGATATCAGCTAGCTGGTTCTCGGTGCTAACATAAAACACTTCGATATCTCCCTTTTGCTGGTGGTCTCTCAAAAAGTGATGTCGGATGTCTATGTGCTTCGTGCGGCTGTGTTCAACAGGATTATCCGCCATGCGGATTGCACTCTCATTATCACATAGGAGTGGGACTTTGCTCAGATTGTAGCCAAAGTCCCTGAGGGTTTGCCTCATCCAAAGTAGTTGCACGCAACATTGTCCTGCGGTAACATACTCGGCCTCAGTGGTGGATAGGGCAACGGAAGTTTGTTTCTTAGAACTCCAAGACACCAGGGACCTTCCTAAGAATTGGCACGTCCCTGATGTACTCTTCCTATCAACCTTGCATCCAGCATAATCGGAGTCTGAATATCCAATCAATTCAAAGGTAGACCCCTTTGGATACCAGATCCCGAATCAAGGCGTAGCAACTAAATATCTAAGAATTCGCTTAACGGCCACAAGGTGACACTCCCTTGGGTCGGTTTGAAATCTAGCACACATGCATACGCTTAGCATAATATTCGGTCTACTAGCACATAAATAAAGTAAAGACCCTATCATAGACCGGTGTAACGCCCCGAATTTCGAGTTGAATTTTTTTTTCTTTCTCTATCGCTCGCTAAATTCGGGCGTTACCTCTCTTTCCCCATTTCTTTCGCTAAAACCCTACCTATTTTCAAAACTCCAAGTCGTATACTAATAATAAACCCTAGAAATATTTTATTTAGTTGTTGCATCATGCCGGACCTTGTAGTTTTTGCTGTTTGATTGAGAGAGTTTGTGATCATGCATTTTAGTGGTGAATTATGGCTAGAATAGAAAAAAAGTAAATAGAAAAGCCCCCCTCCTCTCTTGGGCCGATTTCCTGGCACGGCCCAGCCGCGCGGCCTGCTTCCCCCTCTCCCCTTCCCCTTCGCGACGTGGGCCGGCGGCGCCGCGGCCCAGCTCGCCCCCTCGCGCCCCCCACCTTTGGGCCCAAGTGGCGGCCCAGCCGCACCCCCCCCCCCCCGCATCCCCTGCGTGCGGCGCGCAGACGGTTGAGCCGCCGCCGCCTCTCCCCCCTGCGGGCCCCACCCGTCAGCCCTCCCCAAACCCCCCTTTCTCTCTCCTCCCCTCTCCCCCCCCCCCCGCGCACGATCCCTCCTCCTACCTCACGCCGCTCCCCTGCCCACCCTCGGCTCGCCCGACACCGCCGCCCGTCGCCCGTCCGTGGTGAGCCCAAACCCCCTTCCTTTCTTCCTCCCCCCTTGTCCCTTCTTCCCGGGGCGGCGGAGCCCCGACCCGGCCTCTTGCGCTCGGCCATGGCGCGCGGCGCGGCATCCCGGCCTCGGCGCGGGGCGCGCCCGCCCCGCCCCCCTCCCCTCCTCCCTCGCGCCAGTCCGGCTGGCGCGCCCGGCGCGGCGTGCCCGCCCGCGGCCCCAGCTCGGCGGCGCAGCCATGGTGGCTCGGCTCTCCGGCGCGGTCGGCCCCGGCCTCGCCCGCCCTCGGCGCCCCCCCTCCCTCTCTCGCGCCCGCCCGCGGCCTCGGCGCGCCCAACCCCGCCCCCATCTCGCACGGCGGCCCGACCCCGGTCCGGCGCGGCCGCGTCCCCAGCGTCCCGCCCAGCTCTGGCGCGTTCCCCCTCCTGGCGTGGGCGCGGCCCGGCCATGGCACGCCCGCGCAGCCCGACCCCCGGCGTGGCGCGGCTTTGCGCGCGGCTCCGGTGCAGTGGCGTGGTGCGCCCGCCCTGCCCGCCGTGGCGGCGTGGCCCGCCCGCCCGCGGCTCGGCGCGGCCTTGTGCCCGCCCTGCCCGCCGTGGCGGCGTGGCTCGCCCGCTCGCGACCTCGGCGTGGCTCGGCCATGGCGGCCGGAGCTCGGCCGTGACGCCCGGCGAGTCCTCGGCATCCTGCGCAGGCCCGCCCTGGCTGCTGGCGCGCGGCCATGGCCCCGCCGCAGCTTCGGTGCGGTGTGCAGCCCCGCCCAGCACGGTTTGCTCGCGTGGCTCGCCCGCGACGTCGTGGCGTGGCGTGCCCCCTGGCGTCCCAGCTCGCTTGCGGTAGCCCGCACGACTTGCTCGTGGCGGCCTCGCTCGCTCGCTCGTGTGCGCAACAGTGGTCCGCGGCCTCGTTCGCTCGCTCGCGTAGCCTGTTCGCCCGTGCAACGCTTAAACATCACGCTTAGTCATTTACCTTTTGTGTGCGAATTGTCGCGCGAAGATGCTCTTCGCCATTTAAAAGTGCTAGTACCCATTGAACTGTATCAAGAAGCGGCAATAACTAGGCATGGGTTAATTATGCTTAGATAATAGCTATCTTTACACCTATATTAAATATCTGTTAGTATGACTACATGAAATGTAGTGGCTAAGTTCGTTCTTTCTCTTAACATGAACATAACGAGTTGTCAATTGTAGTAATGGTTACGATTCTATTAACGCATGTGACTAATCCTTATTATTGGAACTAAGTGGAACTAGAGCACGTAATGGCTAGTTATGCGTCTACCCGTAATACGCCTTGAGTATAGCTTTAACCACTGCGAGACCTTTCTTCTCTAGCCACGACAAATGCAATATCGTATGTTATACTCTATGCGTATTTAATCTATTTGTTCTCTTGTAATGATGTATTGTTTGTTTCCTAATTCAAATGGATGGATGGATGTATGCTTGCGCTCGCATAGAGAACGATCCGGCTGAGGAGCCCGAAGAACTCGCAGGAGAAGCCCCTGAGCAGCAATCATTTGGTGGAGGCAAGTGTCCCTTGACCTATCTCTATCCTATACATGCTTTAATTCACCTCCCGCATTACACATTTATACCTAAGGATTGACTAGCTTTTGTTATTCATGTCCTTGTTTACCTATTTGGGTTGGATTATTATTGCTTAGTCTTATGCTATTGCTCAACTCTAATCAATGAACATGATGAGAATGATCAATGATACGCTGTTTTCCCTCTTCTTATTATGGTGTTATACTTGTGGCCTTTAAGGGGGCTCGAGCGGTTTCTCGAGTGCCTCTCCGTAAGGACCTGTTCGTTGGATGACCGCCCGGGAAAACAGTGCAACCATGAGGGTGGAATGGGGTGCCCTTAGCTGAATAATTAGAGGATCCGGGGTATAGTTCGCTTTGTCGTCGTGCCGTCAATGGGGCTCGGTGTATGCGGCTCGCTCTGCCAAGGTTGATTTGTCCCTTGGGGAGGAGTGCGGTACATTTAGGAAACCTAACGGGCGGCTACAGCCCTGAGGAATCTTTGTAAAGGCTATGTAGTGAGACCCTGCCTACTCACCTTGGGAGTGTTCAAGGGTCCGTACAACCCGAGGCAAAAAGGGAATCACGGCTCATGGGTAAAGTGCGCAACCTCTGCAGAGTGTTTGAAACTGATATATCAGCCGTGCTCGCGGTTATGAGCGGCCAAGGGAGCTCCAGTGATTAGTGGTACTTGATCAGAGATGTTCGGATTGCAGGTGGCAATGAGACTGATGGTTCTTGGTTTTGACTCTGGTAATGGTAAGTGGTACTCTTTCCGTTTGGAAAGGAGTACGTTTGGGTTAATAACGTGGGTTAACTATAAAACATGGCTTTCTCTACTAGTAATAATAATCTGACCAACTAAAAGCAACTGCTTGACTTACCCTCCACATAAAGCTAGTCCACTACAGCCAAACAGGACACTTGCTGAGTATGTTGATGTGTACTGACCCTTGCTCTACACACCAAACCCCCCCCCCTTCTCCAGGTTGTCTGCATTGCAACCACTGCTCAGGAGAAGATGAAGCCATGGAAGGAGACTTCCAGGAGTTCCAAGACTACGACGAGTTCTAGGCGTGGGTTAGCGGCAACCCCCAGTCGGCTGCCTGTGAAGGACGCATTTATCTACGTTTCGTTTTCGCACTTTGATTATTGTAAGGACTATGTGGATGTCTCAGACATGTGATGTAATCGACTATTATTTCCCTTTTTAATACTATTTGAACACTGTGTGATGATGTCCATGTTATGTAACTGCTGTGTACGTGAATTGCTGATCCTGGCACGTACATGGTTCGCATTCGGTTTGCCTTCTAAAACTGGGTGTGACAACCGATATGCCTTTTGATCAACGGACTTACCTCCTTTGTTGAGGTCGACATGTCTGTCGGTTCCCATTGGAGTCTTTGCGGGCTTGGCGTCCTTCATCCCAAACCGCTTGATCAAATCTTGTGTGTGCTTCGTTTGGGAGATGAAAGTGCCGTCCTTGAGTTGCTTCACTTGGAACCTAAGGAAGTAGTTCAACTCGCCCATCATCGACATCTCAAACTTTTGAGTCATTACCCTGCTACACTCTTCACAAGACTTTTGGTTAGTAGAACCAAATATTATGTCATCGACATAAATTTGACACACAAATAAGTCACCATCACAAGTCTTAGTGAATAAAGTTGGATCGGCCTTCCCAACCTTGAAAGCATTAGCAATTAGAAAGTCTCTAAGGCATTCATACCATGCTCTTGGGGCTTGCTTAAATCCATAGAGCGCCTTAGAGAGCTTACACACGTGGTCGGGGTACCGTTCATCCTCAAAGCCAGAGGGTTGCTCTACGTACACCTCCTCCTTGATTGGCCCGTTGAGGAAAGCGCTCTTCACATCTATTTGGAACAACCTGAAAGAATGGTGAGCAGCATAGGCTAACAAAATGCGAATAGACTCTAGCCTAGCCACAGGAGCAAAAGTCTCCTCAAAGTCCAAACCTGCGACTTGGGCATAACCTTTTGCCACAAGTCTAGCTTTGTTCCTTGTCACCACTCCGTGCTCGTCTTGTTTGTTGCGGAACACCCACTTGGTTCCCACAACGTTTTGCTTGGGACGTGGCACCAGTGTCCAAACTTCATTTCTCTTGAAGTTATTGAGCTCTTCCTGCATGGCCAACACCCAGTCCGGATCTAGCAAGGCCTCTTCTACCCTGAAAGGCTCAATAGAAGAGACAAAAGAGTAATGCTTACAAAAATTAACTAATCTAGAGCGAGTAGTTACTCCCTTGCTTATATCACCCAAAATCTGGTCGACGGGATGATTCCTTTGAATCGTCGCTCGGACTTGAGTTGGAGGGGCCTGAGGTGCTTCTTCCTCCATAACATGATCATCTTGTGCTCCCCCTTGATCACACGCTTCTTCTTGATGAACCTGTTCATCATCTTGAGTTGGAGGGTGCACCATTGTTGAGGAAGAAGGTTGATCTTGCTCTTGGTGTTCCTGTGGTCGCACATCTCCAATCGCCATGGTGCGAATTGCGTCCGTTGGAACATCATATTCATCTACATCATTAAGATCAACTTGCTCTCTTGGAGAGCCATTAGTCTCATCAAATACAACGTCGCTAGAGACTTCAACCAAACCCGATGATTTGTTGAAGACTCTATACGCCTTTGCATTTGAGTCATAACCTAACAAAAACCCTTCTACAGCTTTGGGAGCAAATTTGGAATTCCTACCTTTCTTCACTAGAATGTAGCATTTACTCCCAAATACACGAAAATATGAAACGTTGGATTTGTTACCGGTTAGAAGCTCATACGAAGTCTTCTTGAGGAGGCGATGAAGGTAGACCCGGTTTATGGCGTGGCAAGTCGTGTTCACAGCTTCCGTCCAAAACCGTTCGGGCGTCTTGAATTCACCAAGCATCGTCCTCGCCATGTCTAGCAGCGTCCTGTTCTTCCGCTCTACCTCACCGTTTTGCTGTGGTGTGTAGGGAGCAGAGAACTCGTGCTTGATTCCTTCCTCCTCAAGGTACTCCTCCACTTGATGGTTCTTGAACTCGGACCCGTTGTCGCTCCTTATCTTCTTCACCTTGAGCTCAAATTCATTTTGAGCTCTCCTTAGGAAGCGCTTGAGGGTCCCTTGGGTTTCAGATTTATCCTGCAAAAAGAATACCCAAGTGAAGCGGGAAAACTCATCAACAATAACAAGACCATACTTACTTCCCCTGATGCTGAGGTAGGCGACAGGTCCAAAGAGGTCCATATGCAGCAGCTCCAGGGGTCTTGATGTGGTTGGTCATCACGTTCTTGCTGTGATGAGCATTTCCCACTTGTTTACCTGCTTGACAAGCTGCACAAGGTCTATCTTTTTCGAAAGTCACATTTGTTAGACCTAACACATGTTCTCCCTTTAGAAGTTTGTGAAGGTTCTTCATCCCCACATGTGCTAGACGGCGATGCCACAGCCAGCCCATGCTAGTCTTAGCAATTAAGCATGCATCTAGACCGACCTCTTCTTTTGCAAAATCAACTAAATAGAGTTTGTCGTCTAGTACACCCTTAAAAGCTAATGAACCGTCACGCCTTCTAAAGACAGATACATCTACATTAGTGAATAAGCAATTGTAACCCATATTACATAATTGACTAACGGACAACAAGTTATACCCGAGCGATTCAACTAAAAACACAATAGAGATGGAATGCTCGGATGAAATAGCTATTTTTCCTAGTCCTTTAACCTTGCCTTGATTCCCGTCACCGAATATGATTGAATCTTGGGAATCTTTGTTTTTGACGAAGGAGGTGAACATCTTCTTCTCCCCCGTCATGTGGTTTGTGCATCCGCTGTCGATAATCCAGCTTGAGCCCCCGGATGCATAAACCTGCAAGGTAAATTAGGCTTGGGTTTTAGGTACCAAACTCCTGTTGGGTCCTACAAGGTTAGTAACAATAGCCTTAGGGACCCAAATGCAAGTTTTATCTCCCTTGCATTTTGCCCCTAATTTCCTAGCAATCACTTTCTTATTCTTCCTACAAATTGTAAAAGAAGCATTGCAAGCATGGTAAATTGTAGAAGGTTCATTACTTGCTTTCCTAGGTACATGAACAACATTTCTCCTAGGCATATGATGAATAACATTTTTCCTAGACATATCTCTACCATGCACAAAGGAAGAACTTGAAGCAATCATGGCATTTGAATCATAAGCATTACAACTTCTATCATGATGAACATTTCTAGAAAATTTCCTATCATAAATAAATGCATGATTCTTTTGAGCACTATTAGCCATAGGAGCCTTCCCCTTTTCCTTGTTGAAAATGGGAGCTCTTTGGCTTGTTAAGTTCTTGGCTTCCCTCTTGAAGCCAAGCCCATCCTTAATTGAGGGGTGTCTACCAATAGTGTAGGCATCCCTTGCAAATTTTAGTTTGTCAAATTCATTCTTGCTAGTATTAAGTTGGGCATTAAGACTAGCCACTTCATCATTTAATTTGGAAATGGAAATTAAGTGTTCACTACAAGCATCAACATTAAAATCCTTGCACCTATTGAAAATCACTACATGTTCTACACAAGAGCTTGATTTGTTAGCTATTTCTAACTTAGTATTTAAATCATCATTAATACTCTTTAAGCTAGAAATAGATTCATGGCATGTAGATAATTCACATGAAAGCATTTCATTTCTTTTAACTTCTAAAGCAAGAGAATTTTGCGCACTAACAAATTTATCATGCTCTTCATATAAAAGATCCTCTTGCTTCTCTAACAATCTATTTTTCTCATTCAAAGAATCAATTAATTCATTGATCTTATCAATTTTAGTTCTATCTAAACCTTTGAATAAGCTTGCGTAGTCTACTTCATCATCACTAGACTCATCATCACTTGAAGAAGCATATGTAATAGTACTTCGAATACTTACCTTCTTCTCCTTTGCCATGAGGTAGGTGTGACGCTCGTTGGGGAAGAGAGACGATTTGTTGAAGGCCGTGGCGGCGAGTCCTTCGTTGTCGGAGTCGGACGAAGAACAATCCGAGTCTCACTCTTTTCCAAGGTGTGCCTCGCCCTTAGCCTTCTTGTAAACCTTCTTGTTCTCTCTCTTCCCATTCTTTACTTGTTCCTGGTCACTATCATTATCAGGACAGTTAGCAATAAAGTGACCAATCTTACCACACTTGAAGCAGGAGCGCTTTCCCTTCGTCTTGCTCTTATTGGGATGCTCCTTGCGACCTTTGAGCGCTGTCTTGAAGCGCTTGATGATGAGGGCCATTTCATTCTCATTAAGCCCGGCCGCCTCAACTTGTGCCACCTTGCTAGGTAGCGTCTCCCTGCTACTTGTTGCTTTGAGAGCAACGGTTTGAGGCTCATGGATCGGCATTGGGCCATTCAACGCCTCATCAACATATCTTGCCTCCTTGATCATCATTCGCCTGCTTACGAACTTTCCGAGTATTTCCTCGGGCGTCATCTTGATGTACCTAGGATTCTCACGAATAGAGTTTACAAGATGAGGATCAAGGACAGTGAAGGACCTTAGCATAAGTCGGACGACGTCGTGGTCCGTCCATCTCGTGCTCCCATAGCTCCTTATCTTGTTGACCAGGGTCTTGAGCCTATTGTACGTTTGAGTTGGCTCCTCTCCCTTGATCATCGCGAACCTTCCTAGTTCACCTTCCACCAACTCCATCTTGGTGAGCATGGTGGCTTCGTTCCCCTCATGCGAGATCTTGAGGGTGTCCCAGATCTGCTTGGCGTTATCCAAGCCGCTCACCTTATTGTATTCTTCCCTGCACAAGGATGCTAAAAGAACAGTAGTAGCTTGTGCATTTTTATGGATTTGTTCATTGATAAACATAGAATTATGCGAACTATCAAATTGCATTCCATTTTCTACTATCTCCCATATACTTGGATGAAGAGAGAACAAATGGCTACGCATTTTGTGACTCCAAAATCAGTAGTCCTCTCCATCAAAGTGTGGAGGTTTACCAAGTGGAATGGAAAGCAAATGAGCATTGGAACTATGCGGAATACGAGAATAATCGAAAGAAAAGTTCGAGTTAACTGTTTTCTTTTTCTCCTCGTATTCGTCATCCTTTTGAGAAGAGGAAGATTCGTCGTTGTCGTAGTAGACAATCTTCTTGATGCGCCTCTTCTTCTTTCCATCCTTCTTCTTTTGACTCGAGCCGGAGTCATTGGCTTTGTCGTCCCTCGGCTCGTTGAAGATGGACTCCTTCTCATTGTCGTTGACCACCATCCCCTTTCCCTTATGATCCATCTCTTCGGGCGATTAGTCCCTTTCGTGAAGAGAACGGCTCTGATACCAATTGAGAGCACCTAGGGGGGTGAATAGGTAGCCACAAAACTTGATCAAGTGTTAGCACAATGAAATCAAGTGGCTAGGGACCAAGCTCTTGTGAAACACAGTAGTCACAGTGAGAACAAGCACAAGAGACACGATGATTTATCCTGTGGTTCGGCCAAGTATAACACTTGCCTACTCCACGTTGTGGCGTCCCAACGGACGAGAGTTGCACTCAACTCCTCTCAAGTGATCCAATGATCAACTTGAATACCACGGTTTTCTTCTTTCTTTACTCTTTCCCTGTTTGCGAGTAATCTCCACAACTTGGAGTCTCTCGCCCTTACAATAAGGATCAAAGTGAAAGCACTAGAGTAAGAGAGGGAAGCAACACACACAAATCCACAGCAATACGCACACACGCGGCCAAGACTTGAGCTCAAATGAATAGCACAAAGTTCACCACTAGAACAGATCTCAAATCACTAAGAATGTCAATCGAGTGCGCAAAGACGGAGTGTGAATGATCAAGAGTGCTCAAAGCATGCTTCGTGTACTCCTCCATGCGCCTAGGGGTCCCTTTTATAGCCCCAAGGCAGCTAGGAGCCGTTGAAAGCAATTCGGGAAGGCAATCCTTGCCTTCTGTCGGGTGGCGCACCGGACAGTCCGGTGCACCACCGGACAGGCACTGTTCAGTGTCCGGTGTTGATTGCTTTCCTAATCTGGCGCAGCCGACCGTTGAGGATTTGGAGCCGTTGGCGCACCGGACACTGTCCGGTGCACACCGGACAGTCCGGTGCTCCCATCAGACCGTTGGCTCGGCCACGCGTCACGCGCGGATTGCGCGGCCGACCGTTGGCTCGGCCGATTGTTGACTGACCGAACAATCCGGTGCACCACCGGACAGTCCGGTAATTTTTAGTCGTACGCTGCCGACGAAATCCCGAGAACGGCCAGTTTGACCAAAGCCAGCCTGGCGCACCGGACACTGTCCGATGCACCACCGGACAGTCCGGTGCACCCAGACTACGCAGAGTCTTGGCTGCTTCAGCTAAGTCATTTTCCTTTTGTCTTTTCTCTGATTCTAGCACGTAGACACAATATGTTAGTACACAAAAACCATTGTACTAAGTCTAGAATCATACCTTTGTGTTGATTTGCACTTCATCCACCAATTGGCACAGTTTAACACTTAAACCACTTGTGTTGACACTTAATCACCAAAATACTTAGAAATGGCCCAAGAGCACATTTCCCTTTCAATATGTTGATGATATCATAGTAAAGAGCACGAAGCAGGAAAATCACATTGCTGATCTGCAGGAAACATTTGCTAATTTTAGGCAAGCTGGCCTGAAATTAAATCCAGAAAAATGTGTCTTCGGAGTAAAGAAGGGAAAATTCCTTGGTTGTCTAGTTTCAACGAAAGGGATCGAAGCTAATCCGAACAAAATCGAAGCTATTCTTCGGATGGAGCCGCCAAGCACAAAGAAGGGGGCTCAACGGCTGACAGGAAGACTGGCATCTTTGAATCGATTCATATCTAGATCAACAGAGAGAAATTTACCATTCTTCGAAGTGCTGAAGTCGGCCGAAGTCTTTCAATGGGGATCAGCTCAGCAAAAAGCCTTCGAAGAGCTGAAGCAATACCTGATAGATCTAACAACGCTAACTCCACCCACGCCAGGGGCTCCTCTGCTATTGTATGTGGTAGCTTCACGCTCTGCAGTAAGTGCGGTGCTTGTACAAGAGAAGCTTGAAGGACAAACTAAAAAGCAAGTCCCAGTATATTTTGTCTCCGAAGTATTAAGCTTATCAAAGAAAAATTACACAGAATTGGAGAAAGTGTTGTATGCTGTATTAATGGCCTCCAGGAAGCTTCGGCATTATTTTCAAGCTTACCATATAATTGTTCCCTCGTCACAGCCTTTGAAGGATATTATGAGGAACATAGAAGCTACTGGAAGGGTTGGAAAGTGGGTCGCGGAGCTCAATGAATTCACCATTGACTACGTGCACAGATCTTCAATTCAATCCCAGGCGCTAGCAGACTTCATCGCTGACTGGACGCCAGGGGCTCATGAAGAAGGGACAAGCAAGGAAACCGAAGCTTGGACGGTGTTTTGCGATGGTTCTTGGGGAACCTTCGGTGCAGGAGCAGCCGCGGTCCTAGTAGCACCTTCAAAAGTCAAAACATGTTTTGCAGTCAAACTGGATTTTAGTTGCACAAATAATATTGCTGAGTACGAAGCACTTCTATTGGGGCTTCGGAAACTAAGGGCAATGGGAATAAGAAGGGCCATCCTAAAGACTGATTCTCAAGTTATTGCTGGTCATGTGGATAAGAGCAGCAAGGCACGAGATCCGAAGCTTGAAAAATATCTGGATGCAGTCCGAAGGTTGGAAGCTTCCTTCGAAGGTTTTTCCGTCAAGAATATCCCAAGAGGTGAAAATGAGCATGCAGATTTGCTAGCCAAATCAGCGGCTCAGGGTCTCCCCCTACCCTCCGAAGTATTTTTTGAAGCAATAAAAGCACCTTCGGTTGAGCTCATGGAGAGAGCAGTGCTTACTATTTCTCCAGTACACAATGAAGACTGGAGAACTAAAATAATATCTTTTCTTCAAGGCAACTGTCTTTCAAGTGACGAAGCTTATAACAAAAGAATGGAGGCAAGAACAAGACCATATGTGTTAATAGAAGGGGAGTTGTATAAACATGGAGTTTGTTCACCACTCCTTAAGTGTTTATCAAGAACTGAAGGTATGGAATTAATGAAAGAGATACATGCAGGTCTGTGTGGATTTCACATTGGATCTAGGCCTTTATTGGGAAAAGTTTTTCGACAAGGATTTTATTGGCCGAAGGCAGCTTCGGATGCAGCAGAATTAGTCCAAAAATGCGAAGGCTGACAAAAATGTGCAAGAGACCAGAAGCAACCTTCATCTCTCACTCAATTAGTACAACCCACTTGGCCGTTGCAAAGGTGGGGTCTCGATTTGCTAGGCCCACTTCCACCAGCACAAGGAAATCTAAAATATGTGGTGGTGGTGGCGGTAGAGTATTTTTCCATGTGGATTGAGGCGAAGCCTTTAGCTACAATAACTTCGGTCACCGTTCAGAAGTTCTTCTGGCAGAACATTGTTTGCCGCTTCGGAGTGCCGAAGGCTATTACTGTAGACAATGGAACACAGTTCGATGCCGAAGCTTTCAAGGAATTCTGTGAACAAATTGACACGAAGATTCATTTTGCATCGGTCAGACATCCAGAGTCAAATGGACTTGTTGAAAGAGCCAATGGCATTATAATGACGGGAATTATGAAGTTAATCGTCAAAGTGGTGTGGAGCCAGATGAATTGATCAAAGTGGTGTGGAGCCACAACACAACAATATCAAGGTCAACAGGCTTTACACCATTCAAATTACTGTTTGGTGACGAAGCAATAACCCTAGAAGAAGCTAAGGCAGGATCAATAAGAATAGTGGCTTCGGCGGAAGACGAAGCTGATTATTCTGTGGCAAAAGATGCTATAGAAGGGATCAGGCTTCAGGCCATGGAGAATATCAATAAATACCAAGCCGAAACAATAAAATGGCGTGACAGAAAAGTTCGGCTAAAGAACATTAAGCCAGGGCACTTGGTACTTCGGAGAGTGGCCAACCCAGATACAATAGGCAAGCTACAGCTGAAGTGGGAAGGACCTTTTCTGGTAGTATCTTCGTCAAGACCCGGTTCTTACAGATTGAAGGATATGGACGACAACGACATTCCTAGATCTTGGAATGCGGATGAGCTTCGGCGATATTATGTCAAGCTTGATGTAATCTTTTTGTTTTTTTCTATGGCACCCTTTTCCTTTCCAAAGGGGGGGGAAAGGTTTTTAATGGGGCCATAGCATGTAATTTCTCTTTTTCTTATTCAGCTCTACGAGAGCAAAATCCCCCAAAAATGTAAATGTAAAAACTGAGCATGCACCATCGAGTGCAGGCAAAAAGGAAAAACAGGGAGAAGCTCGAAAGTCGTCCCTAAGGGGATGCAGAGCACGACGACGAAGCTACAAAAAAGTCGTTCATAAGGGAACGCAGCGTAAGTTTTCTGCTCAAAAGTCGTTCCTAAGGGAATGCAGAGCTTACAGCGAAAAGTCAACGATGATACTGCCGAAATATAAGGCGGAGCGCGAAAAGTCAACGCGATACCGCCGAAATAGAAGGCGAAGAAGTTCAAAAGACGTTCCTAAGGGGATGCAGAACTTACAGTGAAAAGTCAGCGCTGATACACCGAAAAATAAGCGGTGAAGCCGAAAAATAAACGGCAAAGAGACTTCGGTCATTCTCAAGGGAATGAAGGCTATGGTTGTGGCTTCGTATGTGTGTGTTTGGACATTCATTTGCACGACACATTACATCATACATTTGCATTCATAAACATTCATTTAGACATACATAGGATCATCAACATCATAACATACAAACATAGGCAGATGCTTCGGCTCTAAAGATAAGGCTTCGACAAAAAGAAAAAAAGCAGTTTCATGCTTCGTTGTATACGAAAAGAAGGGAAGGTGTTTTTCGCCTTCGGCTCAAAAAATGCTAGTTTCATTCACATCGAAGCACTTCATACATTGATGGAAAGGTAAAAATATATTACAAGGTATGGACAAAGTTTACAGAGTAAAATCTAATTACAATATTCTTTACAAAGGTTATTACAAGAGTTCTTAGAGTTTTTTCCGCAGCTATCTATTCAAGCTTCATCATTATCTATTAAGCTTCGGCTTCGTGCTCTTCAGCTTCGTCAACTTGCTCCTCAGCTTCGTCATCCTGTACATATCAAAGTATTGTAAGGAAAATTCAAGTTTAAAGGGAAACGTAAGAACAAGGTATGATTTTGTTACCGGCTTAAGATGACTTCGAGCTTCGTCACCAGCTATGCTTCGTCCACCCTTCGTCCATACTAGTTTTATAAATCTGTTTCCTATGCTTCGGGCAAGATTGGGAATATCAACCAGATCTGCTGGTGATAAACTAAAGTTGGGTCTATTGACAATATTTCCATGTGTGCAACCAGATTTCAGGAAGGCGACAACCGTGCCCCGAGAAGCTACCAGGGCACAGAAATCACCATGTCCGGCTATAATTTCATCAAGGTCATCAACTTCACCCTCGATATGTTCGAAGGCCCTTGGCAGGTCTTCAGTCGAAGGACTAAATTCTTCACAGCTGGCTCCAATCGAATTGAAGATTTGCTTCAGCCGTTGTACACATCGGCTACTGAACTCCAGACATTTGTTTTAAAGCTCTGTCAATGATTTTTGCAAATTTGAACTTTTCTCGACCTCAGCCTCAAATTTTGCATTAAACTTCTGCTTTTCCTGTTCGAAGCTTTTTGACTTTGAGAGAAGCTCTGTATTTAACTTTGCAATTTTAGCTTCAGCTTCAGCCAATAAACCTTCTGTTATCTGAAGCTCGAAATCCTTCTTTTCAAGGGCAGTTGCTTGATCTTTTATTTTGCTTTCTAAACCCTCAATTATAACCTCATGTTTTTATCTTCAAGATCTTGTTGCATTCTTAAAGCTTTACTCGACAGCATACTGTGTGCACAAGTAACCTTCGTTAGAACACACCTTCGTTGTTAAAGACAATAAAAAGTTGAAGAAAAGTTTTTTACCTTGAAGTTGGAATAGAATAAACTACCGATGATGTGCTGTCGTCGGTAGCGGCTAATGTCTGTCTCAAGCTTCGGGAAACCAATACTCTTTGATAGAGTACCGATAACCTTCGCTCCGGTTTGATCTCGGACGCAGCCTAACTTTTCATCGTCAACACCACCGAAGAGTAGTGCCCCTGGTTGATATCCGTAGGATATGGCATATTCTTTTAACTCTTCTTTCTCAGCCTTCGTCAACTCTTGTCCAGCTAAGTTTTGAAAGTTGAAAATTTCCTCTTCCGAAGCGTCTTCAGCTATTTTCTTCTTCTCAGGCTCTGTGGCCATGGTTTCTTCGGTGGCTAAAGCAGCTTCTTCTACGGCCATGTCTAGAAGTATTTTATCAATATTAGAAAGTGTGCTTTCTAAATGTACATCTTCGGCAGTTGCAGCTTCGGCCGGTGCAGCTTTGATAGCTGTAGCGCTCTCAACAGCTGGTGCTTTTGAAGCCGAAGCTGGTCATGGTGTCCCTTCGATAGCTTCTGTCACAGTAATGATTCTTCGTTTTTTGGCCCAGCTGCCTTCTTCGCTATCGAATGCTCCTTCT
The DNA here is from genome assembly GCF_902167145.1 of Zea mays. Classification (NCBI taxonomy): domain Eukaryota; kingdom Viridiplantae; phylum Streptophyta; class Magnoliopsida; order Poales; family Poaceae; genus Zea; species Zea mays. The sequence continues at coordinate 131,309,563 of NC_050104.1, forward strand.
TCTTCTAAAAAAGCTTCGTCAGATGTGGCGCCAGTGGACTTAGCTTGATAGGCAGGGATTCAGTCATTACCTTTAGAATTTCTGCCACATCGGTAGCAGAAGGTGATGCAGGAGTTTCTTCTTCAATATCAGTCGCCTTCTGCTTCAGAGCTGCAGCTTTTCTCTTCTTCGGAGCAACCGTTGTTGGCTCAGGCTCAGTTTCCTCTTCTTCAATTTTTCTTCATCTTCTTTTACCATTCTAGCGGCCTGTTTTCCCACAACACTGACAATTCTCTTTCTTTTCTGCCCTTCGGCGCCCTTGTTGAACCGCTCATAATCAGGATATTCAAAATGTAGAGCATCCATTACTCGATTTAATCTTCGCTTCGGTCGAGAGCCGAAGGCTGCAGTCATCAACTGATCTTCTTTTTTCGTATAGTTCCCTAAAATCTCATTACACATAACTTCGATCGTGTCCAGCCATTCTTGACAGGGCTCCTTGAACTGTTTTTTGAACTTAAACTGATAAGGCAGCCGAACGAGTTTGCCCTCTTTCTTCCCTTCTTCAAGCTTCGGCATACCCCACTTCTTCAGCGTTGGGAATACCCTGTTGGCTAGGTATTCCTGGACTAAGTCCCTAGACCCAATGTGTTCAGACACAATTCTAAACTCATACACAACATCTTGGCATGGATCCCCCGGTGTCATGTTGCATTGAGGTCTAGTCAGCCCGAAGGTTAGCTTCATCGGGCTTTGAACTAGCTTCTCCTTTTCTTCATCAATTTTAACATAAAACCATTCAGATTTTCAACCGGTCGGCCATTTAATGCGATAGCTGACCACCGGTGTCTTCATATCCTTCCGATAAGCAAAATTGTAACAACCAAAGTTCTCATGCAAACCGTCTTCTCTAGCCTTCGTCTGGTAATGAAGTTCATGTACTCGGCAGAATGCATCGGCGAGCAGCTCTACCCCTTGACTTAGGAGAGCCCAGATGTACACGCTGAGCCTAACAATGGCGTTGGGGGTCAGCTGATGAAGATAAATCCCGAATTTTTCCATGACTTCTGCAATCATTCCATGCAGAGGAAATCTCAACCCTGCTTTGAAGAAGCTCTTAAAAACTACAACTTCATCATCCTTCAGCTTCGGGATAGTCTCTTCCCCGCCAAAGCGAATCAACCCCTTATCGGCTACCTTGAAGTAGCCTAGCTTCGTCATCATAGTCATGTCAGCTTCAGACACAGTTGATTCCCGAAAATCCAGATGGCTGGGCTTCGATGGCATAATAACATCATAATCAATCTCTCCTTCATTAGCATCACCCTCTTCAATATCTGCTTGCTCGATTTCAGCAGCGGGTGATTCTTCGTCAGCAACGCCTGCAGTCACAATCAATCCTGACCGCCTCATAACTTCGGAAATCGGAGCAGTTTCAGCAGCTTCGGCTTCGTCTCTGTCACGAGTAACTCTAGCTGTCGAGCGTACCCTGGCCATTTGATGTTGAATTTTTTCCGTTTTGACGAAGTTGAAATTTTTTTAACTTTGCCGAAGCTCTTTCTTGTTACGAAGCTTGAGCAAAACGAATAGCTTCGGTTGAGGATGCAGTAAGCAAGCTTCGACTATGGTCAAATTTTTGGCAGCAAAATAGTGCAATAGCAATGAATGATGTGATAACTTCACACCTACCCGTCTGTTTATATAGTGCCACAGGTAGGAAGGTAAATCGTCAAGTCTTCCGCACCGAACAAACAGTCGCCCGCACCCACTGAACGGTGGGCCACAGAACCTGAGAAGGTGAATCGCTAGGACGCGCATAACTGCTGCATGGTGGGGCCACCTCGCGCTCGGATTATTTTAATCGTTTCTCGGCAACGAGCTCAGGGAAGGTGTTTTTCGGATCTTCGGCATCCCGAAGCCTAGGAGACTTTTTCACGGATCAAGCTCGTTACGAAAAACGATCTAGCACCGCGAAGGGGCTACTGTTGGGGGTATGCTTCGTAGCCGAAGATCCTGAAGGAAGAAACACCTTCGGCAGATCCTCTCAAAAGCAGTGTTGAAGCTGTAACCCATGAAGCTTCGGCATAGTGACATATCTCAAGACGAAGGAGTGAACCGACTTAAAGATGAAATGACTAATCAACCTGTGGTAGTTTGTATTAAGATTGTAAGCATTTGTAAAGGGTATGAATGTAATTTCTCACAGGTTGCATCCTGTGCCTATAAATAGATGAACAGTACCCCTGTACTGTTCACACTATCTTGTAATCGCTTGTACGCGACCCTTGGATTATTGCCTTCTGTCAAGTCGAAGGTATAAATATGATTAAATGTTATGTTTTTATATTTAAGTTTGCATAATAAAATATATGAATAAATTTAAGTGCTTTGATATATTATTCTTTCATGTCTTATATGTTTTATCTTTCACTATTTCATAACCCCAGTCATGAAGGTACACCCTTCATGACTTTCGTCCAAGACCTTCGTCCGAAGATCATTATACCTTTGGGGAGATAATGCTTCGATGGATGAAGGGCTTTAACATTTAATATTTTATGTTGCCTTGTTCTTAAGTCGAAGCATTTGAGAACAAGTCCCCAACAGTGCCACTGTTGTAGTCTTCTTCGTCTCGAGCGCCGACGTGTATCTGCATATCGAGAGAGCAGGTCTCTGAAAGTCATCACCTTCGAGATCTTGTATCAGAAGAGGACGAATAAATGTTTTGGATAGTGTCTTCATGCAACTGCTCACGTTATTCTTGACAATTTCCACCAACATCGCCCTTACCGCTTCAACATCTCCGTTCAGTATGTCCAGTTAGTACGCATCATTTGATCTAATCTTAATTGTATTTCAGTTTATCTGTTGTTATGGATGTATTCTTACGTACTGGTTATTAGCATGTTAGGGAATATCATGCTAGTTTGTTTACTTTTACTCATAATTTATATTATGGAAAAATGTTTAATTAGTCAATATATATATATATATATAGTTCATTAATGATGAAAGTAATTATTACTTTCGGGAGTTGGCTCGTAGAACTAGAGATGTCCAAATGGGTCGCCCGGCCCGGTCCGGCCCGGGCCCGGTGAAGCCCGGCCCGCCAGGCACGGATAGAAAATCGGGCCGGGTCGTCTAGGCACGCGGGCTCAATTTTCTGTCCGAGCCCGGCCCGCAGCGGGCCTAAACGGGTCGGGCCGGCCCGTTTAGCATGAAAAAAACGGGCCGAAAAGCGGGCTATGCGGGCCGGTAAGCACGTTTTAGTATAAAAAAGCGGGCTTAACGGGCTTAGAGCTAAACGGGTCGTGCCTAGTTTCTTGTCCAAGCCTGGCCCGGTTATTCGTGCCGGGCCGGCCCGGGCCCGCTTAGAACCGGGCCGTGCCGGGCTCGGACCGGGCCCAAACAACAGGCTTGGTGCCGGGCTCGCGGGCCTCGTGCTTATTGGACATCTATACGTAGAACATTTGCAATAAGCAAATTGCTTGACGCTTTGGGCACTTGCATACCAAATGGATCTCTAGATGCATGCACTCTGATGACTGATCCACTGATAGAGATCCCTCGCAAAGTGATAGAGCTTGCATTGCGCTGCGCTTCATTCCGATTGGTCGAGGACTTGAGATGCTTTGACCGGTGCTGAGAGCTCTAACAGATGGAGCATTGAAGCATGCATGGGCGCGTGATTTGCACAAGTGGGTCGACTTAGAGGTCCCCGAACTAAAGATAGACAACAGCTCTTTTTATACAAATTATCTGGCCCGTGGAGATAAGATCATGTGGCATGCATGCATTTTCATAACGCTAACCGGCTCGCCTCACACAGTCGAATAAGAGCCGCAGATTCCGTGGGGGGGACCGGTCCGCCCGGAGTGCGCGTACGAGCATATGATATTATTAGCACACCAGCTGAAGCTCTGATGATGATTTAATTTGATGTGGACAAAATGTGCAGATGAAGCAAACAGTGCTTAACTGTATATATGCCCGTGCTAGCTACAGTGTTTCCTGCGGTCTGAATGTAGCTGCCTTCTAATGACAAATCTGTGGCTTGATATGATTGCATAGATGTTGTACTGATGTCTGATGATCATGTATATCATAGTATCAGACATATGAACATATATACTATGTTTCAGCACCAAGAGTACAGTCTAATAAGATCTCAAGCTAGGTGGGGCTTTTGAGCTTCTTCAGGCTGATAGATCTTGGCACACATATGTTAATTATAATTTAAGTATAGTACATACAGATGCACATATATACTATATGTTATCAGCTCTGGACACCCGATACCCTGCAATCATAGCATTTGCATACAGCTCTGCAGGTAAAGGAGAAAATTAAGGCAGGCATCTACTTAAACGAAGACAGATTATTGGGCTTCTAACACATATATAGTTTGCACATGTAAAGCAAGGGCAAAGGAAAAGGTACAGGAGATAAACATGTTTAGTATTGGAAGGACTGCAGCTTTTTCCCCCCTTGCCACGCACAGCATGCAAGCAGCTTTATTTAGGGCTTCAGTCGCGTGAGGTGAGATGATATTGAGGATAGAATTTCCGAAATCTGCTCTACTTTCTCACGTCTACACACACAGCATCAATCATGTCAACACATACTCTCATATCCGTACATGTTGATATTATAAATATATATATGTGTAATATGCAAAAAAAATGTCCTAGCTGCTTTAAAAATATAAGGATAAAAAAAACTCGCATGGATGCATGGACCACACGGTACCACCCCTATGCATGGTTTTCTTCAAAACATGGTGACTAAGCTGGAAAGAAGTACTACTACTACATGTCATAATTCATAACATGAGGGTATATATGCAACAGAAGAGCTAGCAATTATAGACAAGTAGACCGATATATTGATCATATATGTACGAAAGAAAGCAAGAGAAGGTCCATTAATATGTATTGATTCAGAATTCAGATTTGAGTATAATCATCCTTGATCAGTTCAGCTTCACATGCACATCAATCCCTCATGGAATTAAGAACTATCCACATGATCATGTCCTTTAGGGCTGGTTTGGTGATCACAGATCACGAAGGGATAGCAATGGGATTTATTCCCCATAGATCCTCTCGTGATAACTGGTCACCAAATCGGTCCTTAATAATGTGCTACAACCTTTTGCCTGATATATGCATACCGTGAACAGGAGTACAGCTAGCTTCCATCAGCTATTCAATTGCACTACATATGCAGTACTGTGCTCGTTCATAAAGATCCCAGCCCAGGTCTCTCATCAGGAACAAACACCCGTACATGCATGCGAACCCCCGGCCTGCATATATATGTAATAGTATCATAATTATAGCGCACCGGGGACTAAATTGAAGATGGTAAAACATGGTACTTAATCGAGAGTAAGTGAGCATTCATGCATGCTTTGCTAGCTAGCTTTACAATGCAATGGAACCTTTCTGTAGTACCAATCTAGCAGCTAGCCAGCTACAGAGAGCTATGCTATATAGCCTCTGCGTGTGGACCTCTCAGCTAGCATAAGTACATTGACACTGTCATCTCTTAGCTCGATGTCCTCCGCCCCATGGGAATGGGTCGGAGATAGGGTGCACGAGAGAGAGAGAGAGAGAGAGAAAGAGAGGGAAGAAGGATCAAGAGGTCCCCGTGATGCGTGCCCCTGCGGTAGGGGGCGCAGAGGGCTCGCCATGCATGTGTGTGGAGTGGCGTACCCGGTGGGGGAAGAGCTAGTTTAGCCAGCCATGCAGCTAGCTAGGGCCGGCACGCTTTGAGTAATGGCCGTTGATCAAAGATGAGTAGGGGACCCCCTCTCGGGTGAAGGCGACAGATCAGTGCAACATGAGATGAGAGTGAAGAAACGAGGTGGTGGAGAAGGCACTAGGGCAGTTGCGCATGTTTTATGGTGGTGCTGTGCAGCCATCAACACAAAAGGCATTGATAGCGGCTTATATGTTGTTCAGCGACTTGCAACTGTCAAAGCTGGGTTCCTCGCGTATTCATCCCTTTTCGTGTAATTGCGTTTTGGCAGTCCAGAAACCTTATGGTGTATTGTATGTGATGTGAGCTTAATCACTCCTCTCTGGAGCTTGTTGCAAAGCAGAGCTGTGAAGGTAGGAAGCACGTAGTCGCATAGAGCTTTCGCAATTTGGTTAAGGTAGCATTTTAAGGAAACAAACATCTATTATTTCTAATTAAGCTTTGTTATGTTCACTTTTGCTGGGCTCAACTCATTGTGTTTCACTCCCCCCCCCCCCCCCCCTCTCTCTCTCTCTCTCTCTCTCTCTCTTTTCTTTCTTTTGTAGACAATGGAACGTACAATGGTTCTTGAAATTCAGATCGACCTCTCTTCAATTCTTCATGAAGGAGGCATCAGTGCATGATTATTACACGCATAGCATCAAACTTATCAAAAACAAACATATAACACACTCCATTCCAAATTATTATTTTTTGTTTTTTTAGATGTATACTATGTCTAGATGTATAGTAAAAATAACTACTACCGTCTTTTTATACCACAATCATCTATATTGTTCAGTCCTATCATAAGAGACCCAATGGGTTCATTCCACAAATCACAAATGACATAATAGCTATAATCTATAAATTCTAGATAAACAGTTAACATATGGCATGATATAATTAACTACCATCTATAACTTTCAAGTTCTAGACATGCATCCTTCCACACTACCAAGTTCTAGACATGACCCCTTCACATCATGCAGCCACCACTTGCATTTGTATAGGGAAAGGAATCAACACACAACCACTATCGCTTTTATTTCTTGCAGGACCCCTTCTTTTGTCTTCAGTACTTCCTCTCTGCCTTCATGTCTTCAGTGATCTGGTTGTACAACTAATCAAACCTCCTACATGCACGACCATTATACGAAAACTAGCCTTCACTACTAGCCTATCACTGTCGGTTGCTTACAAACCGCCAACGATGACTTTTCATTGATGGTTCTTAAGTCAAAAATGATCGGGTCCAAAGAACCGACAGTGAATCTCTATATCACTGTCGACACAAACCATGAACCGACAATGATGGCAGATTAGCCCACGAACTAGTAGTGATACTAAGAGTTCACTGCCAGATCACTGTCGGTTCCTGCCATAATTCGACAGTGTTGTAGAGCCTATCACTGCTGTTTTTTTTCTTACGAGGTAACAGTGATATATCCATAGTATAAAACCTCACTTCCTCCTCCCTTCCATCTTGAGTACACTCATCCAATGTGCCTTTCCCTACCTCTTTGTCTATTGTTTCCAAATTGTTCTACTAAAATACTCATGCAAGGTCTTGTATTTTTAAGGATGTGCATGATCTTCTTAAATTCTTTAAGGTTAGTAACAAGTATCCACTCTTTTGAATTAGTAATTTTTCGATCATTTTGATGGCTAGATTGCTTGATTCTCATGCTAGTTCTTTACTTTTTAGAGAGCACTTTTCAATATCTTGAGGAAGGCATTCAAATTATGGTGAATCCATCTTCCAAAAGGTTTGTGTATATGAACCTATTTAATTTCTAGCAAATTATATGGTGGTTTTGGTACTTTTTAGTATGTGATGTTTTAATTTTAGTATGGAGTAGAGTAGAGTTTTTGTAATAGGGCTACCAATTTCAAATTTTATGAGCACATTCACGTTACACCTATTAACCCATTATTTTGATCCACACTATTGTCGTTTATGAAGACTCCATGTTTATTTTCCTATCATTAGTCTTTCCATGTTTACGTGGCACAAAGTAGAATAATTATTCTTCGAGAGAGGGTTGTTGATTTAAATTTTGATGAGCACATGCAAGTGACACCTAGCAACACATTGTTTTGAAGTATAATACTATTTTTAATGAAGGATACAATTTTTGTTTTCATATAGTTAGTCTCCCTATTTTTATGTGGCATAAAGATAGTGGAATACTTGTTCTTTAAATGGAGACTACCAATTTTAATTTTGATGACTACATGCATGTGACACGTAGCAACACACTATTTTGAGCTACAATATTGTTGTTTGTGAAGGCTTCAATCTTTATTTTCCTATACTTAGTCTCTCCATTTTTTATGAAGTCATGAAGCTAGTAGAATAATTGTTCTTCAGGAGTGCCTACTAATTTGAATTTTGATGAGCACATCTATGTGACATCTAGCAACCCATTATTTTGGGGAAATATTATTATTCATGAAGGCTCCAATTTTTATTTTAATATAATTATTTTCTCAACTTTTATGCGACATGAAGTAGAATATTTTTTGTGTAGAGATGGATCATGGGTGGATGTATGGTCTGACATCTGTGAACACATGGTACTTGATGGGTGTCAACATCTTCATCATGGTTGTAAAAGCTTATATTGAACATAGTCCAAGGGGTCAAGAGCATGTATTTTACACATACATACATTGCAAAAATCTCAGGCAATTTGACAATGTGGAGGATACTCGATGTCACTTGATTATAGGAGGGTCATAAAAGAACACATAATATGGAGTAAGCATGGAGAGGTTGGTGACAATGTTCTGCAAGAAGCCTTTGATGATGTGAACATACTTGACGAAGCCCCCTTCTTTGATGATGGTGTGCATGAAACAAGTGTCAACACGCAACCTCTGGTTACCAATGATGATGTGTTTGGGAATATGTTATCGACCCATATTGACGATGGTGATGGCATTTCTCAAATGATACATGATGTATTGCTTAGTGTTGGAGAATTGAAAAAGCTAGACATAATGAGAAAGGATGGAAAACACCATTGTGTCCAGGTTGTCTTGTGAGCAAATTGCAAGACGAAATCATGTTATTAGTGTTGAAAATTTACACATGGATGGAGCGATGAATGCTTTGATGACTTGTTACGTGTAGTGAGGAAACTGCTCCCAGACCCTAAGATGACACACATTATGGCAATGCCATCGCGCGTTGCTCAAGCTCGCAATAGGCCTTGTTGGTGAGCAGCTTCTGCACCGACTACTCGAGCTTGACGTAGAGAGCGGTAGTGGTGACAGCAAGGCGGTCAAGCTTGCGCATGAGCGAGGCAATGGAAAATAATGCACTCATGTCAAAGCGACTAGCAAGGAGGTCGGTGTAGACATGATTGAAGTCATTGTCTCATCGATAGAGTCAAGCAGCAAGGAGGTCGGTGTAGACATGATTGAAGTCATCGATAGAACCAATTGTGGCCATGTACACAGTTGGGCGCTAGCTCCACTTATGGGCTTGAGATTTCCCAAGGGCGAGTGGATGTGTTACCTACTGATGGGAGTGACATGGAAGTGGATATACTTTGTTGTTGTCTTCCCCTTTCCCTCTCACCTCTTGCACTTTCTTGCCCATTTATTTGAGATTCAGGGTCTGTTTGCTTTAGATGTGGATTCTTGAAAATCAATTCTAAAAAACTAAAATTTGTTTTGTTAAAACAACTGTCAACTATAAATTCTATAAGAGCATGACAACTTGCAACATAGATGATATGAATCAAGGTTACCTAGGTAGGAGGTGGTTCTGAATTGAACTATAGAAATCTTTAGTTTTTTCATAAATCTATTATGTTGTTTTACACATTTGGTTGAGTTTCCAAATTTTTAGCAGTGAATCTTGTTTAGGAAGTTGAACCAAACACACCCTCAAATCCCTCTCTCCCTTCTCTCTTAAGCATAGTGCTCATACTCAAGAAAGACTAAAAGCTTAAGTGCATTACATTTGAGGATGTATTTGATGACAATAGATTGTATTTATGATTTACAATTTCTTATTACTTTTGTTAATTACCATCACCAAACCAAGTTATAATTTAAGATTTCTCTTGTTAATTACCATCACCAAACCAAGTTAATTAGTGTTACTTAGCTTACTTGGTGCTTATGGTAGGCCATTAAGAATTTCTTGGTGATTATGGTTTCCTCCTATCTTTGCTTGTGAGACTTTACGCTCATCCATACAGAAGATTCATGTGGCAGAACCTCCCAAGTTATTGGTCCCACATGCATAGGTCCTCGTCTCAAAGACTACAGACGGCTATGCATGTGCACTGGATAACTTAACAGAATCCATCCGAGTGTCCCAGGGACCCAGATAAACCACATATAACCCAGATCGTAGGATTAAGTAAACGCAAATCACACACCAACATTTACAGTAAAATTTCTTTATTATAAAAGGTTACAAGTTACAACAACTTTACAATGTACATAATCAGAGTTGATTACAAAAGTGATTCAAAAATATTACACTTTGATATAAAATTGTCGGCGTTTCGACCCCGGGGGGTCCCTGGACCGACGAGTAAATTGTTGCTGCGTGCCCCAGCCCAGATGGGTCGGCGCGAGACGGAACACAAGGAGGGGGAAACCCGCGGCTTCGTGTTGTCCTGCGCCCAGGGTGGATGCGCTTGCAGTAGGGGATTACAAGCGTTCGCGAGGGAGAGAGAGAGAGAGAGAGCATGTCCGTTAGCCCGTCCTCCCACGCGGCCACCTCCTCGTACGAGGGCCCTGGACCTTCCTTTTATAGATGTAAGGAGAGGGCCCAGGTGTACAATGGGGGGTGTAGCAATATGCTAACGTGTCCGGCAGAGAGGAGCCAGAGCCCTATGTACATGCCGACGTGGTTGTCGGAGAGGTGCTAGTGCCCTGTGCATGTGATGTCGTGGCCGTCGAAGGAGCACTTGAGCCCTGTAGAAGCACAGCTGTCGGGGCTGTCGGGACCTTGCTGACGTCTCCTTGCTTCCGTAGGGGGCTGAGAATCGTCGTCGTCATGGGAGCATACGGGGTGCCATCATTATTTGTTTACCGGGGCGAGCCAGATGGGACGCCGGTCTTGTTCCCCGTAGCTTGAGCTAGCTAGGGGTAGGGTAATGATGTGCCCCCCTGCAACGTGGTCGGTCCGAGCCCAAGGTCGGGCGAGGCGGTGACTCCTCCGAGGTCGAGGTTGAGGCCGAGCCCTGGGGTCGGGCGAGGCGGAGACCGTCTTCCGAGGTCGAGGTTGAGTCCGAGCCCTAGGGTCAGGCGAGGCGGAGACCGTCTTCCGAGGTCGAGGCAGGGGCCGAGCCCTAGGGTCGGGCGAGGCGAAGACCGTCTTCCGAGGTCGAGGCGGGGGCCGAGCCCCGGGGTCGGGTCGAGGCGGGGGCCGAGCCCCGGGGTCGGGCGAGGCGGAGCTTCCTATGGCGCCTGAGGCTGGACTCGGCTGCTGTCAGTCTCACCCTGGCGGGTGGCACATCAGTCGGAGCAGGGCAGGCAGCGCTGTTTTCCCGTCAGGTTAGTCAGTGGAGGGGCGAAGTGACTGCGGTCACTTCGGCCTTGCCGACTGAGTAACGCGCGTCAGGATAAGGTGTCAGGCGATCCTTGCATTGAATGCTCCTGCGATACGGTCGGTTGGCGAGGCGATCTGGCCAAGGTTGCTTCACTGCGAAGCCTGCCCGAGCTGGGCCTCGGGCGAGTTGAAGGTGCGCCCGTTGCTTGAAAAGGCCCTCGGGCGAGGCGTGTATCCGCCTGGGTCTACTGTTCTTGCCCGAGGCTGGGCTCGGGCGAGGCGAGATCGTGTCCCTTGAGTGGACGGAGCCTTGACCTGAATTGCGCTCATCAGGCCTTTGCAGCTTGTGCTGATGGTGATTACCAGCCGAGTTTAGGAGTCTTGGGGGTACCCCTAATTATGGTCCCCGACAGTAGCCACCGAGCCTCAAAGGGAGTGTTGGTACTCGCTTGGAGGCTTTGTCGCACTTTTTTGTAAGGGGACCGGCCTTTCTCGGTTACATTTTGTTCCGGTGGGTGCGCGCGAGCGCACCCGCCGGGTGTAGCCCCCGAGGCCTCGGAGGAGTGGTTTGACTCCTCCGAGGTCTTAGTGCCTTTTGTGACGCCTCGGCCGGTTTGGTTGTTCCCTCATGTGATCTGATCGTAGCCCGGGTGCATGGTCAGGTTCTAAGTTCTCGGGCTGGTATGTTGACGCTGTCAACGGTTTGGCCGGATTCGGGTTTGCGAGAGCAGCCCCCGAGCCTCTGCACAAAGCGAGAGGACGGTCAAGGACTGACTCGGCTTTTATCATACACCCCTTCATCGCCTTTCCGCAAGGAGGAGGGGGGAAAGCGCCATGTTGCCCTCGGAGGGCGCCGAACATGGTGTATCCAGTGAGTTGCTAACGGGTGATCCGAGTGGTAGCACGTGCCCTGTTCGATAAGGGTCGGCTGGTGGCCCAAAGGCGCGCTCCAAAAGTACCTGCAGGTGATTTGCCGGACCCGGTCCCGTTTGATAGGGTCCGAGGGCTCGATGCCTCCCTCTGATGGGATTCCGTTACAGAATCGCTCCTGCTGGTCTCAGAAATGTCCTAGGGTACCTTGGAAGCGTAGCCCGAGCCTCGGCCATGTATCGGACGTACCCAGAGTCATCCCTCGCTCTGCATGTTCTGGGGCGGCTGTCGAACCCTTCGGGGGGCCAGCCTTCGAACCTCTGATCAATAGTGGGCGCGGAGCCCGAGTGCTCTGAGGCGGCTGTCGAACCCTTCCGAGGGGCCAGCCTTCGAACCTCTGATCAGTAGTGGGCACGGAGCCCGAGTGCTCTGGGGCGGCTGTCGAACCCTTCCGAGGGGCCAGCCTTCGAACCCCTGATCAGTTAGGAGGGCTTGGGGCCTGCTTCCTTTGCGGAGAAGGATCCCTTTCGGAGTATCCCCTTTCCCGGTCCCTGTAGCAAGAGAGAGAAAGGGGAAGAGGAAAAGAATACAAAATTAAACGATGTGGCACACCTTTTTTAACGCGGCCATCATGGCGGAGGTGAAACGTCGCCCGCTTTGCCTGCCAAAGGTGTCGCCTGCCCTGCCGCGGAGTTAATGCGACGGGACGGGTGGTTCGCGGGGCAGCCGTTGTGCGTGCGCGAGTTGTTCAAGGGACGGAACACGGGCGCGTCGTCTTCACGCCGCAGGAGAGGGCTCCCCTGCTGCTCCAGGAGGGGACGTGAGCCTGCAGACGATTTGACTGCTGCTTCCGCCCGCCTGTTGCCGCCATTACTGCCGGCCCACTTTTGGCCATATCGACCGTCGCGCCTTCTCCCGCGGCTGACTGACCTGTGACCGATGTGCTTGGTTGGCACTGTTGGGCCATGCGCAGGGTTGCCTCGAGTCGTGGCACCGGTTCCGCAGTCGAGAAGGCGACATTGGCGTAAGTGGTGGTGCAGTTTTTCGCACGTAGCAACCGGCGTGCCGGTTACATGACGTGTGGGCCTGGGCCTCCATGCTGGATGCGTCGAAGTCGAAAGGGTGCATCCCCGTGGTGCAGTTGCATGCCGCCTGCATGGCGGTCCGCCCTTTTACCCGCTAGTTTAGGCGAAGATGGAGGAGTGCTCGTAACCGCTGGGCGGTTACACGCTCCGTGCGCGGCGATTTGGCTTCTTCTGTCCCGGGCCAACTTGCATGACGTGTGGGACCCAGCCCCCGTGTCGTAGGGGAGGACCCTGGAGCACGTTGGTGAAGACTTAGTCCGCGACGCCTGAGGACGCGAGTGGGGGGAGTTGCCTTTAAAAAGGGATCGACCCCCTGGGTGGTAGCCACGCCTTCGTACTCCCCTCATGCTTTGCGCCCTTCCACCTTCCGAGCCCCCGGATGGGGAGCGCCCGTGTTGCTTTCATCTTGCTGCTGTTGGAGGAGCGCAACTTCGCAGAGGTTGGCACCTTTCAGCCATCGCTCGGCTTCAAGGATTTTCATCAGGCAGCCCGGCTGCATCCCCTTACCAATGATCACGCAGGAGGGTGACCACCGGTTCGATGGTGGGGAGAAGCAAGTCGGGCTGAGGCCTATGCCCCGCCCTCAGCTTCAAGGATCTTCATCATCCTTGCTGGGGCAGGGGGCGAGCCGGGGCCTGCCTTCGCGTGGGCTGGCGTCCCGCTTCTTCCTCCGGCATCTGGGGGTGGAAACCATCCTCCAGCTCTGCGGAGGAGGCGTCCTCGAGCCATGCGGGGGGAAGGCGAACTACTGCTGCCCGGCCAGGGTGCAGCATTCTATCCTCTGTCCGGGCGACTGTGGCCGGCCGCACCGGAGGGTCTCACAACACGTTGTACGCCGCGAGGGCGGTACTCGTGTTCTGGGACGGTCCCGTTCTTGTTTTCGTGGCGAGGACGGGGGTGAGGACCTGCCGGTGCGCTTTGGGGCGGCCGACGCTCGCTGGTGCGGTGTTGGTGGGCAGGTGGACACCGCCGTCGGTGCTGAGGTGGTGGCAGCCGGAGAAAGCTTCTCTGCCGACGAGACCGTCAGCGCCAACCGCGGACCGACCTCTGGCTCTTTGGCTTTGATAGCTTGTCCTCGCCCCTCGAGTAGGGACACGGGCGAGGCCCTTGTCGTATAAGCGTCTGCCCTGAGGTCATCGCTGCTGCTGTTTGGCGGCCCGGAGCGGAGGTCGTTGTCGCTGCTGACGGAGCAGGCGGCGGCGAGCCAACTGGAGTTTGTCATCCCGCAGGCCATCCGATGTGGAGGTTGTTCATACCCGCGGGAGTGGAACCGGAGTTCCGTTTGTAATGGCACCTTGAGTGCCGATGTCTGTTCATTGTGGCTGTCGGGGCCTGAACATCTAGGTATTTGAGTGCAATACCGTGTTTCTTCCTCATTTCGAGCGCCAGGACTCGCCTATCGGCTAGCTAGACCGCTTAACCAAGTGTGAGTTGCCCTGTGCGGAAGGTGACGAGTGAGGTATCCGTATCCCGGAGGCGTAGGAGTCCCTCGGCTCGGTCGGCCTTGCCACCCGAAGCTTCTCTTGCTCAGTTAAAGAAACCCACGGCCGCTCTGCGATGAGCCAGAGCCGGAGGCAGCAGCGTCAGCGTGGACAGAGGCGGAGTCGGCTCGAGAAGAAGCTTCGTCGGCCCAGGAGCATGGGGCTTCCCAGGACGAGGAGGCGTAGCAGAGGTGGCTGGAACCTGGCCAGGTCGTCCACCAGCGGGACCGACCCCGGAGTCGGGCTGCCGAGGCCATGAGCCGGGCTGATGTCCTCGGGGGACAGCTGGCTGAGGCTACGGAGCGGCCGGTCAAGCCGTCTGCTCGGGCCGGGTTCCTGGAGGAGACCCTGGCAGCGATGGCCCAGGCGCGGTGCTGACATCTTCCTTCGAGGTGGAGATCCTCCGACCGTGTCGCCGTCCGAGGCCGGGTCAGATTCCGCCGAAGGTGGAGTCAACGCCGAGGGTGCTGCTGCTCACCCTGTTGATGCCTGAACCTGCAGGAACAGTTTGTCTATAGTACGCGTATGTTTTTTGCGGCCGCCGAGGCCCAAACATATCATTGTCGTGTTATAAAGCTGCATTTCTTTTCCCCTTGTTTCGAGTATCAGGACTTGTTTGTCGGTAGCAGAATTGCTCATCCGAGCGAGAGTTACTTATCATGGAAGGTGATGAGTGAGGTATCCGTATCCCAGAGGCGTAGGAGTCCCTCGGCTCGGTCGGCCTCGCCGCTTACGTGTACTCTTGCTCGTCCGCAGGATTCTGTTATCGATATAGTCCAGAAGGCACGAAAAATCGTTTTGGCAGAAGAATTTTCGAGCGTTAAGACTTGTTCGGTCAACAGAATCACTTATCCGAGCGTGAGTTACTTATCGCAGAAGGTGATGAGTGAGGTATCTGTATCCCGGAGGCGTAGGAGTCCCTCGGCTCGGTCGGCCTTGCCGCTTACGTGTACTCCGTCGTTTTCAGGATCCCACTATCGAAGTAGTCGAAAAGCGCGAAAGATGTTCTGGCAGAAAGACTTTTTCCGGGGAAAATTTTGACGCAAAGGGGGTTCCCCCCTTCTAGCCCCCGAGGGAGGGTCGGGCTTTGCCGAGGCAAGGCTGACCCTTCCTTGACGGTTAGACTCTATTTGTGTATGTAAAGAGAACGAGGTATATGAACGACTTGAAAACATCTTAAGGGTAAAAGCGACGTAGCTGTCGGATGTTCCAAGCGTTGCTGTAGACCTCGCCTTGACTGTTGGCCAGCTTGTATGTTCCGGGCTTCAAAATCTTGGCGATGATGAACGGCCCTTCCCAGGGAGGAGTGAGCTTGTGGCGCCCTCGGGCGTCTTGTCGTAGCCCGAAGTACCAAGTCCCCCACCTGGAGGTCTCGGGACCGAACCCCTCGGGTGTGGTAGCGTCGTAGAGACTGCTGATACCATGCCGAGTGTAGTAAGGCCATGTCCCGAGCCTCTTCCAGTCGGTCCAGTGAGTCCTCTCGGCTGGTCTGGTTGCTTCGGTCGTCGTACGCCCTTGTCCTCGGGGAACCGTATTCTAAGTCTGTGGGCAAGATAGCCTCGGCCCCATAGACTAGAAAAAACGGTGTGAAGCCCGTGGCTCGGCTTGGCGTCGTCCTCAGACTCCAGACCACCGAGGGGAGTTCCTTCATCCATCGCCTGCCGAACTTGTTGAGGTCGTTCTAGATCCTCGGCTTAAGTCCCTGCAGAATCATGCCGTTGGCACGCTCTACCTGCCCATTCGTCATGGGGTGAGCTACGGCGGCCTAGTCCACCCGGATGTGGTGGTCCTCGCAGAAGTCCAGGAACTTCTTGCCAGTGAACTGGGTGCCGTTGTCGGTGATGATGGAGTTCTGGACCCCAAAGCGATGGATGATGTTGGTGAAGAATGCCACCGCCTGTTCGGACCTAATGCTGTTTAGGGGTCGGACCTCAATCCACTTGGAGAATTTGTCGATGGCGACCAGCAGGTGCGTGAAGCCCCCGGGTGCCTTCTGCAAGGGACCGACGAGGTCCAGACCCTACACAGCAAACGACCAGGTGATGGGTATTGTTTGTAGGGCCTGAGCGGGCAGGTGTGTCTGTCTTGCGTAGAATTGACACCCTTGGCAGGTGCGTACAATCCTAGTGGCGTCGGCCACCGCGGTTGGCCAGTAGAAACCTTGTCGGAAGGTGTTTCCAACGAGGGCTCAAGGTGCTGCGTGATGACCGCAAGCCCCCGAGTGTATTTCTTGCAATAGCTCCTGACCTTCGGTAATGGATATGCATCGCTAGAGGATGCCTGAGGGGCTGCGGTGGTAGAGCTCCTTTTCGTCACCCAGCAAGACGAACGACTTGGCGCGTCGCGCCAGTCACCGAGCTTCGGCTCTATCGAGGGGTAGCTCTCCTTGGTGGAGATATTGCAGGTACGGGGTCTGCCAGTTTCGATTAGGCGTGACCCCATTCCGCTCTTCCTCGATGCGCAGTGCCTCACCCTCGGCGGTCGAGGGTGCCTCGGGCTGGGCCGAGGCCTCCCCGGGCTCGGGCGTGTCGTCGGTCTTGACGGAGGGTTGATGTAGGTCTCGAGAGAAGACGTCCGGGGGAACCATTGTCCGTCCTGAGGCTATCTTAGCCAGCTCGTCCGCAGTCTCGTTGTACCGTCGAGCGACATGGTTGAGCTCGAGCCCCTAAAACTTGTCTTCCAGGCGCCGAACCTCGTCGCAGTAGGCCTCCATCTTCGGGTCGCGACAGTGGGAGTTCTTCATGACTTGGTCGATGACAAGCTGTGAATCGCCACGAGCGTCGAGGCGCCGAACCCCTAGCTCGATGGCGATGCGCAACCCGTTAACCAGAGCATCGTACTCGGCCACGTTGTTTGACACCAGGAAATGGAGGCGCAACACGTAGCGGAGGTGCTTCCCGAGGGGTGAGATGAAGAGCAGGCCCGCACCCGCTCCTGTTTTCATCAGCGACCCGTCGAAATACATGGTCCAGACTTCCGGTTGGATCAGAGCTGCTGGAAGCTGGGTGTCGACCCATTCAGCCACAAAGTCCGCCAAGACTTAGGACTTGATGGCCTTCCGAGGAGCGAACGAGATTGTCTCGCCCATGATCTCCACCGCCCATTTTGCAATCCTACCCGAGGCCTCTCGGCACTGGATGATCTTCCCCAGGGGAAGGATGACACCACAGTCACCGGATGAGACTCGAAGTAGTGTCGCAACTTTCGCCATGTCAGAATTACCGCGTACAGTAGCTTCTGAATTTGCGGGTAGCGGATTTTGGTCTCGGACAGTACTTCACTGATGAAGTAGACCGGCCTCTGGACGAGCAATGCATGCCCTTCTTCTCGTCTCTCGACCACAATCGCGGCGCTGACCACCTGAGTGGTTGCGGCTACGTAGATCAAGAGGGCTTCTCCGGCAGCGGGGGGCACCAAGATGGGCGTGCTTGTAAGGAGCGCCTTTAAGTTCTCGAGGGCTTCCTCGGCCTCGGGGGTCCAAGTGAAGCGCTCGGTCTTCCTTAAGAGGCGATACAAGGGTAGGCCTCTTTTGCCGAGGCGCGAGATGAAGCGGCTCAGAGCTGCAAGGCATCCCATGACCCTCTGTACTCCTTTCAAGTCCTTGATAGGCCCCATGTTGGTGATGGCCGCGATTTTCTCTGGATTGGCCTCGATGCCCCGCTCGGAGACGATGAACCCCAGGAGCATGCCTCGGGGGACTCCGAAGACACACTTCTCGGGATTGAGTTTTACGCCTTTCGCCTTGAGACACTTGAATGTCGTTTCAAGGTCAGAGAGGAGGTCGGAGGCTTTCCTCGTCTTGACTACGATGTCATCGACGTAAGCCTCGACCGTTCGGCCAATATGCTCTCCGAACACGTGGTTCATGCACCTTTGGTATGTCGCGCCTGCATTCCTTAAACCAAATGGCATATTAATATAGCAGTACATGCCAAAGGGTGTGATGAAAGAGGTCGCGAGCTGGTCGGACTCTTTCATCCTGATTTGGTGATACCCTGAGTAGGCATCAAGGAATGACAGGGTTTCGCACCCAGCAGTGGAATCCACTATTTGATCGATGCGAGGCAGAGGGTAGGGAACCTTCGGAGATGCTTTGTTTAGACCAGTGTAGTCTACACACATCCTCCATTTCCCACCTTTCTTTTTCACAAGCACAGGGTTGGCTAGCCATTCGGGATGGAATACCTCTTTGATGAACCCTACAGCCATCAGCTTGTGGATCTCCTCTCCTATGGCTCTGCGCTTTTCTTTGTCGAATCGGCGCAGTGGCTGCTTCACGGGTCGTGCTCCAGCTCGGATATCCAGCGAGTGCTCGGCGACATCCCTCGGTATGCCAGGCATGTCCGAGGGACTCCACGCAAAAACCTCGGTGTTCGCGCAGAGAAAGTCGACGAGCACTGCTTCCTATTTGGGGTCGAGCTCGGAGCCGATCCGGACTTGCTTGGAGGCGTCATTGCTGGGGTCGAGAGGGACGGACTTAACCGCCTCGGCTGGCTTGAACTTGCCGGCGTGGCGCTTCGCATCTGGCACCTCCTTGGAGAGGCTCTCCAGGTCGGCGATGAGGGCATCGGATTCGGCGAGGGCCTCAGCGTACTCCACGCACTCCACGTCGCATTCGTACGCGTGTCGGTACGTGGATCCGACGGTGATGACCCCGTTGGGGCCCGGCATCTTGAGCTTGAGGTAGGTGTAGTTGGGGACGACCATGAACTTGGCGTAGCATGGTCTCCCCAGCACTGCGTGGTAGGTTCCTCAGAACCCGACCACCTCGAATGTGAGGGTTTCCTTTCGGAAGTTGGAGGGAGTCCCAAAGTAGACGGGCAGATCGAGTTGCCCAAGGGGTTGGACACGCTTCCCGGGGATGATCCCGTGAAAGGGCGCCGCACCGGCCCGGATCGTGGACAGATCGATCTGCAAGAGCCTGAGGGTCTCGGCGTAGATGATGTTGAGGCTGCTGCCTCCGTCCATGAGGACCTTGGTAAGCCTGACATTGCCGATGGCGAGATCGACAACGAGCGGGTACTTCCCTGGGCTCAGCACGCGGTCGGGGTGGTCGCCTTGGTCGAAGGTGATGGGCTTGTCAGACCAGTCTAGGTAGACTGGCGCCGCCACCTTCACCGAGCAGACTTCCCAGCGCTCCTGCTTGCGGTGTCGAGCCGAGGCGTTCGCCACTTGCCCACCGTAGATCATGAAGCAGTCGTGGACCTCGGGGAACTCCTCTGCTTTATGGCCCTCCTTCTTGTCGTTGTCATGGCCTTTGCCACCTTCCGCCGGGGGCCTGACCTTATGGAAGTAGCGCCGAAGCATGACGCACTCCTCAAGGGTGTGCTTGACGGGACCCTGATGATAGGGGCACGACTCCTTGAGCATCTTGTCGAACAGGTTGGCCCCTCCGGGAGGCTTCCGAGGGTTCCTGTGCTCGGCGGTGGCGACAAGATCTGCGTCGGCGGCGTCGCGTTTCACTTGCGACTTCTTCTTGCCCTTCTTCTTTGTGCCGCGCTGAGCGGACGCCTCGGAGACGTCTTCCTGCTGGCGTCCCTGAGGCTGCTTGTCCTTCCGGAAGATGGCCTCGACCGCCTCCTGACCAGAGGCGAACTTGGTGGCGATGTCCATCAGCTCGCTCGCCCTGGTGGGAGTCTTGCGACCCAGCTTGCTCACCAGGTCGCGGCAAGTGGCGTCGGCGAGGAACGTGCCGATGACATCTGAGTCGGTCATGTTGGGCAGCTCGGTGCGCTGCTTCGAAAATCGCCGGATGTAGTCCCGCAGGGATTCTCCTGGCTGCTGGCGGCAGCTTCGGAGATCCCAGAAGTTCCCAGGGCGCACGTATGTGCCCTGGAAGTTTCCGACGAAGGCTTTGACCAGGTCGTCCCAGTTGGAGATCTGCACAGGAGGCAGATGCTCCAGCCAGGCTCGGGCGGCGTCGGAAAGGAACAGGGGGAGGTTGCGGATGATGAGATTGTCATCGTCTATTCCACCCAGCTGGCAGGCCAGCCGGTAGTCCACGAGCCCACAGTTACGACCTTGTTTCCCCCGAGTACTTGGTGATGGTAGTCGGGGCTCGGAACCGAGTCGGGAACGGCGCCCGTCGTATGGCCTGACTAAAAGCTTGTGGACCGGGTGGTTCGGGCGAGGGACTCCGATCCTCCCCGCTGTCGTAGCGTCCCCCACACCTGGGGTGGTAGCCTCGGCGCACCTTCTCGTCGAGGTAGGCTCGATGGTCGCGGCGGTGGTGCTCGTTGCTGAGGCAACCCGAGGCTGCAGGAGTTGCGTCCCGCGTGCGCCCGGTGTAGACCGAGGCTTCCCGCATGAATCGAGAAGTCGCGGCGCGATGCTCCGGGGGGTACCCTTGCCTTCGGGGGGGCAGAGCTTTCGGCCCATCGGACCGCGGCATCCTCCAGGAGATTCTTGAGTTCTCCCTGGATACGCCGCCCTCGGTGGTGGATGGCTCCGGCATCGCTCGGAGTAGTATTGCTGCTGTAGCCAGGTTCTGGCCGACCCCACTAGAAGCCGGGGGCAGCCTTGCCCTAGCATCGTTAGCGATGCAGTGCTGGACGTCCTGGGCAGATAACGCGCTACTCCGGCTAGTGCTCGGCCTGGCCACTCCTAGCCGATGTTCTGGCGGAGCTGCACAAGTTGTCCTGCTTCCTCGTCGAGCTTGGCCTGCATCTCGTGGATTTTCTCGAGCTGTGTGTCCTGACCCCCCGCAGGGATTGGGACCATAGCTAGCTCCCGAAGGATGTCAACGCGAGGCGCAGGCCTAGGGGGATCGTCGTCCTCCGGCATACCAAGGTGGTTGCTTTCGTCGAGACCCCCTAGATCGACGTGGAAACATTCGCGACTTGGGCCACAGTCCTCGTCGTCAAGGTTGTGGCCACCATCGGAGTAATCGGAGAGGCAGTAGTCACATGTGGTCATGAAGTCTCGCATGACACTGGGGTTACCGAGCCCGGAGAAATCCCAACTAGAGTCGGGCTCGTCATCTTCCTCGGAACCCGGAGGCCCGTAGGTTGAGACGGTCGTCAGTCGGTCCCAGGTTGACCACATATGGTACCCCGGAAGGTTAGGATATGCCTTTATGAAAGCGTCCATCGAAGCGGGGTCGCTTGGTGGGTCGAAGCTGAATCTAAAAGGCACAGGGTGGAAAACGGACGGTACCTCTTGATCGACGGATGGTGACAAAGTCGCGTCGGGGACGGACTGCACCGTTATCTTAGGTACGTGGCTAACGCCCAGCAAGTCCTCCGCGAGCGTGCTAGCGTCATCCGTCTGCTTGGGGTTGGCGTGTTGCGGGGAAATGACGCTCATCTTCGTCTCAGACGCGAGGTCAACGCCCGACGTGTCCCCCGCTGGGGCGCCGGCGTCGTCGACTCGCTCGACAGCCAACGAGGTGTCGCCTCCTGCTTGGCCATGGTTGCCCCGCCTCCTCCTGCAGCGAGGAAGGTGACGGGACAGGCCCGGATGCTGCTCTTCCGCCATGGGGGGAAGACGTCATCGATTCCGCCGCCGTCGGGCGGGCTGACGGCCGTCGTTGTCGCGCGGCGGAGGAAGGAGTACCATATCGTAGCTGCCGTCGAGGGACATGAACTCGAGACTCCCGAAACGGAGCAGCGTCCCGGGCTAGAGAGGTTGCTGGAGACTACCCATCTGGAGCTTGACGGGAAGTTATTCGTCAACACGCAGCAGCCCCCTACCTGGCGCGCCAACTGTCAGTCGAGGCGGGGGCCGAGCCCTGGGGTCGGGCGAGGCGGAGACCGTCTTCCGAGGTCGAGGCGGGGGCCGAGCCCTGGGGTCGGGCGAGGCGGAGCTTCCTATGGCGCCTGAGGCTGGACTCGGCTGCTGTTAGTCTCACCCTGGCGGGTGGCACAACAGTCGGAGCAGGGCAGGCGGCGATGTTTTCCCGTCAGGTTAGTCAGTGGAGGGGCAAAGTGACTGTGGTCACTTCGGCCCTGTCGACTGAGGAACGCGCGTCAGGATAAGGTGTCAGGCGATCCTTGCATTGAATGCTCCTGTGATACGGTCGGTTGGCGAGGCGATATGGCCAAGGTTGCTTCACTGCGAAGCCTGCCCGAGTTGGGCCTCGGGCGAGTCGAAGGTGCGCTCGTTGCTTGAGGAGGCCCTCGGGCAAGGCGTGAATCCGCCTGGGTCTACTGTTCCTACCCGAGGCTGGGCTCGGGCGAGGCGAGATCATGTCCCTTGAGTGGACGGAGCCTTGACCTGAATTGCGCTTATCAGGCCTTTGCAGCTTGTGCTGATGGTGATTACCAGCCGAGTTTAGGAGTCTTGGGGGTACCCCTAATTATGGTCCCCGACAAAAATATTTATCAGTTTGAAATACATGCTAGCTTAAGTGACAATCCTCATAAAAGAACATAAAGACAGGATATAGTTATATAAGAAAGTCGAGCCCACCGACACTTAGCAACATTCACAACAACATAAGAATATAACCTGAAAACATAGGGAATAAAACACTGAGTAGGCAATTACTCAGCAAGACTTACCCAACTAAAGAAAAGACTCTCAAGGATATGCTAGCTTTTAGAAATCAAGAAGAAGTCATCAAGTTTCAAGGACTCTTCTTTGCATAAAAGCTTACTAAAATAAATCCTTAAGCCATGTTTTAACTTTCCAAGTTAAATTATTGCCTTTCTCTAGATTGGCCTAATCTAGCTCATTCATTTGGACTAATATAGTTTTCTTTTATGCAAAAAATCTTGTTTTATTTGTTATTACGATGTGGGTCAGTGATCTAGTCTTCATAACCGAGAAGTAATAGTGATGTGAATCGATTAATACACAGCTGGGGATCTCCAACCACGCGACATATGTAGCACTTAACCTTTACATATGTCAACCTGCACCTGGTTTCTCAAGACCAGAACGGGTTCACTCGACCCGAGAGCACAGTACCCCACCATCTAGCCTCTTATCAGGTGGGTACATGTTACTCTCGCCATCTCTCCACTCACAGGGTGTGCGAGCTGTTCTGGTATTGATCCGGTTGAGCCAAGTCTTACCCATGACGAGACATGTGACCAGCTAAACGGTCCTAGATTATGCAGGCCAACAACGTTACAGTTCTTAAATGACACAGACGGACGAACTTTCTTGCTCAACATCTGGTCTTCATTTTTAAATTAATCTCAAAACTTGGTAGCTGAGAGAGGTATTCTTTCTGGCATCATGGCCATATAGACTCACCATCACAAGTTATTTTTTTAAAAAAAAACCATATCGAGTGTTTAACCATCATCCTTTAAAAACAATCCTAATTTTCTAAGCATCACAGGCTTTTCATAAAAATGTATCAAGGATTTGGTAGTCAAGTTTCTAAGGATGATAATACATCAATTGTCACACAACTCACCTAATGCATCGTATAATATAAGGTGATAAATTTTTTGTGAACAACAAGCAAAGGGTCCGTCAAGGCGAGCGCTGGCCACCAGCGGGCAGAGGGCCGACGTCGAGGTTGGCCGACACGATCTGGGAGAGGGCTTGAGCGCCGGCGAACGCGTGCCTAGGGGACGGGCGCGACTTGAGGAGGAGCTGCGCGGCCATGGGAGATGAGGGAGATGGGAATGAGGGGCGCCATGGCCGGCGAGGTGGCGGAGGGCGGCGCGTCGGCGTGGGAAGAGCTGGAGCCAGGGCGCGGCGATGAAGAAGCTAGAGGTGGAGCGGCGCGTCTATGGAAGATAAGGCGAGGGGCGCCAGAGAGTCGAGCTGGGAGCGCTGCGAGGAAGGAGAAGGGCCTGGAAGCAGCGTCTGGCGTCGACTGATTAAGGGAGGGCGTGTGCGGCCTTGTGTGTGGAGCAGAGGCTCGTGGGGATAAGGCACGGTGGAGAAGATGAACTCCAGCTACGGCTTCGAAAACGGATAAACACGGGCTCTGAGATTATGATTTAACTAGGTGAGCATCCGTGCGTTGCAACGGGAACATATAATATCATGATAACTTATATACAAAATATGTCTTATATTGTTATAAAAAAATATTTCATAATCCGTTTGTGATCCTAGCCATATATAAATTTTGTTATTTTAATTTAGTTGTTTCACTATTACATTGCAACCATCAGTATCATGTAGACTTTGATATATGTCATGATTTGCATGGTCTCATCATTGGAGAGCACGTGCCACACCTGCCGGTAGAAGTTCTATCGTACATCGTTAGTCATCAGGCACGTACCACCATACACGCTAGCTTAAACAAAAAATGCAAGTGTGTGTTTACGAAGAGAATTGAAGGCAAGCCAGCGCAAAAGCTACCCCGACGATGGCGAGTGGTCATTGTTGTTAGTCCTCCTCTGCTCACCTCCGGCGCCGAGATGATGCCATAATTCTTGATATAGTAGTCGTCGAACGCGTGCGACATGGTGAGTACCGATGACTCTTGGCTGGGCTACCAAATGAAGTACACCCTGGGCTCATCAGCGAGGTAGTACACCTGGTCGTTGCACCACCGGATGTGCTACTCCTGTACATATATTTTGTTCGAGGACACTCACACAACAGGAACAATGGCCGTCATCCCGGCGCATAAGAATTCATGGCCGGTCAGTAGCGACTTACGTGGCAGGTTGAGCTTCAGGTGGATGATGAGCTGGACGGCGTGATGGCGCCGTCGTCGGTTGCGGTGCCCAGAACAACCCGAGATTCATCGGCATTGGCGACGACCATGAGGTCCCCATGTTTGACGATGGACAACGTGGTGCAGCCGCTCTGGACCGCGTCCAAGCGGCGGTTGCGCCGGAGCTTGCCATACACAGCGACACATGAGCCACGTAGGACTGCTTCCAGAGGTCGAACTGGCAGTCGCCAAGTTTCTTCTCGTCGTCGATGAGCAACACCAACGCGAGCGCCTCGTGCTAGTGGTGTTTGTTTGGGGTTTCCAAGTAAGAAACATGGATTCATTTTTGGCATTGGTTTATGAAAATGACTTATAAGTCAGATCCATAAAAAATATTACGGAGAATAAATGTCACACATGCAAAAAAAGGAATTTAAGTTGAAAACATTATTCAAACAAAAGAAATTGCATGCAAGGCTCTTCTTTAAATACTACTCCCTCAATCCAAAAATATAATTTAATAATTTCGGTGATACTTATCTACTACTACACATTGTGCAAGGGTAGCAGGTGGGCTTCGGAGAGAGATATAATATATGTTTTTACTATAATAGATGTAAACATAAACACACATGTGGTGTAGTGGTAGCTACGAGCATATTTACTTGAGGGTTGTGGGTTCGAATCTCCTTAAGTCCTGTTTTTTTAATTTAATTTTAGCTAGGCATGAGATGTACGTGGGAATGGGAATGGGCTTCGTGGGGCGGAGAGAATGAGAAAGGAAACAAGGAATGGTGACCAAACATGAGAATGGATTGTGCGCGGTGGGGGAATCGGAAAGACAGAACAAGGATGGGAATGAGAATGACAGAACACGGAATGTTAGCCTACTGTCGGGGCCATAATTAGGGGTACCCTCAAGACTCCTAAATCTCAGCTGGTAACCCCCATCAGCACAAAGCTGCAAAGGCCTGATGGGTGCGACTAAGTCAAGGATCGGTCCAGTCGAGGGACACGATCACGCCTCGCCCGAGCCCAGCCTCGGGCAAGGGCAGCCGACCCCGGAGGATCTACGTCTCGCCCGAGGACCCCCTCCAGCAACGGACACACCTTCGGCTCGCCCGAGGCCCAGTCTTCACCAAGAAGCAACCTTGGTCAAATCGCCATGCCAACCGACCAAATCGCAGGGGCATTTAATGCAAAGGTGGCCTGACACCTTCATCCTGACGCGCGACCTCCAGTTGACAGAGCCGAAGTGACCGTAATCACTTCGCCTCTCCACTGACCGGCCTGACAAGAGGACAGCGCCGCCTGCGCCGCTCTGACTGTTGTGCCACTCGACAGAGTGAGGCTGACAGCAGCCAAGTCCGGCCTCGAGTGCCATAAGAAGCTCCGCCTCGCCCGACCCAGGGCTCGGACTTGGGCTCAGCCCCAGAAGACGACGGACTCCGCCTCGCCCGACCCAGGGCTCGGACTCGGGCTCAGCCCCGGAAGACGACGAACTCTGCCTCGCCCGACCCTAGGGCTCGGACTCGGGCTCAGCCCCGGAAGACGACGAACTCCGCCTCGCCCGACCCAGGGCTCGGACTCGGGCTCAGCCCCGGAAGACGACGGACTCCGCCTCGCACGACCCAGGGCTCGGACTCGGGCTTAGCCCTAGAAGACGACAAACTCCGCCTCGCCCGACCCCAGGGCTCGAACTCGGGCACAGCCCCAGAAGACGACGAACTCCGCCTCGCCCGACCCAGGGCTCGGACTCGGGCTCAGCCCTGAAAGACGACGAACTCCGCCTCGCCCGACCCCAGGGCTCGGACTCGGGCTCAGCCCCGGAAGACGACGAACTCTGCCTCGCCCGACCCCAGGGCTCGGACTTGGGCTCAGCCCCGGAAGACGACGGACTCCGCCTCGCCCGACCCAGGGCTCGGACTCGGGCTCAGCCTTGGAAGACAGACTCGACCTCGACCTCGGAGGAGCCTCCACCTCACCCAACCCAGGGCTCGGACCGACCGCGTCACAGGAGGCGTCATCATTACCCTACCCCAAGCTGACTCACTACGGGGAACAAGACCGGCGTCCCATCTGGCTCGCTCCGCTAAACAAGTAATGATGGCGCCCCGCACGCTCTATGACGACGGCGGCTCTCAGCCCCCTTACGAAAGCAAGAAGACGTCAGCAAGGACTCGACAGCCCCGACAGCTGTCCTTCCGCCAGGCTCCAGCGCTCCTCCGACGGCCACGACACCACACGGACCGGGTGCCAAAACCTCTCTGGCTGCCACGATGGCATGTACTCAGGGCACTAGCTCTCCTCCGCTAGACACGTTAGCACACTGCTACACCCCCCATTGTACACCTGGATCCTTTCCTTACTCCTATAAAAGGAAGGTCCAGGGCCCTCTTACAGAGGGTTGGCCACGCGGAGAAGGACGGGACGGCGCTCGTGCAGGGCCACTCGCTCCCTCCCGCGTGGACGCTTGTAACCCCCTACTGCAAGCGCACCCGACCTGGGCGCGGGACGAACACGAAGGCCGCGGGTTTCACCTCTCACGCCTGTCTCCCTCCGGCTCCTCTTCCCCCTTCGCGCTCCGTCTCGTGCCGACCCATCTAAGCTGGGGCACGCGGCGACAATTTACTCGTCGGTCCAGGGACCCCCCGGGTTCGAAACGCCGACAGTTGGCACGCCAGGTAGGGGCCTGCTGCGTGTTGACGAACAGCTTCCCGTCAAGCTCCAGATGGGCAGTCTCCAACAACCTTTCCAGCCCGGGACAGTGCTCTGTTTTGGGAGTCTTGAGTTCATGTCCCTCGGCGGCGGGATCGACGACGTCTTCCTCGCGTGGTGGAAGAACAACATTCGAGTTTGTCTCGTCCCCTCCCCCGCCGACGGAGGAGGAGGCGGGGCAACCAAGGCCAAGCAGGAGGCGGCATCTCGTCGGCTGTCGAGCGAGTCGACGGCGCCGGAGCCCCAACGGGGGGCACGCCGGGCATCGACCTCGCGTCTGAGACGAAGACGAGCGTCGTCTCCCCGCAACACGCCAACCCCAAGCAAACGGACGACGCCAGCACGCTCGCAAAGGACTTGCTGGGCGTCACCCTCGTACCTGAGACGGCGGTGCGGTCTACCCCTGACGTGACTTCGTCACCGCCCGTCGACCAAGAGGTACCGACCGATTCCCATCTCACGCCTTTTGAATTCAGCCTCAACCCACCAAGCTACTTCGCTTCGGTGGACGCCCTCATAGAGGCAAGTCCAAACCCTCTGGGGTATCATATGCGGTCACCCTAGGACCGGCTGACGGCCGTCTCGACCTACGAGCCCTCGGGGTCCGAGGAAGATGGCGAGCCCGACTTCTGTTGGGATTTCTCCGGACTTGGTAACCCCAGTGCCTTGCGGGACTTCATGACCGCATGCGACTATTGCCTTTCCGACTGTTCCGACGGTAGTCGCAACCTCGGCGACGAGGACTGCGGCCCAAGTCGTGAATGTTTCCACGTCGATCTAGGGGGTCCCGACGAAGGCAACCATCTTGGTATGCCGGAGAACGGTGACCTCCCTAGGCCTGTGCCTCGCGTTGACATCCTTCGGGAGCTAGCTGTGGTCCCCGTCCCGGCGAGGGGTCATGACCCACAACTCGAGCAAATCTGCGAGATGCAGGCCAGGCTCAACGAGGGAGCAGGAACACTTGAGCCGTTCCGCCGAGACAATGGGCAGGAATGGGCGGGCCAACCTCTGGCCGGAGAAGTGCGTCATCTGCCCCAGGGCATCCAGCACCGCGTCGTCGGCGATGTCAGGAGAAGGCTGCCACCGACTTCCAGTGGAGTCGGCCAGAACCTGGCTGCAGCGGCAATACTTCTCCGCGCAATGCCGGAGCCATCAACCACCGAGGGGCGGCGTATCCAGGGAGAGCTCAAGAACCTCCTGGAGGATGCCACGGTCCGACGAGCCGAAAGCTCTGCCTCCCAAAGGCAGGGGTACCCTCGGAACATCGCGTCGCGACTTCCCGACTCATGCGGGAAGCCTCGGTCCACACCGGGCGCACGCGCAACACAGCGCCTGCGGCCCCGGGTCGCCTCGGCAATGAGCACCATCACCGCAACCGTCGGGCCCACCTCGACGAGAGGGTGCACCGAGGCTACCACCCCAGGCGTGGGGGACGCTACGACAGCGGGGAGGATCGGAGTCCCTCGCCCGAACCACCCGGTCCGCAGGCTTTCAGCCGCGCCATACGACGGGCGCCGTTCCCGACCCGGTTCCGAACCACGACTACTATCACAAAGTACTCGGGGGAGACGAGACCGGAACTGTGGCTCACGGACTACCGGCTGGCCTGCCAACTGGGTGGAACGGACGATGACAACCTCATCATCCGCAACCTCCCCCTGTTCCTTTCCGACACCGCTCGCGCCTGGCTGGAGCACCTACCTCCGGGGCAGATCTCCAACTGGGACGACCTGGTCCAAGCCTTCGCCGGCAATTTCCAGGGCACGTACGTGCGCCCTGGAAACTCCTGGGATCTCCGAAGCTGCCAACAGCAGCCGGGAGAGTCTCTCCGGACTACATCCGGCGATTCTCGAAGCAGCGCACCGAGCTGCCCAACATCACCGATTCGGATGTCATCGGCGCGTTCCTCGCCGGCACCACCTGCCGCGACCTGGTGAGCAAGCTGGGTCGTAAGACCCCCACCAGGGCGAGCGAGCTGATGGACATCGCCACCAAGTTCGCCTCTGGCCAGGAAGCGATTGAGGCCATCTTCCGAAAGGACAAGCAGCCCCAGGGCCGCCCACCGGAAGATGTCCCCGAGGCGTCAACTCAGCGCGGCGCCAAGAAGAAAGGCAAGAAGAAGTCGCAAGCGAAACGCGACGCCGCCGACGCGGACCTTGTCACCGCCACCGAGTACAAGAACCCTCGGAAACCTCCCGGAGGTGCCAACCTCTTCGACAAGATGCTCAAGGAGCCGTGCCCCTATCATCAGGGGCCCGTCAAGCACACCCTTGAGGAGTGCGCCATGCTTCGGTGCCACTTTCACAAGGTCGGGCCACCCGCGGAGGGTGGTAGGGCTCGCGACGACGATAAGAAGGAAGATCACCAGGCGGGAGAGTTCCCCGAGGTCCACGACTGTTTCATGATCTACGGTGGGCAAGTGGCGAACGCCTCGGCTCGGCACCGCAAGCAAGAGCGTCGGGAGGTCTGTTCGGTAAAGGTGGCGGCGCCAGTCTACCTAGACTGGTCCGACAAGCCCATCACCTTCGACCAAGACGACCACCCCGACCGCGTGCCGAGCCCGGGAAAATACCCGCTCGTTGTCGACCCCGTCATCGGCAACGTCAGGCTCACCAAGGTCCTCATGGACGGAGGCAGCAGCCTCAACATCATCTACGCCGAGACCCTCGGGCTCTTGCGGATCGATCTGACCTCCGTCCGGGCAGGCGCTGCGCCTTTCCACGGGATCATCCCCGGGAAGCGCGTCCAGCCCCTCGGATGACTCGATCTACCCGTCTGCTTTGGCACACCCTCCAACTTCCGAAGGGAGACCCTCACATTCGAGGTGGTCGAGTTCCGAGGAACCTACCACGCAGTACTGGGGAGGCCCTGCTACGCCAAGTTCATGGCCATCCCCAACTACACCTACCTCAAGCTCAAGATGTCGGGCCCCAACGGGGTCATCACCGTCGGCCCCACGTACCGACACGCGTACGAGTGCGACGTGGAGTGCGTGGAGTACGCCGAGGCCCTCGCCGAATCCGAGGCCCTCATCGCCGACCTGGAGAGCCTCTCTAAGGAGGCGCCAGACGTGAAGCGCCATGCCGGCAACTTCAAGCCAGTGGAGACGGTTAAATCCGTCCCTCTCGACCCCAGCAACGGCGCCTTCAAGCAGATCCGGATCGGCTCCGAGCTCGATCCCAAATAGGAAGCAGTGCTCGTCGACTTTCTCCGCGCAAACGCCGATGTTTTCGCGTGGAGTCCCTCGGACATGCCCGGCATACCGAGGGATGTCGCCGAGCACTCGCTGGATATCCGAGCTGGAGCCCGACCCGTGAAGCAGCCTCTGCGCCGATTCGACGAAGAAAAGCGCAGAGCCATTGGCGAGGAGATCCACAAGCTACTGGCGGCAGGGTTCATCAAAGAGGTATTCCATCCCCAATGGCTTGCCAACCCTGTGCTTATGAGAAAGAATGGAGGGAAATGGCGGATGTGTGTAGACTACACTGGTCTGAACAAAGCATGTCCGAACGTTCCCTACCCTCTGCCTCGCATCGATCAAATCGTGGATTCCACTGCTAGGTGCGATACCCTGTCTTTCCTCGATGCCTACTCGGGGTATCACCAGATCAGGATGAAAGAGTCCGACCAGCTCGCGACTTCTTTCATCACACCCTTCGGCATGTACTGCTATGTTACCATGTCGTTTGGTTTGAGGAATGCGGGTGCAACATACCAATGGTGCATGAACCACGTGTTCGGCGAACACATTGGCCGAACGGTCGAGGCCTATGTCGATGACATCGTAGTCAAGACGAGGAAAGCCTTCGACCTCCTTTCCGACCTTGAAGCGACATTCCGATGTCTCAAGGCGAAAGGCGTGAAGCTCAATCTTGAGAAGTGTGTCTTCGGGGTTCCCCGAGGCATGCTCTTGGGGTTCATCGTCTCCGAGCGGGCCATCGAGGCCAACCCGGAGAAGATCGCAGCCATCACCAGCATGGGGCCCATCAAGGACTTAAAAGGCGTACAGAGAGTCACGGGGTGCCTTGCGGCTCTGAGCCGTTTCATCTCGTGCCTCGGCGAAAGAGGCCTGCCTCTGTACTGCCTCTTAAAGAAGGTCGAGCGCTTCACTTGGACCCCTGAGGCTGAGGAAGCCCTCGGGAACCTGAAGGCGCTCCTCACGAACACGCCCATCTTGGTGCCCCCCGCTGCCGGAGAAGCCCTCTTGATCTACGTCGTCGCGACCACTCAGGTGGTTAGCGCCGCGATTGTGGTTGAGAGACGAGAAGAGGGGCATGCATTGCCCGTACAAAGGCCAGTCTACTTCATCAGTGAGGTACTATCCGAGACCAAGATCCGCTACCCACGAATTCAGAAGCTGTTGTACGCGGTGAACCTGACACGATGGAAGTTGCTATACTACTTCGAGTCTCATCCGGTAACTGTGGTGTCATCCTTCCCCCTGGGGGAGATCATCCAGTGCCGAGAGGCCTCGGGTAGGATTGCAAAGTGGGCGGTGGACATCATGGGCGAGACGATATCGTTCGCCCCTCGGAAGGCCATCAAGTCCCAGGTCTTGGCGGACTTTGTGGCTGAATGGGTCGACACCCAGCTCCCAACAGCTCCGATCCAACCGGAACTCTGGACCATGTTTTTCGACGGGTCGCTGATGAAGACAGGAGCAGGCGCAGGCCTGCTCTTCATCTCGCCTCTCGGGAAGCACCAACGCTACGTGCTACGCCTCCACTTCCCGGCGTCCAACAATGTGGCTGAGTACGAGGCTCTGGTCAACGGGTTGTGCATCGCCATCGAGCTGGGGGTCCGACGCCTCGACGCTCGCGGTGACTCGTAGCTCGTCATCGACCAAGTCATGAAGAACTCCCACTGCCGCGACTCGAAGATGGAAGCCTACTGCGATGAGGTTCGGCGCCTGGAAGACAAGTTCTACAGGCTCGAGCTCAACCACATCGCCCGACGCCACAACGAGACTGCGGACGAGCTGGCTAAAATAGCCTCGGGGCGAACAACGGTTCCCCTGAACGTCTTCTCCCGAGACCTGCATCAACCCTCCGTCAAGACCGACGACACGCCCGAGCCCGTGAAGGCCTCGGCCCAGCCCGAGACACCCTCGGCTCAGTCCAAGGCACCCTCGGCTCAGTCCGAGGCACCCTCGGCTCAGCCCGAGGCACCCTCGACTCAGCCTGAGGTACCCTCGGCCCCCGAGGGTGAGGCACTGCGCATCGAGGAGGAGCGGAGCGGGGTCACGCCTAATCGAAACTGGCAGACCCCGTACCTGCAATATCTCCACCGAGGAGAGCTACCCCTCGACCGAGCCGAAGCTCGGCGGTTGGCGCGGCGCGCCAAGTCGTTCGTCTTGCTGGGAGACGGGAAGGAGTTCTACCACCGCAGCCCCTCGGGCATCCTCCAGCGATGCATTTCCATCGCCGAAGGCCAGGAGCTCCTACAAGAGATACACTCGGGGGCTTGCGGCCATCACGCAGCACCCCGAGCCCTTGTTGGGAACGCCTTCTGACAAGGTTTCTACTGGCCGACGGCGGTGGCCGACGCCACTAGAATTGTCCGCACTTGCTAAGGGTGTCAGTTCTACGCAAGGCAGACCCACCTGCCCGCTCAGGCTCTGCAGACCATACCCATCACCTGGCCGTTTGCTGTGTGGGGTCTGGACCTAGTCGGCCCCTTGCAGAAGGCACCCGGGGGCTACACGCACCTGTTGGTCGCCATCGACAAATTCTCCAAGTGGATCGAGGTTCGACCTCTAAACAGCATCAGGTCCGAACAGGCGGTGGCGTTCTTCACCAACATCATCCATCGCTTTGGGGTCCCGAACTCCATCATCACCGACAACGGCACCCAGTTCACTGGCAGAAAGTTCCTGGACTTCTGCGAGGATCACCACATCCGGGTGGACTGGGCCGCCGTGGCTCACCCCATGACGAATGGGCAAGTAGAGCGTGCCAACGGCATGATTCTACAAGGACTCAAGCCTCGGATCTACAACGACCTCAACAAGTTCGGCAAGCGGTGGATGAAGGAACTCCCCTCGGTGGTCTGGAGTCTGAGGACGACGCCGAGCCGGGCCACGGGTTTCACACCGTTCTTTCTAGTCTATGGGGCCGAGGCCATCTCGCCCACAGACTTAGAATACGGTTCCCCGAGGACGAGGGCCTACGCCGACCAAAGCAATCGAGCTAATCGAGAAGACTCGCTGGACCAGCTGGAAGAGGCTCGGGATATGGCCTTACTACACTCGGCGCGGTACCAGCAGTCCCTGCGACGCTAGCACGCCCGAGGGGTTCAGTCCCGAGACCTCCAGGTGGGCGACCTGGTGCTTCGGCTGCGACAAGACGCCCGAGGGCGGCACAAGCTCACGCCTCCCTGGGAAGGGTCGTTCGTCGTCGCCAAGGTTCTGAAGCTCGGGACGTACAAGCTGGCCAACAGTCAAGGCGAGGTCTATGGCAACGCTTAGAACATCCGACAGCTACGTCGCTTCTACCCTTAAGATGCTTTCAAGTCGTTCATACACCTCGTTCACACACAAAGTCCAGTCGTCAAGGAAGGGTCAGCCTTGCCTCGGCAAAGCCTGACCCTCCCTCGGGGCTAAAAGGGGGGAACCCCCTCTGCGCCGAAATTTTTCTCAAAAATTTCGGCGAAGTCTTCCATCAAAAAGGTTTCTGCGTTCCCCGGCTATATCAGTAGTAGGACCCCAAGAAGCGAATGACGGAGTACACGTAAGCAGCCAAGGCTGACCGAGCCGAGGGACTCCTACGCCTCCGAGATACGGATACCTCACTCGTCACCCACCACGAAAAATGACTCCTACTTGGGCAAGCCGTCCTGCTACTGACGAACGGCGCCAGATACGCAAAATGGAAGGAAAAGGAGCACAACTTTATATTACGATAATAAGGTGTTCGGGCCTCAGCGGCCGCAAAAGACACGTATGCATTCAAAGAAAAATTGCTCCGGCAAGGTCAGACGTCGTCTGGAGAAGGAGCCGCGCCCTCGGCTTCATCCCCACCCTCGGCAAAGTCCGCCCCGGCCTTGGACGACGGCGCAGACGGGAGGATCTCTGCCTCGAAGGTGGTTGCCAGCACTGCGCTCGGGCCCGCGGCGGCCGCGTCGAGCCTCTGGACTTCAGCCAGGGCGGCTTCATCTTCGTCAGGGAGGCAATACCCCTCGCTGACCCGCTCCAGATCCACAACGTAGTGGGAAGCAAGCACGGCGAAGGCCCGCCTGACGCCGTGATGTAGCGCCTCGCGGAGTCTGCCACGCACATGGCCTGCAGGCGACTCTGAGGGGAGCTCCCCGAGGGGACGTCACCGAAGCCAAAGACCTAGTAGAAAGTCGAGATGGAATCGGACATGGCCGCGTGGTCGGCCTCCCTTTGCTCGGCCGCCTGAGCAAGGGCGGACTCGAGCTCTGCGAACAGCCAAAGCGCAAGACCTCAAACACAAGCGGAGGAACCGAGCTGAAACAAAAACTTAAAACAGCCAGGACATACCTCCGGCTCGGGCACGCTGCTCCGAGGATGCGGCTTGGGCTACGGCAAGGTCTGCTGCAAGGGCTCCGGCCCAGCTTTCGGCCTCGGCGGCCCGGCCCCGAGATTGGTCCCGCTCATCGGTGACCTGGTCAAGCTCCGACTGCCACCGCTGCACCTCTGCGCACGCCGCTGCTGCCTCTGCTCTCAGATCGGCACAAAGCAACCGAAGGTCCGCCACCTCGGCGCCCTGCTGGGAGAGGCACACGGTAGCCCTGGCAAGCGAGGTCCTCAGGGATCGCAGCGAACCCTAGACATCTACCTCACGGCGGATGAACGACGACTTGGCGGCGCTCAGATCCGTCAGATCCTGAGGGAAGGAAGCGGGGCGTCACAAAGGACGCCTTGATCACGAAAAAGGTATGCCAGAAATCATTACCTAGAGAAACTTGGGGACATCCCTGCAAAAGACCTCCAAGGATGACCGAAGCGACCCCACCGTTGCCTCGGCACACTCGCGGAGCTTGTCCCAAGACTGCTCCTCCCGCTCGTCGTCAAGAACGAAGAAGGGATCTGAGGCCTCACGCGTCCGGAACCGGAGCAACTGGCGCCGCCCCTCGGAGCTCCGCCGCGTAGGGACAAGGCTGCCGCTCGGCGGGACGGGTCGCGGTTCCACGCCCCCAACCTCCGAGACATCAAGTAGCGACGCCTCGGCCATCTCAGCGTCGGCGGCGACGGGTCGCTCCACGGCCGGGACAGCAACGGCTTCGGCAGCAGCCGGCGCCAGCGTCGGCGGCATGTCTGGTGGGCCCGAGGCCATGGCCGCGCCAGCCGCCTCCCCCAACGCGACGGCCGCCTCGACAGAAGAGCCGGCCTCGGGAACTCGCTCCACGGCAACTGGAGCCGCCTGAGCCCCCCGCTGTGGGACATCTTGCGAGAAGGTCAGCTGGCTGGCGAGGCCCGGCGCGGCACCGACTGCGGAGGCCGACACCGTCTTGAGGACCTTCCGGGGAGCCAGATCGGTCAGGCCATGACTCCGCTTGCTAAGGAGGAAAGGAAAGTCAGGATCGGGACATACAAAGGAGGAGCTGAGACGGAGACATCCTAGGGTACTTACCCACTCCGGGCCATGATCAACCGTGCCTGTGGGGAGGAATCTCGGACCTCGACCCCCGAAGGCACCGCTGAGGTCCACCTCGCTGCCAGCTTCGGTGCCATCCTCGCCTTGGGCGCCCCAGACGCCCGGGAGACGGACTGCCCAGACGCTGCCACGATGACCTGAGGATCGCCCTCCTGCGCAGCCGGCACGGGCGACGGTTTTCGGGGAACAGGCAGCTCGGCCTGACTCCCCGGGGTCACCTCAACTTCCCCAGCCGAGGGGTCAAGTATCCCCTCGGCCTGCCCCCGCTCTTCGGACCGAGACCCCGGCGTCCCGGCCCCGGAAACCGACGGCGCCAGCCCGCTCGGGGGCTGGCTTGACGACTCCTGGCCTAGCCTCAAGCCCGGGCTGAGGCCCAGGCGAGCGGCCATATCATCATCTTCGTCATCGTCTTCATCATCGTCGTCGTCGTCAGGCGTTTCCGGCGACGGCTCCCTCGGGAGTCCATCCCTCTCCTGCCGGCGACGGAGCTTTTCCAAGGCGTCTCGGGCCCGCGTCCGCTCGTGGGCTCGAGCCTTCTTCGCGTCCTTTTTCTCCTTCCTCTTCTCCGTGGCAACCCGCCGCGCAGCTCGGTCCACCGTGTCCTCCGGGACCGGTGGCCGGGAAGGCTTGTGACACCCTACCTCCTGGAGACAGACGAAAAGTCTTGGCCATGAGGACCAAGGGCAACCCGACGCAAGGAGAAAGAAGGAGCGGACACTCACCAGGGTCACACACCCATGGTCGGGACGCATCAAGGGCTGGGAAAGGGCGCTGGTGTCCGGTTTTCCCAGCGCGACGGCTACCCGCCCGTGGAGGTCGTCGACGGGGAGGGGATCCGAGGACATCCGCGAACCCTCCAAGTCGGCCTCTGCCGTCATCTCCCAAAGCGGCAACCGCCGCTTCGCCAAGGGAAGCACCCTCCGGCGATGGATGGCGGCAATCACCCCCGCAGCGGTGAGAGTCTTGCGACCCAGCTTGCTCGCCATGGTGGGAGTCTTGCGACCCAGCTTGCTCACCAGGTCACGACAAGTGGTGCCGGCGAGGAACGTGCCGATGACATCTGAGTCGGTCATGTTGGGCAGCTCGGTGCGCTGCTTCAAAAATCGTCGGATGTAGTCCCGCAGGGATTCTCCTGGCTGCTGGCGGCAGCTTCGGAGATCCCAGGAGTTCCCAGGGCACACGTATGTGCCCTGAAAGTTTCCGGCGAAGGCTTTGACCAGGTCGTCCCAGTTGGAGATCTGCGCAGGAGGCAGATGCTCCAGCCAGGCTCGGGCGGCGTCGGAAAGGAACAGGGGGAGGTTGCGGATGATGAGGTTGTCATCGTCTGTTCCACCCAGCTGGCAGGCCAGCCGGTAGTCCGCGAGCCACAGTTCCGGCCTTGTTTCCCCCGAGTACTTGGTGATGGTAGTCGGGGCTCGGAACCGAGTCGGGAACGGCGCTCGTCGTATGGCCCGACTGAAAGCTTGTGGACCGGGTGGTTCGGGCGAGGGACTCCGATCCTCCCCGCTGTCGTAGCGTCCCCCACACCTGGGGTGGTAGCCTCGGCGCACCTTCTCGTCGAGGTGGGCTCGACGGTCGCGGCGGTGGTGCTCGTTGCCGAGGCGAACCGGGGCTGCAGGCGTTGCGTCCCACGTGCGCCTGGTGTGGACCGAGGCTTATTGCATGAATCGAGAAGTCGCGGCGCGATGCTCAGGGGGGGTACCCTTGCCTTCGGGAGGCAGAGCTTTCGGCCCGTCGGACCGCGACATCCTCCAGGAGATTCTTGAGTTCTCCCTGGATACGCCGCCCCTCGGTGGTGGATGGCTCCGGCATCGCTCGGAGTAGTATTGCTGCTACAGCCAGGTTCTGGCCGACCCCACTAGAAGCCGGGGGCAGCCTTGCCCTGGCATCGTTAGCGATGCGGTGCTGGACGTCCTGGGCCAGATGACGCGCTTCT
The DNA here is from genome assembly GCF_902167145.1 of Zea mays. NCBI lineage: Eukaryota > Viridiplantae > Streptophyta > Magnoliopsida > Poales > Poaceae > Zea > Zea mays. The sequence goes on from NC_050104.1 coordinate 131,348,086, forward strand.
CCGGCTAGTGCTCGGCCTGCCCACTCCTGGCCGATGTTCTGGCGGAGCTGCACAAGTTGTCCTGCTTCCTCGTCGAGCTTGGCCTGCATCTCGTGGATTTTCTCGAGCTGTGTGTCCTGACCCCCCGCAGGGACTGGGACCACAGCTAGCTCCTGAAGGATGTCAACGCGAGGCGCAGGCCTAGGGGGATCGTCGTCCTCCGGCATACCAAGGTGGTTGCCTTCGTCGAGACCCCCTAGAGATCGACGTGGAAACATTCGCGACTTGGGCCACAGTCCTCGTCGTCAAGGTTGTGGCCACCATCGGAGTAATCGGAGAGGCAGTAGTCACATGTGGTCATGAAGTCTCGCATGACACTGGGGTTACCGAGCCCGGAGAAATCCCAACCAGAGTCGGGCTCGTCATCTTCCTCAGAACCCGGGGGCCCGTAGGTTGAGACGGTCGTCAGTTGGTCTCAGGTTGACTACATATGGTACCCCGGAAGGATAGGATATGCCTTTATGAAAGCATCCATCGAAGCGGGGTCACTTGGTGGGTCGAAGCTGAATCTAAAAGGCACAGGGTGGAAAACGGACGGTACCTCTTGATCGACGGATGGTGACGAAGTCGCGTCGGGGACGGACTGCACCGTTATCTCAGGTACGAGGCTAACGCCCAGCAAGTCCTCCGCGAGCGTGCTGGCGTCATCCGTCTGCTTGGGGTTGGCGTGTTGCGGGGAAATGACGCTCATCTTCGTCTCAGACGCGAGGTCAACGCCCGACGTGTCCCCCGCTGGGGCGCCGGCGTCGTCGACTCGCTCGACAGCCAACGAGGTGCCGCCTCCTGCTTGGCCATGGTTGCCCCGCCTCCTTCTCCTGCGGCGAGGAAGGTGACGGGACAGGCCCAGATGCTGCTCTTCCGCCATGGGGGGAAGACGTCATCGATTCGGCCGCCGTCGGGCGGGCTAACGGTCGTCGTTGTCGTTGTCGCGCGGCGGAGGAAGGAGTACCATGTCGTAGCTGCCGTCGAGGGACATGAACTCGAGACTCCCGAAATGGAGCAGCGTCCCAGGCTGGAGAGGTTGCTGGAGACTACCCATCTGGAGCTTGACGGGAAGCTATTCGTCAACACGCAGCAGCCCCCTACCTGGCGCGCCAACTGTCGGTCGAGGCGGGGGCCGAGCCCTGGGGTCGGGCGAGGCGGAGACCGTCTTCCGAGGTCGAGGCGGAGCTTCCTATGGCGCCTGAGGCTGGACTCGGCTGCTGTCAGTCTCACCCTGGCGGGTGGCACAGCAGTCGGAGCAGGGCAGGCGGCGATGTTTTCCCGTCAGGTCAGTCAATGGAGGGGCGAAGTGACTGCGGTCACTTCGGCCCTGTCGACTGAGGAACGCGCATCAGGATATGGTGTCAGGCGATCCTTGCATTGAATGCTCCTGTGATACAGTCGGTTGGCGAGGCGATATGGCCAAGGTTGCTTCACTGCGAAGCCTGCCCGAGTTGGGCCTCGGGCGAGTCGAAGGTGCGCCCGTTGCTTGAGGAGGCCCTCGAGCGAGTCGTGAATCCGCCTGGGTCTACTGTTCCTGCCCGAGGCTGGGCTCGGGCGAGGCGAGATCGTGTCCCTTGAGTGGACGGAGTCTTGACCTGAATTGCGCTCATCAGGCCTTTGCAGCTTGTGCTGATGGTGATTACCAGCCGAGTTTAGGAGTCTTGGGGGTACCCCTAATTATGGTCCCCGACAAAAATATTTATCAATTTGAAATACATGCTAGCTTAAGTGACAATCCTCATAAAAGAACATAAAGACAGGATATAGTTATATAAGAAAGTCGAGCCCACCGACACTTAGCATCATTCACAACAGCATAAGAATATAACCTGAAAACATAGGGAATAAAACACTGAGTAGGCAATTACTCAGCAAGACTTACCCAACTAAAGAAAAGACTCTCAAGGATATGCTAGCTTTTAGGAATCAAGAAGTCATCAAGTTTCAAGGACTCTTCTTTGCATAAAAGCTTACTAAAATAAATCCTTAAGCCATGTTTTAACTTTCCAAGTTAAATTATTGCCTTTCTCTAGATTGGCCTAATCTAGCTCATTCATTTGGACTAATATAGTTTTCTTTTATGCAAAAAATCTTGTTTTATTTGTTATTACGATGCGGGTCAGTGATCTAGTCTTCATAACCGAGAAGTAATAGTGATGTGAATCGATTAATACACAGCTGGGGATCTCCAACCACGCGACATATGTAGCACTTAACCTTTACATATGTCAACCTGCACCTGGTTTCTCAAGACCAGAACGGGTTCACTCGACCCGAGAGCACAGTACCCCACCATCTAGGCTCTTATCAGGTGGGTACATGTTACTCTCGCCATCTCTCCACTCACAGTGTGTGCGAGCTGTTCTGGTATTGTTCCGGTTGAGCCAAGTCTTACCCATGACAAGACATGTGACCAGCTAAACGGTCCTAGATTATGCAGGCCAACAACGTTACAATTCTTAAATGACACAGACGGACGAACTTTCTTGCTCAACATCTGGTCTCCATTTTTAAATTAATCTCAAAACTTGGTAGCTGAGAGAGGTATTCTTTCTGGCATCATGGCCATATAGACTCACCATCACAAGTTATTTTTTAAAAAAAACCATATCCAGTGTTTAACCATCATCCTTTAAAAACAATCCTAATTTTCTAAGCATCACAGGCTTTTCATAAAAATGTATCAAGGATTTGGTAATCAAGTTTCTAAGGATGATAATACATCAATTGTCACACAACTCACCTAATGCATCGTATAATATAAGGTGATAATTTTTTTGTGAACAACAAGGAAAGGGTCCATCAGGGCGAGCGCTAGCCACCAGCGGGCAGAGGGCCGACGTCGAGGTTGGCCGACACGATCTGGGAGAGGGCTTGAGCGCCGGCGAACGCGTGCCTAGGGGACGGGCGCGACTTGAGGAGGAGCTGCGCGGCCATGGGAGATGAGGGAGATGGGAATGAAGGGCGCCATGGCCGGCGAGGTGGCGGAGGGCGGCGCGTCGGCGTGGGAAGAGCTGGAGCCAGGGCGCGGTGATGAAGAAGCTAGAGGTGGAGCGGCGCGTCTATGGAAGATAAGGCGAGGGGCGCCAGAGAGTCGAGCTGGGAGCGCTGCGAGGAAGGAGAAGGGCCTGGAAGCAGCGTCTGGCGTCAGCTGATTAAGGGAGGGCGTGTGCGGCCTCGTGTGTGGAGCAGAGGCTCGTGGGGATGAGGCACGGTGGGGAAGAAGAACTCCAGCTACGGCTTCGAAAACGGATAAACACGGGCTCTGAGATTATGATTTAACTAGGTGAGTATCCGTGCGTTGCAACGGGAACATATAATACCATGATAACTTATATACAAAATATGTCTTATATTATTATAAGAAAATATTTCATAATCCATTTGTGATCCTAGCCATATATAAATTTTGTTATTTTAATTTAGTTGTTTCACTATTACATTGCAACCATCAGTATCATGTAGACTTCGATATATGTCATGATTTGCATGGTCTCATCATTGGAGAGCACGTGCCACACCTGCCGGTAGAAGTTCTATCGTACATCGTTAGTCATCAGGCACGCACCACCATACACGCTAGCTTAAACAAAAAATGCAAGTGTGTGTTTACGAAGAGAATTAAAGGCAAGTCGGCGCAAAAGCTACCCCGACGATGGCGAGTGGTCATTGTTGTTAGTCCTCCTCTGCTCACCTCCGGCGCCGAGATGACGCCATAATCCTTGATATAGTAGTCGTCGAACGCGTGCGACATGGTGAGTACCGATGACTCTTGGTTGGGCTACCAAATGAAGTACACCCTGGGCTCATCAGCGAGGTAGTACACCTGGTCGTTGCACCACCGGATGTGCTACTCCTTTACATACATTTTGTTCAAGGACACTCACACAACAGCAACAATGGCCGTCATCCCGGCGCATAAGAATTCATGGTCGGTCAATAGCGACTTACGTGGCAGGTTGAGCTTCAGGTGGATGATGAGCTGGACGGCGTAATGGCGCCGTCGTCGGTTGCGGTGCCCAGAACAACCCGAGATTCGTTGGCATTGGCGACGACCATGAGGTCCCCATGTTTGACGATGGACAACGTGGTGCAGCCGCTCTGGACCGCGTCCAAGCGGCGGTTGCGCCGGAGCTTGCCATACACAGTGACACATGAGCCACGTAGGACTGCTTCCAGAGGTCGAACTGGCAGTCGCCAAGTTTCTTCTCGTCGTCGATGAGCAACACCAACGCGAGCGCCTCGTGCTAGTGGTGTTTGTTTGGGGTTTCCAAGTAAGAAACATGGATTCATTTTTGTCATTGGTTTATGAAAATGACTTATAAGTCAGATCCATGAAAAATATTGCGGAGAATAAATGTCACACATGCAAAAAAAAGGAATTTAAGTTGAAAACATTATTCAAACAAAAGAAATTGCATGCAAGGCTCTTCTTTAAATACTACTCCCTCAATCCAAATATATAATTTAATAATTTCGGTGATACTTATCTACTACTACACATTGTGCAAGGGTAGCAGGTGGGCTTCGGGAGAGATGTAGTATATGTTTTTACTATAATAGATGTAAACATAAACACACATGTGGTATAGTGGTAGCTACGAGCACATTTACTTGAGGGGTTGTGGGTTCGAATCTCCTTAAGTCCTGTTTTTTAATTTAATTTTAGCTAGACATGAGATGTACGTGGGAATGGGAATGGGCTTCGTGGGGCGGAGAGAATGAGAAAGGAAACAAGGAATGGTGACCGATCATGAGAATGGATTGTGCGCGGTGGGGGAATCGGAAAGACAGAACAAGGATGGGAATGAGAATGACAGAACACTGAATGTTAGCCTACTGTCGGGGACCATAATTAGGGGTACCCTCAAGACTCCTAAATCTCAGCTGGTAACCCCCATCAGCACAAAGCTGCAAAGGCCTGAAGAGTGCGACTAAGTCAAGGATCGGTCCATTCGAGGGACGCGATCACGCCTCGCCCGAGCCCAGCCTCGGGCAAGGGCAGCCGACCCCGGAGGATCTACGTCTCGCCCGAGGACCCCCTCCAGCAACGGACACACCTTCGGCTCGCCCGAGTCCCAGTCTTCACCAAGAAGCAACCTTGGCCAAATCGCCACGCCAACCGACCAAATCGCAGGGGCATTTAATGCAAAGGTGGCCTGACACCTTTATCCTGACGCGCGACCTCCAGTTGACAGAGCCGAAGTGACCGTAATCACTTCGCCGCTCCACTGACCGACCTGACAAGAGGACAGCGCTACCTGCACCGCTCCGACTGTTGTGCCACTCGACAGAGTGAGGCTGACAGCAGCCAAGTCCGGCCTCGAGCGCCATAAGAAGCTCCGCCTCGCCCGACCCAGGGCTCGGACTCGGGCTCAGCCCCGGAAGACGACGGACTCCGCCTCGCCCGACCCAGGGCTCGGACTCGGGCTCAGCCCCGGAAGACGACGGACTCCACCTCAACCCCAGGGCTCGGACTCGGGCTCAGCCCCGGAAGACGACGTACTCCGCCTCGCCCGACCCCAGGGCTCGGACTCGGGCTCAACCCCGAAAGACGACGGACTCCGCCTCGCCCGAACCAGGGCTCGGACTCGGGCTCAGCCCCGGAAGACGACGGACTCCGCCTCGCCCGAACCAGGGCTCGGACTCGGGCTCAGCCCCGGAAGACGACGAACTCCGCCTCGCCCGACCCAGGGCTCGGACTCGGGCTCAGCCCCGGAAGACGACGAACTCCGCCTCGCCCGACCCAGGGCTCGGACTCGGGCTCAGCCCCGGAAGACGACGAACTCCGCCTCGCCCGACCCCAGGGCTCGGACTCAGGCTCAGCCCCGGAAGACGACGAACTCCGCCTCGCCCGACCCCAGGGCTCGGACTCGGGCTCAGCCCCGGAAGACGACGGACTCCGCCTCGCCCGACCCAGGGCTCGGACTCGGGCTCAACCCTGGAAGACAGACTCGACCTCGACCTCGGAGGAGCCTCCACCTCGCCCAACCCAGGGCTCGGACCGACCGCGTGACAGGAGGCGCCATCATTACCCTACCCCAAGCTGACTCAGGCTACGGGGAACAAGACCGGCGTCTCATCTGGCTCGCTCCGCTAAACAAGTAATGATGGCGCCCCGCACGCTCTATGACGACGGCGGCTCTCAGCCCCCTTACGGAAGCAAGAAGACGTCAGCAAGGACTCGACAGCCCCGACAGCTGTCCTTCCGCCAGGCTCCAGCGCTCCTCCGACGGCCACGACACCACACGGACCGGGTGCCAAAACCTCTCCGGCTGCCACGATGGCATGTACTTAGGGCACTAGCTCTCCTCCGCTAGACACGTTAGCACACTGCTACACCCCCATTGTACACCTGGATCCTTTCCTTACTCCTATAAAAGGAAGGTCCAGGGCCCTTTTACAGAGGGTTGGCCGCGCGGAGAAGGACGGGACGGCGCTCGCGCAGGGCCGCTCGCTCCCTCCCGCGTGGACGCTTGTAACCCCCTACTGCAAGCGCACCCGACCTGGGCGCGGGACAAACACGAAGACCGCGGGTTTCACCTCTCACGCCTGTCTCCCTCCGGCTCCTCTTCCCCTCTTCGCGCTCCGTCTCGCGCCGACCCATCTGGGCTGGGGCACGCGGCGACAATTTACTCGTCGGTACAGGAACCCCCGGGTTCGAAACGCCGACACCTACCCCTTACCGCCTTAATAAGTAGTAGAGAAAGAGACATAAATGGTTTGGACCAAAACAATATCGGATATAATATTTAGACATAATTTAATTTGATGAATATTCTCAGATCTAAGATTAGAGTTTAAACGAAATGGAAATGAGCTTAACCAAAACGTCGTCGCTACAATGTTATTGTCGGTGTTTAATTAATTTAAAACCGCGCACAATTTATCTGCCACCCGAATAAAGTTAATTCTCTGCCACACCTAGAGTGATGGAAAAATCTGGTTATTTACTACACGCATAATTTTCTTAGGTAACATACGTGCGATCAGGATTATCAAAATCAAGTGCTTCCAAATTTATATTGGCTACTCGAGCGATTCAAACGGCCCATGATCTGTCAGCTTACGAGATTGTTAAATTCCGAAGGTTGTGAAATCAGTTTAATAATCTCGATGGACGGAGATCGGAGATGCACCATTCCTCGCTGATGTCCATAATTGCTCCTTAACAGAAAGCAAACACCAGGGTGTTACAGTTCACAAAGATTAACTATTAAAATTAATAGAGATTTAGAGAGGTTTATAGTGTTCTACCGGCTTCTAAGTGAAGTGATGAAATTAAGGAGTGTTTATTTGGGATCCTAAACAAACATGCCCTAACAGATATGTAAGGTTGACAACAAGCAGGCGAACTCTCGGTCCAGTCCAGACCATAGTGTCGTTTATAGACAAACTTTGGCATAGACCCAAGCAGAAAAACCAGATTACTTCCGTATAGCACCATGAGGGGTTACATGATCACCGATATGCAGATTATTGAACATACTGATAAAGGTTGGGGAGGAGAGGATGTATATATCATATTTACAAGAAGCATCAACATTTTGAAGCAACATGAGCTGAAACCATAGCTTTCTGGTTTATGGTTCAGATTTCACCTATTTGCCTGGATGGAAGAAATTCTCCTTCAGAACATGCTCCCATTTTGTAGGTGAACCGCCATACTGGTCAACTGGAGAGGAGATTAGGCACGGTTCCTGAGACTCTTATGTGAAAATATTAATTTATATATCCATCTTGCTACTCCCTCCAGCTTCCTTCTACAGGTACATGTAACTTCAGCATTCAAAATTGTCCACGAACGTAAACATTTCTGGCATAATCAACCCCTGACACTCCCTCACCATTAATATTTGGAAGCAGTTTTATTTTGGTGTCAAGCATGTTTAGCATCAATACAATCTTGGTGTTTAAAGTTTTAATTAGCACTTGGCGTTTATGGCATCTATACGAAAGCAAGGCATTAACTGAGTCTCTGTAATCTTGGTGATTGATTGAGGGATATCACAGTCATTTCCCTTCCTCCTAAATGGCCCAAAAATGCTAGAAATGCTTACATTTGTGAAGCGAGGGAGTACCTTCTACTGTGACATTGAGGCCTTTTGCTGTCTCAAGCCCAGGTGAGCATGTTGAAGCTCATATTTGAGTTTACAAGCTGAAGCTTCTGCTTCAATCCACAAGTTTCTATAGATTGACGCTTGAGAAACTTTAGTGTTGTCAAGCATCTTATCCTCCTGGTGATTAGTAAGGCTACCCGCAGTGATATACTGTAAAGAAGACGCCACCAATATAAGGCTAGGTATAGAGTAAAATTTTACTGCAGTGGAGTACTCTATAGGTAGCTGTAAACTTATGGGGGGCAAACAAAACGTTATTTACAGCGTCGATGCTTTTTTACTCTATCGATGCTTTTTTACTCTATCAGTCCACACGTCCATGCAGCAGGTACGGTGCCGAGCGCCATCAGCCGGTGTGGCAGTAGGGGACAAAAAAAAGATATATAATATATGTGGTGATTGGTATAGAGTTGATGTATGGAGTAAATATGACTGCAGTAGATTATGATATAGGGTAGAGAATCTTGATGATGAGGATAGAATATTTCTTTTAGAGTAGAAATTTAGAGTAGAATGAGTGCGGATAGCCTAAGAACCTGAAACGAAAGGTGCAACGTAAGGTACTAAGGTACATTCTCCGGAAGAAATGGCTGTATTAATTCAAATTAAGCAGAAGCATGATGTTCCAAATAATGACTAAAGCTACCTGTGAAACAGTGGCCTTAAATTCTGAATCAGCATTCTCCCGTACTGAGTCTTCATGCATTGACCGCCAAAAGTTGTTCCTCGCACAGTTAATATTTTTTAATTTCATTTGACTGGAGTTGCTCAACCCATCACCAGTTTTTTTGTTCAACCTTGGAGACATGAAATGAGTTAAGGCTTGAAACAAAAAGGGCTCATCTATCTATATTTAATTTAATGTCTGGACCATGGAGATCAGAAAACGTCATAGAAAGCGAGGAGATATGCCCATGTCTTGATTCATATTATAAGTTTGGTTTACATTGCATTATGAAATAGTAAAAAATATTTAAATAAAAGCATTTCAAGATCATACCTTGCTTCTTTTGGAACTGGCAGCTGTAAGATTTTGAATCACTGATTGCAGAAGGTCCTCTTCATCTTCGTGCAACAAAGAACCACCCTTGCATGTCAATAGAAGCACTACTGATAGGTTGTGCATTAGTTTCAGAAATATTGCCCGAGTGCTAGAGCTGGATTCAGAAGCCATATTCATCATATTCCCCTCAACACCTGGATAACATTGAGAAGGGTCTTCACCTCTTGTGTGAGTGCTTTCTTCCTTCTCCACAACTGCAGAAAAAATATTCCATGTTGGCTTCCTGTTGTTAAATGATCAGTATGAATTCTAGGAGTAATAGCAATAGAATTCATCACACTTTTATTCATTAGTTCATTTATGCTTGCTATAAGGTTGCCACCATGTTCACCTAAAAGTTTTGGCTTGCTGGCAGGACACAAACTTTCCCGTTGACTTGAAGTTATCACATTCTGAGAATCTTCTCTAGAATCATAGCATTTCTGTGTTGCGGAATGCTGTTTGTCAGGCAAACAACAAGCATGAGTAGTCATGTCATTAAGAACCTTGACATCAATTGGTGGAACTTCTTTATGATCTTTGGAGATTTTACATCTTTCGGGCAACTTGAACACCTTAAAAGGGTCAATCTCAGAACTCAATGCTACTTGGTGTTCACAGAATCGCCATGGATACCCAGAACCCAACTCAGGGGGCTTCTGGTTTTTATGTGAATTGATGTAGCCTGCTGTTCTTATCGCCACAGGAGGAACACCGTTATTTTCCATAATCCCAAACGAACACTGGTACGAGGCTGGTGTGCCCTTCCAACAAGGCGAATCAACACTAGTGTTATTGACATCAGGAAACTCAGATGAACCTTCACAAGTCTGAATAAATCTAGACTCAGCCGAAGAAACCTTGGAACTAAAACTTCCTAGATCATGTTTCATTTCAGAAGATCCCCACATTAGTCTCTCATTCCCTAAATGCTCCGGATTAAGGTGGATCTCTCCACAAGAATTGAGGAAATAGTTCCCCACTGTTGCCTTGTCATCAGGGTTACTCCATTTTCCATACTGCTTATCAGTAGTTTGGTATCTAAGACCCTTTTGTTCATTCCACACGGAATCAAAATAATAAAGCTTGATTTTTGCAAGAATTCATATAAGGAAAAAAAAAGGAACTTTCGCCAATAGTGTCATTCATCAATGGAATGGTTGTATTGGCCATTTTAGATGAATTGACATATTGTGTAGAAGAGATGTGAGGTTGTGTATCTGTTGAACATGACGAAAGCTGTGTCATGTATTTGTCATAAGTAGAAACAAAAGGGTACCGATGGGCTTAATGAAACAACAGACATGATGCCGAAAAACTGCTGCAGCTGGTCTGCATCTGCCACAAAGCATGATTTTGTGGGGTGGATATGCGGGTTCCCATAAAAAACCCGCCCTGCCTGCAAGCCTACTAAATATACAGTTAAAACCTTTTGGCAGAGCCTACCATGATCCTCCATTACCACCCACCCACACCCAACACAAAACCAAAAGGCTAATCTAGCTGCCAAGTTATCTATCCAAAACTGTAATTGTCATAAACAGATGCTAAAAATCCAGTTACATCTCATTGTGAGAGCCTAAAATGAACTTCACCTGTAACTCGTCAACACTAGTAAATCAAAGGATCTGTCTATACAATATTATTCTGGTAAAAAAATCTCTTCCAGCACCCCATGTTCTGGCCACTGGATGGAGATTGAATGGCCAGGGTCCTATTCAGCTTTGAGCAAACTGCTTCTTCCCGAGCTCTACTGCGGTACTGCCCCAATGCCACTGCCATCCCATGCGCCTTCACCCTGCCGCAGCAGGCTAGGGTTTTGCTGAAGCCAGCATGGAACTCCAGCAAGAAATTAACCCGCATGCGGCAACCACCTCCTTATCCCTCACTCCACCGCCGGTGTTCCCCAAGCCTCAACTCCACTAGACAGAAATCCTCCTGCTGGGCTAGTGGTGTCATTGCTGCTTTGCCTCGCTGCCAGCCCAGCAAAAGCCGTCAGGCAAGAAACTCCCATTGTCCATCCCCAAAACCCAACCCCAAAGACCAAACACCAAACTCTAATAGTATAATCTCAATAGAGATCTCACCAGATTTGGGGAGGACAAGGTTGTGCCATTCGTTTATTTGCCAAATACAACTGGGTGCCAACTGCCACCAGACGAAACACCCTAGCATTCTCCAAAGTCCAAACCAAACGTCCAATCTAGCCCCAAGATTATAAGGGCGTAACCAACAGTGCTTAAATTGCCAGCTCTTGTGAAATTCTATTGGGCGAATAGGAGATAGAGCAATGAGCTAGTGCTGCTGCTGCCACAGTAAGCTCCCTCTCTCAGCTCCGTTGCTCTGCAGTCTGCATACCTACGCTCTTCACTTCTTTTTATTATTATTTTCAGCTTTCAACTTCACTGGCGATTTGGTGAACCCGTTGGGGACACCCTTATCTATCCTAGGGGTGTAAAGATGAAAATCCATTAATCTAGTTGGGAAGTTTCAGTTATCCATCAACGTGTGTAAAGGTGAAAATCCATTAATCTAGCTAGCTGGGAAGTTTCAGTTACCCATCCCAAACTGGTTTGAAAAGCATACTCGCTCTGATACGGTGGTGGCTGGTTCGTCTCACCTAACAATCACATGAATTGCACACAGGACATGAAATAGAAGGCAATAGCAGATGCGACTCCCCAGCTAGATTAATGGTGCAAAAGGCTAACATATCGTGTGCAACTCCTTCGGCAATGTGTAACCTTCGCCTTTTTTTTCTTTCTTGTCCCTCCCTTATTAGTTTAAGTTTCTCAGGTGGGGAATGTTCGTCCCTCTCGTTGCTCTGTCAAAAAAATCACAAGGCATCGCATGTAACACCCACCGGTGCTTGAGGAACTGACTCGGAGACACGTGTTGTTTTGCTAGTTGTTACCTTTATAACTCGGTGGCGTGGCGGCGGGGCCATGTAGCTCGCGGGAGGCTCCATCCACGACGCAGCGCGCCAGTCTCCGCCCGCTGCGTAGACGGACGGGGCGTCGGGGCGGTGGGCAGATCACGGCCGAGGCCTTGGCCCGGGCCCACCGGGTCAACGGCGGGGAAGGGCGCGGCGGATGGGGCGAGGGAGGAGGAGAACACAACTCGTGGCGGTGACAGCGATGGCAGAGAGCGCTCGTGGTCGCCGGAGTACGGCATCATCGCCAGTGGCGGTCCACGACAAAAAATAAGGTATGGTTGCAGTAAAACAAAAGTTTAGTAAAAAAATCATTAAGAAGTACCTTAGATGAATAATCCATTATAGATTACATGTCAAATCAGTAATTTAACCAAATATAAGCTATCAACCAAAGAGAAAGCATAAATTAGCATTAAAATAAAGAGCTAAATTTAATACAGGATATTCAAGTAGACTCTAGTGACACGTGACATACCGATAATTATAATTATTTTAGTTACGTTTAGGAGACTTTGGCAATTGCATATTTCTATCCTCCTTTTGAAATGCCTTTTTAATAGATTCAAGATCAATTTTTTAAAATAACTCCCTCCCAATATACTCCTCCAATAAATCATTAAGCCAACCATCACACATCTTGTTCCGCAACTCGGTTTTAATAATCTTCATGGCCGAAAAAGCTCTTTCAACTTATCAAAAAGAATTTTATGATGATTTTCCAACAACAAATCCTTCCTCTTACAAGATGCACTAGTGTTGTTCTCAATCATGTTGACATACTCAATAAATCTTCCATAGAAGAAAAACATCTTGAGACTGAAACAACCACTAGTTGTAACTGGTGAACAAATCAATATAGTAGGCATAGGGGTTCTCATCACGAATTGGCTTTTGAACACCATTGAATTCACCTCTCATATTTGAAGCTCCATCATACCCTTGGCCCCCTAGTTTAGCAATAGTTAAACCATGAGCACTGAGAACCTCTACCACTGCTCTCTTTAATGCTTCTGTTGTTGTTTCCTTAACATGCTTGATACCCAAAATCTTTCAATCACTTGCCCTTTTTGGTTCACATACCTATATGTGCCGAGTAAGAAACCCGCGCGTTGCCAAGGCAAGACCATTGACTCAATGCGCTGCAAGAGCGTCCTTCATCATGACTCCTACTTGTCGGGGACCATAATTAGGGGTACCCTCAAGATTCCTAAATCTCAGCTGGTAACCCCCATCAGCACAAAGCTGCAAAGGCCTGATGGGTGCGACTAAGTCAAGGATCGGTCCATTCGAGGGACGCGACCACGCCTCGCCCGAGCCCAGCCTCGGGCAAGGGCAGCCGACCCCGGAAGATCTACGTCTCGCCCGAGGCCCCCCTCCAGCAACGGACACACCTTCGGCTCGCCCGAGGCCCAGTCTTCACCAAGAAGTAACCTAGGCCAAATCGCCACGCCAACCGACCAAATCGCAGGGGCATTTAATGCAAAGGTGGCCTGACACCTTTATCCTGACGCACGCCCTCCAGTCGACAGAGCCGAAGTGACTGCAGTCACTTCGCCGCTCCACTGACTGATCTCACAAGGGGACAGCGCCGCCTGCGCCGCACCGACTGCTGAGCCACTCGACAGAGTGAGACTGACAGCAGCCAAGTCCGGCCCTACACGTCATGGGAAACTCCGCTTCGCCCGACCCCAGGGCTCGGACTCGGGCTCAGCCTCAGAAGACGACGAACTCCGCTTCGCCCGACCCCAGGGCTCGGACTCGGGCTCAGCCCCGGAAGACGACGAACTCCGCTTCGCCCGACCCCAGGGCTCGGACTCGGGCTCAGCCCCGGAAGACGACGAACTCCGCTTCGCCCGACCCCAGGGCTCGGACTCGGGCTCAGCCCCGGAAGACGACGAACTCCGCTTCGCCCGACCCCAGGGCTCAGACTCGGGCTCAGCCCCGGAAGACGACGAACTCCGCTTCGCCCGACCCCAGGGCTCGAACTCAGCCTTGGCCTCAGCCGACGGTCTCCGCCTCGCCCGACCCAGGGGCTCGGACTCGACCTCGACCTTGGAAGACAGACTCGACCTCGACCTCGGAGGAGCCTCCACATCGCCCAACTCAGGGCACGGACCGACCACGTCAACAGGAGGCGCCATCATTACCCTACCCCAAGCTGACTCAGGCTACGGGGAACAAGACCGGCGTCCTATCTGGCTCGCTCCGCCAGACAAGTAATGACGACGCCCCACACGCTCTATGACGACGGTGGCTCTCAGCCCCCTTAAGGAAGCAAGAGGACGTCAGCAAGGACTCGACAGCCCCGACAGCTGTCCTTCCGCCAGGCTCCAGTGCTCCTCCGACGGCCACAACACCACACGAACCGGGTGCCAAAACCTCTCCGGCTGCCACGATGGCATGTACTTAGGGCGCTAGCTCTCTTCCGCTAGACACGTTAGCACACTGCTACACCCCCCATTGTACACCTGGATCCTTTCCTTGCGCCTATAAAAGGAAGGACCAGGGCCCTCTTACAGAGGGTTGGCCGCGCGGGGAAGGACGGGACGGCGCTCACGTGAGGCCGCTCGCTCGCTCCCGCGTGGACGCTTGTAACCCCCTACTGCAAGCGCACCCGACCAGGGCGCGGGACAAACACGAAGGCCGCGGGATTCCACCTCTCACGCCTGTCTCCCTCTGGCTGCCTCCCCCCTTCGCGCTCCGTCTCGCGCCGACCCATCTGGGCTGGGGCACGCGACGACAATTTACTCGTCGGTCCAGGGACCCCCGGGTTTCGAAACGCCGACAGTTGGCGCGCCAGGTAGGGGCCTGCTGCGTGTTGACGAACAGCTTCCCGTCAAGCTCCAGATGGGCAGTCTCCAGCAACCTTTCCAGCCCGGGACGGTACTCCGTTTCGGGAGTCTTGAGTTCATGTCCCTCGACGGCAGCTACGACATGATACTCCTTCCCCCGCCGCGCGACAGCGACAATGGCGGCCGACAGCGCGCCCGCCGGCGGCGGAATCGACGACGTCTTCCCCGCGTGGTGGAAGAACAACATTCGAGCTCGCCCCGTCCCCTCCCCCGCCGACGGAGGAGGAGGCGGGGGAACCAAGACCAAGCAGGGGGCGGCACCTCGTCGGCTGTCGAGCGAGTTGATGGCGCCGGCGCCCCAACGGGGGGCACGTCGGGCATCGACCTCGCGTCTGAGACGAAGACGAGCGCCGTCTCCCCGCAACACTCCAATCCCAAGCAAACGGACGACGCCAGCACGCTCGCGAAGGACTTGCTGGGCGTCACCCTCGTACCTGAGACGACAGTGCAGTCAGTCCCTGACGTGACTTTGTCACCGCCCGTCGACCAAGAGGTACCAACCGATTTCCATCTCACGCCTTTTGGATTTAGCCTTGACCCGCTAAGCGACTTTGCTTTGGTGGACGCTCTCGTAGAGGCGAGTCCAAACCCTCTGGGGTATCGTATGCGGTCACCCTGGGACCGGCTGACGGACGTCTCGACCTACGGGCCCTCGGGGTCCGAGGAAGATGACGAGCCCGACTTCTGTTGGGATTTCCCCAGACTTGGTAACGCCAGTGCCATGCGGGACTTCATGACCGCATGCGACTACTGCCTTTCCGACTGTTCTGACGGTAGTCGCAGCCTCGGCGACGAGGACTGAGGCCCAAGTCGTGAATGTTTCCACGTCGATCTAGGGGGTCCCAACGAAGGCAACCATCTTGGTATGCCGGAGAACGGTGATCTCCCTAGGCCTGTGCCTCGCGTTGACATCCTACGGGAGCTAGCTGTGGTCCCCGTCCCAGCGGGGGGTCATGACCCACAGCTCGAGCAAATCCGCGAGATGCAGTCCAGGCTTGACGAGGGGGCAGGAACACTTGAGCCGATCCGCCGGGACATCGGGCAGGAATGGGCGGGCCAACCTCCGGCCGTAGAAGTGCGTCATCTACCCCAGGGTATCCAGCACCGCATCGCTGACGATGTCAGGGTAAGGCCGCCACCGACTTCCAGTGGAGTCGGCCAGAACCTGGCTGCAGCGGCAATGCTTCTCCGCGCAATGCCGGAGCCATCAACCACCGAGGGGCGGCGTATCCAGGGAGAGCTCAAGAATCTCCTGGAGGACGCCGCGGTCCGACGGGCCGAAAGCTCCGCCTCCCGAAGGCAGGGGTACCCCTCGGAACATCGTGCCGCGACTTCACGATTCATGCGGGAAGCCTCGGTCCACACCGGGCGCACGCGCAACACAGCGCCTGCAGCCCCGGGTCGCCTCGGCAACGAGCACCATCACCGCAACCGTCGGGCCCACCTCGACGAGAGGGTGTGCCGAGGCTACCACCCCAGGCGTGGGGG
This sequence comes from Zea mays, assembly GCF_902167145.1. Lineage (NCBI taxonomy): Eukaryota > Viridiplantae > Streptophyta > Magnoliopsida > Poales > Poaceae > Zea > Zea mays. Next base: position 131,364,547 of record NC_050104.1, read on the forward strand.
ACGCTACGACAACGGGGAGGATCGGAGTCCCTCGCCCGAACCACCCGGTCCGCAGGCTTTTAGCCGCGCCATACGACGGGCGCCGTTCCCGACCCGGTTCCGAACCCCGACTACTATCACAAAGTACTCGGGGGAGACGAGACCGGAACTGTGGCTCGCGGACTACCGGCTGGCTTGCCAACTGGGTGGAACGGACGATGACAACCTCATCATCCGCAACCTCCCCCTGTTCCTCTCCGACACTGCTCGCGCCTGGTTGGAGCACCTGCCTCCGGGGCAGATCTCCAACTGGGACGACCTGGTCCAAGCCTTCACCGGCAATTTCCAGGGCACGTACGTGCGCCCTGGGAACTCCTGGGATCTCCGAAGCTGCCGACAGCAGCCGAGAGAGTCTCTCCGGGACTACATCCGACGATTCTCGAAGCAGCGCACCGAGCTGCCCAACATCACCGATTCAGATGTCATTGGCGCGTTCCTCGCCGGCACCACCTGCCGCGACCTGGTGAGCAAGCTGGGTCGCAAGACCCCCACCAGGGCGAGCGAGCTGATGGACATCGCCACCAAGTTCGCCTCTGGCCAGGAGGCGGTTGAGGCCATCTTCCGGAAGGACAAGCAGCCCCAGGGCCGCCCACCGGAAGATGTCCCCGAGGCGTCAACTCAGCGCGGCGCTAAGAAGAAAGGCAATAAGAAGTCGCAAGTGAAGCGCGACGCCGCCGACGCGGACCTTGTCGCCGCCGCCGAGTACAAGAACCCTCGGAAACCTCCCGGAGGTGCCAACCTCTTCGACAAGATGCTCAAGGAGTCGTGCCCCTATCATCAGGGGCCCATCAAGCACACCCTTGAGGAATGCGCCATGCTTCGACGCCACTTTCACAAGGTCGGGCCACCCGTGGAGGGTGTCAGGGCTCGCGACGACGATAAGAAAGAAGATCACCAGGCAGGAGAGTTCCCTGAGGTCCGCGACTGCTTCATGATCTACGGTGGGCAAGCGGCGAACGCCTCGGCTCGGCACCGCAAGCAAGAGCGTCGGGAGGTCTGTTCGGTAAAGGTGGCGGCGCCAGTCTACCTAGACTGGTCCGACAAGCCCATCACCTTCGACCAAGCCGACCACCCCGACTGCGTGCCGAGCCCGGGGAAATACCCGCTCGTTGTCGACCCCGTCATCGGCAACGTCAGGCTCACCAAGGTCCTCATGGACGGAGGCAGCAGCCTCAACATCATCTACGCCGAGACCCTCGGGCTCCTGCGTGTTGATCTGTCCTCGGTCCGGGCAGGCGCTGTGCCTTTCCACGGGATCATCCCCGGGAAGCGCGTCCAGCCCCTCGGACAACTCGATCTTCCTGTCTGCTTTGGGACGCCCTCTAACTTCCGAAGGGAGACCCTCACGTTCGAGGTGGTCGGGTTCGAGGAACCTACCACGCAGTACTGGGGAGGCCATGCTACGCGAAGTTCATGGCCGTCCCCAACTACACCTACCTCAAGCTCAAAATGCCGGGCCCCAACAGGGTCATCACCGTCGGCCCCACGTACCGACACGCGTTCGAATGCAACATGGAGTGCGTGGACTACGTCGAGGCCCTCGCCGAATCCGAGGCCCTCATCGCCGACCTGGAGAGCCTCTCTAATGAGGTGCCAGACGTGAAGCGCTACGCCGGCAACTTCGAGCCAGCGGAGACGGTTAAATCCGTCCCCCTCGACCCCAGCAGCGACGCCTCCAAGCAGATCCGGATCGGCTCCGAGCTCGATCCCAAATAGGAAGCAGTGCTCGTCGACTTTCTCCGCGCGAACGCCGACGTTTTCGCGTGGAGTCCCTCGGACATGCCCGGCATACCGAGGGATGTCGCCGAGCACTCGCTGGATATCTGAGCTGGAGCCCGACCCGTGAAGCAGCCTCTGCGCCGATTCGACGAAGAAAAGCGCAGAGCCATAGGCGAGGAGATCCACAAGCTAATGGCGGCAGGGTTCATCAAAGAGGTATTCCATCCTGAATGGCTTGCCAACCTCGTGCTTGTGAGAAAGAAAGGAGGGAAATGGCGGATGTGTGTAGACTACACTGGTCTAAACAAAGCATGTCCGAAAGTTCCCTACCCTCTGCCTCGCATCGATCAAATAGTGGATTCCACTGCTGGGTGCGAAACCCTGTCTTTCCTCGATGCCTACTCAGGGTATCACCAAATCAGGATGAAAGAGTCCGACCAGCTCGCGACTTCTTTCATCACACCCTTCGGCATGTACTGCTATGTTACCATGTCGTTCGGCTTGAGGAATGCGGGTGCAACGTACCAACGGTGCATGAACCACGTGTTCGGCGAACACATTGGCCGGACGGTCGAGGCCTACGTCGATGACATCGTAGTCAAGACGAGGAAAGCCTCCGACCTCCTTTCCGACCTTGAAGTGACATTCCGATGTCTCAAGGTGAAAGGCGTGAAGCTCAATCCCGAAAAGTGTGTCTTCGGGGTTCCCCGAGGCATGCTCTTGGGGTTCATCGTCTCCGAGCGGGGCATCGAGGCCAACCCGGAGAAGATCGCAACCATCACCAGCATGGGGCCCATCAAGGACTTGAAAGGCGTACAGAGAGTCATGGGATGCCTTGCGGCTCTGAGCCGCTTCATCTCGCGCCTCGGCGAAAGAGGCCTGCCTCTGTACCGCCTCTTAAGGAAGGCCGAGTGCTTCGCTTGGACCCCTAAGGCCGAGGAAGCCCTCAGGAACCTGAAGGCGCTCCTTACAAACGCGCCCATCTTGGTGCCCCCTGCTGCCGGAGAAGCCCTCTTGATCTACGTCGCCGCGACCACTCAGGTGGTTAGCGCCGCGATTGTGGTTGAGAGACGAGAAGAGGGGCATGCATTGCCCGTCCAGAGGCCAGTCTACTTCATCAGCGAGGTACTGTCCGAGACCAAGATCTGCTACCCACAAATTCAGAAGCTGCTATACGCGGTGATCCTGACGCGGCGGAAGTTGCGACACTACTTCGAGTCTCATCCGGTAACTGTGGTGTCATCCTTCCCCCTGGGGGAGATCATCCAGTGTCGAGAGGCCTCGGGTAGAATTGCAAAGTGGGCGGTGGAAATCATGGGCGAAACGATCTCGTTCGCCCCTCGGAAAGCCATCAAGTCCCAAGTCTTGGCGAACTTCGTGGCTGAATGGGTCGACACCCAGCTCACAACAGCTCCGATCCAACCGGAACTCTGGACCATGTTCTTCGATGGGTCGCTGATGAAGACAGGAGCAGGCGCAGGCCTGCTCTTCATCTCGGCCCTCGGAAAGCACCTACGCTACGTGCTACGCCTCCATTTCTCGGCGTCCAACAATGTGGCTGAGTACGAGGCTCTGGTCAACGGGTTGCGCATCGCCATCGAGCTAGGGATCCGACGCCTCGACGCTCGCGGTGACTCGCAGCTCGTCATCGACCAAGTCATGAAGAACTCCCACTGTCGCGACCCGAATATGGAAGCCTACTGTGTGACAGAACCTCCCAAGTAATTAGGCCCACCTACAGTTGTCCTTGTCCAATGGACATCAGACAACCCTGTAGGTGCCCCTGAACTACTTAACAAGTTCGGTATCTTTCCTTACCTTTCCAGGAACGTTTCACCCGTCTTGCAGACATTACAGAACATCGGAGATAAAGAAATGTGGAAGCGATTACATAACTTACATTTATTTAAAAAGTAAGATTGAGTTGTTTATTACAGACCAGAAATAAAAGCGAGTGCTGAGTAGTATTATTACACATACCAAGGGAGGCACAAACTCCTCCCGATAGTTTTAAGCAAAAGTTTTCTATATGGAGGACCAAGTCCTCCCGCGCTTCAGTCTTGTTTCTCCTCCTTAGGAACCACCTTGGTACAGAAGCAATAGAAATCTGCTACTTCCTCACCTAAAAACAACGAAGGGATAAACCCTGAGTATGGAATTACTCAGCAAGTCTTACCCGACTAAGGAAAAGACTCTCAAGGGTATGCTGGATAAATAGGAGTCAAGGAGAGGCTTTAGCAAAAATCAACTTATACTTTGCAGAAGTAGCTTACTAAAGTGAGTCCTTACTTTCAATCTTTTAACGCCATATTAAGTATTAATAGACTCTATTTGCATCTAGTCTAATTTCACCATCTCATCAATACAACATCATTTTTATCCATTGTTGGGGGCCTTCGGCTTACGAAGGTCCTCAAAAACAGGATTTAACAATATTTCTGGAGTATAATGTGTGAGCAGGTATCTTCGGACTCAAGTCGGTATCACAGCAGGAGAAGACCAGAATAATACGAAGGTTGATACAACGCCGAAGATGTGAACAGGAAAGCTTCGGCATGGTAGCAGAAAATGAAACCGACTTAAAGATGAAAAGGCTATTCAGACCTCGATAGATTACTATAGAATTATTATCAAATGTAAAGGGCATGAATGTAATTTTGTATGAGCTGAGTCCCGTGCCTATAAATAGGTGAACAGTACCCTCATACTGTTCACACGGATTTTGACATTCGCTTTTGCGTCACGCTTGTATTTTCATCTCCTTCAAGCTGAAGGTACATTTGTAATTCGATGTTATTTCTGTTTCTACATAATAATAATGCAAAAATAAGTTAATAATAACATACAATTGTCTATGTTATCCTTCATATTCCTTTTGATTCATCCTTCGTCACTGTATAGTGTATTTATGAAGGTATACCCCTCATAACCTTCGTCCGAAAATCATTATATCCTAAGGGAAATAATGCTTCGAAGGACGAAGGACTTTACCGATTAACATTTTCTATGTTGCCTTGTTCTTAACTCATAGCATTTGAGAACAAGTCCCCAACATTGGCGCCCACCTCCGGTGAACTCACTTCCACTCTTTGAGTTTTTGAACACCTTCGGCGATCATAAACCTTCGCTGTGGCGCCGAAGAAAGCTTCAGCAACTGGCACTGCAGCTCTCCAACCGCTGGACCACAATCAGGAGACTGTCTCTCTTCGGGAGGCCCGAAGCCAGAAAAGGAAGGCTGTTAGCCCGACACAGCCAGAGGATGAGATAGACCAAGAAATCAGAGACATGGAGATGCTTCACCAACAGGTGCAAAGGAAGAAAGAAAAGATGGCCAGGCTAGCTGAATTGCAAAGGCAGATAGACGAAGCCTCTGAGGAAGTTCGTCATCTTACTCAGGATGAGCAACACCGAAGGCCTCAGCACCAAGACCTTCATCAGGAGGGTTTCCTCAATGAAGATGACTGGTATGACAATTTCCATCATGGGAATTTTGTTTTTGATGATGCTTCTCCCCTGTCCGCTGAGCTGCAGGCTACACCTTGGCCTCCGTCCTACAAGCCGCCTTAGCTTCCCATATTTGATGGCCACTCAGACCCGAAGCAGTTTTTGATGAGCTACGAAGCAACAGTATCTTCGTATGGTGGCAATGCTGCGGTCATGGCCAAATCTTTTGTTATGGCTGTCAGGAGTGTTGCTCAAACCTGGTACTCTTCCCTTCGACCAGGAACGATCACTTCGTGGCAAAAGCTGAAGGACTTGTTGTTAACCAGCTTTCAAGGGTTCCAGACGAAGCCAGTCACGGCTCAAGCTCTATTCCAGTGCACCCAGGATCACGAAGAGTACCTTCAGGCGTACGTCCGGAGGTTCTTGCGTTTGAGGGCACAGGCACCAACAGTGCCCAACGAAATTGTCATTGAGGCCATGATCAAGGGGCTTCGGCCAGGACCGTCAGCTCAGTACTTCGCTAGGAAGCCTCCTCAAACTTTGGAGAAGCTGCTCCAGAAAATGGACGAGTACATTCGGGCCGATAATGATTTTCGCCAAAGAAGGGAGGAGGCTTTCAGGTTTTCTGAAATGACTAGGGGCTTCGGAGGGAGGTTCTATCCGAGGCACGTTAGATCAATTCATAACTCTACCCAAAATGATGATAGAGGGAGCCAACAGCAAAGGCCACAGTGTTCCTCACAGGCTTCGGGGCAACAGCAAGGCTCCTTCCGACCACCAGCAGAGGTGCCAGGGGCTTCGGCGGAAGATTTGGCGATCAGCCAAGAAGAATTTTTTGCTTGTTCTGTGGTGAGAACAAAGGCCATACCACCAGGATGTGCCATGTTACTATCCAGAAGCAAAAGGAAATAGCCGAAGCTGCAGCACAACAGGCTCAGCCGAAGCAGGTCATGTACACTGCTTCGTATCATTCGCCTTACATCCCAGAGTATGTAGGCAATCACCCTGCAGTTTTTGTTGCTTCGGCGAGTCAACCTCAAGCTTCCTGGCAACAGCCTCCGCCTCCACCACCGCTGCAACAAGGCCAGCAGCCAGAAGGGAGCCAATATGCTCCACACCAAAGGGACTTCAGAGAACAGTCCGAAGCTCGCACAGTCAACAGCACTGTGCCAGAGTCAAAACACATCTATTGACAAATATCCTACCTTAATAGCAATCTTTTTCATTCAGTTTTATTTTCTGTGTAATAAAGGACATTGTTTAGGTTTCATGTAAATAGTTTCGTTGATTCCCACAAGGAAAATATATTTTCTTCACAGGCTTAAGTTGTTGAAGCTTAAAGATTTGTGATAACAAAGAGGACCTTCAAATTATCGAAAATTCTTCGAAGCAACAAAAAGTCGTTCTAAGGAACACAGAGTAAGTTTGCCGAAGTCACAAAAAGCCGTTCCAAAGGGAGCGCAGTGTAAGTTTTCTGCTCCAAAGTCGTTCCAAAGGGAATGCAGAGCATACAGCGAAAAGTCAACGCTGATACCGCCTAAGTAAAAGGCGAAGCGCGAAAAGTCAACGCGAATACCGCTGAAAGTAAAAGGCGAAGAAGCTCCTAAGGGAGGCTTACAGCGAAAAATAAACGCTGATTCCGCTGAAGTAAAAGGCGAAGAAGCTCCTAAGGGAGGCTTATAGAAAAAAGACAACGCTGATTCAAAAAGACTATGTGTTTTATCGCAGGAATGTGTGTATCTTCGGAATAAACACCATCTTACACAACATAACATCATCGCATCATTTCGCATAGCATAAGCATCATACATCATGCTGCATATGGCACAAGAAGGGGACATGATATCGATCTTCGGAAGAATGTTTTGAAAAGGGAAAAATCATGCTAAGTTGCAAGCAGATACACTATTGATCTTCGGAAGTGTAGCTTCGGAGAACATCCTCACGAAGCTTGGATATTATTCATCAGAACACTATGGATATTGTTGTGACAAATAAAAATTCTTCTTCACGAAGCATGAAAAGAAGGGAAGGTGTTTTTTTTCGTCAAAGACTCAAAAAACGGTACGTGTGTAAAATTTCATGCATCGTAAAGAATTGAGCAGTAAAAACAGGTATATTACATTCAGGGTTACAAAATGTTACACATATTTCATTTCAGAAGTTTTTACAATAGTGCTTAATCTTCTCTCAAAACAACTTCTGCAGCTTCGTTCAGGAGTCGGTTAACAACTTCATCCATGATAGCTTCAGCCATCTTTTTAATTTCCTCGTCTCCTTTCGGGTGAGGGCCCGGAGACGCTTTAGTAGGATCTGAAGGAGGACAGGATACGGCCATATTGCTATTACAAATTGCGAACGAAGTTTAAAACCAAAAATTATAACACAATAAAAACCATTAGTTAATACCTATTTGCCCTTCGGGCTCTGAGCTTTTATCAGCGGCCTTAGCTACTTCTCTAGCGTCGTGAATGCCCTTCTCGCTTTTCTGGATAATTTCTCGAGCCATTTCTCGGCCACCATTATCCCAGACATCGGTGAAAATTTTTCCACCAACCATGCTAGCTTCGGCCGAAGGATCTCTTGCATCTTCGAAGGACAGAGCAGCTTCGGATTGCGCTAAAATCTTTACATGCTCGCAGCCCTTTTTCTCTAAAATGGTGGCAATTCCTCTGGCACCCGAGAAAGCACATATATCTCCGCGGCTATTTAAAATTTCCTCGAAGGCCTCAGCTTCGTGATCGATCCATTCGATGGGACCTTCGGGGTTGCCTCTTGTAAAGTTTTCTTCGCTCGAGAATGCGCCGACGCTGGCGAAGCTAGCTTTCAACTTCTTAACACACTCTATAGATTTGTTATAACATCTTTTCTTGGATGAACGAAGCTCTTCAACAGTTCCCTCTAAATGATTTGCCCATTGGTCGCTGAGTTCTCGCTTCGTTTCTTCAAGCATGCGTTCCTCTTTGGCTCTGGCCAGTTGTTTTCGAAGATCTTCAATTTCGCGCTTCTGAGCTTCAGCTTGACCTTTAAAAGTAGCTTCGTCTTCTTTTATTCTATTTATTAATGAATGTAATATTTTATCCTTTTCGAGACCTTCATTCCTCAGTTCAATTACTTCGGAACGAAGGTTGCTCAGGGCTATAGCACACCCTTCGTCTTCAGCATCTTTCTGGGCCCTGAGGGCATTGCTAAGTATCAGACCCTGCAAAGAAAAATATGTGTGCGTCAATAGATTTAAGCAAACGAAAAATTTTGGTCTCAACAAAAAATACAAAGATCCCATTTGTTGCACCTTTAAGCTATTATATGCCAGGATGTCGGCCAGATCGTTCTTCGACAGCACCGAGAGCCCGTCTTCTAGTGTTGGGAATCCGAAGCTTTTGCTCATCTCCCGACAGACAGAAATCTCCTTGCTGTCAGGGAGACAATACAAAAAGTCTTCTTCTCCACTGCCATTGAATATTAACGCCCCCTTTGGATACTTCAGTTTTTGGGCATAAAGCTGGGCCTCTTGTTTTTCTTTTTCTGATAATTGTTTCCCCGAAGCATGACGAACAATATAATCAAGGACTTTGGGGGATGCTTCGGGGGCAATGACACTGATTTCTTCAACAAAAGTTGGCTCTGTTATTTTTTCTTCCTCGGTTTCCAAGGATTTTATCTTCGTGGGCTCTGAGGACCCAGCTTCGGCTTCAGTTTCTTGCTCTGGAGCTTTAGTATCAGAAATTTCAGTTTTCGCTTCGGGAATGGCAACAGTCTTCTTCGGAGGTGTGCTTGAAGATTTAATTGTTTCCAGAACATCTAGCACATTAGCCATTCTCTTTCTTTTCGGAGTCCCTGCTGGCACCTTTTGATTTTTTACTGTCTCAACATTTGCTGCAGGACTCAAAACTTCTGATGTTTTTTCCTCAGTTGGTTTTTTCACTTCTTCCATTTTTTCTGTGGATGGCGCTTCGGCCATCTCTTTGGTTTTTGGTAACAAAATCTTCGGTTCTTCCAATTCTATCCTTGTTGGCGCTTCGGCCATTTCTGCGACTTCTGGCAGCAAGGTTGGTTTGGTTGGCTTTTCAGCTTCGGTGGCCGAAGAAGTTTCTCCGGTGAACTCTGGCACCAAAGCTGGTTCAATATAGCGTGGCCGATGTGTGAGGACCTTTATCCTCTTTCTTTTCGGTTCTGGCTCGCTAGGAGCAGTTGCAGCTTCTTCTTTCGCAGAGGTTGTGTTTTTTCTTTTCTGCCCTCGAATGGGATAACGATAGTCAGGGTAGACGAACCCGATTGCATCAAATACCCGGTTCAACCTTTTCTTTTTTCGGCCTCCGAAGGCTGCTGACAGTGCAGTATCTTCGGCCTTCGAATAAGCCCCAAGCAGTTCATCACTTAAATTTTCAATACTCTTTAACCAGTCATCATCTGGCTCAACGAATTTATCTCCGAACTTGAAAGTATACTTCAGTCTGATAAGTCCACCTTCGTCGGCCTCCTTTATGGTTTCTTGCGGCATTTCCCATTTCTCCGCGAGCGGCCATACTCTGAAGGCAATATGTTCTTGTACCAAATCTCTCGTTCCAATAAAAGAACAAATAACATCGAAGGCTCTCTGGCATTCTTCGGCAGCTTCATTCATTTCAACCTTCGGCCTCCGCAGGCCGAAGCTTTGCCAAATAGGGCGCATAATTATACCTTTAATATCTTCCCGTACTGCCAGGTCATTCTTCACATAAAACCATTCTGTCATCCAGTCGCCGGGCCATCTCTTCCGAAAGGTTGGCACGGGACAGCTTGACCCAGACCGAGAAACGAAACTGTAGCAGCCAAAATTATTGTGATACTGTTCTTTACCCCAAGGTTTTGTTTCGTATAATAATTCGTGTATGTTACAGAAACTTTTCGCATCAGGTTCCAGACCTTGGCTTCTCACAGCCCATACGAAGATATTCAGCCTTATAATTGCTTCGGGGGTAAGTTGATGCAGAAAGACTTCAAACATTTTCAGCACCTCTACGACGAAGCTGCTCAGGGGAAATCGTAGTCCAGCTTTCAAAAAGCTTCGGTACACTACAACTTCATTCTCTTCAGGGTGTGGACAAGTCTTTTCCCCTTCGTCGGCCCTCACAACGGATAAATCCCGGAAATACCTTCCTCTCATATTGACAAGATGATTTTCTTTGATAGTTGATTTGCCGAAAACTGCATGGCTTGGTCGCCAAGGGCGATCTTCGGAGTCTTCACCACCACTGTCCACATCATAACTGTCGCTGTCACCAGTATCTTCAGACAAACCTTCCAGAATCTCCTTGGTGATTTTTTCTGTATTGGTCTTCGACATCGCTATAAGAAACCCCAAGTTTTTTTCTTCGTCGAGACTCAGCTTCATCTCAGCAGCAGCTTTCTTATCTTCAGATATCTTCGGAAACACTAAAAAACTGTTTTCAAAGCCGAAGCTACAAAACTAAAAGCTCAGCAAATCTTAGTGCGCAAGAGCTAAAAATTGAGTGAGCGGGAGCGGATGGCAAGAGAGCGTGCCAAATGAGTTTGCGGTATGATCTTATTTATACGCCCAGTGCGTTGAAAATTGAAAGACCCCGCTTGTCAGTGAATGTTGCTATTCTAGCAAAGGGAAGGTGTTTTATCGGACCTTCGGCGTAAAGCCTTCGTCCATGTCGCAATCTAAATTTATTATTTTAAAACAAATTAATATTGCGAGGGGCTACTGTTGGGGGCCTTCGGCTTACGAAGGTCCTCAAAAACAGGATTTAACAATATTTCTGGAGTATAATGTGTGAACAGGTATCTTCGGACTCAAGTCGGTATCACAGCAGGAGAAGACCAGAATAATACGAAGGTTGATACAGCACCGAAGATGTGAACAGGAAAGCTTCGGCATGGTAGCAGAAAATGAAACCGACTTAAAGATGAAAAGGCTATTCAGACCTCGATAGATTACTATAGAATTATTATCAAATGTAAAGGGCATGAATGTAATTTTGTATGAGCTGAGTCCCGTGCCTATAAATAGGTGAACAGTACCCCCGTACTGTTCACGCGGATTGACATTCGCTTTTGCGTCACGCTTGTATTTTCATCTCCTTCAAGCTGAAGGTACATTTGTAATTCGATGTTATTTCTGTTTCTACATAATAATAATGCAAAAATAAGTTAATAATAACATACAATTGTCTATGTTATCCTTCATATTCCTTTTGATTCATCCTTCGTCACTGTATAGTGTATTTATGAAGGTATACCCCTCATAACCTTCGTCCGAAAATCATTATATCCTAAGGGAAATAATGCTTCGAAGGACGAAGGACTTTACCGATTAACATTTTCTATGTTGCCTTGTTCTTAACTCATAGCATTTGAGAACAAGTCCCCAACATCCATAGTGTTCACATCCTGACTTAGGTTGCAGGGAAGTGACCAAGTCTTCATAACCGCGAAGGTACGGCGATCTGAATCGATTATACTCAGCTGAGGATCTCCAATCACACGACATATGTAGCACTTAACCCTTGCATATGTCAACCCGCCACCGGGGTTCTTAAGACCAGATCAGGTTCACGCAAACCGAGAGCACAGATACACCACCGTCCGGCCTCTTGCCACGGAGGGTACACGCTACTCTCGCCACCGCTCCACGCCCATTTCGTGTTATCTTATTCTGGCCTTAGTCTGCCCGAGGCAAGGCTTACCCATGACGAGGCATGTGACCAGTTAAAGGGTCCTCGGTCAGCACGCCTACATACGCATCAATCCTTAATCAACCTGGGTAGAACATCACCTGTTCCTAACCCAAGTCTCAATTTAAGTATTTCCATCCTTAGGATTGTTTCTGTTCCTTAGGATGAAAACAGCATTACAGGGAACTTTGCAGTAAGATCCCACCATTGCTCCAAATGAAAATATTCTTGCAGGTAGAAGCCATCCTTTCTCGAGCTAGGCTAAGGACAACCTCTATCCACAAGATCTAAGCAAGGCTAAGCATTTTTGTAAATCATATTTTGATACTTCACAGAAGTATCTATAAAGGTATGGATATCAAGGAAAGCAATGCATCAAAGGGTTTCAAGCAATTCCTATAAACTTAATGCACATTTCACTAGACTTAAAGTGTGCAAAAATTATTTAAAAACACAAGGAAGGGGTTGCATGCACCGGGGCTTGCCTTCGTTCGTAGGTGAATCTGGCTCGGATCCACAAATATCAAAGTAGAAGCAGTTGCCTGCTTGAGAATCCGAGGGTGGTGGTGTCCTTTCTTCGGTGACTTCCACTTCTTCTTCACGTTCTAACATAACCATATATATACATATATAAGAATGAATGCCATGTAATGCTCATGAGAGTGCGAAGATAATAAAGATTTATTATCTAAGTCTTGAATATAACTTTCCTTCACGGAACTCCGAGAACTTAGGGTTTCCGGAGTCGGTAAAGGAGTTCACAGGGCAGGGGGGTGGTTTTGGGTTCTAGTTATCAAACATGGTCCAAATCAATTCAAACTCTACCCAAGGTTTCTAAATATTACTTTAAGTTCATATAAAAAGTTTGGGCATTTTTGGACTTATTATCTATTTTCTAAAAATCCAGAACTAAGACTTTAAACTATTTTAAATGCCCTAAAATTCCTTATTTCCTCTAAAAATCATAAAACTATTTTTATTAAATTCTAGGGAAAATAACAAGCCTAGCAAAATTGGTTTCACAATTTTAGGAGTTTTCTACAATTTTTAACATATTTCCAAAGCTCTGCTGAAAAAGAAAAAAGAAAAGGCTTCAACAGTAATGGGTTGGTTTCAGCCTAGGCGGCCCAATTCAGAGGGAAAGGCGCCCGCGCGCTGGCGACTTTGCACAGGGGCCCTCGCGTTTCTGTCTAACTGCGAACAGGTTCAGACACTGTTTATATCAGTCACTGACAACTTGCACCGAGGTCCCTGAGGTTCTATTTCTTCACATGGCCAGGTCCACGACGGCGCTCCGCATGGCAGCTGAAATCCAGTGAGCTATACCGGCCGGAGGGGGCGAAGGCCGACGCTAATCCTTAGTTTACACCAGATTCTACCCCTAAGGAGTATTTCCCCTCACTCAATTTCTAATTTGGAGCTCTACAACCCTCTGCCCGCGGCGACAGCGGAGAATCTTAAAGGAACCGCATGTTCTGAGCGATTAATGACGGTATAATTCAATTGGATAGTTCGGGAAGCATCACGGGTACCTGAGAATACTCAAACAAGGAAGTAGAAGACGCGAGCTATCTCGAATTGCACTGGCCACGGATGGATTCTTGCAGCGGAGCTAAGAACAGGGAGGAAAGAGCTCGTGGGTTCTTCAGTTCAATTGAGTGATCGCTTGAGCGCGTGATGCAACGACGAAGCAACGCCAGGGTCCAATTTATAGTCGGCCAGCCGAGGAGGGATGAGATCCCCGAGATGTGACTGCGCTCAGGAACCGGGGCCTGCCACCTCAGGGAGGCTTTGACACGTCGCCGGTAACTTTTGCCGTGGCCGCCGACGTCTTACCCGAGCCACGACGACATCCTTATCGCCGGTGGGCCAATCCTTATCCACGGCGAGTTTACTGAAAACCGATGAACAGTGCACTGGATTCAATAAAAAGCTTGACTGACAGATCAAATTGGAGCCCTGTTTTCTCCAATTTTTTGTGGAACCTAAGCCTACTTTCTGCAACAAAGTTGTAGAGCTATAAACCAACAATAATTCGGCTATAGGACTTGAACCCATTTGAGCACTAAATCAAGGTGGAATTCATACTCAAAGTTGGCTCTGCTACACTGAATATCTGAATTTCAGACTGAATCAGCCTGACAGCCAATCTTTAGGCTTAATTATCTCCCAATTTCTCACAAGAACATGGCTTGCACTCTCAAGCAAACTTGTTCTCCAATAATTGGGCTATAATTTTGATGTGGTGACCTAGGGCAAAAACCCTAGAATTTGCAAGATACAATGCTCCAAAGTTGAGCCCTTAACACTAAATTTCAGACTTAGAATAGAACCTAATTGAGGTCTATTTTGCATTTAAGTCCAAAATCCAATATTTGGCTTACAAGTCCACACATTTGTGAACCAAATGACTTAAGATACCTATTTGACTTGGTTTTTGCACTTTAGTCCAAAAGTGGACTAATTTTGCACATAGGTCCCTAGGGTTTGGTTTTAGGGTTTTCGAGGGTTCCAATTAGGGTTTCTAGTATCCCAAGGGTATAAATGTGATTTAACTTTGTTTTTGGGGATATTTTATAACTATTTCCCTAAAGCCTTTAGGTTTTCTCAACTTGGGTTAGGTTTTACCCCTTTAATCCCTATTTAGGGTTGAGTTCCCTATCCAGGGTTCTATTTGCAAAACACTAAAACAATACAACTTGTTTGAAATTTTTGCCTAGTGAATGCACTCTAGGTTTATCAAACATATGCAATGCCAATGCTTATGATGTCATGCTCAAGTTTTAGTTACAGTAACACCAGGGGTGTTACATCCTTTCCCCCATAAAAGAATCTCGTCCCGAGATTAAAAGTCCTAGGGTAAGTAACGGAAAAGGAAATGTGTCACATTTTTATTTCCTTATTTCTGGTACAAGGCAGGGGTGATGTGGGGGTCACTTCTTTATTACAAGACTAACTATACTTTACAAATTACATGAGGCTAAAAAGCCTGGGAAATTTTTATCTAAAAAGTCTTGAGTTTCCCATGTAGCCTCATCTTCAGAATGCTGGTTCCACTGTATCTTATAAAACTTGAGAGTTTTTCTCCGGGTAACCCTGTCCTTTTGATCCAAGACTCGTATAGGGTGCTCAGAGTATGTCAAGTCTGGTTCAAGGACAACATCTGTCACTTCAACGGTTCGATCAGGAACCCGAAGACACTTCTTCAATTGTGACACGTGGAACACATTATGCACAGCAGACAATGTTTCGGGTAGTTGGAGTCGATATGCCACTGGTCCACATTGCTCAAGTACAGGGAAGGGACCAATGTACCTGGGTGCAAGCTTCCCTTTAATCCCGAAACGCGATACACCCTTCATTGGTGAAACTTTCAAGTAGACATAATCTCCTACGAGAAAGCATAAGGGTTGTCGTCGTCGGTCTGCATAACTCTTTTGACGAGTTTGGGCTTTCTTCATATTATGTATTATTTTCTGAACTTTATCTTCAGTTTCTTTTACCAGGTCAGGCCTGAAGAAGTACCTTTCACCTGGTTCAGACCAATTTAGCGGAGTACGACATCGTCGTCCATACAAAGCTTCAAAGGGTGCCATCTTGATGCTTTCTTGATAGCTATTATTATATGAAAACTCCGCTAAGGGCAAACATTCATCCCATTTTTGTGAGAAGTCCAGAACACATGCCCGCAGCATATCTTCGAGTATTTGATTGACCCTCTCAGTCTGTCCACTTGTTTGGGGATGATAGGCCGAACTGTGGAGCAATTTGGTACCCAGGGATTTATGAAGTTCTTCCCAGAATTTGGATACGAACTGAGGTCCACGATCCGACACTATAGTCTTCGGAACACCATGCAAACTGAGAATACGGGCAATGTACAATGCTGCATAAGTGGCTACTGTATACTTTACCCTAACAGGCAAGAAGTGGGCAATCTTTGTAAGTCGATCAACAATCACCCAAATAGAGTCATACCCTTTTGCGGTCCTGGGTAATCCCACAATGAAGTCCATACTTATGTCTTCCCATTTCCATGTCGGTATTGGTAATGACTGTAATGGACCGGTAGCTTTTAAATGTATGGCCTTGACACGTCTGCAGGTGTCACATCTTGCCACATAGCGTGCAATTTTGATCTTCATCTTTGTCCACCAGTAATGTTGCTTCAAGTCTTGGTACATCTTAGTGCTTCCGGGATGAATAGAGTAGTGACTAAGATGTGCTTCATCAAGAATTTGCTGGCGGAGCTCTTCATTCTTCGGCACCACTATGCGGTTATTAAACCATACAATGCCTTGATTATCTTCTTTGAAACATTTGGCTTTTCCAGCCCTTATCTTCTCACGAATATGTCTCATGCCCTCATTATCCTTTTGGGCATCAATTATCCTTTGCAAGAGGACTGACTCAAGCTTTAGCTGATTCAAAGTTCCTTGTTGGACCATTCCCAGGTTTAGCTTCTCCATCTCTTGACATAAAGTGTTGTCAGAGGTCTTCATTGTTAAACAATGGCAGGAAACCTTGCGGCTCAGTGCATCTGCCACAACATTGGCTTTGCCTGGGTGATAATGAATTTCCAGTTCATAGTCCTTAATAAGCTCAAGCCATCGTCTCTGCCTCATATTCAATTCTGACTGGGTGAAGATGTACTTCAAACTTTTATGATCTGTATAGATATGAAAGACATTTCCCACCAGATAGTGACGCCAAATTTTCAGGGCATGAACCACAACAGCTAGCTCCAGATCATGAGTTGGGTAATGCTCCTCATGTCGGCGTAACTGCCGTAAAGCATACGCAATTACTCGGCCTTCTTGCATTAGTACACAGGCGAGTCCACTGCCAGATGCATCACAATAAACATCAAAAGGTTTGGTGATGTCCGGTTGAGCCAATACCTGAGCAGTGGTTAACAATGTCTTCAATTGTTCAAAGGCTTCATCACACTTTGAAGACCAATTGAATTTAACATCATTCTTCAATAAACTTGTGATTGGCTTCACAAGCTTAGAAAAGTCTGGTATAAATCTGCGGTAATATCCAGCCAGTCCAAGGAAACTTCGGACCTGATGAACAGTGGTCGGGGGTTTCCACTCCAAAATGTCCTTGACTTTGCTGGGATCTACCGCAATCCCTCTGGCAGATAGAACATGTCCTAGAAATTGAATTTCCTCTAGCCAAAACGCGCACTTGCTGAACTTGGCATATAACTGATGTTCCCTCAGGCGCGTTAACACGATCCGTAAATGTTGGGCGTGCTCCTCTTCATTCTTGGAATATATCAAAATGTCGTCAATGAAGACCACCACAAACTTGTCTAGCTCGGGCATGAACACCGAGTTCATCAAATATGTGAAATGGGCCGGAGCATTTGTTAACCCGAAAGACATTACCATATATTTAAATAATCCATATCGCGTAGTGAACGCGGTCTTTGGTATATCTTCGGGCCGAATACGGATCTGGTGATAGCCCGATCGGAGATCAATCTTTGAAAATACCCTTGCTCCAGTCAGTTGATCAAATAGAATATCAATCCTTGGAAGAGGGTACTTGTTTTTGATGGTGACCTCATTCAGGGGCCGATAATCCACGCACATTCGTAAGGTTTGATCCTTCTTTTTGACGAATATGGCTGGACAACCCCATGGCGATGAGCTTGGCCAGATAAATCCTTTCTCCAGGAGATCTTGCAATTGAATCTTCAACTCCGCCAACTCATTAGGAGGCATACGGTACGATCTTCGAGAAATGGGAGCCGTACCGGGCTTCAACTCTATTACAAACTCTACCTCCCGCTCAGGCGGCAATCCCGGCAAATCCTCAGTAAAGACATCAGGGAACTCACATACTACCGGGATATCCTTGATTTCCGGTACCATAACTTCATAAACTCTGCCAGTAATTTTGTTTGGAATAGGGATGGGCAAAAGAATTTCTTCTTGATTATGGCTCAACCTGATGGTTCTTTGATCAATATTGAGTGTTGCTTTATGCTTGGCCAACCAATTCATACCCAAAATAACATCTATGTCTTGGCCTTTCAGGACGATCATATTGGTAGGAAAGTCCCATCCGGCCAATGATACGGGCACTTGATAGGCCACTTCTCTAGTAAAGATTTGTCCCCCAGGTGAGTGTATTTTAAATCCCTCTTTTGATTCATGGCATGCAATGTGATGTTGCTCCACAAACTTCTTGCTAATAAACGTATGCGAAGCACCAGAATCAAAAAGAATAATTGCAGGGTGACTGGCCACGAGAAACGTACCCATCATCACCGGTTCTCCTTTTGGTGTAGTGGCCACTTGAGTATAGTATACGCGTCCCGTCTTCTTGAAATTTTTGCCCACATTATTTCCCTTGGGCTGAGCTGATTTCCCAGATCCTTGCTGAGCATTTGCTTGATTCTGCTTGGGATATGGGCAGTCCTTGATGAAATGTCCAGACTTGCCACAATTAAAACACCCGGTTGAAGAGCTAGGCAAAGCAGGGAATCGATTGCCGGGGGCACTCGGCTGACTTGGGGCAGTGGGGGCTTTGTTGGGACGAATAATTATCGGCTGCTTGAAAGGGAAGGATGGTGCACGTGGAGGAGTCTGGTTCGAAGGCCGGAGAATAAACCGTTGCCTTTTTGCCTAGCCCTGACTAGACTTTTCACCACCAAATCCCTTGTTCTTTCCGGAACCTACATATTTTGCTTCAACAGATAGGGCTGTGCTGACAGCCTTTCCATACGTGAGATCTATGCAGGCAGCCATTTTTCTCTGCAATCGATCGTTTAATCCTCTCATGAAGCAGTTTCTCTTTTTTAGATCAGTGTTCACCTGATCGATTGCATACTGTGATAGATGATTAAACTTGTTGAGATACTAATTGACAGTATCTCCTCCTTGTTTTAGCTTCATGAACTCTTCTTGCTTCATATGCAGAACACCTTCGGGTATATAATGCTCACGGAAGGCTACTTTGAATTCCTCCCAGGTTACTTGATGATTGGCCGGCTGAACAGCCACAAAATTACCCCACCAAGTGCTGGCAGGGCCGCGCAGTTGTTGTGCTGCGAATAATGGCTTCTGTGTCTCTGAACAGCGCAGAAGACCAAATTTTTGCTCAATAACCCGTATCCATTCATCGGCTTCCAGTGGATCTTCAGCTTTAACAAATAGTGGTGGACGAGTTTCCGAGAAGTCCAGATAAGAAGTTTCGCGGGGGCCTTGTTGATAGCCCCGCCCACCAGGCTGCTGGAATTGTTGGCCCACCATTTCTCTCAGAAAGCGGGTATTGTCAGCAGTTGCGTTCACTAAGGCAGCAATTGCCTCAGCCAATGTGGGAGGAACAGGAGGTGGATTGGGTGTAGATTCCCGCCCCCGGGAAGTACCAGCTCCGTCCTGAGCTCGAGTCTTGGAAGGCATATGTGGCAACAACATTTGAAAGCAATATGATATGCCAAAGAAAAAGCCATTCCATTTTACATTACCAAAAGTAATGTTACAGACTCAAGACCCTTACAACAGGGTACAATACCTAGTATACAATAGCATTACTTATTATACACCAGTACAACCTACAATACACTACACTACTTCTACTTCTACCATACCACTAGTCCTGCTTCCCGTTGCTCTTGGCAGCCTCATCGTCAGGTGTGGGAGTCCATACGTCAACCAGCCTCATGGAAGGAGGGGTTCAAAAAGGTCTAACTCCCCATCCAGCGCGTGTCCCGCAACGTGGGAGGGTCCGGCTTCCGCCTCAACGGGGTGCGCAGGTGCACTAGGGTGTAATTGTGAATACAGTACATGGACTTCCTCATGTAACGTATTGCAATAGACCTGTAGGTCGTCGACAGTTGAGCTAAGTTCCTTAATTCGGGCTTGAGCCCTTGCTTCCTTAGCACATGCCAGCAAACGGGACTGTACTGCCCAGTCGAGTGCCAAGTCCCGATCAGCAAGCTGATCCCGCAGGTGACGGATGTCTCTTCTTAGTTCATTTATTCTATCTCCGTCCGCGACCCAAGCATTGGTCCTGTGTTGCAGCTCCGCTTGAAGTCGACTTACTCGGGCTTCAAGATCTCCTATTGGGTCATTGCTCCCGCTACTACTGTTCTCATGTCGAGGGGCCAGTTGATGTCGGGGCACACCGATTGGTCCAGTTGACTTGCGCATCGTTTGCCTTGTGCGTGGCGACATCTTTCTAAGGGGAAAACTTTATTAGTATAATTCTTAGCATGATGCATGTGTAAGTACAGAATCAACCTTAGTCGATTCAACCTTCTATACATTGCACTCTTCCTATCTGGTCTTTAAGATAGACTCTTCAGAATACTTAGGTAAGAAGAGAAGAGAATTTCTAGGTAAGACTTTTGGAAAATCCTTTTGAAGATGCCTCATAATATCTGCAGAGATGGGCTTCGCTCCGATACCAGCTGTGACAGAACCTCCCAAGTAATTAGGCCCACCTACAGTTGTCCTTGTCCAACGGACATCAGACAACCCTGTAGGTGCCCCTGAACTACTTGACAAGTTCGGTATCTTTCCTTACCTTTCCAGGAACGTTTCACCCGTCTTGCAGACATTACAGAACATCGGAGATAAAGAAATGCGGAAGCGATTACATAACTTACATTTATTTAAAAAGTAAGATTGAGTTGTTTATTACAGACCAGAAATAAAAGCGAGTGCTGAGTAGTATTATTACACATACCAAGGGAGGCACAAACTCCTCCCGATAGTTTTAAGCAAAAGTTTTCTATATGGAGGACCAAGTCCTCCCGCGCTTCAGTCTTGTTTCTCCTCCTTAGGAACCACCTTGGTACAGAAGCAACAGAAATCTGCTACTTCCTCACCTAAAAACAACGAAGGGATAAACCCTAAGTATGGAATTACTCAGCAAGTCTTACCCGACTAAGGAAAAGACTCTCAAGGGTATGCTAGATAAATAGGAGTCAAGGAGAGGCTTTAGCAAAAATCAACTTATACTTTGCAGAAGTAGCTTACTAAAGTGAGTCCTTACTTTCAATCTTTTAACGCCATATTAAGTATTAATAGACTCTATTTGCATCTAGTCTAATTTCACCATCTCATCAATACAACATCATTTTTATCCATAGTGTTCACATCCTGACTTAGGTTGCAGGGAAGTGACCAAGTCTTCATAACCGCGAAGGTACGGCGATCCGAATCGATTATACTCAGCTGAGGATCTCCAATCACACGACATATGTAGCACTTAACCCTTGCATATGTCAACCCGCCACCGGGGTTCTTAAGACCAGATCAGGTTCACGCAAACCGAGAGCACAGATACACCACCGTCCGGCCTCTTGCCACGGAGGGTACACGCTACTCTCGCCACCGCTCCACGCCCATTTCGTGTTATCTTATTCTAGCCTTAGTCTGCCCGAGGCAAGGCTTACCCATGACGAGGCATGTGACCAGTTAAAGGGTCCTCGGTTAGCACGCCTACATACGCATCAATCCTTAATCAACCTGGGTAGAACATCACCTGTTCCTAACCCAAGTCTCAATTTAAGTATTTCCATCCTTAGGATTGTTTCTGTTCCTTAGGATGAAAAGAGCATCACAGGGAACTTTGCAGTAAGATCCCACCATTGCTCCAAATGAAAATATTCTTGCAGGTAGAAGCCATCCTTTCTCGAGCTAGGCTAAGGACAACCTCTATCCACAAGATCTAAGCAAGGCTAAGCATTTTTGTAAATCATATTTTGATACTTCACAGAAGTATCTATAAAGGTATGGATATCAAGGAAAGCAATGCATCAAAGGGTTTCAAGCAATTCCTATAAACTTAATGCACATTTCACTAGACTTAAAGTGTGCGAAAATTATTTAAAAACACAAGGAAGGGGTTGCATGCACCGGGGCTTGCCTTCGTTCGTAGGTGAATCTGACTCGGATCCACAAATATCAAAGTAGAAGCAGTTGCCTGCTTGAGAATCCGAGGGTGGTGGTGTCCTTTCTTCGGTGACTTCCACTTCTTCTTCACGTTCTAACATAACCATATATATACATATATAAGAATGAATGCCATGTAATGCTCATGAGAGTGCGAAGATAATAAAGATTTATTATCTAAGTCTTGAATATAACTTTCCTTCACGGAACTCCGAGAACTTAGGGTTTCCGGAGTCGGTAAAGGAGTTCACAGGGCAGGGGGGTGGTTTTGGGTTCTAGTTATCAAACATAGTCCAAATCAATTCAAACTCTACCCAAGGTTTCTAAATATTACTTTAAGTTCATATAAAAAGTTTGGGCATTTTTGGACTTATTATCTATTTTCTAAAAATCCAGAACTAAGACTTTAAACTATTTTAAATGCCCTAAAATTCCTTATTTCCTCTAAAAATCATAAAACTATTTTTATTAAATTTTAGGGAAAATAACAAGCCTAGGAAAATTGGTTTCACAATTTTAGGATTTTTCTACAATTTTTAACAGATTTCCAAAGCTCTGCTGAAAAAGAAAAAAGAAAAGGCTTCAACAGTAATGGGCTGGTTTCAGCCCAGGCGGCCCAATTCAGAGGGAAAGGCGCCCGCGACCGCGGGCTGGCGACTTTGCACAGGGGCCCTCGCGTTTCTGTCTAACTGCGAACAGGTTTAGACACTGTTTATATCAGTCACTGACAACTTGCACTGAGGTCCCTGAGGTTCTATTTCTTCACATGGCCAGGTCCACGACGGCGCTCCGCATGGCAGCTGAAATCCGGCGAGCTATACCGGCCGGAGGGGGCGAAGGCCGACACTAATCCTTAGTTTACACCAGATTCTACCCCTAAGGAGTATTTCCCCTCACTCAATTTCTAATTTGGAGCTCTACAACCCTCTGCCCACGGCGACAGCGGAGAATCTTAAAGGAACCGCATGTTCCGAGCGATTAATGACGGTATAATTCAATTGGATAGGTCGGGAAGCATCACGGGTACCTGAGAATACTCAAACAAGGAAGTAGAAGACGCGAGCTATCTCGAATTGCACTGGCCACGGATGGATTCTTGCGGAGCTAAGAACAGGGAGGAAAGAGCTCGTGGGTTCTTCAGTTCAATTGAGTGATCGCTTGAGCGCGTGATGCAACGACGAAGCAACGCCAGGGTCCAATTTATAGTCAGCCGGCCGAGGAGGGATGAGATCCCCGAGCTGTGACTGCGCTGGCGAGCACACCCGCGCGGCGGATTCCGGTGACAGCGCGGTGACCGCCGTTTAACCGGGGCCTGCCACCTCAGGGAGGCTTTGACACGTCGCCGGTAACTTTTGTCGTGGCCGCCGACGTCTTACCCGAGCCACGGCGACATCCTTATCGCCGGCGGGCCAATCCTTATCCACGGCGAGTTTACTGAAAACCGATGAACAGTGCACTGGATTCAGTAAAAAGCTTGACTGACAGATCAAATTGGAGCCCTGTTTTCTCCAATTTTTATGTGGAACCTAAGCCTACTTTCTGCAACAAAGTTGTCGAGCTATAAACCAACAATAATTCGGCTATAGGACTTGAACCCATTTGAGCACTAAATCAAGGTGGAATTCATACTCAAAGTTGGCTCTGCTACACTGAATATCTGAATTTCAGACTAAATCAGCCTGACAGCCAATCTTTAGGCTTAATTATCTCCCAATTTCTCACAAGAACATGGCTTGCACTCTCAAGCAAACTTGTTCTCCAATAATTGGGCTATAATTTTGATGTGGTGACCTAGGGAAAAAACCCTAGAATTTGCAAGATACAATGCTCCAAAGTTGAGCCCTTAACACTGAATTTCAGACTTAGAATAGAACCTAATTGAGGTCTATTTTGCATTTAAGTCCAAAATCCAATATTTGGCTTACAAGTCCACACATTTGTGAACCAAATGACTTAAGATACCTATTTGACTTGGTTTTTGCACTTTAGTCCAAAAGTGGACTAATTTTGCACATAGGTCCCTAGGGTTTGGTTTTAGGGTTTTCGAGGGTTCCAATTAGGGTTTCTGGTATCCCAAGGGTATAAATGTGATTTAACTTTGTTTTTGGGGATATTTTATAACTATTTCCCTAAAGCCTTTAGGTTTTCTCAACTTGGGTTAGGTTTTACCCCTTTAATCCCAATTTAGGGTTGAGTTCCCTATCCAGGGTTCTATTTGCAAAACACTAAAACAATACAACTTGTTTGGAATTTTTGCCTAGTGAATGCACTCTAGGTGTATCAAACATATGCAATGCCAATGCTTATGATGTCATGCTCAAGTTTTAGTTACAGTAACACCAGGGGTGTTACATACTGCGATGAGGTTCGGCGCCTGGAAGACAAGTTCTACGGGCTCGAGCTCAACCACATCGCCCGACGCTACAACGAGACTGCGGACGAGCTGGCTAAAATAGCCTCGGGGCGAACAACGGTTCCCCCGGACGTCTTCTCCCGAGACCTGCATCAACCCTCCGTCAAGACCGACGACACGCCCGAGCCCGAGAAGGCCTTGGCCCAGCCTGAGGCACCCTCGGCTCGGCCCGAGGTACCCTCGGCCCCCAAGGGGGAGGCGCTGCGCATTGAGGAGGAGCGGAGCGGGGTCACGCCTAATCGAAACTGACAGACCCCGTACCTGCAATATCTCCACCGAGGAGAGCTACCCCTCGACCAAGCCAAAGCTCGGCGGTTGGCGCGGCGCGCCAAGTCGTTCGTCTTGCTAGGAGATGGGAAGGAGCTCTACCACCGTAGCCCCTCGGGCATCCTCCAGCGATCGCCGAAGGTCAGGAGCTCCTACAAGAGATACACTCGGGGGCTTGTGGCCATCACGCAGCACCCCGAGCCCTTGTTGGAAACGCCTTCCGACAAGGTTTCTACTGGCCGACGGCGGTGGCCGACGCCACTAGAATTGTCCGCACCTGCGAAGGGTGTCAGTTCTACGCGAGGCAGACCCACCTGCCTGCTCAGGCCCTGCAGACGATACCCATCACCTGGCCTTTTGCTGTGTGGGGTCTGGACCTCGTCGGCCCCTTGCAGAAGGCACCCGGGGGCTACACGCACCTGTTGGTCGCCATCGACAAATTCTCCAAGTGGATCGAGGTCCGACCCCTAAACAGCATCAGGTCCGGACAGGCGGTGGCATTCTTCACCAACATCATCCATCGCTTTGGGGTCCCGAACTCCATCATCACCGACAACGGCACCCAGTTCACCGGTAGAAAGTTCCTGGACTTCTGCGAGGATCACCACATCCGGGTGGACTGGGCCGCCGTGGCTCACCCCATGACGAATGGGCAAGTAGAGCGTGCCAACGGCATGATCCTGCAAGGACTCAAGCCGCGGATCTACAACGACCTCAACAAGTTCGGCAAGCGATGGATGAAGGAACTCCCCTCGGTGGTCTGGAGTCTTAGGACAACGCCGAGCCGAGCCACGGGCTTCACACCGTTCTTTCTAGTCTATGGGGCCGAGGCCATCTTGCCCACAGACTTAGAATACGGTTCCCCGAAGACGAGGGCCTACGCCGACCAAAGCAATCAAGCTAGTCGAGAAGACTCACTGAACCAGCTGGAAGAGGCTCGGGACATGACCTTACTACACTCGGCGCGGTACCAGCAGTCCCTACGACGCTACCACGCCCAAGGGGTTCGGTCCTGAGACCTCCAGGTGGGCGACCTGGTGCTTCAGCTGCGACAAGACGCCCGAGGGCGGCACAAGCTCACGCCTCCCTGGGAAGGGTCGTCCGTCATCGCCAAAGTTCTGAAGCCCGAAACGTACAAGCTGGCCAACAGTCAAGGCGAGGTCTACAGCAACGCTTGGAACATCCAACAACTACGTCGCTTCTACCCTTAAGATGCTTTCAAGTTGTTTGTATGCCTCGTTTCCACGCAAAGTTTAGTCATCAAGGAAGGGTCAGCCTTGCCTCGGCAAAGCCCGACCCTCCCTCGGGGGCTAAAAGGGGGGAACCCCCTCTGCGTCGAAATTTTTCTCGAAAAAAGATCTCTTCTGCCAGAATGTCTTTCGTGCTTTTCGACTACTTCGAAAGTGGATCCTGAAAACGACGGAGTACACGTAAGCAGCCAAGGCTGACCGAGCCAAGGGACTCCTACGCCTCCGGGATACGGATACCTCACTCATCACCTTCTGCGATAAGTAACTCATGCTCGGATAAGTGATTCCGCGGACCGAACAAGTCTTCACGCTCGAAAGCCCCTCTGCCGAAACGATTCTTCGGGCCTTCTCGACTGCGTCGGTGACAAAACCCTATGGACGAGTAAGAGTGCGCGTAAGCGGCAAGGCCGACCGAGCCGAGGGATTCCTACGCCTCCGGGATACGGATACCTCACTCATCACCTTCCGTGAAAAGTAACTCTCGCTCGCACAAACAATTCTGTTACCGACAAACAAGTCCAGATACTCGAAACAAGGGGAAAAGAAACATAGCTTTACAACACGACGATGGTGTGTTTGGGCCTCGGCGGCCGCAGAAAACACACACTACAAGATAATCTGATCCTGCAGGCTCGGATCTTGACAGTTGAAGGGAGCAGCAGCACCCTCGGCGTCAACTACACCTTCGGCGAGGTCTGACCTAGTCTTGGACGGCGAAGCAGTCAGAGAATCTCCACTCTGAAGGACGACATCAGCACCACGCCCAGGCCATCGCTGCCAGGGTCTTCTCCAGGAATCCGGCTCGAGCAGACGGCTCGGCTGGCCACCCCGAGGCCTCGGCCAGCTGCCTCCCGAAGACATCGGCTCGGTTTGTGGCCTCGGCAACTCAACTCCGGCGTCGGTCCCGCCAGCGGACGACCCGGCCAGGCTCCGGCCGACCAAGTCTTCTTTTCGAAGCCAACTCTGCCTCTGTTCGAGCTGACACCGCTACCCCCGGCTTCGGCTCATCGAAGAGCGGTCGAGGGGTTCCTTTAACTAAGCAAGAGAAGCCTCGGACAACAAGGCCGACCGAGCCGAGGGACTCCTACGCCTCCGGGATACGAATACCTCACTCGTCACCTTTGCACGGGGCAACTCACGCTTGGTGAAGCGGTTCAGTTAGCCGACAGGCGAGTCTTAGTGCTCGAAATGAGGAAAAACACGGCTCCGTGCCGAAAATACATACACGTTCAGGCCCCGACAGCCACGATGAACAAAGACACCAGCATTCAAGGTGCCATTACAAACGGAACTCCAGTTCCGTCCCCGCGGGTATGAACAACCTCCACACCGGGGAGCCTGCGGGGCGACAAGTTCCGGGCGACTCGCCAGCGACCTCTTCAGCTGCAGCTATGGTCCCAGGACGAACGCGGCCACTGGAAGGCTCTCATTCGCGTCCCCGCTCAAGGGACGCGAACCAGACATCAAAGCCAAAGAGTCGTGCGGCGTCCGCCTCTTCACCAACGCCGCACCGGCGAACGTGGGCCACTCCAAAGCGCACCGGCAGGTCCTCGCTCCTGTCCTCGCCATGAAAGCGAGGAAGAGGACGGAATGTTGCACCCTAGCTGGGCAGCAACAGTTCGCCTTCCCCGGCATGGCTGGAGGGCGCCTCCTCCGCAGAGCTGGAGGATGGTTTCCACCACCAGAAGCTGGAAGAGGAGGTGGCCAGTCGACCCGTGCGGGAGGTAGAGCCCCGGCTCGCCTCGCTCTCCGCCCCAGCAAGGATGATGAACATCCTTGAAGTTGAGGGTGGGACCAAGATCGCAGCCCGGCTTGCTTCTCCCCATCCAGGGGCTGGTGGTCACCGTCTTGGGTGACCACCGGTGAGGGGATGCAGTCGGGCCGCGTGATGAAAATCCTTGAAGCCGAACGATGGCTGAAAGGTACCAACTTCCACGAAGTTGCGTTCCTCCAACAACAAGGCGGAAGGATTGCGGGTGTCCCCCATCTGGGGGCTCGGAAGGTGGAAAGACACGGTGCATAAGGGAGCGCGAAGACATGGTCGCCTTTCAAGGGGGTCACCCTCCTTTTAAAGGCGACTCTCCCTACTTGCGTCCTCAACCGTCGTGGGCTGAGTCTTATCCAACACGCTCCAAGGTCCTCCCCCTATGGCGCGGGGGCTGGGTCCCACGCGTCATGCAAACTGGCCTAGGGCAGAAGAAGCCAAACCGCCGCGCGCGGTGCATGCAACCGCCCAACGGTTACAAGCATTCCTCCACTTTCGCCCAGACCAGCGGGTGAAAGGGCGGACAGCCGTGCAGGCGGCATGCAACCGTGCCAAGTGGGCGCGCCCCTCCGACTTCCAACGCACCCAGCATGGAGGCCCGGGCCCACGCGTCATGCAACCGGCGCGCCGGTTGCTACGTGCGAGCAACTGCACCGCCACCCGCACCACTACCACGCCTCCTCGACTGCGGAACCAGTACCGCGACTTGAGGCAACCTTGCATACGACCCAGCAGTGCCAGCCAGGCGCGACGGTCAATACGGCCAAAAATGGGCCGGCAGTAATGGTGGTGGCAGGCGGGCAGGAGCAGCGGTCACGTCGTCAGCCAAGCTCACGTCACCTCGTGGGATAGCGAGAGAACCCTCTCTCACGACGTGAAGACGGCGCGCCCGTGTTCCATTCCTCGAACGGCTCGCACACGCGCAACGGCCGCCTCGCGAACCACTCGCCCCGTCACGTTAACTCCACGGCGGGACAGGCGGCGCCTCAGGCAGGAGAAACAAGCGACGCTTCGCCTTCGCCATAATGACCGCGTCAAAAAAGGTACGCCACGTCATTCGATTTCGTATCCTTTTCCTGTTTCTCTCTCTTACAACAGGGACCGGGAAAGGGGGATGCCCCGAAAAGGATCCTTCTCCGTGAAGGAAACATGCCCCGAGCCTCCCTACTGATCAGAGGTTCAAAGGCTGGCCCCTCGGAGGGGTTTAACAGCCGCCTCAGAGCGCTTGGGTTCCACGCCCACTACTGGTCAGAGGTTCGAAGGCCGGCCCCTCGGAAGGGTTCAACGGCCGCCTCAGGCCACTCGGGCTCCGCGCCCACTACTGATCAGGGGTTCGTAGGCTGGCCCTCGAAGGGTTCACATCCGCCTCAGACACAGAGCGAGGGATGACCCTGGGTACGTTCGATACATAACCAAGGCTCGGGCTACGCTCCTGAGGTACCCTAGGACATTTCCGAGACCAGCGGGAACGATCTTGTAACGGAATCCCATCAGAGGGAGGCATCGAGCCCTCGGACCCCGTCGAAAGGGGACTGGGTCCGGCAGATCACCCGCAGGTACTTTTGGAGCGCGTCTCCGGGCCTCTAGCCGACCCCTAACAAATGGGGCACGGGCGTCCACTCGGATTACCTGCCAGCAGCTCACCGGAGACACCATGTTCGGCGCCCTCCGAGGGCAACATGGCGCTTTCCCCCCTCCTCCTTGCGGAAAGGCGACGCAGGGGCGTATGTAAAAAAAGTCGAGTCTGTCCTTGACCGTCCTCTCGCCCTGTGCAGAGGCTCGAGGGCAGCTCTCGCAAACCCGGCTCCGGCCAAACCGTTGACAGCGTCAACATACCAGCCCGAGAACTTGGGACCCGACCATGCACCCGGGCTACGGCCAGCTCGCATGAGGGAACGACCAGACCAGCCGAAGCATTGCGCGAGGCATTAAGACCTCGGAGGAGTCAAACCACTCCTCCGAGGCCTCGGGGGCTACACCCGGCGGGTGCGCTCGCGCGCACCCACCGGAACAAAACGCAACCGAGAAAGGCTGGTCCCCTTGCAAAAAAGTGCGACAAAAGCCTCCAAGCGAGTATTAACACTCCCTTCGAGGCTCGGGGGCTACTATCGGGGACCATAATTAGGGTTACCCTCAAGACTCCTAAATCTCAGCTGGTAACCCCCATCAGCACAAAGCTGCAAAGGCCTGATGGGTGCGAATAAGTCAAGGATCGGTCCATTCGAGGGACACGATCACGCCTCGCCCGAGCCCAGCCTCGGGCAAGGGCAGCCAACCCCGGAAGATCTACGTCTCGCCCGAGGCCCCCCTCCAGCAACGAACACACCTTCGGCTCGCCCGAGGCCCAGTCTTCACCAAGAAGCAACCTAGGCCAAATCGCCACGCCAACCGACCAAATCGCAGGGGCATTTAATGCAAAGGTGGCCTGACACCTTTATCCTGACGCACGCCCTCCAGTCGACAGAGCCAAAGTGACCGCAGTCACTTCGCCGCTCCATTGACCGGTCTGACAAGGGGACAGCGCCGCCTGCGCCGCACCGACTGCTGAGCCACTCGACAGAGTGAGGCTGACAGCAGCCAAGTCCGACCCTAGGCGCCATGGGAAACTCCGCTTCGCCCGACCCCAGGGCTCGGACTCGGGCTCAGCCCCGGAAGACGACGAACTCCGCTTCGCCCGACCCCAAGGCTCGGACTCGGGCTCAGCCCCGGAAGACGACGAACTCCGCTTCGCCCGACCCCAGGGCTCGGACTCGAGCTCAGCCCCGGAAGACGACGAACTCCGCTTCGCCCGACCCCAGGGCTCGGACTCGGGCTCAGCCCCGGAAGACGACGAACTCCGCTTCGCCCGACCCCAGGGCTCGGACTCAGGCTCAGCCCTGGAAGACGACGAACTCCGCTTCGCCTGACCCCAG
The DNA here is from genome assembly GCF_902167145.1 of Zea mays. Taxonomy (NCBI): domain Eukaryota; kingdom Viridiplantae; phylum Streptophyta; class Magnoliopsida; order Poales; family Poaceae; genus Zea; species Zea mays. Next base: position 131,394,953 of record NC_050104.1, read on the forward strand.
GGCTCGGACTCAGCCTTGGCCTCAGCCGACGGTCTCCACCTCGCCCGACCCAGGGGCTCGGACTCGACCTCGACCTTGGAAGACAGACTCGACCTCGACCTCGGAGGAGCCTCCACATCGCCCAACCCAGGGCACAGACCAACCACGTCAACAGGAGGCGCCATCATTACCCTACCCCAAGCTGACTCAGGCTACGGGGAACAAGACCGGCGTCCCATCTGGCTCGCTCCGCCAGACAAGTAATGATGGCGCCCCGCACGCTCTATGACGACGACGGCTCTCAGCCCCCTTACGGAAGCAAGAGGACGTCAGCAAGGACTCGACAGCCCCGACAGTTGTCCTTCCGCCAGGCTCCAGCGCTCCTCCGACGGCAACAACACCACACGAACCGGGTGCCAAAACCTCTCCGGCTGCCACGATGGCATGTACTTAGGGCACTAGCTCTCCTCCGCTAGACACGTTAGCACACTGCTACACCCCCCATTGTACACCTGGATCCTTTCCTTGTGCCTATAAAAGGAAGGACCAGGGCCCTCTTACAGAGGGTTGGCCACGCGGGGAAGGATGGGACGGCGCTCGCGTGAGGCCGCTCGCTCCCTCCCGCGTGGACGCTTGTAACCCCCTACTGCAAGCGCACCCGACCAGGGCGCGGGACAAACACGAAGGCCGCGGGATTCCACCTCTCACGCCCGTCTCCCTCCGGCTGCCTCCCCCCTTCGCGCTCCATCTAGCGCCGACCCATCTGGGCTGGGGCACGCGGCGACAATTTACTCATCGGTCCAGGGACCCCCGGGTTTCGAAACGCCGACACTACTGTTCCCCGCATGTTACTGAGGCGAAAGGGAACGTGCGGACGGGACAGGACAACACCGTCCATATTCCTCCTACACTCACCTACGCCATAACGTACAACATAGCCTTTACCCACACGCCAACAAGACCGGGCAAAAGACAAGACTGGACGGAGAAGATCTTAATCCACCAGCCCTGATCTTACTCCACGATATCTTTGTTTTTCTAGGCCCACTTGTTGGGACTCAGACTCCATGTAATCTCCTCCCTTGAGCTATAAAAGGGAGAGCACATTCGGTAGAGAGCAGACCAGCTTGAAGCGATTCGAGCTAGGACGACTCATAGGATATTCACACGAAGACTCCCCAAGACGATTAGGACGGTGCTATCCGCCACGCGGCTAGCAATTATCTCCAATAATAGTATTCATATCTTATAACACATGCTCCTCTATTGATAGAGTGTGGTACGGTCCAGGTGATCTAGTTTTAACAATAAAATAACAGTGCAACCATAGTACACATTTTTTATGTCATCTTTATAGTGTCCTATCATAAATTTAGTTTTAGCATGCTAGCAAAGCCAATAGCCAAAAAATCATATCATGTTTTTGTATTGTTACAAAGTTAGACGTTTCCCATTGTATTTCAATTCAGAAAATTGATATTAAACAAGTAGTGATAGCAGGAAGGTGCATTTGTGGATCTAATACGTATACAACAAACATAGTAGTGACAAACATAATTATAAACCATTAAACATAAGTATCATACCTCATAGTAGCCATCCTAGTTGATGCAATGCACATATGGCGTGATTGGATGCCCAACTACGTGCGTCTAGGCCCTGTGTGTGTTTGGTGATTGGTGGGCTGCACGTGTTGACACTGGCCTACATGGGCAGATGCATCCCAAATGTTTTTTGGCCTGTACGCCTACATGCGTGGAGACGTGGGGAGGGAGATTCTCTGTTCGTTCAGGCTGCAGCGAGCCCGATATCCTCGAGCCTAGCTATCAATCACGCCCATAGAGTAGATATTCCAAAAAAAACATGATTATCGTTCCTCGCCTGAATAAATAAATGCTTAAATGAGGCCTGACCTGGGTCCATGTGCAGAGGACCTGGCAATAGACTTTCTATCTTGACACGTCTATGGTCCGGACCGGTGAGACACGAGCGCGTGTGTGGCATATACTAAGAGCATTTGCAACAATGTGATTAGAGGTAACGTGATTAGAGGTGTACACTTGACCGGATCTGGTGGACTGGTCCAAAGCACAACGGTCCAAAAATGACACTACTCAAAATTATTTCGGGTCGGACCGATCAAAAATTATGCATCGGGCTAGGCTTGGGCCTAGGTCGCGGGTCACGGGTAGGCACGAGCACACCTATTTACGGAGGCACGAAATAGCCCATTTACATACACGAAAAGGCCCATTTTCATTTGGTCATCCGCTTCTAATCACGGAATTCATCAACTCCAATTTAGTTAGTCGCATGTTTAATCATGGAGATGCGGTGTCAACCACATTAGTTTCATGTTCTTTGGTTTTTTTAATTATAAAGCTTGAGATATTAATATCTACTAGATGATATATGTGTTTTGAATTTCGGACTTTGTTGTGAATTTCGGGCTTTAATGTAAATTTCGGATTTTAATATGAATTTTGGCCCCGTGCGAATTTTGGGCTAGAATTTAAATTTTGAGTTTTTTTACAATTTTAGGCCCGTCCGAAATAAGCTCGACATGTTTAACCAATAATATGTCGGGGCACGGGTCAAGGCTAAGCCCATGGGCCGACCCGACACGGTCCGTAATAATTACGGGCCGGGCCGAAATTCAAATATGCCGACCTTTTTTGGACTTGGGCCGTGTTGGGTGGCTCGAATGTACACCTATAAACGTGACTTTTAAAATGCTCTATAATTTATAAATAAGTATATTTTGTAGGATTTAGGGCAACAAAATATTCTGCTCTAACATTAAATCCCGAAATCTAGATTATAGGACAGTTCACTGCGGTGTAGTATATTTAAGACATTTGAAAGATTGTCCTATAATTTTTTAGCAAAATATTATGAAATAAGTCACTATTGGAATATTTTTTTCTACACGGAGTTTTATATTTTAATTTAAGATATCAGCTTAAGATATTGTTGGAGATGCTTTAAATTTAACTTTTAATTTGGTTCGATGTCTCTATTAACTACCATTGTGAGGATATTTCTTTATCTTCCTAATATTTATTATGAACCATAGAATATTAATAGTCTTAAATGGATCAACTCAATTATTCTAACAGCCGGTCGCAGGAGAGGGAAGGATGAAAGCAACCGAAGATCCGGTAAGAAAGCTAAAGGAGAAGTGATTATTTTTTTCCTAAACTTAGAATCATGTTTTCTTCTATAGCAACTTTTAAGGGAAAAAAAAAGAAAGATGGTGACCACACAGGCACACAACGTCCGAACATAGTCAATCCGAAGACGACGAGGTCGGCCACCGCACACGGCTCATCTGTCACCGGCCCACGCCAGCGCAGAAGATTTTAAACTAATCTACCACCAGCTGGACGCGAGCACCCCTTTGCGCGAGCCTGTCCATGCACCGTCCCCCGTGATCCCACTCCCCCACGTCTTGCAACACTGTAGACAAGTTCCACGGAGGGAACGCCCGATCCTGCACACGTGTCCCCGCCAGCCTCCTACGGATCCGGTCACTGCCCGATGGGCGTCACCCCCGGTCACACCACGCACGCACGCAACTCGAAGCCCAGGGGCCTGGCCAAGGCTCGAACCTTCTCTCCTTCTCTGGCTTGTCTTCTCCTTCCTTCCTCTTCCTCCTCCCCTCCACGCGATCGAAACCGAAGCACGAATTAATCATCCCGGTTCAGCCCTCTCCAGGCGCTCCACCCCGCGTCGCGGACCCCCGACCCGCCCCCCGCCTCGTCCTGTTCGCGTCCCCCTTTCCCCGCGTGTGCGTTGGCCGGCTGGTTCCGGATGAGGGGGTTGCTGTCGGTGGAGGCCGCTGGCGCGGCGTCGTCGTCGGCCTCGGCCTCGGTGCTCAACGGCGCCGTGGACTGGTGGCGCGACGTCAACGAGTCGCCGCTGTGGCAGGACCGCATCTTCCACGCGCTCGCCGTGCTCTACGGCATCGTCTCCGCCGTCGCGCTGGTAAGCACCCCACCCCCGCGCCCCCTTCCCTGCCCGATCCTCGTCTGGTCCGATCTATCAGAATTGCGCGAGCCGCGAGGGGATGTGATTTTCTGTCGGTTTCGGTTGATGTTCGGTTCGATTGCGCGCGCTGGTTTGATCTGTGGCCGCGCAATTTTAAGGGACCTGGGCATTGTGGGACGGATTGAGAGAAGGCGGGCACTGTAACGTCAGCGGGGAATTCTGAATTCGCGGTGTTTAATTTCTCTTGTAGGTCCAATTGATCAGAATCGAGTGCAGGGTGCCAGAGTATGGGTGGACGACGCAGAAAGTGTTCCATTTCCTAAACTTCCTCGTGAACGGCGGTGAGCCAAGCATTTGTGTCGCTTGCATTGCTTTTCTTGTGCTGGGTGTTTGATTTGGTTGACTGATCGATGTGAATGCTCCATTCCTGCTTTCAGTGAGGTCTGCCGTGTTCGTGCTGCGGCGGAATGTGCAACTCGTAGAGCCTGAGGTTTGTAGCTGATTTGATGATTATACTACACTCGCATAATGAATTTGTGGGAGGTCTTGAGTAATGGTTTGAAGCAATGTGGTAACACAGATAATACAGCATGTGCTTCTAGATATGCCTGGGCTTGCATTCTTCACAACATATGCACTTCTAGTGCTCTTCTGGGCAGAGATTTATTATCAGGTACCTCGTTTTGTCTCTGATAGACCTCTCTATTGTTTTGTTAATGTTGTTGCGCTTCTTAATTTTTGTTCATGTTCTGTAGGCACGTGCAATGTCCACTGATGGGCTTAGACCAACTTTCTATTGGATCAATAGCGTGGTTTATGCAATTCAGGTGATAAACTTGTCATTTAACTAATAAGTCAGGTTGGACTTCAGAACGATATATGCTGCGGTAATTTAATACTGTATATATCAATGTGCACTTTATAGTGTTGAGCTGTGTACATTGATCACATCTAAAGTTTTAATAGTCTATGAAAGAGACAGGCAGGCACCAGGCTAGTCCTAGGATTCCCGAGCATCCTTCCAGGCTTCCACATGCTTGTCTATCATGGTTATTAGCCTGCAGAACTACCAAATCCTTTTGGACGCCAAGGACCGTGATACCTTCCTATTACCAATGAGGAAAAATGTCATGGAAACATATTTAGTGCATATTAACTGTCATTAGGGTACGCACAATTGATAAATTCTAGGCCACAAAGCTAAGTAGTACATGCCATACTTGTCAACTCTGATTTCTTGGTGAAAATTGGAAAAAGCCACTTTTTTCTCTGAATACACAGGAGAGCTACATATCATTATATTAAGAAGAAATTAGGGAAGGGTAAAGACCCTATTACATAGAGGACACACACAACTGTCACCTGATACAATCAAACACTACCACGACCAACACACTAAAAGCCTAACCACCGACCTGGAGAGAGGAGAGAGCTTTAGCGTCGGCCATAGACCAGTACACAAGCCCCTCCTTAGCCATTCTAACAGCAGAAATAACACTAGGACGACACTTATCAAACACACACTTATTCCTATGCTTCCAAATGATCCAAACGCCCAAGATGACCATGGAGTTGAGACAGTTCTTCAGGTGGACTGCAACTCTAGAACAACTATTCTTCCACCAGGTTTCGAAGGAGAGATCAACTTGTTGGGGAGACAGTTCCTGCAGATTTGCTAGCGTGAGGAACTCAAACCAAATTTTTTTGGCAAAGACAAACCACCAGCAAGTGATTGATGGTTTCCGAAGCTTGATCACAAAGAGGATATCGCTCTGGATGAGACAGACCTCTCATAGCTAGCCTATCTGCAGTCCAACATCTGTTATGCTCAACAAGCCAAATGAAGAATCTACATTTTCCAGGAGCCCAAGTATTCCACACCCTCCTAGCCGGTTCAAAATCCACTGACCCAAAGAACATAGCACGATAGGCCGAGCTAGCATAAGATCCGGAGGTGTTAAACCTCCATGTGTGCTTATCTTGTACCCCATGATGAAGAACTATATTAGAGAGTGATTCGCATTGATCCAAGAATTCTGCCAACACTGTTACAATGAGAGCACCTTTTAAATCAGCGACCCACTGAAAATTGGGTAGGGCCTCACTAACCAACCTTTTACTAACTAGTCGGGTAGGCACCAACTGAAACAATGAAGGGCCACATCTTTAACACACTTGCCTTACAGAAACCGATCTTTCCAAAATAGGGTGTTAGAACCATCCCCAATTTGAGTAAGGACTGCCACACTAAACAGATTTCGAACCTCCTTACAAGCCTGAATAGGATAATCAGTCCATGGCTTGCTCAAGTCGCTTTTTGGAGCCACAACCAGCAAACTCTCAAAGCCTAGCCATGAAATCGAAGGTCAATCAAGCCTAAACTGCATAGGTTTTTTGGCCGAGTCACCTTAGGTCAAGCTAGAAGGCAATGTCCTCCTCTGGCATTTTTTTCTTCCTTTCCACAAGAACCCTCTTCGAAGCTTGTCAATAGCTTTGATGGCCCACGTAGGAAGGTCTAGAGCGGTAGCTGCATAAATCAGTTTTGATGTGATCACAAACTGAACATGAATAGACCTCCCAACCCTTGACATAAGCTCCGCTTTCCAGCCAGGCAAGAGAGAGGCTACCCGGTCAACAATAGCTTGAACTTGGTCTCTGGGTAGCTTCTTAATTGAGAGGCAAACCAAGATATTTGCAAGGAAAACTCAAAACGGAACATGGCAACAACTCTTGGACACATGCCAGATTAATAGATTATCATCATTACAGCGGATAGGGAGCACATTACTTTTTTTGCACGTTGGTCTTAAGGCCCGAGGCCACGCCAAAGAGAGTAAGAATGTCCAAGGCTAAGTTGATATCCGAGGCAACTGGCTTTAGAAACAACACTGCATCATCTGCATAGAGGGAGAGCCGATGTTGCATACTCCTGGAAGACAAAGGCTGCAAGCCTGCAACAGCCTCTCTGCTGACTTGCTGAGGCATGCATGATCAGCCTGTTGAGGACATTCACAACCAAGATAAAAAGCATGAAAATAGTCACACTGGGCTTGTTGTGAATGCATTTTTATTTGATACACGTAAAATAGGAACATTCTGGTTTCTGGACTCATTTGACACCAATGAATTTCAGATAATCCTATGGTTGGTTTTGTGGTGGAAACCAGTTCGAATTATGGTCATCTTGTCAAAGATGTTCTTTGCAGGTAATCCATGTTTAATTTTTTCCTTCTCCATCAATCTATCCCTATATCACTTTGACTGCGGAAAATCATGGGCATGTGCATCTTGGCATTGATGAAGTGTGATTAATTTTCTTCTTATGTAGTAGAACTATATATTGAGGACTCATGGAAATTTTTATTGGTAGAAATTTTGTCAAATTAAATTTTAGAAACCGCCGTTGTGAAACATTGTTTGTGGTACCTGTTATTGCTTTATTAGCAGGGAATGACTTGAAGACCACACCACATTAAAGCTATGATTGACTTGTTTCAGCTTGACCTTTTCAGCTGATAGTGTGCTATGTTTTTCAGGTGTATCACTATTTGCAGCCCTCGGGTTTGTTCTCTATGGAGGAAGGTAACCTTTTTCTGGCTTCACTTTGCCCTAACAAATTGATGATATTCTCCTGCAGTTACATTCTTTGCTCGTTTTAACGGGTGTTATATGTGCAGTGGGTCTTACTATACACTGTCCTGATAGAGCATATCAAATGCCTTCTTTTGCTTAGATGGTAGTAGAGTTCTGACCCAATTTCCACTAAAAGATCCAGAGCAAGACTTGCATTCTGTAACCGCCATTTTACAAGCAGAATCAGGATACGTAGAAGTGGTTTTCTACACTTATCATGACTCATAAATATCCATTGCTATACTAGGATGCGAGTGAGATCTCCCCAGCGCATAACTTATACCCTTGCTTCTTGGTTTGTAGGCATATTTTATCATCCTAGCTATGCATGTAGTACAGTTTAACCCTTTCATTTATTGAGATGACTTTTGATGTTCTGTCTGTTTCTGTAGGTTGTTCATGATGTTGCAGCGTTTTCCTGTAGAATCAAAAGGAAGACGAAAGAAATTGCAGGAGGTACGCTTTGGATTCTGCTGGTCTGAATTTTTTGGGGGTATTTCTGTACAAATTATACGCTAATTATGTATTCTGCATACCTCTATACAGGTTGGGTATGTGACTACCATATGCTTTTCTTGTTTCTTGATCAGATGCGTCATGGTAAGCACTTGCATTTTCTTTGGATTGGTCATCATTACTTACTCCATTCCAAATTATAAGACGTTTTGACTTTTGCAGATACATAAGTTTTGTTAAACCCTTAGATATATACTATGTCTAGGTACATACCAAGTTAACTTTCTCGCTCGGGATCTGGCGGTAACCGCTTGGATTTCCCGTTCTCGCTACTACGCGGTTTAAAAAAACGCCAACAGATTTCGAATATTTCGTTTCAAATTTTTGAATTTTAAAAAAAATCATAAAAATTGGAAAAAGTTGTATAAAAAACTAGATATTCTCATGAGTTCAGAAATATATTTTTAAATTAAAAAATCATGTTTTGGTATTAAAAATAAATTTGGTTTACTTTAGACCTATTAACTAAACCCGAACCCGTTAGCTCGACCCAATATATTCTCCACCGCCGAGAAAGAAGTGAAAACCACCGAGAAAGTAGCGAAAACCGCCGAGACAGTGGTGAAAACTGTCGAGAAAAACGAAATACCAGAATTTAAATTTGAAAATTTCAAACCACTCGGGATTAGCGGTTTTCGCTAAAAAACTGTTCTGGGGGATGAGCGAGAAATCACTTTAAAACAGGATGGTGAACCCTGAGTACATGTACATAGTTGTTATAATCGACGCGTGCCAGAAAACGGGCCACGCAGGTGTTGGCCCCAAATTAGACCCGATGTAAACAGTTTCCACTGCACTGTAGCGGCTACAGTTCCTATAGATACATGGGTCCAGTTTAGGAAGGAGTTAAATAGTGTGAATACGCTCCTACAAATAGAGATTGCTTAGGAGCTAATATTGAGTTGGTTTAGGAAATAATATTGGTTTGTTAGGAAAGGATAGTCCAAATCTATAAGGATTTCTCCTATAGAAGGATTGGTTTGTGAGGAAAGGAGAGTCCAAAAACTATAAGGACTCCTCCTTTAGTTTGATTGAAAACCAAGTCCTCTAGGGACTATAAATATAGGAACAATGTAACATTTTAAAGTAAGTAAGGCAAACATTTTGCCTGGCCTGGCCTCAAGGGCTTTCCCTACACGTTCTCTCCCTCACTCGCGGCACGGCTGCCACTCTGCACCCACGCTGCCTTCCCGAAGCCAGAAATTCTTATCCCGACCCCTAATTTCACATTCTTACGGACTTTGCAACCGCAATAGGATCAAAGATTCTACCAATAGTTCTCTCTACGTTTCAAATTCCAAATTATAAGATGCTTTGACTTTTCTAGATGTATATATTTTTTACTATGTATCTAGAGATAGTGTACATCTAAGTGTATAGCAAAAGCTATATATCTAGAAAAGTCAAAATGTCTTAGAATTTGGAATGGAGGTATAAAAGATATGTATCTAGGAAGAGAGGGGTATCAATTATGTTTGCAGGTATGTCAAAGGAATCCGCTGACTTAAGCATGTATATTGCAGATGTGCCTTAATGCGTTTGATAAAGCAGCAGATCTTGATGTTCTGAACCATCCAATCCTGAACTTCTTCTATTACCTGGTATGAATTTTAATGGTGTAAAGTACTTTACCTGACACAGTTAGGATTGCATCAAAGTTTAGATTTTTCTATAACCAAGCGTCTTTTATTTGGTAGTAATTTTAAAATCTATGGTAGGTACTTGCAATAGTTTTAGTTTGATATCCAATAAATCAAAATATCATTGGAGGAGTGTATAGATTATTGCATATGCAGATGCAAGTTTTTTTGTGATCTTTAATGGCACATGGCATATACTTCATTCCAAATTGTAAGTCGTTTTGGCTTTTCTAATGCAAAATGTTTGCTATGCACGTGGATATACACTATGTCTAAATACATAACGACTTACAATTTGGAACTGAGGGAGTACCTTCCAGCCCTTAGTCAAACAGCTAGGGGAATCAAATTATCCTTCTCCGATTTACTGACAGAATCCACCTACTGCGACTGCAGCTGGTTGAGATAGTGCCTTCAGCTCTGGTGCTCTTCATTCTACGGAAACTGCCTCCAAAGCGTGGGATCACACAATACCACCCGATCCATTAGAGAGCAGGCCTTGGGAACAGGCAAAGGTTTTCTGGTGGATAGTGTTACACAACGTGGTAAATACAGAAGGGAGAGTGAAAAGTACCACTCGAGCTTTGCCCAGCTTTTTATACGGAAGTCTTTAGAATCCCAGGTTGAAATTGTGTGTAAAATTGCGATCTCTTTCACTAAGATTTAGAAAATGTAACTTATATAACTTTGTTATTCTCAGTGCGTATCATCTGTTCACATTGCATTAATTGTTTGCATGTTTCTTTTGGGTCTCTGCCTCAACTTTGCTGAACAAGAGCAGCTAATGCTCCTGGAGTGCATGGATGATGTGATTCGCTCACCATCCGTATGTTTGGTTGTTAGGACGAGTAGAGCCTGGTTCAAGACCATATGCAGGTTGAGTATATGCAGACTGAGTTGATGTAATTATACAGTAGCATGCGTGTTTGGTTGGCTGATTCTAATTAGCCAGGATCAACACAACCTATGTTTGGTTTACAAAAATATGCGGACTGAGTTGATGCAATTACACAGTAGCATGCGTGTTTGGTTGGCTGATTCTAATTAGCTAGGATCAACACAACCTATGTTTGGTTTACTTTTGTAAGTTGGGCCCACAATGCTTATGTTTGGTTTGCTTCACTTGTAACGCATGCAATTGAAAAATTACATAGAAATAGAAATGTACATACAACTGAACTATCTAAACACTTGTAAATACATATACTTGTAAAGACATACTACTTATAAATACTTGTACAAACAGCACCGTTTTTGTTCAACTATCTAAACACTTGTAAATACATAAACTTGTAAATAGTTGTAAATAGAGACCAAAACACTTGTAAATAGAGACCATCTGACTTCTAAAAGCAGCAAATCTGACTTCTAAAAGCAGCAAATAGAGACCATCTGACTTGTATCATATTTGTTCTCAAAAGGTAAACAAAACTTCAAACATAGCTTAAATAGAGACCAAAACTTGTAAAATCAGAAATTTTAGTACATGACAGTGAATTTTTTGTTATTAGCCTCAGCTCAATGAAATTTTCCACATGATAGTGTAGCCAGCTACTATATAGAAACATCAGAAATTCAAACAGGGCAGCAAATGTGAACATTGAAACAACAAATAGGACACATCAAATCTGTTCAAAACCATGTCTGTTCAAATGTGAACATGTAAACAACAAATGTGAACATGTAAACAGTAAATCGTGTAGCATATCTGTTCTATAGTACCATATAGGACATCAAAAACAACATAAATGATATCTGTTCTCAAACAACAAATATTAGTAACTGGCTACCTAATTAGGATTAATATCTATTTTCGCTATCATCATTGGCATATCCAATTTGCAAAAATGATAGAGATAGGAGTGTCTTTTCTGAAACTGCCAAAATCAACTGCCCAGAATAGGAGCAAGATTTCGTTGCCCACTGTTCAAAACCAAAAGTCATGTACTGTACATGTCTTGAAATGAGCAGAGGCATTCATCAGCCAAAATCAACTGACTTCTAAAAGCAACAAATAAAGATCATCTGACTTCTAAAAGCAACAAATAGAGACCATCTGACTTGTGTTCTCAAAAAGCAAGTGTTCTCAAAAGGCATCAGATCAAGATGGTAGGAACAGAATAACAAGTGTAGCCTCAAATATCTGAATCCCTTGCAAAACCAGATCAAGTGAATCTGAATGAAGATAGGAACATTAGGACTTGTAAATATGAAATAGTTATTAATATTAGCCTCAGCTCAGTTAAATTGATCCTACATGACAGTGTAACCAGCTCAGTAAATATGAAATAGTTATTAATATAGATAGGAGTATCAGTTCTCAAAAACCAAAACCAAAACCAGATCAAGTGTAGCATATCTGTTCTTAAACACCAAAAACAACAAAACAACATAAAGAACTGTTATTAGTGGCTGGCTAACTGAGTAGGCTTAATATTCACTTTTGTTATCATCATTGGCATAAAGGACACACATCAGATCAAGTGTAGCATATCTGTTCTCAAACAGGGAAATCCATAGGACTCAGGGAAACATCATTGTTCTCAAGTACCAAATCTGTTCTTAATCAGGATAAAGGACAGACACATCAAATAAATTGTAGCATATCTGTTCTTAAACAGGGAAACCCATAGAACTCAGGAATACATCATTGTTCTTAAGTAGCATCTAGTATAGATGGAATAGAGCAAGTGGACCAAATCTGTTCTTAAATAGTATAGATGCCCTAAACCCATAGACCCATAGAACTCAGGGATACATCATTGTTTTAGACAGATCAGATCACATCAGTTGTGGTAGTGCTTGGCTAGGAAAGTCTTGAGCCATAGGTCATGATCATCAGGAGTCATGTCTAGGAACACCAGGGAGGTGGCCTTGTGCTCCATCATGTGGTTTAGGGCATACATGAGAGCCTCCCTAGAGAACCCAGGACAATTGATTACAACATTGTAGATCCTAGGTGCTACTTCAGCATGGATGCTTTCACGGACAGCAACAACAACATCAGATACAACCTCTTTCATCCCATTGAACACAACAACATCTTCATCAGTCATGTACCTCTTCCTCTTCCCTAAGTTGGACATAGGCTTGGTATCAATGGAGTCACCAGGGGTACCCTTATCAACAGTCTTTCCCTTGCCAGTTAGATTGGAAGCATCAACAAACTCTAAGGTCACTTCAATGCCATCATCTAGGATGTCAACAATGTCACTTGGCTTGCCCAAAGGCTCATTTGAACCCATTGCAAACCTATCAGTGGCAACCTAAAAGGGAAATAGGGTCAAACCTTTTCCTAAATAATTTTGGTGGTTGAATTGCCCAACACAAACAATTGGACTAACTAGTTTGCTCTAGAATATATGTTCTACAGGTGCCAAAGGTTCACAACAAACCAATAAAAAGTCCAAGAAAGGGTTCAAATAAAAGAGCAAAAGACAACCGAAGGCTGCCCTGGTCTGGCGCATCGGACAGTGTCCGGTGCACCAGGGAGATCAACTCCGAACTTGCCACCTTCGAGAATTTGGGGAGCCGCTCCGCTATAATTCATCGGACTATCCGGTGTAGCACCAGACTATCCGGTGTGCCAGCAGGAGCAACGGCTAGCGCACCAATGGTCGTCTGCAAAAGGTGAACAGTGAGCTACAGTGCGCGGACTGCGCGCGCAGAAGTCAGAGCAGGCGCAGAAGGCGCACCGGACAGTGAACATGACCTGTCCGATGCACCACCGGACTGTCCGGTGGCCCAGATGTCAGAAGCTCCAACGGTGGAACCCTAACGGTTGGGTGACGTGGCTGGCGCACCGGACAGTGTCCCATGGCGCACCGGACTATCCGGTGCGCCCGTCGACAGCAGAGTTCCCCAGCGGCCATTTTGGTGGGTGGGGCTATAAATACCCCCAACCACCACACATTCAAGGCATCCAAGTTTTCAGCCATTGCATTCAATACAAGAGCTCTAGACTCCACTCCAAGACACAAACAAGAGATCAAATCCTCTCCCAAGTCCAAAGATCATTCCAATCAAATAGTGACTAGTGAGAGAGAGATATTTGTGTTCATTTGAGTTCTTGCGCTTGGATCACTTTTCTTCTTCCTCATTTCTTGTTCCCAAGTCATTTGTAATCAAGGCAAGAGACACCAATTGTGTGGTGGTCCTTGTGGGGACTAAGTGTCCCGATTGATTGAGAAGAGAAGCTCACTCGGTCTAGGTGACCGTTTGAGAGAGGGAAAGGGTTGAAAGAGACCCGGTCTTTGTGACCACCTCAACGGGGACTAGGCCTTCGAGGGCCAAACCTCGGTAAAACAAATCACCGTGTCACTCTCGCTATTTGCTTGTGATTTGTTTTCGCCCTCTCTTTCGGACTCGGTTTTATTTCTAACGCTAACCCCGGCTTGTAGTGTGTGCTTAAGTTTATAATTTTTAGATTCCGCCTATTCACCCCCCTCTAGGTGACTTTCAATTGGTATCAGAGCCCGGTACTTCATTAGAGCCTAACCGCTCGAAGTGATATCGGGAGATCACGCGAAGAAGGAGGTCATGACCGGCGAGAAGCCCGCTACAAGCCACGGGAAGACTCCATCGGGAGAGTCCGGCAACAAGGGGAAGGGATCCCCTTCACACAATAAGTCACATTGGAGCGGAGAGAAGAAAAAGAAGATGAAGAAGGTGGTCTACTACGAGACTGATTCTTCATCGCCATCCACCTCCGGCTCCGATGCGCCGTCCGTCACTTCTAAGCGCCATGAGCGCAAGAAGTTTAGTAAGATCCCCTTACATTACCCTCGCATTTCCAAACATACTCCATTACTTTCCGTCCCTTTAGGCAAACCACCGATGTTTGACGGTGAAGATTATTTTAGGTGGAGTGATATGATGAGATATCACCTAACCTCACTCCACAAAAGCATATGGGACATTGTTGAATTTGGAGTACAGGTACCTTCCGTAGGGGATGAAGATTATGATGCGGGCGAAGTCGCCCAAATCCTACACTTTAATTCCCAAGCAACTACTATACTCCTCACCTCTCTAAGTCGAGAGGAGTATAATAAGATGCAAGGGTTGAAAAGTGCTAAAGAGATTTGGGACGTACTAAAGACCGCGCAAGAAGGAGACGATGTGACCAAGATCACCAAGATGGAAACGATCGAGGGGGAGCTTGGTCGGTTCATGCTCAACCAAGGGGAGGAGCCACAGGCTATGTACAACCGGCTCAAAACCTTGGTGAACCAAGTGCACAACCTCGGGAGCACCAAATGGGATGACCATGAAATGGTCAAGGTTATTCTAAGATCACTTGTATTTCTTAATCCTACTCAAGTTCAATTAATTCGTGGTGATCCTAGATATAAGCTAATGTCTCCCGAGGAAGTGATAGGAAAGTTTGTGAGCTTTGAGTTGATCAAAGGCTCCAAACAAATCATCGAGCGAGGTGCCACCTCCACACCCAAGGTGCAACCCGTTGCCTTCAAAGCAATGGAGGAGAAGAAAGAAGAGTCTACATCAAGTAGGCTCCCCATCGACGCCTCCAAGCTCGACAATGAGAAGATGGCTTTAATCATCAAAAGCTTTCGCCAAAACCTCAAGCAAAGGAAGGGGAAAGACTACAAGCCCCGTTCCAAGAAAGTTTGCTACAAGTGTGGTAAGCCCGGTCATTTTATCGCTAAATGTCCTTTGTCTAGTGATAGTGACAGGGATAACGACAAGAAGGGAAAGAGGAGAGAAAAGAAGAGATACTACAAGAAGAAGGGTGGCGATGCCCATGTTTGCTGGGAGTGGGACTCCGATGAGAGCTCCACCGACTCCTCCTCCGACGAGGACGCCACAAACATCGTCGTCAACAAGGGACTCCTCTTCCCCAACGTCGGCCACAAGTGCCTCATGGCAAGGGACGGCAAAAAGAAGGTAAAATCTAGAGCCTCCACTAAATATGCAACATCTAGTGATGAGGAGAACTCTAGTGATGATGAGGATAATTTACTTGCCCTTTTTGCCAACCTCAACATGCAACAAAAGGAGAAATTAAATGAATTGATAGGAGCTATTCATGAGAAGGATGAACTCTTGGATAGCCAAGAGGACTTTCTAATTAAAGAAAATAAGAAGCATGTTAAGGTTAAAAATGCATATGCTCATGAAGTAGAGAAGTGTGAAAAATTAACTAGTGAGCTAAGCACTTGCCATGATGTTATTTCCAACCTTAGAGATGAGAATGCTAAATTAAGTGCTAAGGTTGAGAATTTAAATGTTTGTGATGATTCTCTTGTTAGTCTTAGAAATGATAATGCTAGTTTGATTACTAAGATTGACAAGTTGAATGCATCACTCTCTAGCCTTAAGATTGAGAATGATAAATTAATTATTAAGGCTAAAGATTTAAATGTTTGCAATGATGCTGTTTCCAATCTTAGAAATGAAAATGCCATGTTACATGCTAAGATTGATGAATTAAATGTTTGCAAACCCTCTACATCTAGTGTTGATCATGTTACTATTTGTACTAGATGTAGAGATATTAATGTTGATGCTATTCATGATCACCTTGCTATGATTAAACAACAAAATGATCATATAGCTAAACTAGATGCTAAAATTGTTGAGCATGACTTAGAAAATAAAAAATTTAAATTTGCTAGAAGCATGCTCTATAGTGGGAGACGCCCAGGCATTAAGGATGGCATTGGCTTCCAACAGGGAGGCAATGTCAAAATTAATGCCCCTAAAAGATTGTCTAATTTTGTTAAGGGCAAGGCTCCCATGCCCCATGATAACGAGGGCTATATTTTATATCCTGCTGGTTATCCTGAGGATAAGATTAGGAGAATTCATGCTAAGAAGACCCATTCTGTTTCTCACCATGCGTTTATTTATAAGAATGAGGCTTCTAGCTCTAGGCGTTCTAACCATGTTAAAATGCCTAAAAGGAAACCTCCTATTGCATCAAATGAACCTAATATTTCATTTAAGACTTTTGATGCTTCTTATGTGCTCACTAACAAATCAGGCAAAGTAGTTGCCAAATATGTTGGGGGGGGGGGGAAACACAAGGAGTCAAAGACTTGTGTTTGGGTACCCAAGGTGTTTGTTTCTAATGTCAAAGGACCCAAAACCGTTTGGGTACCTAAGAACAAGGCCTAAATTTGTTTTGTAGGTTTATGCATCCGGGGGCTCAAGTTGGATCATTGATAGCGGGTGCACAAACCACATGACTGGGGAGAAAAAGATGTTCTCCTCCTATGAGAAAAACCAAGATCCCCAAAGAGCTATCACATTCGGGGATGGAAATCAAGGTTTGGTCAAAGGACTTGGTAAAATTGCTATATCACCTGACCATTCTATTTCCAATGTTTTTCTTGTAGATTCTTTAGACTATAACTTGCTTTCAGTTTCTCAATTATAAAAAATGGGCTACAATTGTCTTTTTACGGATATAGGTGTTACTGTCTTTAGAAGAAGTGATGATTCAATAGCATTTAAGGGAGTATTAGAGGGTCAGCTATGCTTAGTTGATTTCAATAGAGCTGAACTCGATACTTGCTTAATTGCTAAGACTAATATGGGTTGGCTCTGGCATCGCCGACTAGCACACGTTGGGATGAAGAATCTTCACAAGCTTCTAAAGGGAGAACACATTTTGGGACTAACAAATGTTTATTTTGAGAAAGACAAGATTTGTAGCGCATGTCAAGCAGGGAAGCAAGTTGGTGTTCATCATCCACACAAGAACATCATGACGACTGACAGGCCGCTTGAGCTGCTCCACATGGATCTATTCGGCCTGATAGCTTACATAAGCATCGGCGGGAGTAAGTACTGTCTAGTTATTGTGGATGATTATTCTCGCTTCACTTGGGTGTTCTTTTTGCAGGAAAAATCACAAACCCAAGAGACCTTAAAGGGATTCTTGAGACGGGCTCAAAATAAGTTCGGCTTATGGATCAAAAAGATTAGAAGCGACAATGGTACAGAGTTCAAGAACTCACAAATTGAAGGCTTTCTTGAGGACGAGGGCATCAAGCATGAGTTCTCTTCTCCCTACATGCCACAACAAAATGGTGTAGTGGAGAGGAAGAATAGAACTCTACTTGACATGGCGAGGACCATGCTTGATGAGTACAAGACACCGGACCAGTTTTGGGCCGAGGCGATTAACACCGCCTGCTACTCCATCAACCAGTTATATCTACACCAAATCCTCAAGAAGACATCATATAAACTCCTCACTGGTAAAAAGCCCAATGTTTCATATTTTAGAGTCTTTGGTAGCAAATGTTTTATTCTTGTTAAAAGAGGTAGAAAATCTAAATTTGCTCCTAAGGCTGTAGAAGGCTTTTTACTTGGTTATGATTCAAACACAAGGGCATATAGAGTCTTTAACAAGTCCACTGGACTAGTTGAAGTTTCTTGTGACATTGTGTTTGATGAGACTAACGGTTCTCAAGTAGAGCAAGTTGATCTTGATGAGCTAGATGATGAAGAGGCTCCGTGCGTCGCGCTAAGGAACATGTCCATTAGGGATGTGTGTCCTAAGGAATCCGAAGAGCCTCCACAAGCACAAGATCAACCATCTTCCTCCATGCAAGCATCTCCACCAACTCAAGATGAGGATCAAGCTCAAAATGATGAAAATGAAGATCAAGAGGAGCCACCTCAAGAGGAGGACAATGATCAAGGGGGAGATGCTAATAAACAAGACAAGGAAGATGATGAGGGTCCAAGGCTGCCACACCCAAGAGTCCATCAGGCGATTCAAAGAGATCACCCCGTGAACACCATCCTCGGCGACATTCATAAGGGGGTAACCACTCGATCTCGAGTCGCTCATTTTTGTGAACATTACTCTTTTGTTTCCTCTATTGAGCCACACAGGGTAGAGGATGCACTTAAAGATTCGATTCGGTGCTGGCGATGCAAGAGGAGCTCAACAACTTTACGAGGAATGAGGTATGGCATTTGGTTCCACATCCTAATCAAAATGTTGTAGGTACCAAGTGGGTATTCTGCAACAAGCAAAATGAGCATGGTGTGGTGACAAGGAACAAAGCACGACTTGTGGCCAAGGGTTATTCACAAGTCGAAGGTTTGGATTTTGGTGAAACCTATGCACCCGTAGCTAGGCTTGAGTCAATTCGCATATTACTTGCCTATGCTACTTACCATGGCTTTAAGCTCTATCAAATGGACGTGAAGAGTGCCTTCCTCAATGGACCAATCAAGGAGGTCTATGTTGAGCAACCTCCCGGCTTTGAAGATAGTGAGTACCCTAATCATGTTTACAAACTCTCTAAGGCGCTTTATGGGCTCAAGCAAGCCCCAAGAGCATGGTATGAATGTCTAAGAGATTTTCTTATCACTAATGGCTTCAAAGTCAGAAAAGCCGATCCTACTCTCTTTACTAAAACTATTGCAAATGATTTGTTTGTATGCCAAATTTATGTTGATGATATTATATTTGGGTCTACTAACAAATCTAGTTGTGAAGAGTTTAGTAGGATCATGGTACAAAAATTCGAGATGTCTATGATGGGGGAGTTGAAGTATTTCTTAGGATTTCAAGTGAAGCAACTCCAAGAGGACACCTTCATCAGCCAAATGAAGTACATTCAAGATATACTCACCAAGTTTGGAATGGAGGATGCCAAGCCCATCAAGACACCCATGGGAACCAATGGGCATCTCGACCTCATTGAAAGGGAAATGTGCCCTTGGGCCATTTCTAAGTATTTTGGTGATTGAGTGACAACACAAGTGCTTAAATGTAAATCAATGCCCATGGTTGAACAAAGTGCAAATCTGCAGCAAAGGTATGTTTCTAAGTCTTAGTACATTGGTTTTGTGTACTAATATATTTATCTAAGTGTAAGAAACAGAAAGAAGAAGAAAAGAAAAGAAGTGGAGAGTGGCTGTGTGCAGTCAAAGGCTGTTTCGGGCTGGGGCACCGGACTGTCCGGTGTGCACCGGACAGTGTCCGGTGCGCCAGACCAGCGTGGAGCAAACCAGCCGCTCTCGGGTTTTTCTCCGGCGACTTCGGCTAAAATTCACCGGACTGTCCGGTGTGCACCGGACTGTCCGGTGAGCCAACGGTCGGCCGGGCCAACGGTCGGCCGCGCGATCGGCGCGCGACACGTGGCCGAGCCAACGGTCAGAAAGGTACACCGGACTGTCCGGTGTGCACCGGACATGTCCGGTGCGCCAACTGTGCGCAGATCTGCATCAGAAAGCAACGGTCGGATGAGCTTTTTATGGAAACAAATCGGGCACCGGACAGTGTCCGGTGTGCACCGGACTGTCCGGTGCGCCCGACGACAGAAGGCAAAGATAGCCTTCCAGATGTGTTCTCAACGGCTCCTAGCTGCCTTGGGGCTATAAAAGGGACCCCTAGGCGCATGGAGGAGAACACCAAGCATTCCTACAACCCTTCTAAGCACCAAGACATTGATCTAGCGCATTCGATTCATTGTGATAGCATATAGAGCTCTTGTGGAGTTGTGTACTCTTTGAGTTGTGTTGCGAGCTCTTATTGCTGCTTGTGTGCGTGTTGCTCTGATCTTTTGAAGTCTTGTGTGCGTTGCTCATTCCCTCCCTTGCTCCGTGATTCTCTGTGAACATCTTTTGTAAGGGCGAGAGGCTCCAAGTTGTGGAGATTCCTCGCAAACGGGATTGAGAAAAGAAAAGCAAGAACACCGTGGTATTCAAGTTGATCATTGGATCACTTGAGAGGAGTTGAGTGCAACTCTCGTCCGTTGGGACGCCACAACGTGGAGTAGGCAAGTTTTGTACTTGGCCGAACCACGGGATAACCACCGTGTCATCTCTGTGATTGATTTCTTGCGGTTATTGTGTTTTGACTCCTCTCTAGCCACTTGGCCATAATTGTGCTAACACTTAACAAGTTTTTGTGGCTTAAGTTTTGAAGTTTTACAGGATCACCTATTCACCCCCCCTCTAGGTGCTCTCAATTGGTATCAGAGCCGTTCTCTTCAAGAAAGGGACTAATCGCCCGAAGAGATGGATCCTAAGGGGAAGGGAATCGTGATCAACGATAAGGAGAAGGAGTCCTTCGTCAACGAGCCCAAAGATGACAAGCCTAACGACTCTGGCTCGGGTCATAGACGGAAGGAAGGAAAGAAGAAGACAAGGCGCATCAAGGAGATCGTCTACTACGACGACAGTGATGAGTCTACTTCTTCCCAAAAGGACGACGACCACAACGACTACGAGCAAAGGAAACCGGTCAATTCTAACTTTTCCTTTGACTACTCTCGCATTCCGCAAAGTTCAAATTCACATTTGCTTTCCATTCCACTCGGTAAGCCCCCACACTTTGATGGGGAGGACTACGGATTTTGGAGCCACAAAATGCGTAGTCACCTATTCTCTCTCCATCCTAGTATATGGGAGATTGTAGATAGTGGAATGCACTTTAATAGTTCGGATAGTCCTATATTCATTAATGAGCAAATCCATAAGAATGCACAAGCTACTACTGTTCTTCTAGCTTCATTGTGCAGGGATGAATATAACAAGGTGAGTGGCTTGGATAACGCCAAGCAAATCTGGGATACCCTCAAGATCTCTCACGAGGGAAATGACGCTACCTTGCTCACCAAAATGGAGTTGGTGGAGGGCGAGCTTGGACGGTTCGCGATGATAAGGGGCGAGGAGCCAACTCAAACATACAACCGGCTCAAGACCCTTATCAACAAAATAAGGAGCTACGGAAGCACGCGATGGACGGACCACGACGTCGTCCGCCTAATGCTAAGGTCCTTTACCGTTCTTGATCCTCATTTGGTGAATAATATTCGTGAGAATCCCAGGTACACCAAAATGTCGCCCGAAGAAATTCTTGGGAAGTTCGTAAGCGGGCGAATGATGATCAAGGAGGCAAGATACGTGGACGACGCGTTGAACGGTCCCATCCATGAGCCTCAACCCATTGCTCTCAAGGCAACAAGGAGCAAAGAAGCGCTACCAAGCAAGGTGGCGCAAGTTGAGGCGGCCGGGCTAAATAATGAGGAGATGGCCCTCATCATTAAGCGCTTCAAGACGGTGCTAAAGGGTCACAAGGGGCAGCCAAGCAAGACCAAGACGAAGGGGAAGCGCTCATGCTTCAAGTGCGGTAAGATTGGTCATTTTATCGCTAACTGCCCCGATAATGATAGTGACCAGGAAAAGGGAAACAAGAGGGAAAAGAAGAAGCATTACAAGAAGGCAAAGGGCGAGGCGCATCTAGGCAAGGAGTGGGACTCGGATTGCTCCTCTTCCGACTCCGACAATGAAGGACTCGCCGCCACCGCCTTCAACAAATCAACCCTCTTCCCCAACGAGCGTCACACATGCCTTATGGCAAGGGAGAAGAAGGTATGTACTCGCAACTCTACCTATGCTTCTTCAAGTAAGGACGAATCTAGTGATGAGGATGAAGTAGATTATTCATGTTTGTTCAAGGGCTTAGATAGATCTAAGATAGACAAAATTAATGAATTAATTGATGCCTTGAATGAAAAGAATATACTTTTAGAAAAGCAAGAGGATTTGTTATATGAAGAACATGATAAGTTTGTAGAGGCTCAAAAATCCCTTGCATTAGAAATTAAGAGAAATGAAATGCTTGCTTGTGAAGTGTCAACATGCCATGATTTTATTTCTAACTTAAAGAGCATAAACGATGATTTAAATGCTAAACTAGTAGAAGCAAATAAATCCAACTCTTGTGTTGAAAATGTTGAAATTTGCACTAGGTGTAAGGATATAGACATTGATGCTTGTAGTGAACACCTAGTTTCAATTTCCAAGCTTAATGATGAATTAGCTAGTCTTAATGCTCAACTTAAGACTAGCAAAAGTAATTTTGATAAACTAAAATTTGCTAGGGATGCCTACACGGTTGGTAGACACCCCTCAATTAAGGATGGACTTGGCTTCAAGAGGGAAGTCAAGAACTTAACAAGCCATAAGGCTCCCATTCCCACTAAGGAGAAAGGGAAGGCTCCTATGGCTACTAGTGCTAAAAGGAACCATGCCTTTTTATATCATGATAGGAGATATTCTAGAAATGCTTTTAGAGGTCATGATGTTTTTGGTTCACATGCTTATGACTCTTATGCTATGACTGCTCCTAGTTCTCATGTTATGCCTGGTAGAAATGTGCTTAGAAGAAATGTTGTTCATCAAATGCCTAGGAGAAATGTTGTTCATAATGCTCCTAGGAAAGTAGTGAATGAACCTTCTACAATTTACTGTGCTTTAAATGCTTCCTTTGCTATTTGTAGAAAGGATAAGAAAATTGTTGCTAGGAAGTTAGGGGCAAAATGCAAGGGAGACAAAACTTGCATTTGGGTCCCTAAGAATATTTGTGCTAACCTTGTAGGACCCAACATGAGTTGGGTACCTAAGTCCCAAGCCTAAATTTGCCTTGCAGGTTTATGCATCCGGGGGTTCAAGCTGGATTATTGACAGCGGATGCACAAACCATATGACGGGGGAGAAGAAGATGTTCACCTCCTACGTCAAGAATAAGGATTCCCAAGATTCAATCATATTCGGTGATGGGAATCAAGGCAAGGTAAAAGGGTTAGGTAAAATTGCAATTTCTAATGAGCACTCTATCTCTAATGTGTTTTTAGTAGAGTCTCTTGGTTATAATTTGCTATCTGTTAGTCAATTATGCAACATGGGGTATAACTGTCTATTTACGAATGTAGATGTGTCTGTCTTTAGAAGAAGTGATGGTTCACTAGCTTTTAAGGGTGTATTAGACGACAAACTTTATTTAGTTGATTTTGCAAAAGAAGAGTCCGGTCTAGATGCATGCTTAATAGCTAAGACTAGCATGGGCTGGCTGTGGCATCGCCGCTTAGCACATGTGGGGATGAAGAACCTTCACAAGCTTCTAAAGGGAGAACACGTGATAGGTCTAACTAATGTTCAATTCGAAAAAGATAGACCTTGTGCAGCTTGTCAAGCAGGGAAACAGGTGGGAGGCTCTCATCACACCAAAAATGTGATGACGACATCAAGACCCTTGGAGATGCTGCATATGGACCTTTTTGGACCCGTCGCCTATCTGAGCATAGGAGGAAGTAAGTATGGTTTAGTTATTGTTGATGACTTTTCCCGCTTCACTTGGGTGTTCTTTTTGCAGGAAAAGTCCGAAACCCAAGGGACCCTCAAACGCTTCCTCAGGAGAGCTCAAAATGAGTTTGAGCTCAAAGTGAAGAAGATAAGGAGCGACAACGGATCCGAGTTCAAGAACCTTCAAGTGGAGGAGTTCCTTGAAGAGGAAGGGATCAAGCACGAGTTCTCCGCTCCCTACACACCACAACAAAATGGTGTGGTAGAGAGGAAGAACAGGACGCTCATCGATATGGCGAGGACGATGCTAGGAGAGTTCAAGACCCCCGAGTGCTTTTGGACGGAAGCCGTTAACACTGCTTGCCACGCCATCAACAGGGTCTACCTTCATCGCCTCCTCAAGAAGACGTCGTATGAGCTACTAACCGGTAACAAACCCAATGTATCGTACTTTCGTGTATTTGGGAGTAAATGCTACATTCTAGTGAAGAAGGGTAGGAATTCTAAGTTTGCTCCCAAAGCTGTAGAAGGGTTTTTGTTAGGTTATGACTCAAATACAAAGGCGTATAGAGTCTTCAACAAATCATCGGGTTTGGTTGAAGTCTCTAGCGACGTTGTATTTGATGAGACTAATGGCTCTCCAAGAGAGCAAGTTGTTGATGGTGATAATGTAGATGAAGAAGATGTTCCAGCGGCCGCCATACGAACCATGGCGATTGGAGAAGTGCGGCCACAGGAACAAGATGAACGAGATCAACCTTCCTCCTCAACTATGGTGCATCCCCAAACCGAAAATGACGAACAGGTACCTCAAGTGGAGGCGCTTGATCAAGGGGGAGCACAAGATGATCAAGTAATGGAGGAAGAAGCGCAACCGGCACCTCCAACCCAAGTTCGAGCGATGATTCAAAGGGATCATCCCGTCGACCAAATTCTGGGTGACATTAGCAAGGGAGTAACTACTCGATCTCGACTAGTTAATTTTTGTGAACATTACTCCTTTGTCTCTTCTATTGAGCCTTTCAGGGTAGAGGAGGCCTTGCTAGATCCAGACTGGGTGTTGGCCATGCAGGAGGAGCTCAACAACTTCAAAAGAAATGAAGTTTGGACACTGGTGCCTCGTCCGAAGCAAAATGTTGTGGGAACCAAGTGGGTGTTCCGCAACAAACAGGACGAGCACGGGGTGGTGACGAGGAACAAGGCTCGACTTGTGGCAAAAGGTTATGCCCAAGTCGCAGGTTTGGACTTTGAGGAGACTTTCGCTCCTGTGGCTAGGCTAGAGTCCATTCGTATCTTGCTAGCATATGCCGCTCACCATTCTTTCAGGTTGTACCAAATGGATGTGAAGAGCGCTTTCCTCAACGGGCCAATCAAGGAGGAGGTGTACGTAGAACAACCCCCTGGCTTCGAGGATGAACGGTACCCCGACCATGTGTGTAAGCTCTCTAAGGCACTCTATGGACTTAAGCAAGCCCCAAGAGCATGGTATGAATGCCTTAGAGACTTTTTAATAGCTAATGCTTTCAAGGTTGGGAAAGCCGATCCAACTCTTTTTACAAAGACATGTGATGGTGATTTGTTTGTGTACCAAATTTATGTCGATGACATAATATTTGGTTCTACTAACCAAAAGTCTTGTGAAGAGTTTAGCAGGGTGATGACGCAGAAATTCGAGATGTCGATGATGGGCGAGTTGAACTACTTCCTTGGGTTCCAAGTGAAGCAACTCAAGGACGGCACCTTCATCTCCCAAACGAAGTACACGCAAGATCTGCTAAAGCGGTTTGGGATGAAGGATGCCAAGCCCGCAAAGACTCCGATGGGAACCGACGGACACACCGACCTCAACAAAGGAGGTAAGTCCGTTGAGCAAAAAGCATACCGGTCAATGATAGGGTCATTACTTTACTTATGTGCTAGTAGACCGGATATTATGCTTAGCGTATGCATGTGTGCTAGATTTCAATCCGATCCTAAGGAGTGTCACTTAGTGGCGGTGAAGCGGATTCTTAGATATTTGGTTGCTACGCCTTGCTTCGGGCTCTGGTATCCAAAGGGGTCTACCTTTGACTTGGTTGGATACTCAGATTCCGACTATGCTGGATGTAAGGTCGATAGGAAGAGTACATCGGGGACGTGCCAATTCTTAGGAAGGTCCCTTGTGTCATGGAATTCTAAGAAACAAACTTCCGTTGCCCTATCCACCGCTGAGGCCGAGTATGTTGCCGCAGGACAGTGCTGCGCGCAACTACTTTGGATGAGGCAAACTCTCCGGGACTTTGGCTACAATCTGAGCAAAGTCCCACTCCTATGTGATAATGAGAGTGCTATCCGCATGGCGGAGAATCCTGTTGAGCACAGCCGCACAAAGCACATAGACATCCGGCATCACTTTTTGAGAGACCACCAGCAAAAGGGAGATATCGAAGTGTTTCATGTTAGCACCGAGAACCAGCTAGCCGATATCTTCACTAAGCCTCTAGATGAGAAGACCTTTTGCAGGTTGCGTAGTGAGCTAAATGTCTTAGATTCGCGGAACCTGGATTGAATTGTAGCATACATGTATTTATGCTTTTGATCATGTTCCTTTTTGCATTTTGTTGCTTATTATGGTGCTCAAGTTGTACAAACACTCCCTGGACCTCACAAGTCCGTTGCAAAGTGATGCACATGTTTAGGGGGAGATGTGTTACAACTTGACCCTTTGAGACTAACCATGTGCTTGAGTTTGATGATCTAGTCTCGAAGGAGGATTGAAAGGGAAAAGGTGGACTTGGACCATGAAAGACTTCCACTGCACTCCGATGAGAGGGTAACTTATTCCAAGTTCATCTCATGAACTCTTATTGCCATTTGATCTTAATTGAAGACTTTAGTAAGGCAATGGGGTTATAAGGCCAAGATTGATCCCGTTTTGGTGCTTGATGCCAAAGGGGGAGAAAATAAAGGCCAAAGTGATAAATGGATCAGCTACCACTTGAGAGATTTTGAAAATAGTAGAATAGAGTTTTTGTTGTGTCAAAAGCTTTTATTGTCTCTATTGTCAAAAATTGGCTTCTTGTGGGGAGAAGTGTTGATTATGGGAAATAGGGGGAGTTTTTGAAATCTTTGATCAATCTCTTTTGGAATGACTCTCTTTATGCCTCAACATGTGTGTTTGACATAGAAATAGAGGTTTGAGTTTGATTTGCAAAAAAAAAAAAACAAACCAAGTGGTGGCAAAGGATGATCCATATATGCCAAAATTGAATCAAAACCAATTTGAGTTTTTATTTGGAGTGATTTTGCACTTGTTCTATCTACTTTATGTTGTGTTGGCATAAATCACCAAAAAGGGGGAGATTGAAAGGGAAATGTGCCCTTGGGCCATTTCTAAGTATTTTGGTGATTGAGTGACAACACAAGTGCTTAAATGTAAATCAATGCCCATGGTTGAACAAAGTGCAAATCTGCAGCAAAGGTATGTTTCTAAGTCTTAGTACATTGGTTTTGTGTACTAATATATTTATCTAAGTGTAAGAAACAGAAAGAAGAAGAAAAGAAAAGAAGTGGAGAGTGGCTGTGTGCAGTCAAAGGCTGTTTCGGGCTGGGGCACCGGACTGTCCGGTGTGCACCGGACAGTGTCCGGTGCGCCAGACCAGCGTGGAGCAAACCAGCCGCTCTCGGGTTTTTCTCCGGCGACTTCGGCTAAAATTCACCGGACTGTCCGGTGTGCACCGGACTGTCCGGTGAGCCAACGGTCGGCCGGGCCAACGGTCGGCCGCGCGATCGGCGCGCGACACGTGGCCGAGCCAACGGTCAGAAAGGTACACCGGACTGTCCGGTGTGCACCGGACATGTCCGGTGCGCCAACTGTGCGCAGATCTGCATCAGAAAGCAACGGTCGGATGAGCTTTTTATGGAAACAAATCGGGCACCGGACAGTGTCCGGTGTGCACCGGACTGTCCGGTGCGCCCGACGACAGAAGGCAAAGATAGCCTTCCAGATGTGTTCTCAACGGCTCCTAGCTGCCTTGGGGCTATAAAAGGGACCCCTAGGCGCATGGAGGAGAACACCAAGCATTCCTACAACCCTTCTAAGCACCAAGACATTGATCTAGCGCATTCGATTCATTGTGATAGCATATAGAGCTCTTGTGGAGTTGTGTACTCTTTGAGTTGTGTTGCGAGCTCTTATTGCTGCTTGTGTGCGTGTTGCTCTGATCTTTTGAAGTCTTGTGTGCGTTGCTCATTCCCTCCCTTGCTCCGTGATTCTCTGTGAACATCTTTTGTAAGGGCGAGAGGCTCCAAGTTGTGGAGATTCCTCGCAAACGGGATTGAGAAAAGAAAAGCAAGAACACCGTGGTATTCAAGTTGATCATTGGATCACTTGAGAGGAGTTGAGTGCAACTCTCGTCCGTTGGGACGCCACAACGTGGAGTAGGCAAGTTTTGTACTTGGCTGAACCACGGGATAACCACCGTGTCATCTCTGTGATTGATTTCTTGCGGTTATTGTGTTTTGACTCCTCTCTAGCCACTTGGCCATAATTGTGCTAACACTTAACAAGTTTTTGTGGCTTAAGTTTTGAAGTTTTACAGGATCACCTATTCACCCCCCCTCTAGGTGCTCTCACTCGACACGGGAGGTAAATCTGTAGATCAAAAGGTATACCGGTCGATGATAGGATCTTTACTCTATTTATGTGCATCTCGACCGGACATTATGCTTTTCCGTATGCATGTGTGCAAGGTTCCAAGCCGATCCTAAGGAAATTCACCTTAGGGCCGTAAAGCGAATCTTGAGATATTTACTTCATACACCTAAGTTTGGTCTTTGGTACCCCAAGGGATCCTCTTTTGATTTATTAGGATATTCAGATGCTGATTGGGCAGGGTGTAAAATTGATAGGAAGAGCACATCAGGGACTTGTCAGTTTTTGGGAAGATCCCTGCTATCTTGGGCTTCAAAAAAACAAAACTCAGTAGCTCTTTCTACCGCCAAAGCCGAGTATATTGCCGCAGGCCATTGTTGCGTGCAATTGATTTGGATGAGGCAAACCCTTAGGGACTATGGTTACAAATTAACTAAAGTTCCTCTCCTATGTGATAATGAGAGTGCAATCCACATGGCGGATAATTCCGTTGAACACAGCCGCACTAAGCACATAGCCATTCGATATCACTTTTTGAGAGATCACCAACAAAGGAGGGATATCGAGATAGCCTATATCAACACTAAAGATCAATAAGCTGATATCTTTACCAAGCCACTAGATGAGAAAACCTTCACCAAACTTAGGAATAAGCTAAATATTCTCGATTCTTGGAATTTTGATTGATACTTTGCACACATAGCTCATTTATATATCTTTGATCATATCTCTTTTATGTCTATGACTAATGTGTTTTCAAGTGTATTATTATGCTTAGTCATAGAATTGAAAGGGAAATGGAGTATTCGGCAAAGACGACGCTTCCACTCAACTCCATCGGTATTATTTACTCTTTGCCGATATTCCGCCATCTCTCCACAATTGGTATAATCTTCACTCATATTTATTTGTTTGCCATTAGGGAGAAAGTAAAAGGGCTTATATTTCACTCAAGTATCCGTTTTTGGCGATTCATGCCAAAGGGGGAGAAAGTATTAGCCCAAAGCAAAAGGACCGCACCACCACCAACAATTTTTAAAATGAAAAAATGAAGTTTTCAAATTGGTATCTTAATATGTTTTCAAAAGGGGGAGAAAGTACTAGTATCTTCAAAAATTTGTAAAACCCTCTTGAACACTAAGAGGAGAATTTCATTGAGGGGGAGTTTTGTTTTAGTCAAAGGAAAAGCATTTGAAACAGGGGGAGAAAATTTCAAATTTTGAAAATGCTTCTTTCAATCTTATTCATATACCTTTGACTATTTGCAAAAAGGATTTTGAAAAGAATTTACCAAAGAATTTACAAAAACAAAACTCGTGGTGCAAATGTGGTCCAAAATTTTAAATAAGAAGAAAACAATCCATGCATATCTAGTAGAAATAAATATTGGTTTCACTTCAAGCAACCTTTGCACTTACCTTATGCAAACTAGTTTATTTCTGCACTTTTATATTTGCTTTGGTTTGTGTTGGCATCAATCACCAAAAAGGGGGAGATTGAAAGGGAAATAGAGCCAAACCTTTTCCTAAATAATTTTGGTGGTTGAATTGCCCAACACAAACAATTGGACTAACTAGTTTGCTCTAGAATATATGTTCTACATGTGCCAAAGGTTCACAACAAACCAATAAAAAGTCCAAGAAAGGGTTCAAATAAAAAGAGCAAAAGACAACCGAAGGCTGCCCTGGTCTGGCACACCGGACTGTCCGGTGTGCCACCGGACAGTGTCCGGTGTGCCAGGGAGATCAACTACGAACTTGCCACCTTCGGGAATTTGGGGAGCCGCTCCGCTATAATTCACCGGACTGTCCGGTGTGCCAATGGGAGCAACGGCTAGCGCGCCAACGGTCGTCTGCAAAAGGTGGACAGTGAGCTACAGTGCGCGGACTGCGCGCGCAGAAGTCAGAGCAGGCGCAGAAGGCGCACCGGACAGTGAACATGACCTGTCCGATGCACCACCGGACTGTCCGGTGGCCCAGATGTCAGAAGCTCCAACGGTGGAACCCTAACGGTTGGGTGACGTGGCTAGCGCACCGGACAGTGTCCCATGGCGCACCGGACTATCCGGTGCGCCCGTCGACAGCAGAGTTCCCCAGCGGCCATTTTGGTGGGTGGGGCTATAAATACCCCCAACCACCACACATTCAAGGCATCCAAGTTTTCAGCCATTGCATTCAATACAAGAGCTCTAGACTCCACTCCAAGACACAAACAAGAGATCAAATCCTCTCCCAAGTCCAAAGATCATTCCAATCAAATAGTGACTAGTGAGAGAGAGATATTTGTGTTCATTTGAGTTCTTGCGCTTGGATCGCTTTTCTTCTTCCTTATTTCTTGTTCCCAAGTCATTTGTAATCAAGGCAAGAGACACCAATTGTGTGGTGGTCCTTGTGGGGACTAAGTGTCCCGATTGATTGAGAAGAGAAGCTCACTCGGTCTAGGTGACCGTTTGAGAGAGGGAAAGGGTTGAAAGAGATCCGGTCTTTGTGACTACCTCAACGAGGACTAGGCCTTCGAGGGCCGAACCTCGGTAAAACAAATCACCGTGTCACTCTCGCTATTTGCTTGTGATTTGTTTTCGCCCTCTCTTTCGGACTTGGTTTTATTTCTAACGCTAACCCCGGCTTGTAGTGTGTGCTTAAGTTTATAATTTTCAGATTCCGCCTATTCACCCCTCCCTCTAGGCGACTTTCACAACCCCACTTCCAAATATGATTTGCATAGGCATATAGTTCTCTATGGGCCTATTGAGGTAATCAACATCTTTTGGGTGATCCTATTGAGTTAGCAACTCAAGTTAGCAATTTCAAGTTAGACCAAATTAGAGAAATGGAAGGTGTTGGTCCTAACCTTGATGTAAGCAGCATAATGACCCTCTTCTAAGCTTATGACAAAGGTATCCTCATCCCAAAGAGCGCCACTAATGTCCTTTAGTTTGCAAACTTTGACCCACCTAGACCTCCACTTACAAAGGTGATTGTACACTTGCTGGCCTGTTACTTCTTGGCCACAGAACTCGGAGACATTTTTAGCAACAGAGTTAAGGTGGATTTCCTTAAAACCCTTGTCAGTCTTAACCCCAGTACCTATCAAGTCAACTAAACAGCATAAGACAAACCCAGACATTGCGGCACTCCACCTAAGAGCAGGCCTAGCCTTCTAGCTAGCAACCCCAGAGACCATGTCAGCCATAGCTGGAACAAGTAAAAGATTAGGGGGAAGACAGATACATATTCTCAGCATAGGAAAGTAGAAGTAGAAGTAGCAGTAATGTCAGCATAGGAAAGTAGAAGTAGAAGTAGCAGTAATGTCAGCATAGGAAAGTAGAAGTAGAAGTAGAAGTAGTAGTAATCATCATTGCTAGTCGACAATGGTATCAGGATGTAAGTAATGTCATCATTAGCAACTGGTCACATCACACAAAGAAAGTGAGTTCAAAACTGTAGATAGTTCATCATTGCTAATAGACAATGTTCTTAGCATGGAACCAGTTCTTACAAATTTATGAGCAACTTAGCACATCACATAAAGGAACTCAAACAAGAAAGTGAGCTCATAACTATATATAGTTCATCATTGCTAATAGACAATGTTCTCAGCATGGAACTAGATCTTACAGATCTATGAGCAACTTAGCACAGTACATAATGACCACTATCCCCTATTTTGCCACATCTGTTGAGCCCAATTGTCCCTGGTAGCAGACCAGACAGCATTGTCCATGACAAGGCCAAGGGGAGCTCCCTCATGAAGTTGATTTGCAGCCCATGTGTCTTCTAGTGGAACATGTTCATCATTCCCATGACGAAGAATCCAGTTATGGAGGATACAACAGGCTAGGACTAGCTTTACTTGTGTCTTGTATGGATGGAAAGGTTTGTTGTATAATATTTTGAATCTGTTCTTCAAAGCACCGAAGGCCCTCTCTATTGTCACCCTTAGTGATGAATGTCTAAGGTTGAAGAGCTCTTTTGGGTTCTGTGGATTCCTCCCCCCATACTCACTCAAGTGGTACCGTGTGGCACGGTAAGGGGGTAAAAACCCAAGCCTGACAGCATAACCAACATCCACAAGGTAAAATTTACCTAACATCATAGATCATATATTAGGGAATACCAAGGGAAGTGTGTATTGTGTAGACCAATACTAATTTTTTTACCTTGGGGCACTTTTAGACCATCTTCTCTCTCAAGGGCATCAGCAAGGATAAGGGTATCATGTGCTGATCCCTCCCAGCCAGCAAGAACATATGTAAATCTTAGATCAAAGTCTACAGCAGCTAAGATGTTCTGTGTTGTGGTGTGTTTCCTACCAAGGAAGGCAGCCCTCTGATTTCTAGGAACTCTTGCTAGCACATGAGTGCCATCAATGGCACCAATATAGTCCTACACATTAGGGCAAACATTTGTTACTACAAACCCTACACATGAAAAGGAAGGGATTAGTAGTGGTGTGTTTGGATGGCTGACCTTGAAATAGGGGTACCATCTGTGGCTATCTCTAATTTTGGTTGGTGTAGCAGTTGAAGGTGGCAAGATCATTTCATTTCTCAGTTCACCAACCGCATACAATACTTCCTTGAAGTATCTGCTGATGTTCTCAATAGACCTTCGAAAGGTCATGTGTACAACTCTAAACCTTTGATTATGACCTACCACATGTAAAAACATGGCAACCTGCTCCTCTACTGAGCTATGAATACTATCTCTCAATAGCTGCCTAGTGCGAAAAAGGTCACACAACTGCATAAAAGGGGCCCTTCTCATCCTAAGTCAACACACTCAACATCAGTGGATTCATAAATGAATCTCAGGTTGTTTTGTCTCTCTTGGTCTCTTTGGTGTATTGGGCCATAAGTGATAGACCTCCTAGCATGCAGTCGATGCCTCAACCATGCATCCAACCAGGCTGACATAACTGCTACAAGGACCACGGCCTTTGCAATTAGCCGTCGACGTGCAATAGTAGTATCCATTGCTAGAGTAATAAAATAGAAAAGGAGATTAGAGGTCTAAGTTTGGCTTAGATGTACTGTGCTAGTTGCTAAAAAGGAATTTCATAGAACATTGATCTATAGCTCAGAGGCACACTAGCATCATAGAACATTGATATATAGCTCAGAGGCACATTAGCATAATAGAACATTGATCTATAGCTCAGAAAATATATGATCAAGCATGGTAAATAGTAATGTGCCAGTTGCGAATATATAAAACAGATTCTTACACGAGCCACGACTGTGACATCCAAGAGATGCGCCACCCAGAGGCATTAAAGCATCATATACCATTGATCGACAGCTCAAAGACTAATAAACAAGTATAGATATATTCAAAAGTAACCATAGAACTCAGCTCAACACATAGAACATTGATCTATAGCTCAGAAATATATGATCAAGCATGCTAAACAGTAATGTGCCAGTTGCAAATATATATAAAACAGATTCTTACACGAACCACGGCTGCGACATCCAAGAGATGCGCCACCCAGAGGCATTAAAGCATCATGTACCATTGATCGACAACTCAGAGACTAATAAAAAAGTAACCATAGAACTCAGCTCAACATCATTGATCCTAGGTACTGCTTGTGCCCAACAAGAGTATGTAGATTTTTTTAATAAATATGTCATCTTGTTAATATACAGGTAACCAAACAACATGGACCATCTGATTTTTGCATCCCATGGGTCTTGCATCCTCATGTACAGGTAACAAAACGGACGAAATAACATCCAAGTAAATTACAGATTTTCTTGAAGAATAAATGGATCCCCCGCGCAAAACCAGATCAGAGAAACCAATACGAAATTGGATCCACAAATCCATATCAGAGCAACCAATACAAAATGTGTGTTCTAAACCCTAAACCGGATCCACAAATCCAGATCAGAGCAACCAATACATAATAATGTGTGTTCTACACCCTAAATCATATCTGAGCAACCACAAAACCATATCTGAGCAACCAGATCCAGGGGGAGAGGGCAAGAAAAAGTGTCAAACCTCCGTACCTTTGACAGCGGAGGGAGAGCTTAGCACAGTCAAGTGACAGCAATGACACCAATGGAGATCTCGAGGGAGAGGGAGAGCTGGGCACAGACGAGTCACGGCGACGACACCGATGGAGATCTCGAGGGAGAGGGAGATCTCGAGGGAGAGAGGGAGGGCGAGTGGAGATGGCGTAAACGGCCGAGGCAACGCCAAACCCTAGCACGCGGGATCCAGCTCAAGGAAGAGAGGGAGGGCGAGTGGAGATGGCGTACCCGGCCGAGGCGGCGGCAAACCCTAGCATGCGGGATCCAGCTCGAGGGAGAGCTCAGCAAACCCTAGCACGCGGGGCTGCGAGAGCGAATGCGGCTGCGAGCCCTGCGAGTGCCGCGTGATTGAGCGTGTGGAGCCAGGCTACCAAGCGACGCCCAAATTGGCCGTATGAGCCGGGCCTGGTTGAGAGTTGGGTTTTGCACCAATCGAGCCTGGCTCCGACCCCCACACAGATAACCAAACAACATGAACCATCCGATTTTTGCATCCCATGGGTCTTGCATGCTCATATACATGTAACCAAACGGACGACATATGATTGGTTGCCCGCATTCCTTCGTCCTGAATACTGGATGCGTTAATTTCATCTAAGCGTATATTTGGTTTTCTGCACCCTAGAAGACGTGTGCTGCACGAGTGGACGTACATGCAAAATAAGCCAATTGGACACCAAAATTATTTGCATCCGCTCATACGGTCGAAACTACCATATCAACTACATCCGTACGGTCGAAACTACCGTATCGGGTCGGTCGGCTTCGCGTGAGCCTGACTCCACATGTGCCGTTTTTCGCTGGAAACTGTTCCAACCATCCACATGAAACCTGGATAACCTGATATTAAAGTAACATCTCATCGAACGATAGTAACCTGAAATAACTTATTGTCTTTCGGGTTGTTTAATATATCTATTTTTATATACTACATGCGTTCCATTGATATTTATTCAAAAAATATTTTTAAATATAATATATTTCACATAAATATGCATGAACATTAACACAAAAGTACAAAGATAATTAATACTTATTTATGACAATGTCTTAATACTACTATAACTGTTCATATATAAATATAACTAAAAATAAATAAAAACTAGTTTTCTTTATTACATGCTAGTTTTAAGCATGAGCAAGAATCATGGTCAATTCATCACGAAATGCATCTATAGTGGTGGAATTAGCTTTCATAGTAGTGCATTCAATGTGACTGCATATCGGTTATACCTTTTGGATATTTGTATAAAATTAGGATCACGATCGAAATGAACGATGTCTGAATCTTCACTATCATGCTCACGAATAAAATTATAAGTGACCATACAAGAACTAATAACTATTTTTTGCTTCCAGATGGGGTAGTTAGGAATTTTGTATAGAATCTACCACTTTATTTACATGAACCTAAAAGGCCTCTCAATAATATTTTGAATAGAAGAGTGAATGCGATTGAATTTTTTCTTAGGTGTTTTCAGTTCCATACCTCTCTCTATTGTTCTAGCATATAATCATGAAGCCAGAATCATGTATCTTGCCTTGCACCTGGTTTTGGACCTGACTTTATGATGAATGAGGATTGGATTACTAGGAACTTGGTCTAAGGGAAAAGTCCATGTTTTTCGGGGTGGTCTGGAGCTAGGTAGTTGCTTATGCTTGTCCCGTACCGTAAACATACACCTTCGACTGCCCTAGAATAGCTGACTTAGTACTTTCTAGACCAGGTACTTAGAAGTCCAAACCACGTAGTGATTCAAGGGCTGGTCCCAAAACCGGGTTCAACAAGACTCAGATGCATGATTCAATGGATTGAATACAACAGAAGTAAGAGTCTCGAGGGTGCGCTGCTATACATTGACCTTGAGCGATACACCCAAGGTCAGCCCATAGTATAATATTAATCCTACACGGTCAGGATAACCAGTATACCATGGGGCTGGTAGAGAAAAAACTTGTTTTAACAGCAGGAAACATGGTCTAATCTAGCGAGGGTCTGACCCCGAAAAATCTGACCTACTGAGCTTCCTAGTACGTTCCAAGTGTACTTATCTTTGAAGAGAATTACTTGCTCTCATTTTGTCTTTGCAGTGGTGGCAAGATGCCACCGGGCGTGGGAATAACATACGTGAAGCCGCGTAACACCTCTCGTCATCAGCACACTAGGAACAAGATACAAAGATGGCCCCACCTGCGGGTTTGCTGCCTCACCCGAGGTGGGCCCGAGGGCCACTATCGATACCTAAAGACCGGGGTATCCACTCCTAATGGATCAAGGCGGGACCCCTGTGGCTATCCCTAGCCGCATAGTTGTAGATGGTCCACCCTGACTTAGAACATAGGCCCATCTGACGAGGCCGCTGGCCTCAGGTGGGGCTAGCTTCCACATAGGGCTCTCCGGATCCCCAATAGTAGGGTTCCGGAGCCGCCACGTGCCCCAAGCATGGGAACTCCCTGCATTTATGCCCGAGGGCTGGACCCCCTCTAGATGATCTCGGACACATATGCATGCTACCCGGACCTCTGACTTTAAGAGGTCTGGTGCTACCATGTGTCCAGACTTGTGCCAGAGGGACCTGGACTCCTCCGAGTACCTTTCGGGCCCGTAGCTAGGGGTGGTCCAGATCTACCACGCCTACATACACTCATGGCTGGTTGCTCCCTGCTCAGGTAAAGAACCAGTGCTGCTATGTGCCTTATGGCGTGTGAAATAAGCCGCCAAGAAGAACCTGACATAAGCCTCTGATAGGAGGGGGGCCACCTGCTTCAAGGCAAGCAGAGCGCATGACTGTTCACACCAGTGATAGGTAGCGTGTGCCCCACATTGAATGTAGGTGGTTTGTGCAGCCCGTAAGGCCTGCGCTACATCAGAAGCCCACACGTTACCAAGGCAACACCATTGAATCAATGAACTGCTTGGGCGCCCCTCATTATTACTTATACTGTTCCTCGCGCGTCATCGAGGCGTGAAGGGACATGCAGAGGGGACAGGACGATAACGTATGTATTCTACCTATGATCACCTACACCGCAACCTACGCCCTAGCCTATGCCCACACACCAACAAGACCGAGCAGAGGACAAGACAAGATGAGGGAAGACATCGATCCACTAGCATTACCCTGTGATCTCTTTGTATCCCTAGGCCCACTTGTTAGGGTTTAGATACCATGTAAGCCCCTCCTTTACACTATAAAAGGGAGGGCGCACTCAGTAGAAAGCAGATCAGTCTGAAGGTGTTTAGGCCAGGATAGCTACATGATTGGACACTAACCTTCTCAAGTCACCAATATAGCAACTCATAGTGGAGTAGGGTATTACTCTCCGATGGCCCGAACCACTGTAAACCCTTATGTGTTCTTGTGTTCATTCATCTCTACAGGCTAACCTCAAATCCCCTCCTCGTCTTAGGATTAGGGCGGGTGCTATCCACCACCTGACTGGAGATTTCTATCTGATAGTACTTTTTTAGAGATTTTGGATCAGTAAAATAGGTACTTCAAAAAAATGTACCGCAATTCTGAAAACTTCATGGAGTTCACAATTCTAGAGTTAGGGTATTTGGTAGTGAAAGGGAACATTTCCTATAATCAATTTTGGTGTTTGACGTCCATCACAAACCATGTGGACTAACTAGTTTGCCTAGATGACATTTATCTCAGATGCATAAAGTTCAACATAAACCAACAAAGATATTGATTTGGGGACTTAAAGTTTGGAGCAAAAGACAAGTAGAGGTGCTGCCAGTGGCGCACCGGACACTGTCCGGTGCCCAGGCCAAGGCACCCACGAACTGGTCGCTCTCGGGTTTCTCTGGGAGTCGCTCCTCTATAATTCACCGGACTGTCCGGTGTACACCGGACATGTCCGGTGAGCCAACAGAGCAACGGTCAGCTGCGGGCAACGGTCGACTGTGATGTCAGATCAATAGTGCACAGTACATAAGTCAGAAGTCAGGCTGCAAAGTCAGAACGCACCGGACTGTCCGGTACGCCACTGGACTGTCCGATGCAGCAAGAGATCAAAAGACTTCAACGATCAACCGCTCCAAACCCCAACGGTCTGCTGACGTGGCAGGCACCGGACAGTGAACAGTGCCCTGTCCGGTGTACCACCGGACTGTCCGGTGTGCCATCGACAGCAACGGCTAGAATAGTGGTTGGGGCTATAAATACCCCCAACCACCACCATTCAAGCCATCCAAGCCTCCTACACTTCTCATTCAATACAAGAGCAAAGGCAAACACTTCAAAGACACAGTCAAAGCATTCAATCCACTCCAAACCCCAAAATCAACTCAATTGCTTAGAGACTTGAGAGAGGATCATTTGTGTTCTTTTGTTGCTCTTGTTGCTTGGATTGCTTTCTCCTTCTCATTATTATTCTTCTAAGTGCTTTGTAAAGCTAGCAAGAGACACCTAAGTGTGTGGTGATCCTTGCGGGGTCTTAGTGACCCAAGTGATTAAGGAGAAGCCTCGATAGGTCTGTGTGACCGATTGAGAGAGGGAAAGGGTTGGAATAGACCCGACCTTTGTGGCCTCCTCAACAGGGACTAGGTTCTTTGGAACCAAACCTCGGTAAAAAAATCGCCGTGTTCATTTGTGTTGATCTCCACTTGATTTGTTTCCCCTCCCTTTCTCTCTCTAAAAAGTTCCCTTGCTCATATTGATTTGAGTTGGTTCCCTAAGTTATCCGCATTGTTTGAGCAACTCATAGCAAGGAGAACTATCTTCCGCACTCCAAATTATTTCTAACACTAACCCCGAGCATAGTACGTGTTCAAAGTTTATAATTTTCAGGTTTCGCCTATTCACCCCCCCTCTAGGCGACTTTCAATTGGTATCAGAGCCCGGTGCTTCATAAGAGTCTAACAACTCGAAGTGATGTCGGGAGAACACGCCAAGAGGGGGATGGTCACCGGCGAAAAGCCCGAAGGCTCGGGAAGGAAAAATGAGGAACGGACTCCATCGAAGGAGACCGGCGACAAACACAAGGAGGAATCCGCTTCCTCCATCAAGTCACATAGGAAGGGTGACAAGAAGAAAAAGAAAATGAAGAAGGTGGTCTACTACGAGACCGACTCTTCATCACCCTCCACATCCGGCGCCGAGTCTACAACTTCGAAGCTCCAAGAGCGCAAGAAGTATAGTAAGATGCCATTATGCTATCCTCGTATTCCAAAACACGCTCCTTTACTTTTGATGGTGAAGATTATTATATGTGGAGTGATAAAATGAGGCATCATCTAACCTCACTCCATGAAAGCATATGGGATATTATTGAGTTTGGAGCGCATGCACCACAGGTGGGCAGGACTACGACTCGGATGAGGCCGCCCAAATTAGACATTTTAATTCTCAAGCAACTTCTATACTCCTCACCTCCTTGTGTCGAGAGGAGTATAATAAGGTGCAAGGGTTAAAAATGCCAAAGAAATCTGGGATGTCCTCAAGACGGCGCATGAAGGGGGACGAGGTGACCAAGATCACCAAGCGGGAGACGATCGAGAGAGAGCTCGGTCGATTCGTCCTCAACAAAGGAGAGGAGCCACAAGCAATGTACAACCGGCTCAAAACAATGGTCAACCAAGTGCACAACCTCGGAAGCACAAAATGGGATGACCATGAAATGGTCAAGGTTATTCTAAGATCTCTTGTTTTTCATAATCCTACTCAAGTTCAATTAATTCGTCGAGATCCTAGATACAAACAGATGTCCCCTGAGGAGGTCATTGGCAAGTTTGTGAGCTTTGAACTTATGATCAAAGACTCCAAACACATTGTCAACTTGGAGCAAAGCGCCACCTCCACACCCGAGGTGCAACCCGTTGCATTCAAAGCAACAAAAGAGAAGAAGGACGAGCCTACACCAAGTAGACTCCCAATCGACGCCTCCAAGCTCGACAATGAGGAGATGGCTTTTATCATTAAGAGCTTTCGACAAATCCTCAAACAAAGAAAGGGGAAGGACTACAAGCCCCATTCCAAGAGGGTGTGCTATAGGTGTGGTAAGTCCGGTCACTTTATTGCAAAATGTCCACATACAAGTGACAGTGACAGGGATGACGACAAGAAATGGAAGAAGATGGAGAAGAAAAGATATTACAAGAAGAAGGGTGGCGAGGCACATATGGGGCAGGAATGGGACTCTGACGAGAGCTCCACCGACTCCTCCGACGAGGACGCAACAAACATCGCCATCAACAAGGGCCTTCTCTTCCCCAACGTCGGCCATAAATGCCTAATGGATAAGGACGACAAAAAGAAGAAGGTACATTCTAGAGATACCCCTAAATATACTACATCCGATGATGAGGGTAGCTCTAGTGATAATGAAGATGATTTAACTTCTCTTTTTTCTAACCTTACCAAGGACCAAAAGAAAAAGATAAATGAATTGATAGAATCCATTAACGAGAAGGATGATCTCTTAGAATGCCAAGAGGCCTTGCTCGTTAAGGAAAATAGGAAATTTGTTAAATTGAAAAATGCTTATGCTCTAGATGTAGAAAGATGTGAAAATTTATCCAAAGAGCTTAGTATGTGCAATGATTCAATTTCTTGTCTTAGAATTGAGAATGATAATTTGATTGCTAAGATTGAAGAATTGAATGTTTGCAAACCATCTACATCTACTGTTGAGCATGTCACCATTTGCACTAGATGTAGAGATGTTAATGTTGATGCTATGAATGATCACATTGCTATGATTAAGGAATAAAATGATCACATAGCTAAATTAAATGCTAAAATTGCTGAGCATGAATTAGAAAATGAAAAATTTAAATTTGCTCGAAGCATGCTTTATAATGGGAGACGCCTTGGCATTAAGGATGGCATTGGTTTCCAACAAGGGAGCCAAAGCAACATCAAGCTTAATGCCCCTAAGAACAAACTCTCTAATTTTGATAAGGGTAAGGCTCTCATGGTTCTGGATAGAGAATGTTACATTTTATATCCTGAAAACTATCCTGAGCACGAAATTAGAAAAAATCATGCTAGAAAACATCATTCTATTTCTCATCATGCTTACATGTATAGTAATGAGGCATCTAGCTCTAGGCATTCAACTCATATCAAAATACCTAAAAAGAAAATTGCAAATGCATCAAATGAACATAACATTTCATTTAAGACTTTTGATACATCTTATATGCTCACAAACAAATCAGGCAAAATAGTTGCCAAATATGTTGGGGGCAAACACAAGAGTCATAAGACTTGTGTTTGGGTACCCAAGGTACTTGTTTCTAATGTCAAAGGACCCAAGACCGTTTAGGTACCTAAGCACAAGACCTAAATTTGTTTTGCAGGTTTATGCATCCGACGGGTAAAGTTGGATAATCGATAGCGGGTGCACAAACCACATGATAGGGGAGAAAAGGATGTTCTCCTCATACGAGAAAAATGATGATCCCCAAAGAGCTATCACATTCGGGGATGGAAATCAAGGCTTGGTCAAAGGTTTGGGTAAAATTGCTATATCCCCTGACCATTCCATTTTTAATGTTTTTCTTGTAGATTCTTTAGATTACAACTTGCTTTCTGTTT
Source organism: Zea mays (assembly GCF_902167145.1). Lineage (NCBI taxonomy): Eukaryota > Viridiplantae > Streptophyta > Magnoliopsida > Poales > Poaceae > Zea > Zea mays. Next base: position 131,437,013 of record NC_050104.1, read on the forward strand.
CTCAACTATGCAAAATGGGCTACAACTGTTTATTCACTGATGTTGGTGTTAATATCTTTAGAAGAAGTGATGATTCAATAGCTTTTAAGGGAGTGTTAGATGGTCAACTATATTTAGTTAATTTTAATGATAACAATGCTGAACTAGACACTTGCTTAATTGCTAAGACTAACATGGGCTAGCTCTGGCATTGCTGACTTGCCCATGTTGGGATGAAGAATCTTCACAAACTTCTGAAGGGAGAACACACTTTAGGACTAACAAATGTTCATTTTGAGAAAGTCAGGATTTGTAGCGCATGTCAAGCAGGGAAGCAAGTTGGAGCTCATCATCCACACAAGAACATTATGACGACCGACAGGCCGCTTGAGCTACTCCACATGGATCTATTCGGCCCGATCGCTTATATAAGCACCGGCAGGAGTAAGTATTGTCTTGTTATTATGGATGACTATTCTTGCTTCACTTGGGTATTTTTTTTACAGGAAAAATCTCAAACCCAAGAGACCTTAAAGAGATTCTTGAGACGAGCTCAAAATGAGTTTGGATTAAGAATCAAAAAGATTAGAAGCGACAATGGAACGAAGTTCAAGAATTCTTAAATTGAAGGATTTCTTGAGGACGAAGGCATCAAGCATGAGTTCTCTTCTCCCTACACACCTCAACAAAATGGTGTAGTGGAGAGGATGAATAGAACTCTATTGGACATGGCAAGGACCATGCTTGATGAGTATAAGACATCAGATCGGTTTTGGGCGGAGGCGATTAACACCGCTTGCTACTCCATCAACCGACTCTATCTTTACCGAATCCTCAAGAAAACATCGTATGAACTCCTGACTGGTAAAAAGCCCAATGTTTTTTATTTTAGAGTTTTTGGGAGCAAATGTTTTATTCTTATTAAAAGAGGTAGAAATTCTAAATTTGCTCCTAAAGCAGTAGAAGGTTTTTTACTTGGTTATGACTCAAACACAAGGACATATAGAGTCTTCAACAAGTCCACAGGATTAGTTGAAGTTTCTTGTGACATTGTGTTTGATGAGACTAATGGCTCCCAAGTAGAGCAAGTTGATCTTGATGAATTAGATGATAAAGAGGCTCCGTGCGTCGCGCTAAGGAACGTGTCCATTGGGGATGTGTGTCCAAAAGAATCCGAAGAGCCTCCACAAGCACAAGATCAACCATCATCTTCCATACAAGCATCTCCACCAACTCAAGATGAGGACATGTCTTAAGAAGAAGAGGATGAAGACCAAGATGATGAGCCATCTCAAGAGGAGGACATTGATCAAGGGGGAGATGAAGAGGATCAAGACAAGGAAGATGATCAAGAGATCTCGGATCAAAGACTACCACACCCAAGAGTCCACCAAGCAATTCAAAGGGATCACCCCGTCAACTCTATACTTGGTGATATTACAAGGGGGTAACCACTAGATCTTGAGTTGCTCATTTTTGTGAACATTACTCTTTTGTGTCTTCTATTGAGCCATATAGGATAGATGATGCATTAAGAGATCCGAATTGGGTAGTGGCAATGCAAGAGGAGCTCAACAATTTTACGAGGAATGAGGTATGACATTTAGTTCCACATCCTGACCAAATCGTTGTAGGTACCAAGTGGATATTCCGGAACAAACAAGATGAGCATGGTGTCATGACAAGAAACAAAGCCCGACTTGTTGCAAAAGGTTATTCACAAGTCGAAGGTTTATATTTCGATGAAACCTTTGCACCCGTAGCTAGGCTTGAATCAATTCGTATATTACTTGCCTATGCTACTTACCATGGTTTTAAGTTATATCAAATGGACGTGAAAAGTGTCTTCTTTAATGGCTCTATCAAGGAAGAGGTATATGTTGAGCAACCTCCCGGCTTTGAAGATAATGAGTATCCTAACTATGTTTATAAACTCTCAAAGGCGCTTTACGGGCTCAAGCAAGCCCCAAGAGCATGGTATGAATGCCTGAGAGACTTTCTTCTCACTAATGGCTTCAAAGTTGGAAAACCTGACCCTACTCTTTTCACTAAAACAATTGCTAAAGACTTGTTTATATGCCAAATTTATGTTGATGATATTATATTTGGGTCTACTAACAAGTCATCTTGTGAAGAGTTTAGTAGAATAATGATACAGAAATTCGAGATGTCTATGATGGGGGAGTTGAAGTATTTCCTTGGATTTCAAATCAAGCAACTCCAAGAGGGCACCTTCATCAGCCAAACTAAGTACATTCAAGATATTCTCAAGAAGTTTGGAATGAAGAATGACAAACCCATCAAGACTCCCATGGGAACAATTGGACATCTCGACCTCGACATGGGAGGTAAATCCATAGATCAAAAGGTATACCGGTCGACGATAGGATCTTTACTCTATTTATGTGCTTCACGACCGGATATTATGCTTTCCGTATGCATGTGTGCAAGGTTCCAGGCAAATCCTAAGGAAGTTCACCTTAGGGCCGTGAAAAGAATCATGAGATATTTAGTTTACACTCCTAAGTTCGGGCTATGGTACCCCAAGGGATCCACTTTTGATTTAATTGGATATTCCGATGTTGATTATGCTGGATGTAAAATTGACAGGAAGAGCACACCATGGACTTGTCAATTTCTGGAGAGATCCCTAATGTCTTGGGCTTCAAAGAAACAAAACTCAGTAGCTCTTTCCATCGCCGAAGTCGAGTACATTGCTGCAGGATATTGTTATGCACAATTACTTTGAATGAGGCAAACCCTGAGGGACTATGGCTACAAGTTGAGCAAAGTCCCTCTCCTATGTGATAATGAGTGTGCAATCTGCATGGCGGATAATCCCGTTGAACACAGCCGCACTAAGCACATAGACATCTAGTATCTCTTTTTGAGAGATCACCAACAAAAGGGGATATCGAAATTGCTTATGTTAATACCCACAACCAATTAGTCGATATCTTTACCAAGCCACTAGATAAAAAGACTTTTAGCAAGCTTAGGAATGAGCTAAACATCTTAGATTCTCAGAACTTTGATTGAATCATTTCATACATTACTCATTTATACATATACTTTTAATCATGTCTCTTGTAATTGGTACAAATGCATATTTCTTATTCTTCTTGTGTCAAGGCTAAGACTAATGTGCTTTCAAGTGTACTTCTATGATTAGTCTTAGATTGAAAGGGAAATGGAGTATTCGGCAAAGGCAAGGCTTCCACTCCAACTCTGTCGGTATCATTTATCCTTTGCCTTACTCATAAACTCTCAAGTGGTATAAACTTGCACTCATATCTTCTTTTACCAAAGGGGGGAGAATTCGAAGGCCTCTCAAGATTCTTTGTTTTTAGTGATTAATGCCAAAGGGATAGAAATTTATAGACCCAAAGCAAAAGGACCGCACCACCCATTTTCAAATTTAAAACTACTTCACAAAAAGGAAGAAATTATTTCGACTGGTATCTATTTCACAAAGGGGAAGAAATCATTTCAATTGCAAAAACCCTAAATCATTTCAACTGGAAAAACCCTCTTGACAGCTAAGGGGATAATTTCTTCAGGGGGAGGTTTTATTTAGTCAAAGGAAAAGCATTTGAAACAGGGGGAGAATTTTCAAAATCTTGAAAGTGCTTCTTGGAAATCATATCCTTAGACCTTTGGAGATTTGCAAAAGAATTTGAAAGAACTTTTCCAAAAGATTTGCAAAAACAAGTTAAGTGGTGCATATGTGGTCCAAAATGTTAAAATGAAAGAAACAATCATATATACTTAGACAAACTTTCAATTGGTTTAAATTCAAAGCAACTTTTGCACGTCTGTTAAAATTGCAAACTAGTTCCATTTCTACACTTTATATTTGCTTTGGTTTGTGTTGGCATCAATCACCAAAAAGGGGAAGATTGAAAGGGAAATGGGTTTAAAACATTTCCTATAATTGATTTTGGTGTTTGACGTCCATCATAAACCACGTGGACTAACTAGTTTGCCTAAATGACATTTATCTCATGTGCACAAAGTTCAACATAAACCAACAAAGAAATTGAGTTGGGGACTCTACAAAGTTTGGAGCAAAAGACAAGTAGAGGTGCTGCCAGTGGCGCACCGGACACTGTCAGGTGCCCAGGCCAAGGCACCCACGAACTGGCCGCTCTTTGTTTTCTTTGGGAGTCGCTCCACTATAATTCACCGAATTGTTACATCTAAGTTTAAGGACAAATCTAGATGCATCTCATATTTATGTCATGATCAAGTTTCACACATATGATGACTTAGCCTATAGAAACCAGTGTCACAAACTTTATTATACCAGTAAAATGTCATAAAATAACTAAATAATAGAAACCAAATGACGACGAAGACGACATCGGCGACGATGACGATGATCCCGATAACAATCCACAGGCAAGTTGACCAGAGCGACGATAGCCATTAACCTCATCGAACTCTTCATAGTAGTATTCCTCCTATTGATCTGATTCTTAACAAACCCCGCAAGGGTGAGCTCACTTATGGTGAGAGCTCATCAAGTGTGTAGGAAAAAGTTTAGTGTAAAGCTTACCAAGAAAAAAGTATAAGGCTAAGAATTAACTTTTAATTAAGTTGGTCAAACTTTTAGTAACAATTACCAGATATAAGTAATACCAACCCAATTAAAGAAAGGATCATAACCAAACTATTGCCCATAAAACAACCACATGCATGCCAAGTTAAATTTAGTTCTATATATTAATATTGTGAGAGGCTCGAGCCGCTCTTGACCGTGAGCATGACTGATATTTCAGTTTTACACTCTGCAGAGGTTAAACATCTTTACCCACAAGTCGTGTTACCCATTTACCAAGGGATCACGACTCTCATACACCTATTCTAAGGAGGCGAAGCAGGGTTCACTACGAGGCATTTACAAAGTTTCACTAGCATGAGAAAATTCGCTATGGTTTCAAACAGAGGTGGTATAGAAATCTCTTGTCCTAAAAGCTATCATATAGAGATCAGCCCTAGAACCTCCCTATACTTGGGCAAGTTCTCATAGGGTTCACTACGAGTCATTTACAAAGTTTCACTTGCATGAGAAAACCCGCTATAGTTTCAGATAGAGGTGATATAGGAATCCCTCATCCGAAAAGCTATCATACACAGATCAGTCCGAGAACCTCCCTATACTTGGGCAAGTCCTCGCTTGCCCCTTTCGAGTAAGATTCTCACACACTAGCTTTCCTAATTAATTAGCCAAGACCATTACCACAATAGTCCTTGTGGTTATACTATTTTCTTGGGTTAACGCTTCATGTTCTAATTAAACAAAATGATTTTATCATGCATAACCAGTAAACCAATAATAATAATAATAATAATAATAATAATAATAATAATAATAATCAATGTTGTGCATGTATCATTATCCCATAAACAAGTAGAGCAATAGCAAATCTACCCATTAATAAATAAATCTAGGTGTAAATAAGGCATAGGGAAAACAAATCTAGGTAACCCTATTATGTTCCATCAGGTTAACCTAACTGTGCAATGCATAGGTGTGAACATAACAGTAAATATTACTATGCCAAACATATTTAGCTTTTCAAGAATAAATATATATTGCTTTTTAGAAATAGTTGTATATGCATGTGCTGTTGTTAGAATTATTAGATACATGTTGTATCCTGAAACAGCACAGGCTTATGTGTGCATGCATATGCTCACATGAATTTCTTCCATCAAAATCCTGTAAAATGGATTTAGGCCAAGCAGGGTAAACCTGAACTGGAGATAAAACACTAGAAATTGTGAAGCAGCCATCAAAAATAAAATGGTTCTTATTATTTCTACGTTGCCCAATTCAGCATATCAGCCCCCAATTCATTGTAAAATAGAATAGGCATTTGATGAATTCAACATGAAAAGAGTACAACACAGCAGACACACATCTTAGGGCACCATATGGCATAACTAAGGGGGTGTTTGTTTGAGATTATAATCTATCCAGATTATATAATCTAACAACTTTTGAACTAAGAGTTAGTTCAAAAATTGTTGGATTATATAATCTAGGTGGATTATAACCCCAAACAAACACCCCCTAAACCATGTATCTAATAATTCTAACAAAGGTAAACAGAGTTCACTAAGCAAAGTACCAGCATAATTCAGTGCTCGCTCAGTACCAATATGACTGCCATCCTCCGGTATTGTCATATATGCTAGATACTATGCTGGAATAGATTGAGCACCATTGCTCAAATACTAAAACTCGACCCAACACATTGCTTGAAAGTGGAGAAAAGGCACCCGAAAACAGGTTCTTACCTGCACAGGGACACCTTTACTGAAAGAATGACCAAAGTGAGTCGAACTAATGGCTGTATATAGTACGGAAATTTGCTAACCTGGCTTATATAATACAGCCCTAGCTCATAAAGAAAACAAAATAGCATCTTAGTGCCTCCTTGGTGAATAACCACAAGACCTCACAAACATTATTGGGATTTTTTACAGAAGTTTTGCAGGCAACAAACATTTGCTTCACATTGGTTTCAAATTCCACTATTCCAATGCAACAAGTTTGCCACTTGAAGCTAGAACATTATATCGAATATTGCAACAACCCAGAAAAGAAAGATAAATACATCATAAAGTTACAGATGCCAAATTACCACAGTTCGCATGTAAGTCTGTAAGACTTATTTGATCTAGTGAAACCTAGTTCTTTCTCAGATGAAGCAACTTACTGACTAGTTATAAAGGTGCATCATGGAAACCAACGATTAATTGAGATCAGGGGCGTCTTATGAAGAGTATAGTGCACATTACTACGGCACTAACTAAAGTTACTTCTTGAACAGGAAGATATAGCGCACAGTGCTGGAGTACCAAACATTGTTAGAACCAGCGGTGGTCTAGCATGGTTGCTGTGCTGCACTCTTTGTCGGCGTTAAAAAACCCAGGCCTTCAGGCCCACGAGTCAATGAGAGCGGAGATGGTCTAGAACCAAACATTGTTAGAACCATCCGGACCTAAAATGCGCATCATAAATTTACTCGTCGATGTTTACTCGAAACACCAACACTCTTTATATTCAACTATGCATAATGCACTCAGCATGCAACATAGTGATAAGATTAGAGATTCCAAAAAAAACACAAATCTTAGATTTAGTGATGATGTGCATTTTATTATATTAAGAGGGAGTAGCACAATTACAGTCCAATAAGTTCTCGAAGTTACCATGGCAAGGACAAATTATGTTGCCAAAATTAAAAAAAATGACTATATTTCGTAGCATTTCACAATCTTCGTGTCAGAATCACCATCTTAGTTATTCCACCAAGAAGTATACAGTACAGCTAGTTCGGTTTGCCATTCAGCAAAGAACAGTGTGGTTCTAGGATATCCCTATTTTACAATCTAAAGGTTGAGCAATTCAAGGGTTGTGACTTGTGGCAAGCGACCAAAATGTTGAAGCAATCAAAGAACCTTCCCTAGTTCACAACAATCTCTGGTTACCTGTGTACCGTGACTGACCAAAAAGAACAAGGGGTTGGGGGCAAACCTGTTGAAGAACCCCCCACCCACTCAAATCCTTTGTTGGGACTCAATCACCAGTGCATTGAGCATGATATGCATGACAGCGTCATACACACCACCATCATAATGCATACCATCTGCTGTGCACTGCTGCCCGCACCCCTGGGTGAGCTTCCCCACATCAAGCAGCAGGAACGGGCCACCATCACGGCGCAAAACACCCCTCCGATCGACCTCACGATCATAGGCATGAAGCATGGTGCCGTTCATGTGTGCCCTCTTGGCGTCTGTGTTGAGCATGTGGTTCAAGAGGTGCGGCAAGCCAAGCCAGAACATATGTGGTGGCGGCACGGGAAGCTGCGAGCGGAGCGACTCTGCGGCGCCCGCGACGGACGCCAGTGCATCGCCGTAGCTCGCGGCGTCCGTGACGTGGAGCATGTGCCACAGCCCGGATCCGAGGACGAGCACGTCGGGGAGACGCGGCGCGAGGCGCAGATCCTCGCGGAGCAGACGCGTGAGGTTGCTCTCAAAGGGCGCCCAGACGAAGTCCACGGAAATGCCCCGCGCAGGGACGGCAGCGTGGTAGTCGCTGTGCCGGCGGAAGAGCTCCGGCTCGGCGGCCGCCGCCGCGGCCGGGTCGAGCAGGAGGCGGAGAAGCGCGAGGACGAGCAGTCGCGCCTGCGAATCCCCGGCCACCATCACCCACGAGCCGTTAAGCAGCAGCGACGCGTCATCGCGCGACAGCCGCGCGAACCCGCAGGCGGACGCCAGCGAGGGCGGCCACGACCACGCCCGTGCCTTTCCGCCTCCCGAGCCGTCGTCCGCGGCGCCGGCGGCGTCAGACCACGACACACGGTGCAGAAACGGGACGCAGGAAGACCCAGAGGAGGAGGACGCGGACGCGGACGCGGCGCCGGAGTGGGGGAGGAGGAAGGAGGAGGCGAGGTGGGGCAGGGAGGGGAGGTACGGGGATAGGTGGACCCCGACAGCAAGCGAGATGAAGAGCGCGCCGGAGAAGAAAAGCACTTTGTTGCGGCTGAGGTGCCAGCCGGCCAGCCCCATGGGGACGAAGAGCACGACGCACGCCGCGACCACACCCGCCTGCGCCGCGGCCGAAACCATCGGCCAGCCGGCTGAACCGAGCGGCCGCCTGCACTCCACCCGTGAGGGCACGCGCTCGAGCGGCGAAGGCGCCACCAGATCTGGGCGGGAGCGGGATCGCGGCCAACACGAGGTTAGGCAGTCGGCCGGGGGTGCGGCGTGGAGCGGAAGCGAACGAGATTAGAGGGACGCCACAGCCGCGTCGCGTGGTGGGTTGGTGGGTGGGGGTGGGGTGATGGTGGGGCTGGCCGGCCGGGGTTGGGGTTAGGGATGGAGATTGGCGAGCGTGGCGGTGGCGCAGCGGGTCGGCGGGATGGGAACAGCGCAACGGCAGAGCGGGTGGGGAGGGGACGGTGATGGCGCGACGGCGCTTGGGGACGTGGACGGCTGGACGCGCTGCGAATGCGATGCCCGATGCGTGCGATCGCCGGCGGCATGCGGGCCTCGGCCCGTGGTGGCTCTAGCAGTGCGATGCCGATGCGTGCGCTCGCCGGCGGACATGCGGATCTCGCTCCTATTCCATTCACTATCTCGCTCCCATTGGATAAAATAGTATTTTACATTACCATACGCCAATCTAACAAGATGCCTCAAAACAGTGAATAGTGACAAAAAAAATATTACATCATTTAAAATATCTAGGAAACCAAAATAAATTGAGCTCCAATAATTAATCACATATTTTAGAGGTAGTGTAAAATATGAGATTTGTATCGTAGATTACACAGTCTATATAGTGAAGTTTTAAATAGTGATAAAATAGGATAGTTGCTAGAGACGGCATTAGTATAGGTGTACATTTGGGTCGTGGGTCAGGCTTGATGGGCTGGCCCGAATCACGAAAAAAACACGGTCCAGCACGACACGGTGCGAAATACTTTAATGTCGGGTCAGCCTGACATGATGTATCGAGCTAGGCTTGGGCTGAGGTCGTGGTCTATGGGCAGACACAGACACGTATCGTTTAAGTCAAGCACAAAATAGTTTATATAGAAGCACAAAAAGGCTCATATATTCATTAAAACCGTAATTCATTCCACACTTCCATATACTTAAAGAACTTGAAGCTGGAGTTGATGCTAGTTAGGGTCTGTTTGGGAGTAAGTATTTTTTATAGTTTCTGGGCAACACCATGGATTTGGATAATACCATAGTATTTTATACCATGAGGTGTTTAGTTGCATTACTAAAAACTATACTTTCAAAACCATGGTATTCTAGATAACATTGTATTTTTAGAGTATTAGAAACTCCACTCCAACCCAAAGTTTCTATATCATGGTTAGCTTTTGCCTAATACTATGGTTTGCAATGTTGTATCCAAACAATGTTTTTTAAAACCATGGTGTTTTTGGAGTTGCAAAACTATAGTATTGTCATGACAATTTAAAAGTATAGTATTGCAAAACTATGGTTTTGAAAAATATTGTTGCCAAACATACCCTTAGATGTTTATTTTGCAGCTTTAAATTAGAGGATGCGATGTAATTTTACTTTTGTTATAAATATTAGACAATAAACTGAACTTATAAATTCTATGTAGAGCTAGTTGTACTCATTTTCTCTTCGGACACAAGGATTTTTTAATGAGGCGGCCATTGCGTGGCTTAAGTAACTTTATAGAAACATTAAGTTTTTTTTGATCAAATTTATTTGTCTTATCTTTTACTTATTTTTGTTATTAAATCTTGTTTAAATTTTGGACTCTTATGCAAATTTTGGGCTCTAATGTGAATTTCAGGCTTTTTATAATTTCGGATAATCCTAAATAAGCTCGGCGCGTTTAAGCAATTACGTGTCGGGTCATGGGCCGAGGGCTAAGCCAAAGGGCCAGGCCGACCCATAATAATTACGAGCCATACCGGCCAGAAATTCAAACGTGTTGGGCCTTTTCGTCTTGGGCCGGGTCGGGCCAGGTGACCCGAATGTACACCTATAGGCCTTAGGAAATAAATTATATTATTAGGAAAAAATATTGAGGATGTAGAAAACATGGATATGGCACTAATCTGGCATGTAGTATATCCGAGTCACTTCATGGTATGCCCTATAATTCTTTTTATAAAAATGTAAAATAGGATATTGTTGGAGCTATTTTTTATGAGTTGAACCCTAAATTTTAAGGTATGGCACTGATCTGAGGCGCTATTGGAGATGCTCTACGAGTCTTTCAACCTTTCAGAAATAGAACTCATAAAGCTTTTAAAAGCTCTCTTGTGGGTTTTGATGTTTGGATGACAACCCAATTAAAGGACTAACAAGTGTGCTAAGTGTTGAACAGGTGCTTTATGTAAAGCTAATATGGTTCAACACAAGTGAACAAGTGTGATGGTCCAAAGACCGAATTATTTATAGATAATGGACATCACAAGGATGGACATTGCTTAAGTGTGACTCGATGTGCATAACTCAGAGACAACCGATCAAGCCAAGGATGGAAGCAAGAAGAGCTTTGAGGTACCGAGTGCATGGGAGAAAGTCAAGGAGACCAGGAACCCAAGGCCAGGGGTGAAGAAGAAGACTTGCGAAATCAAGGTTGATCGAGTTAAGAAGAGTTATGGTGCATCAAGGAACACTACATAAGGACATGACTTATAACCAATGAGGTAACATCTACAATTATGTGGTGTAAGTCATAAGGCTCAAGACCAAGCTCAAAAAGTGAACAAGGTCACCAGAAGGAAAACCAATGTCAAAATCAGAACTGGAAGCAACCCAAAAGAGCTAAGTGCACCTTGACCTTTAGTTTGGATTGTTCCTATGTTTGGAGATATTCTATGTGACCTTTGCAGGATGTTGGAGCTCAGAAATGTTAATCTAGATCAAGTCAAGCTGACTTGATGATTTATGAGTCCAACATCAATCTCAAGCATGCCAAATGCTAAAGAAGTGAAAATCAAAGAGAAGGTATGTTTTTAGACTTAGTATATTGGTTTTTGTGTACTAATATATTTGTCTAAGTATTAGAAACATAGAAAAGAAGAAAAGAAAAGAGATGCAAAAGGCTTGGTTGTGTACAGCCAAGACTCAGCTCACTCTGGCGCACCGGATAGTGTCCGGTGCGCCAGGCTGAACTCCGGTGAACAGGCCACTCTCGGGAAAGTTTGGCGGCGTACGACTATAATTCACCGGACTGTCTGGTGGTGCACCAGACTGTTCGGTGAGCCAACAGTCGACTGCGCCAACGGTCAGCAGCGCGATCAGCGGGCGACGCGTGGCTTGGGCCAACAGATAGTTGACGCACCGGACCGTCCGGTGTGCACCGGACAGTGTCTGGTGAGCCAAGACGACCGTTGCTCCAACGGTCATCTGAGCCTGATTTGGAAGGAGATCACGCACCGGACATGCTACAGGACCTGTCCGGTGGTGCACCGGACTGTCCGGTGCGCCACCCGACAAAAAGAAAATATTGCCTTCCAAAATGAATTCCAACGGCTCCTAGGTTCCTTGGGTCTATAAAAGGGACTCCTTGGCGCCTCCAACATGTACACAAGTGCAGCCAACAAGTGTAGACATCACTCGGATCAATTCTCTCTCTCCCTCTCGTGTATATCTCTCTAGTTTGTGTAGAGGCAAAGCTATAAGCCTTGAGAGAGTGGAGAAGTGCTGCTAAGAGCTAGAGCAAGGTCTTGAGCATATCGTTACTCTGCCGGAGTGCTGTCAAGAAGATTGTAAGCAGCCGCGGCTTTGTTGTAACCCAACTCAACATAGTGAAATGCTCTATCTGTCATACTCTTTTCACTAAGACGTGCAATGGTGATTTGTTTATATGTCAAATATATCTCGATGACATAATATTTGGTTCTACTAATCAAAAGTCATGTAAGGAGTTAAGTACGGTGATGACATAGAAATTTGAGATGTCCATGATGGGAGAGTTGACTTACTTCCTCGGATTTCAAGTGAAGCAACTCAAGGAAGGGACATTTCTCTCTCAAACAAAGTACATCCAAGATATACTAAAGAAGTTTGGGATGTAGGACGTGAAGCCTGCTAAGACACCAATGGGAACTAACAGACATTTGAACCTCAACGTAGGGGCTAAGTATGTATATCAAAAGGCATACCGGTCTATGATAGGATCCTTGCTTTATCTTTGTGCAAGTAGACCGGACATTATGCTTTCTATTTGCAAATGTGCTAGATTTCAATCTGATCCCAAGGAATGTCACCATGTGGCTGTAAAGCGTATTCTTCGATATTTAATTCATACGCCTTACATTGGGCTCTAGTATCCTAAGGGTCTACCTTTGACTTGATTGGATATTCAGACTTCGACGGGTGCAAGGTAGATAGGAAGAGCACATCAGGGACTTGTCAGTTTCTAGGAAGGTCCTTGGTGTCTTAGAGTTCAAAGAAACAAACTTTCGTTGCCCTATCCACCGCCGAGGCCAAGTATGTTGTCGCAGGCTAGTGTTGCGAACTACTTTGGATGAGACAAACCCTTTGGTACTTTGGCTACAATCTGAGCAAAGTCCCACTCATATGTGATAATGAGAGTGCAACCCACTTGGAGGATAATCCCGTTGAACATAGCCGCACTAAGCACATAGACATCCGACATCACTTTCTGAGAGATCACCAGCAAAAGGGAGATATCAATGTTTGTCATATTAGCATCGATCACCAGCTAGCCGATATCTTTACCAAGCCTTTAGATGAGAAAGGTTTTGTAAGCTATGTAGTGAGCTAAATGTCTTAGATTCATAGAACTTGGATTGATCTATAGCATATATGTATTTTACGTTTTGATCCTATCATTTTAAGTATAAATGTATATATTGATGTTCAAGTTGTAAAACATCATCCCCGGACCTCACAAGTCCTTATGCAAATGTTTAGGGGGAGGAAATGCTACAACTTGACCCTTTGAGACTAATATGTTTGCTTAAGTGATCTTGGTGTAGTCTCAAAGGTGAATGGAAAGGGAAATGGTGAACTTGAACAACGAACAAGGCTTCCACTGCATAATGGTATCATGTTCAAGTTTTCCTTGGTGTTCATTGCTTTCTTGCTCTTACTTCGCGATTTTTGGTGAGGCAATGAGGTTTAAAGGCCACCAGTTTCTCCATTTTGGTGCTCAATGCCAAAAGGGGAGAAATTAAGGCCAAAGCAACTGGATCAACTACCACTTGTGAATCTCAAAAACTATTGTATTAGTACTTGTCTTTGATCAAAACTCTCTTATTGAAAAACTACTATCTTATGGGGGAGAAATCTTTATTATGGGAAAAAGGGGGAGTTTTGGTGTTTGGTCAAAACTAGTCTTGAGAAATGGTATGATTTGCTAAAACAAAGTGTTTTTGATTTAGAAGTAAGAAAATGTATTTGCTTTGCGAAAATAAACCAAGTGGTGGCAAAATGATCCAAATATGCTAAAGCCTATACTTATTCTATTGGTATTTGATTTGACTACAATTTTCAAAAGTTGGCTCATAATCGAGTATGTTAGTGCTTTTTAAGTTGCTTTTGATGTTGTCGGGGACCGTAAATAGGGGTACCCCCAAGGCTCCTAATCTCAGCTGGTAACCCCCATCAGCACAAAGCTGCAAAGGTCTGATGGGCGCAATTCTGGTTAAGGCTCCGCCCACTCGAGGGACTCGATCTCGCCTCGCCCGAGCCCAGCCTCGGGCAGGAACGGAAGACCAAGGCAGATTCACGCCTCGCCCGAGGGTCTCCTCAAGCAACGGGCGCACCTTCGACTCGCCTGAGGCCCAGCTCGGGTAGGCTTCACGGAGAAGCAACCTTAGCTAGATCGCCTCGCCCGCCAACCGGATCGCAGGAGCATTCAATGCAAGGATCGCCTGACACCTTATCCTGACGCGCGCTTTCTAGTCGATAAGGCCGAAGTGACTGCAGTCACTTCGCCCCTCCACTGACTGACCTGACAGGAAAACAGCGCCGCCTGCGCTGCTCCGACTGCTGTGCCACCCGCCAGGGTGAGGCTGACAGCAACCAAGTCCAGCCTCGGGAGCCATAGGAATCTCCGCCTCGCCCGACCCCAGGGGTCGGACTCGACCTCAACTCGGACGACGATCTTCGCCTCGCCCAACCCCCGGGCTCGGACTCGACCTCAACTCGGACGACGATCTCCGCCTCGCCTAACCCTCAGGCTCGGACTCGACCTCGCCTCGGACGACGATCTCCGCCTCGCCCGACCCCCAGGCTCGGACTCAGCCTCAACTCCGGAAGACGGTCTCCGCCTCGCCCGACCCCAGGGCTCGGACTCGACCTCGACTCCGGAAGAAGGTCTCTGCCTCGCCCGACCCCAGGGCTCGGACTCGACCTCGACCTCGGAGGAGTCACCACCTCGCTCGGGCCGACCACGCCACAAGGGGAGGCCATCATTACCCTACCCCTAGCTAGCCCAGGCTACGGGGAACAAGACCGGCGTCCCATCCGGCTCGCCCCGGTAAAACAAGTAATGATGGCACCCCGCGTGCTCCATGACAACGGTGGTTCTCAGCCCCCTACGGAAGCAAGGATACGTCAGCAAGGATCCGACAGCCCCGACAGCTGTGCTTCTACAGGGCTCAAGCACTCCTCCGACGGCCACGACGCCACATGAACAGGGCTCCAACACCTCTCCGACAGCCACATCGGCACGTACATAGGGCTCTAGCTCCTCTCTGCTAGACACGTTAGCACACTGCTACACCCTCCGTTGTACACCTAGACCCTCTCCTTACGTCTATAAAAGGAAGGTCCAGGGCTCTCATACGAAAAGGTGGCCACGTGGGAGAACGGGCAGCCTCACGCCCCCTATCTCTCTCTCTCCCTCGCGAACGCTTGTAACCCCCTACTGCAAGCGCATCCGCCCTGGGCGCAGGACAACACGAGGCCGCGGGTTCCCCCTTTACTGTTTTCCCCCCTTGTGTCTCCGTCTCGCGCCGACCCATCTGGGCTGGGGCACGCAGCGACAGTTTACTCGTCGGTCCAGGGACCCCCGGGGTCGAAACGCCGACAGTTGGCGCGCCAGGTAGGGGCCTGCTGTGTGTTGACGAACAGCTTCCCGTCAAGCTCTAGATGGGGAGTCTCCAGCAACCTCTTCAACCCGGGATGAAGCTCCGTTTCGAGAGTCTCGAGTTCATGTCCCTCGACGGCAGCTACGACATGATACTCCTTCCTCCGCCGCGCGACAACGACAACGGCGGTCGTCAGCCCGCCCGCCGGCGGCGGAATCGACGACGTCTTCCCCACGTGGCGGAAGAGCAACATCCGGGTCTGTCCCGTCACCTTCCCCGCCGACGGAGGAGGAGACGGGGTAGGCATGGCCAAGTAGGAGGCGACACCTCGTCGGCTGTCGAGCGAGTCAACGACACCGGCGCCCCAACGGGGGATACGTCGGGCGTTGACCTCGCGCTTGAGACGAAGACGAGCGTCGTTTCCCCGCAACACGCCAACCCTAAGCATACGACGGGCGACGCCAGTGCGCTCGCGAAGGACTTGCTGGGTGTCAGCCTTGTACCTGAGATAACGGTGCAGTCCGTCCCCGACGCGACTCCGTCACCGTCCGTCGATCAAGAGGTACTGTCCGTTTCCCATCCAGTGCCTTTTAGATTCAGCTTCGACCCACCAAGCGACCCCGCTTCGGTGGACGCTTTCATAAAGGCATATCCAAACCTCCCGGGGTACCATATGTGGTCAACCTAGGACAGATTGACGGCCGTCTCGACCTACGGGCCCCCGGGTTCCGAGGAAGACGATGAGCCCGACTCTGGTTGGGATTTCTCCGGGCTCGATAACTCTAGTGCCATGCGGGACTTCATGACCGCATGTGACTACTGCCTCTCCGATTGCTCCGATGATAGCCACAGCCTCGGCGACGAGGACTGTGGCCCAAGTCACGAATGTTTCCACGTCGATCTAGAGGGTCTCGACGAAGGCAACCACCTTGGTATGCCGGAGGACGGTGATCCCTCTAGGCCTACGCCTCGCGTTGACATCCTTCGGGAGCTAGCTGTGGTCCTAGTCCCTGCGGGGGTCAGGACACACAGCTCGAGCAAATCCGCGAGATGCAGGCCAGGCTCGACGAGGAAGCAGGACAACTTGTGCAGCTCCGGCAGAACATCGGCCAGGAGCGGGCAGGCTGAGCACCGGCCGGAGAAGTATGTCATCTGGCCCAGGATGTCCAGCGCCGCATCGCCGACGATGCCAGGGCAAGGCCGCCCCCGGCTTCCAGTGGGGTCGGCCAGAACCTGGCTGCAGCAGCAATACTGCTCCGAGCGATGCCAGAACCATCCACCACCGAGGGGCGGCGTATCCAGGGAGAACTAAAAAATCTCCTGGAGGATGCCACGGTCCGACGGGCCGAAAGCTCTGCCTCCCGAAGCAGGAATGCCCCCCGGAGCATCGCACCGCGACTTCCTGATTAATGCGGGAGGCCTCAGTCCACACCGGGCACACGCGGGACACAGCGCCTGCGGCCCCGGGCCACCTCGGCAATGAGCACCATCGCCGTGACCGTGGAGCCCACCTCGACGAGAGGGTGCGCCGAGGCTATCACCCCAGGCGTGGGGGACGCTACGACAGCGGGGAGGATCAGAGCCCTTCGCCCGAACCACCCGGTCTGCAAGCTTTCAGTCGGGCCATACGACGGGCGCCGTTCCCGACCCGGTTCCGGGCCCCGACTACCATCACCAAGTACTCGGGGGAGACGAGGCCTGAACTGTGGCTCGCGGACTACCGGCTGGCGTGCCAGCTGGGTGGAACGGACGATGACAACCTCATCATCCGCAACCTCCCCCTGTTCCTCTCCGACGCCGCCCGAGCCTAGCTAGAGCATCTGCCTCCTGTGCAGATCTCCAACTGGGACGACCTGGTCAAAGCCTTCGCCGGCAACTTCCAGGGCACATACGTGCGCCCTGGGAACTCCTGGGATCTCCGAAGCTGCCGCCAGCAGCCGGGAGAATCCCTACGGGACTACATCCGGCAATTTTCGAAGCAGTGCACCGAGCTGCCCAACATCACCGACTCCGATGTCATCGGCGCATTCCTCGCCGACACCACTTGCCGCGACCTGGTGAGCAAGCTGGGTCGCAAGACTCCCACCAGGGCGAGCGAGCTGATGGACATCGCCACCAAGTTCGCCTCTGGCCAAGAGGCGGTCGAGGCCATCTTCCGGAAGGACAAGCAGCCTCAGGGGCGCTAGCCGGATGACGCCCCCGAAGCGTTCGCTCAGCGCGGCACGAGGAAGAAGGGCAAGAAGAAGTCGCAAGCGAAACGCGACGCCGCCGATGCAGACCTTGTCGCCGCCGCTGAGCACAAGAACCCTCGGAAACCTCCCGGAGGCGCCAACTTGTTCGACAAGATGCTCAAGGAGTCGTGCCCCTATCATCAGGGTCCCGTCAAGCACACCCTTGAGGAGTGCGTCATGCTTCGGCGCTACTTCCACAAGGCCGGGCCACCGGCAGAAGGTGGCAGGGCCCCCGACAATGACAAGAGCGAAGCTCACAAGGCAGAGGAGTTCCCCGAGGTCCATGACTGCTTCATGATCTATGGTGGGCAAGTGGCGAACGCCTCGGCTCGGCACCGCAATCAAGAGCGCCGGGAGGTCTGCTTGGTAAAGGTGGCGGCGCCAGTCTATCTAGACTGGTCCGACAAGCCCATCACCTTCTGCCCGGGGAAGTACCCGCTCGTTGTTGATCCCGTCATTGGCAACGTCAGGCTTACCAAGGTCCTCATGGACGGAGGCAGCAGCCTCAACATCATCTACACCGACACCCTCGGGCTCTTGCAGATCGATCTGTCCTCGATCCGGGCCGGCGCAGCGCCCTTTCATGGGATCATTCTCGGGAAGCACGTCCAGCCCCTTGGACAACTCGATCTACCCGTCTGCTTCGGGACTCCCTCCAACTTCCGAAAGGAAACTCTCACGTTCGAGGTGGTCGGGTTCCGAGGAACCTACCACGCAGTGCTGGGGAGGCCATGTTACGCCAAGTTCATGGACGTCCCCAACTACACCTACCTCAAGCTCAAGATACCGGGCCCCAACAGGGTCATCACCGTCGGCCCCACGTACCGACACGCGTACGAATGCGACGTGGAGTGCGTGGAGTACGCGGAGGCCCTCGCCGAATCCGAGGCCCTCATCGCCGACATGGGAAACCTCTCCAAGAAGGTGCCAGATGCGAAGCGCCACGCCGGCAACTTCGAACCAGCAGAGGCGGTTAAGTCCGTCCCTCTCAACCCCAGCAACGACGCCTCCAAGTAGATCCAGATCGGCTCCGAGCTCGACCCCAAATAGGAAGCAGTGCTCGTCGACTTTCTCCGCGCGAACACCGAGGTTTTTGCGTGGAGTCCCTCAGACATGCCTGGCATACCGAGGGAAGTCGCCGAGCACTCACTGGATATCCGAGCTGGAGCCCGACCCATGAAGCAGCCTCTGCGTGAGAGACGAGAAGAAGGGCATGCACTGCCCGTCCAGAGGCCAGTTTACTTCATCAGTGAGGTACTGTCTGAGACCAAGATCCGCTATCCGCAAATTCAGAAGCTGCTGTACGCGGTGATTCTGACACGGCGAAAGTTGCGACACTACTTCGAGTCTCATCCGGTGACTGTGGTGTCATCCTTCCCCCTAGGGGAGATCATCCAGTGCCGAGAGGTCTCGGGTAGGGTTGCAAAGTGGGCGGTGGAGATTATGGGCGAGACAATCTCATTCGCCCCTTGGAAGGCCATCAAGTCCCAAGTCTTGGCGGACTTTGTGGCTGAATGGGTCGACACCCAGCTTCCAGCAGCTCTGATCCAACCGGAACTCTGGACCATGTTTTTCGACGGGTCTGTCGGCGTTTCGAGACCGGGGGGTCCCTGGGCCGACGAGTGAGTGTCGCCGCGTGCCCCAGCCCAGATGGGTCGAGCGCGAGGGCGAGCGCGAAGGGGGAAGAGCGAGGCGGCCGGAGACCGGCGTGAGAGAGGTGGGAATCCCGCGGCCTTCATGTTCGTCCCGCGCCCAGGTCAGGTGCGCTTGCAGCAGGGGGTTACAAGCGTCCACGCGGGAGAGGGAAGCGAGCGGCTCTCAAGCGAGCGCCTGTCTCATCCTCGTCCCGCGCGGCCAACCCTCTCTAAGAGGGCCCTGGTCCTTCCTTTTATAGGCGTAAGGAGAGGATCCAGTTGTACAATGGGGGGTGTAGCAGAGTGCTACGTGTCTAGCGGAGGAGAGCTAGCGCCCTAAGTACATGCCGTTGTGGCTAGGCCTGGGCAAAAAGAACCGGAACCGAGGAACCAAACCGAACTAACCGAGAACCGGAACCGAACTAACCGAACCGAAGGAACCGTTATGAAATTCGGTTCTGGTTTTTTGAGAACCGAAATAAATGAGATATTTTCGGTTCTGCACTCCAAAGAACCGAAAAAACCGAAAGAACCGAAAAACCCGTAAGTACCAGATTCAATTTGTTACATGTGTTTGTAAATTCGGATGTTGTGTTTATCGACTTATGTTGAACCTCTAATCATCCATGTATTACCTATGAAATTTTAAGCATTGTGCATATGTGGTTGTTTGTGGGGAGATGTTGCTAAAATTTAGTGCAAAAGTTGCTGTTATTTAGAATTTTAGAGTGGATCTTACAATTCGGTTAGAACCGAAGAACCGAACCGAAGAACCGAGAACCGAACTAGTCGGTTCTAGTTCCTTTATTTTGCTATTTCGGTTCTAGTTTTTGAAGAACCGAATTTCTACAAGAACCGAGGAACCGAACCGAACCGAACCGAAGAACCGAATGCCCACTCCTAGTTGTGGCAGCCGAAGAGATTTTGGCACCCAGCTGGTGTGATGTCGTGGCCGTCGGAGGAGCGATGGAGCCTGGCGGAGGGATAGCTGTCGAAGCGGTTGGGTCCTTGCTGACGTCCTCTTGCTTCCGTAAGGGGGCTGAGAGCCGCCGTCGTCATAGAGTATGTGAGGCGCCATCATTGCCTATCTGGCGGAGCTAGCCTGATGGGACGCCGGTCTTGTTCCCTGCAGCCCGAGTCAGCTCGGGGTAGGGTGATGATGGCGCCTCCTGTTGAGGTGGCTGGCCTGCGCCCTAGGTTTTGCGATGTGGAGGCTCCTCCGAAGCCGAGGTCGAGTCTGTCTTTCGTGGCCGAGGCCGAGTCCGAGCCCCTGGGTCGGGCGAGGCGGAGGTCGCCGGCTGAGGCCAGGGCGGAGTCCGAGCCCTGGGGTTGGGCGAAGCGGAGTTCGTCGTCTTCTGGGGCTGAGCTCGAGTCCGTGCCCTGGGTCGGGCGGAGCAGAGTTCGTCGTCTTCTGGGGCTGAGCCCGAGTCCGAGCCCTGGGTCGGGCGGAGCGGAGTTCGCCGTCTTCCGGGACTTAGCCCGAGTCCGAGCCCTGGGTCGGGCGGAGCGGAGTTTGCCGTCTTCCGGGACCTAGCCCGAGTTCGAGCCCTGGGTCGGGCGGAGCGAAGTTCGCCGTCTTCCGGGACCTAGCCCGAGTCCGAGCCCTGGGTCGGGCGGAGCGGAGTTCGTCATCTTCCGGGACTTAGCCCGAGTCCGAGCCCTGGGTCGGGCGGAGCGGAGTTTCCTATGGTGCCTTCGGCAGGGCCTGACTGCCTGTCAGTCCCACTGTGTCAAGTGGCACTGCAGTCGGTGTGGCGCAGGCGGCGCTGTCCTTCTGTCAGGCCGGTCAGTGGAGCGGCGAAGTGACGGCGGTCACTTCGGCTCTGTCGGGGGGCGCGCGTCAGGATAATGGTGTCAGGCCACCTTTGCATTAAATGCTCCTGCGATTTGGCCGGTCGGTGCGGCGATTTAGTCAGGGTTGCTTCTTAGCGAAGGCAGGGCCTCGGGCGAGCCGGAAATATGTTCGCCGTCGGAGGGGGGCCTCGGGCGAGACGGAAATCCTCCGGGTCGGCTGCCCTTGTCCGAGGCGAGGCGTGATCGAGTCGCTCGAATGGACCGATCCCTGACTTAATCGCACCCATCAGGCCTTAGCAGCTTTATGCTGATGGGGGTTACCAGCTGAGAATTAGGAGTCTTGAGGGTACCCCTAATTATGGTCCCCGACAGTAGCCCCCGAGCCTCGAAGGGAGTGTTAGCACTCGCTTGGAGGCTTTCGTCGCACTTTTTTGCAAGGGGACCAGCCTTTCTTGGTGGCATTTTGTTCCGGTGGGTGCGCGCGAGCGCACCCACCGGGTGTAGCCCCCGAGGCCTCGGAGGAGTGGTTTCACTCCTTTGAGGTCTTAATGCCTTGCGTAATGCTTCGGCTGGTCTGGTTGTTCCCTCATGCGAGCTGGCCGTAGCCCGGGTGTACGGTCGGGGCCCAAGTTCTCGTGCTGGTATGTTGACGCTGTCAACAGTTCGGCCGGAGCCGGGTTTGCGAGAGCAGCCCCCGAGCCTCTGCACAGGGCGAGAGGGCGATCAGGGACAGACTCGACTTTTTTACATACGCCCCTGCGTCGCCTTTCCGCAAGGAGGAGGGGGGAAAGCGCCATGTTGCCCTCGATGGGCGCCGAACATGGTGTCTCCGGTGAGCTGCAAGCGGGTAATCCGAGTGGACGTCCGTGCCCCGTTCGTTAGGGGTCGGCTAGGGGCCTAGAGGCACGCCCAAAAGTACCTGCGGGTGATCTGCCGGACCCGGTCCCCTGGCGATGGGGTCCGAGGGCTCGATGCCTCCCTCTGATAGGATTCCGTTACAAGATCGCTCCCGCTGGTCTCGGAAATGTCCTAGGGTACCTCGGGAGCGCAGCCCGAGCCTTGGTTATGTATCGAACGTACCCATGGTCATCCCTCGCTCGGCGTCTGAGGCGGCTGTGAACCCTTCAGGGGCCAGCCTTCGAACCCCTGATCAGTAATGGGCGCGGAGCCCGAGTAGCCTGAGGCGGCCGTGGAACCCTTCGGGGGGCCGGCCTTCGAACCTTTGACCAGTAGTGGGTGTAGGGCCCACGCGATCTGAGGTGGCTGTCGAACCCCTCCGGGGGGCCAGCCTTCGAACCTCTGATCAGTAGGGAGGCTCGGAGCCTGGTTCCTTCACGGGGAAGGATCCTTTTCGGGGTATCCCCCTTTCCCGGTCCCTGTTGCAAGAGAGAGAAAGAGGAAAAAAAGGAAAAGGATACGAAATCGAACGACGCGGCATACCTTTACTGACGCGGTTATTATGACGAAGGCGAAGCGTCGCCCGCTTCTCCTGCCTGAGGCGCCGCCTGTCCCACCGCGGAGTTAATGCGACGGGGCGAGTGGTTGGCGGGGCGGCCGTTGCGCGTGCGCGAGCCGTTTGAGGAACGGAACATGGGCGCGTTGTCTTCACGCTGTGAGGGAGGTTTCCCTCGCTGCCCCCGGATGGGACGTGAGCTTGGCTGACGACGTGACTGCTGCTCCTGCCCGCCTGCCACCGTCATTACTGCCGGCCCATTTTTGGCCGCATTGACCGTCGCGCCAGGCTGGCGCTGCTGGGTCGTGCGCTGGGTCGCCTCGAGCCGCGGTATTGGTTCCGCAGTCGAGGAGGCGCGGTAGTGGCGCGAGTGGCGGTGCAGTTGCTTGCACGAAGCATCCGGCGCGCCGGTTGCGTGACGCGTGGGCCTGGGCCTCCATGCTGGGCGTGTCGGGAGTCGGAGAAGGGCATCCACTTGGCGCGGTTGCATGCCGCCTGCATGGCTGTCCGCCCCTTTCGCCCGTTGGTCTGGGCAAAAGTGGAGGGTCACTTGTAACCGCTGGGCGGTCGTGCGCACCGCGCACGGCAGTTTGGCTTCTTCTGCTCTGAGCCGGCTTGCATGACATGTGGGACCCAGCCCCCGTGCCACGGGGGAGGGCCTTGGAGCGTGTTGGAGAAGACCCAGCCTGTGACGGCTGGGGACGCAAGTAGGGATAGTCGCCTTTAAAAGGAGGGTGACCCCCTTCGGAAGGCGACCATGTCTTCGCGCTCCCTTATGCATCGTGTCTTTCCACCTTCCAAGCCCCCGGATGGGGGATACCCGCCGTCTTTTCGCCTCATCGTTGGAGGAACGCAACTCCGTGGGAGTTGGTACCTTTCAGCCATCGTTCGGCTTCAAGGATTTTCATCACACGGCCCGGTTGCACCCCTCCGCTGGTGGTCACCCAAGACGGTGACCTCCAGCTCCTGGATGGGGAGGGGCAAGCCGGGCTGTGATCTCGATCCCGCCCTCAGTGTCGGGGGTGTTCGTCATCCTCGCCGGGGCGGAGAGCGAGGCGAGCCGGGGCTCTACCTCCTGCGCGGGTCGGCGGGCCACCTCTTCTTCCAGCTTCTGGTGGTGGCAATCGCCCTCCAGCTCTGCGGCGGAGACGTCCTCCAGCCATGCCGGGGAAGGCGAACTGTTGCTGCCAGCTAGGATGCAACATTCCGCCCTCTTCCTCGCATTCGCGGCGAGGACGGCAGCGAGGACCTGCTGGTGCGCTTGGGAGCGGCCCGCTCTTTGGCTTTAATAGCTAGTTCGTGTCCCTTGAGCGGGAACGCGAACGAGAGCCCTCCGGCAGCCGCGTCCACCCGGGACCATGGCTGCTACTGCAGAGGTCGCTGGCGGGTCTCCCGGTGTTTGTCGCCCTGCAGGCTCGAGGCTGCTCATACCCGCAGGGACGGAACCGGAGTTCCGTTTGTAATGGCACTTTGAATGCCAGTGTTTTTGTTCATTGTGGCTGTCGAGGCCTGAACATGTATGTAATTTCGGCACGGAGCCGTGTTTTTCCTCATTTTCGAGCACTAAGACTCGCCTGTTGGTTATCTGAACCGCTTCACCAAGCGTGAGTCGCCCCGTGTCAAGGTGACGAGTGAGGTATCCGTATCCCGGAGGCGTAGGAGTCCCTCGGTTCGGTCGGCCTTGTTGTCCGAGGCTCCTCTAGCTTAGTTAAAGGGACCCCTCGGCCGCTCTTGGATGAGCCGAGGCTAGGGGTAGGGATATCAGCATGAACAGGGGCAGAGTTGGCTCAAAAATGAAACCTGGTTGGCCGGAGCCTAGCCGGGTCGTCTGTAGGCGGGACCGACGCTGGGGTTGACCAGCCGACGCCTCGGGTCGGGCTGGCGCCCTTGGTGGAAGGCTGGTCGAGGCCCCGGAGCGACCGGCCGAGCCGCCTGCTCGGGCTGGACTCCTGGAGAAAACCCTGGCAGCGATTGCCCGGGCGTGGCGATGACGTCGTCCTTCAGAGCGGAGATCCTCGGACCGTGTCGCCGTCCGAGGCTAGGTCGGACCTCACCGAAGGTGTCGTCGATGCCGAGGGTGCTGCTGCCCCCTTCCAGCGTCAAGACCCGAGCCTGCATGATCAGATTGTCTTGTAGTGTGTGTCTCCTGCGGCCGCTGAGGCCAGAACACACCCTCGCTGTGTTGTAAAGCTGCGTCTCTTTTCCTCTTGTTTCGAGTATCTGGACTTTTTTGTCGGTAACAGGGACGTTTGTGCGAGCGAGAGTTGCTTCTCGCGGAAGGTGATGAGTGAGGTATCCGTATCCCGGAGGCGTAGGAGTCCCTCGGCTCGGTCGGCCTTACCGCTTACACGCACTTTTACCCGTCCATGAGGCTCCGTTACCGACTCAGTCGAGAAGGCTCGAAGGATCGCTTCGGCAGAAGAACTTCTGAACGTGAAGACTTGTTCGGTCCGTGGAATCACTTATCCGAACGTGAGTTACTTATCGCAGAAGGTGATGAGTGAGGTATCCGTATCCCGGAGGCGTAGGAGTCCCTCGGCTCGGTCAGCCTTGGCTGCTTACGTGTACTCCGTCGTTTTCAGGATCCACTTTTCGAAGTAGTCAAAAAGCACGAAAGTCATTCTGGCAGAAGAGATCTTTTTTCGAGGAAAATTTCAACGCAGAGGGGGTTCCCCCCCCTTCAGCCCCCGAGGGAGGGTCGGGCTTTGCCAAGGCGAGGCCGACCCTTCCTTGATGACTAAACTTTGCGTGGGTGCGAGGTATATGAACAACTTGAAAACATCTTAAGGGTAGAAGCGACGTAGTTGTTGGATGTTCCAAGCGTTGCCGTAGACCTCGCCTTGATTGTTGGCCAGCTTGTACGTTCCGGGCTTCAGAACCTTGGTGATGACGAACGGTCCCTCCCAGGGGGGCGTGAGCTTGTGCCTCCCTCGGGCGTCTTGTCGCAGCCGAAGCACCAGGTCGCCCACCTGGAGGTCTCGGGACTGGACCCCTCGGGCGTGGTAGCGTCGCAGGGACTGTTGATACCGCGCCGTGTGTAGTAAGGCCTTGTCCCGAGCCTCTTCCAGCTGGTCCAGCGAGTCTTCTCGGCTAGCTTGGTTGCTTTGATCGCTGTAGGCCCTCGTCCTCGGGGAGCCGTATTCCAGGTCTATGGGCAAGACGGCCTCGGCCCCATAGACTAGGAAGAACGGCGTGAAACCCGTGGCTCGACTCGGCGTTGTCCTCAGGCTCCAGACCACCGAGGGGAGTTCCTTCATCCATCGCTTGTCGAACTTGTTGAGGTCGTTGTAGATCCGAGGCTTGAGCCCTTGTAGAATCATGCCGTTGGCACGCTCTACTTGCCCATTTGACATGGGATGAGCCACGGCGGCCCAGTCCACCCGGATGTGGTGATCCTCGCAGAAATCCAAGAACTTTCTGCCGGTGAACTGGGTGCCGTTGTCGGTGATGATGGAGTTTGGGACCCCGAAGCGATGGATGATGTTGGTGAAGAACGCCACCGCCTGCTCGGACCTGATGCTGTTCAGAGGTCGGACCTCGATCCACTTGGAGAATTTGTCGATGGCGACCAGCAGGTGCGTGTAGCCCCCGGGTGCCTTCTGCAAGGGGCCGACGAGGTCCAGGCCCCACACAGCAAAGGGCCAGGTGATGGGTATCCTCTGCAGAGCCTGAGCGGGCAGGCGGGTCTGCTTCGCATAGAATTGACACCCTTCGCAGGTGCGGACAATTCTAGTGGCGTCGGCCACCGCCATGGGCCAGTAGAAGCCCTGTCGGAAGGCATTCCCGACAAGGGCTCGAGGCGCTGCGTGATGGCCGCAAGCCCCCGAGTGTATCTCCCGCAGGAGTTCCTGACCTTCGGCGACGGAGATGCACCGCTGGAGGATGCCTGAGGGGCTGCGGTGGTAGAGCTCCTTTTCTTCGCCCAGCAAGACGAACGACTTGGCGCGCCGCGCCACCCGCCGAGCCTCGGCTCGGTCGAGGGGTAGCTCTCCTTGGTGGAGAAATTGCAGGTACGGGGTCTGCTAGTCTCGATCAGGCGTGGCCCCGCCTCGCTCCTCCTCGACGCGCAGTGCCTCATCCTCGGGGGCCGAGGGTACCTCGGGCTGGACCGAGGGCACCTCGGGCCGAGCTGAGGGTGCCTCGGGCTGTGCCGAGGGTACCTCAGGCTGGACCGAGGGTACCTCGGACTGGGCCGAGGGCGTCTCAGGCTCGGACGTGTCGTCGATCTTGACGGAGGGTTGATGCAGATCCTGGGAGAAGACGTCCGGGGGAACCGTTGTTCGCCCCGAGGCTATTTTAGCCAGCTCGTCTGCAGTCTCGTTGTAGCGCCGAGCGACGTGGTTGAGCTCGAGCCCGTAGAACTTGTCTTCCAGGCGCCGAACCTCATCGCAGTAGGCCTCCATCTTCGGGTCGCGGCAGTGGGAGTTCTTCATGACTTGGTCGATGACGAGCTGCGAGTCACCGCGGGCGTCGAGGCGCCGGACCCCTAGCTCGATGGCGATTCGCAACCAGTTGACTAGAGCCTCATACTCAGCCACATTGTTGGACGCCGGGAAATGGAGGCGTAGCACATAGCGTAGGTGTTTCCCGAGGGGCGAGATGAAGAGTAGGCCCGCGCCGGCTCCCGTCTTCATCAACGACCCGTCGAAAAACATGGTCCAGAGCTCCGGTTGGATCGGAGCCATCGGTAGCTGGGTGTCGACCCATTCGGCTACGAAGTCCGCCAAGACCTGGGACTTGATGGCCTTCCGAGGGGCGAACGAGATTGTCTCGCCCATGATTTCCACCGCCCACTTTGCAATCCTACCCGAGGCCTCTCGGCACTGGATGATCTCCCCCAGGGGAAGGATGACACCACAGTTACCGGATGAGACTCGAAGTAATGTCGCAACTTCCGCCGTGTCAGGATCACTGCGTACAGCAGCTTCTGAACTTGTGGGTAGCGGACCTTGGTTCTGGACAGTACCTCGCTGACGAAGTAGACTGGCCTCTGAACGGGTAATGCATGCCCCTCTTCTTGCCTCTCGACCACAATCGCGGCGCTAACCACCTGAGTGGTCGTGGCGACGTAGACCAAGAGGGCTTCTCGGCAGCTGGAGGCACCAAGATAGGCGCCTTTGTGAGGAGTGCCTTCAGGTTCCCGAGAGCTTCCTCGGCCTCAGGGGTCCAAGTGAAGCACTCGGCCTTCCTTAAGAGGCGGTACAGGGGCAAACCTCTTTCGCCGAGGCGTGAGATGAAGCGGCTCAGAGCCGCGAGACATCCCATGACCCTCTGTACGCCTTTCAAGTCCTTGATGGGCCCCATGCTGGTGATGGTGGCGATCTTCTCCGGGTTGGCTTCGATGCCCCGCTCGGAGACGATGAACCCCAAGAGCATGCCTCGGGGCACCCCAAAGACACACTTCTCGGGATTGAGCTTGACGCCTTTCGCCTTGAGACATCGGAATGTCACTTCAAGGTCGGAAAGGAGGTCGGAAGCCTTCCTCGTCTTTACTACGATGTCATCGACGTAGGCCTTGACCGTGCGGCCAATGTGTTCGCCAAACACATGGTTCATGCACCGCTGGTACGTCGCGCCCGCATTCCTCAAGCCGAACGGCATGGTGACATAGCAGTACATGCCGAAGGGCGTGATGAAAGAAGTCGCGAGCTGGTCGGACTCTTTCATCCTGATTTGATGATACCCGGAGTAGGCATCGAGGAAAGACAGGGTCTCGCACCCAGCAGTGGAATCCACGATTTGATCGATGCGAGGCAGAGGGTAGGGAACCTTCGGACATGCTTTGTTGAGACCAGTGTAGTCTACACACATCCGCCATTTCCCCCCTTTCTTTCTCACAAGCACAGGGTTGGCAAGCCATTCGGGATGGAATACCTCTTTGATGAACCCTGCTGCCATTAGCTTGTGGATCTCCTCGCCTATGGCTCTGCGCTTCTCTTCGTCGAATCGGCGCAGAGGCTGCTTGACGGGTCGAGCTCCGGCTCGAATGTCCAGCGAGTGCTCGGCGACATCCCTCGGTATGCCGGGCATGTCCGAGGGACTCCACGCGAAGACGTCGGCGTTCGCACGGAGAAAGTCGACGAGCACTGCTTCCTATTTGGGATCGAGCCCGGAGCCGATCCGGATCTGCTTGGAGGTGTCGCCGCTGGGGTCGAGGGGGACGGCCTTAACCGTCTCCACTGGCTCGAAGTTGCCGGCATGACGCTTCACGTCTGGCACCTCCTTAGAGAGGCTTTCCAGGTCGGCGATGAGGGCCTCGGACTCGGCGAGGGCCTCTGCGTACTCCACGCACTCCACGTCGCATTTGAACGCGTGTTTGTACGTGGGGCCGACGGTGATGACCCCGTTGGGGCCCGGCATCTTGAGCTTCAGGTAGGTGTAGTTGGGGACGGCCATGAACTTTGCGTAGCATGGCCTTCCCAGTACCGCGTGGTAGGTTCCTCGGAACCCGACCACCTCGAACGTCAGAGTCTCCCTTCGGAAGTTGGAGGGCGTCCCGAAGCAGACGGGAAGGTCGAGTGGTCCGAGGGGCTGGACGCGCTTCCCGGGAATGATCCCATGGAAGGGCGCAGCGCCAGCCCGGACGGAGGACAGGTCAACACACAGGAGCCTGAGGGTCTCGGCGTAGATGATGTTGAGGCTGCTGCCTCCATCCATAAGGACCTTGGTGAGCCTGACGTCGCCGATGACAGAGTCGACGACGAGCGGGTATTTCCCCGGGCTCGGCACGTGGTCGGGGTGGTCGGCTTGGTCGAAGGTGATGGGCTTGTCGGACCAGTCTAGGTAGACTGGCACCGCCACCTTCACCGAGCAGACCTCCCGGCGCTCTTGCTTGCGGTGCCGAGCCGAGGCATTCGCCGCTTGCCCACCGTAGATCATGAAGCAGTCGCGGACCTCGGGGAACTCTCCTGCTTGGTGATCTTCCTTCTTGTCATCGTCGCGGGCCTTGCCACCCTCCGCGGGTGGCCCGGCCCTGTGGAAGTGGCGCCGAAGCATGACGCACTCCTCAAGGGTGTGCTTGACGGGCCCCTGGTGATAGGGGCACGGCTCCTTGAGCATCTTGTCGAAAAGGTTGGCACCTCCGGGGGGCTTCCGAGGGTTCTTGTACTCGGCGGCGGCAACAAGATCCGCGTCGGTGGCGTCGCGTTTCGCTTGCGACTTCTTCTTGCCTTTCTTCTTGGCGCCGCGCTGAGTTGACGCCTTGGGAGCATCTTCCGATGCGCGGCCCTGGGGCTGCTTGTCCTTTCAGAAGATAGCCTCGACCGCCTCCTGGCCGGAGGTGAACTTGGTGGCGATGTCCATCAGCTCGCTCGCCCTGGTGGGGGTCTTGCGACCCAACTTGCTCACCAGGTCGCGGCAGGTGGTGCCGGCGAGGAACGCGCCGATGACATCCGAGTCGGTGATGTTGGGCAGCTCGGTGCGCTGCTTCGAGAATTGCCGGATGTAGTCCCGGAGAGACTCTCCCGGCTGCTGCCGGCAGCTTCGGAGGTCCCAGGAATTCCCGGGGCGCACGTACGTGCCCTGGAAATTGCCGGCGAAAGCTTGGACTAGGTCGTCCCAGTTGGAGATCTGCCCCGGAGGCAGGTGCTCCAACCAGGCACGAGCGGTGTCGGAGAGGAACAGGGGGAGGTTACGGATGATGAGGTTGTCATCGTCCGTTCCACCCAGTTGGCAGGCCAGGCGGTAGTCCGCGAGCCACAGTTCCGGTCTCGTCTCCCCCGAGTACTTTGTGATAGTAGTCGAGGGTCGGAACCGGGTCGGGAACGGTGCCCATCGGATGGCCCGGCTGAAGGCCTGCGGACCGGGCGGTTTGGGCGAGGGACTCCGATCCTCCCCGCTGTCGTAGCGTCCCCCACGCCTGGGGTGGTAGCCTCGGCGCACCCTCTCGTCGAGGTGGGCCCGACGGTCGCGGTGATGGTGCTCGTTGCCAAGGTGGCCCGGGGCCGCAGGCGCGGTGTTGCGCGTGCGCCCGGTGTAGACCGAGGCTTCCCGTATGAATCGGGAAGTCGCGGCATGAGGTTCCGAGGGGTACCCCTGCCTTCGGGAGGCTGAGCTCTCGGCCCGTCGGACCGCAGCGCCTTCTAGGAGATTCTTGAGCTCCCCCTGGATTCGCCGACCCTCGGTGGTTGATGGCTCCGGCATCGCGCGGAGGAGCATCACTGCTGCAGCCCGGTTCTGGCCGACCCCACTAGATGCGGGTGGTGGCCTGACCCTGACGTCGTCAGCGACGCGGTGCTGGAAACCCTGGGGCAGATGACGTATTTCTCCGGCCGGGGGTTGGCCCGCCCATGCCTGCCCGACGTCCCGGCGGATCGGCTCAAGCGCTCCTGCTCCCTCGTCGAGCCTGGCCTGCACCCCGCGGATTTGCTCGAGCTGTGGGTCATGGCCCCCCGCCTGAACGGGGACCACAGCTAGCTCCCGCGGGATGTCGACGCGGGGCGCTGGCCTAAGGAGATCACCGTCCTCCGGCATGCCGAGATGATTGCCTTCGGAGGGACCCCCTAGATCGACGTGGAAACATTCACGGCTTGGTGAAAGGGAAATGTGCCCTTGGGCCATTTCTAAAGTATTTTGGTGATTGAGTGCCAACACAAGTGCTTAAATGTGAATCTATGCCCATGGATGAACAAAGTGCAAATCAAGAGCAAAGGTATGTTTCTAAGTCTTAGTACATTGGTTTTGTGTACTAATATACTTGTCTAAGTATCAGAAACAGAAAGAAGAAGAAAAGAGAAGAGTTGGCTGTGTACAGCCAAGAGGCTGTTTCGGTCTGGGGCACCGGACTGTCCGGTGGTGCACCGGACAGTGTCCGGTGCGCCAGGCTGGCTCGAGCGAAGTGACCGCTCTCGGGAATTCGCCGACGACGTACGGCTAAAATTCACTGGACTGTCCGGTGTGCACCGGACTGTCCGGTGAGCCAACGGTCGGCCGGGCCAACGGTCGGCCGCGCGATCTGCGCGGGACACGTGGCCGAGCCAACGGTCGGAAGGGGGCACCGGACATGTCCGGTGCGCCAACGGCTCCCGCATCTGCAACGGTCGGCTTCGCTATTTAAGGAAGGAAATCGGGCACCGGACAGTGTCCGGTGTGCACCGGACTGTCCGGTGCGCCCGACGACAGAAGGCAAGGATGGCCTTCCAGATTTGTTCTCAACGGCTCCTAGCTGCCTTGGGGCTATAAAAGGGACCCCTAGGCGCATAGAGGAGAAAACCAAGCAACCTTAGAGCATTCTTGATCATCCACACTCAGTCTTTGCGCATTCGTTTGTCATTCTAAGTGATTCAAGCTCCGTTCTAGTGAGAACTTTTGATAGTCTTTGAGCTCGATTCTTGGCCGTGTGTGTGCGCATTTTGCTGTGGATTTGTGTGTGTTGCTTCCCTTCCTTACTCCGTGATTATTTGTGAACATCAAAAGTGTAAGGGCGAGAGGCTCCAAGTTGTGGAGATTCCTCGCGAACGGGATAAGAAAAGAAAAGCATAACACTGTGGTATTCAAGTTGATCATTGGATCACTTGAGAGGAGTTGAGTGCAACTCTCGTCCGTTGGGACGCCACAACGTGGAGTAGGCAAGTTTTGTACTTGGCCGAACCACGGGATAAATCACTGTGTCTTCTCTGTGTTGAATTCTTTGTGATTATCGTATTGTGCAAGACCTTCTCTCTAGCCACTTGGCGATTATTGTGCTAACACTTAACAAGTTTTTGTGGCTATAAGTTTAAGTTTCACAGGATCACCTATTCACCCCCCCTCTAGGTGCTCTCAATTGGTATCGGGGCCGTTCTCTTCAAGAAAGGGACTAACTGCCCGAAGAGATGGATCCTAAGGGCAAGGGGATGGTGATCAACGACAAGGAGAAGGAGACCTTCGTCAACGAGCTCAATGATGACAAGCCCACCGACTCAGGCTCGGGCCACAAAAGAAAAGACGGGAGGAAGAAGAAGACAAGGCGCATCAAGGAAATTGTCTACTACGACAGCGACGAATCTTCCTCCTCCCAAAAGGACGACGACGATCACGATAGACGAAAGACGGTTAACTCAAACTTTTCTTTCGATTATTCGCGCATCCCGCATAGTTCAAATGCTCAATTGCTCCCCATTCCACTTGGCAAGCCCCCTCACTTTGATGGAGAGGACTACGGATTTTGGAGCCACAAAATGCGTACTCACCTGTTTTCTCTCCATCCAAGCATTTGGGAGATTGTGGAAAGTGGAATGAAATTTGATAGCTCGGATAGCCCTATGTTTATTAATGAACAGATTCATAAAAATGCACAAGCTACTACTGTGTTGCTAGCATCTTTGTGCAGGGACGAGTACCACAAGGTGAGCGGCTTGGACAATGCCAAGCAGATCTGGGACACCCTCAAGATCTCTCATGAGGGAAACGATGTCACCTTGCTCACCAAAATGGAATTGGTGGAAGGCGAACTTGGACGGTTCGCGATGATAAGGGGGGAGGAGCCGACGCAAACATACAACCGGCTCAAGACCCTTATCAACAAAATAAGGAGCTACGGAAGCACGCGATGGACGGACCATGACGTCGTCCGACTACTACTAAGGTCCTTTACCATTCTTGATCCTCATTTGGTGAATAATATTCGTGAGAATCCCAGGTACACCAAAATGTCGCCCGAAGAAATCCTTGGAAAATTCGTAAGCGGGCGAATGATGATCAAGGAGGCAAGATACGTGGACAACGCGTTGAACGGTCCAATCCATGAGCCTCAACCCATTGCTCTCAAGGCAACAAGGAGCAAGGAGGCGTTACCTAGCAAGGTGGCGCAAGTTGAGGCGGCAGGGCTCAATG
Organism: Zea mays; assembly: GCF_902167145.1. Taxonomy (NCBI): domain Eukaryota; kingdom Viridiplantae; phylum Streptophyta; class Magnoliopsida; order Poales; family Poaceae; genus Zea; species Zea mays. The sequence continues at coordinate 131,470,506 of NC_050104.1, forward strand.
ATGAGGAGATGGCCCTCATCATCAAGCGCTTCAAGACGGCGCTTAAGGGTCGCAAGGGACAGCCAAGCAAGACCAAAGCCAAGGGGAAGCGCTCATGCTTCAAATGCGGTAAGATTGGTCATTTTATTGCTAACTGTCCCGATAATGAAAGTGACCAGGAACACGGGAGCAAGAGGGAAAAGAAGAAAAATTACAAGAAGGCCAAGGGCGAGGCACATCTAGGAAAGGAGTGGGACTCGGATTGCTCCTCCTCCGACTCTGACAATGAAGGACTCGCCGCCACCGCCTTCAACAAGTCATCCCTCTTCCCAAACGAGCGTCACACATGCCTCATGGCAAAGGAGAAGAAGGTATGTACTCGAGACAGTAATACTTATGATTCTTCTAGTGATGATGAGTCTAGCGATGAGGAAATAGATTACTCTAGCTTGTTCAAGGGATTGGATAGAAATAAAATTGATAAAATCAATGAATTGATTGATGCCTTGAATGAGAAGGATAGACTCTTAGAGAAACAAGAGGATTTATTGTATGAAGAACATGATAAATTTGTAGAAGCACAAAGATCTCATGCTCTAGAAGTTAAAAGAAATGAAATGCTTTCTTGTGAATTATCTTCTTGCCATGAGACAATTTCTAAATTAAGGAGCATTAATGATGATTTGAATGCTAAGTTAGAGATTGCTAGTAAATCTATCTCTTGTGTAGAAAATGTTGTAACGTGCACTAGGTGTAAAGATATTAACATTGATGCTTATAGTGAACACCTAGCTTGCATTACTAAATTAAATGAAGAGGTAGCTAGTCTTAATGCCCAACTTGAGACTAGCAAAAGTGATTTTGATAAGCTAAAATTTGCAAGGGATGCCTACACGATTGGTAGACACCCCTCAATTAAGGATGGACTTGGCTTCAAGAGAGAAGCCAAGAACTTAACAAGCCATAAGGCTCCCATTCCCGCCAAGGAGAAAGGGAAGGCCCCTATGGCTAGTAGTGTGCAAAAGAACCATGCTTTTATGTACCATGATAGGAGACAAACTAGAAATGCTTATAGGAGTTATAATGCTTATGATGATTTTGATTCTCATGCCATGTTTGCTTCTAGTTCTTCCTATATGCATGATAGAAATATGTCTAGGAGAAGTGCTATTCATCATGTGCCTAGAAAGAACATTATTCATGCTCCTAGGAAAGTAATGAATGAACCTTCTACAATTTATCGTGCCTTAAATGCTTCCTTTGCTATTTGTAGAAAGGATAGGAAAATAGTTGCTAGGAAGTTAGGGGCAAAATGCAAGGGAGACAAAACTTGCATTTGGGTCCCTAAGGATATTTGCACTAACCTTGTAGGACCCAACATGAGTTGGGTACCTAAGACCCAAGCCTAAATTTGCCTTGCAGGTTTATGCATCCGGGGGTTCAAGCTGGATTATCGACAGCGGATGCACAAACCATATGACGGGGGAGAAGAAGATGTTCACCTCCTACGTCAAGAATAAGGATTCCCAAGATTCAATAATATTCGGTGATGGGAATCAAGGCAAGGTAAAAGGGTTAGGTAAAATTGCAATCTCAAATGAGCACTCTATATCTAATGTGTTTTTAGTAGAGTCTCTTGGATATAATTTGCTATCTGTTAGTCAATTATGCAATATGGGATATAACTGTCTATTTACAAATGTAGATGTGTCTGTCTTTAGAAGAAGTGATGGTTCACTGGCTTTTAAGGGTGTATTAGACGGCAAACTTTACTTAGTTGATTTTGCAAAAGAGGAGGCCGGTCTAGATGCATGCTTAATAGCTAAGACTAGCATGGGCTGGCTGTGGCATCGCCGCTTAGCACATGTGGGGATGAAGAACCTTCACAAGCTTCTAAAGGGAGGACACGTGATAGGTTTGACTAACATACAATTCGAAAAAGATAGACCTTGTGCAGCTTGTCAAGCAGGGAAACAGGTGGGAGGCTCTCATCACACCAAAAATGTGATGACAACATCAAGACCCCTGGAGCTGCTACATATGGACCTCTTCGGACCCGTCGCCTATCTGAGTATAGGAGGAAGTAAGTATGGTCTAGTTATCGTTGATGATTTTTCCCGCTTCATTTGGGTGTTCTTTTTGCAGGATAAGTCTGAAACCCAAGGGACCCTCAAGCGCTTCCTCAAGAGAGCTCAAAATGAGTTTGAGCTCAAGGTGAAGAAGATAAGGAGCGACAACGGGTCCGAGTTCAAGAACCTTCAAGTGGAGGAGTTCCTTGAGGAGGAAGGGATCAAGCACGAGTTCTCCGCTCCCTACACACCACAGCAAAATGGTGTGGTAGAAAGGAAGAACAGGACGCTAATCGATATGGCGAGGACGATGCTTGGAGAATTCAAGACCCCCGAGTGTTTCTGGTCGGAAGCCGTGAACACGGCTTGCCACGCCATCAACAGGGTCTACCTTCATCGCCTCCTCAAGAAGACGTCGTATGAGCTGCTAACCGGTAACAAACCCAATGTATCTTACTTTCGTGTATTTGGGAGCAAGTGCTACATTCTAGTGAAGAAGGGTAGAAATTCTAAATTTGCTCCCAAAGCTGTAGAAGGATTTTTGCTAGGTTATGACTCAAATACAAAGGCGTATAGAGTCTTCAACAAATCATCGGGTTTGGTTGAAGTCTCTAGCGACGTTGTATTTGATGAGACTAATGGCTCTCCAAGAGAGCAAGTTGTTGATTGTGATGATGTAGATGAAGAAGATGTTCCGACAGCCGCTATACGAACCATGGCGATTGGAGAAGTGCGGCCACAGGAACAAGATGAACAAGATCAACCTTCTTCCTCAACTATGGTGCATCCCCCAACCGAAGATGACGAACAGGTACCTCAAGTGGAGGCGCTTGATCAAGGGGGAGCACAAGATGATCAAGTGATGGAGGAAGAAGCGCAACTGGCACCTCCGACCCAAGTTCGAGCGATGATTCAAAGGGATCATCCCGTCGACCAAATTATGGGTGATATTAGCAAGGGAGTAACTACTCGATCTCGATTAGTTAATTTTTGTGAGCATTACTCCTTTGTCTCTTCTATTGAGCCTTTCAGGGTAGAGGAGGCCTTGCTAGATCCGGATTGGGTATTGGCCATGCAGGAGGAACTCAACAACTTCAAGCGCAATGAAGTTTGGACACTGGTGCCTCGTCCCAAGCAAAATGTTGTGGGAACCAAGTGGGTGTTCCGCAACAAACAGGACGAGCACGGGGTGGTGACGAGGAACAAGGCTCGACTTGTGGCAAAAGGTTATGCCCAAGTCGCAGGTTTGGACTTTGAGGAGACGTTTGCTCCTGTGGCTAGGCTAGAATCAATTCGTATCTTGCTAGCATATGCCGCTCACCATTCTTTCAGGTTGTACCAAATGGATGTGAAGAGCGCTTTCCTCAATGGGCCGATCAAGGAGGAGGTGTACGTGGAGCAACCCCCTGGCTTCGAGGATGAACGGTACCCCGACCACGTGTGTAAGCTCTCTAAGGCGCTCTATGGACTTAAGCAAGCCCCAAGAGCATGGTATGAATGCCTTAGAGACTTTCTAATTGTTAATGCTTTCAAGGTTGGGAAAGCCGATCCGACTCTTTTTACTAAGACATGTGATGGTGATTTGTTTGTGTGCCAAATTTATGTCGATGACATAATATTTGGTTCTACTAACCAAAAGTCTTGTGAAGAGTTTAGCAGGGTGATGACACAGAAATTCGAGATGTCGATGATGGGCGAATTGAACTACTTCCTTGGGTTCCAAGTGAAGCAACTCAAGGACGGCACCTTCATCTCCCAAACGAAGTACACGCAAGACTTGCTGAAGCGGTTTGGGATGAAGGACGCCAAGCCCGCAAAGACTCCGATGGGAACCGACGGACACACTGACCTCAACAAAGGAGGTAAGTCCGTTGATCAAAAAGCATACCGGTCAATGATAGGGTCTTTACTTTATTTATGTGCTAGTAGACCGGATATTATGCTTAGCGTATGCATGTGTGCTAGATTTCAATCCGATCCTAAGGAGTGTCACTTAGTGGCGGTGAAGCGAATTCTTAGATATTTGGTTGCTACGCCTTGCTTCGGGCTCTGGTATCCAAAGGGGTCTACCTTTGACTTGGTTGGATACTCAGATTCCGACTATGCTGGATGTAAGGTCGATAGGAAGAGTACATCGGGGACGTGCCAATTCTTAGGAAGGTCCCTGGTGTCGTGGAACTCTAAGAAACAAACTTCCGTTGCCCTATCCACCGCTGAGGCCGAGTATGTTGCCGCAGGACAGTGTTGCGCGCAACTACTTTGGATGAGGCAAACCCTCCGGGACTTTGGCTACAATCTGAGCAAAGTCCCACTCCTATGTGACAATGAGAGTGCTATCCGCATGGCGGAAAATCCTGTTGAACACAGCCGCACAAAGCACATTGACATCCAGCATCACTTTTTGAGAGACCACCAGCAAAAGGGAGATATCGAAGTGTTTCGTGTTAGCACCGAGAACCAGCTAGCCGATATCTTTACCAAGCCTCTAGATGAGAAGACCTTTTGCAGGTTGCGTAGTGAGCTAAATGTCTTAGATTCGCGGAACCTGGATTGATTTATAGCATACATGTGTTTATGCCTTTGATCATGTTCCTTTTTGCATTTTGTTGTTTATTATGGTGCTCAAGTTGTACAAACACTCCCTGGACCTCACAAGTCCGTTGCAAAGTGATGCACATGTTTAGGGGGAGATATGTTACAACTTGACCCTTTGAAGACTAACCATGTGTTTGAGTTTGATGATTTAGTCTCGAAGATGGATTGAAAGGGAAAAAGGTGGACTTGGACCATGAAAGACTTCCACTGCACTCCGATGAGGGGGTAACATATTCCAAGTTCATCTTTAGACTCTTATTGCCTTTTTGCTCTTAATTGAAGAATTTGGTGAGGCAATGGGGTTAAAGGGCCAAGATTGGTCCCGTTTTGGTGCTTGATGCCAAAGGGGGAGAAAATAAAGGCCAAAGTGAATGGATCAGCTACCACTTGAGAAATTTTGAAAATAGTAGAGTAGAGCTTTTGTGTGGTCAAAACTCTTGCATTGTCTCTTTTGTCAAAAGTTGGCCTCTTGTGGGGAGAAGTGTTGATTATGGGAAAAAGGGGGAGTTTTTGGAATCTTGAATCAATTTTCTTTGGAAAACCTCTCTTTATGTCTCTACAAGTGGAATTGACTTAGAGATAGGATTTTGTGTTTGATTTGCAAAAACAAACCAAGTGGTGGCAAAGGATGATCCATATATGCCAAATTGAATCAAAATAAATTTGAGTTTTTATTTGAAGTGATATTGCACTTGTTCTAGTTGCTTTATGTTGTGTTGGCATAAATCACCAAAAAGGGGGAGATTGAAAGGGAAATGCGCCCTTGGGCCATTTCTAAAGTATTTTGGTGATTGAGTGCCAACACAAGTGCTTAAATGTGAATCTATGCCCATGGATGAACAAAGTGCAAATCAAGAGCAAAGGTATGTTTCTAAGTCTTAGTACATTGGTTTTGTGTACTAATATACTTGTCTAAGTATCAGAAACAGAAAGAAGAAGAAAAGAGAAGAGTTGGCTGTGTACAGCCAAGAGGCTGTTTCGGTCTGGGGCACCGGACTGTCCGGTGGTGCACCGGACTGTCCGGTGGTGCACCGGACAGTGTCCGGTGCGCCAGGCTGGCTCGAGCGAAGTGACCGCTCTCGGGAATTCGCCGACGACGTACGGCTAAAATTCACCGGACTGTCCGGTGAGCCAACGGTCGGCCGGGCCAACGGTCGGCCGCGCGATCTGCGCGGGACACGTGGCCGAGCCAACGGTCGGAAGGGGGCACCGGACTATCCGGTGTGCACCGGACATGTCCGGTGCGCCAACGGCTCCCGCATCTGCAATGGTCGGCTTCGCTATTTAAGGAAGGAAATCGGGCACCGGACAGTGTCCGGTGTGCACCGGACTGTCCGGTGCGCCCGACGACAGAAGGCAAGGATGGCCTTCCAGATTTGTTCTCAACGGCTCCTAGCTGCCTTGGGGCTATAAAAGGGACCCCTAGGCGCATAGAGGAGAAAACCAAGCAACCTTAGAGCATTCTTGATCATCCACACTCAGTCTTTGCGCATTCGTTTGTCATTCTAAGTGATTCAAGCTCCATTCTAGTGAGAACTTTTGATAGTCTTTGAGCTCGATTCTTGGCCGTGTGTGTGCGCATTTTGCTGTGGATTTGTGTGTGTTGCTTCCCTTCCTTACTCCGTGATTCTTTGTGAACATCAAAAGTGTAAGGGCGAGAGGCTCCAAGTTGTGGAGATTCCTCGCGAACGGGATAAGAAAAGAAAAGCATAACACTGTGGTATTCAAGTTGATCATTGGATCACTTGAGAGGAGTTGAGTGCAACTCTCGTCCGTTGGGACGCCACAACGTGGAGTAGGCAAGTTTTGTACTTGGCCGAACCACGGGATAAATCACTGTGTCTTCTCTGTGTTGAATTCTTTGTGATTATCGTATTGTGCAAGACCTTCTCTCTAGCCACTTGGCGATTATTGTGCTAACACTTAACAAGTTTTTGTGGCTATAAGTTTAAGTTTCACAGGATCACCTATTCACCCCCCCCTCTAGGTGCTCTCACTTGGGCCGCAGTCCTCGTCGTCGAGGCTGCGGCTACCGTCGGAACAGTCGGAGAGGCAGTAGTCACATGCGGTCATGAAGTCCCGCATGGCACTGGGGTTGCCAAATCTAGAGAAATCCCAACAGATGCTGGGGTCGTCGTCTTCCTCGGACCCAGAGGGCCCGTAGGTCGAGACGTCCGTCAACCGGTCCCAAGGCGACCGCATGCGAAACCCCAGAGGGTTTGGACTCACCTCTACGTGAGTGCCCGCCAAAGCGAGGTCGCTAGGCGGGTTGAGGCTGAATCCAAATGAAGTGGGATGGGAATCGGTTGGTACCTCTTGGTCGACGAGCGGCGATAAAGTCACGTCGGGGACTGACTGCACCGTCGCCTCAGGTACGAGGGCGACGTCCAGCAAGCTTTCCGCAAGCGCGCTGGCGTCGTCCGCTTGCTCGGGATTGGCGTGTCGCGGGGAGACGGCGCTCGTCTTCGTCTCAAGCGCGAAGTCGATACCCGGTGCACCCCCCGTTGGGGTGCCGGCGCCGTTGACTTGCTCGACAGCCGACGAGGCGCTGCCTCCTGCTTGGCCTTGGCTGCCCTGCCTTCCCCTCCGTCGGCGGGGAAGAAGGCGGGACGAGGTCGAAGGTTGTTCTTCCACCACGCGGGGAAGACGTCGTCGATTTCGCCGCCGGCGGGCGGGCTGTCGGCCGCCATTGTCGTCGTCGCGCGGCGGGGGAAGGAGTATCATGTCGTAGCTGCCGTCGAAGGACATGAACTCAAGACTCCCGAAATGGAGCACCGTCCCGGGTTGGAGAGGTTACTGGAGACTGCCCATCTGGAGCTTGACGGGAAGCTGTTCGTCAACATGCAGCAGGCCCCTACCTGGCACGCCAACTGTCGGCGTTTCGAGACCGGGGGGTCCCTGGGCCGACGAGTGAGTGTCGCCGCGTGCCCCAGGCCAGATGGGTCGAGCGCGAGGGCGAGCGCGAAGGGGGGAGAGCGAGGCGGCCGGAGACCGGCGTGAGAGAGGTGGGAATCCCGCGGCCTTCGTGTTCGTCCCGCGCCCAGGTCGGGTGCGCTTGCAGTAGGGGGTTACAAGCGTCCACGCGGGAGAGGGAAGCAAGCGGCTCTCAAGCGAGCGCCTGTCTCGTCCTCGTCCCCGCGCGGCCAACCCTCTCTAAGAGGGCCCTGGTCCTTCCTTTTATAGGCGTAAGGAGAGGATCCAGGTGTACAATGGGGGGTGTAGCAGAGTGCTACGTGTCTAGCGGAGGAGAGCTAGCGCCCTAAGTACATGCCGTTGTGACAGCCGGAGAGATTTTCGCACCCAGCTGGTGTGATGTCGTGGCCGTCGGAGGAGCGATGGAGCCTGGCGGAGGGACAGCTGTCGGAGCGGTTGGGTCCTTGCTGACGTCCTCTTGCTTCCGTAAGGGGGCTGAGAGCCACCGTCGTCATAGAGTATGCGGGGCGCCATCATTGCCTATCTGGCGGAGCTAGCCTGATGGGACGCCGGTCTTGTTCCCTGCAGCCCAAGTCAGCTCGGGGTAGGGTGATGATGGCGCCTCCTGTTGACGTGGCTGGCCTGCGCCCTAGGTTGGGTGATGTGGAGGCTCCTCCGAAGCCGAGGTCGAGTCTGTCTTCCGTGGCCGAGGCCGAGTCCGAGCCCCTGGGTCGGGCGAGGCGGAGGTCGTTGGCTGAGGCCAGGGCGGAGTCCGAGCCCTGGGGTTGGGCGAAGCGGAGTTCGTCGTCTTCTGGGGCTGAGCCCAAGTCCGAGCCCTGGGTCGGGCGGAGCGGAGTTCGTCGTCTTCTGGGGCTGAGCCCGAGTCCGAGCCCTGGGTCGGGCGGAGCGGAGTTCGCCGTCTTCCGGGACTTAGCCCGAGTCCGAGCCCTGGGTCGGGCGGAGCGGAGTTCGCCGTCTTCTGGGACTTAGCCCGAGTCCGAGCCCTGGGTCGGGCGGAGCGGAGTTCGCTGTCTTCCGGGACCTAGCCCGAGTCCGAGCCCTGGGTCGGGCGGAGCGGAGTTCGTTGTCTTCCGGGACTTAGCCCGAGTCCGAGCCCTGGGTTGGGCGGAGCGGAGTTTCCTATGGTGCCTTCGGCAGGGCCTGACTGCCTGTCAGTCCCACTCTGTCAAGTGGCACTGCAGTCGGTGTGGCGCAGGCGGCGCTGTCCTTCTGTCAGGCCGGTCAGTGGAGCGGCGAAGTGACGGCGGTGACTTCGGCTCTACCGGGGGGCGCGCGTCAGGATAAAGGTGTCAGGCCACCTTTGCATTAAATGCTCCTGCGATTTGGTCGGTCGGTGCGGCGATTTAGTCAGGGTTGCTTCTTAGCGAAGGCAGGGCCTCGGGCGAGCCAGAAATATGTTCGCCGTCGGAGGGGGGCCTCGGGCGAGACGGAAATCCTCCGGGGTCGGCTGCCCTTGTCCGAGGCTAGGCTCGGGCGAGGCGTGATCGAGTCGCTCGAATGGACCGATCCCTGACTTAATCGCACCCATCAGGCCTTACCAGCTTTATGCTGATGGGGGTTACCAGCTGAGAATTAGGAGTCTTGAGGGTACCCCTAATTATGGTCCCCGACAGGGTCGCTGATGAAAACAGGAGCGGGCGCGGGCCTGCTCTTCATCTCACCCCTCGGGAAGCACCTCCGCTACGTGTTGCGCCTCCATTTCCCGGCGTCCAACAACGTGGCCGAGTACGAGGCTCTGGTTAACGGGTTGCACATCGCCATCGAGCTAGGGGTTCGACGCCTTGACGCTCGTGGCGACTCGCAGCTTGTCATCGACCAAGTCATGAAGAACTCCCACTGCCGCGACCCGAAGATGGAAGCCTACTGCGACGAGGTTCGGCGCCTGGAGGACAAGTTCTACGGGCTCGAGCTCAACCACGTCGCTCGACAATACAACGAGACTGTGGACGAGCTGGCTAAGATAGCCTCGGGACGGACAACGGTTCCTCCAGACGTCTTCTCCCGAGACCTACATCAACCCTCCATCAAGACCGACGACACGCCCGAGCCCGAGAAGGCCTCAGCTCTGCCCGAGGCGCCCTCGACCTAGCCCGAGGCACCCTCGGCTCAGCCCGAGGCAGCCTCGGTCCCGCCCGAGGCACCCTCGGCCCCCGAGGGTGAGGCACTGCGCGTCGAGGAAGAGCGGAACAAGGTCACACCTAATCGAGACTGGCAGACCCCATACCTGCAATATCTCCACCGAGGAGAGCTACCCCTCAACAGAGCTGAAGCTCGGCGACTGGCACGGCGTGCCAAGTCGTTTGTCTTGCTGGGTGACGAAAAGGAGCTCTACCACCGCAGCCCCTCAGGCATCCTCCAACGATGCATATCCATCGCCGAAGGTCAAGAGTTATTGCAAGAAATACACTCGGGGCTTGCGGTCACCACGCAGCACCTCGGGCCCTCGTGGGAAACGCCTTCCGACAGGGTTTCTACTGGCCGACCGCGGTGGCCGATGCCACTAGGATTGTACGCACCTGCCAAGGGTGTCAATTCTACGCAAAGCAGACCCACCTGCCCGCTCAGGCTCTGCAAACAATACCCATCACCTGGCCGTTTGTTGTGTGGGGTCTGGACCTCGTCAGTCTCTTGCAGAAGGCACCCGGGGGCTTCACGCACCTGCTGGTCGCCATCGACAAATTCTCCAAGTGGATTGAGGTCCGACCCCTAAACAGCATCAGGTCCGAACAGGCGGTGGCGTTCTTCACCAACATCATCCATCTCTTCGGGGTCCCGAACTCCATCATCACCAACAACGGCACCCAGTTCACTGGCAGAAAGTTCCTGGACTTCTGTGAGGACCACCACATCCGGGTGGACTGGGCCGCCGTAGCTCACCACATGACGCATGGGCAGGTAGAGCGTGCCAACGGCATGATTCTACAGGGGCTCAAGCCGAGGATCTACAACGACCTCAACAAGTTCGGCAGGCGATGGATGAAGGAACTCCCCTCGGTGGTCTGGAGTCTGAGGACAACGCCGAGCCGAGCCACGGGCTTCACGCCGTTCTTTCTAGTCTATGGGGCCGAGGCTATCCTGCCCACAGACTTAGAATACGGTTCCCCGAGGACGAGGGCGTATGATGATCGAAGCAATCGAACCAACCGAGAAGACTCACTGGACCAGCTGGAAGAGGCTCGGGACATGGCCTTACTACACTCGGCGCGGTATCAGCAGTCCCTGCGACGCTACCACGCCCGAGGGGTTCGGTCCCGAGACCTCTAGGTGGGCGACTTGGTGCTTCGGCTACGACAAGACGCTCGAGGGCGCCACAAGCTCACGCCTCCCTGGGAAGGGTCGTTCATCATCGCCAAGATTCTGAAGCCCGGAACATACAAGCTGGCCAACATTCAAGGCGAGGTCTACAGCAACGCTTGGAACATCCGACAGCTACGTCGCTTCTACCCTTAAGATATTTCAAGTCGTTCATGTACCTCATTTACATACACAAGCAAAGTCTAACCTTCAAGGAAGGGTCAGCCTTGCCTCGGCAAAGCCCGACCCTCCCTCGGGGGCTAGAAGGGGGGAACCCCCTCTGCGTCAAAATTTTCCTCGGAAAAAAGTCTTCCGCCAAAACGACTTTCGTGTCTCCCGGCCATGTCAGTAACAGAACCCCAAGAGACGAATAAGAGTGCATGTAAGCGGCAAGGCCGACCGAGCCGAGGGACTCCTACGCCTCCGGGATACGGATACCTCACTCGTCACCTACCGCGAAAAATAACTCTAACTTGGGTAAACGATCCTCCTACTGACGAACAAGTCCGGGTACGCGAAACAGGAGGAAAAAGATACAGCTTTATATCACGTAGACAAAGTGTTCAGGCCTCGGCGGCCGCAAAAGACACACACATGTTCAAAGCAAACTGCTCCGGCAGAATCAAGCATCGCCCGGAGGAGGAGCGGCACCCTCGGCTTCATCTCCGACCTCCGCGCCGTCTCCACCCTCAGCAAGACCCGCCCCGGCCTCGGACGGCGGCACGGGCAGAAGGATCTCCACCTCGAAAGTGGACGCCAGCACCACGCTCGGGCCCGCGGCGGCCGCGTCAAGCCTCTGAACTTTGGACAGGGCAGCTTTGTCTTCATCGGGAAGGCAATACCCCTCGCTGACCTGCTCTAGATCCACATCATAGTGGGAAGCGAGCACGGCGAAGGCCCGCCTAACACCATGATGCAGCGCCTCGTGGAGTCGGCTGCGCGCGTGGTCGCCCAAGGCCTGCAGGTGACTCTGAGGGGAGCTTCCCAAGGGGACGTCGTCAAGGCCAAAGATCTGGCCAAAGGCCGAGATAGCCTCAGACATGGCCGCGCGGTCGGCCTCCTTCTGCTCAATCGCCTGGGCAAGTGCCTTGGCGGACTCGCTGAGGGCAAACTCAAGCTCTGCAAACAGCCAAAGCAGAAGTCTTCAAACGCAAGCTGAAGAGTGAAGCTGAATCAAAACCTCAAAACAGCCAAGACATACCTTCCGCCCATATCCGCTGCTCCGAGGCTGCGGCTTGGGCGGACTGAGCAGACCCGATGGCCACGGCCAGGTCCGCCGCAAGGGCTCTGGCCCGAGCAGACACCTCGACTAGCTGGCCCCCAAGGGCCTCAGCCCGGCTTTCAGCCTCGGCGGCCCGGCCCCGAGACTGATCCCGCTCACCGATGGCCTAGCCAAGCTCCGACTGCCACCGCCGCGCCTCTGCGCGTGCCACCGCTGCCTCTGCCCCCAGCTCGTCATGGAGCAAACGAAGGTCCGCCGCCTCGGCGCTTTGTTGGGAGAGGTGCTTGGTAGCCTCGGCAAGCGCGGTCCTCAGAAACCACAGCGAACCCCAGACGTCGGCCTCGCGGTGAATGAACGATGACTTGGCGGCGCTCAGATTCGTCAGATCCTGAGGAAGGGAAGCGAGGCGTCACGAAGAATGCCTTGGTCACGTGAAAGGTATGCCTGAAATCCTTACCTAGAGGATCCTGGGAACGTCCCTAGAAAGGACCTCCAAGGTTGACCGAAGCGACCCCACCGTTGCCTCGGCACGCTCGCGAAGCTCGCCCCAAGACTGCTCCTCTCTCTCATCGTCAAGAACAAAGAGGGGTTTCGAAGCACCATGGGCCTAGAATCGGAGCGGTCGATGCCGCTCGCTGGGACCTCGCCGCGCAAGGACGAGGTCACCGCTCCCCAGGACGGGCCGCGGTTCTGCGCCCCCCTTCTCCAAGGCATCGGCACCCCCTGCGGTCGACGCGTAGGGAACCTCCTCGGCTAAGGGGACAGGTTTCCGATCGCCGGCCTCAAATAGCGGCGCCTCGGCCATCTCAGCATCGGCGGTGGCGGGTGGCCCCACAGCCGGAGCAGCTACAGCCTCGGCAAAAGCCGGTGCTAGCACCGACAACACGACTGGTGGGCTCAAGGCCGCGGCCGCGCCGGCAGTCTCCCTCGACTCGACGGCTGCCCCGACGGAGGGGTCAGCCTCGGGAGCTCGCCCCACGACAACTTGTGCCGCCTGAACCCCCTGCTCGGGGGCACCTTATGCAGAGGCTAGCCGGTCGCCGAGGCCCGGTGCGGCACCAGCTGCAGAAGCTGGCGCCGTCTTGAGGGCTTTTCGGGGAGTCAGACCGGTCGAACTGTGCCTCCGTTTGCTGGGAAGAAAAGGAAAAGCAAGATCAGGACAAACGAAGAAGGCGACGGGACAGAAGTACCCCCATATACTTACCCACTCCGGGCCACGACCAATCGTGCCTGCGGGGAGGCCCCTCGAGCCTCGGCCTCCGCGGGCGCCACCAAGGTTTGCCCCGCTGCCGGCTTTGGCACCATCCCTGCCTCGGGCGCCCGGGGCGCCGAAGGGACGGTCCGCCTAGGCGCGGACACGGCGACCCGAGGATCGGCCTCCTCTACTGCCGACACGGACAGCGGCTCTAGGGGCGTAGGCGGGATGGCCTGACTCCCTAGGGTCACCTTAGCTACCTGGGCCAAGGGGTCAAGTACCCCCTCGGCCTACCCCTGTTCTTCGGGTCGGGACCCTGACGCCCCCGCCCCGGATACCGACAGCGCCGGCCCACTCGGGGGCTGGCTCGACGACCCCTGGCCCAGCCTCAGATCCGGGCTGAGGCCAAGGCAGGCGGCCATGTCGTCGTCTTCGTCATCATCATCGTCGTCGTCATCATCAGGTGTCTCCGGCGACGGCTCCCTCGGGAGCCCATCCCTCTCCTGCCACCGACGACGCTTCTCTAAGGCGTCCCGAGCCCACATTCGCTCGCGGGCCCAAGCCTTCTTCGCGTCTTTCTTCTCCTTCTTCCTCTCCACAGCAACCCTCTGCGCGGCTCGGTCCACCGCGTCCTCTGGGACCAGTGGCAGGGAAGGCTTGTGAGGCCCCAGCTCCTGGAGACGAACGAAAGGTCTCGACTATGAGAACCAGGGGCAATCCAACACAAGAAAGAAGAAGGAGTGGACACTCACCAGGAGCATGCACCCGCACTCAGGACGCATCGGGAGCTGGGTGAGGGCGCCGGCGTCTAGCTTCCCTACCATACCGGCCACCCGGGACCGAGGACATCTGTGAACCCTCCAAGCCAACCCCAGGCGTCATCTCCGAAAGTAGCAGCCGTCGCTCCGTTAAGGGGAGCACCCTCCGGCGATGGATGGCGACAACCACCCCCGCGGCGGTGAGCCCTCCCTCTCGTAGCTTCTCCAAGGCCTCCAGAAGGGGCTGGAAATTCTTCTGCCTCTCGCGCGGGGCCCCATAGCGCCAATGGCTGCCGGCGGCGGTCACCAATCATTGAGAAAACAACGGGAGCCTCCCGTCGTCATTCCGGAGGTAAAACCACCTGCGCTGCCACCCCTTGTTCGAAGACACAAGGATGGCGGGGATGTACTGCTGCGCACGCGCCTACCTCAACTGAAGGATGCAGCCACCGGCCCGCACCGCCATGCGGACCCTCTTCTCCCCCGTCGCCGAGGCAAAGGGCTCCGCGGAGAAGAGATGAGTCCACAGATCCCAGTGGGGGGCAATCCCCAAATATCCTTCGCAAACCGCCGGGAAGATGGCCGCTTGCGCGATGGAGTTGGGGCTAAGGTTGTGCAGCTCCACCCCATAGTGATGCAGGAGCGCCCGCATAAAACGGCTTGCTGGCACACCAAACCCCCGCTCATGGAAGGAGACGAAACTCAGCACATACCCCGGCGGCGGGTTCGGGTCGGCCCCACTCGGAGGGACCATCCACTCCGGCCGCAGGACATCAGAGAGGGGGCGAAGCAAGCCATCGGCAACAAGGGCCTCCAGGTCGTCCACCGTGACAATGGAAGAAGGCCATGGGTCGCGCGGCGGAACGATGGTTACCCGATCGGCCATCGCCAAGCGAAGGAGGTGGCGGCGGGGCGGACAAGGTGCGAGGTTTTCTTTCTCTGGCTATTCCCTCAGGTTGCGGAAACCTAAGCATAGGCGAGCAGCAGAGTAAAGAACCACCACCAGACCCTCCTCTGAATATATAAAGACTCGGGCAAGACCCGTTCAACGCTCCGCCCGAACCCGCCGCGAAATCCAAAACTCGAAGGCGAAACGCCCGTTCCTCGAACGGCTCGCGCATACGCAACGGCTGCCCCACGAATCACTCGTCCCGTCGCATTAACTCTGTGGCAGGACAGGTGACACCTTTGGCAGGCGAAGCGGGCGACGCTTCACCTCCGCCATAATGACCGCGTCAGAAAAGGTGCGCCACATCGTTCAATTTCGTATCCTTTTCCTCTTCCCCTTTCTCTCTCTTGCTACAGGGACCGGGAGAGGGGATACTCTGAAAGGGATCCTTCTCCGCGAAGGAAGCGGGCCCCGAGCCCCCTACTGATCAGAGGTTCGAAGGCTTGCCCCTCGGAAGGGTTCGACAGCCGCCTCAGAGCACTCGGGCTCCGCGCCCACTACTGATCAAGGGTTCGTAGGCTAGCCCCCCCGACGGGTTCGACAGTCGCCCCAGAGCACGCAGAGTGAGGGATGACTCTGGGTATGTTCGATACATAACCAAGGCTCGGGCTACGCTCCCGAGGTACCCTAGGACATTTCCGAGACCAGCAGGAACGATTCTGTAACGGAATCCCATCAGAGGGAGGCATCGAGCCCTCAGACCCTATCGAACGGGACCGGGTCCGGCAAATCACCTGCAGGTACTTTTGGAGCGCGCCTCTGGGCCACTAGCCGACCTTTATCGAACGGGGCACGGGCGTCCACTCGGATCACCCGTTAGCAGCTCACTGGAGACACCATGTTCGGCGCCCACTGAGGGCAACATGGCACTTCCCCCCCTCCTCCTTGCGGAAAGGCAACGCAGGGGCGTATGAAAAAAGCCGAGTCTGCCCTTGACCGTCCTCTCGCCCTGTGCAGAGGCTCGGGGGCTGCTCTCGCAAACCCGGCTCCGGCCAAACCGTTGACAGCGTCAACATACCAGCCCGAGAACTCGGAACCTGACTATGCACCCGGGCAACGACCAGTTCGCATGAGGGAACGACCAGACCGGCCGAGCCATCACGAAAGGCATTAAGACCTCGAAGGAGTCAAACCACTCCTCCGAGGCCTCGGGGGCTACACCCGGCGGGTGCGCTCGCGCGCACCCACCGGAACAAAATGCAACCAAGAAAGGTCGGTCCCCTTGCAAAAAAGTGCGACAAAGCCTCCAAGCAAGTACCCACACTCCCTTTGAGGCTCGGGGACTACTGTCGGGGACCGTAATTAGGGGTACCCCCAAGGCTCCTAATCTCAGCTGGTAACCCCCATCAGCACAAAGCTGCAAAGGCCTGATGGGCGCAATTCCGGTTAAGGCTCCGCCCACTCGAGGGACTTGATCTCGCCTCGCCTGAGCCCAGCCTCGGGCAGGAACGGAAGACCAAGGCAGATTCACGCCTCGCCCGAGGGTCTCCTCAAGCAATGGGCGCACCTTTGACTCGCCTGAGGCCCAGCTCGGGTAGGCTTCACGGAGAAGCAACCTTGGCCAGATCGCCTCGCCCGTCGACCGGATCGCAGGAGCTTTCAATGACAGGATCGCCTGACACCTTATCCTGACGCGCGCTTTCCAGTCGACAAGGCCGAAGTGACCGCAGTCACTTCGCCCCTCCACTGACTGACCTGACAGGAAAACAGCGCCGCCTGCGCTGCTCCGACTGTTGTGCCACCCGCTAGGGTGAGGCTAACAGCAACCAAGTCCAGCCTCGGGCGCCATAGGAATCTCCGCCTCGCCCGACCCCAGGGGTCGGACTCGACCTCAACTCGGACGACGATCTCCGCCTCGCACGACCCCCGGGATCGGACTCGACCTCAACTCGGACGACGATCTCCGCCTCGCCCGACCCCCGGGCTCGGACTCGACCTCACCTCGGACGATGATCTCCGCCTCGCCTGACCCCCGGGCTCGGACTTAGCCTCAACTCCGGAAGACGGTCTCCACCTCGCCCGACCCCAGGGCTCGGACTCGACCTCGACTCCGGAAGAAGGTCTCCGCCTCGCCCGACCCCAGGGCTCGGACTCGACCTCAACCTCGGAGGAGTCACCACCTCGCTCGGGCCGACCACGCCACAAGGGGAGGCCATCATTACCCTACCCCTAGCTAGCTCAGGCTACGGGGAACAAGACCGGCGTCCCATCCGGCTCGCCCCGGTAAAACAAGTAATGATGACACCCCACGTGCTCCATGACAACGGTGGTTGTCAGCCCCCTACGGAAGCAAGGATACGTCAGCAAGGATCCAACAGCCCCGACAGCTGTGCTTCTACAGGGCTCAAGCACTCCTCTGACGGCCACGACGCCACATGAACAGGGCTCCAACACCTCTCCGACAGCCACGTCGGCACGTACATAGGGCTCTAGCTCCTCTCTGCTAGACATGTTAGCACACTGCTACACCCCTCGTTGTACACCTGGACCCTCTCCTTATGTCTATAAAAGGAAGGTCCAGGGCTCTCATACGAAAAGGTGGTCGCGTGGGAGAACGGGCAGCCTCACGCCCCCTATCTCTCTCTCTCTCCCTCGTGAACGCTTGTAACCCCCTACTGCAAGCGCATCCGCCCTGGGCGCAGGACAACACGAGGCCGCGGGTTCCCCCTTTACTGTTTTCCCCCCTTGTGTCTCCGTCTCGCGCCGACCCATCTGGGCTGGGACACGCAGCGACAATTTACTCGTCGGTCCAGGGACCCCTCGGGGTCAAAACGCCGACAGATGTGTTGGCATAAATCACCAAAAAGGGGGAGATTGAAAGGGAAATATGTCTTTGGGACATTTCTATTTTGTTTTTGATGATTAAATGCTCAACACATTGTTTTTGGACTAACATCTTGATGTATGAGCATAAGCACAAGTATTTGAAAGGCAAATTAAAAAACATAGGAAAAGTGCATTTTGGTGTATATTGCAAATCCTATTGCATTGAAGGAACAACGTATGATTTTAGCACTTAGTAAATTGTTTTAGTGGCTAACTATGTTTATCTAAGTGCTAGGAAATTTCTCAAGTTGAACAAATTTGGAGAAATCGTGTTTTGCTTGTGCCAGTCTAGGGAGCACCAGACTGTTCGGTGTACACCAGACAGTGTTCGGTGTTGAGGCTGTCAGCCAGCAAACAAGTCGCTCTCGGGAATCAGCCAGGGTGCCACAGTTATAAATCACTAGACTGTTCAGTGTGGCAGTCGAGCGCCTGGCCAACGGTCGGCCGCACAATCAGCGCCGGCCACATCAGCCTGGCCGATGATCACTAGGCTGCACAGGACTGTCCGGTGCACCACCGGACTTTCCGGTGTGCCGAGTGACCAACGACCGGCTTCGCCAGAAAAGGAAAGAAATCGTCTACTGTGTAGTGTCCGGTGTGTACCAGAGAGTCCGGTGCACCCTCGGACAAAAGGCAACCAGGGCCTTCCAAATGAAGATCAAATGGCTCATTTGGTCCCTTGGGCTATAAAAGGACCCCTACGTGCTTAGAGTAGTAAACAAAGCACTCTTTGAGCACGCTACAACTCTGAATCTTTGCGACCATGCTATTGTTTTGCTAGAGAGAGATTTGAGCGCGTTCTTGAGCTGCAACTCTGTCATTTTGTTTCGTGCGCTGTCTCTTTTCACTTGTGCGCGTGTTGTTGTTGCGTTGTGCTCTTGTGTGCATTTCTACTCCCATTCTTACTCCAGTTTTTTTTGTAATCAATTGTGTAAGGCGTGAGAGACTACAATTTGTGGAGATTCCTCACAACAAGATTTTGGTATAAGAAAAATATCTGTGACACTCAAGTTTGATCTTTGGATCACTTGAGAGGGGTTGAGTGCAACCCTTCACTAAAAGAGGTCACCACAACGTGAGGGAGGCATTGGTCAAATCACGGTAAAAATTGTTGTGTCACTTGTCCATTTATTTATCGCGATTACTATCTTCTTGGGTTCTCCACTCTCTTGCAATATATCCCCTAAGTTTAATACACATCTTAAAAGAGCAATCAAGAGAAGACTTCTCTCTCCATCTACCTTCTCATCCTAACTTAGTTTTAGTTTTCACTAACACTTATTATAAACCATGTTTGTGTTGTTTGGAGCTGATTTTCTCAGGATCACCTATTCACCCCCCCTCTAGGTGCTCTCAAGTGCTATGCCGTTGGATGGCAAGCACATGCGGTGATTGGTTTGAACACCAACTTGCAAGATTGATGACGTGGTGGGGCAGGTACTGTTGCTTGTGGAGTGGACTTTCAAAGTCGGCATGTTTGAATTGTTCGTGCTGCAACAACAACCTATTCTGTAAAGGGGAACATATCTGGTGCATATTAGTATTTGGTGTATATAGGTTGTACATGAACTGACAAAGTTCACAAAAAATTCTGAAAAAAATTTATACATATTTTTCCCAACATATTCCAACTATATACAAAATTTCAAGTTTGAACTAGTTATACTTTAATTGTAATAAAAAAGAGAACATTTTAGTTGATTTTCGAATTTAAACTTATCAGAATTTTTATCTTTTTATTATTGTTTATGTAATACGAATTTAAACTTAATTTTTTGTATATAATTGGAGTAGGGTGAAAAGAAGTATGGATTTTTTCAGAATTTTTTATAAACTTTGTTATTTCATGTGCAACCTATGTGCATTAAATGCTCATATGCACCGAATATGTCCAGTTCAACAACAGTGAACATACTAGAGAATCAAGAATATCACATGTTACAAAGAATCAAGAATATCATATGGTTATACTTTATTTTAATAAAACATAAAAATATGTGTGTTCTATTGGTTATATGTATGTAAAGCTAACAGCTAAGGTTTAAATCTCCATTTATGCACAATTTTTATTTTAATTTTGTATAAAGTGATTGTGGAAAACACTAAAACCGATGCTTTATATATTAGAGAATAAAGGTTTGTCCAGTTTCAAAAACAGACAAAAAAACGCATCATCCCATTTCACAATTTGTTTCTGTAGTTTTCTGTAAGTATGATAACAGACAAAATAAATATAAAAAATGATGCGTGTGTTTTTTTTCATAAACCGCCTCACACCAAAAAGAAAAGGAAAAGGCTTGCCTAATAACAAAAGGAAAAGATAGATTTAGAGCATAGTCGGCTCATGATGTATGGACTATCAATAAGGATTTCAATACTTGCTATTACTGTTGTGGTCCCTCAACTCCAAATAGCAATATCTAAGTATCTAGAAAAAACTTACAATTTAAATGCAACGGAGTAATATTTAGGCTCATGCCATTGTTGTTTAAAATTTTGTTATGTTTATGTCATTGTCATACTAATTGTAATGACAAAAGTTGTTAGATCATGAACAACATTTATATGCTACCAGTAGCATTGGTATAAATCTATACTACTTATTAAGGCTCTACGGGTAGCCTGCCTTTTCTCGTTCTGCCATCCGTGAATCTGGACCGTTCGCTTCATCCAGGGCGATCTGACCTGTTCTGCCTCCCAACCGTGGACGTACTCCCCGCGCCAAAAAATACATCTAAGTGCGGCACCAGAGGAATTAGTCTGAGTAACAAACAATCCACGCCAACCTTTATAAGCCACGTTTGGTCTGTCTCAGTGGCCGATATGGTACTAATCAAATAAATCCCATAACAGTGCCTACGTGCAGCCCAGTGGTTCGTGTGGCCCAACCGTTGGTGCGGCCCATTGTGCAGCCCAGCCTACAGCGCCTGTTATCCTCTTCGGCAGCCCTAAACCCTCTACCTCCACGACGGCGCGCCGCACGCAGAGATGTGCCCACATCCTCAATCTGCCTCCACGACGGCGCGCTGCACCACGACTTCAATCTCCTCCCCCACGACCTCAACCGCTCTGCCAGAGTCAACACCGTCCAGCTCCGATCACCGGTTCATGGCGGCGGCGGCGGTACTCCTTCGGCAGGCAAAGGAGCAAAGTTGGAGGCGACGAGGGTCCAGATCCGGCCGCCGGCGGCCTCCATCCGGGGTTTGGAAGCGCCGCTGGTCCAGATGGCGCTGCTGATGGCCTCGACCCTGGCGGAGAAGGGGAGGTCGGCCCTGGCCCCGGCACCTGTCCCGACCTCGGCGGTGGAGCAGGTACCTGCGTGCCGAGGGACACAGCGCGCTCGACAGGGGCAGGTGGAGGCCGCGGCCGCGGACCCGGCAGTGGAGGCGCCGCGCGCCACGAAGGGGCGAAAGCCGCCATCGCTGGCGGTGGAGGGGCACGCTGCTGCAGGTCGCCCGTCCGCCTTGCTCCCGGTGCTGGAGGAGCTGCGCGCCACGACGGAGCAGACGCGTGTGCATCTGGTGGAGGCACGTGCCCACGTACAGCTCGACGGCGCAGGCAACCCCGATGACGCACTCTGGCATCTCGACACGGGTTCGACCAACCACATGACGGGGTCGCGCGTCGTCTTCTCCGACATCGACGAACACGTCACCGGCACCGTCAGATTCGGTGATGGATCCCTCGTCAACATTGAAGGGCGGGGGACGGTCCTATTCTCGTGCAAGACCAGTGAGCACCGGCAGCTCGCTGGAGTCTACTTAATCCCACGCCTCGACATCAACCTCATCAGCGTCGGGCAGTTGGACAAGGATGGGTACGACATCCATGTCAATAAGGGGGTCATGCGGATCCGCGACGAACGCCGATGCCTCCTTGCTCGAGTGCGTCGCTCCCCCAACCGGCTCTACTCGATCCAACTCGACATCACGCACCCTGTGTGCCTTACTGCTCGGCGCGTGGACACGACGTGGCGGTGGCATGAGCGCTTCGGGCATATCACGCTCCATCGCTCCTCATGGTGATGCCGCCGAGGGAACCGCAACGACTACAACGAAGCCGTCCGCGATGCCGTCAGTGGTTGCCCACATAGGGGCATGTTCCACCATGCGCACACCTTGCCCTGCACACCGGCGGACACACCCTGCGGCTGCCCACACAAGGGTGAGTCTGTCGCTGCTCATACACGCGACGAATGCACAATCCCGATGAGTTCTTGGAACCCGATCGGCTTCTTCTTGATTCATGATTTGCTGTTGGTTCTTGTTCCTCCAAGCTACTACGAGTGCGCTTCCACACTCGGCACAGTGGGAGCTCTCATGGCAGCAGACGTTGTGCGACTCCGGACTCGGCGTAGATGGCCCACGAGGAGATTTGTTTCTCCCCCTATTTTTGGTTCGTTTCCCCCATTTTTGGTAGTAGCATCATGTTAGTTTTCACACACCACCCTCCCCCCTCTCATGATTTGCTGTTGGCAGCTGCTAATGGCGGAGGCTGAGCGCCGCCATGGATCTGACACAGTGTGGAATGGGGAGGAGCCGAAGTGGAGATTGGATCAAAGTGGACTGGGCTGGAGCCAAGCAAATCCCTGTATTCCCTCCCTGTTGTGCAAATTAAGCACATGAACCCTAAATTTAGCTTTTTTGTATTCGAATCATTCTTATCGAAGTGTAATACTAATACATGTATTCTGCCTATGCTATTTCTTTGGAATGCAGCCGCCAACTTGAGGTGTTGTTGGCTCATAATTCCAAGAAGATTTACCTGACTGCCTATGCTATTTTTCATTACTTAGTTTGTATTTAAAATTTTAGAATATGAGAAAGGTTTTTTGACACTCACTATTTCGATTGAAGATACTTTTGACTAGGTGTCCAGGACGACTGGGTTCGCTATGCTAAGATGACTGAAGAAATTGGAGAGCAACTACATATTGTCGGTGATGACCTTGTCACTAATCCCACTGTTAGTACATTGTTTTCTTTCCTTCTAAAATAGAAGTTAAAATTCCAGTTTGGTTGTTGCAATACCCTTATGTCAGCTGCTTTTAATATAGTAGAGATATGTTCTGGTGTTTGCTAATCAGCAGATGTCATGTGATTTACTCCCTCCCCAAAGTCTCGCGTCGCACCCGATCGGCCTCGCCTGCGCAATCCACGCGTCCTAACCTTCAATCAAGGCTCCGGGGCAAGGTTTGCATCGACGGCATCATTGAGGCGATAAAATGTCATGCGTTGGTGAGGCACCAACTCCCATCCTTCTCGGCGCTCTCCCAGGAAGACTACAGCCAGGTACGCCGCGCATCCTTCAGTAGCACGCAAGAGAAGGCAGTAGTAACGGGGATTTGCAATGTCCAGTACTTTACTATTAGTGGTGCTCTCGCAGTGACAGTACTTTACTATTGTCTTCTCTTGCCTTCTTGTACGCACTAATCTTTTTAATTTTCATCCTCCATCAAAAGTTGTGTTCTGGTGTCATACCATCATCTGAGAAAATAATTCGATAGCAACCCGAGTGATTGTACACTTCATAGAAAACAGAAATGAACTCTGACCTCTCTCACAGCTTAAAGTTTGACACAACTAGATCAATTTCAGATCGTATGTCTTTCTTGATTCATTGTTTGTTTAATTGAGTTTAAAATAAGCAAGATCATAGTCAGCAGACTAAAATCACGTCGCAAACCTCATTGTCACACTTAATCATGTGCTTCTCAATCCTAGGTTACATTTCTGTTTTTAATGGAGTGATCAAATATGAACAAACTGAATTGTTGCAACTACATTTAATTTTAGGTTTCCTATATGCATGGTTTTTGTTATGATCTTTGAAACATTGCAACATGGTATTTTAGAATGAGGGTACTAGTCCCCCTAGGCGCCATATGATTGTCCTTTTGCAAAGGAAACTCTGAATCTGGTTAACTTGTTTATCTTGTATTTTCATGTACTTGAAACTATGTGTTTTACAGACTTATCACTTATCAGTCCTCACAGTGTTGCTATTTGTATTTTGTTTCTGAAAATTTTTACGGGTTGCTTGCCTAAGTAAGTCTTCATAAACATTTAAGTGGTGATGCTATTACATGCTACTTTTAATAAACCATTGCTTTCCTTGCTATTACATGCTATTAGATAAAGTTCTCATCACTTTTACATTACTAATGCAGTTTTGGATTGTTGGCAGGGTCCAATTTTGTGAAAGGAATGCTTTTGCTCCCCTTGCCTTTTCGGATCGAAATCTTGGTGTTGACTGCTAATGAAATTTTGGATTGTTGGTAGGGTCCAATTTTGTGAAAGGAATGTTGAACTGTTGATGAGTGATGAGGGGCGATGATGCTCAACCTTTTCCAAAATGCATGGCACTGAGCAATGAAGGCTGCTACAAGTGTCTACTTTGAGCTAACCCTCTCCCCACATGAAGCCTATTTTAATCACCCCTTTTTGGTTTGTGGTTGTGCCTAGGATGGTCATTCGGATATGTGACAACCAGCACAGTTCCACTTACATTGAGGTGATTAGGTGGTGCTACAAGAGAAGTGAGAAGTCGGTTTGCATGGTAGAATAAGGGTGATTCTGAGCCTTTTTTGTGTTTTACAGACTTATCACTTGTCTATTCTCATAGTGTTGCTATTTGTATTTTAATTCTGAAAAAATTTACGGGTTGCTTGCCTAAGTAAGTCTTCATAAACATTTAAGTGGTGTGTACTTTTGGATTGTTGGCAGGGTCCGATTTTGTGAAAGGAATGCTTTTGCTCCCCTTGCCTTTTCGGATCGAAATCTTGGTGTTGACTGCTAATGCAGTTTTAGATTGTTGGCAGGGTCCAATTTTGTGAAAGGAATGCTTTTGCTCCCCTTGCCTTTTCGGATCGAAATCTTGGTGTTGACTGCTAATGCAGTTTTAGATTGTTGGTAGGGTCCAATTTTGTGAAAGGAATGTTGAACTGCTGATGAGTGATGAGGGGCGATGATGCTCAACCTTTTCTAAAATGCATGGCACTGAGCAATGAAGGCTGCTACAAGTATCTACTTTGAGCTAACCCTCTCCCCACATGAAGCCTATTTTAATCACCCCTTTTTGGTTTGTGGTTGTGCCTAGGATGGTCATTCGGATATGTGACAACCAGCACAGTTCCACTTACATTGAGGTGATTAGGTGGTGCTGCAAGAAAAGTGAGAAGTCGGTTTGCATGGTAGAATAAGGGTGATGCTGAGCCCTTTTTTGTTTTATGTTATGATGCTTTTTGTCCAATATTTTTATTTTGTAGTAACTCTTGAGTGGCTATGATGGTTTAAATTTCCATGGTAAAGCTGTTTACGTGCATCTGTTCGATCCGTGGCTTCTCGGCGCTCTCCCAGGTAATTTTCCCGTCTCTTCATTCGAACTCATAGCAGTAGCGCACAAGTTTTTCTTGATTAGTGGTATACTCAGATCAGTGGTATATTCAGAACAAGTTTTTCTTGATTAGTGTTATTTTTCTTGACTCGGTGGCTCGCCTAGGCACCTAGGCACCAGCCCGAGGATGACGAGCCACGCGGACGACAGCACGACGCGCCCAACAGCCAGAGCCGAAGGCCGAGAGGATGAAGACGTTCAACATCACCGGCCCTTCATCACGGGGTTCGCCATCACCGGCTTCATCGTCATCAAGATGACGACCAACTTCACCGAGGAGGACCTCAAGAACTCCAAGTTCATCTAGGAGCACAAGAGACGCTGACCAACCGGTGAGCCCCTTGATCCATCCGCTTATAGATTTTAGTTCTCCTTGCTGATGCTTCTAGATCTTGGCCCTTTTTGTTTAATTTAGAGAAAAGTTATGGTTGGGAGAGAGCCTTTTGTTTTTAGGCAACTCGAATGTAAACTATTTTTTGTTGAATGTGCATGGTCATGGTGGCTGGTTCATTAACCATTATGAAGTGCTTGTAGATGAGAGTTTCTGGCCGCAATAAATTTATGCTGAAGAGTGATGTGATCTGCATGCATGTTTTTGAACAATAAGAATAGGTCATTTTCAGAAATGGTTTATCACTAAGCTCATCAATGTTGTTACTCTACTCCTATTGATAATCTGAAGTAAGGTTCAACAAACTGTCCATGTCAGAAAATGTCAGGATTACTAATCAGTCTATTTAGACATTTAGAGAAGCCCCTGTGCCATCATTTGACAGTAGCAGAAGTCATTATAAGACCATAAAATGGGACCACAGTTTGAAATCTGAATTACTTGTACCTCACAACATTCAATGTCAACAGAAACCATTTCAATAGTTAGATGCATATTTGAACGTCATAAACCTTACCTTAAAGGCATCACCAACTATATATCTTACTTGGTCCTTTATCATTTTCAAATGTCAATCAGTGAACACCAAGTTTTAGGTTTGTAAAATGCCTGTTACCAGTCAGGAATGAGATATTATCTTCAGATGATAAATAAAAAAACTGGGAACTGGGAATTGTACCACTATGTTGTGTACTTAGTTCTTATCTAATTCTAATTCCTTGGCTTATTCTTCAATAACAAATTTCTGGGAGGAGGACAATGCACTCTTTCTACAGTGATGTTGTGCGCCTACAGGTTTGTTTCCTCTGTGACATGCTACCATGCTGCCACTACCACCATTTCCTCTGTTCCCAGTGTTCATTTTTTTCTGAATCCTTTGTTTTAGGGTCTAAGGGAAAGGTTTTCACATTGCAACTCAAACATGGACGCGGACCAGGTTAGTACTTAATCTTCAATAATATATAAAAATGGTACAGGGGCGTCGCGCGATCGGGATCGCCTCAGCAAGAAGCAGCAGAAGGACGCCAGGAAGGCGGAGAAGGCTGAGACGGTGGCGCAGCCCCAGCAGCAGCATCTGTTCAACACCGAAGACCTATTCGCGGCCAACTATGGTGATGTCACCGTCGAGGTGATTTAGTTAAAGGCCATCTCCGACCGCTTGTGGTCCCAAATCGGTGACCTCGACGAGTCCGCTGCGGGCTGCAAGGTGCTTATCCGTGGAGCCTCTATTCAACCTTGCATCCCATGCTAACTGCTAACATGTTTCAAAATTACTTATGCAAACAAGTTGTTGTTATCTTGTATGACCTATTCTATGACTACCTATTGCTCTTGCATATGTGTCTATAAGTTGATCCTTTGATGACTTATTTATGTCTACTAATTGAAATTTATAAACTTATATGTTAGTAATTCACGTGAGAGTTCCAAGTTCCACAAAGTTGTATATTCCCATTATAGACATGTTATGAATTCAGCATGATCACGAGCCCAACATCATAATGAGATTATTTGAACATTTTTTCAGGTTTTATTTTCCTTACTTTATTCTCATATGTGATGCTTTGTTCATTGCAAGCTAAATCATAATCCAACAGGGCAACAAGATAGCCTGCTCACTGTCTGGTAAGTGTAAGATATCTCAATCTAATTTGTGTAAAATTAGGTTGTACTATAGAAAGATAATATTGCAACAAAAAAGCCTAATGAAGTTTTATATTTTGTTTCGTGACGTAGATAGTACAATAGGATGTTCAGATGGGCCATTTTTCATATATAAAGAAGACACATGTTAAATTGGTTGCATACAAATTGTAATTGAGGGCACATTTTGATTACTGATAGTTCTTTCTTTTCCTTCTTTTTTACTTGAGGTTACGAAGGGTGCAGGGTGTTCTGCATGACAATATGTATTTGCTCATTATTATCAATTCCTTTATATTGTGAAAATCTGAAAGAACATGGAACCTGAAACTGATGTCTGGTGGCTGATTTTCATTTTCGAAGGCTGGTACATAGCTCTGTTTTGACTCCATACACCAAGGTATTTAGACATCCGGGTCCTCCCTTGAATCCTTACTATCATGGTTATCTTGTGTCGTCTCTAGATCAAACTGAATTGTGTCTAATGCATAGAATCAAGGCAGCCATCATCCGTGGGAGTAAGACTCTAGCCACATAATTGCTTTAATGATCTAGCTTGCTACATAAGATTGTGATTGTCAAGTCAATGAATAATAATAAGGTTTATCTTGCTTTTATATTTATAAGATCAAACGCCACAAATGATTTGCTTTCCAAAACAGCGGCTGCAATATCTCATCCCCTAACTCATGGCATCACTGCACGTTCCTTCAACGCAGACTGCACAATCATAGGTATTCATCCCTCCTCGAACAACCTACCTGCACCACATGACTCTGAGAGAATTTCTAACCAAGGTAGTGCAGCAGCACCAGGTGTGTAATTTTCAAATCACACAAATGTTCTTGTCACACGAGTAGAAGTGTCAGTCCTAAAAACGAGAATACAACCAAATGATGAAGCTCAACAGGAAGTGCAGACTCGGTCTATTCCTGATCCAAGGTACATTCTTGGCATTGAAATGTGAATCTTGAGTTATGTGGCACATTTCAATCTTCTTGCGCCTTGATATTCTTTTTGAAAATTTGCAACTGTTTTCTGGACGACCATTTTGCAGGGAGGTTGCAGGATGTCTGTTGCATATGTTGCTCCAACAAAGTCGTCTTATGCTATGTCTCATCCTGTGAGTAACTGTTATGAAATGTCTATTTTCTGATTTATTGATATGCATTTGAAACCTTTTAAAAACATAGTGATGGAATCCAGGCAGGCGTGTTATGAAATGTCTATTTTCTGATGTGCAATAAATCTGTGGAGGTACATATAACCAATCAACCCTATCTGTTATAAATTCTGGAAACCCATGATGTTTGATACATCCTGTGAGTAACTGTTCAATCTGTGTGTT
The DNA here is from genome assembly GCF_902167145.1 of Zea mays. NCBI lineage: Eukaryota > Viridiplantae > Streptophyta > Magnoliopsida > Poales > Poaceae > Zea > Zea mays. The sequence continues at coordinate 131,499,105 of NC_050104.1, forward strand.
TTGCTTACAAAGAATTGAAGACAATATTTTGCCATGACACTGCATGAGCGTGTTCATCCATCTCATATGATGGCGTGTTTTATGCTCTTTTCCATTTATTGTTGCAAGTAGCAAAATTAGAATATGTCCTTATGTTTAGAGTATGAAAGAAAACACTCAATTCAACTTGTAGTTGTATTTTTCTGTTTTAGTTGGCATATCATCATGAGGATGTGAATTCCACAGGAAGGCCCATGTGATCCTATTGCTCCCTTAGATCTTCCACATTTTTTACAGTCTTTCCACCGTGTATCAGCTTGTGACTCAATATGGTAAGAAATACCTTTCAGATGTGTGCCATATATAATATAGATCAGTGTCATATTGATTTTGTTTTTTCAGGAAGGATACCAGTATACCACACATTCTGTGGAGGATTCTGGAATTATTTTAGCTTGGTAAGAGTTCTCTGTAGTCTGCTTATTCTACCACTTTGAACCATAATTTTTTTCCTAAAGAATGTTTGATGGTGTATGGATACTATAGTAGATGCAAACATTTGTCATTTCTAATAGAGAATTATAATGTCCCAGTGAATCCTTATGTATTCATGCTTGAAGTATAAATCGGAAAAGGTTAGTAACCATGATAGTCGTAATTTGAACATACTACAGGAATGGATGCACAAGTATCTTATAAAGAGAAATCCACAGAAGTTTGGACACCTGCTAAAAAATCAAATATATTTTGTTTTTATGTTTGTTTTGAATACTACTCTTTTCTCACTGACCTTGACTTACCATTAGGATTTGCAAAAGATCAAGTTGAGGAAGTGCCTAGCATCAGAGTCGATGGAAGGTGAATAAAAATTTAGCCATTGAGAGGATCCAGATATTTCAATACTTGACAGTGAATAGAGAGCAGTAAACAAGATTTAATGGGCACTCCTTTGATGTACCCTTTATCATCTTTTGAGTTCTGACAGTGTAGAGTAGAGATGCTTGGTGATTGCCTCTTTGTAGATACTCTTCCTATTGCATGTGTATAAACTTCAGAGAGACTAGATTTGGGTTTAGTCATTTCATGTATTTAGTTCATTTATTAAGTTTCATGATTTAGTTTAGTTTTGTATTGGTTGTTTCCAAAGAATTTGTAAGATTTTGAGGTCAATAGTATATATGATATTTGATTTATATATTCGTTGTGCACTAATATTTTATTGAATATTTTGTATACCGTTGCAACGCACGGACATATACCTATATTATAGAAACAACAGCAAATGTCAAAACCATAATTGCACGGTGGACAAAGCCCGTTGTTTTTCCTACTAGATTGTTTTAACTGGGTCTATAACACAGTGCCCCATTTCCCTTGCTCGAATGAGATTATCCATGTAGAGTATATGTACGCTGTCTTGTTTCAAGTTCTGATAACTCAACATTGACGCTTCTAAATTTAGGATCAGTATGACAGTTCGCCTTGACAACACGCGGGGTTCTGGCTAGAGACAGAGCAGGCTCCATCACGTCAGGCAAGTTCCGTTAAAAGAAACCGTGGTTAGCCTAGCAAAATATTGCTTAAAACGCATTAATTTTGGCAGCACGATACCGTACAAACAAGGTATATCCTCGTTCCAATATCCGTCTCTAAGCAACATAAACAAAAACAGCATCCTAGGCCTTCCATCGTTCACCAAGCACTCAGAAAGCAGGGCTGAAGTCTTCTCGCTGGAACGGTACTAGCAGTTGGATTTCTTCGGTTTCTGCAGGTCCACAGACAAGGAGGTGAGCTCGATAGAAAGTGATACTGACTATTGCACCCAATGCTCGCAAGTATGTACACAATACACATATGTTTCTTTTGACAAAGACTAAGCTGCCAAGCATAAAGTACATGCTCAAAACAGTACAAGTTGCTGGGACAGATAGTTGACAAAAGAGCAGAGCATTAGTTGCTAGTGCCAAATGCCAGCTAAAGCCTGTGTGTGTGTGTGTGTGGAAAATATTGTGGGTACAATAGTGTAAAATGCATAAAGCTTCTTGAATTTACAGCACCACTGTTGATGGTCCTGCCTTTGCTGAACCATATAGGCATGAACAAGTATGAGATGAAGTTGGGTAGAGTTGTAATAAAATTAACTGACTTGTCATTAGTTTTTTTATGAATGAGGTATTCCAGTAAGAAGATTGAGTAGAGAAGTAGAAAGACTGTCACATGACTAGTCTCATTGTGTTTCTCTTTGCTGTAAAAGGTTATTGTTTGCATCATAAAGTTTAGGTTATTGCAGAAGTAGCTGTATACCTGTACCATAATGTAGAATATTGAAAGTGACTGTTGTGTTGCATATAGAAGGGGGTTACAATATATAGGCTCAACCCTAACCCTAATGGGCCAACAGCCCAACAGTGGTACCGGCCCACACACACAGTCTAACATCCCCCCACAGTCGCAACGGGGGCACCACACACGATGAGACTAGAGTTGAGGCCAAAGGTAGGAGCCGACGGGTTGAAATCCCCCCGCAGTCGCAGCGTCGTGATGGTGCGAATGTTGCGGCTGGAGAAGCCTGATCTTCGAGAGGGGTCGACGTTCGAGCGTCAACGATCGGCAGGGCGACACAACAAAAGGGCCCCGGCAGGCCGACCTTCCTGCTTCTTCGATCGTCCGGGCATCAAGGAGCCCCGCTAGAGAGGCCGACAGCCGCGCACGCGTCTGTTCCGGTCATGGTGTCCGCGTCGCGGCAGAATAGAAGGGGAAACAGCATATCCGACCGGGAAGGCCACGCCAGCGACGGATCCAGCCGGGAAGACGCGATCCAGCCAAAGGGACGGCGGATCGAGCCAGAAAGGTCGCAGCAACGGGGATCGGTCGGGGAGGCCGCGAGAGCGACGGATCCAACAAAGGCAATGAAGGGGATGGGCAGCGGGGTGGGTCCAGCCAGGCAGGGCCTGCGCCAGACCTGGCAGGGGATGGGTGACGCCGGTGACAAGAGAAGTGTGGAGAGGAGGCATTGCTCGGTGACGGCGCAGTCAGAGGACGCGACGGCGGCGCGGATCCGGGCAACACTGTAGAGCCTCAGGAGGGAGGGGTGAGCAGCGCAGGGGCCTGCTCGGCCATGGACGGGGAGTCGACAGCGTAGAAGGAGAGCGAGTCGCTACCGGGGGCGCCTGCTGCGGCGGCAGATCAGGTGGCCAGCGGCGCAGTAGAGCCGGCAGCGGGGCCTAGACCTGGCAGGGTCGGTCCGGGGCCGCGAGGAAGGGAGGTGGCCTGCGGTGAGGGGCTGTCGCGCCGTGGCCGGGGAAGCGCGCTAGCGCCGAGGAGGGTCGGGGCCGGCCGCAGCGGACAGAGGGAGGGCTACAAGGACGGCGGCTGTCGGATGGTGCCGGAGAGCACCGTCGCCACCGCGCTGAGCTTCTCCGGCATGTTGCGCGAGCTTGGCGAGCTGGAGCGGAGCGTCGCGTCGTGGGGCGCTGCGACACAAGCAGCAGAGGAGGGCCAAGGGCGAGCCCAGGGACTCGAAAGAGAATCGCTTCATCGATGCGGGCGCGGGGGCGTGTGGTGGTCGTCGGCAAGGAGCGCGGACAGCCCCATGCTGCCGGTGGGGAAGTGGCAGGACGACACGGAAATCGGCCTCCCGAGGCTGGCGGTCAGGGACGGCGAGGAGGCCGCGGAGGTCGAGGACGAGGAGGTCGCGTTGGAGGACCAGACGACGTCGCGCTCGTCGAGCTCCAACTCCGGGATGCCGTGGGACTGGGTGTTGGCGTCGTCGGGTTGCTTGAGCAGGCTGAGGAAGCAAAGCGACGGGGAGGCAGTGGCCATGCGGCGACTGAAGAGAGGAGAGGAGGTGGCGGCTGCTGGGGAGCGGCGGCTGGGGTGTGGCCGCCCCGGGGAGGGAAGGTTGAGCCTCCCGGGGGGCAGCGGCAGCGATGTCCAGCGGCTGCTATTGGGGGTGGGTGGCGGCTGTGGTGTGGCCGCCCCCGGAAGGGAAGGTTGAGCCTCCCGGGGGGCAACGGCGGCGGTGTCCGACGGCTCTGGCGGCTGTTGTTGGGGGTGGGTGGCGGCTGTGGGGTGGATAGGAAGAAAACCCTTAATCTGATACCATGTGGTGCCGGCATACACACTCACACACACAGTCTAACATCCCCCACAGTCGCAACAAGGCACCACACACGATGAGACTGGAGTAGAGGCCGAAGGTAGGAGCCCATGTAGAATATTGAAAGTGATTGATGTATTGCATAGAGAAGGGGTTACAATATATAGGCTCAACCCTAACCCTAATGGGCCGGCAGCCCAATAGTGGTGCCGGCCCATACACACTCTGTCATGTACGGGCACACGTACGCCAGGCGTAGGAGAGCCCGCGACGTGCGACGTGCGGTTGAGCGAGCAGCAAGGGCGCAGGAGCAGCAGGCAATCAGCTAGGATGGAAAGTACCTAGCTGAATAATCATTTCCCCATTTTGAATTGGCTAGGATAGAAAGTATCTAGCTGATTAATCATTTACCCATTTTGAATTGGCTAGGATAGAAAGTATCTAGCTGATTAATCATTTCCCTATTTTGAATTGGCTAAGATAGAAAGTATCTAGCTGATTAGTCATTTCCCTATTTTGAATTGGCTAGGATAGGAAGTATCGAGCTGATTAGTCATTTCCCTATTTTGATTAGTCCTACAATCAAGGAGGACCTTCTACATTTTGTAAGGCCACCGGCTATATAACCCTGTGCTGAGGCACCTTGAGGGGAAGGAATATCACTACTTTCCAGCTCTCTCTGTCTATCTCTCTAAGCCGGCGACTGGAGAATTCACCAGTCGACGTTGAAGCTCGGCGTGGGGGCATAACCCTGCCGGCAACCACGGACCAAGGCTACGAATTACGTAGCCGAGGCCCGCCTGCCTTGGGCACTAACGCCCTTGACAGCCTGGTATCGTGAAGCCGATGATCCTCGTCTTCTTCTCAACCACCCACATCCACCCCAGCCGCCACCAATTAGCCATCCCCACCACCCTCGCCCTCAACCTCCACCGCGTCCACAGGCCACGCCACCAACATGTCCGACCCAACCATGGCCGACCTCATGGAGCTGATGAGATCCTGGAAGACGGAGATCACGACGGAGATCAGGGAGATGAAGGACGAGATGGCCTCCATGAAGGCGAAGTCGGCCTCGTCATCTGACATGGGAGTCGGCGGTCGCATGGAGCTTCCTCGGGAGTAGGATCGACCCCCCAGGTTCCAGAAGTTGGACTTTCCCCGTTTCGACGGCAAGTCTGACCCGAGACTCTTCATCAACAAATGTGAGTCCTATTTTCGTCAACAGTGCACCATGGCCGAGGAGCACGTTTGGATGGCGACATACAACCTCGAAGGCGTCGCACAAGAATGGTTCATGCAACTCCAGGAGGACGAAGGCACGCCATCGTGGGGGCAATTCAAAGATCTCCTTGATCTGCGATTCGGCCCGGCGCTGCACTCAGCGCCCCTCTTCGAGCTGACGGAGTGCCTACGCACCGGCACCGTGGAAGAGTACTCCAACCGCTTCCAGAGTCTCCTCTTTCGCGTTGGGCGGCTCGACGAATCCCAGCAAGTCCAGCAGTTCACAGGCGGTCTGCTTCCGCCTCTCAGCCACGCCGTCCGGCTCCACAGTCCGGAGACGCTGGCCGCAGCTATGAGCCTCGCACGACAAGTGGAGTTAATGGAACTCAACAAGCTGGCGGTGGCCCCGGCCAAACCGGCACATCGCGCGCCCCCGGCAGCCCCGACACAACACCGGGCGTTGGCAGGACCACAGGCACCCCCACTACTCGCGCTACCGGCACCACCGGCGAATGCTGCACCAGCCACGCGAGAGCCACAACCAGGTCGCCGTCTATCCAAGGAAGAACAGGAGGAATGCCGCCGGCTCGGGCTGTGTTTCAACTGTGATGAGGCATACTTCCGCGGCCACAACCGCACCTGTCGCCGCATCTTCTACGTCGAAGGCGTTGCGCTGGAGATAGACGACGAAGCCACAGGCGCTGCTGATCCAGCAGGGGAGGCCCCCATCTACTCCCTACATGCAGTGGCCGAGGTACCTACCTTCGACACGCTGCAGGTCTAAGCGCTCCTTGGGACAGCAGTGCTGGTCGCCCTCCTCGACACGGGATCGACGCACAACTTCATCGACGAGCGCGCAGCGTACCGCTTCGGGCTGCACATCCAGCCGCGCCCACGGCTCACCGCCACCGTGGCCAACGGCGAGCGCATCATCTGTCCGGGGGTCATCCGTGACGCGCCAATCTAGGTGCATGGCGAGACGTTCCACGTCGACCTTTTCGTCATGCCTTTGGCAGGTTTCGACCTCGTCCTCGGCACGCAGTGGTTGGGTACACTCGGGCCCATCGTCTTGGACGTCGCTGCGCGGACTATGCAGTTCCAGCGCACAGGACGTGCCGTCCGCTGGACCGGCCTTGCCTCGTCTGACAGGTCGGCCCTCCGCGTGGCCACGTCGACTCCGACACCGATGCTGCAGCCCCAACCGAGCCGGAAGACCCTCCTCGACGCCCTTCTGCACTCCCTCGGCAACGTCTTCACCGAGCCCCGCGGCCTCCCACCCAAGCGCTCCCGTGACCACTGCATCACCCTCAAGCCGGGAGCGCTGCCGGTGGCGGTCCGTCCGTACCAGGACCCGGCCGCACACAAGGACGAACTCAAGCGGCAGTGCACCGCCATGATCGAGCAGGGCATTGTTCGCCGTAGCGACTCGGCGTTCTCCTCACCAGTACTCCTCGTCAAGAAGCCGGACGGCTCCTGGCGCGCATGCGTCGACTATAGGGCGCTAAACGCGCTCACCGTCAAGGACGCCTTCCCAATCCCAGTGGTGGACGAGCTGCTGGATGAGCTCCATGGCGCGAAATTCTTCACCAAGCTCGACCTGCGATCGGGCTACCACCAGGTCCGGATGCGCTCGGAGGACATCCACATGACGGCCTTCCGCACCCACGACGGCCTATACGAGTTCTTGGTGATGCTGTTCGGGCTGTGCAACGCCCCGGCGACATTCCAGGCTTTGATGAATGATGTGTTGCGCCTGTTTCTTCGCCGGTTTGTTTTGGTGTTCTTTGACGACATTTTGATATACAGTAAGAGCTAGGGAGAACACCTTCGTCACATCCGCACCGTCCTCGAAGAGCTTCAGCACCATCAGTTGTTCCTCAAGCGCACCAAGTGTGCGTTCGGCGCAGCGTCGGTCGGCTACCTCGGCCACGTCATCTCCGAGGCAGGCGTTGCCATGGACCTGGCCAAGGTCCAGCCCATCCGGGACTAGCCCACGCCTCGATCATCACGGGCGGTACGAGGCTTCCTCGGCCTGGCGGGCTACTACCAGAAGTTCGTCCACCACTACGGTACCGTAGTCACGCCATTAACAACCTTGTTGAAGAAGGACGAGTTCTCGTGGAGCGAGAAAGCCGCAGCGGCATTTGCAGCACTCAAGGACGCGGTCACCTCGGCACCCATCCTCGCCATGCCAGACTTCTCCAAGCCGTTCGTCGTCGAGTGAGGCGCGTCATCCCACGGGTTCGGCACAGTGATGGTCCAGGACGGCCACCCCATCGCTTTCTTCAGTCGGGCTATCACACCCCGACATCAGGCGCTGGCGACCTACGAACGGGAGCTCATTGGGCTCGTCATGGCGGTACGGCACTGGCGGCCATACCTTTGGGGACGCCGGTTTGTCGTCAAAACCGACCACTACAGCCTCAAGTACCTGCTGGATCAGCGGCTCGCGACGATTCCACAACATCACTGGGTGGGCAAGCTCCTGGGCTTCGATTTCTCTGTCGAATATAAGCCTGGGTCGACCAATGTGGTGGCGGATGCCCTCTCCCGCCGCGACACGCCAGACGACGGGGCTATCATAGCCCTCTCAGCCCCGCGCTTCGATATCCTGGACCGACTTCGTCAGGCGCAGCTCACCGACTCCGCCCTTGTTGCCATGCATGACGAGGTGAAGGCCGGCACCAGGCGCGCACCTTGGGCGATGGTCGATGGGATGGTCCAGTACGTCGGCCGACTCTACTTACCACCATCTTCACCGCTGCTTCAGGAGCTGCTGGCAGCTGTGCACGCCGACGGCCACGAGGGGGTCCAGCGCACGCCGCACCACCTTCGACGCGACTTTCACTTTCCTAACATGAAGCAGGTGGTCCAAGACTATGTGCGGGAGTGCCCTACCTGCCAGCGCCACAAGTCCGAGCACCTACACCCGGCCGGGCTCCTACTTCCCCTTCCGATCCCGCAGGGAGTTTGGACAGACGTGGCGTTGGACTTCGTCGAAGCCCTGCCCCGAGTACACGGCAAGTCCGTCATCTTGACAGTGGTGGACAGGTTCAACAAGTATTGTCACTTTATTCCGCTGGCACACCCATATTCAGCGGAGTCCATGGCTCAGGCGTTCTTCATGGAAATTGTCCGCCTCATGGGGTGCCGCAGTCCATGGTGTCGGACCGCGACGTCGTGTTCACCTCCAAGTTCTGGCGGGAGCTCATGCGACTGATGGGGACTAACCTCCACATGACATCGGCCTTCCACCCTCAGTCGGACGGCCAATCCGAGTCGGCGAACAGAGTCATCACCATGTACTTGCGGTGCCTCACAGGTGATCGACCACGACAATGGCTGCAGTGGCTTCCGTGGGCAGAATACCTCTTCAACACCGGCTACCAGAGCTCCCTCCGTGACACGCCATTCCGGATCGTCTACGGACACGATCCTCCATCCATCTGGTCCTATGAGCCGGGGGACACACGTGTTGCTGCTGTGGCTAGGACCATGGAGGAACGCGAGGAGTTCCTCGCTGATGTGCGCCATCGTCTGGAGCAGGCTCAGGCCGTCTAGAAAAAGTACTATGACCAGGGACACCGCGCCGTCACATATCAGGTGGGCGAGTGGGTGCTGCTCCGCCTCCGCCACCGGTCCCCTGCCTCCCTCAACACCGACACCACCAGCAAGCTGAAGCCTCGGTTCTATGGGCCGTACCGAGTGCTGGAGATCATCAACGAGGTCGCTGTCCGCCTCGAGCTACCGGCACGAGCCCGTATCCACGATGTGTTTCACGTGGGCGTCCTCAAGAAGTACCAGGGCACTCCTCCACAAGCTACGCCACCACTGCCCCCGCTTCACCATGGAGCCGTCACCTTGGAGCCAGCCCGGGCCGTCAAGACCAGGATCGCCTGCGGAGTGCGCCAGGTACTCATTCAGTGGAAGGACCAGTCCCCAGCATCGGCGACTTGGGAGGATGTCGACACCTTCAGCGCCAAGTTCCCCACATTCCAGCTCGAGGATGAGCTGCCTCTCGAGGAGAGGAGAGATGTCATGTATGGACACACGTACGCCAGGCGCAGGAGAGCCCGCGACGTGCGTCGTGCGGCTAAGCGAGCAGCAAGGGCGCAGGAGCAGCAGGCAATCAGCTAGGATGGAAAGTACCTAGCTGATTAATCATTTCCCCATTTTGAATTGGCTAGGATAGAAAGTATCTAGCTGATTAATCATTTCCCTATTTTGAATTGGCTAAGATAGAAAGTATCTAGCTGATTAGTCATTTCCCTATTTTGAATTGGCTAGGATAGAAAGTATCTAGCTGATTAGTCATTTCCCTATTTTGATTAGTCCTACAATCAAGGAGGACCTTCTACATTTTGTAAGGCCACCGGCTATATAACCCTGTGCGGAGGCACCTTGAGGGGAAGGAATATCACTACTTTCCAGCTCTCTCTCTGTCTCTCTCTCTAAGCCGGCGACTGGAGAATTCACCAGTCGACGTTGAAGCTCGGCGTGGGGGCATAACCCTGCCGGCGACTGGAGAATTCACCAGTCGACGTTGAAGCTCGGCGTGGGGGCATAACCCTGCCGGCAACCACGGACCAAGGCTACGAATTACGTAGCCAAGGCCCGCCTGCCTTGGGCACTAACGCCCTTGACACACTCACACACAGTCTAACACATAATATTATCAATCAATTTATAGCATGCTCACAGAATAAGCAGAGCCTGTTGCAGTGTGCATCTATTAGGGAATTTTTCTATTTGACACCAAAAAAGCTTCTGCTTTCCAATTTGACAGAGTTGTAAGAGACACCCTTGTTTTAAAGGCGTCTTCTAGGCGTCCAAGCGCCCAAAAGATCCAAGGCGTCCCCATTGCCTAGGTAAGAATCAGCAAGAGCGCATAGGGCAGAGGGGAAGGGAAAGGGGCGGCGTTGTTTCGAGGAAGCAGCGCCAAATCGGGAGCGGCGGAGGCCAAATCCAGGGCGGTGGAGGCTGAATCGTTGGCGGCAGCGTCCAAATCGGCGACGGCAAATCTGAGACGGCGGCGGCTCAATCGGGGGCAGCAACAGCTGAATGGTGGGGGAGAGAGGCAACCTAGGGTTGCCAGAGGAAGGACAATATGGGTTGGCTGGTGGGCTGGGCCTCCTGCCCCTTCCTTCTCCTTTTTTCTTTTTCTTTTTTCTTTTTCTTTCTCCTCCATGGGGCTATTTTGCTGATTCTCAGGTTGATAAGGCGTCGCCTTGCTCGCATTAGGCATCGCTTAGGCGTCTAGGCGGTGGTCCAGCGCCTTATCTCGCCTTACCGCCTTAAGAACCATGAGAGACACCATAAAATATTTTAGCTAACTTAACAAAAATCTGAATGCAAGAGACACCAAGTATAACTTATACTGTTTCGAACATGAAGTGATACTGACCATTTCAGTTTAAGTTGCTGCCTAGCATAAATTGATACTCCCAGCAACAGCAAGAGCTCTACAAGTTTTCTATCATACAAAGTACAGATGCAACATCTATCATGCAAACCCTGTGAATACCTGTAAGCCTATCTCTTCACAACCACATTCACTTCACATCACATGATAGCAGCAAGCGCTCTGCAAGCAATGTGGGAAAAAATAATCAGCAATAATCATATAAACAAACTTCAATTGCAAAGCTGTTAAGAACTAGAACTTACTTAATTTCTCTCTTGAGCCAAAACAACCTAACATTGTGGTTTTTTGAACTCATAAACACTTCTCTGTTGAACCCAGATTCAAAGACTTCCATTGCATATGATCTATCCTCATCTGTCAGCCCATCAATTGTATCCAACTCCTCTAGACACTTTTTAATAGAGAAATCTTCATCATGCTTCTTCTTTTCTTCAAGAGCTTCGAGCGTTTTGGCTGCGGTGCTCCTCTTGAATTCCACGAAACTTTCAATAGCTGCTCCAGTTTCGCTTTGCTCTTCAGAGAGGAATGAAAGTATAGCAGGGAGAAGAAGAAAGAAAAACTCTTCATCGTCTTCTTCCTCATCCAACAAAAGCTGCCTAGCTTGGCCCTCCCAAGAACCCATATCTAGAGAAATGGAAGAAATAGTATAAGCACTTATAAAAAACTGCCTTAGCAGCAGCGGTCATCCAATAACAAACAAGCATTGTTTAAAAAAGCATAATTCTAATATGATAAAACAATATAATATGTTCACAAAGAGCATAGTACTCACCGTCAGAGGCAAAACTGCTGAACTTGGTAATTATGTGAATCAGATCTTTGATATGAATCACCTGAAAAAAGTATGTTGCATTTTTTTTATTGTTGAATGGTCAGCAATGTGTGGTTAACTATATCAGAGTTCAATCGATTGCTCGGTTCTGGGTTGCTAACAGACATCACAAGCTTACAAATATAATTTTTTTGTCAGTTCTTTGGTCTGCTTGGAAACCAAGAGATGAAATTTGCTTTCAGGCAGGGTAGGCCTTGGCACAGCAAGTGGAGAACTTTATAAGACAAGAGGAAATCGAGGCAAAGCTATCCGACTCAACTGCAGTGGAGGATGGTCCATTTGACACTTGCTGTATGTATGGCGTACCAAAGTTCTACTGACATTTTACACATAATAGAGTAAGTACCTTGCAGCGGATTACTGACCAGCTAGCGACATCTACGAGTGGAGGATAACAAGATGCGCACCTGCAATATAAAGGGCGTACCAAGTGCCGTAGGCTTCCCGCACTGTGCGGGGTCTGGAGAAGGGTATCTTTAAGCGTCAAGCCTTACCCGCATAATATGAGGTTGTGGCTCGAACCCAGGACCTTCCAGTTACAGACGGTAGGCTCTACCGCTGCGCTAGGCCCACCCTTCTTTAAAAAAGGGTGTACCCAGTGTTGTAGGCTTCCCGCACTGTGCAATCAACAGAAGGCAATCAAAAGGTATGGGGGAGGAAAAATAGGGCAAGATCCTGACATTTCTGTCCATTATGCAAACGAGAGAAATGACAGCAGTAGCACAAAAGGTATGGGGGAGGAAAATCAAAGTGCTAAGAGTTTCTGTTGCAAGATGGATAGGCAATGAGTGACCTAAAAAAGCAAAAATCCCTATTTAATTCTGAAGATACAAGGTCAGCATCAGCCCTATCATGCGTCCTGATTGCAAGAATCTCAAATTCAGATATTTGCATTTGTATAGAGGCACTAGACGATGACAAGCAGCAAGCAAGCTGATAAAATAAAACTGAATTCGGGCTCTGAAACAGAGAAAATGCTGAATTTGGGCGCTAGACGATGACAAGCAGTAAGCAAGATAACAAGAAGCAAGCAAACTGATTAGGTGTGGTAAGTGGTGTAAATTCAGATTAGCAGTTTAGAGATAAGAATAGTCTGTTGGGATAAGGATAACTATTAGCAGTTTGTTGTTCCCAACAGTTTTGGCTGGCACCCCTGAGGACCATAAAATCAGGGACGCACCACCTTGTATGGGCAGAGAAGAAACCCCTGGCCTTAAGAGAAGGTACATGAGCTTCTTCTCACCTCCTATCTGCTGTAATCTATTCTAGTCATCCAATACAATCTCCAGCCATAACAAAGCCATTTTGTAAATATTTGGCAAAAGTAGTTTTAATGTGAGTTTTTAATATTTTTTATTAAGTTTATGAGGAGAAGCCAAGAAAAAATTATACTTATGTGACTTCCACTCGTACATAAAGAGCCGGACTAGCCCTTAGGTAATAACTCTTTTAGGGCTACTTTGGCAACTCCATTTTTCCAAGGGATTCTTATTTTTCCAAGGGAAAACGAACTAATTTCCCTTGGAAAAATAGGGTTGTCAAACTAGCCCTTAGGTATTGCTATGTATTTGGACCCATTTTTTAGATGATGGTTTGGCAAGAATCTTTGTAAAGAGCCGCGAGAAGCTAGAGCCGAGGCCCTATCAAATGAGAACTTATTTAATATTTATGGATGCTTAAAGTTTCTTATGACACCTAGGATGATCTTGGACTATTGTGCCTTCTAGTGATAGGTTTCACGGTTCCACAACTAAATACAATATTAGTAGTTTTATCTTTGCTAAGGCTTTGTCCTAGCACGTTGGTCCTAAGGATGTATCTTAGTGTGTTTGCTTAGCTCATAGAGCAGCTGCTAACCATAGTTTAAAATTGTTTTTTAAAGTTTTTAGAGCCCCATTATTCTCTCTTTGCCTGTTTGGTCCTCCCTTGGATCGGTCCTAAATTGCTAATTAGCGACACAAAGTATTGTATACACATCGTCTGGGCATTAGGGTAAATATCAATGAAGAAGGGTAAAAGCACCGTCGTGAAGACTTGCATATTTGTATTACAGGTATCTGAGCTACCCTCCTGCTTATTATATATATTATTGAAAAGAATAATGGTATATTTGACCACAGACTTCCATAGATCCAACCAGTGTTGGAGAACGCGCCAAAATCAAGGTGTTGCTAACACACCGACGAAAGAAAATTCACAACATAATCTAAAGCAATTTATAGCTACAAAATAAGCTATGAATGTGAAAAATACCTTATTCAAGAGTCATCGTGATCGTAGTCTATTTACAACCAAATGCCATATAGTGAATACTGAATAAAATCTAAAAAGGAGAAAATGAGTTAATGATGGCAAACTAAAGTAAAAACTGTTAAACAAGTCAAATAATAATATACTTCTAGTTGAGTCTAGTTCTAGGAGACCTAGGCAACTGCATTTGTCTAGTTTTCTTATTTTGAAATACCTTTTTAAATTTTCTGAATATCAAGTACATTAAAGATTTCTCTTTCAATGTAACCAGAACGAACTAGAATGTGTCAATTGCTGAACACGAACACACCGTCAAAGAAAATTTCTGTAGTTAATTATCTAACAAAACAATAAGCGCTCCCTATACAACTTGAAACTAATGGTTACACTGCATAACTCTCTGCCTGTGACATGAACTAGACACAGCTTACATGTTTCTCAGCACAAATGGCGACTATCACTGTTGGTTTGCAAACCATCAATGATAATGCTATCAAGAATGGTTCATAATCAGTGACAGTTCTAGCTTCGGACTTTCACCACCAAGTACACTGGTATTGCAACTTTATCAGTGGAGGAATCATGAAAGTTGACAGGTATTTTAGTTTTTGAGAAAAAAAAATGGCAAGGTATAATCTATAACGTGAAGAGCAGTTGTACCAGAACAGGTTTCTTCTCCCCAAGATGGCATTTGAAATGAGGATTAGAGGGATATGAACCATCTATAGGGGAAAACGAAAGAGGAAGAGGGGTCAGTCAAGATCATCTTGAATGATGCGTTCCATTGATGGCTTTCACATGTGACCGTCTGGACGATGTACAGTCGCCCAACGTCAGCAAGTAGGCAAGAGGGCAATGACTAGTGCTGCTCAGTCACATATCAAATGAGGAAAACAATCTCACATCAAATAAATTTGAAGATTTATTACTGGAGCAAATCAAATTCACAAAGCCTACTGGGCAGATAGATAAACTGTACAGTTGTCTACCTTGATTTCCACCAATATCTTACATTTGAAATCAAATTCACAAAGCGGTGGGCTGCGGGAGTGCGGGCAGAAGCACGGACCTGGGCGGAGGCCGGAGGGGATAGGACGGTTGGACGGCGGAGCCGGTCCTGGGCGAGGGAGCCCCTGGCGGCCAGCGGCAAGTCGGTCCCGGCGGAGCGCGGAGGAGCTACTGGCGGCACCACTCTTGCGAAGCCAAGGAGGAGCCGAAGAGACGAACCTGTTCGTGAAGGCCGGAAGCGCACTACCTTCTTGGGCCGAGCCAACGTGCCTCTTTAGGGCCTGTTCCTTTTTATCTTAATCTAGCGGATTGGAGAGAATTTTGTGTGTTACCGTAACAAGTTAACTGAGTAAGATCATATTTAGAAGGAACCGGTTTTTAAGAAACTGGTTTATAAAAATTAGGATGGTTTTAAACATACCAATCTATAACACAATTTATAGAAATTAGATTCTCAGTTCCTTAAAAATCAAGAAGCTGACTTCTCTTAGCCACTTGTTGAGGCGCCTCTTATTCTTGTCACTTGCTTTGTATATGAGGATAAAATCCCCCATCAGCAGCCTCTTATTTCCAGGTTGTGGTTTCAGCTCCTAGATTTCTTGCAGAAAGGTTGTCTTCATGCAATTTCTCGTAGGGCCATAAACAACAGACAGAAGGAAGGCAGCGTTGGATGCTGTTAGTTTGACCTTGACAGAAATGTGGAAATCACCCACAAAAAAAATCAGAAAGTTCCACATGGATGGTGCTCCATAGCAGCGTAATCCCTCCTCTGGTGCCACTAGGCCCTCCAGCCAGTTTGAAAAAGAAACTATCAAAATGGCAAGCTCCTAGTTGCAAGAGCAAGACTGTGGCCTGGTCGAAGGAGCACAATTTTGTTTCCTGCAAACAAGCTAAGTGACACCTAGTTAAGGCAATTGTCTCACGGACTGTGTCTTTTCTTGCCTCGGAATTTAGGCCCCCTCACATTCCAGCACAAAACCTCAAGGTCCAGACCTGCCGTTAAAGAAAATTGAGGAACCCACCGACTTGAAGGTTGCCACTCTATCAGCGAAGGGCCAAAGCTGTAAGCGTGCAAACCACAAAATCATTGAAACAAGCACGTTTTGGCATTGCTGGCGCGAGACAGACAAAAGAGCCACACTTAAGATGTCCAAAACATACATCGAGCACATGCAACAAACTGAAACCTCGACACACAAATGAGGCAAAGGATCGAGGTCTGATGAAAACATGAATTAGAGGAAAAGGCCCTTAGTCGCAGGTCGCTGGATCACGCAGTCGCATGCAGTTCATCAATGCGCAGGCTACCAAGGCCATCTTGTAGATCCACAATTCCTTCCTCTACCATCGCAAGCAAAGCATCCTCGAAGTTCTCCTTCGCCGACCCATCGAGGTTGAAGGCAGACGTCAGGGCTGCAAGAACCTCTTGTGGTAGGGTCCCCTGGAACATGGATAAGAATTTTTGTAAGGCGGTCTCAAAGTTACTGGATTCATCGTTTAGAAGCCCGAGCTTTTTTGCAGAGGTTGCGCTGAGCACGCTGGATTACAGGCATTGGGCGAGATTTTGCAAGTCGGACGCTACGCCGTACCGTGGTTGTGTTAGAAGAACGATGGGATCGACGACATCGTGTTGGAATTTCCATGCTTGCACCTTCTTCAGGGACTCTTGTCTTCCTTGCCATGTGCGCTTCAGGGGCAGTAGCGCCAGGCAGAATCGGCGGCGTGGGTGCCCTAAAGAAGTCCTGTAGAAACTTGTTGGTTACCTGGGTTTAGGGGGGAAATGGCTCTTCTAGTTGAAGGTTTGGGGGTTGGAAAAGATACACGTATTGAAGAATACATAATGGACCCTGATGACGAGCTTTCTGATGAAGGGCTAGCCCCAGATCCAGAGAAGATCAGATTATATGGCAGCATGTTTAGTGTTGCTGAACAGCAGCAGGTAAAACCTGACTGGGATGCTAAGAGTCAAAGGGAGAGTTGAATAGAAAAACCCTAACCTTAGAATAGGGTTGGGCAGTGTATTAATAGACCAAATAACTGGGTCAGACCCATTACAAGAGACAGGTATCTAACACCCCCGCAGTCACAACTCTATTCTGTACAGATGTTGAGACTGGATCGAAAGTCTAAAAATACACTCGATGGTAACCCCTTGAAAATGTCAGCGAACTGCAGCGTGGTGGGGACGCTGAGAACCCGAACGTCACCGGCAGCGACACGCTCGCGGACGAAGTGCAGGTCGATCTCCACGTGCTTCGTGCGCTGATGCTGCACGGGGTTGGTGGAGAGGTAGACCGCGCTGACGTTGTCGCAGTAGACGAGGGTGGCGCGCTGGAGGGGACTGTGGAGCTCGTGGAGGAGCTGGCGCAGCCAGGAGGCCTCTGCCACGCCGTTGGCCACGACACGGTACTCGGCCTCAGCGCTGGAGCGAGAGACGACGTGTTGTCGCTTGGCGGCCCAAGAGACGAGGTTGGCGCCCAGGAACATGGCGTAACCGGAGGTGGACCGGCGCGTGTCGGGACAGCCAGCCCAGTCAGCGTCGGTATAGACCACGAGCTCCGACGTCGGGGATGGTCGGAGTAGGAGGCCGTAGTCGAGGGAGCCACTAGGGATGGCAACGGGTACAAAACCCGTGGGCATTGGTTTTATAAACCCATACCCGCCAGCAAATAGCAAACCCGTACCCGTGCCCGCAACCCGCGTCGGGTACCGTATAACATCCGTACCCGTCACCCGCGGGTTTTATAAACCCGCGGGTGCGCCCGCGGGCGCAATAGACCCACGTCACACCCCGCGGGTGCACCAGACCCGCGAACAAACCCGCGTGGCCATACAACAAATGTCAAACAAATTATAGGATAACAAAGCTTTGATGTACAACAAGTAATAATTTCAAACACAAACAATTCATAGCAATAATATAGTTTACAACTTCAGTTCCAGTTTCAGTTCCATACAACAAACGTACAACTTCCAAGACATATATAGTTCCATACATATATAGTTTACAACTTCCAAGACATCAGTTCATAGCAATAATAAATGTCAAACAAGTTATAGGATAACAACCACAAATTTAAGTTTAAACTAATCATCCGAGGCGATACAAGGATCCTCCTTCATTTCCTCTTCAATGTCTTCAAGACATGACCAAAAGCTATTAACATCCACATTATCTTCACCTATATTGTAAAACAAAATACATATTAGTATATAGAAAATCGATTCACTTAGAATATTAACAAGGCACATTTGTTTACCTTTAAGAGCATGAGGAAACCAACTTTGAGTGCACATCAAAGCTTCTAACATTTGTGGTGTGAGACGGCTCTGATGCTCACTTAGAACCCTACCACTAGTGCTAAAAGCTGATTCAGAAGCTACTGTGGTTATTGGAATAGCCAAAACATCACGAGCAATTAACCTCAATGTAGGATAACGAGTACCAGCAACCTTCCACCAACCAAGGATATCAAAGTACTCATTCTCATCATGAGGAAGAGTTTCTTCTTCCAAATAGCGATCTAGCTCATTCTTGCTTTTCACAATGGTTGTTGTCTTTTTACTTGCAGCAAGTGATTTGAATATTGACAAAACAGCAGTTGCACTAATTGTAGTTGTAAAAGAAGCACCACTAGATGATGTACCCACACACTCTTGATCAGATTGCAATCGGTACTGATTTATCAAATTAGTTAGCACTTCATAACTCTTTGCTCCAACTCTAGAGACACTTGTAGAGAGCATCACAAATAGCCTCACCAGTATGGGGACATGGCACATACACAAACCTACAAAAAAATGCACCATTTTAGTTCATATAGAATACAATATTGTAGCAAGAAGATTTAGTTATTCACCTCAAAATGCAGCTTCTAAGTGTCCACATGTCATCAATAAAATGTCCAGTGACTGCCATATATCCTCTCTTTTGGTTATCGGCTGTCCACAGATCAGTTGTAATAGCAACACGACATCTAATCTTTTGCAAGAAATTCCTAGCTTTTCTTCTCTCCAACCAGTAAAAGCTCATTATATCTTTCCTAATAGTGTTCCTAGTTCCCAATTTGAACAAAGGTTGCAACGAACTAACAAATTTATGGAAGCCATGATGATCCACAATGGATAGAGGGTATTCATGCAAAACAATCATAGAATATAATGCCTTTCTAGCCACTTCTTGATCAAAAACATAGTTCTCTACAGCTACTTTTCCCTTGTCAACAGCTCCAAATCTCAAATTAGTTTGCACTTTATCACCTGGTTTCTTTCGATAAATGCAAATTTTCAAATGAGTACGAAGGTGATTTGTACCATTTCTTGTATTAGCTGAAAGAAGCTTCTTGCAAAAGTTACACCTAGCCTTCCAAACTCCATCATCATCACATACTCTTGTGAAGTCTTCCCAAACAGTCGAAGTGAGCTTCCTTTGTGATCCATGAGATCGAGTAGCAGCAACACCTGATCCATCTTCACCTTGACCATCTGGCACATCAACAACCTCAATGGAGGCAGCTGCTGCAATCGGGGGAACAGACGTTTGCGACACTTGTTCATGTTGGCTGCTATTGGCAGGGGTTGCCATCACAACTGGTCAACTGATATTGGGCTGCAGAAATGAGGAATACATGAATCATGACTGGAATGGCTAAATAACTTCAGAGCTAGTAGTACAGATTATAGAACAATACAGAAAACAATGATGGTAGAATGTTGTGTTCTCTGTAACAGATAAAAAATACAGAAAACTGACTCTAGTTGCTGAGCACAAACAGATAAATAATACCTTGGTCCTTGGAGCTTGGACGGCGCTGGACGGCTAGAAGGACCGGCAGAGTGGACGCTGGAGTCTGGATTGGCTGGCCGCAGTCACTGCCGCAGCCCGCAGGCGCGCTGGGTCCTGGCGACCTGGCCTCCTGGGTGTGGCCGCGTGGGACAGGGCAGCGTGGTGCTGCCGTGCTGACTGCTGGAGCGGCCGAGCGCCAGAGCTGGAGTGCTGGACCGCCTGGGCCTGGCCTGGGGCCTGGTCGCCTGGTCGCCTAGAGCTGGACGCCTGGACCGCCTGGGGCTTGGAGCGGCCGAGCGCCCGAGCGGTGGCCGGTCCGCCGGTGGAGCAGCTGGAGCAATGGAGTGCTGGAGCGGTGGGCGGTGGAGCAGCTGGACCGAATGGGGAATTGGGGATAGGGATAGGGGCGGCCGCCACGACGAGGAACGGGTGTAGGGTTTGCTGAGACAAGTTAGGGTTTCCAGCACATATATATATATCGGGTTCGCGGGTATACGGGCACGAGTTCAAACATTTTATACCCGCGAAGATAAACCCATTGGGTACAAATTTAAACCCATACCCTTACCCGCGGGTATAAACCCAAACCCAAACCCGCACCCTATAGGGTTTGTGCCCGCGGGCACGCGGG
Organism: Zea mays; assembly: GCF_902167145.1. Lineage (NCBI taxonomy): Eukaryota > Viridiplantae > Streptophyta > Magnoliopsida > Poales > Poaceae > Zea > Zea mays. Next base: position 131,519,339 of record NC_050104.1, read on the forward strand.
TAATCTGTGCCCATTGCCATCCCTAGGAGCCACGAAGGTAACGCAGAATCCGCTTGAGCGCGGTGAGGTGGGGCTCCCGTGGAGTGTGCATATGCAGGCACACCTGCTGGACGACGTATGCAATGTCGGGCCTGGAGAAGGCGAGGTACTGGAGCGCGCCGGTCAGGCTCCGGTATGACGTCGCGTCGGCGACCGGAGGCCCGTCGCCCTCAGAGAGCTTCGCCTAAGTGTCGACAGGCGTGGAGCAGGGCTTGCAGTCAGACATGCCAGCCTGCTCCAGGATGTCGATGGCGTACTGGCGCTGGTGGAGGAAGAGACCCTGAGGCCGACGCTCTGCGGTGATGCCGAGGAAGTGGTGTAGGGGCCCCAGGTCCTTCATCGCGAACTCCCGCTGAAGGGCGACGATCGTGCGGCGTAGAAGGTCGGCGGTGGATGTCGTGAGCACAATGTCGTTGACGTAGAGCAGAAGGTAGACAGTGTCGTCGCCGCGCCGGTAGATGAACAGAGACGTGTCCGACTTGGCCTCGACGAAGTAGATGGAGGCCAGGTAGGAGGCGAAACGACTGTACCAAGCCCGTGGCGCCTGCTTGAGGCCATACAGGGACCGGTTCAGCCGGCAGACCAGATCCGGATGGTCAGCGTCGACGAAGCCGGTGGACTAGCTGCAGTAGACAGTCTCCGTCAGAGTGCCATGGAGGAAGGCATTCTTGACATCGAGCTGATGGATCGCCCAGTCGTGGGAGAGGGCGAGGTAGAGGACGACGCGAACAGTGGCGAACTTGACGACGGGGCTGAAGGTCTCGTCGTAGTCCACTCCGGGGCGCTGCGTGAAGCCCCGAAGGACCCAACGGGCCTTGTAGCGGTCGAGGGAGTCGTTCGAGGTCAGCTTGTGGCGAAAGAGACACTTGTCGGTGACCACGTTGGTGCCTGGTGGACACGGCACTAGGTCCCAGGTGTGGTTGGCCAAGAGGGCTGCGTACTCCTCCTCCATAGCACGACGCCAATGTGGGTCGGTGAGGGCAGTGAGAACGGAGGAGGGCACCGGGGAAGCGTCGGGTGGAGTGCTGGAAGTATCGGTTGCCAGGATCAGCCGGTCGACGGGGCGAAGAACGCCAGCGGCGCGTCGAGTCACCATCGGGTGGACGTGTCTAGGGTCGCGGTGGATGGCGACCGGGTGGTATACGGACGGCTCGGAGCGGACCGCCGGAACGTCGAGAGCGGCAGGTGTGGCCGGCTCGCGGCGGTGATAGACGATGGCGGGGTCGGTGAAGCGGGTCGTGCTCGTCGACGGGCCTGAGTCAGGGGCGCCAAGGTAGTGGCATGGCTGCGGCGGTGGTAGACGAGCGTGGGGTTGGCGAAGCGATCCGGGGTCGACGGGGCCGAGCGTGGCACAGGCGGGGTCAACGGGGCCGCGCGTGGCACAGGCAGGATCGACGGGGTCACGCGTGACGTAGGCGAGGTCGACGGGGCCGCGCGTGGTGCAGGCATGATCGTCGTGGCCGCGCGTGGCGCAGGCGGGGTCGACGGGGCCGCGCGTGGCGTGGAAATGGGCGCGAGCTGTGGTGTCGTGGCTGCACGAGGAGCAGGTAACGGCGCAAGACAGGGTGCCGGGGGTGGGGGGAACCGGGTCGGACTCGAGGAGGGAGTCAAGATCGGTGGGTGGGGTGGAGCCTGCAAGGGGAAACACATCTTCGTCGAAGACGACGTGACGAGAGATGATGATGCGGTGGGAGGTGAGGTCCAGGCACCGATATCCCTTGTGGTCAGGGGAGTAGCCGAGGAAGAGGCAGCGAGTGGAGCGAGGAGAAAGTTTGTTAGGGGCGGTAGCGGAAATGTTAGGGTAGCAGGCACAACCGAACACGCGCAGGTGGTGGTAGGAAGGGGTTGTGCCGTACAGGGCGAAGTGAGGTGTAGGGTGGCTCACCACCTTCGAGGGAAGACGGTTGAGGAGATGCATGGCGGTATGAAGGGCTTCTACCCAGTAGGTGGCAGGGAGAGACGCCTGAAAGAGAAGGCAGCAGATCATGTTGGTGGTGGTGTGAATCATGCGCTCAGCCCGGCCGTTCTGAGCAGAGGTGTAGGGACACGAGAGACGCAACTGGACGCCGTGAGTGAGGAAGAAAGAGCGGGAGGTGTTGTTGTCAAACTCGCGGCCATTGTCGCACTGTAGGGCACGGACCGGGCGTCGGAACTGGGTGGATACCCAGGCGAAGAAGTGAGTGAGGGTGGTAAACATGTCGGACTTCAGCCGAAGGGGGAAAGTCCAAAGGAAATGGGAGTGGTCATCTAGAATGACCAGGTAGTATTTGTAGCCGGAGAGGCTAAGGACAGGAGATGTCCAAAGATCACAGTGGACAAGATCAAATGCCTGAACAGCCCTGGACGTGGAAGTGGAAAAAGGAAGACAGGAGTGACGGTCGAGCTAACAAGCATGACAGAGGTGCTCAGAAGAGCCCTGAGTATATGATATGTCGGAGTGGCCGGAAAGCTGGGACATGACGTCAGGTCCAGGGTGCCCGAGGCGACGGTGCCAAATGGCAGAGGAGGTGGTGGTAGTAGCAAGAGCATGTGATGGGGTGGTAGTAGTAAGTGCAGGAGATGAGGCTACTCTGGTGTGAGGAGTGGAGGGCAAGTGAAGAGAATAGAGGGAGCCGGAGCTGTCACAGCGAGCGAGCACAGCATGTGTGGGAAGGTGGCGTATGGTGAGGCCCCAGGGGTCGAACTCCATAGAGCACTGGTTGTCACTAGTGAAGCTGAAAGTTCCCTTTGGCCTGGGAACAGGATCTGGATGTCGCCTAGAGGGGGGGTGAATAGGCGAATAAAAATTATCACTTTAAGACTTAAATTCTTACTCTACTCGAAGACTAGAACGCAATGGAATGAGACGACCCTTCGAGTAGGTTGCAGCGGAATAGAAGATCCTGTCTCAAAATGTCCTGCACTTCAAATAAAGCTTATACCACAGATAAGTGTTGGAGTGCAGATATAAAAACTGAATAAGACAGAATCAGCACACAACACAGAGCAGAGCACGTGGACACAGGAATTTATCCCGAGGTTCGGTCAAGCCTGAAATGCTTGCCTAGTCCTCGTTGGAGTTAGCCACACCTGGGCTTGGAGTCTATTTCAACTCCTTCCTCCGTTTGCTCAGATCTGTCAGTCAGACAGATAGAGCCTTCCACTATGTTGAGTTGGTTACAACGAAACCGCGACTGCTTACAATCTTCTTGGCAGCACTCCGGCAGAGTAACGATATGCTCAAGACCTTGCTCTAGCTCTTAGCAGCTCTTCTCCACTCTCTAAAGGCTTATATCTTTGCCTTCTACACAAACTAGAGAGATACACACAAGAGGGAGAGTGAGAATTGATCAGAGTGATGTCTACACTTGTTGGCTACCCTTGTTTTTCATGTTTGAGGCGCCTAGAGGTCCCTTTTATAGGCCTAGGGGGCCTAGGAGCCGTTGAGAGCAATCCAGGAAGGCAATTCTTGCCTTCTGTCGGTTGGCGCACCGGACAGTCCAGTGCACCACCGGACACTGTCCGGTGCCCGATTTCCTTCCAAAATTGGCGCAGTCGACCGTTGCAGTCTTGGAGCCGTTGGTGCACCGGACACTGTTCGGTGCACACCGGACAGTCCGGTGCCCCCTTCTGACCGTTGGCTCGGCCACGCGTCACTCGCGGATTGCGCGGCCGACCGTTGGCCCAGCCGACTGTTGGCTCACCGGACAGTCCGGTGCACCACCGGACAGTCCGGTGCACCACCGGACAGTCCGGTGAATTATAGTCGTACGTCGCCAGACTTCTCCCGAGAGCGGCCTGTTCACCAGAGTTCAGTCTGGCGCACCAGACACTGTCCGGTGCACCACCGGACAGTCCGGTGTGCTAGACCGAGCTGAGTCTTGGCTGTATACAGCCAAGCCTTTTGCACTTCTTTTCTTTTCTTCTTTTCTCTGTTTCTAATACTTAGACAAATATGTTAGTACACAAAAACCAATGTACTAAGTCTAGAAACATACCTTCTCTTGGATTTTCACCTCTCTATCATTTGACATGCTAAAGATTGGTGTTGGACTCCTAAATCATCAAGTCAGCTTAGCTTGATCTAGACTAACATTTCTGAGCTCCAACATCCTGCAAAGGTCACATAGGATATCTCCAAACATAGGAACAACCCAAACTAAAGGTCGAAGTGCACTTAGCTCTTTTGGGCTGCTTCTAGTTCTGATTTTGACATTTGTTCTTCTTCTAGTGACTTTGTTCTCCTTCTTAGAGCTTGATCTTGAGCCTTATGACTTACACCACATAACTATAGATGTTTCCCCATTGGTTGTAAGTCACGTCCTTATGTAGTGATCCTTGATGTGTCATAGCTCTTCTTAACTCGATCACCCTTGACTTTGCAAGTCTTCTTCTTCACGCTTGGCTTTGGGTTCCTCAGCCTCTTTGACCTTCTCCCGTGTGCTTGGTACCTCGAAGCTCTACTTGCCTCCATCCTTGGCTTGATCAGTTGTCTCCGAGCTACGCACCCGAGTCTCACTTTATGCAATGTCCATCATACTTGTGATGCCCATTATCTATCCATCATCTAGTCCTTGGACCATCACACTTGTTCACTTGTGTTGAACCCTGTTAGCTTCACATTAAGCACCTGTTCAACACTTAGCACACTTGTTAGTCCTTTAATTGAGTTGTCATCCAAACACCAAAACTCACAAGAGAGCTTTCAATCTCCCCCTTTTTGGTGATTGATGGCAACACAATTAAAGCTTACATAAGAGTGAAATTTAAATCACAAATTTTGAGTTCTAAGATTGTAGAATGCTCCCCCTAAATATGTGCTTACATTAAAATCTTAGCTTTGGCCTTAAATGCCAAAATGCACATACTTAGGCTAAATCGAAGCATTGCTACACCTTAGCGCCTGTGGGATGCATTGTGTCAAGGATCAAACCATGATGCGTATAACACACAAATGCACAGAATCAGAGTTAAACACCATTAAATTGAGTGGATATATCACAGGAATATCAACTTACCACTATTCACTATTAAGATACCAATTTAAACTAAGATACCAATTTAAAACAATCTTAAAGCACCATACCATTTTAAAACTATCTTAAAGCACCATTAAACCATTAACCATATGCACCATTATCCACATGACTATCTATTTCAGAATGAACACAATAGATGCCAATTAATCCATAGCAGCGGACGCACTAGTCCATATGATGCAACACATATAATACTGCAAGAAGCATATGATAAGAATTATCAATAACACACTAACACACTAACAATGCTCAAACTAACACATCACCCCCTTAGGATAAGCTTTCCTCTCAGGTTGAGATAAGCTTTAATGCACAAATTCTCCCCCTTTGACATCAAACACCAAAACCATATTCAAGCAAGAACATAGGATGATGTCAAGGAACAGCAGGGTGTTAAGGAGGAAAAACACACTATCAAAACTCCCCCTTACTTATTGAACATATGCACTACCAATATTTGAGTAAGATACATATACGCAAAAAGATCAATACTTCCTTTTGTACCTTTACCATGTTGTGATGTACTTCCCATCTTGAAAGTATTAATCTCTTGGGAGCTTCTCCACACTTGTGCCAGATTCTTTATCCTAACCTTTTCTTGTTGCTAAGACACCAAGCTTAGAGCAAGTTATAGTATTGTGGCACAAGATGAAGCTTCTATTCTAGTGATTACTAAATGATGTCAATTGAAGCAAACTATCACAGCTACCAATTGAAAAGTCATTTATTATCATAGCTCCATGATATTTAAGGATAAGCATCTAGTATCACCAAATATTATAGAGCATGAGCAATCTAAAAATATGCAATTACTCACGACTTAAGATACCAATTTCTTGACTTACAGAGGTACCCAAGTCCTGATTGCTCCATTTCTTGCTCATCTTCTCTTTTCCACCCTGAGACTATACAAGATCGCTCAAGAACCAATTAGTCTCAAAAGACACAAGTTATGTGTGCTCCCCCTAAACTTGTGCATCAAGTATTTGAATAACTTGGACTTTGCACATTCTAGCTTTCTCAGAACTAGAGGGGATCACAACATATCTTGGTCAAGGCATACTCTCAATTTCATCACAAAGAGATACCAATTGAATACCAAATGAAAGGTTGACTTAATACAACTATGCATGCCTCAAGAAGTATAACATGTTACAAGCAACCTAGGCATGCTTCATACATGATAATCATTTCCATATATGCCAATTGAAAACGACAAGATCATGCACATAAAGCACAATGTCTAATCACATCAAGATTAAGAAAAATTTTCTTAGGTACACCAAGAGAAACAACATTTTAAGGCATAATTCACCTAAGCCAAGATACTACCAATGAAATGCAAGAACATAGCTATGATCACAATCAATGGAACTTCAAGATATTTAATGAAATTGCATAGTTCCATTTTCCATACCTTTGCCTTTTACCTATATGGCCATGAGAGCACCAGTTATTACCACAAGTTCCCTATTGTTTATGCACTTCATAGCTCGAGAGGGTGCATTAGAGGCATAACACATAGTGCCAAAATAGGGTAATCATGTGAACATGGACTAAACAAGATGTCATGCTTGCACACATAGGTTACTCATTACACACGTATAGCATGATTTACAAAGAAAACAGGTTTATCCATGAACACATAAAGGATTAATCATGGTAAATATTTCAAATGATAAGCTAATGAATGATTCAAAAGATATGACTTATAGAGCACCCAGTCATGATTAAGCAAACATGAATGTGATCTTTGAAATCATGAATCAATTATTAACAAGGTTCAACACGAGCAATCTTAAAAGCGTAACTACTCCAAGGACAGATAGCATGACAATCAACTTTTAAGAGTAATACTGATAATGCACTTAAGAAGCACAGGTACCGTCCTTTGGAGAGCCAGATGCACAATCAAGGTCCTTTGCTTGATTCACCAATAATGATTAAGGACTTCTACAACTTATTTCACTTGAGATGAACATGGGATTAGTGTCTCACAATAATTCAACCTTGGGTAAATGAATAAACACTAAAACAATTAACAGCTTAAGCATAGAGTTTGAGTTAACCATCTTAAGCTCTCCCATGGTCTCCAGTCCATCTCAAGGCACCTGCATGGTCTAGTTAGCACTGTTTGGTACCCATCTCGGGATGGGTCCATGACGTTCAACTAAAAGTCCCTTTGGTACCCAAATAGTCTTTGTGCTAGTTCTAGGTGATCTCGTTATAGATCTAGCACAAGTGTATGATTTGGGTCTCCTAAGCGAATGAGATTGAGACAAATTCACTTGCTTAGGAACCTTACCTTTATTACATACCTTGGATAGATGAACCTGCTCACCACACTTGTAGCAGAAACATCGCTCAACCTGACATGACGCTTGCTGTTTTTCATTTTCCTTGGTGAGAGTCATCTTGGAGAATGCACATCTTTGATTCTTCATGATCAGACATGAAGTGATCATGTGGTCCTTGTTGTTGCATCCAAAACATCTCCTTATCCCTTCGTCCTTGTCTTTGTATGGACAAGATGCGATGAGGTGGCCTAATGCCTTGCACTTGAAGCATCTCCGTTTTCCTCTTCTCTTGTTACTTTTAGATGACATAGAGAAATTATTAGTGCAAATAACATGATTAATTGAATCATTACCCTTTTCCTGTATCATGTTGATTGCTTCACTTATTGCTTTAGGAACATCTTTTTCAAGGAGTTTGACCCTTGCTGCGGTTTCTCCTTCCTCAAGCTTCTTCACCACGTTTTCGCAGATATCTTGAGGAAGTTGAGCACGGCGTCTTCTCCTTAATTGTCTTTGTTTCTTGTTCCCAAGCAATTTCCTTTTTGACCCTACAACTTGTTGCTCATTCAAACATTCGCTTCCTTTTGAGCGACAGGGGTTAGCACATGACGATATATTATCTAGATGTGTACTTGTGCAAGAATGAGGTTCACATGAATTTAAGTTTGTAATTACAACCTCATGAGCAACATTAAGCATGATATGGTCATCAACTAGTTTACTATGAGAATATGACAACCTATCATACTTTTCACCTAGAGCAAGTTTTTCTAAATTTATCATTTCTACTTGACTCCTAAGCATGAAATTTTCAGTTTTAAGTTGAGCAACATTAGATAATGCATCATGATTATTTCTTTGCTCAATTAAAATAGATTCATACCGTTGGACCAAATCATCATGAGAGCACTTTAGCTCCTCATGTTCTTTGGTCATCTTCTCCAGACTGTTGTTGGTTTTGATGAAGGACTCCTCTAGCCTGAGAAGCGTCTCACCTTGTTCCTTGTTCCTTCTCAACAGCTTAACCAAGAGTGCTTTGTCCTCTTTGTTGAGATGGATGTAGAAACGGCGAATCTCCTCTTCTTCCACATCATCGGTCTCATTTTCCCTGTCATTAATGTCAGTGGAAGCAATATAGGAATATGTACCTTGTGGTGATGAAGATTCATCCTCGCTATCATCCTCATATTCCTCCTCATCATGGCTTTCGTCTCCACCGTCATTGTTAGCAATAAAACATTTATTACTAGTGGAGAACAAACTTGTTGACGAGGTGGATTCATCGTTTGGTGCCCAATACTTTTCTTCTCCTTTTGAAGGGTTAGTATCACAAGTAATATAGGGAGTAGGAGCATCACAATTTGCCACAGAATATTTTCCTTTAATTCTATTCCATAAATCATGAGCATCAACAAATAAATCACTATCACTACTCATGATGGCAAAATAAGCACTTCTAGAAAGAGAGTCAACTAAGATGTTGCAAGCACGGTGATTGAGAGATAAACATCTTAGTTCAGCATTAGAAGGATTTTTACGAATATCAGAGGGAAAAATACTTCTACTAAAGATCTGTCTCAAATCAGGATCAACATGCATGAAAGCATTATAAATAGAGACAGACCAAGATTTGTAATTAGAACCATCGCCTAAAAGAAGTCCTACCGTTACCTCTTGTGATGACATCGTCATCTCCGGACGGCTAAGCCCACACTGGAGAGGCCTAGCTCTAATACCAATTGAAAGTTCCCTTTGGCCCGAGAACAGGATCTGGATGTCGCCTAGAGGGGGTGAATAGGCGAATAAAAATTATCACTTTAAGACTTAAATTCTTACTCTACTCGAAGACTAGAACGCAGTGGAATGAGATGACCCTTCGAGTACGTTGCAGCGGAATAGAAGATCCTGTCTCAAAATGTCCTGCACTTCAAATAAAGCTTATACCACAGATAAGTGTTGAAGTGCAGATATAAAAACTGAATAAGACAGAATCAGCACACAACACATAGCAGAGCACGTGGACACAGGAATTTATCTCAAGGTTCGACCAAGCCTGAAATGCTTGCCTAGTTCTCGTTGGAGTTAGCCACACCTGGGCTTGGAGTCTATTTCAACTCCTTCCTCCGTTTGCTCAGATCTGTCAGTCAGATAGATAGAGCCTTCCACTATGTTGAGTTGGTTACAACGAAGCCGCGGCTGCTTACAATCTTCTTGGCAGCACTCCGGCAGAGTAACGATATGCTCAAGACCTTGCTCTAGCTCTTAGCAGCTCTTCTCCACTCTCTAAAGGCTTATAGCTTTGCCTTCTACACAAACTAGAGAGATACACACAAGAGGGAGAGTGAGAATTGATCAGAGTGATGTCTACACTTGTTGGCTACCCTTGTTTTTCATGTTTGAGGCGCCTAGAGGTCCCTTTTATATGCCCAAGGGGCCTAGGAGCCATTGAGAGCAATCCAGGAAGGCAATTCTTGCCTTCTGTCGGTTGGCGCACCGGACAGTCCGGTGCACCACCGGACACTGTCCGGTGCCCGATTTCCTTCCAAAATTGGCACAGTCGACCGTTGCAGTCTTGGAGCCGTTGGCGCACCGGACACTGTCCGGTGCACACCGGACAGTCCGGTGCCCCCTTCTGACCATTGGCTCGGCCACGCGTCACGCGCGGATTGCGCGGCCGACCGTTGGCCCAGCCGACCGTTGGCTCACCGGACAGTCCGGTGCACCACCGGACAGTCCGGTGAATTATAGCCGTACGTCGCCAGACTTCTCCCGAGAGCGGCCTGTTCACCAGAGTTCAGCCTGGCGCACCGGACACTGTCCGGTGCACCACCGGACAGTCCGGTGTGCCAGACCGAGCTGAGTCTTGGCTGTATACAGCCAAGCCTTTTGCACTTCTTTTCTTCTTTTCTCTGTTTCTAATACTTAGACAAATATGTTAGTAACAAAAACCAATGTACTAAGTCTAGAAACATACCTTCTCTTGGATTTTCACCTCTCTATCATTTGACATGCTAAAGATTGATGTTGGACTCCTAAATCATCAAGTCAGCTTAGCTTGATCTAGACTAACATTTCTGAGCTCCAACATCCTGCAAAGGTCACATAGAATATCTCCAAACATAGGAACAACCCAAACTAAAGGTCAAAGTGCACTTAGCTCTTTTGGGCTGCTTCTAGTTCTAATTTTGACATTTGTTCTTCTTCTAGTGACTTTGTTCTCCTTCTTAGAGCTTGATCTTGAGCCTTATGACTTACACCACATAACTATAGATGTTTCCCCATTGGTTGTAAGTCACGTCCTTATGTAGTGATCCTTGATGTGTCATATCTCTTCTTAACTCGATCACCCTTGACTTTGCAAGTCTTCTTCTTCACCCTTGGCTTTAGGTTTCTCAGCCTCTTTGACCTTCTCCCGTGCGCTTGGTACCTCGAAGCTCTTCTTGCCTCCATCCTTGGCTTGATCAGTTGTCTCCGAGCTACGCACCCGAGTCTCACTTTATGCAATGTCCATCATACTTGTGATGCCCATTATCTATCCATCATCTAGTCCTTGGACCATCACACTTGTTCACTTGTGTTGAACCCTGTTAGCTTTACTTTAAGCACCTATTCAACACTTAGCACACTTGTTAGTCCTTTAATTGAGTTGTCATCCAAACACCAAAACCCACAAGAGAGCTTTCAGAAGCGACGTACCGAGAGGAGGGGATGAGTCAGTCCGGGAGCAACAAGGACGTCGTTAAAGGCAGAATGGTCCAGGAAGAACCGATGTACCTACTGAGGTGACCGGGAGGGTTTAACCGTTGCCGACGGCGATGGAGGTAGGATGTGAGGGGTGGGGTGGATGGGAGTGGAGAAACGAATTAGTGGTGGGGGTAGTGTGGAAGGAGGCCCCGGAGTCAACCACCCAATCGGTGGTGGTTCGGGGAGGTGGAAGTGGCGAAGGTACGGTGTGAGCGGAGAGGGCCAAAGAAGGTGCCCCGACAGAGGCACTAGGATGGGAGGGAGATGACACAGGCTCAACCGCTAGGGAGGCGATCACAGCACATGGGAAGACAAGCGGTCTAGGGACATGACGGCCCGCCTGAGGGTGGACTTCGACACAGTCCCGAAGAATAGGGTTCCAGACTGGATCGAAGGACACGAACACGCCCCGGATGAGCTGGCCGTCGTGGAGGAGGACGCACACAGTCACGAGAGTGACGGGCGGGGTAAGGCTCATGTATGGCGGGGTGACGCCATGGAACCGATGTGGGTGGGGACACTTCTGGTAGGAGAAGCGCAACGGCGCGAGGAGCGCGGAAGGCCGTCTAGAAGGGCGCGCGTAGCCATGAGGAACGAGTCGGGCGGTGTGGCTGGGAGTTGGGGCCGATGGCAGGGAACGGCCGCGGTGGCACTGCTGGGAGCAGAGGCAGACAGCGCCCGACAACAAGGGAAGAGGAGGCTGCAGCGGAGAGCGCTCGCGGCAGGGAGAAGGGTGAGGTGAAGCGAGGTCGACGGCCGGAACAGGAGGGGCGAGGTTCTGGCGGCATGCTTCAGCGCTGCACTGGGCGATATCGGAGATGAGCGCCGACCAGACCACGGCATGCAGTGCCGGAGCAGAGTGGAGGCACGACGAGGAAGGACACCGGCATGGAGCAGGGACGGCGGCGTCGAGGCTGCAGGTCCGGCGGGGCTTGGGGTGGCCGGGCGGGTCAGCTGCGCAGCACGGTCAGCCGGGTCGGCTTGAGAGCACCTAGAGGGGGGGTGAATAGGTGATCCTGTGAAACTTGAAAACTTAAGCCACAAAACTTGGTTAATCGTTAGCACAATAATTGCCAAGTGGCTAGAGAGGAATCCTCAACAAAACACAATAACCAATAAGGATCAATCACAGAGATGGCACGGTGGTTATCCCATGGTTCGGCCAAGACCAATGCTTGCCTACTCCATGTTGTGGCGTCCCAACGGACGAGGGTTGCAATCAACCCCTCTCAAGTGGTCCAAAGACCCACTTGAATACCACGGTGTTTTGCTTGCTTTTTCTCAATCCCGTTTGCGAGGAATCTCCACAACTTGGAGCCTCTCGCCCTTACACTTGAAATTCACAAAGAACACGGAGCAAGGGAGGGATTAGCAACACACACAAGACACAAGAAACAGAGTGTCAACACGCACACAAGTCGCAACAAGAGCTCGCAACACAACTCAATGAGTTCACAACTCCACTAGAGCTCTATATGCTATCACAATGAAAAGAATGCGCGAAATCGATGTCTTGGTGCTTAGGAATGTTGTAGGAATGCTTGGTGTACTCCTCCATGCGCCTAGGGGTCCCTTTTATAGCCCCAAGGCAGCTAGGAGCCGTTGAGAGCAATCCAGGAAGGCTGATCTTGCCTTCTGTCGACTGGCGCACCGGACAGTCCGGTGCCCGATTTCTTTCCTTAAATGGCGAAGCCGACCGTTGGCAGACTTGGAGCCGTTGGCGCACCGGACAGTCCGGTGCCTCCTTCTAGCCGTTGGCTCGGCCACGTGGCCCGCGCAGATCGCGCGGCCGACCGTTGGCCCGGCCGACCGGTGGCTCACCGGACAGTCCGGTGCACACCGGACAGTCCGGTGAATTATAGCCGTACGTCGCTGGTGAATTCCCGAGAGCGGCCATTTCGCTCGAGCCAGCTTGGCGCACCGGACACTGTCCGGTGCACCACCGGACACTGTCCGGTGCACCACCGGACAGTCCGGTGCCCCCAGACTCAGCAGATTCTTGGCTGCTCGAGCCAAGACATTTCCAATTGGATTTTTCCTGTTTCCAGCACTTAGACACAACACATTAGTCCATAGAACAATGTACTAAGTCTGAGAAACATACCTTTATCCTTGATTTGTACTTTGTCCACCTTTTTACACTAGGGCACTTGTGTTGGACACTAAATCACCAAAATACTTAGAAATGGCCCAAGGGCACATTTCCCTTTCAATCTCCCCCTTTTTGGTGATTTATGCCAACACAACATAAAGCAAGTAGAAAAAATACAAAATCAATTCAAATAAGAACTCAAATTGTTTTGATTCAAATTTGACATATATGGATCACTCTTTGCCACCACTTGGTTTGTTTTTGCAAATCAAACTCTAATTTCTATCTCTAAGTCAAACACACGTGTTAAGACATAAAGAGAGTCATTCCAAAAGAAATTGATTCAAGATTTCAAAAACTCCCCTTTTTCCCATAATCAACACTTCTCCCCACTAGAAACCAACTTTTGACAAGAGAGACAATAAAAGAGTTTTGACAAACCAAAAGCTCTATTCTACTATTTTCAAAAACTCTCAAGTGGTAGCTGATCCATTTATCGCTTTGGCCTTTATTTTCTCCCCCTTTGGCATCAAGCACCAAAACGGGATAAATCTTGGCCCTTTAACCCCATTGCCTCACCAAAATCTTCAAATAAGAGTACAAAGGCAATAAGAGTATAAAGATGAACTTGGAAAAGTTACTCTTTTCATCGGAGTGCAGTGGAAGTCTTGCATGGTCCAAGTCCACCTTTTCCCTTTCAATCCTCCTTTGAGACTAAAACAACCAAACTCAAGAACATGGTTAGTCTCAAAGGGTCAAGTTGTAGCACAGCTCCCCCTAAATATGTGCATCACTTGCAAAAAGGACTTGTGAGGTCCAGGGAGTGTTTGTACAACCTGAGCACCACAATAAGCAACAAAATGCAGAATGAACATGATCAAAGGCATAAACACATGTATGCTACATTTCAATCCAAGTTCCGCGAATCTAAGATATTGAGCTCACTACGCAGCCTGCAAAAGGTCTTCTCATCTAGAGGCTTGGTAAAGATATCGGCTAGCTGGTTCTCGGTGCTAACATGAAACACTTCGATATCTCCCTTTTGCTGGTGGTCTCTCAAAAAGTGATGCCGGATGTCAATGTGCTTTGTGCGGCTGTGCTCAACAGGATTTTCCGCCATGCGGATAGCACTCTCATTATCACATAGGAGTGGGACTTTGCTCAGATTGTAGCCAAAGTCCCTGAGGGTTTGCCTCATCCAAAGTAGTTGCGCGCAACACTGTCCTGCGGCAACGTACTCGGCCTCAGCGGTGGATAGAGCAATGGAAGTTTGTTTCTTAGAGTTCCATGACACCATGGACCTTCCTAAGAATTGGCACGTCCCCGATGTACTCTTCCTATCGACCTTACATCCAGCATAGTCGGAATCTGAATATCCAATCAAGTCAAAGGTAGACCCCTTTGGATACTAGAGCCCGAAGCAAGGCGTAGCAACTAAATATCTAAGGATTCGCTTCACTGCTACTAAGTGACACTCCTTAGGATCGGATTGAAATCTAGCACACATGCATACGCTAAGCATAATATCCGGTCTACTAGCACATAAGTAAAGTAACGACCCTATCATTGACCGGTATGCCTTTTGATCAACGGACTTACCACCTTTGTTGAGGTCGGTGTGTCCGTCGGTCCCCATCGGAGTCTTTGCGGGCTTGGCATCCTTCATCCCAAACCGCTTCAGCAAGTCTTGCATGTACTTTGTTTGAGAGATGAAGGTGCCGTCCTTGAGTTGCTTCACTTGGAACCCAAGGAAGTAGTTCAACTCGCCCATCATTGACATCTCGAATTTCTACGTCATCACCCTGCTAAACTCTTCACAAGGCTTTTTATTAGTAGAACCAAATATTATGTCATCGACATAAATTTAGCACACAAAAAGATCACCATCACAAGTCTTAGTGAAAAGAGTTGGATCGGCTTTCCCAACTTTGAAAGCATTTGCAATTAAAAAGTCTCTAAGGCATTCATACCATGCTCTTGGGGCTTGCTTAAGTCCATAGAGCGCCTTAGAGAGCTTACACACGTGGTCAGGGTACCGTTCATCCTCGAAGCCAGGGGGTTGCTCCACATACACCTCCTCCTTGATTGGCCCGTTGAGGAAAGCGCTCTTCACATCCATTTGGAACAACCTGAAAGAATGGTGAGCGGCATATGCTAGCAAAATACGAATGGACTCTAGCCTAGCCACAGGAGCAAAAGTCTCCTCAAAGTCCAAACCTGCGACTTGGGCATAACCTTTTGCCACAAGTCGAGCCTTGTTTCTCGTCACCACTCCGTGCTCATCTTGTTTGTTGCGGAACACCCACTTGGTTCGCACAACATTTTGCTTGGGACGAGGCACCAGCGTCCAAACTTCATTTCTCTTGAAGTTGTTGAGCTCCTCCTGCATGGCCAATACCCAGTCCGGATCTAGCAAGGCCTCCTCTACCCTGAAAGGCTCAATAGAAGAGACAAAGGAGTAATGCTCACAAAAATTAACTAATCGAGATCGAGTAGTCACTCCCTTGCTAATGTCACCCAGAATTTGGTCGACGGGATGATCCCTTTGAATCATTGCTTGAACTTGGGTTGGAGGTGCCGGTTGTGCTTCTTCCTCCATCACATGATCATCTTGTGCTCCCCCTTGATCACACTCCTCTTGATGAACCTGTTCATCGTTTTGAGTTGAGGAAGAAGGTTGATCTTGCTCCTATTGTTCCTGTGGTCACACATCACCAATCGCCATGGTGCGCATAGCGGCCGTTGGAACGTCTTCTTCATCTACATCATCAAGATCAACAACTTGCTCTCTTGGAGAGCCATTAGTCTCATCAAATACAACGTCGCTAGAGACTTCAACCAAACCCGATGATTTGTTGAAGACTCTATACGCCTTTGTATTTGAGTCATAACCTAACAAAAACCCTTCTACAGCTTTGGGAGCAAACTTAGAATTTCTACCCTTCTTTACTAGAATGTAGCACTTGCTCCCAAATACACGAAAGTAAGATACATTTGGTTTGTTACCGGTTAGTAGCTCATACGAAGTCTTCTTGAGGAGGCGATGAAGGTAGACCCTGTTGATGGCGTGGCAAGCCGTGTTCACGGCTTCCGACCAGAAACGCTCGGGGGTCTTGAATTCTCCAAGCATCGTCCTCGCCATATCGATTAGCGTCCTGTTCTTCCTCTCAACCACACCATTTTGCTGTGGTGTGTAGGGAGCAGAGAACTCGTGCTTGATCCCTTCCTCCTCAAGGAACTCCTCCACTTGAAGGTTCTTGAACTCGGGCCCGTTGTCGCTCCTTATCTTCTTCACCTTGAGCTCAAACTTATTTTGAGCTCTCCTGAGGAAGCGCTTGAGGGTCCCTTGGGTTTCAGATTTATCCTGCAAAAAGTATACCCAAGTGAAGCGGGAAAAGTCATCAACAATAACTAGACCATACTTACTTCCTCCTATGCTTAGATAGGCGACGGGTCCGAAGAGGTCCATATGTAGTAGCTCCAGGGGTCTTGAAGTGGTCATCACATTCTTGCTGTGATGCGCTCCTCCCACTTGTTTACCTGCTTGACAAGCTGCACAAGGTCTATCTTTTTTGAATTGCACGTTAGTCAAACCTATCACGTGTTCTCCCTTTAGAAGTTTGTGAAGGTTCTTCATCCCCACATGTGCTAAGCGGCGATGCCACAGCCAGCCCATGCTAGTCTTAGCAATTAAGCATGCATCTAGACCGGCCTCCTCTTTTGCAAAATCAACTAAATAAAGTTTGTCGTTTAATACACCCTTAAAAGCTAGTGAACCATCACTTCTTCTAAAGACAGACACATCTACATTTGTAAATAGACAATTATATCCCATATTGCATAATTGACTAACAGATAACAAATTATATCCAAGAGACTCAACTAAAAACACATTAGAGATAGAGTGCTCATTAGATATTGCAATTTTACCTAACCCTTTTACCTTGCCTTGATTCCCATCAGCGAATATTATTGAATCTTGGGAATCCTTATTCTTGACGTAGGAGGTGAACATCTTCTTCTCCCCCGTCATATGGTTTGTGCATCCGCTGTCAATAATCCAGCTTGAACCCCCGGATGCATAAACCTGCAAGGCAAATTTAGGCTTGGGTCTTAGGTACCCAACTCATGTTGGGTCCTACAAGGTTAGTGCAAATATCCTTAGGGACCCAAATGCAAGTTTTGTCTCCCTTGCATTTTGCCCCTAACTTCCTAGCAACTATTTTCCTATCCTTTCTACAAATAGCAAAGGAAGCATTTAACTCACGATAAATTGTAGAAGGTTCATTCATTACTTTCCTAGGAGCATGAATAATATTCTTTCTAGGCACATGATGAATAGCATTTCTCCTAGACATATTTCTACCATGCATATAGGAAGAACTAGAAGCAAACATGGCATGAGAATCAAAATCATCATAAGCATTATAACTCCTATAAGCATTTCTAGTTTGTCTCCTATCATGGTACATAAAAGCATGGTTCTTTTTAGCACTACTAGCCATAGGAGCCTTCCCTTTCTCCTTGGCGGAGATAGGAGCCTTATGGCTTGTCAAGTCCTTGGCTCCCCTCTTGTAGCCAAGTCCATCCTTAATTGAGGGGTGTCTACCAATTGTGTAGGCATCCCTTGCAAATTTTAGCTTATCAAAATTACTCTTGCTAGTCTTAAGTTGAGCATTAAGACTAGCCAATTCATCATTAAGTTTGGAAATTGAAACTAGGTGTTCACTACAAGCATCAATGTCAAAATCTTTACACCTGTTACAAGTTTCAACAATTTCTACACAAGATGTTGATTTACTAGCTATTTCTAACTTAGCATTCAAATCATCATTAACACTTTTTAATTTAGAGATGGATTCATGACAAGTAGATAATTCACTAGAGAGCATTTCATTCCTTTTTATTTCTAGAGCAAGAGAATTTTGTGCACTAACAAATTTATCATGCTCCTCATATAAAAGATCCTCTTGTTTTTCTAGTAATCTATTCTTGTCATTCAAAGCATCAATCAACTCATTAATCTTATTAATTTTAGATCTATCTAATCCCTTGAATAAGCATGAGTAATCTATCTCATCATCATCACTGGACTCATCCTCACTTGAAGAAGCATAAGTACTAGTATCATGAGTGCTTACTTTCTTCTCCCTTGCCATGAGGCAAGTGTGACGCTCGTTGGGGAAGAGGGATGACTTGTTGAAGGCGGTGGCGGCGAGTCCTTCATTGTCGGAGTCGGAGGAGGAGCAATCCGAATCCCACTCCTTTCCGATATGTGCCTCGCCCTTGGCCTTCTTGTAATGTTTCTTTTTCTCCCTTTTGTTCCCCTTTTCCTGGTCACTTTCATTATCAGGACAGTTAGCAATGAAATGACCAATCTTACCACATTTGAAGCACGAGCGCTTCTCCTTTGTCTTGGTCTTGCTTGGCTGTCCCTTGCGACCTTTAAGCGCCGTCTTGAAGCGCTTAATGATGAGGGCCATCTCCTCATCATTTAGCCCGGCCGCCTCAACTTGCGCCACCTTACTCGGTAGTGCCTCCTTGCTCCTCGTTGCCTTGAGAGCAATGGGTTGAGGCTCATGAATAGGACCGTTCAACGCGTCGTCCACGTATCTCGCCTCCTTGATCATCATTCGCCCGCTTACGAACTTCCCAAGAACTTCTTCGGGCGACATCTTGGTGTACCTAGGATTTTCACGAATATTGTTCACCAAATGAGGATCAAGAACGGTAAAGGACCTTAGCATTAGGCGAACGACGTCGTGGTCCGTCCATCGCGTGCTCCCGTAGCTCCTTATTTTGTTGATAAGGGTCTTGAGCTGATTGTATGTTTGGGTTGGCTCCTCGCCCCTTATCATCGCGAATCGTCCAAGCTCGCCCTCCACCAACTCCATCTTGGTGAGCAAGGTGACATCATTCCCCTCATGAGAGATCTTGAGGGTGTCCCAGATCTGCTTGGCATTGTCCAAGCCGCTCACCTTATGGTACTCATCCCTGCACAAAGAGGCTAGCAACACAGTAGTAGCTTGTGCATTTTTATGAATTTGCTCATTAATGAACATGGGACTATCCGAACTATCAAAGTGCATTCCACTCTCTACAATCTCCCATATACTAGGATGGAGAGAGAACAAGTGACTACGCATTTTGTGACTCCAAAATCCGTAGTCATCTCCATCAAAATGAGGAGGTTTACCAAGTGGAATAGATAATAAATGAGCATTTGCACTTTGAGGAATACGCGAATAATCGAAAGAAAAGTTCGAGTTAACCGTCTTTCGTTTGTCGTAGTCGTTGTCGTTGTTGTCCTTGTGGGAAGAAGTGGACTCATCACTGTCGTCGTAGTAGACAATCTCCTTAATGCGCCTTGTCTTCTTCTTCTTCCCATCTTTTCGTCTATGACCCGAGCCCGATTCGGTAGGCTTGTCATCCTTTGGCTCGTTGACGAAAGACTCCTTCTCTTTATCGTTGATCACGATACCCTTCCCCTTAGGATCCATCTCTTCGGGCGGTTAGTCCCTTTGTGAAGAGAACGGCTCTGATACCAATTGAGAGCACCTAGAGGGGGGGTGAATAGGTGATCCTGTGAAACTTGAAAACTTAAGCCACAAAACTTGGTTAATCGTTAGCACAATAATTGCCAAGTGGCCAGAGAGGAATCCTCAACAAAACACAATAACCAATAAGGATCAATCACAGAGATGGCACGGTGGTTATCCCGTGGTTCGGCCAAGACCAACGCTTGCCTACTCCATGTTGTGGCGTCCCAACGGACGAGGGTTGCAATCAACCCCTCTCAAGCGGTCCAAAGACCCACTTGAATACCACGGTGTTTTGCTTGCTTTTTCTCAATCCCGTTTGCGAGGAATCTCCACAACTTGGAGCCTCTCGCCCTTACACTTGAAATTCACAAAGAACACGGAGCAAGGGAGGGATTAGCAACACACACAAGACACAAGAAACAGAGTGTCAACACGCACACAAGTCGCAACAAGAGCTCGCAACACAACTCAATGAGTTCACAACTCCACTAGAGCTCTATATGCTATCACAATGAAAAGAATGCGCGAAATCGATGTCTTGGTGCTTAGGAATGTTGTAGGAATGCTTGGTGTACTCCTCCATGCGCCTAGGGGTCCCTTTTATAGCCCCAAGGCAGCTAGGAGCCGTTGAGAGCAATCCAGGAAGGCTGATCTTGCCTTCTGTCGACTGGCGCACCGGACAGTCCGGTGCACACCGGACACTGTCCGGTGCCCGATTTCTTTCCTTAAATGGCGAAGCCGACCGTTGGCAGACTTGGAGCCGTTGGCGCACCGGACATGTTCGGTGCACACCGGACAGTCCGGTGCCTCCTTCTAGTCGTTGGCTCGGCCACGTGGCCCGCGCAGATCGCGCGGCCGACCGTTGGCCCGGCCGACCGGTGGCTCACCGGACAGTCCGGTGCACACCGGACAGTCCGGTGAATTATAGCCGTACGTCGCCGGTGAATTCCCGAGAGCGGCCATTTCGCTCGAGCCAGCCTGGCGCACCGGACACTGTCCGGTGCACCACCGGACAGTCCGGTGCCCCCAGACTCAGCAGATTCTTGGCTGCTCGAGCCAAGACATTTCCAATTGGATTTTTCCTGTTTCCAGCACTTAGACACAACACATTAGTCCATAGAACAATGTACTAAGTCTGAGAAACATACCTTTATCCTTGATTTGTACTTTGTCCACCTTTTTACACTAGGGCACTTGTGTTGGACACTAAATCACCAAAATACTTAGAAATGGCCCAAGGGCACATTTCCCTTTCACGGCTGCGCAGCACGGTCGGCCGGGGCGTCGATGGGCGCAGTGGCGCGCGGCTTCTGGTGGCTCTAGACGCGGGCACTGCTCGGCGTCGGGGTTGCAGGGCGCCTAGGCGCGGCTCTGGTGGGCGCGCTCGGGGTTGGGGCTCGACGGCGTCGGGGCAGTCGAGCGCAGGAGTGGCCGGCTGGCTACGCGGGCGGGTCCTGGCGCGGTTGCTGCTCGCGTGCAGGGGCGCGCGAAGCAGAGGGGCAGGGGGCGGCGGCTGGGGCAAGGGGAATGGCCGGCGGCGGCTGGAGGGAGGAGAGGGCGCGTCGGGCTGGGGCGGCGCCTGGGGAGAAGGAGCGCGTGGCCCTGGCGGCGCGACGGGCTGGGGGCGGCGCCTGGAGGTAGCCTGGACGGCACCTGGAGGGTGGCGGCGCCTGAAGGGTGGCGGCTAGAGAGGAGAGGAGAAAAAAAAAATCTACAGTGGCTCTGGTACCAAGTTGAATGGTAAAAACCCTAACCCTAGAATAGGGTTGGGCAGTGTATTAATAGACCAAATAACTGGGCCAGACCCATTACAAGAGACGGGTATCTAAAAGGGAGGGTGAAGAATGAAGATTATGCTTCAAATCATGGTGGCGATGACATTGAGGATAACCTCCAAAGCCCACTTATTTTTCGTCAAGCAACAAGTGTGGAAGGAAAGGGGATTGCTGCTCCTCATGGTAGCATAATGGGTGTTGTGGGAAGAAGCAGTAGCCTGCAGGGAGGGGAGGCAGTAATTAAGAAGCATGGGCATTGGAGGAGGATGGCAGTTGGCGTGGAAATGGACTGAGCGAGAGGGTGAAGATGGGCAAAAGGAAGGTGGCTTCTAGCGTATTTATTTGCATGAGGGCGTACAAGGCAACATGGGTTCTATAACGTGTGTTTGGTTGCGCGTAGCCGGGTAGCCTGGCCGCCGGCATGCGTTGATCAGGCTCCTGCGTGTGTTTGTTTGCCCGTATACAGGTGGCCAGACATATATGTACATGTGCAGTCATGTCTTTCCAGGAGGCCTTTTGTCCTGCATCCGCCGATACGTGTGAAACCTCCGTATCTGTAGGAACAGGCTTGCGTGAGGCCGGTTGCACACATGCAGCTATCCAATCAGGTAGATATTGTCATTGCCAGGAGGGGATGTTCCTCCTGGTGGTGAGTTCATCCAGGCTGCAGTTCTTTTTTTGAAAGGTCAGGAGGGGAAATCCCTACTGTGAGATTTTATTAAAAATGAAAAGGTACAACTCGACGTGCTCATAGGAGTTAGAAGTTAGCTGGTAAGATCTAATTAAAGAGCTACAAAGAGTGATCAGAGCATAACAGAAGTTATGGCTGCCACTGGTCCAACCAGTTTGGAATGGAGATGTCATATTTCCCTCGCGCTCTGTGAATAACCATCCATAATTCCTTACTGAATTCATTCTTACAGTGATGCATTGAAGGGTCTTTATTTTCAAATAACCATTCATTTTGACTTTTCCAAATGCTCCATGTCATGAGTATAATGACCTCCATAGAAAAAGGAACATTAAGTTGTTGTTTGAGGTTTGCCGAGGCCTCCTATGGTTGAGCAATTCTGGGGGTTATGCCAATTGTATTCCAACAGGCTTTTGTAAAATTGCATCTGAGAAACAGGTGATAAAGAGTCTCCACTCTTTGCCATAAACAGTTCTCATGAATATGGCTCTAGTGTCATGTGTTTCCTTCTCAGCATATTTCTGGTGTTGAGTCTGTTTTTAAGCCATAACCAATAGAAAACTTTATGCTTTGGTTGACATTTACTTTTCCATGGACACTTGTAAATAGAGTGAACCTGAATCTGCCCCATTAGATGTTTGTAAGCTTTTTTTGTTGAATACCTGTCTAAATCCCATATGTATCACCATCGGTCCTTTACAGTGCTTAGATCAATTTGCTCCCAGACTACCTGTAACTCCAAGTACTGTTCGTAAGCTTGTTCAGAAATAGGCAATTGAAAAATACGAAATATATGATCTTGCTCTTTAACCTCTGCGATAGATAGTTTTGTGCTTTTTATAAAAGAAAATAATTCTGGATATTGTTGACTTAGAATACTCTTATTAGCCAACCAGCTCTTTACTCCAAGGAACTGCTGGTCCTGCGATGATGCATCCGTCCGAGGCAGTTGCTAAGGGTGTGTTTGGTTGGATATACAAGAAGGGATGGAAGGAGATGACTATAGTTTTTATAATGTTTGGATGAGAGTCGCGTAAGGGTGAAGTGAACATCGAAGTAGTTTTTGGTGGCGGCGTGATCTAAAAAATCGATGGAACGGTGTGGCCCCCACCTCATCCCACTTTGACCTCAAACCAAACACATCCTAAAGGTCCAAAATGGACTGACCTATTTGAGTCTGAAGTGAAGCATGCACTGTTCGTTGGCATCGGAATAACAAGATTTTGCCTCTACCAAATATATATATGTGCCCCTTAGTGCACTTGGTATCAGTACTTAATTTAACACTTAATAAATGTCAAAAGAATTTATTCTAGTCCTTTGATACATTAAAGTTCTTTCTCTCAAAACTAAATAGTTAAACCAAGCATGTTGATTCATGTGCTTGACTTCTGCTAATCTCTACTACTCTATAAGACAGTAGTGTAGACGTACACACAATTTGGTGCACGGTTCTGCCTCCAGTCCGCCGCCCGCGCGACTGCTCCAACGAAGGAAAGTCTGATCCCGCCATGGCGCCATCTCCACCCCCGCTTACCTCTCTCGGCCGCCATCATGGAAGGTCCGACCCCGCCATCGCTGTCCCCACGCGGTTGCTCCAAGGAAGGAAACTCTGATCCCGCTATCCCCGCCCCCGCTCTCTCTCGCCATCTCCGTGCGGCTGCTCCAAGGAAGGAAGGTCCGACCCCGCCATCGCCATCCCCGCGTGGCTGCCTTCCCCTCTCGCCATCCCCGCGCGGCTGCTCCAAGGAAGGAAGGTCCGACCCCGCCATCGCCATCCCCGCGCGCCCGGTCGAGCGCCACCAGCCGCATAAGTCTGGGCTAGCGCCGCCGGCCACCATTGGCTCGGTCGAGCACCTCATGCCCACGACGGTCAGTCGCCGCCTTCATGGCTCAGAGTCGTCGGTCCCTGCCCACCAAGGTCACCATGGGCTCGACGACGATGGCAACAAGGTCAAGGTCGTCATCACAACCCAAGGTAGTAGCTCTTCAGTTCCCCCGCCATTCCCCACCACCCCTCCACCGTCTCCACCGCACACAGCATGCCCGACTCTATTCTCCTCCCCGAAATCCCCGTGGCGCGCAGATCTAGCCCCGGCTCCTCGCCGGCACAAACCACGTGCGCGCCCTCGACCCATGGCATCCCCAAATCCCGCCCCCGGTTCCTCTCCCTTCCCGTTCGCGGACGACGCTTCCGCGCGTTGACGTACGCGTCCCCAAATCCCCGGTTCCCCTCCCTTCCTGTTCGCGGATGGCGCTTCCGAGCCCTCGACCCATGGCGTCCCCAAATCCCAGGTTCCTCTCCCTTCCCGTTCGCGGACGGCGCTTCCGCGCGTCGACGTTCGTGTCCCCAATTCCTGCCCCGGTTCGGCGCTTCCCCACATCGAGGCACCACACCATCGCCATGGGGTATCGACAACGTCGACAGCGTGTGGCCCCATCGTTCGCAGACCAACCCGGCCACGGTTGCCCTGCTGCTGACGGATAAGGACCTGGAGTCGGAGGAGAGCATGTACGAGCGGTGGAGCAGCGTGCACACCGTGTCGCGGGACCTCACGGAGAAGCAGAGCAGGTTCGAGGCGTTCAAGGCGAACTCTAGGCACATCGGCGAGTTCAACAAGATGAAAGACGTTCCCTACAAGCTCGGCCTCAACAAGGTTGATAATACTGTTGGTCTGTCCAGTTAGAATAATCAATTTAATATCTATTTTGGCATGTATTCATAATCAGAAACCCCAAATATAAAAGAAAAATTGGTGCTATTTTTATAGCCGTGACGTTTCAGTCTATTAGCAACAGTTGCCATCACAGTAAACTAACCACTAACCAGTAACTCGAACTGATGATTGTGTACATGTTGAAGAACAAAAGGAAAGTTGAGAAGATTGAAAATGACTATGCCAAATGCAAGTTCGTTGCCCAATGTTTTATATATGGTAATATTTGTGATTCTTTGTTGGCTATATCACCATCAGTTATGGCCTAGGGTGTTCTAATTATCTTGTTTCGGTCGCAGGTGATAGTTTCAGCTCTGGAATTTAGCTGAAGTTGAATGCTTCATATGTTTAGACTGAAATTTTGGTACTAAACTGGTAGATTATTGTTATTTAAATATATAAGTAAGGGAGATGCCAATGTGCTAATTGTTTGTGTCTTTTTCTGCCTTTTTTATATGTCCGGGCTAGGTGTAGAATATAATTTTTAACGCCCCACTCTTGTTGCAGAAAAAATCATCTTCTACGATTCAGAGAAATTATGTGAAGCTTCAATTTGACTCCATGCAACAGTAATGAGCATAAATTTATAATGCACTGGTTTGTTGTAGCTTACAAGCACTAATCCTTCTGTTAGCATGTGCTTTGTGTTTATCTTTCTTCAATGCAATTGTTGCTTGTGAAATTCTATATAGATATAGATGTTGCTGAGTCCATCATTGAATATCCTGCAGGGTTTAGCTATTGACAACCTCGATTACATTTTCACAGTGGGAGCTCCTTCGATTATTAACCACAGGTCGTATGCTAAACTATTAGCTATATATTCGTTTATCTATTATCTTTACCAGATTAGATCAATTAATATATCACCACCTTCTCTATTCATCCATTTTTTTGGGTATATTTAGTTGTGTACCAAATGCAGTTTTGATATTTGATGGTAGGACAGCATATGTTCGTGCATTGCAACCGATAAATAAAGATGAAGAGGTAAGGAATCTATACCTTGCATCCTGATCATATAATCCTTAAATTGCATGTCACGCTTTCATTCTTTCTCCATTTCCATTGTTATCTTTCTGGTTAATATTGTTTGTGTATCTGACTGTCTGTTGTCACTTGTCAGGTATCTATAAGCTACATTGAGACTGCGGCAGTCACCAAGAAGAGAAACAATGATCTGAAACAGTACTTCTTCACCTGCACATGTCCACGCTGTGTAAAGGTTTATTTCCTGTTCATTATTTTTTAAACCTCCTTCATGACAAATTGACCAATCCTTGACCATCAAACTGTATCTTCTATACAATTTCTCAATGCAGGGTTTTGATGAGGATGCACTACTTGAGGGGTTCAGGTGCAAGAGCCAAGCATGTGATGGCTTTCTGCTGCCCAACTCAGGTTGGTTGCCAATAAGACGAAAAGTACTTATTGAATGGTTGTGGTGAAATAGTTGAAAATTGGTGGATCAACCAAATATATATTATGTTGAAATTGGAGACCTCATTTTGTTTGATCGGTTATTAATCTTAATCTTATAAGTTGTGTTTATCTGACACTATAGGTAAAAAGGCTTATACATGCCAAAAATGTGGTGCTTCTAGAGATGTGGAAGAGATAAAAAATATGAGAAGCAAAATACTACAGTTATCGGATAAAGCATCTTCATTTCTTTCATCAGGAAGTATCCTTGTCTAAAGATTAAATATCTCTGAAAAAAACTCTGACATCTGGTCAAAATGATCATCGAGTCCATTTGTTGTACCTAATACATATATTACCTTAATGAGGGAAATAGATAAGGCTGAAGCAGGTTCTATCTACAAGATAATCAAACAGTTAGAGAGAAATCTGTACCATGCTTTCTCAACTACTTTGCTGCACACGTGCGAAACACTATTGAAGGTAAATTTCAAGTTTATATAATAGAGAAAATTATTTGTATGCCACTGTAATTTTGCCCAATACCTTATTTACCGTCGTAAATGTTCTAATCCCTTCTATGCCATTGGAGATGATATGGAAGCGTAAGAAATTGCATCTGAGTGGCTTAGAAGGGATTAGGATATTTGAGATGATAAATAAGACAATAGACAAAATTGCAGTGGTATATAGGGAATTGTCCGTATATAATATGACCATTTAGTTATTGGATGCAAATCAAGCTGACTTGAATGAATTATATCTTTGTAAAATTCGTTCTAACAAGACAGGTTCTTAGTCCAACTATTTTATGGAATATGGACCATGAATACCACCATAACCATCCATTCAAATTTTCAGTTACATTCCACTGTCTTGCATAATCTATTATTGACGCAGATATATCTGGAATTACAAGATTGGTGGACTGCGTTGACATACTGTAGATTGACAATTCCTGTTTATGAAAGTAAGGCTGCTTAATATTATTATTTCAGCAAATTCTGTTTCGATTGGAGAACATTTTGCACACTAACTGTTTTGTTTGTGTTTATATGTTATGTAATAGTTTGTGATACTTTATCTACCTAATTAGATGCTGATGTTTGATGTTAACTTTAGAAATATTTTGCTCATCAGTAAGAAATCAAACATGATATTGTTTAATGAAAGGTTGTTTTTTCTGTTATAACCAATTACTATTTAATCACATTTGGTAGGGCTCTGTTTTAGATCCTGTTTTTTCACACTTTTTGTTACTTCCAACAAAGCTCAATGCTCACTAATGTTTTTATCTATCCTTTAGGAGTTTATCCACCTTTTCATCCGATGATTGGATTACAATTCTATACTTGTGGAAAGCTTGAATGGTATGGACTATTAGCCCTTACCTATTTACCTCACACAAGGACAACAATCATATGAGTTTATTCCTTATCCGGTATAAATGTTTGCTGTTAATGTCTTATGCTTTACTAATATAGCTGTTATTGATTCTGACAAAAGTTGATTTTGGATTTGACACTGATAGTATAGGGTCAATAAGAGCAACTCTAAAAGCCTCTGTAAATTTCAATCTCTATATCTAACATTTGGAGAGCCATTCAATGAATATTATTTTTGTATATCTCTCTTATCTGCAACAGGTTTTCCAATATTTGTTCTCTATACTTCGATAGCTTATCATATTTTTTCTTTGTTGAAAAACAAGAAAACTAAATGTAGCCGCCTCTTCAAAAATGGAGTGAAGGAAGGATGGTTTTGGAGAGTGGTTTAGAGAAGTTTATCTATTGGAGTTTTTTTATTTGTTTTCTAAATTTTGTTATAAAGAAACATGTAGAATGTCTTAGAGATTCTCTAAGAAAAATGCTAGCTATGAACTTTTATAAAGAGAAGTTCAGAATCAGTTCTTTTTATTCTCTAATATATATGTTGTTCGTTTCCATGTAATTATTATGTACTAACATTTATCGAATAATTTTTACGCCGTCGCAACGCACGGACACACACCTATATAGATATATGATGGTCATGTTTCGCCCGGACGCAGGGACTGGTTCGGAGGGAGACGGCCCCTCACTCTCTGCCCTCCTGCTGCCTGCCTACTGCTATACTGTTCTCTTGTGTTCATGTTCATATAAAATTCAGTTTCATGTTCATATTTTCATAACTGTATATGTTCATCTTATCATACAGTTTGGGTCCTTGAACTTTGGAACACTGAATCCCTACTACTCTCCCCCCATAAAGGTGTGTGACCTCATATGATGCGGAGCTGTTTTGGTCTCGAGTCATAAGGGTATTGATTTGGAGATAATGCTGCTCGGGCTTCTTTGAACTGAACTGATTAAGTCAGCAACATATCCAATATTAATGTGTGTTCATACATCAGATAGGAAGGAACACAAAAGGGTCAAATCAATACCCTTATGTCTCCCCTTCTGGACCAGGCTCCGCCGCCGGTGCCGTGGCCTGCATCGCATGCCCGACGCTCTACGCCTACCTGAAGAAGACAGACCCCGGAGTGCCCGCGCAGCTGCTGGAGTACGACGAGCGGTTCGGGCAGTACGGCTGCGACTTCACCTTCTACGACTACAACCGACCGGAGGAGCTGCCGGCGGCGATGAAGCACGCCTACCGAGTCATCGTTGCCGACCCTCCCTATCTGGTACTGTTTCTACCCTACCAGAGATTGCCTATTAAAAAGTGTTTGATCAGTTCTTAACATTTGAGATGAGAGGAAATATCGAGGAGAAATGGCTATTATTCATTGGTTGATGATGTAGAGTAAGGAGTGCTTGGAAAAGGTTGCCAAAACAGTATCTTTCCTCGCACGACCTGAAGGTTCATTCCTGCTGCTGCTCACAGGTAATTGTAGCTCATGGCAATGCTCTGTGGAGTGAAAGCGATTAATTTGATTTTAATTTGGTATTTTGATTTTGTTCTGCAATCAATAAGCTATTGTTTGGAATTCCTATATGATAGCTTCACGTTTATAATCTAGCCAAGAGTGTTGATAATGACTTCAACTTTTTCGAGCATGGTTAGTTTAATATTGTTTTGGCAATTTAGCAATAGTGCAAATATCCTAGATGATAGTTTCGCCTTATAATCTAGCTAAGGGTGCTGGTGATGACTTCAAGTTTAATGTTGTGTCAAGTGAACGTGATTAGTTTGATATTGCTTTGGTATTTTAATGTTGTTTATGCAATCAATAAACATTCTTGTTGAACTCCTATATTGTAGTTTCACCTTATAATCTAGCCAAGGGTGTTTATGATGCCTTAGACTTCATTGTGCCTTCTTACTTTTGACAGAATGATCCATTAATTAATGTCTTAATAGCGCAGGAGTTACACATTTACGATGGCATCATCTGCTTCTACATGTATGCAACTGTATATAATGTAGCTAAAACCATTTACGATGTGCTGACAGTTCCAAATTGTACTGTTGTTCCTTATCAAAGTCTGTTTGTTTTCCTTTCAAGAAAAAAGGTCTCTCCATCTCATACTGAAAGCATAGTTAAACCCTGTATTTATCAAGTGAAAACTTAGTTGGAGTCACTCTATGTTGCCAGGGGAAGTTCGGATGGACCGGGCATTGGAGCTGCTGAATGTTCGTCCCTGCGGTTTCAGGCCTCGCCACTCGAACAAACTAGGCAACGAGTTCCGGCTGTTCACGAATTAAGATCCTGCTGACAGACTTGGTGGTTGGGAGCAAAGTGATGGTGCCCCCATTTAACTATAAACTAATACAATTTTTGTTCTAGAGCTGTTCCATCTTTATGAACATGTTGCATCTTTGATCCACAGCTCACTGATCCCTCCAATTTAAATTGTAGTGACAATTATTTGAGGAATCTGTGTGCTATGATGTATGATTAATCAAACATTTACACTGTTAGTGTACCTCATTTTAATTTCATTTTAAAATACACTGTTAGTGTATGTTTCATTTTAATTTCATCAGTATTCTTTAGAATGTCTCGTTGGCTTATTCAGATTTATAGCCAAAATGACATTATCTTGGGGATAGTTCATCAGTATTTTTTAATTTCATTATCTCGTTCGGCGGCGGCATCCCGGACGGGCACAGCCTGCACACTGGCGGGCAGGTCGTGAAGGCACCCACCATCGAGCAGAACCTGTCGTGCAACCTTGAGTAGCTGTACAAGGGCATCACCAAGAAGTTGAATATTTCTAGGGAAATTGTTGACGCAAGTGGGTAAGTGCTTGCCTGCTCTTCTCATCTCGGTCCCAACATTGTTTATTTACTGTGTTCATTGATAGTATTTGAAGTTGAACTGATGACGCCTTGAAATTGCTTCAGCTAACCAGATGGACCAGTCCCTGTCAGATTTATGCTTGGTTAATTTCTGCTCGCCGGTGCAGGCGACGCTTCTCCTTCAGACGCTCAACCAGTCAAGAAGGAGTCCGAGAGCCAGGCATGGCTCGGATTAGGACCGAATGCCGTCAAGTCCAACCTGAACCTGAGCTAGCACACAACGACACAGCCAAATAAGACAGCACAGCAACCTCACCAAAGCCTTTGCAGGACGATCTGAAAATATGCTTTGCCACTAGAGTACCGAAACCATAAATATCCTCTCGTTATCGTGTTTTAGTGTTCTGTTTAGGCCGTGGTCCTACGCCCTCTTGTCACATAGTCTGGATGTAAAGATAAGTAGCCAGCCATGACTGAGAGAAGTTTTTTGGGGGGGGGGGTGTTAACACACGGCCACTCTGAATTGGCCATGCTAAGGAAAATGATAGTAGTGCAAAGAGAAGTATATGTCTTTTTTCTTTTTCTTTTTCTGAAAGCCAGATCGTTTGGCTCTAGCCTTGATGTATGCAGAACAAGTGATTGTAATGGATTCTGAGTATCCTCATCGTCTTGCTGTTGCTTCACCAACCCAAGTTTGTTTGGATTCTTGCCATTCCTGCTGCAGCAAATCTCTGGTAGTTTATGGTAGCAACTCTAGCAATCTAAGGTAAAAAAATAGAGGGAGAATTTATTATATCCTTTTTGTTCATATTAATTAGCTTGAATTTTATTTTTATGTTCCTATTTGTGCAGGTAAATATATTTAAGTTGTTATCATTCTTGTTTTCTGAAAGAAATATCCTTATTTAGTGAGATGATTGTTCTTTTTCTAGCGATTCATTTGTCGTCTGACATGATTGGATTTAACAACAACCTGATATGACGTGCATGGAAGTTTAACTCTTTTTGGGGAGATCGCTAGGGAGTTATTAGAGAATGGTATTTGTTTAGATCTCAAATATGGTTAGGGAGATACTAATCTAAGATATTGGGATCTAAATAGATTTGTTGGAGATGCTCTTAATTGCTAGAGGTACGCAAACGTTTTGAAGTCTGTGTGTACGATAGCTGAAAGAGACTATCCTTTAGAAATGTAGAAATTGCTTGATCCAGATTCGGATTCATTAATTCCGTTCGAATGGATTATGTAACCTTTTTTCGTAATAGTATAACACACATTAGTAATAAGTTATCATGATATTATATGTTTCTGTTGCAACGCACGGGCACTCACCTATCTCTACTTATATCTCTACTACTCTATAAGACGATAGTGTAGACGTACACACATTTTGGTGCACGGTTCTGCCTGTAGTCGCCCGCTCTCTCTCGCGCCCCCGCTCTCTGCGCCCCCGACGCCCCGCCATCGCCATCGCCATCTCCGCGCGGTTGCTCCAAGGAAGGAAGGTCCGCGTGTGGAGATGGAAGGTCCGACCCCGCCAGAGCATCTCCGCCCCCGCTCTCTGCGCCCCCGATGCCCCGCCATCGCCATCCCCGCGTGGCTGCTCCAAGGAAGGAAGGTCCGCGTGTGGAGATGGAAGGTCCGACATCGTCGCGCAGGACAAGGAGGCGCTCTCCATCAATCCATCGTCGCGCACGGCAAGAAGGCCCTTACCCCCTCCGCCTCCGGGACCCACGTCCGGTACACGGCGTACCACGAAATCTGAGGATAAGGAGGCGCTCTCCCAGGCCGCCCCCGCCGCCGGTGGCGGCCCCCAAGCCTCTGACGGCGGCGACTCCGACCCCAACTGCAATTTCACCCTCGCTCTGCAAGTTTTGCCGCCCATTGCACCCGCCTCGAACTGCGGTGTCATCCTCCCCGCTAAACTGATCTTCCTCCTACGTGCTTGCAGGCACTGGCAACCTGTCGATATCGGCAACGAGATCATGCAACGCGCGTCCATCACCTCGTCCTCTCTGCGCCCCGACCCCTTCGCCTCCTCCGCCCCTCCTCCTCATCCCCTCCCTACCTCCAAACCCTCGTCGCAAGTCCCGCTTCCGCGACGCCCCTACTCCCGATTCTCCTCATGGTCGCGCCACCTCCATCTCGCCCATCTCTGCCGTTCACTCTCGCCACCGCTGCCACACCTCCGCGTCCTTCGCCCCCGCTTTCGCCGCCGATGGATCCAGCGACGGTGTCGCCCGCCTTAACTCCTTCCTTCGCCGCCAGCGCGCCGTGGTCATCGTCCTAGCAGCAGGGGACCGTACCGCGTCGAGGCCCACCAAGCTCGTGCTCTCTGACGCCTCCAAAAGTAAAAGTTTCTCCTGAGCTTCTAGCCCCATGTTTGAAATTTGAGCTGAATCTGAGTTGTGTCGTCGTTTATTGGAACTTTGTTTTGAACTTGGGCAGGCGTGAGCTCGATTGTGGCGGCAATATGCTACGCGTGGATGCTACCAAGCAAGGGGGATGGCCAGGCTGCAGTGCCGGTGGTGAACATGCCGCAGAGCAGGATGGCTTGGTGCAGGCAGGCGGCTTGGCTCCTGTATCACGTTGGGGTCGATGCATCGGCGCTGCTCTTCACCGATGAGGTACACCATGTGATGTTAATGAGAATACACGGTGCCTCTTCAAGACGTGAATGATGATGGACACCGTACGGTATGGAGTTAGTTTCGGACAGATTAGACAGCTGTCTTGGTCCTAGAGTTATTGAGCGTTTATTTGAGGCAGAGGCAACAAGGATGGGGTATATACAACAACACATTTCAGTAGGGTCATGTGGGTGTCCTCAATTTTGATTGGCACCATGTGGTTGTCGTCCTTAGTGACCATGACACCAACAGGTTTTCAGAATTTCACATTTGCGTTTTTAGCACAATACACTGATAGAAAGGGAAGACGGATCCATGCCACGAGTGTGGGACAACATGAAGTAATGTATGCATAAGAATATAAGATATCATGAAGAGTTAAAGAAGAGCAACGTGCACCATCACCAGCCACTAACTATATGTGCTTGTTTCCTTCCAACTGTTTTTCAGAATTTTGCATTTGTTTATGGCATGCAAAATGCTTCATTCCCCAGTTTGTAAGGAACAATCAAGATATATACATGTCACATGGAACCAAAATGTATATATGATTCTGATTTTGAGAATCATAATCAGGTTGACATGGATGGGCTAATAATGGACCAACGAGTTAGCTTGCTTGTGGTGGGGCAAGATGTTTTGAAATCAAAAGCTGAGGTAATAATGTGTACTTATTGACTTATTGTACTTATCAAGTGCTTCATAGGTTAATGTATATGACATCAGCATTTACTTCATAAGCATGCTTGATTTTGTCTCCTAGGTGGCTTCAGTTTGTACAACCCTGACCCATACCTATTGCGAGGATGCGTATAGCTTGCTTCAGAACTTGGACATAAAGAAACTTCTGGTAAGTGTATTTTCTACATGCAGTATCTTGTGTAAATTATGGGCATCTCCTGATTATATTTTTTTCCTGAGGAACTCTCTTGATTATACTTAATGTGGTTCCCAATCAGCTCGCAGGTATCCTGTTAGATACGAGCAACCTTTCCTAGAAGTGCTCAGATAGAGATTCAGATGCAGTGCAATTGCTTTTGTTTGGTACCTCTGAGCATACGAGACATGATTTGTTTCAACAATGTAATATACGAATCTTACTTAGGCATTGATCTCTAAGTATATAATCAAGAAGTTGAAAATTCATACATTAATGGCCGTTATTAACTTCTACCTTTCATTTTGTCCAGTGATGCTTGTTCACAATGATCACTCATTTGTGGAGTACCTAAAAAACCTACAGATGTTCAACCACAGATGGTGAGTCCCATCCATTATGTATTCACGTGATAAAATAACTGACTTTTATTTTATTAATTTACTGTACTTTCATCTTGAAGACAAATTTAAGATTTATGTCTGAAAGCATCTAGGCCCCTGGTTGGTTTTAGTGATTAATGACAACGTAATATTATATGTGACTAACGTGTGTTTTGCAGAGACAAATGGTAAGTTAGGTCGCATGACAGGTAAAAGTACTACAACGTGAAAACAATCCAGGAGATAAGAACTCGAAGCGATGGCTAAAACGACGGAACAAAAGGTGAAGGTCTACGGAGTCCGAGTGTCAAGGAGATGTGGACACTCGCGATTTAGTTAGGTCTTTTATTCTCTTTTAGTCGTACTATAAAGAGGGGTTGTCTATGAGTAGTTTGACCAAGAGAGTTCTAGTGTAGTGTTCGTGCACAATCACACTCATATACAGTGCTAGGTGTCACTCCAGAACTCACACACAAGTTAGAGCGAAAACCGATTTGAAAATCAGCTGAAAAACAAGACTTAGTGTTTCTGGCTTAGGGGCACCGGACTGTCCGGTGTGCACCGGACTGTCCGGTGCACCCTCTGCCAGGTGGGGCCAGGCTGGTCCACGGCAGAGTCTTTCCCTTCGCAGAAACCCGAGAGCGCAGCTTTCAGAGTTGAATTTTAGTGGCACACCGGACACCGCACCGGACTGTCCGGTGTGCACCGGACAGTGGACTGTTCACTATCCGGTGCGCCATGAGTCCAACGGCTCTCTGTCAGAACTAGCCGTTGGAAACGACCGTTGGCGCACCGGTGGCGCACCGTTGGCGCACCGGTGGCGCACCGGACTGTCTGGTGCGCCATCGCGCAGTAAATTGCCTGTAACAGCTAGTTGGTGGGTGAGGGCTATTTATACCCCCTCCACCCACCATATTCAATGTCTTGCACTCCACATTTATTCCAGCACATTGCTAGAGCATTGCAAGCACCAAAAGCCTAGTGAGGAGATTAGAGAATCATAATCCGCGCTTGTTCCTCATTAGCGCTAGTGAGAGCCACCTAGAGCACACACCACTTGCATTAGGCTTCTCTTGGACAAGCGAAAGTCTACGACTTATTACTCTTGGTGATCGGCATCACCTAGACGGTTTGGTGGCGTTGGGAGCTCGGTGATCACCGTGAAGATCTTGTTGGTGACCCGACTCAAGTTTGTAAGCGGTCTCGAGGGATCCACCGCGCCGGAGTGGCAAAGGATCATCTCGTAGTGAGCACTTGGTTCTTGCGAGGACCAAGGGGGAGCGATACCCTTGCGCGGGTGCTCCAACGAGGACTAGTGGAGAGTGCCGACTCTTCGATACCTCGGAAAAAATTGGAGGAGTCTTCTAAACTTTGCTTTACATTCCGCACTTAATTCAAGCACTTTACATTGTGTATTTGTTTAGCAAGTATTTGAAGTATTATCTTAGCTTTGTTGCATTTCTAGTATTATATTCTTAGTGCTAGTTGTTGGGGTGAAGTTGGGCTCTTGTTTAGCTCTTGCTTAGGTTTTAATTAGTGTTGATTTTTAGAAAAGCCCAATTCACCCCCCCTCTTGGGCATCGTGATCCTTTCAATTGGTATCGGAGCCTTGTTGCTCATAGATTAGCTTAACCGCTAGAGTTACGATGTCCGGTGGGGATGGACCTCCTCCCGTTTTTGATGGTGACGATTTTCCTTATTGGAAAATTCGTATGGAAGCATACTTAGAGGCTATAGACATTGGTGTCTATAAAGCCGCCACACAAGGGTTCCCCGAACCTAGAGATCCCACAAATCTTGTAGGTGATGAGTTCAATTATGAGAAATGGAATGCTAAGGCCAAAAACACCCTTTTTAGAGGCCTTTGCAAAGATGTGTTCAATAGAGTAAGGAATCATAAAAATGCTCATGATTTGTGGATGGACATTTGTGCTCTACATGAAGGAACTAGAAGTGAACGTGAGGAAAGATATCACATAGCCATGCGAAAGTTAAATTCCTTTGAAATGCTTACTAATGAAAATGCAAATGCTATGTACTCACGACTTAATATTCTTGTAGAGGAAGTCAATGGATTGGGGCTTACTCAAATCTCACAACCGGATGTTGTGAGGAAGATTCTCAGTGTCCTCCCAATAGACAAATATGGACACATTGTCACTGTGCTACATCAAATGGATCTTTCAGTTACCACACCTACACAAATTTTGGGAAAGATCAATGCCCATGAAATGTACATGCACATCAACGACAAAGAAGAATCATCTTCCAAAAGAAAGGATTTGGCTCTCAAAGCAAATCACGAAAGAAAAGGAAAAGCAAAAATACAAGTTGAGGAAGAATCCTCAAGTGATGATGACCTTGATGCAAACATTGCCTTGATGGTAAGGAAGACCACCAAGATGTTGAAGAAGCTAAATAGAGAAGGCATCAAATTTGATTCAAGAAAGAAGAAGTTTTTTTCCAACAAAAGAAAGCCCATTTCTGAGATGGACTGCTACAACTGTGGTGAGCTTGGTCATCTTGCTCATCAATGTAACAAGCCCAAGAAGAATAAGTTCAAGGGCAAGAAAGAAGATGACAGCGATGATGAAAAGAAGGAAAAGAAATTCTTCAAGAGGAAGGATGGGAAGCAAAAGAGGTTCCACAAGAAGAAGAATGGAAAGGCATATATTGTTGGCGACTGGCTCACCGACATCGAATCATCAAGTGGGTCTTCTTCAAGTGAAGAAGAGAATGATGAAAAAGTTGCGGCCATCGCCGGGGACTTCTCTTCACCACCACCATCGCCATCATCCACTTCTCACCTATGCCTCATGGCTAGGGGTGAACGAAAGGTACAAAATGATATTAATATTGATGATGATAGTGATAGTGATAGTGATGAAGAATTTGCTTCACCTTCATATGATGAGTTAGCTGACTTACTTAAAGAATATACTCAAATCATTAGAAAGTCAAAAGCTAAATGTGATAGGTTGAAAAATGAAAATGAATCTTTAAATGCCAAGTATGACATAGTTATAAAGGCTAGTGATGAAATAAAAGAAGAAAATAAAACTATGTCATCAACTGTAAATGAGCTCACAAACTCCCTAAAAGATGCTAAGGAAAAATATGACAAATTAAATGAAGCTAATAGGGAGTTGCAAAATAGACTAGTAAAGATCAAGGAAGACTATACTCAAATTAAATTTGATCATGACAATCTTCTTGTTGAAAATGAACTTTTATCTTGCAAAACACATGAGGCTATTAACCCTGTTGTTAAGCTTGATGTAGCAACCTCATGTGATGATTTGATTCAAGAAGAGCAAACTAGTCTACATGCTGAATTGACTGAAAAAGTTGAAGTCCTGACTTTAGACAACCAAAAATTGAAGAATTACTTGACTGATGCAACTACTAGAGGAAAAGTTGCTATTGAGAACAATGATTTCAACAATGAGTTGGCAGTGGATAATCAAAGGCTTAAGAATGAGGTCAAGAAACTAAAAAGTGAAAATGAACATCTCGCAACAAGTGTGCAAAAGTTCAACAAGGGTCAATACCTCCAAAATGAGCTGCTTATGAACACTGTTATGAAAAATAACAAGAGTGGTATTGGATACAATGCTTTTGTGCAAAAGAAAGCTATCACTCAATACAAGCCAAAGCAGACTCACAAGCCTATCAAATGCTTTGAGTGTGGAAATGAAGGTCATTTTGCCCACAACTGCAAAGCTAAACCACCAACTCCCTTGCCTAAGCACTCAAGACCATTTGCTTTCAATGCTCACTATGTTCTAAGAAAGGTTGCAAATGGAAAGATTAAGGTTACATTCCTAGGTCCACCAAATAAGAGTAGACCTAGACAAATCTGGGTGGCAAAGTCCTTAATTGAGAGAGTCACTGGTCCTATGCAATATAGGGCCCTCAAAACTCAAGCTTGAATTGTCTGTGAATGTAGGTGAACTACAAGATCGGTGGGAGCCATTGGGTTATTGACAGTGGATGCACACAACATATGACAGGCAACCCACGGATGTTCACCTCACTAGATGAGAATGTTGATGGTCAAGATAAAATCACATTTGGAGACAATTCAAAAGGAAAAGTGCAAGGACTTGGCAAGGTGGCAATCTCAAATGATTTATCAATATCAAATGTTCTCTTAGTTGCACCTTTGAGCTTCAATTTATTATCAGTGGGACAACTCTGTGATCTTGGACTTCAATGCTTATTTACTCCATCAGAGGTTATTGTAACAAAAATGGATGATGAATCAATGGTATTCAAGGGATTTAGATACAACAACCTCTACTTAGTGGATTTCACTTCAGAAGATGCAGACTTAAGAACTTGCCTCTTCACCAAAGCTTCTCTTGGATGGCTTTGGCATAGGAGGCTTGCACATGTTGGGATGAGCACACTCAAGAAGGTATTAAAGAAAGATATGGTTAGAGGATTAAAGGATGTGGTGTTTGAAAAAGACAAGCCATGCAGTGCATGTCAAGCTGGAAAGCAAGTTGCTAATACACATCCTACTAAAGCTTTCATGTCAACATCAAGGCCACTGGAACTACTTCATATGGATTTATTTGGACCTACAAATTATGTCAGTGCCGGTGGCAACCTCTACTGTCTAGTGATTGTTGATGACTTCTCAAGATACACTTGTGTGTTCTTTCTCCATGACAAATCTGAAGTTGCATCGATATTCAAGAAATTTGCCAAGAAAGCACAAAATGAATTTGATTGCAAGATTAAGAAGATTAGAAGTGACAATGGCAAAGAATTTGACAACACCAACATTCATGAGTACTGTGATGAAATTGGGATCAAGCATGAAGTATCTGCCACATATACACCTCAACAAAATGGAGTTGTTGAAAGGAAAAATAGGACCTTGATCACTCTTGCAAGAACAATGATTGATGAGTATAACACACCGGAGAGGTTTTGGGCCGAAGCTGTCAACACTGCTTGTTATGCATCAAACAGGCTATTTCCTCACCGGCTACTTGCGAAGACTCCTTATGAACTGCTAAATGGGAAAAAGCCAGACGTCTCTTTCTTCCGGGTATTTGGGTGCAAATGCTACATCTACAAGAAACGCCATCACCTAGGGAAGTTTCAAAGACGTTGTGATATTGGTTTTCTTTTGGGTTATTCATTAAAGTCCAAAGCATATCGAGTATTCAACCATGCCACTGGCGTGGTAGAAGAAACATATGATGTGGAATTTGATGAGACTAATGGCTCCCAAGGAGCACTTGAAAATCTTGATGATGTAGGTGATGAGCCACTTAGGGAAGCAATGAAGAACATGCCTATTGGAGCTATCAAACCAAAAGAAGATGAAGAAGAGGTGCAAATCATTGACATGCCTTCTTCATCAAATGTACCACAAGATGATGAAAAAGATGAGAGGCATGCAAATGAAGATACATTTGTCTCTCATGAACAAGCAAGGGTACAAGCCGAAGATGTTGATGCTCCAGGATCTTCTTCCCAAGTGGTTGACAGGAGAAATTCATCACTACTTCAAGCTCATCCTCAAAACCAAATCATCGGGAGTCCTTCACAAGGGGTTATTACTCGATCACATAGACATGCTAATTTTATTGAACATCACTTTTTTGTTTCTTGTGTTGAGCCTACTTGTATAGATGAGGCGCTACAGGATCCGGACTGGGTGAATGCCATGCATGAAGAACTTAACAACTTCACCCGTAACGAAGTTTGGACCCTGGAGAAGCCCCCACAAGATGCAAGAATCATTGGAACAAAGTGGGTGTTCAGAAACAAACAAGATGATCAAGGTGTGATTGTAAGAAACAAGGCAAGACTTGTCGCAAAGGGATTCTCTCAAGTTGAAGGCTTAGATTTTGGAGAGACATTTGCACCGGTTGCTCGACTGAAAGCCATCCGTATCCTACTTGCATATGCATCATGCTATGATATAAAACTTTATCAAATGGATGTAAAAAGTGCATTTTTAAATGGCTTCATAAATGAACTTGTATATGTTGAGCAACCGCCTGGATTTGAAGACCCTAGATATCCTAACCATGCTTACAGGTTGTCTAAGGCGCTTTATGGGCTAAAGCAAGCTCCAAGGGCTTGGTATGAGCGTCTTCGCGACTTCCTCATCGAAAAGGGCTTCAAGATCGGGACCGTCGACACAACTCTCTTCACAAAGAAACATAATGGTGATATTTTCATTTGTCAAGTATATGTTGATGATATAATCTTTGGCTCGACAAATGACTATCATTGCAAGGAATTTGGTGAGTTGATGTCGAAGGAGTTCGAGATGTCAATGATTGGTGAGCTAACATACTTCCTCGGCTTTCAAGTCAAGCAAATGAAAGATGGTAACTTTCTCTCACAAGAGAAGTATACCAAAGACTTGTTGAAAAGATTCAACATGGAGAAGTGCAAACCAATCAAGACCCCCATGCCTACAAATGGACATCTCGACTTAGATGAGGGAGGTAACCCGGTTAATCAAACTCTCTACCGTTCTATGATTGGTAGTTTATTGTACCTTACCGCATCTAGGCCCGATATTATGTTTAGTGTCTGCATGTGTGCTAGATTTCAATCTAATCCTAAGAAAGCTCATCTTCGCGCTGTTAAGAGAATTCTTAGGTATCTCAGGCACACCACAAGCGTTGGTCTGTGGTATCCCAAAGGAGCTACTTTTGATTTAATTGGCTATTCCGATTCGGATTATGCCGGTTGCAAAATTGATAGGAAAAGTACTTCTGGGGGATGCCATCTGCTTGGTAGATCACTAGTTTCATGGACACCCAAAAAGCAAAATAGTGTTGCCTTGTCAACTGCCGAAGCGGAATACATTGCCGCAGGTGCTTGTTGCACACAGATTTTATAAATGAAACAAGAGCTAGAAGACTGGTGATAAAATATAAGGTGAAAACATAATACACACAGTCAATCATACGCAACGAGAGTATATGACGAGTTTGTGAGCCAAAAACATCAAGCTAGTACAGAGAGTAGCAAGCACATATATTACATCAAAATGACTCTGACTCTCTACTAACTCTCTAACTCCCCCTAGCTCTCACAACTCATATCTCTCCCCCTTTGGCGTCAAACACCAAAAGGGACCTGAACCTAAACACCTGAAGCAGGAGGAGGCGGCGGGGGCGCATCCGGTCGTGGTCGAGGTAGCAGAGTGAACGCCGGTGGAGGGTCAGAGTCAGTCTCGGATCCAGGATCTGCGGTAGAAGCTGGAGCTGGTACTGACTCGGACTGAGGCCGCGCTGCGGGAGCTACCGGAACAGAAGCGGTCACAGATACTGCCACAACGGTAGTGGTAACAGCAGATGCTGGTGGCACTGGCGGCTGCGGACAGACAGAGCTGAGAACCGGAGAGGTGAACGCCAAAGTGACCGGCCGGAGCGGAGAGGTACCAACAGGGGGTCCTGACAAAATCGATGGCACCACTGGAGCGTGAAGCGGAGGAGGTGGAGCAGACTGAACCGGAGGTGCTGAGATACCAGAATGCTGAAGCATAAGGGCCATGAATGCCCTACTCTTAGCCCGATCCTGAAGTAACTGCTGCTGAAGTGCATCCTGCCTGTCCTGCATGCTCTGAAACATCGAGAGCATCGTCTCGGATAACCGGGCCTGCTCGGCTGCCAGGTTGGCCAGAATCGTCGCAAGAGCAGGGTCCATAGCCGGAGGAGGAGCAGGGGCAACACGAGAACTCCCAGCCTCATGATCATGTGAGCGTGGAGGCATAGGAGGCGGAGGCGGAGGAGGAACCCCAAAATCATCATCATCATCAGCTGCTGTACCCTGAGAGTCAAACACAGAAGCAGAAGCTGGCACAGGAATCTCAGGAGCAGGACGGTAAGATCCAAATACAAGGCGTGAGGCCTCAAGGGTGCTCTGAAAGCGAGGGGGCTGAATCAGCTGCGCAAAGATGTGGCATAAGTAGTGAGCATAAGGCAACTGCCGACGAGCACGAATCCCATCCAGAACGGTGTCCTCGATCTCACAAATCAGGAAGTCCACAACGTCAAACTCAGAGTGGGAGACCAAGGCACCAAGGAGCCAAAGCTGAATATGAGTGGTAGCCTCCCTGTATCCCATCCTCGGCAGAAGAGTCCGTCTGATGAGCTCATATAAGTACTTCGCTGCTGTAGTAAAGTCTGCCGGTGAACGTCGCGACCCATCTGTGAAAGGCGGGCGAAACAGAGCCGCGACGTGAGCTGTCCCTGGTGCCACACCGCCGTGAGGGCGACGAGGAGGGTCAGAAGAGCCGTAGCAGAGACTGTGTAGGCGAGTCGTCGACTCTGGGAATCCAAAGAGCTGACGGATCTGACTGGCAGTAATTGTGACATCCTCTCGCTCAAAGCGGAACCTCATCCATTGATGATCCGGGTCAATCCAAACAGAGGCGTAGAAGACTCGGACCCACTCCTCAACATATCTGCCGCTGATAGTCAGAAGGGTCAGAAGGCCAGGCAGATAGGTGAGATGCGCCTCAGAGTCTGCACCGGCAGCCGCGCGCTAAAATTCAATTTTCCTGTGCGCTGTCCGGTGGTTCACCGGACAGCTACTGTGCGCTGTCCGGTGTGCACCGGACAGGCACTGTAGACTGTCCGGTGCGCCCATATCGCGTTTTTAAAAAAAAGGTCTCCAGCCCGACCGAGCCAGAGGCTCAGTCTTTCTCCCTGCTGCGCTCGTTTCCACTCTGTCTCTGGCGTCTCCTCCCCGTCGCTGGCGATCTCCCCCACCGGCGACCACCCTGCTCCGGCAATCGTGTGCCTGGGCTCGCCTCTTTCCCCTCGGTGAGCAGTCCTTCCCCCTCTCCTTCCCTCTGCTCTCGGTTTGAAAGGCACCCTGGCACTCAAGTCTCCACCCCTGTCCACCTTTTGAATTCTTGTCAAATCCAGTGAATCCCAACGGTGGAATGTGTTCAGTTGTCCCCATTATGTATCCCTGCAGGATCCTAGCTCCTTCGGGAGGGTTCTCACTCCTCAAATGGCCGTTTCCCGGAAACCCTAACTCCCACAAACTCGTCATATACTCTCGTTGCGTATGATTGACTGTGTGTATTATGTTTTCACCTTATATTTTATCACCAGTCTTCTAGCTCTTGTTTCATTAATTTAACTTCACTTTTATATGAACAAGAATCTGATGATGTGTATGCGCTCACTATTATTATTATGGTACACATTCTTTCTGTCAAAGAATACTGAGTATAACTAACCATTCTTTCTATTGACAGAATCTTCAAAACAAACTACTCTCACAAAACTTGTAGGGTTGTCATCAATCACCAAAAAGGGGGAGATTGAAAGCATCTAGGCCCCTGGTTGGTTTTAGTGATTAATGACAACGTAATATTATATGTGACTAACGTGTGTTTTGCAGAGACAAATGGTAAGTTAGGTCGCATGACAGGTAAAAGTACTACAACGTGAAAACAATCCAGGAGATAAGAACTCGAAGCGACGGCTAAAACGACGGAACAAAAGGTGAAGGTCTATGGAGTCCGAGT
Source organism: Zea mays (assembly GCF_902167145.1). NCBI lineage: Eukaryota > Viridiplantae > Streptophyta > Magnoliopsida > Poales > Poaceae > Zea > Zea mays. The sequence continues at coordinate 131,563,320 of NC_050104.1, forward strand.
GTCAAGGAGATGTGGACACTCGCGATTTAGTTAGGTCTTTTATTCTCTTTTAGCCGTACTATAAAGAGGGGTTGTCTATGAGTAGTTTGACCAAGAGAGTTCTAGTGTAGTGTTCGTGCACAATCACACTCATATATAGTGCTAGGCGTCACTCCAGAACTCACACACAAGTTAGAGCGAAAACCGATTTGAAAATCAGCTGAAAAACAAGACTTAGTGTTTCTGGCTTAGGGGCACCGGACTGTCCGGTGTGCACCGGACTGTCCGGTGCACCCTCTGCTAGGTGGGGCCAGGCTGGTCCACGGCAGAGTCTTTCCCTTCGCAGAAACCCGAGAGCGCAGCTTTCAGAGTTGAATTTTAGTGGCACACCGGACACCGCACCGGACTGTCCGGTGCACCGGACAGTGGACTGTTCACTGTCCGGTGCGCCATGAGTCCAACGGCTCTCTGTCAGAACTAGCCGTTGGAAACGACCGTTGGCGCACCGTTGGCGCACCGGTGGCGCACCGGACTGTCCGGTGCGCCATCGCGCAGTAAATTGCCTGTAACGGCTAGTTGGTGGGTGAGGGCTATTTATACCCCCTCCACCCACCATATTCAATGTCTTGCACTCCACATTTATTCCAGCACATTGCTAGAGCATTGCAAGCACCAAAAGCCTAGTGAGGAGATTAGAGAATCATAATCCGCGCTTGTTCCTCATTAGCGCTAGTGAGAGCCACCTAGAGCACACACCACTTGCATTAGGCTTCTCTTGGACAAGCGAAAGTCTACGACTTGTTACTCTTGGTGATCGGCATCACCTAGACGGTTTGGTGGCGTTGGGAGCTCGGTGATCACCGTGAAGATCTTGTTGGTGACCCGACTCAAGTTTGTAAGCGGTCTCGAGGGATCCACCGTGCCGGAGTGGCAAAGGATCATCTCGTAGTGAGCACTTGGTTCTTGCGAGGACCAAGGGGGAGCGATACCCTTGCGCGGGTGCTCCAACGAGGACTAGTGGAGAGTGCCGACTCTTCGATACCTCGGAAAAAATTGGAGGAGTCTTCTAAACTTTGCTTTACATTCCGCACTTAATTCAAGCACTTTACATTGTGTATTTGTTTAGCAAGTATTTGAAGTATTATCTTAGCTTTGTTGCATTTCTAGTATTATATTCTTAGTGCTAGTTGTTGGGGTGAAGTTGGGCTCTTGTTTAGCTCTTGCTTAGGTTTTAATTAGTGTTGATTTTTAGAAAAGCCCAATTCACCCCCCCTCTTGGGCATCGTGATCCTTTCAATGTCCATTATTTTAAAATTGAACTAACATTCAGATGTTACAACTGACGTCTCAGCATGTGATTATGATTAATAGCAACTCCACCTGCCATCTTGTACAACCTTAGTGACTTGATTAGAACATCTCACTATATTTCTTCGAAGTGCCTAGCTGATCATTTCTGTTAAACCATTATTGTCTTACATGATTTTGTCCCTTTTCTTTATACTAGATAATGAGGACAGGCCTCGAGAGAAAAAACAATCAAGCTCAGCCTCAGGGTCATCCCAAAATGCTAAAAAATCAAATTCAAGTAAGCTTTTTAGTGCCTCCACTGGTGCAGTGATGCTTGAATTAAAGTCTGAGGTTGCCCGCCTATGATTGTTTTAGAAAAAATATTGTCTTTAACTTTTCTATAGCAAGAATCTAATTAAATCTGAGTTATCATGTTTTCAGCAGAACAATTCAACACATTCATATTAGGGTCATGGATATGTTCTCAGTCAAGAGTCTCAATAACTACCTTTGGAACTGTATAGACTATCTCGACTCGGTAAATACTTTCTTCAGAGATCAATCTATTAACTTGTTTTTGAGGCTAGCAGATCACTTAACTGATTTTGTTCTGGCACATGTCCAGAGAAGTCGCACGGCGCACGGCGTACCATGAAATCTGAGGATAAGGTGGCGAGATACTGAATAAGTCTCAGACGACAGCCACCAGCAGGCATCAAGATCTCTGGTGCAGGTCAAGGTAACTTTGTTTGCTCCTTCTCCTTCCTTCGTCGTTAGTCAGATACATCATGTGTGGATTTTGGCTCGTGAATTCTGCATACCGTTTGCTCGGTGGAGGAATTGATGCCACCATTTTCTAAACTAGGACTTCTGGAGTAAATATTTGGGCTCATGAGAACACTTTATCTCCGTATTTAAGGTAGTCATGAGCTTGAATGCCACCACGGTAAATAATATGGTTCTTTCTTATATTAACTGAATTCATGTCAATGGAGTGTTGTATTGCCCTTCCAAGATGTAGTTTTGGGCTTGTTGTATGTCTCAAAAACATAATAGCAGAGAGAACAAACTTTTTTCGTTCTTTAGAGTGATCAAAATAAACAAATTGAAGATAGAGGAATCCTGAGACCTGATAGTGTAAAGGTGGATGCAAAGTTCATTTCCTTTGGGAAGGATGATACTCTGCCTATTTTCCTCATCATGAATTGAATGGTTATTAGAAACCTCAACTGTTTTCTGCTAATAGTTGAGAACAGATCGTTCTCTGTCTTCTTGGCCTATATTTGACGCAAACTTCAGGCGCATCGTTGTGGACCTATAGGCAGATCCTTCCACCGACAAGGCGTTCGCGCTACGCGAGGCGCTGGCGTGGCACCGACGCATCGTTGTGGACCTATAGGCGGATCCTCCCTTCCGCCGCCAGCTCCGTATAGATCTCTCTTCTTCTTCCACATTTTTCATTTTGCTTGGAGCCAATGGCGGCGAGAGCAGCGAGATCTTCTCGGGCGGGTGGTTCTCGTCTCGATCTGATGCGGCCCCTAGGTTCTCGTCTCGATCTGATGCCGTCTTCTGGTAATGACCATGACCATTCAGGATACGATGAAAACAAAAACTGCATCACTCACTCAAGCAATATGGATGATACAAACATTGCAGATGAAGGTTATAATTTAGAGCCAGCAACAAATGGTTATCCCATGACCCATGTCCACGATCTTGACTCTTCATCCGCAGACGAAAATAGTCCTCCAACATCAACAGGGCAGGATATAGTAGTTTTGAGTGACTCAAATGATGATGCTCTCATGGTGTTGTCTCCTAGTGCTGTGAACTGTGGCTCGATGCATAACAACACTGGAAATCTGTTTCCACCCAACACACCTGAAAATTTAGGAGTGTGTAGTGGAGAAACTGGTGGATGCCCCAAGGAGACATCATTCCTTGCATTAAAAGAAGGTTTTGGTGATCTAGGGTTGCCATTTTGGGAAAGTCATGATAATCCAGGTGAAGTGGACAACTACCCTGCCAATGATCAATCTAAGCAAGGGCAAGTTTCTGGGGCTGATTTTGGAGTAGCAGCAAATCCGGTGCCATTGGAAGATGGGCATGATAGCGCACTGCAACCTTGTTCAATGAGTGAAAGAGATAGTGCCATGGGTCTTGCTAGCCTGGGAGCGGATACTCAATCATGTGTTGATGTCCATTCTGACAAATGGACATGTGTCAGCATTAGTGGCCGTGATGAAGTTTTAACTGCTGCCAAAATTGCATCTAGGAAAAGGAGCAATCCTAGAGACAGAATAGAAATTTAGATGGTATGGAAGAAGTCTTCACTCCTTTTTGTTGTGTGATTTTTTTGTTATTATCTGTTCATTACAATGTTTTTTTCTTGCGCTTAGATGATTTTGAATCTGCGACCGTTGTTCCTACAATTTCATCACCATCACTTTGCCACTGCACAAACGTATCGGAATCTTTGGCAGGCTTGTGACACTTTGAGTCGCTAATTTATCTGGTTACCATGCCGCTGCTTTTGTCCCTAAAAAAAGATGAACATTTGATTCCCTTGTGTGCAGCTTCACTTGTGGGAAGCCCAAACCAAGATGAGTGCAGCGGAAGGAGATGTTCAGTTCGACCGAGATTGAAACTAGAGATTTGGACCCTCTGCTTCTGCCCCTTTGCCCCTATGGCCCAGTGACGTTTCTGCATGGACACTGAATCATTTGTCATCTTCAGGCTAAAGTCATGCTAAATCTACTCATTATTGCTTGCAGAAAGTTTTGGCTATAACTGTTCCTTTTTCCTAGCAGATTATGGCTGGAGAGTGCAAACTGGTGGGCTCAGCAAGTTGCTGCGACTACAGGGAAATCGTGTGGAAGATAATGGAGCAAGTAAAGGTAGAATCTGATCAATGGACTGAGATGCAAGATATGTTGGAGCAGGTGAGGTTGGAGATGCAAGAGTTGCAGGCTTCCAGAGATGCATGGCAGCATCGGGCTATGGCTTCTGACATTAGTCTACGCTCCTTGAATTCCCAAGTAAGTAGAGGTTCTAGGCAGCTATGCTTATGCCTTCATAATTGAATTTATTCGTGTCAAACGTAAATGCACTGAAGTACTGAGCGTAGATCAATTTTGAATGGGGCATTTTGGTGTCTATTAGACTCATGGTAACCAAGGTGCTGCATTGTGAAGGCTGTGGACCTGTGGTGAATCGATGACAACACTTGAATACTTAACGGAAATTTATCTGAATTTTTCACTGCATTTGCTATCATGATTCTTACTCAAGAATTCTGCTGAACTACACTATTTGTCGAAAAGAACTTCAAAATTTCTGGCATTGAAGTACTGAACCCTGAATGCTTCTGGCATTGAACTTTTTAATATCAAGTAATCAATTTGTTAATTTCAGTCATTGAGGTAGTCAATCTAATCGAAAATTTTCAACATGGGACAGGTACTAGAGTGGAAAAACCGGGCACAAGCGTCCGAACAGCGTGTGGAAGAGCTGCATATGGAGATTTCAGAGCTCGAAAGCAAGCTACACACTTTCAAAGCCCACTTACCAGCCCCAGCTGCTATTCCTAACCAAAAGCAATGGTCGGATGCGTGCAAGATGGAGTACCCAAGAGCAAAGCCTCAGCACCCGCAGTCCCAGGAATCCGGCAAGGAGGAGATCAAGAAGCACGTCCTCATCTGCCGCGTGAAGCGCTCACCCAGCAGCATGCTCTCGGAGCGGTCGCCGTTCCAGGAGATAGGCAACATCAGCTTGCCGCGCCATCGGTGAGGACCGAGGAGCATGGGTGGCGATGTTGCTCTGTGAAAATGCGAAAAGTTCAGCCGTAAGCGGGAGAGAGAGCTCTTTGAGTTTGGCGTCCCCAGTAGCATCGTGATCGATCAACATGTACGCAATAAATAATTTATGTATGACCCACTGATGAGTAACGAGGTCTGACTTCTCGTCAGATTGGCAGTAATAATTATAAGTAGTCAGTGAGTGAGCTGAGAGCCTGAGACGGAGTTAATCTGCCCGGAGTACTGCCAGTGAATAGGTTAGATATGTATGTAACGATAACGCCTCTTTTTGCTAATATATATGTGCAATTTTGTTCCTCCTGCATTCAAATTTTTGTTCATTGTGTTCTATGACTACATGACCAGATGATGGCGGTGTTCATGGTACATTGATTGGTGTATGAGCTCGAGTCAAACTCTGAACCAATTTAGCGCTACAATGATCTGTTTGTTTCAACCTTTTTCAGCTTGTGGCCAATAGAAGCTGCTACAGACAGCCAAACGCTCAGCTTTTCAGCTCGCTTCTATAAGTACCAGTTTAGTCAAAATCGTCCAAAATCAACGTAAATATGGTATTAGTCGACTCGTTGCGATAATAGAAAAACCGTCATTTTATACATTCTAAACCCTACCACACGTAATCTGCACAATATTAGAATTCTCTCTGGTCTTCATAACTAAATTCTCACAGCAGCTAGATTCTCAAAAGGACCATGAGAAAAAAGCTGAACAAAAAAGGTGACTGTGCAGCTACTCCGTGAATGGTTAATTGAGGCACTCTTAGTCCTGGAGTAAGTATCACACGTTTACTGGACCCACATTCAGCACTAAAATCTGTAGACATGAGAATTGGATCAATTAAAACTATGACCCGTGTGTGGTTCGTTTGCTCTCAGAACATTCGACTAGCAAAAGACCCAGTGATCTATCAAAATATTTAATTGTTTTACTAAGTCGTATGATCAATGACACTTACAAATACATCTGGCTATGAATAATTTGCAGGTATCATTGGAATTTAGTCTTTAGTTTGACAAATAACGGCTTAGTAGCACCAGAAAAAGAGGGAGTCATGATTCCACAGTCTGTGCAGTGTGCTGGTTCAAAGATATGGAACCACCAGACAGTTGTTCTGGACAGTTTGAGGACTAAATATCTCCAGTCATGTATACAATAATCTTACAGTTAGTGAGAGTAATCACCGCATGGATTTTACATATCATAGTGATATTTGTCGTTCCGTTTATATATTTCATACAAATTTTTTTACTTATGTCGCAAAGCACGGGCACTCACCATTGTATTCACGCTGCCCCTTGCTAGGACTCTAAGTCCATTGTAGACTCGCAATTTGTGTTCCGTGGCATAGCACGGGCACCTACCTAGTAACTTTCTTAAGCTCTTACTTTTGACCTTACCCGCAAAGATAGGAACCTGGTATCTTACTGCTGTTCCTGAATAAACAAACCTGATGATATAGCTGATTCTAATCTGCTAGCTAGTTTTGCAGATCAAACTGTAAATCTAACTAGTAACTCTTTAGTTCCTAGCACAAGTGAATTTGGCTTTGATGTCTTGTAGCAGTTACCCAGTTAAGCATAAAAACTGCTGTGGTGCAATGCATAATGAAGCTCTATTAAATAAAAAGATACTGGGAATCTGCTGTGAGTGGGCAGTGGGGCGCTTTTCGGTGTTGTTTAGGTCACAGAACTTAAGTGGTGGTATCTATTAGAAGTATGGAAACGGTAATGCTAGCTAATTCTTCTCACCATTCATACGTTTGTCATATATGACTTTTAAAATGAAGTTTCAGCATAGCATTTGTTTAGGTAATGCTAATTCTTCTCACCATTCATACGTTTCACCATTCGTACATACAGGTTTCTTCTCCTCGCGACAATCCCCATCTTAGTAGTTGCGCTGGTTGTCTTGGTCGTGATCAACATTGTGGACATGGGAAGCATGGTGCACACTGTGCTCTCCACGATCAGCGTCGTCGTAGTCTACTTCTGCTTCTTCGTCATGGGGTTTTTGGGCCTATCCCCAACATCCTCATCTTCCCCACCACCGTACGTGGCGTCTGCATAGCCATCTGCGCCTTGACCTTCTGGATTGGCGACATTATCGTGACGTACACACTCCTCGCCGTGATGCTGAACTCCATCGGGCTTGCTTGGTGTCTTTGGGATATACGCCGTTGTCTGCATCCTGGCCCTTGTGTTCGTGTTCGTCATCCAGAGACGAAGGGCATGCCTCTAGAGGTCATCACCGAGTTCTTCTTCCGTAGGATGTGCAGATCATCTGTTGTTGTTGATGTTTTTTTTTTTTGCTTGGAGACGTTGTGCTTGTGTCCGTTGGATTTTTTTTTGTTTGCCTCTGTAACTAGTGGTGTATGACAGTCATGCTATTGGTTTCTTTTGCGCAGCCTAGTGCGTGGTAATCCCGTTGTTGGCAGAATGATGGTGCAGTCGTGTTTTCAGTTTACAGGTAGCTGCTAAAGCGAAGGGCCTTCGACTTCCCATTGTTAAGGAAAAAGATCACATAATAGAGTTCCAGCTAACCGAGTGCATGAGTGCGTCTCCAATGGAGTCGGAACAAACAAAGAATTATAGCCGTCTGATGTGAGGTTGAGGGCTGGCAAGTGGCAGGCACAATTCCTGTTGGTTGTTTTTCAGTGTAGCCAGTGACCAGTTCTAGGGTGTTTCATGGCTGCTTTTGGCGACCCATAATAGAGCACAGAGAAAGAAGAAGAAGGAAAAAAAAAGAGGCAATGTGTTCGCTTCTAGTGGTCCCTTTTGGTTTGGAGGATCGGGCTGGAAAAGCTGAGATCGACCATGCATCCCGATGAATTTCGTGTCGATCGGGTGGAAATGAAACCACCTTTTCACCTGCAGATCGACCATGCATCCCGATGTTTCTGGTTCAGTTTACAAAAAAGTTTATTCAGTGTGAGCCGTTGAGCCAGCACCGCTGGTTTCATCTGATGGCAGGAATAATGAAATGGACGCAGCAACCGATGATGCTTCCCATTGTCTGATGGAAGACAAAGGCCTCGCGCTCAGGCACATGCTTTCGTTGCCATCCTGGCGAGGCAGCGACCTGGACCCTGAAGCGGACGACTGCTCGACCACTCCACGCACAGCCTCCGCAAGCCACATCACATTTGACACCTTGCTAGAAGATGATGCCACGGCCTGTCAGCTTCCCAGCTGTAAGCATCACAGAAATATACTGTGCCAAAGTACACCTAGTCCAGTCTACTGATCTTTTTTTAATAAAAATATCCATGTTTTAAATCCTCTCTACTTCACTGACTACAAACAGCATTTTTTTTCTGTACAAACTATAAACTGCCACCACTACGTATATATAACACAAATATATACTCTTTTTTACCGGAACTCCAAAAGGTTGTAAAAAAAAGAATCACATCTCTTATATACGAATCTTGGGTTCGTTTCCTGGCCCGTCATCGCGCCACGTCACCAACAAATCTCGGCCGTTAGAGCTTCCGTGATTTGCAAAAAGACACTGTGTTTCATCGAAATTGAACCCGCCGTCCAGGCGGCACATGTACTTCGTCCTTATCACCTCCGTCTCTCACCCCCGATCTCCCTCCCCTCCCACGGCCAGCGCCCCGGCTCCCTCCCCTCCGGTTCTCGCCCCTCTTCCTCCTCGCCTCTGGGTCCCGACGCCTTCCGCCGTCGGTCGGAGCAGCACCTCCGCCACGCCACCGCTGGGTCCCGCTGTCTCCAGCCATCGCCGCTTCACCTCCGCCACCTCACCACCGGGTCCCGTCGCCATCTGGCTGCTGCTACCGGTTGTTGATAGTCGCCTAGAGGGGGGGTGAATAGGGCGAAACTGAAATTTACAAATATAAACACAACTACAAGCCGGGTTAGCGTTAGTAATAAAGAAACGAGTCCGCGAGAGAGGGCGCAAAACAAATCCCAAGCGAATAAGCAAGTGAGACACGGAGATTTGTTTTACCGAGGTTCGGTTCTTGCAAACCTACTCCCCGTTGAGGAGGCCACAAAGGCCGGGTCTCTTTCAACCCTTCCCTCTCTCAAACGATCCCTCGGATCGAGTGAGCTTTCTTTTCTCAATCACTTGGAGCACAAAGTTCCCACAAGGACCACCACAAGTTTGGTGTCTCTTGCCTCAATTACAAGTGAGTTTGATCGCAATGAAGGAATCAAGAAAGCACGATTAAAAAGCCAAGCGACAAGAGCGACGAATAACACACGGATCACTTTCTCTCTCAAGTCACTAATCACTAGTGATCTCTTTTCTCAATTGTGAAACTTGGAGAGATGGAGGCTTTGAATGTGTCTTGGAATGGATTGCTAGCTCTTGTATTGAATGTTGAAGGTTGGAATGCTTGGTTGAAGTGAATGGAGGTGGTTGGGGTTGTATTTATAGCCACCAACCACTTCCTAGCCGTTGGGCCATTCTGCTGAGCGCGGACGGTCCGCCCTTCTGGTGCGGACGGTCCGCCCCTGTAGATCAACGGCTGAAAATGCAACGGTCAGCAGTAACGGCTATATCAACGGCTATATTGCATTTAATGCGTCGTCAGATGTCAGACAGAGCCAGTCGCGGACGGTCCGGTCGAGCACCCCGGACGGTCCGCGAGGCCCTCTATAATTCATTTCTCCGAACCCGTCACCTTCGGGTTTTTCGGTTTCTTACCGACCGGACGGTCCGCGCCTGAGGCCGGACGGTCCGCGCGAGGGCTCGGACGGTCTTTGCTTTTCCTCCGGACAGTCTGTAGTGGAAACTTGTGTTTTTGCATTGGTTCTGTCCGAGGGGTATCCCGATGTCGCGGACGGTCCGCCGCAAGAGCCCGGACGGTCCGCGCTTGGCCTGTTTTTCCAAAAAGCTTCTCCTGTCCGGAATAATCTACGGTATTCCGGACAGTCGAATTAGTATAGTTGTAGATGAACCTTTGGCACCTGTAGAACGTATAATCTAGAGCAAACTAGTTAGTTCATCAATTTGTGTTTGGCAATTCAACCATCAAAATAACTTAGGAACTAGGTGTAAGCCTAATTCCCTTTCAATCTCCCCCTTTTTGGTGATTGATGCCAACACAAACCAAAGCAAATATAAAGGTGCATAATTGAACTAGTTTGCATAATGTAAGTGCAAAGGTTGCTTGGAATTGAGTCAATATAAATACTTACAAAATATGCATGAATTGTTTCTTTCTTATATAATATTTTGGACCACGCTTGCACCACATGTTTTTGCAAACTCTTTTGTAAATCCTTTTCAAAGTTCTTTTTGCAAATAGTCAAAGGTAAATGAATAAGATTTTGAGAAGCATTTTCAAGATTTGAAATTTTCTCCCCCTGATTCAAATGTTTTTCCTTTGACTAAACAAAACTCCCCCTAAATGAGATCCTCCTCTTAGTGTTCAAGAGGGTTTTGATATATCATTTTTGAAATACTATTTTCCCCCTTTTGAACACAATAGGAAACCAATTGATAATATTCTTGGAAACACGAATTTTTGAAATTGGTGGTGGTGCGGTCCTTTTGCTTTGGGCTCTTACTTTCTCCCCCTTTGGCATGAATCGCCAAAAACGGAATCATTAGAGCCCTTTAAGTGCTATCTTCCTCTGTGGTCATAAATAAATGAGTTAAGATTATACCAAAGACGAAATCCGGTCCTTTGGCTTTGGGCTCATTTCTCCCCAAAGTCCTTTTCTTTGATGCTCATGCTTGTCTTCCCCGAGAACGGAGAGTTGCTTGAAGCGACGGCGAAGGATGAGTTATGGAGTGGAAGCCTTTGTCTTCGCCGAAGACTCCAATTCCCTTTCAATATACCTATGACTTGGTTTGAAAATAGACTTGAAAACATATAAGTCATAGCATATAAAAGAGATATGATTAAAGGTATATGAATGAGCTATGAGTGCAAGTTAACAAAAGAAATTCCTAGAATCAAGAATATTGAGCTCATGCCTAAGTTTGTTAAAAGATTGTTCATCAAGAGGCTTGGTAAAGATATCGGCTAATTGATCTTTAGTATTAATGTAAGAAATCTCGATATCTCCCTTTTGTTGGTGATCCCTTAAAAAATGATACCGAATGGTTATGTGTTTAGTGCGACTATGCTCGACGGGATTGTCGGCCATTTTGATTGCACTCTCATTGTCACATAGCAAAGGGACTTTGGTTAGTTTGTAACCGTAGTCCCGCAGGGTTTGCCTCATCCAAAGCAATTGCGCGCAACAATGACCTGCGGCAATATACTCGGCTTCGGCGGTGGAAAGAGCGACCGAATTTTGCTTCTTTGAAGCCCAAGACACCAAGGATCTTCCCAAGAACTGGCAAGTCCCCGATGTGCTCTTCCTATTGATTTTGCACCCCGCCCAATCGGCATCCGAATAACCAATTAAATCAAATGTGGATCCCCTAGGATACCAAAGCCCAAACTTAGGAGTATAAGCCAAATATCTCAAGATTCGTTTCACGGTCGTAAGGTGAGCTTCCTTAGGGTCGGCTTGGAATCTTGCACACATGCATACGGAAAGCATAATATCCGATCGAGATGCACATAAGTAGAGTAAAGAACCTATCTGTCGGCGTTTCGAGACAGGGGGGTCCCTAAGCCGACGAGTGAGTGTGCTGCGTGCCCCAGCCCAGATGGGTCGAGCGCGTGGGCGAGCGCGAAGGGGGGAGAGGCGAGGTGGCCGGAGTCGAGTGTGAGAGAGGTGGAAGTCCCGCGGCCTTCGTGTTCGTCCCGCGCCCAGGTCAGGTGCGCTTGCAGTAGGGGGGTTACAAGCGTCCACGCGGGTGAGGGAAGCGAGCGGCCCCAAGAGAGCGCATGTCCCGTCCTCGGTCCCGCGCGGCCAACTTTCTCTAAGAAGGCCCTGGTCCTCCCTTTTATAGTCGTAAGGAGAGGATCCAGGTGTACAATGGGGGGTGTAGCAGAGTGCTACGTGTCTAGCGGAGGGAGAGCTAGCGCCCTAGGTACATGCCAATGTGGCAGCCGGAGAGATCTGGGCACCCTGCTGGCGTGATGTCGTGGCTGTTGGAGGTGCGGCGGAGCCTGGCGGAGGGACAGCTGTTGGAGCGGTCGAGTCCCTGCTGACGTCGTCCTGCTTCCGTAAGAGAGCTGGGGGCCGCCGTCGTCATAGAGCTTGTGGAGCGCCATCATTGCCCCTCCGGCGGAGCTGGCCGGATGGGACGCCGGTCTTGTTCTCCGTGACCCGAGTCGATTCGGGGTAGGATGATGATGGCGCTTCCTGTTGACGTGGCGGTCTGTGCCCTAGGCAGGGCGACGTGGGGGTTCCTCCGAAGCCGAGGTTGAGTCTGTCTTCCGTTGCCGTGGCCGAGCCCGAGCCAAGGGGTCGGGCGAGGCGGAAGTCGTTCGGCCGAGGCCAAGGCGGAGTCCGAGCCCTGGGGTCGGGCGAAGCGGAGTTTCGTCGTCTTCCGGGTGTTAGCCCGAGTCCGAGCCCTGGGGTCAGGCGGAGCGGAGTTCGCCGTCTTCCGGGTCTTAGCCCGAGTCCGAGCCCTGGGGTCGGGCGGAGCGGAGTTCGCCGTCTTCCGGGTCTTAGCCCGAGTCCGAGCCCTGGGGTCGGGCGGAGCGGAGTTCGCCGTCTTCCGGGTCTTAGCCCGAGTCCGAGCCCTGGGGTCGGGCGGAGCGGAGTTCGCCGTCTTCCGGGTCTTAGCCCGAGTCCGAGCCCTGGGGTCGGGCGGAGCGGAGTTCGCCGTCTTCCGGGTCTTAGCCCGAGTCCGAGCCCTGGGGTCGGGCGGAGCGGAGTTCGCCGTCTTCCGGGTCTTAGCCCGAGTCCGAGCCTTGGGGTCGGGCGGAGCGGAGTTCGCCGTCTTCCGGGTCTTAGCCCGAGTCCGAGCCCTGGGGTCGGGCGGAGCGGAGTTCGCCGTGGCGCCTTTGGCAAGGCCTGACTGCCTGTCAGACTCACTCTGTCGAGTGGCACTGCAGTTGGAGTGGCGCAGGCGGCGCTGTCCTTCTGTCAGACTGGCCAGTGGAGCGGTGGAGTGACGGCGGTCACTTCGGCTCTGCCGGGGGCGCGTGTCAGGATAAAGGTGTCAGGCCACCTTTGCGTTAAATGCCCTTGCAATTTGGTCAGTCGGTGTGGCGATTTAGTCAAGGTTGCTTCTGAGCGAAGCCAAGGCCTCGGGCGAGCCGGTGATGTGTCCGCCATAAAAAGGGGGCCTCGGGCGAGACGGAAGTCTCTCGAGGTCGGCTGCCCTTGGCCGAGGCTAGGCTCGGGTGAAGCGTGATCGAGTCACTCGTGTGGACTGATCCCTGACTTAATCGTACCCATCAGGCCTTTGCAGCTTTATGCTGATGGGGGTTACCAGCTGAGAATTAGGCGTCTTGAGGGTACCCCTAATTATGGTCCCCGACAGTAGCCCCCGAGCCTCGAAGGGAGTGTTAGCACTCGCTTGGAGGCTTTTGTCGCACTTTTTTGCAAGGGGACCAGCCTTTCTCGGTTGCATTTCGTTCCGGTGGGTGCGCGCGAGCGCACCCGCCGGGTGTAGCCCCCGAGGCCTCGGAGGAGTGGTTACACTCCTTCGAGGTCTTAATACCTCGCGTAACGCTTCGGCTGGTCTGGTCGTTCCCTCATGCGAACTGGCCGTAGCCCGGGTGCACGGTCGGGGCCCGAGCTCTCGGGCTGGTATGTTGACGCTGTCAACGATTTGGCCGGAGCCGGTTTTTGCGAGAGCAGCCCCCGAGCCTCTGCACAGGGCGAGAGGACGATCAGGGACAGACTCGACTTTTTACATACGCCCCTACGTCGCCTTTCCGCAAGGAGGAGGGGGGGAGTGCGCCATGTTACCCTCGATGGGCACCGAACATGGTGTCTCCGGTGAGCTGCAAGCGGGTAATCCGAGTGGACGTCCGTGCCCCGTTCGTTGGGGGTCGGCTAGGGGCCCAGAGGCACGCCCAAAAGTACCTGCGGGTGATTTGCCGGACCCAGTCCCCTGGCGACGGGGTCCGAGGGCTCGATGCCTCCCTCCGATGGGATTCCGTTACAAGATCGTTCCCGCTGGTCTCGGAAATGTCCTAGGGTACCTCGGGAGCGCAGCCCGAGCCTCGATTATGTATCGAACGTACCCCTGGTCATCCCTCGCTCGGTGTCTGAGGCGACTGTGAACCCTTCGGGGGCCAGCCTTCGAACCCCTGATCAGTAATGGGCGCGGAGCCCGAGTAGCCTGAGGCGGCCATGGAACCCTTCGGGGGGCTGGCCTTCGAACCCCTGACCAGTAGTGGGTGTCGAGCCCACGCGATCTGAGGCGGCTGTTGAACCCTTCGGAGGGCCAGCCTTCGAACCCCTGATCAGTAGTGGGGGGCTCGGAGCCCGGTTCCTTCGCGGAGAAGGATCCCTTTCGGGGTATCCCCCTTTCCCGGTCCCTGTTGCAAAAGATAGAGAAAGAGGAAAACGGAAAAGGATACGAAATCGGACGACGTGGCGTACCTTTTCTGACGCGGTTATTATGGCGAAGGTGAAGCGTCGCGCGCTCCTCCCGTCAGAGACGCCGCCTGTCCCGCCGCGGAGTTAATGCGACGGGGCGAGTGGTTGGCGGGGTGGCCGTTGCGCGCGTGCGATCCGTTCGAGGAACGGGTCACGGGTGCACCGTCTCCACGCCGTGAGAGGAGGCTCTCTTGCTGTCCCAGGATGGGACGTGAGCCTGGCTGACGACGTGACCGCTGCGCCCGCCCGCCTGCCACCGCTATTACAGCCGGCCCACTTTCGGTCGCTTTGACCGACGCGCCAGGCTGGCGCTGTTGGGTCGCCTCGAGTCGCGGCATAGGCTCCGCAACCGAAGAGGCGCGATGGTGGCACAAGTGGCGGTGCGGTTGCTTGCATGCAGCAACTGGCGCGCCGGTTGCTCGACGCGTGGGCCTGGGTTCCCAAGCTGGCGTGTCAGAAGTCGGAGAAGCGCGTCCATCTGGCGCGGTTGCATGCCGCCTGCATGGCTGCCCGCCCCTTCTGCCCGTTGGTCTGGGCGAAAATGGGGGGTCGCTTGTAACCGCTGGACAGTCGTGCGCACCACGCGCGGCGGTTTGGCTTCTTCTGCCCTGAGCTGGTTTGTATGACATGCGGGACCCAGCCTCCGAGTCGCAGGGGAGGGCCTTGGAGCGTGTTGGAGAAGACTCAGCCCGCGGCGCCTGGGGGCGCACGTAGGGAGAGTTGCCTTTAAAAGGAGGGAGACTCCTTTCGGAAGGCAACCATGTCTTCTTCCTCCCTTAAGCGTCGTGTCTTCCCATCTTCCAAGCCCCCGGATGGGGGGTATCCGCCGCCTTTCCGCCTCCTCGTTGGAGGAACGCAACTCCATGGGAGTTGGTACCTCTCAGCCATCAGCCGGCCCGGCCGTACCCCCATGCCGACGATCACCCAGGATGGTGACCGCCGGTTTCTGGGTGGGGAAGAGCAAGCCGGGCTGCGATCTTGGTCCCACCCTCAGCTTCAAGGATGTTCATCATCCCCGCTGGGGCGGGAGCCACGCTGAGCCGGCGCTCTACCTTCCGCGCGGGTCCGCGGGTCGCCCTTTCCGGCGGCGTTTGGGGGTGGAGGCGCTCGCTGGCCCTGCGGACGGCGCGGACTTAGACAACGTGGGGCTGATCGACGGCGGGCGTCGTCACCTCCAGCGTGTCGGAGTCGTCGGCCGGGCTTCCGGCGGCCCCTCCCGCCGGAGGGTGACCGCCGCATCGTGTGCACGGGAGGACCACCCACGATTCCGCGCGCCGTTAGGGCGGCGTTCGTGTTCTGGGGTGGTCCTGCTTTTGCACCAGGACGGCGCCCTTGCGCAGAGGCCGGCGCCCCACTCGTCTGGGAGGATTTGAGTGGGGATCTGCCGGGGGGCTGGTGTCCCCTGCCATCGGCGCCGAGGCGGAGGCGGCTCGAGAAGTCCTCGTCACCGACGGGATCACTGCCACCACCCGCGCCCCGGGCCACCGCGCCGGCGTGCTTGTCCTCGCCCCTCGAGCGTCGGCGGGGGCGAGGGCAAGATCGCAGCAGCGCCGGCCCACTGTCGCCGTAGTCAGGATGGGCGGCGGCGAGCCGGCCGTCGGTCTTCTGTTGCTCCGCAGGCCTTCCCCATGGAGTGGGGTCGTTCGTACCTGCGGAGGGGGGAACCGGAGTTCCGTTCGTAATGGCACTTCGAATGCCAGTGTTTTTTGTTCATTGTGGCTGTCGGGGCCTGAACATGTATGTAATTTCAGCGCGGAGCCGTGTTTTTTCCTCATTCTCGAGCACTAAGTCTCGCCTGTTGATTATCTGAACCGCTTTACCAAGCATGAGTCGCCCCGTGTCAAGGTGACGGGTGAGGTATCCGTATCCCGGAGGCGTAGGAATCCCTCGGCCCGTTCGGCCTTGTTGTCTGGGGCTCCTCTAGCTTAGTTAAAGAGACCCCTCGGCCGCCCTTCGGTGGACCGAGGCCAGGGGTAGCGATATCAGTATGAACAGAGGCGGAGTTGGCTCGAGAATGGGAACCTGGTTGGCCGGAGCCTAGCCGTGTTGTCCGTCAGCGGAGCCGACGCCAAAGTCGATCAGTCGAGGCCTCGGGTCGGGCTGGCGCCCTTGGAAGCCGGTTGACCGAGGCCCCAGGGGTAACCGGTCGAGCCGCCTGCTCGGGCCGGATTCCCGGAGGAGTCCCTGGACCGCGTCGCCGCCCGAGGCTGGGTCGGACTTTGCTGAAGACGTCGTCGATGCCGAGGGTGCTACGGCTCCCTTCAGCGTGAAGACCCGAGCCTGCAGGATCAGATCATCTTGTAGCGTGTGCTTTCTGCGGCCGCCGAGGCCAGAAAAACACACCCTCGCCGCGCCTGCGAAGCTGCGTCTTTTTTCCTCTTGTTTCGAGCATCTGGACTCTGTCGGTAACAGGGATGTTTGTGTGAGCGAGAGTTGCTTTTCGCGGAAGGGACGAGTGAGGTATCCGTATCCCAGAGGCGTGGGAATCCGTCGGCTCGGTCGGCCTTGCCGCTTACGCGTACTTTCACCCGTCCATGAGGCCCTGTCCCCGACTTAGTCGAGAAAGCTTGAAGGACTGCTTCGGCAGGAGAGCTTCCGAACGTGAAGACTTGTTCGGTCCACGGAGTCGCTTTATCCGAGCGCAAGTTACTTATCGCAGAAGGTGATGAGTGAGGTATCCGTATCCCGGAGGCGTAGGAGTCCCTCGGCTCGGTCAGCCTTGGCTGCTTACGTGTACTCCGTCGTTTCCAGGATCCGCTTTCCGAAGTAGTCAAGAAGCACGAAAGAAATCCTGCTAAAAAGAGATCCTTTTTCGAGGAAAAATTCGACGCAGAGGGGGTCTCCCCCCTTTTAGCCCCCGAGGGAGGGTCGGGCTTTGCCGAGGCTAGGCCGACCCTTCCTTGACGACTAAACTTTGCGTAGGTGCGAGGTATATGAACAACTTGAAAACATCTTAAGGGTAGAAGCGACGTAGCTATTTGATGTTCCAAGCGTTGCCGTAGATCTCGCCTTGATTGTTGGCCAGCTTGTATGTTCCGGGCTTCAGAACTTTGGCGATGACGAATGGCCCTTCCCAGGGGGGCGTGAGCTTGTGCCTCCCTCGGGCGTCTTGCCGCAGCCGAAGCACCAGATCGCCCACCTGGAGTTCTCGGGACCGGACCCCTCGGGCGTGGTAGCGTCGCAGGGACTGTTGGTACCGCGCCGAGTGTAGTAAGGCCCTGTCCCGAGCTTCCTCCAGCTGGTCCAGCGATTCCTCTCGGCTAGCTTGGTTGCTTTGTTCGGTGTAGGCCCTCGCCCTCGGGGAGCCGTATTCCAGGTCAGTGGGCAAGATAGCTTCAGCCCCGTAGACCAGGAAAAACGGCGTGAAGCCCGTGGCACGACTCGGCGTCGTCCTTAGGCTCCAGACCACCGAGGGGAGTTCCTTCATCCATCGCTTGCCGAACTTGTTGAGGTCGTTGTAGATCCGAGGCTTGAGCCCTTGTAGAATCATGCCGTTGGCACACTCTACTTGCCCATTCGACATGGGATGAGCCACGGCGGCCCAGTCCACCCGGATATGGTGATCCTCGCAAAAATCCAAGAATTTTTTGCCGGTGAACTGGGTGCCGTTGTCGGTGATGATGGAGTTTGGGACCCCGAAGCGATGGATGATGTTGGTGAAGAACGCCACCGCCTGCTCGGACCTGATGCTGTTCAGAGGTCGGACCTCGATCCACTTGGAGAATTTGTCGATGGCGACCAGCAGGTGCGTGTAGCCCCCGGGCGCCTTCTGCAAGGGACCGACGAGGTCCAGACCCCATACAGCGAAGGGCCAGGTGATGGGTATTGTCTGCAGAGCCTGAGCGGGCAGGTGTGTCCGCTTCGCATAGAATTGGCACCCTTCGCAGGTGCGGGCAATTCTAGTGGCGTCAGCCACCGCCGTTGGCCAGCAGAAGCCTTGCCGGAAAGCATTTCCGACAAGGGCTCGGGGCGCTGCGTGGTGGCCGCAAGCCCCCGAGTGTATTCCTTGCAGCAGTTCCCGACCTTCGGCGATGGAGATGCATCGCTGGAGGATGCTCGAGGGGCTGCGATGGTAGAGCTCCTCTTCGTCGCCCAGCAAGACGAATGACTTGGCGCGTCGCGCTACCCGCCGAGCCTCGACTTGGTCGAGGGGTAGCTCTCCTCGACGGAGATATTGCAGGTACGGGGCCTGCCAATCTTGATCTGGCGTGGCCCCGCTCTGCCCTTCCTCGACGTTCAGCGCCTCGCCCTCGGGGGCCGAGGGTACCTCGGGCTGTGCCGAGGGTACCTCGAGCTGAGCCGAGGGTACCTCGGGCTCGGGCGCGTCGTCGAGCTTGACGGAGGGTTGATGTAGATCCCGGGAGAAGACGTCCGGGGGGACTGTCGTTCGCCCCGAGGCTATCTTAGCCAGCTCGTCTGCGGTTTCGTTGTAGCGCCGAGCGATGTGGTTGAGCTCGAGCCCGAAGAACTTGTCTTCCAGGCGCCGAACCTCGTCGCAGTAGGCCTCCATCTTCGGGTCGCGGCAGTGGGAGTTCTTCATGACTTGGTCGATGACGAGCTGCGAATCACCGCGGGCGTCGAGGCGTCTGACCCCTAGCTCGATGGCGATCCGCAATCCGTTGACCAGAGCTTCGCACTCGGCCACATTGTTGGACGCCGGGAAATGGAGGCGCAGCACGTAGCGCAAGTGCTTTCCGAGGGGCGAGGTGAAGAGCAGGCCCGCGCCGGCCCCCGTCTTCATCAGCGACCCGTCGAAAAACATGGTCCAGAGCTCCGGTTGGATCGGAGTCGTTGGCAGCTGGGTGTCGACCCATTCGGCCACGAAATCCGCCAACACCTGGGACTTGATGGCCTTCCGAGGGGCGAACGAGATCGTTTCGCCCATGATTTCCACCGCCCACTTTGCGATCCTGCCCGAGGCCTCTCGGCACTGGATGATCTCCCCCAGGGGGAAGGATGACACCACAGTTACCGGATGAGACTCGAAGTAGTGTCGCAGCTTCCGCCTTGTCAGGATCACAGCATACAGCAGCTTTTGAACTTGTGGGTAGCGGATCTTAGTCTCGGACAGCACTTCGCTGATGAAGTAGACCGGCCTCTGAACGGGCAATGCATGCCCTTCCTCTTGCCTTTCGACCACAATCGCGGCGCTAACCACCTGAGTGGTCGCGGCGACGTAGACCAAGAGGGCTTCTCCGTCCGCCGGGGGCACCAAGACAGGCGCCTTTGTAAGGAGCGCCTTCAGGTTGCCGAGGGCTTCCTCGGCCTCAGGGGTCCAAGCGAAACACTCGGCCTTCCTTAAGAGGCGGTACAGAGGCAGACCTCTTTCGCCGAGGCGTGAGATGAAGCGGCTCAGGGCCGCGAGGCATCCCATGACCCTCTGTACCCCTTTTAAGTCCTTGATGGGTCCCATGCTGGTGATGGTCGCGATCTTCTCCGGGTTGGCTTCGATGCCTCGCTCGGAGACGATGAACCCTAGGAGCATGCCTCGGGGCACCCCGAAGACACACTTCTCAGGATTAAGCTTGACTCCTTTCGCCTTGAGACACCGGAATGTCACTTCAAGGTCGGAGAGGAGGTCGGAAGCCTTCCTTGTCTTGACTACGATGTCATCGACGTAGGCCTCGACTGTGCGACCGATGTGTTCGCCGAACACATGGTTCATGCACCGCTGGTACGTCGTGCCCGCATTCCTCAAACCGAACGGCATGGTGACATAGCAGTACATGCCGAACGGCGTGATGAAAGAAGTCGCGAGCTGGTCGGACTCTTTCATCCGGATCTGGTGATACCCTGAGTAGGCATCGAGGAAGGACAGGGTTTCGCACCCAGCGGTGGAATCCATGATTTGGTCGATGCGAGACAGAGGGTAGGGAACCTTCGGACATGCTTTGTTGAGACCAGTGTAGTCTACACACATCCGCCATTTCCCCCCTTTCTTCCTCACAAGCACAGGGTTGGCAAGCCATTCGGGATGGAATACCTCTTTGATGAACCCTGCTGCCATTAGCTTGTGGATCTCTTCGCCAATCACTCTGCGCTTCTCCTCGTCGAATCGGCGCAGAGGCTGCCTGACGGGTCGGGCTCCGGCCCGAATATCCAGCGAGTGCTCGGCGACATCCCTCGGTATGCCGGGCATGTCCGAGGGACTCCACGCAAAGACGTCGGCGTTTGCGCGGAGAAAGTCAACGAGCACTGCTTCCTATTTGGGGTCGAGCCCGGAACCGATCCGGACCTGCTTGGTGGTGTCGCCACTGGGGTCGAGAGGGACGGCCTTGACCGTCTCCGCTGGCTCGAAGTTGCCGGCATGGCGCTTCACGTCTGGCACCTCCTTGGAGAGGTTCTCCAGGTCGGCGATGAGGGCCTCGGACTCGGCGAGGGCCTCGGCGTACTCCACGCACTCCATGTCGCATTCGAACGCGTGTTTGTGCGTGGGGCCGACGGTGATGACCCCGTTGGGGCCCGGCATCTTGAGCTTCAGGTAGGTGTAATTGGGGACGGCCATGAACTTCACGTAGCATGGCCTCCCTAGCACGGCGTGGTAGGTTCCTCGGAACCCGACCACTTCGAACGTCAGGGTCTCCCTTCGGAAGTTGGAGGGTGTCCCGAAGCAGACGGGGAGGTCGAGTCGCCCGAGGGGCTGGACGCGCTTCCCAGGGATGATCCCGTGGAAGGGCGCAGCGCCTGCTCGGACGGAGGACAGATCGACGCGCAGGAGCTTGAGGGTCTCGGCGTAGATGATGTTGAGGCAGCTGCCCCCATCCATCAGGACCTTGGTGAGCCTGACATCGCCGACAACGGGGTCGACGACGAGCGGGTATTTCCCCGGGCTCGGCACATGGTCGGGGTGGTCGGCCTGGTCGAAAGTGATGGGCTTGTCGGACCAGTCTAGGTAGACTGGCGCCGCCACCTTCACCGAGCAGACCTCCCGGCGCTCTTGCTTGCAGTGCCGAGCCGAGGTATTCGCCGCATGCCCTCCATAGATCATGAAGCAGTCGCGGACCTCGGGGAACTCTCCTGCTAGGTGATCTTCGTTCTTGTCGTCGTTGCGGGCCCTGCCACCCTCGGCGGGTGGCCCGGCCCTGTGGAAGTGACGCCGAAGCATAACGCACTCCTCGAGGGTGTGCTTGACGGGCCCCTGATGGTAGGGGCACGGCTCCTTGAGCATCTTGTCGAAGAGGTTTGCACCTCCGGGGGTCTTCCGAGGGTTCTTATACTCGGCGGCGGCGACAAGGTCCGCGTCAGCGGCGTCGCGTTTCGATTGCGACTTCTTCTTGCCATTCTTCTTGGCGCCGCGCGGAGCAGACGCCTCGGGAGCTCCTTCCGATGGGCGGCCCTGGGGCTGCTTGTCCTTTCGGAAGATAGCCTCGACCGCCTCCTGGCCAGAGGCGAACTTGGTGGCGATGTCCATCAGCTCGCTCGCCCTGGTGGGGGTTTTGCGACCCAGCTTGCTCACCAGGTCGCGGCAAGTGGTGCCGGCGAGGAACGCGCCGATGACATCCGAGTCGGTGATGTTGGGCAGCTCGGTGCGCTGCTTCGAGAATCGCCGGATGTAGTCCCGGAGCGACTCCCCCGGCTGTTGCCGGCAGCTTCGAAGGTCCCAGGAATTCCCGGGGCGCACGTATGTGCCCTGGAAATTGCCAGCGAAGGCTTGGACCAAGTCGTCCCAGTTGGAGATCTGCCCCGGAGGCAGGTGCTCCAACCAGGCGCGAGCAGTGTCGGAGAGGAACAGGGGGAGGTTACGGATGATGAGGTTGTCGTCGTCCGTTCCACCCAGTTGGCAGGCAAGGCGGTAGTCCGTGAGCCACAGTTCCGGTCTCGTTTCCCCCGAGTACTTCGTGATAGTAGTCGGGGGTCGGAACCGGGTCGGGAATGGCGCCCGTCGGATGGCCCGACTGAAGGCCTGCGGACCGGGTGGTTCGGGCGAGGGACTCCGATCCTCCCCGCTGTCGTAGCGCCCCCTACGCCTGGGGTGGTAGCCTTGGCGCACCCTTTCGTCGAGGTGAGCCCGACGGTCGCGTCGATGGTGCTCGTTGCCGAGGTGGCCCGGGGCCGCAGGCGCGGTGTTGCGCGTGCGCCCGGTGTAGACCGAGGCTTCCCGCATGAATCGGGAAGTCACGGCATGAGGTTCCGAGGGATATCCTTGCCTTCGGGAGGCAGCGCTCTCGGCCCGCCGGGCCGCAGCGCCTTCCAGGAGATTCTTGAGTTCCCCCTGGATTCGCCGACCCTCGGTGGTTGACGGCTCCGGCATCGCGCGGATGAGCATTGCTGCGGTTGCCAGGTTCTGACCAACCCCGCTGGATGCGGGCGACGGCCTGATCCTGACATCGTTGGCGACGCGGTGCTGGAGACCTTGGGGCAGGTGACGTATTTCTCCGGCCAGGGGTTGGCCCACCCATGCCTGTCCGACGTCCCGACGGATCGGCTCAAGCGCTCCTGTTCCCTCGTTGAGCCTGGCCTGCGCCTCGCGGACTTGCTCGAGTTGTGGGTCGTAACCCCCCGCCGGAGCGGGGACCACAGCTAGCTCCCGTGGGATGTCGGCGCGAGGCACCGGCCTAGGGAGATCACCGTCCTCCGGCATGCCAAGATGGTTGTCTTCGGAGGGATCCCCTAGCTCGATGTGGAAACATTCGCGGCTTGGGCCGCAGCTCTCGTCGCCAAGGCTGCGGCTTCCATCGGAACAGTCGGATAGGCAGTAGTCACATGCGGTCATGAAGTCCCGCACGACACTGGGGTTGCCAAGTCCGGAGAAATCCCATCCGATGCTGGGATCGTCATCTTCCTCGGACCCAGAGGGCCCGTAGGTCGAGACGTCCGTCAGTCGGTCCCAAGGCGACCGCATACGGAACCTCAGTGGGGTTGCACTCACCTCAATGAGAGCGCCCGCCAAAACGAGGTCGTTTGGCGGGTTGAGGCCGAGTCGAAATGACGCAAGATGGGAGTTAGTCGGTACCTTTTGGTCGACGAGGAGCGACGTAGTCACATCGGGACTGGTTGCACCGTCATCTCTGGTTCGAGGGCGACGTCCTGCAGGCTTTCCGCGAGCGCGCCGGCGTCGTCTTCTTGCTCGGGGTCAGCGTGCCGCGGGGGGATGGCGCTTGCCTCCGTCTTGAACGCGAGGTCGACGTCCGGCGTGCCTTCCGTCGGGGCGTCGGGGGCGTCGATTCGCTCGACGGCCGACGAAGCGCGGCCTCCCACCTGGCCTTGACGGCCCCGCCTCCTCCTCCGTTGGCGGGGGGAAAGAACGGAGCGAGCCCGAATGTTGCCCTTCCACCACGCGGGGAAGACGTCGTCGATTCCGCCGCCGGCGGGCGGGTTGTCGGCCGCCATTGTCGTAGTCGCGCGGCGGTGGAAGAAGTATCATGTCGTAGCTGCCGTCGAAGGACATGAACTCAAGAGTCCCGAAACGAAGCACCGTCCCGGGCCGGAGAGGTTGCTGGAGACTGCCCATCTGGAGCTTGACGGGGAGCTGTTCGTCAGCACGCAGCAGGCCCCTACCTGGCGCGCCAACTGTCGGCGTTTCGAGACAGGGGGGTCCCTAAGCCGACGAGTGAGTGTGCTACGTGCCCCAGCCCAGATGGGTCGAGCGCGTGGGCGAGCGCGAAGGGGGGAGAGGCGAGGTGGCCGGAGTCAAGTGTGAGAGAGGTGGAAGTCCCGCGGCCTTCGTGTTCGTCCCGCGCCCAGGTCAGGTGCGCTTGCAGTAGGGGGGTTACAAGCGTCCACGCGGGTGAGGGAAGCGAGCGGCCCCAAGAGAGCGCCTGTCCCGTCCTCGGTCCCGCGCGGCCAACTTTCTCTAAGAAGGCCCTGGTCCTCCCTTTTATAGTCGTAAGGAGAGGATCCAGGTGTACAATAGGGGGTGTAGCAGAGTGCTACGTGTCTAGCGGAGGGAGAGCTAGCGCCCTAGGTACATGCCAATGTGGCAGCCGGAGAGATCTGGGCACCCTGCTGGCGTGATGTCGTGGCTGTTGGAGGTGCGACGGAGCCTGGCGGAGGGACAGCTGTTGGAGCGGTCGAGTCCCTGCTGACGTCGTCCTGCTTCCGTAAGAGAGCTGGGGGCCGCCGTCGTCATAGAGCTTGTGGAGCGCCATCATTGCCCCTCCGGCGGAGCTGGCCGGATGGGACGCCGGTCTTGTTCTCCGTGACCCGAGTCGATTCGGGGTAGGATGATGATGGCGCTTCCTGTTGACGTGGCGGTCTGTGCCCTAGGCAGGGCGACGTGGGGGTTCCTCCGAAGCCGAGGTTGAGTCTGTCTTCCGTTGCCGTGGCCGAGCCCGAGCCAAGGGGTCGGGCGAGGCGGAAGTCGTTCGGCCGAGGCCAAGGCGGAGTCCGAGCCCTGGGGTCGGGCGAAGCGGAGTTTCGTCGTCTTCCGGGTGTTAGCCCGAGTCCGAGCCCTGGGGTCGGGCGGAGCGGAGTTCGCCGTCTTCCGGGTCTTAGCCCGAGTCCGAGCCCTGGGGTCGGGCGGAGCGGAGTTCGCCGTCTTCCGGGTCTTAGCCCGAGTCCGAGCCCTGGGGTCGGGCGGAGCGGAGTTCGTCGTCTTCCGGGTCTTAGCCCGAGTCCGAGCCCTGGGGTCGGGCGGAGCGGAGTTCGCCGTCTTCCGGGTCTTAGCCCGAGTCCGAGCCCTGGGGTCGGGCGGAGCGGAGTTCGCCGTCTTCCGGGTCTTAGCCCGAGTCCGAGCCCTGGGGTCGGGCGGAGCAGAGTTCGCCGTCTTCCGGGTCTTAGCCCGAGTCCGAGCCCTGGGGTCGGGCGGAGCGGAGTTCGCCGTCTTCCGGGTCTTAGCCCGAGTCCGAGCCCTGGGGTCGGGCGGAGCGGAGTTCGCCGTGGCGCCTTTGGCAAGGCCTGACTGCCTGTCAGACTCACTCTGTCGAGTGGCACTGCAGTCGGAGTGGCGCAGGCGGCGCTGTCCTTCTGTCAGACTGGCCAGTGGAGCGGTGGAGTGACGGCGGTCACTTCGGCTCTACCGGGGGCGCGTGTCAGGATAAAGGTGTTAGGCCACCTTTGCGTTAAATGCCCCTGCAATTTGGTCAGTCGGTGTGGCGATTTAGTCAAGGTTGCTTCTGAGCTAAGCCAAGGCCTCGGGCGAGCCGGTGATGTGTCCGCCATAAAAAGGGGGCCTCGGGCGAGACGGAAGTCTCTCGAGGTCGGCTGCCCTTGGCCGAGGCTAGGCTCGGGTGAAGCGTGATCGAGTCACTCGTGTGGACTGATCCCTGACTTAATCATACCCATCAGGCCTTTGCAGCTTTATGCTGATGGGGGTTACCAGCTGAGAATTAGGCGTCTTAAGGGTACCCCTAATTATGGTCCCCGACACTATCATCGACCGATATACCTTTTGATCCACGGACTTACCTCCCGTGTCGAGGTCGAGATGCCCATTTGTTCCCATGGGTGTCTTGATGGGTTTGGCATCCTTCATTCCAAACTTGTTTAGAATGTCTTGAGTGTACTTCGTTTGGCTAATGAAGGTGCCCTCTTGGAGTTGCTTCACTTGGAATCCTAAGAAATACTTCAACTCCCCCATCATAGACATCTCGAATTTCTGTGTCATAATCCTACTAAACTCTTCACATGTAGACTCGTTAGTAGACCCAAATATAATATCATCAACATAAATTTGGCATATAAACAAGTCATTTTCAAGAGTTTTAGTAAAGAGTGTAGGATCGGCCTTTCCGACTTTGAATCCATTTGCAATAAGAAAATCTCTAAGGCATTCATACCATGCTCTTGGGGCTTGCTTGAGCCCATAAAGCGCCTTAGAGAGCTTATAGACATGGTTAGGATACTCACTGTCTTCAAAGCCGGGAGGTTGCTCAACATAGACCTCTTCCTTGATAGGTCCATTGAGGAAGGCACTTTTCACGTCCATTTGATAAAGCTTAAAGCCATGGTAAGTAGCATAGGCTAATAATATACGAATTGACTCAAGCCTAGCTACGGGTGCATAGGTTTCACCGAAATCCAAACCTTCGACTTGGGAGTATCCCTTGGCCACAAGTCGAGCTTTGTTCCTTGTCACCACACCATGCTCGTCTTGCTTGTTGCGGAAGACCCATTTGGTTCCTACAACATTTTGATTAGGACGTGGAACTAAATGCCATACCTCATTCCTCGTGAAGTTGTTGAGTTCCTCTTGCATCGCCACCACCCAATCCGAATCTTGAAGTGCTTCCTCTACCCTGTGTGGCTCAATAGAGGAAACAAAAGAGTAATGTTCACAAAAATGAGCAACACGAGATCTGGTGGTTACCCCCTTATGAATGTCGCCGAGGATGGTGTCGACGGGGTGATCTCGTTGGATTGCTTGGTGGACTCTTGGGTGTGGCGGCCTTGGTTCTTGCTCATCCTCCTTTTCTTGATTATTTGCATCTCCCCCTTGATCATTGCCATCATCTTGAGGTGGCTTATTTGATTGATCTTCTTCTTCATCAACTTGAGCCTCTTCCTCATCTTGAGTTGGTGGAGATGCTTGCATGGAGGAGGATGGTTGATCTTGTGCATTTGGAGGCTCTTCAGATTCCTTAGGACACACATCCCCAATGGACATGTTCCTTAGCGCGATGCACGGAGCCTCTTCATCACCTATCTCATCAAGATCAACTTGCTCTACTTGAGAGCCGTTAGTTTCATCAAACACAACGTCACATGAGACTTCAACTAGTCCAGTGGACTTGTTAAAGACCCTATATGCCCTTGTGTTTGAGTCATATCCTAGTAAAAAGCCTTCTACAGTCTTAGGAGCAAATTTAGATTTTCTACCTCTTTTAACAAGAATAAAGCATTTGCTACCAAAGACTCTAAAATATGAAATGTTGGGCTTTTTACCGGTTAGGAGTTCATACGATGTCTTCTTGAGGATTCGGTGAAGATATAATCGGTTGATGGCGTAGCAAGCGGTGTTGACCGCCTCGGCCCAAAACCGATCCGAAGTCTTGTACTCATCAAGCATGGTCCTTGCCATGTCCAATAGAGTTCTATTCTTCCTCTCCACTACACCATTTTGTTGTGGCGTGTAGGGAGAAGAGAACTCATGCTTGATGCCCTCCTCCTCAAGGAAGCCTTCAATTTGAGAATTCTTGAACTCCGTCCCGTTGTCGCTTCTTATTTTCTTGATCCTTAAGCCGAACTCATTTTGAGCCCGTCTCAAGAATCCCTTTAAGGTCTCTTGGGTTTGAGATTTTTCCTGTAAGAAGAATACCCAAGTGAAGCGAGAATAATCATCCACAATAACAAGACAGTACTTACTCCCGCCGATGCTTATGTAAGCGATCGGGCCGAATAGATCCATGTGTAGGAGCTCTAGTGGCCTGTCGGTCGTCATTATGTTCTTATGCGGATGATGAGAGCCAACTTGCTTTCCTGCTTGGCATGCGCTACAAATCCTGTCTTTCTCAAAATGAACATTGGTTAGTCCTAAAATGTGCTCTCCCTTTAGAAGCTTATGAAGATTCTTCATTCCAACATGGGCTAGTCGACGGTGCCAGAGCCAACCCATGTTAGTCTTAGCAATTAAGCAAGTGTCGAGTTCAGCTCTATCAAAATCTACCAAGTATAGCTGACCCTCTAACACTCCCTTAAATGCTATTGAATCATCACTTCTTCTAAAGACAGTGACACCTATATCAGTGAATAGACAGTTGTAGCCCATTTGACACAATTGAGAAACAGAAAGCAAGTTGTAATCTAAAAAATCAACAAGAAAAACATTGGAAATAGAATAGTCAGGAGATATAGCAATTTTACCCAAACCTTTGACCAAACCTTGATTTCCATCCCCGAATGTGATCGCTCTTTGGGGATCTTGGTTTTTCTCATATGAGGAGAACATCTTCTTCTCCCCTGTCATGTGGTTTGTGCAACCGCTGTCGAGTATCCAACTTGAGCCTCCGGATGCATAAACCTACAAAACAAATTTAGTTCTTGACTTTAGGTACCCAAATGGTTTTGGGTCCTTTAGCATTAGACACAAGAACTTTGGGTACCCAAACACAAGTCTTGGAACCCTTGTGCTTGCCCCCAACATATTTGACAACTACTTTGCCGGATTTGTTAGTCAACACATAAGATGCATCAAAAGTTTTAAATGAAATGTCATGATCATTTGATGCACTAGGAGTTTTCTTAGGCAACTTAGCACGGGTTGGTTGCCTAGAACTAGATGTCTCACCCTTATACATAAAAGCATGATTAGGGCCAGAGTGAGACTTCCTAGAGTGAATTCTCCTAATCTTGCTCTCGGGATAACCGGCAGGGTATAAAATGTAACCCTCGTTATCCTGAGGCATGGGAGCCTTGCCCTTAACAAAGTTGGACAATCTCTTAGGAGGGGCACTAATTTTGACATTGTCTCCCCTTTGGAAGCCAATGCCATCCTTAATGCCCGGGCGTCTCCCATTATAAAGCATGCTACGAGCAAATTTAAATTTCTCATTTTCTAAGTTGTGCTCGGCAATTTTAGCATCTAGTTTTGCTATATGATCATTTTGTTGTTTAATTAAAGACATGTGATCATGAATAGCATTAACATCAATATCTCTACATCTATCACAAATAGACACATGCTCAATAGTAGATGTAGACGGTTTGCAAGAATTAAGTTCAACAATCTTAGCACGTAATATATCATTTTTATCTCTAAGATCGGAAATAGTGATATTGCAAACATCAAAATCTTTAGCCTTAGTAATCAAATTATCATTTTCTACTCTAAGGCTAGCAAGAGAAATGTTTAATTCTTCAATCCTAGCAAGCAAATCATCATTATTATCTCTAGGATTGGGAATTGAAACATTACAAACATGTGAATCAACCTTAGCATTTAAACTAGCATTTTCATGTCTAAGGTTGTCAATCATTTCACGGCAAGTGCTTAGCTCACTAGATAACTTTTCACATTTCTCAATTTCTAGAGCATAAGCCTTTTTAACCTTAACATGTTTCTTGTTTTCTTTAATTAGACAATCCTCTTGGGAATCCAAAAGGTCATCCTTTTCATGAATAGCACTGACTAATTCATTTAATTTTTCTTTTTGAGCTATGTTAAGGTTGGCAAAAAGGGAACGCAAACTATCCTCCTCATCACTAGTATTATCATCACTAGAAGATTCATATTTAGTGGATGAGTTAGATTTAACCTTTTTCCTTTTGCCGTCCTTTGCCATGAGGCACTTGTGGCCGACGTTGGGGAAGAGAAGTCCCTTGGTGACGGCGATGTTGGCGGTGTCCTCGTCGTCGGAGGAGTCGCTTGAGCTTTCGTCGGAGTCCCACTCGCGACAAACATGGGCATCGCCGCCCTTCTTCTTGTAGTACCTCTTCTTCTCCTTTCTTCTCCCCTTCTTGTCGTCGCCTCGGTCACTGTCACTTGATATAGGACATTTAGCAATAAAATGACCGGGCTTACCACACTTGTAGCAAACCTTCTTGGAGCGGGACTTGTAGTCTTTCCCCCTCCTTTGCTTGAGGATTTGGCGGAAGCTCTTGATGACGAGCGCCATTTCCTCATTGTCGAGCTTGGAGGCGTCTATTGGTTGTCGACTTGGCGTGGCCTCCTCCTTCTTTTCTTTCGTCGCCTTGAATGCGACGGGTTGAGCTTCGGATGTGGTGGGTTCGTCAAGCTCGTTGATTTTCCTCGAGCCTTCGATCATGCACTCAAAACTTACAAAATGCCCGATAACTTCCTCGGGGGTCATTTTAGTATATCTAGGATTGCCACGAATTAATTGAACTTGAGTAGGGTTAAGGAAAATAAGAGATCTTAGAATAACCTTAACCACTTCGTGGTCATCCCACTTTACGCTCCCGAGGTTGCGCACTTGGTTCACCAAAGTCTTGAGCCGGTTGTACATGTGTTGTGGCTCTTCCCCTTTGCGAAGCCGGAACCGACCGAGCTCCCCCTCGATCGTTTCCCGCTTGGTGATCTTTGTGAGCTCGTCTCCCTCGTGCGCGGTTTTGAGCACATCCCAAACCTCTTTGGCGCTCTTCAACCCTTGAACTTTGTTATACTCTTCTCTACTTAAAGAGGCGAGGAGTATTGTTGTCGCTTGAGAGTTGAAGTGCTCGATTTGGGCCACCTCATCCTTATTATAGTCTTTATCCCCTACGGATGGTACCTGTGCACCAAACTCAACAACATCCCATATACTTTTGTGGAGTGAGGTTAGATGAAATCGCATTAAATCACTCCACCTAGCATAATCTTCACCATCAAAAGTTGGTGGTTTGCCTAATGGGACGGAAAGTAAAGGTGCATTTTTAGAGATGCGAGGGTAATGTAGGGGGATCTTACTAAACTTCTTACGCTCTTGGCGTTTAGAAGTTACGGAGGGCGCATCGGAGTCGGAGGTCGATGTTGATGAAGTGTCGGTCTCGTAGTAGACCACTTTCCTCATCCTCTTATGTTTGTCGCCTTTCCGATGCGACTTGTGAGAAGAAGATTTTTCCTTCTTCTCTTTGTGGTGAGAAGAGGAAGATCTTTTCTCCTTCCGTTTGGAGGAGTCCTTCTTCTTCTCCTTCCTCTTGGTGCGGGACTCTTCCGATGAAGTGCTCCCGTGGCTTGTAGTGGGCTTTTCGCCGGTCTCCATCTCCTTCTTGGCGTGATCTCCCGACATCACTTCGAGCGGTTAGGCTCTAATGAAGCACCGGGCTACGATACCAATTGATAGTCGCCTAGAGGGGGGGTGAATAGGGCGAAACTGAAATTTACAAATATAAACACAACTACAAGCCGGGTTAGCGTTAGTAATAAAGAAACGAGTCCGCGAGAGAGGGCGCAAAACAAATCCCAAGCGAATAAGCAAGTGAGACACGGAGATTTGTTTTACCGAGGTTCGGTTCTTGCAAACCTACTCCCCGTTGAGGAGGCCACAAAGGCCGGGTCTCTTTCAACCCTTCCCTCTCTCAAACGATCCCTCGGATCGAGTGAGCTTTCTTTTCTCAATCACTTGGAGCACAAAGTTCCCACAAGGACCACCACAAGTTTGGTGTCTCTTGTCTCAATTACAAGTGAGTTTGATCGCAATGAAGGAATCAAGAAAGCACGATTAAAAAGCCAAGCGACAAGAGCGACGAATAACACACGGATCACTTTCTCTCTCAAGTCACTAATCACTAGTGATCTCTTTTCTCAATTGTGAAACTTGGAGAGATGGAGGCTTTGAATGTGTCTTGGAATGGATTGCTAGCTCTTGTATTGAATGTTGAAGGTTGGAATGCTTGGTTGAAGTGAATGGAGGTGGTTGGGGTTGTATTTATAGCCACCAACCACTTCCTAGCCGTTGGGCCATTCTGCTGAGCGCGGACGGTCCGCCCTTCTGGTGCGGACGGTCCGCCCCTGTAGATCAACGGCTGAAAATGCAACGGTCAGCAGTAACGGCTATATCAACGGCTATATTGCATTTAATGCGTCGTCAGATGTCAGACAGAGCCAGTCGCGGACGGTCCGGTCGAGCACCCCGGACGGTCCGCGAGGCCCTCTATAATTCATTTCTCCGAACCCGTCACCTTCGGGTTTTTCGGTTTCTTACCGACCGGACGGTCCGCGCCTGAGGCCGGACGGTCCGCGCGAGGGCTCGGACGGTCTTTGCTTTTCCTCCGGACAGTCTGTAGTGGAAACTTGTGTTTTTGCATTGGTTCTGTCCGAGGGGTATCCCGATGTCGCGGACGGTCCGCCGCAAGAGCCCGGACGGTCCGCGCTTGGCCTGTTTTTCCAAAAAGCTTCTCCTGTCCGGAATAATCTACGGTATTCCGGACAGTCGAATTAGTATAGTTGTAGATGAACCTTTGGCACCTGTAGAACGTATAATCTAGAGCAAACTAGTTAGTTCATCAATTTGTGTTTGACAATTCAACCATCAAAATAACTTAGGAACTAGGTGTAAGCCTAATTCCCTTTCAGTTGTCCTACACCGCCGAGACGCGTCCTTCTCCGTTCTCCATCCACCTCCATCTGCTGACTGTCAACTCCATTCGTCTCCAGGTGCAATGGCGTGGCGAGGAAGCGCGGGAGGAGCCGGTACGGCTGGGCGCGGTCGCCTGGTCCGCAACAATCTGCATCCTGGGAGGCCATGAGAGAAAAATAAGGTGAGGGAGAGTTGATGATTCGTGTAGATTTGATACAACCATCAGTCGACCCTACAAGATTGTTGTCATGAAGAGGAAGATAGAAAACAGCTCGAACATGACATCCATAGGGAATGCAGTCACGTTGCAAAGCACCACACCAACAATTACGTTGAGCAATATATGGAATAAATTCATGATTGTTCTTCGTGCTCCGTCTGGAATGTACTGGAACCTCTTCTTCACGATTGATGGCCCGAATATGCCAACGCAAGCCTCAAAGGTTCAAAAACCAAGAAGCTGAAGACAACCTCCAATTAATATGCTACTTCCTTTCACCAAAGACGTCGATACTAAGATGTTGGAGACACCACGGAGGATAATGGTGACAATCGATATTGAGAACACAATCTGCATGTAACCTTGAACCTTGAGCTTGCGGGCTAATAGACGAGATGTAATGGAGCTAGCCAACATGGATGACAACATGAGTGTTGCAAAAATAAAACCATGAGGAATGTTTTCTTCATTTAAACTCAATGCAGGAGTCCCCAGGACGACAATTGTGTACATCGAGCCCTCAAACAACGACTGTATGGCTCCCCATAATGCAATCTTTTCATCCTAAGCAAGACCACCATAGTTTCTTTTCATGAATACCATTATTTCTTTACATAGCTTGTGCTGACCACCCAAGAAAACCAGCAATAAAACCAGCCACCCTTTCTTCTTGACAAAAGACATATTAGTCTGTTGCATTGGCAAGTCCCTAAGCCCTTAATAAACTGAAATTCAGTAAGCAAACATGGTTCACCACCTGGATCCCACAAAAACAGTTGCTGGACAGCTATACTGTTATTCAGTTGCTGCTATTTATGTACATACTTATATTTTAAATATACTTCAAAAGGCTTTATTCATAGCATATTTAAATTTGAGCATGCTGTTATGCCACCATATCTTCTATTTTACTGCTAGGCTCAGCAAGGTTGAGCATGCTGTTGTGTCATCCATAAAAAAATTGACATACCAAATGTTATTTTCCAGTTCAATTGAAACTTCCAAAGGTTGAATTTTTTTCCTAATTATGCATTCTATCATAATCTTTATGCAATATTCAAGGCTCGTTGTTGATCCAAGCTTTTTACAACTTTATAAGACACAATGCATTCAGGCTGCAAGCTTTTGTTACAAGGTCAGTAAGCCAAGTCGCAATGCATTCAAGCTGCAATCTTTTGCTACATGTCAGTAAGTGTTGGCTCCATAAACAATTCATGCTTTAACTAGATGCTATATATGTATTTTAGTGTAAAAATGAATTATCAAAATCTATGCACCTAGAAAATCCAAACAACCTACATTTTGGGACGGAGGAAGTAGCTATTAATATCCAAATCAAAAATCACGGGCTATAAAACTATAAAACAGACACCACTGGCCAATGATAATGGCGCGGCAACGCCGCGCCCCGTCCTTTCTAGTTTCTTTCTAGTTTTATTCTTCGTTTTCACTACCTTTCAAAAAGAGAGATCTTCTTCTACTCGCTGCGCTAATGACATGTGGGTCATGGCCTCACGGGCTGATGGGAGCAGCTCAACTACCCAGGACCTGCCTGGCCTGGCCCCGCCCGTCAGACACAGACAAACAACCGGCCAACTACTGCTGATGCTACGGCAAGAATCCCCCACCGCCGCGGCCTCCGCCGGCGGCGGACGAGGAGGAGGAGGATGCGAGGACGGCCTCCAGGACGACGGCCTCGCACTTGAGGCACCGCTTCGGCGGCGCCGGGTCGTCCAGGACGATGGGGCGGCGGCAGGACGGGCAGGAGGAGTTGGAGCGCAGCCAGGTGTCGACGCACGCGACGTGGAACCCGTGCCCGCACTGCGGCATCACGCGCACCTCCTCCCGCTCGCCGAACTCCGCCAGGCAGATGGCGCACTCCGCCAGCAGCTCCTCCTCCTCCTCGCCCTCCGCCGCCGGCGCCGCGCCCCGCGCCGCCGCGGCCGCCGCCACCGCGTCCGCGTACGCCAGCTTCGGCAGCGCCTTCAGCTCCTTCTTCTTCAGCCCCTTGCTGGCGGCGGTCGCGGTCGCGGTCGTGGCCGTGGCCGTGGTGGCCACGCCCGCTCCGGCGCCCTGGTGCGCGTGGTGGTGGTGGTGCCCGCCGCCGTCGCCCGGGTTGCTCGAGGGCGACGCCGGGGCGCCGTCGGCCCCCGCGCCCCTGCTGCGCCGGGACCGGGCGCAGCGGGCGACGGCGGCGAGCCCCACGACGCAGATGAGCGCGCAGAGCAGGGCGGCGATGATCACCACGACATCGGAGTTCACGGCCGCGGGCGGGTCGGCGGCCGGGATGCCCGGGATGCGGTTCGGGTTCGGGATGGCGCCGCCGCCGCTGTCGCTGCTGCTCTGGAGAAGGCGCCGCGAATTCGACGGCCGGAGCATCGCCGGCGTCGGTCGCGCGCCGGTGGGTGAGGGGCGTTTCCGTAAAAACGGAGCCGCGAGAGGACGGAAAGGGAGGTCCCGGTCTTGGAGGTTGGGTTGGTTAATGACGGAGGGGGCAAGCGTCCGGGTGAAGCTTTCGGGTAGGGAGTGGGCTGCCGGACTGCCTCTGAGCTGTGGGCGGAAGGCGCATTTGACGATTATGCCCTTCGTGTTCCCCGCGGTGCAAGCTTCCTACAGTACACTGTTTAGCTATTGGAGGATGGAGGGTGGAAAAATCCAACTACATTTTTGGTCGTAGACTCCTAGCAACACACCCCATCCATTGGCTCTGCCCTCTCTACCAGTCTGGTATAACAAGGTCCGTGCAAATATGCACTTAATACAGGACTTTTAGATTTTTTATTTGGTGCTACTAGATTATATAAGCAACGATCAATTAGATAAGAGAAGAAAGATAGAGAAAGCATTTAGAGAACTTTGAAAAAGAAACTTTAGAGGTAATATATACTTCTATGTTGTGTATTAAGTACTACTAGTTGCAACGGTTTCCATTTATATTTAAGTATAGAATACAAAATACAAAGATATGTGTCTTCTGTTAGCTAGATGGATGTGAATGTGGACTTAGAGTTAACGACCATGGTTCGAATATCCATCTGTATATAGTTTTAGCTTTTATCATTTAAATGCGAGGAAGCACGACGAAGGTGGAAAACATGGAGCCGTGAAAACTAGTGCTTTATATAGTAGAGACTAGTACAATACATGTGCATTACGACAACACACCAATCATATTTTGTATGAAACGCGAGGGTCCAGTGGCAACTCAGTGTGATGGTCTCTCCCACAAAAAAAAATAAAGTGGACCCCAACAAAATCTAAAATTAAAGTGGACTTTTGACCCAACCAGATATTAAACTGCATATACTGCACTTTATCTTATCTAGAAACTTAAGAAAGATATGAGTTAAAAAGGAGACTTGACTTTTTTTATAGCTCGCCCGGTCGCTCGTCTTCCTTCTGCTAGCAAGATGGTACTATCCAGAAGTGATGCATTGCGTGTGACTTCGTGTTAGGCTTGGGTACTTTCTCATGGCCCACCTACAAGGTAACGACCCACGTCATTTCACAACGCACGATGATAGTGGAACCATGGAAGCTGCTTTTATAGAAGTAGAGAAAAAAGGACTATTAAGCATACATCAATATTGAACTTATTCTATGATTTAATCAATTATTATAAGGATAATATTATTAGATTAAAATTTATATATAGAGTACACACAATTATTTATCATATTTATGAACTTAACCATTAACTTTTAGCAGATTTCATTGTCGATCCACCATCAAATCTCAAGCCTTAGTATATCTCATTGTCTACTGGACCCCAAAATGATCAAGAGCCCATTCTAGTTTAGGATTAAGCTATCTAGACTGTAGTTTATGATGGCTCATGTGGCTCAACAGACGTAGGGCTTCAACTATTTATATGTTGTCAAACTCATTTTCACTGTCACTTCTTGTTTCCTTATTTTTTCTTCAAACTTGTTTTGTGCTTTGTTGGCAAAGTTCTTAAAATATTTATGCATTTTCGGTCTTATCTTGACGGAAAACATCCAAGTATATCTTGAATAATTATCTATTATCATGATATAATATCTTGAATAATTATCTATTATCATAATATAATAGAGGTTGCCTCCGACACTTACATAAGATATTGATCCAAATAAATCCATGTGTACAAGCTCTAGCAACCTTGATGTTGACATGGAAGTTATTGTTTGATGGCTTGACATGCACTACAAAGCTTTCCCTTTTCAAACACAACATCGTTCAAACCACTAATTATGTATTTCTTCAATAGTTTATTGAGTATACTCATTCCCACGTGAGCAAAACTTCTATGCCATAGCCACCTAAGTGACGACTTGGTGAACATGCATGTTTTTAAATTTGCATCTTCGAACGTGAAATCCACTAGATATAAGTCGTTTTATTTAAAGCATTCGAATATGACTTGATCATTATCCTTCTTTGACACAACAACTTCCCGTGTTTCATGTAAAGACTCAAATTTGAAGCTACACTATCTAAATACTACCCGTATTTCGTATCCGTTCGAGTATGAAAATATTTAAATCCGTACGGAAGAAATGATTATTTGCATTCTCCGTATCACGTACAGACGTACCCAACCCACGTTTTTCACCCAAAATCCACGAGCACCTCCCCCATCGTCCTCACGGACCTCACGCGCCCTGCCCCTCTCGCTCTCCGCCTCCCCGCCCCACACCCATCGCCACCCACCAGCACCTCCGGCGGCCCCCACCCCCGCCTCCTCCCCGCGTGTCCGCGGTCTGCACCCGGCGTCCCTCGCGGCGTTGACGCGCGAACGTCCCGTCGCCCGGTGGTGAGCTCCCTTCTCTGATCTAATCTCGTCCACACGACTCTGCATCTGTCGTTCGGTTGGATTTCGTCTCTGTCGCTGGAGAAACTGGATCTTCTTCGGCAGGGTCAGCGGAGGACGGGTTCTCCTCCCGTTCGGGCTGCCGCATAGGTCTTCGAACATCGGAAATGGCGTCGTTTGGTCATCTCTTTTGCTCCCAACCAAAACATCAGAATAACGTTTTCCCGTTTCTCTCCTGTCGTTGATGTTTCGGATGCCCCTCCTGTTTCTTTAATTTCATTCCACTAATGCTCGAGACCTCATAATGGATGCTGGATTGAGATAAATGGATTTTAAGTTTCCAAGAAAAGAAATCGACTCCCCCTGCTCTAAGCCTCTAACCATTCTTCTGGCACAGGGACGGTATCCAGTGTGAAAGTTGCGCCTCTGTTTCTAAAATGCTTTCGTTTCCTGTGTTGTTCCTAACCACCAACAGAGTAACGGAGAGACCGAACCATGAGCGGAGGGGTGGAACCGGAGACCCCGCCGGGTAGCAGCAGCAGGAGCGGGGGCAGCAGGAGCGTCGGTGGCAAGCCGCCACGCCACCACCTCACGTCTATCCGCCACTGCGCCAGCATCGCCCGCATCGCCGCCGCCTCCGCCGGATTCGTAAGCAAGCTCGCTGCCAGCCCAGCCATTTGTCCATCTGTCTCCAACACGAATTTTGACGTTTGTCCTTTTGTTCTCCTGCTGCAGGGGCTGGATTCGGGGACGCTCAGCTTGATCTCACCTACCGCAGACATCCATCCGGGCTTCTTGCCTGTGTTCAGGTCGGGGAGTTTCGCTGATATTGGACCCAAAACGTACATGGAGGACGAACATGTCTGTGTGGACAACCTGGTTGAGCACCTCGGGTTCTATGGCCCGGGCATCCCTGCACCGGGTGCTTTCTATGGGGTGAGTTGGAATTGCATCTGTCATCATACCTAAGTGAGGACTAACTGCTTTTGTTAAATAGTATTTAACAATGCCTAGTTTTTATAGATCTATGATTTGTTCTTTTGTGAGTGGCAATAATGTTGCTATGATAGCTTCTAGGCTTACTAGTTTAATATGCCTGGAGATGAATGAATAGTCATCTAGTGTATTCATGAATCATGGTGGTAGAAATGATTGAACTCAAGAGGAATCGGTTCCACATGGTCAATGATAAATGCCTTTGATCGAAAAAGAAGAAAACCCAGATGATAAATGTTTTTCTTCCTATTCTGGACCTTTAAGTACTGCACACTACAGATGGGAATTTTGCGTGAGAAATAAATGTCTTGCTCTTTTGCCATCTCACTTTGCAGATTTT
Source organism: Zea mays (assembly GCF_902167145.1). Taxonomy (NCBI): domain Eukaryota; kingdom Viridiplantae; phylum Streptophyta; class Magnoliopsida; order Poales; family Poaceae; genus Zea; species Zea mays. Next base: position 131,602,080 of record NC_050104.1, read on the forward strand.
TACTGTTTTGTTTATGAAAAAACTAGGTGTTTGATGGCCATGGTGGCACTGATGCTGCCTGTTTTGTCCGGAAAAATATACTGAAGTTCATAACCGAAGATTGCCACTTCCCCAACAGCATCGAGAAGGCAATCAGAAGCGCTTTTGTAAAGGCCGACAATGCAATTGCGGATTCCCATTCTCTTGACCGGAATTCTGGGACCACAGCATTGACGGTCCTTATATTTGGCAGGTAAATTCTCATGTTAATTCATCAATATGTATGCTTTAGAAATTTATTGACACTTCAACGTATAGGTCAATATTATTATGTTGCTATATAAGTATAGTCCTAATATTTGCTGATAACATAATAAATTTAGTGGTCCAAAGGATTTGGTGTGGTGAAGATGAGTAGAATATTTGAAGCTATAACATTTTTCTGTACCTTTTTACTTTTTTGTTACATGAAATTACTTAGTTGATGACAAGTTTGGTTTCCATGAGAAACTTTTTAGTTAAAGCACTATTCATGGATTTATGAATCACTAGGGGCACCTTCTTTCATTTTACCTTTATGAGTTCTGTTCTCAGGAGAAACTTTTAGTTAAAGCCCTGTTCATGTTACCTTTATCTGACAGTCGCTTCACATTTACTGCCTCAACCAGTGGCGGAGCCAGAATTTCCAACTTGGGTATTCCCACCCCCAAAACAAAGAAAAGTTCAACCTAATATTCATAATATAGTTTATAGGGAACTTATAAAATACTTAGAGCTTTGATTTTACTTTAACTTTGCTATCCTTTATGGCTTGGAAGTGGTTGATGATGTCGCTCAGAATGCCCGCTTAGTAAAATTGGCCAGGTTGTATTTTGAAGGCAGTAAATTAGAAATTAACTGAATTAGTGAATTAAAAATCAACTTGATCTAGTGAATCATTGAATCCTCACGTTTGTTGAATCACTGTATCCTCAACCTCAACTAAATTAGTGAATCACAATCACTAAACCAGCTTGTCCAGCTAGGGATCTGTGACCGCCCCTCAGCCACTCATGCATCCCCCTGCGCCCTCTATTAGTCATGGCCCTCCGGTTGCCATGACACCAGCGGCCATTGCCCCTCTACCCCTGATGGCTAGCTGCCTAGGCATGGAGCACCCATCCTGGAGCCCCACCAGCCACTCGCCAAGAGCCCCGCCACTGCCCGATACTAGGGACTAGAGTTAGGGATGGATGTTGTTTGGCCTTGGCAGATTGGGGAATCGTCACTGAATGGAGAATTGGAGGTGGTCGGGGTTGTGGGTCTGAGTTGGGAGAAGGCTGGAAGGGTGAGCTGGCATGTCACATGTGGACTAAGTGTGGGCCTTGGGGGTCGGTCTGACGGTTTGGGTCTGGAGAAGGGAGGCCGACTTTAGTGGCTCCATGGCTCAATTTTTTTAGTTGGAAAAACAGAGAACAAGTCAAATATTCATTGTACATAATACATATGAGTATACATACATATATACATAATGTTGCAAAAATGTTGGGTATGCCTGGGAATGCCCAGGAATCATTGTAGCTCCGCCCATGCCTCAACCTCCAATATTACATCTGTACCTAAAAGGTTCATTGCTGGTTCAAACTGTTCTTGAAGCTTCATTACCTGGTTGATAAATTCGAACATTACAGCCTGTACTATGGCATCTCAAAGTATGCACTATGGCATCTCAATGTATGCACTCACCAACCTCATTAAAATGGTGCAGGACACTGCTTGTTGCGAATGCCGGTGACTGTCGAGCTGTATTAGGAAAGCGAGGCCGAGCTGTTGAACTCTCTAGAGACCACAAACCCAGCTGCATAGTTGAAAGGCTCAGAATCGAAAACCTGGGTGGTACCGTCTTTGATGGCTACCTCAACGGTCAGCTGGCTGTAGCAAGGGCAATCGGTGATTGGCACATGAAAGGCTCCAAGGGCTCTGTATGCCCTCTTACACCAGAACCTGAGTTTAGGGAGGTTAGGCTTACTGAGGAAGATGAGTTCTTGATAATAGGCTGTGATGGCCTTTGGGATGTGATGAGCAGCCAGTTTGCTGTTTCCATGGTCAGGAAAGAGCTGATGGAACACAATGATCCACAACGGTGCTCGCGAGAGCTTGTCCACGAAGCGCTTAGGCGCGACTGCTGTGATAACCTAACCGTAGTTGTTGTGTGCTTCTCAGCGGACCCACCCCCTCAAATCGAGATCCCAAGATTCCGAGTACGAAGAAGCATCTCAATGGAAGGGCTTCATAGGCTGAGGGGTGCTCTTGACAGTAATATCTGAAGCTTAAAAGTGTCCCTTCGGCTGTAACTTCTGTCGTCGTTGGTATGTTGAAGTTTTGCTCCACCCATTGGTGTTTTGAGATAGTCTCAGAATAAGTTTTGTAGAATTATTTTGGAAGAAATTTTGTTGAGGTGTAGGCTAATTAATCTTTTTTTTGTTGAGGCAGTGATTTATATGTACCGGTCACCATTTGATTGTTGGATGCTCACGATGTAATCGAGCAATTAACCGACATTGTTCTGGTACGAATGAGAGTTATAGGAGTTGATCATTTTTTTCTCTGGTTCAGAATTCCACTTGTATGATTGGATGAGCTCCCTGTTTATTATGAAAACTAAAAGATAATGATGTCATTATGGGATGAATCATGTGTATGGCTTGGTACAGATTTTGTCCATCTTTGTGCATATTGGCAAACTTATAAAAATTAATCCTTGCAGCCCCTACGTAAAGTGAAACCCATGCGTGAAACCCATGTGAGGACCAAGACCAAGTAACTCCATAGATAGTTATAGGCCTTCTCTATACGCAGGCGGTGCTCTGCTTTCTCCATGCTCAAGTTGTTCTCTTCCATCTCCACTACTAAGCTTTCGATTGAAACGCTACAAGTCTCGTCCCTCCAATACACAATGGCGGTCACACCATAAACACAGAGTGATCTCGCATTACTCGGTATAATTACAATGATGCACATAAGCGTCGAGGGCTTTAAGATGTCTATTCATCACTTCTCTCACTAGGGACATATAACAAGCATTGTAACAATGGTCTAACTAACCTAAGCACTTTATGAAACACCTATAATAATCATCGAGTGATTTTATTAAACACTTGGATGTCAAAGAGCTCTAAGATGGAGTCCTGACTCACTTGAATTGTTCCTTAGCTCTCACACGACCTGAGAAATGGTCGTTTGGCGGTGCAAAAGAGTCAATGAAAGTGTGGCAGACTTTTCTGCGCGTCATCGCTCGACACGTCTAGTGCCATCTATGTGTACTAGCCGTTAACGACCGTTGAGCCTCTAGGTATTCGGTGTGTCACCATTGTTAACATCGGCCATGTGCAGTGTCTTATACTCGGCTCGGGTGCATTTTGCACCCTCTTTGAGTGTTATATCCGGTACAACATTCGATGTGCCACCGGACACGTTCGGTGTTGTAGTCGCCTGGGAACGCCCTGCAAAGCTCTTTGTGCTCCTTGTCCGGTTCACACCGAGGCATCTAGTGCACTTGTCTTTAGCCTAGTCTTTAGTCGAGACACGTCTCATGTCCAGTGTGCCACCCGACACGTTCGGTGCACTTTGTGCGATTGTTTCTCTGTGTTTATTTGCTTGAGCGTTTTTTGTCTTGTGTCTTGGACTCTTGCATAATCTTCATGTATCTTCAATGAGTCTTCTAATGTCTTGCTTGGAGGTGTTAATCTCCTTAATCACCTCGTTGAATTCATCCAAATCCATGTTGTATCCTTTGAACTATAAATATAAACACTAGCAAACAAATTAGTCTAAATGATTATGACCTTCATTCAAATCAGTTGAGGTCCATTTTCTTTACAACGTGAGGCAGAATGATAACAGAACACCCAACTTGTATATGTTGCCTTCTCCATCATAAAAGATACACACAATTTTAGCCATGATGGTTATTTTAATCGGTAGTGTTGAGCATCAAATTGAGCGCGGACGGTCCGGCCCTGAGGCCAGACGGTCCGCGGTCCGGACGGTCCGCGCCTGTGGGCCGGACGGTCCGCGCGTGCGCAGAACAGATTAGGGTTCCGAGTTTTGTGCTACGGTTGTTAGCTAACATCATGGGATAAGCTCGGAAATTAGTTTGTAAAGGGTCCAGCCCCCCTCCTCTATAAATAGAGAGGTATACGACCGATTTGTAATCATCAACAATCGAATCAATACAACTTTTATTCGCATTTTATCCTAGGAGTAGTTCTAGTTTAGCCCTAGTTTAGCCTTCCAATCCCCAAATTCTCCGCCTCTCTTCGACTCTACGTCGATTAGAGGAGTCTAGGTCGGCCGACCCGAGCCTAGACACCACCTAGGATCTCTCCTCCCCGACGGGGTCCCTCCCGGGAGCGAGATCCAGGCGCCGTCGGCGGTCTTCCGCCGCCCCTGCGCACGCGCGGACCGTCCGGCCCTAGGGCGCGGACCGTCCGGCCGTCAGGCAGGGAAACCGAGCTCCTGCACTAGGTCGCGGACCATCCGGCCCTGCGCCGCGGACCGTCCGCGCCTGACCAGAGAGCACCGCCGCCTCGCGCCAGGTCGCGGACCGTCCGGCCCTGGGCCGCGGACCGTCCGCGCCTGACCAGAGAGCACCGCCGCTGGTTCTCTTGAGTAATTGGCGCATCCAAAAAGGCGTCAACATACTTTTTGGCGACTCCGCTGGGGACAACACATATAGACCTATCAAATCGGCCCTCAATGGCCGGTTCAAAAGATAGCTCTGAGGTTTCCACCAGCAATATCATCACACCGACATGGGAAGCCTTGCCAGCTGAAGAACAACTTCTGTTCGAGGAACGCCAGGAGCAGCTGATCCAAGAAGCAAAGGCGAAGTTCCTGGCTGACTTCAAAGTGGACAGGAACAACAAAGTCGTTCGGCAACGGGCGACAGATCTGGCTTCGCTCCGACCTACTACGATTACCCCAAATGTAAGTAGCACCAACGAACTCCAATCTCTTAAAGCTTACATAGACGAACAGCGAGAACAGATGCAAAATATCATAGGGGTTATGCAAAACGATTGTAGGAGACTAGTACGTGCATTTGATAAATCTAGTATAGCAAATTTTCCTTCACACGAGGTTGAATTAGGAGATAATACACGTAATACATCGGCTAAAGGTTGTCACGACCAGTCACAACCCCCTTATGGGATGCCGATGGACACGTACCCTGAGCAAACGCAAATCGGCAGTAAACCAGCCGATCTACACATGTCCGGACCGTCCGCTCGCGAGCGCGGACCGTCCGGGTCAGCCACAGTCGGGCCCATTTTTAATGAGTTACCTAGACACGCACCCGAGCCACCACATAGGGCACCGAATTTAAACTATCCAGTCGGACGGTCCGCATACAACGACGGACGGTCCGCATATAATCACGGACGGTCCGGGTACGTATCCGGACAGTCCGCGCATGAGTCTTTTGAGGGGGATTATTACCTGAATCCTCGCCCGTCCCAACAACACTTCCCATCACATTATGCAATGCACCAGCCCATTAATTCAGGATCCAGAGCCCAGGAAAGCTTCCCGGCCCCACCTAGAAGGCCGGAAAGAAACGATCAAACATATGAGCCATATAGCGCAAATGGAAATGCACCACGTAGCTCAAACCAATGGGGGGAACGACAACATACTAACATGCAACCAACCCCACCTATGTTTGACCAGAGAGCCGGTGGTCTTGCACCGGCTGCCATTGGTATAGTGAGGGAAGAAATAGCCGGGGCGTTCCGAGATAAGCTCGGAGTAAGCATGATCCCTGGGGGGCAATCATATCGGAAGCCTTATGACAACCGATTTGATCACCACCCCTACCCACAGGGAACTAGAATACCCGAGTTTGCAAAGTTTTCGGGTGACCAAGGAAAGAGCACGCGTGAGCACATAGGCCAGTTCCTAGCACAATTAGGAGAATTGGCTGATACCGAAGCATTCCGTGTGCGTTTATTTTCATTATCCTTAACAGGGACTGCATTCACATGGTATGCCACGCTCCCTCCTAATTCCATTTTGTCATGGGGAGACTTAGAGCAAAAATTTCATGAACACTTCTTCTCTGGTGATTATGAGCTAGATTTAGTAGACTTAGTGACCCTACGACAAGAAAAGGATGAATCGGTTAGTGATTATATCCGGAGATTCCAGGATACGAGAAACCGATGCTTTCAAATTCATCTAACAGATAAACAACTGGCGGGAATAGCCTTTGATGGATTGCGCTATTATTTAAAAGAGAGATTAGAAGGCATCCAGTTCTTTACTCTAGCACAATTACATCAGAGAGCTTCGGCTTGTGAAAGCCGAAGCAAAGAACTAGTCAGAACGGTTCATCATAATGTCCCTATAGTAGAACACAATCAAAGTAGTTCGGACGATGAACCAAAGAAAGTTTACACTGCCGAAATAGTTTGGCCCGAGCAGGCCAAATCTTCGGCTTGCTACTCCTTGCAGTCAGTTCAAAAGGAACGACAAGAGGAGGTTAAGTTTACATTTAATGTCGGCAAATGTGATAAGATATTCGATGAATTACTAAAAAATGGTAACATTAAAATTGATTATATCGTTCCACCTGCCGACGAACTAAAGCGTCGCGCATACTGCAAGTGGCACAACTCATTTTCACATGCCACTAATGATTGTAATGTGTTCCGACGACAAATTCAATCGGCCATTAATGAGGGACGATTGAAATTTCAGGAGGACACGGAGCCCTTCCCAATGAATGTGATCGACTTTAATGGCAAAAAGGTCCTAATTCGGCCCAACACAGCCGATAAGGGCAAAGACAAAGAAGTCATCATCGGCAACGCACGGGAGGCCGATGGAAACAACAAAATTTCTTGCAGAAAAGTGATGGTCGAGAAGACTCCTGATGGAGGGGAGACACTGAAGGTAACCATCACAAACTCCAGCGCTGGGGGGCAAGCACAGACAAGGGGATATGCGCGAGAACCCATACTACGCATCGCAGACGGTCCGGTGTCTAGGCGCGGACGGTCCGTAACATCACCGGACGGTCCGAAGCGTTCCGACGGACGGTCCGGCAACGTCAAAGAGCCGCGGCAACCACGTACCTTCAAACCACGACGACCAGAAATAGGTACGTGGAAAACTAACACATTCAAGGCAACTGGTCGGTTGGTAAAATCTAGCCCGACCTTTGATCAATTATTGTCTAAATATGTGAAAAAGAAGGCTGGCTCCAGTGACCGGCCACCAAAGGGACCTCGCTTACCCACCCAGGAGCGACGGCAGGTTAGGCCGATTGGACCACCACACCAATCGGAAAGGACGGAAGGTCATAATGTTCAATTAAGACCTAACGTACCTGCATGGACACCTCCACCACCATATCCACCTATGCCATATCCATACACATACATACCTCCACCATATGTCCCAAATCAAATGTGGGGCATGCCACCATATCCATTTGGGATGCCACAGTACCCCGCTTGGGGGGCACCCCAAACATCTGTATTCAATAGGTTGACACCTCCAGTACAAGACCGATTGAGAGCCCCTCAATCTGGTCCACGAGCACAGGCCCAGCAAGATTGCCGAACAACTCAGCCCCAAAGGCTGACTAATCCGGCAGGGGGACATACAGCTATAACCTCCAACAGTACGAAAAAGGGAGAGGTCATTAAAATAGGAGCGACAGATGTCGTCGTACAACAAAATAACGAAGGGCCGATGATTTTTGGTGAATCGGCCAACACAAACAAAAAAGAAAGTACGACTGTCAATAAAATAGCCGATCCAAAATACTCCATGCCCCGATGGTGTCCATCGGGATTGACACGATCGCAAAAGCGAAAATTACAGCGCCTCAGAGCAAAGGAGAATCAGGAAAAAGAGGCAGAAAGAATATTCAATGACACGCATCCGCAGTATCCGCCACCGCAAAAGAGATGGAGACCAAAGGCCGTTGAGAAAAGTCAAACGGCCACAAAGATAGTAAATAAAACAACAACTGTGCATCTCTCTGCAGGTATGGTAGACTGTCCGGCTATAAAGGCCGGATCATCTGCACAGGACGCGGACCATCCGACCCCTGAGGCCGAACCATCCGCACTACACCAAGACACCTCCGACGACGTACCGACAGACGACCTGCAAGGAGAAGACCTGGTCGACTACGGAGCTACGCCAGAACACTTAGAGAAATAGGAAGGCAAGGTGACGAATTGGTCAGGACCAGTATGACGCTCGGCGATGTTGGGACTGACAGTTCGATCAAATCTAAAGGGATCACGTCCGTTGAGTCAACCATCGAGACCAAGGCCACTGCGTACCATCCTAGTAAGTGGCAAGATGCCTAAGAAAACCGATGTGATAACATCGAGTTAGTTGCTTTTGGTTCGCTCAGCTCCACCAAAAGGCAGGGGGGCATATGTTGAGCACCAAATTGAGCGCGGACGGTCCGGCCCTGAGGCCGGACGGTCCGCGGTCCGGACGGTCCGCGCCTGTGGGCCGGACGGTCCGCGCGTGCGTAGAACAGATTAGGGTTCCGAGTTTTGTGCTACGGTTGTTAGCTAACATCATGGGATAAGCTCGGAAATTAGTTTGTAAAGGGTCCAGCCCCCCTCCTCTATAAATAGAGAGGTATACGGCCGATTTGTAATCATCAACAATCGAATCAATACAACTTTTATTCGCATTTTATCCTAGGAGTAGTTCTAGTTTAGCCCTAGTTTAGCCTTCCAATCCCCAAATTCTCCGCCTCTCTTCGACTCTACGTCGATTAGAGGAGTCTAGGTCGGCCGGCCCGAGCCTAGACACCACCTAGGATCTCTCCTCCCCGACGGGGTCCCTCCCGGGAGCGAGATCCAGGCGCCGTCGGCGGTCTTCCGCCGCCCCTGCGCACGCGCGGACCGTCCGGCCCTAGGGCGCGGACCGTCCGGCCGTCAGGCAGGGAAACCGAGCTCCTGCACCAGGTCGCGGACCGTCCGGCCCTGCGCCGCGGACCGTCCGCGCCTGACCAGAGAGCACCGCCGCCTCGCGCCAGGTCGCGGACCGTCCGGCCCTGGGCCGCGGACCGTCCGCGCCTGACCAGAGAGCACCGCCGCTGGTTCTCTTGAGTAATTGGCGCATCCAAAAAGGCGTCAACAGGTAGGAACAAGTTGTGCGAGTGGTCAAGAGTGAAAACGAACTAATCGTATACCCTGATGGTGGTTTTAGCCAATAGGGGCAAACAAGTTGTGTGGCTATATGAACAACTATCTTATCCATCCCAATCCGTGCTACAACCAAAGCAAAATTAGATTCTCCACTAAGCATATTTCCTATATGTAAACCATCCGGATCAAAGCTGTGTATGACCCAGACTTTGATACCACTGTAGAGAAACGTGTACGCTATGTACCAGCGTATTTACCGCGTTCAATCAAGAGAGCATACGAGTAGAGGATCATGGACCATTACCACTAGACACGGCACAAAATAATTGGAAGAAATACACGTCGATATAAATCAGATAGCAAACAATCTTTCTACTGCTCTGTCATGCATGGTTTTGCATCGTCCATCATGTTTATTTCCCATTGTTGCAGCTTACGATATCTGTGTGTATCTGGCACCTATGTTTATGACAGAGAAACTCACCATGTTTATTCTATTGACATTCATTTTCATGCAAATTACATAACGTATGCTAGAACCAAATGCAAATTACTGCTAATAAACATGTTGCATAACGTACTCTCTGCCGCTGCGGTCGCCGTGCCTCTCGCGTCCATTGATGCGATGTGAATCATCGATGCAGAGACTAGACATCCCTTTTCTCGCGCCGCAACATGTTATTGGTTATTGATCTACTGGTCATGTACTCATGTCATTTAGATGTAAGGTCAGATTTGTTCATTTGTACGTATTATTTAGGTGCCGTGAATGTGAAGCGAATGTCTCTGTATGCGTGTGAGTTGGGTGCCGTAGTTCTGATGAGCGCATGTGGATATATACTATGTATATATGACACGACACAAAACTTCAGTACAGCGATGGATTATATTTATACCGGTTTGGAATCAGAATGCAGCATCCTGTTTTTTTTTGGATTGATTGATCCTGCATGCATGGCCGTGTGTTGGGGGAATCTGAGCGTCAATCACTGTGATGAGTATCAGTGGTGGTGCTTTCTGTGAAGGCACGGACGGTCCGCAACGGGAAACTGGACGGTCCGTGACCTGGCGCAGAGGATACGGTTTCTGTCTGACCAGACGAACGGACGGTCCGCACGTGCGCAGGGACAACGGAGTTCGCCGAACAGTACCTGGATCTTGCTCTCCGGAGAGACCCGTCGAGGAAGAGAAATCCTAGGATTTGTCTTGAAATCAGTAGGCCACCTAAGACGCCTCTAAACGAGAGAGGTGAAGATTAGAGAGAGAAAACTATGTTACTGTCTACTCCTAGGGGAAAAGGTAAATAACAGAAGATAATTTGATTATTGATTCGATTGTTGGTTCTTCAATCGGTCGTACCCCTCAAATATATAAGGGGGGTCTAGATCCATTCCAAAACGTTCTCCAACAGCTCCCACGGGATTAAAGGGCTAAACACACGAGGAGATAGAAATTTTAACCGCTTGATTTGATCTATTCGTGGACCGTCTGCACCTATGGGCGGACCATCCACGGGCCGGACCATTTAGCCGTGCTCAGTGTCACAAATGGAGCTCAACACATGCCCTCCTGCCTTTAGGAGAAGCTGAGCGAACCAAAAGCACTGACACAGGCCGGAACCGACTCGAAATGTTCACATCGGTTCTCTTAAGCATCTGCCACATACTAGATGACGTTAACAGAAAATCACGTCAACGTCTGCACAGTCATGGCTCGCCCGAGGTCTCCCCCAGGATGGCCTCGCGCGAGCGTGACTGTGTCTCCCGTCCGAGGGTGGCCTCAAGCGACAAACATAGAACCATGATGTACTATAGATCTATATCTATGTTTACAGTACATCAACAGATTATGAAGTCTATTTCAGGTTGAATGAGGTTTATCCTCGGACGAGTGATATTTGTCGTTTCATATTTATGTTTTATATAAATTTTTACTCTCGACACAATGCATTGTCACATACCGATTCAAATTCAAATATATGTGCGATTCTGTGCTCATATTGTGCGATTCTGCGCTCATATGGCACCTATGTTTATGACAGTGAAACTCACAATGTTTATTCTATTGACATTCATTTTCATGCAAATTACATAACGTATGCTAGAACCAAATGCAAATTACTGCTAATAAACATCCTGCGTAAGCGCAATGGCGCACCATTTACCAATAGCTGTAACGGTGCAAGTAAGTAATAGTTGGAGCGTTATGTTTCTCTCCTCTCTTCCCACCGTACAGGATCATATATATACACATGCCTCTAGAACGGCTTCAATATATAGTTCCACCACATTACTTCCATATATTTCCCTTGGATTGGATCGTCGGCGCCAAAACGAATAATAATCCGGCAATGGAGTCTTCACGAGGGAAGCTGTCTGCCGCCGGCGTCCTCCTGCTAATGACGCTCCTCATGGTGGCCGCCATGCGGGCGGTTGAGGCACGAGACTGCCTGACGCAGAGTACCCGGTTACCGGGGCATCTGTGCGTGCGGTCGGACTACTGCGCGATCGGGTGCAGGGCGGAGGGCAAGGGCTACACGGGCGGCAGGTGCCTTATCTCTCCCATCCCGCTCGACGGGATTCTCTGCTACTGCGTCAAGCCTTGCACATCCACCACGACAAAATGATGAGACAAGACAAGAGCGGTGGGTGCAATGCAGGCTGACCGGGGGTTATCAGTTATATATGGACATCCTACCGTGTCTGTTAATAACTTGTAAATGTCTTGGGAAAGTTTGTGGTGATAAGTTTTAAATGTCTTGGAATAAAGTGGGTTCTATACAGACTTCTACTCGTTAAGTTGTTGGATTACTACTACTGCTGTTTTTTATTTGAGGAATTACTGCTTTGTTTTTGCTCGATATTGTTGAGAATCGGCTTATGCACAGCTGATCGCTACATCCATTTTTTCCGTTTCTGATATCAAGAGAGAGAGAGAGAGACAGAGAGGTAGATGTTGTACATAGATCATATAGTAAATTGATTTAGCCGAAGACTTCGACACACAAAAGATGGTGTGCGGCATCTATAGCAATAATCATCATCGTAGGTATGACTAGCACCGGAACTAGACACTAGATTTGTCATCTAAGGGCTTGTTCATTAGGAGTAAGGATACCTGAGAGGATTTGATAGACTAAAATCATCTTGATATTCAATTTTGAATAGCAATTAGCCCCTCCATTTCGATATCCCAAACTAGCCCTAAATAATAAATAGCAAATAGTACTTACTAGACCAGTTGCATGACACTCTAGAGCCTAGAGCGGGTTGGCGTCAACGTCTCGTCTAAACCATATATAATAGTCCAGAACCCACGTCATACCAAAATATATAGAGAGAGAGCTCCATTGAAAAGACACCTTGCTTACTACCACACTTTTAGGTTTCCAACAGTTTCTTTAGCCAACACATGTACTAGAGCCAAAGCCAAGAGTATAAAACTGTAGAGCTTAGAGCGAGTTGTCCACACCGTATACACTACTTTGCCAACGAGTAGATGGTCGACGTAGTGATCTACTTCAACGGACCGTGGCAATGAAGGTGCATGGTCGAAATAACATGGATGATCAAGGTCAAGACACACTGGTAGAGAGATCGACATCCAAGTTGCGTCGACAGGCCGATGGGGTAGGATCAAGTAGACAGTGGCGTAGCTAGAATTTTAACTATAGATGGTTTAGGCTAATTTTTCTAACAATATATAAGTGAAACACCTCAATATGTAAATAAAAAAATTACAAAATAAAATACGATTGAATAAAAAAATCTTACAATCATCTAACACGTTAAAAGTAAAAGTGCAAAAAAATATCTTACTAATAATGATAGTTTAAAAAGAATATAATTCTACATTTTTATCGATGCATATTTCTGAAAAAACAGATGCAATATCTTCACTTCTCTTCATGCTTCAACAGACATGCTTCAACAGACGTACAATACAGTTATACAATATTTAAAATTAGTATTACATGTGGTCATCTTAATAGTTTTATTGATCATTTTTTCTTGACTTGATCAACAACAAAACTATATGATATTTTGAATTATCATTTCAAATATCTAATGTTGTACAAAAATCATACCATTAGTTTTTTTAAAAAAAACTGACAATAGAAAGGTTAATGACCTGTTTGGTTGGGCTGTGGCTGTGAAAACGCGAAAGAAGTTGTTGTGAATTGTGAACTAACAAAAAAACTAAAAACCATCTGGTAGAAACCACTAAAAGATGCTAAAAGTGCCTCTCTATATATATTTGTACAGTTTCATCCGAAAAGCCACTAAAAATAGTCCAGAGATACTTTAACTTTGCACTACGAAAAAGCCGACTTTTAAAGAAGAAAAATCTGCTTTCCAATTCGGGCTATTTGGTTTGATTTTTGGCTTTTAGAATCCAAAAGCCAAAGCCAAACCAAAAATACCCTAAAGACATCAAGATAGGCTAATTAGCTTTTAGCTTTGCGCCTTATTACGAACTTCAACTTTGTGCCAAGAGTGTAGCATTACTCGTTGCCAGATTGCCAAGACGCAGGGGCGTACCACGTGGATGGTCCATATGGGCCTCGACATACCCTATAATACGTAGTGGTACTTGGTATAGTGGTGTAATTACTAAGTTTTAAACTTCGTAGTCAAGGTTTAGTCAAGGTTGGATACTTGATGATCCCTATTTTTTATATATTTTTTCGGGCACACCTTAAGTATGGCATCTAGGTACGCCGCTATCACGTCAAGTTACCTGCTCACTCATGCAGCGCTGCTAGATGTTAGATTGCCAGGGTCGCTGGAGGGCGTGTTTGGTTTGTTTCTCACACCAGCCTGGCTGCGTGAGCCAGGCCCATTGGATCCTAGCTATAGAGATGCGACCAATCTACTCATATCCATAGAGTCGGATCCAGATTGTTTTGAGAATCGTGCGAGTCTTGCTCTAAATCTACGTGCAATAACCAAACATAGATATTGCACGTGTAGAACCTGGCTCACAACAATCAAACAATAACTCTCTGCATCCTACGATATAAGTATGCGCAGATGCGGACAACCAAACATATCTTATATGTTTGCGTCACCGATGAAGACACCCGCCACAGCTGCCAACAACCTGTCTATAGCGGTATCGCTCGCCCCATCCATTGTTTTGGCCCTAGATACGGATATGGAGTATGGACTTAGCCAAACGTAGAATGGTCTATGGTCCACATGGACCACTATGGATGTGTTTGGTTGCCTGGCCCAACCCACAACCAGGCCCGTTTCGTACAGTATGGACTTAGCCAAACGTAGAATGGTCTATGGTCCTATGCTATGATGCCATTTCATTACCTCTTCTTATGACTTCAATTTTATAAATATCTTATCAATTGTATATAGACTATGGAAGTTGAGCAAGTTGTCGCTGGTAGTACCTCAAGGACTGCCATGCGCTGGACCCCTGTGATGTCAGGCTTTATCCTGAGGAAGTTTGCAGACTTGGTTGGGCAAGGAGTAAAAACAGATAAAGGGTTCAAGGAGGTCCATGTCAACTTTGTTGCCAAGGCACTGACTGAATTCAGTGGCCAAGAGGTCACAGGCACCCAGGTCTACAATCATTTGAGGAAGTGGCGTCAAAAATGGATTAGGGTTTGTAGGCTCAAGGACCTAAGCGGTGCTCATTGGGATGATAATACATTCACAATCATCCTTGATGATAAACATCTGCTGGGCCATACAAAAGTGTCGGCATTCGGACTCGGGGGGTCCATAAGCCAACCAGTAAATTTGTCACTGCGTGCCCCTGCCTAGATGGGTTGGCGCAAGATGGAACATAAGGGGAAAACGTGACTTGTATTATCTCGCGCCAGGGGTGTGCTCGTAGTAGGGGTTACAAGCGTCGCGAGAGAGAGAGAGAGAGAGAGAGAGAGAGAGAGAGAGAGAGAGAGAGAGAGCCTGTTCGTTAGCTCGTTCCCCCGCGTGACCCCCTTTCGCAGGAAGGCCCTGGACATCCCTTTTATAGATGCAAGGAGAGGGTCCAGATGTACAATGGGGGTGTAGCTATGCGCTAACGTGTCTGGCAGAGGAGTGCCTGAGCCCTGTGTACATGCCAACGTGGCTGTCGGAGAAGTGCTTGAGCCCTATGTACGCGATAACGTGGCCGTCGGAGAAGTGCCTGAGCCCTGTAGAAGCACAGTTGTCGATGCTGCTGGGATCCTGCTGACGTCTCCTTACTTCCGTAGGGGGCTGAGAACCACCGATGTCATGGACGTGCGCGGGGAACCATCATTACCTATTACCGGGGCGAGCCAGATGGGACGCCGGTCTTGTTCCCTCGTAGCCTGAGCTAGCTAGGGTAGGGTAATGATGTATCCCTTGTGGCGCGGTCGGTCCGAGCCCAAGGTCGGGCGAGGCGGAGACTTCTCCTGAGGCCGAGGCCGGGGTCGGGCGAGGACGCGATTCCTCCCAAGGCCAAGGTTGAGGCCGAGCCCTGGGGTCGGGCGAGGCGGAGACCTCCTTCCGAGGCCGAGGCCTGAGGTCGGGCGAGGCGGAGCTTCCTGTTGCACCCGAGGCTGAACTCGGCTGTTGTCAGTCTCACCCTGGTGGGTGGCACAACAGTCGGAGCGGGGCGAGCGACGCTGTTTTCCTATCAGGTCGGTCAGTGAAAGGGCGAAGTGACTGTGGTCACTTCGACCTTGCCGACTGAGGCACGCGTGTCAGGATAAGGTGTCAGGCGATCCCCGCATTAAATCTGCATGCGATACGGTCGGTTGGTGAGGTGATTTAGCCAAGGTTGTTTCACAACGAAGCCTGCCCGAGCTGGGCTTCGGGCGAGTCGAGGGTGCGCCCACCGCCTGAGGAGGCCCTCGGGCGAGGCGTGAATTCGTCCGGGACTATTGTTCCCGCCCGAGGCCGGGCTCGGGCGAGGCGAGATTGCGTCCCTTGGTAGACGAGGCCCTGACCTGAACAGCGCCCATCAGTCTTCGCGGTTTATGCTGAGGATGGTTACCAGCCGTGTTTTAGGAGTGTTGGGGGTACCCCTAATTACGGTACCCGACAGTAGCCCCCGAGCCTCAAAGGGAGTGTTGGTACTCGCTTGGAGGCTTTGCCGCATTTTTTGTGAGGGGACCGGCCTTTCTCGGTTATATTTTGTTCCGGTGGGTGCGTGCGAGCGCACCCGCCGGGTGTAGCCCCCGAGGCCTCAGAGGAGTGGTCTGACTCCTCTGAGGTCTTAATGCTTTTCGTGATGCCTCGACCGGCCTGGTTGTTCCCTCATGCGGCTTGGCCGTAGCCCGGGTGCATGGTCAGGTTCTGAATTTTTAGGCTGGTTTGTTGACGCTGTCAACAGTTTGGCCGTAGCCGGGTTGCGAGAGCAGCCCCCGAGCCTCTGCACGGAGCGAGAGGACGATCAAGGACTATCTCGACTTTTATCATACGCCCCTTCGTCGCCTTTTTGCAAGGATGAAGGGGGGGGGGGGAAAGCGCCATGTTGCCCTCTAAGGGCGCCGAACATGGTGTTTCCAGTGAGTTGCTAACGGGTGATCCGAGTGGACGCCCGTGCCCCATTCGATAAGGGTTGGCTAGTGGCCCAGAGGCGCGCTCCAAAAGTACCTGCAGGTGATTTGCCGGACCCGGACCCATTCGATAGGGTCCGAGGGCTCAATGCCTCCCTCTGGTGGGATTCCGTTACAAAATCGCTCCTGCTGGTCTCAGAAATGTCCTAGGGTACCTCGGGAGCGTAGCCCGAGCCTCGGCCATGTAACAGACGTACCTAGAGTCATCCCTCACTCTGCGTGCTCTGGGGCGGCTGTCGAACCCTTCCGAGGGGCCAGCCTTCGAACCCCTGATCAGTAGTGGGCATGGAGCCCGAGTGCTCTGGGGCGGCTGTCGAACCCTTCCGAGGGGTCAGCCTTCAAACCCCTAATCAGTAATGGGCTTGGAGCCCGAGTGCTCTGGGCGGCTGTCGAACCCTTCCGAGGGGCCAGCCTTCGAACCCCTGATCAGTAGGAGGGCTCGGGGCCCGCTTCCTTCGCTGAGAAGGATCCCTTTTGAAATATCCCCTTTCCCAGTCCCTGTAGCAAGAGAGAGAAAGGGGAAGAGGAAAAGGATATGAATTTAAATAGTGTGGTGCACCTTTTTTGACGCGGTCATCATGGCGGAGGTGAAACGACGCCCTCTTCGCCTGCCAAAGGTGTCGCTTGCCCTGCCGAGGAGTTAATGCGACGGGACGGGCGGTTCGCGGGGCGGCCGTCGCGCGTGCGCGAGTCGTTCGAGGAACGGAACACGTGCGCGTCGTCTTCATGCCGTGGGAGAGGGCTCTCCTGCCGCTTCATGAGAGGACGCGAGCCTGCAGGCGATTTGACCGCTGTTTCCGCCCGTCTGCTGCTGCAATTACTGTCGACCCACTTTTGGCCATATCAACTGTCGCGCCTCCTCTTGCGGCTGACTGACCCATGATCGTTGCACCCAATTGGCACTATTGTGTCACGCGCAGGGCTGCCTCGAGTCACAGCACTGGTTCCGCAGTCGAGAAGACACGACATTGGTGCAAGTGGCAGTGCGGTTTCTTGCACGTAGTAACCGGCACGCCGGTTACATGACGTGTGGGCCCGGGCTTCCATGCTGGACCGCCAGATGCGACGAAGCCGAAAGGGTGCACCATCGCAGTGAGGTTGCACGCCACTTGCATGGCGGTCCGCCCTTTCGACCGCTGGTTTCGGCGAGGATGGAGGGGTGCTTATAACCGTGGGGCGGTTACATGCTCCGCATGCGGCGGTTTGCCTTCTTCGCGTTTTGGGTCAGCTCGCATGACGTGTGGGACCTAGCCCTCGTGTCGTAGGGGGAGGACCCTGGAGCACGTCGGTGGAGACTTTGCCCGTGACGCTTGAGGATGCGGGTGGGGCGAGCCGTCTTTAAAAAGGGATCGATCCCCCGGGCAGTAGCCATGCCTTCGCACTCCCCTCATACATCGCAGCCTTCCACCTTTCGAGCCCCCAGATGGGGAGCACCCGCGTTGCCCTCCTATTGCTGTTGTCGGAGGAGCGCGACCTCGCGGGGGTTGGAGCTCTTCAGCCATCGCTCGGCTTCAAGGATTTTCATCATGCAGCCCGGCTGCAGTCCCTCACCAATGGTCATCCAGGATGATGACCACCAGCTTGGTGGTGGGGAGAAGCAAGCCGGGCTGCAGCCTCTGCCCCGCCCTAAGCTTCAAGGATCTTCATCATCCGTGCTGGGGATGAGGGCAGGGCGAGTTGGGGCCTACCTCCGTGTGGGCCGGCGACCCGCCTTTTCCTCCAGCATTCGGGGGAGAGGGGCATCCTCCAGCTGTGCGGAGGAAGGCGAACTGCTGATGCCTGGCCAGGGTGCAGCTGTCCGTCCTCTGTCCGGGCGACGGTCGTGCTGTGCGCAGATGGCTACTGTCGCCGGTGCTGAAGTGGTGGCAGCCAGAGGAGGTTATCTCCGCCGACGAGACCGTCAGCGCCACCTGTGGTCGGGGCCTCCAGCTCTTTGGCTTTAATGGCTGGTTCTCGTCCCCCATGAGGGGACGTGAACGAGGGCCTTCTAGCGGTAGCGTTTGCCCTGAGGCCATCGCTACTGCTGTCTAGCCACCTGAGACGGAGGTCGTTGCCGCGCTACTGGTGCAGTGGTCGCCGGCGAGCCACCTGGAGTTTGTTGTCCCGCAGGCCCTCTGGTGTGGAGGTTGTTCATACCCGCGGGAGTGGAACCGGAGTCCCGTTTGTAATGGTACCCTGAGTATGGGTGTTTGTTCATTGTGGCTGTCGAGGCCTGAACATCTGGGCATTTGAGTGTAATTCCGTGTTTCTTCCTCATTTCGAGCACTAGGACTCGCCTGTCTGCTAGCTGAACCACTTAGCCGAGCGTGAGTTGCCCTGCGCGGAAGGTGATGAGTGAGGTATCCGTATCCCGGAGGCGTAGGAGTCCCTCGGCTCGGTCGGCCTTGCCGTTTAAAGCCTCTCTTGCTCGGTTTTAGAACCTTCGGCCGCTCTGCGATGAGCTGAAGCCGGAGGTAGCGGTGTCAGCGTGGACGGAGGCGGTGTCGGCTCGAATAGAGGCTTCGTCGGCCCAGGAGCAGGTGGCTTCCCAGGCCGAGGAGGTGCAACAGTGGTGGCTGGAGCTTGGCCAGGTCATCCGCGAGCGGGACCAACCCCGAAGTCACGCTGCCGAGGCCGTGAGCCGGGCTGAGGTCCTCGGGGGACAACCGGTTGAGGCTACGGAGCGGCCAGCCGAGGTGTCTGCTCGGGCCGGGACCCTGGCGGAGGCCCTGGCTGCGAGGGCCCAAGCGCGGTGCTGGCGTCCTCCTTCGAGGTGGAGATCCTTCCGCCCGTGTCGCCGTCTGAGGCCGGGCCAGATTCCGCCGAAGGTGGAAACGACGCCAAGGGTGCTGCTGCTCCCTCTGCCGATGTCTGAACCTGCAGGAACAGTTTGTCTGAAGTATGCATGTGTCTTTTGCGGCCGCTGAGGCCTAAACATCTTATTGTCGTGTTATAAAGCTGCGTTTCCTTTTCTCTTGTTTTGAGTATTCGGACTTGTTCGTCGGTAGCAGAATCGCTTATCCGAGCGAGAGTTACTTTTTGCGGAAGGTGATGAGTGAGGTATCCGTATCCCGGAGGCGTAGGAGTCCCTCGGCTCGGTCGGCCTTGCCGCTTACGTGCACTCTTACTCGTTTGCAGGATTCTGTTATCGATATAGTCGAGAAGGCACGAAAGTCGTTTTCTACCCAAGCTTTAGGACTTGTTCGGTAGCAGGATCGCTTATCCAAGCGTGAGTTACTTTTCACGGAAGGTGATGAGTGAGGTATCCGTATCCCAGAGGCGTAGGAGTCCCTCGGCTCGGTCGGCCTTGCCGCTCAAGGTCCCTCTCGCCGTTTTCAGGGTTTCGTTATCGATATAGTCGAAAGTCGTTTTGGTAGAAAACTTTTTCCGAGGAAAATTTTGACGCAGAGGGGGTTCCCCCCTTCTAGCCCCCGAGGGAGGGTCGGTCTTTGCCGAGGCAAGGCTGACCCTTCCTTGACGGTTAGACTTTATTTACGTATGTAAAGAAAACGAGGTACTTGAACGACTTGAAACATTTTAAGGGTAGAAGCGACGTAGTTGTTGGATGTTCCAAGCGTTGCTATAGACCTCGCCTTGATCGTTGGCCAGCTTGTATGTCCCGGGCTTCAAAATCTTGGCGATGATGAACGACCCTTCCTAGGGAGGAGTGAGCTTGTGGCGTCCTCAGGCGTCTTGCCGCAGCCGAAGTACCAAGTCTCCCACCTGGAACCCTCGGGGCCGAACCATTCAGGCGTGGTAGCGTCGCAGAGACTGCTGATACCGCGCCGAGTGTAGTAAGGCCACGTCCCGAGCCTCTTCGAGCTAGTCCAGTGAATCCTCTCGGCTGGTCTGGTTGCTTCGGTCGTCGTACGCCTTTGTCCTCGGGGAACCATATTCTAAGTCCGTGGGTAGGACGGCCTCGGCCCCATAGACTAGAAAGAATGGCGAGAAACCCGTGGCTCGGCTTGGTGTCGTCCTCAGACTCCAGACCACCGAGGGTAGCTCTCTCATCCACCACTTGCCAAACTTGTTGAGGTCGTTGTAGATCCTCGGTTTAAGTCCCTGCAAAATCATACCGTTGGTACGCTCCACCTGCCCATTCGTCATGGGGTGAGCTACGGCGGCCCAGTCCACACGGATGTGGTGGTCCTCGCAGAAGTCCAGGAACTTCTTCCCAGTGAACTGCGTGCCATTGTCGGTGATGATGGAGTTCGGGACCCCAAACCGATGGATGATGTTTGTGAAGAACGCCACCGCCTGCTCGGACCTGATGCTGGTTAGGGGTCAGACCTCGATCCACTTGGAGAATTTGTCGACGGTGACCAGCAGGTGCGAGAAGACCCGGGTGCCTTCTGCAAGGGACCGACGAGGTCCAGACCCCACACGGCAAACGACTAGGTGATGGGTATTGTCTGTAGGGCCTGAGCGGGCAGGTGCGTCTGTCTTGCGTAGAATTGACACCCTTGGCATGAGCGTACAATCCTAGTGGCGTCGGCCACCGCGGTTGGCCAGTAGAAACCTTGTCGGAAGGCATTCCCCATGAGGGCTCGAGGTGCTGCAGGGTGACCGCAAGCCCCCGAGTGTATTTCTTGCAACAGCTCCTGTCCTTCGACGACGGATATGCATCGTTGGAGAATGCCTGAGGGGCTGCGGTGGTGGAGCTCCTTTCCAGTAAGACGAACGACTTGGCGCGTCGCGCCAGTCGCCGAGCTTCGGCCTTGTCGAGGGGTAGCTCTCCTCGGAGGAGATATTCCAGGTACGGGTCCTGCCAGTTCGGGTTAGGCGTGACCCCATTCCGCTCTCTCTCGACGAGCAGGGCCTCACCGTCGGCGGCCGAGGATACCTCGGGCTGGGCCGAGGCCTCCTCGGGCTGGGCCGAGGCCTCCTCGAGCTCGGGCGTGTCGTCGATCTTGACGGAGGGTTGATGTATGTCTCTGGAAAAGACGTTCGGGGAAACCGTTGTCCGTTCCTAGGCTATTTTAGCCAGCTCATCCGCAGTCTTGTTGTACCGTCGAGCGATATGGTTGAGTTCCAGCCCGTAGAACTTGTCTTCCAGGCGCCGAACTTTGTCGCAGTAGGCCTCCATCTTCTGGTTGCGGCAGTGGGAGTTCTTCATGACTTGGTCAATGACAAGCTGCGAGTCACCACGAGCGTCGAGGCCCCAAACCCCTAGCTCGATGGCGATGCGCAACCCATTAACCGGAGCCTCGTACTCGGCCACGTTGTTTGACGCTGGAAAATGGAGGCGCAACACGTAGCGCACATGTTTCCCGAGGGGTGAGATGAAGAGCAGGCCAGCTCCTGCTCCTGTTTTCATCAGCGACCCGTCGAAGTACATGGTCCAACGTTCGGCCTGGATCGGAGCTGTCGGCAATTGGGTGTCGACCCATTCCGCCAGGAAGTCCGCCAAGACTTGGTATTTTATGGCCTTCCGAGGGGCAAATGAAATTGTTTCGCCCATGAGTTCCACTGCCCACTTTGCTATCCTACCCGAGGCCTCTCGGCACTGGATGATCTCCCCCAGGGGGAAGGATGACACCACAGTCACCAGATGAGACTCGAAGTAGAGTCGCAACTTTCGCCGCGTTAGAATTACCGCGTACAGTAGCTTCTGAATTTGTGGGTAGCGGATCTTGGTCTCGGATAGTACCTCACTGATGAAGTAGACCGGCCTCTGGACGAGCAGTGCATGCCCTTCTTCTCGTCTCTCGACTACGATCGCGGCGCTGACCACCTGAGTGGTTACGGCTACATAGATCAAGAGGGCTTCTCCCGCAGCGGGGGGCACCAAGATGGGCGCGTTGGTAAGGAGCGCCTTTAAGTTTCTGAGGACTTCCTCGGCCTCGGGGGTTCAAGTGAAGCGCTCAGCCTTCCTTAAGAGGCAGTACAGGGGCAACCCTCTCTCGCCGAGGCACGAGATAAAGCGGCTCAGAGCCGCAAGGCATCCCATGACCCTCTGTACTCCTTTCAAATCTTTGATCGGTCCCATGTTGGTGATGGCCGCGATTTTCTCCGGGTTGGCCTCAATGCCCCGCTCGGAGACGATGAACCCCAGGAGCATGCCTCAGGGGACTCCGAAGACACACTTCTCAGGATTGAGTTTCACGCCTTTCGCTCTCAGACACTTGAATGTCGTTTCAAGGTCAGAGAGGAGGTCGAAGGCTTTCCTCGTCTTGACAACGATGTCATCGATGTAAGCCTCGACCGTTCGGCCGATGTGCTCTCCGAACACGTGATTCATGCACCTTTGGTATGTCGCAGCTGCATTCCTGAGAGCACCTAGAGGGGGGGTGTGAATAGGTGATCCTATAAAACTTGAAACTTAATGCACAAAACTTGATTAGGAGTTAGCACAATTAAGCCAAGTGGCTAGAGAGGAGTCTTAGCAAAAACCACAAAGATATCAACACAGAGATGGCACAGTGGTTTATCCCATGGTTCGGCCAAGTCCAACGCTTGCCTACTCCACGTTGTGGCGTCCTAATGGACGAGGGTTGCAATCAACCCATTTCAAGCGGTCCAAAGACCCACTTGAATACCATGGTGTTTTGCTTTTCTTTTCTATATCCCGTTTGCGAGGAATCTCCACAACTTGGAGTCTCTTGCCCTTACAATGATGTTCACAAAGAAGTACGGAGTAAGGAAGGGATGAGCAACGCACACAAGACACGAAATCAGAGTACCAACACACACACAAGTCGCAACAAGAGCTCACAACACAACTCGACGAGTTCACAACTCAAATAGAGCTCTAATTGCTATCACAAAGAATCAAATGCGCGGAATCGAAGTCTTGGTGCTTAGGAATGCTTAGAGAATGCTTGTTGTACTCCTCCATGCGCCTAGGGGTCCCTTTTATAGCCCCAAGGCAGCTAGGAGCCGTTGAGTGCATTCCAGGAAGGCAATTCTTGCCTTCTGTCGCCTAGTGCACCGGACAGTCCGGTGCACCACCGGACACTGTCCGGTGCGGATTTCTTTCCTTCTTTGGCGAAGCCGACCGTTGGCACTTGAGAGCCGTTGGCGCACCAGACACTGTCCGGTGCACACCGGACAGTCCGGTGCCCCCTTCCGACCGTTGGCTCGGCCACGTGTCTCGCGCGGATCGCGCGGCCGACCGTTGGCCCGGCCGACTGTTGGCTCACCGGACAGTCCGGTGAATTATAGCCGTACGCCGTTAATCACTTTCCGAGAGCAGCAAGTTCGCCTGAGCCAGCCTGCACCACCGGACACTGTCCGGTGCACCACCGGACAGTCCGGTGCACCCTGACAGAGCTGACTTTGGCTGAACAAAGCCATCTTTATTTTCAACTTGATTTTTCCTGTTTCCAGCACTTAGACACAATACATTAGTCTCCAAAACAATGTACTAAGTCTGAGAAACATACCTTTATACTTGATTTGTACTTTGTCCACCATTCAACATTTAGGCACTTGTGTTGGACAATAAATCACCAAAATACTTAGAAATGGCCCAAGGGCACATTTCCCTTTCAATCTCCCCCTTTTTGGTGATTTATGCCAACACAATATAAAGCAAGTAGAACAAGTGCACAATCAATTCAAATAAGAACTCAAAATTGTTTTGATTCAAATTTGGCA
Organism: Zea mays; assembly: GCF_902167145.1. Taxonomy (NCBI): domain Eukaryota; kingdom Viridiplantae; phylum Streptophyta; class Magnoliopsida; order Poales; family Poaceae; genus Zea; species Zea mays. Next base: position 131,626,350 of record NC_050104.1, read on the forward strand.
TATATGGATCATTCTTTGCCACCACTTGGTTTGTTTTTGCAAATCAAACTCAATTTCCTATCTCTAAGTCAAACACACTTGTTGAAGCATAAAGAGAGATATTTCAAGAGAAATTGGTCAAGGATTAAAAAACTCCCCCTTTTTCCCATAATTAAGCCTTCTCCCCACAAGAGACCAACTTTTGACAATAAGAGATAAACAAGAGTATTTTGACAATCAAAAACTCATACTCTACTATTTTCAAAATTCACAAGTGGTAGTTGATCCATTTCTTGCTTTGGCCTTATTTTCTCCCCCTTTGGCATCACGCACCAAAACGAGATCAATTTTGGCCCTTTAACCCCATTGCCTCACCAAAATCTTCAACCAAGAGTAAAAAAGGCAATAAGAGTACGAAGATGAACTCAGAATAAGTTACTCTTTCATCGGAGTGCAGTGGAAGTCTTGCATGGTCCAAGTCCACCTTTCCCTTTCAATCCACCTTTGAGACTAAATCAAGTAAACTCAAGCACACAATTAGTCTCAAAGGGTCAAGTTGTAGCATGCCTCCCCCTAAATGAGTGCATCACTTGCAAATGGACTTGTGAGGTCCGGGGATCATGAGTACAACTTGAGCACCATAAATAAACAACAAAATGCAGCTATGGCGGAATCGCCCGAATTATTCCGACTCAAGTGCCTAAGCCCTGCCTTAGAGGCTATACCACACTTAAATGGGAATAACCCGTCAATCCCTCGGATCTAGTCCGACACGGCCACTGACAGGATCAAGTACCACAATCTCACTCGATGGTGAGTCACAGAGCAAATACAATAAAGCATAAAACCATGCATGTAAGAGTATTAAATTATTACATCACCATCGGAGTTTTGCAAAAGTAGTCCTCATTGTTCGAAGTGCAGCGGAAATAAACTAACGGTAAATAAACAGAGAGATGGGGAAGCCTGTCCCATCACTCCTCATGCTCCTCCTCAGCCGAGGTAGGGTCCCACTCGACAGTCCAACCCGGTGGCAAGATGGACGGCCAAGTCACTCCCACAACCATGTCCTCCAGCGAACCTGTAAAATTATGCCACAAGTAAGGCTGAGTATACTAATACTCAACTAGACTTACCCGGTGTGAGGAGTCTACTCCTCTACCTCTAGACATGCAGCTGTTTGGCTGTGGGGTTTGGTTGCCAAAAGCACTAGCTGAGTTCTAAGTCAAGTTTTAACTTTGTCAATTTAAGTGTGACTCTCTTAAGGCTAAAAGTGTACTATCTACTCATACATAGTAGCAAGCATTATTAGCAATCAACATCTTATATCAACTCATCATATTTCCACTTGTTACTCAATGCAGTACAATGGATCAAGCAGTCTCATTAGCTGCGAGAAGCAGACGATTCGAATCGAGTTTTTATCCTTGCAAGGTAAACCTAAACACACGACGTGGCGAGGCACTCCGTCCCCACACACATCAACCGTCCCATCGATTCCCTGGCAACAGAAAGGGGCTCACCGCCTTGGCGTACAATGCCTCACTGACCCCGACTGCCGTCGTGCAGTGACCACACTTGTACCCACCATAACCGGAATGGGAGACCACGTCTCAGGTCGCGTGAGGAGGGCAATCTGCGGGCAGGTTCACTCAGGTACTAGGCTTACCGATTTACCATATTTCTCGGTATGTGTTTAGTACATTCAAACGCTTGACACAGGTATCCGCATGTTAATCCTTATTCCATTTTCCCATCTCGTAGACAACCAATCCCCATGGATTGTTGTCCACAGACTAGTGTCATGATGATATGAAAGTGGGTACAACCAATTCCTGATCTCGCGCGAGTGCTAGAAAAATCACTCGTCTTCTACCGAGATCCTAATTAAATAAATCAACTATTCGACCTAGCATACTAGTATCCATCTCAAAAGGATTCCTAAGATCATGCAACTAGGGTTTCAGTCAACTCCTACACTTAAGTGCACAATACAAGCCTACAAACATTAAGTGCAGTAAAATAGCATATATAACGGTTATGCATAAAACCGGGGCTTGCCTTCCAAGGCTGTGGCAGGCAGATCCTCTGGTGCAGACTCGGGTGCTGGATCCGGGGCTACCTCCTGAGCAGCTCCTTGCTCCGGCACGAGGATATACTCTCCGTCGGCAAGGTTACAGTCTATCGAAATGCAATAAACATGTATGTCATGATTATGCAGGATTTAAATAACATCATACTAGGAGAAGAAAAACTAAGTTAATAAGTAACTTAGGGTTTGCCTGGTCATATGGGGCCTTTAGTGGTTTATGCTTATTCCTCTAGGTTTAGGTTTTGTTAATGATGACCATAGTGGATTGGCATTTCCTTTATATATTTAAGTGGACAATTTACAAATGGTTTTAGGATGACACTAATTTCCATTATTCATTTTCCTTTCTTTAATTTCTATTTATGAAATCTAGTGGGGGTTTGAACTACAACAATAGTTTAACTTTCTCCACAAATTCTGTAAAAAAGTACAGTGGGTTGCCATTGGTCACTATAGCCCATTCTAGGAAATTGAGGTTCAAAACAAAAAGGCTATGCTTTAGACAAAAATAACAAAAGTTGAGTAAATGGGCCACTTTGTACTACAACTCTTAATTAGGGGTGGGTTCTGTCCTAAAGGTTATTTTTGTTGGCATCTAATAGCAATAATAGGCTTCTGTGCCAAAAATCACAGAAAGCTAAGGGATGGTTAGTCAGTTATGATTTTCTAAAGTTTAATGCCAAAAAGGCACTTTCTACTACATTGTTATTTAAAAAATGTCAAACAGCAGCTTTCATATTTTTCCTAAGTTCTCAATAACCAATCATTAATTATCCCAAGGGTTGGGGTGTTTTCACCTTGGGGTCATTTTTGTAGGGTTTTTCTAAGTTTTTCTTGTTTTCTTCAAATAAAAGGGATCCTACTTATTTCATACTAAACCAGGGTATAATAGATTTTTCTAGGGAACTACATTGAACACATATTCTAACAAAAATAGGGGTGCCCTCTGGTTCATTATTTAAATCACCTTTTCTATTTTTCTTAATCTTAAGCATATTGTAAATTAAATGGCAAAAACTAACTTAAAGGGTTGGACAGAGAAGTTTAGCATTTTTAAATAGGTCAGTAGGTGGATATAAACTTCTCCAAATTTTTCTAACTCTAGTCAAATAGTGCAACTATTTTTATCCCTATTATTTAGCTTTTGGTCAAAACAATAATTAATTCAGAACCCTAAAGTTTGCTGTAGTACATAGGGGTTTTATATTTTTCCTAAGTAGTTTACATTATTTAAAGTCTGACAAAATTGGATTGACTAAATTTGGATGAATAAAACAGAAGTTATGAATTAGTAAAGTTCTGTTCAAATTTAAAATCAGATTTAATAAAGGTTTTCTAGAAAAGCAGTTTACACCGAGGAACCTGGGTTATTTCCAAACTAACCCTCTCAGTTATACCCCTGTGTTACTATTCCTGTGAGTCTCTGACATTTCACAAAACCCCCCAAACTTCTTTTCTTCTCCCCCGCGGTCCTTCCCTAGGTTTAAACAGTACCCGCAAGAAAGAAAAGGGTGGCGCGGCTTACCGGCGGCGAGATAGGTCTGGCGAGGGGCGGGGTTGGCTCGGGGAGGCTCTGGCGGTCACAGCGATGTACGGCTCGACGGCGGGGATGACCGGAATCGCTCGGTCCACGTGCGCAGGCGGGTGTCCTCGTCGGCGGCGGGTGTGCCGGCCAAATCACGGCGATCTAGTTCAATCCAAGGGCACGGTGAGCTTCACGGGGTGACGTAGAGACCGTGTGCACAAGGAATCGGAAAAAGGTTCAGTGGATTACCCGGTCCACGCACTCCGGCGGGGTTGTGCACTCCGGCGACCGTGGACTGGCCTCTCCGATGAAGCAGGCTTCGGTTCCTCGCTTGGGGAGCTTCACCGAGGTGTGCTCACCCGTCTCCGAGGGTTGGACAGGGTCGGGAAGGGCTAGGCTGGCCGGTCTACGGCGGCAGGGGCTCGGGTGGCCGTGGACACGCCGCGCATGGGCAAACGACGGTGAGTTGAGCTCCGGTGAGGTTTGAGCATGCGCGGAAGAGTGTGGTCGACGCCTGAGTGGGCTTTATAGGCGCGGGCGCGGGCCATGGCGTCGGCTGGCCGTTGGCACGACGCTGGGCGCGCGGGGGCGTGCTCTGGCGCACACAGAGCGCGTCGAACACGTGGAGCTTTTCTTCTGCCCGTGTTCCACAGCTCACCCAAGTCACAAACGTGCGAATCTTGGCAAAAATCCGGCGCGAGTCTTTTCTTGGCACCTAGGGTTGTCTCTCATCCGTGAGTTGCCATGGCAGATATGGCCTAGGTAGGGAGATCTTCGGTCGCCAAATCAGGTATGTCACTCTGCCCACCTCGCGACAAAAACCATGCCAAGGCATGTCAAACGTCAAGGTCTCGGGCTCAGCTTTTTCTAGTGGGTGCCCTAGGTGGTATGCCACATTTTTGGTATAGAACTTAGGTGGTTTTGGTGCCAGCTTCGAGGTGAACACGGTTGATCTTTAGTGTAGGTGTAGTTTTTAACTTAGAGAGAATTAGAGAGCTCTAGCTCTCTCTCTACTTAGGGAATGGATTTGGGGTTTCTCCACGGGTCTTTTTGCAATATTTCCTTCCCACAATTGCTGGTTATAAGGTACTTAAAGTTTGGTTAAAGATTACTCATGGTTTGCACATTTGCTCACTCTCTCCCCCCTCTTAACCATGGCTTTGGGAGATAGGGTTCAAGAGAGGTCTAGGGTTTTTCCCTCCTCTTGCCCAAGGTAGTAAGTGCACAAAGGTTTGAGTGATACTTCTTAGGTCATTAGAAATCTTGGTTAACACATGGTCTCCAAGGTTCTTATGTTCTCCTTAAGTTTTTTACCACATGTGATCACAGTCATTAGTGCATAGATGTGCTCTAGCCATGGTAACACCTGAGGTGTTACAGCCCTCCCCCCTTAAAGGAATCTCGTCCCGAGATTTTAGGCAGAGTCCTCTAGAGGGTGCTATGAAGGCACGTTGGTGTGATGTTCCTTCTTTTGTTCAAGTTTTTCTAGTTAACTGCTCTTCGAATGTCATTCTCTTTGCAACTTCAGAAGGAAGCCCTTTTTAAGTTAAATTCACAACTTAGACTATCCTTGCTATTTAAGTTTTTCTTATAATTGTATTCAAAGGGCAGGTGGGGTGGGGTTTTGGGGTTACGTACCGACTTCTTTGGGTAGAAAGTCGGGGAAGCGAGAGCGTAGAAAATCCTCCGTCTCCCATGTAGCTTCTTCTGCTGAATGGTGACTCCACTGAACTTTATACATTCTGACTGACCTTGCCCGTGTTGATCTCTCCTTCTGATCCAGTACCCTGATGGGGTACTCTTGATAGGACAAGTCTGGTTCTATCTCAATGTCTGGTTCTGGCAGCACTTCAGTGGGTAGACGAACACATTTCCGCAGCTGAGATACATGGAACACATTGTGAACTGCTGACATGTGAGGTGGCAATTCCAATTGATAGGCTACGGGTCCACAACTTGCTTTGATCTCATAGGGTCCAATGTAGCGAGGAGCTAACTTGCCCTTAATCCCGAATCTCTGGACACCCTTGGTGGGTGACACCTTAAGATAAACATGATCTCCCACCTCGAACTGTAGAGGCTTCCGCCTCTTGTCATGATAGCTCTTTTGCCTGGCCTGAGCAGCTTCTAAGTTCTTTGTAATAACTCTGACCTTTTCCTCTGCCTCAAGTACCAAATCTGGCCCAAATATCTCCCTTTCTCTTGCTTGAGACCAATTCAGCGGGGTTCTGCATCTTCTCCCATATAAAGCTTCAAAAGTTGCCATCTTTAGACTAGACTGATAGCTGTTATTATAAGAAAACTCTGCCAAGGAAAGACACTTGTCCCAATCCTTTCCGTAGTGTAGTGCACATGCCCTTAACATATCTTCCAAAATCTGATTTACCCTCTCCGTCTGGCCGTCTGTTTGGGGATGGTATGCTGAGCTTCGTATTACTTGGGTCCCAAGTGATTCTTGCAGCTGCTCCCAAAAGCGTGCCACAAACAGTGCTCCTCTGTCAGATACAATGGTCTTTGGAATACCATGCAATCGCACTATTTGATCAACATAAATTTCCGCATACTTCTCTGCCTTGTGGGTGGTATGCACTAGCAAGAAATGAGCAGTCTTGGTCAATCTGTCCACAATAACCCAAATAGAATCATGGTGCCTGGAGGTATTGGGCAATCCTACGATAAAGTCCATGCAAATGTCCTCCCATTTCCAATATGGTATGGGAAGGGGTTGCAAAGGGCCTGCTGCCTTCAAATGACTGGCTTTGATTCTCTGGCAAGTGTCACACTCGGATATATATTTGGCAATTTCCCTCTTCATTCTGGTCCACCAATATAAAGATCTGAGATCATAGTACATCTTGTTGCTACCAGGGTGCATGGAGAACTTGGAAAGGTGAGCTTCGTCCAGTATCTTCTTTCTGAGCTCAGGGTCCTTGGGAACAACCAATCGATCTCCAAACCATAGAATTCCCTTGCTGTCCTGACGGAAGCACTTGTATTTTTCTGCCTTCTGCTTGATCATTTCCTTGATAACCTGAACACCCTTATCTTCAATCTGTGCCCTGACTATTTGCTCTTGCAATGTGGGCTCTATCGAGATATAACTTAAGGCACCTGAAGGAACAACTTCCAGGTTCAAATTGCACAACTCATCACACAGGGTGGTAATTCTTGCATCCATGCTCATACAATTGCACTGGGCCTTTCTGCTCAAGGCATCTGCCACAACATTGGCCTTGCCAGGATGGTAATGCACTTCCAAATCATAGTCCTTGATTAACTCCAACCATCTCCTCTGCCTCATGTTCAGATCTGCCTGAGTGAAGATGTATTTGAGACTCTTGTGATCAGTGTAGATGTTACAGTGAGCTCCCATCAAGTAGTGTCTCCATATCTTAAGAGCATGAACCACAGCTGCCAATTCCAGATCATGCGTAGGGTAGTTCTGCTCATGGGGTCTGAGTGCTCGAGAAGCATAAGCAATGACTCTGTTATCTTGCATCAAGACACAACCTAATCCCGTACCAGAAGCATCACAATAAACCTCAAATGGCTTGGTGTTATCAGGTTGAGCCAGCACTGGGGCTGTTGTCAAATGCTGCCTCAAAGTATGAAAGGCATCTTCGCACTTTTGGCTCCAATCATACTTGACTCCCTTCTTCAATAGTTCAGTCATTGGTTTGGCAATTCTGGAGAAATCCGGAATAAATCGCCGATAATACCCTGCCAATCCTAGAAAACTTCGAATTTGCTTCACTGTAGTCGGGGGTTTCCAATCCATCACCTCTTGTACCTTCTCAGGATCAACTGATATCCCATCCTGAGAAATTGTGTGACCCAAGAATTTAATCTACTTCAGCCAGAATTCACATTTAGACAACTTGGCATACAGCTGGTGGTCATGTAGTCTCTGAAGTACGGTATGCAAATGTTTGGTATGCTCGGCTTCATTCTTGGAATAAACCGGAATATCATCAATGAAAACGACCACAAACTTGTCCAATTCTGGCATAAATACTGAGTTCATCAGGTACATGAAATAAGCCGGGGCATTGGTCAGCCCAAAAGACATCACCAAAAACTCATAAAGCCCATATCTGGTGGAGAAGGCCGTCTTGGGAATATCACTGGCACGGATTTTGATCTGATGGTAACCTGAGCGAAGGTCTATTTTGGAGAATACCTTGGCTCCCACCAACTGATCGAATAGAATATCAATGCGGGGCAGTGGGTATTTGTTCTTGATAGTCACCGCATTGAGAGGGCGGTAGTCAACACACATTCTCAAACTCTCATCCTTTTTCTTCACAAATAAGGCGGGGCATCCCCATGGTGAAGTACTTGGGCGAATGAACCCCTTGTCCAACAACTCCTGCATTTGCTTCTTAGATTCTGCCAATTCCGCGGGAGGCATCCTATAGGGTCTCTTGGAGATAGGAGCAGTCCTGGGTTGCAATTCGATGGCGAACTCAATGTCTCGGTCGGGTGGCATCCCTGGCAATTCATCCGGAAACACATCCGGGTAGTCACGGACCACTGGGATCTTTTCTACTAGGGATTCTATCATAACAAAGGCACAAGAACGGGTGCATCCCTGGTCGGGCAAATATAAAACAGTCTCGCCATAAGCAGGGGAATGAATTTCAATGGCCCTGGCTGCAATATCCAATATTGCTTGATGCCTGGTCAACCAGTCAGCTCCCAATATAATATCCACGCTATCCAATCCTAAGATGAGAAGGGTGGTTCTAATCACAAGACTACCAAATTTTATAGGCACTTGCCTGTTGATTTGATAAGTGGCAACCCTGCCTCCTGGTGTTGAAATTGTAATGCCCCCATTAGTGTGGTGAAAAGGCAACTGGCACTTGGCACTAAATTTGGCACTGATAAAACTATGCGATGCACCAGAATCAAAAAGAATAATAGCAGGGTAATTCAAAACTGTAAAGATACCAGTCATGATGGGTGCTCCCTCTGGAATATCAGCCATTGTGGTGAAGTTCAGCCTGCCCTGCCTCACTTGCACCTTCTGTCTCTTGCCTTGATTTTGATTCACATTCTGCCCCTGCCTCTGCTGGTTCCTGGGGCAATTCTTGGCATAATGCCCAGTGTTGCCGCATGTGAAACACCTATTGTCATTTGCCTGGCGATACTGCTGCTGCTGATTGTTCCTCTGAGCTGGAAACTGGGTGCGGTTGGGTGCCTGCTGTTGCTGCTGCTGCTGTGGTCGGATCACCCATCGCCCTTGCTGCTGCTGGGGGCCCCTGTTCTGAGGGTCGGACACAATCCTGAAGCGCTGTGGCTGAGCTGAGGGTCCTGCCACAGGGGTCTTCCTCTTCTTTTCTGCCTGCCGAGCTGTGATGCAGTCCTCCTGGGAGATAGCCATGTTGACCAACTCGTTGTAGCTGTTGGCCCTGACGGTGTTAAGACGGTCACGGAGCTTAGTGCTGAGCCCCCTCCTGAACCTGTCTCTCTTCTTCTCGTCCGTATCTGCATGATACCCAGCATACTGGCACAAGTCATTAAAAGCCTGAGCATACTGTAACACGGTCCTGTTGCCCTGAGTGAGTGCCAGAAACTCGTTGAGCTTTCGGTCCATAATCTCGGCTGGTATGTGGTGTCCCCGGAAAGCTGCCTTGAACTCTCTCCATTCCACCTCTCGATCCTCTGGCTGCATGGCAAGAAAATGGTCCCACCAAGTCCTTGCGGGTCCGCGAAGCTGCTGGGTGGCGAACCTGACTTTAGTGACCTTTGAACAAGCTCCATGGAGTAGCGGGAATTTGGATTCCACTACTCTTAACCACACATCTGCATCAAGTGGGTCCTCTGCCCTCGTGAACAATGGAGGCTGAGTACTGAGGAACTCCTGGTAGGTAGCTGCCGCGGGGTGACGCTGATGGTCCCCACCACCATAATGCTGAGGTGGTGGCTGACGCTGAGCTAGCTGCCTCAAGATCTCATTCTGCTGAGCCATTAGCTCCTGCAGAGTGGGAGACGGTGGCGGCGGTGGAGGAACGCGCTCATTCTGGCCACGACGCTGTCTCCCGGCCATCTGAAAAATCACATATATACTTAACACCATATCTCCAAGTTCAAGGTTTAATCGCGGTGAAAGAGTCAAAAGCAAATTGATAGATCCCGACATAAACCAAAAAGCATAAACTTTCCGTCCGAATTTAAAACTGACATCATCCATCAACCAAATTTCTAAAAGAGTTTATCACGGTTACATCAATGGTCCCAAAAAGACTCAACTCTACCTAGCCTAGTACCCTATGGGTGCAAAAGCTAAGCTAGCTGCGAGGAGTCCTACCATCACCAACTTCTAACTCTATCCCTGATATCTAGTGAGCGAACGAGGCAACACTCGACTCGGGGGAAGGTGGTCTCCCAGAGCCAGCAGTGTCCACGCTGGAGGCAGGCTCCTCTCCTCCCTCGATGTCGACGTCCTCGTTGGCCTCCATATCCTGGATCTCCTGGTGATGCATATCCAGGTGCTCATTAGCCTCAGCTAGCTGCTGCTGAGTGTTAATAAGCTGATCCTCGAGGACCTCGATGGTGTTCTCCCTGGTCCCCACTAATTCCTCCAACTCTTGGATATCATTGGATAGCTGCTCCACCTACAAGTCCTTTTCCATCATCTCAGTGGACAAATCAACCACGAGCTCCTCTCTGTTGTCTAGGGTGATCTTTGTCGCCTCCAACAATGCCATCAGATGGGACATCGCCTCACCGCGCATCACTTGCAGACGGTACAGAGCATTCATGCACCGTACAGTCAAGTGCGCAGTCTGACCTGGGTAGATGGCCCAGATGTCCTTGGCATGCTCCACCCGATCCTTCCACATTGGGTCGTCCTCCCTTTCCGCGGGGAACAAGCCAATGGGGTGGGTAGACAACTCCAAGGGATGGAATCCGTAGAAAGTGGTCAACCCGTGCAGAGCAATCGCCTCGATCGTGTCCTCAGCTCGATATCCAAAGGACTCAGAGTCTAGGGAACGCCAACCTGGCTGCAGGGGATGAGGCTCCAAGGTCATCCTCACCCTACAGCGGGGCACTCGGTGCTTCTCAAACTGCTGCACCGCGTACTGAGGAGGCGTCGTGTATCCGGCCCCCTGAAGTACCTCCCACAGAATGCGGGGAAAGCCCTCCCGTGCAAGCCCGTCAGTGTGGGATAGTGCATTTCCGTCGTCTGAGGATCCGTGGGAAGTCATCTGTGTACGATTAAGCATAAGTAAAAGAAAAAGAATTATAAAAAGAACAAGAAAAATAAGACTCAGCTGCTCTCCAACTATAAAAAACATGGTATTAGGATCATTTTGTTTTTAAGTCTTTACCCAATTATCCATTTGCTTAATTAAGAATGCATGCATGCTCATCCTGAACGACCTCACAACAATGTAAGGGGAATAGGGAAGAACTCCTGTCCCTTAAAGTGGCCAGTAGGGCCTAATCACTTAGCCACCTAACTACCCCTCTATCATCCTAAGGCTTCACGTCCTAGGTCTATCCTGATCGTCCTACGATCTATCCAACATTTGTTTCTATCAAGTTTTACTTCGAAAAGGGATGGTATTTATATTTTATTGATTCCTCTGTGGTGGTACAAGCTCCGATACCAGCTGTGGCGGAATCGCCCGAATTATTCCGACTTAAGTGCCTAAGCCCTGCCTTAGAGGCTAGACCACACTTAAATAGGAATAACCCGTCAATCCCTCGGATCTAGTCCGACATGGCCACTGACAGGATCAAGTACCACAATCTCACTCGATGGTGAGTCATAGAGCAAATACAATAAAGCATAAAACCATGCATGTAAGAGTATTAAATTATTACATCACCATCGAAGTTTTGCAAAAGTAGTCCTCATTGTTCGAAGTGCAGCGGAAATAAACTAACGGTAAATAAACAGAGAGATGGGGAAGCCTGTCCCATCACTCCTCATGCTCCTCCTCAGCCGAGGTAGGGTCCCACTCGACAGTCCAACCCGGTGGCAAGATGGACGGCCAAGTCACTCCAGCAACCATGTCCTCTAGCGAACCTGTAAAATTATGCCACAAGCAAGGCTGAGTATACTAATACTCAGCTAGACTTACCCGGTGTGAGGAGTCTACTCCTCTACCTCTAGACATGCAGCTGTTTGGCTGTGGGGTTTGGTTGCCAAAAGCACTAGCTGAGTTCTAAGTCAAGTTTTAACTTTGTCAATTTAAGTGTGACTCTCTTAAGGCTAAAAGTGTACTATCTACTCATACATAGTAGCAAGCATTATTAGCAATCAACATCTTATATCAACTCATCATATTTCCACTTGTTACTCAATGCAGTACAATGGATCAAGCAGTCTCATTAGCTGCGAGAAGCAGACGATTCGAATCGAGTTTTTATCCTTGCAAGGTAAACCTAATCACACGACGTGGCGAGGCACTCCGTCCCCACACACATCAACCGTCCCCATCGATTCCCTGGCAACAGAAAGGGGCTCACCGCCTTGGCGTACAATGCCTCACTGACCCCGACTACCGTCGTGCAGTGACCGCACTTGTACCCACCATAACCGGAATGGGAGACCACGTCTCAGGTCGCGTGAGGAGGGCAATCTGCGGGCAGGTTCACTCAGGTACTAGTCTTACCGATTTACCATATTTCTCGGTATGTGTTTAGTACATTCAAACGCTTGACACAGGTATCCGCACGTTAATCCTTATTCCATTTTCCCATCTCGTAGACAACCAATCCCCATGGATTGTTGTCCGCAGACTAGTGTCATGATGATATGAAAGTGGGTACAACCAATTCCTGATCTCGCGCGAGTGCTAGAAAAATCACTCGTCTTCTACCGAGATCCTAATTAAATAAAGCAACTATTCGACCTAGCATACTAGTATCCATCTCAAAAGGATTCCTGAGATCATGCAACTAGGGTTTCAGTCAACTCCTACACTTAAGTGCACAATACAAGCCTACAAACATTAAGTGCAGTAAAATAGCATATATAACGGTTATGCATAAAACCGGGGCTTGCCTTCCAAGGCTGTGGCAGGCAGATCCTCTGGTGCAGACTCGGGTGCTGGATCCGGGACTACCTCCTGAGCAGCTCCTTGCTCCGGCACGAGGATATACTCTCCGTCGGCAAGGTTACAGTCTATCAAAATGCAATGAACATGTATGTCATGATTATGCAGGATTTAAATAACATCATACTAGGAGAAGAAAAACTAAGTTAATAAGTAACTTAGGGTTTGCCTGGTCATATGGGGCCTTTAGTGGTTTATGCTTATTCCTCTAGGTTTAGGTTTTGTTAATGATGAGCATAGTGGATTGACATTTCCTTTATATATTTCAGTGGACAATTTACAAAGGGTTTTAGGATGACACTAATTTCCATTATTCATTTTCCTTTCTTTAATTTCTATTTATGAAATCTAGTGGGGGTTTGAACTACAACAGTAGTTTAACTTTCTCCACAAATTCTGTAAAAAAGTACATTGGGTTGCCATTGGTCACTATAGCCCATTCTAGGAAATTGAGGTTCAAAACAAAAAGGCTATGCTTTAGACAAAAATAACAAAAGTTGAGTAAATGGGCCACTTTGTACTACAACTCTTAATTAGGGGTGGGTTCTGTCCTAAAGGTTATTTTTGTTGGCATCTAATAGCAATAATAGGCTTCTGTGCCAAAAATCACAGAAAGCTAAGGGATGGTTATTCAGTTATGATTTTCTAAAGTTTAATGCCAAAAGGCACTTTCTACTATATTGTTATTTAAAAAAGGTCAAACAGCAGCTTTCATATTTTTCCTAAGTTCTCAATAACCAATCATTACTTATCCCAAGGGTTGGGGTGTTTTCACCTTGGGGTCATTTTTGTAGGGTTTTTCTAAGTTTTCCTTGTTTTCTTCAAATAAAAGGGATCCTACTTATTTCATACTAAACCAAGGTATAATAGATTTTTCTAGGGAACTACATTAAACAAATATTCTAACAAAAATAGGGGTGCCCTCTGGTTCATTATTTAAATCACCTTTTCTATTTTTCTTAATCTTAAGCATATTGTAAATTAAATGGCAAAAACTAACTTAAAGGGTTGGACAGAGAAGTTTAGCATTTTTAAATAGGTCAGTAGGTGGATATAAACTTCTCCAAATTTGTCTAACTCTAGTCAATAGTGCAACTATTTTTATCCCTATTATTTAGCTTTTGGTCAAAACAATAATTAATTCAGAACTCTAAAGTTTGTTGTAGTATATAGGGGTTTTATATTTTTCCTAAGTAGTTTACATTATTTAGAGTCTGACAAAATTGGTTTGACTAAATTTGGATGAATAAAACAGAAGTTATGAATTAGTAAAGTTCTGTTCAAATTTAAAATCAGATTTAATAAAGGTTTTCTGGAAAAGCAGTTTACACCGAGGACCCTGGGTTATTTCCAAACTAACCCTCTCAGTTATACCCCCGCGTTACTATTCCTGTGAGTCTCTGACATTTCACAAAATCCCCCAAACTTCTTTTCTTCTCCCCCACGGTCCTTCCCTAGGTTTAAACAGTACCCGGAAGAAAGAAAAGGGTGGCGCGGCTTACCGGCGGCGAGATAGGTCTGGCGAGGGGCGGGGTTGGCTCGAGGAGGCTCTGGCGGTCACAGCGATGTACGGCTCGACGGCGGGGATGGCCGGAATCGCTCGGTCCACGTGCGCAGGCGGGTGTCCTCGTCGGCGGCGGGTGTGCCGGCCAAATCACGACGATCTAGTTCAATCCAAGGGCACGGTGAGCTTCACGGGGTGACGTAGAGACCGTGTGCACAAGGAATCGGAAAAAGGTTCAGTGGATTACCCGGTCCACGCACTCCAGCGGGGTTGTGCACTCTGGCGATCGTGGACTGGCCTCTCCGACGAAGCAGGCTTCGATTCCTCGCTCGGGGAGCTTCACCGAGGTGTGCTCACCCGTCTCCGAGGGTTGGACAGGGTCGGGAAGGGCTGGGCTGGCCGGTCTACGGCGGCAGGGGCTCGGGTGGCCGTGGACACGCCGCGCACGGGCAAACGACGGTGAGTTGAGCTCCGGTGAGGTTTGAGCGTGCGTGGAAGAGTGTGGTCGACGCCTGAGTGGGCTTTATAGGCGCGGGCGCGGGCCATGGCGTTGGCTGGCCATTGGCGCGACGCAGGGCGCGCGCGGGCGTGCTCTGGCGCACACAGAGCGCGTCGAACACGTGGAGCTTTTCTTCTGCCCGTGTTCCACAGCTCACCCAAGTCGCAAACGTGCGAATCTTGGCAAAAATCAGGCGCGAGTCTTTTCCTGGCACCTAGGGTTGTCTCTCATCCGTGAGTTGCCATGGCAGATATGGCCTAGGTAGGGAGATCTTCGGTCGCCAAATCAGGTATGTCACTCTGCCCACCTCGCGACAAAAACCATGCCAAGGCATGTCAAACGTCAAGGTCTCGGGCTCAGCTTTTTCTAGTGGGTGCCCTAGGTGGTATGCCACATTTTTGGTATAGAACTTAGGTGGTTTTGGTGCCAGCTTCGAGGTGAACACGATTGATCTTTAGTGTAGGTGTAGTTTTTAACTTAGAGAGAATTAGAGAGCTCTAGCTCTCTCTACTTAGGGAATGGATTTGGGGTTTCTCCAGGGGTCTTTTTGCAATATTTCCTTCCCACAATTGCTGGTTATAAGGTACTTAAAGTTTGGTTAAAGATTACTCATGGTTTGCACATTTGCTCACTCTCTCCCCCCTCTTAACCATGGCTTTGGGAGATAGGGTTCAAGAGAGGTCTAGGGTTTTTCCCTCCTCTTGCCCAAGGTAGTAAGTGCACAAAGGTTTGAGTGATACTTCTTAGGTCATTAGAAATCTTGGTTAACACATGGTCTCCAAGGTTCTTATGTTCTTCTTAAGTTTTTTACCACATGTGATCACAGTCATTAGTGCATAGATGTGCTCTAGCCATGGTAACACCTGAGGTGTTACAGCATTAAGGAACATGATCAAGGCATAGAACACATGGATGCTATAATTCAATCCAGGTTCCGTGAATCTAAGACATTTAGCTCACTACGCAGCCTGCAAAAGGTCTTCTCATCTAGAGGCTTGGTAAAGATATCGGCTAGCTGGTTCTCGGTGCTAACATGAAACACTGCGATATCTCCCTTTTGCTGGTGGTCTCTCAAAAAATGATGCTAGATGTCTATGTGCTTTGTGCGGCTGTGTTCAACAGGATTATCCGCTATGCGGATAGCACTCTCATTATCACATAGGAGTGGGACTTTGCTCAGATTGTAGCCAAAGTCCCTGAGGGTTTGCCTCATCCAAAGTAGTTGCGCGCAACACTGTCCTGCGGCAACATACTCGGCCTCAGCGGTGGATAGGGCAACGGAAGTTTGTTTCTTCGAACTCCACGACACCAGGGACCTTCCTAAGAATTGACACGTCCCTGATGTACTCTTCCTATCGACCTTACATCCAGCATAGTCGGAGTCTGAATATCCAATCAAGTCAAAGGTAGACCCCTTTGGATACCAGATCCCGAAGCAAGGCGTAGCGACTAAATATCTAAGAATTCGCTTCACAGCCACTAAGTGACACTCCCTTGGATCAGATTGAAATCTAGCACACATGCATACGCTAAGCATAATATCCGGTCTACTAGCACATAAATAAAGTAGAGACCCTATCATAGACCGGTATGCCTTTTGATCAACGGACTTACCTCCTTTGTTGAGGTCGGTGTGTCCGTCAGTTCCCATTGGAGTCTTTGCGGGCTTGGCGTCCTTCATCCCAAACCGTTTGATCAAGTCTTGTGTGTACTTCGTTTGGGAGATGAAGGTTCCATCCTTGAGTTGCTTCACTTGGAACCCAAGAAAATAGCTTAACTCTCCCATCATCGACATCTCAAACTTTTGAGTCATCACCCTGCTAAACTCTTCACAAGACTTTTGGTTAGTAGACCCAAAGATTATGTCATCGACATAAATTTGGCACACAAACAGATCACCATCACAAGTCTTAGTAAAAAGAGTTTGATCGGCTTTCCCAACCTTGAAAGCATTAGCAATTAAAAAGTCTCTAAGGCATTCATACCATGCTCTTGGGGCTTGCTTAAGTCCATAGAGCGCCTTAGAGAGCTTACTCACGTGGTCGGGGTACCGTTCATCCTCGAAGCCAGGGGGTTGCTCCACGTACACCTCTTCCTTGATTGGCCCGTTGAGGAAAGCGCTCTTCACATCCATTTGGAACAACCTAAAAGAATGGTGAGCGACATATGCTAGCAAAATACGAATGGACTCTAGCCTAGCCACATGAGCAAAAGTCTCCTCAAAGTCCAAACCTGCAACTTGGGCATAACCTTTTGCCACAAGTCTAGCCTTGTTCCTTGTCACCACTCCGTGCTCGTCTTGTTTGTTGCGAAACACCCACTTGGTTCCCACAACGTTTTGCTTGGGACGAGGCACTAGTGTCCAAACTTCATTTCTCTTGAAATTATTGAGCTCCTCTTGCATGGCCAACACCCAGTCCAGATCTAGCAAGGCCTCCTCTACCCTGAAAGGCTCAATAGAAGAGACAAAAGAGTAATGCTCACAAAAATTAACTAATCGAGACCGAGTAGTTACTCCCTTGCTAATGTCACCCAAAATCTGGTCGACGGGATGATCCCTTTGAATCATCACTCGAACTTGGGTTGGAGGTGCCGGTTGTGCTTCTTCCTCCATTAAATGATCATCTTGTGCTCCCCCTTGATCACATGCCTCCTCTTGATGAACCTGTTCCTCTTCTTGAGTTGGGGAATGCACAATTGTTGAGGAAGAAGGTTGATCTTGCTCCTTTTGATCCAGTGGCCTCACATCTCCAAGTGCCATGGTGCGTATCGCGGCCGTTGGAATGTCTTCTTCATCTACATCATCAAGATCAACAACTTGCTCTCTTGGAGAGCCATTAGTCTCATCAAATACAACGTCGCTAGAGACTTCAACTAAACTCGATGATTTGTTGAAGACCCTATACGCCTTTGTATTTGAGTCATAACCTAACAAAAACCCTTCTACCACTTTGGGAGCAAATTTGGAATTCCTACCCTTCTTCACTAGAATGTAGCATTTACTCCCAAAAACTCGGAAATACGAAACATTGGGTTTGTTACCGGTTAGTAGCTCATATGAAGTCTTCTTGAGGAGGCGATGAAGGTAGACCCGGTTGCTGGTGTGGCAAGCCGTGTTCACGGCTTCCGTCCAAAAGCGCTCGGGGGTCTTGAATTCTCCAAGCATCGTCCTTGCCATGTCTAAAAGCGTCATGTTCTTCCTCTCTACCACACCATTTTGTTGTGGTGTGTAGGGAGCGGAGAACTCGTGCTTGATTCCTTCCTCCTCAAGATACTCCTCCACTTGAAGGTTCTTGAACTCGGACCCATTATCGCTCCTTATCTTCTTCACCTTGAGCTCAAACTCATTTTGAGCTCTCCTGAGGAAGCGCTTGAGGGTCTCTTGGGTTTCAAATTTATCCTGCAAAAAGAATACCCAAGTGAAGCGGGAAAAATCATCAACTATAACAAGACCATACTTACTTCCTCCTATGCTTAGATAGGCGACAGGTCTGAAGAGGTCCATATGAAGTAACTCCAAGGGTCTTGATGTTGTCATCACATTTTTGGCATGATGAGAGCTTCCCACCTGTTTCCCTGCTTGACAAGCTGCACAAGGTCTATTCTTTTCGAAGTAACATTTGTTAGACCTATCACGTGTTCTCCCTTTAGAAGCTTGTGAAGGTTCTTCATCCCCACATGTGCTAAGCGGCGATGCCACAGCCAACCCATGCTAGTCTTAGCAATTAAGCATGCATCTAGACCGGCCTCCTCTTTTGCAAAATCAACTAAATAGAGTTTGCCGTCTAATACCCCCTTAAAAGCTAATGAACCATCACTTCTTCTAAAGACAGACACATCTACATTAGTGAATAGACAATTATATCCCATATTACATAATTGACTTACGGATAACAAATTATATCCAAGCGACTCAACTAAGAACACATTAGAAATAGAGTGCTCGGATGAAATAGCAATTTTTCCTAACCCTTTCACTTTGCCTTGGTTCCCATCACCGAATATTATTGAATCTTGGGGATCCTTGTTCTTGACGTAGGAAGAGAACATCCTCTTTTCCTCCGTCATGTGGTTTGTGCATCCGCTGTCGATAATCCAGCTTGAGCCCCCGGATGCATAAACCTGCAAGGCAAATTTAGGCCTGGGTCTTAGGTACCCAACTCTTGTTGGGTCCTACAAGGTTAGTGACAATATCCTTAGGGACCCAAATGCAAGTTTTATCTCCCTTGTATTTTGCCCCTAATTTCCTAGCAATCACCTTTCTATCCTTTCTACAAATTGCAAAGGAAGCATTGCAAGCATGATAAATTGTAGAAGGTTCATTCATTACTTTCCTAGGAGCATGAACAAAATTTCTTCTAGGCATATGATGAACAACATTTTTCCTAGCAACATTTCTATCATGCATAATAGAAGAACTAGAAGCAACCATGACATGAGATTCAAAAGCATCATAACTTCTATAAACATTTCTCGAATGTCTCCTATCATGATACATGAAAGCATGGTTCTTTTGAGCACTACTAGCCATAGGGGCCTTCCCTTTCTCCTTGGTGGAGATGGGAGCCTTATGGCTTGTTAAGTTCTTGACTTCCCTCTTGAAGCCAAGACCATCCTTAATTGAGGGGTGTCTACCAATCGTGTAGACATCCCTTGCAAATTTTAGCTTGTCAAATTCACTCTTGCTAGTCTTAAGTTGGACATTAAGACTAGCCACTTCATCATTTAACTAGATGAGTGCCCCGTGCGTTGCAACGGAAACACACAATACCATGATAACTTATATATATAATGTGTCTTATATTGTTATAAGAAAATGTTTCATAATTCATTTGTGATCCTAGCCATATATAAATTTTGTTATTTTAATTTAACTGTTTCACTACTACATTACAACCATCAGTATCATACAGACTTCAATATATACCATGATTTGCATGGTCTCATCATTGGAGAGCACGTGTCACACCTATCGGTAGAAGTTCCCTCGTACATCGTCAGTCATCAGGCACGCACAACCATACATGTTTGCTTAAATAAAAAGGCAAGTGTGTGCGTTTGCAAAGAGAATTAAAGGCAGGCCAGCACAAAAGCTACCTCGGCGATGGCAAGTGGTCATTGTTGTCGGTCCTCCTCTGCGTCACCTCTGTCGCTAAGATGACGCCACAGTCTTTGATATAGTAGTCGTCGAACGCGCGTGACATGGCGAGTACCGATGACTTTGGCTGGGCTGCTAAACGAAGTGCACCCCGGGCTCATCAGCGAGGTAGTACACCTAGCCGTTGCACCTCCAGATGTGCTACTCCTCTACATACATCTTGTTCGAGGACACTCACACAACATCAACAACAACCGTCGTCCCAGCGCACAAGAATTTATGGCCGGTCAGTAGCGACTTACGTGGCCGGTTGAGCTTCAGGTGGATGATGAGCTAGATGGCGTGACGACGCCGTCGTCGGATGCAGTGCCCAGAACAACCCGAGAGTCGCCGGCGTTGGCAACGACTATGAGGTCCCTCGTTTGAATATGGACAACGGTGTAGCCGCTCTGGACTGCGTCCAAGCGACGGCTGCGCCGGAGCTTGCCGAACATAGCGACGCATGCGGCCAAGTAGGACTGCTTCCAGAGGTCGAACTGGCAGTTGCCAAGCTTCTTCTCATCGTCGATGAGCGACGCCAACGCGAGCGCCTCCTGCCAGTGGTGTTTGTTCGGGGTTTCCAAGTAAGAAACATGGATTCATCTTTGGCGTTAGTTTATAAAAATGACTCACAAGTCAGATCCATGGACAAAATATTACAGAGAATAAATGTCACACATATAAAAAAGGAATTTAAGTTGAAAACTTATTCAAACAAAAGAAGTTGCATGCAAGGCTCTTCTTTAAATACTACTCTCTCCATCCAAAAATATAATTCGGGAATCTCGTTGATAATTATCTACTAATACACATTGTGTAAGGGTAGCAGGTGGGCTTTGGGAGAGATGTAGTAGATATTTTTACTGTAACAAATATTAACATAAACACACATGTGGTGTAGTGGTAGCTACGAGCATATTTACTTGAGAGGTCGCGGGTTCGAATCCCATTAGGGCCACATTTGTGTTTTTTTAATTTAATTTTAGCTAGGCGTGGGATGCACGTGGGAATGGGAATGAGCTTTGCGGGGAGAGGAAATGAGAAAGACAGTGCGGGGAGGGACACAATTGGGAATGGGAAACGGGTCAGGACACAGTTGGGAATGGGAATGAAAACACACAGGGCGCATGGGAATGGGAATGAAAACACACAAGAGTTCGGAATGGGAATGGCAGAACCAGGAATGGGGCAGCCTACCCCTTAGAGTCTTAATAGGTAGTATAGATTTAGAGATGCAAACTAGGTGTTCACTACAAGCATCAACATTAAAATCTTTGCACCTATTGCAAATTATAACATGTTCTACACAAGAGTTAGATTTATTTGCTACTTCTAGTTTAGCATTTAAATCATCATTAACACCTTTTAAAGTAGAAATGGTTTCATGACAAGTAGATAGTTCACAAGAAAGCATTTCATTCCTTTTAACTTCTAGAGCAAGAGAATTTTGTGCACTAACAAATTTATCATGCTTTTCATACAAAAGATCCTCTTGATTTTCTAATAACCTATTCTTATCATTCAAGGCATCAATTAATTCATTAATTTTATCAACCTTGGTTCTATCTAGGCCCTTGAATAAACATGAATAATCTATTTCATCATCATCACTAGACTCATCCTCACTTGAAGAAGCATAAGTACTAGTATTACGAGTGCTTACCTTCTTTTCTCTTGCCATGAGGCAAGTGTGATGCTCGTTGGGGAAGAGGGATGACTTGTTGAAGGCAGTGGCGGCGAGTCCTTCGTTGTCGGAGTCTGACGAGGAGCAATCCGAATCCCACTCCTTTCCAAGATGTGTCTCGCCCTTCGCCTTCTTGTAGTTCTTCTTCTTTTCCCACTTTCCACTCTTCTTTTCCTGGTCACTATCATTGTCGGGACAGTTAGCGATAAAATGACCAATCTTGACACATTTGAAGCAGGAGCGCTTCCCCTTCGTCTTGTTCTTGTTGGGGTGCTCCTTTAGCGCCGTCTTGAATCGCTTGATGATGAGGGCCATCTCTTCATCATTAAGCCCGGCCGCCTCAACTTGCGCCACCTTGCTAGGTAGCGCCTCCTTGCTCCTTGTTGCCTTGAGAGCAATAGTTTGAGGCTCTTGGATTGGGCCATTTAATGCAACATCGACGTATCTAGCCTCCTTGATCATCATCCGCCCGCTTACGAACTTTCCAAGGATCTCCTCGGGCGTCATCTTTGTGTACCTAGGATTCTCACGAATGTTGTTCACAAGATGTGGATCAAGGATGGTAAAGGACCTTAGCATTAGGCAGACAACGTCGTGGTCCGTCCATCGCGTGCTTCCGTAGCTCCTTATCTTGTTGACGAGGGTCTTGAGCCTGTTGTACGTCTGTGTTGGCTCCTCCCCTCTAATCATCGCGAATCTCCCAAGTTCGCCTTCCACCAACTCCATTTTGGTGAGCATGGTGACGTCGTTCCCCTCATGTGAGATCTTGAGGGTGTCCCAGATCTGCTTGGCATTGTCCAAGCCGCTCACCTTCTGGTACTCGTCCCTGCACAATGAGGCTAACAACACAGTAGTAGCTTGTGCATTTTTATGAATTTGTTCATTTATAAATAAAGGACTATCCGAGATATCAAATTTCATTTCACTCTCTACTATCTCCCATATACTAGGATGGAGAGAGAACAGGTGACTACGCATTTTGTGACTCCAAAATCCGTAGTCCTCTCCATCAAAATGAGGAGGTTTACCAAGTGGAATGGAAAGCAAATGTGCATTTGAGCTATGCGGAATACGAGAATAATCGAAAGAGAAGTTTGAGTTAACCGTCTTCTTTTTCTCGTAGTTGTTGTCGTCATCCTTTTGGGAAGAAGAGGACTCGTCGTTGTCGTCGTAGTAGACGATCTCCTTGATGCGCCTTGTCTTCTTCTTCTTCCCATCTTTTCGTTTATTGCCCGAGCCCGAGTCGGTAGTCTTGTTATCTTTAGGCTCGTTGACGAAGGTCTCCTTCTCCTTATCATTGATCACAATCCCCTTGCCCTTATGATCCATCTCTTCGGGCGATTAGTCCCTTTCTTGAAGAGAATGTCTCTGATACCAATTGAGAGCACCTAAAGGGGGGTGAATAGGTGATCCTGTAAAACTTGAAACTTAATGCACAAAACCTGATTAAAAGTTAGCACAATTAAGCCAAGTGGCTAGAGAGGAGTCTTAGCAAAAACCACAAAGATATCAACACAGAGATGGCACAATGGTTTATCTCGTGGTTCGGCCAAGTCCAACGCTTGCCTACTCCACGTTGTGGCGTCCCAACGGACGAGGGTTGCAATCAACCCCTTTCAAGCGGTCCAAAGACCCACTTGAATACCACGGTGTTTTGCTTTGCTTTTCTATATCCCGTTTGCGAGGAATCTCCACAACTTGGAGTCTCTCGCCCTTACAAAGATGTTCACAAAGAAGTACGGAGTAAGGAAGGGATGAGCAACGCACACAAGACACGAAATTAGAGTACCAACACGCACACAAGTCGCAACAAGAGCTCACAACACAACTCGACGAGTTCACAACTCAAATAGAGCTCTAATTGCTATCACAAAGAATCAAATGCGCGGAATCGAAGTCTTGGTGCTTAGGAATGCTTAGAGAATGCTTGTTGTACTCCTCCATGTGCCTAGGGGTCCCTTTTATAGCCCCAAGGCAGCTAGGAGCCGTTGAGTGCATTCCAGGAAGGCAATTCTTGCCTTCTGTCGCCTGGTGCACCGGACAGTCCGGTGCACCACCGGACACTGTCTGGTGCGGATTTCTTTCCTTCTTTGGCGAAGCCGACCGTTGGCACTTGAGAGCCGTTGGCGCATCGGACACTGTCTGATGCACACCGGACAGTCCGGTGCCCCCTTCCGACCGTTGGCTCGGCCACGTGTCTCGCGCGGATCGCGCGGCCGACCGTTGGTCCGGCCGACCGTTGGCTCACCGGACAGTCTGGTGCACACCGGACAGTCCGGTGAATTATAGTCGTACGCCGTTAATCACTTTCCGAGAGCAGCAAGTTCGCCTGAGCCAGCCTGGCGCACCGGACACTGTCCGGTGCACCACCGGACAGTCCGGTGCACCCAGACAAAGCTGACTTTGGTTGAACAAAGCCATCTTTAATTTCAACTTGATTTTTCCTGTCTCCAGCACTTAGACACAATACATTAGTCTCCAAAACAATGTACTAAGTCTGAGAAACATACCTTTATACTTGATTTGTACTTTGTCCACCATTCAACATTTAGGCACTTGTGTTGGACACTAAATCACCAAAATACTTAGAAATGGCCCAAGGGCACATTTCCCTTTCAATTCCTCAAGCCAAATGGCATAGTAGTATAACAGTACATGCCAAAAGGTGTGATGAAAGAAGTCGCGAGCTGGTTGGACTCTTTCATCTTGATTTGATGATAACCT
Source organism: Zea mays (assembly GCF_902167145.1). Classification (NCBI taxonomy): domain Eukaryota; kingdom Viridiplantae; phylum Streptophyta; class Magnoliopsida; order Poales; family Poaceae; genus Zea; species Zea mays. The sequence goes on from NC_050104.1 coordinate 131,650,568, forward strand.
GAATAGGCGTCGAGGAATGATAGGGTTTCGCACCCAGCAGTGGAGTCCACAATTTGATCGATGCGAGGCAGAGGGTAGGGAACCTTCGGACATGCTTTGTTAAGACCAGTGTAGTCTACGCACATCCTCCATTTCCCACCTTTCTTTTTCACAAGCCCAGGGTTATCTAACCATTCGGGATGGAATACCTCTTTGATGAACCCTGTAGCCATCAGCTTGTGGATCTCCTCGCCTATGGCTCTGCGCTTTTCTTCGTCGAAACGGCGCAGATGCTGCTTCACGGGTCGGGCTCCGGCTCGGATGTCCAGTGAGTGCTCGGCGACATCCCTCGGTATGCCCGGCATGTCCGAGGGACTCCACACAAAAAATTTGGCATTTGCGCGGAGAAAGTTGATGAGCACTGCTTCCTATTTGGGGTCGAGCTCGGAGCCGATCCGGACCTTCTTGTCGGCGTCATTGCTGGGGTCAAGAGGGACGGACTTAACCACCTCAGTCGGTTCAAAGTTGTCGGCGTGGCGCTTCGCATCAGGCACCTCCTTGGAGAGGCACTCTAGGTCGGCGATGAGGGCCTCGAACTCGGCGAGGGCCTCAGCGTACTCCACGCATTCCACATCGCATTCGTACGCGTGGCGGTATGTGGATCCGACGGTGATGGCCCTGTTGGAGCCTGGCATCTTGAGCTTGAGGTACGTGTAGTTGGGGACGGCCATGAACTTGGCGTAGCATGGTCTCCCCAGCACCGCGTGGTAGGTTCCTCGGAACCCGACCACCTCGAATGTGAAGGTTTCCTTTCGGAAGTTGGAGGGAGTTCCGAAGCAGACGGTCAAATCGAGTTGTCCAAGGGGCAGGACGCGCTTTCCGGGGACGATCCCGTGAAAGGGCGCCGCACCGGCCTGGATCATGGACAGATCAATCCCCAAGAGCCCGAGGGTCTCGGTGTAGATGATGTTGAGGCTGCTGCCTCCGTCCATGAGGACCTTGGTGAGCCTGGCATTGCTGATGACGGGGTCGACAACGAGCGGGTACCTTCCTGGGCTCCGCACACAGTCGGGGTGGTCGCCTTGGTCGAAGGTGATGGGCTTGTCGGACCAGTCTAGGTAGACTGGCGCCGCCACCTTCACCGAGCAGACATCCCGGTGCTCCTGCTTGCGGTGCCGAGCCGAGGCATTCGCCACTTGCCCACCGTAGATCATGAAGCAGCCGTGGACCTCGGGGAACTCCTCTGCCTTGTCGCCCTCCTTCTTGTTGTTGTCTTGGCCTTTGCCATCTCCCGCCGGGGACCCGTCTTTATGGAAGTAGCACCGAAGCATGACGCATTCCTCAAGGGTGTGCTTGACGGGACCCTGGTGATAGGGGCACGACTCCTTGAGCATCTTGTCGAACAGGTTGGCCCCTCCGGGAGGCTTCCGAGGGTTCTTGTGCTCGGCAGCAGCGACAAGATCTGCGTCGGCGGCGTCGCGCTTCGCTTGTGACTTCTTCTTGGCCTTCTTCTTCGTGCCACACTGGGTGGACACCTCGGGGACGTCTTCCTGCTGCCGTCCCTGAGGCTATTTGTCCTTCCGAAAGATGGCTTCGACCGCCTCCTGACCAGAGGCGAACTTGGTGGCGATGTCCATCAATTCGCTTGCCTTGGTGGGAGTCTTGCGCCCCAGTTTGCTCACTAGGTTACGGCAAGTGGTGCCGGCGAGGAATGCCCCGATGACATCCGAGTCGGTGATGTTGGGCAGCTCGGTGCGCTGCTTTGAAAACCGTCGGATGTATTCCCGCAGGGATTCCCCTGGCTGCTGGCGGCAGCTTCGGAGATCCTAGGAGTTCCCAGGGCGTACGTACGTACCTTGGAAGTTTCCTGCGAAGGCCTTGACCAGGTCGCCCCAGTTGGAGATCTGAGCAGGAGGCAGATGCTCGAGCCAGGCCCGGGCGGCGTCGGAGAGGAACAGGGGGAGGTTGCGGATGATGAGGTTATCGTCGTCCGTTCCTCCCAGCTGGCATGCCAGCCGGTAGTCCGCAAGCCACAACTCCAGCCTCGTTTCCCCCGAGTACTTGGTGATGGTAGTCGGGGCCCGGAACCGAGCTGGGAACGGCGCTCGTCGTATGGCCCAGCTGAAGACCCTCGGCCCTGGTGGTTCGGGCGAGGGGCTCCGGTCCTCCTCACTGTCGTAGCATCCCGCACGCCTGGGGTGGTAGCCTCGGTGCACCTTCTCTTCGAGGCGGGCTCGACGGTCGCGGTGGTGGTGCTCGTCGCCGAGGCGATCCGGGGCTGCAGGCGTCCTGTCCCGCATGCGCCCGGTGTGGACTGAGGCCTCCCGCATGAGTCGGGAAGTCATTGCGTGATGCTCCGAGGGGCACCCTTGCCTTCGGGAGGCAGAGCTTTCGGCCCGTCGGACCGCGACATCCTCCAGGAGATTCTTGAGCTCTCCCTGGATACGCCGCCACTCGGTGGTGGATGGCTCCGGCATCGTCCGAAGCAGCATTGCCGCTGCAGCCAGGTTTTGGCTGACCCCGCTGGAGGCCGGGGGCAGCCTTGCCCTGGCATCGTCAACGATATGGCGTTGGACGTCCTGAGCCTGAAGACGCGCTTCTCCGGCGAGTGCTCGGCCTGCCCACTCCTGCTCGATGTTTTGCCGGAGCTGCACAAGTTGCCCTGCTTCCTCGTCGAGCTTGGCCTGCATCTCGCGGATTTGCTCAAGCTGTGTGTCCTGACCCCCGCAGGGACTGGGACCACAGCTAGCTCCCGCGGGATGTCAACGCGAGAAGCAGGCCCAGGGGGATCGTCATCCTCCGGCATACCGAGGTGGTTGCCTTCGTCACGATCCCCTAGATCGACGTGGAAACATTCGCGACTTGGGCTACAACCCTCGTCGTCAAGGCTGTGGCTGTCATCAGAGCAACCGGAGAGGTAGTAGTCACATGCGGTCATGAAGTCTCGCATGACACTGGGATCACGGAGCCCGGAGAAATCCCAACCGGAGTCAGGGTCGTCTTCTTCCTCGGAACCCGGGGGCCCAGAGGTTGAGAAGACCGTCAGTCGGTCCCAAGATGAACACATAGGATACCCTGGAAGATCAGGATATGCCCTAGCCAAAGCGCTCACCGAAGCGGGGTTGCTTGGTGGATCGAAGCTGAATCTAAAAGGCACAGGGTGGAAAACGGACGGTACCTCTTGATCGATGGACGGTGGTGAAGTCGCGTCGGGGGCGGATTGCACCGTCATCTCAGGTACGAGGCTAACGCCCAGCATGCCCTTCGCGAGAGTGCTAGCGTCATCAGTCCGCTTGGGGTTGGCACGTCGTGGGGAAACGACATCCGTCGTTGTCTCAGGTGCGAGGACAACACCCGACATGTCCCCCGCTGAGGTGCCGGCGTCGTCGACTCGCTCCGGACCGACAGTCGACGAGGTGCCGCCTCCTGCCTGGCCACGGTTGCCCCGTCTCCTCCTCCTGCGGCGAGGAGGGTGGCGGGACAAACCCGGATGCTGCTCTTCCGCCACGGGGGGAAGACGTCGTCGAGTTCGTCGCTGCCGGGCGAGCTGACGACCGTCGTTGTTGCTGTTGCGCTGCGGGGGGAGGAGTACCATGTCGTAGCTGCCGTCGAGGGACATGAACTCGAGACTCCCAAAGCGGAGCACCGTCCCAGACTGAAGAGGTTGCTGAAGACTACCCATCTGGAACTCAACGGGAAGGTGTTCGTTAACACGCAGCAGGCCCTACCTGGCACGCCAACTGTCGGCGTTTTGGACTCGGGGGGTCCGTAAGCCAACTAGTAAATTTGTAGTTGCGTGCCCCTGCCCAGATGGGTTGGCGCAAGATGGAACACAAGGGGAAAACGCGGCTTGCATTATCTCGCACCAGGGGTGTGCTCGTAGTAGGGGTTACAAGCGTCGCGAGAGAGAGAGAGCCTGTTCGTTAGCTCATTCCCCCACGCGACCCCCTTTCGCAGGAAGGCCCTGGACCTCCCTTTTATAGATGCAAGGAGAAGGTACAGATGTACAATGGGGGTGTAGCTATGCGCTAACGTGTCTAGCAGAGGAGTGCCTGAGCCCTATGTACATGCCAACGTGGCTGTCGGAGAAGTGCTTGAGCCCTGTGTACGCGATAACGTGGCCGTCAGAGAAGTGCCTGAGCCCTGTAGAAGCACAGCTGTCGGTGCTGCTGGGATCCTGCTGACGTCTCCTTGCTTCCGTAGGGGGCTGAGAACCACCGATGTCATGGACGCGCGCGGGGAACCATCATTACCTGTTACCGGGGCGAGCCAGATGGGACGCCGGTCTTGTTCCCTCGTAGCCTGAGCTAGCTAGGGTAGGGTAATGATGTATCCCCTGTGGCGCGGTCGGTCCGAGCCCAAGGTCGAGAGAGGCGGAGACTTCTCCTGAGGCCGAGGCTGGGGTCGGGCGAGGACGCGATTCCTCCCGAGGCCGAGGTTGAGGCCGAGCCCTAGGGTCGGGCGAGGCGGAGACCTTTTGAGGCTGAGGCCTGAGGTCGGGCGAGGCGGAGCTTCCTGTTGCACCCGAGGCTGAACTCGGCTGTTGTCAGTCTCACCCTGGTGGGTGGCACAACAGTTGGAGCGGGGCGAGCGGCGCTGTTTTCCTGTCAGGTCAGTCAATGAAAGGGCGAAGTGACTGCGGTCACTTCGACCTTGCCGACTGAGGCATGCGTGTCAGGATAAGGTGTCAAGCGATCCCCGCATTAAATGTGCATGCGATACGGTCGGTTAGTGAGGCGATTTGGCCAAGGTTGCTTCACAACGAAGCCTGCCCGAGCTGGTCTTCGGGCGAGTCGAGGGTGCGCCCACCCCCTGAGGAGGCCCTCGGGCGAGGCGTGAATTCGTCCGGGACTATTGTTCCCGCCCGAGGCCAGGCTCGGGCGAGGCGAGATTGCGTCCCTTGGTAGACGAGGCCCTGACCTGAACCGCGCCCATCAGTCTTTGCGGTTTGTGCTGAGGGTGGTTACCAGCCGTGTTTTAGGAGTGTTGGGGGTACCCCTAATTACGGTACCCGACAAAAAGACAACCCAAAGGATGCTGAATTCCTCAATGTGCCAATTGAAAACTATGTGCAGATGCAAATTATATTTGGAGCTGGGCAGGCTACTGGCAGGTATGCCATGGCCTCAAATGAGCCCCTTGGCACCATCTCGGATGTCACTGAAGGTGATGGTGCATCTGAAGAACCATGTCTTGTTGGTACTACTGCTTCTGGTTCTGCTGGTGCCAGCCCTTCTCATAGTGGTGCTGGTGCTGGTAGTTCCTATGGATCATATGGAAAGAAAAGGAGACTCAGTGATGAAGAGTTGGCGATTATGACAGGACTTACCGGAGCTGTGAACAAATTGGCTGAAGCTGTCCAAGCACCTATTGTAGTCCAGACCACAAATGTCCACCCTGATCTGTATCAAATTTGCATGAGTATTCCAGGTTTCACTTATGAGGAGTTGATGACTTGCCTTACCTACCTATTGGACAACAAAAGGCAAGGTGATGGCTTTGTGAAGATGGAGCCTAAACACCGTGTGCTTTGGCTAAGGCAGCACCTTGCAAAGATTTGAGCAGACCAGTCTTATGCCTATGATGCCTAATACCTTGCTCTATGTGTAATGCTTTGATCTATGCCTAATACTTTGCTCTATGCCTATGACACTGAATCTAGAACTGTGGATGATAATTAATAATTCTGAGACTTTTCTACCGGTCTATGATGATTTTATATTTAACTGTTGCCTTTACTTGCCTATGATGATATGTTTTATAATGATGATCAATCAAGGGAGTATGACTTGTTGCTTTGTTTTCCTTGCTCATTTTGTGAATTTTGCCTGTGATGAAATATATTTGACTGATGACCATTCATGGGAGGTTGACTTACTGCTTTGTTTTCCTTGCTCTTGGTTTTCTTCATGTCTATGTTTTATTTTGGGTCAGGCAACCAAACATACTCTATCCTTTAATCTGATTTCTCCACCTGCCCTATGTTCTCCCATGTATGGTCAAATGAGGTGTTTATTCATAAAAACAGAGGCAATTTATTGTATTACTCTCATGAGTTGATCAAGTGATTTTAATTGATAAAAATTTCTGAGGCAAACTATAGTTCATATAATTCTGGTTATGGTAAGTTGTTACTTCTCTTTTCTTCTCAAGTGATTTTACTCTCATGACTTCCTTCTGCTGTAGCAGTTTCTGTTTCTGCATACAATTCTGTTTATAGTTCATACAATTCTGTTTCTGCATACAATTCTATTTGTTGGTTATAGTTCATACAATTCTGTTTCTGCATCAATAGCACAGAAACTGCAGTTTTACTGGTCGATGTAGCAGTCTTTGTGAAGATAGATTTAAAGATCCTCATTTTTTTCTTTCCCACTGTAACAATTGCTTACTTCCGCTTCCTGCTGCTATTCTTCCCATTTGCTGATGAAGCAGCATAACCCCATGCTTTTTACAAACTTTGGGCGATTAGGTACTCCAGGGTGCTGTACAATAAGTATTTTCTTTGGCTTGCACCATTTCTGCTGTCATTGTCACCATTTATGCTTTAGAAATTAATAATAAGAGTCTGCTACATCTGTATCTGCACCTAATTCACCCATAGGGATGATTCTGATGAACAATGGTCTGTTGATTCATGTGTGCAACAATAATTTCTTTCAGTTTGTCGTTCATGATGTTTATCTGTTGTTACCTACAGTGGTCAAGGTTTCTGTCAAAGGAAACAATGGCAATGAGTCTTCTGTTACTGTTCGGTTGTATGGACCAAATACAGACTTGGCAATGAGTCTTCTATTACTATTCTGTTACTAGCAGGAGGATCTGTTTAATTCAGATTATTATAAATGATATTTAGATTATTACAATTAGTTCAATTTATGGGTCAAAATCATATTTTTAGTTCAAATCTGTTGTAATCACATCTATTGGATTTCAACGCTTCAGTATGATTGCAAGAATCACAGCGAGATTTTGAGCTAACCTGCTGAATATTTTTGAGCTAAAAATAATCTGCTGAATATTTTTGAGCTATAATCTGAAAAGCATCTGGAATCTGCTGTAATCATATTTTTAGTTCAAATCTGTTGTAATTAGTTCATATTTAGATGATTGCAATTAGTTCAATTTTGAAATTTGGCGGGAGCTGCATTTTACACATCAAAACTAGCGGCAACCCAATTGGACCAAGCTAAAAAAAATGAGAACCAAACAATGTGTCATATGGGCCTGGCTCATTTTGATCAGGCAACCAAACATTTAGGTTGTCTTTGTACATGTGGGCTCCCTTGAGCTTGGTCCTCTCACTGAGCCTGGCTCAGGCTGGGCCAAGCAACCAAACACATCCTATGTAGCTCCATCCCTACAAGCAGGGCATCGAGGAGCAAGAGGGCATCACGCCCACGGAGCAGTGGCTCATCCTTGGCGGCAAGTTGCTCGCTGTTCGCAAGAGCTTGCAGGAGAGCAACATCCAGCCCGGTTGTATGATCCACCTTGTACTTTCTAAGAGGCGGCTGTTAGACTTTGTCTCTAGCAGTTATTCTATCACTTTCTCTATTTCAATGTTTACTCTGTAAACAGTATAATCTCATATATTTTACACGATCTATTTATGACAACCTTACAAATTGTTTTTCTTCATTTAAGGTGATGATTATGCTGCAATACCAAGACTAATTCTACCTTTTAGTTCAAGAGATAGAAATTCACGAACTAAGCGTAGTTTATATGATTGAGTCTCTTCTGGATTTTGATAGAATTGATTTACCAGAGTTCATCAATTTAATTTCTCGACTTAGGAATATTTTTTAGACCTAGAATTTAATGGGATTGTAGTGTTAAGAGCAACTCCGTTAGATCCACCATCTCCTCTCATGTCTCTAAAATTTTGTGATACATGAGATTAGCTTGCTCCAGCAGGTTACTTATCATATCTCTCATCTCATCTTCTATTTCAAACTTCACTCTATATATAAACAGTGCAGTCTACAACACAAAACAATATTTTGCACAACTATATGCATGATCTAATGGAGATAGACTGTCTTTCCGTCAAATAAAAGAGACGCCAACGTTTCTTATCCGTGTGTCCTATGTTAGTTTTTAGGATCTAATTGTGTCCATCTACTTAGTAATCTAAGACATAATCAAATAGAGAACTTATCTAATCCATTTTAATCTAGACACATAATCACAGAGAGTAAAGTGAGGATCAAGGCATACCATCTTGCCCTTTATTAAGGGCAAGGTTGGTGATTTGGGTAGCGTCATGGGAGGATGTCACACCCGGGTTTTAGGGGCACCAAGACCCGGGCGCGAACATAATCACTAGGTGTGCTGGGACCAAGTCTCACACATATGATGAATCATGGCACAGGATCGAATGTCACATCTTTACTACTTAACATGAATTCTATACAAAATAAATAATTACATTATAAGGAGACAACGGTCCAGCAACCCAAAGTTGACTGGGAGACGACGGCCTAGACCTCTCGCGAACTCGCCACAGCATCCTCCATGCGCTTCATCCTGCGGTACCTGTTCTTGACCTGTGGGGGGGTGTGAGACAGCAAGAGTGAGCTCACATACGTTCATCGCTCAACAAGTTGTGGGGAATAATGTGCATGAACTCGCCAAAGATGGGAGCTCACGTGAAGTGTAAGGCTTACCAAAGAGGATGGTTAGAGCTGAGCATTGCTTTTAAAGTTGGTCAAAATTTTATTAGCAATTACTAAGTATAAGTAAATACCAACCTAATTAAGAAGTAGAACAAAAGTAACAACATCACCTGCGATGCAATGCATATGACAAATTGAATTTAAGTTTCATAAATTAATCATGTGAGGGTCCGAGCCGCTCATGACCGTGAGCACGGCTAGTATACCAGTTTTACACTCTGCAGAGGTTGTGCATCTTTACCCACAAGTCATGTTACCCATTTGCCAAGGGATCGCGACTTCCCATACACCTCTACCGAGGAGGCGAGGCAGGGTAACACTACGAGGCCTTTACAAAGTTCCACTAGCTTCAGAAAACCCGCTACAGTTTATAGGAAGCTCCAATGCAGGAATCCCTTGCAGGACCGCCATCGCAGCAAAATCCTCCCGAGGGCCTCCCTACACTGACCACTCCCCTACTGCCCTTGCCCCTTTCGGGTAAGGTAGTCCTCCACTAGCTTTCCTAATTAATCAGCCAAGGGCGTCCCATTAAACCCTTGTGGTAGCACTGTTTTCCCGGGTGGTCGCTCCATGTTCCAATTAACATAATGATCTTATCATGAACATTGATAATAAACAGATAATAAAGTGTGATCATGAATAATGTATCTTCATACCCAAAACCACATAAAGCACTAGCAAGTACTACCCAAAAAGTTCAGTGGTAAACAAGGTATAAAGATAATCAAACTAGGGTAACCTATTGGGTCCCATCAAAATTAACCTATGCAGATCATTATGATTAATTAGAACATGAGTGGGTAAAAAGAAGTGATCAAGGGCACAACTTGCCTGGGACTTGAGATTCCAGTACCAACTTGCTTTTCAGATGACACAAGTCCTCGCGCTAGTCGTAGCAATACAAACAAACATGGTATAGATAAAATTAACATCACACCAAACATAAGAACAAACTGAATAATAATAATCTACACGTTGCTACGGGACTAACGCAACTTGAACGAGTCAAATCGGAGTTAAAACGTAGGAGTTATGAATTTCCTAGGGTTTTATGTGCTTGAAATGAGATTAAATGGGAAATTGATTTTCTAACTATTTTCATGATAAAACAGAGACTCTAAGTAATAGACAATAACATTACAAAATTTTAGAAATTGGAATGGAGTAATTTTGACTTAGTATGAATTTTCTAGGGATTAAACATGTTTTAATAATTAAGTTCACATTAAAATCATTTCTGAAATTAATTCATCTGCCTCTGGTTTGCGCGCATGAAATATAGAAAGCGCAGGGTGAAAGGGAAATGTGCCCTTGGGTCATTTCTAAGTGTTTTGGTGATTGAGTGCAAACACAAGTGCTCAAATGTGAATCTGTGCCCATGGGTGAACAAAGTGCAAATCACAAGTAAAGGTATGTTTCTAAGCCTTAGTACATTGGTTTTGTGTACTAATATACCTATCTAAGTGTTAGAAACAGAAAGAAGAAAGAAGAGAAGAATTGGCTGTGTACAGCCAAAAGGCTGTTTCGGTCTGGGGCACCGGACTGTCTGGTGGTGCACCGGACAGTGTCCGGTGCGCCAGGCTGCCTCGGGCGAAGTGGTCGCTCTCGGGAATCAGCCGACGGCGTACGGCTATAATTCACCGGACTGTCCGGTGTGCACCGGACTGTCCGGTGAGCCAACGGTCGGCCGAGCCAACGGTCGGCCGCGGAATCTGCGAGTGACACGTGGTCTGGCCAACGGTCAGAAGGGGGCACCAAACTGTCCGGTGTGCACCGGACATGTCCGGTGCGCCAACGGCTCCCAGATCTGCAACGGTCGACTGCGCTGCTTAAGGAAGGAAATCGGGCACCGGACAGTGTCCGGTGTGCACCGGACTGTCCGGTGCGCCCGACGACAGAAGGCAAGGATGGCCTTCCAGATTTGTTTTCAACGGCTCCTAGCTGCCTTGGGGCTATAAAAGGGACCCCTAGGCGCATGGAGGAGCACACCAAGCATTCCTACAACATTCCTAAGCACCAAGACATCGATCTCGCGCATTCGTTTCATTGTGATAGCATATAGAGCTCTTGTGGAGTTGTGAACTCTTTGAGTTGTGTTGCGAGCTCTTGTTGCTACTTGTGTGCGTGTTGTTGCTCTGATCTTTTGAAGTCTTGTGTGCGTTGCTCATTCCCCCCTTGCTCTGTGTTTCTTTGTGAACTTCAATTGTAAGGGCGAGAGGCTCCAAGTTGTGGAGATTCCTCGCAAGCGGGATTGAGAAAAAGCAAGCAAAACACCGTGGTATTCAAGTGGGTCTTTGGACCGCTTGAGAGGGGTTGATTGCAACCCTCGTCCGTTGGGACGCCACAACGTGGAGTAGGCAAGCGTTGGTCTTGGCCGAACCACGGGATAATTCACTGTGTCATCTCTGTGATTGATCTCTTGTGGTATTGCGGTGTTGAGACTCCTTTATAGCCACTTGGCAACTATTGTGCTAACACTCAACAAGTTTTTGTGACTATAAGTTTAAGTTTCACAGGATCACCTATTCACCCCCCCTCTAGGTGCTCTCAATTGGTATCAGAGCCATTCTCTTCAAGAAAGGGACTAACCGCCCGAAGAGATGGATCCTAAGGGGAAGGGAATCGTGATCAACGATAAGGAGAAGGAGTCCTTCGTCAACGAGCCCAAAGATGACAAGCCTACCGACTCCGGCTCGGGCCATAGACGGAAGGAAGGGAAGAAGAAGAAAACAAGGCGCATCAAGGAGATCGTCTACTACGACAGCGACGAATTGTAAGGAAAATGGACCCCGGGCCATTTGGCTAAGTAAGTTTTGGTGTTTGATGATTAACACAATCTGTGGACTAACAAGTTTCCTAGTGTTTATGTTTGTAGTTCACAGGATGCAAGAACTACTTGGACTAAGGAATTGAGGAAAGCAACACCTCAAAAGAAGACATTAAGAAGATCAAGAAAAGTCCAAGAAAGGAGGCGTGTGCTGCCTGCGGACTGTCTGTGCGTGGAGCACCGGACTGTCCGGTGGCACACCAGACTGTCCGGTGCCCACACACCAGACTGTCCGGTGCACCTGGGAACTGCAGCCCAACGGCTAGTTCCAGGTGGCACCCGGAGCCTGCGGCGCCAACGGTCACCTGCTCTGACAGGAGTCGGACAGGCAACGGCTAGGCGCACCGGACAGGCTACAGTACGCTGTCCGGTGCACCACCGGACTGTCCGGTGCACACCGGACTGTCCGGTGTGCCGCAGAGAGCAGCAGCTTTTCTCCAACGGCTACAATTGTGTTGGGGGCTATAAATACACCCCCAACCGGCCATTCTCAAGTGTGGGAGCCCAAGCAACATACCAAGCAATATTGTAGACATCCCCAAGTGCTCTTACACCCAAGTGCTTAATAGAATCACTCGGTGATTAGCGTAGGTGCTTTGCGAAGTGCTTAAGTTAGTTAGACCGCTCTAGCGCTTGCTCTAGGTGAACCCTAGTTAGTTGAGTGAGTTTAGACAAACCACTCAACCCCTCGGCTCTTGCGTGAGTCGTTGTAATTGTACCGAGTAGGGCGAGAGTCTTGCGAGACCGTGACAACCGCGTTTGTGTCACGGCCGCCACCGTGTACCGGAGGGAACGAGGCCCGCGGCGTTTCGGCCGGAAGCTCGATAGTGGAGACGGCGGGGAGCGTCCGAGAGGAGCCGGAAGCGGAGCACCACTTGCGCGTGGAGAAGGCCCGTGGCTCTCTACGGAGTTACTCGATCGAGGTGCTTGGCCCTCGCGTGGGCTTCCCTTTGCGTAGGGGCACCAACGAGGATTAGTCGGGACCTTGCGTGGTTCCGGATACCTCGGTAAAAATACCGGCGTCATCCATGAGAGTTTGCTTCTCTACTTAGCTCTTTACATTCCGCATTTATATTAAGCATTTAACTTTCAATCTTGTAGTCATACTTATTTAGTGTAGATTGAAACTTAGTCTTTACGGTAGAGATAGCAACACTTAAACAAAACCTAGTTTGCACATTCTAGTATTGATTATTTGCATAGGTTTTGCTCTAGGGATTTAATTGTGGCCTAGTTTAGTAAAAGTTTTAGAAGTCCTAATTCACCCCCCCTCTTAGGCGTCACCCGTTTCCTACAAGTGGTATCAGAGGCCGGTTTGGCTCATTTGAAACGCTTTAGCTTCACCGCTAAAAAGAGCCGACGCTTTTTAGAGGAAGGGATGGATACCCATAGGCCACCACACTTCGACGGCACTAACTTCCCATATTATAGTGCTAGAATGGCTTGTTACCTAGAGGCCGTTGATCTAGGTGTTTGGAGAGTCACTCGTGACGGGATGAAACCCCTCAAGAATCCCGAGAAACCAACCACGAGTGAGGAAAAAGAAATTCACTTAAATGCTAGAGCCAAAAATTGCTTGTATGAATCTCTTAGCATGGATATTTTTAATCAAGTATTTACCTTGAAAACTGCTAATGAGATTTGGCTAAAATTGCATGAGCTCCATGACGGCACATCCAATGTCCGTGAGCAAAAACATTGCCTAGTCTTAAATGAGTATAATTCTTTTGCTATGAAAGATGATGAGCTTGTTAGAGACATGTATTCTCGTTTGAATCTAATTATCAATGAGCTCAATTCTATCGGCATTAATAAGCTAGGTGATGCGGACATTGTGAGGAAGATTATCTCCCTACTACCACAACGAAGATATGGGAGCATCATCACTATCCTTCACAACATGGAGGACTTGAGTAACATGACCCCAACCATTGTAATTGGAAAAATCGCGGCTTTTGAGATGTCGCGAAAAATGTGTCGGGGAGAGGAGCCAACTTCCTCAAGGCCATATGCTTTTGCATGTGATGAAAGGAAGGGAAAAAAGAAGGCTCCCACTCCAAGTTCCTCAAGTGAAGAAGAGGAAGAAGAAGAAATTGATGATGATGAAGATAATCAACCATGCACATCATCCTCCGAGGACGAAGAAACAATCTGACGTGTCGGAAAGGTAATGGGGATGATCCGCAAGATTAATCTAATGGGTGTGCCCCTGCAGGTCGAAGATCTTCTCTTTAACATTGACAGGAAAAAGCAAAGGAAGAGAGGATGCTTCGCATGTGGGGAGAAGGGCCACTTCAGGGACAACTGTCCAACTATGGCCGAACCCAAAAAGGAGAGGAGCAAAGGCAAGGCGCTAACAAGTGTTAGAACTTGGGATGACTCTTCAAGTGAAGATGAACCTCCAAGGACGCGCAGCCACCGGTCCTCATCACGCTCATCACGGTCATCACACAAATGCCTTATGGCAAGAGGTAACAAAAGCATTCCTTCCTCTAGTGATGAAAGTAGTAGTGATGATGAAGGTGAGGGAAAGCCCTCTCTAGATGAGCTTGCGGAAGCCGTAGAATTTTTCCAGGATGTTTGCACTAAGCAAAAAGCTCAACTTAAAACTTTGAAAAATAAGTTGATTAGCTCTCAAAATGATTACAGAGGTTTGCTAGAAAAATTTGAAACTTTTGCAAACTTAAATAGTGAGCTATCAACTAAAATTGAGCTATTAGAATCTAGTGCTCCATCCACTGCTACCGATGATAGCCTTATTAAAAAGAATGAAAAACTTAAGGCTAAGTTAGCTAGCTCCCAAGAAGCTATTGAAAATTTGCTAGAGAAAATGGAAATTCTTAGCATACACAACAATGAGCTAACTACTAAGCTAGAAAACATTGGTAGCACCCCAGCAGCATCTTTAGTTGAAATACCTGAAATAATTAAGAAAGATGCTTCTACTTCCTGCTTTGATTTAATTGATGATTCTAACCCCTGCAACCAAGTCGTTGTTGAGAATATTGTTGTAGAGACATGTACGGATGAGGTTGCAAAGGAAAATGAACAATTAAAGCAAGAAGTGGCTCGCCTTGGCAAGGCTTTGTATGACAAGAAAGGCAAAGCCAAACAAATCCAACCTCCACAGGATAACACCACTGCGGGAGTGAACAAGCCTATGGAGGGAGAAACTGTGATTTGTAGGCTATGCCACAAGGAAGGCCACAAGTCTTTCCAATGCAAGGCGATGACCGGGGATAAACAAAGACAAAAGCTCAAGCAAAAGCCATCAAGCAAAATCTCAAACACCTACATCAAAAAGGTGAACAAAAAGGACGCTACACCATATTTGATCAAGAAGAAAAATAACGAAAAGGTGATAGCAATCAAGGCCAACAAGCAAGCCAACAAAGGAAAGGGGGTCAAACGCATCTGGGTGCCAAAGGAAATAATTTCAACCATGAAAAGCACCAAGAAGGTTTGGATCCCAAGAGGGAAGTGAGTGGACCAAAGGTCGTCGGGAAATTTGGAGACTTGGCAAAGATGGGATGTATATCATGGGATACATCATAATGGATAGAGTTTATTGCCAAGTGGATTAGTAAAAGACTTTGGACCCAAATTTCCCCACCCATGACTGAGGTAACTAGATTTATTGTATTTACTATTCTTAGATATGCGTATCTATTTTCTTGGATCTAGCTCTACCTTTCATGCCTAGTATTACATTTGATGTTTACTTTTATGTATGCATACTAGGTAAATCATATGGTAGGATTGCTTGCTTTCAATTTATATCCTAAGCAAACCTACACGGCTCAAAACGTTTATTTAAGCACGGCACATAGCTTCTACGTCACTTCATAGTAAATGATACATCATTTGATAATTATGAATTCTAGTAGTGGTAAAACACTCATATCCTACATTTGGTATCATTTAACTTATATGTGCCAAAGCTCGGATTATGGATAACCTGCCCCTCTTGATATCAAATCAAAGTGCATGTCTCCTACAAGTATTCAAAAAACTTGTATGCACATCTTTTGGGGGAGATTACTCTATAATCTAAGACTTTGAGACTAACACTCCTTTCAAGTCTATTTTCTTGTGACAGTCTCATTGTAAGGAAAATGAAGTCCCCGGAGAAAGACAACAATCTTCCACTGCATATCTCCAAGAACTGTAATTTTACATCATTTACACGTCTTCTCCGACATTTGGTTAGACTACGGTTTCATATCTTATACTTCCTTGTTGCTAAATGCATAAGTGGTTCAATCATATTTTGTTACCTATGCATAAGGGAAGTCAGTCTATTCAAATCATGACTTGCACCTCTAATTTTCACATGCTTTTTCCTAAGTAGATGATCTCTGTCAGGGGGAGTATTTCTTCGTCTCTAAAAAGGGGGAGAAATTTCTTTCTAAAAGAGAACACTCATTTAGGGGGAGTTTTCATATGTTTTTCTTCAAGAGTTTCAATTCCTTGAGGGCAAGTTTTATTTACTTCCTACACGCTTTTAATGTCTTCCTTTTCGGTGGTTGATGCCAAAGGGGGAGAATTTTAGGGACCAAAGCAATGAAAAATGTATCAAACACCAACCACCACCAATTTAAAATTTTCAAATTTTGCAAGTGCCTTGTCAAGTGGTTTTGGTTATTTGGTCCAAAATAGGAAGTAAGTGAATTATGGAGTTAGGGGGAGGCTTAAGTCCATAATATCACATTAAGGGGACAATCATGCATCCTAGCAAGTAGATTGCATTTTTATATTCAAATACTTGTATTATTTGCTTGCTTTGGTTGTGTTGTCATCAATCACCAAAAAGGGGGAGATTGTAAGGAAAATGGACCCCGGGCCATTTGGCTAAGTAAGTTTTGGTGTTTGATGATTAACACAATCTGTGGACTAACAAGTTTCCTAGTGTTTATGTTTGTAGTTCACAGGATGCAAGAACTACTTGGACTAAGGAATTGAGGAAAGCAACACCTCAAAAGAAGACATTAAGAAGATCAAGAAAAGTCCAAGAAAGGAGGTGTGTGCTGCCTGCGGACTATCTGTGCGTGGAGCACCGGACTGTCCGGTGGCACACCGGACTGTCCGGTGCCCACACACCAGACTGTCCGGTGCACCTAGGAACTGCAGCCCAACGGCTAGTTCCAGGTGGCACCCGGAGCCTGCGGCGCCAACGGTCACCTGCTCTGACAGGAGTCGGACAGGCAACGGCTAGGCGCACCGGACAGGCTACAGTACGCTGTCCGGTGCACACCGGACTGTCCGGTGTGCCGCAGAGAGCAGCAGCTTTTCTCCAACGGCTACAATTGTGTTGGGGGCTATAAATACACCCCCAACCGGCCATTCTCAAGTGTGGGAGCCCAAGCAACATACCAAGCAATATTGTAGACATCCCCAAGTGCTCTTACACCCAAGTGCTTAATAGAATCATTCGGTGATTAGCGTAGGTGCTTTGCGAAGTGCTTAAGTTAGTTAGACCGCTCTAGCGCTTGCTCTAGGTGAACCCTAGTTAGTTGAGTGAGTTTAGACAAACCACTCAACCCCTCGGCTCTTGCGTGAGTCGTTGTAATTGTACCGAGTGGGGCGAGAGTCTTGCGAGACCGTGACAACCGCGTTTGTGTCACGGCCGCCACCGTGTACCGGAGGGAACGAGGCCCGCGGCGTTTCGGCCGGAAGCTCGATAGTGGAGACGGCGGGGAGCGTCCGAGAGGAGCCGGAAGCGGAGCACCACTTGCGCGTGGAGAAGGCCCGTGGCTCTCTACGGAGTTACTCGATCGAGGTGCTTGGCCCTCGCGTGGGCTTCCCTTTGCGTAGGGGCACCAACGAGGATTAGTCGGGACCTTGCGTGGTTCCGGATACCTCGGTAAAAATACCGGCGTCATCCATGAGAGTTTGCTTCTCTACTTAGCTCTTTACATTCCGCATTTATATTAAGCATTTAAGTTTCAATCTTGTAGTCATACTTATTTAGTGTAGATTGAAACTTAGTCTTTACGGTAGAGATAGCAACACTTAGACAAAACCTAGTTTGCACATTCTAGTATTGATTATTTGCATATGTTTTGCTCTAGGGATTTAATTGTGGCCTAGTTTAGTAAAAGTTTTAGAAGTCCTAATTCACCCCCCCCCCCCTCTTAGGCGTCACCCGTTTCCTACAAGAATCTTCCTCTTCCCAAAAGGACAACGACTATGACAAACAAAAGACGGTTAACTCAAACTTTTCTTTTGATTATTCGCGCATTCCGCATAGCTCAAATGCTCATTTGCTTCCCATTCCACTTGGCAAGCCTCCTCACTTTGATGGAGAGGACTACGGATTTTGGAGTCACAAAATGCGTACTCACCTATTTTCTCTCCATCCAAGCATTTGGGAGGTTGTGGAAAGTGGAGTGAAATTTGATAGCTCGGATAGCCCTTCGTTTATTAATGAACAGATCCATAAAAATGCACAAGCTACTACTGTGTTGCTAGCCTCTTTGTGCAGGGACGAGTATCACAAGGTGAGCGGCTTGGACAATGCCAAGCAAATTTGGGACACCCTCAAGATCTCTCATGAGGGGAATGATGTCACCTTACTCACCAAGATGGAGTTGGTGGAGGGTGAGCTCGGACGATTCGCGATGATAAGGGGCGAGGAGCCGACACAAACATACAACCGGCTCAAGATCCTTATCAACAAAATAAGGAGCTACGGAAGCACGCGATGGACGGATCACGACGTCGTCCGCCTAATGCTAAGGCCATTTACCGTTCTTGATCCTCACTTGGTGAACAATATTCGTGAAAATCCTAGGTACATCAAGATGTCGCCCGAAGAAATTCTTGGAAAATTTGTAAGCGGGCGAATGATGATCAAGGAGGCAAGATACGTGGACGACGCCTTGAATGGTCCGATCAACGAGCCGCAACCCCTTGCTCTCAAGGCAACAAGGAGCAAGGAGGCGCTACCGAGCAAGGTGGCGCAAGTTGAGGCGGCTGGGCTAAATAATGAGGAGATGGCCCTCATCATTAAGCGCTTCAAGACGGCGCTTAAAGGACGCAAGGGACAGCCAAGCAAGACCAAAGCCAAGGGGAAGCGCTCGTGCTTCAAATGCGGTAAGATTGGTCATTTTATTGCTAACTGTCCCGACAATGATAGTGACCAGGAACACGGGAGCAAGAGAGAAAAGAAGAAGCATTACAAGAAGGCCAAGGGCGAGGCACATATCGGAAAGGAGTGGGATTCGGATTGCTCCTCCTCCGACTCCGACAATGAAGGACTCGCCGCCACTGCCTTCAACAAGTCATCTCTCTTCCCCAACGAGCGTCACACATGCCTTATGGCAAGGGAGAAGAAGGTAAGTAATCAAAACAATGTCACTTATGATTCTTCTAGTGATGATGAGTCTAGTGATGAAGAAATAGATTACTCTAGTTTGTTCAAGGGAATGGATAGAACTAAAGTAGATAAGATTAATGAATTGATTGATGCCTTGAATGAAAAGGATAGACTCTTAGAAAAACAAGAGGATCTTTTATATGAAGAGCATGACAAATTTGTAGAGGCTCAAAAATCTTATGCTTTAGAAGTTAAAAGAAATGAAGTGCTTTCTAGTGAATTATCTTCTTGTCATGAAACCATTGCTACTTTAAAGAGTGTTAATGATGACTTAAATGCTAAACTAGAAGTAGCTAGTAAATCTAAATCTTGTGTAGAACATGTTGAGATTTGCACTAGGTGTAAAGATTTCGATGGTGATGCTTGTAGTGATCATTTAGTTTCAATTTCCAAATTAACTGAGGAATTGGCTAGTCTTAATGCCCAACTTAAGACTAGCAAGAATGAATTTGATAAACTAAAATTTGCAAGGGATGCCTACACTATCGGTAGACACCCCTCAATTAAGGATGGACTGGGCTACAAAAGGGAAGCCAAGAACTTGACAAGCCAAAGGCTCCCATCTCCGCCAAGGAGAAAGGGAAGGCCCCTATGGCTAGTAGTGTGCAAAAGAACCATGCCTTTATGTACTATGATAGAAGACAACCTAGAAATGCTTATAGGAGTTGTAATGCATATAATGCCTTTGATTCTCATGCCATGTTTGCCTCTAGCTCTTCTTATGTGCATGATAGAAATGTTGGTAGGAGAAATGTTGTTCATAATATGCCTAGGAGAAATGTTGTTGATGTTCCTAGGAAAGTAAATGAACCTTCTACAATATATCATGCTTTGAATGCTTCCTTTGCAATTTGTAGAAAGGATAGGAAAATAGTTGCTAGGAAGTTAGGGGCAAAATGCAAGGGTGACAAAACTTGCATTTGGGTCCCTAAGGATATTTGCACTAACCTTGTAGGACCCAACATGAGTTGGGTACCTAAGACCCAAGCCTAAATTTGCCTTGCAGGTTTATGCATCCGGGGGTTCAAGCTGGATTATTGATAGCGGATGCACAAACCATATGACGGGGGAGAAGAAGATGTTCACCTCCTACGTCAAGAATAAGGATTCCCAAGATTCAATTATATTCGGTGATGGGAATCAAGGCAAGGTAAAAGGGTTAGGTAAAATTGCAATTTCTAATGAGCACTCCATATCTAATGTGTTTTTAGTAGAGTCTCTTGGATATAATTTGCTATCTGTTAGTCAATTATGCAATATGGGATATAACTGTCTATTTACAAATGTAGATGTGTCTGTCTTTAGAAGAAGTGATGGTTCACTAGCTTTTAAGGGTGTATTAGACGGCAAACTTTATTTAGTTGATTTTGCAAAAGAAGAGGCCGGTCTAGATGCATGCTTAATAGCTAAGACTAGCATGGGCTGGCTGTGGCATCGCCGCTTAGCACATGTGGGGATGAGGAACCTTCACAAGCTTCTAAAGGGAGAACACGTGATAGGTTTGACTAACGTGCAATTCGAAAAAGATAGACCTTGTGCAGCTTGTCAAGCAGGTAAACAAGCGGGAGGAGCGCATCACAGCAAGAATGTGATGACCACTTCAAGACCCCTGGAGCTGCTGCATATGGACCTCTTCGGACCCGTCGCCTATCTGAGCATAGGAGGGAGTAAGTATGGTCTAGTTATTGTTGATGACTTTTCCCGCTTCACTTGGGTGTTCTTTTTGCAGGATAAGTCTGAAACCCAAGGGACCCTCAAGCGCTTCCTCAGGAGAGCTCAAAATGAGTTTGAGCTCAAGGTGAAGAAGATAAGGAGCGACAACGGGTCCGAGTTCAAGAACCTTCAAGTGGAGGAGTTCCTTGAGGAGGAAGGGATCAAGCACGAGTTCTCCGCTCCCTACACACCACAGCAAAATGGTGTGGTAGAGAGGAAGAACGGGACGCTAATCGATATGGCAAGGACGATGCTTGGAGAATTCAAGACCCCCGAGCGTTTTTGGTCGGAAGCCGTGAACACGGCTTGCCATGCCATCAACAGGGTCTACCTTCACCGCCTCCTCAAGAAGACTTCGTATGAGCTGCTAACCGGTAACAAACCCAATGTATCTTACTTTCGTGTATTTGGGAGCAAGTGCTACATTCTGGTGAAGAAAGGTAGAAATTCTAAGTTTGCTCCCAAAGCAGTAGAAGGGTTTTTGTTAGGTTATGACTCAAATACAAAGGCGTATAGAGTCTTCAACAAATCATCGGGTTTGGTTGAAGTCTCTAGCGACGTTGTATTTGATGAGACTAATGGCTCTCCAAGAGAGCAAGTTGTTGATCTTGATGATGTAGATGAAGAAGATGTTCCGACGGCCGCTATACGAACCATGGCGATTGGAGAAGTTCGGCCACAGGAACAAGATGAACGAGATCAACCTTCTTCCTCAACTATGGTGCATCCCCCAACTCAAGACGATGAACAGGTTCATCAACAGGAGGCGTGTGATCAAGGGGGAGCACAAGATGATCATGTGATGGAGGAAGAAGCGGAACCGGCACCTCCAACCCAAGTTCGAGCAATGATACAAAGGGATCATCCCGTCGACCAAATTCTGGGTGACATTAGCAAGGGAGTAACTACTCGGTCTCGATTAGTTAATTTTTGTGAACATTACTCCTTTGTCTCTTCTATTGAGCCTTTCAGGGTAGAGGAGGCCTTGCTAGATCCGGATTGGGTGTTGGCCATGCAGGAGGAACTTAACAACTTCAAGCGCAATGAAGTTTGGACGCTGGTGCCTCGTCCCAAGCAAAATGTTGTGGGAACCAAGTGGGTGTTCCGCAACAAACAAGACGAGCACGGGGTGGTGACAAGGAACAAGGCTCGACTTGTGGCAAAAGGTTATGCCCAAGTCGCAGGTTTGGACTTTGAGGAGACTTTTGCTCCTGTGGCTAGGCTAGAATCAATTCGTATCTTGCTAGCATATGCCGCTCACCATTCTTTCAGGTTGTACCAAATGGATGTGAAGAGCGCCTTCCTCAACGGGCCAATCAAGGAGGAGGTGTACGTAGAGCAACCCCCTGGCTTCGAGGATGAACGGTACCCCGACCACGTGTGTAAGCTCTCTAAGGCGCTCTATGGACTTAAGCAAGCCCCAAGAGCATGGTATGAATGCCTTAGAGACTTTCTAATTGTTAATGCTTTCAAGGTTGGGAAAGCCGATCCAACTCTTTTTACAAAGACATGTGATGGTGATTTGTTTGTGTGCCAAATTTATGTCGATGACATAATATTTGGTTCTACTAACCAAACGTCTTGTGAAGAGTTTAGCAGGGTGATGACGCAGAAATTCGAGATGTCAATGATGGGCGAGTTGAACTACTTCCTTGGGTTCCAAGTGAAGCAACTCAAGGACGGCACCTTCATCTCCCAAACGAAGTACACGCAAGATCTGCTAAAGCGGTTTGGGATGAAGGACGCCAAGCCCGCAAAGACTCCGATGGGGACCGACGGACACACTGACCTCAACAAAGGAGGTAAGTCCGTTGATCAAAAGGCATACCGGTCAATGATAGGGTCATTACTTTACTTATGTGCTAGTAGACCGGATATTATGCTTAGCGTATGCATGTGTGCTAGATTTCAATCCGATCCTAAGGAGTGTCACTTAGTGGCGGTGAAGCGAATTCTTAGATATTTGGTTGCTACGCCTTGCTTCGGGCTCTGGTATCCAAAGGGGTCTACCTTTGACTTGGTTGGATACTCAGATTCCGACTATGCTGGATGTAAGGTCGATAGGAAGAGTACATCGGGGACGTGCCAATTCTTAGGAAGGTCCCTGGTGTCATGGAACTCTAAGAAACAAACTTTCGTTGCCCTATCCACCGCTGAGGCCGAGTATGTTGCCGCAGGACAGTGTTGCGCGCAACTACTTTGGATGAGGCAAACCCTCAGGGACTTTGGCTACAATATGAGCAAAGTCCCACTCCTATGTGATAATGAGAGTGCTATCCGCATGGCGGAAAATCCTGTTGAGCACAGCCGCACAAAGCACATTGACATCCGGCATCACTTTTTGAGAGACCACCAGCAAAAGGGAGATATCGAAGTGTTTCATGTTAGCACCGAGAACCAGCTAGCCGATATCTTTACCAAGCCTCTAGATGAGAAGACCTTTTGCAAGTTGCGTAGTGAGCTAAATGTCTTAGATTCGCGGAACTTGGATTGAATTGTAGCATACATGTGTTTATGCCTTTGATCATGTTCATTCTGCATTTTGTTGCTTATTGTGGTGCTCAAGTTGTACAAACACTCCCTGGACCTCACAAGTCCGTTGCAAAGTGATGCATATGTTTAGGGGGAGATATGTTACAACTTGACCCTTTGAGACTAACCATATGCTTGAGTTTGATGATTTAGTCTCGAAGATGGATTGAAAGGGAAAAAGGTGGACTTGGACCATGAAAGACTTCCACTGCACTCCGATGAGAGGGTAACTTATTCCAAGTTCATCTTTAGACTCTTATTGCCTTTGTATTCTTATTGAAGATTTTGGTGAGGCAATGGGGTTAAAGGGCCAAGATTGATCCCGTTTTGGTGCTTGATGCCAAAGGGGGAGAAAATAAAGGCCAAAGTGAATGGATCAGCTACCACTTGAGAAATTTTGAAAATAGTAGAGTAGAGCTTTTGGTTTGTCAAAACTCTTTTGTTGTCTCTTTTGTCAAAAGTTGGCTTCTTGTGGGGAGAAGTAGTGATTATGGGAAAAAGGGGGAGTTTTTGAAATCTTTGATCAATCTCTTTTGGAATGACTCTCTTTATGCTTCAACATGTGTGTTTGACTTAGAGATAGAGATTTGAGTTTGATTTGCAAAAACAAACCAAGTGGTGGCAAAGAATGATCCATATATGCCAAAATTGAATAAAACTCAAATTCATTTTTATTTGAAGTGATTTTGCACTTGTTCTAGTTGCTTTATGTTGTGTTGGCATAAATCACCAAAAAGGGGGAGATTGAAAGGGAAATGTGCCCTTGGGTCATTTCTAAGTGTTTTGGTGATTGAGTGCAAACACAAGTGCTCAAATGTGAATCTATGCCCATGGGTGAACAAAGTGCAAATCAGCCGACGGTTTTGTGTACTAATATACCTATCTAAGTGTTAGAAACAGAAAGAAGAAAGAAGAGAAGAATTGGCTGTGTACAGCCAAAAGGTTGTTTCGGTCTGGGGCACCGGACTGTCCGGTGGTGCACCGGACAGTGTCCGGTGCGCCAGGCTACCTCGGGCGAAGTGGTCGCTCTCGGGAATCAGCCGACGGCGTACGGCTATAATTCACCGGACTGTCCGGTGAGCCAACGGTCGGCCGAGCCAACGGTCGGCCGCGGAATCTGCGAGTGACACGTGGTCTGGCCAACGGTCAGAAGGGGGCACCGGACTGTCCGGTGTGCACCGGACATGTCCGGTGCGCCAACGGCTCCCAGATCTGCAACGGTCGACTGCGCTGCTTAAGGAAGGAAATCGGGCACCGGACAGTGTCCGGTGTGCACCGGACTGTCCGGTGCGCGCGACGACAGAAGGCAAGGATGGCCTTCCAGATTTGTTTTCAACGGCTCCTAGCTGCCTTGGGGCTATAAAAGGGACCCCTAGGCGCATGGAGGAGCACACCAAGCATTCCTACAACATTCCTAAGCACCAAGACATTGATCTCGCGCATTCGTTTCATTGTGATAGCATATAGAGCTCTTGTGAAGTTGTGAACTCTTTGAGTTGTGTTGCGAGCTCTTGTTGCTACTTGTGTGCGTGTTGTTGCTCTGATCTTTTGAAGTCTTGTGTGCGTTGCTCATTCCCCCCTTGCTCTGTGTTTCTTTGTGAACTTCAATTGTAAGGGCGAGAGGCTCCAAGTTGTGGAGATTCCTCGCAAGCGATATTGAGAAAAAGCAAGCAAAACACCGTGGTATTCAAGTGGGTCTTTGGACCGCTTGAGAGGGGTTGATTGCAACCCTCGTCCGTTGGGACGCCACAACGTGGAGTAGGCAAGCGTTGGTCTTGGCCGAACCACGGGATAATTCACTGTGTCATCTCTGTGATTGATCTCTTGTGGTATTGCGGTGTTGAGACTCCTTTATAGCCACTTGGCAACTATTGTGCTAACACTCAACAAGTTTTTGTGACTATAAGTTTAAGTTTCACAGGATCACCTATTCACCCCCCCTCTAGGTGCTCTCACAGGGTCTAACCCGCAAAGGTTCCTAAGACTCAGGCCGCAACCTAGGTGGACGGTGGGTTCAATTTTGAACTAACCGAGGGGCCCTTCTGCAATTCTACAAAGCCGAAGCGGTATCGTCAAATCTAGGTCTTGCGATCGCAAATGGACGGTCCCGATTAGATCTCCCTGCGCAAGGAATTGGTGCGCAACCAGAGCCGTCAAACCAGTGATCGAAGGTCCGGATTTAATAATGCCCCTATTCGATTTTCACCCGCCCGATTCAAGATCGACGGCCCCGATCGGACCTGACCGAACCGGTCCTAGTAAACTAATCCTAGCCGTTCCCCAGGGATCCTGTGGCCACGACCTTGCCTTCCACCTCCCGACGGCCAAGGACGGCGGCACCACAGGTCCGACGGCGGAGGTCCCTCCGGTGAACCCCAATCGCGCACATACGCACAAATCCTCTGATCCGAAAGCTCCTATGCGTTGCCGAGATGATAGCGAACACAACGGGGGAATTCTTACCTAGCTTCCGGCAATGGACGAACCGCTCCACGGAGTTTGGTGGACGCGCGGCGGTGTTCGCGCCACGGCGACGAATCCCGAGGGCTCTGGCCGCCAATTCACGGCAGGGAGGTCCCCGGATCAATCCCGACGCACGGCGAGACTCATAGGGCCGGCGACGGCGCTACTTCCTCTCACTCTGCGCTCTGCTCTCTCTCACGGTGGCGGCGGCACGCTTCTTCACGGCTGCCCGACAATGGTGGCCTGATTCGAGGGAGCTAGGGAGACGACCCGAGCTTTATACCCAGGTATGGGACATACCGGCCAAGCGACAATCTCGGAACGCGGACTTGGTCTTGGCGGATGCAACGGCGCAGCGCGATCCCGGCGGACACGGACGACGCGCGGAAGAAGCTCCGGCGGATTCGGCTGGGTAGTTGCGGCGCTTGGCCACCGGTCAGAGCGGAAGATGCGCAGGACCCGCCAATATCGCGCAGCTGAAGTGCGGCCGGGCGGATAGGCGGAATCGCCGCCGAATCCGGCGGAATGGTGACCAGGTGAAGCGGGGGTTCGTTGGGGAGAACAGAGATAGAACTGACCGCAGGGGCCTACACGCCAGCGAGCGGAAGGGAGGAGCTGGGTAGGCAGCGCGGTTCAGTGATAGGCCGGGAACAGGGAGATTGAGCCCACGCAACATCTCTCTCTTTTCTTTTATTCTTATTTATATTTCCCTTCTCATTTGAGTTCAAATTTCAAACTCAAATTCTTTGGTAGATTATCCTCAAATTTACAGTACAATTTGAACATACTAGTATTACTTTTATTTATAATATTTATTTTGTATATATTTTCCTTTTTAGTAATTATTTTCCTACCCCTCCATAATTCTTTGGAGTTTTGTTTTCCAAAATAGAGTTCAAATTCCATGTGTCTATTAACATATTAATAATACCTTTATTTTATTAGCCATAAATGCACAATCAAGTAAAATCTCAGCATGATGCATGATTTATTTAGGTGTTATTGGTTATTTAATCCTCTTTTGATGGTGTTTGTTCACATGTGATAGTAATTGGAGATATCACATATATAGGAAAGAAATTCTCCTTTTATTTCTTTTACAAAAATGGGTGTTACAAATCCTACCCCCCTAAAAAAAATCTCGTCCTCGAGATTTGTAAGAAAAGGATATAGGAAGAGTGGTTTGTAATTTAGCTTTCAGTTTCTAATTATTTTAAAAATCAAGAGCCTCTATTTTTTTATTAGTGAGTGATTAGGTAAGCATGGGTGTCCATATGTATAATCATTTTATTATGTAGGACGAAAGATGGGTTGGTTAGGGCAATAATATCCTGGTGTAAGAAAGTTTAGGGTGAGAAAGAACTCCTTGTTGGGTGGTACTGCATTTGAAGATCGAGTTTGACTTCTCTCCTTCCTTGACGAGGTTGATCTTGTCCTTTTCCAATCTTGCTCTTTGGTGTCTCCATTCGGGTTTGGGACAAGAGGCTAAGATAGATCTGTTATGTAGGTCAAGTTGTTGGATATGGCCGAGTTGATCTAGGTCACCAATTTAGGCTTAAGTGTATGGACTTATCCTTTGTACCAGCATTAAGTAACCCTCACTAGATTAGATCATACTAGATTAGATAGGATCTAGATTAGATTAGATATGACTACATTAGAATAGATAAGATTTAAGTAATTTGGATTAGGTCATGGTTGTTACTCTAGGATGTGATAAGCAAAGTGGTTAGGATAAGATAAAATCTTTTTAAGGTAAGATGAATCCATTAAGATAAGAGAGAATCATTTAAGATAAGATGGATCTATTAGGCTTGATATATTCTAGTGGTGGTATTCTTAATTTGTATAATCATCTTATGATTTTTTATTTATTTATATTTATGTCTATATGTATATGCAGATGTAATTGTGGACATTACTCCACAACCCATCACACTCAATCAAAGATCCAAATCAAACAAGTATCATAAGAACAAATATTGAAGCACATGGATACCTACAAAAATAATTTTGTTTTTGTTCTTATGAATAGGTCTCCTATTTCTAAAGTCACTTTAAGCACAGGATTTCAAAGTGTGAAATCCACATTTGTCTTTAGAACAAAAAGGTAAGAATAATCAGAGTAAAGCGGAAATAGATGAGAAAAGATTAAGATAAGTTTAGAAAAGAATCAGAGTAGCAAAGGTAAGTAGACAATGGTTGTCCAGTTCTATCTAGGTTTCGTCCTACAGTCAACATTCCTCTGATACCACTTCTGTCACACCCGGGTTTTAGGGGCACCAAGACCCGGGCGCGAACATAATCACCAGGTGTGCTGGGACCAAGTCTCACACATATGATGAATCATGGCACAGGATCGAATGTCACATCTTTACTACTTAACATGAATTCTATACAAAATAAATAATTACATTATAAGGAGACAACGGTCCAGCAACCCAAAGTTGACTGGGAGACGACGGCCTAGACCTCTCGCGAACTCGCCACAGCATCCTCCATGCGCTTCATCCTGCGGTACCTGTTCTTGACCTGTGGGGGGGTGAGCCAGCAAGAGTGAGCTCACATACGTTCATCGCTCAACAAGTTGTGGGGAATAATGTGCATGAACTCGCCAAAGATGGGAGCTCACGTGAAGTGTAAGGCTTACCAAAGAGGATGGTTAGAGCTGAGCATTGCTTTTAAAGTTGGTCAAAATTTTATTAGCAATTACTAAGTATAAGTAAATACCAACCCAATTAAGAAGTAGAACAAAAGTAACAACATCACCTGTGATGCAATGCATATGACAAATTGAATTTAAGTTCCATAAATTAATCATGTGAGGGTCCGAGCCGCTCATGACCGTGAGCACGGCTAGTATACCAGTTTTACACTCTGCAGAGGTTGCACATCTTTACCCACAAGTCATGTTACCCATTTGCCAAGGGATCGCGACTTCCCATACACCTCTACCGAGGAGGCGAGGCAGGGTAACACTACGAGGCCTTTACAAAGTTCCACTAGCTTCAGAAAACCCGCTACAGTTTATAGGAAGCTCCAATGCAGGAATCCCTTGCAGGACCGCCATCGCAGCAAAATCCTCCCGAGGGCCTCCCTACACTGACCACTCCCCTACTGCCCTTACCCCTTTCGGGTAAGGTAGTCCTCCACTAGCTTTCCTAATTAATCAGCCAAGGGCGTCCCATTAAACCCTTGTGGTAGCACTGTTTTCCCGGGTGGTCGCTCCATGTTCCAATTAACATAATGATCTTATCATGAACAGTGATAATAAACAGATAATAAAAGTGTGATCATGAATAATGTATCTTCATACCCAAAACCACATAAAGCACTAGCAAGTACTACCCAAAAAGTTCAGTGGTAAACAAGGTATAAAGATAATCAAACTAGGGTAACCTATTGGGTCCCATCAAAATTAACCTATGCAGATCATTATGATTAATTAGAACATGAGTGGGTAAAAAGAAGTGATCAAGGGCACAACTTGCCTGGGACTTGAGATTCCAGTACCAACTTGCTTTTCAGATGACACAAGTCCTCGCGCTAGTCGTAGCAATACAAACAAACATGGTATAGATAAAATTAACATCACACCAAACATAAGAACAAACTGAATAATAATAATCTACACGTTGCTACGGGACTAACGCAACTTGAACGAGTCAAATCGGAGTTAAAACGTAGGAGTTATGAATTTCCTAGGGTTTTATGTGCTTGAAATGAGATTAAATGGGAAATTGATTTTCTAACTGTTTTCATGATAAAACAGAGACTCTAAGTAATAGACAATAACATTACAAAATTTTAGAAATTGGAATGGAGTAATTTTGACTTAGTATGAATTTTCTAGGGATTAAACATGTTTTAATAATTAAGTTCACATTAAAATCATTTCTGAAATTAATTCATCTGCCTCTGGTTTGCGCGCATGAAATATAGAAAGCGCAGGGTCTAACCCGCAAAGGTTCCTAAGACTCAGGCCGCAACCTAGGTGGACGGTGGGTTCAATTTTGAACTAACCGAGGGGCCCTTCTGCAATTCTACAAAGCCGAAGCGGTATCGTCAAATCTCGGTCTTGCGATCGCAAATGGATGGTCCCGATTAGATCTCCCTGCGCAAGGAATTGGTGCGCAACCAGAGCCGTCAAACCAGTGATCGAAGGTCCGGATTTAATAATGCCCCTATTCGATTTTCACCCGCCCGATTCAAGATCGACGGCCCCGATCGGACCTGACCGAACCGGTCCTAGTAAACTAATCCTAGCCGTTCCCCAGGGATCCTGTGGCCACGACCTTGCCTTCCACCTCCCGACGGCCAAGGACGGCGGCACCATAGGTCCGACGGCGGAGGTCCCTCCGGTGAACCCCAATCGCGCACATACGCACAAATCCTCCGATCCGAAAGCTCCTATGCGTTGCCGAGATGATAGCGAACACAACGGGGGAATTCTTACCTAGCTTCCGGCAATGGACGAACCGCTCCACGGAGTTTGGCGGACGCGCGGCGGTGTTCGCGCCATGGCGACGAATCCCGAGGGCTCTGGCCGCCAATTCACGGCAGGGAGGTCCCCGGATCAATCCCGACGCACGGCGAGACTCACAGGGCCGGCGACGGCGCTACTTCCTCTCACTCTGCGCTCTGCTCTCTCTCACGGTGGCGGCGGCACGCTTCTTCACGGCTGCTCGACAATGGTGGCCTGATTCGAGGGAGCTAGGGAGATGACCCGAGCTTTATACCCAGGTATGGGACATACCGGCCGAGCGACAATCTCGGAACGCGGACTTGGTCTTGGCGGATGCAACGGCGCAGCGCGATCCCGGCGGACACGGACGACGCGCGGAAGAAGCTCCGGCGGATTCGGCTGGGTAGTTGCGGCGCTTGGCCACCGGTCAGAGCGGAAGATGCGCAGGACCCGCCAATATCGCGCAGCTGAAGTGCGGTCGGGCGGATAGGCGGAATCGCCGCCGAATCCGGCGGAATGGTGACCAGGTGAAGCGGGGGTTCGTTGGGGAGAACAGAGATAGAACTGACCGCAGGGGCCTACACGCCAGCGAGCGGAAGGGAGGAGCTGGGTAGGCAGCGCGGTTCAGTGATAGGCCGGGAACAGGGAGATTGAGCCCACGCAACATCTCTCTCTTTTCTTTTATTCTTATTTATATTTCCCTTCTCATTTGAGTTCAAATTTCAAACTCAAATTCTTTGGT
This sequence comes from Zea mays, assembly GCF_902167145.1. NCBI lineage: Eukaryota > Viridiplantae > Streptophyta > Magnoliopsida > Poales > Poaceae > Zea > Zea mays. Next base: position 131,681,345 of record NC_050104.1, read on the forward strand.
AGATTATCCTCAAATTTACAGTACAATTTGAACATACTAGTATTACTTTTATTTATAATATTTATTTTGTATATATTTTCCTTTTTAGTAATTATTTTCCTACCCCTCCATAATTCTTTGGAGTTTTGTTTTCCAAAATAGAGTTCAAATTCCATGTATCTATTAACATATTAATAATACCTTTATTTTATTAGCCATAAATGCACAATCAAGTAAAATCTCAGCATGATGCATGATTTATTTAGGTGTTATTGGTTATTTAATCCTCTTTTAATGGTGTTTGTTCACATGTGATAGTAATTGGAGATATCACATACATAGGAAAGAAATTCTCCTTTTATTTCTTTTACAAAAATGGGTGTTACAGAGGATCATGTGCCTGTGTCTTGATGCGGTGGATGAGGTGCATCCTGTTGGGGATGAACTTGGTTGTTGCTGCCACCTTGATGTCCCTGTAGTGGAGGGTTCACGTCTGGTGTCGTTGGGTCGTCGTGGTTCTCTGACGCCATGAGTTGGAGCTCTTCTGGTCACTGCAAGCGCTAGATATCCATCGGATCATAGGTTGTGGGGCTAGGGTTTTTGTAGGCAAGTCATGTTGGCAGCCACCGACCCCTAACCCCTTCTATTTATTGTTGAGCTTGGTGACCAGGGGCCACAACCAAAGGTTAGGAGGCGTTCTGAAAGTCGCCTAGAGGGGGGGAAATAGGCGGAATCTGAAAATTATAAACTTAAGCACACACTACAAGCCGGGGTTAGCGTTAGAAATGAATTCAAGTCTGAAAGAAAGGGGAAAACAAATCAATCAAGAAATAAAGCGGATGAACACGGTGATTTGTTTTACCGAGGTTCGGTTCTAAAGAACCTAGTACCCGTTGAGGTGGTCATAAAGACCGGGTCTCTTTCAACCATTTCCCTCTCTCAAACGGTCACTTAGACCGAGTGAGCCTTTTCCTTAATCTCCTGGGTCACTTAGACCCCGCAAGGACCACCACACACTTAGGTGTCTCTTGCTTCGATTACAAATCACTTGAGAAAAGAAATGGGAAAGGAAGAAGGCAATCCAAGAGGCAAGAGCTCAAAAGAACACAAAATCTCTCTCTCACAAGTCACTAAGTGCTTGAGTTGAATTTGGGACTTGGAGAGGCTTTGATCTTTTGAATTGTGTCTACGAGTGAATGCTAGAGCTCTTGTAATGAATGTGATACTCAGAAATCTTGGATGCTTGGAGTGGTGGTGGTTGGGGGGTATTTATAGCCCTCAACCACCAAACAACCGTTGGGGAGGGCCGCTGTCGATGGGCGCACCGGACAGTCTGGTACGCCACCGGACACTGTCCGGTGCGCCAGCCACGTCACGCAACCGTTAGGGTTTGGGAGCTGTCGACCGTTGGAGGCTTTGTCCTCTAGTGGCACCGGACAGTCCGGTGCCGCACCGGATAGCCACTGTTCAGTGTCCGGTATGCTCTAACTCTAGGCTCTGACTCAGCCGCGTATTGTTGTGCGCTGTAGCGCTCGTCAGGAGCCGTTGCAGTCGACCATTGCGCTGGATTGTCGTTACTCCGCTGGTGCACCGGACAGTCCGGTGGCACACCGGATAGTCCGGTGAATTGTAGCGGAGAGCGCCAGAAGAAACCCGAGAGTGGCCGTTTGGACTCTGTACGGTCCTGGTGCACCAGACACTGTCCGGTGGCACACCGGAAAGTCCGGTGCGTGAAAGAGAAATATGGTTTAACTTTTTCCTATAAATGATTTTGGTGGTTGAATGCCCAACACAAATAATTGTACTAACTAGTTTGCTCCAGATTATATATTCTATAGGTGCATAAAAGGTTCAACACAAACCAATAAAAGATCAAAGTTAGGGTTTAAAAAGAAAGGAACAAAGAAACCAAAGTGTGCCCTGGTCTGGCACACCGGACTGTTCGGTGTGCCACGTCGATGTTTGCACAGCTCGCCCGAGGCCACTCTTGGGCGGGAGACCCCAGGGTAGCCTCGCGTGAGCCATGACTGTGCCTCCCGTCCGAGTGTGGCCTCAGACGACAGACATAGAACCATGATGTACTGTAGATATATATCTATGTTTATAGTACATCAACAGATTCTGAAGTCTATTTCAGGTTGAATTAGGTTTGTACTCGGACGAGTGATATTTATCGTTCCATATCTATGTTTTATATAAATTTTTTACTCTCGTCGTAACATATAGGCACATACCTGTTCAAATATATGTGCGATTGTGCTCATATGGGTAGAAGAAGGAACTGGATGTGAAGACATGTATATATAGACCAAAAATGTATCTTAGCCGATTTCAAACTGCCTAGCGAAAAGATGAAGCTGCTCCGTGTTTGGGTGACTGCAGCATTATGTATCTTATTAATCGATTTCACAGAAGACTTGTCTCTCATGGAACAAACGAACCTATTAGCAGTCTGTATATAAAGAAGTGACTTCCAGACTGCCAAGTTTAGTGATTAGGGCTGCTGTGACTGACCATTTACCTTGCAAACAATCTTTCGATCTACTGCTCTGTCATGCATGGTTTTTGCATCGTCCATTATGTTTATTTCCCATTGTTGCAGCTTACGATATCGTGTATACCTGGCACCTATGTTTATGACAATGAAACTCACCATCTTTATTCTATTGGCATTCATTTTCATTCAAATTACATAACGTATGCTAGAACGACCGAATACAAATTACTGCTAATAAACATCCTGCGTACGCGCAATGGTGCACCATTTACCAATTAATAGCTGTAACGGTACTGCAAGTAATGGTCGAAGCGTTATGTTTTCTCTCCTCTCTTCCCACCGTACAGGATCATATATTCATATATATATACACATGCCTCTGGAACGGCTAATTCGATAGTTCCACCACGTTACTTCCATATATTTCCCTTGGATTGGATCGTCGGCGCCCAAACGAATACTAATCCGGCAATGGAGTCTTCACGAGGGAAGCTGTCTGCCGCCGCCGTCCTCCTGCTAATGACGCTCCTTATGGTGGCCGCCATGCGGGCGGTTGAGGCACGCGACTGCCTGACACAGAGCACCCGGTTACCGGGGCATCTGTGCGTGCGGTCGGACTACTGCGCGATCGGGTGCAGGGCGGAGGGCAAGGGCTACACGGGCGGCAGGTGCCTCATCTCTCCCATCCCGCTCGACGGGATTCTCTGCTACTGCGTCAAGCCTTGCACATCCACCACGACAGAATGATGAGACAAGAGCGGTGGGTGCAGTGCAGGCTGATCGGGGGGTTATCAGTTATATATGGACATCCTACCGTGTCTGTTAATAACTTGTAAATGTCTTGGGAAGTTTGTGGTGATAAGTTTTAAATGTCTTGGAATAAAGTGGGTTCTATATAGACTTCTAGTCGTTAAGTTGTTGGATTATTACTACTGCTGTTTCTTATTTGAGGAATTACTGCTTTGTTTTTTGCTCGATATTGTTGAGAATCGGCTTACGCACAGCTGCTCGCTGGTCGCTACATCCATTTTTCCGTTTCTGATCGCGAGAGAGAGAGAGAGAGAGAGAGAGAGAGAGAGAGAGAGAGAGAGAGAGAGAGAGAGAGGGAGAGAGAGGGAGAGAGATGTTGTACATAGATCATAAAATTAGCTGAGTCTTCCGACACACAAAAGATGGTGTGCGCCATCTATAGCAATAATCATCATCTTATGTATGACTAGAACCAGAACTAGATACTTAGATTTGTCATCTAAGGACTTGTTTGGGGGTAAGGATATCTGAGGGGATTAGATGGACTAAAATTATCTTGATATTCAATTTTGAATAGCAAAAGAATTTAACCCCTCCAATCACTTCCGATATCCTAAACTAGCCCTAAACAACAAATAGCAAATAATATTTACTAGACCAGTTGCATGGAACTCTAGAGCCTAGAGCGAGTTGGCACCGACGTCTCATCTATACCATATATGAGTCCAGAACCCAGGTTATACCAAAATATATAGAGAGAGAGCTCTATTGAAAAGACACCTTAGACCAACTCCAGCAGCCTCACACTCCGCATCCGTATTTTAGGTAGACTTGATCACGGATGAGTGGTTCTTTTGCACGGTGCATTCCAACAGACTTCGTATTTACACTCCGCATGCAGACTGTGACAGCTGGGTCCCGCGAGCACCCGCGAGCGCATGCAGTCTTGTGCGGAGAGGAGAGAGAAAACGTGGAAAAGGGGAGTGCAGGTACACGGCGTGCTTTTTAGGGAGACGGATACGGAGTCCGCTGAACTGATGAATAGTGCGCGGGCGCGTAAATTTGACGGATACACGTCCATATACGGAGTCTGCTGGAGTTGGTCTTACTACCACACTTTTAGGTTTCCAACAGTTTCTTTAGCCAATACATGTGCTAGAGCAAAGAGTATAAAATTGTAGAGCTTAGAGCGGTTGTCCACACCATATACACTACTTCGCCGACGAGTAGATAGTCGACGTAGCGATCTTGACTTCAACGGACCCGTGGCTATGGAGGTGGTCGATATAACATGGATGATCAAGGTCAAGACACACGGATAGAGAGATCGACGTCCAAGTTGCGTCGACAGGCCCGATGGGTAGGATCAAGCAGACAATGGCGTAGCTAAAATTTAATTATAGATGGTTTAGGAATATTTCTAACAATATATATAAGTGAAACACCTCAACATGTAAATAAAAAAATCACAAAATAAAATACGATTGAATAAAAAATTCTTACAATCATCTAACACGTTAAAAATAAAAGTGCAAAAAATATATCTTACTAATAATGATAGTTTAAAATGAATATAATTCTACATTTTTATCGATGCATATTTCTGAAAAAAATAGATTCAATAACTTCACTTCTCTTCACTTCATGCTTCAACGGACGTACAATATAGTTATACAATATTTAAAATTAGTATTACATCGTCATCTTAATAGTTTTATTGATCATTTTTTCTTGACTCGATCAACAACAAAATTATATGATATTTTGAATTATCATTTCAAATATCTAATGTTCAAAAATCATACCATTAGTTTTTTTAAAAAAAAACTGACAATAGAAAGGTTAATGACCTGTTTGGTTGGGTTGTGGCTGTGAAAATGTGAAAGAAGTTGTTGTGAATTGTGAACTATAAAAAACTAAAAATCATCTCGTAGAAACCACTAAAAGATGCTAAAAGTGCCTCTATATATATATATATATTTGTACAGTTTCATCCGAAAGGCACTAAAAATAGGTCCAGAGATGTTTTTAATTTTGCACTACGAAAAAGCCGACTTTTGAACAAAAAAATGCTTTTCAATTAGGGCTCTTTGGTTTGATTTTTGGCTTTTAGAAGCCAAAAGCCAAAGCCAAACCAAAAATACCCTAAAGACATCAAGATAGGCTAATTAGCTTTTAGCTTTGCGCCTTATTACGAACTTCAACTTTGTGCCAAGAGTGTAGCACTACTCGATGCCAGATTGCCATGATCGCTGGAGGGCATGTTTGGTTGGTTTTCTCACACCAGCCTGCTGCGTGAGCCAGGCCCGTTGGATCTTAGCTATGGAGATACGACCAATCTACTCGTATCCGTAGAGCCAGATCTAAATTGTTTTGAGAATCGTGCGAGCCTTGTTATACATCTACGTGCAGGTAACCAAACATAGATATTGCACATATAGAACCTGGCTCACGGCAATCAAACAACAACTCTCTGCATCCTGCGATATGGCGGCCCTGAGATATTAGAGGCCCGGGGCAAGGCTTAAATAGAGGCTCATACAATTATTTTTTAATGTATAAAAATATTAATATAAGTACTTAAGAGCCATTTAAAAACATTCATATCAATATAAACATTCGATAAAATTTTGTTGTTCTTCAATATTACCATTTTTAGTAGGAGATGAATTAAATTTAGGCTCATGATCATTCACACCATGTTATCTAGTGTTGTTGTCTGAGGCGTCTCGCCTCTCGTACCCTTGATAGTCACACTGGACGTACAATCACGAGCTCTTACCTCTCATACGAGTAGAACCAATTAGTTAAAAATTGGGTTTTTTAAGCTTGTGCCCTCAGTTTTGCAGGTGTCCTCACTTTTATCTTTAGTCGTGTTTTTTCTCAGTTTTGCCCTTCTGTTTTATAGCACTGAAAGGGTAAAACTAAGCAAAAAATACAATTAAGGATAAAAGTGAAACTGAAGACAACCAAGTATATATATGCGTCGAGTGGGTGGGGCCCTCGGAGACGAGGGGCCCGGTGCGGACGCCCCGTTCGCCCGCCCTCAGGGCCGACGCTTACATATCTTATAGGTTTGCGTCACCGATGAAGACGCCCACCACCGCTGCCAACTGCAACCTGTCTATAGCGGTATCGCTCGCCCCATCCCATTGTTTTGGCCCTAGATACGGTTATGGAGTATGGATTTAGCCAAACGTAGAATGGTCTATGGTCCACATGGACCACTATGCATGTAGCTCCATCCCTACAAGCAGAGCATCACGCCCACGGAGCAGTGGCTCATCCTTGGCGGCAAGCTGCTCGCTGTTCGCAAGAGCTTGCAGGAGAGCAACATCCAGCCAGGCTGTATGATCCACCTTGTACTTGCTCTAAGAGGCGGCTGTTAGACTGTCTCTCTAGCAGTTATTATTATTTTCTCTATTTCAAACTTTACTTTGTAAACAGTATAATCTCACTTATTTTACACGATCTGTTTATGATAACCTTACAAGTTGTTTTTTCTTCATTTAAGGTGATGATTATGCTGCAATAACAAGACTAATTCTACCTTTTAGTTCAAGGGATAGAAATTCACGAACTAAGGGTACTTTATATGATTGAGTCTCTTCTGGATTTTGATAGAATTGATTTACCAGAGTTCATCAATTTAATTTTTTGACTTAGGAATATTTTTTAGACCTAGAATTTAATGGGATTGTAGTGTTAAGAGCAACTCTGTTAGATCCATCATCTCCTCTCTTGTCGCTAAAATTTTGTGATACATGAGATTAGCTTGCTCCAGTGGGTTACTTATCCTATCTCTCATCACATCTCCTATTTCAAACTTCACTCTATAAACGATGCAGTCTACAATACAAAACAATATTTTGCACAACTATATGCATGATCTAATGGAGATAGACCGTCTTTCCGTCAAATAAAAGAGACACCAACGTCTCTTATCCGTGTGTCCTATGTTAGCTTTTAGGATCTAATTGTGTCCATCTACTTAGTAATATGAGACATAATCAAATAGAGAGCTTATCTAATCCATCTCAATATAGACACATAATCACACAGAGTAAAGTGAGGATCAAGACATACCATGCATCTTGCCCTTGATTAAGGGCAAGGTTGGTGATTTGGGTAGCGTCGTGGGAGGCTCACGTGCATGTGTCTTGATTCGGTGGATGAGGTGCATCCTGTGGGGGATGAACTTGGTTGTCGCTGCCACCTTGATATCCCTGTAGTGGAGGGTTCACGTCTGGTGTCATTGGATCGCCGTGGTTCTCTAACGCCATGAGTTGGAGCTCTTCCGGTCACTGCAAGCGCTAGATATCCATCAAATCATATGTTGTGGGGCTATGGTTTTTGCAGGCAAGTCACGTTGGCAGCCACCGACCCCTAAACCCTTCTATTTATTGTTGAGCTTGGTGACTAGGGACCACAACCAAAGGTTAGGAGGCGTTCCCAGTCAGGGCGTGAAGTTAGTTAGAATTGCACCCCTTTTCCTCTCTCGATGGAGGACAACCCAACATTATCACCTTTGTTATCCACTTCTCTTGTTCTTAACTTTTCTAGGTCCTACCCCTCAACAAGTTTACATATCAAGACCAATAGGTAACGAAGACCAATTAAGTGTCGTTGCACTCATTGACTATAACATACTCTCGTGTCTCAAAATGAGATATCTTTTCTAGGTTGCAACTATAGCCCCTTTGATCTAAGATTATAGGCTCTCCCTTAACCCCATGTCAGTTACGTGTTGTCTAGACACGTTGGGTGGAAGCCTTTTGTGAGCGGATCCGCTAGCATCTGTGGGGTTCTGATATGCTCAACTTTTATGGTGTCATCCTAGATGTTCTCCTTTAACAACATAACATTTAATGTCAATGAACTAGGCACACCACTTGACTTGTTGTTATATGAGTAGAATATTGTTGTCTCATTATCGCACTACATTCTCATGGTTTCTCTATGCTATCAATCACTTTCAATACGGGTACAAATTTCTTTGTCCACATAGCCTGCCTAGTTGTCTCATACTGTCGGGGACCATAATTAGGGGTACCCCCAAGACTCCTAATCTCAGCTGGTAACCCCCATCAGCACAAAGCTGCAAAGGCCTGATGGGTGCGATTAAGTCAAGGCTCGGTCCACTCAAGGGACACGATCTCGCCTCGCCCGAGCCCAGCCTCGGGCAAGGGCAGCCGACCCCGGAGGATTCACGTCTCGCCCGAGGGCCCCCTCAAGCAACGGACACACCTTCGGCTCGCCCGAGGCCCAGTCTTCGCCAAGAAGCAAACTTGGCCAGATCGCCACACCGACCGACCGCACCGCAGAAGCATTTAATGCAAAGGTGGCCTGACACCTTATCCTGACGCACGCCCTTCAGTCGACTGAGCCGAAGTGACCGCAGTCACTTCGCCGCTCTACTGACCAGCCTGACAAGAAGACAGCACCGTCCGCGTCGCTCCGACTGCTGTGCCACTCGACAGAGTGAGGCTGACAGCGGCCAAGTCCGGCCTCGGGCACCATAGGAAGCTCCGCCTCGCCCGACCCCAGGGCTCGGACTCGGCCTCGGCCCCAGAAGACGACGAACTCCGCCTCGCCCGACCTAGGGCTCGGACTCGGGCTCGGCCCCGAAAGACGACGAACTCCGCCTCGCCCGACCCCAGGGTTCGGACTCGACCTCGGCCCCGGAAGACGACGAACTCCGCCTCGCTCGACCCAGGGCTCGGACCGACCACGTCACAGGGGGAGCCATCATTACCCTACCCCTAGCTAGCTCAGGCTACGGGGAACAAGACCGGCGTCCCATCTGGCTCGCCTCGGTAAACAAGTAATGATGGCGCCCCGCGTGCTCCATGACGATGGCGGCTCTCAGCCCCTTACGGAAGCAAGGAGACGTCAGCAAGGACTCAACAGCCCCGACAGTTGTCCTTCCGCCAGGCTCCAGCGCTCCTCCGACGGCCACGACATCTCATGAACAGGGTGCCAAAACCTCTCCGGCTGTCACGACGACATGTACTTAGGGCGCTAGCTCCTCTCTACTAGACACGTTAGCACACTGCTACACCTCCCATTGTACACCCGGGCCCTCTCCTTACGCCTATAAAAGGAAGGCCCAGGGCACTCGTACGGAAGGTTGGCCGCGCGGGGGAACGGGGCAGCGCGCATAAGCCTCTCTCGCTCTCTCCCACGCAGACGCTTGTAACCCCCTACTGCAAGCGCACCCGACCTGGGCGCGGGACAAACACGAAGGCCGCGAGTTTCCCTTTTTACGCCTGTCTCCCTCTGGTTTCCCCCCTTCGCGCTCCGTCTCGCGCCGACCCATCTGGGCTAGGGCATGCGGCGACAATTTACTCGTCGGTCTAGGGACCCCCCGGGGTCGAAACGCCGACAGTTGGTGCGCCAGGTAGGGGCCTGCTGCGTGTTGACGAACAGCTTCCCGTCAAGCTCCAGATGGGTAGTATCCAGCAACCTTTTCATCCCGGGACGGTGCTCCGTTTCAGGAGTCTTGAGTTCATGTCCCTTGACGGTGGCTACGACATGATACTCCTTCCCCCGCCGCGCGACAGCGACAATGGCGGCCGACAACCCGCCCGCTGGCGGCTGAATCGACGACGTCTTCCCCACGTGGCGGAAGAACAACATTCGGGTTTGTCCCGTCGCCTCCCCCGCCGACGGAGGAGGAGGCGGGGCAACCAAGGCCAAGCAGGAGGCGGCACCTCGTCGGCTGTCGAGCGAGTCGACGGCGTCGGCGCCCCAACGGGGGACACGTCGGGCATCGACCTCGCGTCTAAGACGAAGACGAGCGCCGTTTCCCCGCAACACGCCAACTCCAAGCGGACGGACGACGCCAGCTGTAGCATCCCAAAAATTCAAATCTTGGAATTTTCTCAAACTCCCTCTAAATTCAAAATGAATTTCAAATTTCGTTTCAAAATATTTGTTTGCGAGTTGATATCAACAAATAAAATATAGTGGTCTATATTCCCTCCAAAATCCTCCTCAAAATATCCTACAAATATTTCCCCAGTGATCCCCTCAAATTCTTCCAAAAATACCGCCCAGATATTTCCCGAGTGATCCCCTTCAAGTTCTTTCCAGAAATACTGTACAAATATTCCACCGATATATCTCCAAGTATTTTCTTCCTAAGAAATACCTTCATAATCATTTTTCAAGTCCCTACAAATATTTTCTTCATAACTTTCCTCATGCCCATACGTATACGTATGCCTCCAGTGTCATATGGTGAGCTCTACAAGCTAATCTCACTTATACAAGACAAATACATGCTAATCTCCCACTAATCCTCTCATCCTTCCACTAATCCTCTCATCCCTCCCCCTAATCCCGGCCCCCCACCATGGCTATAAATAGAGGGGCAAGGGCCTCCTCTCATCCCACCCCAAGCCATTTCATGGCAACTCTTCCCCCCCCCCCACACCCACTCCATGTTCCACACAAGCACACACTAGCACAAGGATCGTTCGATCGTTCTTCGATCGTTCGTCCCCTGTTCTTAGTTTGTTCGTTCGTTCGTCCGATCGTTCGATCGTTCGTCCGATCGTTCATGGTTCATTCGTCCGTTCGTCCGATCGTTCGATCGTTCGTCCGTTCGTTCGTCCAAATAATCTTTTTCCTACCGTTATGCTGCCGAAATTCCGATCGTTCGTTCGTTCGATCATTCGATCGTTCATCGTTCGTTCATAGTTCCTATTCATCATTCATCGTTCGTTCATAGTTCCTATTCATCGTTCGTTCATAGTCCCTATTCATCGTTCTTCCAGATAATCTTTGTCCTGCCGTTATGCTGCCGAAATTCCGATCGTTCGTTCGTCCGATCACTCGATCGTTCGTCCGTTCGTTCATCCAAATAATCTTTTTCCTACCGTTATGTTGCCGAAATTCCGATCGTTCGTTCGTTCGATCATTCGATCGTTCATCGTTCGTTCATAGTTCCTATTCATCGTTCATCGTTCGTTCATGGTCCCTATTCATCGTTCTTCCAGATAATCTTTGTCCTGCCGTTATGCTGCCAAAATTTCGATCGTTCGTTCCTCCGATCATTCGATCGTTCGTCCGTTCGTTCATAGTTCCTATTCATCGTTCATCGTTCATTCATAGTTCCTATTCATCGTTCGTTCATACGACTATTCATCGTTACTATTCACTGACACTATTCATCATCGTTACTACTCAGTGTTACTATTCATCATCGTTACTATTCACTATTGTTACTATTCATTATCGTTGCTACCCATCGATGATATCTAGTAACTTTTTCATCGTCACTATTCATAGTTACTATTCATCGTTACTATTCATCGATTAGCCGATCACCCCAGATTTCAACTACTCATACATCATGTTGTCCAGTCCACCTAAGACCAGCCAGACCCATATTCCATTCATACGAACTCCAGTGACTGTGATTTTCTTTCCAGTGGGAACTTCCCATCTGGTCACCCATCCCAGGTTTCTCCAAGTTGAGCATGCTTAACTTTGAGATTTCTTCGAACCAGACTTCCAAACTCAGATTGCAATAATTCTTGTTTCTAAATTCTTATCAAATTATTCCCTATCCAACCATGTCATCCCTTAAGCATGGTTCATATTCTAGAAAACTCCCAAAGTACTCTTGTCCCATATTCTGCCTATAACTCTCCTGTTCATACTAAGTCAGACGATTCATTCGTCACTATTCTCACCAACAGTGAACTTCACTGTGCTACACCACATACACTCAGCTATAAATACACCCAGCTACCCTCTCCCTCTCCACACACTCAACACCCTCAGCCAAGGCAAACACCCCACCCACTCAGTTACTCTGCTCTACCGGCTACACGCATAGTGTCGCTTCGCCTCCAGTCCACCCTCCTGGTAAGCACCTCCGCTCCACCACTAGTAGTATCTCAACACCACATGACACATATTCTACTCAAGACTCTACCCATCCATGTATCACTATTCTGACCACTATACTAAATATTTGTTGGTATACTTGCTCATTTGTATGTTTGCTTGTTCATGTTGCATAGTTATCGGAGCGTTCGTGTTGTCTCGTGGAGGCTAGATCCGCGAGTCTACGCTAGGCGGTGGAGCCAGAAGCCAGTTCCGCGAGCTCCCCTTCCCCCTTCGCCGAATAAGCACGGCAAGCTCACTGGATCCCTTTGATGCATAAATTACCTATGATTTTTCAACCACAACCCTCAGCCTGTTATTTTATGCATGATATGATTTTGAGACAAGTTATTATGGCTTTCCAGCCGCTTGCCGCAATCAATCCCTGATATATATGTTCCAAATGATTTGAGAACAGGTGGGAGTTTTCAAAAGAAAATGCTTTTCAAAATGTGTGTGATGAAGGGTTTTCACCCTTATCACCTTGGGAGTGGGATAATCAGGGACTCCCTGGTTTAGGGGAGGGCCTAAGGTGTTGGCTCAGCTGGTTTAGGCGTGAGCAGAAGGATTGTCCCCTCATATAAGGACCGGTTTGTCATCTTCACTACCTATACTCTTTAATAGTACAACCACTCGATACTGTGTGGGCAGTCACTCAATCTGAACTCGTACGGTCCAACCCCAGGGTTATGAAGGCTGGGGAGCACCGGGAGGATAAGGAGGGGGAAAGTTTTGTCCGGTTTGGACATGGTGGTGGCCTGACTCCTTCCGGATAACCGTTAAGGTTAGGACGTGCGGGGAAAGAAAGAGATTCGGATTCGGGTCTCATTGATCATGAGATCGCAGAGCCGGACTAGTGGGTAAAGTGTACCCCTCTGTGCAGAGTTTGAAAACCTATTCGAATAGTCTGTGTCCACAGGAATGGACGAGTCTGGTATGGTATGGCAATTAATGTTTTGTTTTTCAAAAAAAAGAGATGCTTTTGAAAAGTGGTTTTTAAAAGGTTCGGCGGTTGAGCCGTGAGCTATGGTGGATGGGAAGTCCAGTAGCTGTTTTTTTGAAAATGAAAACCAGTGGGAACTGCTGAGATACCTGGATGGTTTAGTCCAGGGGATTTTGTTATAATACTGAAAAACTTCCTGCTCCTTTTGGAGAGGATGCGCTTTGCAAAAATACAAAATGTTTTTCAAAACAACTCTGCATAAAATATTGCTGTTTCTGCAAAATATCCTAAGCTCCACATATTCCATGCATTATATCTGATTTCCCCATTCCGCGGGTGAAGGTGGGCTGCTGAGTACGTTTGTACTCACCCTTGCTTATTTGTTGTTTTTCAGAAAAAGGAGATCGGGTAAGAGTTACGACTGTTCCCAACCTTGCCTGTGGCTGTTGGACCGCTGATTTGCTTCACTGCGTATATCGGGCTGCTTCAGCCCCACTCTGATGATATGTCCCGAGTTGTGGACCAACTCTTAAAGTTGTTCGCCACCTTTATAGGTTGGTCTCGTTTAAGCAGATCTGGAATCATCTGATGTATAAATGTGTTTACTAGCCTCCTGGGACTAGTAATTGTATCACATTTGAGTCCCAGAGGATCGGGACGCTTCACCAGCACGCTCGCGAAGGACTTGCTGAGCGTCACCCTCGTACCTGAGACGACGGTGCAGTCTGCCCCTGACGCGACTTCGTCACCGCCTGTCGACCAAGAGGTACCGACTGATTCCCATCTCGTACCTTTTGCAGCCTCGACCCACCAAGTGACTTCGCTTCGGTGGACGCTTTCATAGAGGCGTGTCCAAACCCTCCGGGGTACGGTATGCGGTCACCCTGGGACCGGCTGACAGCCGTCTCGACCTACGGGCCCTCAGGTTCCGAGGAAGATGACGAGCCCGACTTTTGTTGGGATTTCTCCGGACTTGGTAACCCCAGTGCCATGCGGGACTTCATGACCGCATGCGACTACTGCCTTTCCGATTGTTCCGACGGTAGCCGCAGCTTCGGCGACGAGGACTGCGGCCCAAGTCGTGAATGTTTCCACGTCGATCTAGGGGGTCCCGGCGAAGGCAACCATCTTGGTATAGCGGAAAACGGTGATCCCCCTAGGCCTGCGCCTCGCGTTGACATCCTTCGGGAGCTAGCTGTGGTCCCAGTCCCTGCGGGGGGTCAGGACTCATAGCTCGAGCAAATCCGCGAGATGCAGGCCAGGCTCGACGAGGGAGCAGGAACACTTGAGCCGTTCCGCCGGGACATCGGGCAGGAATGGGAAGGCCAAGCTCCGGTCGGAGAAGCGCGTCATCTACCCCAGGGCATCCAGCACCGCATCACCGACGATGTCAGGGCAAGGCCGCCACCGGCTTCTAGTGGGGTCGGCCAGAACCTGGCTGCAGCGGCAATACTTCTCCGCGCGATGCTGGAGCCATCAACCACCGAAGGGCGGCGTATCCAGGGAGAGCTCAAGAATCTCCTGGAGGATGTCGCGGTCCGACGGGCCGAAAGCTCTGCCTCCCGAAGGCAGGGATACCCCTCGGAGCATCGCGCTACGACTTCCCGATTCATGCGAGAAGCCTCGATCCACACCGGGCGCACGCGCAACACAGCGCCTGCGGCCCTGGGTCGCCTCGGCAACGAGCACCATCACCGCAACCGTCGAGCCCACCTCGACGAGAAGGTGCGCCGAGGCTACCACCCCAGGCGTGGGGGACGCTACGACAGCAGGGAGGATCGGAGTCCCTCGCCCGAACCACCCGGTCCGCAGGCTTTCAGCCGGGCTATACGACGAGCGCCGTTCCCGACCCGGTTCCGAACCCCGACTACTATCACAAAGTACTCGGGGGAGACGAGGCCGGAATTGTGGCTCGCGGACTACCGGCTGGCCTGCCACCTGGGTGGAACGGACGATGACAACCTCATCATCCGCAACCTCCCCCTGTTCCTCTCCGACACCGCTCGAGCCTGGCTGGAGCATTTGCCTCCAGGGCAGATCTCCAACTGGGACGACCTGGTCCAAGCCTTCGCCGGCAACTTCCAGGGCACGTACGTGTGCCCTGGGAACTCCTGGGATCTCCGAAACTGCCGCCAGCAGCCGGGAGAGTCTCTCCGGGACTACATCCGGCGATTCTCAAAGCAGCGCACCGAGCTGCCCAACGTCACTGACTCGGATGTCATAGGCGCGTTCCTCGCCGGCACCACCTGTCGCGACCTGGTGAGCAAGCTGGGTCGCAAGACCCCCACCAGGGCGAGCAAACTGATGGACATCGCCACCAAGTTCGCCTCTGGCCAGGAGGCGGTTGAGGCCATCTTCCGGAAGGACAAGCAGCCCCAGGGCCGCCTGCCAGAAGATGTCCCCGAGGCGTCCACTCAGCGCGGCACCAAGAAGAAGGGCAAGAAGAAGTCGTAAGCGAAACGCGACGCCGCCGACGCGGACCTTGTCGCCGCCGCTGAGTACAAGAACCCTCGGAAACCTCCCGAAGGCGCCAATCTCTTCGACAAGATGCTCAAGGAGTCGTGCCCCTATCATCAGGGACCCATCAAGCACACCCTTGAGGAGTGCGCCATGCTTCGGCGCCACTTTCACAAGGTCGGGCCACCTGCGGAAGGTGGCAGGGCCCACAACGACGATAAGAAGGAGGATCACAAGGCAGGGGAGTTCCCCGAGGTCCACGACTGCTTCATGATCTACGGTGGGCAAGTGGCGAACGCCTCGGCTCGGCACCGCAAGCAAGAGCATCGGGAGGTCTGCTCGGTAAAGGTGGCGGCGCCAGTCTACCTAGACTGGTCCGACAAGCCCATCACCTTCGACCAGGGCGACCATCCCGACCGCGTGCCGAGCCTTGGGAAATACCCGCTCGTTGTCGACCCCGTCATCGGCAACGTCAGGCTCACCAAGGTCCTCATGGACGGAGGCAGCAGCCTCAACATCATCTACGCAGAGACCCTCGGGCTCCTGCGGATCGATCTGTCCTCGGTCCGGGCAGGTGCGGCGCCTTTTCATGGCATCATTCCCGGGAAGCGCGTCCAGCCCCTCGGACAACTTGGTCTGCCCGTCTGCTTCGGTACTCCCTCCAACTTCAGAAGGGAAACCCTCACGTTCGAGGTGGTCGGGTTCCAAGGAACCTACCACGCAGTGCTGGGGAGGCCATGCTACGCCAAGTTCATGGTCGTCCCCAACTACACCTACCTCAAGCTCAAGATGTCGGGCCCCAACGGGGTCATCACCGTCGGCCCCACATACCGACACGCGTACGAATGCGACGTGGAGTGCGTGGAGTACGTCGAGGCCCTCGCCGAATCCAAGGCCCTCATCGCCGACCTAGAGAGCCTCTCCAAGGAGGCGCCAGACGTGAAGCGCCATGCCGACAACTTCGAGCCAGCAGAGACGGTTAAGTCCGTCCCTCTCGATCCCAGCAACGACGCCTCCAAGCAGATCCGGATCGGTTCCGAGCTCGACCCCAAATAGGAAGCAGTGCTCGTCGACTTTCTCCGCGCAAACGCCGACGTTTTCGCGTGGAGTCCCTCGGACATGCCCGGCATACCGAGGGATGTCGCCGAGCACTCGCTGGATATCCGAGCCGGAGCCCGACCCGTGAAGCAACCTCTGCGCCGATTCGACGAAGAAAAGCGCAGAGCCATAGGCGAGGAGATCCACAAGCTAATGGCGGCAGGGTTCATCAAAGAGGTATTCCATCCCGAATGGCTTGCCAACCCTATGCTTGTGAGAAAGAAAGGAGGGAAATGGCGGATGTGTGTAGACTACACTGGTCTAAACAAAGCATGTCCAAAAGTTCCCTACCCTCTGCCTCGCATCGATCAAATCGTGGATTCCACTGCTGGGTGCGAAACCCTGTCTTTCCTCGATGCCTACTCAGGGTATCACCAAATCAGGATGAAAGAGTCCGACCAGCTCGCGACTTCTTTCATCATACCTTTCGGCATGTACTGCTACGTTACTATGCCGTTTGGTTTAAGGAATGCGGGTGCGACATACCAAAGGTGCATGAACCACGTGTTCGGCGAACACATTGGTCGAACGGTTGAGGCTTACGTCGATGACATCGTAGTCAACACGAGGAAAGCCTCTGACCTCCTTTCCGACCTTGAAGCGACATTCCGGTGTCTCAAGGCGAAAGGCGTAAAACTCAATCCTGAGAAGTACGTCTTCGGAGTCCCCCGAGGCATGCTCTTGGGGTTCATCGTCTCCAAGTGGGGCATCGAGGCCAACTCGGAGAAAATCGCGGCCATCACCAACATGGGGCCCATCAAGGACTTGAAAGGCATATAGAGGGTCATGGGATGCCTGGCGGCTCTGAGCCGCTTCATCTCGCGCCTCGGCGAAAGAGGTCTACCCCTGTACCGCCTCTTAAGAAAGGCCGAGTGCTTCACTTGGACCCCCGAGGCCGAGGAAGCCCTCGGGAACCTGAAGGCGCTCCTCACGAACGCGCTCATCTTGGTGCCCCCCACTGCCGGAGAAGCCCTCTTGATCTACGTCGCCGCTACCACTCAGGTGGTCAGCGCCGCGATCGTGGTTGAGAGACGAGAAGAGGGGCATGCATTGCCCGTCCAGAGGCCAGTCTACTTCATCAGTGAGGTACTGTCCAAGACTAAGATCCGCTACCCACAAATTCAGAAGCTGCTGTACGCGGTGATTCTGACGCGGTGGAAGTTGCGACACTACTTCGAGTCTCATCCGGTGACTGTGGTGTCATCCTTCCCCCTGGGGGAGATCATCCAGTGCCGAGAGGCCTCGGGTAGGATTGCAAAGTGGGCGGTGGAAATCATGGGCGAGACAATCTCGTTCGCCCCTCGGAAGGCCATCAAGTCCCAAGTCTTGGCGGACTTTGTGGCTGAATGGGTCGACACCTAGCTCCCAATAGCTCCGATCCAACCGGAACTCTGGACCATGTTTTTCGACGGGTCGCTGATGAAGACAGGGGCAGGCGCAGGCCTGCTCTTCATCTCGCCCCTCGGGAAGCACCTACGCTACGTGTTGCGCCTCCATTTCCCGGCGTCCAACAATGTGGCCGAGTACGAGGCTCTGGTCAACGGGTTGTGCATCGCCATCGAGCTAGGGGTCCGATGCCTCAATGCTCGCGGTGACTCACAGCTCGTCATTGACCAAGTCATGAAGAACTCCCACTGCCGTGACCCGAAGATGGAAGCCTACTGTGATGAGGTTCGGCGCCTGGAAGACAAGTTCTACGGGCTCGAGCTCAACCACGTCGTCCGACGATACAACGAGACTGCGGACGAGCTAGCTAAGATAGCCTCGGGGCGAACAACGGTTCCCCGGACGTCTTCTCCCGAGACCTACATCAGCCCTCAATCAATACCAACGACACGCCCGAGCCCGAGGCACCCTCGACTCAGCTCGAGGCACCCTCGGCCCCCGAGGGTGAGGCACTGCGCGTCGAGGAAGAGCGGAGCGGGGTCACGCCTTACCGAAACTGACAGACCCCGTACCTGTAATATCTCCACCGAGGAGAGCTACCCCTCGACCGAGCCGAAGCTCGGCGATTGGCGCGGCGCGCCAAGTCGTTCGTCTTGCTGGGGGACGGGAATGAGCTCTACCACCGCAGCCCCTCAGGCATCCTCCAGCGATGCATATCCATCGCCGAAGGCCAGGAGCTCTTACAAGAAATACACTCGGGGGCTTGTGATCACCACGCAGCGCCCCGAGCCCTTGTTGGAAACACCTTCCGACAAGGTTTCTATTGGCCGACCGCGGTGGTCGACGCCACTAGAATTGTCCGCACCTGCCAAGGGTGTCAATTCTACGCAAGGCAGACCCACCTGCCCGCTCAGGCTCTGCAGACGATACCCATCACCTGGTTGTTTGCTGTGTGGGGTCTGGACCTCGTCGGTCCCTTGCAGAAGGCACCCGGGGGCTACACGCACCTGCTGGTCGTCATCGACAAATTCTCCAAGTGGATCGAGGTCCGACCCCTAAACAACATCAGGTCCGAACAGGCGGTGGCATTCTTCACCAACATCATCCATCGCTTTGGGGTCCCGAACTCCATCATCACCGACAACGGCACCCAGTTCACCGGCAGAAAGTTCCAGGACTTCTGCGAGGATCACCACATCCGGGTGGACTGGGCCGCTGTGGCCCACCCCATGACGAATGGGCAAGTAGAGCGTGCCAATGACATGATTCTGCAAGGACTCAAGCCGCGGATCTACAACAACCTCAACAAGTTCGGCAAGCGATGGATGAAGGAGCTCCCCTCGGTGGTCTGGAGTCTGAGGACAACGCCGAGCCAAGCCACGGGCTTCACACCGTTCTTTCTAGTCTATGGGGCCGAGGCCATCTTGCCCACAGACTTAGAATACGGTTCCCCGAGGACGAGGGCCTACGACGACCAAAGCAATCGAGCTGGCCGAGAAGACTCACTGGACCAGCTGGAAGAGGCTCGGGACATGGCCTTACTACACTCGGCGCGGTATCAGCAGTCCCTGCGACGCTACCACGCCCGAGGGGTTCGGTCCCGAGACCTCCAGGTGGGCGACTCGGTGCTTTGGCTGCGACAAGACGCCCGAGGACGGCACAAGCTCACGCCTCCCTGGGAAGGGTCGTTCGTCATCGCCAAGGTTCTGAAGCCCGGGACGTACAAGCTGGCCAACAGTCAAGGCGAGGTCTACAGCAACGCTTGGAACATCCGACAGCTACGTCGCTTCTACCCTTAAGATGCTTTCAACTCGTTCGTACACCTCGTTCACACACAAAGTCTAACTATCAAGGAAGGGTCAGCCTTGCCTCGGCAAAGCCCGACCCTCCCTCGGGGGCTAGAAGGGGGGAACCCCCTCTGCGTCAAAATTTTCCTCGGAAAAGATCTTTTCTGCCAGAACGTCTTTCGTGCTTTTCGACTACTTCGAAAGTGGGATCCTGAAAACGATGGAGTACACGTAAGCAGCCAAGGCTGACCGAGCCGAGGGACTCCTACGCCTCCGGGATACGGATACCTCACTCGTCACCTTCTGCGATAAGTAACTCTCGCTCGGATAAGTGATTCCACGGACCGAACAAGTCTTCACGCTCGAAAACTCTTCTGCCGAAGCGTTTTTTCAGGCCTTCTCGACTATATCGATAGCAAAATCCTACGAACGAGTAAGAGTACACATAAGCGGTAAGGCCGACCGAGCCGAGGGACTCCTACGCCTCCGGGATACGGATACCTCACTCATCACCTTCCGTGAAAAGTAACTCTCGCTCGGACAAACAATTCTGTTACCGACAGATAAGTCTTGATATCCAAAACAAGAGAAAAGGAAACGCAGCTTTACAACACGACGACAGTATGTTTGGGCCTCGACGGCCGCAGAAAACATACACACGCTACAAGATGAACCGATCCTGCAGGCTCAGACGTCGACGAAGGGGGAGCAGCAGCACCCTCGGCGTCAACTCCACCTTCGGCGAAGTCCGACCGAGCCTCGGATGGCAACGCGGTCGGAGGATCTCCACTCCGAAGGACGACGTCAGCACTGCGCCTGGGCCATCGTCGCCAGGGTCTCCTCCAGGAATCCGGCCCGAGCAGACGGCTCGGCCGGCCGCCTCGAAGCCTCAGCCAGCTGTCCTCCGAGGACACCAGCCCGGCTCATGGCCTCGGCAACTTGACTCCGGCGCTGGTCCCGCAAGTGGACGGCCCGGCCAGGCTCCGGCCGACGAAGTCTTCTTTTCGAGCCAACTCCGCCTCTGTCCGTGCTGACACCGCTGCCTCCGGCTTCGACTCATCGAAGAGCGGCCGAGGGTTCCTTTAACTAAGCAAGAGAAGCCTCGGGCGACAAGGCCGACCGAGCCGAGGGACTCCTATGCCTTCGGGATACGGATACCTCACTTGTCACCTTCGCACGAGGCAACTCACACTTGGTTTAGTGGTTCAGTTAGCCGATAGTCGAGTCCTAGTGCTCGAAATGAGGAAAAAACACGGCTCCGTGCCGAAAATACATATGTGTTCAGGCCCCGACAGCCACAATGAACAGACACCGGCACTCAAGGTGCCATTACAAACGGAACTCCGGTTCCGCCCCCGCGGGTACGAACAACCCCCCACATTGGAGGGCCCACGGGGTGACAAGGCTCCAGGTGGCTCACCGCCGCCTGCTCCGGCAGCAGCGACAACGACCTCCGCTCCAGGTGGCCAAACCACAGCGGCGATGGCCTCAGGGCGGACGCCGCTGCAACAATGCCCTCGCCCACGTCTCCACTCGAGGGGCGAGGACAAGCTATCAAAGCCAAAGAGCCGGAGGCCCGGAGCACGGATGGTGGCGGTGATCCCGTCGGCGACGAGGACTTCTTCAGCCGCCACCACCTCAGCGCCGACGACGGAAGCCATCTACCCACCGGCAGATCCCCACTCGGATCCTCCCGGACGAGCGGAGCACCGACCTCCGCGTAGAGGCGTCGTACCGGGGCAAAGGCAGGACAGCCCCAGAACAGTAATGCCGCCCTAGCAGCGCACGACGTCTTGGGCGGTCCTCCGGTGCGCGCGGCGCGACAACCGCTCTTGCGGTGGGAGGGGGCACCGAGAGCCAAGCCAGAGCCAGCTGAGCCAGCGAGCCCAACACGCTGAAGTTGACGACGCTCGCCGCCGACCAGCCCCGCGTTGTCGAAGTCCGACCCTCCCGCTAGGCCGGTGAGCGCCCTCTCCCTTGAATGCTGAGGGAGAAGGTGACCCACGAACCCGCGCGGGAGGTAGAGCTCTGGCTCAGCCTGGCCTCCGCCCTAGCCAGGATGATGAAGATCCTTGAAGCTGAGGGCGGGACCAAGATCGCAGCCCGGCTCGCTTCTCCCCACCATCGAACTGGTGGTCACCGTCTTGGGTGACCACCGGCGAGGGGATGCAGCCGGGCTGTCTGATGAAAATCCTTCAAGCCGAACGATGGCTGAAAGGTACCAACTTCCGCGAAGTTGTGTTCCTCCAACAAAGACAAGGCGGAAGAACTGCGAGTGTTCCCCATCCGGGGGCTCGGAAGGTGGAAAGACGAGATGCATGAGGGGAGCGCAAAGACATGGTTGCCTTTCAAGGGGGTCACCCTCCTTTTAAAGGCAACTCGCCCCACTTGCGTTCTCAGCCGTCGCGGGCTGAGTCTTCTCCAACACACTCCAAGGTCCTCCCCCTACGACACGGGGGCTGGGTCCCACGCATCATGCAAGCTGGCCTAGGGTAGAAGAAGCCAAACCGCCGCGCGCGGTGTGCGCAACTGCCCAGCGGTTACGAGCATTCCTCCACTTTCGCCCAGACCAGCGGGTGAAAGGGCGGACCGCCATGCAGGCGGCATGCAACCGCACCAAGGGGGCGCACCCTTTCGACTTCGACACGTCCAGCATGGAGGCCTAGGCCCACACGTCATGTAACCGGCGCGCCGGTTGCTACGTGCAAGAAACTGCACCGCCACTCGTGCCACTACCGTGCCTCCTCGACTGCGGAACCAGTACCGCGACTCGAGGCAACCCTGCGCATGACCCAACAGTGCCAACTAGGCACATCGGTCATGGGTCAGTCAGCCGCGGGAGAAGGCGCGACGGTCGATACTGAAAGGGAAATGTGCCCTTGGGCCATTTCTAATTATTTTGGTGATTTAGTGTCCAACACAAGTGCCTAAGTGTCAAATGGTGGACGAAGTACAAATCAAGTATAAAGGTATGTTTCTCAGACTTAGTACATTGTTTTAGAGACTAATGTATTGTGTCTAAGTGCTGGAAACAGGAGAAATCGAATTGGAGAAGAGATGGCCTTGTTCAGCCAAAGCCAGCTCTGTCTGGGTGCACCGGACTGTCCGGTGGTGCACCGGACAGTGTTCGGTGCGCCAGGCTGGCTTAGGCGAACTTGCTGCTCTCGGGAAGAAATAAATGACGTACGACTATAATTCACCGGACTGTCCGGTGTGCACCGGACACTGTCCGGTGAGCCAACGGTCGGCCGGGCCAACGGTCGGCCGCGCGATCCGCGCGAGACACGTGGCCGAGCCAACGATCGGAAGGGGGCACCGGACAGTCCGGTGCGCCAACGGCTCCAAAGCGCCAACGGTCGGCTTCGCCAAAGAAGGAAAGAAATCCGCACCGGACAGTGTCCGGTGGTGCACCGGACTGTCCGGTGCGCCAGGCGACAGAAGGCAAGAATTGCCTTCCTGGAATGCTCTCAATGGCTCCTAGCTGCCTTGGGGCTATAAAAGGGTCCCATAGGCGCATGGAGGAGAACACCCAAGCAACCTTTGAGCATTGTTGATCATTCACACTTCACTCTTGCGCACTAGTTCGACATTCTTAGTGATTTGAGCTCTGTTCTAGTGAGAACCTTGAGATATTGCCTTGAGCTCAAGTCTTGATCGTGTGTGTGCGTATTTGCTGTGGTTTTGAGTGTGTTGCTTCCCTCCCTTACTCTATTGCTTCATTGAGATTCTTATTGTAAGGGCGAGAGACTCCAAGTTGTGGAGATTCCTCGCAAATGGGAAAAGAGTAAAGTAAAGAAGAACACCGTGGTATTCAAGTTGATCATCGGATCACTTGAGAGGAGTTGAGTGCAACTCTCGTCCGTTGGGACGCCACAACATGGAGTAGGCAAGTTTTGTACTTGGCCGAACCACGGGATAAATCCTCGTGTCTCTTGTGCTCGTCTTTATTTTGTCTATTGTGCTTCACAAGAGCTCTCCTCTCTACTCACTTGATTTCATTATACTAACTCTTAATCAAGTTTGTGGTGTTAAGTTTTAAGTTTCACAGGATCACCTATTCACCCCCCCCTCTAGGTGCTCTCAATTGGTATCAGAGTCGTTCTCTTCACAAAGGGACTAATCGCCCGAAGAGATGGATCCTAAGGGGAAGGGAATTGTGATCAACGATAAGGAGAAGGAGTCCTTCGTCAACGAGCCGAAGGATGACAAGCCTACCGACTCGGGCTCGGGCCACAAACGCAAAGATGGGAAGAAGAAGAAGACAAGACGCATCAAGGAGATCATCTACTACGATGACAGCGATGAGTCCACCTCTTCCCAAAAGGACAACGACGACAACGACTACGACAAAAGAAAGACGGTTAATTCGAACTTTTCTTTCGATTACTCTCGTATTCCGCATAGCTCAAATGCACATTTGCTTTCCATCCCTCTTGGCAAACCTCCACACTTTGATGGGGAGGACTACGGATTTTGGAGTCACAAAATGCGTAGTCACCTGTTCTCTCTCCATCCAAGTATATGGGAGATTGTTGAGAATGGAATGAAATTTGATAGCTCGGATAGTCCTATATTTATTAATGAACAGATTCATAAAAATGCACAAGCTACTACTGTGTTGTTAGCCTCTTTGTGCAGGGACGAGTACCATAAGGTGAGCGGCTTGGACAATGCCAAGCAGATCTGGGACACCCTCAAGATCTCTCATGAGGGGAACGACGTCACCTTGCTCACCAAGATGGAGTTGGTAGAGGGCGAGCTCGGAAGATTTGCAATGATAAGGGGCGAGGAGCCAACCCAAACATACAACCGGCTCAAGACCCTCATCAACAAAATAAGGAGCTATGGAAGCACGCGATGGACGGACCATGACGTCGTTCGCCTAATGCTAAGGTCCTTTACTGTACTTGATCCATATCTGGTGAACAATATTCGTGAAAATCCTAGGTACACCAAGATGTCGCTCGAAGAAGTTCTTGGGAAGTTCGTGAGCGGGCGAATGATGATCAAGGAGGCGAGATACGTGGACGACGCATTGAATGGTCCAATCAATGAGCCTCAACCCTTTGCTCTTAAAGCAACAAGAAGCAAGGAGGCGCTACCTAGCAAGGTGGCACAAGTTGAGGCGGCAGGGCTAAATGATGAAGAGATGGCTCTCATCATCAAGCGCTTCAAGACGGCGCTAAAGGGTCACAAGGGACAGCCAAGCAAGACCAAGACAAAGGGGAAGTGCTCATGCTTCAAGTGTGGTAAGATTGGTCATTTTATCGCTGATTGTCCCGATAATGTTAGTGACCAGGAACAGGGGAACAAGAGGGAGAAGAAGAAGACATACAAAAAGGCTAAGGGCGAGGCACACCTTGGCAAGGAGTGGGACTCGGATTGTTCGTCATCCGACTCCGACAATGAAGGACTCGCCGCCACCGCCTTCAACAAGTCATCCCTTTTCCCCAACGAACGTCACACATGCCTCATGGCGAAGGAGAAGAAGGTATGTACTCGAAACAATGCCACTTATGATTCTTCTAGTGATGATGAGTCCAGTGATGAAGAAATAGATTACTCTAGTCTGTTCAAGGGATTGGATAGAACTAAAATAGATAAGATTAATGAATTGATTGATGCCTTGAATTAAAAGGATAGACTTTTAGAGAAACAAGAGGACCTTTTATATGAAGAGCATGGCAAATTTGTAGAGGCACAAAAATCTCATGCGTTAGAAGTTAAAAGAAATGAAATGCTTTCTTGTGAACTATCTTCTTGCCATGAGACAATTTCTAGCTTAAGGAGCGTAAATGATGATTTGAATGCTAAGCTAGAAATAGCAAGTAAATCTAACTCTTGTGTAGAACATGTTATGATTTGCAAT
Organism: Zea mays; assembly: GCF_902167145.1. NCBI lineage: Eukaryota > Viridiplantae > Streptophyta > Magnoliopsida > Poales > Poaceae > Zea > Zea mays. Next base: position 131,707,009 of record NC_050104.1, read on the forward strand.
AGGTGTAAAGATTTTGACATTGATGCCTGTAGCGAACACCTAGTTTCAATTTCCAAATTGAATGATGAATTGGCTAGTCTTAATGCCCAACTTAAGACTAGCAAGAATGAATTTGACAAGCTAAAATTTGCAAGGGATGCCTATACGATTGGTAGACACCCCTCAATTAAGGATGGACTTGGCTTCAAGAGGGAAGCCAAGGACTTAACAAGTCATAAGGCTCCCATCTCTGCCAAGGAGAAAGGGAAGGCCCCTATGGCTAGTAGTGCTAAAAAGAACCATGCTTTTATGTACCATGATAGAAGACAGTCTTATAGGAGTTGTAATGCTTATGATGCTTTTGACTCTCATGCCATGTTTGCTTCTAGTTCTACCTATATGCACAGTAGAGATATGTCTAGGAGATATGTTGTTCATATGCCTAGGAGAAATGTTGTTAATGTTCCTAGGAAAGTTGATGAACCTTCTACAATATATCATGCTTGCAATGCTTCATTTGCCATTTGTAGAAAGAATAAGAAGGTGATTGCTAGGAAGTTAGGGGCAAGATGCAAGGGGGATAAAACTTGCATTTGGGTCCCTAAGACAATTGTGACTAACCTTGTAGGACCCAACAAGAGTTGGGTACCTAAGACCCAAGCCTAAATTTGCCTTGCAGGTTTATGCATCCGGGGGTTCAAGCTGGATTATCGACAGCGGATGCACAAACCATATGACGGGGGAGAAGAAGATGTTCACCTCCTACGTCAAAAACAAGGATTCCCAAGATTCAATAATATTCGGTGATGGGAATCAAGGCAAGGTAAAAGGGTTAGGTAAAATTGCTATTTCATCCGAGCACTCTATATCTAATGTGTTTTTAGTTGAGTCTCTTGGATATAATTTGTTATCTGTTAGTCAATTATGCAAAATGGGATATAATTGTCTATTCACAAATGTAGATGTGTCTGTCTTTAGAAGAAGTGATGGTTCATTAGCTTTTAAGGGTGTATTAGACGGCAAACTTTATTTAGTTGATTTTGCAAAAGAGGAGGCCGGTCTAGACGCATGCTTAATTGCTAAGACTAGCATGGGCTGGCTGTGGCATCGCCGCTTAGCACATGTGGGGATGAAGAACCTTCACAAGCTTCTAAAGGGAGAACACGTGATATGTCTAACCAATGTTACTTTCAAAAAAGATAGACCTTGTGCAGCTTGTCAAGCAGGTAAACAAGTGGGAGATGCGCATCACAGCAAGAATGTGATGACTACATCAAGACCTCTGGAGCTGCTACATATGGACCTCTTCGGACCCGTCGCCTATCTAAGCATAGGAGGAAGTAAGTATGGACTAGTTATTGTTGATGACTTTTCCCGCTTCACTTGGGTATTCTTTTTGCAGGATAAATCTGAAACCCAAGGGACCCTCAAGTGCTTCCTAAGGAGAGCTCAAAACGAGTTTGAGCTCAAGGTGAAGAAGATAAGGAGCGACAATGGGTCCGAGTTCAAGAATCTTCAAGTGGAGGAGTACCTTGAGGAGGAAGGGATCAAGCATGAGTTCTCCGCTCCCTACACACCACATCAAAATGGTGTGGTAGAGAGGAAGAACAGGACACTTATAGACATGGCGAGGACGATGCTTGGAGAGTTCAAGACCCCCGAGTGCATTTGGTCGGAAGCCGTGAACACGGCTTGCCACGCCATCAATAGGGTCTACCTTCATCGCCTCCTCAAGAAGACGTCGTATGAGCTACTAACCGGTAACAAACCAAATGTTTCGTATTTTCGAGTTTTTGGGAGTAAATGCTACATTCTAGTGAAGAAGGGTAGGAATTCCAAATTTGCTCCCAAAGCCGTAGAAGGGTTTTTGTTAGGTTATGATTCAAATACAAAGGCGTATAGGGTCTTCAACAAATCATCGGGTTTGGTTGAAGTCTCTAGTGACGTTGTATTTGATGAGACTAATGGCTCTCCAAGAGAGCAAGTTGTTGATCTTGATGATGTAGATGAAGAAGACGTTCCGACAGCCGCAATGCGCACCGTGGCTATTGGAGATGTGCGGCCACTGGAGCAAAAGGAGCAAGATCAACCTTCTTCCTCAACAATGGTGCATCCCCCAACTCAAGATGATGAACAGGAGGCGTGTGATCAAGGGGGAGCACAAGATGATCATGTAATGGAGGAAGAAGCGCAACCGGCACCACCAACCCAAGTTCGAGCGATGATTCAAAGGGATCATCCCGTCGACCAGATTTTGGGTGATATTAGCAAGGGAGTAACTACTCGATCTCGATTAGTTAATTTTTGTGAGCATTACTCTTTTGTCTCTTCTATTGAGCCTTTCAGGGTAGAAGAGGCCTTGCTAGATCCGGACTGGGTGTTGGCCATGCAGGAGGAGCTCAACAACTTCAAGAGAAATGAAGTTTGGACACTTGTGCCTCGTCCCAAGCAAAATGTTGTGGGAACCAAGTGGGTGTTTCGCAACAAACAAGACTAGCACGGGGTGGTGACAAGGAACAAGGCACGACTTGTGGCAAAAGGTTATGCCCAAGTCGCAGGTTTGGACTTTGAAGAGACTTTTGCTCCTGTGGCTAGGCAAGAATCCATTCGTATTTTGCTAGCATATGCCGCTCACCATTCCTTCAGGTTGTTTCAAATGGATGTGAAGAGCGCTTTCCTCAACGGGCCAATCAAGGAGGAGGTGTACGTGGAGCAACCCCCTGGCTTCGAGGATGAACAGTATCCCGACCACGTGTGTAAGCTCTCTAAGGCGCTCTATGGACTTAAGCAAGCCCTAAGAGCATGGTATGAATGCCTTATAGACTTTTTAATTGCTAATGCTTTCAAGGTTGGGAAAGCCGATCCAACTCTTTTTACTAAGACTTGTGATGGTGATTTTTTGTATGCCAAATTTATGTCGATGACATAATATTTGGTTCCACTAACCAAAAGTCTTGTGAAGAGTTTAGCAGGGTGATGACTCAGAAATTTGAAATGTCGATGATGGGCGAGTTGAACTACTTCCTTGGGTTCCAAGTGAAGCAACTCAAGGACGGGACCTTCATCTCCCAAATGAAGTACACGCAAGACTTGATCAAGCGGTTTGGGATGAAGGACGCCAAGCCCGCAAAGACTCCAATGGGAACCGACGGACACACCGACCTCAACAAAGGAGGTAAGTCCGTTGATCAAAAGGCATACCGGTCTATGATAGGGTCTTTACTTTATTTATGTGCTAGTAGACCGGATATTATGCTTAGCGTATGCATGTGTGCTAGATTTCAATCCGATCCAAGGGAATGTCACTTAGTGGCGGTGAAGCGAATTCTTAGATATTTAGTCGCTACGCCTTGTTTCGGGATCTGGTATCCAAAGGGGTCTACCTTTGACTTGATTGGATATTCAGACTCCGACTATGCTGGATGTAAGGTCGATAGGAAGAGTACATCGGGGACGTGCCAATTCTTAGGAAGGTCCCTGGTGTCGTGGAGCTCTAAGAAACAAACCTCCGTTGCCCTATCCACCGCTGAGGCCGAGTACGTTGCCGCAGGACAGTGTTGCGTGCAACTACTTTGGATGAGGCAAACCCTCAGGGACTTTGGCTACAATCTGAGCAAAGTCCCACTCCTATGTGATAATGAGAGTGCTATCCGCATAGCGGATAATCCTGTTGAGCACAGCCGCACAAAGCACATAGACATCCGGCATCACTTTTTGAGAGACCACCAGCAAAAGGGAGATATCGAAGTGTTTCATGTTAGCTCCGAGAACCAGCTAGCCGATATCTTTACCAAGCCTTTAGATGAGCAGACCTTTTGCAAGTTGCGTAGTGAGCTAAATGTCTTAGATTCACGGAACTTGGATTGATTTATAGCATACATGTGTTTTATGCCTTGATCATATTCCTTAATACATTTTGTGTGTTTATGGTGCTCAAGTTGTACAAGCACTCCCCGGACCTCACAAGTCCTTTGCAAAGTGATGCACAAATTTAGGGGGAGATGTGCTACAACTTGACCCTTTGAGACTAACCATGTGCTTGAGTCTGCTTATTTTAGTCTCAAAGGAGGTTTGAAAGGGAAAAGGTGGACTTGGATCATGCAAGACTTCCACTGCACTCCGATGAAAGAGTAACTTTTCCAAGTTCATCTTTGTACTCTTATTGCCTTTTTACTCTTAGTTGAAGATTTTGGTGAGGCAATGGGGTTAAAGGGCCAAAATTGATCCCGTTTTGGTTCTTGATGCCAAAGGGGGAGAAAATAAGGCCAAAGCAATAAATGGATCAGCTACCACTTGTGAATTTTGAAACTTGTGAATTTTGAAAATAGTAGTACTCTTATTTGCTCTTATTGTCAAGAGTTGGTCTCCTGTGGGGAGAAGGTTTAATTATGGGAAAAAGGGGGAGTTTTTGAATCCTTGATCAATTTCTCGTGAAATATCTCTCTTTAGGTTTCAACATGTGTGTTTGACTTAGAAATAGGAAATTGAGTCTGATTTGCAAAAACAAACCAAGTGGTGGCAAAGAATGATCCATATATGCCAAATTTGATTCAAAACAAATTTGAGTTCTTATTTGAATTGATTTTGTACTTGTTCTACTTGCTTTATGTTGTGTTGGCATAAATCACCAAAAAGGGGGAGATTGAAAGGGAAATGTGCCCTTGGGCCATTTCTAAGTATTTTGGTGATTTAGTGTCCAACACAAGTGCCTAAGTGTCAAATGGTGGATGAAGTACAAATCAAGTATAAAGGTATGTTTCTCAGACTTAGTACATTGTTTTAGAGACTAATGTATTGTGTCTAAGTGCTGGAAACAGGAGAAATCGAATTGGAGAAGAGATGGCCTTGTTCAGCCAAAGCCAGCTCTGTCTAGGTGCACCGGACTGTCCGGTGGTGCACCGGATAGTGTCCGGTGCGCCAGGCTGGCTCAGGCGAACTTGCTGCTCTCGGGAAGAAATAAAAGGCGTACGGCTATAATTCACCGGACTGTCCGGTGTGCACCGGACACTGTCCGGTGAGCCAACGGTCGGCCGCGCGATCCGCGCGAGACACGTGGCCGAGCCAACGGTTGGAAGGGGGCACCGGACTGTCCGGTGTGCACCGGACAGTGTCCGTTACGCCAACGGCTCCAAAGCGCCAACGGTCGGCTTCGCCAAAGAAGGAAAGAAATCTGCACCGGACTGTCCGGTGCGCCAGGCGACAGAAGGCAAGAATTGCCTTCCTGGAATGCTCTCAACGGCTCTTAGCTGCCTTGGGGCTATAAAAGGGTCCCATAGGCGCATGGAGGAGAACACCCAAGCAACCTTTGAGCATTGTTGATCATTCACACTTCACTCTTGCGCACTAGTTCGACATTCTTAGTGATTTGAGCTCTGTTCTAGTGAGAACCTTGAGATATTGCCTTGAGCTCAAGTCTTGATCGTGTGTGTGCGTATTTGCTGTGGTTTTGAGTGTGTTGCTTCCCTCCCTTACTCTATTGCTTCATTGAGATTCTTATTGTAAGGGCGAGAGACTCCAAGTTGTGGAGATTCCTCGCAAATGGGAAAAGAGTAAAGTAAAGAAGAACACCGTGGTATTCAAGTTGATCATCGGATCACTTGAGAGGAGTTGAGTGCAACTCTCATCCGTTGGGACGCCACAACGTGGAGTAGGCAAGTTTTGTACTTGGCCGAACCACGGGATAAATCCTCGTGTCTCTTGTGCTCGTCTTTATTGTGTCTATTGTGCTTCACAAGAGCTCTCCTCTCTACTCACTTGATTTCATTATACTAACTCTTAATCAAGTTTGTGGTGTTAAGTTTTAAGTTTCACAGGATCACCTATTCACCCCCCCCCCCTCTAGGTGCTCTCAGATATGGCCAGAAATGGGCCGGCAGTAATGGCAGTGGCAGGCGGGCAGAAGCAGCGGTCAAGTCGTCAGCCAAGCTCACGTCCCCTCCTGGGACAGCGAGGGAACCCTCTCCCACGGCGTGAAGACGACGCACCTGTGTTCCGTTCCTCGAACAGCTCGCGCACGCGCAACGGCTGCCCCGCGAACCACTCGTCCCGTCGCATTAACTCTACGGCAGGACAAGCGGCGCCTTTGGCGGGCGAAGCAGGCGACGCTTCACCTCCGCCATAATGACCGCGTCAAAAAAGGTGCGCCATGTCATTCAATTTCGTATCCTTTTCCTCCTCCTCTTCCTCTCTCTTACAACAGGGACCGGGAAAGGGGATACTCCGAAAGGGATCCTTCTCCGCGAAGGAAACGGGCCCCGAGCCTCCCTACTGATCAGAGGTTCGAAGGCTGGCCCCTCGGAAGGGTTCAACAGCCGCCTCAGAGCACTCGGGCTCCGCGCCCACTACTGGTCAGGGGTTCGAAGGTCGGCCCCTCAAAAGGGTTCAACGGCCGCCTCATGCCACTCGGGCTCCGCGCCCACTACTGATTAGGGGTTCGTAGGCTGGCCCTCGAAGGGTTCGACAGCTGCCTCAGACGCAGAGCGAGGGATGACCCTGGGTACGTTCGATACATAACCAAGGCTCGGGCTACGCTCCCAAGGTACCCTAGGACATTTCCGAGACCAACGGGAACGATTTTGTAACGGAATCCCACCAGAGGGAGGCATCGAGCCCTCGGACCCCGTCAAAAGGGGACCGGGTCCGGCAAATCACCTGCAGGTACTTTTGGAGCGCGCCTCCGGGCCACTAGCCGACCCCTAACAAATGGGGCACGGACGTCCACTCGGATTACCCGTTAGCAGCTCACTGGAGACACCATGTTCGGCGCCCTCCAAGGGCAACATGGCGCTTTTCCCCCCTCCTCCTTGCGGAAAGGCGACGCAGGGGCGTATGTAAAAAAGTCGAGTCTGTCCTTGACTGTCCTCTCGCTCTGTGCGGAGGCTCGGGGGCTGCTCTCGCAAACCCGGCTCCGGCCAAACCGTTGACAGCGTCAACATACCAGCCCGAGAACTTGGGACTCGACTGTGCACCCGGGCTACGGCCAGTTCGCATGAAGGAACAACCAGACCGGTCGAAGCATCGCGAAACGCATTAAGACCTCGAAGGAGTCAAACCACTCCTCCGAGGCCTCGGGGGCTACACCCGGCGGGTGCGCTCGCGCGCACCCACCGGAATGAAACACAACCGAGAAAGGTCGGTCCCCTTGCAAAAAAGTGCGACAAAAGCCTCCAAGCGAGTATTAACACTCCCTTTGAGGCTCGGGGGCTACTGTCGGGGACCATAATTAGGGGTACCCCAAGACTCCTAATCTCAGCTGGTAACCCCCATCAGCACAAAGCTGCAAAGGCCTGATGGGTGCGATTAAGTCAAGGCTCGGTCCACTCAAGGGACACGATCTCGCCTCGCCCGAGCCCAGCCTCGGGCAAGGGCAGCCGACCCCGGAGGATTCACGTCTCGCCCGAGGGCCCCCTCAAGCAACGGACACACCTTCGACTCGCCCGAGGCCCAGTCTTCGCCAAGAAGCAACCTTGGCCAGATCGCCACACCGACCGATCGCACCGCAGAAGCATTTAATGCAAAGGTGGCCTGACACCTTATCCTGACGCACGCCCTTCAGTCGACTGAGCCGAAGTGACCGCAGTCACTTTGCCGCTCCACTGACCAGCCTGACAAGAAGACAGCGCCGTCCGCGTCGCTCCGACTGTTGTGCCACTCGACAGAGTGAGGCTGACAGCGGCCAAGTCCGGCCTCGGGCGCCATAGGAAGCTCCGCCTCGCCCGACCCCAGGGCTCGGACTCAGCCTCGGCCCCAAAAGACGACGAACTCCGCCTCGCCCGACCCAGGGCTCGGACTCGGGCTCGGCCCCGGAAGACGACGAACTCCACCTCGCCCGACCCCAGGGTTCGGACTCGGCCTCGGCCCCGGAAGACGACGAACTCCGCCTCGCCCGACCCAGGGCTCGGACCGACCATGTCACAGAGGGAGCCATCATTACCCTACCCCTAGCTAGCTAAGGCTACGGGGAACAAGACCGGCGTCCCATCTGGCTCGCCCCGGTAAACAAGTAATGATGGCGCCCCGCGTGCTCCATGACGACGACGGCTCTCAGCCCCTTACGGAAGCAAGGAGACGTCAGAAAGGACTCGACAGCCTCGACAGCTATCCTTCCACCAGGCTCCAGCGCTCCTCCGATGGCCACGACATCTCATGAACAGGGTGCCAAAACCTCTCCGGCTACCACGACGGCATGTACTTAGGGCGCTAGCTCCTCTCTGCTAGACACGTTAGCACACTGCTACATCTCCCATTGTACACCTGGGCCCTCTCCTTACGCCTATAAAAGGAAGGCCCAGGGCACTCGTACGGAAGGTTGGCCGCGCGGAGGAACGGGGCGGCGCGCATAAGCCTCTCTCGCTCTCTCCCACGCGGACGCTTGTAACCCCCTACTGCAAGCGCACCCGACCTGGGCGTGGGACAAACACGAAGGCCACGGGTTTCCCCTTTTACGCCTGTCTCCCTCTGGTTTCCCCCCTTCGCGCTCCGTCTCGCGCCGACCCATCTGGGCTGAGGCACGCGGCGACAATTTACTCGTCGGTCCAGGGACCCCCCCGGGGTCGAAACGCCGACACATACGTTGCTACAAACTCATTGTGCATTGCCGATGATGAAACACATGTCTATTTGCAACTCTTCCAAAAAAATGGCTCCCTAGTAAGTGTGAATGCATACCTTGAAGTGGATTTCAAGGTATCTACATAGCCTGCCTAGTCAACATCTGCATAGCCAATTATCTCTAGGGAATTAGACGTTCTCTATGTTAGCATGAGATTTTTGGTGCCTTGTAGGTACCTTAGAGCCTGCTTAACTGCTTTCGAGTGTTCCACGCCTAGATTTATCTAGTATTTGCCAGGCATCCTGGTGGTAAATGCTAAATCAGGGCGAGTACAAATTTGAGCATACATAATGCTTCCGATAGCTGAAGCATATGGTAATGACTGCATCTGATCTTTCTCATAATGATTCTAGGGACACTGATGAATCTCGAACTTGTCTATTGGTTTAGGTGAAGCCTTACACTGGTGCATATTGTACCTCTTTAGTACGTTTTCTATATATGTCTTCTATGAAAGTCCTAATACTCCCTTTTTTCTATCTCTGTGAATTTCTATTCCAAGAACATAGGAGGCTTCTCTCATATCTTTCATATCAAAGTTCGAGGATATAAACTTTTTTTGTTTCCGCTAGTAGATTCTTATCACCATTAGCCAACAATATGTCATCGACATACAAGACAAGTAAGCTGTAGTCATTCTCAAACTTTGCATAAATGCAGTTGTCTTCCATGTTTTCCTCAAAACCACATTTTCTTATAGTTTGATCAAACTTGAGATACCACTATCTGGAAGCTCGCTTGAATCCTTAAATGGACTTCCTTAAGTGACATCCCATACTTTCTTTACCCTGCACAACAAAACCCTTTGGTTGTGCAATGAAAACATCTTATTCTAACTCCCTATTTAGGAAAGTTGTCTTAACATCCATCTGATGTAGTTCTAGATCATAATGAGCCATTAGAGCCATGATTATTCTAAATGAATCTTTCATCGAGACGGATGAGAAGGTTTCATTATAATCAATGTCTTCTCTTTGTGTGAACCCTTTGGCCACAAGTCTAGCCTTATATCTTTCTATGTTCCCTCTAGAGTCATGCTTGGTTTTATAGACCCACATACAACCTATTGTTTTGGCTCCTTTAGGAATGACTTCTAAGTCTTAGACTTGATTCATTTTCATGGACTCTAATTCATCTTTCGTGGTAGAGAGCCACATGGAATTTCTGACTCCTCGTTACTTTCTCATATGTAATGGGATCGCCTTCTGTATCTATATCCACCAGTCGCGTGCGTCATTGGGCGCTAGTCCGTTCAAGGAGAAGTGAAGGAGATGATAGAAGAAGAAAGATGAATGTGAGAACCATATGTGACTATGTGAGAATAAATATAAAGGATAATACACTATGTCTTGTATGGGTTAGTTCTATTGTTGTAACTTCTGATGTTCAAGGGTTCCCCGCCCATCCTTTTATATTCTAAGGAGGGACAACAGTTAAATTGTAGGCACCAAGTCAGTTGTCAAGTTCATGTTGAAATTGAGCTGGTTACTAAGTTGGAAATGAGTCCAACTCTATATTTATAAGTTTATCTCTTATTTAGTTAAGATCCTTGACATATCCACGCTTTTAGAAATCTCCTGGCTATGGACTCCCTCCTGGACTTATTATCGAGCTCATAGGCCCTTCCAGGCAGACTCTTCTTTATGAATCATTTGTATCCATGATACATATCGTTCACAAATAGGGTGTAGGACATTACCTATTTTGTGGTCTGAACCTCTTTAAGATTATCTGTGTTATAGTTCCTGGTTGTGCCTAGATTCAATGCACCGCTCACCTACACCCACGATATCTCGAATCTCTTTTTCATGTAGTTTACATACCCTGGTTTCTATCCATGACGACAAATATGTTGAGTTTCAGAGGAATTTCAGGCTTGTAGTTAACCAGTTTCACATTTCCTTTGTGTAATGGCTATCCCGAGAGAATACTAACTATTATTCCGCTATGCGGTGTAAAAGACTATGTTCATGTAATGAACATTTAATCGTTACATAATAGAGACAATTGTGATTATATTATTCGTTGGCCTTGCAATTGTGATTCACCCTTGGTTTTCCAACTTTGTGATTTTACCCCTCTATGTTGAAAACGAAGCTATCGTTTATCCCTCTCTCAGTCTCTCACAAATATTGTTAGTGAAAATTAGAATTTGTGGTTAAAAATAAAAAAATATCAAAAGAAATGGGTGAAGGGTCTCAACTACCATCCTCCTATTCTGTTCGGGCGCAACCCAATAGGTGTAAAAATCATAATTGCATAATATAACGAGGGGTAAAATTACAATCATAGACATTTTTGTCTTTCATATTAAATTTAACACTGTTAACTACACGTAACGGTGCAAAGGTATGACACAACTTTGTTTTTAAAATAAATGGGTCTAGGTTAAAAAATGAGAGGTAAAATTACAAATGCAAGACCAATGAGAGGTATGATCACAAATGCCCCATATGTAATAATGCACTTAGGTGGTGTTTGGTTTCTAGGGACTAATCTTTAGTCCTTTATTTTATTCTATTTTAGTTTCTATATTGTCAAATACAGAAACTAAAATTGAGTCTTAGTTTCCGTATTTAGTATTTTAAGTACTAAAATAGAATAAAATGTAGGGACTAAACATTAGTCCCTAAAAACCAAACACCCACTTATTAGGTTATCTCTCTTTGTTGACTTCTTATTGTATTTTGGGTACAAATATAGTCTTTATCCAATTTTGACCTTAAAATTGAGACGACATACATGCACCCATTCTCAACGAGGAAAAGAGGAACCTTCTCGAATTTCGATAATCCTATACGCTATTGTTTTCTTGTGTCTTCTAAAAAACTATCATAAGCTTTACGCTGTAAAAAACTGTTGAGAGTGTACAAAAACTATAAGATTTATGGTTTAACCAAGTATAAAATCTAACTTCTATCTCTATACCACTTTAAATAAGTATAAAACAGTTCACCATTTTAAAAACAAAAAAACAGATTTAAATACTTTCAAAACCACACTACTAAAAAATAGTAACTTGCTTTTTGTTTCTATTTTTCTATGCTTTTACATTTTTTAAAGCAAAAGCAGCCGTTTGCTTCTGCTTCTATTTTTAGTTACCTTTTACATTTTTAAAAGCAAAAGCAGTAGCTAAAAGCCAGCCTATGCCTTCGCATATGCCTAGAACCTTCCTCATGCCTCTGATGATATGCCACCTCGACCCCACCGCACAGAGACACAAGCCTCCACGTCACGCGGCGAATCCGGGCCGTCCATCACCTCTACCCCGCGCCCCTCCCCGCCGTTAAATCCCACGCGTCAAACCGTGTCTATTCCTCGTCAGACTTTCAGTTCTTCCAATCTCTTGCAAGCACAACTGCACAAGGGAACAGGAGGAAAAAAGAGCGAGAACTCGCAGCTGACGCGCACACGGCAAGCCCCAATCGGAGCCGCGGACCGGATCAGAACTAGGTCTCGAGGCGATGGCAAGCGGAGGCGAGGGCGCAGGGAGCGGCGAATCCCCTCCCGCCGCCTCAGTGGAGGCGGCAGCGGTCGAGGCGACGCTGCACATCCGGTGCGCGAACGGCTCCAAGTTCACGGTGCAGACGGACCTGGGCGCCACGGTGGGCGCGTTCAAGGAGGTCTTATCCGGTAGCTGCGGCGTGCCAGCACCGCAGCAGCGCCTGATCTACAAGGGCCGCATCCTCAAGGACGAGCAAACCCTAGACAGCTATGGTACGTGCCACGCCGAAACGCTGGTTGTAGTGTAGAGTAAAGTACCTTCAGATTTGGTGTCGTAGCGTGGGATTGTCCGATTCTGTTCATCAATTCGGCGGTGGGCCAGTGCCGTTGTGAATTGTGCTAGGTTTGTGCTGTCGGTGACATGCCTGTTTGTGTGTCTGTAGTGTATTGAAGGTGGCTAGATTCTGCATTTGTTTTTTCTTTCATGTGCATGCTAGCTAGTAGTAATTTACCACATATTGTGCTATGTCATTACCTGATGCACGTGTGATTCGACTAACGTATGCTGTTAACTTATACCATGTAACGTTTGTATCATGACATTACCGATGGCATTAATTACAGTCTAGAAGTAGTTGAAGTAGAAGACAGCTTTGTTACAATTCTCATATAATTCCAATTGTTATGTAGTCATTTTATATACTGTTGATTGTGCATGTCTAGAATCCAAATGTTTTAGAGTTAGTAGAACTAAAACATAATATATGAGATGTGATTTCAGCACTACACATGAGGACAGGGATGCTAGTTTGGAAGGTCAAGTAGTGCCTAGGAAGGACACCTTCAGGTATTTAAGCTCAATGCTACAGAGAGACGAGGATATTGACGAAGGTGTCAGCCATATGAAAGTAGGGTGGATGAAGTGGTGTTAAGCATCTGGCGTTCCATATGATAAGAGGGTACCACAGAAGCTAAAAAGGCAAGTTTTATAGGACGACGATTAGACCCAATATGTTGTATTGTTGTATAGTGCAGAATGTTGACCTATAAAAAGACAACATGATAAGTATCACGGAAATATGTATGCTGCGTTGGATTTGTGGCCATACAAGAAGGGATCGAGTCTGGAATGATGATATACGTTATAGGCTAGGGTAGCACCAATTGAAGAAAAACTTGTCCAACATCGGTTGAGATGGTTTGGATATGTCCAACGAAGACCTTCAGAGGCGCTAGTGCGCAGTAGGATCCTAAGGTGCGATAGCAATGAGAAGAGAGGAAGATAAAGACCAGAGTTGACTTGGGAAGAGGCATTTAAAGGAGACTTAAAAGGATGATATATATCCAAAGATTCAGCCTTGAATAGGAGTGCATGGAAAACAGCTATCCATGTGACTGAACCTTGACTTTGTGGGTTCTATTGGTTTTTTTACTCTAGCCAACCCCAACTTGCTTAAGATAAAAGGCTTTGTTGTTGTTAATTCTTGATTGTGTATGTCTAGATGTGTATTCATAGGCTTCTGATATAATTCCAAATGTTATGAAGTCAGCTTATATACTGTTCATTGTGCATGTCTAGATGTGTCTTTAAGGTGAACATGTATGTTAGCCTTTGGATGGACTTGTGGTCAAGTTTAATGTCAATTTTGGCATAGTAGCTTATAATTGGCATGTTGAGTGATATACTATATCATATTTTTTGCTAGAGCGCACGTGATTTTCAGATAGAATATCAATTGGATGTTATAACTGTTATAAGTTCATTTCTTTAATTTGTCTCATGCCTACCTAGTTTTTTCTTGACATGTTAATTCACTATGTTTTGGGGGCTTTAGTGACGGTTGGATTTCTCGGCCGGGAAATACTGAAAACCGGTAAATTTTACCGTTTCCGGTCCGGTCCGAAATCCAAAAACCGCTCCGGATTTTTGTATATTTCAGTTTAGCATTTGAAAATATAGAAGTCAAATCCTGGTCAACAAAACTGTTTTCGAAAATCATAAAACGAAAATGTAATCCATGGCTTCAGTGGTGAAAGTAAATTTACTCGGTTTGCTAGTCATTTGCAACCAAAATCAGTGTACTTCAATATATATCTGATATATTTCTTTGCAGTTGATTGCTTGATCAAGCTCTATTTTATAGAGCTAAATCAAGGTGTTGTCTCCCATAATGTTAGATCCCTGAGTCACTCTTGTGTCTGCTTTTGATCATGTAGCTTGTGAGAACTATCAACTAAATGATTTTGTTGTTCAATGATAGTAAGCTGTACCTTTTAGTGCTTTAGATTTAATATTAGTATATTTGTATTGTATTTGTTCTTTGCAGCGGCAACTTCATATTTAATGCTCATTGTTCCAAAATGCGTTATTAATTGTACGCCTAGGCGCGCCCCATGTTTAAGTGTGAGTTGGAGCCCCGGCGTGTCATTTAGGCCCTGGGCGTCCAATTAAACGTTTGACATGGGTAGGTGGTCTGGAGCAAGCGGCATGGGCAGACAGACTAAAGCGGGAGGGAGTGGGAGCGCAAAGAAATGAGGGAGTGGGAGTCTGGGAGCATGCGCGGGAACCCGAAAGCAGGGTCTGGTGGACAGAGTTACCTAAAGGAATTTGTTGTTCCTCGTGGCGGCGGTGGCTCTGGCGGCAATGGAGAACCATGCACAAGATCCTCGCCACCCCTTGCGCCTCCTTTCTGTAGCTGCCAGCGTAGTGCCACCCAGGCACCCCACGTGTGTTTCTGCCCCTCGCCGGCGCAGTCCTACCCAGCCACGTGCGTGGAGGAAGGATGACTATGAGATTAGGAGAGAACAAGAGTGATTGACGGCGGCTGCTTTGTTGTTTTGTACAGTGGGAATAGGGTATCATGATTTGTAGATGGGTTGGATGGGCCATAAATTGCAGCCCATATTGTGCAGTTCGTTAGGGGAGAGAGCAGATGTGCCCTTTCATTGTATAGTGTGCTCATGATTCCATGGAATGGCTCAACTATTCTTTCATTATTATTTTACTAATGAATAATATGTAACGTTTAAGCGTGTTTAATCAACATTTAAGCATTCTGGGTGCTAGGCGGTGGCATAATGCCTGCCTAGCGCCCAGCATTCTTTGCAATCTTATAAATGCTACTACACAGACATATGGAATACTCAAGATGTTTGTTTTCTTTTGCAAATATGTCAATTATGTATGTTTTCGTATTGGGTGTTCTTTTGCTTTGTTTACATCAGGTATATGAACTTTGTCTTTGTTTGTCTTCGATTTATGGTTGAAATCCTGGAATTGTTAAGAAATTTTAGTTGTACATGCTTATATTGTAGGCGTTGAGACGGATCACACAATTCACTTGGTGCGAGGTGTCGCCACACCAGCTGCATCCAGTGCACCTGCTGCTGCCAACCCCCTTGCTTCATTTACTCCTAGTAGTGGCCCTGCAGGTGGCCTGGGAGGCCTATTTCCAGGTGTTGATGCTCCAGGAAATGACAGGCCATCAGGTATATTTAGGCCAGGATTTCCAGAATTAGAGCAAGTTGAGCAACATTTAAGCCAGAATCCCAACTTGATGAGGGAGATAATGAATATGCCGGCAATGCAAAATCTCATGAATAACCCTGATTTAATACGTAATATGATCATGAACAACCCACAAATGCGCGAGATCATGGATCGGAATCCTGATCTTGCCCATGTGCTCAATGACCCAAGCGTCCTCCGCCAAACACTCGAAGCTGCTAGGAACCCTGAAATCATGAGAGAGATGATGCGGAACACAGACAGAGCTATGAGCAACATTGAGTCTTCTCCTGAAGGTTTTAATATGCTCCGCCGCATGTACGAAACTGTCCAGGAGCCATTTCTAAATGCAACAACAATGGGTGGGGAAGGAAGCACAGCCTCAAATCCATTTTCAGCTCTTCTCGGGAATCAGGGGTCTAGCCAACCTGGTCAAGGTCAACCTGCAACAAATGCTCCAACTACTGGTTCAGAATCGACAACTGGAACCCCAGCTCCAAATACTAATCCACTTCCAAATCCCTGGAGCACCAATGGTAGGTTTTGAATACTTGTACTGGTTAAGTTTTTTTTTTTGACTGGGTTTGTTGTGATGTTTATGTGTTGTCTTTTGTGTTTGCCTACTTAAATCACCAGCTGGGAGTGCACAAGGTGCAACACGGACTCCTAGTGGCAATGCAAGAACTGGTGGTGTTGGGGGCACTGGTGCCACCGGTGGACTGGGAGGATTGGGTTCACCAGAATTGAGTAGTTTGCTTGGTGGTCTTGCTGGCAGTCCAAGAACTGGTTCTGCTGGTGGTTTAGGAGGTTCGGGTTCACCAGATTTGGGGAGTATGCTTGGTGGTTCACCTGATGTTTCTCCGTTCAGTCAGATGTTGCAAAACCCTGCAATGATACAGATGATGCAGAACATTATGTCTGACCCACAGACCATGAACCAGGTAGTTCAACTTATGCCAACTTTTTCTGTGCTCTTTTTTGTATGTTGCAATTCTGACATTGGATTGTTTTGTTCTCGCCTTGGCTACAGTTGCTTAACCTCAACCCAAATGCACGCAACCTGATGGAATCAAACACTCATATGAGGGAAATGTTTCAAAATCCAGAATTTCTTCGCCAGCTGACATCGCCTGAGACTTTGCAGGTATGTTAGATACAGAAGTCTTCAGCTATTTCCATTCCATATACAGAATCTAAATGTTTGCCTTTTTTTCAGCAATTACTCTCATTTCAGCAGACTTTATTAGGACAGCTTGGTCAACATCAACCTAGCCAGTGAGTGTCTATGGTTCAACAGTACCTGGATTTCATTAATCTTATTATAGTTTATTACTTACATTTGTTTGTAACTCGAAATGGTACATTGTAATTATTATGTTTCTAGGGGTTCCTTTTAATTGTTTGATTTGATTCAGGGGCGGGAACAATGCAGGCAGTGCCACAGGTAAATCCTGGTTACTTTTTTTCTAATGTTTTTTTCTTCACTTGGATCAGTATATTGCTATGTCAGGTTGTTGAGTTGCCCTTTTGTGCTGCTTTATTTGTAAAGTAACTATGCTTTGCTTTGCAAACAGTACTTGATTGACTGTATTCCTCAATGTTTCAGTTGTGCGATTTGACACTAAGGGAAAAAAAGTCAACGATCATCATTGACTGTTTTTCCTGTAGTGCCAAATTTCAAGTTCCTTAGGCCTTGCTATAGTTTAGAAATACTGGGATCATTTAACAGAATTTGTAAGTGCTGAAGATTCCAGAGCTACTTTCCAGTTCGTTTACTGTGTCATACAGACAAAGTAGTAGTGAAGAGAATGTTAGCGACTTAGCGGCTGCGCACGCTGCAGCTCCAGCAGCTGCTTTTAGCACAGTAATATGTTATTTTGAGACTAACTGCAATGAGTTCTTCCCCATTTTGTTCTTCTTTAATCGGTAGAACCGCATGTCATTGTATATTATAACTTATAGAAGTCAAAATAAAATAAAACAGCTGGGAGAAAACTGGCAATGCATAAGCACACACCTTGATAAATTTTTCTTTCTGGAGCATGTTAGACGGGCAGCTCTGCATTGATTTTAAATTCTTATACTGGAAAAATATGTGAGATTATTACTCCAGCTAAGCAGTGTGAAATATGTGCAGGTACACGGGGAAACCCTAGCCTTGACACCTTGATGAGCATGCTCAGCGGGCTTGGTTCGGGAGGTGGTCTAGGTGTTCCAAATACCTCCAGCGGTGAGTATATATACACTATTGTTGGAGAACTTGGATGCTCGTACATTATTTCTGGTTTGCAATTATTATTACACGATCTCATTTCAGTGCCACCGGAGGAGCTCTATGCCACACAGCTTACTCAACTCCAAGAAATGGGGTTTATTGACACCGCGGAGAACATTCAAGCACTGGTCGCTACTGCTGGGAATGTACATGCTGCGGTGGAACGCCTTCTTGGGAACCTTGGACAGTAGCTAACCCGAGCGAGCCAGACACTATTCGTAAATCTTAAAATTGTCGCGCATATGCAGGAGTGTTCGGCTTAATGTTCCTCAAGCCCCAGAATTTGAAGGCGGCGGCGTCCATAGTCCCGAAAACAAAATAATGAAAGAGTCAGGCAGCCGTTTACTTTTGTCATACATGGTGGTCTTGTCTTTTTTTTTTACAGCGATGTATTTTGCAATGTTGATTGGTGTACATACGTATCGGTCGGATGTTACCTCCCTGTAGTCTGTCTTTTCCAACTATCGATTCTTGATTTCCAATATACTATCAAATCAAATTATTATCTATTCTAATCCAACGGGTGGTTTCCTCTGCAGACTTGTGTCAATACTGATCGTTGTGGGCTTGTGGCATTAGTACTGCAGGTATGCTACTGATATCTGATAACTGGGCCTTCCATGGTTTGAATACATTTGGCATTCACCCATCAGCAGCGTCGTGGGGTTAGTTCAGTGATGGTGATACTACTGAAACATAAGCTCGATTACTAACCTCATGATCTGAAACTCAGAAACAGGTGGACATGTATGGGATGTGCCGGACGACAACTCCATCCGGGAAGCCAGTAGTCGGCGGGGTAACGAGACAGGCTGGTGATTATTTCGTTGATGCGCTGCGCAAGTAATAACATGTTCAGTGAAAAGCAAACTTGAACCTTGATGAACAACACTAACCAACTTTTTTTTGGCAAACCACAATATCACAAGTACATACAAGGACCCACCCACCCTTACGAGACACGCATACACAGCTTACTCCAATAAACATATATATCTAAAAAAGGGATTGAAACTGAATTGACAGATACGCACAACTTATCTATACGAGCATTTACGAAAGACATGGAAGCATCTAGGTAATCAAGTGTTTTGGTGATTAATGGTAACATAAGGTTATGTTTTTACTAACATACTCTCTCCAGTGCAGTAAAGGTAGTCGTTTAGTACATGATTGTGCATACCAATGAGTGATTAATTATCATAGAGTTTTCCTTGTTTGCCCTTATTAAATAGGGATATGTGTGCATTAACGTCACTAAAACAATCAGGCTTGATTGGTTGCTGCAGCAGCTCCAAGGCATTCTAGACTGGAGGTCTTAAGTTCGATTCCTCTTAAATGCATTTTTTTTGTGCAATTACTAGGGGCAACAACGTCCAAATCCCAGACCCACGCGTGCTATGACTTCTTTTTGTGCACGCTCGGTCACGCGCAGGATGACTTCTTTTACTGCACCGGAGGGAGTATGTGTTTGCAAAGGCAAGTTAAAATTTGGGCACAACATAGTTCGGTCAATCTAAGGTAGTGTTTGGTTACTAGGGTCTAATTTTTAGTCCCTCAATTTTATTCCACTTTAATCTATAAATTGCAAAATATGGAAACTATAACTCTATTTTAGTTTCCATATTTGACAATTTAGTGACTAAAGTAGAATAAATTGGAGGGACTAAAAATTAGTCTCTAAAACCAAACACCCCCTAAGGCTTGCTTATAAATGTCATTACAATTTTTCTTCTCCGTCTGTCAGGGGAGCAGTACAGTACAGGAGCACCCTAAACTAATCCATGACGTCAATACGGAGACCCTCTGACCTGTATACGAGACGAGACTACACAACAGTCTGGAAAAAACAAAACACTCGTGTGCGTCATTGCAAACGAGCGTGCTTTGACCTGTTTTGATGTTCACCGCTCTGCTACGTGCCGTGGCTGAACCGGTCGCACGCAGCAGCACTACTCTCGCCAGTCGCTAGAGAGGGGGCAGCACCGCGCTGGTCACTGGATTTGGATGCATGCGTGCTCGCTTGCGTTCGCTGAAACGCAAGGCGTCATCTGATCTGGCCGATCGACCGATCACGCAGCCCGCAGCCCGCAGCCCGCTAAACTAAACACAGATGCATGCACCCAGCTCCAGCGGTCCGTGTATGGGATCCGTACGCTGGCCTTTTGTCCCTGGTCCAGCCAGATGCTGCCTCGGATGCACAACCAACTAATCACAGACGCGGACCCGGGAAGGAACACACGTGACGGATTGGACAGCAAGCAGGCCCCCGGCGCGCACTCGCGTCGCCGTCCGACCATTTGTTCTGTTGGGTGCAGCGTACCCGTCGCCGAACCGGACAACGGCGAGTGAGCCGCGGCGCACCATAGAGGGCATGTTCTTTTACTAAGAGTGTAAATGTATACTCCCTTCTATTAAGACAGCGGGTAAGTTACGAAGAATCCCCTCAAAAGACTCATGTTTAGGTGGACGAAAATTTAGAGTTACTAGGTAGGTGCCCGTGCGATGCCACGGAACATAAATTGCGAACCTCCAATGAACTTTATTTGAGATAAGTGATACCCAAGAAAATGGGGGTAAACTGACACAGCTATTACTTGCGTTACTTGCCCTATGCGCGAAAGAATCTGACACAGCTATCACCCATAAAGATTTCCGGTTAACTTGTGGAACCGGACTTCATTTAAGACAAGACAACAATACCAGTGTTGAGCTTGCCACTCGGCCATGGCACACACGAGAACACAGGATGATCAAGTAAGAACTGAACAGAATGCACTAATACAAAAGGCTGGCTTGCGTTCGCTTCCTTGCTCCACAGGAAGCATAGCTGATATACAAATCGAGAAGTTTTACATATAGACTTCCCAATATGTAAATGGAGAAGTTTTTATACAAATCAAGAAGTTATACAAATCGAGAAGTTTTACCTAGGAAGCATAGCTCCACAGTAAGAACTGAACAGAATCCAGTTTTACACGAGAACACGAGAGCAGGACCTTTTTTTTACTCTACATGTAAAACTTCCGTGGAAAACGTCTTGATCCCAGATTCGAGCGGTGCCATAACCACTCCATTGCCACCCGAGGGAGGAATTTCCAATCTGTTCTCGCCGCTACAACTTGTTCCATGCTGTGTGGTGAAAATAGATGTAAGAAAATGCAATCAGAAGTTGTTTGTTCATTCTGATGGGAAGACAACTAACCTCTTCAGAAAAAGTTCCAGGCGCCTCTGAATCACTTGGGTAAGATCACAATCAGGCTCATCGGAACTGTCCTGAGAGACAACCAAAATACACTTCAATAACAGTGACCCCTAACCAGAGACTGGCCCGACGACCTGATCACTGGTACAGTCTGCACATGTTCAAACTAACTTGCTAGGCAGACATACTTGGTCTATCTTCAAGGAAACCAAAGGCACAACATCACCAACCTCATCATTCTCATCATCTGAACTGGAATCATGCCCTTCAACAACTTCCTCGGTGTACTGTAAGAAAGTTTGCCAAAAAAGGGTACCTGAGAACTAAGCCGGAAAACAATCTATAAATGTATACATGAGTAACAAATTTGCAGGAACATCTGACCTACCTTCTCCATATCCACTTGCTCTTTCCTGGTAAATCCACTGGCAGCTAGTTCCTTGTCCAAGGAACCAGCACCCTTTTCCACGAACAAAAAGGAAGGTCTGCTGTTTCCTTCATCATCATTTTCAGATCCAGCTTGTTCTTCATTTTTCACTGACCTCAGATTGAATCTAACAGAAAGAAAAGAAATCACAATAAGAAAACAAGCCTACCAAATTAGGCTCATTTGAAGCTTTCTTGCATATCTTATAACCTTTTGTTAAAGAACTTGTAGATGCATTCAATATCTCGGTCAAAAAACCTGCAAAAGTGAAATTCCTTTTTTTTTTAAATGCAAGACACTTTCACATTAGTTATCTGAGAAGCTTCATACATTTGGGCATTACGGTGAGAAACAGACACCATCTGCGGAAAGTCAACCACTAATTTTTTCATCATCGTCAATCTGCATGACATTGGCATCAAAGAGTTTGATTATACACAGAGAGTACAGACGCCCATAAAAAGGAATGAGCGACTCAACTCATACAATTACAAATGCCAAAGCAACGCCAAGCACATTTAGCAGGTCACTGTACCATCTCAAGGTCCTTGAAGTACTCGTGCTCAAGTGCTTGCCTAGCTGTGATTCTTTTGCTTGGCTCATATCGAAGCATTTTCTGTTAGTAGACGGAAATAGGTGAATTCAATACAGCGAGGATATACGATGCAGCGGTCATGATCAGCAATCCATTTGACTTACAGAGAGAAGGTCCAAGCCAGCAGGTTCAAGATTTGGGACTATTGTTGCCAGGTCCTGGAATGAAGGCATGGGATACATATGACAAACACAAATTGTAAACTATGGATGAGGATACACAATGCACTTGCCACATGTGCCCAGGCAGCGAAATGCTTATGCTGTTGTCTTACCTGAGATTGCCACCTGGGGAAAGCAGTCTTGAAGTCAAGCAAACAACTGACTCTAGGCCAACTTTGTTCATTCGGTGTACCTAGCACCCTTCAACAGTGACCATGACACAAACAGAATCAGATAAACCTAAAATGTGCAAATACAAGATAAGAAATCTAACGCCAGCACAAACATAGAACCTGAATATCTTGAACAGTTCGTCGATCTCAGAATCACCAGGGAATAGTGGCTTTTGGTTCACCATTTCCGCAAAGATACAGCCCACAGACCACACGTCAACTGGTGTGAAATCAATAAATGCATCATCAAATGCAAAAGAAAAATGGTTCCTAAAATATCAAGACAATTCTGAAAATTGCCCCAAGGGAGGATATGCCACTCTGTGCTATCTATGCGGTCGCTTTTGATCCATCAAAAGCATGTGACTGACGATGATCCCTGAACAAAGCCACAAAAATGATAGGATTCCGGAGATTGTTACCGGCGGGGCGGGCTGCTCGCTGCGACGACGCCCGTGTATAATCCATGCAGTAGATGCAGTTGAAAAGGGTCAGCTTCATCTAGTAGCTCACAGTAAAAAACAGGACCGAGGCCACATCTCGATCTCGTCATGGTTTGCTCACTCAGAAAACCTGTTAAGTTTCAGTCAATATAGAGAGATTCTTGGGCCCAAGAACATGTTGCATAAAGTTTACTTTCGTTCATTCCTTCATTCACCGCCATTGTTAAGCAATAATCCTGCTGCACGGGGTCAACAAAAGCAGTTTCGTTTTGTATGCACCATCTATGGCGATATTAGTACTAAGGGCATGTACGAGAGGTAAGGAATGAGGGCAGGCATACCTCACCATGTTTTTTGGAAGGGGAGCTCGCCGGAGGGGATGGAGAAGCCTCGTCGATGGTACTACCTCGCAGACCTGCAAAGAGAGAGAAGAGGTGAGGAACTAAAGGCAGAGAGGATCCATGCGGCTAGTGGAGGGGGAGGGGGCAGGCACAGCTGGATCTTGCTTGGACAGGGAAGGGGCGCTTGCGGCTGGATGGCATAGACAATAGAAACGGACGGTCCAGATAGATGGGAGGCATAACGGCAGAACGAGGGGAGGTAGACTACTTTTTAGATTAAGGAAGGCTAGTGAGACTCCATGGGATGGGATCCGAAGCTGTAGGGAGGCTCTGAGCTCCGCCCGCCCCACCCCGCCCCACCGCTGGCCGGATCCGTCCCTGATAGCAAAACCACCTATTAACAAGGAGTAGAACCGCAGCAAGCAGGCATGTCCAGTGAACACAAACAAGGTGAGGGATTCGAACACATAAATACAAACAGCATGACCCAGCTGCAGGCAAAAGATCACTGAAACACAAGCAAAATTGACACAAATAGTACAAACATAATACACGGGGGGATAATATTGTTCCTGCCTTTAGTTCTATGCTAATAACCTGAAGTTAATATTACAATTCTGCACCAAAAACCTCCTCCCACTATATCCCAAAACTCAAAAGGGATCCAGTTGTTCCCTTTCTTTGGCATAACCAAGGAAATAAACCATTAAACCGACACCTTATTCCAGGGATACTAATGACCTCTAATATATGAACTCATCAGGTATATTCACATCGGATCTGATGCTAACCAGAAGGAACAGAGCGGAACAGACATAAATAAGTAAGACTTGCACCTGTTTCTCTGATGGTGAATACTGGATCTTAAAGGAGCATATCAGACTTGGCAGGCAGTCTCCTATAGAAGTTGAAAGGCACGGAGGGCATCCTGCTGCGGAACCGGGGATGTCGCAGCAGGTAAAGCATGGCTATGACCATCAAAACCTGGGACGGCGTCACGTACAGCACAACGGCGACCACCACGGGAACTGATGACCTCAGTGCCTGAACGAACCATTGATCCAGCTGGTGGAACCGCCTCCGTTGGCTTGGACATCAATTCAGGGACAGCAGCTGCGCCAAGACATATGTATCAAAAGATATTTATATAACCTTCATAGGAAGGCAAACCATGGCATAGACAAGTACAAGTGTTGATTACCACAAAGTACACAATAGTCCATACATGGCAACAAAATTACAAAGCACTCTTCATTACAACACAGTAAGAGTAGTTGACATAAACAATAACACAAAGTACTAAAGCGTTATGAACTATGAGATGTGCATCGCATGCATGATGCATGTGTCATGTAGTTACGATACATTATGAACATGTCCAATCTCACGAAACACAAACTGTAATTGCACAACAAACTAAGTTTGCTTGGACAGACGAGCAGTGCGAACCTTTTTTTTATAAAAAAATGGAGTGGTACACTGAAGAAATATGCATGTTTACCTGGTGAAATTTCTGGCCCGGTTGTTGATTGGGGCATGAAATGCAATCCCGGCAGCACCTTTAGATCTATGCTCAGGAAATGAAACAACAAAATGATAAGTGGAAAGTTAATGGATTGTGCAATATTATACTCTTATCTCATAGCTGGACAGTGCACCCACTTCCTTCTGCTCCATTAGTTCCGCTCTCAGACGACATGCCATAGTTCGGTCGAGCAGCAACGCTGCCAGCCACATTCTATTCGCTGCTTCTGCTCCCAGAAACTGCAAGTCCACTCTGTCCACCACTCCTGTTGCCTGCGCATCGGCTAGCAGGGCCCCCCAGAGTTCCTCTTACCTAGAATCTCTAGCTTTTTGGCCTTTTAGACAACTGGACAATTTCACATGTAGAGATCAGATGTCATGCCCAGCCACACAAAAAAATCCTTTTGGTCCTTCTGGAATGGTTGACATGCATACCTGAGTTGAGCTCCAGCAGTTGAATCAGCATGTATGAGATGTTTACACCTACGACCGCAAAGGGGTACTCCCACGTAGTTCGCATTCCTTGCTGCTTCAACATCAGTCTCTTGAAAGAAGCTTGCTTAATTGGTGGATCAACCACCAGCAACCATCAGATCTTGAAAGAAGCCGAGCTGATCCAGCATGGAGACAGTAGGATACCTGTTCTTTTTGTTTCTTTTCTTTGAAAAATATAGCTATTTGTTTCTCTGACCTCTGCATAATCCCAAAGAGGGCGGCGACCATTGCACATCGGTGTCTTGTAGCGTTATCAGACTATTGCTCGTGTCAGTAAGTCGAGCCCAAGTTACCTGCAAGAAAAGGTGAATGCTCTATGACAAGGAGACTGACAGGATGGTTCTTTGAGTGTATTTCTTCCACTTTGGTGGCACCAGTTTGTGGTTTCACCAGTCACCAGTTGCCTGCTACCTCGAGTAAGCTAGAAAGATCCCTTTGTGCTCACTACAACCAAGCACCGTTCAACTTAGCACAAAATAAGAACAGAAGCATAGAAAGGAAATAATTATAAAATCATTTGACTCACGAAGCTAGAAGGTGCGATGAGCCCTATCCCTCCATACCTGTAAGTCACTGTACAGTACAATAGTATGGTACTTCGTTTCCAATAAAAAGATGGAAACCCATAGGAGTCTTTTAAGCACAGTACTACAGTAGGATAAGCTGAAGCTTCTAAAACACCAATGCATCTTTGAAAGTACAGAAATCTGAACTGCCTTCATATTTGCAACATATAACTAAAATATATGTTGGCAAATGTTCCTAACGATACTACGAACCTAAAAGGCAACATAATTAATTAGGATAATAAGTTGAGTATCATTACAAATAAAATCATATCTATCTAATGTGCCTAATAATTTCTTGTATTTCTTCTGGAATGTTGTCTTTGGATTCATTGTCCTTGTACTTCAATAATTCTACTAAGAATTTGGTCCTCAGGTCATTCCCATTCTGCACATTCATTATTACATATCATTGAACTCGATTAATAATCAATTATAGAAGAACAATATTGACAAAGTATTAGAACAAATAGGGTACTCACAGTGCAAATGCAGGGTAACCTTATACCATTCCAATCGTGCATAAAGTTGATAACAAGAAAGCCAGATAAATCCCTACAAATTAAAATAATACGTTGTTACATATATGTAGACAAAATTAATAAGTTGTTCGGGTTACAAAAATTTTACCAGTTTAATGTTCTTGGAACCCATGTTGGTACTATACGACGCCACATATAAATATCGTCTTTCCATGTAGGATTGGCCAATTCCATGGCAGCATTCATATTATTGGCAATATAATGTATATTATGGATATAATGCATGCTAGGATGATCACCCTTAAACCATGATGGTATAGGCATGGAGTCCATTATATAGATGCTTCTAGTGTCCATGTTAAGTACATATAAGGTAAAGTGACCCAAGAAAGAAAAGGGCAATAGAATCTGCAAGTTAAAAAATTAGTTCAAGTAAGAGAAAAAACAAGATTACAAAAATGATGAAGAGTATAGCTTACTTGTTTGCAATCTGAAACATCGTACTCCATGTCAGGCCAACATTCTAATAATTTTGCCAACATGTTGATATCTGGCTTTGCACGAAGGCGAGGGTCTCGACCAAATTTAGTTATGGACTACTTTTTGTTAGTAAAATAATGATATAATGAACACACTTATATAAATAAAGAGTAATTACTTGAACTTACACAGAATTGTAGATCCATGTAGTGGTATTTGTCTACCAACAAGAACAAGATATCATTGCATGCGATCATCCGAACAGCCATGTTAAAACAATATGTATCCATCGGCTTATTTACATCCAATATATCTTTAAGTTTTTGAAGACTTAAAGAAATTGGATAAGGTTTAGTGCTCTGAATCCAATGTTTCCTATTAAATGAACATTTGTTTTTATAGTTAAAGCAAGAACATATGTGTTGAATATTTACCATGCATATACTATATTAAATGAGAATTAACTTACTTTAAATATTTGGCGTTGTCTATCCCCATGATATATGTGCATAATACAAACATCAGTTCTTGCGTGTTTGTTGATGTTACTTTAGCAGGCAGAACATATGGAGATATATATGGTTCAATCTGATGTGATGCATTTGACGATTTAGATAACTCACATGGAGTATCGATTATTTGAACATCACTTGAACTCTCTCCATCTTCATTCACATTGTGGTCAAGATTTTGATGTCTTTTCTTTGTGTTTAATCTCGAGTCCCATAATATTGCAGGTAGCTTAAACCTAAACATTGTTATATCATCCTGCAAGTATATAAATTAGAACAAAAGAAACATTGTTCCTATAAATAAATATACGTCCTCTACCTGAGTTACGTTATCAGATAGGAGGATCCTGTCCAGTATTCCATATAGTTTATCATCCATAGCCCGCAAGATACCCTAATATGAAATTTAACAGATCAGGTGAGTTTCTATGTATATATGAAAATAAATACAACCAATTTTGTAGAGTTGTGGTCACATGAATTTTACCCATCGGTTTGCATTTGTGTTGTGATCTTCTCTATAACTGGCCATGATGCAACATCAAGATTCGACCACTTGCCTTGGTAAAGCTCTTTATGTTCTGCTGCAAGTTTAATCTGTCTTTCTAGACCTTTTAACTATGTGTATATATAAAACATATCAAGATTTATAGATAACAGATAATGTAATGATGAAATAATAATAATATAAAAGAAATGATTACTCACTGTAGTATAAAGGTCTCGACGATCCGTTATTTGTTGTCCCATAGAATCGAGTACATGTACCTCTCTTTTTTTGCATTCAGAACTGCCAGGTACCAGTGAAATTTTTTTATATTCATTGGAATGAACACCTTCATAGAACATACATTAACATTAATTTGTAAGTATTGTGCACCAATATATTACATATTACATATATTAAAAATGAGATGAGTTTTAGGTCAACCATGTCAGACTGTAAATAGTTGTCCACCCTTTTTTCAATTGGGTCTTCCTTACAATTTAAGAGCACCTTAGGGTCGCCATCACGCTTAAGCAGACTAGAAATGAATGTGTTCTCCAAGAAGACCTTTCCACCTTCTCTATGAAGTAAATGCTCTTCATCCCTAATACAGTGTATATATGCACTGAGGGTCTGTACACCAAAAGAATACAATTAGCAGATCAAATATACATGCTAGCTTTAAATATGTATACCATACTGTATAATATGATAATTATAAATATATATACTTTATTACTGTATATAATATGGACATACAGATGTACTTACTTCGCCAGACAATTGGATGTCACCATGAAAAAGACATTCCATATCATTTCTATTTAACCATGCGCTGTCGATGTTCACCACAACTTGTTTCCCCGGTAATGTTTTAATGTATTCAATAAGCTTAACATCTTCTGGGGTGCACTTATAATCTATACAATGAAAAATATTATACTTAATAAGCAAATGATATATGCAAAAACCAATAAGATGCAATAAGGCAAGAACAAAAAATTACCTTCAGAGACAACTCGAGCTACATTCAATTTCTTTGGTTTTTATGTTGTGATATTCTAATAAGTGTGTCCAAAGCATCTTGTTTGTTCTGCTCTACCATATCCGCATCAGAACTTATTTGACTTGATTCATTTGGAACATCCAAAGATGTCAAGTGTATCACATCTGTATGAGGAGTGAATGAAACATAAGTCTCTTGACAAAAGCATTTTTAGGCGTACTAATAAGACAATATTTACATTTAGGAGTGTAGATAAGAGAGCCTACCCGGTTGTGGTCCAAGATCAGCTTCAGTTGACACTTTAGCATGATTGAAAATACAGTCAATGCCTACTCCCACAACATCGTGTGATTGTTTTGCAGCATTACCAACACTGACCTTACTATCCTCGCTCTCTATAGCTATGACGCACAAGAGAAGAATTAAGGGTCAAACAAATATTTATTATGCAGACCTTAGTTTTTTTGTAATTGATAATAGCACTTACCCAGTTCATGTTCATCAGTGTCATTAGTTGACAATTGTGCTGAACAACCACTTCTAGCCACAACCTCATACGATGGTTCAGCAATATTGCCAACATCGACATTTCCTTCCTCCACCACTATATCCATTGTGATTTGGTCTGTACCCATCAGATTGAAAGTGTCAAACATAATTTTATTGAAAAAAGTATTTTAAGTATATAAAGTACATCGTCAAATAGCACGAAACTAAATAAAACACAAACTTTAGCTTAAGTTCTTCATTCATATAGATGTGACAAGTGAACTTGTATAAACTTATGGAGGAAAGGGACACAGGCCTGCTACCATCCTATTTTGATTAAGTATACCCGATGCCATTGATCTTATAGGATGTATATCATGGCATTATTGCAAAGATACAACATTGCTCCTTATAAAAATGCTAAAATAATATGAACAATATATTGTTGTATTATTATGACTGAATTTAGAGGTATCAGAATTTAGCAACAAACAAAGTCACTCTATCAATTTAAAGGTCTCAGAATTTAGCAGCAAACATGTAACTTGGAGTTTAGAAAAAAAAGATAGCAGCAAACATGTAACTTGGAGTTTAGAAAAAAGAGATAGCAGCAAACAAGTATCTTGTTTGCTTGCGCTAAATGGTAGATCTTCTAAAGATAGGAACTTGAGCATCATCTAATTATGGCATACGCATCCTCAGGACAGGTTGCGGTGCTGCCAATAACATAATTAGTAAGTTTTACCTTTTTTCTTCCTCTTACTTCAGAGATCTTCTAAAGATAGGAACTGGAGCAGCAAACCATGTAGACAGAAGAAAAGCTAAAGGACTACATGTTGAAGTAGTAATAGTTACTGCAGTACTGCACACACTGCATCTGATTTGACTTGTTGTATGGTAAATTGCCCGTCCACGCAGGTTTGAACCACAAAGGTTTCAACCATACATTTCATTTCCTGAATAGCTGTTTCTTCTAGATCCTAGCGCATGTCTGGGTACCAAATTTAGGCTGAAGGCGGCACATTCCCCATGCCAAGACAACCTTTATTATGCCATGACAATGGAAATGATTTGTTCATTTGACTTATAACTTGCTTACTGACAATATTATGACTCATGAGATGCATTCTTTTCCGTGTCCAGTGATATTATAGTTAATCATGATTCAACTGTGCTGACAGTTTATGCCATTGTTGGTTGCAACAATTGTAGGTTCTATACTTTGAAGATTTTGTACCTTGTCAGATATCACAGTCCTCTTTTGATGTGTTGATGAGCACAGACCGGCAAAGCTATGGTTTCAAGTTAAAAGGAGGTTTGCTGGGTGATGAAGGAAATGCTTTTCTTGAGTGGGATAGTATGACATTTGCTCGTATTGGTATTGGCATATTGCTATTCACACTTACCATGAATGATATCTAGTTTCCACACTGTGCACTGCATACTCTTTTGGTCATTCACAGGCCTTTTTTCCAATGAAAGCTTCAATTTATATGTAGAAGGTGGATTTTCTGTCGATCCTTGATTTTCTCTAGCCACTGCTATGCAAGAACAGCAGGGATCTCAACAAGAAAGATACCTTGTGAGGAAGGCACTCAAGTCTGCTCTATCTCACTTGAAAGCAGACCATGCAGGAGATTTTCTTAGTTGCCATGGCCAGAGAGTATGTGCCTTCTACATATATTTTTTTAGTTTTTTTACTACTACCACTCCCTGTCCCAAATTATAGGCTGCTTTGGTTTTTCTAGTTATATATAGCTTCGTTGTGAACTCTGTCACTTTCATTCAAACTGTGAATCCTAGTTCTGTGCATTTTGGGCTGCTCGAGACCTGTATTATAGAGTTGCAGCTTCCTAGGCTCAAACCAATGTTTTCAGATTGGCTGATCGCTCCTGATCGCCAGAGGGGCGATCAGCTGACTAATCATGATTTGTTGGCGACCAGCCCGATTAAATGGGCTCTGATCGGTCAATCGGACATCCTGATCGTCCAGAGCTATAGGAACCGATCAACCTTCATATATATAATAACTACACGCCCATGGACATGGCTTCAGGTTCAGGCTTTCAACAAGGCAAACAGCCATACGTCATACGCCAATGGACATGGGCAGCAACAGGCCAACAGCCATACTACAACATGAAGCAAATAATCACTCGAAGGTTTCAGGTTTTCAACATCTAAGTAGAACTAAAAAAAATGCCACATCATTCTTTCTCAGTGCAATGCACAAGCATTTCCACATGGATTCAAATAATGTTTTTTACCCCCTCTGCAGTGATCCAAAATGACAGACCAAAATAAAAATTGGAAAAGAAAAAAAAGACATAGCTGAGAAAAACAAAGGACAGAGATTCCCTTTCCTGCTCTATTATTAGGAACAGACAAAAAGTTCCCTGGGTTCATAGTACAATATTAGGAAAAAGGAAAGCAAAGAAACAACACAAAAAATTACAAGGATTCTAGCCATTGGTTCTTGAGAGGGAGATAGCCATTGGTTCTTGAGAGGGAGATAACTACCCTTCGTTCTATGGACAGCCAAGGAAAATTCTTGGTTGAATTTAACTCTATTTTATGTCTTAGTCGGATCTATTGCATTGAAAGTCCAGTAATTTTGTACTATCTACTCAAAATTTTGAACTGCGAGATATTATTGTACCTTAGTATATTATATATCACGTTCTACGTTTCCTTCAGTTGATTGAAACCTGATTATTTTAGTTAATTTTCACGTTGTCATGAATCTCATTTAAAAGTTTTACATCTTATACCAGGTTTTGGAAACATTTGTTGAATCTACACTCTTGTACAACCAACATTTGTCCTTGACTACCCAGTTGAGATATCACCATTGGCAAAACCACATCGGAGGTAAACACTCCTATTTCATTTTGCATGGCACCCATATATTATGAGATTCAAATGCTGCAAGATTTTCTATTTCTTAATAAACAATCTATAGGTTTAGTGACATAATAATTAGTACTATTTCAGTTCACAATCTATAAAACTACATCATGTGGTACAGTAGTAGACCATTATGAATATGTTTCCCCTTCAAAACTTTCTTTGTTCCACTGATGGCATGTACTTGAAATAAAAACAAAGGCGGACCAAGGTGGTTGTTTAACTTCCAATAGTCTGTCCGTGATGTAGCATCATAGTACAACTGTCACATCCCTGAGGATGTAGCTGTGGGAGCTCGCTGGCCACCGGTTTCCTGCCCGTGGTGGATGGTGGCAAGGTAGATAGCAGGGAGATGAGATAACAGAGAAAGGAGGTGAAAATGGGATTGGCTGTAATTGCTTGTTTATTGCTGAACCAGACCTTCCTGATTGATCCCAAATACCCCTCCTTTTGCCTAATTAGCCCCTGTTACGAGCGCCTATAAATGTTCCCGACCGTAACAATAGCTGAAGGTTACACCTGGAAACTGGGGAGAAAAGGAAGATGTAATTCAGTCTGAGTTTTATAATATGTTATTTAGGTGATCATTAATATAGATGGAAATCACAACTTGCTTGTCAGATCATTTCAAATTCAAATGTGCATTTTCAAATTCAAATGTGTCTATTCAATAACATCTATTCAATGCTCATCTGCTTTCTTTGTTGTATCAACCAAATGACCACTAAACAATAGGAAGCTAAAAAGGAGCCAAAATAGAGAAATAAAAGGCAAAAATACATCTTCACCTAAAAACCAAAATAATTAAGTGCATTACAAGTTGTTAATTGCCA
Organism: Zea mays; assembly: GCF_902167145.1. NCBI lineage: Eukaryota > Viridiplantae > Streptophyta > Magnoliopsida > Poales > Poaceae > Zea > Zea mays. The sequence goes on from NC_050104.1 coordinate 131,739,952, forward strand.
TTCATTCACCAATGTCAGCTACGACGTAAGGACCTCCTTATAAACGATATTCTTTGTGTATGTTGCGCCATTTATCGCTGAGTTCCTTTCAACCCCCTTCTTCTTCTTCTCATCGTGGACTGGAATGGCAAGTATCTTCACTTTTGATCGAGCGGTGGCCCTTGATAGAGCAACATAAAGCTGGCCATGAGAGAACACTGGTTCCAGCAAGTACACACCAACATTAGGAATCGTCTGGCCTTGGGCCTTGTTAACAGTCATGGCAAAACTTAGTCTTATCGGAAACTGTTTCCTTTTAAACTAGAAAGGGAACATCTCATCATCAGAGGGGCACAGGGGTATACGAGGCAAGAAAATTCGCATTCCAGCATGTTGGCCAAGGACAATTTCAGCATCAATACTGTTTTTTTGGAAACCACGAACCACCAACCTCGTGCCATTGCAAAGTCCATTAGCAGGGTCTATATTCCTAAGCAACATGATTGGGCATCCAACTTTGAGCTTCAGAACGTGCGGGGGTAGTCCATTAGGAGTCAGCGTGTTTAGAAACTCCGATGGGTAATAGTTATTAGGATCATCCACCGCGGTGTCAAAACTATGGTACATCATCTGCTCCCCTTGGAAACGATCGATCATCCTCATATTTATCATATCCACCCAGTCATTCCGTGTAGACAATATTGCTCTTGAAGTGATGTAGCTTGTGTTAGACATGTTTTCATTTAGATTGGGGTAAATGTCATCTATCAGTCTATCAAGGTCGCGGTCATTACCAGTATATGGCACACATACCTCATCTAGAAGACGAACATCACCATCGTTGTTCGCTTCCTCAGTTCCACCACCGACGCGCAACAAATATTCTGCAAACCATGGGTCGCTCTGTGCCCTCATGTTTTGAACAAGCTTTAGGTGGCACATGGATTCCTAGAGGTAAGAACTCCGTAGAGAGGCAGCAACTATCTGAGCCCTTGACCCCTTGCGTACAACAGGGAGTACTTGTCTGAAATCACCCCCGAACACAACAGTCCTCCCACCAAAGGGCAGCCTAGGCCGTCCCATTATATCACGCATGCTATTGTCTAGCGCCTCAATTGCTTGTCTCTTAGTCATCGATGCCTCGTCCCAGATAATGAGCGATGCTTTTTGTAGCAACTTTGCTGTCCTGCTTTGTTTCGTGAAGCTACATACAGCACCATCATCAATAGTAAGTGGTATCTTGAAGCGTGAATGGACAGTCCTCCCCCCAGGCAATATGGAAGCCGCAACACCAGATGTAGCTGTTGCAACTGTAATCTTGTCCTGACTGCGTAGTGCCGCAAGCAGTGCCTTATACAGATAGGTCTTTCCAGTCCCACCAGGCCCATCCACAAAGAACACTCCACCGTTATTGGTGTCAACGACAGATAGGATCTTATCATAGGCAGACCTCTGCTCCTCATTTAGGGTTTCTTTCATAGCAACGTCTTCTGCTGTCGGCTCGATACTTTCCTCCTCGTAAATCTCTCTATCAGTACCATGTGAATCGTCATATTTGTCGATGATAGCAGGGAGAGGGAATGTCTTTATGTCTTTACCCATTGACTACAAAATGTTTCTAATGTCAATCAAGACCATCTGCTGCACATGGGTTTTGCTTTGAGTACTATGGTGATAGTCCTCTGACATTGAGTCAAGGTGTCTCTGCCATAATTCTGCCACATCGTTCGGCTCACAGTATACCAGTATTGTTGCAAACAACCTTCGTAGTGCTGACGGCATTTGGTAAATAGCGGCTTCGTTGAGACACTCATCTATTGTGTCGTCTGCTTCAAGCAGTCCCCTCCTTTGTGCTGTCTCACGAAAAGATGGTAGTGTGTCACCATCTACTGTCCTTAGATCCGCATAGGAAGTAGCACCCGTCACATGGTTTAAGAGAAGTTGAAGATAAAAGCGCTCCCCCTCAGTTGGATGAGCAGAGACTATTCTACCAACCTGTCCACCCGTGTTTCGTTTCCTCCTTTGCCACACTTTGCCTTGCTGCAAAGTGTACCACTCAGGAAAATCACGGTAAAGGATGCCCCGAGCCTCCTTGTGTAGCCTATTTGCCTCAAAATATGCCGTAAGCATTGACCTATCGGCACCTGGACGTTGGACAACATGATTTACTTTAGCACGCTCGTGAAATGACACCATATGCATGTTTTCAAGATGGAGCTGCAGTTGCATCACTGGTGGAGAGTTTTGACTTAGATCAAAGCTGAATATCCTCCAAAGGGCTTCTGGAGGGGTCACCCACCTAGCATCTCTATACTGCTTGATCTCATCAACGTCACCATCAGCCTTGTTTGCGTCTGTCACAGCCACAGACGCACGATCGTGGCCTTTGTATATGTATTTGAACAAGTATTTGACAGCCTTGATGCTCCCGCACGCCTCAACATTGATGTGACAGTTGAAGAGCCGGAGAAGGTAAGGGTTGTAAGGGACGACCCATCTGTTGTCCAATTCACAACCTCGAACCGTTTCCTTACGCCCATCATCACGACGCCTATAAATAGGATATGAATCCTTTCCTTGAGACGTTGCATTGCTAAAAGCTCTAGGATAATGGTTTTTGCATGAAGCACGACCCTTAGTGCATGGGCATTTAGGATTTAGCAACCCGCACGGTCCATGCATCATATGCTTGATAACCATCTTGTATAGTTCAGGGTACTTCTTGTTGTCAGGGATCTCAGCGGAGATAAGGTGATCATACTGATTAGGACAAGTTAGCTTGTACTTTCTCTGCATGATGAGTAGGAAATGGACATGAGGCAAACCTCGCTTCTGGAACTCCACAACATAGACATAAGCTCGGATTTTTCCAAGAATATGATGCTTAGTCAATCTCTTCTTCAGTTCCTCTAGTTTTGCACGGAATATGCGAACAACAAGGTCCGGACGATCCTATGGTGACTGCATAGGGAGAAGCTCTCTGGTTATTTCATCCCAATTGGGATTGCACGTCATAGTGAGGAATATGTCTGGCTTCCCAAACTTCCGCACAAGGGCCATAGCATCCATATACCGACGTCTCATGTCATGAGGACCACCGATAAATGATGTAGACAACATGGTTCGCTTTCCAATTTTGTCTGCTCTGTTCTTGCCTTCATGCAAGCTATCTACCAAATCCTTGTATAGATCCGCCCTTAATCTGTCTTGGTTTTTACGTATGAAATCCAAACGAGAGCTCTCAATCTTGATGTAGGTGTCAACCACGAACTGTTGGAAAAGCCGCTTCCCATGAAGTATTGGATTGAATATACTTGGACGAATTTGGAATCTGTAGCAGTAATAGTCACGTACAGACACGCATAGATGGCTAGGTCGTTCTGCAACCGCAAGGTTTATTAATTAGTGTTGCTAAAAACATATTTAACAAAGGATTATATAAGAATCACAAAGAAATAACTAACCTGTATCATCATTGTTTGCATCACTTCTCCTATGTTGATCGCGGTACGCGTCTACTTCGTCCATGGAAACATTGGACTTAGGAATATTGGCATGCCATCCAAGTTCACCTTTAGGGAAGAACAATGGATATGATAGTGCATCATAGCATCCATGATATGAACGGATGCCGTGGCTTGACCTATCCTTCCCATGCAGCATAACACTATTACTGAATTGACCTCGACGTTCACTCCCCTCAATCCAAACTACAGCGACCTCCGAAGTGATGGGTACATTATATAACTTCTGGTTCAGCGTTTGGTCAAGGTTCAAGGCGATATGGTAGTCTTCAATGTTATCAATGTTCCCCATACTCCTAAGGTGCTCAGAGTATGGGTTTCCCTTAAGTATTTCAACCAACTGTTTAATAACTGCATTGTCTTTCTCAAATTGCTCTTGACGACATTTACGATATCTATGCTCGAGGCTGGGATCATCATCGTAGAAGTAGAGTTCAAGGTGTTTATGTTCCGCCCCAACTTCCCTACCGAACGACCTTACGTTGTGGTACATCATGCCATGTGCACGGAACGTGTAGATACCACAATCCATGTTTGTAGTCATACTATCAAGGCAACAATACAGAGAAGTGAATGAGAAATGGCCATTAAAAAATCGAATGTTATCACGGAAGTGCCTCGCATCAGCATCTGAGCACTCCCACAGCCTCCTAAGTTGGGGTGGTGTCTCGAACAGGGCTAGATCAATCTGTCCATTACGACAACAAAATCCAGGTGGTTCATACTGAAACTTCTTCGCTTTGCAGTAATCGCAGTCAGCAACAGTGCTCAGCAAATGTGTTTCTTTAGGTATGTTACTATACACCTTGTCGTACAAGTCAGGTACGTCAGGGTTGACAGTAAAGGCATCTTGGGTTTCATCAATCTCGATATCCTCAATAGATTCACCATCTAAATTTGTTTTCGAGGAACAACGGGTAAGACGAATAACTTTAGAAACTTTCAAATCCTATATCCTATATATATATATACTATTACAAACATTATGTAAGTACCTTGCCCAGCGAATAGGTATCCATCTTCTTCGTCATCATCTTCAAAAAGTACATCCTCGTCATGATTCTCTACAAAGAGCACACCTTCATCGACATCTATTGATTCACATGGTTTTAACCACTAAGAATAATTAGGGAACTAATTGTGGAAGGAGCTTGTAATTACCATTGGTGGTGACATTCGGGGTTATCTGTTGTTGCATCCCAATGTCTGCTCCTTCAATCATTTTGTCACTATGTGGAGCAGTGACTGGACATGGGCTTGTACTTTCTATTGACGGAAAGTTGTGTTAAATCAATTGGCCACTATAAGTTAAGTATCATATCAATTAAGGACAAATTAGTAATTACTGTTGTTTTTTATCTCTGAAGCAATCGCGTGATCAATTTCATTGTGCTCACCGCCTTCCATTCCGTGATCCCTAGTTGCAGTAGCAAAGTTTCTTCTAATGGCAGATTGAAATTTTTGGTTTTGACGAGATATCAGGCTCTGTCTTTCGCCAGACGACACATGATGCTCATGTCGTTGTCTTCTAGGAGACTGTGTCATTTTGTCCATATCAACATCCTTATTCTGCAATGAAGCATAAACAAAAGGTGTTGCACTCAACTCAGAGATAACCATGTCCTTGGAGCTAGATAGAGACACAATAGGAGGTTGAGAATCTACCGAACTCCACACAAGCTCCAGCGTAAACTTCGGATTCTCAATGGCGATCGAGTCTTGAGCTAGCATTTCTTGTTGTCTTCTACTATAGTTTTCCCTTGCACTTTTTGACATGGTTTAGTATTACGCAATGCCCTTTGTTCCCTTGTTAGAGTTGCAAATCGAATCTGTTCTCGAATTCTCTTACGTTCCCTTGCATCTAAAACTTCTGAACTTGGATTGGAATCATGTTGATGACCCGTCTGAGCTGATGCGCCTTAAAGTTGAAAGTAACAAAGCTCTTAGGTGTATATATTATAGGTTGAATGATGAGAGCTCAACTCACTATTGGGGCACATTTGTTATAATTTTCGTCTTTCAATAACATAACACAGAAACATAATAACCTAGAGTGTCAATGCTTTGATGATTATTATTCTCTTTGTGTGCAGGTATGCTGCAATCTACAAACTAACCCAAGAGCACATAAGAAAAGCATTACTTTAAAGATGAGTGACACACGAGCATAGTTAACATACCTTTTGAACGCTCATGGTGCACAACATTTTCATTTTTGCTTGACTGACGACGCCTCTTCAATTCATTTTTATTTTCAGCACTCATCGTGGCGTATCATGCTCTTTCTCTTTCCCTCTTACGTTGTCTCGCATCATCACATCCACCTAACCAGTTATATCCTTTTCCATTATTAATCGTTGTTGTTAAATTAACATAACAAAGAAATGTAATTACCTAGAGTGATACCACACGGTATAGTACAATCAATGATGCTTCCGTCGCCTATAGCCACATCTGGACAATCATCTACACAAAGTAACCCGATAACACATAATAAAAGCATTATTTTAAAGATGAGTGACGCACAAGCAGCCTTAATTTACCTTTTGAATACTCATGGTGAACAACGTTCTCTTTTTTGCGTGACTGACGATGGTTCTTCAATTCGTTTTTTTAACACTCATCACCGCATATCGTGCTCTTTCTCTTTCTCTCTTACATTGTCTCGCATCAGTTCGACCTCCTGAACCATCATATATTACCCATCAATAATCTCCATTGTCAATACATGGTAAACAAACATATTCACCTTGAGTGTTATCACACGATTTAGTTAAATCAATTATGCTTCCGTCGCTGACAGGTACCTCTGGACATTCATCTACACAATATAAACATCGTTATTTTCCTTTTTAAAACCTTGGTGAGAGATCAAATATTGCATTTTATTAGTAGATATACCTTCAAGGGTGTTGCTAGACAATTCTCTTAATGGAGGTCGAACATCGTTATTGTTGAACGGATCCATCTACGTCTTTTAGTCTACCAACAGACCTATGTAGAAAAAGATTAGTCATATTCATACTTAGATTATTGCAATTCTGGACAGGAAACACATCTACTATATCTCTCCCAAGCCCACCTGCTACCCTTGAACAATGTGTAGTAGTAGACCTTTGCATGCAATTTTATTTTGTTTGAATAGTAGACCTCCCTATCATGCCTGAATTAAGAGAGGTTACATTTGTCTGCTTACCTTCTTTCAGGTACCGCGAACATGTTGTATGAATCAATAGAGACACCAAGTTGAAACTTTTAAGGAAGGGTATCTTAACACATATATATGTGCCCATGGTAATCAGACAACATGGATATGTTTTTCTTGATATTGTGTTCATAAATGTGCCCATGGTCTAGGTAAAGTAAAACATTCTAGGGACAGTCAGGGCTGTGAGAAAACAGAATAAAATATATGTAGCTCACGTAATATCAATTTTTTGAAGTTGTATTCCTTGGTACACAACTCGTTTCTACTACTATTTTAAAAAGTCAAGTTTAACCTACCAGTTGAGTAGTTGTCATTGCCAATAGTTGTCTTTTTTATAACACCTCATTTTTATAACTTCTGAATTTTATCCCTTGTGGTTACGATTTCATAGTTAACTTTGTAGAATTAATGCTTTGAAGGTGACAAGCAGTACACACAATAGTTCCACATGTCCTAGCTAAGGTGAGGCATGTCATACCGTGTTTGTTGATGCATGGATCTTACTATACTTTGCCAATTTACATTCACTTATGTATTGATTGTTTGCTAAGTGTGTGCACTTTTATGTAGACTGTGGACAATGATCTTGCACTGAAAATATACATAAAGGCTAGGGCACCCCTAAAGTTGTTGCTGCATTTGCTGAAAGGAGGGAGTTTGACAAGATACTGATATACTCAAAGCAGGTTCGTTATTTGGTTTTATTGATTCTGTTTTCAGTTGTTGTAACTCATTTGAGCTTCAAATTTTATTTCTACAACTTGGGTCCAGGTTGGGTACACTCCAGATTATCTCTTCCTCCTCCAGACCATCTTGCGTACAGATCCACAGGCGATTGATTGTTTGAACATAATCGGTCATTTGTAAGACACATTCGATTGTGGCTTCATTAACCTTATGAGTCCTTTTCTCACTGTCTATAATACCAGGGAGCTGTGAACTTTGCTCTTATGATGTCACAAATGGAGGGAGGCTGCCCAGTAGATTATAATACAATAACTGATCTTTTCCTTCAGGTATGCTTATATTCATAATCATAGGTAACTGTCTTGTTGTCTATTTACATTTCTTGGTTTTATGAGTCCTTATGGATTTTTGTTTTATGCATCTGTTAACAGAGAAATATGATACGGGAGGCAACAATGTTTCTGTTGGATGTTCTGAAACCAAACTTGCCAGAGCATGCTTTTATTCAAACCAAGGTTTTCATCTTCGTCGTTTGAACACGAATGGTTGCGCTTGGATGTTTACATTATTCTTTTCTCAGCAGTTTCTGTCTATGAATTGTAGGTTTTGGAGATAAACTTAGTGACTCACCCGAATGTTGCTGATGCCATTCTTGCTAATGGTATGTTCAGTCATTATGATCGCCCTCGTATTGCTCAGCTGTGTGAAAAGGCTGGGTTGTACTTGCGAGCCCTCCAGGTCAGTACCTTCGCATTGGTGCAGCTGATATCTCCGCTTCGTATTCTTGTTTAACTAACCTTACATTTTGTAATGCAGCATTTGTCGGTGTTTCGAAACCCAGGGGGTCCCTGGACCGACGAGTGAATCGTCGCCGCGTGCCCCAGCCCAAATGGGTCGACGCGAGGTGGAACGCGAAGGGGGGAAAGGATGCAGCCGGAGGGAGGCAGGCGTGAGAGAGTGGATCCCGCGGCCTTCGTGTTAGCCCCGCGCCTGAGTCGGGTGCGCTTGAAGTAGGGGGATACAAGCGTCCACGCGGGAGTGGGAGCGAGCGGCCTTGGTCTTGGTCTTGGTCGACGGGGGAGGGGACGGGACAAGCCCGAATGTCATCCTTCCACCACGTGGGGAAGGCGTCGTCGATTTCCCCGCCGGCGAGCGGGTTGTCGACCGCCATTGTCGCTGTCGCGCGGCGGGAGAAGGAGTATCATGTCACAGCTGCCGTCGCGGGACATGAACTCAAGATTCCCGAAACAGAGCACCGTCCCAGGCCGGAAAGGTTGCTGGAGACTGCCCATCTGGAGCTTGACAGGAAGCTGTTCGTCAACACGCAGCAGGCCCCTACCTGGCGCGCCAACTGTCGGTGTTTCGAAACCCGGGGGGTCCCTGGACCGACGAGTGAATCGTCGCCGCGTGCCCCAGCCCAGATGGGTCGACGCGAGGCGGAACGCGAAGGGGGGAAAGGATGCAGCCGAAGGGAGGCAAGCGTGAGAGAGTGGATCCCGCGACCTTCGTGTTAGCTCCGCGCCTGAGTCGGGTGCGCTTGCAGTAGGGGGATACAAGCCTCCACGCGGGAGTGGGAGCGAGCGGCCTTACGCGAGCGCCGTCCCGTCCTTCTCCGCGCGGGCCCACCAACCCCCTGTAAGAGGGCCCTGGTCCTTCCTTTTATGGGCGTAAGGAGAGGATCCAGGTGTACAATGGGGAGTGTAGCAATGTGCTAACGTGTCTAGCGGTGGAGAACTAGCGCCCTAAGTACATGCAATCGTGGCAGACGGAGAGGTCTTGGCACCCAGTTCGTGTGGTGTCGTGGCTGTCTGAGGAGTGCTGGAGCCTAGCGGGAGGACAGCTGTTGGGGCTGTCGAGTCCTTGCTGACGTCCTCTTGCTTCCGTAAGGGGGCTGAGAGCCACCGTCGTCACAGGGCATGCGGGGCGCCATCATTACTCGCATGGTGGAGCGAGCCAGATGGGACGCCGGTCTGGTTCCCCGTAGCCTGAGTCAGCTCGGGGTAGGGTAATGATGGCGCTTCCTGTTGACGTGGTCGGTCCATGCCCTAGGCTGGGCGAGGTGGAGGCTCCTCCGAGGTCGAGGTCGAGCCCCCGGGTCGGGCGAGGCGGAGTTCGTCGTCTTTCGGGGCTGAGCCCATGTCCGAGCCCTAGGGTCGGGCGAGGTGGAGTTTGCCGTCTTCCGGGGCTGAGCCCGAGTCCGAGCCCTGGGTAGGGCGGAGCGGAGTTTGCCGTCTTCCGGGGCTGAGCCCGAGTCCGAGCCCCGGGTCGGGCAGAGCAGAGTTCGCCGTCTTCTGGGGCTGAGCCCGAGTCCGAGCCCTGGGTCGAGCGGAGCGGAGTTCGCCGTCTTCCGGGGCTGAGCCCGAGTCCGAGCCCTGGGTCGGGCGAGGCGGAGTTTCCTATGACGCCCGAGGCCGGTCTTGGCTGCTGTCAACCTCACTCTGTCGGGTGGCTCAGCAGTCGGAGCGGCGCAGGTGACGCTGTCCTCTTGTCAGACCGGTCAGTAGAGCGGCGAAGTGACTGCGGTCACTTTCGGCTCTGTCGACTGGTGGGCGTGCGTCAGGATAAAGGTGTCAGGCCACCTTTGCATTAAATGCCCCTGCAATTTGGTCGGTCGGCGTGGCGATGTGGCCAAGGTTGCTTCTCGGTGAAGACTGGGCCTCGGGCGAGCTGACAGTGTGCCCGTTGCTGGAGGGGGGTCCTCGGGCAAGACGTAGGTTCTCCGAGGTCGGCTTCCCTTGCCCGAGGCTAGGCTCGGGTGAGGCACGATCGTGTCCCTTGAATGGACCGATCCTTGATTTAATCGCACCCATCAGGCCTTCGTAGCTTTGTGCTGATGGGGGTTACCAGCTGAGATTTAGGGGTCTTGAGGGTACCCCTAATTATGGTCCCCGACAGTAGCCCCCGAGCCTCCAAGGAAGTACTAATACTCGCTTGGAGGCTTTTGCCGCACTTTTTTGCAAGGGGACCAGCCTTTTTCGGTTGCATTCTGTTCCGGTGGGTGCGCGCGAGCGCACTCGCCGGGTGTAGCCCTCGAGGCCTCGGAGGAGTAGTTTTACTCCTTCGAGGTCTTAGTGCGTTTCGCAACACTTCGGCTGGTCTAGTTGTTCCCTCATGCGAGCTGGCCGTAGCCCGAGTGCACGGTCGGGTCCCAAGTTCTCGGGCTGGTATGTTGACGCTGTCAACGGTTTGGCCGGAGCCGGGTTTGTGAGAGCAGCCCCCGAGCCTCTGCACAGGGCGAGAGGACGGTCAAGGACAGACTCGTCTTTTTTACATACGCCCCTGCGTCGCCTTTCCGCAAGGAGGAGGGGGTGAAAGCGCCATGTTGCCCTCGGAGGGCGCCGAACATGATGTTTCCGGTGAGCTGCTGGCAGGTAATCCGAGCGGACGCCTGTGCCCCATTTGCTAGGGGTCGGCTAGAGGCCCGGAGGCGCGCTCCAAAAGTACCTGCGGGTGATCTGCCGGACCCGGTCCCCTTTGACGGGGTCCGAGGGTTCGATGCCTCCCTCTGATGGGATTCCGTTACAAGATCGCTCCCGCTAGTCTCGGAAATGTCCTAGGGTACCTCGGGAGCGTAGCCCGAGCCTTGGTTATGTATCGAACGTACCCAGGGTCATCCCTCGCTCTATGTCTGAGGCGACTGTGAACCCTTCGAGGGCCAGCCTACGAACCCCTGATCAGTAATGGGCGCAGAGCCCGAGCGGCCTGAGGCGGCCGTTGAACCCTTCGAGGGGCCGACCATCGAACCTCTGACCAGTAGTGGGCGCAGAACCCAATCGATCTGAGGCGGCCGTTGAACCCCCCCGAGGGGCCAGCCTTCGAACCTCTGATCAGTAGGGAGGCTCGGAGCCTGTTTCCTTCACGGAGAAGGGTCCTTTTCGGGGTATCCCCCTTTCCCGGTCCCTGTTGTAAGAGAGAGAAAGAGGAAAAGGAAAAGGATACAAAGTCGAATGACGTGGCGTACCTCTTTCGACGCGGTCATTATGGTGAGGGCGAAGCGTCGTTTGCTTCTCCCGCCTGAGGCGCCGCATGTCCCGCCGCGGAGTTAATGCGACAGGGCGAGCGGTTCGCGAGGCGGTTGTTGCGCGGGCCGTTCGAGGAACAGTCGTTTCGCCTTTGAGTCTTGGAAACCCACGGCGGGTTCGGGCGGCGCGTTGAACGAGTCTCGTTTTGGTCCTTATATACCTGGGGGAGGGCCTGGTGACGGTTCTTTGCTCTGCCTCTTGCCTTCTTCTTAGGTTTTCGCAACCTAAGAGATTTTAGCCAGAGAAAAGGAAACCGCTCGCCCAGCCCTTTCCGCTGCCGCCCTTCTGCTCGGTGATGGCTGACCGGGTGACCATCGTTTCGCCACGCGACCCATGGCCTTCCTCAATAGTCATGGCGGGTGACTTGGAGGACCTCGTTGCCGAAGGTTTGCTTCGCCCTCTCTCTGATGAGAGGCAGCCGGAGTGGATTCCTCCCTCGAACGGAGCCGCCCCGTCCCCGCCGCTAGGGTACGTTGTAAGCTTCGTCTCCTTCCATGAGCGGGGATTCGGCGTGCCAGCAAGCCGCTTCATGCGGGCTATCCTGCATCACTACGGGGTGGAGTTGCACAACCTCAGCCCCAACTCCATCTCGCAAGCCGCCATCTTTGTAGCGGTGTGCGAAGGATACTTGGGGATCGATCCCCACTAGGACTTGTGGACCCATCTCTTCTCCGCGGAGCTTTTCGCTTCGCCGACGGGAGAGAGGAGGGTCCGTGCGGCAGTGCGGGCCGGCGGCTGTATCCTCCAGCAGAGGCAGTCGCGGGCGCCGCAGTATATTCCCGCTGTCCTTGCATCTTCGAATAAAGGGTGGTAGCGCCGGTGGTTCTATCTCCGGAATGACGACGAGAGGCTTCCGTCGTTTTCTCAGCGAGTGGTTACCGTCGCCGCCGATGCCTGGCGCTACGGGACCCCGCACGATAGGTAGAAAAATCTCGAGCCCCTTCTCAAGGCCCTGGAGGTGTTGCGGAAAGGAGGGCTTACCGCCGCGGGGGTGATAGCCGCCATTCATCGCCGGAGGGTGCTTCCTTTGGCGGAGCGGCGATTGCCGCTTTGGGAGATGACGCCAGAGGCTGATGTGGAGGGCTCGCGGATGTCCTCAGACCCCCTTCCCATCGACGTTCTCTTCGAGCGGGTGGCCGCCGCGTTGGGAAAGCCGGACGCCAGCGCCTTCTCCCAGCCCTTGATGCGCCCCGACTGCGGGTGCGTGTCTCTGGTGAGTGTCCACTCCTTCTTTCTTTTTGTTTGTGCCGGATTGCCCTTCTTCTTGGTCCTTACGGTCGAGACTTTTCATCGGCCTCCAGGAGGTAGGGTGGCACAAGCCTTCCCGGCCACGAATCCCGGAGGACGCGGTGGACCGGGCAGCGCGGCGGGTCGCCGCGGAGGAGAAGAAGAAGAAAATGGACGCGAAGAAGGCTCGGGCCCACGAGCGGACGCGGGCTCGGCACGCCTTGGAAAAGCTCCGTCACCGGTAGGAGAGGGATGGACTCCCGAGGGAGCCGTCGTCGGAGATGCCTGATGACGACGATGATGAAGACGATGACGAGGATGACGATATGGCTGCCCGCCTTGGCTTCAGCCCGGGTTTGAGGCTAGGCCAGGAGTCGTCAAGCCAGCCTCCGAGCGGGCCGGCGCCGTCAGTTCCCGAGGTCGGGACGCCAAGGTCCCGGCCCGAAGAGCGGGGGCAGACCGAGGGGGTACTCGACCCCTCGGCTAGGGGAGTTGAGGTGCCGCCGGGGAGTCAGGCCGAGGCGCCTGTTCCCCGGGGGCCGTTGCCCATGCCTGCAGCGTAGGGGAGCGACCCTCAGATCGCCGTGGCAGCGCCTGGGCAGTCCGTTCCCCAAGCGTCCGAGGCGCCCAAGGCGAGGACGGTACCGAAGCTGGCGGCGAGGCGGACCTCGGCGGTATCTTCGGGGGTCAGGATCTGGGAGACCTCTCCTCAGGCGCGGTTGATCATGGCCCGCAGCGGGTAAGTACCTCAGAACGTCTTCGTCTTGACTCCTCGTTTGCACATCCCGACCGTGACTTTCCTCTCCTCCTCAACAAGCGAAGCCATGGCCTGACCGATCTGGCTCCCCGGAAAGCCCTTAAGACGGCGTCGGCTTCCGCAGCCGGCGCCGCTCCCGGGCCCGTCGTCCAGCTGTCCTTCTCGCAAGGCGCCCTACAGTGGGAGGCTCAGGCGGCACCAGTCGCTGTGGAGCGAGTTCCCAAGGTCGGCTCTTCTGTCGAGGTGGCCGTTGCGCTCGGAGAGGCGGCTGGCGCGGACGTGACCTCGGGTTCGCCAGACGTGTCGCCGGCGCTGGCGCCAGCTGCTGCCGAAGCCACTGTCGTCCCGGTCGGGGAGCGACCTGTCACCGCCGATGCTGAGATGGTCGAGGCATCGGCGCTTGGTGCCTCGGAGGAGGGGGGCGTGGAACCACGGCTCATCCCACCGGGCGGCGGCCTTGTCCCTGTGCAGCGGGGCTTCGAGGGGCGGCGTCCGTTGCTCCGGTTCTGGACCTGTGAGGCCTCGGATCCCTTCTTCGTCCTCGACGATGAGCGGGAGGAGCAGTCTTGGGACGAGCTCCGCGAGTGTGCCGAAGCGACGGTGGGGTCGCTCCGGTCATCCTTGGAGGTCTTCTGCAGGGACGTCCCCAAGATCCTCCAGGTAATGATTTCGAGCATACCTTTTTTGTGATCCAAGCGTCCTTTGTAACGCCCCACTTCCTTCCTTCAGGATCTGACGGATCTGAGCGCCGCCAAGTCATCGTTTATCCGTCGCGAGGTCGACGTCTGGGGCTCGCTGCGATCCCTGAGGACCTCGCTTGCCAGGGCTACCGCGCGCCTCTCCCAGCGGGGCGCCGAGGTAGCGGACCTTCGGTTGCTCTGCGCCGATCTGGGAGCAGAGGCAGCAGCGGCGCGTGTAGAGGTACAGCGTCGACAGTCGGAGTTCGATCGGGTCGTCGATGAGTGAGATCAATCTCGGGGCCGGGCTGCCGAGGCCGAAAGCCGGGCCAGAACCCTTGCAGCGGACCTGGCCGTAGCCCAAGCCGTAGCCTCGGAGCAGCGTGCCCGAGCTGGAGGTGTGTCCTGGCTGTTTTCGGCTTTCGCTTCAGCTTGTTTTCTCCACTCGTGTTTGAGGCCTTGTGCTCTGGCTGTTCGCAGAGCTCGAGTCTGCCCTTGCCCAAGCAGCCGAGCAGAGGGAGGCCGACCACGCGGCCATGTCCGAGGCCATCTCGGACTTCTGCCGGGTCTTTGGCTTCGGCGACGTCCCCTCAGGGAGCTCCCCTCAGAGTCGCCTGCAGGCCTTGGGTGACCATGTGTGTGGCAGACTCCGCGAGGTGCTGCACCACGGCGTCAGGCGGGCCTTCCCTGTGCTTGCTTCCCACTACGTCGTTGATCTGTAGCGGGTCAGCGAGGGGTATTGCCTCCCTGATGAAGACGAAGCCGCCCTGGCTAAAGTCCAGAGGCTCGACGCAGCCGCCGCGGGCCCGAGCGCAGTGCTGGCGACCACCTTCGAGGCAGAGATCCTCCCGCCTGCGTCGTCGCCCGAAGCTGGGGTGAGCTTTGCCGAAGGTGTGGACGAGGCCGAAGGCGCGGCTCCTTCCCCAGGCGACGCCTAACTCTGCCGGAGCAGTTCCTTTTAAATGCGCTTGTGTCTTTTGCGGCCGCTGAGGCCTGAACACTTTTATTATCGTAGTATAAAGTCGTGGCTCTTTCTCTTCCATTTTTGCGTGTCTAGCCCCGTTCGCCAGTAGCAGGGTGGCTTGCCCAAGTAAGGGTCATTTTTCGTGGTAGGTGACAAGTGAGGTATCCATAACCCAAGGGTGTAGGAGTCTCTCGGCTCGGTCGGCCTTGCCACTCACATGCACCCATGTTCGCTTCTTGGGGTCCCGCTACCGACATAGCCGGGGGAGCGCGGAAGCCTTTTTGGTTGAAAATTTTGACGTAGAGGGGGTTCCCCCCTTTTAGCCCCCGAGGGAGGGTCAGGCTTTGCTGAGGCAAGGCTAACCCTTCCTTATCGACCAGACTTTGTGTGTGAACGGGGACGTTGGTGAGGAACGTCATCGCCTGTTCGGACCTGATGCTGTTTAGGGGTCGGACCTCGATCCACTTGGAGAATTTGTCGATGGCGACCAACAGGTGCGTGTAGCCCCCGAGTGTCTTCTGCAAGGGGCCAACGAGGTCCAGACCCCACACGGCAAACGGCCAGGTGATGGGTATGGTCTGCAGAGCCTGAGCGGGTAGGTGGGTCTGCATCGCGTAGAACTGACACCCTTCGCACGTGCGGACAATTCTAGTAGCGTCGGCCACCGCCGTCGGCCAGTAGAATCCTTGTCGGAAGGCGTTTCCAACGAGGGTTCGAGGTGCTGCGTGATGGCCGCAAGCCCCCGAGTGTATCTTTTGCAAGAGCTCCTGGCCTTCGGCGATGGAAATGCATCGCTGGAGGATGCCTGAGGGGCTGCGGTGGTAGAGCTCCTTCCCATCTCCCAGCAAGACGAAAGACTTGGCACGCCGCGCCAACTGTCGAGCTTCGGCTTGGTCGAGGGGCAGCTCTCCTCGGTGGAGATATTGCAGGTACGGGGTCTGCCAGCTTTGATTAGGCGTGGCCTCGCTCTGTTCCCCCTCGACATGCAGTGCCTCACCCTCGGGGGCCGAGGGTACCTTGGGCTGAGCCGAGGGCACCTCGGACCGTGCCGAGGGTACCTCGGACTGGGCCGAGGGTACCTCGGACTGAGCCGAGGGTGGCTCGGGTGGAGCCGAAGGTGCCTCGGGCTCGGGCATGTCCTCGGTCTTGACGGAGGGTTGATGCAGGTCTCGGGAGAATACGTCCGGGGGAACTGTTGTTCGTCCCGAGGCTATTTTAGCCAGCTCGTCCGCAGTCTCGTTGTAGAGTCGGGCGATGTGGTTGAGCTCGAGCCCGTAGAACTTGTCTTCCAGGCGCCAAACCTCATCGCAGTAGGCTTCCATCTTTGGGTCGCGGCAGTGGGAGTTCTTCATGACTTGGTCGATGACGAGCTGCGAGTCACCACGAGTGTCGAGGTGTCGGACCCCTAGCTCGATGGCGATTCGCAACCCGTTTACCAGAGCCTCGTACTCAACCACGTTGTTGGACGCCGGGAAGTGGAGGCGTAGCACGTAGCGTAGGTGCTTCCCGAGGGGCGAGACGAAGAGGAGGCCTGCGCCGGCCCCCGTCTTCATCAGCGACCCGTCGAAAAACATGGTCCAGAGCTCCGGTTGGATCGGAGCCGTCGGGAGCTGGGTGTCGGCCCATTCAGCCACGAAGTCTGCCAAGACCTGGGACTTGATGGCCTTTCGAGGGGCGAATGAGATCGTCTCGCCCATGATCTCCACCGCCCACTTCGCAATCCTACCCGAGGCCCCTCAGGACTGGATGATCTCTCCCAGGGGGAAGGATGACACCACAGTCACCAGATGAGACTCGAAGTAGTGTCACAACTTCCGCCGTGTCAGGATCACCGCGTACAGCAGCTTCTGGATTTGTGGGTAGCGGATCTTGGTCTCGGACAGTACCTCACTGATGAAGTAGACTGGCCTCTAGACGGGCAATGCATGCCCTTCTTCTCGTCTCTCAACCACGATCGTGGCGCTAACCACCTGGGTGGTTGCGGCAACGTAGATCAAGAGGGCTTCTCCGGCAGCGGGGGGCACCAAGATGGGCGCGTTCGTGAGGAGCGCATTCAGGTTCCCGAGGGCTTCCTCGGCCTCAGGGGTCCAAGCGAAGCACTCGACCTTCCTTAAGAGGCGGTACAGAGGCAGACCTCTTTCGCCGAGGCGGGAGATGAAGCGGCTCAGAGCCGCGAGACATCCCATGACCCTCTGTACGCCTTTCAAGTCCTTGATTGGCCCCATGCTGGTGATGGCTGCGATCTTCTCCGGGTTGGCTTTGATGCCCCGCTCGGAGACGATGAACCCCAAGAGCATGCCTCGGGGGACCCCGAAGACACACTTTTTGGGATTAAGCTTCACGCCTTTTGCCTTGAGACATCAGAATGTCGCTTCAAGGTCGGAAAGGAGGTCGGAGGCCTTCCTCGTCTTGACTACGATGTCATCGACGTAGGCCTCGACCGTTCGGCCGATGTATTCGCCAAACACATGGTTCATGCATCGCTGGTACGTTGCCCCCGCATTCCTCAAACCAAACAGCATTGTAACATAGCAGTACATGCCGAAGGGTGTGATGAATGAAGTCGCGAGCTGGTCGGACTCTTTCATCCTGATCTGATGATACCCTGAGTAGGCATCGAGGAAAGACAGGGTTTCGCACCCAGCAGTGGAATCCACGATCTGCTCGATGCGAGGCAGAGGGTAGGGAACCTTCGGACATGCTTTGTTTAGACCAGTGTAGTCTACACACATCCGCCATTTCCCCCTTTCTTTCTCACAAGCATAGGGTTGGCAAGCCATTCGGGATGGAATACCTCTTTGATGAACCCTGCCGCCAGTAGCTTGTGGATCTCCTCGCCTATGGCTCTGCGCTTTTCTTCGTCGAATCGGCGTAGAGGTTGCTTCACGGGTCGGGCCCCAGCTCGAATATCCAGAGAGTGCTCGGCGACTTCCCTCGGTGTGCCGGGCATGTCCGAGGGACTCCATGCGAAAACGTCGGTGTTCGCGCGGAGAAAGTTGACGAGCACTGCTTCCTATTTGGGGTCGAGCTCGGAACTGATCCGGATCTGCTTGGAGGCGTCGTTGCAGGGGTCGAGAGGGACGGACTTGATCGTCTCCGCTGGTTCGAAGTTGCCGGCGTGGCGCTTCACGTCGGGCGCCTCCCTAGAGAGGCTCTCTAGGTCAGCGATGAGGGCCTCGGATTCGGCGAGGGCCTCGGCGTACTCCACGCACTCCACATCGCATTCGTACGCGTGTCGGTACGTGGGCCCGATGGTGATGACCCCGTTGGGGCCCGACATCTTGAGCTTGAGGTAGGTGTAGTTGGGGACGGCCATGAACTTGGCATAGCATGGCCTCCCCAGCACTGCGTGGTAGGTTCCTCGAAACCCGACCACTTCGAACGTGAGGGTCTCCTTTCGAAAGTTGGAGGGCGTCCCGAAGCAGACGGGTAGGTCGAGTTGTCCGAGGGGTTGAACGCGCTTCCCGGGGACGATCCCGTGGAAAGGCGCAGCGCCCGTCCGGACCGAGGACAGATCGATCCGTAGGAGCCCGAGGGTCTCGGCGTAGACGATGTTGAGGTCGCTGCCTCCGTCCATGAAGACCTTGGTGAGCCTGACGTTGCCGATGATGGGGTCGACAACGAGTGGGTATCTCACCGGGCTCGGCACGTAGTCTGGATGGTCGGCCCGGTCGAAGGTGATGGGCTTGTCGGACCAGTCTACGTAGACTGGCGCCGCCACCTTTACCGAGCAGACCTCCCGACGCTCTTGCTTGCGGTGCCGAGCCGAGGCATTCGCCACTTTCCCGCCGTAGATCATGAAGCAGTCACGGACCTCGGGGAACCCTCCTGCCTTGTGATCTTCCTCCTTTGCGTCGTCATGGGCCTTGCCACCCTCCGCGGGTGGCCCGGCCTTGTGGAAGTGTCGTCGAAGCATGGCACACTCCTCGAGGGTGTGCTTGACGGGCCCCTGATGATAGGGGCATGGCTCCTTGAGCATCTTGTCGAAGAGATTGGCACCTCCGGGAGGTTTCCGAGGGCTCTTGTACTCGGCGGCGGCGACAAGGTCCGCGTCGGCGGCGTCGCGTTTCGCTTGCGACTTCTTCTTGCCCTTCTTCTTGGCGCCGTGCTGAGTTGACGCCTCGGGAGCATCTTTCGGTGGGCGGCCCTGGGGCTGCTTGTCCTTCCGGAAAATGGCCTCAACCGCCTCCTGGCCAGAGGCGAACTTGGTGGCGATGTCCATCAGCTCGCTCGCCCTGGTGGGGGTCTTGCGACCCAGCTTGCTCACCAGGTCGCGGCATGTGGTGCCGGCGAGGAACGCGCCGATGACATCTGAATCGGTGACGTTGGGCAGCTCTGTGCGCTGCTTCGAGAATCGCCAGATGTAGTCCTGGAGAGACTCTCCCGGCCGCTGGCGGCAGCTTCGGAGATCCCAGGAGTTTCCAGGGTGCACGTACGTGCCCTGGAAATTATCGGCGAAGGCTTGGACCAGGTCGTCCCAGTTGGAGATCTGCCCCGGGGGCAGGTGCTCCAGCCAGGCTCGAGCGGTATCGGAGAGGAACAGGGGGAGGTTGCGGATGATGAGGTTATCATCGTCCATTCCACCCAGTTGGCAGGCCAGCTGATAGTCCGCGAGCCACAGTTCCGGTCTCGTCTCCCCCGAGTACTTTGTGATAGTAGTCGGGGTTCGGAACCGGGTCGGGAACGGTGCCCGTCGTATGGCGCGGCTGAAAACCTGCGGACCGGGTGGTTCGGGCGAAGGACTCCGATCCTCCCCGCTATCGTAGCGTCCCCCATGCCTGGGGTGGTAGCCTCGGCGCGCCCTGTCGTCGAGGTGGGCCCGACGGCTGTGATGATGACGCTCGTTGCCGAGGCGACCCGGGACTGCAGGCGCTGTGTTGCGCATGCGCCCGGAGTGGACCGAGGCTTCCCGCATGAATCGGGAAGTCGCGGCGCGATGTTCCGAGGGGAAGCCCTGCCTTCAGGAGGCAGAGCTTTCGGCCCGTCGGACCACGGTGTCCTCCAGGAGATTCTTGAGCTCTCCCTGGATACGTCGCCCCTCGGTGGTTGATGGCTCCGGCATCGAGCGGAGGAGTATTGCCGCTGCAGCCAGGTTCTGGCCGACTCCGCTGGAATCCGGCGGCGGCCTCACCCTGACGTCGTCGGCGATGCAGTGCTGGATGTCCTGGGGGAGATGACGCGTTTCTCCGGCCGGGGGTTGGACCGCCCATTCCTGCCCGATGTCCCGGCAGATCGGCACAAGCGTTCCTGCTCCCTCGTCGAGCCTGGCCTGCCTCTCGCGGATTTGCTCGAGATGTGGGTCAGGACCCCCCACCGGGACGGGGACCACAGCTAGCTCCCGAAGGATGTCAATGCGAGGCACGGGCCTAGGGGGATCACCGTTTTCCGGCGTACCAAGATGGTTGCCTTCGTCGGGACCCCCTAGATCGACGTGGAAACATTCACGACTTGGGCCGAGGTCCTCGTTGTCGAGGCCGCGGCTACCGTTGGAACAGTCGGAAAGGCAGTTGTCACATGCAGTCATGAAGTCCCGCACGGCACTGGGGTTACCAAGTCCAGAGAAATCCCAACAGAGGTCGGGCTCGCCATCTTCCTCGGACCCCGAGGGCTCATAGGTCGAGTCGGCCGTTAGTCGGTCCCAGGGTGACCGCACACGATACCCCAGAGGGTTTGGACTCGTCTCTATGAGAGTGCTCACCGAAGCGGGGTCGCTTGGTGGGTCGAGGCTGAATCCAAAAGACGCGAGATGGGAATCGGTCGGTACCTTTTGGTCGACGGGCGGTGACGAGGTCGCGTCTGGGACTGACTGCACCGTTGTCTCAGGTACGAGGGTGACGCCCAGCAAGTCCTTTGCGAGCGTGCTGGCGTCGTGCGTTTGCTTGAGATTGGCGTGTTGCGGAGAGGCGGCGCTCGTCTTCGTCTCAGACGCGAGATCAATGCCCGACGCGCCCTCCGTTGGGGCGCCGGCGCCGTCGACTCGCTTGACAGCCAACGAGGTGCCGCTTCCCGCTTGGCCTTGGTCGCCCCGCCTCCTCCTCCGTCGACGGGGGAGGGGACGGGACAAGCCCGAATGTTGTCCTTCCACCACGTGGGGAAGGCGTCGTCGATTTCCCCGCCGGTGAGCGGGTTGTCGACCGCCATTGTCGCTGTCGCGCGGCGGGAGAAGGAGTATCATGTCGCAGCTGCCGTCGCGGGACATGAACTCAAGATTCCCGAAACGGAGCACCGTCCCGGGTCGGAAAGGTTGCTGGAGACTGCACACCTGGAGCTTGACGGGAAGCTGTTCGTCAACACGCAGCAGGCCCCTACCTGGCGCGCCAACTGTCGGTGTTTCGAAACCCAGGGGGTCCCTGGACTGACGAGTGAATCGTCGCCACGTGCCCCAGCCCAGATGGGTCGACGCGAGGCGGAACGCGAAGGGGGGAAAGGATGCAGCAGGAGGGAGGCAGGCGTGAGAGAGTGGATCCCGTGGCCTTCGTGTTAGCCCCGCGCCTGAGTTGGGTGCGCTTGCAGTAGGGGGATACAAGCGTCCACGCGGGAGTGGGAGCGAGCGGCCTTGCGCAAGCGCCGTCCCGTCCTTCTCCGCGCGGGCCCACCAACCCCCTGTAAGAGGGCCCTAGTCCTTCCTTTTATAGGCATAAGGAGAGGATCCAGGTGTACAATGGGGAGTGTAGCAATGTGCTAATGTGTCTAGCGGTGGAGAGCTAGCGCCCTAAGTACATGCAATCGTGGCAGCCGGAGAGGTCTTGGCACCCAGTTTGCGTGGTGTCGTGGCTGTCTGAGGAGTGCTGGAGCCTGGCGGGAGGACAGTTGTTGGGGCTGTCGAGTCCTTGCTGACGTCCTCTTGCTTCCGTAAGGGGGCTGAGAGCCGCCGTCGTCACAGGGCATGCGAGGCGCCATCATTACTCGCATGGTGGAGCGAGCCAGATGGGACGCCGAACTGGTTCCCCGTAGCCCGAGTCAGCTTGGGGTAGGGTAATGATGGCGCTTCCTGTTGACGTGGTCGGTCCATGCCCTAGGCTGGGCGAGGTGGAGGCTCCTCCGAGGTCGAGGTTGAGGTCGAGCCCCCGGGTCGGGCGAGGCGGAGTTCGTCGTCTTCCGGGGCTGAGCCCATGTCCGAGCCCTGGGGTCGGGCGAGGTGGAGTTTGCCGTCTTCCGATGCTGAGCCCGAGTCCGAGCCCTGGGTCGGGCGGAGCGGAGTTCGCCGTCTTCCGGGGCTGAGCCCGAGTCCGAGCCCTGGGTCGGGCGGAGCGGAGTTCGCCGTCTTCCGGGGCTGAGCCCGAGTCCGAGCCCTAGGTCGGGCGAGGCGGAGTTTCCTATGACGCCCGAGGCCGGCCTTGGCTGCTGTCAACCTCACTCTGTCGGGTGGCTCAGCAGTCGGAGCAGCGCAGGAGGCGCTGTCCTCTTGTCAGACCGGTCAGTAGAGCGGCGAAGTGACTGCGGTCACTTTCGGCTCTGTCGACTGGTGGGCGTGCGTCAGGATAAAGGTGTCAGGCCACCTTTGCATTAAATGCCCCTGCGATTTGGTCGGTCGGCGTGGCGATGTGGCCAAGGTTGCTTCTCGGTGAAGACTGGGCCTCGGGCGAGCTGACAGTGTGCCCGTTGCTGGAGGGGGGTCCTCGGGCGAGACGTAGGTTCTCCGGGGTCGGCTTCCCTTGCCCGAGGCTAGGCTCGGGCGAGGCACGATTGTGTCCCTTGAATGGACCGATCCTTGATTTAATCGCACCCATCAGGCCTTTGCAGCTTTGTGCTGATGGGGGTTACCAGCTGAGATTTAGGGGTCTTGAGGGTACCCCTAATTATGGTCCCCGACAGCATTACTCAGAGTTGCCTGATATCAAGCGTGCCATTGTAAATACCCATGTCATTGAACCACAGGTTTGTCGACTTCAGTTATTTTCAGATATCTTTTTTTATGTTTTGCCCATTAACAACTTCCTTGGACAGACACTTGTTGAGTTCTTTGGCACATTGTCAAGAGAGTGGGCTTTGGAATGCATGAAAGACCTTCTACTGGTTAATCTGAGGGGAAATCTTCAGATTGTTGTGCAGGTATTCCTGTTCAGTTTCTTATGCCCCCTCCCCCTCTGTACCAACCCATTGGCATTTATTTTCTTCCTTCTTAGTTCTAATTATTGTGAAATCTTGGGGGACATATGCAGGCCGCGAAAGAATACTCTGAGCAGCTAGGGGTTGATGCTTGCATCAAATTATTTGAGCAATTCAAATCTTATGAGGGCCTTTACTTTTTCTTGGGATCCTATCTGAGCTCCAGGTAATTTCTCTTGCTGACAGCGGAATGCCTTTCTCAAATTTTGTGTGTCTTTCTCAAAATGCAACACACCTGAGGTTTCTTTACATGCAATAGCGAGGACCCAGATATCCATTTCAAGTATGGATTTGCTAGGAGTTTTTCCAACTGGCCTTGCAACTTCAACACCTGAGACAAATACATCTCAGTCCCAAGGGAGCAGTGACAGCAGTGGTAATAACAAGAGCAAGAGCCATTCAACAGAGCCAGTAAGTTGTCGATCTCACGGATAAAGCTGCTGCGGAATCGGTGGGAGCTGCAGCTGCGCCATCCTCATGGTCGGCCAGGAGCCCCCACCGCACAAATCAAGGTACACTCGTTGTGAAGGGATATGCTTGGATCAGAGTAGGGGTTGGTGAGGACTGTCCATTTATCACCTTCAATTTCTTTTATATTTTCTTTGGATTTTGACACTCCTTTCTTTTGCTTGCTTTTCTCATCGGATCTAACTTGAGGATGTGATGACAAAAAATACATACCTATTTTTAGATCCCTGACAAGAGAAACCAATGAATACTTCTGAGCCTTTATAAGATTTGTCTTCTTTGTTTGGTTTAGGTTCTTTATGCTTACAAAAAGGAAAGGAAGGTAGGATTTCAGCCATGCTCTTATAGAGTGACTCGTGCTCAAATCTAGAAATTGATATCACCTCAGGTTTGGGTTTTGAGAGCTCACTTCTCTGAATCTGTAGTATGACAGTTTGATTAAAGTCTTAGTATAAAATGTCTTTCAAATTTCACGCACTAAATAAAGCAGCATCAGGAGGGCCATTTCTTGAATTTTTTGTCTGCACTTTATTCAGGTGAACCAAAATGTTCTCCCAGGTCTTCGAACTGAAATACAGTAGTACTTTAGAACCGCAACACTACAACAAAGTTGCCACTGCATGTAAATTAGACAAACAGAGTGTGCACACAACCACTGAAAGACACATTTATAACCACCAGCACTACTTTCTATCAAGACAACCCAAACAAAATTTTACTGAGATTTTTTGTATGAAACTTGGTGTAAGTGGTTGTGTGCATCCCTCATTTGCATTGTTACTGGGATTTTGGAAATTCATATGGCGACTTGATGTTTCTCAAAGGTAATATTGAATTATTTATATCATTTTCTTTGCTTTGATTATCTAAATACTTATATTTTCTTTGCTTTGTTACGCTGTCCAAGTCAAGTGATGTGTACTGCTGACCTGCTGTCCAAGACTCCAAGTACTACGTATGCTACTGGCGAATGGCAATCATGTGTTGTACATATACCGCTGTTGGTGTGCGTTGCCTTGCTGTTTGCTATCCAAAAAGTGTGTGTTGTTGTCCAAGACTCCAAGTGTTGGCTGTCAAGCTGTGTCACATGTGTACTTGTCGTGTTGGCCAGTTGGACCTGGTCGTGGCCCTGTGACATGTGTGTTGCAATGTTGCTTAGCTCAGTTTTTATGTGCCTGAGTGCCTGAATGTCTATGTTGGATGGCATATAACTTATTCACTGAGCCAGTAACTGTTGTAAATTCACATGATAAATCAACCCGAGATTTCTCTACTGCTGGTTTTATAAGAAGCAACAACACACACGAAAGCCAACCTCATATATACAAGCAGACAGAACAAGAAACCAGAAAAACGCCCCACTGTAAAGGAAGTAGTTACTAATAAGAACACTGACAAACAAACTAATGATGATGAACTTATTTATTAGATAATAGAGAGGTCACATAGTTCTATACAAAGCGGTTAACATTGAGATCGAACACACGACCAATAAAAACAGAACACAAATCATTATTAATAAGTTTCATCTGATACATGACTAACAAAATATTCTACTATAACAAGCTAGAACACATGTCTCAATCCGATGTTACAGTCGCCAAATGTGCTCGTCTGTTCTCTAGAAATTTGTCGATGAAACGACTCCTTGGATTGTCAATCAACGAACGACGAATTGCTGCAATTTAGAACATGATTTGTAAGGACATGATTATTTTAAATTATTGTCATTCTAATTGTATCTATATCTATAATCTATAAATATATTATAAGAACCACTCACTCTTCAAGCGGTATATAGTGTGATGATCCGGGTTGAAATGAATAGTGCTGTTGTCCGAGGTTTCCAAGCACCCTATTGTTATAATAGTATATAATTATTAATAAGAGTAAGAATTAAGTATATATTGAAAGATGTTAGGCACAGAAGAAATTACTGTGATTATGGTTACAACGCAGCAAAGTTCCAATAATTATGTTCTTGTCAACTCTAGCTGACGACCATCGTAGAGCATTTTTCTTTGCAAGAGGTCAGTACATACCCCCACGATGATTAGATCCCACCTATTAAAAACCTTAATCGTCTGAATAAGACCTAACAAATGCATAATGCTGTTAAAAAAGAATGTACATATGAAAATTAGTGCCACCTAGAATCCATTAGTACAGCTTCTCTATACGGTCTTCCACCGATATGCTTTAATGGTTCCAAATGAAGAACTATGCCAATAACATCTGAACAATTCACATATGATTAGTTACCTTTGAATCATTTAGACTTCAGGCGTTAGTGATATATATATATATATATATATATATATATATATATATATATATATATATATATATATATATATATATATATATATATATATATATATATATATATATATATATATATATATATATATATATAAACTATATGGAAAGAAGGGTTATTACCTACGAATGTCTTATGCGGTTGTTGGTAAACCTCATGAAATAGCATAAGATACTTTGGAAATGGAGGAAATTGGATTGGCTTCGTGAATGGATCCACAATAGTATGTGTTATCAATCCCAACTCTAGCCCATGACCAATATTGCGAAATTGAAGTTCCTCCCGGTTTAGACAAAATGCCACTCTATACAATGTATATGTGCATCCTTGTGTGAGTAAGGCATCGAACCGTTGGACATTATTGCCGTTAGAAATTGCTTCGATTTTGGATCCCTAGATATTTGGGAATACAGGTTGTATGAGTCGAAGAATTTAATTATAATAACATGAATATATTGGCTCTATTTCAATGCTTGTTGAAGTGACTCACAGTGATGTCCTGTAGGATGTAGTGTTGACTATTACGACGCCTAGGGAACTTAACAACTACCCTCGCAAAGACACTTTTTACTTGTGGTAAGTTATTGACATCTTGAATATCGTCAAATAGCACGAAACTACATAAAACACGAACTTTAGTTTAAGTTCTTCATACATATAGATGTAAAAAGTAAATAAACTTATATAAACTTACGGAGGAAAGGGAGACAAGCCTGCCACCGTCATATTTTGAGTACGTCTACCTAATGCCATTGTTCTTATAGGATCTATCATGGCATTATTGCAAAGATACAAAAAACATTAAAACGACTAAATGACATATAATCTCTTGTCTATTAAAATGCTAAAATAATATGTACAATATATCGTTGTATTAATATGACTGAATTTAGAGATATCAGAATTTAGGAACAAACAAAGTCACTCTGTCAATTGGGGACAGGTACAAGTGTATTGTACAAAAAGTCCTCCCATGCAACATACAACACCAGAAATTATATAATGCACCCATAATGAATTATGTCGGTTTCTCCAACACACTGCAGGCTGCATTTTTCAATCTCTTCTTATTTCTTTTGGATTAGGTTCAGCATTTCAGTATTCATACATTCATTCATGTTCCAGGCAGTTTTATATCCTGAATCTGGAAAAGAATTAAAGGCTTACGTTTCCTTCCTCCTATTTGCAGTGTCATTACAGCTTCCAGTGATTATACTGTTAAAGGTGCTGATCTTATTGTCTCATATTTACAGTTCAACTGTTCAAGTTGCAATTGTTCAACAATTCACAGACATTTTCATCAATATTCATCAGAACTTTACAAGGGCAGGTTATTTGAATTCACATCCTATTTTTTATTTGGCCTATTTTTTCTGCCTGCAAAATGCCTAGATCAAAATCCTCAGCTGACTAATAAATAAACAGGCCCTCTGATACTCCAAAAATTGTTGTCAAATAGAAGATGGACAGTGACTGAACAATAAGCTGAACTTCTTTGTGTTGTAATGCTCCTGTGCATCATTGTTGGGCCTATCGCCGGATACTTAATGCTTTATCCGTACCTGATTTTTATTCATATTCGTATATCCGTATTCTCAAAGTTAGATATTTAAGATGTCAATATATCCATATGAATTATAATATTATATCTGACACTACTTAATAAAAGTCGTATCTGATCCGAATTCGAATAATAAGATTACGGGACGTACTCGTAATAAGATTATGGGGCGTACTCGTTGATTCGCACATTCTTCTAAATGCCTAGGAGTCATGTAACATGCAATGATTTGCACATTACAATGTTTGATAGTGACGTTTTAAGAGGAAGTTGTTGATGGAGATTAGTTTCCTGAACATGTGTTGGCTCATAGTTTACTCATCTTGTGTGGTTCAACAAGCAGGACTCAAACTCAAAGGAAAGCACTAAATAAGTTTAGAAAAAAGAGATATAAGCAACAATACTTTCCCTTAAAGATGTTAGCTTGCGCTAAATGATAGATCCAAAAAAGAAGAATGAAGAGAAGCGGGTGAGAGAGAGAATTGTGGACGGGTACAAGTGTATCGTTCAAAAAGAAGAGGGGAGAGAAAGAATTGTGGGCGGGTGCAAGTGCAACATACAAAAAGCATGCTACCAGCTAAGCCTCCCATCTATAATTTTTTTATCTAAGAATTAGCATCAACCTCTATATACCGGAAGCATGCTATAAACTTTATACAGCCCAAAGAATACCCCAAATACACACAAGTCTGGTATTTTATTTAATGTCCCTAATTATCAACCATTTATTGATTAGTGATAAATAATGAACAACCACTAAGATTATGTCAAATTACAATTTAGAGGACTCAGAATTTAGCAGCTAACAAATACTAAGTGTTATATATTACAGAATTTAATTATCACTGATTGTAGCATATTAGTGCTAGAACAATATATGTTGCCTAAGTGTCCTAACCATAAGATGGTGAACATTATAGTTTCACGGAAAGAAGGTGTTGAATTTTCAGTGGTTACCTAAAAATCCAGCAATGTTCAGCAAGCACCACTCAGCAACACAAATCAAATTCAAACTTCTGTTCAAAGTAATAGAGCAAACATTAATAGTTAGCAACCATGCAACAGGTAGCAACGATTAGAAGGTAGGAAATACAAAAATACCAGCTATGATGTCCTCAAGATGCTGGCCAAGTGTGCCAAAACATAAGATCGCCAATGTTCGAGGTTAGCCTTCTATTACAAACAAAATCGGAAAAGTTATGAATAGCGGTTTAATGTTTGGAGTTTAAACGGCAAACATACGTACACAGGGAAATATTAAATTGTTTCGATGAGTTTGTTAACATAGATAACTTTGATGAGTTTGTTTGCGAGATGGATACTTGCTAGCAGGAAAAACATAATGGATAGGACCCTCTGGTCATACTAACTACGAAGGATAACCTTGAGATACAGAAGCACTATGATAAAAAGCATTACATAAGATAAATCAAAGGTTCTTCTTATGTGTTCTTGCACTCTTGAAAATCAAAGCAGCTTATGCTAATCCAATTGATGGGATTGATGGGAGCATACATATGTATGAGTTTGGACTGCTGAAAATCAAAGCAGCTTATGCTAATCCAACTAATGGGATTGATGGGAGCACAATGCAATAAACAACAAGGAGAACAATAGCCTAGCTATTAGTGGGATTGATGGGAAGCAAAATTCAGCATAGCGTTAGGTCAGTGCAATGAACAAAAAGCAGAACAACAAAAACTGTGTCGTCTGTCCCTTGAGCTTTTAAACAGTCTGAACTAATGCAAATAGGAACCCAAACAATATATTTCGATTGATGTGAACAGCAAGTCAAATGCTATTTGGTACTCTGAATTGGTGTCAACAGCAAGCCAAACACTACATGGTACTCTAAATTGGTGTCAACAGCAAGCCAAACTACTCATCATCTTCGAGATCGTATAGGATATGTTTAAACTGAACAACAGGACAAAGATGTTAACTATGAGTCTATGACTGTAGTCCTAAATCACATGACAGAAACATATTGCTACAAAACTTATTTAAACTTGTGCATAACATTCGACACATAGCTATCATGGGCTCTCCGGTACTATAAGGCTATCTAATTAGTTCTCAACATAAAAATAGAACTACAAAGAGTATTACCTCTATGTGATTTCAGTCGTCCTCGTTCTCCGGCACGCGCGCAGTCTTGGTGATACCCACTTGAGAACTACAAAAAAGGAAGGGTTGCAGAACGGTGATATCAAGATTATCACTGAGAACATGGATTAAATCCAATGAAAAGGAAGCCTTTGCTCCACCCAATTACAGAACGGTTTAGCAGTTACGCTACAAATATGAAAGGCAACCATGGGGAGGGAACCCGCACAGGAACAAACAACAGCAGATGTGCAACGATGCAGGCGCGCGCATTGCCCTAACGGGAGAGATCTGCGCTTCAGGGAATGAGGTCAGGAGGCAGTGGGGTAGACCTTGGGGGCCTCGTCAATGGCAGAGGAGAGCTCGGAGAGGAGATCGAAGCAGAGCAGCGCGTCGGGGGTCTTCTGCCTGGCCGATGCCACTACGGACTCCAGCATGACACAGGTAAAGTAGAGATCGTGCAGAGGGAGCATGCGAGAGTGGAGGTCGTGGGTAGAGGGAGAGTCCGCTGACAGGGGGGTCGTGGGATTGGGGACGGTTGTGCCGCGCATGAGTCCACTGACCGGTTGGGTGAAGGCAGCGCGCTGGAGGCCGCCATTGGAGAGGAGGAGTCCGACAGTGCGGTGGGGGAGGAGGAGGAGTCCGACACTGCGGTGGGAGAGGAAGGGGAGGCCGCCGGCGGCCGTGGCTGGGATTAGGTCGCGGCCGTGGCTGGGCAGTGGGCTGCACGATGGGATGGGCCTCAGATCCACACAAAAATCATTGGGCCGCACGAACCGCTGCCACATGCGCGTGCCATTTATTTTATTAGTGCCACATCGGCTATTGAGAGTGACAGAACATGGCTTATAAGGGACGATGTGGATTCTATGTTGCTCACTAAGAGAGATGGAACGGAAGATGGCGCATAAGCCTGTGCATGGACTGTTTGTTTTGTTGCGCGGGACTAACGGGCCGTTGGCAGAACACGTCAGAAGCAGAACACGTCAGAGGCAGACTACTATTGCTTACTTAATAAGTAGTAGAGATTGGATCCCCTCGCTGCTATTACAACACTCGATGGACCATGTTTCATGTCTCGCTTTTTTTTGTTGGATTTATTATGGGCTTGGCCCATTTAAATTTAATCAATAGAACTCTATGGTGTGTAATTGTGACAATACTAATAGTACCATATTTGAATTTTAAGGGTAGTTGGCTTAACTTATATGGTGATAATTATTCTACTTAATTTTAGAAGTTAAGAAACGAACAAGGTGTGCCACGCGCGCGCGCCACTGCCGCACGGGCACGGGCTCAGGCCGGGCGTGGCGGCGAGCGGACGAGGCGTGACGTGGTTGTGTTAATTTTTAGCACTCAGTAACCGCGGGAGTTAAACCTTTCAAATGCTCGTCTCTTGATTAGCCGCATGCGAGACCCTTCACCTTCCCTTCCAGTGTTGAAAGGTTAAAAGGGGAGAACTGTCGCTAGGTACGAGAACTTTCAGAACCACAATCCAGCTGCAAGTATGGGTATTTCCATCTCGTAACTCTGCGCGCACAGAGGAGCGAGAGAGCAGGTGCCTTCGAAGCCCTTGCCGATCGAGACCTTGCATGGGGAATCGGCAATTAGGTTTTTAGGAGCGTCTACGTGACTGCCCGAACATCCTTATGGTAAACATCTTCTTCTTCCTGACATCTTCATCTCGTACAGAATGACAAGAGAAGTTGGACAAGGATTTGGATCCTCGGAGCGCATGGGAGGGTATGCTCGATTCATCTCCTTATTGTTTTGAGTTCTCCAGATTATATATGTTTCATATGTTCATCTCTACTGTTTCGTATGTAACCATGAATTTATCTCATCTGTTCTGTCATATCATATCATGACATATATGATGTCTGTTCATGCTAGTAATATGTCATATCTGTTTGTTTTAATTTTACAGTCATGCTGTTTATGTTGTTATCTATTTATTTTCAGTTGTTCCATCATGATACATATACCATGTTTATATGCTTATTATATTTATATGATTCATATGCTTTATGTTCTCATGTTACATATTGTTATGGATATATTTGACATCATGATTTCCATGATTATTTATCTTTTATATGTTATCATTATAATATTAATTTATAGAATTAAAATAATATAAAAATACCTATATTTCTAACATTTTTCTCGTCCTTTTTCACGTCTCGTAATAAGGTCGTATGAATTGTCTTTCACCGATATTTTTTTTCTCAGAATCAGTGGCATGTCTTCTAACATCGACGCAAATTCTTCATCGATGTCTCTCTAAACCAAAGTGGACCCCTAATATCAAGGTGAAAGGGAAATAGGGTCAAACATTTTCCTATATGAATTTTGGTGGTTGAATTGCCCAACACAAATTATTGGACTAACTAGTTTGCTCTAGATTATGAGTTCTACAGGTGCCAAAGGTTCACAACAAACCAATACAAAGTCAAAAGAAAGGGTTCAAAACAAAGGAGCAAATTATACCGAAGGCAGCTCTGGTCTGGCGCACCGGACTGTCCGGTGTGCCACCGGACAGTGTCCGGTACACCAGGGAGGAATGACTCTGAACTTGCCAGCTTCGGGAATTTGGAAGGTCGCTCCGCTATAATTCAACGGACTGTCCGGTGCAACACCAGACTGTTCGGTGTGCCAGCGGAGCAACGACTACTTCGCGCCAACGGTCGTCTGCAGAGAACATTAAATGCGCTACAGTGCGCGCCTGCACGCGCAGAAGTCAGAGCAGGCGCTAGAAGGCACACCGGACAGTCTATAGGACCTATCCGGTGCACCACCGGATTGTCCGGTGGCCCCAATTATCAGAGCTCCAACGGTCGGAACCCAACGGCCTGGTGACGTGGCTGGCGCACCGGATAGTGCTTGGTGGCGCACCGGACTGTCCGGTGTGCCATACGACAGAAGCCTTCACCAACGACCATATTGGTGGTTGGGGCTATAAATACCCCCCAACCACCACTCTTCAAGGCATCCAAGCATTCACTACATCTCATTCAATACAAGAGCAATACATAACACTCCAAGACACAAATCAAAGCCTCCGATCGAATCAAAGTCCTCAATTCAACTCTAGTTTTTAGGACTTGTGAGGAGATCGACTTGTGTTCTTTTGTTGCTCTTGTTGCTTGGTTGGCTTTCTTCTTTCTCTCATTCTTACTCTCAAAACCTTGTAAGCGAAGCAAGAGACACCAATTGTGTGGTGGTCCTTGCGGGGTCTAAGTGACCCGGGAAATCAAGGAAGGAAGCTCACTCGGTCTAAGTGACCGTTTGAGAGAGGGAAAGGGTTGAAAGAGACCCGGTCTTTGTGACCACATCAACGGGGAGTAGGTTTACAAGAACCGAACCTCGGTAAAACAAATCACTGCGTCTCACTCTTCATTTGCTTGTGATTTGTTTTTACCCTCTCTTTCGGACTCGATTATATTTCTAACGCTAACCCCGTCTTGTAGTTGTGCTTAAGTTTATAATTTTCAGATTCCGCCTATTCACCCCCCTCTAGGGGACTTTCAATTGGTATCAGAGCTCGGTGCTTCATTAGAGCCTAATCGCTCGAAGTGATGTCGGGAGAACACACCAAGAAGGAGATGGTGACCGGCGAGAAGCCCGCTACAAGCCACGGGAAGGCTCCATCGGGAGAGTCCCGCAACAAGAAGGAGGACTCACCTCCTCACAAGTCGCATCGGAGTGGCGAAAAGAAAAAGAAGATAAAGAAGGTGGTCTACTACGAGACCGACTCTTCGTCGCCATCCACCTCCGGCTCCGACGCGCCGTCCATAACTTCTAAGCGCCATGAGCGCAAGAAGTTTAGTAAGATTCCCCTACGCTACCCTCGTATTTCAAAACGTACTCCTTTACTTTCTGTCCCATTAGGCAAACCACCTATGTTTGATGGTGAAGATTATAATATGTGGAGTGATAAAATGAGGCACCATCTAACCTCACTCCACACTAGCATTTGGGATGTTGTTGAGATTGGAGTACAGATACCTTCACCGGGGGATGAAGACTATGACTCGGACGAAGTTGCCCAAATCCAGCACTTCAACTCCCAAGCCACCACTATACTCCTCGCCTCTCTAAGTCGAGAGGAGTATAACAAGGTGCAAGGGTTGAAGAGCGCCAAAGAGATTTGGGACGTGCTCAAGACCGCGCACGAAGGAGACGAGGTGACCAAGATCACCAAGAGGGAAACGATCGAGGGGGAGCTCAGTCGTTTTATGTTCAACCAAGGAGAAGACCCGCAAGCCATGTACAACCGGCTAAAGACCTTGGTGAACCAAGTGCGCAACCTCGGGAGCACCAAGTGGGATGACCATGAGATGGTCAAGGTTATTCTTAGATCACTCGTATTTTTTAACCCTACTCAAGTTCAATTAATTCGTGGTGATCCAAGATATAAACTAATGTCTCCTGAGGAAGTAATAGGAAAATTTGTGAGCTTTGAATTGATGATCAAAGGCTCCAAGAAGATCATCGAGCAAGGCGCCTCCTCCTCCGTACCTGAAGCACAACCCGTTGCATTCAAGGCAACGGAGGAGAAGAAAGAAGACTCTACACCGAGTAGGTCCCCATCGACGCCTCCAAGCTTGACAATGAGGAGATGGAGCTCATCATCAAGAGCTTCCGCCAAATCCTCAAGCAAAGGAAGGGGAAAGATTACAAGCCCCGTTCCAAGAAGGTTTGCTACAAATGTGGTAAGCCCAGTCATTTTATCGCTAAATGTCCATTGTCTAGTGATAGTGACAGGGAAAACGACAAGAAAGGAAAGAGGAAGGAAAAGAAGTATT
Source organism: Zea mays (assembly GCF_902167145.1). Lineage (NCBI taxonomy): Eukaryota > Viridiplantae > Streptophyta > Magnoliopsida > Poales > Poaceae > Zea > Zea mays. The sequence goes on from NC_050104.1 coordinate 131,774,369, forward strand.
ACAAGAAGAAGGGCGGCGATGCCCATGTTTGCCGGGAGTGGGACTCCGATGAGAGCTCCACCGACTCCTCCGACGAAGAGGACGCCGCCAACATCACCGTCAACAAAGGACTTCTCTTCCCCAACATCGGCCACAAGTGCCTCATAGCAGAGGACGGCAAGAAGAAGAAGGTAAAATCAAGATCCTCCACTAAGTATGCAACCTCTAGTGATGAGGATAATTCTAGTGATGAGGAGGATAACTTGCCTACTCTTTTTGCAAATCTTAACATGCAACAAAAGGAGAAATTAAATGAATTGATTAGTGTCATTCATGAGAAGGATGAACTCTTGGATAGCCAAGAGGACTTCCTTATTAAGGAAAATAAAAAGCATGTTAAGACTAAAAATGCTTATGCTCAGGAGGTAGAGAAAAATGAAAAATTAACTAGTGAGCTTAGTATTTGCCATGAGACTATTTCCAACCTTAGAATTGAGAATGCCAATTTGATTGCTAAGGTTGAGAAGTCAAATATTTGTGATGATTCAATTGTCAGTCTTAGAAATGAGAATGCCAAATCGATTGCTAAGATTGACAAATTGAATGAATCTCTTGCTAGCCTTAAGTTTGAGAATGATAAATTAATTGCTAAGGCTAAGGATTTAGATGTTTGCAATGCCTCTATTTCCAATCTTAGAGATGAGAATGATATTTTACATGCTAAGATTGTTGAATTAAATGATTGCAAACCGTCTACATCTACCGTTGAGCATGTTTCTATTTGCACTAGATGTAGAGATGTTAATGTAGATGCTATTCATGATCACCTTGCTATGATTAAACAATAAAATGATCATATAGCAAAATTAGATGCTAAAATTGCCGAGCATGAGTTAGAAAATGAAAATTTTAAATTTGCTCGTAGTATGCTTTATAGTGGGAGACGCCCTGCATTAAGGATGACATTGGCTTCGAAAAGGGAGACAATGTCAAGCTTAATGCCCCTCCTAAAAGATTGTCTAAGTTTGTTAAGGGCAAAGCTCCCATGGTTCAGGATAACGAGGGTTACATTTTGTACCCTGCCAGCTATCCTGAACACAAAATTAGGAGAATTCATTCTAGGAAGTCTCACTCTGGATCTGATCATGCTTTTATGTATAAGAGTGAGACATCTAGTTCTAGGCAATCCACTCATGCTAAATTGCCTAAGAAGAAAACTCCTATTGCATCAAATGAACCTAATATTTCATTTAAGACTTTTGATGCTTCCTATGTTCTTACTAACAAATCATGCAAGGTAGTTGCCAAATATGTTGGGGGCAAACACAAGGGATCAAAGACTTGTGTTTGGGTACCCAAAGTTCTTGTATCTAATGTCAAAGGACCTAAAACAGTTTGGGTACCTAAAATCAAGAACTAAATTTGTTTGGTAGGTTTATGCATCCGGGGGCTCAAGTTGGATCATCGACAGCGGGTGCACAAACCACATGACTGGAGAGAAAAAGATGTTCTCCTCCTATGAGAAAAACCAAGATCCCTAACAAGCTATCACATTCGGGGATGGAAATCAAGGTTTGGTCAAAGGATTGGGTAAAATTGCTATATCATCTGACCATTCTATTTCAAATGTTTTTCTTGTAGATTCTTTAGATTATAACTTGTTTTCTGTTTCTCAATTATGCAAAATGGGTTACTGAAAGGGAAGTAGGCTTACACCTATTTCCTAATTGATTTTGGTGGTTGAATTGCCCAACACAAATAATTGGACTAACTAGTTTGCTCTAGTCTGTAAGTTCTATAGGTGCCAAAGGTTCACAAAAAGTCAATAAAAAGACCAAGAATGGGTTCAAACAAAGAGAGCAAAGGTCAACCGAAGGCTGCCCTGGTCTGGCACACCGGACTGTCCGGTGAGCCACCGGACAGTGTCCGGTGCACCAGGGGACTACAAGCTGAACTCTTCACCTTCGGGAAAACTCAGAGGCGCTTCGCTATAATTCACCGGACTGTCCGGTGCTCCACCGGACAGTGTCCGGTGCCCTAGGGGAGAGCGACTTTGAACTCGCCAGCTTCGGGAATCCGCTCCGCTAAAATTCACCGAACTGTCCGGTGTAACACCAGACTGTCCGGTGAGCCAGCGGAGCAATGGCTACTTCACGCGCAACGGTCGACTACAACGCATTAAATGCACGCCAGCGCGCGCAGAGGAGCAGAGCACGCACGGGTGGTACACCGGACAGCCTACAGGGCCTGTCCGGTGCGCCACCGGACAGCCAGGCGGGCCCACAAGACAGAGCTCCAACGGTCGAAACCCATCGGCCAGGTGACGTGGCTGGCGCACCGGACAGTGTCCGGTGGCGCACCGGACTGTCTGTTGCGCCATGCGACAGACAGCCTCCCAACGACCACTTTTGGTGGTTGGGGTTATAAATACCCCCAACCACCCCACATTCGAATGATCCAAGTTTTCCACCTTCTAACTACTTACAAGAGCTCTAGCATTCAATTCTAGACACACCAAAGAGATCAAATCCTCTCCCAATTCCACTCAAAGCTTTAGTGATTAGAGAGAGTGATTGTTGTGTTCATTTGAGCTCTTGCGCTTGGATCACTTCTTTTTCTCATTCTTTCTTGCGATCATCTCAAATTGTAATCAAGGCAAGAGACACCAATTGTGTGGTGGTCCTTGCGGGGAAGTTTGGTTCCCGTTTGATTGAGAAGAGAAGCTCACTCGGTCCAAGGGACTGTTTGAGAGAGGGAAAGGGTTGAAAGTGATCCAGTCTTTGTGACCACCTCAACGGGGAGTAGGTTTGAGAGAACCGAACCTCGGTAAAACAAATCCTTGTGTCTCACTTCTTTATTCGCTTGCGATTTGTTTTTACGCCCTCTCTCGGACTCGCATTATATTTCTAACGCTAACCGGGCTTGTAGTTGTGATTAACTTTGTAAATTTCAGTTTCGCCCTATTCACCCCCTCTAGGCGACTTTCAATTGGTATCGGAGCCCGGTGCTTCATTAGAGCCTAACCGCTTGAAGTGATGTCGGGAGATCACGCCAAGAGGGAGATGGAGACCGGCGACAAGCCCACTACAAGTCACGGGAAGGCTTCATCGGAAGAGTGAGAGCACCTAGAGGGGGGGTGAATAGGTGATCCTGTAAAACTTGAAAGCTTAATGCCACAAAACTTGGTTAGGCGTTAGCACAATAATGCCAAGTGGCTAGAGAGGAGTCTCAACAAAACACAATAACCACAAGAGATCAATCACAGAGATGGCACAGTGGTTTATCCCGTGGTTCGGCCAAGACCAACGCTTGCCTACTCCACGTTGTGGCGTCCCAACGGACGAGGGTCGCAATCAACCCCTCTCAAGCGGTCCAAAGACCCACTTGAATACCACGGTGTTTTGCTTGCTTTTCTATATCCCGTTCGCGAGGAATCTCCACACTTTGGAGTCTCTCGCCCTTACACTTGAAGTTCACAAAGAAGCACGGAGTAAGGGAGGGATGAGCAACGCACACAAGACATAAAATCAGAATGTCAACACGCACACAAGTCACAACAAGAGCTCGCAACACAACCCGACGAGTTCACAACTCAACTAGAGCTCTAGATGCTATCACAAAGAAACAAATGCGTGGAATCGAAGTCTTGGTGCTTAGGAATGCTTTGAGTATGCTTGGTATCATCCTCCATGCGCCTAGGGGCCCCTTTTATAGCCCCAAGGCAGCTAGGAGCCGTTGAGAGCATTCCAGGAAGGCAGATCTTGCCTTCTGTCACCTAGCGCACCGGACAATCCGGTGCACCACCGGACACTGTCCGGTGCGGATTTCTTTCCTTTTATGGCGCAGTCGACCGTTGAAGATCCAGAGCCGTTGGCGCACCGGACACTGTCCGGTGCACACCGGACAGTCCGGTGCCCCAATGTGACCGTTGGCTCGGCCACGCGTCACGCGGGGAATCCTCGGTCGACCGTTGCATCGGCTGACCGTTGGCTCACCGGACAGTCCGGTGAATTATAGCCGTACGTCGTTAATTCCTTCCCGAGAGCGACGACTTCGCCTGTGAACGGCTCACCGGACAGTCCGATGATTTATAGCCGTACACCGCCGTCGAACTCCCGAGAGCAGCAAGTTCGCCAGAGCCAGTCTGGCGCACCGGACACAGTCCGGTGCACCCAGACTGAGCAGACTTTGGCTGAACAAAGCCATCCCTTTTCCAATTCGATTTTTCCTGTTTCCAGCACTTAGACACAATACATTAGTCCATAAAACAATGTACTAAGTCTAGAAACATACCTTTTGACTTGATTTGCACTTTGTCCACCACTTTGCATAGATTAACACAAAAACACTTGTGTTGGCACTCAATCACCAAAATACTTAGAAATGGCCCAAGGGCACATTTCCCTTTCAATCTCCCCCTTTTTGGTGATTTATGCCAACACAACATAAAGCAACTAGAACAAGTGCAATATCAATGCAAATGAAAACTCAAAGTTGTTTTGATTCAAATTTGGCATATATGGATCACTCTTTGCCACCACTTGGTTTGTTTTTGCAAATCAAAACCAATTTCCTATCTCTAAGTCAAATTCACTTGTAGAGACATAAAGAGAGGTATTCCAAAAGAAATTGATCAAGGATTTCAAAAACTCCCCCTTTTTCCCATAATCAACACTTCTCCCCACAAGAGGCCAACTTTTGACAAAAAGAGCTGAAAGCATCTAGGCCCCTGGTTGGTTTTAGTGATTAATGACAACGTAATATTATATGTGACTAACGTGTGTTTTTGCAGAGACAAATGGTAAGTTAGGTCGCATGACAGGTAGAAGTACTACAACGGTGAAAACAATCCCGGAGATAAGAACTCAAAGCGACGGCTAAAACGACGAAACAAAAGGTGAAGGTCTACGGAGTCCGAGTGTCAAGGAGATGTGGACACTCGCGATTTAGTTAGGTCTTTTATTCTCTTTTAGCCATACTATAAAGAGGGGTTGTCGATGAGTAGTTTGACCAAGAGAGTTCTAGTGTAGTGTTGGTGCACAATCACACTCATATACAGTGCTAGGTGTCACTCTAGAACTCACACACAAGTTAGAGCGAAAACCGATTTGAAAATCAGCTGAAAAACAAGAGTTAGTGTTTCTGGCCTTGGGGCACCGGACTGTCCGGTGTGCACCGGACTGTCCGGTGCACCCTCTGCCAGGTGGGGCCAGGCTGGTCCGCGGCAGAGGATTTCCCTCCGCAGAAACCCGAGAGCGCAGCTTTCAGAGTTGAATTTTAGTGGCACACCAGACACCACACCGGACTGTCCGGTGTGCACCGGACAGTGGACTGTTCACTGTCCGGTGCGCCATGAGTCCAACGGCTCCCTGTCAGAACTAGCCGTTGGAAACGACCGTTGGCGCACCGTTGGCGCACCGGTGGCGCACCGGACTGTCCGGTGCGCCATCGCGCAGTGAAATGCCTGTAACGGCTAGTTGGTGGGTGAGGGCTATTTATACCCCCTCCACCCACCATATTCAAGGTCTTGCACTCCACATTTATTCCAGCACATTGCTAGAGCATTGCAAGCACCACAAGTCTAGTGAGGAGATTAGAGAATCATAATCCGCGTTTGTCCCTCATTAGCGCTAGCGAGAGCCACCTAGAGCACACACCACTTGCATTAGACTTCTCTTGGTCAAGCGAAAGTCTACGGCTTGTTACTCTTGGTGATCGGCATCACCTAGACGGCTTGGTGGCGTTGGGAGCTCGGTGATCACCGTGAAGATCTTGTTGGTGACCCGACTCAAGTTTGTAAGCGGTCTCGAGGGATCCACCGCGCCGGAGTGGCAAAGGATCATCTCGTAGTGAGCACTTGGTTCTTGCGAGGACCAAGGGGGAGCGATACCCTTGCGCGGGTGCTCCAACGAGGACTAGTGGAGAGTGCCGACTCTTCGATACCTCGGGAAAAATTGGAGGAGTCTTCTAAACTTGGCTTTACATTCCGCACTTAATTCAAGCACTTTACATTGTGTATTTGTTTAAGTATTGTCTTAGCTTTACATTTCTAGTATTATATTCTTAGTGCTAGTTGTTGGGGTGAAGTTGGGCTCTTGCTTAGCTCTTGCTTAGGTTTTAATTAGTGTTGATTTTTAGAAAAGCCCAATTCACCCCCCCCCCCCTCTTGGGCATCGTGATCCTTTCAATTGGTATCAAAGCCTTGTTGCTCATAGATTAGCTTAACCGCTAAAGTTACGATGTCCGGTGGGGATGGACCTCCTCCCATTTTTGATGGTGACGATTTTCCTTATTGGAAAATTCGTATGGAAGCTTACTTAGAGGCTATAGACATTGGTGTCTATAAAGCCGCCACACAAGGGTTCCCCGAACCTAGAGATCCCACAAATCTTGTAGGTGATGAGTTCAATTATGAGAAATGGAATGCTAAGGCCACAAACACCCTTTTTAGAGGCCTTTGCAAAGATGTGTTCAATAGAGTAAAAAATCATAAAAATGCTCATGATTTGTGGATGGACATTTGTGCTCTACACGAAGGAACTAGAAGTGAACGTGAGGAAAGATATCACATAGCCATGCGAAAGTTAAATTCTTTTGAAATGCTTACTAATGAAAATGCAAATGCTATGTACTCACGACTTAATATTCTTGTAGAGGAAGTTAATGGATTGGGGCTTACTCAAATCTCACAACCGGATGTTGTGAGGAAGATTCTCAGTGTCCTCCCAATAGACAAATATGGACACATTGTCACTGTGCTACATCAAATGGATCTTTCAGTTACCACACCTACACAAATCTTGGGAAAGATCAATGCCCATGAAATGTACATGCACATCAACGACAAAGAAGAATCATCTTCCAAAAGAAAGGATTTGGCTCTCAAAGCAAATCAGGAAAGAAAAGGAAAAGCAAAAATACAAGTTGAGGAAGAATCCTCAAGTGATGATGACCTTGATGCAAACATTGCCTTGATGGTAAGGAAGACCACCAAGATGTTGAAGAAGCTAAATAGAGAAGGCATCAAATTTGATTCAAGGAAGAAGAAGTTCTTTTCCAACAAAAGAAAGCCCATTTCTGAGACGGACTGCTACAACTGTGGTGAGCTTGGTCATCTTGCTCATCAATGCAACAAGCCCAAGAAGAACAAGTTCAAGGGCAAGAAAGAAGATGACAGCGATGATGAAAAGAAGGAAAAGAAATTCTTCAAGAGAAAGGATGGGAAGCAAAAGAGGTTCCACAAGAAGAAGAATGGAAAGGCATATATTGTTGGCGACTGGCTCACCGACATCGAATCATCAAGTGGGTCTTCTTCAAGTGAAGAAGAGAATGATGAAAAAGTTGCCGCCATCGCCGGGGACTTCACTTCACCACCACCATCGCCATCATCCACTTCTCACCTATGCCTCATGGCTAGGGGTGAACGGAAGGTACAAAATGATATTAATATTGCTGATGATAGTGATAGTGATAGTGATGAGGAATTTGCTTCACCTTCATATGATGAGTTAGCTGACTTGCTTAAAGAATATACTCAAATCATTAGAAAGTCAAAAGCTAAATGTGATAGGTTGAAAAATGAAAATGAATCTTTAAATGCCAAATATGACATAGTTATAAAGGCTAGTGATGAAATAAAAGAAGAGAATAAAACTATGTCATCAACTATAAATGAGCTCACAAACTCCCTAAAAGATACTAAGGAAAAATATGACAAATTAAATGAAGCTAATAGGGAGTTGCAAAATAGACTAGTAAAGATCAAGGAAGACTATACTCAAATTAAATTTGATCATGACAATCTTCTTGTTGAAAATGAACTTTTATCTTGCAAAACACATGAGGCTATTAACCCTGTTGTTAAGTGTGATGTAGCAACCTCATGTGATGATTTGATTCAAGAAGAGCAAACTAGTCTACATGCTGAATTGACTGAAAAAGTTGAAGTCCTGACTTTAGACAACCAAAAATTGAAGAATTACTTGACTGATGCAACTACTAAAGGAAAGGTTGCTATTGAGAACAATGATTTCAACAATGAGTTGGCAGTGGATAATCAAAGGCTTAAGAATGAGGTCAAGAAACTAAAAAGTGAAAATGAACATCTTGCAACAAGTGTGCAAAAGTTCAACAAGGGTCAATACCTCCAAAATGAGCTGCTTATGAACACTGTTATGAAAAATAACAAGAGTGGTATTGGATACAATGCTTTTGTGCAAAAGAAAGCTATCACTCAATACAAGCCAAAGCAGACTCACAAGCCTATCAAATGCTTTGAGTGTGGAAATGAAGGTCATTTTGCCCACAACTGCAAAGCTAAACCACCGACTCCCTTGCCTAAGCACTCAAGACCATTTGCTTTCAATGCTCACTATGTTCTAAGAAAGTTGCAAATGGAAAGGTTAAGGTTACATTCCTAGGTCCACCAAATAAGAGTAGACCTAAACAAATCTGGGTGGCAAAGTCCTTAATTGAGAGAGTCACTGGTCCTATGCAATATAGGGCCCTCAAAACTCAAGCTTGAATTGTCTGTGAATGTAGGTGAACTACAAGACCGGTGGAAGCCATTGGGTTATTGACAGTGGATGCACACAACATATGACAGGCAACCCACGGATGTTCACCTCACTAGATGAGAATGTTGATGGTCAAGATAAAATCACATTTGGAAACAATTCAAAAGGAAAAGTGCAAGGACTTGGCAAGGTGGCAATCTCAAATGATTTATCAATATCAAATGTTCTCTTAGTTGCACCTTTGAGCTTCAATTTATTATCAGTGGGTCAACTATGTGATCTTGGACTTCAATGCTTATTCACTCCATCAGAGGTTATTGTAACAAAAATGGATGATGAATCAATGGTATTCAAGGGATTTAGATACAACAACCTCTACTTAGTGGATTTCACTTCAGAAGATGCAGACTTAAGAACTTGCCTCTTCACCAAAGCTTCTCTTGGATGGCTTTGGCATAGGAGGCTTGCACATGTTGGGATGAGCACACTCAAGAAGGTATTAAAGAAAGATATGGTTAGAGGTTTAAAGGATGTGGTGTTTGAAAAAGACAAGCCATGCAGTGCATGTCAAGCTGGAAAGCAAGTTGCTAATACACATCCCACTAAAGCTTTCATGTCAACATCAAGGCCACTGGAACTACTTCATATGGATTTATTTGGACCTACAAATTATGTCAGTGCCGGTGGCAACCTCTACTGTCTAGTGATTGTTGATGACTTCTCAAGATACACTTGGGTGTTCTTTCTCCATGACAAATCTGAAGTTGCATCTATATTCAAGAAGTTTGCCAAGAAAGCACAAAATGAATTTGATTGCAAGATTAAGAAGATTAGAAGTGACAATGGCAAAGAATTTGACAACACCAACATTCATGAGTACTGTGATGAAATTGGGATCAAGCATGAAGTATCTGCAACATATACACCTCAACAAAATGGAGTTGTTGAAAGGAAAAACAGGACCTTGATCACTCTTGCAAGAACAATGATTGATGAGTATAACACACCGGAAAGGTTTTGGGCCGAAGCTGTCAACACTGCATGTTATGCATCAAACAGGCTATTTCCTCAACGGCTACTTGCGAAGACTCCTTATGAACTGCTAAATGGGAAAAAGCCAGACGTCTCCTTCTTCCGGGTGTTTGGGTGTAAATGCTACATCTACAAGAAACGCCATCACCTAGGGAAGTTTCAAAGACGTTGTGATATTGGTTTTCTTTTGGGTTATTCATTAAAGTCCAAAGCATATAGAGTATTCAACCATGCCACTGGCGTGGTAGAAGAAACATATGATGTGGAATTTGATGAGACTAATGGCTCCCAAGGAGCACTTGAAAATCTTGATGATGTAGGTGATGAGCCACTGAGGGAAGCAATGAAGAACATGCCTATTGGAGCTATCAAACCAAAAGAAGATGAAGAAGAGGTGCAAATCATTGACAGGCCTTCTTTATCAAATGTACCATAAGCTGATGAAAAAGATGAGAGGCATGCAAATGAAGATACATTTCTCTCTCATGAACAAGCAAGGGTACAAGCCGAAGATGTTGATGCTCCTGGATCCTCTTCCCAAGTGGTTGACAGAAGAAACTCATCACTACTTCAAGCTCATCCTCAAAACCAAATCATCGGGAGTCCTTCACAAGGGGTTATTACTCGATCACATAGACATGCTACTTTTATTGAACATCACTCTTTTGTTTCTTGTGTTGAGCCTACTTGTATAGATGAGGCGCTACAGGATCCAGACTGGGTGAATGCCATGCATGAAGAACTTAACAACTTTACCCGTAACGAAGTTTGGACCCTGGAGAAGCCCCCACAAGATGCAAGAATCATTGGAACAAAGTGGGTGTTCAGAAACAAACAAGATGATCAAGGTGTGATTGTAAGAAACAAGGCAAGACTTGTCGCAAAGGGATTCTCTCAAGTTGAAGGCTTAGATTTTGGAGAGACCTTTGCACCGGTTGCTCGACTGGAAGCCATCCGTATCCTACTTGCATATGCATCATGCTATGATATAAAACTTTATCAAATGGATGTAAAAAGTGCATTTTTAAATGGCTTCATAAATGAACTTGTATATGTTGAGCAACCGCCTGGATTTGAAGACCCTAGATATCCTAACCATGCTTACAGGTTGTCCAAGGCGCTTTATGGGCTAAAGCAAGCTCCAAGGGCTTGGTATGAGCGTCTTCGCGACTTCCTCATCGAAAAGGGCTTCAAGATCGGGACCATCGACACAACTCTCTTCACAAAGAAACATAACGGTGATATTTTCATTTGTCAAGTATATGTTGATGATATAATCTTTGGCTCGACAAATGACTATCATTGCAAGGAATTTGGTGAGTTGATGTCGAAGGAGTTTGAGATGTCAATGATTGGTGAGCTAACATACTTCCTCGGCTTTCAAGTCAAGCAAATGAAAGATGGTAACTTTCTCTCACAAGAAAAGTATACCAAAGACTTGTTGAAAAGGTTCAACATGGAGAAGTGCAAACCAATCAAGACCCCCATGCCTACAAATGGACATCTCGACTTAGATGAGGGAGGTAACCCGGTTAATCAAACTCTCTACCGTTCTATGATTGGTAGTTTATTATACCTTACCGCATCTAGGCCCGATATTATGTTTAGTGTCTGCATGTGTGCTAGATTTCAATCTAATCCTAAGAAAGCTCACCTTCGTGCTGTTAAGAGAATTCTTAGGTATCTCAGGCACACCACAAGCATTGGTCTGTGGTATCCCAAAGGAGCTACTTTTGATTTAATTGGCTATTCCGATTCGGATTATGCCGACTGCAAAATTGATAGAAAAAGTACTTCTGGGGGATGCCATCTGCTTGGTAGATCACTAGTTTCATGGACATCCAAAAAGCAAAATAGTGTTGCCTTGTCAACTGCCGAAGCGGAATACATTGCCGCAGGTGCTTGTTGCACACAGATTTTATATATGAAACAAACTCTTCTAGACTATGGCGTAGTTCTAGAAAAGGTACCTTTGTTGTGTGATAATGAGAGTGCTGTTAAAATTGCTAATAATCCTGTACAACACTCTCGCACCAAGCACATTGATATCCGTCATCATTTCCTTAGAGATCATGTTGCTAAAGGAGATATCATTCTAGAAGGAGTAAGGTCGGAAGATCAATTAGCGGATATTTTCACTAAACCTCTTGATAAGTGTAACACCCTGAATTTGGGGGTATAAAATTTCTTTTCTAATATCCACCAAATTCAGGTGTTACTCTCTCAGTTCTTCGCTTTCCTTTCTCTTTTTCCTAAAAATGGAGAATTATTTTGTTTTATAATAGCGTAAACCTAGTGGAATGAACCCTAGAGGCACTTTGGTTGTTGCATTCATGCCGTTGCATGGTGTTTCTAAGTGCAAAATGTGTTTGAAACATGTTAACATATCTTATAGAAGCGCTCGGTAAATTTTCATATTTTTCGGAATATTTTTCTATTTTCCGGAAACCAAAATCTATTTATTTGAGGACCTTAAAAATGTTTTTAGAAATTCTAACTATGTTTTTTGAGTTCATTAGGTGCCAAAACATTTATAGGAATTTTTCTAGAATTTTTGAAAGCATATATAATATTTTGAGCACAAAATATGGATTTCTAGGCTTTTTCGAATTTTAAAAATAGTAAAATCCGAATTTTAACCGAATTTTTATCTCGTCCAAACCCTAGGTATATATACATGTCCGGCTTCATCTCGTCGAGACCGTTCCAGAACACGAAACATTTTCTCCAAATCTAATCCCTAGCTCCCGGTATTGCTCGCCGAAGTTCGAGGCGGTTCCAACTCCGGCGACAACTCCGGCGAGCAATTACTCTCAATCCGTGCATCGTCTGCCGAATCCGAGGGTACCGCTGCGTTCTTCTCGTCGAGGGCTTCGTCGCAGCGCGTTCGGTTCGTCGATTGGATCCCCGAATCTCCGGCAATCGACGGATTTCCTCTCGGCTCCGGCGAGAGTCTTCTTCCCCGGTGAGAAACCTCCATTGTTGCACCTAGGGTTTCTTCGTTTCTTCATTTTCCCGTCCGTGCAGAGCCTCTCCCACTCTCCCCTCACCTTCCCCGGCGGCGGCACCCCTCCCCCCTCCGTTTCCCCTCCCCGGCGGCGCCCCTTTCCCCCTCCCCGGCGGTGGCGGCGGTGGCCGGCGACGGTGCCCGTGCTCCAACGCCCCGCGCGCGCCCCCCTCCCCGGCAGCGAGGGCCGCGCCCCTCGTGCCCCGTGCGGCCGCACCCGCCCCCGACCAGCCCGGCCCGACCTCCCCTGCGCAGCCCCCTCCTCTTCCCCTCCTCTCTCTTCCATGGATGGGAGGAAGAAGATGAGAGGAAGAAGACGATGGCAGTCTCGTAAATTTAGTCCGTGCGAATTACAGTATGGTTTAAAACATTCATAACTTTTGTGTTTTAAACCCGATTCGATCCATTCAAGTTGCGTTAGATTCGTATTAAAATTATCTTAATTTAGAAATATTTATCCCAATTTTTGCACATTTTATTTAATTTAGTTAAACGTTTGTTTAATCAGTGGCTACTAGAACGACGTTTCAATTTAAAAACCTAATTTAGGAATTCTATTTGCGCATTTATAATTAGTCACCAATATGATTAACCTTAACTGAAATGTTATTTATTAATAACTATTTAGTTTAATCACGTTGTTTAATTATTAGTTTCGCATGTCGGTCCGCGTGTGCCGCGGTGCTGTTTCGCGCACATCGTCGCGTGTCGTTCGCGAGTGTTGCGCGTGTTGTTCGCACGCATTGTCGTGTGCCGTTCGCGTGTGTCGCGCGCCTTGCCGCGTGCCGTTCGCGCGTATCGCGCGTTGTCCGCGCGCTAAGTCGTTTGTGTCCGCGCGTTGCGCACATCGTGTTTGCACGTCGTGCGTCGTTAATTCATCTCGCTTAGAATCGCTCATATTCATTAAGTTACTTGCTTAACTGTCAACTATTAAAATAGTAAGTTAGTCAAAACTAAGTAGTAGTATTAATTTACATTTGATTAATATTAATTAATATAGAAATGTCGGATTAAATATTCTAATTAATATTTGCTCAGTGTAAACACGCTAACCCCTCGACCGTAGCTTCGACTATCGTGGTTCTTTTCCTTGCGTAACCGTAGAGGCGCTCTCTATTTTATATTGCTCGCTTTTATAACATTTTATCTTGTATGGTGTAATGTTCTTATGCACATGTATATGTTTGTTTGCTTGTGCATGTTCGTCTTCGCTTCGCGTTGCGATTAGATCGCGATTCGCTTCTGAGCTTCGAGGAATCGACGATCAAGCATGGCGACCAAGTGATCGAACTCTTCGAGTTCTACGAGATCGAAGACCCTGAGCATCTGTTTGGTGAAGGCAAGTGTCCTCTGACCTATTATGTCCCATTTACTTTATAATTCATCAACCCGCATACCATGATCAACCTAAGGATTGACTAGCTTTGTATTTACCTTGTCCTTGATTACCTTTTGGGTTACTATGGTTAGCTTCATGCTATTGCTTTACTTTAATCAATGAACATGATGTGAACACTTATGATACGATGTTGTCTCTATGATTATGATGTTGGACTGGTGATACTTTAGGGGGCTCGAGCGGTTTCTCGAGTGCCTCTCCGTAAGGACCTGTTCGTTGGATGACCGCCCGGGAAAACATTGCAACCATGAGGGTGGAATGGGATGCCCTTAGCTGATTAATTAGAGGAACTGGGGTGTAGTTCGCTTCGCCGTCGTGCCGTTAATGGGGCTCGGTGTATGCGGCTCGCTCTGCCAAGGTTGGTGTGCCCCTTGGGGAGGAGTGCGATGCATTTAGGAAACCTAACGGGCGGCTACAGCCTCAGGGAATCTTTGTAAAGGCTTCGTAGTGAATCCCTGGCCATTCACCTTGGGAGTGAATAAGGGTCTTGCAAGCCCGGGCTAGAGAGGGAATCACGACTTGTGGGTAAAGTGCGCAACCTCTGCAGAGTGTTATGAAACTGATATATCAGCCGTGCTCGCGGTTATGAGCGGCCAAGGGAGCTCCATTGATTAGAGACACATTGATTAGTGGTACTTGATCAGAGATAGTTGGATTACAGGTGGTGACGAGGATGATGTTTATGACTATGGTAATGGTAAGTTGTATTCTTTCCATTTGGAAAGGGTACTTTGGGTTAATAACTTGGGTTAATGCTAAAACCTGGCTTTCTACTAGTAATAATAACCTGACCAACTAAAAGCAACTGCTTGACTTAACCCCACATAAAGCTAGTCCACTACAGCCAAACGGGACATTTGCTGAGTACGTTGATGTGTACTCACCCTTGCTTTCACAAAACACCAGGTTGCCTTTGGTGCAATCTATGCTCAGGTAAAGAAGGCGTCGAGGCGGATCTCCAGGAGTTCCAGGACGTCGACGAGTTCGAGGATTAGGCTAGCGACCTCCCCCAGTCAGCTGCCTGTGGTGGGTTGTTTATGTTGGCTACGTTTTGATTCTGTGTACTTTGATTTATATTATGTAAATGACTCTAGTCTGTAATATTATTACTTACTCTTTATTGTAATTCGAAGCATTGTGCTATGATGAGTCATTTATGTAATCGCTGTGTACGTGAATTTCTGATCCTGGCACGTACATGGTTCGCATTCGGTTTGCCTTCTGAAACCGAGTGTGACATAAGTGGTATCAAAGCCGTGCTGACTGTAGGACCGCTGACCTAGAGTAGCATTGGCCGTTTTAAGGACTTATTGATTATTACTTCATCTCATCCTTGATTCCGCTTCAAAATATTAGTCACCTCGACTAATTCTATGTTGTGCTCCTATATGCCCCCTTGCAAAAAAGTATTTTATTCTAGTATGGTCTATACTTCTCTCAATCTATTAGATCTGATCTCATCTTGTGCTTGCGACATCTTTGTAGATGCCCCCTGACCATAGCCTTTAGTCTTTTGGGACTCTTTCCTCATCCATTATTAAATTGCTACTATTTGACCATCTCTATTCCATTTTGTTATTGACATGCTTGTATCCTTGCATTTTTAATACCCTTATCCCTTAATCTAAAGCACTTACCCTTGTACCCCTACTACCTATTTAAACATTTCAGTTTATATGTCCATGATCTTACTGTTTTTTGAGACCCTTACCTATTCTATTGATAAGTCACTATCTTTTTGGCAATTTGTACTTTCTTGGTCTTGGTATGCTCGTACCATTGGAATCTTGCATACTCTTATTTTTATATATGCTTACCTTTATGTCCCAATATCTGTTTGAAATATTTCAGTTAACATGCCCTTGACCACCCTTGTTTCCTAATGATCCATGAGTGATCATTTTATTTTGCACACCTGTAGTAATCTCGTTGTTTCCTTGTAACTCCACTCGGTAATGAATCTTTACTTCAACCCTTCTGTTGGAACCTTACCGATCTTAACCTTGATTGTTTTCTCCACTTTGTCATTTTGCGAGTCTTGTCTTAACTATATCCTTTGTTATGCTTTTTAATTATTATCATATGCACCCTTGACACCTCTATATCCTACATTGATGTTTGTCTCATACCTGCTCTTTAAAATCGCCCCTCTTCCGTCTCATACCTTCTTTCTCTTGGTCGTATAATCTTCTTTGGCTCGCGAGTTTGTAACCTCATCCTTTGTTGTGCTTTTGCTTCTTATTGCCTTTACCCTTCTCATCTCTCAATCTTACCTTGGCGATTACGCTATGTTCGTTATCTAAAACCTCCAATCTCCCACCTTAGTTCAAGCGTGGTCTCTTACTTATCTCACCCGTGGTTATATCCTATACTTTACCACTTGCAAGACTTATCTTATCTCTGTTCTTGATTATACCTAGATTCCTGGTTTTTTTATGCACATTTACCTCTTCCTTTATATCCTTGCCTATTATCACCTTTGACCCTTGACCTCTCTCCATATTTACCATGATGTATACCTATTTTTTTAGCCTCATTTATTCCATTTCAATCCGAGAGTGTTGTTTTCCCTATCCCGCTCTATTTCATTTCCTTTCCCTTTGTCGCTTTGCAAGTCTTGTCTTACCTTAACTTCATCCTTTGTTGAGCTTTTGTTTGATATCGTCCTTACCCTTGTAATCTATAGATCTTGCCTTGATACTTATCTTAGGTCTGCTTGTTGAAATCCCCTCTTTTCTGTCTCAATTCGAGAGCTATGTTTTACTTATCTCACCCTTGGCTATATCCTCTTCTTTACCGCGTGTAGGCCTAGACTTAACTCCATTCTTTATTGTATTTGTACCACTTGCTCTTCTATGCCCTCATCTTTTCTCTTACACCCTTGTCCGTTATCGCCTTTGGCCCTTGCGATATTTATGTCTTCTACCTAAATGCTTACCTTAAACTTATCCTTTAAATCCTCCCCTTTTTCAACCCAGTTTGAGAGTTGCGAGTTACCTACCTCTCCCTTGATTTCTTTTCACTTCTTGTCGCCTTACAAATTTTGTTTCAGTTCCATCCTTTGCTATGTGTTTTATTTGCTATCACCATCTTCTTGTCATCCATCGATCTTGCCTTGATGCTCATCTTTATTCTAGCTCTTTAAAAATCTCCTCTCTTCCACCTCAATTTGAGAGTGGCAGTTTACCTATCTGGCCCATGGGCGTACCACCTCCTTTTCCATTTGCAGGTCTTGTCTTAACTCCATCCTTTGTGGTATTTATATTCTTGGTTCTTATGCATATTTACCTCATCTCCTACACCCTTGTCTGGTATCACCTTTGACCCTTGTAATATTCATACCCTTACCTTCATGCTTACTTTGAGCCTCCCCTTTAAAGCCTTCTCTTTTCCATCCTTGTTCGAGGATAATGTCTCACCTATTTCACCATTGACTGCTCCCCCTTCTTTGATGCCTTGCAAGTTTTGTCTGAAATACATCCTTGGTTGTGTTTGTCTGTTATCACCTTAACCCTTGTCATCCCTTGATCTTTACCATGATGCTTATCTTGCACCTGCATTTTAAAGCCTCCTCTCCCATTTCATTTCAAGAGTGATGTCTTACCTATCCCGCTCTTGTTCGTTCCCTTTTTCCTCTGTCACGTTGCAAGTCTTGCCCTAACTCTATCTTTCGATGCGTTTTTGCCTTTCACCTCCCTTACCTTTGCAATCTCTAGATCTTTCCATGATGTTATCTTATGCCCACCTTTTGAAATATCATCTTTTCCCCCTCGATTTGAGAATGGTGTTTTACCTATCCTGACCTTGGTTGCATTCTCTCCCTTGTCGATTACAATCATTGCTTTAGCTCCATCCTTTATTATGCTCATGCCCCTACCCTCCATGTCTTATTATTCCCCTTGCCTTTAGTTGGCCTTAGAGTAATTTCCCTTTTTAAGGAAAGACCACCATTTAATTAAGAGGAATGTATAGCAACGAGATGTTTGTTGTTGTGTGCTCATGATGTTTGCCCTTCTGCTATGACTGATTTGCTTCTTTGGAATGAGTGTTAATGTGTTGTGGCCCTTGGTCCACAATGGAATCTGTTTACTAGGTGAGTGCCATAGAGTTAAGTAGTTGGGTTCTCCCCCTGCTCTCTCTAATCTGTCTATACTTACCTTTTCTCGCTATTCTTATCTCTTACACCTGTCCATTTGGCAACCTCCAACTCCTCCAAATCAGTCAAGATCAGAGTCGGCAGCATCTTCACCAAGTGCATATCAACGCTCCTGTTAAGGGGGTTAGCCGCTAACCCCAATGAAGACAATGCGATCAACATCAACCAACAAGATCAGAGTGGCACAGCGAAAGCGTGTGTGGGTCCTAACCCACAGGTCTAGGAGATCCTCAAGAATTGCATCAATCGGTCTCAAGCATCTGATGGTCAAAGCAACCAATCCACAAGTCAAGCCGGTGGAGTCAAAGTTGAGTTAGAAAAAGCTATGAAAGAATAATGAACCAATCTCATTTTCTTGCTAGCCTCTTCTTGAATCTCGAGGACGAGATTCTGTTAAGGGGGTTAGGTTTGTAACACCCTGAATTTGGGGGTATAAAATTTCTTTTCTAATATCCACCAAATTCAGGTGTTACTCTCTCAGTTCTTCGCTTTCCTTTCTCTTTTTCCTAAAAATGGAGAATTATTTTGTTTTATAATAGCGTAAACCTAGTGGAATGAACCCTAGAGGCACTTTGGTTGTTGCATTCATGCCGTTGCATGGTGTTTCTAAGTGCAAAATGTGTTTGAAACATGTTAACATATCTTATAGAAGCGCTCGGTAAATTTTCATATTTTTCGGAATATTTTTCTATTTTCCGGAAACCAAAATCTATTTATTTGAGGACCTTAAAATGTTTTTAGAAATTCTAACTATGTTTTTTGAGTTCATTAGGTGCCAAAACATTTATAGGAATTTTTCTAGAATTTTTGAAAGCATATATAATATTTTGAGCACAAAATATGGATTTCTAGGCTTTTTCGAATTTTAAAAATAGTAAAATCCGAATTTTAACCGAATTTTTATCTCGTCCAAACCCTAGGTATATATACATGTCCGGCTTCATCTCGTCGAGACCGTTCCAGAACACGAAACATTTTCTCCAAATCTAATCCCTAGCTCCCGGTATTGCTCGCCGAAGTTCGAGGCGGTTCCAACTCCGGCGACAACTTCGGCGAGCAATTACTCCCAATCCGTGCATCGTCTGCCGAATCCGAGGGTACTGCTGCGTTCGTCTCGTCGAGGGCTTCGTCGCAGCGCGTTCGGTTCGTCGATTGGATCCCCGAATCTCCGGCAATCGACGGATTTCCTCTCGGCTCCGGCGAGGGTCTTCTTCCCCGGTGAGAAACCTCCATTGTTGCACCTAGGGTTTATTCGTTTCTTCGTTTTCCCGTCCGTGCAGAGCCTCTCCCACTCTCCCCTCACCTTCCCCGGCGGCGGCACCCCTCCCCCCTCCGTTTCCCCTCCCCGGCGGCGCCCCTTTCCCCCTCCCCGGCGGTGGCGGCGGTGGCCGGCGACGGCGCCCGTGCTCCAACGCCCCGCACGCGCGCCCCTCCCCGGCAGCGAGGGCCGCGCCCCTCGTGCCCCGTGCGGCCGCGCCCGCCCCCGACCAGCCCGGCCCGACCTCCCCTGCGCAGCCCACTCCTCTTCCCCTCCTCTCTCTTCCATGGATGGGAGGAATAAGATGAGAGGAAGAAGACGATGGCAGTCTCGTAAATTTAGTCCGCGCGAATTACAGTATGGTTTAAAACATTTATAACTTTTATGTTTTAAACCCGATTCGATCCATTCAAGTTGTGTTAGATTCGTATTAAAATTATCTTAATTTAGAAATATTTATCCCAATTTTTGCACATTTTATTTAATTTAGTTAAACGTTTGTTTAATCAGTGGCTACTAGAACGACGTTTCAATTTAAAAACCTAATTTAGGAATTCTATTTGCGCATTTATAATTAGTCACCAATATGATTAACCTTAACTGAAATGTTATTTATTAATAACTATTTAGTTTAATCACGTTGTTTAATTATTAGTTTCGCATGTCGGTCCGCGTGTGCCGCGGTGCTGTTTCGCGCACATCGTCGCGTGTCGTTCGCGAGTGTTGCGCATGTTGTTCGCACGCGTTGTCGTGTGCCGTTCGCGTGTGTCGCGCGCCTTGCCGCGTGCCGTTCGCGCGTATCGCGTGTTGTCCGCGCGCTAAGTCGTTTGTGTCCGCGTGTTGCGCACATCGTGTTTGCACGTCGTGCGTCGTTAATTCATCTCGCTTAGAATCGCTCATATTCATTAAGTTACTTGCTTAACTGTCAACTATTAAAATAGTAAGTTAGTCAAAACTAAGTAGTAGTATTAATTTAAATTTGATTAATATTAATTAATATAGAAATGTCGGATTAAATATTCTAATTAATATTTGCTCAGTGTAAACACGCTAACCCCTCGACCGTAGCTTCGACTATCGTGGTTCTTTTCCTTGCGTAACCGTAGAGGCGCTCTCTATTTTATATTGCTCGCTTTTATAACATTTTATCTTGTATGGTGTAATGTTCTTATGCACATGTATATGTTTGTTTGCTTGTGCATGTTCGTCTTCGCTTCGCGTTGCGATTAGATCGCGATTCGCTTCTGAGCTTCGAGGAATCGACGATCAAGCATGGCGACCAAGTGATCGAACTCTTTGAGTTCTACGAGATCGAAGACCCTGAGCATCTGTTTGGTGAAGGCAAGTGTCCTCTGACCTATTATGTCCCATTTACTTTATAATTCATCAACCCGCATACCATGATCAACCTAAGGATTGACTAGCTTTGTATTTACCTTGTCCTTGATTACCTTTTGGGTTACTATGGTTAGCTTCATGCTATTGCTTTACTTTAATCAATGAACATGATGTGAACACTTATGATACGATGTTGTCTCTATGATTATGATGTTGGACTGGTGATACTTTAGGGGGCTCGAGCGGTTTCTCGAGTGCCTCTCCGTAAGGACCTGTTCGTTGGATGACCGCCCGGGAAAACATTGCAACCATGAGGGTGGAATGGGATGCCCTTAGCTGATTAATTAGAGGAACTGGGGTGTAGTTCGCTTCGCCGTCGTGCCGTTAATGGGGCTCGGTGTATGCGGCTCGCTCTGCCAAGGTTGGTGTGCCCCTTGGGGAGGAGTGCGGTGCATTTAGGAAACCTAACGGGCGGCTACAGCCTCAGGGAATCTTTGTAAAGGCTTCGTAGTGAATCCCTGGCCATTCACCTTGGGAGTGAATAAGGGTCTTGCAAGCCCGGGCTAGAGAGGGAATCACGACTTGTGGGTAAAGTGCGCAACCTCTGCAGAGTGTTATGAAACTGATATATCAGTCGTGCTCGCGGTTATGAGCGGCCAAGGGAGCTCCATTGATTAGAGACACATTGATTAGTGGTACTTGATCAGAGATAGTTGGATTACAGGTGGTGACGAGGATGATGTTTATGACTATGGTAATGGTAAGTTGTATTCTTTCCATTTGGAAAGGGTACTTTGGGTTAATAACTTGGGTTAATGCTAAAACCTGGCTTTCTACTAGTAATAATAACCTGACCAACTAAAAGCAACTGCTTGACTTAACCCCACATAAAGCTAGTCCACTACAGCCAAACGGGACATTTGCTGAGTACGTTGATGTGTACTCACCCTTGCTTTCACAAAACACCAGGTTGCCTTTGGTGCAATCTATGCTCAGGTAAAGAAGGCGTCGAGGCGGATCTCCAGGAGTTCCAGGACGTCGACGAGTTCGAGGATTAGGCTAGCGACCTCCCCCAGTTAGCTGTCTGTGGTGGGTTGTTTATGTTGGCTACATTTTGATTCTGTGTACTTTGATTTATATTATGTAAATGACTCTAGTCTGTAATATTATTACTTACTCTTTATTGTAATTCGAAGCATTGTGCTATGATGAGTCATTTATGTAATCGCTGTGTACGTGAATTTCTGATCCTGGCACGTACATGGTTCGCATTCGGTTTGCCTTCTGAAACCGAGTGTGACATAAGTGGTATCAAAGCCGTGCTGACTGTAGGACCGCTGACCTAGAGTAGCATTGGCCGTTTTAAGGACTTATTGATTATTACTTCATCTCATCCTTGATTCCGCTTCAAAATATTAGTCACCTCGACTAATTCTATGTTGTGCTCCTATATGCCCCCTTGCAAAAAAGTATTTTATTCTAGTATGGTCTATACTTCTCTCAATCTATTAGATCTGATCTCATCTTGTGCTTGCGACATCTTTGTAGATGCCCCCTGACCATAGCCTTTAGTCTTTTGGGACTCTTTCCTCATCCATTATTAAATTGCTACTATTTGACCATCTCTATTCCATTTTGTTATTGACATGCTTGTATCCTTGCCTTTTTAATACCCTTATCCCTTAATCTAAAGCACTTACCCTTGTACCCCTACTACCTATTTAAACATTTCAGTTTATATGTCCATGATCTTACTGTTTTTTGAGACCCTTACCTATTCTATTGATAAGTCACTATCTTTTTGGCAATTTGTACTTTCTTGGTCTTGGTATGCTCGTACCATTGGAATCTTGCATACTCTTATTTTTATATATGCTTACCTTTATGTCCCAATATCTGTTTGAAATATTTCAGTTAACATGCCCTTGACCACCCTTGTTTCCTAATGATCCATGAGTGATCATTTTATTTTGCACACCTGTAGTAATCTCGTTGTTTCCTTGTAACTCCACTCGGTAATGAATCTTTACTTCAACCCTTCTGTTGGAACCTTACCGATCTTAACCTTGATTGTTTTCTCCACTTTGTCATTTTGCGAGTCTTGTCTTAACTATATCCTTTGTTATGCTTTTTAATTATTATCATATGCACCCTTGACACCTCTATATCCTACATTGATGTTTGTCTCATACCTGCTCTTTAAAATCGCCCCTCTTCCGTCTCATACCTTCTTTCTCTTGGTCGTATAATCTTCTTTGGCTCGCGAGTTTGTAACCTCATCCTTTGTTGTGCTTTTGCTTCTTATTGCCTTTACCCTTCTCATCTCTCAATCTTACCTTGGCGATTACGCTATGTTCGTTATCTAAAACCTCCAATCTCCCACCTTAGTTCAAGCGTGGTCTCTTACTTATCTCACCCGTGGTTATATCCTATACTTTACCACTTGCAAGACTTATCTTATCTCTGTTCTTGATTATACCTAGATTCCTGGTTTTTTTATGCACATTTACCTCTTCCTTTATATCCTTGCCTATTATCACCTTTGACCCTTGACCTCTCTCCATATTTACCATGATGTATACCTATTTTTTTAGCCTCATTTATTCCATTTCAATCCGAGAGTGTTATTTTCCCTATCCCGCTCTATTTCATTTCCTTTCCCTTTGTCGCTTTGCAAGTCTTGTCTTACCTTAACTTCATCCTTTGTTGAGCTTTTGTTTGATATCGTCCTTACCCTTGTAATCTATAGATCTTGCCTTGATACTTATCTTAGGTCTGCTTGTTGAAATCCCCTCTTTTCTGTCTCAATTCGAGAGCTATGTTTTACTTATCTCACCCTTGGCTATATCCTCTTCTTTACCGCGTGTAGGCCTAGACTTAACTCCATTCTTTATTGTATTTGTACCACTTGCTCTTCTATGCCCTCATCTTTTCTCTTACACCCTTGTCCGTTATCGCCTTTGGCCCTTGCGATATTTATGTCTTCTACCTAAATGCTTACCTTAAACTTATCCTTTAAATCCTCCCCTTTTTCAACCCAGTTTGAGAGTTGCGAGTTACCTACCTCTCCCTTGATTTCTTTTCACTTCTTGTCGCCTTACAAATTTTGTTTCAGTTCCATCCTTTGCTATGTGTTTTATTTGCTATCACCATCTTCTTGTCATCCATCGATCTTGCCTTGATGCTCATCTTTATTCTAGCTCTTTAAAAATCTCCTCTCTTCCACCTCAATTTGAGAGTGGCAGTTTACCTATCTGGCCCATGGGCGTACCACCTCCTTTTCCATTTGCAGGTCTTGTCTTAACTCCATCCTTTGTGGTATTTATATTCTTGGTTCTTATGCATATTTACCTCATCTCCTACACCCTTGTCCGGTATCACCTTTGACCCTTGTAATATTCATACCCTTACCTTCATGCTTACTTTGAGCCTCCCCTTTAAAGCCTTCTCTTTTCCATCCTTGTTCGAGGATAATGTCTCACCTATTTCACCATTGACTGCTCCCCCTTCTTTGATGCCTTGCAAGTTTTGTCTGAAATACATCCTTGGTTGTGTTTGTCTGTTATCACCTTAACCCTTGTCATCCCTTGATCTTTACCATGATGCTTATCTTGCACCTGCATTTTAAAGCCTCCTCTCCCATTTCATTTCAAGAGTGATGTCTTACCTATCCCGCTCTTGTTCGTTCCCTTTTTCCTCTGTCATGTTGCAAGTCTTGCCCTAACTCTATCTTTCGATGCGTTTTTGCCTTTCACCTCCCTTACCTTTGCAATCTCTAGATCTTTCCATGATGTTATCTTATGCCCACCTTTTGAAATATCATCTTTTCCCCCTCGATTTGAGAATGGTGTTTTACCTATCCTGACCTTGGTTGCATTCTCTCCCTTGTCGATTACAATCATTGCTTTAGCTCCATCCTTTATTATGCTCATGCCCCTACCCTCCATGTCTTATTATTCCCCTTGCCTTTTGTTGGCCTTAGAGTAATTTCCCTTTTTAAGGAAAGACCACCATTTAATTAAGAGGAATGTATAGCAACGAGATGTTTGTTGTTGTGTGCTCATGATGTTTGCCCTTCTGCTATGACTGATTTGCTTCTTTGGAATGAGTGTTAATGTGTTGTGGCCCTTGGTCCACAATGGAATCTGTTTACTAGGTGAGTGCCATAGAGTTAAGTAGTTGGGTTCTCCCCCTGCTCTCTCTAATCTGTCTATACTTACCTTTTCTCGCTATTCTTATCTCTTGCACCTGTCCATTTGGCAACCTCCAACTCCTCCAAATCAGTCAAGATCAGAGTCGGCAGCATCTTCACCAAGTGCATATCAACGCTCCTGTTAAGGGGGTTAGCCGCTAACCCCAATGAAGACAATGCGATCAACATCAACCAACAAGATCAGAGTGGCACAGCGAAAGCGTGTGTGGGTCCTAACCCACAGGTCTAGGAGATCCTCAAGAATTGCATCAATCGGTCTCAAGCATCTGATGGTCAAAGCAACCAATCCACAAGTCAAGCCGGTGGAGTCAAAGTTGAGTTAGAAAAAGCTATGAAAGAATAATGAACCAATCTCATTTTCTTGCTAGCCTCTTCTTGAATCTCGAGGACGAGATTCTGTTAAGGGGGTTAGGTTTGTAACACCCTGAATTTGGGGGTATAAAATTTCTTTTCTAATATCCACCAAATTCAGGTGTTACTCTCTCAGTTCTTCGCTTTCCTTTCTCTTTTTCCTAAAAATGGAGAATTATTTTGTTTTATAATAGCGTAAACCTAGTGGAATGAACCCTAGAGGCACTTTGGTTGTTGCATTCATGCCGTTGCATGGTGTTTCTAAGTGCAAAATGTGTTTGAAACATGTTAACATATCTTATAGAAGCGCTCGGTAAATTTTCATATTTTTCGGAATATTTTTCTATTTTCCGCAAACCAAAATCTATTTATTTGAGGACCTTAAAATGTTTTTAGAAATTCTAACTATGTTTTTTGAGTTCATTAGGTGCCAAAACATTTATAGGAATTTTTCTAGAATTTTTGAAAGCATATATAATATTTTGAGCACAAAATATGGATTTCTAGGCTTTTTCGAATTTTAAAAATAGTAAAATCCGAATTTTAACCGAATTTTTATCTCGTCCAAACCCTAGGTATATATACATGTCCGGCTTCATCTCGTCGAGACCGTTCCAGAACACGAAACATTTTCTCCAAATCTAATCCCTAGCTCCCGGTATTGCTCGCCGAAGTTCGAGGCGGTTCCAACTCCGGCGACAACTCCGGCGAGCAATTACTCCCAATCCGTGCATCGTCTGCCGAATCCGAGGGTACCGCTGCGTTCGTCTCGTCGAGGGCTTCGTCGCAGCGCGTTCGGTTCGTCGATTGGATCCCCGAATCTCCGGCAATCGACGGATTTCCTCTCGGCTCCGGCGAGGGTCTTCTTCCCCGTTGAGAAACCTCCATTGTTGCACCTAGGGTTTCTTCGTTTCTTTGTTTTCCCGTCCGTGCAGAGCCTCTCCCACTCTCCCCTCACCTTCCCCGGCGGCGGCACCCCTCCCCCCTCCGTTTCCCCTCCCCGGCGGCGCCCCTTTCCCCCTCCCCGGCGGTGGCGGCGGTGGCCGGCGACGGCGCCCGTGCTCCAACGCCCCGCACGCGCGCCCCTCCCCGGCAGCGAGGGCCACGCCCCTCGTGCCCCGTGCGGCCGCGCCCGCCCCCGACCAGCCCGGCCCGACCTCCCCTGCGCAGCCCCCTCCTCTTCCCCTCCTCTCTCTTCCATGGATGGGAGGAAGAAGATGAGAGGAAGAAGACGATGGCAGTCTCGTAAATTTAGTCCGCGCGAATTACAGTATGGTTTAAAACATTCATAACTTTTGTGTTTTAAACCCGATTCGATCCATTCAAGTTGTGTTAGATTCGTATTAAAATTATCTTAATTTAGAAATATTTATCCCAATTTTTGCACATTTTATTTAATTTAGTTAAACGTTTGTTTAATCAGTGGCTACTAGAACGACGTTTCAATTTAAAAACCTAATTTAGGAATTCTATTTGCGCATTTATAATTAGTCACCAATATGATTAACCTTAACTGAAATGTTATTTATTAATAACTATTTAGTTTAATCACGTTGTTTAATTATTAGTTTCGCATGTCGGTCCGCGTGTGCCGCGGTGCTGTTTCGCGCACATCGTCGCGTGTCGTTCACGAGTGTTGCGCGTGTTGTTCGCACGCGTTGTCGTGTGCCGTTCGCGTGTGTCGCGCGCCTTGCCGCGTGTCGTTTGTGTCCGCGCGTTGCGCACATCGTGTTTGCACGTCGTGCGTCGTTAATTCATCTCGCTTAGAATCGCTCATATTCATTAAGTTACTTGCTTAACTGTCAACTATTAAAATAGTAAGTTAGTCAAAACTAAGTAGTAGTATTAATTTACATTTGATTAATATTAATTAATATAGAAATGTCGGATTAAATATTCTAATTAATATTTGCTCAGTGTAAACACGCTAACCCCTCGATCGTAGCTTCGACTATCGTGGTTCTTTTCCTTGCGTAACCGTAGAGGCGCTCTCTATTTTATATTGCTCGCTTTTATAACATTTTATCTTGTATGGTGTAATGTTCTTATGCACATGTATATGTTTGTTTGCTTGTGCATGTTCGTCTTCGCTTCGCGTTGCGATTAGATCGCGATTCGCTTCTGAGCTTCGAGGAATCGACGATCAAGCATGGCGACCAAGTGATCGAACTCTTCGAGTTCTACGAGATCGAAGACCCTGAGCATCTGTTTGGTGAAGGCAAGTGTCCTCTGACCTATTATGTCCCATTTACTTTATAATTCATCAACCCGCATACCATGATCAACCTAAGGATTGACTAGCTTTGTATTTACCTTGTCCTTGATTACCTTTTGGGTTACTATGGTTAGCTTCATGCTATTGCTTTACTTTAATCAATGAACATGATGTGAACACTTATGATACGATGTTGTCTCTATGATTATGATGTTGGACTGGTGATACTTTAGGGGGCTCGAGCGGTTTCTCGAGTGCCTCTCCGTAAGGACCTATTCGTTGGATGACCGCCCGGGAAAACAGTGCAACCATGAGGGTGGAATGGGATGCCCTTAGCTGAATAATTAGAGGAACTGGGTGTAGTTCGCTTCACCGTCGTGCCGTTAATGGGGCTCGGTGTATGCGGCTCGCTCTGCCAAGGTTGGTGTGCCCCTTGGGGAGGAGTGCGGTGCATTTAGGAAACCTAACGGGCGGCTACAGCCTCAGGGAATCTTTGTAAAGGCTTCGTAGTGAATCCCTGGCCATTCACCTTGGGAGTGAATAAGGGTCTTGCAAGCCCGGGCTAGAGAGGGAATCACGACTTGTCGGTAAAGTGCGCAACCTCTGCAGAGTGTTATGAAACTGATATATCAGCCGTGCTCGCGGTTATGAGCGGCCAAGGGAGCTCCATTGATTAGAGACACATTGATTAGTGGTACTTGATCAGAGATAGTTGGATTACAGGTGGTGACGAGGATGATGTTTATGACTATGGTAATGGTAAGTTGTATTCTTTCCGTTTGGAAAGGGTACTTTGGGTTAATAACTTGGGTTAATGCTAAAACCTGGCTTTCTACTAGTAATAATAACCTGACCAACTAAAAGCAACTGCTTGACTTAACCCCACATAAAGCTAGTCCACTACAGCCAAACGGGACATTTGCTGAGTACGTTGATGTGTACTCACCCTTGCTTTCACAAAACACCAGGTTGCCTTTGGTGCAATCTATGCTCAGGTAAAGAAGGCGTCGAGGCGGATCTCCAGGAGTTCCAGGACGTCAACGAGTTCGAGGATTAGGCTAGCAACCTCCCCCAGTCAGCTGCCTGTGGTGGGTTGTTTATGTTGGCTACGTTTCGATTCTGTGTACTTTGATTTATATTATGTAAATGACTCTAGTCTGTAATATTATTACTTACTCTTTATTGTAATTCGAAGCATTGTGCTATGATGAGTCATTTATGTAATCGCTGTGTACGTGAATTTCTGATCCTGGCACGTACATGGTTCGCATTCGGTTTGCCTTCTGAAACCGGGTGTGACAATAAGACCCGCTTTTGCATGTTGAGGAATGAACTAAATATTCTTGATCTCAGAAATTTTATGTAAAATGTCATGGTGTTGTCAAGCCTGCATTGCATGTTTAAATTCCTTGTATTGCATCTAGGGCTTGTCTAACCTAGTTAAGATAACCGCCAACAAAGCGAGTGAAAAAGCTTAACTCGGGTCAAACTTGACAAGTCTTAGTTTTAAGCTTTTAGCACTTAAATTCTTACTTTTTATGCAATTATTGGTTCTTGAAATATGCATGAGGTACTGCACTTAGGGGGAGTATTCAACACTCAAATCACTCATGAAAACCCCTAGTGCAAGCCAAAATGCAAATTTCACCATTTGCCTATTTTTTCTAAAAATTATCTAGCCTATGGCAAAATATTTTGAAAAGTATATGAGGGTGCCAATACCTGTCCCAACAAGTGTTATTTTGTGTGATTATAAGTTGGGATTTGGTTTGGTTGGGAGTTAGATAGAAAAATTCAAAATTTTCCAAACTCTCCTCTGTCTGGGCTCACCGGACAGTCCGGTGTGCACCGGACACTGCACTGTGCAATGTCCGGTGCACCGGCAGCCGCGCGCTAAATCCATTTTCCTGTGCGCTGTCCGGTGGTTCACCGGACAGCTACTGTGCGCTGTCCGGTGTGCACCGGACAGGCACTGTAGACTGTCCGGTGCGCCCATATCGCGTTTTAAAAAAAAGGTCTCTAGCCCGCATCCGAGCCAGAGGCTCATTCTCTTCCACCAGTGCACTGTCTCTGGCGATTCCCAGCACCCGCCGGCGACCTCCCCTCTCCGGCGACCACCGTGCTCCGGCGTTCGTGTGCCTGGGCTCGTCCTCATCCCTCCTCGGTGAGCAATCTCTTTCCTCCCCTCTGCTTCTCTCTCTCTCTGTTTCTCAGACAGTGCCACCTCCTTGTGTGTCAATCCAAATCTTGTGAATTCCTGTGAAATCTAGTGAAACCATGTTGTGGAATGTGCTCCCCTGTATTCCTTGAACTCTCCTGCAGGTTCTTAGCTCCTTCGGGAGGGTTTTCAAACCTCAAATAGTCGTTTCACCGAAAACCTAATTCCTCGCACGCCTCGTGCTCGGTGAAATGCCCAAACCAGCCAAAAATGCTCCAATTGAACCCAAATTTTTCAGGCACTTTCACAACACTTCTAGCAACATCCTTGCCAAATTTCACGCCAATCCGAGATTCCAGGCTTAAATTTCACCAAATTTCCCGTTCTGAGCGATCGTTTCCGAGCCGAGTGCCCAAATCCCTTTTTCTTCGCCTAAATTCAAACCAAGCACACACTTCACTCATATTCACCTATATAAACCTATTCGTGAAGTATCAGCTCAATTCCATATCGTTTCGTGCCTCAATTCGAATTCCAAACCTCCTATGACACTATTTATCCTTCAAACGTCGTTTTCACGTCGTTTGACTCCTCGATCGTCTCGTCTCGTGTTTTCTGTGCCATATCTCTCTGTGTATGTATTTATTCACATTTCATATACTTATGACTATGTGACTAATACGTGCTCACCTCTTCTGTCATTTCAGTGACCTTGATTGCCCGTGTGCCGTCTCCCGTCCTGCCTGGATCGTCACCTCTCGTGTGAGCTTTCCAGGTAGTCATCTCATTCTTTGCTAAATCTATCGGTCATTTTTGCTCTGTGCTTAGTCTCTCTCTCTCATTTGCAGACATTAGTTCAGGATGCCACGCATGAAGAATGTGTCGGCGCCAGGGGGAGGCGATGATGAGGATCCTCGTCGCCCCTTCAGGCAGGTCAAGGGCAAGACTGTTTACTTGGAGCAGCAGGAAGGCCGCAAGAAGCGGCGTACGGACAGAGCCGCCCGTGCAGCGGCAGCAACTGCAGCAGCCGCTGTGCAGGCCGAGCTTGGAGATCAGCCGCAGACTCCATCCGATCAGATTGCATTCCGTGTTCGTCGTCTCACCTCCCGGCCTCGCTCCTCCACTCACACCTCCGCTTCCACTCCGCCACCCACTCTGCCTGCTCCCGTCACTCCTACTGCCCCATCCACCTCCACAGTCATACCCACTACCTCCACTACGCCAGCTTCCACTGCTCCCCCTGCTCCCGCTCCCGCTTCAGCTCCTCCTGTCCCTCCACCTCGATTCCGGGAACGTGATGAGACTGAGGTTCGTCCTCTGGTTTCGGATCCTCGACTGTTTGACCTTCAGCGTGCTACTGCGGCACGGGTACGTAGGTTCAGATATGTACCCGTGGAGTCTTGGCTACCAGCTCAGAGAGACCCTGCAGCAGGTGATCTTTTCAGCACACGTATTCAGGAGTCGTTTTTCAGAGCTCAGATGTCTGCTCAGATAGCTCTCCGAGTGCACCGGCTTTTGGATCTTCCAGCCTTTCTGCTTGCAGCCGGTGCTGACTCTGAGGCGCATCTCACCTATCTGCCTGGCCTTCAGACCCTTCTGACTATCAGCGGGAGGTATGTTGAGGAGTGGGTCCGAGTCTTTTACGCCTCTGTTTGGATAGACCCGGATCATCACTGGATGAGGTTTCGCTTTGAGCGTGAGGATGTCACAATTACTGCCAGTCAGATCCGCCAGCTATTTGGATTCCCCGAGTCGACGACTCGCCTTCACAGTCTCTGCTACGGCACTTCTGACCCTCCTCGTCGCCCTCACGGCGGTGTGGCTCCGGGTACAGCTCACGTCGCGGCTCTGTTCCGCCCGCCCTTTTCAGATGGGTCGCGACGTTCACCGGCAGATTTTACTACAGCAGCAAAGTACTTATATGAGCTCATCAGACGGACTCTTCTGCCGAGGATGGGATACAGGGAGGCTACCACTCATATTCAGCTTTGGCTCCTTGGTGCCCTGGTCTCCCACTCTGAGTTTGACGTTGTGGACTTCCTGATTTGTGAGATCGAGGACACCGTTCTGGATGGGATTCGTGCTCGTCGGCAGTTGCCTTATGCTCACTACTTGTGCCACATCTTTGCGCAGCTGATTCAGCCCCCTCGATTTCAGAGCACCCTTGAGGCCTCACGCCTTGTTTTTGGATCCTACCGTCCTGCGCCTGAGATTCCGGTGCCAGCTTCTACTTCTGTGTTTGACTCTCAGGCCGAGGATGCAGCTCTTCGACAGTTTGACACTCAGGGTACAGCAGATGATGATGATGATGATGATGATTTTGGGGTTCCTCCTCCGCCTCCGCCTCCTATGCCTCCACGCTCACATGATCATGAGGCTGGGAGTTCTAGTGCTGCCCCTGCTCCTCCTCAGACTATGGACCCTGCTCTTGCTTCGATTCTGGCCAACCTGGCGGCCGAGCAGGCCCGGTTATCCGAGAGGATGCTCTCGATGTTTCAGAACATGCAGGACAGGCAGGATGCCCTTCAGCAGCAGCTCCTTCAGGATCGGGCTGAGACTAGGGCATTCATGGCTCTTATGCTTCAGCATTCTAGTATCTCAGTACCTCCGGTTCAGTCTGCTCCACCTCCTCCGCTTCACGCTCCAGTGGTGCCATCGATTTTGTCAGGACCCCCTGTTGGTACCTCTCCGCTCTGGCCGGTCACTTTGGCGTTCACCTCTCCGGTTCTCAGCTCTGTCTGCCCGCAGCCGCCAGTGCCACCAGCATCTGCTGTTACCACTACCGCTGTGGCAGTATCTGTGACCGCTTCTGCTCCGGTAGCTCCTGCAGCGCGGCCTCAGTCCGAGTCAGTACCAGCTCCAGCTTCTACCGCAGATCCTGGATCCGAGACTGACTCTGACCCTCCGCCGGCGTTCGCTCTGCTGCCTCGACCACGACCGGATGCGCCCCCGCCGCCTCCTCCTGCTTCAGATGTTTAGGTTCAGGTCCCTTTTGGTGTTTGATGCCAAAGGGGGAGAGATATGAGTTGTGAGAGCTAGGGGGAGTTAGAGAGTTAGTAGAGAGTCATTTTGTTGTAATATATGTGCTTGCTACTCTCTGTACTAGCTTGATGTTTTTGGCTCACAAACTCGACATATACTCTCGTTGCTTATGATTGACTGTGTGTATTATGTTTTCACCTTATATTTTATCACCAGTCTTCTAGTTCTTGTTTCATTGATTTAACTTCACTTTTATATGAACAAGAATCTTATGATGTGTATGCGCTCACTCTTATTATTATGGTACACGTTCCCTCTGTCAAAGATTACTGAGTATAACTAACCATTCTTTCTATTTGACAGAAACTTCAAAACAAACTACTCTCATAAAACTTGTAGGGTTGTCATCAATCACCAAAAAGGGGGAGATTGAAAGCATCTAGGCCCCTGGTTGGTTTTAGTGATTAATGACAACGTAATATTATATGTGACTAACGTGTGTTTTTGTAGAGACAAATGGTAAGTTAGGTCGCATGACAGGTAGAAGTACTACAACGGTGAAAACAATCCCGGAGATAAGAACTCAAAGCGACGGCTAAAACGACGAAACAAAAGGTGAAGGTCTACGGAGTCCGAGTGTCAAGGAGATGTGGACACTCGCGATTTAGTTAGGTCTTTTATTCTCTTTTAGCCGTACTATAAAGAGGGGTTGTCGATGAGTAGTTTGACCAAGAGAGTTCTAGTGTAGTGTTGGTGCACAATCACACTCATATACAGTGCTAGGTGTCACTCTAGAACTCACACACAAGTTAGAGCGAAAACCGATTTGAAAATCAGCTGAAAAACAAGAGTTAGTGTTTCTAGCCTTGGGGCACCGGACTGTCCGGTGTGCACCGGACTGTCCGGTGCACCCTCTGCCAGGTGGGGCCAGGCTGGTCCGTGGCAGAGGATTTCCCTCCGCAGAAACCCGAGAGCGCAGCTTTCAGAGTTGAATTTTAGTGGCACACCGGACACCACACCGGACTGTCCGGTGTGCACCGGACAGTGGACTGTTCACTGTCCGGTGCGCCATGAGTCCAACGGCTCCCTGTCAGAACTAGCCATTGGAAACGACCGTTGGCGCACCGGTGGCGCACCGGACTGTCCGGTGCGCCATCGCGCAGTGAAATGCCTGTAACGGCTAGTTGGTGGGTGAGGGCTATTTATACCCCCTCCACCCACCATATTCAAGGTCTTGCACTCCACATTTATTCTAGCACATTGCTAGAGCATTGCAAGCACCACAAGTCTAGTGAGGAGATTAGAGAATCATAATCCGCGTTTGTCCCTCATTAGCGCTAGCGAGAGCCACCTAGAGCACACACCACTTGCATTAGACTTCTCTTGGTCAAGCGAAAGTCTACGGCTTGTTACTCTTGGTGATCGGCATCACCTAGACGGCTTGGTGGCATTGGGAGCTCGGTGATCACCGTGAAGATCTTGTTGGTGACCCGACTCAAGTTTGTAAGCGGTCTCGAGGGATCCACCGCGCCGGAGTGGCAAAGGATCATCTCGTAGTGAGCACTTGGTTCTTGCGAGGACCAAGGGGGAGCGATACCCTTGCGCGGGTGCTCCAACGAGGACTAGTGGAGAGTGCCGACTCTTCGATACCTCGGGAAAAATTGGAGGAGTCTTCTAAACTTGGCTTTACATTCCACACTTAATTCAAGCACTTTACATTGTGTATTTGTTTAAGTATTGTCTTAGCTTTGTTACATTTCTAGTATTATATTCTTAGTGCTAGTTGTTGGGGTGAAGTTGGGCTCTTGCTTAGGTTTTAATTAGTGTTGATTTTTAGAAAAGCCCAATTCACCCCCCCCTCTTGGGCATCGTGATCCTTTCAAGAGCCAATAAGAGTATTTTGACAAAACAAAAGCTCTATTCTATAATTTTCAAAATTCTCAAGTGGTAGCTGATCCATTTATTGCTTTGGCCTTTATTTTCTCCCCCTTTGGCATCAAGCACCAAAACAGGATCAATCTTGGCCCTAGAACCCCATTGCCCCACCAAAATCTTCAAACAAGAATACAAAGGCAATAGGAGTACATGAGATGAACTTGGAATAAGTTACCCTCTCATCGGAGTGCAGTGGAAGTCTTTCATGGTCCAAGTCCACCTTTTCCCTTTCAAACCTCCTTTGAGACTAAATCAAGCAAACTCAAGCACACGGTTAGTCTCAAAGGGTCAAGTTGTAACACAACTCCCCCTAAATATGTGCATCACTTGCAAAAGGACTTGTGAGGTCCGGGGAGTGATTGTACAACTTGAGCACCACAAGTAAGCAACAAAATGCATAACGAACATGATCAAGGCATAAACACATGTATGATATGAATCAATCCAAGTTCCGCGAATCTAAGACATTTAGCTCACTACGCAGCCTGCAAAAGGTCTTCTCATCTAAAGGCTTGGTAAAGATATCGGCTAGCTGGTTCTCGGTGCTAACATAAAACACTTTGATATCTCCCTTTTGCTGGTGGTCTCTCAAAAAGTGATGCCGGATGTCAATGTGCTTTGTGCGGCTGTCCTCAACAGGATTTTCCGCTATTCGGATAGCACTCTCATTATCACATAGGAGTGGGACTTTGCTCAGATTGTAGCCAAAGTCCCGGAGGGTTTGCCTCATCCAAAGTAGTTGCGCGCAACACTGTCCTTCGGCAACATACTCGGCCTCAGCGGTGGATAGGGCAACGGAAGTTTGTTTCTTAGAGTTCCACGACACCAGGGACCTTCCTAAGAATTGGCACGTCCCCGATGTACTCTTCCTATCGACCTTACATCCAGCATAGTCGGAGTCTGAATATCCAATTAAGTCAAAGTTAGACCCCTTTGGATACCAGATCCCGAAGCAAGGCATAGCGACTAAATATCTAAGAATTCGCTTTACGGCCACCAAGTGACACTCCCTTGGATCGGATTTGAAATCTAGCACACATGCATACGCAAAGCATAATATCCGGTCTACTAGCACATAAATAAAGCAAAGAACCTATCATTGACCGGTATGCCTTTTGATCAACGGACTTACCTCCTTTGTTGAGGTCGGTGTGTCCGTCGGTTCCCATCGGTGTCTTTGCGGGCTTGGCGTCCTTCATCCCAAACCGCTTTAGCAAGTCTTGCGTGTACTTCGTTTGGGAGATGAAGGTGCCGTCCTTGAGTTGCTTCACTTGGAACCCAAGGAAGTAGTTCAACTCGCCCATCATCGACATCTCGAATTTCTGCGTCATCACCCTGCTAAACTCTTCAAAAGACTTTTGATTAGTAGAACCAAATATTATGTCATCGACATAAATTTGGCACACAAAAAGATCACCATCGCAAGTCTTAGTGAAAAGAGTTGGATTGGCTTTCCCAACCTTGAAAGCATTAGCAATTAAAAAGTCTCTAAGGCATTCATACCATGCTCTTGGGGCTTGCTTAAGTCCATAGAGCGCCTTAGAGAGCATAGACATGTGGTCGGGGTACCGTTCATCCTCGAAGCCAGGGGGTTGCTCCACGTACACCTCCTCCTTGATCGGTCCGTTGAGGAAAGCGCTCTTCACATCCATTTGGAACAACCTGAAAGAATGGTGAGAGGCATATGCTAGCAAAATACGAATTGATTCTAGCCTAGCCACAGGAGCGAAAGTCTCCTCAAAGTCCAAACCTGCGACTTGGGCATAACCTTTTGCCACAAGTCGAGCCTTGTTCCTCGTCACCACCCCGTGCTCGTCCTGTTTGTTGCGGAACACCCACTTGGTTCCCACAACGTTTTGCTTGGGACGAGACACCAGTGTCCAAACTTCATTCCTCTTGAAATTATTGAGCTCTTCCTGCTTGGGACGAGTAGTTACTCCCTTGCTAATATCACCCAAAATTTGGTCGACGGGATGATTCCTTTGAATCGTCGCTCGAACTTGGGTTGGAGGTGCCTGAGGTGCTTGTTCCTCTTCAACTTGGACATCCTATCCTCCCCCTTGATCACGCGCCTCCACTTGAGGTACCTGTTCGTCATCTTGGGTTGGGGGAATCACCATCGTTGAGGAAGAAGGTTGATCTTGCTCTTTTTGTTTCTGAGGCCGCACATCTCCAATCGCCATGGTGCGTATCGTAGCCGTTGGAACGTCTTCTTCATCTACATCATCAAGATCAACAACTTGCTCTCTTGGAGAGCCATTAGTCTCATCAAATACAACGTCGCTAGAGACTTCAACCAAACCCGATGATTTGTTGAAGACTCTATACGCCTTTGTATTTGAGTCATAACCTAATAAAAACCCTTCTACAGCTTTGGGAGCAAATTTAGAAGTTCTACCTTTCTTCACAAGAATATAACACTTGCTCCCCAATACACGAAAATAAGACACATTGGGTTTGTTACCAGTTAGCAGCTCATATGAAGTCTTCTTGAGGAGGCGGTGAAGGTAGACCCGGTTGATGGCGTGGCAAGCCGTGTTCACGGCTTCCGACCAAAACCGCTCGGGGGTCTTGAACTCTCCAAGCATCGTCCTAGCCATATCGATGAGCGTCCTGTTCTTCCTCTCTACCACACCATTTTGCTGTGGTGTGTAGGGAGCGGAGAACTCGTGCTTGATCCCCTCCTCCTCAAGAAACTCCTCCACTTGAAGATTCTTGAACTCAGACCCGTTGTTGCTCCTTATCTTCTTCACCTTGAGCTCAAACTCATTTTGAGCTCTCCTGAGGAAGCGCTTGAGGGTCCCTTGGGTTTCAGATTTATCCTGCAAAAAGAATACCCAAGTGAAGCGGGAAAAATCATCAACTATAACAAGACCATACTTACTTCCTCCTATGCTTAGATAGGCGACGGATCCGAAGAGGTCCATATGAAGCATTTCCAAAGGTCTTGACGTGGTCATCACATTTTTGGTGTGATGAGAGCTTCCCACTTGTTTGCCTGCTTGACAAGCTGCACAAGGTCTATCTTTTTCGAAATGCACATTAGTTAGACCTATCATGTGTTCTCCCTTTAGAAGCTTTTGGAGGTTCTTCATCCCCACATGTGCTAAGCGGCGATGCCACAGCCAGCCCATGCAAGTCTTAGCAATTAAGCATGCATCTAGACCGGCCTCTTCTTTAGCAAAATCAACCAAATAAAGTTTGCCATCTAGTACACCCTTAAAAGCTAGTGAACCATCACACCTTCTAAAGACAGACACATCTACATTTGTGAATAGACAATTACATCCCATATTGCATAATTGACTAACAGATAACAAATTATATCCAAGACTCTCAACTAAAAACACATTAGATATAGAGTGCTCGGATGAAATAGCAATTTTACCTAACCCTTTTACCTTGCCTTGGTTCCCATCACCGAATATTATTGAATCTTGGGAATCCTTGTTTTTGACGTAGGAGGTGAACATCTTCTTCTCCCCCGTCATATGGTTTGTGCATCCGCTGTCGATAATCCAGCTTGAACCCCCGGATGCATAAACCTGCAAGGCAAATTTAGGCTTGGGTCTTAGGTACCCAACTCTTGTTGGGTCCTACAAGGTTAGTAACAATTGTCTTAGGGACCCAAATGCAAGTTTTATCTCCCTTGCATCTTGCCCCTAACTTCCTAGCAATCACCTTCTTATTCTTTCTACAAATGGCAAATGAAGCATTGCAAGCATGATATATTGTAGAAGGTTCATTAACTTTCCTAGGAACATTAACAACATTTCTCCTAGGCATATGATGAACAACATTTCTCCTAGACATATTTCTACCATGCATATAGGAAGAACTAGAAGCAAACATGGCATGAGAATCAAAAGCATCATAGGCATTGCAACTCCTATAAGCATTTCTAGACTGTCTCCTATCATGGTACATAAAAGCATGGTTCTTTTTAGCACTACTAGCCATAGGGGCCTTCCCTTTCTCCTTGGCGGAGATGGGAGCCTTATGGCTTGTCAAGTTCTTGGCTTCCCTCTTGAAGCCAAGTCCATCCTTAATTGAGGGGTGTCTACCAATCGTGTAGGCATCCATTGCAAATTTTAGCTTATCGAATTCACTTTTGCTAGTCTTAAGTTGGGCATTAAGACTAGCCAATTCATCATTTAATTTGGAAATTGAAACTAGGTGTTCACTACAAGCATCAATGTCAAAATCTTTACACCTATTGCAAATCATAACATGTTCTACACAAGAGTTAGATTTACTTGCTACTTCTAGTTTAGCATTTAAATTATCATTTATGCTCCTTAAGCTAGAAATTGTCTCATGGCAAGAAGATAGTTCACAAGAAAGCATTTCATTTCTTTTAACTTCTAAAGCTTGAGATTTTTGTGCCTCTACAAATTTGTCATGTTCTTCATACAACAAATCCTCTTGCTTTTCTAATAATCTATTTTTATCATTCAAAGCATCAATCAATTCATTGATTTTATCAATTTTATTTCTATCTAATCCTTTAAATAAACTAGAATAATCTATTTCATCGTCATCACTAGACTCATCCTCACTTGAAGAAGCATAAGTGGTATTGTCTCGAGTAA
This sequence comes from Zea mays, assembly GCF_902167145.1. Classification (NCBI taxonomy): domain Eukaryota; kingdom Viridiplantae; phylum Streptophyta; class Magnoliopsida; order Poales; family Poaceae; genus Zea; species Zea mays. Next base: position 131,813,500 of record NC_050104.1, read on the forward strand.
ATACCTTCTTCTCCTTTGCCATGAGGCATGTGTGACGCTCGTTGGGGAAGAGGGATGACTTGTTGAAGGCGGTGGCGGCAAGTCCTTCATTGTCGGAGTTAGATGACGAACAATCCGAGTCCCACTCCTTGCCAAGGTGTGCCTCGCCCTTAGCCTTCTTGTATGCCTTCTTCTCCCTCTTGTTCCCTTGTTCCTGGTCACTATTATCGGGACAGTTAGCGATAAAATGACCAATCTTACCACATTTTAAGCATGAGTGCTTCCCCTTTGTCTTGGTCTTGCTTGGCTGCCCCTTGCGACCCTTTAGCGCCGTCTTGAAGCGCTTGATGATGAGGGCCATCTCTTCATCATTGAGCCCTGCCGCCTCAACTTGCGCCACCTTGCTAGGTAGCGCCTCCTTGCTCCTCGTTGCCTTGAGAGCAACGGGTTGAGGCTCATTGATTGGACCATTCAACGCGTCGTCCACGTATCTTGCCTCCTTGATCATCATTCGCCTGCTTACGAACTTTCCAAGAACTTCTTCGGGCGACATCTTGGTGTATCTAGGATTTTCACGAATATTGTTTACTAGATGTGGATCAAGTACAGTAAAGGACCTTAGCATTAGACGAACGACGTCGTGGTCCGTCCATCGCGTGCTTCCGTAGCTCCTTATTTTATTGATGAGGGTCTTGAGCCGGTTGTATGTTTGGGTTGGCTCCTCGCCCCTTATCATCGCGAATCTTCCAAGCTCGCCCTCCACCAACTCCATCTTGGTGAGCAAGGTGACGTCGTTCCCCTCATGAGAGATCTTGAGGGTGTCCCAGATCTGCTTGGCATTGTCCAAGCCGCTCACCTTATGGTACTCGTCCCTGCATAAGGAGGCTAACAACACAGTAGTATCTTGTGCATTTTTATGAATCTATTCATTAATAAATATAGGACTATCCGAGCTATCAAATTTCATTCCATTCTCAACAATCTCCCATATGCTTGGATGGAGAGAGAACAAGTGACTACGCATTTTGTGACTCCAAAATCCGTAGTCCTCCCCATCAAAGTGTGGAGGTTTGCCAAGAGGGATGGAAAGCAAATGAGCATTTGAACTCTAAGGAATACGAGAGTAATCGAAAGAAAAATTCGAATTAACCATCTTTCTTTTCTCGTAGTCGTTGTCGTCGTCCTTGTGGGAAGAAGTGGACTCGTCGCTGTCGTCGTAGTAGACGATCTCCTTGATGCGTCTCGTCTTCTTCTTCTTCCCATCTTTGCGTTTGTAGCCCGAGCCCGAGTCGGTAGGCTTGTCATCCTTCGGCTCGTTGACGAAGGACTCCTTCTCCTTATCGTTGATCACAATTCCCTTCCCCTTAGGATCCATCTCTTCGGGCGATTAGTCCCTTCGTGAAGAGAACGGCTCCGATACCAATTGAGAGCACCTAGAGGGGGGGTGAATAGGTGATCCTGTAAAACTTGAAAACTTAATGCCACAAAACTTGGTTAGGCATTAGCACAATAATGCCAAGTGGCTAGAGAGGAGTCTCAACAAAACACAATAACCACAAGAGATCAATCACAGAGATGGCACAGTGGTTTATCCCGTGGTTCGGCCAAGACCAACGCTTGCCTACTCCACGTTGTGGCGTCCCAATGGACGAGGGTTGCAATCAACCCCTCTCAAGCGGTCCAAAGACCCACTTGAATACCACGGTGTTTTGCTTGCTTTTCTATATCCCTTTCGCGAGGAATCTCCACACTTTGGAGTCTCTCGCCCTTACACTTGAAGTTCACAAAGAAGCACGGAGTAAGGGAGGGATGAGCAACGCACACAAGACACAAAATTAGAATGTCAACACGCACACAAGTCGCAACAAGAGCTCGCAACACAACCCGACGAGTTCACAACTCAACTAGAGCTCTAGATGCTATCACGAAGAAACAAATGCGTGGAATCGAAGTCTTGGTGCTTAGGAATGCTTTGAGTATGCTTGGTATCATCCTCCATGCGCCTAGGGGTCCCTTTTATAGCCCCAAGGCAGCTAGGAGCCGTTGAGAGCATTCCAGGAAGGTAGATCTTGTCTTCTGTCGCCTGGCGCACCGGACAGTCCGGTGCACCACCGGACACTGTCCGGTGCGGATTTCTTTCCTTTTATGGCGCAGTCGACCGTTGAAGATCCAGAGCCGTTGGCGCACCGGACACTGTCTGGTGCACACCGGACAGTTCGGTGCCCCAATGTGACCGTTGGCTCGGCCATGCATCACGCGCGGAATCCTCGGTCGACCGTTGCCCCGGCTGACCGTTGGCTCACCGGACAGTCCGGTGCACACCGGACAGTCCGGTGAATTATAGCCGTACGTCGTTAATTCCTTCCCGAGAGCGACGACTTCGCCTGTGAACGACTCACCGGACAGTCCGGTGCACCACCGGACAGTCCGGTGATTTATAGCCGTACACCGCCGTCGAACTCCCGAGAGCAGCAAGTTCGCCAGAGCCAGCCTAGCGCACCGGACACAGTCCGGTGCACCCAGACTGAGCAGACTTTGGCTGAACAAAGCCATCTCTTTTCCAATTCGATTTTTCCTGTTTCCAGCACTTAGACACAATACATTAGTCCATAAAACAATGTACTAAGTCTAGAAACATACCTTTTGACTTGATTTGCACTTTGTCCACCACTTTGCATAGATTAACACAAAAACACTTGTGTTGGCACTCAATCACCAAAATACTTAGAAATGGCCCAAGGGCACATTTCCCTTTCAATCTCCCCCTTTGTGGTGATTTATGCCAACACAACATAAAGCAACTAGAACAAGTGCAATATCAATGCAAATGAAAACTCAAAGTTGTTTTGATTCAAATTTGGCATATATGGATCACTCTTTGCCACCACTTGGTTTGTTTTTGCAAATCAAAACCAATTTCCTATCTCTAAGTCAAATTCACTTGTAGAGACATAAAGAGAGGTATTCCAAAAGAAATTGATCAAGGATTTCAAAAACTCCCCCTTTTTCCCATAATCAACACTTCTCCCCACAAGAGGCCAACTTTTGACAAAAAGAGCCAATAAGAGTATTTTGACAAAACAAAAGCTCTATTCTATAATTTTCAAAATTCTCAAGTGGTAGCTGATCCATTTATTGCTTTGGCCTTTATTTTCTCCCCCTTTGGCATCAAGCACCAAAACAGATCAATCTTGGCCCTAGAACCCCATTGCCCCACCAAAATCTTCAAATAAGAATACAAAGGCAATAGGAGTACATGAGATGAACTTGGAATAAGTTACCCTCTCATCGGAGTGCAGTGGAAGTCTTTCATGGTCCAAGTCCACCTTTTCCCTTTCAAACCTCCTTTGAGACTAAATCAAGCAAACTCAAGCACACGGTTAGTCTCAAAGGGTCAAGTTGTAACACAACTCCCCCTAAATATGTGCATCACTTGCAAAAGGACTTGTGAGGTCCGGGGAGTGATTGTACAACTTGAGCACCACAAGTAAGCAACAAAATGCATAAGGAACATGATCAAGGCATAAACACATGTATGCTATGAATCAATCCAAGTTCCGCGAATATAAGACATTTAGCTCACTACGCAGCCTGCAAAAGGTCTTCTCATCTAAAGGCTTGGTAAAGATATCGGCTAGCTGGTTCTCGGTGCTAACATAAAACACTTCGATATCTCCCTTTTGCTGGTGGTCTCTCAAAAAGTGATGCCGGATGTCAATGTGCTTTGTGCGGCTGTGCTCAACAGGATTTTCCGCTATTCGGATAGCACTCTCGTTATCACATAGGAGTGGGACTTTGCTCAGATTGTAGCCAAAGTCCCGGAGGGTTTGCCTCATCCAAAGTAGTTGCGTGCAACACTATCCTGCGGCAACATACTCGGCCTCAGCGGTGGATAGGGCAACGGAAGTTTGTTTCTTAGAGTTCCACGACACCAGGGACCTTCCTAAGAATTGGCACGTCCCCGATGTACTCTTCCTATCGACCTTACATCCAGCATAGTCGGAGTCTGAATATCCAATTAAGTCAAAGTTAGACCCCTTTGGATACCAGATCCTGAAGCAAGGCATAGCGACTAAATATCTAAGAATTCGCTTTACGGCCACCAAGTGACACTCCCTTGGATCGGATTTGAAATCTAGCACACATGCATACGCTAAGCATAATATCCGGTCTACTAGCATATAAATAAAGCAAAGAACCTATCATTGACCGGTATGCCTTTTGATCAACAGACTTACCTCCTTTGTTGAGGTCGGTGTGTCCGTCGGTTCCCATCGGTGTCTTTGCGGGCTTGGCGTCCTTCATCCCAAACCGCTTTAGCAAGTCTTGCGTGTACTTCGTTTGGGAGATGAAGGTGCTGTTCTTGAGTTGCTTCACTTGAAACCCAAGTAGTTCAACTCGCCCATCATCGACATCTCGAATTTCTGCGTCATCACCCTGCTAAACTCTTCACAAGACTTTTGATTAGTAGAACCAAATATTATGTCATCGACATAAATTTGGCACACAAAAAGATCACCATCGCAAGTCTTAGTGAAAAGAGTTGGATTGGCTTTCCCAACCTTGAAAGCATTAGCAATTAAAAAGTCTCTAAGGCATTCATACCATGCTCTTGGGGCTTGCTTAAGTCCATAGAGCGCCTTAGAGAGCTTACACATGTGGTCGGGGTACCGTTCATCCTCGAAGCCAGGGGGTTGCTCCACATACACCTCCTCCTTGATCGGCCCGTTGAGGAAAGCGCTCTTCACATCCATTTGGAACAACCTGAAAGAATGGTGAGCGGCATATGCTAGCAAAATACGAATTGATTCTAGCCTAGCCACAGGAGCGAAAGTCTCCTCAAAGTCCAAACCTGCGACTTGGGCATAACCTTTTGCCACAAGTCGAGCCTTGTTCCTCGTCACCACCCCGTGCTCGTCCTATTTGTTGTGGAACACCCACTTGGTTCCCACAACGTTTTGCTTGGGACGAGACACCAGTGTCCAAACTTCATTCCTCTTGAAATTATTGAGCTCTTCCTGCATGGCCAACACCCAGTCCGGATCTAGCAAGGCCTCTTCTACCCTGAAAGGCTCAATAGAAGAGACAAAAGAGTAATGCTCACAAAAATTCACCAATCTAGAACGAGTAGTTACTCCCTTGCTAATATCACCCAAAATTTGGTCGACGGGATGATTCCTTTGAATCGTCGCTCGAACTTGGGTTGGAGGTGCCTGAGGTGCTTCTTCCTCTTCAACTTGGACATCCTGTGCTCCCCCTTGATCACGCACCTCCACTTGAGGTACCTGTTCGTCATCTTGGGTTGGGGGAATCACCATCGTTGAGGAAGAAGGTTGATCTTGCTCTTTTTGTTCCTGAGGCCGCACATCTCCAATCGCCATGGTGCGTATCGCGGCCGTTGGAACGTCTTCTTCATCTACATCATCAAGATCAACAACTTGCTCTCTTGGAGAGCCATTAGTCTCATCAAATACAACGTCGCTAGAGACTTCAACCAAACCCGATGATTTGTTGAAGACTCTATATGCCTTTGTATTTGAGTCATAACCTAATAAAAACCCTTCTACAGCTTTGGGAGCAAATTTAGAAGTTCTACCTTTCTTCACAAGAATATAACACTTGCTCCCAAATACACGAAAATAAGACACATTGGGTTTGTTACCAGTTAGCAGCTCATATGAAGTCTTCTTGAGGAGGCGGTGAAGGTAGACCCGGTTGATGGCGTGGCAAGCCGTGTTCACGGCTTCCGACCAAAACCGCTCGGGGGTCTTGAACTCTCCAAGCATCGTCCTAGCCATATCAATGAGCGTCCTGTTCTTCCTCTCTACCACACCATTTTGCTGTGGTGTGTAGGGAGCGGAGAACTCGTGCTTGATCCCCTCCTCCTCAAGAAACTCCTCCACTTGAAGATTCTTGAACTCGGACCCGTTGTCGCTCCTTATCTTCTTCACCTTGAGCTCAAACTCATTTTGAGCTCTCCTGAGGAAGCGCTTGAGGGTCCCTTGGGTTTCAGATTTATCCTGCAAAAAGAATACCCAAGTGAAGCGGGAAAAATCATCAACTATAACAAGACCATACTTACTTCCTCCTATGCTTAGATAGGCGACGGATCCGAAGAGGTTCATATGAAGCATTTCCAAAGGTCTTGACGTGGTCATCGCATTTTTGGTGTGATGAGAGCTTCCCACCTGTTTGCCTGCTTGACAAGCTGTACAAAGTCTATCTTTTTCGAAATGCACATTAGTTAGACCTATCACATGTTCTCCCTTTAGAAGCTTTTGGAGGTTCTTCATCCCCACATGTGCTAAGCGACGATGCCACAAGCCAGCCCATGCAAGTCTTAGCAATTAAGCATGCATCTAGACCGGCCTCTTCTTTTGCAAAATCAACCAAATAAAGTTTGTCGTCTAGTACACCCTTAAAAGCTAGTGAACCATCACACCTTCTAAAGACAGACACATCTACATTTGTGAATAGACAATTATATCCCATATTGCATAATTGACTAACAGATAACAAATTATATCCAAGAGACTCAACTAAAAACACATTAGATATAGAGTGCTCGGATGAAATAGCAATTTTACCTAACCCTTTTACCTTGCCTTGGTTCCCATCACCGAATATTATTGAATCTTGGGAATCCTTGTTTTTGACGTAGGAGGTGAACATCTTCTTCTCCCCCGTCATATGGTTTGTGCATCCGCTGTCGATAATCCAGCTTGAACCCCCGGATGCATAAACCTGCAAGGCAAATTTAGGCTTGGGTCTTAGGTACCCAACTCTTGTTGGGTCCTACAAGGTTAGTCACAATTGTCTTAGGAACCCAAATGCAAGTTTTATCTCCCTTGCATCTTGCCCCTAACTTCCTAGCAATCACCTTCTTATTCTTTCTACAAATGGCAAATGAAGCATTGCAAGCATGATATATTGTAGAAGGTTCATTAACTTTCCTAGGAACATTAACAACATTTCTCCTAGGCATATGATGAACAACATTTCTCCTAGACATATTTCTACCATGCATATAGGAAGAACTAGAAGCAAACATGGCATGAGAATCAAAAGCATCATAGGCATTGCAACTCCTATAAGCATTTCTAGACTGTCTCCTATCATGGTACATAAAAGCATGGTTCTTTTTAGCACTACTAGCCATAGGGGCCTTCTCTTTCTCCTTGGCGGAGATGGGAGCCTTATGGCTTGTCAAGTTCTTGGCTTCCCTCTTGAAGCCAAGTCCATCCTTAATTGAGGGGTGTCTACCAATTGTGTAGGCATCCCTTGCAAATTTTAGCTTATCGAATTCACTTTTGCTAGTCTTAAGTTGGGCATTAAGACTAGCCAATTCATCATTTAATTTGGAAATTGAAACTAGGTGTTCACTACAAGCATCAATGTCAAAATCTTTACACCTATTGCAAATCATAACATGTTCTACACAAGAGTTAGATTTACTTGCTACTTCTAGTTTAGCATTTAAATTATCATTTATGCTCCTTAAGCTAGAAATTGTCTCATGGCAAGAAGATAGTTCATAAGAAAGCATTTCATTTCTTTTAACTTCTAAAGCATGAGATTTTTGTGCCTCTACAAATTTGTCATGTTCTTCATACAACAAATCCTCTTGCTTTTCTAATAATCTATTTTTATCATTCAAAGCATCAATCAATTCATTGATTTTATCAATTTTATTTCTATCTAATCCTTTAAATAAACTAGAATAGTCTATTTCATCGTCATCACTAGACTCATCCTCACTTGAAGAAGCATAAGTGGTATTGTCTCGAGTAAATACCTTCTCCTTTGCCATGAGGCATGTGTGACGCTCGTTGGGGAAGAGGTATGACTTGTTGAAGGCGGTGGCGGCAAGTCCTTCATTGTCGGAGTCGGATGATGAACAATCCGGGTCCCACTCCATGCCAAGGTGTGCCTCGCCCTTAGCCTTCTTGTATGCCTTCTTCTTCTCCCTCTTGTTCCCTTGTTCCTGGTCACTATTATCGGGACAATTAGCGATAAAATGACCAATCTTACCACATTTGAAGCATGAGCGCTTCCCCTTTGTCTTGGTCTTGCTTGGCTGCCCCTTGCGACCCTTTAGCGCTGTCTTGAAGCGTTTGATGATGAGGGCCATCTCTTCATCATTGAGCCCTGCCGCCTCAACTTGTGCCACCTTGCTAGGTAGCGCCTCCTTGCTCCTCGTTGCCTTGAGAGCAACGGGTTGAGGCTCATTGATTGGACCATTCAACGCGTCGTCCACGTATCTTGCCTCCTTGATCATCATTCGCCCGCTTATGAACTTTCCAAGAACTTCTTCGGGCGACATCTTGGTGTACCTAGGATTTTCACGAATATTGTTTACCAGATGTGGATCAAGTACAGTAAAGGACCTTAGCATTAGACGAACGACGTCGTGGTCCGTCCATCGCGTGCTTCCGTAGCTCCTTATTTTATTGATGAGGGTCTTGAGCCGGTTGTATGTTTGGGTTGGCTCCTCGCCTCTTATCATCGCGAATCTTCCAAGCTCGCCCTCCACCAACTCCATCTTGGTGAGCAAGGTGACGTCGTTCCCCTCATGAGAGATCTTGAGGGTGTCCCAGATCTGCTTGGCATTGTCCAAGCCGCTCACATTATGGTACTCGTCCCTGCACAAGGAGGCTAACAACACAGTAGTAGCTTGTGCATTTTTATGAATCTGTTCATTAATAAATATAGACTATCCGAGCTATCAAATTTCATTCCATTCTCAACAATCTCCCATATGCTTGGATGGAGAGAGAACAAGTGACTACGCATTTTGTGACTCCAAAATCCGTAGTCCTCCCCATCAAAGTGTGGAGGTTTGCCAAGAGGGATGGAAAGCAAATGAGCATTTGAACTATGAGGAATACGAGAGTAATCGAAAGGAAAATTCGAATTAACCGTCTTTCTTTTCTTGTAGTCGTTGTCGTTGTCCTTGTGGGGAAGAAGTGGACTCGTCGCTGTCGTCGTAGTAGACGATCTCCTTGATGCGTCTCGTCTTCTTCTTCTTCCTATCTTTGCGTTTGTAGCCCGAGCCCGAGTCGGTAGGCTTGTCATCCTTCGGCTCGTTGCCGAAGGACTCCTTCTCCTTATCGTTGATCACAATTCCCTCCCCTTAGGATCCATCTCTTCGGGTGATTAGTCCCTTCGTGAAGAGAACGGCTCCGATACCAATTGAGAGCACCTAGAGGGGGGGTGAATAGGTGATCCTGTAAAACTTGAAAACTTAATGCCACAAAACTTGGTTAGGCGTTAGCACAATAATGCCAAGTGGCTAGAGAGGAGTCTCAACAAAACACAATAACCACAAGAGATCAATCACAGAGATGGCACAGTGGTTTATCCCGTGGTTCGGCCAAGACCAACGCTTGCCTACTCCACGTTGTGGCGTCCCAACGGACGAGGGTTGCAATCAACCCCTCTCAAGCGGTCCAAAGACCCACTTGAATACCACGGTGTTTTGCTTGCTTTTCTATATCCCGTTCGCGAGGAATCTCCACACTTTGGAGTCTCTCGCCCTTACACTTGAAGTTCACAAAGAAGCACGGAGTAAGGGAGGGATGAGCAACGCACACAAGACACAAAATCAGAATGTCAACACGCACACAAGTCGCAACAAGAGCTCGCAACACAACCCGACGAGTTCACAACTCAACTAGAGCTCTAGATGCTATCACGAAGAAACAAATGCGTGGAATCGAAGTCTTGGTGCTTAGGAATGCTTTGAGTATGCTTGGTATCATCCTCCATGCGCCTAGGGGTTCCTTTTATAGCCCCAAGGCAGCTAGGAGCCGTTGAGAGCATTCCAGAAAGGCAGATCTTGCCTTCTGTCGCCTGGCGCACCGGACAGTCCGGTGCACCACCGGACACTGTCCGGTGCGGATTTCTTTCCTTTTATGATGCAGTTGACCGTTGAAGATCCAGAGCCGTTGGCGCACCGGACAGTCCGGTGCCCCAATGTGACCGTTGGCTCGGCCACGCGTCACGCGCGGAATCCTCGGTCGACTGTTGCCCCGGCTGACCGTTGGCTCACCGGACAGTCCGGTGCACACCGGACAGTCCGGTGAATTATAGCCGTATGACGTTAATTCCTTCCCGAGAGCGACGACTTCGCCTGTGAACGGCTCACCGGACAGTCCGGTGCACCACCGGACAGTCCAGTGATTTATAGCCGTACACCGCCGTCGAACTCCCGAGAGCAGCAAGTTCGCCAGAGCCAGCCTGGCGCACCGGACACTGTCCGGTGCACCACCGGACAGTCCGGTGCACCCAGACTGAGCAGACTTTGGCTGAACAAAGCCATCACTTTTCCAATTCGATTTTTCCTGTTTCCAGCACTTAGACACAATACATTAGTCCATAAAACAATGTACTAAGTCCAGAAACATACCTTTTGACTTGATTTGCACTTTGTCCACCACTTTGCATAGATTAACACAAAAACACTTGTGTTGGCACTCAATCACCAAAATACTTAGAAATGGCACAAGGGCACATTTCCCTTTCAAAGAGTCCCACAACAAGGGGAAGGGGAAGGAGAAGAAATCCTCTTCCCACAAGTCGCATCGGAGTGGCGACAAGAAAAAGAAAATGAGGAAGGTGGTCTACTACGAGACCGATTCTTCATCGCCTTCCACCTCTGACTCCGACGCGCCGTCCATTACTTCTAAGCGCCATGAGCGCAAGAAGTATAGTAAGATTCCCCTACGCTACCCCCGTATTTCAAAGCGTACTCCTTTACTCTCCGTTCCATTAGGCAAACCACTGGTTTTTGACGGTGAAGATTATAATATGTGGAGTGACAAAATGAGGCATCATCTAACCTCACTCCACACAAGCATTTGGAATGTTGTTGAGTTTGGTGTACAGGTACCATCCGTAGGGGATGAAGACTATGCCTCCGACGAAGTAGCCCAAATCCACCACTTTAACTCCCAAGCCACCACTATACTCCTCGCCTCTCTAAGTCGAGAGGAGTATAATAAGGTGCAAGGGTTAAAGAGTGCGAAGCAAATTTGGGACGTACTCAAGACCGCGCACGAAGGAGACGAGGTGACCAAAATCACCAAGCGGGAGACGATCGAGGGGGAGCTCGGTCGGTTCCGACTCAACCAAGGCGAGGACCCTCAAGCTATGTACAACCGCTTGAAGACCTTGGTGAACCAAGTGCGCAACCTCAGGAGTACCAAATGGGATGACCATGAGATGGTCAAGGTTATTCTAAGATCCCTCGTCTTTCTTAACCCTACGCAAGTTCAATTAATTCGAGAAAATCCTAGATATACACAAATGACTCCCGAGGAAGTAATAGGTAATTTTGTGAGCTTTGAGTTGATGATCAAAGACTCAAAGAAAATTATCGAGCTTGATGGCCCCTCCACATCCGAAGCACAACCGGTCGCATTCAAGGCAACGGAGGAGAAAAAGGAGGAGTCTACATCAAGTAGACAACCCATCGACGCCTCCAAGCTCGACAACGAGGAAATGGCGCTCATCATCAAGAGTTTCCGCCAAATCCTCAAGCAAAGGAGGGGGAAGGACTACAAGCCCCGCTCCAAGAAGGTTTGCTACAAATGTGGTAAGCCCGGTCACTTTATAGCAAAATGTCCACTATCTAGTGACAGTGATAGGGGCGACGACAAGAAGGGCAAGAGAAGAGAAAAGAAGAGGTACCACAAGAAGAGGGGCGGCGATGCCCATGTGTGCCGCGAGTGGGACTCCGAGGAGAGCTCCTCCGACTCCTCCGACGACGAGGACGCCGCCAACATCGCCGTCACCAAGGGACTTCTCTTCCCCAACGTCGGCCACAAGTGCCTCATGGCAAAGGATGGCAAAAGAAAGAAGGTTAAATCCAAATCCTCCACTAAATATGAGTCCTCTAGTGATGATAATGCTAGTGACGAGGAGGATAATTTGCGTACCCTTTTTTGCCAACCTAAACATGCAACAAAAAGAAAAACTAAATGAATTAATTAGTGCTATTCATGAGAAGGATGATCTCTTGGACTCTCAAGAGGACTTCCTAATTAAGGAAAATAAGAAGCATGTTAAGGTTAAGAATGCTTATGCTCTAGAAGTAGAAAAAAGTGAAAAATTATCTAGTGAGCTAAGCACATGCCATGATACTATTGCCAACCTTAGAAATGAAAATGCTAAATTAATTGCTAAGGTTGATTCTAATGTTTGTGATACTTCAATTCCCAATCTTAGAGATGATAATGTTGATTTACTTGCTAAGATTGATGAATTGAATGTTTCTCTTGATAGCCTTAGAACTGAAAATGAAAAGTTGATTGCTAAGGCTAAGGATTTAGATGTTTGCAATGTTACAATTTCCGACCTTAGAGATAACAATGATATTTTGCGTGTTAAGATTGTTGAACTTAATTCTTGCAAACCCTCTACATCTACCATTGAGCATATTTCTATTTGCACTAGATGTAGAGACATTAATGTTGATGCTATCCATGACCATCTAGCTTTAATTAAGAAACAAAATGATCACATAGCTCAACTTAATGCTAAAATAAATGAGCATGACTTAGAAAATGAAAAGTTTAAATTTGCTAGAAGCATGCTCTATAGTGGGAGACGCCCTGACATCAAGGATGGCATTGGCTTCCAAAAGGGAGACAATGTCAAACTAAATGCCCCTCCTAAGAAATTATCCAACTTTGTTAAGGGCAAGGCTCACATGCCTCAGGATAACGAGGGCTACATTTTGTACCCTGCCGGTTATCCCGAGCATAAAATTAGGAGAATTCATTCTAGGAAGTCTCACTCTGGCCCTAAATATGCTTTCATGTATAAGGGTGAGACATCTAGTTCTAGGCAACCAACCCGTGCTAAGTTGCCTAAGAAGAAAACTCCTACTGCATCAAATGATCATAGCATTTCATTTAGAACTTTTGATGCTTCTTATGTGCTAACCAACAAATCAGGCAAGGTAGTTGCCAAGTATATTGGGGGCAAACACAAGAGCTCCAAAACTTGTGTTTGGGTACCCAAAGTTCTTGTCTCTAATGCTAAAGGACCCAAAACTGTTTGGGTACCTAAAATCAAGAACTAAACTTGTTTTGTAGGTTTATGCATCCGGGGGCTCAAGTTGGATCATCGATAGCGGGTGCACAAACCACATGACAGGGGAGAAGAAGATGTTCTCCTCCTATGAGAAAAATCAAGATCCCCAACGAGCTATCACATTCGGGGATGAAAATCAAGGTTTGGTCAAAGGTTTGGGTAAAATTGCTATTTCACCTGACCATTCCATTTCCAATGTTTTTCTTGTAGATTCTTTAGATTATAACTTGCTTTCCTTTTCCCAATTATGTCAAATGGGCTACAACTGTCTATTTACTGATATAGGTGTCACTGTCTTTAGAAGAAGTGATGATTCAATAGCATTTAAGGGAGTGTTAGAGGGTCAGCTATACTTAGTTGATTTCAATAGAGCTGAACTCGACACTTGCTTAATTGCTAAGACTAACATGGGCTGGCTCTGGCATCGCCGACTAGCACATGTTGGAATGAAGAATCTTCACAAGCTTCTAAAAGGTGAACACATTTTAGGACTAACCAATGTTCATTTTGAGAAAGACAGGATTTGTAGCGCATGCCAAGCCGGGAAGCAAGTTGGTGCCCATCATCCACATAAGAACATCTTAACGACTGATTGGCCACTCGAGCTCCTCCATATGGACCTATTCGGCCCGATCGCTTACATAAGCATCGGTGGGAGTAAGTACTGTCTTGTTATTGTGGATGACTATTCTCGCATCACTTGGGTGTTCTTTTTACAGGAAAAATCTCAAACCCAAGAGACCTTAAAGGGATTCTTGAGACGAGCTCAAAATGAGTTCGGCTTGAGGATCAAGAAAATAAGAAGCGATAATGGGACGGAGTTCAAGAATTCACAAATTGAAGGCTTCCTTGAGGAGGAGGGCATCAAGCATGAGTTCTCTTCTCCCTACACGCCACAACAAAATGGTGTAGTGGAGAGGAAGAATAGAACTCTACTAGACATGGCAAGAACCATGCTTGATGAGTACAAGACTTCGGATCAGTTTTGGGCCGAGGCGGTTAACACCGCGTGCTACGCCATCAACCGGTTGTATCTACACCGAATCCTCAAGAAGACATCCTACGAACTCCTAACCGGTAAAAAGCCCAATGTTTCATATTTTAGAGTCTTTGGTAGCAAATGTTTTATACTTGTTAAAAGAGGAAGAAAGTCCAAATTTGCTCTTAAGGCTGTAGAAGGCCTTTTACTAGGATATGATTCAAACACAAGGGCATACAGAGTCTTTAACAAGTCCACTGGACTAGTTGAAGTTTCTTGTGACATTGTGTTTGATGAGACTAACGGCTCTTAAGTAGAGCAAGTTGATCTTGATGAGATAGGTGATGAAGAGGCTCCGTGCGTCGCACTAAGGAACATGTCCATTGGGCATGTGTGTCCTAAGGAATCCGAAGGGCCTCCAAATGCACAAGATCAACCATCTTCCTCCATGCAAGCATCTCCAACAACTCAAAATGAGGATGAGGCTCAAGTTGATGAAGGAGAAGATCAAAAAGATGAGCCACCTCAAGATGACGGCAATAATCAAGGGGGAGATGCAATTGATCAAGACAAGGAGGATGAAGAACCAAGACCGCCACACCCAAGAGTCCACCAAGCAATCCAACGAGATCACCCCGTCGACACCATCCTCAGCGACATTCATAAGGGGGTAACCAGATCTCGTGTTGCACATTTTTGTGAGCATTACTCTTTTGTTTCCTCCATTGAGCCACATAGGGTAGAGGAAGCACTTCAAGATTTGGATTGGGTGGTGGCAATGCAAGAGGAGCTCAACAACTTCACTAGGAACGAGGTATGGCATTTAGTTCCACGTCCTAATCAAAATGTTGTAGGAACCAAATGGGTCTTCCGCAACAAGCAAGATGAGCATGGTGTGGTGACAAGGAACAAAGCTCGACTTGTGGCCAAGGGATACTCCCAAGTCGAAGGTTTGGATTTTGGTGAAACCTATGCACCCGTAGCTAGGCTTGAGTCAATTCGCATATTATTAGCCTATGCTACTTACCATGGCTTCAAGCTTTATCAAATGGACGTGAAGAGTGCCTTCCTCAACGGACCAATCAAGGAGGAGGTCTATATTGAGCAACCTCCCGGCTTTGAAGACAGTGAGTATCCTAACCATGTCTATAGGCTCTCTAAGGCGCTTTATGGGCTCAAGCAAGCCCCTAGAGCATGGTATGAATGCCTAAGAGATTTCCTTATTGCTAATGGCTTCAAAGTCGGAAAGGCCGATCCTACTCTATTCACTAAAACTATTGACAATGATTTGTTTGTATGCCAAATTTATGTTGATGATATTATATTTGGGTCTACTAACGAATCTACATGTGAAGAATTTAGTAGGATCATGACACAGAAATTTGAGATGTCAATGATGGGGGAGTTGAAGTATTTCTTAGGATTTCAAGTGAAGCAACTCCAAGAGGGTACCTTCATTAGCCAAACGAAGTATACTCAAGATATTCTAAACAAGTTTGGGATGAAGGATGTCAAGCCCATCAAGACACTCATGGGAACCAATGGGCATCTCGACCTCGACACGGGAGGTAAATCCGTAGATCAAAAGGTATACCGGTCGATGATAGGTTCATTACTCTATTTATGTGCATCTCGACCGGACATTATGCTTTCCGTATGCATGTGTGCAAGATTCCAAGCCGACCCTAAGGAAGCTCACCTTACGGCCGTAAAACGAATCTTGAGATATTTGGCTTATACTCCTAAGTTTGGGCTTTGGTATCCTAGAGGATCCACATTTGATTTAATTGGTTATTCGGATGCCAATTGGGCAGGGTGTAAAATTAATAGAAAGAGCACATCGGGGACTTGCCAGTTCTTGGGAAGATCCCTGGTGTCTTGGGCTTCAAAGAAGCAAAATTCCGTAGCTCTATCTACCGCCAAAGCCGAGTACATTGTCGCAGGCCATTGTTGCGCGCAACTGCTTTGGATGAGGCAAACCCTTAGGGACTATGGTTACAAATTAACCAAAGTTCCTCTTCTATGTGATAATGAGAGTGCAATCCGCATGGCGGATAATCCCGTTGAGCATAGCTGCACTAAACACATAGCCATTCGGTATCACTTCTTAAGGGATCACCAACAAAAGGGAGATATCGAGATTGCACACATTAATACTAAAGATCAATTAGCCGATATCTTTACCAAGCCATTAGACGAACAAACTTTTAACAAACTTAGGCATGAGCTAAATATTCTTGATTCTAGGAATTTCTTTTGATGTCTTGCATACATAGCTCATTACTCTACCTTTGATCATGTCTCTTTTATATACTATGATTAATGTGTTTTCAAGTATATTTCAAACCAAGTCATAGGTGTATTGAAAGGGAATTGGAGTCTTCGGCGAAGACAAAGGCTTCCACTCCACTCCATTAACTCATTCTTCGCCGTCGCTCCGAGCAACTCTCCAACTTTGGTATAATCTTCACTCATATTATTGTTTGCCAAAGGGGGAGAAAGTAGTTCCAAAGGGCCTATATTTCACTCTAAGTATCTGTTTTTGGCGATTCATGCCAAAGGGGGAGAAAGTATTGGCCCAAAGCAAAAGGACCGCACCACCACCTAATTTTAAAAACTCATGATTTTCAAATTGGTATCTTATTGTGTTCAAAAGGGAGAGAAAGTAGTATATTCAAGATTGATATCTTAAACCCCTCTTGAACACTAAGAGGAGGTTTTTATTGAGGGGGAGTTTTGTTTAGTCAAAGGAAAAGCATTTGAAACAAGGGAGAAATTTTCAAATCTTATAAATGCTTCTCAAAAATCTTATTCATTTACCTTTGACTAGTTTGTAGGAAACGGGTGACGCCTAAGAGGGGGAGTGAATTAGGACTTCTAAAACTTTTACTAAACTAGGCCACAATTAAATCCCTAGAGCAAAACCTATGCAAATAATCAAACTAGAGAGTGCAATCTAAGTTTTGTCTAAGTGTTGCTATCTCTACCGCAAAAGGCTAAGTTTCAATCTACACTAAATAAGTATGAATATAAGATTGAAACTTAAATGCTTAATATAAATGTGGAAACTTAAAGAGCAAAGTAGAGAAGCAAACTCTCGTGGATGACGCCGGTATTTTTACCAAGGTATCCGGAACCATGCAAGGTCCCAACTAATCCTCGTAGTTGCCCCTACGCAAAGGGAAGCCCACGCGAGGGCCAAGCACCACGGTCGAGTAACTCCGTAGAGAGTCGTGGGCCTTCTCCACGCGCAAGTGGTGCTCCGCTTCCGGCTCCTCTCGGACGCTCCCCGCCGTCTCCACTATCGAGCTTCCAGCCGAAACGCCGCGGACGTCGTTCCCTCCGGTACACGGTGGCGGCCGTGACACAAACGCGGTTGTCACGGTCTCGCAAGACTCTCGCCCCACTCGGTACAATTACAACGACTCACGCAAGAGCCGAGGGGTTGTGTGGTTTTACAAAACTCACTCAACTAACTAGGGTTCACCTAGAGCAAGCGCTAAAGCGGTCTAACTAACCTAAGCACTTCGCAAAGCACCTACGCTAATCACCGAGTGATTCTATTAAGCACTTGGGTGTTTGAGCTCTTGGAAATATGCACTATGTGTCTTGGTATGTTGCTTGTGCTCCCACACCACCAAATGGTTGATTGGGTGATGTATATATAGGCCCCAACTCCAAAATAGCCGTTGGAGAAAAGCTGCAGTTCTCTGCGGCACACCGGACAGTCCAGTGGTGCACCGGACAACGCACTGTAGCCTGTCCGGTGCGCCTAGCCGTTGCCCTGTCAGAGCAGGTGACCGTTGGCGTCGTAGGCTTTTCCACACTGGACAGTCTGGTGCTCACACCGGACAGTCCGGTGGTCTTCTCTCCGAGTGCCACCTGGAACTAGTCGTTGGGATGGAGTTCCCTGGTGCACTGGACAGTCCGGCGTGTGGGCATCGGACAGTCCGGTGCGCCTTCGCACAGACAGTCCGTAGCAGCACACTTGGACTTTTCTTGGATCTTCTTAATGTCTTCTTTTGAGGTGTTGCTTTCCTCAATTCCTTAGTCCAAGTAAATCTTACATCCTGTGAACTACAAACTCAAACACTAGAAAACTTATTAGTTCACGGATTGTGTTGTTCATCAAACACCAAAACTCAATTAGCCAAATAGCCCGGGGTCCATTTTCCTTACAATCTCCCCCTTTTTGGTGATTGATGACAACACAACCAAAGCAAGCAAATAATACAAATATTTGAATGAAAATATGCAATCTACTTGCTAGGATGCATGATTGTCCCCACAAAGTGATATTATGGACTTAAGTCTCCTCCTAACTCCATAATTCACTTACTTCCTATTTTAGGACCAAATAACCAAAACCACTTGAAAAACCATTTGTAGATACAAAATTTTAAATTGGTGGTGTTTGGTGTTTGATATTGTTTTCATTGCTTTGGTCCCCAAACTTCTCCCCCTTTGGCATCAACCACCGAAAAGGAAGACATTAAAAGCATGTAGGAAGTAAATAAAGGCTTGCCCTCATCAAGAATTTTTTTTAGGTGATACCACTAGAAGGATGCTAAATTAAACCACATGTATGGTAGCAGTTGAAAAGATTACTCCCCCTAAACGAGTGTTCTCTTTAGAAAGAAGTTTCTCCCCCTTTTTAGAGATGAAGAAATACTCCCCCTGACAGAGATCCTATACTTAGGAAAAAGCATGTGAAAATTAGAGCGGCAAGACATGATTTGAATAGACTAACTTCCCTTATGCATAGGTAACAGAATATGAGTTAACTACTTATGCATTTTTAGCAACAAGGAAGCATGTGATATGAAATATAGTCTAATCAAACATTGGAGAAGACATGTAAATGATACTAGATGTAGCCTCAAAAGATACCAATTGAAGGTCAATGGCGAGCTTGAGAGACATGAGAGTTCTTGGAGATTTTGCAGTGGAAGATTGTTGTCTTTCTCCGGGGACCTTATTTTCCTTACAATGAGACTATCACATGAAATAGACTTAAAAAGGTGTTAGTCTCAAAGTATTAGATTATAGAGTAACCTTCCCCTGAAGGTGTGCATACAAGTTTTGAATACTTGTAGGAGACTTGCACTTTGATTTGATATCAAGAGGGGCAAATTATCTACAATCCAAACTTTGGCACATATAAGTTAAATGATACAACTTGTAGAAATCAAAATTTTCAATTGATGCATCATTTACTATGGAGTAATATAGAAGCTATGTGTCGTGCTTAAGTAAACATTTTAAGCCATGTAGGTTTGCTTAAGTATATGAATTTTAAAGCAAGCAATCCTACCATATGATTTACCTAGTATGCATGATTCAAAAGTAAATAACAAATGTAATACTAGGCACGAAAGGTAACCTAGATACAAGATAAATAGATACACATATCTAAAAATAAGAGATACAAAAAATCTAGTTACCTTAGTCATGGGTGGGAAATTTGGGTCCAAAATTTTCATTAACCCACTTGGCAATAAACTTAATCCAATATGATGTATCCCATGATATACATCCCAACTTTGTCAAGTCTCCAAATTTCCCGAAGACCTTCGGTCCACTCACTTCCCTTTCGGGATCCAAACCTTCTTGGTGCTTTTCATGGTTGAAATTATTTCCTTTGGCACCCAGATGCGTTTGGCCCCCTTTCCTTTGTTGGCTTGCTTGTTGGCCTTGATTGCTATCACCTTTCCATTCTTTTTCTTCTTGATCAAATATGGTGTAGCATCCTTTTTGTTCACCTTTTTTATGTAGGTGTTGGAGATTTTGCTTGATGGCTTTTGCTTGAGCTTTTGCCTTTGTTTATCCCCGGTCATCGCCTTGCATTGGAAAGATTTGTGGCCTTCCATGTGGCATAGCCTACAAATCACAGTTTCTCCCTCCATAGGCTTGTTCACTCCCACAGTGGTGTTATCCTGTGGAGGTCGGATTTGTTTGGCTTTGCCTTTCTTGTCATACAAAGCCTTGCCAGGGCGAGCCACTTCTTGCTTTAATTGTTCATTTTCCTTTGCAACCTCATCCGAACATGTCTCTACAACAATATTCTCAACAACGACTTGGTTGCAGGGGTTAGAATCATCAATTAAATCAAAGCAGGAAGTAGAAGCATCTTTCTTAATTATTTCAGGTATTTCAACTAAAGATGTTGCTGGGGTGCTACCAATGTTTTCTAGCTTAGTAGTTAGCTCATTATTATGTATGCTAAGAATTTCCATTTTCTCTAGCAAATTTTCAATAGCTTCTTGGGAGCTAGCTAACTTAGCCTTAAGTTTTTCATTCTTTTTAGTAAGGCTATCATCGGTAGCAATGGATGGAGCACTATATTCTAATAGCTCAATTTTAGTTGATAGCTCACTATTTAGGTTTGCAAAAGTTTCAAATTTTTCTAGCAAACCTTTGTAATCATTTTGAAAGCTAACCAACTTATTTTTCAAAGTTTTAAGTTGAGCTTTTTGCTTAGTGCAAACATCCTGAAAAAATTCTACGGCTTCCGCAAGCTCATCTAGAGAGGGCTTTCCCTCACCTTCATTATCACTACTACTTTCATCACTAGAGGATGGAATGCTTTTGTTACCTCTTGCCATAAGGCATTTGTGTGATGACCGTGATGAGCGTGATGAGGACCGGTGGCTGCGCGTCCTTGGATGTTCATCTTCACTTGAAGAATCATCCCAAGTTCTAACACTTGTTAGCGCCTTGCCTTTGCTCCTCTCCTTTTTGGGTTTGGCCATATTTGGACAGTTGTCCCTGAAGTGGCCCTTCTCCCCCACATGCAAAGCATCCTCTCTTCCTTTGCTTTTTCCTATCAATGTTAAAGAGAAGAACCTCGACCTGCAGGGGCACACCCATTAGATTAATCTTGCGAATCATCCTCATTACCTTTCCAACGCGTCGGATTGTTTCTTCGTCCTCGGAGGATGATGTGCATGGTTGATTATCTTCATCATCATCACTTTCTTCTTCTTCCTCTTCTTCACTTGAGGAACTTGGAGTGGGAGCCTTCTTTTTGCCCTTCCTTTCATCACATGCAAAAGCATATGGTCTTGAGGAAGTTGGCTCCTCTCCCCGACACATTTTTCGCGACATCTCAAAAGCCACGATTTTCCCAATCACAATGGTCAGGGTCATGTTGCTCAAGTCCTCCATGTTGTGAAGGATGGTGATGATGCTCCCATATCTTTGTTGTGGTAGCAGGGAGATAATCTTCCTCACAATGTCCGCATCACCTAGCTTATTAATGCCAATCGAATTGAGCTCATTGATAATTAGATTCAAACGAGAATACATGTCTCTAACAAGCTCATCATCTTTCATAGCAAAAGAATTATACTCATTTAAGACTAGGCAATATTTTTGCTCACGGACATTGGATGTGCCGTCATGGAGCTCATGCAATTTTAGCCAAATCTCATTAGCAGTTTTCAAGGTAAATACTTGATTAAAAATATCCATGCTAAGAGATTCATACAAGCAATTTTTGGCTCTAGCATTTAAATGAATTTCTTTTTCCTCACTCGTGGTGGGTTTCTCGGGATTCTTGAGGGGTTTCATCCCGTCACGAGTGACTCTCCAAACACCTAGATCAACGGCCTCTAGGTAACAGGCCATTCTAGCACTATAATATGGGAAGTTAGTACCGTCAAAGTGTGGTGGCCTATGGGTATCCATCCCTTCCTCTAAAAGGCATCGGCTCTTTTAGCGGTGAAGCTAAAGTGTTTCAAACGAGCCAAACCGGGCTCTGATACCACTTGTAGGAAACGGGTGACGCTTAAGAGGGGGGTGAATTAGGACTTCTAAAACTTTTACTAAACTAGGCCACAATTAAATCCCTAGAGCAAAACCTATGCAAATAATCAAACTAGAGAGTGCAATCTAGGTTTTGTCTAAGTGTTTCTATCTATACCGCAAAAGGCTAAGTTTCAATCTACACTAAATAAGTATGAATATAAGATTGAAACTTAAATGATTAATATAAATGTGGAAACTTAAAGAGCAAAGTAGAGAAGCAAACTCTCGTGGATGACGCCGGTATTTTTACCGAGGTATCCGGAACCATGCAAGGTCCCGACTAATCCTCGTTGGTGCCCCTACGCAAAGGGAAGCCCACGCGAGGGCCAAGCACCACGGTCGAGTAACTCCGTAGAGAGCCGCGGGCCTTCTCCACGCGCAAGTGGTGCTCCGCTTCCGGCTCCTCTCGGACGCTCCCCGCCGTCTCCACTATCGAGCTTCCGACCGAAACGTCGCAGGCCTCGTTCCCTCCGGTACACTGTGGCGGCCGTGACACAAACGCGGTTGTCACGGTCTCGCAAGACTCTCGCCCCACTCGGTACAATTACAATGACTCACGCAAGAGCCGAGGGGTTGTGTGGTTTTACAAAACTCACTCAACTAACTAGGGTTCACCTAGAGCAAGCGCTAAAGCGGTCTAACTAACCTAAGCACTTCGCAAAGCACCTACGCTAATCACCGAGTGATTCTATTAAGCACTTGGGTGTTTGAGCTCTTGGAAATATGCACTATGTGTCTTGGTATGTTGCTTGGGCTCCCACACCACCAAATGGCCGGTTGGGTGATGTATATATAGGCCCCAACTCCAAAATAGCCGTTGGAGAAAAGCTGCAGTTCTCTGCGGCACACCGGACAGTCCGGTGGTGCACCGGACAGCGCACTGTAGCCTGTCCGGTGCGCCTAGCCGTTGCCCTGTCAGAGCAGGTGACCGTTGGCGCCACAGGCTTTTCCACACTGGACAGTCTGGTGCTCACACCGGACAGTCCGGTGGTCTTCTCTCCGAGTGCCACCTGGAACTAGCCGTTGGGCTGGAGTTCCATGGTGCACCGGACAGTCCGGCGTGTGGGCACCAGACAGTCCGTAGCAGCACACTTGGACTTTTCTTGGATCTTCTTAATGTCTTCTTTTGAGGTGTTGCTTTCCTCAATTCCTTAGTCCAAGTAAATCTTACATCCTGTGAACTACAAACACAAACACTAGAAAACTTATTAGTTCACGGATTGTGTTGTTCATCAAACACCAAAACTCAATTAGCCAAATGGCCCGGGGTCCATTTTCCTTACATAGTTGCAAAATGACTTTGAAAAGATTTTCCAAAAACTTTGCAAAAACAAAACTTGTGGTGCAAGCGTGGTCCAAAATGTTAAAATTATAAAGAAACAATCCATGCATATCTTATGAATTTCTATTGGCTCAATTATAAGTAACCTTTGCACTTACAAATATGCAAACTAGTTCAATTATGCACTTCTATACTTGCTTTGGTTTGTGTTGGCATCAATCACCAAAAAGGGGGAGATTGAAAGGGAATTAGGCTTACACCTATTTCCTAATTGATTTTGGTGGTTGAATTGCCCAACACAAATAATTGGACTAACTAGTTTGCTCTAGTCTGTAAGTTCTACAGGTGCCAAAGGTTCACAAAAAGTCAATAAAAAGACCAAGAATGGGTTCAAACAAAGAGAGCAAAGGTCAACCGAAGGCTGCCCTAGTCTGGCGCACCGGACTGTCCGGTGAGCCACCGGACAGTGTCCGGTGCACGAGGGGACTACAAGCTGAACTCTTCACCTTCGGGAAAACTCAGAGGCGCTTCGCTATAATTCACCGGACTGTCCGGTGCTCCACTGGACAGTGTCCGGTGCCCCAGGGGAGAGCGACTTTGAACTCGCCAGCTTCGGGAATTCGCTCCGCTAAAATTCACCAAACTGTCCAGTGTAACACCGGACTGTCCGGTGAGCCAGCGGAGCAACGGCTACTTTGCGCACAACGGTCGACTGCAACGCATTAAATGCGCGCCAGCACGCGCAGAGGAGCAGAGCACGCGCGGGTGGTACACCGGACAGCCAGGCGGGCCCACAAGACAGAGCTCCAACGGTCGGAACCCATCAGCCAGGTGACGTGGCTGGCGCATCGGACAGTGTCCGGTGGCGCACCGGACTGTCCGTTGCGCCATGCGACAGACAGCCTCCCAACGGCCACTTTTGGTGGTTGGGGTTATAAATACCCCCAACCACCCCACATTCAAGTGATCCAAGTTTTCCACCTTCTAACTACTTACAAGAGCTCTAGCATTCAATTCTAGACACACCAAAGAGATCAAATCCTCTCCCAATTCCACTCAAAGCTTTAGTGATTAGAGAGAGTGATTGTTGTGTTCATTTGAGCTCTTGCGCTTAGATCGCTTCTTTTTCTCATTCTTTCTTGCGATCATCTCAAATTGTAATCAATGCAAGAGACACCAATTGTGTGGTGGTCCTTGCGGGGAAGTTTGGTTCCCGTTTGATTGAGAAGAGAAGCTCACTCGGTCCAAGGGACCGTTTGAGAGAGGGAAAGGGTTGAAAGAGACTCGGTCTTTGTGACCACCTCAACGGGGAGTAGGTTTGAGAGAACCGAACCTCGGTAAAACAAATCCTTGTGTCTCACTTCTTTATTCGCTTGCGATTTGTTTTTACGCCCTCTCTCGGACTCGCATTATATTTCTAACGCTAACCCGGCTTGTAGTTGTGATTAACTTTGTAAATTTCAGTTTCGCCCTATTCACCCCCCCTCTAGGCGGCTTTCAGTTACAACTGTCTTTTTACGGATACAGGTGTTACTGTCTTTAGAAGAAGTGATGATTCAGTAGCTTTTAAGGTAGTATTAGAGGGTCAGCTATACTTAGTTGATTTCAATAGAGCTGAACTCGATACTTGCTTAATTGCTAAGACTAACATGGGTTGGCTCTGGCACCGCCGACTAGCCCATGTTGGGATGAAGAATCTTCACAAGCTTCTAAAGGGAGAGCACATTTTGGGACTAACCAATGTTCACTTTGAGAAAGACAGGATGTGTAGCGCATGTCAAGCAGGGAAGCAAGCTGGTGTTCATCATCCACACAAGAACATCATGACGACTGACAGGCCACTCGAGCTCCTCCACATTGACCTATTCGGCATGATTGCTTACATAAGCATAGGCGGGAGTAAGTACTGTCTAGTTATTGTGGATGATTATTCTCGCTTCACTTGGGTATTCTTCTTGCAGGAAAAATCTCAAACCAAGAGACTTTGAAAGGATTCTTGAGACAGGCTCAAAATGAGTTCGACTTGAGGATCAAGAAAATAAGAAGCGACAACGGGACGGAGTTCAAGAACTCTCAAATTGAAGGCTTTCTTGAGGAGGAGGGCATCAAGCATGAGTTCTCTTCTCCCTACACGCCACAACAAAATGGTGTAGTGGAGAGGAAGAATAGAACACTATTGGACATGGCAAGGACCATGCTTGATGAGTACAAGACTTCGGATCGGTTTTAGGCCGAGGCCGTCAACACCGCTTGCTACGCCATCAACCGGTTATATCTTCACCGAATCCTCAAGAAGACATCATATGAACTCCTCACCGGTAAAAAGGCCAATGTTTCATATTTTAGAGTCTTTGGTAGCAAATGCTTTATTCTTGTTAAAAGAGGTAGAAAATCTAAATTTGCTCCTAAGGTTGTAGAAGGCTTTTTACTTGGTTATGACTCAAACACAATGGCATATAGAGTCTTTAACAAGTCCACTGAACTAGTTGAGGTCTCATGTGACATTGTGTTTGATGAGACCAACGGCTCTTAAGTAGAGCAAGTTGATCTTGATGAACTAGATGATGAAGAGGCTCCATGCATAGCGCTAAGGAACATGTCTATTGGGGATGTGTGTCCTAAGGAATCCGAAGAGCCTCCACAAGCACAAGATCAACCATCCTCCTCCATGCAAGCATCTCCACCAACTCAAGATGAGGATGAGGCTAAAGATGATGAAGGAGAAGATCAAGAAGATGAGCCACCTCAAGAGGACGACAATGATCAAGGGGGAGATACAAATGATCAAGACAAGGAGGATGAACAAGATCCAAGGCCGCCACACCCAAGAGTTCACCAAGCAATCCAACGAGATCACCCCGTGAACACCATCCTAGGAGATATTCATAAGGGGGTAACTACTCGATCTCGTGTTGCTCATTTTTATAAACACTACTCTTTTGTTTCCTCTATTGAGCCACACAGGGTAGAGGAAGCACTTCAAGATTCGGATTGGGTGTTGGCGATGAAAGAGGAGCTTAACAATTTCATAAGGAATAAGGTATGACATTTAGTTCCACGTCCTAACTGAAAAGTTGTAGGAACCAAGTGGGTCTTCCGCAACAAACAAGATGAGCATGGTGTGGTGACAAGGAACAAGGCACGACTTGTGGCTAAAGGATATTCACAAGTCGAAGGTTTGGATTTTGGTGAAACCTATACACCCGTAGCTAGGCTTGAGTCAATTCGTATATTACTTGCCTATGCTATTTACCATGGCTTTAAGCTTTATCAAATGGACGTGAAGAGTGCCTTCCTCAATGGACCAATCAAGGAAGAGGTCTATGTTGAGCAACCTCCCGGCTTTGAAGATAGTGAGTATCCTAACCACGTGTATAAACTCTCTAAGGCGCTTTATGGGCTCAAGCAAGCCCCAAGAGCATGGTATGAATACCTAAGAGATTTTCTTATCACTAATGGCTTCAAAGTCGGCAAAGCTGATCCTACTCTCTTTACTAAAATAATTGAAAATGATTTATTTGTATGCCAAATTTATGTTTATGATATAATATTTGGGTTTACTAACAAATATATTTGTGAAGAGTTTAGTAGGATCATGATTCAAAAATTCGAGATGTCTATGATGGGGGAGTTGAAGTATTTTCTAGAATTTCAAGTAAAGCAACTCAAAGAGGGCACCTTCATTAGCCAAACGAAGTACATTAAAGACATTCTCACCAAGTTTGGGATGAAGGATGCCAAACCCATCAAGACACCCATGGGAACCAATGGGCATCTCGACCTCGACTAGGGAGGTAAATCCGTAGATCAAAAGGTATACCGGTCGATGATAGGATCCTTACTCTATTTATGTGCATCTCGACTGGACATTATGCTTTCTGTATGCATGTGTGCAAGGTTCCAAGCCGACCCTAAGGAAGTTCACCTTAGGGCCGTGAAGCGAATCTTGAGATATTTAGTTCAAACACCTAAGTTTGGTCTTTGGTACCCCAAGGGGTCCTCTTTTGATTTATTAGGATATTCAGATGCTGACTGGGCAGGGTGTAAGATTGATAGGAAGAGCACATCAGGGACTTGTCAGTTTCTAGGGAGATCCCTGGTGTCTTGAGCTTCAAAGAAACAAAACTCATTAGCTCTTTCTACCGCCGAAGCCGAGTACATTGTCGCAGGTCATTGTTGTGTGCAATTGCTTTGGATGAGGCAAACCCTTAGGGACTATGGCTACAAGTTTAGCAAAGTCCCTCTCCTATGTGATAATGAGAGTGCAATCCGCATGGCGGATAATCCCGTTGAACACAGCCGCACTAAGCACATAGCCATTCGGTATCACTTTTTAAGAGATCACCAACAAAAGGCGGATATCGAGATAGCCTATATAAACACCAAAGATCAATTGGCCGATATCTTTACCAAGCCACTAGATGAGAAAACCTTTACCAAACTTAGGAATGAGCTAAATATTCTTGATTCTAGGAATTTTGATTGATTCTTTGCACACATAGCTCATCTATATACCTTTGATCATATCTCTTTTATGTCTATGACTAATGTGTTTTCAAGTGAATTATTATGCTTAGTCATAGAATTGAAAGGGAAATGAAGTATTCGGCAAAGAAGGCGCTTCCACTAAACTCCATCGATATTTGCCGGTACTCCGCATCATTCTCCACTTTGGTATAATCTTCACTCATCTCTATTTATTTGCC
Source organism: Zea mays (assembly GCF_902167145.1). NCBI lineage: Eukaryota > Viridiplantae > Streptophyta > Magnoliopsida > Poales > Poaceae > Zea > Zea mays. The sequence continues at coordinate 131,841,353 of NC_050104.1, forward strand.
ATTGGGGAGAAAGTATAAGGGCTTATATTTCACTCACAAGTATCCGTTTTTGGTGATTAATGCCAAAGGAGGAGAAAGTATGAGCCCAAAGCAAAAGGACCGCACCAACACCGAATTTTAAAAATAAAGTTTTTCAAATTGATATCTTATTGTGTTCAAAAGGGGGAGAAAGTAGTATCTTCAAAACTTGCAAAACCCTCTTGAACACTAAGAGGAGAATTTTATTTAGGAGGTGTTTTGTTTAAGTCAAAGGAAAAGCATTTGAAACAGGAGGAGAAAATTTCAAATCTTGAAAATGCTTATTTCAATCTTATTCATGTACCTTTGACTATTTGCAAAAGGTTTTTAAAAAGAATTTTACAAAGGATTTGCAAAAATAAAACCCGTGGTGCAAATGAGGTCCAAAATTTTAAATAAGAAAACCATCCATGCACATCTATTGAAATAAGTTTATTGGTTTCAATTCCAAGCAACCTTTGCACTTACCTTATGCAAACTAGTTCAATTCAGCACTTTTATATTTGCTTTGGTTTGTGTTGGCATCAATCACAAAAAGGGGGAGATTGAAAGGGAAATAGGGTCAAACCTTTTCCTATATGAATTTTGGTGGTTGAATTACCCAACACAAATTATTGGACTAACTAGTTTGCTCTAGATTATGAGTTCTACAGGTGTCAAAGGTTCACAACAAATCAATACAAAGTCAAAATAAAGGGTTTAAAACAAAGGAACAAAGTATACCGAAGGCAGCTCTGGTCTGGCGCACCGGACTGTCCGGTGTGCCACCGGACAGTGTCCGGTACACCAGGGAGGAATGACTCTGAACTTGCCAGCTTCGGGAATTTGGAAGGTCGCTCCGCTATAATTCAACGGACTGTCCGGTGCAACACCAGACTGTTCGGTGTGCCAGCGGAGCAACGACTACTTCGCGCCAACGGTCGTCTGCAAAGAACATTAAATGCGCTACAGTGCGCGCTTGCGCGCGCAGAAGTCAGAGCAGGCGCCAGAAGGTGCACCGGACAGTCTACAGGACCTGTCCGGTGCACCACCGGACTGTTCGGTGGCCCCAATTGTCAGAGCTTCAACGGTCGGAACCTAACGGCCTGGTGACGTGGCTGGCGCACCGGACAGTGTCCGATGGCGCACCAGTCTGTCTGGTGCGCCATACGACAGAAGCCTTCACCAACGGCTATATTGGTGGTTGGGGCTATAAATACCCCCTAACCACCACTCTTCAAGGCATCCAAGCATTCACTACATTTCATTCAATACAAGAGCAATACACAACACTCCAAGACACAAATCAAAGCCTCCGATCAAATCAAAGTCCCCGATTCAAGTCTAGTTTTTAGGACTTGTGAGGAGATCGACTTGTGTTCTTTTGTTGCTCTTGTTGCTTGGTTGGCTTTCTTCTTTCTCTCATTCTTACTCTCAAAATCTTGTAAGCGAAGCAAGAGACACCAATTGTGTGGTGGTCCTTGCGGGGTCTAAGTGACCCGGGAAATCAAGGAAGGAAGCTCACTCGGTCTGAGTGACCGTTTGAGAGAGAGAAAGGGTTGAAAGAGACCCGGTCTTTGTGACCACCTCAACGGGGAGTAGGTTTGCAAGAACCGAACCTCGGTAAAATAAATCACCGCATCTCACTCTTCATTTGCTTGTGATTTGTTTTTGCCCTCTCTTTCGGACTCGATTATATTTCTAACGCTAACCCCGACTTGTAGTTGTGCTGAAGTTTATAATTTTCAGATTCCGCCTATTCACCCCCTCTAGGCGACTTTCACAAGGTCACAAGAAACTTTTGGCTCTTGAGCAACATAAAAATGTATGTGACCTTTAGATGAGGAAGACGTCTCAAAACAAGGACAACAATGCCGTACACAGGAAGGAACCACGACCCCCCTAACCAAAAGAATCTTTACACTTGTATATACACGGTTCAAATAAAAAGATTAGTTCGTAATGAGTTAAAATTTATTAGATATACATATGTATATGTTAATTGTTATAACTAGCAATTATTATATAACATATACATGCTTTATTTATTGGCATTACAACTATTAATTATATATTGAGTTGGTCTCCCGAAGAAAAATCTTGGTTAAGTCTAGAGATGGCCAAACGGGTCGCCCGGCCCGGGTCCGGTGAAGCCTGGCTCATTTTGGATTCGACCCGTTAGGCACAGTTAGAAAACCGGGTCGGGCCATTTAAACCCACGGGCTTATTTCCCTGTCGGAGCCCGGTCCGGTAAGCACGAAAAAAAGCGGGCTAAGCGGGCCGGTAAGCACGGTTTAGTACAAAAAAGCGGGCTTGATGTGCTTAGAGGTAAACGGGTCGTGTTAGGCCAGTCCACCGTGCTTAGTTTCCTGTCCGAGCCCGGTCCGCTTATTCGTGCCGGGCCGGGCCAGACCGTGTCGGTCTCGGATCGAGCCTAACATCGAGCTTCGTGCCGAGCTCACGGACCTCGTGCTTATTGGTCATCTATAGCTACGACCCTATACCTATATAACATATATATGTTCTATTTATTGATATTATTATAACTATTAATTATATATTGAGTTGGTTCCCTAAGGGCTGATTTGGTGCTCGGGGATCCTCAGGGGAAGAAATCTTCTTGCTATTCAAAATTGAATTGCAAGAGGATTCCTCCCTATAGATCCCTAATCACTAAATCAACCCTAAAGAAAAATCGTGGCCACGTCCGTAGTAGTGTAGTAGGAAATGTGTAATGCAGAAGACAGAAATAGAGATAGAGATTGTATTGAGAAGCGAGAACGACAACTGATTCGGAATAAAGGTTCAAATGATGCTATCTATATTCTAAATTATAAAACGTTTTAGATTCTTATAGACGTATGCGCTTAGATATACATTAGATGTATAATTAAAACACTATATCTAAAAAAAATCAAAACGTGTTATAATGCGTGCTCATTTGAAAGTTGTAGAAATATTATAAAGCGATTTTTAGACTGATGTTATATGACTTTGCTTGGTCACCAATCCATCAGTACAACATTCTCTGCACATGTCAGGCTCTCTTCCCGCTCACTCCCCTGACGCAATCCGGTGAACAGTGCTCCCTCCAACGCTCCAACCGTGCACCCTCGGTGCCACCCTCGCGGGAGAGACGAGGCCATGGCCACCCCATGTACGAGAGAGTTCTAATCTCCCCTCATTTACTTAATGAGTGTTTTAACTGCGAAATTGATCCCATTTTAGTATACTTACCTCATAACAATGCATATTACTGTACTACAGATATGGTAATATTTTTTAAAAACTCTAAAATTATTTATAAAACGCAAATAGCTCAATTAGAGGGTAACGGGGGAGCTAAATAGGAGAAATGGTTTGAGAGATGGAGAAATAAATGGAAGAATAGTTAGGGGAGGTACGAATAGAGAGATTTATGAGGGGAATGGTTGGAAATAGTCTCTTAGTTTTTTTGTTTTTTTTTCTCTCTCTCATGTGTGATCCTAGAGCAGTCCACGTACGTACTGGACAGCGTGGCCTTAGCTATCTAGGTTCAGTTAACAAGTCATCAAACTGAAGTTTATGCTTCGAGTCAGCAAGCAACCCTCAACCAGGCACGAACAGTAAACCCAAGCTTGCTCAAGGCTGGTGCCTTTTTTCCGTTTCCAGCACTCTTTTTTGTTTGTATCCATAGCTAGGGTCTAGCCGTCTACAGTAGAACAGGTGACTAGGACTGTAGAAGTATCGGTATGACAGTATCTTCTCCAGCAAGATAACTGGCTTTGCAATGCAAGCATCTTTCTTCGGACTCAAGCCAACCAACTCCATCATCCGACATCTGAGGATGCAAACGCCAAACCCCGCCGGCCGCCTCGGTCAAACGTGTTCCACTCACCCACTCGCACAGCCAACGACGCCCGTCCGTGCGGGCTCAGCTCCGCTCGCCTCTCCTACCACGTCACGATCGCGGCAGGACGGTGTTATAAAACACCTCGCGGCCTCCCCCGCTCACCACCACCGCATCCGTCCAAGCCAAAGCAGAGCAAGCGAAGGGAGAAAAGCAGTGCAGAGAGACCTACGCACGCGATGGCCGTGGGGTTCCGTCGGACGCTGACCACGCTGGCGTCGCCGAAGTCGGTGGCGCCGTCGTTCCTGCTGGGCTGCGCGCGGACCAGGAAGCTGTCGTACGCGCGGGCGCGGTCCAGCAGCAGCCTCCCCGTGCGGCTGCACCCGCTGGCGGCGGCGCTGCACGAGTCGGCGCGCGCGCTGCTGGCGTGGGCCGACGCGCCGGCGCGGACGGGGCCGGCGTGGGTGGCGGACGGCGCCGGCCGCGCCGGGCGCGTCCTGGCGGGGCTCGCGGACCTGCTCCACCACCCGCAGGCCCGCGACGCGCTCCGGCGGCGGCACGGGCACCGCTGGGCGACGGAGGAGCGGCTGCTGGACGACCTCCTCCTCCTGGCCGACCTCCACGGGAGCTTCCGCGACTCGCTCGTCGCGCTCAGGCAGGTCCTCTCCGAGACGCACGCCGCGCTGCGGAGGCGCGACGGCGCCCGCCTCGCCGCCGCGCTGCGGGCGCAGCGGCGGTCTGCGCGGGAGGCGTCCCGCCTGGCCTCCTCCGCGCGGCGCCCGGAGGCGACAACGCCGACGCCTTCGCGGCCGCCACGGGCGCCGTGGCCGCCGCCTCGGCCGCGGCCTTCTCCGGCGTGGCGGCCGCCTCCGCCGAGTCGGCGGCCAGCGCCGCGCCGACCCCGACGCCCTACTCCCCCGGCAGCCCGATGTGGCTGGTGACCGACCTGCTCCGGCGGCGGCGGGCCGTGTCGTTCGACGACTCCTCGTGCGGCGCGGAGGAGGAGGAGGAGGAGCGGAAGGCGGCCATGGGCAGGGTGCGCGGGCTCGAGGAGTGCGTCGACGCCGCCGAGGCAGGCTGCGAGGAGGTGTACCGCGCGCTCGTGAACGCCAGGGTCTCCCTGCTCAACCTGCTGACGCCCAGATTCTGACGCGCGCCGCCGCCCTTCTCCGCGAAATCCTTGGCGGGCTAAACGTTTTTTTTTTTTGCTGTGATTGTGACACATAACACATTCCATTTCGATTTTGTTTGAGGTGTGTACATACGATGTAAATACGCTGTTAAATGGAACTAGTTCCGATTAGCCGAGAACCCTTGTCCCTGTGGATTTTTTTGGAGTAGGGTCTGCCTATTCTAATAATGATCTAATCCCAAGTCCTGGTCGAGCTACCCAACCAATTATCTGGTGGTACAGTCAGTAGCTCGATCTTTTTTGTATTTTAGCCCTTAAACAGAAGTAAAATCACGTTTAGACCTAAAAAAATTTTAAACTCAGTTTTGGACCCTTAGCTCGGCGCCATAGGCCATGGCGCCGAGCTAACACAGCTCGGCGCCACAGCCTATGGCGCCGAGCTATGACGTGGCAGCAACGGCTAGTTGCGTCCAGGGCTGACCTGGCGCTGACGTGGTGCCGTAGCTCGGCGCCACAGCCTATGGCGCCGAGCTGTGACGAGGCACCAACGGCTAGTTGCGGCCCGGCCTCGTAGCTCGGCGCCACAAATCTTGGCGCCAAGCTACAAATTCCTATAAAAACGCCCGCGCGGCTGGCCGAGAGCAGCTCATTTCATCCCATTTCCAAACTTCGTCAAAATTTGCTGGATTCAAAGATTTGAGTTGGTTCACTTCGTAGACCAAGGTATGATTTCCAACTGATTCGTTTTGGATATTGGGTTGTTAGTTTAATAATTTGTATACACCTATTATATTATCATTACGATTATTAGTTTGTGTAAACTTATTATAAAGCATAATAGGTACAAGTGATAATTATAATCGCTTATTAGATGAAAGACATGTACCGAGAGGCGTTGTGGCAGAAGAGAGGTCGTCCTCGGGAGTTATATCCGAACGTATCTAGCAAGGATGCTCCTGTTCCTCCTGAACTCCCCGTGCCTAACTGTGACTGTGGCAGACTGGCTTGGGTACATCAATCACAACATCCAGACACGGCTGCTCGCTGCTACTACCTTTGTGGCACTTTGGACGTACGTAGCTTATGACTTGTCACTTAATTTTTTTTCGCATTCATTATTTTGTAGATATGTAATAGTGCATCTTTCCATTATTTTAGGGACATGAGAGGTGTTTCTTTTTCCAGTGGATCGATGGTCCTGATAAATTTGACCCTCGATATCTTCTTTTTGTTAATTGGTTGAGTGGAAAGACCAGTCATGAGCGTTTTAAGCGTTGGGTACCTCCTCCCCCGAATCCTCCACCAATGACGGATGCGGAGAAGGAGGTAGCAACAGAAAGACGGATGGACTCACCGCCTCGATGCGATTGTGGAGACCGTGCTGTCATCGACGAACACTATGACAAGCAGTTCTGTTGTCCGGACCTGATCCATAACCATGTTGCACCGGCTCCTTTTCCTACTACCACGTTTGTCCCATCGATGCGCTGGATCAGCAACGTATACCGGACCGGTGTACGTTGGCCATTGTGACTCATCAAGAAATGGCTCAAAACGAGGGCTCCAGGTACGTACTAAGCTCTCTACACTGAACTCAGAAGGTATTCTGCTCTCAAATGCAAAGTTACGATGACGTGCGGCCGCAACATAATGAGAACATGGAAAATGGTATTGTCTAGGTTTACCACATCCGCACCAAAATGCATCAAGTAACACGACATGTGTCCTCGAAGGTCGCACCTCACCGTCGGAAGTTATGCCGCCTAGTGTTGTTACCTCGTATTTACCCAGCTCCTCATCAAAGCATTGTACCTCATGTCTATGGGCACGTTCCTTTGCATTATTAAGGTGTGATATTGGTTTAGGTGCCCATCTCTGCCCTCGGGTCTGCATTGCCTTGGCCTGCGCGCCAAGCCACCAGCCTATAAAAAGTGAATGTTACTATAGCATTGACTGGCATGCTTAGAGCACCTAGAGGGGGGGGGTGAATAGGTGATCCTGTAAAACTTCAAAACTTAGGCCACAAAAACTTGTTAAGAGTTAGCACAAGTATGGCCAAGTGGCTAGAGAGGAGTCACAACACAATAACCACAAGAAATCAATCACAGAGATGACACGGTGGTTATCCCGTGGTTCGGCCAAGTACAAAAACTTGCCTACTCCACGTTGTGGCGTCCCAACGGACGAGAGTTGCACTCAACTCCTCTCAAGTGATCCAATGATCAACTTGAATACCACGGTGTTCTTGCTTTTCTTTCTTCAATCCCGTTTGCGAGGAATCTCCACAACTTGGAGCCTCTCGCCCTTACAAAAGATGTTCACAGAGAATCACGGAGTAAGGAAGGGATTAGCAACTCACACAACACAAAGATCACAGCGAATACGCACACACAAGACCCAGACTTGAGCTCAAGAGACTAGCACACTAGAACGGAGCTCAAATCACTAGAATGAAGAACAAGTGCGCAAGATTGATGTGTGAGTGATCAAGAGTGCTCAAGGAATGCTTGGTGTCCTCCTCCATGCGCCTAGGGGTCCCTTTTATAGCCCCAAGGCAGCTAGGAGCCGTTGAGAACACATCTGGAAGGCTATCCTTGCCTTCTGTCGTCGGGCGCACCGGACAGTCCGGTGCACACCGGACACTGTCCGGTGCCCGATTTGTTTCCATAAAAAGCTCATCCGACCGTTGCTTTCTGCTGCAGATCTGGGCGCCGTTGGCGCACCGGACATGTCCGGTGCACACCGGACAGTCCGGTGCCCCATTCCGACCGTTGGCTCGGCCACGTGTCGCGCGCCGATCGCGCGGCCGACCGTTGGCCCTGGCCGACCGTTGGCTCACCGGACAGTCCGGTGCACACCGGACAGTCCGGTGAATTTTAGCCGTACGCTGTCAGCCAATTCCCGAGAGCGGCCTCTTCGGCCGAGGCAGCCTGGCGCACCGGACACTGTCCGGTGCACCACCGGACAGTCCGGTGCCCCAGACCGAAACAGCCCCTTGGCTGTACACAGCCAAGTCTTCTCTTCTCTTCTTCTATCTGTTTCTAACACTTAGGCAAATATATTAGTACACAAAACCAATGTACTAAGACTTAGAAACATACCTTTGTTGTAGATTTGCACTTTGTTCAACCATAGGCATTGATTCTCATATAAGCACTTGTGTTGACACTCAATCACCAAAATACTTAGAAATGGCCCAAGGGCACATTTCCCTTTCAATCTCCCCCTTTTTGGTGATTTATGCCAACACAACATAAAGCAGATAGGACAAGTGCAAAATCACTTCAAATAAAAACTCAAATTGGTTTTGATTCAATTTTGGCATATATGGATCATCCTTTGCCACCACTTGGTTTGTTTTTGCAAATCAAACTCAAATCTCTATTTCTATGTCAAACACACATGTTGAAGCATAAAGAGAGTCATTTCAAAAGAGATTGTCAAAGATTTCAAAAACTCCCCCTATTTCACACTTCTCCCCACAAGAAGCCAATTTTTGACAATAAAAGCTTTTGACAAAACAAAAACTCTATTCTACTATTTTCAAAATCTCTCAAGTGGTAGCTGATCCATTTATCACTTTGACCTTTATTTTCTCCCCCTTTGGCATCAAGCACCAAAACGGGATCAATCTTGGCCTTTTAACCCCATTGCCTCACCAAAGTCTTCAATTAAGAGCAAATGGCAATAAGATTTCATGAGATGAACTTGGAATTAGTTACCCTCTCATCGGAGTGCAGTGGAAGTCTTGCATGGTCCAAGTTCACCTTTTCCCTTTCAATCCTCCTTCGAGACTAAATCATCAAACTCAAGCACATGGTTAGTCTCAAAGGGTCAAGTTGTAACACATCTCCCCCTAAACATGTGCAACACTTTGCAATAGACTTGTGAGGTCCAGGGAGTGTTTGTACAACTTGAGCACCATAATAAGCAACAAAATGCAAAAAGAACATGATTAATGGCATAAACACATGTATGCTACAATTCAATCCAAGTTCCGCGAATCTAAGACATTTAGCTCACTACGCAGCCTGCAAAAGGTCTTCTCATCTAGAGGCTTGGTAAAGATATCGGCTAGCTGGTTCTCGGTGCTAACATGAAACACTTTGATATCTCCCTTTTGCTGGTGGTCTCTCAAAAAGTGATGCCGGATGTCTATGTGCTTTGTGCGGCTGTGTTCGACAGGATTTTCCGCCATGCGGATAGCACTCTCATTATCACATAGGAGTGGGACTTTGCTCAGATTGTATCCAAAGTCCCGGAGGGTTTGCCTCATCCAAAGTAGTTGCGCGCAACACTGTCCTGCGGCAACATACTCGGCCTCAGCGGTGGATAGGGCGACGGATGTTTGTTTCTTAGAGTTCCATGACACCAGGAACCTTCCTAAGAATTGGCATGTCCCCGATGTACTCTTCCTATCGACCTTACATCCAGCATAGTCGGAGTCTGAGTATCCAACTAAGTCAAAGGTAGACCCCTTTGGATACCAGAGCCCGAAGCAAGGCGTAGCTACCAAATATCTAAGAATTCGCTTCACCGCCACTAAGTGACACTCCTTAGGATCGGATTGAAATCTAGCACACATGCATACGCTAAGCATAATATCCGGTCTACTAGCACATAAGTAAAGCAAGGAACCTATCATGGACCGGTATGCTTTTTGATCAACGGACTTACCTCCTTTGTTGAGGTCGGTGTGTCCGTCGGTTCCCATTGGCGTCTTTGCGGGCTTGGCGTCCTTCATCCCAAACCGCTTTAGTAGATCTTGCGTGTACTTCATTTGGGAGATGAAGGTGCCGTCCTTGAGTTGCTTCACTTGGAACCCAAGGAAGTAGTTCAACTCGCCCATCATCGACATCTCGAATTTTTGCGTCATCACCCTGCTAAACTCTTCACAAGACTTTTGGTTAGTTGAACCAAATATTATGTCGTCGACATAAATTTGGCACACAAACAAATCACCATCACATGTCTTTGTAAAAAGAGTTGGATCGGCTTTCCCAACCTTGAAAGCATTAACAATTAAGAAATCTCTAAGGCATTCATACCATGCTCTTGGGGCTTGCTTAAGTCCATAGAGCGCCTTAGAAAGCTTACACACATGGTCGGGGTACCGTTCATCCTCAAAGCCAGGGGGTTGCTCCACGTACACCTCCTCCTTGATTGGCCCGTTGAGGAAAGCGCTCTTCACATCCATTTGGTACAACCGGAAAGAATGGTGAGCGGCATATGCTAGCAAGATACGAATGGACTCTAGCCTAGCCACAGGAGCGAAAGTCTCCTCAAAGTCCAAACCTGCGACTTGGGCATAACCTTTTGCCACAAGTCGAGCCTTGTTCCTCGTCACCACCCCGTGCTCGTCCTGTTTGTTGCGGAACACCCACTTGGTTCCCACAACATTTTGCTTCGGACGAGGCACCAGTGTCCAAACTTCATTGCGCTTGAAGTTGTTGAGCTCCTCCTGCATGGCCAATACCCAATCCGGATCTAGCAAGGCCTCCTCTACCCTGAAAGGTTCAATAGAAGAGACAAAAGAGTAATGCTCACAAAAATTAACTAATCGAGACCGAGTAGTTACTCCCTTGCTAATATCACCCAGAATTTGGTCGACGGGATGATCCCTTTGAATCATCGCTCGAACTTGGGTTGGAGGTGCCGGTAGCGCCTTTTCCTCCATTACGTGATCATCTTGTGCTCCCCCTTGATCACACGCCTCCTTTTGATGAACCTGTTCATCGTCTTGAGTCGGGGGATTCACCATAATTGAGGAAGAGGGTTGATCTTGCTCATCTTGTTCCTGTGGCCGCACTTCTCCAATCGCCATGGTGCGTATGGCGGCCGTTGGAATGTCTTCTTCATCTACATCATCACAATCAACAACTTGCTCTCTTGGAGAGCCATTAGTTTCATCAAATACAACGTCGCTAGAGACTTCAACCAAACCCGATGATTTGTTGAAGACTCTATACGCCTTTGTATTTGAGTCATAACCTAACAAAAACCCTTCTACAGCTTTGGGAGCAAACTTAGAATTCCTACCCTTCTTCACTAGAATGTAGCATTTACTCCCAAATACACGAAAGTACGATACATTGGGTTTGTTACCGGTTAGTAGCTCATACAACGTCTTCTTGAGGAGGCGATGAAGGTAGACCCTGTTGATGGCGTGGCAAGCCGTGTTGACGGCTTCCGTCCAAAAGTACTCGGGGGTCTTGAACTCTCCTAGCATCGTCCTCGCCATATCGATGAGCGTCCTGTTCTTCCTCTCTACCACACCATTTTGCTGTGGTGTGTAGGGAGCGGAGAACTCGTGCTTGATTCCTTCCTCTTCAAGGTACTCCTCCACTTGAAGGTTCTTGAACTCGGATCCGTTGTCGCTCCTTATCTTCTTCACTTTGAGCTCAAACTCATTTTGAGCTCTCCTGAGGAAGCGTTTGAGGGTCCCTTGGGTTTCGGACTTTTCCTGCAAAAAGAACACCCAAGTGAAGCGGGAAAAGTCATCTACAATAACTAGACCATGCTTACTCCCTCCTATGCTCAGATAGGCGACGGGTCCGAAGAGGTCCATATGCAGCATCTCCAAGGGTCTTGATGTCGTCATCACATTTTTGGTGTGATGAGAGCCTCCTACTTGTTTCCCTGCTTGACAAGCTGCACAAGGTCTATCTTTTTCGAATTGAACATTAGTTAGACCTATTACATGTTCTCCCTTTAGAAGCTTGTGAAGGTTCTTCATCCCCACATGTGCTAAGCGGCGATGCCACAGCCAGCCCATGCTAGTCTTAGCAATTAAGCATGCATCTAGACCGGCCTCCTCTTTTGCAAAATCAACTAAGTAAAGTTTGCCGTCTAATACACCCTTAAAAGCTAGTGAACCATCACTTCTTCTAAAGACAGACACATCTACATTTGTAAATAGACAGTTATACCCCATGTTGCATAATTGACTGACAGATAGCAAATTATAACCAAGAGACTCTACTAAAAACACATTAGATATAGAGTGCTCATTAGAAATTGCAATTTTACCTAACCCTTTTACCTTGCCTTGATTCCCATCACCGAATATAATTGAATCTTGGGAATCCTTATTCTTGACGTAGGAGGTGAACATCTTCTTCTCCCCCGTCATATGGTTTGTGCATCCGCTGTCTATAATCCAGCTTGAACCCCCGGATGCATAAACCTGCAAGGCAAATTTAGGCTTGGGTTTTAGGTACCCAACTCATGTTGGGTCCTGCAAGGTTAGCACAAATATTCTTAGGGACCCAAATGCAAGTTTTATCTCCCTTGCATCTTGCCCCTAACTTCCTAGCAATTACCTTTTTACCCTTTCTACAAATAGCAAAGGGAGCATTGCAAGCATAATAAATGGTAGAAGGTTCATTTGCTACTTTCCTAGGAGCATGAATAACATTCTTTTTAGGAACAACATTTTTCCTAGTAACATTTCTATCATACACATATGAAGAACTAGGAGCAAACATGGTATGAGAATCATAAACATATGAATCATTACAAGCATTTCTAGCATGTCTCCTATCATGGTACATAAAGGCATGGTTCCTTTTTGCACTACTAGCCATAGGGGCCTTCCCTTTCTCCTTGGCGGGAATGGGAGCCTTATGGCTTGTTAAGTTCTTGGCTTCCCTTTTGAAGCCAAGCCCATCCTTAATTGAGGGGTGTCTACCAACCGTGTAGGCATCCCTTGCAAATTTTATTCTATCAACTTCACTCTTGCTAGTCTTAAGTTGAGCATTAAGACTAGCCACTTCATCATTTAGTTTTGAAATTGAAACTAAGTGTTCACTACAAGCATTAACATCAAAATCCTTACACTTAGTGCAAATTGTAATATTTTCAATACAAGAGTTACTTGCTACTTCTAGTTTAGCAGTTAAAGCATTAATTTCACCTTTTAAAGAAGAAATGGTTTCATTACAAGTAGAAAGTTCACAAGAAAGTATTCCATTTCTTTTAACTTCTAGAGCAAGAGAATTTTGAGCACTAACAAATTTATCATGCTCTTCATATAAAAGGTCTTCTTGTTTCTCTAAGATTCTATCCTTTTCATTTAAGGCATCAATCAACTCATTAATCTTAGCTATCTTAGTTCTATCCAATCCCATGAATAAACTAGAGTAATCAATTTCATCCTCACTAGATTCATTATCACTAGAAGAATCATAAGTGTTATCATTACGAGTGATTACCTTCTTTTCCCTTGCCATGAGACAAGTGTGATGCTCGTTGGGGAAGAGAGCCGATTTGTTGAAGGCAGTGGCGGCGAGTCCCTCATTGTCGGAGTCGGAGGAGGAGCAATCCGAATCCCACTCCTTGCCGAGATGCGCCTCGCCCTTGGCCTTCTTGTAATTCTTTTTCTTTTCCCATTTTTCACTCTTCTTTTCCTGGTCACTATCATTATCGGGACAATTAGCGATAAAGTGACCAATCTTACCACACTTGAAGCATGAGCGCTTCCCCTTCGTCTTGGTCTTGTTGGGATGCTCCTTGCGACCCCTTAGTGCCGTCTTGAAGCGCTTAATGATGAGAGCCATTTCTTCATCATTAAGCCCGGCCGCCTCAATTTGCGCCACCTTGCTAGGTAGCGACTCCTTGCTCCTTGTTGCCTTTAGAGCAATGGGTTGAGACTCGTGGAGTGGACCGTTCAACGCGTCGTCGACGTATCTTGCCTCCTTGATCATCATCCGCCCGCTCACGAATTTTCCAAGTACTTCTTCGGGCGTCATCATCGTGTACCTGGGATTCTCACGAATATTGTTCACGAGATGAGGATCAAGAACGGTAAATGACCTGAGCATTAGGCGGACGACGTCGTGATCCGTCCAACGCGTGCTTCCGTAGCTCCTTATCTTGTTGATAAGGGTCTTGAGCCGGTTGTAAGTTTGAGTTGGCTCTTCTCCCCTTATCATGGCGAATCGTCCAAGCTCGCCCTCCACCAACTCCATCTTGGTGAGCATGGTGATGTCGTTCCCCTCGTGAGAGATCTTGAGGGTGTCCCATATCTGCTTGGCATTGTCCAAGCCGCTCACCTTATTGTACTCTTCCCTGCACAAAGATGCTAAGAGAACAGTAGTAGCTTGTGCATTTTTATGAATTTGTTCATTGATAAACATAGGGCTATCCGAGCTATCAAATTTCATTCCATTCTCTACAATCTCCCATATGCTTGGATGGAGAGAGAATAAATGACTACGCATTTTGTGACTCCAAAATCCGTAGTCCTCCCCATCAAAGTGTGGAGGTTTACCAAGAGGAATGGAAAGCAAATGCGAATTCGAACTATGTGGAATACGAGAATAATCAAAAGAAAAGTTCGAATTGACCGTCTTCCTGTAGTCGTTGTCGTCGTCCTTTTGGGAAGAAGAGGACTCATCGCTGTCGTAGTAGACGATCTCCTTGATGCGTCTTGTCTTCTTCTTCTTCCCATCTTTTCCCTTGTGGCCCGAGCCCGAGTTGTTGGACTTGTCATCCCTTGGCTCGTTGACGAAAGACTCCTTCTCCTTATCGTTGATCACGATTCCCTTCCCCTTAGGATCCATCTCTTCGGGCGGTTAGTCCCTTTCTTGAAGAGAACGGCTCTGATACCAATTTAGAGCACCTAGAGGGGGGGGTGAATAGGTGATCCTGTAAAACTTCAAAACTTAGGCCACAAAAACTTGTTAAGAGTTAGCACAAGTATGGCCAAGTGGCTAGAGAGGAGTCACAACACAATAACCACAAGAAATCAATCACAGAGATGACACGGTGGTTATCCCGTGGTTCGGCCAAGTACAAAAACTTGCCTACTCCACGTTGTGGCGTCCCAACGGACGAGAGTTGCACTCAACTCCTCTCAAGTGATCCAATGATCAACTTGAATACCACGGTGTTCTTGCTTTTCTTTCTTCAATCCCGTTTGCGAGGAATCTCCACAACTTGGAGCCTCTCGCCCTTACAAAAGATGTTCACAGAGAATCACGGAGTAAGGAAGGGATTAGCAACTCACACAACACAAAGATCACAGCGAATACGCACACACAAGACCCAGACTTGAGCTCAAGAGACTAGCACACTAGAACGGAGCTCAAATCACTAGAATGAAGAACAAGTGCGCAAGATTGATGTGTGAGTGATCAAGAGTGCTCAAGGAATGCTTGGTGTCCTCCTCCATGCGCCTAGGGGTCCCTTTTATAGCCCCAAGGCAGCTAGGAGCCGTTGAGAACACATCTGGAAGGCTATCCTTGCCTTCTGTCGTCGGGCGCACCGGACAGTCCGGTGCACACCGGACACTGTCCGGTGCCCGATTTGTTTCCATAAAAAGCTCATCCGACCGTTGCTTTCTGCTGCAGATCTGGGCGCCGTTGGCGCACCGGACATGTCCGGTGCACACCGGACAGTCCGGTGCCCCATTCCGACCGTTGGCTCGGCCACGTGTCGCGCGCCGATCGCGCGGCCGACCGTTGGCCCTGGCCGACCGTTGGCTCACCGGACAGTCCGGTGCACACCGGACAGTCCGGTGAATTTTAGTCGTACGCTGTCAGCCAATTCCCGAGAGCGGCCTCTTCGGCCGAGGCAGCCTGGCGCACCGGACACTGTCCGGTGCACCACCGGACAGTCCGGTGCCCCAGACCGAAACAGCCCCTTGGCTGTACACAGCCAAGTCTTCTCTTCTCTTCTTCTATCTGTTTCTAACACTTAGGCAAATATATTAGTACACAAAACCAATGTACTAAGACTTAGAAACATACCTTTGTTGTAGATTTGCACTTTGTTCAACCATAGGCATTGATTCTCATATAAGCACTTGTGTTGACACTCAATCACCAAAATACTTAGAAATGGCCCAAGGGCACATTTCCCTTTCACATGCCCCGTATACCCTTGAGCACACTGTTAAATGACTCGGCCATGTTGCTAGTCTGAAACTCGAACCGCCAGCCACCTTCGTCGTAGGCCCTTGTCCATTTCAGCGGTTCCCTCAGCAATCCAGCAATCCAGTTCTTACCTTCAGCATTTGTTGCATCTTTTAGTTCCTTCAACTTATCCTCGAAAAACAAAACCTCCAACTGTCGACATACCTCCTCAAAAAGGGGGAAGTTAGCCTTGCTATGATCCTTTCGAAGAAGATTTTCTGCTAGATGTCGAGTGCACCATCTGTGGTGCATGGGTGCGTAGCCAGGAATCTGCTCTTGCACTGCATTAAGAATACCTTGGTGTCTGTCAGATATGACACCAACCTCGCGTCCAGGGCCTACGACATGGATGCGTACAAGCCGCAAGAACCAAGACCAACTATCTCTATTCTCCCTCTCCACCAAAGCAAATGCCAAAGGAACCAGTGCGTTGTTTGCGTCGCATGATATGGCAACCAACAATGTGCCCTTATACTTCCCAAGCAGAAAAGTACCATCAATAGAGAGCACGGGACGACAATGCCTGAAGGCCTCTACGCACTGCGAGAAACACCAGAAAGCACGAAAAAATATCTCTTTGCCGTTCCTCCATTCATTAGGTTTGGGGATGTACTCGTAATGCATGCCTGGGTTTTTTGCTTTCATTGCATTGAACAATGCTGGTAACTTCTCATAACCCTCCTCCCAATCCCCGTATATGTGATACCCGGTTTGCAAAGAAGAGAAGTTGGGGGTTGTTTTTTTTGTTTTTTTTCCTCATCCAGTTGTTGTTTTGGGGATTTGGAATTTTGTGAATAACATTCGCAACTAGGGCAGTAGATTTTTTTTTGGTTTGACATTTGCGTTGCGGTCGGGAGCTGTCGCGTGGGTTAGTTGGGCCGCAATTGGTGTTTCGGCCCATTAGGCCTCCCAAACCCTAGCCGCCACCCTCCTATCTACTCCCCCTCAAGGCTGCCGCCCCCCCCCCCCCACTCCTCATTTCCCCTTGGCCGCCGCCCCCCCCCCCCCTGTCCACCTCCTCCTCCCTCCATTGTTGCAGCCACCAAAACCCTAGCCCCCCCCCCCAATCCCCTCCTCCCTAGGTGCTACTCCGTGCCGCTCGGATCATCGTCTTTTGGTGCGAATCTCCAATCATTTTGGTGGAAGGAAGAAGGGAGGAAGGAAAAGGGGAGAACCCAAGGTGATTTTTCTTTTGTGTTCATCCCTTGTTCATTTGCGCTGCGATTCAATGGTTTAGATGTTGCGTTTGCGATTAGATAGAGGGGGGGGCTGTCCAGAATTTTGCGTGGTGGATGAACAGCGGTAGTTCCAGCAGTTTTTAGTTTTTTTTCGTGAAGATTTAATGGGGATCAATTTGGGAATCTTGTAGAACTTTGTTTTATCTTTCCAACGAGTATTTATGCGCTCAATTTGGAGTTATAAATTAAAAGTTATCATCATTTGAATCCGGGTATGTGGCTGTCCAGAAAACAGATTTTTCAGAGTGATGAACAGCAGCAGTGTTAGCAGTTTCTGGGAATTTTTCGGGAGCAATTAGTGTTAATCAGTATTAGAATCTTGTAGAACTTTGTTTTATCTTTCCAACGAGTATTTATGCGCTCAATTTGGAGTTATAAATTAAAAGTTATCATCGTTTGAATCCGGGTATGTGGCTGTCCAGAAAACAGATTTTTCAGAGTGATGAACAGCAGCAGTGTTAGCAGTTTCTGGGGATGTTTCGGGAGTAATTAGTGTGAATCAGTATGAGAATCATGTAGGGCTTTTTCTTATCTTTCCAACAAGTACTTATGCGCTCAAATCGGAATTATATTTTAAAAGTTATCGCTGTTTGAATCCGCGTATGTCGCTGCTCAAATCAGAAAAAAACAGATTGCAGGGTTTATTTTGAGGACCGTTTAGAGGTAAGTAGATGTTAGAATTCAATCATGAGTTGTATATAAAACTTGTGGGGAATTTTATGTAGTTGTCTCTGAAGTTTTTGTTTATTATCACTGCTGTCCTAAATTTTAAGTTATGGACTTGTTAAGCAGCGCCGCTGCAGTTTGGTTAGTGAGGGGAGAATTGTTACCGTGGCGGGGTTTGAGATTGCGCGTAGGTGCGGTGTTGTCTTTGAGTTTTTTTTTCATGAGAATTTGGTGCACTAAGTTGGGTGTCAAAAACAGGTGGTGGACTTCCGGATCGTTCTTAGGGATTTTGCCCTAACTTCGGTAAAGGCAAGTAAAACAGTGATGGTTATTTCGTCTTTTGATTGAAGAGGCTCATACTTGATTATGTTTGTGCTATTTGTGTTCGTATCCATTTTCCTAATTGGGTACCATCGTTTGAAATTATTTATGCTTTATTGATTATACATGTGGAGGGTGTGGTTTGATCATGTTACCCATGTGGTTATTGATGTGAAATGGGTGGAAGTATATGTCTAGCACATTTTATTTGGGAAGAACTCATGTTGTTGACATGCATAATGCATTCATCATCCATTGCATTGAAGTTTTCGTCGCGATCTTATGGTCCGACCGTACCGGTACAAATGAGCATCATATGTTTCCCGAGAAGGGATATGATGCAGCTTCATATCCTTAGAGGTATGAAGGCAGAAGTCATGTTGCATCTGTAGCCATGTGCATTCATGGGTGAAGTGTGGAACCTATTTTGGTGATGTGGATAAGGTGGATCTTTACTTTGTAATTCATCTTGGCATTGAGTAATTGATTACTTGCTTACTTGCTGCAAATTAATATTTAAGGAAGAAGTGGGGAACCATGTGGTTGCTTATGCACGGTTGGCTTGCATTGTCCAACTGTTGTTTGTTTTTTTTACTTGCTGAGATGTGTCATCTCACTCTTGCATTGTCTGATGCAGGCACCTGATCTTTGCTTTGGGAAAGAAGGGATGTAGCAGCACGGCCACCACACTTTTAAATAAAGGAATAACTGTTTATTAATGATGTTAAACAGGAAGGGTCAAGTCTAGGGAATTATTACATTCTAATCTTTCATGGTAGTTGAACTGTTTAGTTTGGTGGGCTGAGATGTCTATCTTTTGTCTGGTCATGAATGTTTTTTTCTACCGTTGCATTTTGATTATACTATGGCAATTATCTTTCTTTTATATCCTGTATAAACTATATGCTTCCCTTGTTATGCTACTTTCAAGGGAGGTGCTGCCGGATTTTGCAGTACTTTCTTTCTCTATGTGTTGCATGAGTCTTGTAGAAAGGTTTTTTTTGGTATCATCCATTGTGTGGGATCAGTGGGGTGTTACAGTTGGTATCAAAGCATAGGCTGTAGGTCCTAGCAAGTGGAGTAGTAATAAATTGACACACTGCACATGTAGGATGGGTTTTCGGTCTTGCTATTGATATGATTATGTTATTCTCTGTGCTAGTTTTGACATTATCTAGAGAGATGCTATGCTTATCTCATATACTTATTATTCTCATCCCTGTGGATACAGCTATGCCGCCTCGTAGAGCTCGGGGTAGTCCGCAAGCTCCTAGTGGGGACTCGATGAGTCCGGCGGGAATGTTAGCCGCGATGCAGGCCATGCAGCAGGAGTTGGCCCTTCTGAGGCAAGCCATTCCTGTCGCCCCTGCAGGTGCTGCTCAGGGAGCTGGAGGTGGAGAAGTGCCCGGGGGCGCTGTCCCTGCGGGTGCTGTTCCTGGTGGCGGGGCCGGGGTGCCTCTTCCTGTCAGTGGTCTTTCTCTGATGCAGTGGATGGGCATGAAGTTGGATTCTTTTGATGGCAGTGGTACTCCGGTCGAGGCGGCAGATTGGCTGACTTATGTGGAAGATAAGATGAATGTCTTCGAGATTGCTTATGAAGATCGGGTTCGCTTTGGCACTCAGCTGCTGAAGGGTGAGGCGCAGATTTGGTGGAGAGGCGTGCAGGCAGCGCACTCCTCCTCACCAGTAGTCCTATCATGGGATGTTTTCATCAGGCAGTTCGAAAGGAGATTCTACCCGGTCACCTTTCTGGAGAAAATGAAGATTGACTTGCAGTCCTTCAAGCAGGAGAAGAAGTCTGTCACAGAGTATGAGGTGGGCTTCAACAAAATGGTCCGCTTTGTCCCTCATGTGGCTTATAATGAGATGGAGAAGGCGAGCCAATTCCGTCAGGGTCTGAAGCCTTCTATCAGGCATGCTCTGGGGGCCTTTCCGTTGGTGGACTTCCGTACCACAGTGGAGCAGGCGCTGGGTGTGGAGATGCAACACCAGTACACCATGGAGTCGCAGAAGTCTTCGGGTGTTGATCAACCTCGCAGCCAGGACACGAGGAGGGGCAACACTGGAGGTCCAGCTCACAAGAGGGGCAAGTCTCAGCATCAGCGCCACCATCCTTACCGTGGCAAATCTTCTGACTCAGGTACTTCAGGAGGAAGTACTCAGAGGTTTCGGGCCGTTCCTAAGCCCGGGTTGGGGCTGGTGTGTTTCCGGTGTGGAGATGCGCATCGCCGTGCAGAGTGTCAGTGGAGTGGCAGGTGTTCTATCTGCAGTCAGGACCACAAGGATGTGGTGTGTAGGAGGAATCCCAATGGGAAGCTCAGATGGGAGCCGATAGCTTCCTCCTCTTCTCAGGGCACTATCAATATGATGTCAAGTGCTGAGCAGCAGTTTTCAGTTCCTCTTCCTCCACAGCAGCTTTATGTGCCCGGGACTTCTCAGTTCGTGCCGATGCAAGGTTTTCCGCAGTATCAGGTTGTGCCTACTCCTGCGCCGTCTACCCATGTGCTGTCTCAGTTTGGAGCTCCGCGCCAGCCTCCTCCGGTGGCTCAGTGGGGTTCTTCTGTTAATGTCACTCCGGGAGCTTCCTCTTCTGCGGGTATTTCTGGAGCTTATGTGCTACCCGCTACGGATGGCAGGGAGCAAGGAGACGTGGTGACAGGTACGATTTCAGTTGATTCATTTGCAGCCCATGCTCTTTTTGACTCTGGCGCTAGCTATTCGTTTGTTTCGGAGGATTTTGTGTCGCGGGCTGGTCTTTCGGTGCAGAGGTTGGGTCACCCAATTTTGGTCAGTTCTGCTAATGGCTCCATTAGTAGCTGTTCAGTTTGTCAGGGGTGTTCCGTCATTCTTGCTGATGAGGTTTTTTCGGCTAATCTGGTGGTGATTTCCTTGGGGGCATTCGATGTTATCTTGGGTATGGATTGGTTATCCCAGTATCGCGCGGTTATATCCTGCTTCTGGAAGACAGTGTTATTGCAGGCGCCGTCGGGTAAGGAGGTGGTATTCTTGGGAAGTTCTCCGAAGTTCACATTATCCTTGTTGGCGCAATTGCTTCCTGATCGCTGGTCAAGGAAGTCGGGGATCTTTTTCTCTATGATGGTGGAGGGCGAGGCTGCCTTGCGGGTGCAGGACATCCGGGTGGTGTGTGACTTTGCTGACGTGTTTCCAGCAGAGCTTCCAGGCATTCCTCCGGAGCGCGATGCAGCTTTTGAGATTAAGCTGATCCCGGGTACGCAGCCTATTCATAAGGCCCCGTATCGAATGGCTCCAAAGGAGCAGATTGAATTAAAGCGGCAATTGGATGATCTGCTGGCTAAGGGCTTCATTAGGCCTAGCAGGTCTCCATGGGCTTCCCCAGTATTGTTTGTTGAGAAGAAGGATAAAAGCAAGCGGCTGTGTGTGGATTATCGCGCTTTGAATCAAGTGACAATCAAGAATAAATATCCGCTTCCCCGAATTGAGGTCCTCTTTGAGCAGTTGAGGGGTGCCCAGGTGTTCTCCAAAATTGATTTGAACTCTGGTTATCATCAATTGAGGATTCGTGAGGAGGATATTGAGAAGACTGCCTTCTGCACCAGGTATGGGCATTATGAGTTCATAGTCATGTCCTTTGGCTTAACTAATGCCCCTGCTGCGTTTATGGAAGCAATGAATAGGATGCTGCATGAATTCTTGGACGATTTTGTGGTCGTATTCCTAGATGATATTTTGATTTATTCAAAGACCGAGGCCGAGCATGATCAGCATCTCCGTCTCGTTCTGGGTGCCCTAAGGAAGAATCAATTCTATGGCAAGTTGAAGAAGTGTGCCTTTTGGCTATCTGAGGTGGCTTTCCTGGGGCACGTGATTAATCAGCAGGGTATTGCGGTTGACCCCAAGAATGTTGCGGCTGTAGTGGAGTGGAAGAGACCTTCTAGTGTCTCTGAAATCCGAAGTTTCTTGGGGCTTGCTGGGTATTATCGGCGTTTCGTACCAAATTTTTCCAGCATTGCTAAGCCTTTGACTAGGCTCTTGGGGAAGGGTGTTCCCTTCGTCTGGTCCGGCGATTGTGAGATCAGTTATCAGTCATTGAAGAGCAAGTTGGTGGACGCCCCTATCCTAGCTTTGCCTGAGAGCGGTAAGCGTTTCACAGTTTATACGGATGCTTCGCGTATTGGTCTTGGCTGTGTGCTGATGCAGGAAGGCAGGGTGATTGCTTATGGCTCAAGGCAGTTGAGGAAGCATGAGGGGAATTATCCAACTCATGATTTGGAATTGGCTGCGGTGGTTTTTGCTCTAAAGTCGTGGAGGCATTACCTTTATGGCGAGGCTTGTGACATTTTCACTGATCACAAAAGTCTCAAGTATATTTTTACTCAGAAGGAGCTGAATTTGAGGCAGTGTCGGTGGCTAGAATTGATTAAAGATTATGATTTGTCCATTCATTATCACCCGGGGAAGGCTAATGTGGTGGCGGATGCCCTTAGCAGGTCCGGGGTTCCAAAGGTGGCCTTGCCGTTGATCGCTGATCTGGACCGTTTGGGGATCGCTTTGTGTTATGTCGGCACCGCTAGCGAGGAGACTCAGATGCTTATTCAATCCTCACTTATGGAGAGAGTGCGTGCGGCTCAGCAGCAGGATCGTCTTTTGCAGGAAGCCCGAAGGAGGGTTGGTGATGGTAAACCGCGGGAGTTCACCATTGATGAGAATGATTTGGTTCGTTTCAGGGGCCGTCTTTGTGTGCCTCAGAAATCAGAGGTGAAGCTGGATATCCTGCGAGAAGCTCATAAAACGCCTTACACCGTCCATCCTGGCGAAACCAAAATGTACCGAGATTTGAAGCAAAACTTCTGGTGGAAGCGGATGAAGGTTGACATTTCTAAGTTTGTGGCCGCCTGTGAAGTATGTCAGCGCGTGAAGGCCGAACATAAGCGGCCTGCAGGTTTGCTGAAGCCATTGGAAATTCCAGAGTGGAAATGGGAGCATATCACCATGGATTTTGTGGTGGGTCTACCTCGTTCCCCTCGTGGCAGGGATGCTATTTGGGTGGTAGTGGATCGCTTGACTAAGTCTGCGCATTTTATTCCCATGAAGACCACGAATTCAGCTTCAGATTTGGTTCCCTTGTATATGAAGGAAGTAGTCAGGCTTCACGGGATACCTAAGTCTATTGTTTCTGATCGAGACTCCAAATTTGTATCCAAATTCTGGGAGAGTCTCCACAGTGCATTGGGCACCAAGCTTTCGCTTAGTGTCGCTTTTCATCCTCAGACGGATGGTCAGTCAGAGCGAACAATCCAAACCTTGGAGGATATGTTGCGTGCTTGTGTTCTGTCATGGAAGGGTAGCTGGGAGGATCATCTTGCTCTGGCAGAGTTTGCGTATAACAACAGCTACCAAGCTAGCATCAAGATGGCACCATTTGAGGCTTTGTATGGCAGGCGGTGTATCTCTCCTCTGTGCTGGGAGACTTTGGGAGAGAGATCCCTGGTTGGTCCTGATTGGATTCAGCAAACTTCTGAAAAGGTTCGGGAAATTCGTCAGAATATTTTGGCAGCTCAGAGTCGTCAGAAGAGTTATGCTGATGTGAGGAGGCGGGATCTGGAATTTGCTGTGGGTGACCAAGTCCTTCTCAGGGTATCACCCACTAAGGGAGTTGTTCGGTTCGGTGTCTCTGGGAAGCTCAGCCCAAGATACATTGGACCGTTCACTATCTTGGCCCGAGTGGGCAGCCTGGCTTATCGCTTGCTGCTGCCGGATTCCATGGCAGGGGTACACCCGGTTTTCATGTCTCTATGTTGAGGAAGTTCTTGCGGGATCCGGACCATCAGATTGAGATGGAACCAATTGCGGTGCAGCAGGATCTGACTCTGGAGTGTCGTCCGGTGCGTATTTTGGAATTCTCGGAGCGTGTGTTGAGGAAGAGATCAATTAAGTATGTCAAGGTCTTATGGTCTAATCAGTCAGAGCGCGAGGCTACGTGGGAACTTGAGGAGTTGATGCGGCAGAAGTACCCGGAACTTTTCGTTGTGGGTAAGTGTTGTTGATTTGCTAAGCTTTTCTTGTGTCATTCCGATAGAAGCGTCAGAATTCGAGGACGAATTCTTTTTAAGAGGGGTAGAATGTGATACCCGGTTTGCAAAGAAGAGAAGTTGGGGGTTGTTTTTTTTGTTTTTTTTCCTCATCCAGTTGTTGTTTTGGGGATTTGGAATTTTGTGAATAACATTCGCAACTAGGGCAGTAGATTTTTTTTTTGGTTTGACATTTGCGTTGCGGTCGGGAGCTGTCGCGTGGGTTAGTTGGGCCGCAATTGGTGTTTCGGCCCATTAGGCCTCCCAAACCCTAGCCGCCACCCTCCTATCTACTCCCCCTCAAGGATGCCGCCCCCCCACTCCTCATTTCCCCTTGGCCGCCGCCCCCCCTGTCCACCTCCTCCTCCCTCCATTGTTGCAGCCACCAAAACCCTAGCCGCCCCCCCCAATCCCCTCCTCCCTAGGTGCTACTCCGTGCCGCTCGGATCATCGTCTTTTGGTGCGAATCTCCAATCATTTTGGTGGAAGGAAGAAGGGAGGAAGGAAAAGGGGAGAACCTAAGGTGATTTTTCTTTTGTGTTCATCCCTTGTTCATTTGCGCTGCGATTCAATGGTTTAGATGTTGCGTTTGCGATTAGATAGAGGGGGGGGGGGGGCTGTCCAGAATTTTGCGTGGTGGATGAACAGCGGTAGTTCCAGCAGTTTTTAGTTTTTTTTCGTGAAGATTTAATGGGGATCAATTTGGGAATCTTGTAGAACTTTGTTTTATCTTTCCAACGAGTATTTATGCGCTCAATTTGGAGTTATAAATTAAAAGTTATCATCATTTGAATCCGGGTATGTGGCTGTCCAGAAAACAGATTTTTCAGAGTGATGAACAGCAACAGTGTTAGCAGTTTCTGGGAATTTTTCGGGAGCAATTAGTGTTAATCAGTATTAGAATCTTGTAGAACTTTGTTTTATCTTTCCAACGAGTATTTATGCGCTCAATTTGGAGTTATAAATTAAAAGTTATCATCGTTTGAATCCGGGTATGTGGCTGTCCAGAAAACAGATTTTTCAGAGTGATGAACAGCAGCAGTGTTAGCAGTTTCTGGGGATGTTTCGGGAGTAATTAGTGTTAATCAGTATGAGAATCATGTAGGGCTTTTTCTTATCTTTCCAACAAGTACTTATGCGCTCAAATCGGAATTATATTTTAAAAGTTATCGCTGTTTGAATCCGCGTATGTCGCTGCTCAAATCAGAAAAAAACAGATTGCAGGGTTTATTTTGAGGACCGTTTAGAGGTAAGTAGATGTTAGAATTCAATCATGAGTTGTATATAAAACTTGTGGGGAATTTTATGTAGTTGTCTCTGAAGTTTTTGTTTATTATCACTGCTGTCCTAAATTTTAAGTTATGGACTTGTTAAGCAGCGCCGCTGCAGTTTGGTTAGTGAGGGGAGAATTGTTACCGTGGCGGGGTTTGAGATTGCGCGTAGGTGCGGTGTTGTCTTTGAGTTTTTTTTTCATGAGAATTTGGTGCACTAAGTTGGGTGTCAAAAACAGGTGGTGGACTTCCGGATCGTTCTTAGGGATTTTGCCCTAACTTCGGTAAAGGCAAGTAAAACAGTGATGGTTATTTCGTCTTTTGATTGAAGAGGCTCATACTTGATTATGTTTGTGCTATTTGTGTTCGTATCCATTTTCCTAATTGGGTACCATCGTTTGAAATTATTTATGCTTTATTGATTATACATGTGGAGGGTGTGGTTTGATCATGTTACCCATGTGGTTATTGATGTGAAATGGGTGGAAGTATATGTCTAGCACATTTTATTTGGGAAGAACTCATGTTGTTGACATGCATAATGCATTCATCATCCATTGCATTGAAGTTTTCGTCGCGATCTTATGGTCCGACCGTACCGGTACAAATGAGCATCATATGTTTCCCGAGAAGGGGTATGATGCAGCTTCATATCCTTAGAGGTATGAAGGCAGAAGTCATGTTGCATCTGTAGCCATGTGCATTCATGGGTGAAGTGTGGAACCTATTTTGGTGATGTGGATAAGGTGGATCTTTACTTTGTAATTCATCTTGGCATTGAGTAATTGATTACTTGCTTACTTGCTGCAAATTAATATTTAAGGAAGAAGTGGGGAACCATGTGGTTGCTTATGCACGGTTGGCTTGCATTGTCCAACTGTTGTTTGTTTTTTTTACTTGCTGAGATGTGTCATCTCACTCTTGCATTGTCTGATGCAGGCACCTGATCTTTGCTTTGGGAAAGAAGGGATGTAGCAGCACGGCCACCACACTTTTAAATAAAGGAATAACTGTTTATTAATGATGTTAAACAGGAAGGGTCAAGTCTAGGGAATTATTACATTCTAATCTTTCATGGTAGTTGAACTGTTTAGTTTGGTGGGCTGAGATGTCTATCTTTTGTCTGGTCATGAATGTTTTTTTCTACCGTTGCATTTTGATTATACTATGGCAATTATCTTTCTTTTATATCCTGTATAAACTATATGCTTCCCTTGTTATGCTACTTTCAAGGGAGGTGCTGCCGGATTTTGCAGTACTTTCTTTCTCTATGTGTTGCATGAGTCTTGTAGAAAGGTTTTTTTTGGTATCATCCATTGTGTGGGATCAGTGGGGTGTTACAGTATATCATCTTCCATGCTCGCTGCTTTGCCCTCCATGCTTTCCCATATTTGATCCTGTAACCAAACAGCTCCGAAGTCATGGTCATAATTGACTTCACCTTCAAGTTTGGCTGACCCTTCAATATCCCCAATATCCTTTTCGCAATCAGGGTAGATGTCAACTAACGATGCTTAGAGCTCAGCTCTGTCTGGGCACAAGTGTGTGGACCTACAATTTTGGTGATCTTAAACTTTCCGGTGTCCTTCTGCCTTCGGGCACATACCCTCCAATTACATTCTGGCACCTCGCACACAACAGTGTAACGACGCTGTGCATACGAATGTCTCACCTTGAACGGCCTCTTCCGGTTCACAGAATATTCCTGTAGCCATCGTCTCAGTGTAGGCAGATCCTTGAAAAGTAAGCCAACCTTAATCTCAATGCTGTCGGCGTTATCCGGAGCCTCTAGCAGTTCATCGTCACGTCCTTCAGCATAAGCACGGGTGGAATGACTTAAACTGCTAAATTCATGTACTGCAGGGTCTCGCTCCGGACACAAACGTCTTATGAGTTCAATTTCTTGCTCGGTCATTTGTTGAACCGGACGGTCATCATCAGAATCTAAGGCCCATGCAGCCTCATATGGCTCCTCCTCATCCTCAATCTGAACATCAACACTATTGGATGCCCTGCATATGTTGTCCATATTATATGACACAGGCACATCAAAATAAGCAGCATTATCGATATGTGGAGATCCTGCATCGGGTCGGAGCAAGAAAAACCACATTAAAAAGTCTAATCAAACGAAATAACGATGGATACGAACAATGTGTCGAAGACACTTACTAGGATGATCGTGAACTGGATCCTGGGTCAATGGGATCTCTTGGGGGGGTACCACCGCATTAGAAGCCCCACAAACGCCAGGAATAGGACGAGAAATCCCATACTCGTGCGGACCCGATTGAGCATCGGGCACAACAACGACTTCTTCATGAAGCTCTACCAAAGGAGCTTCAATACGAGATGCATTTGGCATTTGTGGAGATAACCCGACTGGACCTTCGCAATGACTAACAGGTAACTTTTGAACAACCACATCCAAACATGGTGGAACCATCGTCTTCACAATTCTTAAATATATCACCCAATCATCTTCTGAGGTAATGGAGATCAACCGTCGGACAACTGTTCCATATGTAATATGGGACAACAAACCCTGAATTGATATTCTAGGGTCGTTTATGTCGCATCTAATCTCCTCACAAGCTCGAGCCAAAAGCTGGTCAAAAGATGGTCTTTCAACAAACAACATGGTCACGATCTTCATACCATCAAAAGTAACACTCCCATAAGCATCTATCTCCACCCTTCCTCCATGGTATAGTGTTACTAGGCTGTCCATCTATTGCAAAAATGGATTACTAACTCAATAATGGCTATATAACTTAAGCCTACTAACTTACTAAGTAATAAATATATATTAACTAATAACTATACAGTAAATATTAAATGAACACATCAAACGAAATTACATAATCTATAAATAATGTACGAAAACTATGTATACCTGAGAACGCGTACGAGTCCAGCTAACGGTGGAGAAGGTTAAGTCGGACGAACACCTACGTACAAAAAAACCAATTGTCAGTAAAAAATTTGGCAGCACCTCCCCTGTAAAGTGATGTTTATAGAACCTGCGAATAAACGACAACACGACGGTTGCCAACACAGAAAACAAGTAATATCAATACGCTAAACAAAATGGTAACTATATAATCACTAAGAATTTACTAAACACTAACAATATACTACGCAACAAACTAGCTAACTATTTTAATAAACACTAACAACAAAATATCTAACTATTTACTAAACAATAAATAAGTGGATACCTAACTAATTACTACTAGTTTACAAACTAAGAAATAAAAAAAATACTGGTCGGCAGTGCACTGCGGGCGAGCTCGGGGCGACAATGGCCTGCGTGGGGCGGGCGGCTACGGGCGGAGCTCCGGGCGAGCTCGGGGTGGGCGGGCGGCGGAGCTCGGGCGGAGCTCGGGCGGAGCTCGCGGCGGCGAGCCCGAGCTGGGCAGGGGCGGGCGGGCCGGAGCTCGGGCGGAGGCGGGCGGGCGGCGATCCGGAGCCGGAGCTGGGGCGGGCGGCGGCGGCGATTTCGTAGACGGCGGCGGCGTGGTTTGGAATGAGCCGAGAAGAGAAGAAACGCGCAAAGAGAAGGCAGTTTGCGGGTTTTTCCTAGCTCGACGCCAAGATCTGTGGCGCCGAGCTAGGTGCCACGCGGGACTGCCACGTCATGAAGCTCGGTGCCATAGGCTATGGCGCCGAGCTGTGTTACCTCGGCGCCATAGCCTGTGGCGCCGAGCTTCGGGTCCAAACGTGCAAATAAAATTTCTGGGGGTCCAAACGTAAATTTTTGACTCGGAAGGGGCTAAAAAACAAAAAATTCGGTCTGTTTT
Source organism: Zea mays (assembly GCF_902167145.1). Lineage (NCBI taxonomy): Eukaryota > Viridiplantae > Streptophyta > Magnoliopsida > Poales > Poaceae > Zea > Zea mays. The sequence goes on from NC_050104.1 coordinate 131,870,576, forward strand.
GACATAAAGGTAATTAATAATTATTTTAAACAAAGATACAAAAAAATAATCTGTTATTACATAGAGACAAGTTATAAAGTGCAAAAGCAACAGTTTATTTAGTATATACTAGTTAGTTGTACAAGAATATCGTCTAAAATTATTTAGTATATACTAGTCTGCCACTCTCTCAGGTGGTGGTGGGCGCATAAAGAGGCCTCGATGCCGATGATATCCCTTCTCTATTGCTTCGTGGTGGTTGGGTCCACCGGCCCAACGTGCCTCGAACGGGAGTCACTCTCCAACTTTTCGGGGCCTTTTTGATGCAAAGAGCCCACCGGCCACCGCGATCCACAATGCTCCGGATGCATCGATCCCGTCCGAAGCCGATGGCCGATGGCATTTGGCACGTGATGAGCGTTATCAGCGGACGGACTTTGTGATGGCTAGGCTAGCTATGGATGCGACTCCGACTCGACAAGCACGATAGATTGGAGATCTGAGGCTGAGCACTGCGTACATTTTACTCTCTTAAATTTAAGATGATGGATGGATACATGTTAACGAGGACTCCACACACTATATTCGTGCTCGTGCACGCTTATTAATTCTAGCCAAATACCAACACGACAGCGTTAGCAAACGCGCACAGTACAGTACGTTTTACACAAGCGCAGGCAGGACGGTCAAACGGCGGCGTGGCCTGACGCTGGCGGGTCGAACGCGGCGGGGTAGTAGTGCGCGGTCCGGGCCTGCGCCGCGACGACCTGCCTCCACGACGGGCGCGACGAGATGGCCGCGTACCAGCGCGCCACGTTGGGCCTGGACGCCAGCAGCGCGCGGCCCCTGGGAGAAATTTGCTGTTTTGCCACTCTCAAATTTGGCTGCTTGTTATTATGTCATCCCGTGTCTATGACTGGTGGGACCGTCTGTGTCTATGATTTGTGGGTCCGATGGCATACTGGCGAAGCCCACAAATGATAATGGCAAAATTGCCAATGGCTCGGCCCCTGGGGGATGAGCACGCGAGGCAGTGCGCGTTGGGGAGGTGGGACAGGTCCGCCAGGGTGAAGCCGTCTCCCGCGAGGTACGCGCTCCGGCCCAGCGCGCCGTCGTACACGTCCAGCACGCGCAGCAGCTGCCGCTCGCTCTCGGCGGCGGTGGCCGGCGACAAGGCGAGGTGGAGCACCAGCGCCGAGCTCGGCGCGTCGAAGCTGTGCGCCTCCGCCTGCAGCCACTGCTCGATGCGCGCCCGCGCCGTACAGGTCCCTGGTGCACCACCGCGGGAACTCCGTGCACACGTACCGGCATATGTCCCTGGAATCTGCAGCCACAGGATTGACTGATTGAGTTGGCAGCTTGCATTGGCGCGCGTCCAGAATCTTGTGGTCGGTACGGTAGGGTTAGTTAGGCTATGTTAGGTTTGAGGTCAAAGTAGGATGAGTCGGGGCGCCACCGTCTCCTCGATTTTATGGGATCACGCCGCCTCTAAAAATCACTCCGGTGTTCACCTTGCCCCTACTTGACTCTCAACCAAACACTATAGAAAACGTGGCCGCCTCATTCCATCTCTCTTTGTACATTCAACCAAAAACACCCTTAATTACTCACCGCCGAGGGTGATGTCGCCGTGCTTGAGCGTCACCTGATGGCCGCTGGTGGGATCCTGCATCATCGATCATACATGCATGTATCCAACCCAGCATGCATGAAAGTAAATTAAATCAAGGAGCGAGGGCCGGGACAGAATCGAAACTTGGGGGGGGGGGGGGGGGGGGGGGGGATTGTGAACGTGCCCTCATCTTGACGAGCTCGGGGAGCTTATTATTGCGCCCGCGCTTGAAGGTGTCGGTGCGGACTAGCTCGAACTCCAGCTGCCGCTCCAGGAGGCACGCCATGACCCGCGCCACGTCCGTCGACGCCGGCTGGCCGAACACCTGCAGCATCGCCGAGGAGGCCATGGAGGAGGAGGAGGAGACCGTACCGATACCGACCTTGGCTGATCAAAAACAAATAAAACGATCGGTGTATCCTGCTCCTGCCCTGCATGATGGTGGCTTGGCGTCAATTGCACGGTATTTATAGAGTGTAGCTGCTGCTCGTCCAGGCATGCCGTCGATGATGCATCAGCTTGCTAGCCATCAGCCCATCACGACGAAAAAGAAAGTGAAAGTGCGCAGGCCACGCACTGGGCTATACAGGAGTAGGTAGGTACTACGTACGTTATGTTGGAACACTTTGATTATAGTATTTATACATATTCCTTGCTTGGCGCGAACTCGATCGATACGATCTGGACATGGCGACGATGATGATACTGTTCCCTGGGCATCACTCTTTGATCCACATGAGGATTAGCCAACCGTTGCGTTTTGCTACGTGGAAAGATCCGCTCAACCAGGAGGATTGATGTAAAGCTCGACCGATATGCGTGCAGGAAAGCTGCTTGTTGCATGCCCTTGTCAGTTACAGTACACGACACAGGACGACAGGTGCACAGATGAAGCTATAGCTTATTAGTGATCATTTGTCGTCTTCGTGACGGGACGGGATTAGAGAGCAAACATGTAGTAAAAGATGTATACGGCATATTTAAACACTCAAATCTTGCATACTTAACATTTTTTCATAGTTTTACCCGTTTTGACCTGTTTGAGGTCGATGTTGAACTACAAACCATCAAGTCGACTTGACTTGATCTGGATTGTCATCTATGAGCTACAACACCCTGCAATGCCACATAGAACATATACAAACACATGAATAACCCAAACTAAAAGTAAAAGTGAACTTAGCTCTTTTAGGTTCATTTCATGTTCTTGCTTTGACACTACTCCTTCTAGTGACATTGTTCACTTCTTAAGCTTGATCTTGAGTCTTATGATTTACAGCACATAACCATAGGTATTACCTCATTGGTTGTAAGTCACTTCCTTAAGTAGTGATCCTCAATCAAGGTTTACAAAACCGGTAAAAACCAGCGGTAAACCGGTCGGTTTACCGAAACCGCGGGGGTGCGGTTTGGGTTAACCACCGGTTTTTTTCAAATTGGTTCCAAATTCAAAAAAAAATTGAAAAATTTCATAAAACTGAAAACCACCGGTAAACCGTTTTTTGGACCGGTAAACCGCCAATTTTTACCAGGAAACAGGATTTAATGCAACAATTGAGTATTTAGTGATCAATTTAGGTATATTAGTCTTGCTTAATGCTATATATGAAGATGTTATTGAAATTCGCCTAGAGGGGGTGGATAGGCGGAAACTGAAATTTACAACTCTAAACACACTACAAGCCGGAGATAGCGTTAGAATAAAATCAGTGTCCAGGAGAGAGGGGAAAACAAATCAACCAAGAAAAATAGAGCGGATGACACGGTGATTTGTTTTACCGAGGTTCGGTTCTAAAGAACCTAGTCCCCGTTGAGGTGGTCACAAAGACCGGGTCTCTTTGAACCTTTTCCCTCTCTCAAACGGTCACTTAGACCGAGTGAGGCTTCTTCTTTAATCTCACGGGTCACTTAGACCCCGCAAGGACCACCACACAATTGGTGTCTCTTGCCTCGCTTACAAAGCTTGAAAGTAAGAAGTGAGAAAGAAAAGAAAGCCAAGCCAAGCAAACAAGAGCAACAAGGAAACACAAATGATCCTCTCACAAGTCTAAATGCGATAGAGTTGAATTGGAGACTTTGAGCGGATCGATCACTTGAATTGTGTCTTTGGAGTGGTGTTGATTGCTCTTGTATTGAATGCGAAGTAGTTAATGCTTGGATGGTTGGAGTGGAGGTGGTTGGGGGTATTTATAGCCCTCAACCACCAAACAACCGTTAGGGAGGGGCTACTGTCGATGGGCGCACCGGACAGTCCGGTGCGTCAGCCACGTCACCCAACCGTTAGGGTTCTAACGAAGTCGATCGTTGGAGCGCTGACTTCTGGTGGCACCGGACAATCCGGTGCTGCACCGGACATGCAATGTTCCTTGTCCAGTGCGCCTCTAACCTCTGCTCTGACTTCTGCCACAAACTGTAGCGCTGTCAGGGGCACTGTGCAGTCGACCGTTGCGCCGGCTAGTCGTTGCTCCGCTGGTGCACCAGACAGTCCGGTGGCACATCGGACAGTCCGGTGAATTATAGCGGAGCAGCGCTGGAGAAACCCGAAGCTGAAGAGTTCGGAGTTGTACGGTCTTGGTGCACCGGACACTGTCTGGTGGCACACCGGACAGTCCGGTGCGCCAGACCAGGGCACTCTTCGGTTTCTTTTGCTCCTTTCTTTTTTAACCCCAACTTAATCTTTTTATTGGTTTTGTTGAACCTTTATGCACCTGTAGAATATATGATCTAGAGCAAACTAGTTAGTCTAATTATTTGTGTTGGGCATTCAACCATCAAAATTATTTATGGGAAAAGGTTAACCCCTATTTCCCTTTCAATCTCCCCCTTTTTGGTGATTGATGCCAACACAAACCAAAGCAAATATATAAGTGCAGAATTGAACCAGTTTGCATAATATAAGTGCATAGGTTGCTTGGAATTAAACCAATTCATAGTTTTACTAGATATGCATGGTTTGCTTTCTTTTATTTAACATTTTGGACCACGCTTGTACCACTTGTTTTGTTTTTGCAAATTCTTTTGGAAAGTCTTTTTAAAATCTTTTTGCAAATAGTCAAAGGTATATGAATAATATTTCGAGAAGCATTTTCAAGATTTGAAATTTTCTCCCCCTGTTTCAAATGCTTTTCCTTTGACTTAAACAAAACTCTCCCTGAATGAAATTCTCCTCTTAGCTTTCAAGAGGGTTTTAATAGATATCAATTGGAGATATATTGAGATGATAATTTTGAAAATATACCAATTGCAAATCATCATACCAATTTGAAATATATTAATTGAAAAATTTCGAAAGGTGGTGGTGCGGTCCTTTTGCTTTGGGCTTAATACTCTCTCCCCCTTTGGCATTAATCGCCAAAAACGGAGACTTTGCGAGCCCTTGTTACTTTCTCCCCCATTGGTACAAGTAAATATGAGTGAAAGATTATACCAATTTGAGAGTAATGTGGAGTGATGGCGAAGGGTAAAAGATACCGAGAGTGGAGTGGAAGCCTTGTCTTCGCCGAAGACTCCATTTTCCTTTCAATCTACGACTTAGCATAGAAATACACTTGAAAACACATTAGTCGTAGACATAAAAGAGATATGATCAAAGGTATATAAATGAGCTACGTGTGCAAAGTTTCAATCAAAGTTCCGAGAATCAAGTATATTTAGCTCGTTCCTAAGTTTGGTAAAGGTTTTCTCATCTAATGGTTTGGTAAAGATATTGGCTAATTGTTCTTTGGTGCAAACATAAGCTATCTCGATATCCCCCTTTGTTGGTGATCCCTCAAAAAAGTGATACCGAATGTCTATGTGCTTAGTGCAGCTGTGTTCAACGGGATTATCCGCCATGCGGATTGCACTCTCATTGTCACATAGGAGAGAGACTTTGCTCAATTTGTAGCCATAGTCCCTGAGGGTTTGCCTCATCCAAAGTAATTGCGCACAGCAATGGCCTGCGGCAATGTACTCGGCTTCGGTGATTAAGTGCCCAACACAACCGGTGAGCCAACGGTCGGCCGCGCCAACGGTCGGTCGCGCAATCCGCGCGTGGCGCGTGCCTGAGCCAACGGTCTGATGGGGGCACCGGACCGTCCGGTGTGCACCAAACAGCGTCCGGTGCGCCAACGGCTCCAAATCTTCAACGGTCGGCTGCGCCAATTTAGGAAGGCGATCTGCACCGGACAGTGAACAGGGGATGTCCGGTGGTGCACCGGACTGTCCGGTGCGCCACCCGACAGAAGGCAAGAATTGCCTTCCTGGAATGCTTCCAACGGCTCCTAGCTGCCTTGGGGCTATAAAAGGGACCCCTAGGCGCATGGAGGAGATACACAAGCATTCTTTGATCATCTCTAAGCACCAAGACTTCATTCTAGCACATTTGATTCTTTGTGATAGCAATTTGAGCTCCTCTTGAGTTGAGAACTCCGTGTGTGAACTTAGAACTCAAGTTGTGACTAGTGTGCGTGTTTTGTGCTGTTGCTTTTGAGACTTGTGTGTGTTGCTTTTCCCTTCCTTACATTCGTGCTTCTTTGTGATCATCATTTGTAAGGGCGAGAGGCTCCAAGTTGTGGAGATTCCTCGCAAACGGGATATAGTGAAAGAAAGAAAAACACCATGGTATTCAAGTGGATCTTTGGATCACTTGAAAGGGGTTGAGTGCAACCCTCGTCCATTGGGACGCCACAACATGAAGTAGGCAAGTGTTGTACTTGGCTGAACCACGGGATAAACCATCGTGTCTCTTGTGCTTGTTCTCACTGTGACCATTGTGTTTCACAAAAGCTCGATCCTCCGCCACTTGATTTCATTGTGCTAACACTTAATCAAGTTTTGTGGCTTTAAGTCTTAAGTTTTTACAGGATCACCTATTCACCCCCCTCTAGGTGGTCTAAGATAGCGTAGGGGATCTTACTAAACTTCTTGTGCTCATGGCGCTTAGAAGTGACGGACGCGGCGTCGGAGCCGGAGGTGGAGGGCGACGAAGAGTCGGTCTCGTAGTAGACCACTTTCTTCATCTTTTTCTTCTTGTCGCCACTCCGGTGTGACTTGACGTGGGGAGGTGATTCCTCCCTTCCTTTGACGCCGGACTCCCTTGATGGATCCTTCCCGTGGCTTATGGCCGTTTCCATGTCCCTCTTGGCAGATTCTCCCGACATCACTTCGAGTGGTTAGACTCTAATAAAGTATCGGTTCTGATACCAATTGAAAGTCGCCTAGAGGGGGGTGGATAGGCGGAAACTGAAATTTACAACTTTAAACACACTACAAGCTGGGGTTAGCGTTAGAATAAAATCTGAGTCCGGGAGAGAGGGGAAAACAAATCAACCAAGAAAAATAAAGCGGATGACACGGTGATTTGTTTTACCGAGGTTTGGTTCTAAAGAACCTAGTCCCCGTTGAGGTGGTCACAAACACCGGGTCTCTTTCAACCCTTTCCCTCTCTCAAACGGTCACTTAGACCGAGTGAGGCTTCTTCTTTAATCTCACGGGTCACTTAGACCCCGCAAGGACCACCACACAATTGGTGTCTCTTGTCTCGCTTACAAATCTTGAAAGTAAGAAGTGAGAAAGAAAAGAAAGCCAAGCCAAGCAAACAAGAGCAACAAGGAAACACAAATGATCCTCTCACAAGTCTAAATGTGCTAGAGCTGAATTGGAGACTTTGAGCGGATCGATCACTTGAATTGTGTCTTTGGAGTGGTGTCTATTGCTCTTGTATTGAATGCGAAGTCGTGAATGCTTGGATGGTTGGAGTGGAGGCGGTTGGGGGTATTTATAGCTCTCAACCACCAAACAACCGTTGGGGAGGGGCTGCTGTCGATGGGCGCACCGGACACTGTCTGGTGCGCCAGCCACGTCACCCAACTGTTAGGGTTCTGACGTAGTCGACCGTTGGAGCGCTGACTTCTGGTGGCACCGGACACTGTTCCTTGTCCGCTGCGCCTCTGACCTCTGCTCTGACTTCTGCCGCGAACTGTAGCGCTGTCAGGGGCACTGTGCAGTCGACCGTTGCGCCGACTAGCCGTTGCTTCGCTGGTGCACCGGACAGTCCGGTGAATTATAGCGGAGGAGCGCTGGAGAAACCCGAAGCTGAAGAGTTCGGAGTTGTACGGTCCTGGTGCACCGGACAGTCAGGTGCGCCAAACCAGGGCACTCTTCGGTTTCTTTTGCTCCTTTCTTTTTGAACCCCAACTTAATCTTTTTATTGGTTTTGTTGAACCTTTATGCACCTGTACAATATATGATCTAGAGCAAACTAGTTAGTCCAATTATTTGTGTTGGGCATTCAACCATCAAAATTATTTATGGGAAAAGGTTAACCCCTATTTCCCTTTCGGTTATATGCTATATATGAAAATGAAACCCGTAGCTCAAGTCAAGTTTAGGCATTTAGTGGTCGATTTCACTTTTATTTCCTGTCCAAGATGGATTACGTGGATCAAGTAGCTTCAGTTCTTCTAATAAGTATCCGTCTGGACAAGACTCAATCTAGAACCCTTAGCTCCAGTTGTTCTGTATGTATTCCTAAGATTTGATGATCAGGAGAAAAGTTCAACACTTGGTGAGGTGCAGATGCAATACACAAACACCAAACACAGATACCGGTATGTTTTTTGCTTTGTGGATAAGTATTTGTCTGCGTTCTTGTTTTCTCGATAATGTATCTCATATCTTTTGTATAGACCTATCACTATCACTATAACAGATTGGAACAATATCACGATACTTCCAACATGCCTAAGTATTATCACTGACTCGAGCTGAACATGTGAGTATTGTGAAATAAGTCGATCCATGTGTCGTTGCCTCGTTGCAGAGTTGTAAAAGAATTTGTGTTTGAGTATTGCGAAGTTCACTGATTGTTTGTTGCATGAGAACTGGAGTTTGTGGTTGCATATGAATGTTGTATGTTATTTTGGTGAACACATGTCGTGTGGATCAATTAATATTTGTTGTGCATTGTGAAATGAGCAAACTAAAAATAAATCTCATCAAAATTTTTCATTTTTTCTGTAAAAACAGCAAAACCCCGTTTGTTTCGCGGTTAATCGATGGTTTAGAGCGGGTTTTCACCGGTTTTCCGCTGGTAAACCGGTTCGAATTCAAATTGATTTGAATTGGTCAAACCGGTCGGTTTTTTACCGGTTTCTACCGGTTTACCGACGGTAAACCGTTACCGATGGGCAACGGTTTTTGTAGGCTAAACAGTTTTGTAAACCGTGTCCTCAATGCACCATAGGTCTTTTCAACTCGATTAACCTTAACTTTGCAAGTCTTCTTATTCGCTCCTGACTTTAGGTACATCGGTCTTCTTGAGTTCTCTGATGCACTCGGTACCTCGAAGTTTTATTTCTCCATCCTTGACTTGAAGAGGGGGGCACCAATAGCGCCATTGGTCATGAAGACATGGAGTAGCCATGGACGATCACGATCGGCTTGTGTGTGTGGTTAGCTCCAGCTCCGTACGTATAATTCATGCTCCTAGCATTTCCAAGTCGCGAAGAAATAAATGGAGTGCATCATCGGTCACGAGAGAGGTGGGGAATCTCATTATAGAGGGTGAGCTCGGTATCTAATAAGTACTCATCGTTGTGTTTCTATTAAGAAAAATGCTGCAGCCTTTCTTTTACTACTCATTTGGTAGCCGGCCGACTTAAATGCCTGCACCAACACACAGAGAGAGTGTGAGGGAATCAGCGAAGCCCATAAAGATGCGCCTCCTCGCCGCCCCCAAACGCATTCCAACACTACACACCCACCTAGCCTGGCAACCAGCCGCCGACCTCCTATCTACCATGGATATGTGCCTTGGAGCCAAAAGATCCATCACCAATCTTTTCCCTCTTCTATACCTCCTCATGCCGCGGCATGGATCTCCTTGTTCGTTTGTCATCTAGGAGTATCTGGCTAGGTCGCCGGCCGGAGGAGGAGGAGGAGAAAGAAATGGAAGTGTAACTATGGTGTTGGCTCGGCTCACTCAGAAGTTGAAGCCGAATCCAAATGGTAGCTGCCGGCGTTTCTGATTGAGCCGTGCCAATATCTCAGTACTCTTTCATGCTGATCTCGCGTCACACGTCGATCTCTTCCTGAAGTGCTGTAGTCTCTCTCGTACTCTCATGCATCTTGGTCATGTGTTCTTATACTGTCTCTTTTGCTTCTGCTGCCTGCCAGTATGTGGACTGCACACGTACATTGTTTTTTTCGATTCGTTTATAAAGTTTCATGGCACGGTTTGTATCAGTCTGTGACTAGGCTAGCTAACCATTGACAGTCTTGCTTGCGTGTTGTTGCAACAGACACCAGTCGTTTGGCGATGCAGAAATCGCTCGACAGATCGAGCAGGAGAAATAGAAAGAGAGACAGCAGGCAGCCAAGCACATATGCAAATTAGCATTCGGTTCAAGCTAGCCGCGCTTCAGAGAGCTCAGAAGCATCATGAACGTCATAGTTGAAACCAACGCCCTAATTTCATTGCATTGGTATGCTACTACTGCTACAGCCCCTTTCATGATTTGAGGACGTTCTATATATTATTACAGTATGTTATTTGTAGTGTATAATGCATATATATACACACTTGATTTTTCATCTCAAACGAGTTATTTCCACATACTTATATTATCTGCAGCGCCCAGCCAATCTATTGCATGGAATATGAACCAACTGAAGCCACTTCCGAGCAGTTTCTTTTCAGGAAGGACATGGCCGGACGATATGATCAAGCTACTAGCATGTGTAGTAGTATATACTTCGATTAGTTTCTGTAACCACATCATGCATGTGCCCGTTTCTTAACTTCTTGAGGGAGAAAAGGAGAAATGCATAAATTATGGATGATCTCTGTACGTTCATCATGTACCATCAGTTGTGAGCATCTGTTGATTCTCTTATGTATTGCCTGCAGTAGTCGTACACTTGTACTCCATACATACAAAATTCAGTACAATATGAATTTGTTTTCAGTGTGCATCCATACATACATATACAAGACATGTCTGTTCGCTTGGCTTTAATCCGTACCGTCTTCTACTGCTTCTAGATTTTACAGTGTTTTTGTCTTTATGGATTGAAGTTGTAGTAGTCCAAACAACCGGCTTCTACTACTTCTACGTTAGTTTCTGTAACCACATCATGCATGCGGTCTTGCCAGCTATTAGAATCAAGATCGATAGAGTTCTTCGACTCCCATGCATGTGAATCAGCTTTTGTCTTCATATTACTATGTTAGCTATCAATGTTAACCGGCCGTGGCATCGACAGAGCACATTGATTCCACGCATTGCACTACGTTCTGATCACTGCACTGCAGCAGCTTCGGGTTATTTATGCACCCAACACAATGACTGCCTCCGTGCTCGATCCACTGCATTATTCGATCTCAAACTGATCAGAGTGATCAGAGAGAGAGAGAGAGCAGGTTTTCCAATATGATAAACATGACCAGCAGCGAGCGGTTTCTGTTTCAGAAACTTGCGACGAGATCGACGGTTTGTTACCCCCCGCGCGTCGTCTTCTTTGATCATCACGCACAAAAAAACCAGTTTTCTTGAGAACTACACGACGACGGAGACGGAACAGAGAGCTAGTTTCTGAAGAAAAGCAGCAGAGACGACCGAACCGACGATCCAAGAGCTAGGGCTAGGCTTGTGCAGGAGCAGGAGGGTAGATGGCGTTTGCAAGGGAGAAGTAACTGTGGCACGAGGACGCATAAATGGGGGGAGCAGGCGAAAGGCATCCATGCATGCATCCATCGGTGCTGGAGTGGAAGGACAAGGGACAGGGAGAGAATATGTGGGGGCAGCCGCAGCCTCGCATTGAACACAACACGCACAGCGCTGTGTACGTACTAGTAGTAGATCTGTACTCCCTAGCTCTCATTCGTCTCGTATTGGAACCAACCAATAAATTCTAAATTTAATTAAGAATATGCACACACACAAAAACTATTAACATTTGTAGTCTCTAACAAATACTACTTCATAGTAAATATTTATAAAGATATAAATGTTAGTAGTTTTTTTAAAATAATTTGATTTTAAAAATCTTTTAAAACTTCTGGAGACCTATTTTGGGTTGGGACGGTCGACGGAGGACCGAGCGGATGAGGACGAATGGCATCGTTTCGGGACAAAGATTCCCCGCATTGACTCCCCAGGCTCCATCCAGAACTGCAGCGGCAGCGCGCTCTGCTTGCCCTACAGGCTGCGCGCAGCCAGGCCAGGGCCAGCCACCACCCCATCCCCGTGCCGTTTGGTAGCTGTAGCTTTCATGGTCCACCATCTCTTCATCCATGCAGTGGTCACACCCTCGCTCCATGCCTGCATCTCCATCCATGATTCATCCTCACCTCACCTCAGCTCTCTCTCTCTCTCTCTCTCTCTCTCTCTCTCTCTCTCTCTCTCTCTCTCTCTCTCTCTCTCTCTCTCTCTCTCTCTCTCTAGGCCTAGGGCTGTCGACCAGCCTTACGTGAGGTTTTCTGGAAACGGCCGGTGGTGGTAACTGGTACCTGGTAGCCCGGGGGTAGGTAGTTGGTGTTATGGTTCCTTGGCCGCTTGCTGGTTTGCGCTTGCGAGGGTGGTGTGAGCAAAAGGAATTCAAAATCGATGCAAGTGTGGGAAGTTGCAGGACGGTGCATCCAGGGACCAGAGGAGGATGGTCCAGTGTGTCAAACTCAAACTATACACAAAGAAGATCCAAACGGTCTTTTTTTTTTTCTTCTCTCCTTCTTCGTCGTCTTCTTCTTCGCTTGGCCGGGCCAAATCTGCAGCCTAGCTCCGGCGACGATGCACTTGATGGCGAAGGCAGAGAAAGTTATGGTTGACAGGATCGCGGTCAGCAGGAGGATGGCCGATCGAGGGTGGGTTTGGCTCATTATTTGAGCCAGCTTTTGAAAGTGATATCAGATTTATTATGTTTGGTCAGGCCGACCGGCAGAGTGGGCTGACATCACAGTTGCCGTTCTTTAGATGTCGACAGTGTCGTTACTACATATAGCCATCAAGCCCCCTATTTGTGTCCGTCCGAGCTTGTTTTATACGCTGGCGGGCTCGAGCAGGCACAATGAATATTTTCGGGCCAGGCTTACTGAAAGGATCACGATGCCCAAGAGAGGGGGTGAATTGAGCTTTTCTAAAAATCAACACTAATTAAAACCTAAGCAAGAGCTAAACAAGAGCCCAACTTCACCCAAACAACTAGTGCTAAGAATATAATACTAGAAATGTAACAAAGCTAAGATAATACTTCAAATACTTGTTAAACAAATACACAATGTAAAGTGCTTGAATTAAGTGTGGAATGTAAAGCAAAGTTTAGAAGACTCCTCCAATTTTTCCCGAGGTATCGAAGAGTCGGCACTCTCCACTAGTCCTCGTTGGAGCACCCGCGCAAGGGTATCGCTCCCCCTTGGTCCTCGCAAGAACCAAGTGCTCACTACGAGATGATCCTTTGCCACTCCGGCGCGGTGGATCCCTCGAGACCGCTTACAAACTTGAGTCGGGTCACCAACAAGATCTTCACGGTGATCACCGAGCTCCCAACGCCACCAAGCCGTCTAGGTGATGCCGATCACCAAGAGTAACAAGCCATAGACTTTCGCTTGACCAAGAGAAGCCTAATGCAAGTGGTGTGTGCTCTAGGTGGCTCTCACTAGCGTTAATGAGGAACAAGCGCGGATTATGATTCTCTAATCTCCTCACTAGGCTTTTGGTGCTTGCAATGCTCTATCAATGTGCTGGAATAAATGTGGAGTGCAAGACATTGAATATGGTGGGTGGAGGGGGTATAAATAGCCCTCACCCACCAACTAGCCGTTACAGGCAATTTACTGCGCGATGGCGCACCGGACAGTCCGGTGCGCCACCGGTGCGCCAACGGTGCGCCACCGGTGCGCCAACGGTCGTTTCCAACGGCTAGTTCTGACAGAGAGCCGTTGGACTCATGGCGCACCGGACAATGAACAGTCCACTGTCCGGTGCACACCGGACAGTCCGGTGCGGTGTCCGGTGTGCCACTAAAATTCAACTCCGAAGGCTGCGCTCTCGGGTTTCTGCGAAGGGAAATACTCTGCCGTGGACCAGCTTGGCCCCACCTGGCAGAGAGTGCACCGGACAGTCCGGTGCACACCGGACAGTCCGGTGCCCCTAAGTCAGAAACACTAAGTCTTGTTTTTCAGCTGATTTTCAAATCGGTTTTCGCTCTAACTTGTGTGTGAGTTCTAGAGTGACACCTAGCACTGTATGAGTGTGATTGTGCACGAACACTACACTAGAACTCTCTTGGTCAAACTACTCATCGACAACCCCTCTTTATAGTACGGCTAAAAGAGAATAAAAGACCTAACTAAATCGCGAGTGTCCACATCTCCTTGACACTCGGACTCCGTAGACCTTCACCTTTTGTTCCGTCGTTTTAGCCGTTGCTTCGAGTTCTTATCTCCGGGATTGTTTTCACCGTTGTAGTACTTCTACCTGTCATGCGACCTAACTTACCATTTGTCTCTGCAAAACACACGTTAGTCACATATAATATTACGTTGTCATTGATCACTAAAACCAACCAGGGGCCTAGATGCTTTCAATCTCTCCCTTTTTGGTGATTGATGACAACCCTACAAGTTTTGTGAGAGTAGTTTGTTTTGAAGATTCTGTCAATAGAAAGAATGGTTAGTTATACTCAGTAATCTTTGACAGAAAGAATGTGTACCATAATAATAAGAGTGAGCGCATACACATCATAAGATTCTTGTTCATATAAAAGTGAAGTTAAATTTATGAAACAAGAGCTAGAAGACTGGTGATAAAATATAAGGTGAAAACGTAATACACACAGTCAATCATACGCAACGAGAGTATATGACGAGTTTGTGAGCCAAAAACATCAAGCTGGTACAGAGAGTAGCAAGCACATATATTACATCAAAATGACTCTGACTCTCTACTAACTCTCTAACTCCCCCTAGCTCTCACAACTCATATCTCTCCCCCTTTGGCGTCAAACACCAAAAGGGACCTGAAACTAAACATCAGAAGCAGGAGGAGGCGGCGGGGGCGCATCCGGTCGAGGTCGAGGTAGCAGAGCGAACGCCGACGGAGGGTCAGAGTCAGTCTCGGATCCAGGATCTGCGGTAGAAGCTGGAGCTGGTACTGACTCGGACTGAGGTCGCGCTGCAGGAGCTACCGGAACAGAACGGTCACAGATACTGCCACATCGGTAGTGGTAACAGCAGATGCTGGTGGCACTGGCGGATGCAGACAGACAGAGCTGAGAACCGGAGAGGTGAACGCCAAAGTGACCGGCCGGAGCGGAGAGGTACCAACAGGGGGTCCTGACAAAATCGATGGCACCACTGGAGCGTGAAGCGGAGGAGGTGGAGCAGACTGAACCGGAGGTGCTGAGATACCAGAATGCTGAAGCATAAGGGCCATGAATGCCCTACTCTCAGCCCGATCCTGAAGTAACTGCTGCTGAAGAGCATCCTGCCTGTCCTGCATGCTCTGAAACATCGAGAGCATCGTCTCGGATAACCGTGCCTGCTCGGCTGCCAGGTTGGCCAGAATAGTCGCAAGAGCAGGGTCCATAGCCGGAGGAGGAGCAGGGGCAGCACGAGAACTCCCAGCCTCATGATCATGTGAGCGTGGAGGCATAGGAGGCGGAGGCGGAGGAGGAACCCCAAAATCATCATCATCATCATCATCAGCTGTTGTACCCTGAGTGTCAAACTGTCGAAGGGCTGCATCCTCGGCTTGAGAGTCAAACACAGAAGCAGTAGCTGGCACAGGAATCTCAGGAGTAGGGCGGTAAGATCCAAAAACAAGGCGTGAGGCCTCAAGGGTGCTCTGAAATCGAGGTGGCTGAATCAGCTGCGCAAAGATGTGGCACAAGTAGTGAGCATAAGGTAACTGCCGACGAGCACGAATCCCATCCAGAACGGTGTCCTCGATCTCACAAATCAGAAAGTCCACAACATCAAACTCAGAGTGGGAGACCAGGGCACCAAGGAGCCAAAGCTGAATATGAGTGGTAGCCTCCCTGTATCCCATCCTCGGCAGGAGTGTCCGTCTGATGAGCTCATATAAGTACTTCGCTGCTGTAGTAAAGTCTGCTGGTGAACGTCGCGACCCATCTGTGAAAGGCGGGCGGAACAGAGCCGCGACGTGAGCTGTCCCTAGAGCCACACCGCCGTGAGGGCGATGAGGAGGGTCAGAAGAGCCGTAGCAGAGACTGTGAAGGCGAGTCATCGACTCTGGGAATCCAAAGAGCTGACGGATCTGACTGGCAGTGATCGTGACATCCTCTCGCTCAAAGCGGAACCTCATCCAGTGATGATCCGGGTCAATCCAAACAGAGGCGTAGAAGACGCGGACCCACTCCTCAACATATCTGCCGCTGATAGTCAGAAGGGTCAGGAGGCCAGGCAGATAGGTGAGATGCGCCTCAGACTCAGCACCGGCTGCAAGCAGAAAAGCTGGAAGATCCAAAAGGCGGTGCACTCGCAGCGCTATCTGAGCAGACATCTGAGCTCTGAAGAATGACTCCTGAATCCGTGTGCTGAAAAGAACACCTGCTGCTGGGTCTCTCTGAGCTGGTAGCCAAGACTCCACGGGTACGTACCTGAACCGACGTACCCGTGCCGCAGTAGCACGCTGAAGATCAAACAGACGAGGATCCGAAACCAGAGGACGGACCTCAGTCTCATCACGCTCCCGGAAGCGAGGTGGAGGGACAGGAGGAGCTGAAGCGGGAGCGGGAGCAGGGGAAGCAGTGGAAGCTGGCGTAGAGGAGGTAGTGGGTATGGCTGTGGAGGTGGATGGAGCAATAGGAGTGACGGGAGCAGGCAGAGTGGGTGGCGGAGTGGAAGCGGAGGTGTGAGAGGAGGAGCAAGACCGGGAGGTGAGATGACGAGCACGGAATGCAATCTGATCGGATGGAATCTGCGGCTGATCTCCAAGTGCGGCCTGCGCAGCGGCTGCTGCAGCTGCTGCCGCTGCACGAGCCTCTCTGTCCGTACGCCGCTTCTTGCGGCCTTCCTGCTGCTCCAAATAGACAGTTTTGCCCTTCACCTGCCTGAAGGGGCGACGAGAATCCTCATCATCGCCACCCCCTGGCGCGGACGCATTCTTCGTGCGCGGCATCCTGAACTAATGTCTGCAAATGAGATAGAGAGACTAAGCACAGAGCAAAAATCACCGATAGATTTAGCAAAGAATGAGATGACTACCTGGAAAGCTCACACGAGAGGTGACGATCCAGGCAGGACGGGAGACGGCACACGGTCAAACAAGATCACTGAAATGACAGAAGAGGTGAGCACGTATTAGTCACATAGTCATAAGCATATGAAATGTGAATAAATACATACACAGAGAGATATGGCACAGAAAACACGAGACGAGACGATCGAGAAGTCAAACGACGTGAAAACGACGTTTGAAGGATAATTAGTGCCATATGATGTTTGGAATTCGAATTGAGGCACGAAACGATATGAAATTGAGCCGATACTTCACGAATAGGTTTATATAGGTGAATATGAGTGAAGTGTGTGCTTGGTTTGAATTTAGGCGAAGAAAAAGGAATTTGGGCACACGGCTCGGAAACGATCGCTCAAAACGGGAATTTTGGTGAAATTTAAGTCTGGGATCTTGGATTGGCGTGAAATTTGGCAGGTAGGTTACTGGAAGTGTTGTGAAGGTGCCTGAAAAATTTGGGTTCAATTGGAGCATTTTTGGCTGGTTTGGGCATTTCACCGAGCACGTGGCGTGCGGGGTTCTAGGGTTTCGGTGAAAAGCGTATTTGGGGTGGGAAAACCCTCCCGAAGGAGCTAGGAACCTGCAAGGACACTCAATGGCCACAAAGGAACACATTTCACAACAAGGATTCACTGAGATTCACAGGATTTTGAATTTTGCACAAAGGGTGGTGCACTGCCTCAATGTCTAGAGAAAGAGATGGAAGAGACAGAGGGAGAGGAGAGCTGAGAGCTGCTCACCGAGGGAGGGCAGGAGAGGTGCCCAAAGTCACCGGAGCACCGCCGGAGATGGTGGCCGCCGGTGGAGATCGCCGGCGGGGGGGGGGGGGGGGAGCGGGAGTCGCCAGGGGAAACAGAGAACAGAGGGAGCTGGCAGAGAAGATGAGCCTCTGGCTCGGCTCTGCGGGCTGGAGGCCTTTTTTAAAAACGCGATATGGGCGCACCGGACAGTCTACAGTGCCTGTCCGGTGCACACCGGACAGCGCACAGTAGCTGTCCGGTGAACCACCGGACAGCGCACAGGAAAATTGAATTTTAGCGCGCGGCTGCCGGTGCACCGGACATTGCACAGTGCAGTGTCCGGTGCACACCGGACTGTCCGGTGAGCCCAGACGGAGGAGAGTTTGGAAAATTTTGAATTTTTCTATCTAACTCCCAATCAAACCAAATCCCAACTTATAATCACACAAAATAACACTTGTTGGGACAGGTATTGGCACCCTCATATATTTTTCAAAATATTTCGCCATAGGCTAGATAATTTTTAGAGAAAATAGGCAAATGGTGAAATTTGCATTTTGGTTTGCACTAAGGGGTTTTCATGAGTGATTTGAGTTTTGAATACTCCCCCTAAGTGCAGTACCTCATGCATATTTCAAGAACCAATAATCGCATAAAAAGTAAGAATTTAAGTGCTAAAAACTTTAAAACTAAGACTTGTCAGGTTTGACCCGAGTTAAGCTTTTTCACTCGCTTTGTTGGCGGTTATCTCAACTAGGTTAGACAAGTCTTAGATGCAATACAAGGAATTTAAATATGCAATGCAAGCTTGACAACACCATTTGACATTTTACATAAAATTTCTGAGATCAAGAATATTTAGTTCATTTCTCAACATGCAAAATCGGGTCTTATCAAGTGGCTTAGTGAAAATATCCGCTAATTGATCTTCCGACCTCACTCCTTCTAAAATGATATCTCCTTTAGCAACATGATCTCTAAGGAAGTGATGACGGATATCAATGTGCTTGGTGCGAGAGTGTTGTACAGGATTATTAGCAATTTTAACAGCACTCTCATTATCACACAACAAAGGTACCTTTTCTAGAACTACGCCATAGTCTAGAAGAGTTTGTTTCATATACAAAATCTGTGTGCAACAAGCACCTGCGGCAATGTATTCCGCTTCGGCAGTTGACAAGGCAACACTATTTTGCTTTTTGGATGTCCAAGAAACTAGTGATCTACCAAGCAGATGGCATCCCCCAGAAGTACTTTTCCTATCAATTTTGCAACCGGCATAATCCGAATCGGGATAGCCAATTAAATCAAAAGTAGCTCCTTTGGGATACCACAGACCAACGCTTGTGGTGTGCCTGAGATACCTAAGAATTCTCTTAACAGCGCGAAGGTGAGCTTTCTTAGGATTAGATTGGAATCTAGCACACATGCAGACACTGAACATAATATCGGGCCTAGATGCGGTAAGGTACAATAAACTACCAATCATAGAACGGTAGAGAGTTTGATTAACCGGGTTACCTCCCTCATCTAAGTCGAGATGTCCATTTGTAGGCATGGGGGTCTTGATTGGTTTGCACTTCTCCATGTTGAATCTTTTCAACAAGTCTTTGGTATACTTCTCTTGAGAGAGAAAGTTACCATCTTTCATTTGCTTGACTTGAAAGCCGAGGAAGTATGTTAGCTCACCAATCATTGACATCTCGAACTCCTTCGACATCAACTCACCAAATTCCTTGCAATGATAGTCATTTGTCGAGCCAAAGATTATATCATCAACATATACTTGACAAATGAAAATATCACCGTTATGTTTCTTTGTGAAGAGAGTTGTGTCGACGGTCCCGATCTTGAAGCCCTTTTCGATGAGGAAGTCGCGAAGACGCTCATACCAAGCCCTTGGTGCTTGCTTTAGCCCATAAAGCGCCTTGGACAACCTGTAAGCATGGTTAGGATATCTAGGGTCTTCAAATCCAGGCGGTTGCTTAACATATACAAGTTCATTTATGAAGCCATTTAAAAATGCACTTTTTACATCCATTTGATAAAGTTTTATATCATAACATGATGCATATGCAAGTAGGATACGGATGGCTTCCAGTCGAGCAACCGGTGCAAAGGTCTCTCCAAAATCTAAGCCTTCAACTTGAGAGAATCCCTTTGAGACAAGTCTTGCCTTGTTTCTTACAATCACACCTTGATCATCTTGTTTGTTTCTGAACACCCACTTTGTTCCAATGATTCTTGCATCTTGTGGGGGCTTCTCCAGGGTCCAAACTTCGTTACGGGTGAAGTTGTTAAGTTCTTCATGCATGGCATTCACCCAGTCCGGATCCTGTAGCGCCTCATCTATACAAGTAGGCTCAACACAAGAAACAAAAGAGTGATGTTCAATAAAATTAGCATGTCTATGTGATCGAGTAATAACCTGTCGGCGTTTCGAGACAGGGGGGTCCCTAAGCCGACGAGTGAGTGTGCTGCGTGCCCCAGCCCAGATGGGTCGAGCGCGTGGGCGAGCGCGAAGGGGGGAGAGGCGAGGTGGCCGGAGCCGAGCGTGAGAGAGGTGGAAGTCCCGCGGCCTTCGTGTTCGTCCCGCGCCCAGGTCAGGTGCGCTTGCAGTAGGGGGGTTACAAGCGTCCACGCGGGTGAGGGAAGCGAGCGACCCCAAGAGAGCGCCTGTCCCGTCCTCGGTCCCGCGCGGCCAACCTTCTCTGAGAAGGCCCTGGTCCTTCCTTTTATAGTCGTAAGGAGAGGATCCAGGTGTACAATGGGGTGGTGTAGCAGAGTGCTACATGTCTAGCGGAGGGAGAGCTAGCGCCCTAGGTACATGCCAATGTGGCAGCCGGAGAGATCTGGGCACCCTGCTGGCGTGATGTCGTGGCTGTCGGAGGTGCGGCGGAGCCTGATGGAGGGACAGCTGTTGGAGCGGTCGAGTCCCTGCTGACGTCGTCCGGCTTCCGTAAGAGAGCTGGGGGCCGCCGTCGTCATGGAGCTTGTGGAGCACCATCATTGCCCCTCTGGCGGAGCTGGCCGGATGAGACGCCGGTCTTGTTCTCCGTGACCCGAGTCGATTCGGGGTAGGATGATGATGGCGCCTCCTGTTGACGTGGCGGTCTGTGCCCTAGGCGGGGCGACATGGGGTTTCCTCCGAAGCCGAGGTTGAGTCTGCCTTCTGTTGTCGTGGCCGAGCCCGAGCCAAGGGGTCGGGCGAGGCGGAAGTCGTTCGGCCGAGGCCAGGGCGGAGTCCGAGCCCTGGGGTCGGGCGAGGCGGAGTTTCGTCGTCTTCCGGGTCTTAGCCCGAGTCCGAGCCCTGGGGTCGGGCGGAGCGGAGTTCGCCGTCTTCCGGGTCTTAGCCCGAGTCCGAGCCCTGGGGTCGGGCGGAGCGGAGTTCGCCGTCTTCCGGGTCTTAGCCCGAGTCCGAGCCCTGGGGTCGGGCGGAGCGGAGTTCGCCGTCTTCCGGGTCTTAGCCCGAGTCCGAGCCCTGGGGTCGGGCGGAGCGGAGTTCGCCGTCTTCCGGGTCTTAGCCCGAGTCCGAGCCCTGGGGTCGGGCGGAGCGGAGTTCGCCGTCTTCCGGGTCTTAGCCCGAGTCCGAGCCCTGGGGTCGGGCGGAGCGGAGTTCGCCGTGGCGCCTTTGGCAAGGCCTGATTGCCTGTCAGACTCACTCTGTCGAGTGGCACTGCAGTCGGAGTGGCGCAGGCGGCGCTGTCCTTCTGTCAGACTGGCCAGTGGAGCGGTGGAGTGATGGCGGTCACCTCGGCTCTGCCGGGGGCGCGTGTCAGGATAGAGGTGTCAGGCCACCTTTGCGTTAAATGCCCCTGCAATTTGGTCAGTTGGTGTGGTGATTTAGTCAAGGTTGCTTCTGAGCGAAGCCAAGGCCTTGGGCGAGCCGGTGATGTGTCCGCCATAAAAAGGGGGCCTCGGGCGAGACGGAAGTCTCTCGAGGCCGGCTGCCTTTGGCCGAGGCTAGGCTCGGGTGAAGCGTGATCGAGTCACTCGTGTGGACTGATCCCTGACTTAATCGTGCCCATCAGGCCTTTGCAGCTTTATGCTGATGGGGGTTACCAGCTGAGAATTAGGCGCCTTGAGGGTACCCCTAATTATGGTCCCCGACAGTAGCCCCCGAGCCTCGAAGGGAGTGTTAGCACTCGCTTGGAGGCTTTTGTCGCACTTTTTTGCAAGGGGACCAGCCTTTCTCGGTTGCATTTCGTTCCGGTGGGTGCGCGCGAGCGCACCCGCCGGGTGTAGCCCCCGAGGCCTCGGAGGAGTGGTTACACTCCTTCGAGGTCTTAATACTTCGCTTAACGCTTCGGCTGGTCTGGTCGTTCCCTCATGCGAACTGGCCGTAGCCCGGGTGCACGGTCGGGGCCCAAGCTCTTGGGCTGGTATGTTGACGCTGCCAACGATTTGGCCGGAGCCGGTTTTTGCGAGAGCAGCCCCCGAGCCTCTGCACAGGGCGAGAGGACGATCAGGGACAGACTCGACTTTTTACATACGCCCCTACGTCGCCTTTCCGCAAGGAGGAGGGGGGGAGTGCGCCATGTTACCCTCGATGGGCACCGAACATGGTGTCTCCGGTGAGCTGCAAGCGGGTAATCCGAGTGGACGTCCGTGCCCCGTTCGTTGGGGGTCGGCTAGGGGCCCAGAGGCACGCCCAAAAGTACCTGCGGGTGATTTGCCGGACCCGGTCCCCTGGCGACGGGGTCCGAGGGCTCGATGCCTCCCTCCGATGGGATTCCGTTACAAGATCGTTCCCGCTGGTCTCGGAAATGTCCTAGGGTACCTCGGGAGCGCAGCCCGAGCCTCGGTTATGTATCGAACGTACCCCTGGTCATCCCTTGCTCGGTGTCTGAGGCGACTGTGAACCCTTCGGGGGCCAGCCTTCGAACCCCTGATCAGTAATGGGCGCGGAGCCCGAGTAGCCTGAGGCGGCCATGGAGCCCTTCGGGGGGCTGGCCTTCGAACCCCTGACCAGTAGTGGGTGTCGGGCCCACGCGATCTGAGGCGACTGTTGAACCCTCGGGGGGCCAGCCTTCGAACCCCTGATCAGTAATGGGGGGCTCGGAGCCCGGTTCCTTCGCGGAGAAGGATCCCTTTCGGGGTATCCCCCTTTCCCGGTCCCTGTTGCAAGAGATAGAGAAAGAGGAAAACGGAAAAGGATACGAAATCGGACGACGTGGCGTACCTTTTCTGAAGCGGTTATTACGGCGAAGGTGAAGCGTCGCGCGCTCCTCCTGCCAGAAGCGCCGCGTGTCCTGCCGCGGAGTTAATGCGACGGGGCGAGTGGTCGGCGGGGCGGCCGTTACGCATGTGCAAGCCGTTTCGAGGAACGGCTGTGACGCTTCGCGTTTTTCGAATCCTGCGTCCGGTCCAGGCGGCATGCTGGAAACGGTTTCGCCCTGGCCTTCATATACTTGAGAGGGGGCCCGGTGGCGGTTCTTCGCTCTGCTCCCTTCTTTTCCCTTCAGGTTTTCGCCACCCGGGAAACTTTAGTCGGAGGAGAGAGAAACCGCCTTCCCTGCCCCCCGCGCCGCCATCTTCTCCATCTTGGTGATGGCGGACCGAGTGACCATAATCCCTCCGCGCGATCCGTGGCCCTTCTCCACGGTGACGGCGAGTGATCTGGAGGAGCTGGTCGGCGAAGGTTTGCTCCGCCCCCTCACCGACAAGCAGCGGCCAGAGTGGATTCCTCCCGTGGGCGGAGCCGCTCCGTCCCCACCGCCGGGGTATGTTGTGAGCTTCGTCTCCTTCCATGAGCGGGGATTTGGTGCGCCGACGGGCCGCTTTATGCGGGCCATCTTATTCCACTACGGGGTGGAGTTGCACAACCTCTCCCCCAACTCCATCTCGCAGGCCGCTATTTTCGTAGCGTTATGCGAAGGGTACTTGGGGATTGCTCCCCATTGGGATTTGTGGACTTACTTCTTCCTCGCCGAGCCTTTCGCCTTATCGACGGGGGAGAGGAGGATCCGTGCAGCGGTGCGGGCCGGCGGCTGCATTCTCTTGTTGAGGCAGTCACGGGCGTTGCAGTACATTCCTGCCATTCTCGCGTCTTCGAACAAGGGGTGGCAGCGCCGGTGGTTCTACCTCCGGAACGACGGTGAGTTGCTCCCACCATTTTCCCAGCGAGTAGTTACAGCTGCCACCGATGCCTGGCGCCACGGGACCCCGCACGAGAGGCAGAAAAATCTCGAGCCCCTTCTCCAGGCCCTGAAGGAGTTGCGGGAGGGGGGACTTACCGCTGCGGGAGTGATCGCCGCCATTCACCGTCGGAGGGTGCTCCCATTGGCGGAGCGGCGGCTGTCGCTCTGGGAGATGACCCCGGAAGCCGACTGGGAGGGCTCACGAATGTCCCCTGATCCTCTCCCTTTCGACGCCCTCCAATGGCGGGTGTCGGCCGCGATGGGGAAGCCGGACCCCCACGCATACTCCCAGCTTCGGATGCGCCCCGATCAGGGGTGCGTGACTTTGGTGAGCGTTTGCTCCTCCCTTCTTCGTATATCTGGTTGCTCCGGGTCCTTATGATCGGGTTCCTTTCTCCCCTCCTTTTAGGATGTGGGGTGTCACAAACCCTCCCTGCCACGGGTCCCGGAGGACGCGGTGGACCGTGCAGCGCGGCGGGTTGCCGCGGAGGAGAAGAAGAAAAAGAAGGACGCGGAGAAGGCCCGGGCCCGCGAGCGGAGGCGGGCTCGGGACGCCTTGGAGAAGCGCCGCCGCCAGCAGGAGAGGGACGGACTCCCGAGGGAGCCGTCGCCGGAGACGCCCGACGACGATGACGACGACGACGATGATGATGATGACGGCATGGCCGCCCGTCTCGGCCTCAGCCTCGGCCTGGGGTGTGGCCAAGAGCCGTCGAGCCAGCCCCCGAGCGAACCGACTCCGTCAGCCCCCGAAGTCGGGGCGTCGGGCTCCCGACCCGAGGCGCGGGGGCGAACCGAGAGGCCACCTGACCCCTCCGCCGGAGGAGCTGAAGTAGTTCCGGAGGTCCAGACCAAGGCGTCTGTTCCCCAGAGGCCGCCGCTTGTGCTGGTGGCGGACGGGAGCGACCCTCAGGTCGTCGCTGCCGTGCCCGGGGAACCTGTCTCCCAGGCGCCCCAAGCGCCGGCGAAGCGGACCTCGGCGGCCGTTTCGAGAGCCGGGATCCAAGAAGGCTCTCCCCAAGCGCGGTGGATCATGGCCCGGAGTGGGTGAGTACCTCGGAATGTCTTCGTCTTGGCCTCCCATTCGTATGTTTCGGTTGTGATCCCCTTCCTTTTTTATCCAGCAAGCGAAGTCACGGCCAGACCGACCTGGCACCCCGGAAGGTCCTCAAGACGGCGTCGAACTGTGCGGCCAGCGCCATTCAGCCGACCCTCTCGCGGGGTACTCCGACATCGGGGGCTCGGGCGTCGCCAATCTCGGAGGAGCGGGCTCCCGAGGCCGGCTCCTCCGCCGAGGCGGCGATCGTGGTTGAGGAGGCGGCCGACGCCCACGCGGCTCTGAGTTCGCCTGTCGTGCCGGTCATGCCGGCGCCTGCCACCGCCGAGGTTGCCGCCGTCCTTGTCGAAGGGTGTCCAGCCGCCGCCAGCGCCGGGATGGCTGATGCGTCGGTGCCCAAGACCCCAGAAGAGGTGGGCGTGGTCGCGCAATCCGTCCAGCCGGGCGACAGCCTCATCGCTGTGCGGCGGGACTCCGAGGCCCGGTGCCCGTTGCTCCGATTCCGGACCCGCGAGGCCTCGGACCCCGTCTTCGTTCTCGATGATGAGCAGGAAGACCAGTCCTGGGGTGAGCTCCGCGAGTGCGCAGAGGCGACGATGGGGTCGCTCCGGTCGTCGCTGGAGGTTTTCTGCAGAGACGTCCCCAAAATCCTCCAGGTAGCGGTTTCGGGCATACCTTTTTTCCTTCTGTGTGATACTTGCTGTGACGCCCTGTTTCCTTTTCCCAGGATCTGACGGACCGGAGCGCCGCTAAGTCGTTGTTCATCCGCCGTGAGGTTGATGTCTGGGGCTCGCTGCGATCCCTGAGGTCTTCGCTCACCGAGGCTACCACGCGCCTTTCTCAGCAAGATGCCAAGGTGGCGGACCTCCAGCTGCTATGCGCCGACCTGAGAGCCGAGGCGGCAGCGGCGCGTGCGGAGGCGCAACAGCAGCGATCGGAGCTCGCCCAGGTCGTCGAGGAACGGAACCGACTTCAAGGCCGGGCCGCCGAGGCCGAAAGCCGAGCCGAGACCCTCGCGGCTGACTTAGCTGCGACCCAAGTCGCGGCCTCGGAGCACCGTGCCCGAGCCGGAAGTACGTCTTGGTCCTTCCTAGTTCTTTTTCTTGTTCGTTTCCCTTGCTTGTGCTTGAGGTATTTCTCCTGGCTACTTGCAGAGCTTGAGTCCGCCCTTGACGAGTCCGCCAAGGCGCTTGCTGAGGCGCTTGCCGGAGCCGCCGAGCAGAGGGAGGCGGACCTCGCGGCCATGTCCGAGGCCGTCTCGGACTTTTATCGTGCCCTCGGCTCCGTTGACGTCCCTTCAGGAAGCTCCCCTCAGAGCCGTCTTCGAGCCTTGGGTGGTCACGCCCGCGGCAGAGTCCGCGAAGCGCTACATCACGGCGTCCGGCGGGCCTTCGCCGTGCTCGCTTCTCACTACGTTGTGGATCTGGAGCGGGTTAGTGAGGGGTACTGTCTTCCTGACGAAGACGATGCTGCTCTGGCGGAGGTGCAGCGGCTTGACGCGGTTGCCGCCGGCCCGAGCGCGGTGCTGGCGACCACCTTTGAGGCGGAGGTCCTTCCTCCTGCGACGTCACCGGAGGCCGAGATGGACCCCACCGATGGCGGGGGTGGAGATGAAGGCGCGGCTCCTTCCCAAGGCGGCGCCTGATTCTCGTTTGAACAGTTTCTTGTTGAACGTGTGTCTCACCATGGCCGCTGAGGCCTGAACACTTTTGTCTTTCTTGCATGGAGTCGTACACTCCTTTCTTTCCGTCTGCATGTTCGTCCTACCTCGTCAATAATAGAGTGGCTTCTCGAGTTGGGCCATCCTTCGTGGCAGGTGATGAGTGAGGTATCCCTAACCCGGAGGTACGGGAATTCCTTGGCTCAATCGGCCTGGCCATTTTCATGTACCCGCATTCGCTCCTCGAGACCCGGCTTCTGACATAGCCAGGAGAACGTAACTGGGAGAACGCAAGAGGCCCCCCCCTTTTTTTGATTTAAAAAGATCTTGACGAAGAGGGGTTCCCCCTTTTTAGCCCCCGAGGGAGGGTCGGGCTCCGCCATGGCGAGGCCGACCCTTCCTTGATGATCGAGGCGCAGAGGCTGCCTGACGGATCGGGCCCCGGCCCGAATATCCAGCGATTGTTTGGCGACACCCCTCGGTATGCCGGGCACGTCCGAGGGACTCCGCGCAAAGACGTTGGCGTTTGCGCGGAGAAAGTCGACGAGCACTGCTTCCTATTTGGGGTCGAGCCCAGAACCGATCCGGATCTGCTCGGTGGTGTCGCCACTGGGGTCGAGGGGGACGGCCTTGACCGTCTCCGCTGGCTCGAAGTTGCCGGCATGGCGCTTCACGTCTGGGACCTCCTTGGAGAGGTTCTCCAGGTCGGCGATGAGGGCCTCGGACTCGGCGAGGGCCTCGGCGTACTCCACGCACTCCACGTCGCATTCGAACGCGTGTTTGTACGTGGGGCCGACGGTGATGACCCCGTTGGGGCCCGACATCTTGAGCTTCAGGTAGGTGTAGTTGGGGACGGCCATGAACTTCGCGTAGCATGGCCTCCCTAGCACGGCGTGGTAGGTTCCTCGGAACCCGACCACTTCGAACGTCAGGGTCTCCCTTCGGAAGTTGGAGGGTGTCCCGAAGCAGACTGGGAGGTCGAGTCGCCCGAGGGGCTGGACGCGCTTCCCAGGGATGATCCCGTGGAAGGGCGCAGCGCCTGCTCGGACGGAGGACGGATCGACGCGCAGAAGCTTGAGGGTCTCGGCGTAGATGATGTTGAGGCAGCTGCCCCCGTCCATCAGGACCCTGGTGAGCCTGACATCGCCGACAACGGGGTCGACGACGAGCGGGTATTTCCCCGGGCTCGGCACATGGTCGGGGTGGTCGGCCCGGTCGAAAGTGATGGGCTTGTCGGACCAGTCTAGGTAGACTGGCGCCGCCACCTTCACCGAGCAGACCTCCCGGCGCTCTTGCTTGCGGTGCCGAGCCGAGGTATTCGCCGCATGCCCTCCATAGATCATGAAGCAGTCGCGGACCTCGGGGAACCCCCCTGCTGGGTGATCTTCGTTCTTGTCGTCGTCGTGGGCCCTGCCACCCTCGGCGGGTGGCCCGGCCCTGTGGAAATGACGCCGAAGCATAACGCACTCCTCGAGGGTGTGCTTGACGGGCCCCTGATGGTAGGGGCACGGCTCCTTGAGCATCTTGTCGAAGAGGTTTGCACCTCCGGGGGGCTTCCGAGGGTTCTTATACTCGGCGGCGGCGACAAGGTCCGCGTCGGCGGCGTCGCGTTTCGATTGCGACTTCTTCTTGCCTTTCTTCTTGGCGCCGCGCGGAGCAGACGCCTCGGGAGCTTCTTCCGATGGGCGGCCCTGGGGCTGCTTGTCCTTTCGGAAGATAGCCTCGACCGCCTCCTGGCCGGAGGCGAACTTGGTGGCGATGTCCATCAGCTCGCTCGCCCTGGTGGGGGTTTTGCGACCCAGCTTGCTCACCAGGTCGCGGCAAGTGGTGCCGGCGAGGAACGCGCCGATGACATCCGAGTCGGTGATGTTGGGCAGCTCGGTGCGGTGCTTCGAGAATCGCCGGATGTAGTCCCGGAGCGACTCCCCCGGCTGTTGCCGGCAGCTTCGAAGGTCCCAGGGATTCCCGGGGCGCACGTATGTGCCCTGGAAATTGCCAGCGAAGGCTTGGACCAAGTCGTCCCAGTTGGAAATCTGCCCCGGAGGCAGGTGCTCCAACCAGGCGCGAGCAGTGTCGGAGAGGAACAGGGGGAGGTTGCGGATGATGAGGTTGTCGTCGTCCGTTCCACCCAGTTGGCAGGCAAGGCGGTAGTCCGCGAGCCACAGTTCCGGTCTCGTTTCCCCCGAGTACTTTGTGATAGTAGTCGGGGGTCGGAACCGGGTCGGGAATGGCGCCCGTCGGATGGCCCGACTGAAGGCCTGCAGGCCGGGTGGTTCGGGCGAGGGACTCCGATCCTCCCCGCTGTCGTAGCGCCCCCCACGCCTGGGGTGGTAGCCTCGGCGCACCCTTTCGTCGAGGTGAGCCCGACGGTCGCGTCGATGGTGCTCGTTGCCGAGGTGGCCCGGGGCCGCAGGCGCGGTGTTGCGCGTGCGCCCGGTGTAGACCGAGGCTTCCCGCATGAATCGGGAAGTCGCGGCATGAGGTTCCGAGGGATATCCTTGTCTCCGGGATGCAGTGCTCTCGGCCCGCCGGGCCGCAGCGCCTTCCAGGAGATTCTTGAGTTCTCCCTGGATTCGCCGACCCTCGGTGGTTGACGGCTCCGGCATCGCGCGGATGAGCATTGCTGCGGTTGCCAGGTTCTGACCGACCCCGCTGGATGCGGGCGGCGGCCTGATCCTGACATCGTTGGTGACGCGGTGCTGGAGACCTTGGGGCAGATGACGTATTTCTCTGGCCAGGGGTTGGCCCACCCATGCCTGTCCGACGTCCCGACGGATCGGCTCAAGCGCTCCTGTTCCCTCGTTGAGCCTGGCCTGCGCCTCGCGGACTTGCTCGAGTTGTGGGTCGTAACCCCCCGCCGGAGCGGGGACCACAGCTAGCTCCCGTGGGATGTCGGCGCGAGGCACCGGCCTGGGGAGGTCACCATCCTCCGGCATGCCAAGATGGTTGCCTTCGGTGGGATCCCCTAGCTCGATGTGGAAACATTCGCGGCTTGGGCCGCAGCTCTCGTCGCCAAGGCTGCGGCTTCCATCGGAACAGTCGGATAGACAGTAGTCACATGCGGTCATGAAGTCCCGCACGGCACTGGGGTTGCCAAGTCTGGAGAAATCCCAACCGATGCTGGGATCGTCATCTTCCTCGGACCCAGAGGGCCCGTAGGTCGAGACGTCCGTCAGTTGGTCCCAAGGCGACCGCATACAGAACCTCAGTGGGGTTGCACTCGCCTCAATGAGAGCGCCCGCCAAAACGAGGTCGTTTGGCGGGTTGAGGCTGAGTCGAAATGACGCAAGATGGGAGTTAGTCGTTACCTTTTGGTCGACGAGGAGCGACGTAGTCACACCGGGGACTGGTTGCGCCGTCATCCCTGGTTCGAGGGCGACGTCCTGCAGGCTTTCCGCGAGCGCGCCGGCGTCGTCTTCTTGCTCAAGGTCAGCGTGCCGCGGGGGGACGGCGCTCTCCTCCGTCTCGAACGCGAGGTCGACGTCCGGCGTGCCTTCCGTCGGGGCGTCGGGGGCGTCGATTCGCTCGACGGCCGACGAAGCGCGGCCTCCCATCTGGCCTTGACGGCTCCGCCTCCTCCTCCGTTGGCGGGGGAGAGAACGGAGCGAGCCCGAATATTGCTCTTCCACCACGCGGGGAAGACGTCGTCGATTCCGCCGCTGGCGGGCGGGTTGTCGGCCGCCATTGTCGTAGTCGCGCGGCGGTGGAAGAAGTGTCATGTTGTAGCTGCCGTCGAAGGACATGAACTCGAGAGTCCCGAAACGAAGCACCGTCCCGGGCCGGAGAGGTTGCTGGAGACTGCCCATCTGGAGCTTGACGGGGAGCTGTTCGTCAGCACGCAGCAGTCCCCTACCTGGCGCGCCAACTGTCGGCGTTTCGAGACAGGGGGGTCCCTAAGCCGACGAGTGAGTGTGCTGCGTGCCCCAGCCCAGATGGGTCGAGCGCGTGGGCGAGCGCGAAGGGGGGAGAGGCGAGGTGGCCGGAGCCGAGCGTGAGAGAGGTGGAAGTCCCGCGGCCTTCGTGTTTGTCTCGCGCCCAGGTCAGGTGCGCTTGCAGTAGGAGGGTTACAAGCGTCCACGCGGGTGAGGGAAGCGAGCGGCCCCAAGAGAGCGCCTGTCCCGTCCTCGGTCCCGCGCGGCCAACCTTCTCTGAGAAGGCCCTGGTCCTTCCTTTTATAGTCGTAAGGAGAGGATCCAGGTGTACAATAGGGTGGTGTAGCAGAGTGCTACGTGTCTAGCGGAGGGAGAGCTAGCGCCCTAGGTACATGCCAATGTGGCAGCCGGAGAGATCTGGGCACCCTGCTGGCGTGATGTCGTGGCTGTCGGAGGTGCGGCGGAGCCTGATGGAGGGACAGCTGTTGGAGCGGTCGAGTCCCTGCTGACGTCGTCCGGCTTCCGTAAGAGAGCTGGGGGCCGCCGTCGTCATGGAGCTTGTGGAGCACCATCATTGCCCCTCTGGCGGAGCTGGCCGGATGAGACGCCGGTCTTGTTCTCCGTGACCCGAGTCGATTCGGGGTAGGATGATGATGGCGCCTCCTGTTGACGTGACGGTCTGTGCCCTAGGCGGGGCGACATGGGGTTTCCTCCGAAGCCGAGGTTGAGTCTGCCTTCTGTTGCCGTGGCCGAGCCCGAGCCAAGGGGTCGGGCGAGGCGGAAGTCGTTCGGCCGAGGCCAGGGCGGAGTCCGAGCCCTGGGGTCGGGCGAGGCGGAGTTTCGTCGTCTTCCGGGTCTTAGCCCGAGTCCGAGCCCTGGGGTCGGGCGGAGCGGAGTTCGCCGTCTTCCGGGTCTTAGCCCGAGTCCGAGCCCTGGGGTCGGGCGGAGCGGAGTTCGCCGTCTTCCGGGTCTTAGCCCGAGTCCGAGCCCTGGGGTCGGGCGGAGCGGAGTTCGCCGTCTTCCGGGTCTTAGCCCGAGTCCGAGCCCTGGGGTCGGGCGGAGCGGAGTTCGCCGTCTTTCGGGTCTTAGCCCGAGTCCGAGCCCTGGGGTCGGGCGGAGCGGAGTTCGCCGTCTTCCGGGTCTTAGCCCGAGTCCGAGCCCTGGGGTCGGGCGGAGCGGAGTTCGCCGTGGCGCCTTTGGCAAGGCCTGATTGCCTGTCAGACTCACTCTGTCGAGTGGCACTGCAGTCGGAGTGGCGCAGGCGGCGCTGTCCTTCTGTCAGACTGGCCAGTGGAGCGGTGGAGTGACGGCGGTCACCTCGGCTCTGCCGGGGGCGCGTGTCAGGATAGAGGTGTCAGGCCACCTTTGCGTTAAATGCCCCTGCAATTTGGTCAGTTGGTGTGGTGATTTAGTCAAGGTTGCTTCTGAGCGAAGCCAAGGCCTTGGGCGAGCCGGTGATGTGTCCGCCATAAAAAGGGGGCCTCGGGCGAGACGGAAGTCTCTCGAGGCCGGCTGCCTTTGGCCGAGGCTAGGCTCGGGTGAAGCGTGATCGAGTCACTCGTGTGGACTGATCCCTGACTTAATCGTGCCCATCAGGCCTTTGCAGCTTTATGCTGATGGGGGTTACCAGCTGAGAATTAGGCGCCTTGAGGGTACCCCTAATTATGGTCCCCGACAGTAGCCCCCGAGCCTCGAAGGGAGTGTTAGCACTCGCTTGGAGGCTTTTGTCGCACTTTTTTACAAGGGGACCAGCCTTTCTCGGTTGCATTTCGTTCCGGTGGGTGCGCGCGAGCGCACCCGCCGGGTGTAGCCCCCGAGGCCTCGGAGGAGTGGTTACACTCCTTCGAGGTCTTAATACTTCGCTTAACGCTTCGGCTGGTCTGGTCGTTCCCTCATGCGAACTGGCCGTAGCCCGGGTGCACGGTCGGGGCCCAAGCTCTCGGGCTGGTATGTTGACGCTGCCAACGATTTGGCCGGAGCCGGTTTTTGCGAGAGCAGCCCCCGAGCCTCTGCACAGGGCGAGAGGACGATCAGGGACAGACTCGACTTTTTACATACGCCCCTACGTCGCCTTTCCGCAAGGAGGAGGGGGGGAGTGTGCCATGTTACCCTCGATGGGCACCGAACATGGTGTCTCCGGTGAGCTGCAAGCGGGTAATCCGAGTGGACGTCCGTGCCCCGTTCGTTGGGGGTCGGCTAGGGGCCCAGAGGCACGCCCAAAAGTACCTGCGGGTGATTTGCCGGACCCGGTCCCCTGGCGACGGGGTCCGAGGGCTCGATGCCTCCCTCCGATGGGATTCCGTTACAAGATCGTTCCCGCTGGTCTCGGAAATGTCCTAGGGTACCTCGGGAGCGCAGCCCGAGCCTCGGTTATGTATCGAACGTACCCCTGGTCATCCCTTGCTCGGTGTCTGAGGCGACTGTGAACCCTTCGGGGGCCAGCCTTCGAACCCCTGATCAGTAATGGGCGCGGAGCCCGAGTAGCCTGAGGCGGCCATGGAGCCCTTCGGGGGGCTGGCCTTCGAACCCCTGACCAGTAGTGGGTGTCGGGCCCACGCGATCTGAGGCGACTGTTGAACCCTCGGGGGGCCAGCCTTCGAACCCCTGATCAGTAATGGGGGGCTCGGAGCCCGGTTCCTTCGCGGAGAAGGATCCCTTTCGGGGTATCCCCCTTTCCCGGTCCCTGTTGCAAGAGATAGAGAAAGAGGAAAACGGAAAAGGATACGAAATCGGACGACGTGGCGTACCTTTTCTGAAGCGGTTATTACGGCGAAGGTGAAGCGTCGCGCGCTCCTCCTGCCAGAAGCGCCGCGTGTCCTGCCGCGGAGTTAATGCGACGGGGCGAGTGGTCGGCGGGGCGGCCGTTACGCGTGTGCAAGCCGTTTCGAGGAACGGCTGTGACGCTTCGCGTTTTTCGAATCCTGCGTCCGGTCCAGGCGGCATGCTGGAAACGGTTTCGCCCTGGCCTTCATATACTTGAGAGGGGGCCCGGTGGCAGTTCTTCGCTCTGCTCCCTTCTTTTCCCTTCAGGTTTTCGCCACCCGGGAAACTTTAGTCGGAGGAGAGAGAAACCGCCTTCCCTGCCCCCCGCGCCGCCATCTTCTCCATCTTGGTGATGGCGGACCGAGTGACCATAATCCCTCCGCGCGATCCGTGGCCCTTCTCCACGGTGACGGCGAGTGATCTGGAGGAGCTGGTCGGCGAAGGTTTGCTCCGCCCCCTCACCGACAAGCAGCGGCCAGAGTGGATTCCTCCCGTGGGCGGAGCCGCTCCGTCCCCACCGCCGGGGTATGTTGTGAGCTTCGTCTCCTTCCATGAGCGGGGATTTGGTGCGCCGACGGGCCGCTTTATGCGGGCCATCTTATTCCACTACGGGGTGGAGTTGCACAACCTCTCCCCCAACTCCATCTCGCAGGCCGCTATTTTCGTAGCGTTATGCGAAGGGTACTTGGGGATTGCTCCCCATTGGGATTTGTGGACTTACTTCTTCCTCGCCGAGCCTTTCGCCTTATCGACGGGGGAGAGGAGGATCCGTGCAGCGGTGCGGGCCGGCGGCTGCATTCTCTTGTTGAGGCAGTCGCGGGCGTTGCAGTACATTCCTGCCATTCTCGCGTCTTCGAACAAGGGGTGGCAGCGCCGGTGGTTCTACCTCCGGAACGACGGTGAGTTGCTCCCACCATTTTCCCAGCGAGTAGTTACAGCTGCCACCGACGCCTGGCGCCACGGGACCCCGCACGAGAGGCAGAAAAATCTCGAGCCCCTTCTCCAGGCCCTAAAGGAGTTGCGGGAGGGGGGACTTACCGCTGCGGGAGTGATCGCCGCCATTCACCGTCGGAGGGTGCTCCCATTGGCGGAGCGGCGGCTGTCGCTCTGGGAGATGACCCCGGAAGCCGACTGGGAGGGCTCACGAATGTCCCCTGATCCTCTCCCTTTCGACGCCCTCCAATGGCGGGTGTCGGCCGCGATGGGGAAGCCGGACCCCCACGCATACTCCTAGCTTCGGATGCGCCCCGATCAGGGGTGCGTGACTTTGGTGAGCGTTTGCTCCTCCCTTCTTCGTATATCTGGTTGCTCCGGGTCCTTATGATCGGGTTCCTTTCTCCCCTCCTTTTAGGATGTGGGGTGTCACAAACCCTCCCTGCCACGGGTCCCGGAGGACGCGGTGGACCGTGCAGCGCGGCGGGTTGCCGCGGAGGAGAAGAAGAAAAAGAAGGACGCGGAGAAGGCCCGGGCCCGCGAGCGGAGGCGGGCTCGGGACGCCTTGGAGAAGCGCCGCCGCCAGCAGGAGAGGGACGGACTCCCGAGGGAGCCGTCGCCGGAGACGCCCGACGACGATGACGACGACGACGATGATGATGATGACGGCATGGCCGCCCGTCTCGGCCTCAGCCTCGGCCTGGGGTGTGGCCAAGAGCCGTCGAGCCAGCCCCCGAGCGAACCGACTACGTCAGCCCCCAAAGTCGGGGCGTCGGGCTCCCGACCCGAGGCGCGGGGGCGAACCGAGAGGCCACCTGACCCCTCCGCCGGAGGAGCTGAAGTAGTTCCGGAGGTCCAGACCAAGGCGTCTGTTCCCCAGAGGCCGCCGCTTGTGCTGGTGGCGGACGGGAGCGACCCTCAGGTCGTCGCTGCCGTGCCCGGGGAACCTGTCTCCCAGGCGCCCCAAGCGCCGGCGAAGCGGACCTCGGCGGCCGTTTCGAGAGCCGGGATCCAAGAAGGCTCTCCCCAGGCGCGGTGGATCATGGCCCGGAGTGGGTGAGTACCTCGGAATGTCTTCGTCTTGGCCTCCCATTCGTATGTTTCGGTTGTGATCCCCTTCTTTTTTTATCCAGCAAGCGAAGTCACGGCCAGACCGACCTGGCACCCCGGAAGGTCCTCAAGACGGCGTCGAACTGTGCGGCCAGCGCCATTCAGCCGACCCTCTCGCGGGGTACTCCGACATCGGGGGCTCGGGCGTCGCCAATCTCGGAGGAGCGGGCTCCCGAGGCCGGCTCCTCCGCCGAGGCGGCGATCGTGGTTGAGGAGGCGGCCGACGCCCACGCGGCTCTGAGTTCGCCTGTCGTGCCGGTCATGCCGGCGCCTGCCACCGCCGAGGTTGCCGCCGTCCTTGTCGAAGGGTGTCCAGCCGCCGCCAGCGCCGGGATGGCTGATGCGTCGGTGCCCAAGACCCCAGAAGAGGTGGGCGCGGTCGCGCAATCCGTCCAGCCGGGCGACAGCCTCATCGCTGTGCGGCGGGACTCCGAGGCCCGGCGCCCGTTGCTCCGATTCCGGACCCGCGAGGCCTCGGACCCCGTCTTCGTTCTCGATGATGAGCAGGAAGACCAGTCCTGGGGTGAGCTCCGCGAGTGCGCAGAGGCGACGATGGGGTCGCTCCGGTCGTCGCTGGAGGTTTTCTGCAGAGACGTCCCCAAAATCCTCCAGGTAGCAGTTTCGGGCATACCTTTTTTCCTTCTGTGTGATACTTGCTGTGATGCCCTGTTTCCTTTTCCCAGGATCTGACGGACCGGAGCGCCGCTAAGTCGTTGTTCATCCGCCGTGAGGTTGATGTCTGGGGCTCGCTGCGATCCCTGAGGTCTTCGCTCGCCGAGGCTACCACGCGCCTTTCTCAGCAAGATGCCAAGGTGGCGGACCTCCAGCTGCTATGCGCCGACCTGAGAGCCGAGGCGGCAGCGGCGCGTGCGGAGGCGCAACAGCAGCGATCGGAGCTCGCCCAGGTCGTCGAGGAACGGAACCGACTTCAAGGCCGGGCCGCCGAGGCCGAAAGCCGAGCCGAGACCCTCGCGGCTGACTTAGCTGCGACCCAAGTCGCGGCCTCGGAGCACCGTGCCCGAGCCGGAAGTACGTCTTGGTCCTTCCTAGTTCTTTTTCTTGTTCGTTTCCCTTGCTTGTGCTTGAGGTATTTCTCCTGGCTACTTGCAGAGCTTGAGTCCGCCCTTGACGAGTCCGCCAAGGCGCTTGCTGAGGCGCTTGCCGGAGCCGCCGAGCAGAGGGAGGCGGACCTCGCGGCCATGTCCGAGGCCGTCTCGGACTTTTATCGTGCCCTCGGCTCCGTTGACGTCCCTTCAGGAAGCTCCCCTCAGAGCCGTCTTCGAGCCTTGGGTGGTCACGCCCGCGGCAGAGTCCGCGAAGCGCTACATCACGGCGTCCGGCGGGCCTTCGCCGTGCTCGCTTCTCACTACGTTGTGGATCTGGAGCGGGTTAGTGAGGGGTACTGTCTTCCTGACGAAGACGATGCTGCTCTGGCGGAGGTGCAGCGGCTTGACGCGGTTGCCGCCGGCCCGAGCGCGGTGCTGGCGACCACCTTTGAGGCGGAGGTCCTTCCTCCTGCGACGTCACCGGAGGCCGAGATGGACCCCACCGATGGCGGGGGTGGAGATGAAGGCGCGGCTCCTTCCCAAGGCGGCGCCTGATTCTCGTTTGAACAGTTTCTTGTTGAACGTGTGTCTCACCATGGCCGCTGAGGCCTGAACACTTTTGTCTTTCTTGCATGGAGTCGTACACTCCTTTCTTTCCGTCTGCATGTTCGTCCTACCTCGTCAATAATAGAGTGGCTTCTCGAGTTGGGCCATCCTTCGTGGCAGGTGATGAGTGAGGTATCCCTAACCCGGAGGTACGGGAATTCCTTGGCTCAATCGGCCTGGCCATTTTCATGTACCCGCATTCGCTCCTCGAGACCCGGCTTCTGACATAGCCAGGAGAACGTAACTGGGAGAACGCAAGAGGCCCCCCCTTTTTTTGATTTAAAAAGATCTTGACGAAGAGGGGTTCCCCCTTTTTAGCCCCCGAGGGAGGGTCGGGCTCCGCCATGGCGAGGCCGACCCTTCCTTGATGATCGAGGCGCAGAGGCTGCCTGACGGATCGGGCCCCGGCCCGAATATCCAGCGATTGTTTGGCGACACCCCTCGGTATGCCGGGCACGTCCGAGGGACTCCGCGCAAAGACGTCGGCGTTTGCGCGGAGAAAGTCGACGAGCACTGCTTCCTATTTGGGGTCGAGCCCAGAACCGATCCGGATCTGCTCGGTGGTGTCGCCACTGGGGTCGAGGGGGATGGCCTTGACCGTCTCCGCTGGCTCGAAGTTGCCGGCATGGCGCTTCACGTCTGGGACCTCCTTGGAGAGGTTCTCCAGGTCGGCGATGAGGGCCTCGGACTCGGCGAGGGCCTCGGCGTACTCCACGCACTCCACGTCGCATTCGAACGCGTGTTTGTACGTGGGGCCGACGGTGATGACCCCGTTGGGGCCCGGCATCTTGAGCTTCAGGTAGGTGTAGTTGGGGACGGCCATGAACTTCGCGTAGCATGGCCTCCCTAGCACGGCGTGGTAGGTTCCTCGGAACCCGACCACTTCGAACGTCAGGGTCTCCCTTCGGAAGTTGGAGGGTGTCCCGAAGCAGACTGGGAGGTCGAGTCGCCCGAGGGGCTGGACGCGCTTCCCAGGGATGATCCCGTGGAAGGGCGCAACGCCTGCTCGGACGGAGGACGGATCGACGCGCAGAAGCTTGAGGGTCTCGGCGTAGATGATGTTGAGGCAGCTGCCCCCGTCCATCAGGACCCTGGTGAGCCTGACATCGCCGACAACGGGGTCGACGACGAGCGGGTATTTCCCCGGGCTCGGCACATGGTCGGGGTGGTCGGCCCGGTCGAAAGTGATGGGCTTGTCGGACCAGTCTAGGTAGACTGGCGCCGCCACCTTCACCGAGCAGACCTCCCGGCGCTCTTGCTTGCGGTGCCGAGCTGAGGTATTCGCCGCATGCCCTCCATAGATCATGAAGCAGTCGCGGACCTCGGGGAACCCCCCTGCTGGGTGATCTTCGTTCTTGTCGTCGTCGTGGGCCCTGCCACCCTCGGCGGGTGGCCCGGCCCTGTGGAAATGACGCCGAAGCATAACGCACTCCTCGAGGGTGTGCTTGACGGGCCCCTGATGGTAGGGGCACGGCTCCTTGAGCATCTTGTCGAAGAGGTTTGCACCTCCGGGGGGCTTCCGAGGGTTCTTATACTCGGCGGCGGCGACAAGGTCCGCGTCGGCGGCGTCGCGTTTCGATTGCGACTTCTTCTTGCCTTTCTTCTTGGCGCCGCGCGGAGCAGACGCCTCGGGAGCTTCTTCCGATGGGCGGCCCTGGGGCTGCTTGTCCTTTCGGAAGATAGCCTCGACCGCCTCCTGGCCGGAGGCGAACTTGGTGGCGATGTCCATCAGCTCGCTCGCCCTGGTGGGGGTTTTGCGACCCAGCTTGCTCACCAGGTCGCGGCAAGTGGTGCCGGCGAGGAACGCGCCGATGACATCCGAGTCGGTGATGTTGGGCAGCTCGGTGCGGTGCTTCGAGAATCGCCGGATGTAGTCCCGGAGCGACTCCCCCGGCTGTTGCCGGCAGCTTCGAAGGTCCCAGGGATTCCCGGGGCGCACGTATGTGCCCTGGAAATTGCCAGCGAAGGCTTGGACCAAGTCGTCCCAGTTGGAAATCTGCCCCGGAGGCAGGTGCTCCAACCAGGCGCGAGCAGTGTCGGAGAGGAACAGGGGGAGGTTGCGGATGATGAGGTTGTCGTCGTCCGTTCCACCCAGTTGGCAGGCAAGGCGGTAGTCCGCGAGCCACAGTTCCGGTCTCGTTTCCCCCGAGTACTTTGTGATAGTAGTCGGGGGTCAGAACCGGGTCGGGAATGGCGCCCGTCGGATGGCCCGACTGAAGGCCTGCGGGCCGGGTGGTTCGGGCGAGGGACTCCGATCCTCCCCGCTGTCGTAGCGCCCCCCACGCCTGGGGTGGTAGCCTCGGCGCACCCTTTCGTCGAGGTGAGCCCGACGGTCGCGTCGATGGTGCTCGTTGCCGAGGTGGCCCGGGGCCGCAGGCGCGGTGTTGCGCGTGCGCCCGGTGTAGACCGAGGCTTCCCGCATGAATCGGGAAGTCGCGGCATGAGGTTCCGAGGGATATCCTTGTCTCCGGGATGCAGTGCTCTCGGCCCGCCGGGCCGCAGCGCCTTCCAGGAGATTCTTGAGTTCTCCCTGGATTCGCCGACCCTCGGTGGTTGACGGCTCCGGCATCGCGCGGATGAGCATTGCTGCGGTTGCCAGGTTCTGACCGACCCCGCTGGATGCGGGCGGCGGCCTGATCCTGACATCGTTGGTGACGCGGTGCTGGAGACCTTGGGGCAGATGACATATTTCTCCGGCCAGGGGTTGGCCCACCCATGCCTGTCCGACGTCCCGACGGATCGGCTCAAGCGCTCCTGTTCCCTCGTTGAGCCTGGCCTGCGCCTCGCGGACTTGCTCGAGTTGTGGGTCGTAACCCCCCGCCGGAGCGGGGACCACAGCTAGCTCCCGTGGGATGTCGGCGCGAGGCACCGGCCTGGGGAGGTCACCATCCTCCGGCATGCCAAGATGGTTGCCTTCGGTGGGATCCCCTAGCTCGATGTGGAAACATTCGCGGCTTGGGCCGCAGCTCTCGTCGCCAAGGCTACGGCTTCCATCGGAACAGTCGGATAGACAGTAGTCACATGCGGTCATGAAGTCCCGCACGGCACTGGGGTTGCCAAGTCTGGAGAAATCCCAACCGATGCTGGGATCGTCATCTTCCTCGGACCCAGAGGGCCCGTAGGTCGAGACGTCAGTTGGTCCCAAGGCGACCGCATACAGAACCTCAGTGGGGTTGCACTCGCCTCAATGAGAGCGCCCACCAAAACGAGGTCATTTGGCGGGTTGAGGCTGAGTCGAAATGACGCAAGATGGGAGTTAGTCGTTACCTTTTGGTCGACGAGGAGCGACGTAGTCACACCGGGGACTGGTTGCGCCGTCATCCCTGGTTCGAGGGCGACGTCCTGCAGGCTTTCCGCGAGCGCGCCGGCGTCGTCTTCTTGCTCAAGGTCAGCGTGCCGCGGGGGGACGGCGCTCTCCTCCGTCTCGAACGCGAGGTCGACGTCCGGCGTGCCTTCCGTCGGGGCGTCGGGGGCGTCGATTCGCTCGACAGCCGACGAAGCGCGGCCTCCCATCTGGCCTTGACGGCTCCGCCTCCTCCTCCGTTGGCGGGGGAGAGAACGGAGCGAGCCCGAATATTGCTCTTCCACCACGCGGGGAAGACGTCGTCGATTCCGCCGCCGGCGGGCGGGTTGTCGGCCGCCATTGTCGTAGTCGCGCGGCGGTGGAAGAAGTGTCATGTCGTAGCTGCCGTCGAAGGACATGAACTCGAGAGTCCCGAAACGAAGCACCGTCCCGGGCCGGAGAGGTTGCTGGAGACTGCCCATCTGGAGCTTGACGGGGAGCTGTTCGTCAGCACGCAGCAGTCCCCTACCTGGCGCGCCAACTGTCGGCGTTTCGAGACAGGGGGGTCCCTAAGCCGACGAGTGAGTGTGCTGCGTGCCCCAGCCCAGATGGGTCGAGCGCGTGGGCGAGCGCGAAGGGGGGAGAGGCGAGGTGGCCGGAGCCGAGCGTGAGAGAGGTGGAAGTCCCGCGGCCTTCGTGTTCGTCCCGCGCCCAGGTCAGGTGCGCTTGCAGTAGGGGGGTTACAAGCGTCCACGCGGGTGAGGGAAGCGAGCGGCCCCAAGAGAGCGCCTGTCCCGTCCTCGGTCCCGCGCGGCCAACCTTCTCTGAGAAGGCCCTGGTCCTTCCTTTTATAGTCGTAAGGAGAGGATCCAGGTGTACAATGGGGTGGTGTAGCAGAGTGCTACGTGTCTAGCGGAGGGAGAGCTAGCGCCCTAGGTACATGCCAATGTGGCAGCCGGAGAGATCTGGGCACCCTGCTGGCGTGATGTCGTGGCTGTCGGAGGTGCGGCGGAGCCTGATGGAGGGACAGCTGTTGGAGCGGTCGAGTCCCTGCTGACGTCGTCCGGCTTCCGTAAGAGAGCTGGGGGCCGCCGTCGTCATGGAGCTTGTGGAGCACCATCATTGCCCCTCTGGCGGAGCTGGCCGGATGAGACGCCGGTCTTGTTCTCCGTGACCCGAGTCGATTCGGGGTAGGATGATGATGGCGCCTCCTGTTGACGTGGCGGTCTGTGCCCTAGGCGGGGCGACGTGGGGTTTCCTCCGAAGCCGAGGTTGAGTCTGCCTTCTGTTGCCGTGGCCGAGCCCGAGCCAAGGGGTCGGGCGAGGCGGAAGTCGTTCGGCCGAGGCCAGGGCGGAGTCCGAGCCCTGGGGTCGGGCGAGGCGGAGTTTCGTCGTCTTCCGGGTCTTAGCCCGAGTCCGAGCCCTGGGGTCGGGCGGAGCGGAGTTCGCCGTCTTCCGGGTCTTAGCCCGAGTCCGAGCCCTGGGGTCGGGCGGAGCGGAGTTCGCCGTCTTCCGGGTCTTAGCCCGAGTCCGAGCCCTGGGGTCGGGCGGAGCGGAGTTCGCCGTCTTCCGGGTCTTAGCCCGAGTCCGAGCCCTGGGGTCGGGCAGAGCGGAGTTCGCCGTCTTCCGGGTCTTAGCCCGAGTCCGAGCCCTGGGGTCGGGCGGAGCGGAGTTCGCCGTCTTCCGGGTCTTAGCCCGAGTCCGAGCCCTGGGGTCGGGCGGAGCGGAGTTCGCCGTGGCGCCTTTGGCAAGGCCTGATTGCCTGTCAGACTCACTCTGTCGAGTGGCACTGCAGTCGGAGTGGCGCAGGCGGCGCTGTCCTTCTGTCAGACTGGCCAGTGGAGCGGTGGAGTGACGGCGGTCACCTCGGCTCTGCCGGGGGCGCGTGTCAGGATAGAGGTGTCAGGCCACCTTTGCGTTAAATGCCCCTGCAATTTGGTCAGTTGGTGTGGTGATTTAGTCAAGGTTGCTTCTGAGCGAAGCCAAGGCCTTGGGCGAGCCGGTGATGTGTCCGCCATAAAAAGGGGGCCTCGGGCGAGACGGAAGTCTCTCGAGGCCGGCTGCCTTTGGCCGAGGCTAGGCTCGGGTGAAGCGTGATCGAGTCACTCGTGTGGACTGATCCCTGACTTAATCGTGCCCATCAGGCCTTTGCAGCTTTATGCTGATGGGGGTTACCAGCTGAGAATTAGGCGCCTTGAGGGTACCCCTAATTATGGTCCCCGACATAACCCCTTGTGAAGGACTCCCGATGATTTGGTTTTGAGGATGAGCTTGAAGTAGTGATGAGTTTCTCCTGTCAACCACTTGGGAAGAAGATCCTGGAGCATCAACATCTTCGGCTTGTACCCTTGCTTGTTCATGAGAGACAAATGTATCTTCATTTGCATGCCTCTCATCTTTTTCATCATCTTGTGGTACATTTGATGAAGAAGGCCTGTCAATGATTTGCACCTCTTCTTCATCTTCTTTTGGTTTGATAGCTCCAATAGGCATGTTCTTCATTGCTTCCCTAAGTGGCTCATCACCTACATCATCAAGATTTTCAAGTGCTCCTTGGGAGCCATTAGTCTCATCAAATTCCACATCATATGTTTCTTCTACCACGCTAGTGGCATGGTTGAATACTCGATATGCTTTGGACTTTAATGAATAACCCAAAAGAAAACCAATATCACAACGTCTTTGAAACTCTATTTTGTTGAGGTGTATATGTGGCAGATACTTCATGCTTGATCCCAATTTCATCACAATACTCATGAATGTTGGTGTTGTCAAATTCTTTGCCATTGTCACTTCTAATCTTCTTAATCTTGCAATCAAATTCATTTTGTGCTTTCTTGGCAAACTTCTTGAATATAGATGCAACTTCAGATTTGTCATGGAGAAAGAACACCCAAGTGTATCTTGAGAAGTCATCAACAATCACTAGACAGTAGAGGTTGCCACCGGCACTGACATAATTTGTAGGTCCAAATAAATCCATATGAAGTAGTTCCAGTGGCCTTGATGTTGACATGAAAGCTTTAGTAGGATGTGTATTAGCAACTTGCTTTCCAGCTTGACATGCACTGCATGGCTTGTCTTTTTCAAACACCACATCCTTTAATCCTCTAACCATATCTTTCTTTAATACCTTCTTGAGTGTGCTCATCCCAACATGTGCAAGCCTCCTATGCCAAAGCCATCCAAGAGAAGCTTTGGTGAAAAGGCAAGTTCTTAAGTCTGCATCTTCTGAAGTGAAATCCACTAAGTAGAGGTTGTTGTATCTAAATCCCTTGAATACCATTGATTCATCATCCATTTTTGTTACAATAACCTCTGATGGAGTGAATAAGCATTGAAGTCCAAGATCACAGAGTTGTCCCACTGATAATAAATTGAAGCTCAAAGGTGCAACTAAGAGAACATTTGATATTGATAAATCATTTGAGATTGCCACCTTGCCAAGTCCTTGCACTTTTCCTTTTGAGTTGTCTCCAAATGTGATTTTATCTTGACCATCAACATTCTCATCTAGTGAGGTGAACATCCGTGGGTTGCCTGTCATATGTTGTGTGCATCCACTGTCAATAACCCAATGGCTCCCACCGGTCTTGTAGTTCACCTACATTCACAGACAATTCAAGCTTGAGTTTTGAGGGCCCTA
Organism: Zea mays; assembly: GCF_902167145.1. Taxonomy (NCBI): domain Eukaryota; kingdom Viridiplantae; phylum Streptophyta; class Magnoliopsida; order Poales; family Poaceae; genus Zea; species Zea mays. The sequence goes on from NC_050104.1 coordinate 131,914,259, forward strand.
TATTGCATAGGACCAGTGACTCTCTCAATTAAGGACTTTGCCACCCAGATTTGTCTAGGTCTACTCTTATTTGGTGGACCTAGGAATGTAACCTTAATCTTTCCATTTGCAACCTTTCTTAGAACATAGTGAGCATTGAAAGCAAATGGTCTTGAGTGCTTAGGCAAGGGAGTTGGTGGTTTAGCTTTGCAGTTGTGGGCAAAATGACCTTCATTTCCACACTCAAAGCATTTGATAGGCTTATGAGTCTGCTTTGGCTTGTATTGAGTGATAGCTTTCTTTTGCACAAAAGCATTGTATCCAATACCACTCTTGTTATTTTTCATAACAGTGTTCATAAGCAGCTCATTTTGGAGGTATTGACCCTTGTTGAACTTTTGCACACTTGTTGCAAGATGTTCATTTTCACTTTTTAGTTTCTTGACCTCATTCTTAAGCCTTTGATTATCCACTGCCAACTCATTGTTGAAATCATTGTTCTCAATAGCAACTTTTCCTCTAGTAGTTGCATCAGTCAAGTAATTCTTCAATTTTTGGTTGTCTAAAGTCAGGACTTCAACTTTTTCAGTCAATTCAGCATGTAGACTAGTTTGCTCTTCTTGAATCAAATCATCACATGAGGTTGCTACATCAAGCTTAACAACAGGGTTAATAGCCTCATGTGTTTTGCAAGATAAAAGTTCATTTTCAACAAGAAGATTGTCATGATCAAATTTAATTTGAGTATAGTCTTCCTTGATCTTTACTAGTCTATTTTGCAACTCCCTATTAGCTTCATTTAATTTGTCATATTTTTCCTTAGCATCTTTTAGGGAGTTTGTGAGCTCATTTACAGTTGATGACATAGTTTTATTTTCTTCTTTTATTTCATCACTAGCCTTTATAACTATGTCATACTTGGCATTTAAAGATTCATTTTCATTTTTCAACCTATCACATTTAGCTTTTGACTTTCTAATGATTTGAGTATATTCTTTGAGTAAGTCAGCTAACTCATCATATGAAGGTGAAGCAAATTCTTCATCACTATCACTATCACTATCATCATCAATATTAATATCATTTTGTACCTTTCGTTCACCCCTAGCCATGAGGCATAGGTGAGAAGTGGATGATGGCGATGGTGGTGGTGAAGAGAAGTCCCCGGCGATGGCCGCAACTTTTTCATCATTCTCTTCTTCACTTGAAGAAGACCCACTTGATGATTCGATGTCGGTGAGCCAGTCGCCAACAATATATGCCTTTCCATTCTTCTTTTTGTGGAACCTCTTTTGCTTCCCATCCTTCCTCTTGAAGAATTTCTTTTCCTTCTTTTCATCATCGCTGTCATCTTCTTTCTTGCCCTTGAACTTATTCTTCTTGGGCTTGTTACATTGATGAGCAAGATGACCAAGCTCACCACAGTTGTAGCAGTCCATCTCAGAAATGGGCTTTCTTTTGTTGGAAAAGAACTTCTTCTTTCTTGAATCAAATTTGATGCCTTCTCTATTTAGCTTCTTCAACATCTTGGTGGTCTTTCTTACCATCAAGGCAATGTTTGCATCAAGGTCATCATCACTTGAGGATTCTTCCTCAACTTGTATTTTTGCTTTTCCTTTTCTTTCATGATTTGCTTTGAGAGCCAAATCCTTTCTTTTGGAAGATGATTCTTCTTTGTCGTTGATGTGCATGTACATTTCATGGGCATTGATCTTTCCCAAAATTTGTGTAGGTGTGGTAACTGAAAGATCCATTTGATGTAGCACAGTGACAATGTGTCCATATTTGTCTATTGGGAGGACACTGAGAATCTTCCTCACAACATCCGGTTGTGAGATTTGAGTAAGCCCCAATCCATTGACTTCCTCTACAAGAATATTAAGTCGTGAGTACATAGCATTTGCATTTTCATTAGTAAGCATTTCAAAAGAATTTAACTTTCGCATGGCTATGTGATATCTTTCCTCACGTTCACTTCTAGTTCCTTCATGTAGAGCACAAATGTCCATCCACAAATCATGAGCATTTTTATGATTCCTTACTCTATTGAACACATCTTTGCAAAGGCCTCTAAAAAGGGTGTTTTTGGCCTTAGCATTCCATTTCTCATAATTGAACTCATCACCTACAAGATTTGTGGGATCTCTAGGTTCGGGGAACCCTTGTGTGGCGGCTTTATAGACACCAATGTCTATAGCCTCTAAGTATGCTTCCATACGAATTTTCCAATAAGGAAAATCGTCACCATCAAAAACGGGAGGAGGTCCATCCCCACCGGACATCGTAACTCTAGCGGTTAAGCTAATCTATGAGCAACAAGGCTTTGATACCAATTGAAAGGATCACGATGCCCAAGAGGGGGGTGAATTGGGCTTTTCTAAAAATCAACACTAATTAAAACCTAAGCAAGAGCTAAACAAGAGCCCAACTTCACCCCAACAACTAGTGCTAAGAATATAATACTAGAAATGTAACAAAGCTAAGATAATACTTCAAATACTTGCTAAACAAATACACAATGTAAAGTGCTTGAATTAAGTGCGGAATGTAAAGCAAAGTTTAGAAGACTCCTCCAATTTTTCCCGAGGTATCGAAGAGTCGGCACTCTCCACTAGTCCTCGTTGGAGCACCCGCTCAAGGGTATCGCTCCCCCTTGGTCCTCGCAAGAACCAAGTGCTCACTACGAGATGATCCTTTGCCACTCCGGCGCGGTGGATCCCTCGAGACTGCTTACAAACTTGAGTCGGGTCACCAACAAGATCTTCACGGTGATCACCGAGCTCCCAACGCCACCAAGCCGTCTAGGTGATGCCGATCACCAAGAGTAACAAGCCTTAGACTTTTGGTTGACCAAGAGAAGCCTAATGCAAGTGGTGTGTGCTCTAGGTGGCTCTCACTAGCGTTAATGAGGAACAAGCGCGGATTATGATTCTCTAATCTCCTCACTAGGCTTTTGGTGCTTGCAATGCTCTATCAATGTGCTGGAATAAATGTGGAGTGCAAGACATTGAATATGGTGGGTGGAGGGGGTATAAATAGCCCTCACCCACCAACTAGCCGTTACAGGCAATTTACTACGCGATGGCGCACCGGACAGTCTGGTGCGCCACCGGTGCGCCAACGGTGCGCCACCGGTGCGCCAACGGTCGTTTCCAACGGCTAGTTCTGACAGAGAGTCGTTGGACTCATGGCGCACCGGACAATGAACAGTCCACTGTCCGGTGCACACCGGGACAGTCCGGTGCGGTGTCCGGTGTGCCACTAAAATTCAACTCCGAAGGCTGCGCTCTCGGGTTTCTGCGAAGGGAAATACTCTGCCGTGGACCAGCCTGGCCCCACCTGGCAGAGAGTGCACCGGACAGTCCGGTGCACACCGGACAGTCCGGTGCCCCTAAGTCAGAAACACTAAGTCTTGTTTTTCAGCTGATTTTCAAATCGGTTTTCGCTCTAACTTGTGTGTGAGTTCTAGAGTGACACCTAGCACTGTATGAGTGTGATTGTGCACGAACACTACACTAGAACTCTCTTGGTCAAACTACTCATCGACAACCCCTCTTTATAGTACGGCTAAAAGAGAATAAAAGACCTAACTAAATCGCGAGTGTCCACATCTCCTTGACACTCGGACTCCGTAGACCTTCACCTTTTGTTCCGTCGTTTTAGTCGTTGCTTCGAGTTCTTATCTCCGGGATTGTTTTCACCGTTGTAGTACTTCTACCTGTCATGCGACCTAACTTACCATTTGTCTCTGCAAAACACACGTTAGTCACATATAATATTACGTTGTCATTGATCACTAAAACCAACCAGGGGCCTAGATGCTTTCACTTACTGGACCAGCCCGACATAGTTGGCCACATCCTGTGTCGAGCCAACACCAAGAGTCTGCTGATAGCAGTTCAATGGCGTCTTCTGATGATGTTGCTGCTGATGTTGGTAGTATCGGTGTTGGTCACCCCTACTTCCCTATGTGAATTATCCGGTTGGTGAGGTGACACAGCAAACAATGAGGTAGGTGTACCGATGGGAGAAGGCTGAGTACTACCAAATGTTGGTGGAGTCATGGAGTAGGACTTCTGCTATGACCCGACAAACATCATGTATTTGTATCTTCGATTTTGTTTGTGAACTAAGAAACAATGCCACGTAATGTATTTGAGTTGCTAAATGTTGATATTAGGCTTGTGATGATATCTGAGGTCATCTTTTGTTCAGATTACATGATCTTAATGTGCTTTATTTGCATAATAACATATGGCTCGGTTTATGCATATGTGTCGCCGGTTTACCATGTCAGGAGCTGATCTATCGGTCTTATCAGCCGATTAATCGATGTCGAGCCGTTTTGAATTCAAAACTAGGTTGATTTTGATTTCGACCGTTTTTTATCGGTTTTTACTGATTTATCACGATTAATCGGATATCGGTGGCCACCAGTTTTTGCCTTTTATCCGGTTTGGTGAACCATGACCAGGACTCGTCGCACAAAGTTACATGTGGACTTTTGCTTTGGCTTCACATGTCTGCATCCACAGGCAGAAGTTCTCTGTACCATCCTCGTAATGGATTTGGGAGAATAGAAATAACTATGTGTTTAAGGGAGAAGATCTTGCGGTACATGTCATTATTGCGAGAGTAGTTAGTGATCTTAACATTTGGCGGCACTTTTTTTCTGTTTGCGCGAAGGAACTTGCGACGCATTGGTGTGCGTATGTAGCCTCAAACTGCTTGTCCTCTCGTTGGCATTCTACGTAGTACTCGAATGCTTCCAATCAAAAATCAATGGAAGGTGGACAGCGGCCCCCCGTTATTCTTCTCAAAAAAAAAAAGAGAGAGAGAGAGAGAGTCTGCATCCGATCCTGGGAAGACAGACACTAGGTAGTATTCAGTAGTGATGATCTGAACGAGCATGCTCCAGCGTGTCTGTATCGCCGGGTACGGTAAGGCTCGTCATCAGTGCTCTGACATCCATCTATGTCTCGTCTAGCTTATTGTGAATGAATTCGCAACAGTAAGGTAGGCTGATCCGCTGATGTACCGAAGAGAGGCCAAGCCCAACACAGACAGGGGAGCGCGCGAGAGAGAGAGATGAGGCGCACACATTGATGATCGATGGAAGTAAGTGTTGATGGATCCAAACATTTTTTTTTAGGAACAATTGGATCTATACCATTAAAAGATCCAAACTTTAGATATATATCATGGACCCTACATGTTATTGACTCATGTGGACCCACATGTAAGTGAGATAGTAATGGTATGGATCCAAAGTGGTGATCTTTTAATGGTATGGATCCAAATTTCCTTTTTTTTAATCTTGCAATCATCAGGAGAGCTGGGACCCTCAGTCGTTTATCTGCGTGGAGATATTAGGGAGTGTACTGATGTATATGTACAGGAGGGAGGGCAGCGTGATTCAGAACAGGATTTTATATTGCAGAGAAGGGCGTGGTCAGGTCACAACTCAGATCTTCTTGTACTTGTGCCAGCAGATGAGCATGTCCACGCAGCGCGGGAAGATGTATAAACGGCACCCCCTCCTCCCATCCCCGCCTCGGCGCCTCCGCCGCCTGCCGCCGGCCCCGGTCGGGACGCGCACTGCCCCATGCGGAGCGGCTCCAAGAACTAAAAACAGTCCTCCTCTACAAGTCGATCGCAGGCGGCGGTACGGAGCAATCGAGCAGAGCCTCTCTGCTGCAGAGGAGGAGACGCCGCCCCACCCCACTCTAGTTTTCGCCGCCGCATCGCGGACGACGCGGGGTTGTTTGGATTGGATAAGCTCTACCGTGTACTACGCGGTGGTGGGGCCCCGCGCGTCAGGGGACGTGCAGTGCAGGAGGAGGCCCGTGGCTGGAGGCCAACGAACCGCCGGCCGTGAGTTGTGGTGTCGTGCTCGTCTCCGAAACGGTTAAGCTGATGGGCTGGCTGATGGCATCCGGACGGTCTTCCAACTGTGAATGTTTGATTGGTTGCTTCATCTCACAACACAACGCCTGCCTGCCGAGTTCTGGGCGGCGAGGTAGCCCAGTTTGACCATGAGCGTGTTGGGCCGAACACCAAGCCGGATCGTGTGACTTTCTTCCTGCCACGGCCTACGTGGGTCGAATCGGGCCATCAAGAAAACCTCGAGAGTACTATTTCCATTAAACTACTATCTCTACTACTTATTAAGGCTAGAGATGGCAACGGGTACGTACCCGCCGGGTATTGTCTTTCCATACCCGCACCCGCGACAAAAAAATATACCCGACACAATACCCATACCCGGTTGCGGGTAGAAATGTTTACCCATACCCGTACCCGAGTGGGTATTGTTACCCGACGGGTAACCCATACCCGGCAGCCACCCGATTCAGATTAATTAAGTTAGGTAAAAAACAGTAGCAAAAGTATAAGACATCAGTTCAAATCACTGCCACGCCATTGCCTCACATAGTCACATGATTACAAGCCATAAGTTCAAAAGTTGCAGCTTACAGGCATCAGTGCATCACAGATATTTCATTACAGGCATCAGTAGTTCAGTACCAGCCTACCAGGCTACCAAAAGAACTAGTTTTTCATGCACCAAAAAAGTTACTTTACCACTACCAGCCTACCAGGCTACCAAAAGAACTAGTTTTTCATGCACCAAAAAACATGTGACCATGACACCAATCACATCATCGACGTTGCAGCAAGCAGGCAATAGGCTGTTAGAGTTTAGACTTGACTTTATTGATTCAAAGGGCAAGCTCCTACATGAACAAATTTAGAATTAGTTAGCAGTGAAGGCACAAAATTAATCAAACAAGGACAAGTTAGAAAGAATAACCTGAAGGCCCTCTTGTATGTCTTGGAGACAAGACCAAAAGGTAGCAGGTTTCTTGCTCGTATCATCAACTAGAAAAACAAATGTATAAGTTTTCAGGCATGAGTATAAATAAAATATGAATTCTACAGACTACAACAAACCAACTGTATACCTTTGTACTTGTTCCGAAGCCAGTTTTGGGAACACATGAGAGCCTCCAACATCTTAGAAGTGAGCCTGCTACGATGCTCACTAAGAACTCTACCCCCGGTGCTGAAAGCTGACTCCGAAGCAACAGTTGTAACAGGGATAGCATATATATCCCTTGCAATCATCCTCAAAGTGGGATATCGAGTTCCCGCCACCTTCCACCAATCCAACACATTAAAGTTTTTTGTTTGCATGCTCAACATCTCTTCATCCAAGTAGCGGTCCAATTCTGATTTAAACCCCATGTTTGCTGGCTTCCTACTTGCAACACGTGCACTAATGGAAGCTAAGTAGTCATCATTGTTGCTAACTATAGGAGTTGATGTTTGGCTGCCCTCTAAATCCTCTTCTACATGGTACTCACGCATCAAGTCAGCTAACAAGTTCTTAACATCATTAACACTGTCCTCACATGCTTGACCCGATATTCCAAGTAAATCCTCATAACAAATCAACAACACTGTGGTCTTGAATCGGGGATCAAGAAGAGTTGCAATGCCCATTAACCCTTGTATGTCAGTCCAATACTTATCAAACTTGGTTACCATATTAGCTGACATGGCTTCCACTAATGGGTTGCCACAAGTCGACCATTGCCTAATTTTCTTTCTAATCTCAGCAATTTTAGTGAAGTAGATGTTAGCTGTGACATAATCTGTCCCAGAAAAAAGTTCAGTGATATTATAGAACAACCTAAGCCTTTCCACAACATCCTCTGCAAATTTCCACTCCTCCTCAGTTGGCAAAGATGTGTACTGTCTATCTACACGGCTTGCTCTAACAAAAACAACCTTGTAGGGCAATGCACTTTCTAGCATGCTAAAGGTAGAATTCCACCTAGTCCTACAAGGTTAAGACGAGGAAGAGGAACGAGGTTCAAGAAGAAGCATCACCGGTCGTCGTCGTTTGTGGTGTCATTGGTCACCGCCATGGATGCAGGAGCAGGATGCCTCCGCCGTTCAGGCGCTCAGCGACTCAGCAATCAGCATGGGGAGTTGGGGATTGGGCGACTGGCGCTTGGGGTTTTGGGAGAGCGAGCACCGAGCTGCCGACCGAGCGTCCGAGGCTCCGAGCGGAGAGCCAGCGGCGGCGGCGTGGGTTGGGGCTTGGGGAGAGCGAGCTAGGGTTTGCTGTTTGCCTGTTTGCAGTTTGCTTGACGCCTTGACTGGTCCGCAGACGGAAGCGGCGTAGCACAGGCTGACAGGCACATGGGCACTCCAAAGGCTGAAGTAGTCGCGTGCGTTTTAGGCCAGGAATCCAACGTCACGCACAACTTGAGTTGAGGCCCACTTGTCAGCCACTTAGCCTGCTTGCATGTGTATATTGGCCTGTGTATATGAATTGACGGGTAGAAATTACCCACGGGTAGACGGGTATGGGTACTACGCAGCCGAACCCGTACCCGATATACCCGATGGGTATATGATTTTGTCCAATAACGTACCCGCGGGTGATAAAATGCTTCCACACCCGCCTCTATACCGGGTAAAACCCATCGGGTTTGCGGGTTTCGGGTACCCGTTGCCATCTCTAATTAAGGCGGTAAGGGTAGCCTGCCGTTCTGCCTTCGTTCAATCTGGATCGTCCATCTGCCTTTATTCAATCTGGATCGTCCATCGCTCGTGCTAGCCGCGCCCTCACCCCGCCCCATCCGCGTGCTCGCTTCGCGCAAAAAATCGACACAAGTTGACAATACAAAGAGCTGATTACACGAGCTGACTGCTTCCTCTATAGCAGGAAGGTTTATAAGTTGCTACCGCAACCTTTGGCTGGCCGATATGGTACATTATATTTGCGCGCGTGGTAGCCTGCGTGGGCTGAGTTATTTGGTTACCGTATGAGGCCCATCTATCAATTAAATTCTATAAGGCCCATCTAAAACTTGAAATGAAAAACCAGTCAGTCTTCACGCACGCGGCCGCCGCGCTGGGCAGCGAGTTTGGGATTGAGTAGCGCCGTGGCCGCTCCGGCCCAGAGTGTATCGAAGTGTATGCGCTGATTGGTTGTCTGCCTCTGTTGTGAGTTTGTTCCTGCGTGGTAAAAATACGTACCTTGTTGTTGGTAGATGGCTCGTTGATGGGGTACATTGGATTGGTGGTCCTCCTGAAGACTACATTCCTGACTGGTTGTGTGTGATGAGAGATCTTCCAGAACTTGTGCTGAAGTATATGTTCCTGCATAAGACAAATTAGAGTTTTGGTCAGGTAGGTGCTTACCCAAGGTTTTGTGTCCATTGGTTTCTTCAGAATGAGCCGAGTTGTTGACTGCTATATGTGCGGCTATTTTCATTATGAACTTGCACAACTGTCCATGATTTTGGAATTGAATCTCTTGTCGTTTCTGGCTTTCCAAATGTACCGAATCATCAGGAGTATATGGTTGGATCAGAGCTGAAAAAATTTCCTGGACTCCATCTTGTTCCTGAGGGAGGTTAGTAGTACGTAGAAGAGGGATAGAAGAAAGAAAGTAAAATGTATCAGCGGTACTTGGAACTTTTGAACCTAGGCTAAACTTTCCATCATTATTTTATTTTCTTACGAGGCTACAGGCTGTGTTATTTGTCCAAGCAACTTTCTTTATGATCTGGCATTGAACTTTTTTTTGGTATGTACTCCCTCCGTTTCTTTTTATTTGTCGCTGGATAGTGTAAAATTGCACTATCCAGCGACAAATAAAAAGAAACGGATGGAGTAGCAAAATACTTAGCACACCAGCGATGGCAGCTACTTACCAAACTGGCCTTGTGGCCGAGCCACAGTTGCTGAACACTGAAATTATCACTCGAAGGGCCACCTACTTTGTTGCTGACACTAACAGAAAAGACAAATGTGTCGGCTACTTGGATGTGTTTGTACACCAGGCACGCGACATCCACAATGTTTGTGTCTATCACAAGCAGGATGTGAATGCAAAGTTGTGCCTCATGAGCAGCCCTGATATTTTGTGCTCAACCAAGGTGATCAGCCGTGCTGGGCGCAACCCAGTATTTGAGGAAAGCCTACGCCTTGATGTGCAAACTGTGTATGCTTCTTTCAAGTGCGAAATATGGATGTTAAGCAGAGTGAGGAACTACCTGGAGGATCAGCTCCTTGGCTTTGCCCTTGTTCCTCTCGTAGACATTGTAATTGGTAATGGAAAGCTGGTCTAGGAGTTCTCCTTGACATCTACTGACATGTTCCACACACCAGCTGGATTTGTGCACTTGTCCTTGTCATATGCTGGTTGTTCCCCAGATGTTGTCCCCATCTCATCACCCAAAAGTCCCCATCAACAGTGGATGATTCTGGAAATGATCATGTGGTTCCTGCTCAACTTGAGAAGATTGTGTTCCCAGACCTAAATGTGGAGAAGGAAGATGAGATCATGGTCTCAAAGTATCTCGAGATGACTTCGGACTCTGAAACCCCTATAAAAGTTGAGAACGACATGTCGCTGCATTCTGCAAATGATGATGATGTTCCTTCTAAACTTGAAAAGATCAAGTTCATAGATTCCGGAAGGACAAGCGCGGCGTGATGAACGCGGTGCAGCTGCTAGACCCGTCCGCGCCCGGCGTGGAGACACGGTTCCTCGTGTCGGTGCTGCTGGCCGTGGCGCAGTCCCGGCGGTGCTGGAAGCAGATGGTGGCCGCGCGGCGCGTGCGGGTTCCTGTAGGGACTGGTGGCCTCCAATGTTGTCGCGCGGCGGGGTGGCGGCGTTGCTAGCTGCCTGCGCCGGCGGCACCCCGGCGGCGCAGGCCGCGACGACCGGGGTGCTGCGGAACCTCGTCGCGTTCCCGGATCTCCTCCCGGCGTTCCACGATGGGGGCGCGCTGCCTCTGCTCCTGCAGCTGGTCTCCCTTGGCACGCCGCGCGCGCAGGAGCTGGCACTGGCCTGCCTCTAGAGCCTCACCACAGGAGATGGCGACGATGAGGTGCAGCGGCTCAGAGTGGAGGCGTTCCAGGAGGGGCCCACTCGGATGCGTCAACGACATCCTCGACGGCCGTCGCGGCGATGAGCCGAGCCTAGCGCACACGCTGGGCCTCCTCCAAAACATGGCGTCCTTCCGCTACATCGTCGAGATCGCGGCGTCCGGCGGCCTGGCAGCGACCGGTCCGCCACCCGCGTCGAGGCCGCCCCAGCGCTCGAGGAGCTCTGCGGCAACGCGGGCAAGGCCGGCCTACGGCAGGAGGCCGTGGTCGCGGACACCGTCTCGCGGCTGGTGTGGAGGCTGGAGGCCAAGCCCGCGGGCGAGCGCGACGCCACGGCGCGCGAGCTGGCGGCGGTCCTGGGCGCGTCGGGCGGGTGCCACAAGGCGTTCCAGAAGGACGAGTGCGGCGTGGTGAACGCGGTGCAGCTGCTGGACCCCTCCGCGCCCGGCGTGGAGACGCGACTCGGCAAGGGGAAGATGCTTGGCGTGTTCCCACGGACGTGACGCTCGCTGGCGCATCAACCTCAACTGTATGTATGTGCTCCTACTTCTATGTGCTATAAATATAACCAAATCCAATTCCCCTGCCTCGGTTCACCATCTGCTTCGGCTCTCTTGTGTGATGAACTGGGATGATGATGGATTGATCTTGTACATGTCGGCGTGCGTGCGTGCGTGCGTCAGTGATGCTGTTGGTAGATCACTACAGGTGCTACTGGAAACAATAAAAAGATGGAAACATTCTTGTATGCAGTTGTAAAATCTCTGCTCTGTTCTGAAGGAATTCAGCTTTAATAATTCAGCTTTAATATGCATCTACTTTTGTTTTATAACAATATGGCAGTTCGTTTGGTTCTCCTATTCCATTAGGATGTTGAATCAAATCATGCGAGATACGAGTAGCAGTAGCTTCGATTCGACCAACGCTCTCCTGCATCCGCTGCTGGTTGTTGTTGTCCCCAGTACCGGCAGCTTATCATGAAGTTGACTGCACCGACAACTTCGAATCATGATTGATTGGCCAACAGTAATATTACAACAGTGGTTTTGGTTAGCGTTATGATGGTGGTTAGGTCAGCACTCGACACACAGCTCCTGGGCCTGGCCGCCTGGGCCATTGCCGCGTGATGCCTACAAGTACATCGACTTGAATAAAAGGGATCAAGCATTCGGGTTTGTACGGCTGGTACACGTACAATAGAGGTTGGTGAAACCCTATAAATTTACCTTGGTATGACAGGAAGGATGCTTTAACGACGTGTTTTAGGATCTGGAGGGAGTATAGTGCAGTTGTATCCTTTAACTTGCAAGCAAGGCCGGGATCGGGGTCTTCAATCTTGCTCGGCTTGTGCGTTGACAGTTGCTTCAAGCCTTCGACGACGCTGTCGGTGAAGCTGTTTAAGCAAGTATAATAAGAGGGTAAAAGCAGGATAATGCGGAGGTGGAGGACGGAATAGAGAAGAGAGAGGAAAAGCGGGTTGTAAACTCGTAGTTGGTTTAGACATAAGGACAAAAAAAACTTTGTGTGGGAGATAAGTGAGATCCTACATCTATTACTACTTATTAAGGCTAAGGGGTAGCCTGCCTCTGCTTTGTTCTGTCTTCCGACGATCTCAACCGTCCAATACGCTCTAGAGTCTCTCCCGTCCGATGCGCACACTCTCTCCCCCACACACACCCGCTCGCGACCCCCGTTCCACATCCCCTATTCCGATCCAAAACCCTATACGACACCCGTAGCCCGGATCCCATGTCCCGCTCCCCCCGTCAAGCAGTCGCGGATGATGGGCAATCGATTGCGGAGACGGTGTGCGAGAGCTCGGACGCGGAAAGGTCTGCGGCGAGCTGCGTGACCTATGTTGGCGTGGAGCTGAGGCAGAGGAGCGTCTCTAGGGGTGGGAGGGTGGCGGCCATGGCGTGGGGGCACGGCCGGCCCTGAGGGGGTGCGGCGGGTGCGGCCGCACCGGGCCCCCAAAAACAGAGGGCCCCTCTGGCCACTGGAGCTTAGTACTTTTTTCCCGCTAAGCATATCTACCCTAGACATAAATATGCAAGAGCGATGCACTATCGATCAGTTTCGTTTAAATTGTTAAACTAATGTCACAATTACTTATCTAATATTCACTTTGTTCCAAAATAGTATTTGTTTTAACTCTTGATTTTTATGTCTATATTCAACTAGATGATGAGGAATCAACTAGAGAAGCAAAATAAATTCTATTTTGATACAGAGAGAGTATTATTTACTATACACATGATGGTTGCATCGACGGAGAGAAGATTTTTAAACTTGAAATATTTTTTGAACTATTAAAAGTCAACAATGACTTAAGAGAGGTTAAATGGTTTGGCGATTATATGTATCTAAAAGAAGTTGTTGGATGAGATTGATCTTAATGGTATAAGCGATGATTTGTATCACAAAATGTTAGAAGATATTTTTAATGACATCGAATAACAAGTATATGTTTTTGCTATATTTTATATTTATCATCTTATAAACTTGAAAATAGTACATTATGATTTGTATACGCTGAATATTATATATATTGTGTGTGGATGGGACCTCTATTTTGGATTTCGCACCGGGCCCCTAAAAAGTCAGGAACGGCCCTGCGTGGGGGCCTAAGGCAAATGGCAGCATGATATTATATGTTCCCGTTGCAACGCACGGGCACTAACCTAGTTATACAAAAGTTAGTACATTTATGAGTAATATTATCAATCACACACGAGCATCGATACGTAGCCTAGTATATGTTACAAGTTTTGGTAACCGTATCTTCCATGTTTTTCGCCCTCTATATATATATAAACTACTATAATGTCTCATGATTAATTAAGTTTTTTAAAAATCTACAGCACAAATGTAATGATATATAGTAAGTAACCAGCATTGATGACAACATTGTACTCAACATGGTACAGAATAAAACTGGAATCCATAAATTCAAAGTCAAAATATATCCGGCGCAATGATTTTGTGCTCAAGGCAAACATCTTGCGTGTTGTTCTAAGTCGTGAATCACAATTAATGCACTAGAATCCATAAATTTAAAGTAAAAAATATATATCCGGCACATGGATTTTGTGCTCAAGGCAACATTGCGTGTCGTTCTAAGTATTGAATCACAATTAATGCACTAGATTCCCGAGGATTGGTGTGAAATTAGCCCATTTTTCTCTTAATCTCTAGGAATCTATGAGGTGATTTAAGTGTTCCAAACTGGCTCTTATAGTAGTAGAGATTTTGTTTTGTATAATAATTTGTGTACCGCCATGACTTTTATAAGGTTACGTTTTATCGCGTGGGTCCGATTAGTGTGTCATTATGTACAGCTGAGTGCGATAAGGTTTTCTTCGTTTCACCGAACATATCCTATGTACAAGGAGGTCTTTGCGTTACTGCGTACTGCACATAGTTAATCTACATATTTCGTCCTCTATATTGTTCCGTTTATGTTTTTAATGAAAAAACAACTCCCACGCTCTTTTTTTTTCTTCTTCTCACGCGTAGCTATATATTTAAGAGAAAGTAAAACCGCAAAGCGAAGGTAATTCACCCTCACCCCTTCGGCTATTCCTCGCCCCCTTCCCTTCTCGAGGATTCGCGTAATCGTCACCATGCGCCGCCCGTGGAGGCACTCGGGCCCAGGGTCCGCCGTCGCGGCGCGCCACGGCGCCGCGGACCTCTGCCTCCGCGAGGTCGGGGACCTCCTGCCGCGACGCTTCGCCCGCCGCGCGGCCGGTTCCGAGGTCAGTTCCCTTCATCCCCCGCCTTCCGTTCCGTCTCCGCGCTTTGCCCTTTTAATCCCCCGTGGCTTGCCGCATCTCGATCCGTGTTGCGGCGGCGGATCGGAGCGCGCAGAGATCGGGCTGGACGGCCGGTGCGTCCAATGGCGTGGCGTGGCGTGGTCTCGGGCCCGGGCCGTGCGGTGCTGATTGGGGGTTGTGTTGAATTCCATTCATCTGGGGTGTAGTGTTGCGTGGTGCCAGTTGATGTGATTTCCCCGTTGCCTAGGTGTTTGGTTGACGTATTGGATTAGTTATTTGCCCTATTACTATTTGAGTGTTTAACAGGACAGTCTGAATCACATAGAAAATTAATCAGAATCGGTGAATACTGTATGCATTTGTTGTTGGTTGCTGATGGAATTACCTTCTTTCAGGACCTTGTAATGCGGCTCCAGATTCACCGGAAGCTTGACAGGCACACGGGCTGCGTCAACACAGTGGGCTTCAATGAGGTCGGTGACACCCTCATATCGGGGTCTGATGATCAGAAGGTGATGCTGTGGGACTGGGACACTGGCACCGTCAAATTAGAGTTTCATTCAGGACATGGCGGCAATGTGTTCCAGGCACGGTTCATGCCCTGCTCAGACGATCGGACCATTGTCACTTGTGCTGCTGATGGCGAGGTTGGTTTGTTAGTTCCTTGCTTTCTCGTTCAACTTTAGTTGATCGCGTGCACCGTCTCAGTTTTTATCAGCTGTGATGCTCTTGTGCCTCTTCCAGGTGAGGCTTGCCAAGATACAGGATGCTGGAGACGTGTCCACAACATTGCTTGGTGAACATGAGGGAAGGGCTCACAATTTGGCTATAGAGCCTGGTAGTCCTTACATTTTCTACAGCTGTGGTGAGGAAGGCTTTGTTCAACATGTAAGCCATTAAACAGGTGCAGTATTTCAGGTGTTTGTAAACTGATATATAACCAAGTGTAATCTTTCTTGTGCAGTTTGATCTCAGAACAAACACAGCCTCAAAACTATTTCTTTGCAGAAACTCCACTAAATCAGTATACTCATCTCTTGTTCACCTAAATGCGCTTGCAATAGATCCGAGGAACCCAAATCTTTTTGTTGTTGGAGGAAGCGATGCATATGCTCGTGTGTATGACATTCGCAAGTGCAAGTGGGATGGATCATCTGATTTTAGTCACGCATCTGACTGCTATTGCCCACCACATCTTGTTGACAATAAGAGTGTTGGAATAACAGGGATTGCATTCTCTCACCTGAGTGAGTTGCTTGTATCTTACAATGAAGAGAATATTTACCTATTCTCTAAGGATGGAGGGCTGGGACCTGACCCCAAAAAATCTGTTAGGATTGGAGCAATTGAAGGGTGCAAATCAACAATGCTAGCATCTGGACATGATGTTTCTCAACCTGCACCTCAGACATACGTCGGTCATGTTAATCGTGAAACGGTGAAGCGTGTGTCTTTCATTGGGCCAAATGATGAATATGTTGCCAGTGGGTCAGACTGTGGCCGGATCTTTATTTGGAGAAAGGGAGATGGGAAGTTTCTACGAGCCATGGAGGGTGATGAGTGCATTGTGAATTGCATTGAGCCTCATCCTCATGCTATGGCAATCGCGAGCTGTGGAATTGATAATGATGTAAAAGTTTGGACTCCCTCTGCGATTGAGCGGGCACCTATGATACATGTTGATGAGGTAATATCTTCTGTGGCCAATCTATATTCTGACCCCTTAATCATCTCTACCTTTGATCGATCTATATTCTTACCGCTTATTATCTCTACCTTGGTTAATCTATATTCTGACCCCTTATCATCTCTACTTTCTTCCAATCTATATGCTCCGCATAGTGGAGAAACAACAGAGATCTGTTGGTCAGGATGTTATATTTATTGGCCTGGTGGAGACATTTTTACATCACTACTTTCTCCACGATTTTGTCTTTCCAGTTCAGCATCATCCGTTTTCGTTTGATATTTGAATTTTATACATTTACAATTTATTAAGTATCTCTTTTGGCAGCTCCAGTTGAGACCTCGCAAGAGAAGAGCCAAGCTCTGGCGCTTTGGCATACGAGACCTGTTGATCCAACAGATACTGGTATCGGAAAATAGGCAACAGTCAGCTGAAGAAGGCTCATCAGAGGACCATGAGGACAACATAGAATTACTTGATCTAGTGCTACAGGCTGCAGTTGAAGGTGTATCATCATCATCAGACGAGGAGGAGGAGGACGACGACGACGGCGATAATGAGGAGGCGGCGGCCTCTGATGGCTCTGAATAGTAGTCAACCGATCTTTCAGGGTTGTTTCAAATTGTAAATATACAATAATAAGCCATCACTCTTCTCATGTATTATATAATAGAACTATGATTTATTAGCTTGTCATTTCTATGTTATAAATCTGCTTTTAGTATGCTACTTTAATGAAAAAATTGGGCTAACCAAATTGTGTGCTATGTTATGAAAATCTGAAATGGTGTTGCGTCATATATTTAATTGTCTGACCAAAAAAACTTTGTGGTTCATCCCTGGGAAGCATACCTTGTTGTCTATTTTCTCGCGTGTAGTAGCAGGATGACTTGATGCCATGTCTTGATTTGAGGGACTCTTAGCTTCCTTTCATTGCTGGTTTGTACAGCTGACTGATATGAAAATGGTGTAAGAGTGTTGGCGTGTGAGAAATGTGTTTGATCCTTGCAAAATACATGATGGATTAGAACGTGGTGGTACTTTAGAGAGTGGTTTTTTTTGTTTCTTATTCTTCTCAACTGCAATATTCAGCATTTCAGCCATGGATTACCACATAGACAAACCTTTTTTTTTTCTGTTTTACTTTATACTCCATACGCCAGGGGCGGATCCAGTGGGTGATCCATATAGATCACGGCACACACTAAAATCATATAAGGTTAGTTAGCATAGTGATGTAAGTACTATTTTTTAAATTTAGCAGTCAAGGTTTGAGGCTTATTGATCTCTGTTTTTTGTTTTTTGTTTTTTATTTATTCTGGCACACTATTTTTCCTGGCACATCCTAAAGGTAGCCGCTGGGTCCGCGCTACTGTCATACACAGCATTTGCTGACATTACTGAATACTGAACGAATGAGCCTTGGATAGGATTTTTTTATGTGAGGCTATCATATCGCTTCACTGGATCTATCTGTTCGCTGCATATATTTCTTGCGGTAGTTGGCGATGATGCAAACGAGAGAGAAACAGAAGTAGATTCGCCACATAATTATTGTTACATATATCCACATTAACTGTTATTTGCTTGAACAATAGTAATTGATAGAGGGAAAATAATCGTAAATGGGCAAGGAATTCACAGAAGTAGATTGGTTGCATAGTTATTATGCAAATGAAAGACAAACAAAAGTTCAGCAACAACATGTCAGTGTTCCTCATCGGTCTATCGGGCAGTGACGGATCCAGGATTAGATCAAAGGAGGGGCTATAAGTTAAAGCATGTTTGGCGGAGCTAGCCACCAGCGGCCATCTTAGGGGTGAGAGCCACGACGACGTCCTCACAGGCCTGATGTACTAGCGTGCTGCAGCAGGCCTGCCATGGTGCTGCTTGCAGCCTGCTCCTTGTGTTGGGCACATGTGCGCTGCTAACTGTTAGATGTGCATTGGCCGTGCGCGCTGGGTCATGACTGCGTCCTGTCTGGTGGCATCGATTTGCACTGCTGAAGCATGGACGGGGTCCAGCGTGGATGCGCGCGCTACCACCTAGCGTGCTGGTGGCACGGATGGAGGCCAAATACATGTGCTGAATGACACGATCAGAAAGAAGGTTGTGGCCTATCTTAGTTAACCTTTATAGGCTGTATTTATGTTATAATATACTCCCACATTCCAAATAGTTGTCCTTTTAGCTCTTTGTTTTTATATCTATACTAGTACGATGCACGTGCGTTGCGACGGTGCACAATTATATAATAATTATTGAATAAAATCGAACCTATATCAATGAATGATATCCCAGTTTCGTTCTACAGAAGAGAGACATTGTAACATTTTTTTTATCTACCATAATAGTTATAAGTATACGTCTCTATTGCTACTGGAATTTTCTTCTTTCCTTTGCCTTTCACGCATGAACCTCTCCTCTTCATTACATCTCTCGTGATCATGTCTCTCCATTTCCCTCTACATTTGTTCTTTCTAAAAAATACGAAAAAGATTAGCAACGCATCATGTAAGGTATGCACGAACTTTCTTAGTGTAACCAAGGAAGACCTTTCTATTTAGTAGACCTTGCTTCTCAACTCTCAAGCTCCTTTTTAATTCTCTTTTCATGAGCCTCAACCTCCCTAGCAATCTTAGCGTTCTCATTATGACGAAGTAACATTAGACAAATACAACATATATCAAAAAATAATAATACAAAGGTAAAAAAGGATATGAATATAATAATACAAAAGAAGAAAAATATTATATCCATAAATATAGTTCTTGTGTTTTCTGTCCATGTGACATGTATCTTCATCATGATAACCCAATCTTTTAGGGGATGTGAGGGAGCTTTCAAATCCGACAACTTGAGGGATGCCAATTTTTGACCGTGGATTTGAGCCATGCTAGCAATAATATTTGACAAACAGCTAGAACCAGATGATTTACTGTGTTAAATGTATAGCTAGGTGCCTACTCAACTACATGGATAAAGTGTGATTCTATAGACAACGAATCTACCCTCGAGTTTAACACTTCTCCTAGAGCATCATAGAAGCGCAACTGGCTTCCCCTCTCATATGCATCACTTGGCTGCTCAGGAAGAAACTGGTATTCAAGTACTGCATGTGAGCCAAGATGAGAAGAGCTGATGAAGGACTTCTATTTCCCCGTATTTTGAAGTAAAAGGACTGTGGTAGGCAAGAATGACGAAAGGTACAAAGGGAAATATATTTTAAAGTTTAAACCAATCAATGACTGGGTTATTTAAGAAAACAATAATCTCGTCCAGAATAAAAAGTTACCCTTTGTTTATAGAAAGTGCCAAAAGTACCACTAACTACAAACCATAGCGAAGTACGAGCAAATGACACCTAGAAAAATATTTTCTTATTACCATATTTATATTGTTGCTCAAATTAGAAAAAAAAACACTTCTAGTAGACCAGGTGTAACAGTGAATCAAGCCAAAACTATACATTTCTAGAAAAATCAAAGCATGGATGAGTAAAAGATCAATGGATGCTAAACCATTTTCTTTGATACAAATCCGCTTCTAATAAGATGGAGTTAGCTATAAACGTGTGGTAATCCAACACAGTAAAGAAAACAGATGCTGATAGGTGAACAGGAAACACAAACCTCTGCTAAAGAGCACTTCTTTAACAGCCTCTTGCTTCTAGCACAAATATGAGGAATTGTTGTTTTAACTCCTTGCTGGGAAGCCTAGCTTTGCAGCTCATTTGTGCAGTTACCACAAGCGCAACACAGTAATTGTGGAAAGGATCGGTGAAAGGGAAATAGGGTCAAACCTTTTCCTAAATGATTTTGGTAGTTGAATTGCCAAACACAAATAATTAGACTAACTAGTTTGCTCTAGATCATACATTCTACAGGTGCCAAAGGTTCAACACAAACCAATTAAAAGAACAAGTTAGGCTTCAAAAGAAAGGAGCAAAAAGGAAACCGAAGTGTGCCCTGGTCTGGCGCACCGGACTGTCCGGTGTGCCACCGGACAGTGTCCGGTGCACCAGGGTAAATCAGCTCAAACTCCTCAGCTTCGGGTTCCCCAGGCGCAGTTCCGCTATAATTCACTGGACTGTCCGGTGCACCAGCGGAGCAATGGCTATCTGCGCGCAACGGTCGACTCTGACAGTGAACAGTGCAGCACAATACACGCGACAGAAGTCAGAGCAGCAGGTCAGTGGGGGCACCGGACTGTCCGGTGGCGCACCGGACTGTCCGGTGCCACATGAGGATAGAGCCTCCAACGGTCGACTAGCTCCAAGCCCTAGCGACAGGATGACGTGGCGGCGCACCGGACACTGTCCGGTGCGCTCATTGCCAGCAGCCTTCTCCAACGGCTATAATTTGGTTGGTGGCTATAAATACCACCCCAACCGGCCACTTCAAGGGGGTGAGCCCAAGCCACATTCCAAGTCATATAGTTGACATATTCAAGCCCTCCCAACCACCTCTATTCATTGATCCATCCTATACACAAGATTTAGACCACTACAAACCACACAAGTGCCACAAAAGAGAGAGCAAGCAAAAGAAAGCCTCTTGTGAGAGTTTAGCTCTAGTGCCTTGTGAGATTCATTGAGAGAAAGTGTGTGCTTCATCTTGCGTTCATTTGTGCGTGGAGTTTTGACTCCCATTGAACTTCCTCCAAAGTTTTGGAGGCTTGTAAAGCTAGCAAGAGACACCTAAGTGTGTGATGATCCTTGCGGGGTCTTAAGTGATCCTTGAGAAGAAGAAGAGCTCGCCGATCTTGGGGATCAGTTGAGAGAGGGAAAGGGTTGAAAGAGACTCGTCCTTAGTGGACTCCTCAACGAGGACTAGGCCTTCGAGGGCCGAACCTCGGTAAAACAAATCACCCGTGTCTCGTGTGTTTATTGCTTGTGATTTGTTTGTTCACTCTCTTTCTAAGTTCTCTTGCGCTACTCTTTGCTAACATGATTTTGTGTTGCTTCAAGTTAAATTCTCATTTAGAGAAGCAACTCCTCGCAAGAAAGAACTTGTGTTTATCTTCTTCTTAACTAAGCCCTCTTGCATTATTCTCCACTAATCTTTCTAATAGTATTGTTATTGATTAAATTCCGCACTCTTTGAAAACAATACTCATTGCAAGCAAAGGACTTAGTTTTTATACTCCGATAATTGTAAATCTTGTTCTAACCACTAATCAAGGGATCGAGTTTTGATTTAGGATTATAATTTTCAGGTTTCGCCTATCCACCCCCTCTAGGCGACTTTCAATTGGTATCAGAGCTAGGCACTTCATATTGAGTCTAACAACTCGAAGTGATGGCTCAAAGAAGATCCCAAAAGAACAAGAACTCAACTCGGAAGGAGGTAACTCTTGAGATATTATTTTCTGATTGTTCTAACTATGATTCATGGTCTACTAGTGTACTAAATGCTTTTAGAACTATAGATCCATGATTAGAACAAATTATAGACAAGAGTATCATACCCTCTGATTATGATGCTTCCGAGGAAGATCAAAGATGTATACGCTTAAACCATCTAGCTCTTGACATCTTAGGTAATTCTCTTAGCGAAGAAGATTATCATGCCTTCATTACAAATTATAATGAACATATTCCTGATGCGCATGATATTTGGACTAGGATCAAAAGTAAATTTGATGAGTTCAAACATGATCGTTCATATGATGCTTATACTTCCTTTAGTTCTTGTGATACTAACCCCTTGTGAGAGCACCTAGAGGGGGGGGGTGAATAGGTGATCTTGTAAAAAACTTAAACTTATAGCCACAACTTGGTTAAGTGTTAGCACAATGGAATTAAGTGGCTAAGGACCGAGCTCTTGTGAAACACAATGGTCACAAAGAAAACAAGCACAAGAGACACGATGATTTATCCCGTGGTTCGGCCAAGTATAACACTTGCCTACTCCACGTTGTGGCGTCCCAATGGACGAGGGTTGCACTCAACCCCTTTCAAGTGATCCAATGATCCACTTGAATACCACGATTGTTTTCTTTCTTATACTCTTTCCCGTTTGTGAGGAATCTCCACAACTTGGAGTCTCTCGCCCTTACAACAAACATCAAAGTGAAAGCACTAGAGTAAGGGAGGGAAGTGAAAGGGAATTAGGCTTACACCTAGTTCCTAAATAATTTTGGTGATTGAATTGCCCAACACAAATCTTTGGACTAACTAGTTTGCCCAAGTGTATAGATTATACAGGTGTAAAAGGTTCACACTCAGCCAATAAAAAGACCAAGTTTTGGATTCAATAAAGGAGCAAAGGGGCAACCGAGGGCACCCCTGGTCTGGCGCACCGGACTGTCCGGTGCGCCACCGGACAGTGAACAGTATCTGTCCGGTGCACCAGGGGACTCAGACTCAAACTCTTCACTCTCGGGATTTCTCGGAAGCCGGCGCGCTATAATTCACCGGACTGTCCGGTGTGCACCGGACATGTCCGGTGCTCCAAGGAAGCGCGGTCTCCAGAACTCGCCAGCCTCGGGTTCGCGTGGCAGCCGCTCCGCTAAAATTCACCGGACTGTCCGGTGTGCACCGGACTGTCCGGTGTACCAGCGGAGCAACGGCTCTCTTCGGCGCCAACGGCTCCCTGCGGTGCATTTAATGCGCGCGCAGCGCGCGCAGACGTCAGACATGGCCATACCGGTGCACCGGACATCAAACAGTACATGTCCGGTGTGCACCGGACACCCAGGCGGGCCCACAAGTCAGAAGCTCCAACGGCTAGAATCCAACGGCAGTGATGACGTGGCAGGGGCACCGGACTGTCCGGTGTGCACCGGACTGTCCGGTGCACCATCGAGCAGAAGCCTCCAGCCAACGGTCAAGTTTGGTGGTTGGGGCTATAAATATCCCAACCACCCCACCATTCATTGCATCCAAGTTTTCCACTTCTCAACTACTACAAGAGCTCTAGCATTCAATTCTAGACACACTAAAGAGATCAAATCCTCTCCAATTCCACACAAAGCCCTAGTGACTAGTGAGAGTGATTTGCCGTGTTCATTTGAGCTCTTGCGCTTGGATTGCTTCTTTTCTTTCTCACTTGTTCTTGAGATCACAACTCCATTGTAATCAAGGCAAGAGGCACCAATTGTGTGGTGGCCCTTGCGGGGAAGTTTTGTTCCCGGCTTTGATTTGAGAAGAGAAGCTCACTCGGTCCGAGGGACCGTTTGAGAGAGGGAAGGGTTGAAAGAGACCCGGCCTTTGTGGCCTCCTCAACGGGGAGTAGGTTTGCAAGAACCGAACCTCGGTAAAACAAATCTCCGTGTCTCACTTGCTTATTCACTTGGGATTTGTTTTGCGCCCTCTCTCGCGGACTCGTTTTATTTCTAACGCTAACCCGGCTTGTAGTTGTGTTTATATTTGTAAATTTCAGTTTCGCCCTATTCACCCCCCCTCTAGGCGACTATCAATTGGTATCAGAGCCCGGTGCTTCATTAGAGCCTAACCGCTCGAAGTGATGTCGGGAGATCACGCCAAGAAAGAGATGGAGACCGGCGAAAAGCCCACTACAAGCCACGGGAGCACTTCATCGGAAGAGTCCCGCACCAAAAGGAGGGAGAAGAAGAAGAGCTCCTCCAACAAAGGGAAGGAGAAGAAATCTTCTTCTCATCACAAAGAGAAGAAGGAAAAATCTTCTTCCCACAAGCCGCATCGGAAAGGCGACAAGCACAAGAGGATGAGGAAGGTGGTCTACTACGAGACCGACACTTCATCAACATCGACCTCCGACTCCGATGCGCCCTCCGTCACTTCTAAGCGCCAAGAGCGCAAGAAGTATAGTAAGATCCCCCTACGCTACCCCCGCATTTCCAAACATACACCTTTACTTTCCGTCCCACTAGGCAAACCACCAACTTTTGATGGTGAAGATTACGCTAGGTGGAGCGATTTAATGCGATTTCATCTAATCTCGCTCCACAAAAGCATATGGGATGTTGTTGAGTTTGGTGCGCAGGTACCATCCGTAGGGGATGAGAACTATGATGAGGATGAGGTAGCCCAAATCGAGCACTTCAACTCACAAGCCACAACAATTCTCCTCGCCTCACTAAGTAAAGAGGAATATAACAAAGTACAAGGGTTGAAGAACGCCAAGGAGGTTTGGGATGTACTCAAAACCGCGCACGAGGGAGATGAGCTCACCAAGATCACCAAGCGAGAAACGATCGAGGGGGAGCTCGGTCGGTTCCGGCTTCACAAAGGGGAGGAGCCACAACACATGTACAACCGGCTCAAGACTTTGGTAAACCAAGTGCGCAACCTCGGGAGCAAGAAGTGGGACGACCACGAAGTGGTAAATGTTATTTTAAGATCTCTCATTTTTCTAAATCCCACTCAAGTTCAATTGATTCGTGGTAATCCTAGATATACTAAAATGACCCCCGAGGAAGTTATCAGGCATTTTGTAAGTTTTGAGTGCATGATAGAAGGCTCGAGGAAAATCAACGAGCTTGGCGACCCATCCGAAGCTCAACCCGTTGCATTCAAGGCGACGGAAGAAAAGAAGGAGGAGTCTACACCTAGTCGACAACCAATAGACGCCTCCAAGCTTGACAATGAGGAGATGGCGCTCGTCATCAAGAGCTTTCGCCAAATCCTCAAACAAAGGAGGGGGAAAGACTACAAGTCCCGCTCCAAGAAGGTTTGCTACAAATGTGGTAAGCCCGGTCATTTTATTGCTAAGTGTCCTATGTCTAGTGACAGTGACCGAGGCGACGACAAGAAGGGGAGAAGAAAGGAGAAGAAGAGGTACTACAGGAAGAAGGGCGGCGATGCCCATGTTTGTCGCGAATGGGACTCCGACGAGAGCTCAAGCGACTCCTCCGACGACGAGGACGCCGCCAACATCGCCGTCACCAAGGGACTTCTCTTCCCCAACGTCGGCCACAAGTGCCTCATGGCAAAGGACGGCAAAAAGAAGAAGGTTAAATCCAACTCCTCCACTAAATATGAATCGTCTAGTGATGATAATGCTAGTGATGAGGAGGATAATTTGCGTATTCTCTTTGCCAATCTTAACATGGAGCAAAAAGAAAAACTAAATGAATTGATTAGTGCTATTCATGAAAAGGATGACCTTTTGGACTCCCAAGAGGATTGTCTAATTAAAGAAAACAAGAAACATGTTAAGGTTAAAAAGGCTTATGCTCTAGAAGTAGAAAAATGTGAAAAATTGTCTAGTGAGCTAAGCACATGCCGTGAGATGATTGACAACCTTAGAAATGAAAATGCTATTTTAAATGCTAAGGTTGATTCACATGTTTGTAATGTTTCAATTCCCAATCTTAGAGATAATAATATTGACTTGCTTGCTAAGATTAATGAATTGAATGCATCTCTTGCTAGCCTTAGGCTTGAGAATGAAAATTTGATTGCTAAGGCTAAAGATTTTGATGTTTGCAAAATTACAATTGCCGATCTTAGAGATAAGAATGATTTACTTCGTGCTAAGATTGTTGAACTTAATTCCTGCAAACCATCTACATCTACCATCGAGCATGTCACTATTTGTACTAGATGTAGAAATGTTGATATTGATGCTATTCATGATCATATGGCTTTAATTAAACAACAAAATGATCATATAGCAAAATTAGATGCTAAAATTGCCGAGCATAACTTAGAAAGTGAAAAATTTAAATTTGCTAGAAGTATGCTCTATAATGGGAGACGCCCTGGCATCAAGGATGGCATTGGCTTCCAAAGGGGAGACAATGTCAAACTTAATGCCCCTCCAAAGAACTTATCTAACTTTGTTAAGGGCAAGGCTCCCATGCCTCAGGATAACGAGGGTTACATTTTGTACCCTGCCGGCTATCCTGAGAGCAAAATTAGAAAGATTCATTCTAGGAAGTCTCACTCTGGCCCTAATCATGCTTATATGTATAAGGGTGAGACATCTAGTTGTAGGCAACCAACCCATGCTAAGTTGCCTAAGAAGAAAATTCCTAATGCATCAAATGATCATGCCATTTCATTTAAAACTTTTGATGCATCTTATGTGCTTACTAACAAATCCGGCAAGGTAGTTGCCAAGTTTGTTGGGGGCAAACACAAGGGTTCCAAGACTTGTGTTTGGGTACCCAAAGTTCTTGTATCTAATGCCAAAGGACCCAAAACCGTTTGGGTACCTAAAGTCAAGAACTAAAATTGTTTTGTAGGTTTATGCATCCGGAGGCTCAAGCTGGATACTCGACAGCGGGTGCACAAACCACATGACCGGGGAGAAAAGGATGTTCTCCTCTTATGAGAAAAACAAAGATCCCCAACGAGCTATCACATTCGGGGATGGAAATCAAGGTTTGGTCAAAGGATTGGGTAAAATTGCTATATCTCCTGACCATTCCATTTCCAATGTTTTTCTTGTAGACTCTTTAGATTACAACTTGCTTTCTGTTTCCCAATTATGTCAAATGGGCTACAACTGTCTTTTCACTGATGTAGGTGTCACTGTCTTTAGAAGAAATGATGATTCAATAGCATTTAAGGGAGTGTTAGAGGGTCAGCTATACTTGGTAGATTTTGATAGAGCTGAACTCGATACTTGCTTAATTGCTAAGACTAACATGGGTTGGCTCTGGCACCACCGACTAGCCCATGTTGGGATGAAGAATCTTCATAAGCTTCTAAAGGGAGAACACATTTTAGGATTAACAAATGTTCATTTTGAGAAAGACAGGATTTGTAGCGCATGCCAGGCAGGGAAGCAAGTTGGAGTCCATCATCCACACAAGAACATCATGACGACCGACAGGCCGCTTGAGCTACTCCACATGGATCTATTCGGCCCGATTGCTTACATAAGCATCAGCGGGAGTAAGTATTGTCTTGTAATAGTGGATGATTATTCTCGCTTCACTTGGGTATTCTTTTTACAGGAAAAATCTCAAACCCAAGAGACCTTAAAGGGATTCTTGAGACGGGCTCAAAATGAGTTCGCCTTAAGGATCAAGAAAATAAGAAGCGACAACGGGACGGAGTTCAAGAACTCTCAAATTGAAGGCTTCCTTGAGGAGGAGGGCATCAAGCATGAGTTCTCTTCTCCCTACACACCTCAACAAAATGGTGTAGTGGAGAGGAAGAATCGAACTCTATTGGACATGGCAAGAACCATGCTTGATGAGTACAAGACACCGGACCGGTTTTGGGCCGAAGCGGTCAACACCGCCTGCTACGCCATCAACCGGTTATATCTTCACCGAATCCTCAAGAAGACATCATATGAACTCCTAACCGGTAAAAAGCCCAACATTTCATACTTTAGAGTTTTTGGTAGCAAATGCTTTATTCTTGTTAAAAGAGGTAGAAAATCTAAATTTGCTCCTAAAACTGCAGAAGGCTTTTTACTTGGTTATGACTCAAACACAAGGGCATATAGGGTCTTTAACAAGTCCACTGGACTAGTTGAAGTCTCATGTGACGTTGTGTTTGATGAAACTAACGGCTCTCAAGTAGAGCAAGTTGATCTTGATGAGATAGGTGAAGAACAGGCTCCATGCATCGCGCTAAGGAACATGTCCATCGGGGATGTGTGTCCTAAGGAATCCGAAGAGCCTCCAAATGCACAAGATCAACCATCCTCCTCCATGCAAGCGTCTCCACCAACTCAAAATGAGGGTGAGGCTCAAGATGATGAAGGGCAAAATCAAGAAGATGAGCCACCTCAAGATGATGGCAATGATCAAGGGGGAGATGCAAATTATCAAGAAAAGGAGGATGAGGAAGAACCAAGACCGCCACACCCAAGAGTCCACCAAGCAATCCAACGAGATCACCCCGTCGACACCATCCTCGGCGACATTCATAAGGGGGTAACTACTCGATCTCGGGTTGCTCATTTTTGTGAACATTACTCTTTTGTTTCCTCTATTGAGCCACACAGGGTAGAGGAAGCTCTCCAAGATTCGGATTGGGTGGTGGCAATGCAAGAGGAGCTCAACAATTTCACGAGGAACGAGGTATGGCATTTAGTTCCACGTCCTAACCAAAATGTTGTAGGAACCAAATGGGTCTTCCGCAACAAGCAAGATGAGCATGGTGTGGTGACAAGGAACAAAGCTCGACTCGTGGCCAAAGGGTATTCACAAGTCGAAGGTTTGGATTTCGGTGAAACCTATGCACCCGTAGCTAGGCTTGAGTCAATTCGCATATTATTGGCCTATGCTACTTACCATGGCTTTAAGCTTTATCAAATGGACGTGAAAAGTGCCTTCCTCAATGGACCAATCAAGGAAGAGGTCTATGTTGAGCAACCTCCCGGCTTTGAAGACAGTGAGTATCCTAACCATGTTTATAGGCTCTCTAAGGCGCTTTATGGGCTCAAGCAAGCCCCAAGAGCATGGTATGAATGCCTAAGAGATTTCCTTATTGCTAATGGCTTCAAAGTCGGCAAGGCCGATCCTACACTCTTTACTAAAACTCTTGAAAATGACTTGTTTGTATGCCAAATTTATGTTGATGATATTATATTTGGGTCTACTAACGAGTCTACATGTGAAGAGTTTAGTAGGATCATGACACAGAAATTCGAGATGTCGATGATGGGGGAGTTGAAGTATTTTCTAGGATTCCAAGTCAAGCAACTCCAAGAGGGCACCTTCATTAGCCAAACGAAGTACACTCAAGACATCCTAAGCAAGTTTGGGATGAAGGATGCCAAGCCCATCAAAACACCCATGGGAACCAATGGGCATCTCGACCTCGACATGGGAGGTAAGTCCGTGGATCAAAAGGTATACCGGTCGATGATTGGTTCATTGCTTTATTTATGTGCATCTCGACCGGACATTATGCTTTCCGTTTGCATGTGTGCAAGATTCCAATCCGACCCTAAGGAATCCCACCTTACGGCCGTAAAACGAATCTTGAGATATTTGGCTTACACACCTAAGTTTGGGCTTTGGTACCCTCGGGGATCCACATTTGATTTACTTGGTTATTCGGATGCCGATTGGGCGGGGTGCAAAATTAATAGGAAGAGCACATCGGGGACTTGCCAGTTCTTGGGAAGATCCTTGGTGTCTTGGGCTTCAAAGAAGCAAAATTCGGTCGCTCTTTCCACCGCCGAAGCCGAGTACATTGCCGCAGGTCATTGTTGCGCGCAATTGCTTTGGATGAGGCAAACCCTGCGGGACTATGGTTACAAATTAACCAAAGTCCCTTTGCTATGTGATAATAAGAGTGCAATCAAAATGGCCGACAATCCCGTCGAGCATAGCCGCACTAAGCACATAGCCATTCGGTATCATTTTCTTAGGGATCACCAACAAAAGGGGGATATCGAGATTTCTTACATTAATACTAAAGACCAATTAGCCGATATCTTTACCAAGCCACTTGATGAACAATCTTTTACCAGACTTAGGCATGAGCTCAATATTCTTGATTCTAGAAATTTCTTTTGCTAGCTTGCACACATAGCTCTTTTGAATACCTTTGATCATATCTCTTTTATATGCTATGACTAATGTGTTTTCAAGTCTATTTCAAACCAAGTCATAGGTATATTGAAAGGGAATTGGAGTCTTCGGCGAAGAAAAAGGCTTCCACTCCGTAACTCATGCTTCGCCATCACTCCGAGCAACTCTCTATTCCTTGGGGAGAAATGAGCATCAAAGAAAAGGACTTCATCCTTGGGGGAGAGAGTAAAAGCTCAAAAGCAAAAGGACCGGACTTCATCTTTGGTATAATCTTAACTCATTCATTTATAACCAAAGAGGAAGAAAAACACTTAGAGGGCTCTAATGATTCCGTTTTTGGCGATTCATGCCAAAAAGGGGGAGAAATGAGCCCAAAGCAAAAGGACCGCACCACCACCACCAAATTCAAAGCTTTCCAAAAAGTATTTATCATTTGGTATCCTATTGTGTTCAAAAGGGGGAGAAAATAGTATTTCAAAAATGGTATATCAAAACCCTCTTGAACACTAAGAGGTGGATCTCTTTTAGGGGGAGTTTTGTTTAGTCAAAGAAAAAGCATTTGAAACAGGGGGAGAAAATTTCAAATCTTGAAAATGCTTTACAAACTCTTATTCATTTACCTTTGACTATTTGCAAAAGAACTTTGAAAAGGATTTACAAAAGAATTTGCAAAAACAAAACTTGTGGTGCAAACGTGGTCCAAAATGCTAAATAAAGAAAGAAACATTCCTTGCATATCTTGTAAGTAGTTATATTGGCTCAATTCCAAGCAACCTTTACACTTACATTATGCAAACTAGTTCAATTATGCACTTCTCTATTTGCTTTGGTTTGTGTTGGCATCAATCACCAAAAAGGGGGAGATTGAAAGGGAATTAGGCTTACACCTAGTTCCTAATTTTGGTGATTGAATTGCCCAACACAAATCTTTGGACTAACTAGTTTGCCCAAGTGTATAGATTATACAGGTGTAAAAGGTTCACACTCAGCCAATAAAAAGACCAAGTTTTGGATTCAATAAAGGAGCAAAGGGGCAACCGAGGGCACCCCTGGTCTGGCGCACCGGACTGTCCGGTGCGCCACCGGACAGTGAACAGTATCTGTCCGGTGCACCAGGGGACTCAGACTCAAACTCTTCACTCTCGGGATTTCTCGGAAGCCGGCGCGCTATAATTCACCGGACTGTCCGGTGTGCACCGGACATGTCCGGTGCTCCAAGGAAGCGCGGTCTCCAGAACTCGCCAGCCTCGGGTTCGCGTGGCAGCCGCTCCGCTAAAATTCACCGGACTGTCCGGTGTGCACCGGACTGTCCGGTGTACCAGCGGAGCAACGGCTCTCTTCGGCGCCAACGGCTCCCTGCGGTGCATTTAATGCGCGCGCAGCGCGCGCAGACGTCAGACATGGCCATACCGGTGCACCGGACATCAAACAGTACATGTCCGGTGTGCACCGGACACCCAGGCGGGCCCACAAGTCAGAAGCTCCAACGGCTAGAATCCAACGGCAGTGATGACGTGGCAGGGGCACCGGACTGTCTGGTGTGCACCGGACTGTCCGGTGCACCATCGAGCAGAAGCCTCCAGCCAACGGTCAAGTTTGGTGGTTGGGGCTATAAATACCCCAACCACCCCACCATTCATTGCATCCAAGTTTTCCACTTCTCAACTACTACAAGAGCTCTAGCATTCAATTCTAGACACACTAAAGAGATCAAATCCTCTCCAATTCCACACAAAGCCCTAGTGACTAGTGAGAGTGATTTGCCGTGTTCATTTGAGCTCTTGCGCTTGGATTGCTTCTTTTCTTTCTCACTTGTTCTTGAGATCACAACTCCATTGTAATCAAGGCAAGAGGCACCAATTGTGTGGTGGCCCTTGCGGGGAAGTTTTGTTCCCGGCTTTGATTTGAGAAGAGAAGCTCACTCGGTCCGAGGGACCGTTTGAGAGAGGGAAGGGTTGAAAGAGACCCGGCCTTTGTGGCCTCCTCAACGGGGAGTAGGTTTGCAAGAACCGAACCTCGGTAAAACAAATCTCCGTGTCTCACTTGCTTATTCACTTGGGATTTGTTTTGCGCCCTCTCTCGCGGACTCGTTTTATTTCTAACGCTAACCCGGCTTGTAGTTGTGTTTATATTTGTAAATTTCAGTTTCGCCCTATTCACCCCCCCTCTAGGCGACTATCAGGAAGCAACACACACAAATCCGTAGCAATACGCACACACACAGCCAAGACTTGAGCTCGAATGAATCGCAACAAGTTCACCACTAGAACGAAGCTCAAATCACTAAGAAAGTCAATCAGGTGTGCGGAGACGGAGTGTGGAAGATTTAGAATGCTCAAAGTATGCTTGGGTGACTCCTCCATGCGCCTAGTGGTCCCTTTTATAGCCCCAAGGCAGCTAGGAGCCGTTGGAGGCATTATTGGAAGGCAATTCTTGCCTTATGTTGGGTGGCACACCGGATAGTCCGGTGCACCACCGGACATCCACTGTTCATTGTCCGGTGCGGATCTCCTTCCTAAAATGGCACAGCCGACCGTTGCAGAATTGTGATAGTTGGCACACCAGACACTGTCCGGTGCACACCGGACAGTCCGGTGCCCCCAGCCGACCATTGGCTGGGGCCACGCGTCGCGCGCGGATTGCGCGGCCGACCGTTGCGCTGGCGGCCGTTGGCTCACCGGACAGTCCGGTGCACCATCGGACAGTCCGGTGCACCATCGGACAGTCCGGTGAATTATAGCCGTACGCTGCTGAAGATTTCCCGAGAGTGGCCAGTTCGCTGGAGCTGGCCTGGCGCACCGGACACTGTCCGGTGCCCCCAGACTGAGCAGCAGTTGGCTGTACACAGCCAACTCTTTTCCAATCCTTTTCTTTTCCTGATTCTAGCACTTAGACAAATATATTAGTACATAAAAACCAATGTACTAAGTCTAGAACCATACCTTCTTGTCGATTTGCACTTCATCCTTCATTTGGCATATAATTACTCACTAAATATGTGTTGGGCACCTAATCACCAAAATATACTAGAAATGGCCCAAGGGCACATTTCCCTTTCAATCTCCCCCTTTTTGGTGATTTATTCCAACACATCAAAAAGCAACAAATAGAAGTGCAACATCAATGCAATTGAGAACAAAAATTGTCTCTTACAAGTTTTGACATATTTGGATCGTTCTCTGCCACCACTTGGTTTGTTTTTACAAATCAAATTCATTTTCCTATCTCTCAGTTAAACACACATGTTTAGACACAAAGAGAGATAATCCAAGAGTAAGAATGATTAAGAGCCAAAACTCCCCCTTTTTCCCATAATCAGACATTCTCCCCACAAGAGACCAA
Source organism: Zea mays (assembly GCF_902167145.1). NCBI lineage: Eukaryota > Viridiplantae > Streptophyta > Magnoliopsida > Poales > Poaceae > Zea > Zea mays. Next base: position 131,947,385 of record NC_050104.1, read on the forward strand.
ATTTTGATAGTAAGAGTTATTTTGACAAATCAAAAGTTCTACTCTACTCTTTTTCAAAAATTTCACAAGTGGTAGCTGATCCATTTGCTTTGGCCTTATTTTCTCCTCCTTTGGCATTAAGCACCAAAATGGGATTAATCTTGGCCCCTAAACCCCATTGCCTCACCAAAATCGTCAATTACAAATAAAAAGGCAATAGGAGCATGGAGATGAACTTGGAGTAAATTACCCTCTCATCGGAGTGTAGTGGAAGTCTTGCATGGTCCAAGTTCACCTTTCCCTTTCAATCCACCTTTGAGACTAGATGAGTAAACTCAAGCACACGGTTAGTTTCAAAGGGTCAAGTTGTAGCACATCTCCCCCTAAATATGTGCATCACTCACACATGGACTTTTGAGGTCCGGGGATTGCTTGTACAACTTGAGCACCACAACATGCATAAAGGAACATGATCAAGGACATAAAACACATGTATGCTATAGATCAATCCAAGTTATGCGAATCTAAGACATTTAGCTCACTTCGCAGCCTGCAAAGGTCTTCTCATCTAAAGGCTTGGTAAAGATATCGGCTAGCTGGTTCTCGGTGCTCACATAAAACACTTCGATATCTTCCTTTTGCTGGTGGTCTCTCAAAAAGTGATGTCGGATGTCTATGTGCTTTGTGCGGTTGTGTTCAACAGGATTGTTCGCCATGCGGATTGCACTCTCATTATCACATAGGAGTGGGACTTTGCTCAGATTGTAGCCAAAGTCCCGGAGGGTTTGCCTCATCCAAAGTAGTTGCGCGCAACACTGTCCTGCGGCAACATACTCGGCCTCAGCGGTGGATAGGACAACAGAGGTTTGTTTCTTAGAACTCCAAGACACCAGGGACCTTCCTAGGAATTGGCACGTCCCTGATGTACTCTTCCTATCAACCTTGCATCCAGCATAATCGAAGTCTGAATATCCAATTAAGTCAAAGGTAGACCCCTTTGGATACCAGATCCCGAAGCAAGGCGTAGCAACTAAATATCTAAGAATTTGCTTAACGGCCACTAGGTGACACTCCCTTGGATCGGATTGAAATCTAGCACACATGCATACGCTAAGCATGATATCCGGTCTACTAGCACATAAGTAAAGCAAGGAACCTATCATAGACTGGTATGCCTTTTGATCAATGGACTTACCTCCTTTGTTGAGGTCGGCGTGTCCATCAGTTCCCATTGGTGTCTTTGCGGGCTTGGCGTCCTTCATCCCAAACCGCTTGATCAAGTCTTGCGTGTACTTCATTTAGGAGATGAAGGTGCCATCCTTGAGTTGCTTCACTTGGAACCCAAGGAAGTAGTTTAACTCGCCCATCATCGACATCTCGAATTTCTGTGTCATCACCCTGCTAAACTCTTCACAAGACTTTTGGTTAGTAGAACCAAATATTATGTCATCGACATAAATTTGGCATACAAATAGATCACCATCACAAGTCTTAGTGAAAAGAGTTGGATCGACTTTCCCAACCTTGAAAGCATTAGCAATTAGAAAATCTCTAAGGCATTCATACCATGCTCTTGGGGCTTGCTTAAGTCCATAGAGCGCCTTAGAGAGCTTACACACATGGTCGGGGTACCGTTCATCCTCAAAGCCAGGGGGTTGCTCCACATACACCTCCTCCTTGATTGGCCCGTTGAGGAAAGCACTCTTCACATCCATTTGGAACAACCTGAAGGAATGGTGAGCGGCATAGGCTAACTGAAAGGGAAATAGGCTTACACCTTTTCCTAAATTGATTTTGGTGGTTGAATTGCCCAACATAAATAATTGGGCTAACTAGTTTGCTCTAGTCTATAAGTTTTACAGGTGCCAAAAAGGTTCACAACAAGCCAATAAAAAGACCAAAGATGGTTCAAATGAAGTGAGCAAAAGACATCCCAAAGGCACCCTGGTCTGGCGCACCGGACTGTCCGGTGTGCCACCGGACAGTGTCCGGTGCACCAGGGCACTCGACGCTGAACTCCTCACCTTCGGGAAAATGGGAGGCCGCTCCGCTATAATTCACCGGACTGTCCGGTGTGCCAGCGGAGCAACGGCTACTTCGCGCGCAACGGTCGACTGCAACACATTTAATGCGCGCCTGCGCGCGCAGAGGACAGAGCACGTGCAGTTGGCGCACCGGACAGTCTACAGGACCTGTCCGGTGCACCACGGACAGCCCAGAGGCCCCACCTGTCAGAGCTCCAACGGTCAGAACCTAACGACTGGCTGACGTGGCTGGCGCACCGGACTGTTCGATGCGCCATGCGACAACAGACTTCCAACGGCCACATTTTGGTGGTTGGGGCTATAAATACCCCAACCACCCCACATTCAATGGCATCCAAGTTTTCCACCTTCAACACATTACAAGAGCTATAGCATTCAATTCTAGACACAACCAAAGAGATCAAATCCTCTCCCAAGTCCGGAATCACTCCAAATCAAATAGTGACTAGAGAGAGTGACATTTTTGTTCATTTGGGCTCTTGCGCTTGGATTGCTTCTTTTCTTTCTCATTCTTCTTGTGATCATACTCAATTGTAACTGAGGCAAGAAACACCAATTGTGTGGTGGTCCTTGCGGGAACTTTTATGTTCCGTTTGATTGAGAAGAGAAGCTCACTCGGTCTAAGTGACCGTTTGAGAGAGGGAAAGAGTTGAAAGAGACCCGGTCTTTGTGACCACCTCAATGGGGAGTAGGTTTGCAAGAACCGAACCTCGGTAAAACAAATCATCGTGTCTCACTCTTTATTTGCCCGCGATTTGTTTTCACCCTCTCTCTCTCTCGGACTCGTTTATATTTCTAACGCTAACCTGGCTTGTAGTTGTGCTTAAGTTTATAAATTTCAGATTCACCCTATTCACCCCCCCTCTAGGCGACTTTTAATTGGTATCGGAGCTTGGTGCTTCATTAGAGCCTAACCGCTCGAAGTGATGTCGGGAGCATTCGCCAAGAGGGAGTTCGGGACCGGCGAAAAGCCCGCTACAAGCCATGGGAAGGCTCCATCCGGGGAGTCCACCAACAAAGTGAAGGGATCCCCTTCACACAACAAGTCGAGGCGGAGCGGTGACAAGAAGAAGAAGATGAGGAAGGTGGTCTACTACGAGACCGACTCTTCATCGCCATCCACCTCCGGCTCCGACATGTCGTCCGTAACTTCTAAGCGCCATGAGCGCAAGAAGTTTAGTAAGATCCCCCTACGCTATCCTCGTATTTCCAAACGTACTCCATTACTTTCCGTCCCATTAGGCAAACCACCTATGTTTGATGGTGAAGATTATAATATGTGGAGTGATAAAATGAGGCATCATCGAACCTCACTCCACACTAGCATTTGGGATGTCGTTGAGATTGGAGTACAGGTACCATCACCAGGGGATGAAGACTATGATTCGGACGAGGTCGCCCAAATCCGACACTTCAACTCTCAAGCCACCACTATACTCCTCGCCTCTCTAAGTGAGAGGAGTATAACAAGGTGCAAGGGTTAAAGAGCGCCAAGGAGATTTGGGACGTACTCAAGACCGCGCACGAAGGAGATGAGGTGACCAAAATCACCAAGCGGGAGACGATCGAGGGGGAGCTCGGTCGGTTCCGACTCAACCAAGGCGAGGACCCTCAAGCCATGTACAATCGCTTGAAGACCTTGGTGAACCAAGTGCGCAACCTCGGGAGCACTGAAAGGGAAATGTGCCCTTGGGCCATTTCTAAGTATTTTAGTGATTTAGTGTCCAACACAAGTGCCTAAGTGTAAAATGGTGGACAAAGTACAAATCAAGGATAAAGGTATGTTTCTCAGACTTAGTACATTGTTTTAGAGACTAATGTATTGTGTCTAAGTGCTGGAAACAGGAAAAATCGAATTGGAATTGTCTTGGCTCGAGCAGCCAAGACTCTGCTCAGTCTAGGAGCACCGGACTGTCCGGTGGCGCACCGGACAGTGTCCGGTGCACCAGGCTGGCTCCAGCGAACTGGCCGCTCTCGGGAATTCACCGGCGACGTACGACTATAATTCACCGGACTGTCCGGTGTGCACCGGACTGTCCGGTGAGCCAACGGTCGGCCGCGCGATCTGCGCGGGACACGTGGCCGAGCCAACGGCTAGAAGGAGGCACCGGACTGTCCGGTGTGCACCGGACATGTCCGGTGCGCCAACAGCTCAAAGGCTGCCAACGGTCGGCTTCGCCATAGAAGGAAAGAAATCGTGCACCGGACTGTCCGGTGCGCCAGGCGACAGAAGACAAGAATTGCCTTCCTGGATTGCTCTCAACGGCTCCTAGCTGCCTTGGGACTATAAAAGGGACCCCTAGGCGCATGGAGGAAGACACCAAGCATTCCTAAGCATTCTTGATCACTCACACTTCATTCTTGCGCACTTGTTCAACATTCTAGTGATTTGAGCTCCGTTCTAGTGTGCTAGTCTCTTGAGCTCAAGTCTGGGTCTTGTGTGTGCGTATTTGCTGTGATCTTTGTGTCTTGTGTGAGTTGCTAATCCCTCCCTTGCTCTGTGCTTCTTTGTGAAACTTCAAGTGTAAGGGCGAGAGGCTCCAAGTTGTGGAGATTCCTCGCAAACGGGATTAAGAAAAGCAAAGAAAAACACCGTGGTATTCAAGTGGGTCTTTGGACCGCTTGAGAGGGGTTGATTGCAACCCTCATCCGTTGGGACGCCACAACGTGGAATAGGCAAGCGTTGGTCTTGGCCGAACCACGGGATAACCATCGTGCCATCTCTGTGATTGATATCTTTGTGGTTATCGTGTTTTGTTGAGACCTCTCTCTAGCCACTTGGCGATTATTGTGCTAACACTTAACCAAGTTTTGTGGCTTAAGTTTTAAGTTATTCAGGATCACCTATTCACCCCCCCTCTAGGTGCTCTCAATTGGTATCAAAGCCATTCTCTTCAAGAAGGGACTAATCGCCCGAAGAAATGGATCCTAAGGGAAAGGGGATGGTGGTCAACAACAACGAGAAGGAGTCTATCTTCAATGAGCCGAAAGATGACAAGCCTACAGACTCGGGCTCGAGCCACAAAAGAAGAGACGGGAAGAAGAAGAAGACAAGGTGCATCAAGGAGATCGTCTACTACGACAGCGACGAATCTTCCTCTTCCCAAAAGGACGACGACGACTACGAGAAAAAGAAAACGGTCAATTCAAACTTTTCTTTTGATTACTCTCGTATTCCTCAAAGTACAAATGCTCATTTATTATCTATTCCACTTGGTAAACCTCCTCATTTTGATGGAGAGGACTACGAATTTTGGAGTCACAAAATGCGTAGTCACTTGTTCTCTCTCCATCCTAGTATATGGGAGATTGTAGAGAGTGGAATGCACTTTGATAGTACGGATAGTCCCATGTTCATTAATGAGCAAATTCATAAGAATGCACAAGCTACTACTGTTCTTCTAGCTTCATTATGCAGGGATGAATATCACAAAGTGAGCGGCTTGGATAACGCCAAGCAAATTTGGGACACCCTCAAAATCTCTCATGAGGGGAACGACGTCACAATGCTCACCAAGATGGAGTTGGTGGAGGGCGAACTCGGGAGATTCGCGATGATAAGGGGAGAAGAGCCAACCCAAACGTACAACCGGCTCAAGACCCTTGTCAACAAGATAAGAAGCTATGGAAGCACACGATGGACGGACCACGACGTCGTCCGCCTAATGTTAAGGTCTTTTACTGTCCTTGATCCTCATCTTGTGAACAATATTCGTGAGAATCCTAGGTACACCAAGATGACGCCCGAGGAGATACTTGGAAAGTTCGTAAGCGGGCGAATGATGATCAAGGAAGCAAGATACGTGGATGACGCATTGAATGGTCCAATCAATGAGCCTCAACCCTTGCTCTCAAGGCAACAAGAAGCAAGGAGACGCTACCTAGCAAGGTGGCACAAATTGAGGCGGCCGGACTTAATGATGAAGAGATGGCCCTCATCATCAAGAGATTCAAGACGGCGCTAAAAGGTCGCAAGGAGCACCCCAACAAGAACAAGATGAAGGGGAAGCGCTCCTGCTTCAAATGTGGTAAGATTGGTCATTTTATAGCTAATTGTCCCGACAATGATAGTGACCAGGAAAGGAAGAGTGGAAAGTGGGAAAAGAAGAAAAACTACAAGAAGGCAAAGGGCGAGGCACATCTTGGAAAGGAGTGGGATTCGGATTGCTCCTCGTCCGACTCCGACAATGAAGGACTCGCCGCCACCGCCTTCAACAAGTCATCCCTCTTCCCCAACGAGCGTCACACATGCCTTATGGCAAGGGAGAAGAAGGTATGTACTCGAAACTCTACTTATGCTTCTTCAAGTGAGGATGAATCTAGTGATGAGGATGAAATAGATTATTCATGTTTATTTAAGGGCCTAGATAGAACCAAGGTAGATAAAATTAATGAATTGATTGATGCCTTGAATGATAAGAATAGGCTTTTAGAAAAGCAAGAGGATTTGTTGTATGAAGAACATGACAAATTTGTAGAAGCACAAAAATCTCATGCTTTAGAAGTTAAAAGAAATGAAATGCTTTCTTGTGAATTATCTTCTTGCCATGAGACAATTTCTAACTTAAGGAGCATTAATGATGATTTGAATGCTAAGTTAGAAATAGCCAGTAAATCAACATCTTGTGTAGAAATTGTTGCAACGTGTAATAGGTGTAAAGATTTTGACATTGATGCTTGTAATGAACACCTAGTTTCAATTTCCAAATTAAATGATGAAGTGGCTAGTCTTAATGCCCAACTTAAGACTAGCAAAAGGGAATTTGATAAGCTAAAATTTGCAAGGGATGCCTACACGATTGGTAGACACCCCTCAATTAAGGATGGACTTGGTTTCAAGAGGGAAGCCAAGGACCTAACAAGCCATAAGCCTCCCATCCCCGCCAAGGAGAAAGGGAAGATCCCTATGGCTAGTAGTGCTAAAAAGAACCATGCTTTTATGTATCATGATAGAAGACAGTCTCATAGGAGTTGTAATGCTAATAATGCTTTTGATTCACATGTCTATGATTCTTATGCTATGTTTGCTTCTAGTTCTTCCTATATGCATGGTAGAGATATGCCTAGGAAAAATATTCATCATGTGCCTAGAAAGAATATTGTTCATGTTCCTAGGAAAGTTATGAATGGACCCTCTACAATTTATCATGCTTTAAATGCTTCCTTTGCTATTTGTAGAAAGGATAGGAAGATAGTTGCTAGGAAATTAGGGGCAAAATACAAGGGGGATAAAACTTGCATTTGGGTCCCTAAGACAATTGTGACTAACCTTGTAGGACCCAACAAGAGTTGGGTACCTAAGTCCCAAGCCTAAATTTGCCTTGCAGGTTTATGCATCCGGGGGTTCAAGCTGGATTATCGACAGCGGATGCACAAACCATATGATGGGGGAGAAGAAGATGTTCACCTCCTACGTCAAGAATAAGGATTCCCAAGATTCAATCATATTTGGTGATGGGAACCAAGGCAAGGTGAAAGGCTTAGGCAAGATTGCAATTTCAAATGAGCACTCTATCTCTAATGTGTTTTTAGTTGAGTGTCTTGGATATAATTTGCTATCTGTTAGTCAATTATGTAATATGGGTTATAATTGTCTATTTACAAATATAGATGTGTCTGTCTTTAGAAGAAGTGATGGTTCACTAGCTTTTAAGGGTGTATTAGACGGCAAACTTTATTTAGTTGATTTTGCAAAAGAGGAGGCCGGTCTAGATGCATGCTTAATTGCTAAGACTAGCATGGGCTGGCTGTGGCATCGCCGCTTAGCACATGTGGGGATGAAGAACTTACACAAGCTTCTAAAGGGAGAACACGTGATAGGTCTAACCAATGTTACTTTCGAAAAAGATAGACCTTGTGCAGCTTGTCAAGCAGGTAAACAAGTGGGAGGAGCGCATCACAGCAAGAATGTGATGACCACATCAAGACCCCTGGAGCTGCTACATATGGACCTCTTCGGACCCATCGCCTATCTAAGCATAGGAGGAAGTAAGTATGGTCTAGTTATTGTTGATGACTTTTCCCGCTTCACTTGAGTGTTCTTTTTGCAGGATAAGTCTGAAACCCAAGGGACCCTCAAGCGCTTCCTAAGGAGAGCTCAAAATGAGTTTGAGCTCAAAGTGAATAAGATAAGGAGCGACAACGGGTCCGAGTTCAAGAACCTACAAGTGGAGGAGTTCCTTGAGGAGGAAGGGATCAAGCACGAGTTCTCCGCTCCCTACACACCACAACAAAATGGTGTGGTAGAGAGGAAGAACAGGACGCTCATCGATATGGCGAGGACGATGCTTGGAGAGTTCAAGAACCCCGAGTGCTTTTGGTCGGAAGCCGTGAACACGGCTTGCCACGCCATCAACAGGGTCTACCTTCATCGCCTCCTCAAGAAAACATCGTATGAGCTGCTAACCGGTAACAAACCCAATGTATCGTACTTTCGTGTATTTGGGAGTAAATGCTACATTCTAGTGAAGAAGGGTAGGAATTCCAAATTTGCTCCCAAAGCCGTAGAAGGGTTTTTGTTAGGTTATGACTCAAATACAAAGGCGTATAGAGTCTTCAACAAATCATCGGGTTTGGTTGAAGTCTCTAGCGACGTTGTATTTGATGAGACTAATGGCTCTCCAAGAGAGCAAGTTGTTGATCTTGATGATGTAGATGAAGAAGACGTTCCAACGGTCGCAATACGCACCATGGCGATTGGAGAGGTGCGGCCACAGGAACAAAATGAGAGAGATCAACCTTCTTCCTCAACTACGGTGCATCCCCCAACTCAAGACGATGAACAGGTTCATCAACAGGAGGCGTGTGATCAAGGGGGAGCACAAGAAGATCGTGTGATGGAGGAAGAAGCGCAACCGGCACCTCCAACCCAAGTTCGAGCGATGATTCAAAAGGATCATCCCATCGACCAAATTCTGGGCGATATTAGCAAAGGAGTAACTACTCGATCTCGATTAGTTAATTTTTGTGAGCATTACTCCTTTGTTTCCTCTATTGAGCCTTTCAGGGTAGAAGAGGCCTTGCTAGATCCGGACTGGGTGTTGGCCATGCAAGAGGAGCTCAACAACTTCAAGAGGAATGAAGTTTGGACGCTGGTGCCTCGTCCTAAGCAAAATGTTGTGGGAACCAAGTGGGTGTTCCGCAACAAACAAGACGAGCACGGGATGGTGACAAGGAACAAGGCTCGACTTGTGGCAAAAGGTTATGCCCAAGTCGCAGGTTTGGACTTTGAGGAGATTTTTGCTCCTGTGGCTAGGCTAGAGTCCATTCGTATTTTGCTAGCATATGCCGCTCACCATTCTTTCAGGTTGTTCCAAATGGATGTGAAGAGCGCTTTCCTCAACGGGCCAATCAAGGAGGAGGTGTACGTGGAGCAACCCCCTGGCTTCGAGGATGAACGGTATCCCGACCACGTATGTAAGCTCTCTAAGGCGCTCTATGGACTTAAGCAAGCCCCAAGAGCATGGTATGAATGCCTTAGAGATTTCTTAATTGCTAATGCTTTCAAGGTCGGGAAAGCCGATCCAACTCTTTTCACTAAGACATGTGATGGTGATTTGTTTGTGTGCCAAATTTATGTCGATGACATAATATTTGGTTCTACTAACCAAAAGTCTTGTGAAGAGTTTAGCAGGGTGATGACGCAGAAATTCGAGATGTCGATGATGGGCGAGTTGAACTACTTCCTTGGGTTCCAAGTGAAGCAACTCAAGGACGACACCTTCATCTCCCAAACGAAGTACACGCAAGACTTACTAAAGCGGTTTGGGATGAAGGACGCCAAGCCCGCAAAGACTCCGATGGGGACCGACGGACACACCGACCTCAACAAAGGAGGTAAGTCCGTTGATCAAAAGGCATACCGATCAATGATAGGGTCTTTACTTTATTTATGTGCTAGTAGACCGGATATTGTGCTTAGCGTATGCATGTGTGCTAGATTTCAATCCAATCCTAAGGAGTGTCACTTAGTGGCGGTGAAGCGAATTCTTAGATATTTAGTTGCTACGCCTTGCTTCGGGATCTGGTATCCAAAGGGGTCTACCTTTGACTTAATTGGATATTCAGATTCTGACTATGCTGGATGTAAGGTAGATAGGAAGAGTACATCGGGGACGTGCCAATTCTTAGGAAGGTCCCTGGTGTCATGGAACTCTAAGAAACAAACTTCCGTTGCCCTATCCACCGCTGAGGCCGAGTATGTTGCCGCAGGACAGTGTTGCGCGCAACTACTTTGGATGAGGCAAACCCTCAGGGACTTTAGCTACAATCTGAGCAGAGTCCCACTCCTATGTGATAATGAGAGTGCTATCCGCATGGCGGAAAATCCTGTTGAACACAGCCGCACAAAGACATCCGACATCACTTTTTGAGAGACCACCAGCAAAACGGGGATATCGAAGTGTTCCATGTTAGCTCCGAGAACCAGCTAGCCGATATCTTTACCAAGCCTCTAGATGAGCAGACCTTTTGCAGGTTGCGTAGTGAGCTAAATGTCTTAGATTCGCGGAACCTGGATTGATTTATAGCATACATGTGTTTATGCCTTTGATCATGTTCCTTATGTATTTCATTGCTTACTTATGGTGCTTAAGTTGTACAAACACTCCCCGGACCTCACAAGTCCTTTTTGCAAGTGATGCACATATTTAGGGGGAGCTGTGCTACAACTTGACCCCTTGAGACTAACCATGTGCTTGAGTTTGCTTGTTTGAGTCTCAAAGGAGGTTTGAAAGGAAAAAGGTGGACTTGGACCATGAAAGACTTCCACTGCACTCCGATGAGAGGGTAACTTATTCCAAGTTCATCTCATGTACTCTTATTGCCTTTGTATTCTTATTGAAGATTTTGGTAAGGCAATGGGGTTCTGGGGCCAAGATTAATCCCGTTTTGGTGCTTGATGCCAAAGGGGGAGAAAATAAAGGCCAAAGCGATAAATGGATCAGCTACCACTTAAGAGATTTTGAAAATAGTAGAATAGAGCTTTTGGTTTTTCAAAACTCTTTTATTGTCTCTCTTGTCAAAAGTTGGCTTCTTGTGGGGAGAAGTGTTGATTATGGGAAAAAGGGGAGTTTTTGAAATCTTGAATCAATTTCTCTTGGAATGACTCTCTTTATGTCTTAACATGTGTGTTTGACTTAGAGATAGAAATTTGAGTTTGATTTGCAAAAACAAACTAAGTGGTGGCAAAGAGTGATCCATATATGTCAAATTTGAATCAAAACAATTTGAGTTCTTATTTGAATTGATTTTGTATTTGTTCTACTTGCTTTATATTGTGTTGGCATAAATCACCAAAAAGGGGGAGATTGAAAGGGAAATGTGCCCTTGGGCCATTTCTAAGTATTTTGGTGATTTAGTGTCCAACACAAGTGCCTAAGTGTAAAATGGTGGACAAAGTACAAATCAAGGATAAAGGTATGTTTCTCAGACTTAGTACATTGTTTTAGAGACTAATGTATTGTGTCCAAGTGCTGGAAACAGGAAAAATCGAATTGGAATTGTCTTGGCTCGAGCAGCCAAGACTCTGCTCAGTCTAGGAGCACTGGACTGTCCGGTGGCGCACCAGACAGTGTCCGGTGCACCAGGCTGGCTCCAGCGAACTGGTCGCTCTCGGGAATTCACCGGCGACGTACGACTATAATTCACCGGACTGTCCGGTGTGCACCGGACTGTCCGGTGAGCCAACGGTCGGCCGGGCCAACGGTCGGCCGCGCGATCTGCGCGGGACACGTGGCCGAGCCAACGGCTAGAAGGAGGCACCGGACTGTCCGGTGTGCACCGGACATGTCCAGTGCGCCAACGGCTCAAAGGCTGCCAACGGTCGGCTTCGCCATAGAAGGAAAGAAATCGGGCACCGGACAGTGTCCGGTGCGCCAGGCGACAGAAGTTAAGAATTGCCTTCCTGGATTGCTCTCAATGGCTCCTAGCTGCCTTGGGACTATAAAAGGGACCCCTAGGCGCATGGAGGAAGACACCAAGCATTCCTAAGCATTCTTGATCACTCACACTTCATTCTTGCGCACTTGTTCGACATTCTAGTGATTTGAGCTCCGTTCTAGTGTGCTAGTCTCTTGAGCTCAAGTCTGGGTCTTGTGTGTGCGTATTTGCTGTGATCTTTGTGTCTTGTGTGAGTTGCTAATCCCTCCCTTGCTCCGTGCTTCTTTGTGAAACTTCAAGTGTAAGGGCGAGAGGCTCCAAGTTGTGGAGATTCCTCGCAAACGGGATTAAGAAAAGCAAAGAAAAACACCGTGGTATTCAAGTGGGTCTTTGGACCGCTTGAGAGGGGTTGATTGCAACCCTCGTCCGTTGGGACGCCACAACGTGGAATAGGCAAGCGTTGGTCTTGGCCGAACCACGGGATAACCATCGCGCCATCTCTGTGATTGATATCTTTGTGGTTATTGTGTTTTGTTGAGACCTCTCTCTAGCCACTTGGCGATTATTGTGCTAACACTTAACCAAGTTTTGTGGCTTAAGTTTTAAGTTATTCAGGATCACCTATTCACCCCCCTCTAGGTGCTCTCAAGCACAAAATGGGATGACCATGAAATGGTTAAGGTTATTCTTAGGTCACTTGTTTTTCTTAACCCTACACAAGTTCAATTAATTCGTGGTAATCCTAGATATACACTAATGTCTCCCAAGGAAGTAATAGGAAACTTTGTGAGCTTTGAGTTGATGATCAAAGGCTCAAAGAAAATCATCGAGCTAGATGGCCCCTCCACGTCCGAAGCACAACCGGTCGCATTCAAGGCAACGGAGGAGAAAAAGGAAGAGTCTACATCAAGTAGACAACCCATCGACGCCTCTAAGCTCGATAATGAGGAGATGGCGCTCATCATCAAGAGCTTCCGCCAAATCCTCAAGCAAAGAAGGGGGAAGGATTACAAGCCCCGCTCCAAGAAAGTTTGCTACAAGTGTGGTAAGCCCGGTCACTTTATCGCAAAATGTCCACTATCTAGTGACAGTGACAGGGATAACGACAAGAAGGGCAAGAGGAGAGAAAAGAAGAGGTACCACAAGAAGAAGGGCGGCGATGCCCATGTGTGCCGCGAGTGGGACTCCGAGGAGAGCTCCAACGACTCCTCCTCCGACGAGGACGCCGCTAACATCGCCGTCACCAAGGGCCTCCTCTTCCCCAACGTCGTCCACAAGTGCCTCATGGCAAAGGACAGCAAAAGGAAGAAGGTAAAATCAAAATCCTCCACTAAATATGAAACCTCTAGTGATGAGGATAAATCTTGTGATGAGGAGGATAATTTGCGCACCCTTTTGCCAACCTCAACAGGCAACAAAAGGAAAAATTAAATGAATTAATTAGTGCTATTCATGAGAAGGATGACCTCTTGGACTCTCAAGAGGACTTCCTAATTAAGGAAAACAAGAAGCATGTTAAGGTTAAAAATGCTTACGCTCTAGAAGTAGAAAAATGTGAAAAAATATCTAGTGAGCTAAGCACTTGTCATGATATTATTACCATCCTTAGAAATGAGAATGCTAGTTTAATTGCTAAGGTTGATTCAAATGTTTGTGATATTTCAATTCCCAATCTTAGAGATGATAATGTTAATTTACTTGCTAAGATTGAATAATTGAATGTTTCTCTTGCTAGCCTTAGAAATAAAAATGAAAATTTGATTGCTAAGGCTAAGGATTTAGATGTTTGCAATGCTTCCATTTCCGATCTTAGAGATAAGAATGATATTTTATGTGCTAAGATTGTTGAACTTAATTCTTGCAAACCCTCTACATCTACCATTGAGCATGTTTCCATTTGCACTAGATGTAGAGACATTAATGTTGATGCTATTCATGATCACCTAGCTTTAATTAAGAAACAAAATGATCACATAGCTCAACTTAATGCTAAAATTAATGAGCATGACTTAGAAAATGAAAATTTTAAATTTGCTAAAAGCAAGCTCTATAGTGGGAGACGCCCTGGCATCAAGGATGGCATTGGTTTCCAAAAGGGGGACAATGTCAAACTTAATGCCCCTCCTAAAAAATTGTCTAACTTTGTTAAGGGCAAGGCTCCCATGCCTTAGGATAACGAGGGTTACATTTTGTACCCTGTCGGTTATCCTGAGAGCAAAATTAGGAGAATTCACTCTAGGAAGTCTCACTCTGGCCCTAATCATGCTTTTATGTATAAGGGTGAGACATCTAGTTCTAGGCAATCAACCCGTGCTAAATTGCCTGAGAAGAAATCTCCTATTGCATCAAATGATTCTAAAATTTCATTTAAAACTTTTGATGCATCTTATGTTTTAACTAACAAATCCAGCAAGGTAGTTGCCAAGTATGTTGGGGGCAAGCACAAGGGGTCAAATACTTGTGTTTGGGTACCCAAAGTTCTTGTATCTAATGTCAAAGGACCCAAAACCATTTGGGTACCTAAAATCAAGAACTAAAATTGTTTTGTAGGTTTATGCATCCGAGGGCTCAAGTTGGATCATCGATAGCGGGTGCACAAACCACATGACAGGGGAGAAGAAGATGTTCTCCTCCTACGAGAAAAACCAAGATCCCCAATGAGCTATCACATTCGGGGATGGAAATCAAGGTTTGGTCAAAGGATTGGGTAAAATAGCTATATCATCTGACCATTCCATTTCAAATGTTTTTCTCGTAGATTCTTTAGATTATAACTTGCTTTCAGTTTCACAATTGTGTAAAATGGGCTACAACTGTCTTTTTACGGATATAGGTGTCATTGTCTTTAGAAGAAGTGATGATTCAATAGCATTTAAGGGAGTGTTAGAGGGTCAGCTATACTTAGTAGATTTTAATAGAGCTGAACTCGACACTTGCTTAATTGCTAAGACTAACATGGGCTGGCTCTGTCATCGCCGACTTGCACATGTTGGGATGAAAAATCTTCACAAGCTTCTAAAGGGAGAACACATTTTGGGACTAACAAATGTTCATTTTGAGAAAGACAGGATTTGTAGCGCATGTCAGGCAGGAAAGCAAGTTGGTGTTCATCATCCATACAAGAACATTATGACAACTGACAGGCCACTCGAGCTCCTACACATGGACCTATTCGGCCCGATTGCTTACATAAGCATCGGCGGGAGTAAGTACTGTCTAGTTATTGTGGATGACTATTCTCGCTTCACTTGCGTGTTCTTTTTGCAGGAAAAATCTCATACCCAAGAGACCTTAAAGGGATTTTTGAGACGAGCTCAAAACGAGTTCGGCTTAAGGATCAAGAAAATAAGAAGCGACAATGGGACGGAGTTCAAGAACTCTTAAATCGAAGGCTTCCTTGAGGAGGAGGGCATCAAGCATGAGTTCTCTTCTCCCTACATGCCACAACAAAATGGTGTAGTGGAGAGGAAGAATAGAACTCTATTGGACATGGCGAGGACCATGCTTGATGAGTACAAGAGTTCGGATCGGTTTTGGGCCGAGGCGGTCAACACCGCCTGCTACGCCATCAACCAGTTATATCTACACTGAATCCTCAAGAAGACATCTTACGAACTCCTCACCGGTAAAAAGCCCAATGTTTCATATTTTAGAGTCTTTGGTAGCAAATGTTTTATTCTTGTTAAAAGAGGTAGAAAATCTAAATTTGCTCCTAAGGCTGTAGAAGGCTTTTTACTAGGATATGATTCAAACACAAGGGCATATAGAGTCTTTAACAAGTCCTCTGGACTAGTTGAAGTTTCTTGTGACATTGTGTTTGATGAGACTAACGGCTCTCAAGTAGAGCAAGTTGATCTTGATGAGCTAGATGATGAAGAAGCTCCGCGTGTCGCGCTAAGGAACATGTCCATTGGGGATGTGTGTCCTAAGGAACTCGAAGAGCCACCACAAGCACAAGATCAACCATCTTCCTCCACACAAGCATCTCCACCAACTCAAGATGAGGATAAAGCTCAAAATGATGAAGGAGAAGATCAAGAAGTTGAGCCACCTCAAGAGGAGAGCAATGATCAAGGGGGAGATGCCCATGACCAAGATGAGGAAGATGAACAAGTTCCAAGACCGCCACACCCAAGAGTCCACCAAGCAATTCAACGAGATCACCCCGTGAACACCATCCTCGACGACATTCAAAAGGGGTAACTACTAGATCTCGAGTTGCTCATTTTTGTGAACATTACTCTTTTGTTTCCTCTATTGAGCCACACAGGATAGAGGAAGCACTACAAGATTCGGATTGGGTGGTGGCGATGCAAGAGGAGCTCAACAACTTCACTAGGAATGAAGTATGGCATTTAGTTCCACGTCCTAACCAAAATGTTGTAGGAACCAAGTGGGTTTTCCACAACAAGCAAGATGAGCATGGTGTGGTGACAAGGAACAAAGCCCGACTTGTAGCCAAGGGATATTCACAAGTCGAAGGTTTGGACTTTGGTGAAACCTATGCACCCGTAGCTAGGCTTGAGTCGCATATTACTTTCCTATGCTACTTACCATGGCTTCAAGCTTTATCAAATGGACGCGAAAAGTGCCTTCCTCAATGGACCAATCAAGGAGGAGGTCTATGTTGAGCAACCTCCCGGCTTTGAAGATGGTGAGTATCCTAACCATGTATATAAACTCTCTAAGGCGCTTTATGGGCTCAAGCAAGCCCCAAGAGCATGGTATGAATGCCTAAGAGATTTTCTTATCACCAATGGCTTCAAAGTCGGAAAGGCCGATCCTACTTTATTTACTAAAACTCTTGACAATGATTTGTTTGTATGCCAAACTTATGTTGATGATATTATATTTGGGTCTACTAACGAATCTACATGTGAGGAATTTAGTAGGATCATGACACAAAAATTCGAGATGTCGATGATGGGGGAGTTGAAGTACTTCTTAGGATTTCAAGTGAAGCAACTCCAAGAGGGCACCTTCATTAGCCAAACGAAGTATATTCAAGACATTCTAAACAAGTTTGGGATGAAGGATGCCAAACCCATCAAGACACCCATGGGAACCAATGGGCATCTCGACCTCGACACGGGAGGTAAATCCGTAGATCAAAAGGTATACCGGTCGATGATAGGTTCTTTACTCTACTTATGTGCATCTCGACCGGACATTATGCTTTCCGTATGCATGTGTGCAAGATTCCAAGCCGACCCTAAGGAAGCTCACCTTACGGCCGTAAAACGAATCTTGAGATATTTAGTTTATACTCCTAAGTTTGGGCTTTGGTACCCTCGGGGATCCACATTTGATTTAATTGGTTATTCGGATGCCGATTGGGCGGGGTGTAAAATTAATAGAAAGAGCACATCGGGGACTTGCCAGTTCTTGGGAAGATCCTTGGTGTCTTGGGCTTCAAAGAAGCGAAATTCCGTAGCTCTTTCTACCGCCGAAGCCGAGTACATTGCCGCAGGTCATTGTTGCGTGCAATTGCTTTGGATGAGGCAAACCCTTAGGGACTATGGTTACAAATTAACCAAAGTTCCTCTTCTATGTGATAATGAGAGTGCAATCCACATGGCGGATAATCCCGTTGAGCATAGCCGCACTAAACACATAGCCATTTGGTATCATTTTCTAAGGGATCACCAACAAAAGGGGGATATCGAGATTGCATATATTAACACTAAGGAACAATTAGCCGATATCTTTACCAAGCCACTAGATGAACAAACATTTAACAAACTTAGGCATGAGCTAAATATTCTTGATTCTCGGAATTTCTTTTGATGTTTTGCACACATAGCTCATAAATATACCTTTGATCATATCTCTTTTATATGCTATGACTAATGTGTTTTCAAGTGTATTTCAAACCAAGTCATAGATTGAAAGGGAATTGGAGTCTTCGGCGAAGACAAAGGCTTCCACTCCACTCCATCAATTACTCACCCTTCGCCGTCGCTCCGAGCGACTCTTCGTCTTTGGTATAATCTTCACTCGTATTTTGTTCGCCAAAGGGAAAGAAAGTCGTTTAAGGGCTTATATTTCACTCAAGTATCCGTTTTTGGCGATTTATGCCAAAGGGGGAGAAAGTATTAGCCCAAAGCAAAAGGACCGCACCACCACCTAATTTTTTTTTAAAAAAATAATGTTTTCAAATTGATATCTTATTGTGTTCAAAAGGGGGAGAAAGTAATATCTTCGAAAATTGCAAAACCCTCTTGAACACTAAGAGGAGGATTTTATTGAGGGGGAGTTTTGTTTAGTCAAAGGAAAAGCATTTGAAAGAGGGGAGAAAATTTCAAATCTTGAAAATGCTTCTAAATCTTATTCATTTACCTTTGACCATTTGAAAAAGGACTTTGAAAAGAATTTACAAAAGAATTTGCAAAAACAAAACATGTGGTGCAAGCGTGGTCCAAAATGTTAAAAATAAAGAAATAATCCATGCATATCTTATGAGAATTTATATTGGCTCAATTCTAAGCAACCTTTGCACTTACATTCTGCAAACTAGTTCAATTATGCACTTCTACATTTGCTTTGGTTTGTGTTGGCATCAATCACCAAAAAGGGGGAGATTGAAAGGGAAATAGGCTTACACCTTTTCCTAAATTGATTTTGGTGGTTGAATTGCCCAACATAAATAATTGGGCTAACTAGTTTGCTCTAGTCTATAAGTTTTACAGGTGCCAAAGGTTCACAACAAGCCAATAAAAAGACCAAAGATGGGTTCAAATGAAGTGAGCAAAAGACATCCCAAAGGCACCCTGGTCTGGCGCACCGGACTGTCCGGTGTGCCACCGGACAGTGTCCGGTGCACCAGGGCATTCGACGCTGAACTCCTCACCTTCGGAAAAATGGGAGGCCGCTCCGCTATAATTCACCGGACTGTCCGGTGAAGCACCGGACAGTGTCCGGTGTCACACCGGACTGTCCGGTGTGCCAGCGGAGCAACGACTACTTCGCGCACAACGGTCTACTGCAACACATTTAATGTGCGCCTTCCCGCGTAGAGGACAGAGCACGCGCAGTTGTTGCACCGGACAGTCTACAGGACCTGTCTGGTGCACCACCGGACAGCCCAGAGGCCCCACCTGTCAGAGCTCCAACGGTCAGAACCTAACGGCTGGCTGACGTGGCTGGCGCACCGGACTGTCCGGTGCGCCATGCGACAGCAGACTTCCAACGGCCACATTTTGGTGGTTGGGGCTATAAATACCCCAACCACCCCACATTCAATGGCATCCAAGTTTTCCACCTTCAACACATTACAAGAGCTATAGCATTCAATTCAAGTGAAAGGGAAATGTGCCCTTGGACCATTTCTAAGTATTTTGGTGATTAAGTGTCCAACACAAATGGTTATGTGTTAATCTATGCCAAATGGTGGACAAAGTGCAAATCAATACAGAGGTATGATTCTAGACTTAGTACATTGGTTTTGTGTACTAACATATTTGTCTAAGTGCTAGAATCAGAGAAAAAGACAAATGGAAAAGACTTGGCTCGAGCAGCCAAGACTCTGCTCAGTCTGGGTGCACTAGACTGTTCGGTGGTGCACCGGACAGTGTCCGGTGCGCCAGGCTGGCTCTGGTGAAAAGGCTGCTCTCGGGAATTGAACGGCAGCGTACGGCTAAAATTCACCGGACTGTCCGGTGGTGCACCGGACTGTCCGGTGAGCCAACGGTCGGCCAAGCCAACGGTCGGCCGCGCAATCCGCGCGTGACGTGTGGCCAAGCCAACGGTTAGAAGGGGGGCACCGGACTGTCCGATGTGCACCGGACAGTGTCCGGTGCGCCAACGGCTCCAAATTGTGATAGCAACTAGAGCCCCATTTGAGTAGAGAACTCTTCGGGTTGTGTTGCGAGCTCAAGTTGTGACTTGTGTGCGTGTTTGTGCTCTGATTTTGTGTCTTGTGTGTGTTGCTCATCCCATCCTTACTTCTGTGCTTGTTTGTGATTATCAAATTGTAAGGGCGAGAGACTCCAAGTTGTGGAGATTCCTCGCAAATGGGATATAGTGAAAGGAAGAGAAACACCGTGGTATTTAAGTGGGTCTTTGGACCACTTGAAAGGGGTTGAGTGCAACCCTCATCCGTTGGGACGCCACAACGTGGAGTAGGCAAGTGTTGGACTTGGCCGAACCACGGGATAAACCACTGTGCCTCTCTGTGTTGATCTCTTTGTGGTTATTGTGTTTCACAAGAATCCTCTCTAGCCACTTGGCTTTATTGCTCTAACACCTAATCAAGTTTGTGGCTTTAAGTTTCAAGTTTTTACAGGATCACCTATTCACCCCCCCTCTAGCTGCTCTCAATTGGTATCGAAGCCGTTCTCTTCAAGCAAGGGACTAATCGCCCGAAGAGATGGATCCTAAGGAAAAGGGGAGGGTGGTCAACGACAATGAGAAGGAATCCATCTTCAACGAGCCAAGGGACGACAAAGTCAATGACTCCGGCTCAAGTCAAAAGAAGAAGGATGGAAAGAAGAAGAGGCGCATCAGGAAGGTTGTCTACTACGACAGCGACAAATCTTCCTCTTCTCAAAAGGATGACGAATACGAGGAGAAAAATAAAACGGTTAACTCAAACTTTTCTTTTGATTATTCTCGTATTCCTCATAATTCCAATGCTCATTTGCTTTCCATTCCACTTGGTAAACCCCCACACTTTGATGGAGAGGACTACAGATTTTGGAGTCACAAAATGCGTAGCCACTTGTTCTCTCTTCATCCAAGTATATGAGAGATAGTAGAAAATGGAATGCAATTTGATAGTTCAGATAATTCTATGTTTATCAATGAACAAATCCATAAAAATGCACAAGCTACTACTGTTCTTTTAGCGTCCTTGTGCAGGGAAGAATACAATAAGGTGAGCGGTTTGGATAATGCCAAGCAAATCTGGGACACCCTCAAGATCTCGCATGAGGGGAACGACGTCACCATGCTCACCAAGATGGAGTTGGTGGAAGGCGAACTAGGAAGGTTCGCAATGATCAGGGGAGAGGAGCCAACTCAAACGTACAATAGGCTCAAGACCCTGGTTAACAAGATAAGGAGCTATGGGAGCACGAGATGGACGGACCACGACGTCGTCCGACTTATGCTAAGGTCCTTCACTATCCTTGATCCTCATCTTGTAAACTCTATTCGTGAGAATCCTAGGTACATCAAGATGACGCCCGAGGAAATACTCAGAAAATTTGTGAGTGGGTGGATGATGATCAAGGAGGCAAGATATGTTGATGATGCACTGAATGGCCCAATCCACGAGCCTCAAACCATTGCTCTAAAAGCAACAAGTAGCAGGGAGGCGCTACCTAGCAAGGTGGCGCAAGTTGAGGCGGCGTGGCTAAATGAAGATGAAATGGCCCTCATCATCAAGCGCTTCAAGACGGCGCTCAAAGGTCGCAAGGAGCATCCCAACAAGAGCAAGACGAAGGGGAAGCGCTCCTGCTTCAAGTGTGGTAAGGTTGGTCACTTCATTGCTAACTGTCCTGATAATGATAGTGACCAGGATCAAGAAAAGAAGAGAGAAAAGAAGAAGACTTACAAGAAAGCGAAGGGCGAGGCACACCTTGGCAAAGAGTGGGACTCGGATTGCTCTTCATCCGACGATGAAGGACTTGCCGCCTCGGCCTTCAACAAATCATCCCTCTTCCCCAAAGAGTATCACACCTGCCTCATGGCAAAGGAAAAGAAGGTATGCACTAGGAATACTACTACATATGCTTCTTCAAGTGATGATAAATCTAGCGATGATGAAATAGACTATGCAAGTTTATTCAAAGGTTTAGATAGAACTAAAATTGATAAAATCAATGAATTAATTAATGCCTTGAATGACAAGAATAGATTGTTAGAAAAGCAAGAGGATCTCTTGTATGAAGAGCATGATAAATTTGTAGATGTCCAAAAATCTCTTGCTTTAGAAGTTAGAAGGAATGAAATGCTTTCTTGTGAATTATCTACTTGCCATGAGACTATTTCTAGTTTAAAAAGTATTAATGATGATTTAAATGCTAAGCTAGAAGTAGCAAATAAATCTAATTCTTGTGTAGAACATGTAGTGATTTGCAATAGGTGTAAGGACCATGATGTTGATGCATGTGTTGAGCACCTTACTTCTATTGCAAAACTAAATGATGAAGTGGCTAGTCTTAATGCCCAACTTAAGACTAGCAAAAATGAATTTGATAAACTAAAATTTGCAAGGGATGCCTACACTGTTGGTAGACACCCCTCAATTAAGGATGGGCTTGGCTTCAAGATGGAAGCCAAGAACTTAACAAGTCATAAGGCTCCCATCTCCGTCAAGGAGAAAGGGAAGGCCCCTATGGCTAATAGTGTTCAAAAGAATCATGCTTTCATTTATAGTGATAGAAAATTCTCTAGAAATGCTTATAGGAATTATTCTTATGATGCATATGCTATGCCTGCTTCTAGTTCTTCTATTGTGCATGATAAGCCTAGTAAAAATGTTATTCATTATATGCCTAGGAGAAATGTTGTTCATATACCTAGGAAAGCAAGTAATGAACCTTCTACAATTTATCATGCTTGCAATGCTTCCTTTGCAATTTATAGAAAGGATAAGAAAGTGGTTGCTAGAAAATTAGGGGCAAAATGCAAGGGAGATAAAACTTGCATTTGGGTCCCTAAGGCTATTGTCACTAACCTTGTAGGACCCAACAAGAGTTGGGTACCTAAGACCCAAGCCTAAATTGCCTTGCAGGTTTATGCATCCGGGGGATCAAGCTGGATTATCGACAGCGGATGCACAAACCACATGACGGGGGAGAAGAAGATGTTCACCTCCTACGTCAAGAACAAAGATTCCCAAGATTCAATCATATTCGGTGACGAGAATCAAGGCAAGGTTAAAGGACTAGGAAAGATTGCTATTTCATCTGAGCACTCCATTTCTAATGTGTTTTTAGTTGAGTCACTCGGGTATAACTTGTTGTCAGTTAGTCAACTTTGTAATATGGGTTATAATTGCTTATTCACAAATGTAGATGTGTCTGTCTTTAGAAGAAGTGATGGTTCATTAGCTTTTAAGGGTGTACTAGACGACAAACTTTATTTAGTTGACTTTGCAAAAGAGGAGGCCGGTCTAGATGCATGCTTAATTGCTAAGACTAGCATGGGTTGGCTGTGGCATCGCCGTTTAGCACATGTGGGGATGAAGAACCTTCACAAACTTCTAAAGGGAGAACATGTGTTAGGTCTAACAAATGTGACTTTCGAAAAAGATAGACCTTATGCAGCTTGTCAAGCAGGTAAACAGGTGGGAAGTGCTCATCACAACAAAAATGTAATGACCACATCAAGACCTCTGGAGTTACTTCATATGGACCTCTTCGGACCTGTCGCCTACCTAAGCATAGAAGGAAGTAAGTATGGTCTTGTTATAGTTGATGATTTTTCCCGCTTCACTTGGGTATTCTTTTTGCAGGATAAATCTAAAACCCAAGGGACCCTCAAGCGTTTCCTAAGGAGAGCTCAAAATGAATTTGAGCTCAAGGTGAAGAAGATAAGGAGAGACAACGGGTCCGAGTTCAAGAACCTTCAAGTGGAGAAGTACATTGAGGAGGAAGGAATCAAGCACGAGTTCTCCGCTCCCTACACACCACAGCAAAACGGTGTGGTAGAGAGGAAGAACAGGACGCTCATCGACATGGCAAGGACGATGCTTGGAGAGTTCAAGACACCCGAGCGTTTTTGGTCGGAAGTCGTGAACACGGCTTGCCACGCCATAAACCGGGTCTACCTTCATCGCCTCCTCAAGAAGACTTTGTATGAGCTTCTAACCGGTAACAAACCCAATGTTTCATACTTTCGTGTATTTGGGAGTAAATGCTACATTCTAGTGAAGAAAGGTAGGAATTCTAAATTTGCTCCCAAAGCTGTAGAAGGGTTTTTGTTAGGTTATGACTCAAATACAAAGGCATATAGGGTCTTCAACAAATCATCGGGTTTGGTTGAAGTCTCTGGCGACGTTGTATTTGATGAGACTAATGGCTCTCCAAGAGAGCAAGTTGTTGATCTTGATGATGTAGATGAAGAAGATGTTCCAACGACCGCAATACGCACCATGGCAATTGGAGATGTGCGGCCACAAGAACAAAAGGAGCAAGATCAACCTTCTTCCTCAACAATGGTGCACCCCCAACTCAAGATGACGAACAGGTCCCTCAAGTTGAGGCGTGTGATCAAGGGGGAGCACAAGATGTCCAAGTTGAAGAGGAAGAAGTACCTCAAGTCCCTCCAACCCAAGTTCGAGCGAAAATTCAAAGGAATCATCTCGTCGACCAGATATTGGGTGATATTAGCAAGGGAGTAACTACTCGCTCTAGATTAGTTAATTTTTGTGAGCATTACTCTTTTGTTTCTTCTATTGAGCCTTTCAGGGTAGAAGAGGCCTTGCTAGATCCGGACTGGGAGTTGGCCATGCAGGAGGAGCTCAACAATTTCAAGAGAAATGAAGTTTGGACACTGGTGCCACGTCCCAAGGAAAACGTTGTGGGAACCAAGTGGGTGTTCCACAACAAACAGGACGAGCACGGGGTGGTGACAAGGAACAAGGCACGACTTGTGGCAAAAGGTTATGCCCAAGTCGCAGGTTTGGACTTTGAGGAGACTTTTGCTCCTGTGGCTAGGCTAGAGTCAATTCGCATATTGTTAGCCTATGCCGCTCACCATTCTTTCAGGTTGTTCCAAATAGATGTGAAGAGTGCTTTTCTCAATGGGCCAATCAAGAAGGAGGCGTACGTAGAGCAACCCCCTGGCTTTGAGGATGAACGGTACCCCGACCACGTGTGTAAGCTCTCTAAGGCGCTCTATGGACTTAAGCAAGCCCCAAGAACATGGTATGAATGCCTTAGAGACTTTTTAATTGCTAATTCTTTCAAGGTTGGGAAAGCCGATCCAACTTTATTCACTAAGACTTGTGATGGTGACTTATTTGTGTGCCAAATTTATGTCGATGACATAATATTTGGTTCTACTAACCAAAAGTCTTGTGAAGAGTTTAGCAGGGTGATGACTCAAAAGTTTGAAATGTCGATGATGGGCGAGTTGAACTACTTCCTTGGGTTCCAAGTGAAGCAACTCAAGGACGGCACTTTCATCTCCCAAACGAAGTACACGCAAGACTTGATCAAGCGGTTTGGAATGAAGGACGCTAAGCCCGCAAAGACTCCAATGGGAACTGACGGACACGTCGACCTCAACAAAGGAGGTAAGTCCGTTGATCAAAAAGCATACCGGTCTATGATAGGTTCCTTACTTTACTTATGTGCTATTAGACCGGATATTATGCTTAGTGTATGCATGTGTGCTAGATTTCAATCCGATCCAAGGGAGTGTCACTTAGTGGCCGTGAAGCGAATTCTTAGATATTTAGTCGCTACGCCTTGCTTCAGGATCTGGTATCCAAAGGGGTCTACCTTTGACTTAATTGGATATTCAGACTCCGATTATGCTGGATGTAAGGTTGATAGGAAGAGTACATCAGGGACGTGCCAAGTCTTAGGAAGGTACCTGGTGTCTTGGAGTTCTAAGAAACAAACTTCCATTGCCCTATCCACCGCTGAGGCCGAGTATGTTGCAGCAGGACAGTGTTGCGTGCAACTACTTTGGATGAGGCAAACCCCCAGGGACTTTGGCTACAATCTGAGCAAAGTCCCACTCCTATGTGATAATGAGAGTGCTATCCGCATGGCGGATAATCCTGTTGAACACAACCGCACAAAGCACATAGACATCCGGCATCACTTTTTGAGAGACCACCAGCAAAAGGGAGATATCGAAGTGTTTTATGTTAGCACCGAGAACCAGCTAGCCGATATCTTTACCAAGCCTCTAGATGAGTCAACCTTTTGCAGGTTGCGTAGTGAGCTAAATGTCTTAGATTCGCGGAACTTGGATTGATATATAGCATACATGTGTTTTATGCCTTTGATCATGTTCCTTTATGCATATTGTTGTTATTTATGGTGTTCAAGTTGTACAAACACTCCCCGGACCTCAAAAGTCCATGTGTGAGTGATGCACATATTTAGGGGGAGATGTGCTACAACTTGACCCTTTGAGACTAACCGTGTGCTTGGGTTTACTTGATTTAGTCTCAAAGGTGGATTGAAAGGAAAATGTGAACTTGGATCATGAAAGACTTCCACTGCACTCCGATGAGAGGGTAACTTACTCCAAGTTCATCTCCATACTCTTATTACCTTTTACTCTTATTTGAAGATTTTGGTGAGGCAATGGGGTTTAAGGGCCAAGATTGATCCCGTTTTGGTGCTTGATGCCAAAGGGGGAGAAAATAAGGCCAAAGCAAGAAATGGATCAGCTACCACTTGAGAATTTTTAAAAAGTAGAGTTAGAGCTTTTGTTTTGTCAAAATACTCTAAGTGTCTCTTTTGTCAAAAATTGATCTCTTATGGGGAGAATGTTTAATTATGGGAAATAGGGGGAGTTTTTGAATCTTTGATCAATTTCTCTCGGAATACCTCTCTCTATGCCTCAACAAGTGAATTTGCCTTAGAGATAGGAAATTGAGTTTGATTTGCAAAAACAAACCAAGTGGTGGCAAAGAATGATCCAAATATGTCAAATTTGAATCAAAACAAATTCTTGTTCTCATTTGCATTGATGTTGCACTTCTATATGTTGCTTTTTGTTGTGTTGGCATAAATCACCAAAAAGGGGGAGATTGAAAGGGAAATGTGCCCTTGGGCCATTTCTAAGTATTTTGGTGATTAAGTGTCCAACACAAATGGTTATGTGTTAATCTATGCCAAATGGTGGACAAAGTGCAAATCAATACAAAGGTATGATTCTAGACTTAGTACATTGGTTTTGTGTACTAACATATTTGTCTAAGTGCTAGAATCAGAGAAAAAGACAAATGGAAAAGACTTGGCTCGAGCAACCAAGACTCTGCTCAATCTGGGTGCACCGGACTGTCCGGTGGTGCACCGGACAGTGTCCGGTGCGCCAGGCTGGCTCTGGTGAAAAGGCTGCTCTCGGGAACTGAACGGCGGCGTACGACTAAAATTCACCAGATTGTCTGGTGGTGCACCGGACTGTCCGGTGAGCCAACGGTCAGCCAAGCCAACGGTCGGCCGCGCAATCCACGCGTGACGCGTGGCCAAGCCAACGGTCAGAAGGGGGCACCGGACTGTCCGGTGCGCCAACGTCTCCAAATCTTCAACGGTCGGCTGCGCCAGAATAGGAAAGGAATCAGCACCGGACTGTCTGGTGCACCACCCGACAGAAGGCAAGGATAGCCTTCCCGGATTGCTCTCAACGGCTCCTAGCTGCCTTGGGGCTATAAAAGGGACCCCTAGGCGCATGGAGGAGAACACCAAGTATTCTTTGAGCATCCTTAAGCACCAAGACTCCATTTCCGCGCTTTTGGTTCTTTGTGATAGCAACTAGAGCCCCATTTGAGTAGAGAACTCTTCGAGTTGTGTTGCGAGCTCAAGTTGTGACTTGTGTGCGTGTTTGTGCTCTGATTTTGTGTCTTGTGTGTGTTGCTCATCCCATCCTTACTTCCGTGCTTGTTTGTGATTATCAAATTGTAAGGGCGAGAGACTCCAAGTTGTGGAGATTCCTCGCAAACGGGATATAGTGAAAGGAAGAGAAACACCGTGGTATTTAAGTGGGTCTTTGGACCACTTGAAAGGGGTTGAGTGCAACCCTCGTCTGTTGGGACGCCACAACGTGGAGTAGGCAAGTGTTGGACTTGGCCGAACCACGGGATAAACCAATGTGCCTCTCTGTATTGATCTCTTTGTGGTTATTGTGTTTCACAAGAACTCCTCTCTAGCCACTTGGCTTTATTGCTCTAACACCTAATCAAGTTTGTGGCTTTAAGTTTCAAGTTTTTACAGGATCACCTATTCACCCCCCCCCCCCTCTAGGTGCTCTCATCTAGACACAACCAAAGAGATCAAATCCTCTCCCAAGTCCGGAATCACTCCAAATCAAATAGTGACTAGAGAGAGTGACATTTGTGTTCATTTGGGCTCTTGCGCTTGGATTGCTTCTTTTCTTTCTCATTCTTCTTGTGATCATACTCAATTGTAACCGAGGCAAGAGACACCAATTGTGTGGTGGTCCTTGCGGGAACTTTTGTGTTCCGTTTGATTGAGAAGAGAAGCTCACTCGGTCTAAGTAACCGTTTGAGAGAGGGAAAGGGTTGAAAGAGACCCGGTCTTTGTGACCACCTCAATGGGGAGTAGGTTGCAAGAACCGAACCTCGGTAAAACAAATCATCGTGTCTCACTCTTTATTTGCCCGCGATTTGTTTTCACCCTCTCTCTCGGACTCGTTTATATTTCTAACGCTAACCCGACTTGTAGTTGTGCTTAAGTTTATAAATTTCAGATTCGCCCTATTCACCCCCCTCTAGACGACTTTCACTAACAAAATGCGAATAGACTCTAGCCTAGCCACAGGAGCAAAAGTCTCCTCAAAGTCCAAAATTTATCGGCGGCGTATGGCTAAAATTCACCAGACTGTCCGGTGAGCCAACGGTCGGCCGCGCAATCCGCGTATGACACGTGGCCGAGCCAACGGTCTGATAGGGGCACCGGACTGTCCGGTGTGCACCGGACAGTGTCCGGTGCGCCAACGGCTCCAAGTCTTCAACGGTCATTTGCGCCAATTTAGGAACGCGATCTGCACCAGACAGTGAACAGGGGATGTCCGGTGGTGCACCGGACTGTCCGGTGCGCCACCCGACAGAAGGCAAGAATTGCCTTCCAAGAATGCCTCCAACGGCTCCTAGCTGCCTTGGGGCTATAAAAGGGACCCTAGGCGCATGGAGGAGTTATCCAAGCATACTTTGAGCATTCTTAATCATTCACACTCCATCTTTGCGCACTCGATTGACTTTCTTAGTGATTTGAGCTCCGTTATAGTGGTGAACTTTGTGCTATTCATTTGAGCTCAAGTCTTGACTGTGTGTGTGCGTATTGCTGCGGTTTTGTGTGTGTTGCTTTTCCCTCCATTACATCTGTGCTTCTTTGTGATCATCATTTGTAAGGGCGAGAGGCTCCAAGTTGTGGAGATTCCTCGCAAACGGGATATAGTGAAAGAAAGGAAAACACCGTGGTATTCAAGTGGATCTTTGGATCACTTGAAAGGGGTTGAGTGCAACCCTCGTCCATTGGGACGCCACAACGTGGAGTAGGCAAGTGTTGTACTTGGCTGAACCACGGGATAAACCATCGTGTCTCTTGTGCTTGTTCTCACTGTGACTATTGTGTCTCACAAGAGCTCAGTCCTTAGCCACTTGATTTCATTGTGCTAACACTCAATCAAGTTTTGTGGCTTTAAGTTCTAAGTTTTTACAGGATCACCTATTCGACCCCCCTCTATGTGCTTTCACAACACCCAGTCCGGATCTAGCAAGGCCTCTTCTACCCTGAAAGGCTCAATAGAAGAGACAAACGAGTAATGCTCACAAAAATTAGCTAATCTAGAGCGAGTAGTTACTCCCTTGCTTATATCACCCAAAATCTGGTCGACAGGATGATTCCTTTGAATCATCGCTCGGATTTGAGTGGGAGGGGCCTGTGGTGCTTCTTCCTCCATAACTTGATCATCTTGTGCTCCCCCTTGATCACACGCCTCTTCTTGATGAACCTGTTCATCATCTTGAGTTGGGGGTGCACCGTCGTTGAGGAAGAAGGTTGATCTTGCTCTTTGTGTTCCTGTGGTCGCACATTTCCAATCGCCATGGTGCGAATTGCGTCCGTTGGAACATCATCTTCATCTACATCATCAAGATCAACTTGCTCTCTTGGAGAGCCATTAGTTTCATCAAATACAACGTCGCTAGAGACTTCAACCAAACCTGATGATTTGTTGAAGACTCTATACGCCTTTGTATTTGAGTCATAACCTAAAAAAACCCTTCTACAACTTTGGGAGCAAATTTGGAGTCCCTACCTTTCTTCACAAGAATGTAACATTTGCTCCCAAATACATGACAATATGAAACGTTGGGTTTGTTACCGGTTAGAAGTTCGTACGACGTCTTCTTAAGTAGGCGATGAAGGTAGACCCGGTTTATGGCGTGGCAAGCTGTGTTCACAGCTTCCGACCAAAACTGCTCGGGCATCTTGAATTCTCCAAGCATCGTCCTTGCCATGTCTATAAGCGTCTTGTTCTTCCTCTCTACCACACCGTTTTGCTGTGGTGTGTAGGGAGCGGAGAACTCGTGCTTGATTCCTTCCTCCTCAAGGTACTCCTCCACTTGAAGATTCTTGAACTCGGACCCGTTGTCGCTCCTTATCTTTTTCACCTTGAGCTCAAATTCATTTTGAGCTCTCCTTAGGAAGCGCTTAAGGGACCCATGGGTTTCTGATTTGTCCTACAAAAAGAATACCCAAGTGAAGCGGGAAAATCATCAACAATAACAAGACCATACTTATTTCCCCCGATGCTAAGGTAGGCGACGGGTCCGAAGAGATCCATATGAAGTAGCTCTAGAGGTCTTGTCGTGGTCATCACGTTCTTGTTGTGATGAGTACTCCCCACCTATTTACCTGCTTGACAAGCTGCACAAGGTCTATCTTTTTCGAAAGAAACATTGGTTAGACCTAACACATGTTCTCCCTTTAGAAGTTTATGAAGGTTTTTCATCCCAACATGTGCTAGACGGCGATGCCACAGCTAGCCCATGCTAGTCTTAGCAATTAAGCATGCATCTAGATCGGCCTCCTCCTTCGAAAAATCAACTAAATAGAGTTTGTCGTCTAGTACACCCTTAAAAGCTAGTGAACCATCAATCCTTCTAAAGACAGACACATCTACATTGGTAAATAAGCAATTGTAACCCATATTACATAGTTGACTAACAGACAACAAGTTATACCCGAGCGATTCAACTAAGAACACATTAGATATGGAATGCTCGGATGAAATAGCTATCTTCCCTAGTCCTTTAACCTTGCCTTGATTCCTGTCTCCAAAGATGATCGAATCTTGGGAATCTTTGTTCTTGACGTAGGAGGTGAACATCTTCTTCTCCCCCATCATGTGGTTTGTGCATCCGCTGTCGATAATCCAGCTTGAGCCCCTGGATGCATAAACCTGCAAGGCAAATTAGGCTTGGGTTTTAGGTACCCAACTTTTGTTGGGTCCTACAAGGTTAGTAACAATAGCCTTAGGGACCCAAATGCAAGTCTTGTCTCCCTTGCATTTGGCCCCCAATTTCCTAGCAACCACTTTCTTATTTTTACATGAGAGTACAAAATCAGTGTTGCAGGCATGAAAAACAGTAGCAGATTCATTTTGCATTTTCCTAGGCACATGATGAACAACATTTTTCTAGGCATATTTCTACTATGCACAAAGGAAGAACTTGAAACAATCATGGCATGTGAATCATAAGCATTATAACTCCTATTATAATGAGCATTCCTAGAAATTTTTTTATCATAAATAAATGCATGATTCTTTTGACTACTACTAGCCATAGGAGCCTTCCCTTTCTCCATGTTGAGAATGGGAGCCCTTTGACTTGTTAGTTCTTGGCTTCCCTTCGAAAGCCAAGCCCATCCTTAATTGAGGGATGTCTACCAATGGTGTAGGCATCCCTAGCAAATTTTAATATGTCAAAGTCATCTTTGCAAGTCTTAAGTTGGGCATTAAGACTTGCCACTTCATCATTTAATTTTGCAATAGAAGTAAGGTGCTCAACGCATGCATCAATATTGAAATCCTTACACCTATTACAAATCACAACGTGCTCTACACAAGGACTAGATTTATTAACTACTTCTAGCTAGGGATGTTCCTAAAACATCCGAATTGTATCACAAATCTAATATTTTAGCATAGATATACATAGAATTTAAAGTTAATTTTTGGCAATATTATTAAGAATATTATGAAGTATTTAAATAAATTTTTGTATAATTTTTTATGTACATTATTTTCTCCCTACAACAAAAAAGGTGAAAAAACATCCGAATCCGTATTCGGATAGACATCCGAATTTTATATGAATTATTTAAAAAAATATAGAATGAATTTAATGTTTATTTTTTGTGAAGATTAATAGTCTCAATGCTAAAAACAACAATATAAATTTACATAGCAAATTCTATATGTTAGTTGTTCACAATCGAAGAAAGAAGACCAAAAAAATGACATCCGAATAAATATCCGGATCCATCCCTACTTCTAGCTTAGCATTTAAATCATCATTCAAAATCTTCAAGCTAGAAATAGATTCATTGCAAATAGATAACTCAGAAGATAGTAATTCATTCCTTTTAATCTCTAAGGCAAGAGACTTTTGAACACTAACAAATTTGTCATGTTCCTCATACAAAATGTCCTCTTGCCTCTCTAGCAGTCTATCTTTTTCATTCAATGCATCAATCAACTCAATAATCTTTTCTACTTTAGCTCTATCTAATCCTTTGAACAAGCTAGTGTAATCTACTTCATCATCACTAGAGTCCTCATCACTAGAAGTAGAGTACTTAGGAGTTTCTCGAGTGTTTACCTTCTTCTCCTTTGCCATTAGGCAAGTATGGCGCTCGTTGGGGAAGAGCGACGATTTGTTGAAGGCCGAGGCGGCGAGTCCTTCATCGTCGGAGTCGGACGAAGAACAATCTGAGTCCCACTCTTTGCCAAGGTGCGCCTCGCCCTTCGCCTTCTTGTATGCCTTCTTTTTCTCCCTCTTCCCATGTCTTTCGTCTACCTGGTCATTTTCATTATCGGGACATTGAGCAATAAAATGACCTGTCTTATCGCACTTGAAGCAGGAACGCTTTCCTTTTGCCTTGTTCTTGTTTGAGTACTCCTTGTGTCCCTTTAATGCGGTCTTGAAGCGCTTGATAATGAGGGCCATTTCATCCTCGTTTAGCCCGGCCGCCTCAACTTGTGCCACCTTGCTAGGTAGTGCCTCCTTGCT
Source organism: Zea mays (assembly GCF_902167145.1). Classification (NCBI taxonomy): domain Eukaryota; kingdom Viridiplantae; phylum Streptophyta; class Magnoliopsida; order Poales; family Poaceae; genus Zea; species Zea mays. The sequence goes on from NC_050104.1 coordinate 131,980,238, forward strand.
ACTTGTTGCTTTGAGAGCAACAGTTTGAGGCTCGTAGATGGGCATTGGACCGTTCAATGCCTCATCAACGTATCTTGCTTCCTTGATCATCATACGTCCGCTTACAAATTTTTCGAGTATTTCCTCGGGCGTCATCTTGGTGTACCTAGGATTCTCACGGATTGAGTTCACAAGATGAGGATCAAGTACAGTGAAGGACCTGAGCATAAGTCGGACGACGTCGTGGTCCATCCATCTCGTGCTTCCATAGCTCCTAATCTTGTTGACCAAGGTCTTGAGCCTATTGTACGTTTGGGTTGGCTCCTCCCCCCTAATCATTGCGAACCTTCCCAGTTTGCCTTCCACCAACTCCATCTTGGTTATCATGGTGGCGTCATTCCCTTCATGAGAAATCTTGACGGTGTCCCAAATTTGCTTGGCGTTATCCAAGCCGCTCACCTTGTGGTACTCATCCCTGCACAAGGATGCTAGCAAAATAGTGGTAGCTTGTGCATTTTTATGGATTTGCTCATTAATGAAAACGGGGTTGTCAGTACTATAAAAAAGCATTCCGTTTTCAACGATCTCCCAAATACTTGGATGGAGAGAGAATAGGTGACTACGCATTTTGTGACTCCAAAATGAGTAGTCTTCTGCATCAAAGTGCGGAGGTTTCCCAAGTGGAATTGAAAGTAAATGAGCATTGGAGTTAAACGGAATACGAGAATAATCAAAAGAAAAGTTTGAGTTAACCGATTTGTTTTTCTCGTTGTCGTCGTCTCTTTGGGAAGAAGAAGACTTGTCGTTGTCATAATAGACTATCTTCTTGATGTGCCTCTTCTTCTTCCCGTCCTTCTTCTTATGACTTGAGCCAGAGTCAGTGGGCTTGTCGTCCCTTGGCTCATTGAGGAAGGACTCCTTCTCCTTGTCGTTGACCACCATCCCCTTTCCCTTAGGATCCATCCCTTAGGGCGATTAGTCCCTTTTGTGAAGAGAACGGCTCTGATACCAATTGAGAGCACCTAGAGGGGGGTGAATAGGTGATCCTGTAAAAAACTTAAACTTATAGCCACAACTTGGTTAAGTGTTAGCACAATGGAATTAAGTGGCTAAGGACCGAGTGAGAGCACCTAGAGGGGGGGGTGAATAGGTGATCCTGTAAAACTTAAACTTATAGCCACAAAACTTAGATTAAGCGTTAGCACAGTAATTGCCAAGTGGCTAGAGAGAACTCAAAACACGATAACCACAAGAAAGCAATTACAGAGTTGACACGGTGGTTATCCGTGGTTCGGCCAAGTACAAAACTTGCCTACTCCACGTTGTGGCGTCCCAACGGACGAGAGTTGCACTCAACTCCTCTCAAGTGATCCAATGATCAACTTGAATACCACGGTGTTTTTCTTTCCTTTGATCTTTTCCCGTTTGCGAGGAATCTCCACAACTTGGAGTCTCTCGCCCTTACAATTGAGTTCACAAAGAAATACGGAGTAAGGTGGGAATGAGCAACGCACACAAGACTCGAAAATCAGAGCAACAACACGCACACAAGTCGCAACAAGAGCTCGCAACGCAACACAAAGAGTTCACAACTCCACAAGAGCTCTATATGCTATCACAATGAAACGAATGTGTGAGATTGATGTCTTGGTGCTTAGAAGAGTTGTAGGAATGCTTGGTGTACTCCTCCATGCGCCTAGGGGTCCCTTTTATAGCCCCAAGGCAGCTAGGAGCCGTTGAGAACACATCTGGAAGGCTATCCTTGCCTTCTGTCGTCGGGCGCACCGGACAGTCCGGTGCACACCGGACACTGTCCGGTGCCCGATTTGTTTCCATAAAAAGCTCATCCGACCGTTGCTTTCTGATGCAGATCTGCGCACAGTTGGCGCACCGGACATGTCCGGTGCACACCGGACAGTCCGGTGTATCTTTCCGACCGTTGGCTCGGCCACGTGTCGCGCGCCGATCGCGCGGCCGACCGTTGGCCCGGCCGACCGTTGGCTCACCGGACAGTCTGGTGCACACCGGACAGTCCGGTGAATTTTAGCCGAAGTCGCCAGAGAAAAACCCGAGAGCGGCTGGTTTGCTCCACGCTGGTCTGGCGCACCGGACACTGTCCGGTGCACACCGGACAGTCCGGTGCCCTAGCCCGAAACAGCCTTTGGCTGTACACAGCCACTCTCCACTTCTTTTCTTTTCTTCTTCTTCCTGTTTCTAACACTTAGACAAGATATTAGTACTCAAAACCAATGTACTAAGGCTTAGAAACATACCTTTACTTGTGATTTGCACTTTGTTCAACCATGGGCACATTTAAGCACTTGTGTTTGCACTCAATCACCAAAATACTTAGAAATGGTCCAAAGGCACATTTCCCTTTCACCGAGCTCTTATGAAACACAATGGTCACAAAGAAAACAAGCACAAGAGACACGATGATTTATCCAGTGGTTCAGCCAAGTATAACACTTGCCTACTCCACGTTGTGGCGTCCCAATGGACGAGGGTTGCACTCAACCCCTTTCAAGTGATCCAATGATCCACTTAAATACCATGGTTGTTTTCTTTCTTATACTCTTTCTCGTTTGCGAGGAATCTCCACAACTTGGAGTCTCTCGCCCTTACAATAAAGATCAAAGTGAAAGCACTAGAGTAAGGGAGGGAAGCAACACACACAAATACGCAGCAATACACACACACACAGCCAAGACTTGAACTCAAATGAATCGCAACAAGTTCACCACTAGAACGGAGCTCAAATCACTAAGAAAGACAATCAGGTGCGCGGTGACGGAGTGTGGAAGATTTAGAATGCTCAAAGTATGCTTGGGTGACTCCTCCATGCGCCTAGGGGACCCTTTTATAGCCCCAAGGCAGCTAGGAGCCGTTGGAGGCATTCTTGGAAGGCAATTCTTGCCTTCTGTCGGGTGGCGCACCGGACAGTCCGGTGCACCACCGGACATCCATTGTTCATTGTTCATTGTCCGGTGCGGATCTAGCAATGCCTCTTCTACCCTGAAAGGCTCAATAGAAGAGACAAAAGAGTAATGCTCACAAAAATTAACTAATCGAGATCGAGTAGTTACTCCCTTGCTAATGTCACCCAGAATTTGGTCGACGGGATGATCCCTTTGAATCATCGCTCGAACTTGGGTTGGAGGTGCCGGTTGCGCTTCTTCCTCCATCACTTGATCATCTTGTGCTCCCCCTTGATCAAGCGCCTCCACTTGAGGTACCTGTTCGTCATCTTCGGTTGGGGGATGCACCATAGTTGAGGAAGAAGGTTGATCTCGTTCATCTTGTTCCTGTGGCCGTACTTCACCAATCGCCATGGTTCGTATAGCGGCCGTCGGAACATCTTCTTCATCTACATCATCACAATCAACAACTTGCTCTCTTGGAGAGCCATTAGTCTCATCAAATACAACGTCGCTAGAGACTTCAACTAAACCCGATGATCTGTTGAAGACTCTATACGCCTTTGTATTTGAGTCATAACCTAACAAAAACCCTTCTACAGCTTTGGGAGCAAACTTAGAATTTCTACCTTTCTTCACTAGAATGTAGCACTTGCTCCCAAATACACGAAAGTACGATACATTGGGTTTGTTACCGGTTAGTAGCTCATACGACGTCTTCTTGAGGAGGCGATGAAGGTAGACCCTGTTGATGGCGTGGCAAGCAGTGTTAACGGCTTCCGTCCAAAAGCACTCGGGGGTCTTGAACTCTCCTAGCATCGTCCTCGCCATATCGATGAGCGTCCTGTTCTTCCTCTCTACCACACCATTTTGCTGTGGTGTGTAGGGAGCGGAGAACTCGTGCTTGATCCCTTCCTCCTCAAGGAATTCCTCCACTTGAAGGTTCTTGAATTCGGACCCGTTGTCGCTCCTTATCTTCTTCACCTTGAGCTCAAACTCATTTTGAGCTCTCCTGAGGAAGCGCTTGAGGGTCCCTTGGGTTTCAGACTTATCCTGCAAAAAGAACACCCAAGTGAAGCGAGAAAAATCATCAACAATAACTAAACCATACTTACTCCCTCCTATGCTCAGATAGGCGACAGGTCCGAAGAGGTCCATATGCAGCAGCTCCAGGGGTCTTGAAGTGGTCATCACGTTCTTGCTGTGATGCGCTCCTCCCACTTGTTTACCTGCTTGACAAGCTGCACAAGGTCTATCTTTTTCGAAATGCACGTTAGTCAAACCTATCACGTGTTCTCCCTTTAGAAGCTTGTGAAGGTTCTTCATCCCCACATGTGCTAAGCGGCGATGCCACAGCCAGCCCATGCTAGTCTTAGCTATTAAGCATGCATCTAGACCGGCCTCTTCTTTTGCAAAATCAACTAAATAAAGTTTGCCGTCTAATACACCCTTAAAAGCTAGTGAACCATCACTTCTTCTAAAGACAGACACATCTACATTTGTAAATAGACAGTTATACCCCATATGACATAATTGACTAACAGATAGCAAATTATATCCAAGACTCTCTACTAAAAATACATTAGAGATAGAATGCTCATTAGAAATCGCAATTTTACCTAACCCTTTTACCTTGCCTTGATTCCCATCACCGAATATGATTGAATCTTGGGAATCTTTATTCTTGACGTAGGAGGTGAACATTTTCTTCTCCCCCGTCATATGGTTTGTGCATCCGCTGTCGATAATCCAGCTTGAACCCCCGGATGCATAAACCTGCAAGGCAAATTTAGGCTTGGGTCTTAGGTACCCAACTCATGTTGGGTCCTACAAGGTTAGCACATATATCCTTAGGGACCCAAATGCAAGTTTTATCTCCCTTGCATCTTGCCCCTAACTTCCTAGCAATTACCTTCATACCCTTTCTACAAATTGCAAAGGAAGTATTTAAAGCACAATAAATTGTAGAAGGTTCATTTGCTATTTTCCTAGGAGCATGAATAACATTCCTTCTAGGCACATGATGAATAGCATTTCTTTTAGGAACAACATTTCTCCTAGTAACATTTCTATCATACACATAAGAGGAACTAGGAGCAAACATGGCATGAGAATCATAAACATATGAATCAAAAGCATCATGACTTACATTTCTAGTTTGTCTTCTATCATGATACAAAAATGCATGGTTCCTTTTAGCACTAGTAGCCATAGGGGCCTTCCCTTTCTCCTTGGCGGGAATGGGATCCTTATGGCTTGTTAAGTTCTTGGCTTCCCTCTTGAAGCCAAGCCCATCCTTAATTGAGGGATGTCTTCCTATTGTGTAGGCATCCCTTGCAAATTTTAACTTATCAAATTCACTTTCGCTAGTCTTAAGTTGGGCATTAAGACTAACCACTTCATTATTTAACTTTGCAATAGAGGCTATGTGTTCACTACAAGCATCAATATCAAATTCTTTACATCTATTGCAAATAGCAACATTTTCTACACAAGTTGTTGATTTACTAGCTATTTCTATCTTAACATTCAACTCATCGTTAATGCTCTTTAATTTAGAAATTGTTTCATGGCATGAAGATAATTCACAAGTAAGCATCTCATTTCTTTTAACTTCTAGAGCATGAGATTTTTGAGCTTCTAAAAATTTATCATGCTCTTCATACAATAAATCCTCTTGTTTCTCTAAGAGTTTATCCTTCTCATTCAATGCATCAATTAATTCATTAATTTTGCCAATTGTAATTCTATCTAGACCTTTAAATAAACTAGAATAGTCTATTTCATCATCGTCACTAGAATCATTATCACTAGAAGAAGCATAAGTAGAGTTTCGAGTACTTACTTTCTTCTCCTTAGCCATGAGACACGTGTGACGCTCGTTGGGGAAGAGGGCCGATTTGTTGAAGGCGGTGGCGGCGAGTCCCTCATTGTCGGAGTCGGAGGAGGAGCAATCCGAATCCCACTCCTTGCCTAGATGCGCCTCGCCTTTGGCTTTCTTGTAGTGCTTCTTCTTCTCCCTTTTGTTTCCCTTTTCCTGGTCACTTTCATTATCAGGACAGTTAGCAATAAAATGACCAAGCTTACCGCATTTGAAGCATGATCGCTTCCCCTTGGTCTTAGTCTTGCTCGGCTGTCCATTGCGACCCTTTAGCACCGTCTTGAATCTCTTGATGATGAGGGCCATTTCTTCATTATTAAGACCGGCTGCCTCAATTTGCGCCACCTTGCTGGGTAGTGCCTCCTTGCTCCTTGTGGCTTTGAGAGCAAAAGGTTGCGGCTCGTTGATCGGTCCATTCAAGGCGTCGTCCACATACCTTGCCTCCTTGATCATCATTCGCCCGCTGACGAATTTTCCTAGGACTTCTTCGGGCGACATTTTGGTGTACCTGGGATTCTCACGAATATTATTCACCAAATGAGGATCAAGAATGGTAAAGGACCTGAGCATTAGTCGGACGACGTCGTGGTCCGTCCATCGCGTGCTTCCGTAGCTCCTTATTTTGTTGATAAGGGTCTTGAGCCGGTTGTATGTCTGAGTTGGCTCCTCGCCCCTTATCATCGCGAATCGTCCAAGCTCGCCTTCCACCAACTCCATTTTGGTGAGCAGGGTAACGTCATTCCCCTCATGAGAAATCTTGAGGGTGTCCCAGATCTGCTTGGCGTTATCCAAGCCGCTCACTTTGTTATATTCATCCCTGCACAATGAAGCTAGAAGAACAGTGGTAGCTTGTGCATTCTTATGGATTTGCTCATTAATGAATGAGGGGCTATCCGAGCTATCAAATTTCATTCCACTTTCCACAATCTCCCAAATGCTTGGATGGAGAGAAAATAGGTGAGTACGCATTTTGTGACTCCAAAATCCGTAGTCCTCTCCATCAAAGTGAGGAGGCTTGCCAAGTGGAATGGGGAGCAAATGAGCATTTGAGCTATGTGGAATGCGTGAATAATCAAAAGAAAAGTTTGAGTTGACCGTCTTTTGTTTGTCGTGGTCGTCGTCCTTTTGGGAAGAAGAGGATTCGTCGCTGTCGTAGTAGACGATCTCCTTGATGCGCCTTGTCTTCTTCTTCTTCCCATCTTTGTGCTTGTGGCTTGAGCCCAAGTCGGTGGACTTGTCATTCTTTGGCTCGTTGAAGATAGACTCCTTCTCATTGTCGACCACCATCCCCTTTCCCTTAGGATCCATCTCTTCGGGCGATTAGTCCCTTTTTGAAGAGAACGGCTCCGATACCAATTGAGAGCACCTAGAGGGGGGGTGAATAGGTGATCCTGTAAAACTTAAACTTATAGCCACAAAACTTAGATTAAGCGTTAGCACAGTAATTGCCAAGTGGCTAGAGAGAACTCAAAACACGATAACCACAAGAAAGCAATTACAGAGTTGACACGGTGGTTATCCGTGGTTCGGCCAAGTACAAAACTTGCCTACTCCACGTTGTGGCGTCCCAACGGACGAGAGTTGCACTCAACTCCTCTCAAGTGATCCAATGATCAACTTGAATACCACGGTGTTTTTCTTTCCTTTGATCTTTTCCCGTTTGCGAGGAATCTCCACAACTTGGAGTCTCTCGCCCTTACAATTGAGTTCACAAAGAAATACGGAGTAAGGTGGGAATGAGCAACGCACACAAGACTCGAAAATCAGAGCAACAACACGCACACAAGTCGCAACAAGAGCTCGCAACGCAACACAAAGAGTTCACAACTCCACAAGAGCTCTATATGCTATCACAATGAAACGAATGCGTGAGATTGATGTCTTGGTGCTTAGAAGAGTTGTAGGAATGCTTGGTGTACTCCTCCATGCGCCTAGGGGTCCCTTTTATAGCCCCAAGGCAGCTAGGAGCCGTTGAGAACACATCTGGAAGGCTATCCTTGCCTTCTGTCGTCGGGCGCACCGGACAGTCCGGTGCACACCGGACACTGTCCGGTGCCCGATTTGTTTCCATAAAAAGCTCATCCGACCGTTGCTTTCTGATGCAGATCTGCGCACAGTTGGCGCACCGGACATGTCCGGTGCACACCGGACAGTCCGGTGTATCTTTCCGACCGTTGGCTCGGCCACGTGTCGCGCGCCGATCGCGCGGCCGACCGTTGGCCCGGCCGACCGTTGGCTCACCGGACAGTCCGGTGCACACCGGACAGTCCGGTGAATTTTAGCCGAAGTCGCCAGAGAAAAACCCGAGAGCGGCTGGTTTGCTCCACGCTGGTCTGGCGCACCGGACACTGTCCGGTGCACACCGGACAGTCCGGTGCCCCAGCCCGAAACAGCCTTTGGCTGTACACAGCCACTCTCCACTTCTTTTCTTTTCTTCTTCTTCCTGTTTCTAACACTTAGACAAGATATTAGTACTCAAAACCAATGTACTAAGGCTTAGAAACATACCTTTACTTGTGATTTGCACTTTGTTCAACCATGGGCACATTTAAGCACTTGTGTTTGCACTCAATCACCAAAATACTTAGAAATGGTCCAAAGGCACATTTCCCTTTCACCGAGCTCTTATGAAACACAATGGTCACAAAGAAAACAAGCACAAGAGACACGATGATTTATCCAGTGGTTCAGCCAAGTATAACACTTGCCTACTCCACGTTGTGGCGTCCCAATGGACGAGGGTTGCACTCAACCCCTTTCAAGTGATCCAATGATCCACTTAAATACCATGGTTGTTTTCTTTCTTATACTCTTTCTCGTTTGCGAGGAATCTCCACAACTTGGAGTCTCTCGCCCTTACAATAAAGATCAAAGTGAAAGCACTAGAGTAAGGGAGGGAAGCAACACACACAAATACGCAGCAATACACACACACACAGCCAAGACTTGAACTCAAATGAATCGCAACAAGTTCACCACTAGAACGGAGCTCAAATCACTAAGAAAGACAATCAGGTGCGCGGTGACGGAGTGTGGAAGATTTAGAATGCTCAAAGTATGCTTGGGTGACTCCTCCATGCGCCTAGGGGACCCTTTTATAGCCCCAAGGCAGCTAGGAGCCGTTGGAGGCATTCTTGGAAGGCAATTCTTGCCTTCTGTCGGGTGGCGCACCGGACAGTCCGGTGCACCACCGGACATCCATTGTTCATTGTCCGGTGCGGATCTCCTTCCTAAAATGGCACAGCCGACCGTTGCAGAATTGCGGTAGTTGGCACACCGGACAGTCCGGTGCCCCCAGCCGACCGTTGGCTGGGGCCACGCATCGCGCGCGGATTGCGCGGCCGACCGTTGCGCTGGCGGCCGTTGGCTCATCGGACAGTCTGGTGCACCACCGGACAGTCCGGTGAATTATAGCCGTACGCCGCTGAAGATTTCCTGAGAGTGGCCAGTTCGCCGGAGCTGGCCTGGCGCACCGGACACTGTCTGGTGCACCACTGGACAGTCCGGTGCACCCAGACTGAGTAGCAGTTGGCTGTACACAGCCAACTCTTTTCCAATCCTTTTCTTTTCCTGATTCTATCACTTAGACAAATATATTAGTACATAAAAACCAATGTACTAAGTCTAGAACCATACCTTCTTGTCGATTTGCACTTCATCCATCATTTGGCATATAATTACTCACTCAATATGTGTTGGGCACTTAATCACCAAAATATACTAGAAATGGCCCAAGGGCACATTTCCCTTTCACCTTGAAGGAAGAAGAAGAAAATGAACGATGGAGACCAAACGATGAATCCACCTCTCCAAAAGGTTTGTCTTCCCATTTTGATTCTCACATATGTTGTGTGGCTAATGAAAATGATAGTGGAAGCACAAACGAGGATGAGGAGGAAGAAAGAAGCTTCATGCAACTCTACGCTCGCCTAAGCCAAGAAGATAAGGCGGTCATGCTCAAACTTCTAGAAAGAGCGAGAGAGCAAAGCGAAGCTCGTCAAAGGCTAGAAAATGTTCTGTCCATGAAAATGCTACACTTTGACGAGTTGACTAAAGAACATGAGGAGCTAAAGTGCTCTCATGTTGATTTGGTCCAAAGGTATGAAACTATTTCAATTGAGCAAGATAACGCTTTACATTGTATCGCTCAATTAGTAAATAGGAATGCCTTGCTTAAGGACCAAGTAGAAAAGCTAAAAGATGAAAATCTAGCTTTTCAAGAAAAATATGATATGCTCCTATGTTCTCATGAAAATCTTATGGATGATCATATCATATTAAATATTGCTCATGAGGTTGTGATAGAAAACTTAAAATCCCAACAACCTCACTCATGCACATGTATTCAAATTGAAACTACATTACCATGTGCTAATGCTTGTTGTCCGTCGACAAGCAAATCTTCCTTTGAGCTAGAATTTGCAGGAACAAATGATGATACATATCAAAAGCTCAAAGAAGAAAATGAGAGGCTAAAAATAAGCTTGACACAACTAAAAGGGAAGTGCATTGCTCAACCTTCTCAAGATAACCGTGACAACATGGTGAAGAAGCTTGAGACGGGAACAACCGTGGCATGCACTAAAACCCTTGAAGAAAATGTCAAGGACTTGAGGATTGTCAAGAGGAAGGAACAAAAGAAGAAAGTCAATACCTCTTCCAAAAGCCTCAACCACGCCTCCATAAAAGGTAACATCCAAGGTAATAATCAAGTCACACTTCACACTAAGAGAAGTAAGAAGTGTAGTGAATGCTTTGAAAAGGGGCACTCTATTAGGTCATGTCCCTATATTAAAAATGACTTGATTATTAACAAGGATGATAAACTTTGTTTTAAATGCTCCAAGAAGGGACACTTGTTTAGGTCTTGTCTCCATTTAAAACAAAAAAGGTAGTGTTAGAAAAGAAAATATTCACTAACCATGTAGCAAGAGAGAAACAAGGAAAGAAGAAATCTTCAAGACTTGAGGATCGCCTATGCTACATATGCCGAAAGAAGGGACATCAATGCAAGGATTGTCCCATTGGTAACAATCCCAGCTTGTCAATTAATTCTCATGTAACTAGGCAACCCAAAATTGCAACTTGTGCTAGAAAGGTAATGAGTTTACCTAGTGCTAGCACAAAGGACGTTTGGGTTCCTAGATCCTTGTTGACTAACCTTGATGGACCCATCAAGCGATGGGTACCAAAATATGCTTGACAAGCTTTGCAGGAGAAGGAGATGATATGAAGCTTTGGAGTGCTTGAGAAAGTCAATTCAATTCTTGTTAACTCAAGCTATCAATCTTCAATGATCTATATCCATGATTGACCCAAGGTTATTTTTCAAATTACTATGTCTTAAACCCATATCATCTCGAGGAAAGTATTGATGTTGTAGGAATAAAGAATTATCCTGTGCAGAAACAACAAGGCCTACAACGTGGAGAAAACCAAAGGATGGTAACATTTATGCTTTTAAGTGCAAGTATCTTAAATTATCATTTCTTATATGTCTTGTGTAGTCACATAGAAAAACACTTCAAATGTTTTTAAATTATGTCACCATTCTTTGAAGAAATTCCTCTCATATGGTAGATTACATATTCATCATTTCTATTCTATGGCAATCTACATGCTTTAATTTATTGTAAGCACCTTCTGGCATGCTTTTCACTAATCATCCTATTATTGCCATGTTCTAAATATAGAGAGATATTCCATGTTTTTAAAAGAATAAGGTGTCACGTAAGGAATTCAATTCCTTAGGACACTTATAAAGGGAATCTCTCTTTATATCTAGAAATTGTGAGACTAATGTTTTTGTCTAAATAACCTAAGTAGTCTCACATGTAGAGAATAAGTTTCTCTTTGGAGATGTGTAATCTAACATGAAAAGAAAAGTCAATCCAATGATTTATGTTGTTTTGCCTCTTGCTTAAATTGGATATGATTCTTTTATTATTTATCGCTCTCCATGTTATGAATTAGATTTATTCCCATAGTCTTAAAAGAATTATCTATGCTTGTTTTATAAGCAAAATTAAGCATACATCATGGAATAACCTAGTTCATATTATAAAGTTTCCATGCTTTAGTAATCTATTCTCCATTCCTTATGATTACACAAAGGGAAACTAGTGCTTGTGTTACTAATGACATATCTCTTGAGCTTACTTATGAAAATCTACAAGAGAGTAAGTGCAAGCCGCAAGCCTCATGGGTTACTCTTCACCCAAAGGAAGAAAGGTAAAAGCAAAGGTATGGGAACTCATCTTCTTAATCAAATATAGTTCACATCAATGGTTATTCACTCTAAATTCTACCTATGTGAAGAATAGATTCTTTATTGGACTTAAGTCAGCTAGATGTGCATTCAATCTCATTCTCTTAAATGCACTTATCCATTAGAATCTAATTCATGCCTTTGTTGTATCTGCCCTCATATTGATATGCTTTTAAGTAGTAATAATAAAATCAATATGAAGAAGTAAAATTCCTATGATTGTTCAAAATAATTAAAAAGTGCATATTCCTCTTTTCAAATAATGTACACCAATGTCAAGGATTTTACTTCATGTCTGTGTGATGTATTGATGATGAATTATTTATATTTCTTATCTAAAAGGAAATCATCCTTCATCATATACCCCCTTGTGCTATTAACATCTCTCTTGAGTATTTTCAATAAGTTTGGAAGGAAAAAGAGACAACTACAAAGGGAGGACACTCAAATGAAAAAGGAAGACATCAAGAGCAACAACACCAAATTGGATAATGAGATCTTCAAAACAATCATGGTGTGGTTGTAAGCATTCTAAATCTTTTTCATTGTGAGAATAACTAGGCATAAGTTATTTAGTGCAAATCTTATAAGCCTTGATCAAGATGAATAATGCTTCTCCCTATTTGTCTTTAAAAATGAGTGCATCTATCCAATTCATTCAATCTCTTGATGCATATCTTTAGGGAGAGCCTATTTCTATATCTTGATTATATTGACACTAATCCTTCATCTTAGTAATCTCACATAGTCTCAAGTATGAGAATAAGTTTCTCATGAAGTATGCTACTTCATATCAATCCATCTTGGTAAAGTAATGTCACCTTTATCAAGGATTGTAGCCTTCATTGTTAAAGTAGCATATTTACTGGATTCTCCCGTTTTAAGCTTGTTTAATGATCTAATGCCTATGTTGTTCTTTTGATCGCATCTGTTGTGTGTTTGTTCATTGAATAACTTCAATTAACACTTATGCTTCTTAGTGCCTCATGTAATCTCAATCGATATCTCTCTTGATATGCACTAAGTTAAAAGGAGAATTCATGATACATCTATGCAATTTGTGATCTATTTGATATATGCTAACAATGACTTAGAAAAGGATCACTAGTTGTAGAACTCTTTCTTGTGCAAAACATTTCCATATATTGTCTTGAGTATAGGTCTTAAGCATCTAAGACTAAGGACAATGCACAATGAAGAGAGCGTCTCTATGTGAAGGTACAAAAGGGTAAAACCACTTCCTTTCATTTAAACATGTACTTAAATCTTCCTTCTCTATACATTCTTTGCATATCTTGTATAAAAGGAAGAGAAAGCATGTCCATGCATTAGCACTTCTTCATACCTAATTTAACTTCTCAAATATTTCATTCCTGAATTTATGCATCTTTGTTAAAGCTGGTGAAGTGATTTTATTGTCAAAGAGCTTAAAGCTTAACCTTGTAACGAGGATAAGTTGCCTTTGTTCCAAAGGTGGATGGTCCTTAAGCCTCTTTCAAATCCTTAAAGGAAAATGCTTAAGTTGTCTATAACATGCTTTCATAAGTGCATAAATTGTCATGAGCATCACACTTATACTATGACACAATGCACTTCACATTCTGTATGATATAGCTATGTTCTCATTAACCTAATTATGTGCAATTGGCATTTAAGGCCAAAATATGTGTTCCTCTCCATGCACATATTTAGGGGGAGCAGTCTATATTGTATAGAACTATGATCATGCTTAAATTTGATATATCCTTTGATCATGTCTCTTTTATGTCTATGACTAATGTGTTTTCAAGTGTATTCTCATGCTTAGTCATAGAATTGAAAGGGAAATGGAGTATTTGGCAAAGACGACGCTTCCACTCAACCTCATTGGTATCATCCGCTCTTTGCCGTTATTCCGCATAGCTCTCCAATTTGGTATAATCTTCACTCCTATATTATTTACCAAAGGGGGAGAAAGTTTGAAAAGGGGCTTCTATTTCACTCAAAATATCCGTTTTTGGCGATTCATGCCAAAGGGGGAGAAAGTATTAGCCCAAAGCAAAAGGACCGCACCACCACCAATTTAAAAAATGTAGTCCTTCAAATTTGTGTTAAGAAAAGATTTTTCTATTGATATCTTATTTTTTGATATAATTTCAAATTGGTATACCCTCTTCAAAATTAATATCTAAACCCCTCTTAAACACTAAGAGGAGGATTTCATTAAGGGGGAGTTTTGTTTAGTCAAAGGAAAAGCATTTAAAACAGGGGGGAAATTTCAAATCTTGAAAATGCTTCTCATATACCTTTGACTATTTCCAAAAGATTTTGAAAACGAATTTCCAAAACATTGCAAAACAAAATAAGTGGTGCAAGCGTGGTCCAAAATTTTAAATAAAAAGAAAGCATCCATGCATATCTTATGAAAAGAATATTGGTTTAATTCCAAGTAACCTTTGCACTTACCTTATGCAAACTAGATCATTTTCGCACTTATATAGTTGTTTTGGTTTGTGTTGGCATCAATCACCAAAAAGGGGGAGATTGAAAGAGAAATAGGGTCAAACCTTTTCCTAAATGATTTTGGTGGTTGAATTGCCTAACACAAATAATTGGACTAACTAGTTTGCTCTAGATCATACATTCTACAGGTGCCAAAGTTTCAACACAAACCAATCAAAAGAACAAGTTAGGCTTCAAAAGAAAGGAGCAAAAAGGAAACCGAAGTTTGCCCTGGTCTGGCGCACCGGACTGTCCAGTGTGCCACCGGACAGTGTCCGGTGCACCAGGGTAAATCAGCTCAAACTCCTCAGCTTTGGGTTTCCCAGGCGCAACTCCGCTATAATTCACCGGACTGTCCGGTGCACCAGCGGAGCAACGGCTATCTGCGCGCAACGGTCGACTCTGATAGTGAACAGTGCAGCACAGTACACGTGGCAGAAGTCAGAGCAGCAGGTCAGTGGGGCACCGGACTGTCCGGTGGCGCACCGGACTGTCCGGTGCCACATGAGGACAGAGCCTCCAACGGTCGACCAGCTCCAAGCCCTAGCGACAGGATGACGTGGCGGCGCACCGGACACTGTTCGGTGGCGCACTGCACTGTCCGGTGCGCCCATCGCCAGCAGCCTTCTCCAACGGCTACAATTTGGTTGGTGGCTATAAATACCACCCCAACCGGTCACTTCAAGGGGGTGAGCCCAAGCCACATTCCAAGTCATATAGTTGACATATTCAAGCCCTCTCAACCACCTCTATTCATTGATCCATCCTATACGCAAGATTTAGACCACTACAAACCACACAAGTGCCACAAAAGAGAGAGCAAGCAAAAGAAAGCCTCTTGTGAGAGTTTAGCTCTAGTGCCTTGTGAGATTCATTGAGAGAAAGTGTGTGCTTCATCTTGCGTTCATTTGTGCGTGGAGTTTTGACTCCCATTGAACTTCCTCCAAAGTTTTGGAGGCTTATAAAGCTAGCAAGAGACACCTAAGTGTGTGGTGATCCTTGCGGGGTCTTTAGTGATCCTTGAGAAGAAGAAGAGCTCGCCGATCTTGGGGATCGGTTGAGAGAGGGAAAGAGTTGAAAGAGACCCGTCCTTTGTGGACTCCTCAACGGGGACTAGGCCTTCGAGGGCCGAACCTCGGTAAAACAAATCACCCGTGTTTCGTGTGTTTATTGCTTGTGATTTGTTTGTTCACTCTCTTTCTAAGTTCTCTTGCGCTACTCTTTGCTAACATTATTTTGTGTTGCTTCAAGTTAAATTCTCATTTAGAGAAGCAACTCCTCGCAAGAAAGAACTTGTGTTTATCTTCTTCTTAACTAAGCCCTCTTGCATTATTCTCCACTAATCTTTCTAATAGTATTGTTATTGATTAAATTCCGTACTCTTTGAAAACAATACTCATTGCAAGCAAAGGACTTAGTTTTTATACTCCGATAATTATAAATCTTGTTCTAACCACTAATCAAGGGATCGAGTTTGGATTTAGGATTATAATTTTCAGGTTTCGCCTATCCATCCCCCCTCTAGGCGACTTTCAATCGGTATTGATTATAATGTACTCCATATATGGGCTCACAATCATCATTTGTTTTAGCTTCATCCTTGAAATAGCCTTTAGTTACATTTGGACCCCCAATGACAACTTCTCCCCGAGGCATTGGTAAATCAACAGTCAAGTATCCACCCTCATGCTAGCCAATCAACTAAAAATACAGTGGCTGATGTTAGGAAGTCAGGAACTGTGGGACGTCAACAATAAAACTAAATTCACTGTCATGAGAATAGATAAGATATCACCAGGATAAAAATAGCTTTGCTGCAAAAATCGTATCCACATCATTGGTACGTAGTTAAGAAATGAAGCATGCCTTACTATACGAACAAGGTAGTGGAGCACCAAGATGACCAACATATGTCAATAATCAACAAGGTATACTGAACCAGAATAATGTGAAGGACATTACTTTTTTCCTCACATCATGACTTCAAGAGAAACTCGTTTGCAAATATCCACACACTATTTTGGTACCACTATGATTTTAGAACTAACTCAACAACTAAATGGAACCTAGATTAACCAAGCCCACAAACAAGTACTGGAGAAAGATCAATCAAGCTAACAAGGAGAAAGATCAAAAATAAAAAATTGCTTGCATACCTGAGGAACAGTATGGTGGCGTGATAAATGGAGATGAGCATCTGACAAGGGTAGACAAAAGTGCAGGAGCAACATGAAGTGCTGGTGTAGAAGGAGGTATAGATGCAACAGAATGTG
The DNA here is from genome assembly GCF_902167145.1 of Zea mays. Lineage (NCBI taxonomy): Eukaryota > Viridiplantae > Streptophyta > Magnoliopsida > Poales > Poaceae > Zea > Zea mays. The sequence continues at coordinate 131,997,038 of NC_050104.1, forward strand.
CAGGTGTAGACACAAGGTCGGTGGTCTTCAGTTCACCATTAGTTGGACTTCCATCAGCGACATATCTAATCTAATCTAATCTCTAAAAATGAAATTTCATGTTAAGGGTATGCAGTCATGCAATTCTTAGATACATCTACACAAAGCTTAATGCCAAACTCGACTTTGCAAGCAAAAGTCATTGTGCAGAAAGAACATTACCCCACTGAAATGAGCAACAGACAAATTGAGCAGAAAATGCCATCCCATAAGACAACATGAAAAGGAAACAACAAAGTTGTTGAAACTGATGCATATTGTCTCCTTTCGGAGTTAAATAGCGTAATGGATATGTACTGAAGATATGTACACAACCTGCAGGTGGTTATAATCACCCATTCAACCTCCACCTTTGGAGTTAAATAGCATAGTTAGAGTATCTTTTACTGTTTCATATGTGAAGCAAAAGTAGAATGGAAGCTCAAATTAATCTTACGATACGGAGACGATAATTAAACAAAGATATACATGTGCAGATCTAACTACTTCAGTAGATCCAAGAAGAGGAGCCTAAAGCACAAAAAGTCAAAAAATGAAGATATCATCAAGTTCCACTTCACAAGTGTATAATAGTAACTTTGTACACTAACCATGAATGCTAAATATATTGTTAAAACTGCAGAGAAATGTTTTGCAGGCCAAACAGTCAGTCTCCATAATAAGGCTCTAGAGAACAACTTGAAGCTAAACATTCAGCAGTGGCATGTCTCCATAATAAGGCTCTAGATGAAATGTATCCTATAATGAACTGCAATGCAATGGTTTAAAGTGACATGATTTTTATACTGGAAGATGCAGATAAGCCATACTCTCTTATAATAAGGCTAAATCTTATGATTTTTAAAGTGGCTTTTTCATGTGTCTGACTATATATACTGGATCATTTACTCGCATATAGGCTAATGCATTTGTATATTGGACACCTTTGGAAAAGTGTGATTGTCTAACTCTGAATACTGAAACTGAAGGCTGTCCGGTTCTAAAATACTTTATCTCAAATTTCTCTTGTGTAAGTTATTTCAGTATACTGCATAATTAAGACAAATTAAACAAAACATAATGGAGAAACAAGGAACTGGAAAGTTTTACTCTATAAGGCAAACAACGCACTAAAATAACCGAGCAGGAAGGTAAAACCATTATATTACCCTTTCACCATTTTGAAGACTCTTTGTTTCTCTGAGAGATTTCCTCTTCAGGCTGACCAGAGCATTTCAGCCTTAAAAAGAGCAGGGTAGGGCCAACCTAAAATTTTGTAAAAAGAACATGGTAATTTTGATTTGTAAGCTATTTGTAGTTTGCATTCGCGTTTTTAGGTTTGAAAAGTACGAAACGAATTAAACAAAAAAATGACCACACCCTGCAGAGTATAAAGGTTGTGAAAAGACAAGCAAATTGAAATGTTAATAATCACATTCCATATCACATACTACTGCCTGGCCAAAAAACATGCACTATGAAACTGTTTATTGCATATAGAGCATCTAATCTATATTTTTGAACATACTTCAAATGGAAAATGTAGGAGGATTTTTTAGTCCTTCAATCGAGTTGTGTAGTCTGGCAGACTTTGGTTCAACTATCTTTTTTAAAATATTGACCTCAAGTAAATTAACAACCAAACTTTGATTAACATTTTGTTCATCCTCAAATATGTTGAAGACTGAGTGATTTGACACTTTTTATAGGATAATAAAGCATAAAAAATCATTGACAGAAATTATAACTATTGTGATAAAGAGACGGAGAGAGTGAGAGAGACAAACATCATCAACAAATTTGTAATACAACACGCTGCTAGGAGTGATTGACGACTTGCACGCACCAGAAACCGCCAGGACCCACAGCTCACGGCAAACAAATAGTACTGAAGAAATGGTGAAATGGTGCAATCCACATCCACACGCAGGTAGATAAGCTTGGTGGGATTCGGCTTGCGGGTACAGGGCTTGTGTGGCTTCATGTCATCGGCGGGGTAAAACTTGGCCTTGGCGACTGCGGTGGGCTTCTTGGCCTTGGGGAAGGCGTCACCGTGCTTAGCCTTGATTGCCCACAGACCGCGGCGGTGGCACGCGTGGGATTAGGAGGCCTTCTTGATTCCTAGAGACAACCTAGACAACATCGCCATTGGATCGGCTCGTGGTAACGCAATGTGGGTTGCGGACAACGGTGGCGGTGGGATGTGGACCGCTCCACGACAGAGGATTTGTGAGGTGGTAAACCCAATGCAAGAATAAGCAGCACGTTTCTTAAAGAAGTACATGGCTATGTGGTCCGGACACGCTTGTTGAGGGGCGACTACGAGGCAGGATATGGAGGCCAGAGGGTCTACAGAGGAGGAAACGTCGGTGGCGGGAGGCAGGGAGAGGCGTGCGACGAGCTCAGGGAGTACCAAATGAGATCTTCGAGGAGAGACGCCATTTTTGTTAGGCGGAGCAGCGGGCTATGGGATTGAGCTTGGAGAGGAGGTCCTCCAGATCCACCATCTCGCGCTCCCCGACGTCGATGCCGGCGCCCGACGCCTCCTCCTGGAGCAGCGACGTGGCGTGGTCGTCGGAAGGTGATGCGATGCCCATCGACGCGATGGGGGCGGCACCGTCGCTGCCGGTGGTGGGGAGCACGAATCGGAGGGGAGCATGAAGCGTAGGCCCTGACATTGTACGCGGCGGCGCTGCCGCTCTGGAGGAGCGAGGCGTGGAGTGCGCGCAGCTCGGCAGCCTTGGCGACGGCGGCTTGGATGTCAATATGCGAGGATAGGAGGTAGGCGGGTGAGAGGTAGACAACGGTGTCTCCAGGGGCTTGACGCTTAGGGCTCAGGGCATGGGGGTTGGGGGCATTCGAAGATGGAGTCATCGACGAAGGGCAGGAGCGGGCAAGGACCCCGTCCCCATACTTGGCGCCGCCAAGACTGTGACCCCGCCCCCTAGACTTCGAGGTCGGCCCGGAGAAGAACGCGTGGGTGGTCGAGGTCGACTGCAGTGGTGGCCTTGATGCTCCCAGATCCCACCGTGTGCGGAGCGGGGTTGCACAAGGGGGAAGCAGAGGTCGCAGCGGGCTTGCGGGGGGTGGGGGTGGGGGTGGAGAAGGGAGCAGAGGCGGTGGTCGTGGCGCCAAGTCCGCGTGGGCGAGCGGACAACGGATTCTGCGGAGGCGCTGATGGTGGCTACGGCGCAGTGGGAGGTTTTCGGGGAGCGGAGGGCGCGTAGGGACACGTGGGCTGCGGGATGCGCGAGCGTTGATCGGTGGCGGCGCGTTGTCAACCGAGCAAAATGGGGCGCTGATGGCGTGGCGGGTGGGGGAGGACGATCGCGGGCAAAACCGTGGTGCACTACTGTGGACGCCTACAATAGGTTCATATATTTTTATATCTATATTCAAATGGATGATGATGAATCTAAACACATACACAAAACACATGCATCAATCAAAAATTATATAAACCTACTAATTCTCTAAAATGACGACTATTATTTTAAGATAGATAGAGTGTGTATTATTAGGACACGTCATAAAATAGTAATAAAATAGGTGTTATGGGGGGCGACCGAGGCTGCAGCCGCGGCAGCCCCCCTCCTAGATCCGCCCCCGCTATCGGGTATTCATGCGTCAGGACACACATGGTAGTATATGACAACAACATTCTGTGGAAAAAAAAGACACGAGAGCTAGAAAGACTTTACTGTTTATGTTATGGTCGCTAGATCGGTGGAGGATTAGAGAGGTGTATCGATGGGAAGGAACATCAGTCAGGGGGCCTCTGCCCACGGCCGAGCAAGAGTAGGGTTTCTCCCTTCTAATTTTTGCCTACTTTATTTCTCATCCATTCGTTACATAAATAGGCCGGCTGCCTGCTCTGTCTAGCTAGAGATCCTTATCTCCTTAAAACTCTCGACAAACTACTAACTGATAACCTTCCTAGATAATCTCAACTAATCTTCTAATATTATCTCTAACTATCGTTATCTAATCCCCTTGGAGGATCCATGTCTGCTGCTGCCGTAGCCCCTCTGTAGGCCTCCTTAGTATCTGACAGTTTATACGAAAACCTGCTGCATTCTATCTACTGATTATTCGATACGCGCCAGAACCAGGGGGACTGGAAGAGTGGGATTGCTCAGCACAAATTTGTAAGAGCAATTGCTCAGTTACTTCAGGCTTACGTTACCTACAAGGCAAAGAATTAGCAGGTCTCTGTTTCAAGTGTGAGTGTGCCCAAGCATCTGAAGGGTTTCTGACATTGACAACACTGCTCGCTGTCCATTGTTGATCAACCTACCGATGCAAATCTAGCACAGGCAACGCTGAAACCTTTTTATAAGTAGAAAGGCGTAGCTTCTGACAGACACCAAGCTGTGAAGCCAAATGGAGACAAAATAGGATTGGGAAACAATATCTGAAGAGCTTAACCCGTTCTTAGTTTAGATGTGGCAATAAATTAAGACAATGCCAAGCATATACCTGTGAGATAGGAGTAGAAAAATGAGAGGAGACATGGCATTTTCAGTTGAGCTTATTCCAGTGACGCACCCTAGGGCCTAGGACCATCTCCTTGGTTACAAATCAAATAATGCAGAAGGAGTCATGGCGGTGGAACATACTTTATCTGTAGAAAAAAAAATAGTCAATAAAATAAGTTCTGTTCACATGTCGCGATGAACCAGAAACGAGACTGAGAGCGTCATTAACAAGAATTACTTACACAAGGTGCGACCAACACGGTTAATATTAATTACGCTGCTTGCGGCATGATAAGGGACCTGACAAAACTCATGCACAACATGAAACTTAAGAACAAACAATGGCAATCAAAATCTCGTAGAAAAAAAATACTGCCACTTGATCACCTGCATACCCAGAACGACCACGAGATACTGTGTAGGAATGCCTGCATATCCAAGATGGAGCGAATCAATTAGTCATTGCTGAATTAACCAGAGATAAATATGCAGTACATCCAACAAGGCAGTATTCTTACCTGCCCGCAGCTTTGGCATCACTGTTAACTGCACCGTAATTCTTAAACGGCTTTAGACGCAGCTATGTAAATCTGAGCACCGGAGGCAGGGGAGGCAGAGAAGGCAATCGGAGAGGTTGTGGCGATAACGAGAAGACGCCCGCAACTATTGTCTCTTTTGGATTGATCCGTCGGCGAAGGGTCAGTAAGGCTATGGTCTGCCAGTGGCCGAACTAGGATTTTTATATAGGGTGTGCCGCAACAAAAATTTTATGTAAAATTTCATCTAATGTATATATAATTTCATAATAAATTTGGTAACAATTCGATATATAGATATAAAGTTTAACACTCAACAAATAAGCATAAAAATTACATATATTAAACATAAAGATTGCAATAATACTATTTATCTGGCCTGCGCTTCCTCAACGCCAAAATAATGGTAGTGAATCAATAAGACAAAAATCAACCCACATTGCGTTAGACAAAATTCAATGAAAAATGAAAAAGTTTTGCGACACAGATTTTATAGCCAGAAAAAGGCCCTTGGCAAAAAAAAATCCTGTTGCACTTGCACACGAACACATCAACAAAACTCTATCCATCAATCCATACAACCATGCAAGCAGCAACTGGAGGACAGGATGGCTACCTCTTCAACATCTGTGACGTCTCCTCAGGGCTCAAGGAGACAAGCTAGCAGTCAAGCTCCTCTTCTGGCCTTCCGCGGTTCCGCCAGACTAGTTCGACGGTAGCAGGTTCAGCACAGCACGCCGTCAAGGGTCAAACAGCCAAGCAGGTTCAGCGCGGCAGCGCGCTCGACTCTAGCGAGGAGCCGAGGACTCGCCGGCTTGCGCGCAGGAAGGTACAAGGCAGCCGCCAGCCCGCCGTACGTCAGGAACAGCCCGCCAGGAAGCCGAACCGATCGGAGAGAAGACGAGAAGTTGGAACGACCGTCGGGCTCGGGCGTCGCGTTGGCCAAATGGGATGGCTGGGTGGGGTCCCTGGTGGGCCTGGCTTAGGGTGTGCCAGGGTCCACCCGGACCCCCCTGTGGGTCCGCCGCGGTGGTCTGCTCCTTTGATGGGAACAACCATGAGGTTGACGTGCTGGCAGCAGGGGATATGCTGAGGGATACTTTTGATCTTCGTCACGGCCAGTATCAACTTGTCAAGCACTTTCCTGAACCGTTCTTTATCATCTTCTCTGATTCAAAAACCAAGCAATGGGCTCTGGATAGGAGGTCGGTCTCCTATCGTGGTTGAGTTTTTCACTTTAGGGGCTGGTCTGAAGAGTGTTATGCCAGGAAGACTTGTTTTGAATTCAGAGTGAAGGTTAGGGTTGAGGGGATTCCAGTTCACTGTTGGGGAGAAGATGTGGCTGCTAGGGCTTTGGGCAGGAGCTGTTCTATTCACTATGTCCAGGAGCGCTCGAGGCGCAGGGAGCGCACTAGGTCCTATGATCTTTGGGCCTGGTGCTCGGATCCTTGTGATATCCCCAAGGGGTCTGTTTAACTGTCACAGTACCTGATAGAGAGCTTCCTCCTTCTAGTGCCCCTCTGCCTCTAGTTGGGACGCTGCATGACTCACCAACTGATCTAATGGATGGCCATGTGTACACCATTCGCAACCACATTGAAGTTGTCGAAGATCTCTCCTTCATCCGAGGTAGGGATGTTAGAGGGGGTCCCCCTGGCCGCAGGCCACGCAGAGAATTTGTATGGAGCTACGGTGTGCCAGACTCGGTTGGAGAAAAAAGAGAGAGATCAGAGGATCACAGAGGCAGGGATTTCGTTCGACGCGGCTGGGGTCACGATGATGACAAGGATTACCAGCAGTGTAGACGTCTTGGCACCCGGAGGCATCGCAGACTCTCTGGCTAGGCGCGTTCATCGCGGTGCCGTGGAGGTCCGGAGGATTGTATCAGTTCAAGCGGTAGATACAGACCTTCCACCCCATTCCGTCGTCGTGGTTTGGTGATTGGGCCGACTGTGCGCTGGATTCCCAAGGTTAAGACCAAGTCGGTCTCTTTTGCTGACCCCCTAATATCTGTTGTTTGGTCACCAGCTGCTATAAGAGAGCTGGAAGGTGAAAAAAGCCTGAAACCTGCTAGCAGATTGAGTCCCGGCGACCTGGCAGCTCAGTAGCCTCTTTTTGCTGCTCCTTCAAAGGTATGTGGTTCAGAGCAAATATTTATTTCAGATAATCCCTTCACCGTAATTCTCTCTTCTGGGGCAACTATTGTTTGTCTTCAAGAAACAAAGATAATGAGCTGGAACAACAACTTATTGAAGGAAACATTGGGGTGTAAGTTACCAACTCAGACGGTTCATTTACCATCCCTGAGAGCCTCAGGTGGGATTCTAATCGCATGCGATGCGGATTTTTTCGAAATGATTACTATTCCCTACCCATCAGTATATTCGTTATCTGTCAGGGTCTGCTCCCGTCTAATCGACGTGGCATGGGACCTTGCAGGAGTCTATGGCCCTCAACCTGAAAATGAGAAAATGACTTTCCTGACAGAACTGCGCAATATTCGTAATATGATGAAGCCGAAATGGTTGATTTTAGGTAACTTTAACATGATAAGGAGAGCAAGGGAGAAAAACAAAAGTTCAATAAATAGAAGAGTGATGAGACAATTCAACCACACAATTGACTACCTTCAGCTTTTAGAGCTCGACCTCAACGGTAAATTATACACTTAGTCAAACGAACAAGACAACCCTACGATGACTAGAATTGACAGATTTTTGGCGACTACAGAGTGGCATGATATTTTTCCTCAGGCCGATCTGCAGGCCATTGGGACCATGACCTCGGATCATTGCCCCTTAGTTATGCAAGGTTTCTCTGACTTTAGTTTCTATAGGGGGTTTAGATTCGAGGCTTTTTGGACAAAAATTGATGGGTTCAATGAGGTGGTTCAGCAAGCGTGGACGTCTAGTGTTAGCTCCTCATATGCTATCCTTCGACTGCATGTGAAAATGTCCCGAACGGCTAAAGCGCTAAAGATCTGGAGACGAAAGAATGTAGGCAATTTTAAAGTGCAACTATAAATCATTCAGACAGTCCTTATCCTTCTTGAGAAAGCGCAGGAATCCAGACAGCTCTCCGGGGATGAGCTAGAATTCAGGAGAAGTCTCAAAATGAAAATCCTCGGGCTAGTGACAGTTCAAAAGGCAAGAGCTAAACAACATTCCAGACTCGTCTGGATGCGTCTGGGTGATGCAAACACAAAATTTTTCACTTGATGGCAAATAACAGAAGAAGAAAAATTTTTATTAGATCGCTAGTTCGAGACGGCAGACTGCTAACTAGTCAGGAAGATAAATTGCATGAGGCCCATAATCACTTCACTCAAGTTATTGGCAGGACGGGTACTAGACAACGTGTTGTTCGGTGGGACAACTTAGGGTATAGCCCTTTTGAGTTATCAGATCTGGATACTACGATCAACGATGACGAGATTAAAAATGTGGTTATGGGGATGCACTCTGAAAAGGCGTCGGGTCCAGATGTTTCACAGGGATATTTTATAAGTGTTGTTTTGAGCTGATTAAAGATGATCTATCCAATGCAATTCTGTAACACCCGGTTTTAAAGGACAAAGCCGGGTGCATCTCATACATGCGCCAAGAAGACAACATATATAATAACAGAGTGTATAGAGATAAATGTCATAAAACATCAGAGTATTTATTACATAGCGGAAGACTTATTACAAAATAAAAGTAATAAACATGAAACGAACTAAGGATCGTTGGCGCCAATGTCGACTGAGAAACGCCACCTAGATCAGATCGAACTCCTCAGTGTTAGGCAGCTCCTCCTGAACCACCTGATCTTCTCCTGTGGGGGGTGTGAGACAGCAAGGGTGAGCTCACACATGATCATAGCTCAACAAGTTGTGGGGAACCAGTGGACATAAACTCACAAAGGTGTGAGCTCATGTGAAGTGTAAGGCTTAATCAATGATAGGGGTTAAAGCTGAGCGTTGCTTTTAAGTAGTTGGTCAAAATTTTATTAGCAATTACTAAGTGTAAGTAAATACCAAACCATAAGTAAAGTAATAGAACACAATTAATAATAAACCCATGCAATGCAAATGACAAAATTGAATTTAAGTTCCATAATTTAAACATCAGAGAGTCCTGAGCTGCTCATGACCGTGAGCTCGGCTAGTATACCAGTTTTACACTCTGCAGAGGTTGTACCCTTTACCCACAAGTCATGTTACCCATCTGCCAAGGGGTCGCGAATCCCATACACCTCTACCTAGGAAGCGCGGCAGGGCAACACTACGAGGCCTTTACAAAGTTCCACTAGCTTCCGAAAACCCGCTACAGTTTATAGGAAGTTCCAATGCAGGGTTCCTGGCTGACTGCCATCGCAGCAAAATCAACCAGGGACCTCCCTACACTGACCACTCCCCTACTGCCCTTGCCCCTTTCGGGTAAGGTAGTCTTCCACTAGCTTTCCTAATTAGTCAGCCAAGGGCGTCCCATTAAACCCGTGTGGTGGCACGTGGTTCTCAAGTTAAGCTCTATGTTCCAATTAACATTAATGATCACAACATGAACATAAATAGAATAACAAAAAGAATTGGAACATAGAGGTAATAAATGATTATCCCAAAACCATATAAAGCAATAGCAAACTACCCAGGTGATTCAGGGGTAAACAAGGTAATGTGATAAACAATCTAGGGTGACCTATTGGGTCCCATCAAAATTAACCTATGCATGGATAAGTGATATTAAAGAACATTATTGGGTAAAAAGTGGTCAAGGGCACAACTTGCCTTCAATGAGCTCCTGCTCAGCTATCTCTACTTGTTGAACCTCAGAATCCACAGTGGCTTGCTCGTCTACTCGCATCAACACAATACATACATAGTATAACAAAAATTAACATTGCACCAAACATGTAAATAAAATACACAGTAAAAATCTACACATTAAAATGAAATCATAGGAACTGGAATCACTAAATTTGGAGTTATAGAATTCAAGTTATGAATTTCTTAAGGTTTAATGTGCTTGAAATAGGATTAAATGATAAATTAATTTTCTTACCATGTTTATGTCAAAACAGAGATACTAAGTAATAAAGAATAATATTACAAAAATTTAGAAATTGGAATGGCTCAATTTGGAGCTAGAATGAATTTTCTATGGAATAAACAAGTTTCTAGAATTGTTTTTGTATTAAAAACTAAATTCTATAATCATTTCTCGGTTTTTATTATCCTCTGGACTAGGCGTCAATTTCTGGAAAGTCCAGGGGGCTCTGGCGTAAGTTTACCGAGACACAGGAGACTTCCCAGTGGACTGCGGGTTGATTCATCCATTTTTCAGGGTCTCATACGCTATTCTGCCATGGCGAAGGGTATCGGTGATCCAGAGCCGTCCGATTAGAAACGGACGTGCCAGATCAGATCGCACATTTGTATCCAACCGGTATACTACCCGAGTCGTTGATCGCGAGATCGACGGCCGTGACTTATTACTGAACCGGTACGTCATGAGGACCATCGGATTAAAGATCGTCGGTCCAGATTCCACCACGTCCCACACCCTATCGGATCCGTCCAAACCCAATCACATGGTCAGGATCTAATGGATTGAAAGGGTATAAGCATAACATATCCGAGCCGTACACCCTAGGATCGATGGCTCACAAACGATCTTCTACCCTCAGACGGAACCCAGGCGGCGGCGCATAGCATCACGGCAGCGACATCGCCGGTGAGGATGAAATCACACACAAATGCCCCAAATTCGACACCGAAAGATGCTACACGAAACTGAGACTATGGGGAAGGTGTGGGTGAGCTCTTACCAAATGGTTAGGTCGGTGATGGTCGGCAGCGACAACGCGGCACGCCTAGGTTCCGACAAGAAATTGGGGGCCGCCCAGCAAGATTCCGTTCCAACCAAGGCATCCTACACTCGCCATACGATTGAGGCAATGCCCCCAGCCGCTTTCTGAGAGCGTGGCGCCGACACAGCGGCGAATCACGACGGCGGCGCTTTCTCCCTCGACCTCTCTCTGTCGGTGGTGCTTGTACGCAGGTGCAGTTGAGTGGTTGAAGCGCAAGGAAAGGGGAGGCAGACCCAGCGGCTATGGTTTTATGGCCATCGCAGTAGCAACCCCCCCCCCCCCCCCCCCCCAGCTAGATCCCCGCGACCGCGCAACAGCCACGCCGGAGAAGCGGTCAATGCGGAGCTATCCCACGATATGCCCCAATCGCGCTGGAAAGGAGACAACATCGCACAGGGCCCACACAGTGGTGAGTTGAGGCGCGAGCAGGGGTGAGGAGAGGCACCAGCACGGAGGATTCCAACGAATTTCATCACTGGATCGCGCTCCGCGGAGATCTCGCCAGGGAGAGAAACGGTGCCCAACAGAGAAGTGGATACGGGAGGGAGAAGGAGTTCCTGACGTCCGGGCCCCACGCGTCAGGAGCTAGCTGTGGAGTGCAGAGGAAGTGAGAGTGGGCCGCGCGCGCGGGTGAACGATATTGGGCCGACCGCGAGGAAAGGAAACGGCCCAACACGCAGTTTTATTCTTTTTTTCTATTTCTTTTTCTTTTGTATTTTCCTTTCTTTTCCTTTTAATTTTCGAATTTATAAGTTTGAATCCTATTCAAATTCAAACTCCTGGTAGTTTTGATTTCCCACTAAATACTCATCTTAGACTTGGTAGGGGTAAATTTATCTATTTAATATTCACATTGTGATTGTTAGTGCTTCTCCTTTCTTAATTTCTAGAATCCTTTTAGATTTTAAATCCCACTTTGGACTTAGACATACCTATATATTTTGTACATTAGTTTTATCTTGTCACGAAAATGCACACAAAATGAAACCTCAGCATGATGCATAATTTAGTTGGAGTATCATTTGTTTTAATTAATCACTCTTAATTATAGGTATGCTCTTGCTATGAGGAATTTATGGCACACAAAATAAGAATATCAACTATATACTCATTGTATTCATTTTTGGATATTACAAATCCTACCCCCCTTAACAAAAATCTCGTCCTCGAGATTTAAGAAGAACTAGAGAAAAGGTGGGGAAAATCTATGCGAAGCTCTTCTTCTCTTTCCCAAGTTGCTTCATCTTCACCGTGGTGACCCCATTGGACTTTGCACATCTTTATCACCTTATTTCTTGTAACTCGAGTCAATGTGTCAAGAATCTTGATCGGGTACTCCGTATAAGTCAAATCACCCTGAACACTGAGCTCTTCCATTGGTAACTGTTCCTCAGGGACACGGAGACACTTCTTCAGTTGAGATACGTGGAACACATTATGCACATCCGATAGACTATCCGGTAACTCGAGTTGGTATGCCATCTCCCCAACTCGCCTAAAGATCAAGAATGGTCCAATATAGCGAGGGGACAATTTGCCCTTAACTTTGAATCTCCTCATTCCACGAAGTGGTGACACCTTGAGATACACATAATCTCCTTCTTCAAATTCCAGTGGTCTCCTTCTATTATCAGCATAGCTCTTTTGCCTGGTTTGAGCCACTCTCAAATTCTCTCGAATTATACGGACTTGTTCTTCTGCTTCTTGAATCAGTTCAGGACCAAAGAACTGTCTCTCTCCAGTCTGATCCCAATACAAAGGAGTTCTGCACTTCCTCCCATACAAAGCCTCAAAAGGTGACATCTTCATACTGGCCTGATAGCTATTATTGTATGAGAATTCAGCATAAGGTAGACTTTTATCCCAACTTCCTCCATGCTGCAGGGCACATGCTCTCAACATATCTTCCAAAACCTGATTAGTCCTTTCAGTCTGTCCATCAGTCTGAGGGTGATATGCCGTACTGAAATTCAACTTTGTACTCATATTCTCATGAAAGCTTCTCCAAAATCTTGAGGTAAACTGTGAACCTCGATCAGACACGATCTTCTTTGGTACTCCATGTAAACACACAATACGAGCCATATATAACTCCGCTAGCTGAGAACCTTTATAAGTAGTCTTCACAGGAATAAAGTGAGCCACTTTAGTCAATCTATCCACAATCACCCATATAGCATCATATCCTTTCTGGGTGCGAGGCAATCCAATAATGAAATCCATACCAATCTCTTCCCACTTCCACTCGGGTATCTTCAGTGGGTGCAATAGTCCAGCTGGCCTCTGGTGTTCAGCCTTAACTCTTTGACATACGTCGCACATAGCCACATGTGCAGCTACATCTCTTTTCAATCCATACCACCAATACTTCCGTTTCAAATCCTGATACATCTTAGTACTACCAGGATGAATAGAATAGTCCGAGTCATGGGCCTCCTTTAATATAGTCTCTCGAAGGCTTTTAATATCAGGAACACACATCCTGTCCTTGAACCATACAGTGCCTTGCTCATCTTCCGTAAATTCCGGAACTCGACCTTCAGTAATCAGATCCTTAATCTCTTTTATTTTAGCATCACCAATTTGTCCTTTGCGGATTTCTTGCTCCAAAGTGGGTTCCACATCAATAGTAACTCCTTCAGTATGAGCAACTATCCCCAGGTTAAGTCTCCTGAAATCCTCGACAATCTCATCGGGTAGCTGGGCAACAATAGCTAAATGAACATGCTCCTTGCGACTCAAGGCATCTGCAACCAAATTTGCCTTGCCCGGGTGATAATGAATCTCCAAATCATAATCCTTAATAAGCTCCAACCAACGACGTTGCCTAAGGTTGAGATCCTTCGGAGTGAATATATACTTCAACTCTTCTGATCCGTGTATACTTGACACTTGGTTTCCATAATAAAATGCCTCCAAATCTTAAGTGCATGCACAACGGCTGCCAATTCCAAGTCATGAGTGGGGTAGTTCAATTCATGCTTCCGTAACTGACGAGAAGCGTAGGCAATCACATGTCCTTCTTGCATGAGCACAGATCCCAAGCCTTGGCCACATGCATCACAATAAATATCAAATCCTCTCTGTAGATCTGGCATAACCAACACTGATGGTGACATCAACCTCTTCTTTAATTGATCAAAGCTATCTTGGCACTTCTCATCCCATTTGAACTCTCTTCCCTTCACCAGAAGCGAGGTCATGGGCTTAGTGATTTTAGAAAATCCTTCAATAAATCTCCAATAATATCCTGCAAGTCCCAAGAAACTCCGGACCTCAGTAACTATAGTGGGTATACTCCACGCCACTATCGCTTTAACTTTAGCAGGATCCACTGATATTCCTCCATTAGAAATGATAAGTCCAAGGAAGGGCACCTCGCCAATCCAAAACTCGCATTTGCTATACTTGGCATAGAGTTGATTATCTCGTCGCTTCAGCAGCACCAATCTCAGATGTTCCTCACGATCACTTCACTCTTAGAATGGATAAGAATATCGTCGATGAACACCACAAGAATCTGTCCAAATACTCCATAAACACCTTATTCTTCAGATCCACAAAATCGGCTGGTGCATTAGTTAGTCCAAATAACATAACGGTGAACTCATATAAACCATATCGGGTCGAGAAATTCGTCTTGGGAATATCCGATGGCCTAATCTTCATTTGGTGATAACCCGATCGGAGATCAATCTTCGAGAATACCCTTGCACCTCTCATCTGATCAAATAAATCTTCAATGCGGGGTAATGGATACTTGTTCTTCATAGTGACACCATTAAGGGATCTATAATCCACACACATCCGTTGCGATCCATCCTTCTTCTGCACAAATAACACCGGTGCTCCCCATGGTGAGGAACTCGGACGAATATACCCCGCCTCCTGTAACTCAGTTAACTGCTTCTTAAGTTCCTTCAACTCCTCTACGGACATCCTATATGGCCGTTTAGAAATAGGGGCGGTTCCAGGTAAGAGATCAATAACAAACTCAACTTCTCTGTCAGGTGGCATCCCTGGCAACTCCTCTGGAAAGACATCCGGAAAATCTCTAACCACCCGGATGTTGTCACCAACAAACTCCTCCGGTATAAAGAACATTGCACGCATGGGTGAGGAGGTTACTGCAATATTAACTTGAAACCTTTCTCCCTTAGTAGTAGTGAGTTCTACGGTACTTCTACCACATGCTATAACGGCCTTTGCCTTTCTTAACCATGACATACCAAGGATCACGTCTATAGTGCTCTCTTCTAACACTATAGGGGTAGCCCATCTGGGTTAGAAATACAGGGTAAGAAAGGAAGAATTGTAGACAAGGCGAGTAATTACGAGGAATGTTACTACGGGGGATTTATTAGCTAAGTAGATTAGTGTGTTATCCACTAAAGCTAATACATAAAGCTAATACATTACCTTATGGTGGTACATGCTAAGATGCCCAACTATAATGTTTCAATCAATCAAAGAAGCAAATCAAGCATTTATCATCAGAACAATCAACCAATATTTTTAATAGAGAAAATAATTTTAATTTTGTCTTAGGTTCCCTATCTCTTAGAAAGATCATAGTGGTAGGATTCCAATGTGTGAAATCCATCTTGTCTTAGAGTAGAAAAGATAAGATTAATCAGAGTAGAACGGTAGAAGGTGAGACAGGATCAAGATGAGATAAGTATAGAATGAATCAGAGTAAGGTAAGTAGTGAAGGGTTTTGTCCATTTTCTATCTAGGTTTCGTCCTAAAGTCAACATTTCCTCTGATACCACTTCTGTAACACCCGGTTTTAAAGGACAAAGCCGGGTGCATCTCATACATGCGCCAAGAAGACAACATATATAATAACAGAGTGTATAGAGATAAATGTCATAAAACATCAGAGTATTTATTACATAGCGGAAGACTTATTACAAAATAAAAGTAATAAACATGAAACGAACTAAGGATCGTTGGCGCCAATGTCGACTGAGAAACGCCACCTAGATCAGATCGAACTCCTCAGTGTTAGGCAGCTCCTCCTGAACCACCTGATCTTCTCCTGTGGGGGGTGTGAGACAGCAAGGGTGAGCTCACACATGATCATAGCTCAACAAGTTGTGGGGAACCAGTGGACATAAACTCACAAAGGTGTGAGCTCATGTGAAGTGTAAGGCTTAATCAATGATAGGGGTTAAAGCTGAGCGTTGCTTTTAAGTAGTTGGTCAAAATTTTATTAGCAATTACTAAGTGTAAGTAAATACCAAACCATAAGTAAAGTAATAGAACACAATTAATAATAAACCCATGCAATGCAAATGACAAAATTGAATTTAAGTTCCATAATTTAAACATCAGAGAGTCCTGAGCTGCTCATGACCGTGAGCTCGGCTAGTATACCAGTTTTACACTCTGCAGAGGTTGTACCCTTTACCCACAAGTCATGTTACCCATCTGCCAAGGGGTCGCGAATCCCATACACCTCTACCTAGGAAGCGCGGCAGGGCAACACTACGAGGCCTTTACAAAGTTCCACTAGCTTCCGAAAACCCGCTACAGTTTATAGGAAGTTCCAATGCAGGGTTCCTGGCTGACTGCCATCGCAGCAAAATCAACCAGGGACCTCCCTACACTGACCACTCCCCTACTGCCCTTGCCCCTTTCGGGTAAGGTAGTCTTCCACTAGCTTTCCTAATTAGTCAGCCAAGGGCGTCCCATTAAACCCGTGTGGTGGCACGTGGTTCTCAAGTTAAGCTCTATGTTCCAATTAACATTAATGATCACAACATGAACATAAATAGAATAACAAAAAGAATTGGAACATAGAGGTAATAAATGATTATCCCAAAACCATATAAAGCAATAGCAAACTACCCAGGTGATTCAGGGGTAAACAAGGTAATGTGATAAACAATCTAGGGTGACCTATTGGGTCCCATCAAAATTAACCTATGCATGGATAAGTGATATTAAAGAACATTATTGGGTAAAAAGTGGTCAAGGGCACAACTTGCCTTCAATGAGCTCCTGCTCAGCTATCTCTACTTGTTGAACCTCAGAATCCACAGTGGCTTGCTCGTCTACTCGCATCAACACAATACATACATAGTATAACAAAAATTAACATTGCACCAAACATGTAAATAAAATACACAGTAAAAATCTACACATTAAAATGAAATCATAGGAACTGGAATCACTAAATTTGGAGTTATAGAATTCAAGTTATGAATTTCTTAAGGTTTAATGTGCTTGAAATAGGATTAAATGATAAATTAATTTTCTTACCATGTTTATGTCAAAACAGAGATACTAAGTAATAAAGAATAATATTACAAAAATTTAGAAATTGGAATGGCTCAATTTGGAGCTAGAATGAATTTTCTATGGAATAAACAAGTTTCTAGAATTGTTTTTGTATTAAAAACTAAATTCTATAATCATTTCTCGGTTTTTATTATCCTCTGGACTAGGCGTCAATTTCTGGAAAGTCCAGGGGGCTCTGGCGTAAGTTTACCGAGACACAGGAGACTTCCCAGTGGACTGCGGGTTGATTCATCCATTTTTCAGGGTCTCATACGCTATTCTGCCATGGCGAAGGGTATCGGTGATCCAGAGCCGTCCGATTAGAAACGGACGTGCCAGATCAGATCGCACATTTGTATCCAACCGGTATACTACCCGAGTCGTTGATCGCGAGATCGACGGCCGTGACTTATTACTGAACCGGTACGTCATGAGGACCATCGGATTAAAGATCGTCGGTCCAGATTCCACCACGTCCCACACCCTATCGGATCCGTCCAAACCCAATCACATGGTCAGGATCTAATGGATTGAAAGGGTATAAGCATAACATATCCGAGCCGTACACCCTAGGATCGATGGCTCACAAACGATCTTCTACCCTCAGACGGAACCCAGGCGGCGGCGCATAGCATCACGGCAGCGACATCGCCGGTGAGGATGAAATCACACACAAATGCCCCAAATTCGACACCGAAAGATGCTACACGAAACTGAGACTATGGGGAAGGTGTGGGTGAGCTCTTACCAAATGGTTAGGTCGGTGATGGTCGGCAGCGACAACGCGGCACGCCTAGGTTCCGACAAGAAATTGGGGGCCGCCCAGCAAGATTCCGTTCCAACCAAGGCATCCTACACTCGCCATACGATTGAGGCAATGCCCCCAGCCGCTTTCTGAGAGCGTGGCGCCGACACAGCGGCGAATCACGACGGCGGCGCTTTCTCCCTCGACCTCTCTCTGTCGGTGGTGCTTGTACGCAGGTGCAGTTGAGTGGTTGAAGCGCAAGGAAAGGGGAGGCAGACCCAGCGGCTATGGTTTTATGGCCATCGCAGTAGCAACCCCCCCCCCCCCCCCCCCAGCTAGATCCCCGCGACCGCGCAACAGCCACGCCGGAGAAGCGGTCAATGCGGAGCTATCCCACGATATGCCCCAATCGCGCTGGAAAGGAGACAACATCGCACAGGGCCCACACAGTGGTGAGTTGAGGCGCGAGCAGGGGTGAGGAGAGGCACCAGCACGGAGGATTCCAACGAATTTCATCACTGGATCGCGCTCCGCGGAGATCTCGCCAGGGAGAGAAACGGTGCCCAACAGAGAAGTGGATACGGGAGGGAGAAGGAGTTCCTGACGTCCGGGCCCCACGCGTCAGGAGCTAGCTGTGGAGTGCAGAGGAAGTGAGAGTGGGCCGCGCGCGCGGGTGAACGATATTGGGCCGACCGCGAGGAAAGGAAACGGCCCAACACGCAGTTTTATTCTTTTTTTCTATTTCTTTTTCTTTTGTATTTTCCTTTCTTTTCCTTTTAATTTTCGAATTTATAAGTTTGAATCCTATTCAAATTCAAACTCCTGGTAGTTTTGATTTCCCACTAAATACTCATCTTAGACTTGGTAGGGGTAAATTTATCTATTTAATATTCACATTGTGATTGTTAGTGCTTCTCCTTTCTTAATTTCTAGAATCCTTTTAGATTTTAAATCCCACTTTGGACTTAGACATACCTATATATTTTGTACATTAGTTTTATCTTGTCACGAAAATGCACACAAAATGAAACCTCAGCATGATGCATAATTTAGTTGGAGTATCATTTGTTTTAATTAATCACTCTTAATTATAGGTATGCTCTTGCTATGAGGAATTTATGGCACACAAAATAAGAATATCAACTATATACTCATTGTATTCATTTTTGGATATTACAAATTCATGATTTCTATAACCATAGATGCAAAAGCATGCATCTTGTTAATGAGGCAAATATCACTCTTTTACAAAAAAAGGGAGGGGGCTGACAGGTTCGACATGTTTAGACCGATCAGTCTCATCAACAGTTTCATGAAAATTTTAACCAAGATTTTAGCAAATAGACTTGCGCCAAGAATGAACGAGATCGTCTCCACTGCCCAAATCGCGTTCATTCAAAAACGATCAATTCATGATAATTTTCTCTACGTTCAAAAGTTATTCAGAAACTCCATAAGAGCAAACAACTAGCACTTTCTGTTAAGCTTGACATATCAAAAGCTTTTGACTCCATCAACTAGGCATATCTGTTAGAGGTTTTAAGAGCTTTAGGCTTTTCCTAGAAGTGGAGGAATTGGATCGCCACATTATTGAGCTCTTTCTCCTCAAAAATCATAATCAATGGTCAACAAACAAATGCAATCAGGCACAAGCGTGGTGTACGTCAAGGGGATCCGCTATCCCTGTTCCTGTTTATTTTAGCAATGGACCCTCTGCAGCGGATGATTGAGATGGCGGTAGATGTTGGGTTTCTGGGGCGGGTTCTGCCAAAAGCAGCTAAGCTCCGTTGTTCTCTTTATGCAGATGATTAGGAGTGTTTGTTAGAGCGAATAAAGAGGACTTGAAGGTTCTGAAAAGGATTCTGGAAGTTTTTGAAGGGTGTTCAGGGCTGAAGATCAATTTCGATAAAACTAAAATTTTCCCGATTCGTTACCCTGAGACTCTATGGCCAGATCTGATGGATGTGTTCCCGAGCAAATACTCAAAATTTTCGGGGAAGTATATATATTGGTCTGTCGCTTCATTTCAGGAATGTTAGGAGAGTTGACTTGCAACCATTAATTGATAAAATTAATAATAGGTTAGCAGGATGGAAAGGCAGGCTGCTCTCAAAGGCAGGTAGGGAAACCTTGGTTAAAGCGGTGTTATCTGCTCAGCCTATTTACCATCTGACGATCTTTCCGGCACAGAAATGGCTTCTTAAAAGAATTGACAAATTAAGAAGAAGCTTTCTTTGGAAAGGGAATAGTCCAGAATTTTGCAGTGGGGGTCATTGCTTGATTAACTGGCCCACAACTTGTCTGCCAAAGAATAGGGGGGTCTGGGAATACTAGACCTGGAGCGTTTTGCAAGAGCGCTAAGACTAAGATGGTTGTGGCTATGGTGGACGGTTAAAGAAAAAGCATGGGCTCGCATGCCATTACCATGTGACAAGGTGGATGTGGATCTCTTCAACGCTTCAACAATTGTGACTATTGGTAACGGGAAGATGGCGGACTTTTGGGGATCTAGTTGGATTGAAGGGCAGGCTCCAAAGAATATGGCACCAAATCTATACAAGAAAGAAAGAAGAAAGAACATCACGGCGTTCAAGGCTCTTCGAAACAATTACTGGATACAGTTCTGCGCGCCTTTCACTCGGGAGGAGGAAGTGAGAGAATTTGTCTCACTCTGGCATTCAATCAGCAGCACACACATGCTCAATGATCTCGACGACACCATTTCTTGGAGATGGTCGGCAGATGTGAAATACAGTTCAAGTAGTGCCTACAAAATTCAGTTCACAACAAACTTCTGTAAAAATTAAAATCAATCCCATTTGGAAAGCAAAAACTGAACCAGAATGTCGTTTCTTTGCTTAGACATTGTTGCACAACAAAATCTTAACTTCAGACAATCTGCTAAAAAGGGGATGACCTTGCAATCATAATTGTTCTCTTTGTAATTTGTCTCTGGAGACAGCGATACATCTTTGTAAGGATTGCACCTTCGTCGAGGAAGTGTGGAACATGATCTTGTCTTGGGCTGATCTTCGGTTCCTTGTCGGTATTTCAAAGACGGGAACACTACACGCATGGTGGCTTAGACTGAGGACGCTCTGTAGCAAGCAATTAAGAAAAAGTTTCGACGGCCTTCGACGACCTTCTAATTTATTTCTGGTGGAGCTTATGGTTGGAGAGAAATAACCAAATCTTCAAGGGTCAACAAAGAACGACAGAGCAAGTGGTGCAGGTGGTGAAAGATCTTGTTGGTGGAGGTTTTGCTTGTCTGTAGTGGCTGGGGGCCTGGTCAGGGGGGTTGGGTTTTTGTTTTTTAAGTGTCAGTGTTCTAGCTAGGTCTTGTTTGGCAAGGTGTTTTGGTTTTTGCGTCAATTTTTGTGCCAGTTTTTGTACAGTTTTTTTTCTCTTCCTTCTAATATATTGGAATGACAAATCTTTTGTCTTTCCCTTTCAAAAAAAATATAAGATCTCAGCATTGTGAGCAATGGCGTCGAGTTTGGTCATATGGACGTACAAAATATGTATGTAACTATGTGTCATGGTGGAATTAATATCAACGTCTTATTGCTAGTAGTTGTATGGTTAGCTAGCGTGGTATTCTATGATTTGACATATTTACCATTTTGTTTATTTCAATTGTTATCGATGTTTTTCCGATCCTATAGTGTTGTTTCCGATGTTATAGAAATATCGGAACCATTATCGTCTTTTTTTATAACATTGTACTACTTTTGTTTTTGACTAAAATAAGATAAAATTAAAAGTGGTGGAGCATAGATTTGGATCGCTTTCCGTCCCTATTTGTGGACTTTGTGGACTGTGGTTGTGGCCTCGAGTGGTTTGACCAGGGCACACACTATCACAGGTAAATGCCAGTTTGTTCGTTTTAATCTTAATCCATATAGATTGAGTTGATTTAGAATTCTAGCAATTTAAAATATTTGTTAAAATTTTCAACAAGGCTCTATATAGAAATGAGTGTCCGAAGTTAGAACAGGAGAACCGTGTGATACATGGCCTACCATAGATCTGATCTCTATCAGACGACATCGGATCCTCGTCCAGACAGGACATAAGGCTCTATCCAACAATAAATCCTAAAGGGTTTGTACCCTACATTTAGAGGAGATTCTTGCTATTCATCTCTCTAGCTGTCTAGCGGCGTCCTCTAAATAGTGTTTTGAATATAGAGGACATTGATGAATTATATAGAGAGTGTTCTTCTCTCGTCTCTTTTATCCATTATAATATTTTAAACAATAAATTTAATAAAACAAAAATTTATACAATACATTTTAGAGTATGATAAATGTATACGCATAAAAATATAAAGTAGATTATCTCTGTAATATAGATATTTATGAATAGAAGACAAGATATAGAAAATAACATTGGAGAGAAAGAAGATATAAAGTAAAGAATTTTAAAGAAGGTGGTAGATATAGCACTTCGAGATAGGCTACGCATGAGTGGCGGTCGCGCACACGGATGCGGGTGGCGGGATGCGCTGTCTGGACACGCAGACGCGATGACCAGCCGATTGTTGCACGAAGGCGGACCGGATCACGCCGTGTCCCCGTTCATCATGGCACGAGGCGGAGCCCAGATAATCTGCTGCCGCTCCGGGTCTGCGATACCGGCGGGCGTGAAGGCTCCGCCGCTGTGAAATTGGTTTCGCTGCGTCTGCTGCTGATTTGCCCTGAGTGCACCAGCGGATCTTGGCGGCCCTCGCTGCTGACTGCGCATGGCTTCAGCTTCACCGCATTGATGACCACAGCAGCACCGATCCCCAAACAGAGGAGCGCCATAGGACGTAGGAGCCAGCATCAGCGCCGCCGTCCGGTCCTAGGAATTTTCCGGGAAGGTCACTCTGCCGTGATTCGGCGCCTCGAGGTCCATCCGTCTCGTCGCCCGTGCATCCATGGTTTTGGCCGGGTGAGTAAAAAATTTGACAAAGTGGCACTTCCAATCTAAACCACTTGCAGGAAAAAAAAATTGGTACTGTCACACGTAACCATGGAATCTTTTTATGGCAATAGTATGGTTGCCCCAACTTAAAAGAATAACTCCGTTTTTTATGGTATGCCTCTCTTTTTCGGAAACGAATGGTCCATACTTCACTTTCAGCATATTTGGTCATCTATTCATATTCCCATATGTGTACATATGTGAAATATAATGAATCGTAGAAGTATCAGAAATATAAAGATCGAGCAACATTAGCTTCATCCTTTTATTATCTTTTCTTCTGTTACAAATGGCTACAAATATACCTTCCTAATGCTCGAAGGTGATTCAAAGAAGCTCATAGCTTACAACTTCAGATACTAAGCGATCTGAAGGTGAACACACACGAGGATGGCCATCCTTCAAATAATCTCCATGACTAGTAAATGTTTACTCTAGCACCCAATCTAGAACAGGAGCTGACAAGACATCGCTAACGAGGCATAGCTTTTCAAGCCTTTCAGGCACTACCCAACAGATCAAATCGATTGGCTCGGCTTTCAGGAAGGATATATCTCCAGCTCTATATCACTCTTCACTTGTTGTTGAGCGGACAATCTACATCCTATATCGCATGTTTTCTGGTCGATAGTGACTTGAGATGCTAGATGCATGTTCAATGCTACTCTATTGTCTCTTTGTCGGTAGTGGCCATTGATTAAGCTTCTATAGTTGGTGGGCGTGAAATTCTTCTTTTTCAGTGGAAGTTTCACAGCTAGCGAGATGGAAGAAGTAAAGAGCACAATGCTAGAGCCAACATACATGAAACATGCATTTAGGTGCCAGACAGCCAGAGTACTAGTGATATGGGAGCAAAAGTCAATCATAGTGCGAAGGAATGCATTTTCTTTGCGAACCATGGACTTATAATCTTAAACTAGGTATATGATCGTGCGTTGCTACGGTCAACATGTACTGGTAAGATGCAATGAGATGTAGAAGCACTATGATAAAATACATTAATATGCAAAAACAATTATTGTTATTCTATACATTTGTTAGTTACATACCTAAAAAAATATAGGACAATGACTGCGCGTTGCAATGACACACAAATTCGATAAAATGTTAATGTACAACAACTGCACAAAAAACAAATAACATACATTATTATAGATCTCAATTTTTCACATCCTAAGGTATAACATGATCATCACAGTATTGACCACCACAGTATTGTAGACATCGTTCGCTTGCACATGCCATAACTAAAATGTTGCAGTGCCAGCCTTGAAATATCATATTGAAATTGAATAATAGGTGTGGTTGTGAAACTGAGGCACCTGACACAGAGGAACAATAAGCTTGAGACCAGACCTGTGTCACCCAGGTTAAGTGCTAAAACATGATTTCACAAGCTATTGTTTCTTGGTATTTCCTCCTTTTGGTTTGGTCAGCTGTCTGATTTTCTATTGATTCTTTTAAAAAACCACCATTCTTTTAAAAAACCACCATTCTTTTTTTGTAATATTGACATTTAAGCAAACAATTATTTAGTGTTGAAAAGGAAAAAGTAACATGGTGAATACCTCGAGATGGTGGACAACGATTCATAAATTCTGGCTCCGGTGAGTACCTCAAGGTGGCGGAGAATGATTCATAAATCCTAGCTCATTTAGACACTATTATAAACTACTAAATTCCATGCCGATTATCTTTGACGCCCCACAACTCCTGGGTCCCTCAGCCACCTGCATATCAAATTTTCAAGTATTAATTAATACCCACCATTGTAGTGGCGAGAAAACTAAAATATTTTTTGTAGAATATGCAATTACAAATGGTGTTGTTATTGGCAGTGAAGGTATGCCCAAAGAATCCCATGGAAATTTGACATCTAAAGAACATGAGGACAGTGGAATAAAGAATATGTTACCAGGGGACCTTGATATACCCGTTCAATCTTCAGAATCTACTCCCTATTGTCCTTCTCATGAATCATTTGATCAGTGACCATGAGTCTGTTGTTCCCACTATTGTTGAAGGTGATAAAGAAACCAGTAGAGAACAGTTTGATATACAATCAAGGTCTTATAAGCCAAACTGATTTGGTATAGCAGAGGTTGGATGAGGTATGTTAACTCTTGTTCTTTTTTAATGCTTGCTTGAGATCAAAATCTTCACTATAATTTTCATTCTCAATTGGTGTAAATTATGAAGAAAGAACACACCCATCTATCATAGAAGTATAATTAAAAAAGAAAAATAACCAAAGATGATAATAGCTAGCATTAACATAAAAAATCATGCAAGCGCAAAAGCTCCAAGTAGGTTATGCCGAGACAACATAT
Source organism: Zea mays (assembly GCF_902167145.1). Lineage (NCBI taxonomy): Eukaryota > Viridiplantae > Streptophyta > Magnoliopsida > Poales > Poaceae > Zea > Zea mays. The sequence goes on from NC_050104.1 coordinate 132,022,248, forward strand.
GAAATGTGGCCTCCTTTGTTAACTAAAAACAACCTTATCTATTCACGTATATTCAATAAACTACTCAACAAGAGTATCATACCAGCAAAGTAAACATTGATCTTCTAAAGGTGATTGAACTCACCGCCTTTATTGTTTATCCATTTGAACTTCTTATATAGGAGGATAAAACCCTAGTAACAGTACAATATTATTATTACATAGTTTATTCTAAATTTTGCAAAGCACCATTTCTTACAGCACAAACAATCATCAATAAATTAGAATTAAGGTTATTGAAGAACACATGTAAACCCTGTAAAACGTGTATTGCACAGCTGCATCCTACCATGACTGTAGAGTTGATTAAAAATACTAACAAAAATCTAATGTGCAAGCAATAGGATAATTTCAATCTAATCCTATTCAAAATAAATGTAGGAGTGTAAATAAGCACAAAACAGGGAGTTACCTCTTCGAAAGATTATTGAACAGCCATCGAGTTGAACTCAATGTCTTTCTTCTTTAACTCTATGTGATATTCTTCTCTATCTTCAGAAAATCTGACTGTAGAGTTGATTAAAAATACTAACAAAAATCTAATGTGCAAGCAATATGATAATTTCAATCTGATCCTATTCAAAATAATGTAGGAGTGTAAATAAGCATAAAATAGGGAGTTACCTCTTCGAAAGATTATTGAACATCCATCGGGCTGAACTCAGTGTCTTTCTTCTTTAGCTCTAGGGTGATATTCTTCTCTATCTTCAGGAAATCTGTGGTTTTGACCTTCTTGGGTGAAGCAGCCTGATTCTTCTCCTCTGATAGAGAAGCCTGGCATTTAGCCTTGGTCGGTGAGGGTGACCCCTTCTTCCCATCGGTGTGCCAGACAACACCTTCACCAGGAGGCTAGGAAGCCTGGCATAGCCCCCGGTGCACCTCTTCAACCACTATAACAACCTAAATAGCGAGCTAATCTCTTATATAATTACTAAATTGTAATCTACCAGGTTATCATTACCTCATAGTTGAAACTTTAAAAGTTTGAGCTTAGTGTGTAATTTAATCATATGTTCCTAATCCACTGATTAAGCATGCAAAAAAAAAAAGCAATGGCAAGCAAATCAAAGACTAACCATTTATTAATGCAGCTGTTACAGAAGTTCTTATCACAGTTCTTGTAATTGGCCACACGTGCAGCCTTCTTCATTCCACAGCAGTGACATGTTCTTGTTGTTTTTGTCACACTCATCGCACGAGGAACAACCTAATAACAATTTAAAGATTAGCTGGGTAACCTTCACAGGACCAACATGCAATGGCTCAACATTCTTGGAACGATAGCACCGCTGTATGGGTGCAGGAATTTCTACACCAATCTTCACAGGAGTTGATAATGCTGCAGGTCCACTGCTAGCTGGCGAGATCGTCATCAGTCCATTTGGGAGATCCCTGGTCTGGGGGTCACTCGTGGCTGCCTGGGGGGACGTTGGCGGATTGATGCTCCTCCTGCCCTTCCTCTTGTTCTTATGCCTCTGAAGAACAACAACAAGGACCTCCTCATCCGCTGGTAACTTCTTACCCTTGCTAGCCCTCGTGTAGTGGTACTCGCAAAAGCTAACAGTTGGGAGTGCACGGCCCGAGCAGCGCCACTTCTTCCCGTCGCTGCGACGGCAACGGAGGTGGTCAGGAAGTGGCGGCTGGGAGTCACCACGCTCCCCTGACTTCCGACGGCACCGGCGACGCGACGGCGTAGGGTTCTCCTCTGTTTCGTCATCGGGAGTGGCCGCTCGCTTACGACGGCGACTGCGGCGAGGAGGGGATGGAGGAGATTCCTCAGCATCACCTTCGGTGTCGGATTCACCACCATCCTCTTCGACCGTCTCAGCAGCTTCCTCTTCACTATCGTCGTCGGTCACGGCGGTGGCTCCCTCATCCTCGCCATCGGACTCCTCCGCTTTTGCCTTCGGATCAGCACCCTTGACATCTGCTTCGCGGTCTGAGCCAGTCCCACCAGCTTCTTCATCTGAGGCGTCAGGCTTCGCCTCTGACTCCGTGGCCACCGTTTCAGCCTTGGCCTCGACGGCTTTGGCTTCAAGCTCTGCATCCATTTTCTCCGTTCCGTTCTCGCCAGCTTCTTCGCCGGGGGGAGAGGGGGCGCAGAGCGTCGAGTCGGGGGCCGTGCGGCGTCTGTCGCGGCTGACATTATGCGGGGCGGGGAGGGCGGCAACGCGACCCTTGATGGCGGCGCAGATTGCGGCGCGGAGACGGGATCTGCGCGCTTGCGGAGGATCGTTGAGCGCGGCGTGCGGGCGGGATGGCAGAACAGTGCACCGTCTAGGGTGTGGACGCCTACATTAGACACTTAAGTAGTAGTAGAGATTTGCCTTGACGTTTAGCCCTTATTTATGTAATTAAACTAGATTTAATACTTCTAACTAATATCTAAACATTCAATATGATATAGACTAAAGTAATACTAGATTGTAGAACAGATGCTTACTTTAATAATATTTTATGATAGGATAAATTTTAATGGTATTTCTGAAATCTCACTTTCTTTATGTGCCATGGAACCACAACACTACTGTAGCACTAGACAAGCAGTCACCCCGCCACTCCCAAGAGAAATTAGAACCTGTAGACTAAGACCCTGTTCCAATCTCGCGAGATAAACTTTAGCAGCTATTTTAGCTACTTTTAGCCATTTGTAATCTAAACAGGAAAGCTAATGGTGGTAATTGAAACTAAACTTTAGCACTTTAATTCATATAGCTAAAGTTTAGCAGAAAGCTAAAGTTTATCCCGTGAGATTGAAACGGGGCCTAAGCTGGTAAGTAGTCACCGCCACTCCCGAGAGAAATTAGGACTGGTTGGGCCTCTGAGTGATGCCTTGTTGGCCTTCAAACGGCCCTCTAATCTCTCCATGCCTAGTCTACTACCCGATGTACGTGGGGCGTCCACACGTCTAATGACGTCCCCGTGATGACCCCCTCGCGCTGAACAAATTTTCTCCCTCACCACTAATAAATTATATTTAGTATTAATTAACTTAAATTTAATTAATAAATAACAATGTATAGTATGGTACTACAAATACTTTATTGATTTTTAAAACTAAAATTGATGTAAAAAATCAAATATGTTAGTTAAATAGTAAAAAGGAAGCTGGACAAAGAAGGTAAAATAAAGGAAATAATAATTAAGAGAGATATATTTAAATACGAATAGAAAATAGGAATAATAAAATTTGGAAGGGGAATGGTCGGAGAGAGAAAGCTTCCTCCCTCTTCCCTGGTCTGGTCGCTTCTCCTGTAGCTGTAATTTTTGAGAGTCCCTCTCAAACTTTGCTTGCTTGCGCTCTCCATATATCCTGTGGATCGGAGAGGATGCTCTGATCTACCTGTCTGTTCTTCGATCGAGTCTGAGAGATTTGGGAGGAGGAGGGAAACAAAGCGAAAGAGCCCATCTTTTTTGTCTTTTTGGTTCGGTTTCGTGGTTGCTTCTTTTGGACCCCGCGGAGGAGCCCACCGTTTCTACAAAAACCCAATCTTTGCTGCCTTCTCAGCGGTCGAGATCGATAGGTTTCCAGATCTGAGGCTCCGTGTTCTGGCTGTGAGATCGGAGGCGCAGCAATCCGAGCACGCAGCTAGTAGGGAAAGTATCCGAGAAAAGGTAATTCCTTTTTTGCTTCCCTTCCCAATGCAAGGAAAGTATGGTGGACTCGTTGGTCTTCCTCCCTATGATCACGCAATTTGGGTGCTAGAAATGCGCGATGGTTGATCTTCACGTGGGTCCTGTTTGGTTCCAGTTGCAGATTTTGCTGGGGGCAACGGAGCGAGAACAAGTTACTGCAGAAGGAAAGGGCAAAGGTGGGGGAGGCGCCGGAGATGAGGGATGCTATCAGCTCTGATGGATTATTTGAAATCTTGCTGGGGTCCGGCATCACCGGCTGGGCGTCCCCGCAAAGGATCGGATGCCACCGGCCGCCAGGACGGGCTCCTGTGGTACAAGGACGGCGGGCAGGTCGTCGATGGTGAGTTCTCCATGGCCGTGGTCCAGGCCAATAACCTATTGGAGGACCATAGCCAGGTTGAATCCGGGCCGCTTAGCACATCGGAGCCTGGACTGCAAGGCACCTTCGTCGGGGTCTACGATGGGCACGGTGGCCCGGAGACAGCGCGTTACATCAATGACCATCTCTTCAACCACTTGAGGAGTAAGGCCTCTACCGCTGTTGAAGTTCATGCTTTAGATCAAACAGTAGCAATCAAGCTATGCTATCGGATTTACAATCGATACATCTGATATTCAGATATGCAAGCTGTGCATATGAGTTAACGTTGATTGCTCTCAAGTAAAGATGTTTGCCATTTCAGTGGTACTTGAATGTATGTGTGCATTGCATAGAACGTTGTTCTATGTATATTAACATGGAAAAGTGCGCGCAAATTAGAAAGCAATTATGTTTAGATAAAGGCCAAAGTTATCCTAATTTCGATCTTGGTATAATTGGGAATAGAATGGAAGCACATCATTGCATGGAATAGTTCAGTTACTTCAGTAACTGTAAAACTGCTAGAAAGTATTGATTATTGCAAAAGGGGATAGCGTCTTCTGTCACATCTTTTAATTATATCACAATTTTTTAACTGCTTGTCTATTTCCATTTATGTTTTTGAATGACAAACTTTGGTTTTCAGGATTCGCATCTGAGCACAAGTGCATGTCAGCGGATGTGATTCGGAAGGCATTCCGAGCGACTGAGGAGGGTTTCATTTCTGTGGTTAGTAACCAATGGTCATTGAGACCTCAATTAGCAGCTGTAGGCTCTTGCTGTCTAGTTGGTGTGGTTTGCAGCGGAACTCTATATGTTGCAAACCTTGGGGACTCCCGTGCTGTTCTGGGGAGACTTGTCAAGGGAACTGGGGAGGTTTTGGCAATGCAGCTCTCAGCAGAACACAATGCATCCTATGAGGAGGTTAGACGAGAGCTGCAGGCATCACATCCTGATGATCCCCATATTGTGGTCCTAAAACACAATGTTTGGCGTGTAAAGGGTATTATCCAGGTAAATTAACTTTGCATAAGAGAAATGGTATGACCCGTCCATCCAAATATTTTGAACAGTGCAGAGAAAACTGTTGAGGCCTTTTATTCTCTTCATAGCTGAGATTTGCATTATGTGGGTAGCCACCTTTATCTTCTCTAGTTCCTTTTTTTAACTTGATGTTGTGTTATCACTTAAGTATATTTATGTGTATTCAGGAATCATGAGTATTACTATAGTCATGAACCAACCTTTAAAATACCTATGTGGGTGCAGTAATCTGGCAATATTATTATGACCGATGTGCTGTGTGGTGTTGAATTTAGTTTTCTTGTTGCATTCTCCCCAAGCGAACTCATTATTATTTTTGATAAAGTGAACTTACTAATATTTTTTTTGATAAAGTGAACTTATTATTCATGCTGCACTTTCCAGTACATGAGTCACACAAGATAGGAATTGGTGCATATTCTAGGTTAATCCTTTTGTAAGCGGTCTCGGTCTGGTGGCAATTATAACTATGAGGTCAACTTTGTATATTTTGGGTAAATGCCATTCCAATTACTTATTTTGCGTAGGGCATGGATGCATATGAGATTCTGTCATGCAATCTTGCTTGTTGAATTGCTTTACTTCCAGGTTGCATCTCACATGCTATGATCATGTGTTGCAGATAACAAGGTCAATTGGAGATGTGTATCTGAAGAAACCAGAATTTAATAGAGAACCTTTGCACAGCAAGTTTCGTCTTCAGGAAACTTTTAGGAGACCACTTCTTAGTTCTGATCCAGCAATTACTGTCCACCAAATACAGCCAACTGATAAGTTCATCATTTTTGCATCTGATGGACTCTGGGAACATCTTAGTAATCAGGAAGTGGTTGACATGGTCCAAAGTAGCCCGCGTAATGTATGTATTCTTATCTTATGTTCAGTTTCTGTAACTTGGTCTTTTTGAGACTTGGTGCCAAATATTATTACTTGCCAAATCAATACTAAACATGCAATTATGGTAGTTTAATGATATTTTGACTTTCATTTCTTTTTAGGTAATGCATGTACTTTTGCCTAGGAAATTTGAGAATCATATCTGTGCATTTTAGCATGTTCTAAGTTCATTCAAGGTGCTACTTATGGAGTTCTGTGATAGTTAGTGTACTAGACTTAGGTCGTTGTATAAAAGCACCTATGTTATTTGAATTCAGAATCGTACCAGTTTAAACATTTTCTCAGTTATAGGCCATTAAGCATTCAAGTCTATATGGATTCACTATTTTTGTATAATTGAATATTGATTGTATCAAAACGTAACCGAAGAAACTGCACTCCACTGTGGCTCAAGCCTCTGCAAGTTTGTACTTTGGGCTGATACTGAGTTAGACCATCTCCAGGATAATCTGGAATGCTCCATCTTTTCGTGTCACTTGAATCGTAGTTGCTTGAGTTGAAGGTTTACACGTATAATTTTTATTGTTGTCGGTACAATTTGGTTGTTAGATACTTCCTCCAGTCACGGTACATGCTGTTCTGGACAGTGATATAGTATCCAAAATGCAACCGGACCATACATTTCTATTGTAGTATATTTATTAAACCAAACAAAATTGTAATATCATGAAAATACATTTTTAGACGAATCTGCAAATGATTTTCAATGTTACTGACCCTGATATTAAAATGATGTTTATTGTCAAAGTTTGAAAAGTTGACTTTAGCTATTTTAAAAAGACATGCATCTGTATCTCGATGGACTCTCATTTTGTAAATCTCATATACAATTGCAATTTTTCTTAAAAGAACTTTTTTGCTACTATATTGTTATGGTAATAACAGTCAAGGTTTATATTGGATACCACATTGATGTCATATAAACAAGTAATGATAGAGATAAGGGAGTATTTTGAGCAAGTTCAATGACGGGTCCACAAACTTTCTCAAGTTGAAATCGTGATCCCTGTTATAATATTTTTTGCTGCTGTATACTTTTATTACTCTTTACAGTTTACACAATGACACCACTTGCTGCTTTCTTGATGCCACTCTTAACATGTATGTACCAGGGAATCGCACGAAAGTTAGTAAAGTCTGCAGTGCAGGAAGCAGCGAAGAAGAGGGAGATGCGGTATTCAGACCTCAAGAAAGTTGATCGGGGGGTGAGGCGGCACTTCCACGACGATATAACTGTCATTGTGGTATTTTTCGATTCAAACGCCATGACAACTGCTGCCTGGAGCAGACCCTCGGTCTCTCTCCGAGGGGGTGGGTTTCCAATCCATTCAAACACCCTTGCTCCATTCTCGGTTCCTACAGAGCTAAACAACTCCTACTGAAACCACGCGGTATGTGAAGGAGCCAGGCAAGAGGATAAAAAAAAAGTAAAGGAAAACGGAGAAGGAAAAACAGCTGTTGTGATCAGTTGTAGTGTATTTCACCGTTCATGTTCATTTAAAACATTTTTTAGATTCTCAAGTCTCAACCTGGTGACCAGTGCACTGATAGCAAGGTATAAGATTAGATTATTCTTAGCTTTTTTATCCTCTTTTTTTTTTCTCGTCCTTACCCTTTAGATTCACTCATGGGATATCCGATATCAGGTGCTTGTACATTCTTTGGTTCAACTTGTGATAATAGTTCATCGCCCCCCTCTTTTCGCCATACAGCGTTGTTCCGTCATGTTATCTCCAGCAGGTACCTCGTGATATATGCTTAAAGCCTCAGATGTCTCCAATCTCCATGCACCAGGTCATTGTTGCCTTAAGCAAGAGGCAAATGCTTAGCAGATTCACTGTTCCTTCACACCTTCCTGCTTTTTCTTTCTCATGTCGTTCCATGGTCTCCGACTTCAACGGCAAGGCCACACCACTCCATGACCTCGCACGATAGGCCGCTGCATAGCATAGAATGAGGCCTTATTCGGAGGCCTTATTCGGTTGTATGAGGCTTTGTTGGGTTGCACGTGAATTGAGGGGTTAAATCTCTTATGTTCAATTTTGACTAGCAAGAGATTTAATCTCTCTAATTTTCTTCAATCTCCCTCTAACCGAATAAGGTCTGAAGGAACGACGACAGAACATACGAGAACACATTATTCTCCATAGAACATACAAAGATGTAGCCGAAATTTCCTACGAAACTCGAGCGCCGCTATACCTAGAGTATAGTTGACCAGATGGGTCGGACTATATGAGCCGGCACGATGCACGATCATTTTGATACGACATGGGCACGACATGACACAATAGTAATCATGTCAAAGACGGCACGAGGCTTGCCATAGGCCATGCTTGGGCTTGTGGACAAGCCCATCGGCACATCGACACAACTCATTTTTTGTCGGCTCATTTAGACCGATGCTAGCCACAGATGGCCTATCAGACTGAGCAAACACAACCCATTTGTGGCTCGATCTTACTCGTCCAATCTAGCCCATCATATGCGCACATATGACCGACTCAACCGCCGCTTTCAAGCTATTTTCGAGCTATGTTACAAAAAACAGAAAATGAGCAAAATTATTTTCGAGCTCTGTTACAAGGAGGACCGTGGGTCACCCGACATGGTAGCATGTCACAATGGCCCGACACGACACATTTTAAACTAGTCAGGCCATGCTTGGGCTTAGACTTCGGCCCACAGACATGCACGATATAACCCGCCAGTTATCCATGAGTGGCTCGACCCGATTAAATCGGCCCGACCCATAATGAACTTGGGTCGTGCCAGCCCGGCACGACCCATTGACCACGTATAACCTATAGCGTGAGATCTTGTCCTTGCCGTTCACAGGGCAGGTCAAGATACATATTGCTAAGTAGACTTGCATGATGAACCATGCATGGCCTTTTCATGTGATCAAGCGCTTCATACCAAAATTTATTTATGACCTTTTTTGACAGAGCAATGAGGGAACGAAGATCCCCACCTTAATAGATGGTTTGCTAGCTACATGAACAAGTCACATTATATCTCCCACTTTGCTCTGCATTTGTTGCTTCTTTTAAGTACCATGATGTTAGATCTTGTCCTTGCCCGGTCACAGGGCATGAAGAGCTTGAAAATTTTGAAACAAACCAAGTTTGAATTTTCATATCATCTCCACAAGACCACCACTCCACCAGTACTAAATAGGGTTTTCAAAAATAAATCGAGTGAGGATTGGATGGTAGTTAGAAACAAAGTTAGGTTGGTAGACTGTTTTTGCCAAAAGGAGGGGATAGATTTTGATGAAAACCTTTGCTCCTACATTCCATTTAGAAGCCATTAGAATCCTTTTAATTTTTTATGCTTCAAAGGGTTTTATTTTTTCAAATGAATGTTAAAAGTGCTTTTTAGAAGAAGAGGTTTATGTTAGATAACCCCTAGTTTCGATAATCTCAAGTCCCAAGAGTGGTATGAGCATTTGAAAACCTTTTTTACTGGCTAAGGGTTTTAAAATGGGATCGATTGATAAAACTCTTTTTTTCTCAAGGAAGCAATGATACTTTGTTGGTTCAAACTTACGTGGATGATATCATCTTTGCTAGCTCTTCTCATACTCTTATTTGTAAGATTTTAGATACTATGACTAGGAAGTTTGAGATGAGCATGATGAGAGAGCTCAACTCCTTTCTTTGGATGTAAATCAAATAGACTCAAGATGAGATATTTGTGCACCAAGACAAGTACACTAATAATGTCCTGAAGAAGTTTGACATGTGTGATACCAAGTCTCTTTTGATGTCCATGCCCACCACAACAGTGTTGGATGCGATGAGGATGGTGAGCCGGTGAGTACATGAGCATGATACCAAGCTCTTTTTGTTTGGATCGCAAGTTAACTTGTAGGACTTACCATTTTTGGGCATTTATTGGTTTCTTGGTCTTTTGGCAAGCAGTCTTGCGTAACTCAATCCATCATATAGGTTGAGTATGTCGTTGTTGCTAGGTGTTGCTCACAGTTATTTTGGATGATGGCCACTTTGAGAGACTTCGACTTAGAATTTTAGTGTGTGCCTTTGCTTTGTGAAAACACCAGTGCCATTAGGGTTATAGAAGATCTAGTGCTACATTTCGAGACCAAACACATAGATGTCCCATTTTATTTTCTGAGAGATCATTATAAGAAAGGAGAAATATACTTATGCCATGTTGACACCCATAGACAACTTGCTGATATGCTCACCAAACCCCTTGATAAAGCCACTCTTGCTCATTTGTGAGAGAATCTAGGTGTATGTTTTATGTTTTAGAGGAAGGAAGTATTTTGTTTTGTATCATACTATTTTTATTTTTGTAGTTCAGCTCTTGTTTTGGCTTTTGCACCATATCTGCATCGCATCACATCATACATCATAGAGCATGTTGAGCTTCATGTGTATATCTGTTAGAATGTGATTATGCTATTTGTAGTATGTTTCATGTATACGTGATGATGTTATGGCAAGATTAGACTTTTTTGCTCATATTGATACAACTTTATTGAGCTAAGCTTGTTTTAAAAATATGAACATGATTAATATTTTCATGATAAAAAAATGTCCATAGTTGAGATTGACAACTAGCATGTGTAGGATGTATTGAAATCCTTTTGCTATCACCAATATGTTAGGTTGCTAGTCTCATACCTTGAGTCATTTACTGTCTAGGTCATGTTCATAATGCCCTAAAAACTAGTTCAAGATAAGTGAAAAATAAAAAGATCGAGATAAGTTTGCATTTGTCACCACTTCATTGTATCCAGACTGCTTCTCTTTACACTTAGAAGAACTTGAACCGTGCAGTGGATAATCGAAACCGGTGTTTTCAACTTCTGATTTGCATTATGCATAGGTTGCACCTAGTTGAAAAGTAAGACTTAATAATGCTTACAACCTCTCTGACTCCCATGCTTTGAATAAAACTTGTGTCACATTACAAACTAAGATAAATTGATCTATTACAAGTTTCGTTATGTCTTTGGCAAAATGACTGACTATTGTGTGGGACTGTGGGCTAGGTCCCCTTATATACTGTCGGAGAGGAAATCTCTGGCCGGGTGGCAGAATGCACCCGCCCTAAATCCTTAGATGAGGAGGGGCTTAAGCGTTTTGCCTGTCTACTAAGCGATGAACGAACACAAGAAGACACAAGAATTTAGAGTGGTTCGGGCCGCCGGAGCGTAATACCCTACTCCACTGTGTGATGTATTGAGCTTGAGAGCTTGTATGAACTTGTGAGCCTGAGCTAGGTCTAAGTGTGTTTGAGTGTAAGTTAGCTTCCGTCGCCTTGTGTTGTAACGTTGCATGCCTCCCCTTTTATAGCTGAAAGGGAGGCACGTACAAGGGTGCTGAGCCCCGACATGCGGGCCCAGGGACATATCGGATGTAATACTTGGAGCAACTAATGTTCGTTGCTGGGGCAATCTCCTTGCGCCATGATATCCGCGATCTGCGTAGCATTGACATGCAGGGAAAGCCTCCCTGACAACGTACAAGTGATGATGGCCACAGTGCACCTCACAGCACGGGCGTACTGTTTGGCGATGGACTGGACAGGCATGCCGCCTGCAGGATGGCCTGGACGCGGAGTGGACAGGGCACATTAAATGCTGAGGCGTCACATCGCTTACCAGTGGAATAGACAGGCGGCGTGCTTTATCCGCAATAAATGCAGCGCCGCGCGGCCCAGAGGCCTTACGTCAGGCTCCGCCCGCTGGCTTACGTCATGGGCAGTAGGCCACGTGGCAGCATCGGGTCTCCGCCTGAGCGGGGAGCATAAGTGTACATGGTATGGTCTGGACACGTGTCGACTTCGGACCCCCGTCTGGCCTTGATTAAGGCCTGGGTATTCTTTGTCCTTGAATCCCGGGACCCTACTGAGGGTGGCCCGGACCCTACACAGAGAGGTCCAGGACCCATCTCGGCGGTCCGGTCCGTACCCGCGGAGGTCCCAGACCCTGCCTGGAGGTCCGGTCCGGATATGCTGGGGTCTAGCACTTTCCCATGGGGGGTCCAGACCCATCTTTGATACCTTGGAGGATATTGTCTTCCCTGGCCACGTGGCGGCCCTAGAACCGCCCACATGGAGGGGTCATGTGTTGTTCGTCACGCGACTAAGGATAGCCGCATGGACACCACACCTTCATACTGTAGTAACGGGTACCCATTTCCAGGGTACCGATAGTGGCCCCCGGGCCCGCTTCAGGGGAGGATACGAGCCTGCAGGTGGGGCCAAAGCTGGATTTGTCAATTGGTGCGCTGCTTTTGTGCGCTTGCTGGTGAAATTACTGCCAGCCCACCTTCGAACACGTCAACTGCCACGCCTGTCTCCGCGGCTTACTGACCCGTGACCTCCGCACTTAATGGCTTTGCTGAGCCATGCGCGGGGTGCCTCGATACCGCTGCATTGGTTTTGAAAATTCACCTTCTCTGTCCTCTGCGGCGGCCCCGAGGAGGCACGGTACTGGCGCGAGCGGCAGTTCGACTTTTCTGCACCCATGAACTGGCGCCCATGGAGGATGACTCGTGGGTCCGGGCCCCCGTGTCAGAGATTGGGTTGTTGGTTTCGACGGAGGCGAAGAGGCGCACTGCTGCAGACGGTGGCGTGCTCCTCACGCGGCGGTTCGCCTTCTCCGCATACGGAGGCCGACGCCCGAAGAGTATGACTCGTGGGCCTGGGTTCCCGTATCAGAGATTGGTCCGCTGCCTTCAACGGAGGTGAAGAGGCGTGTTACCACGGGTCGGTAGCATGTACCTTGCGCGGCGGTTTGCCTTCTTTGCACCCAGGAACCGGCACGCCAGGTGCATGACAGGTGGGCCTGGGCCCCCATGTCAGAGGCTAGGTTGTTGTCTTCGGCGGAGATGAAGAGGCGCATTACCACGGGCAGCGGTTCGCCCCTTGCGTGGCGGTTCGCCTCCCTCACACCCGGAGACCAACACACCAGCTGTATGACTTGTGGGACCGGGCCCCCGTGTCATAGGTTGGGCACTCTGGTGTGCATCAGGGGAGACTTCCCGTGGCGTTTCGGGGCGCGAGCGGGGGAGTCTGCCTTTAAAAAGGGGTTCATCCCTCGAGTAGCAGCCATGCCTTGCTTCTCTCCCACTCACTGTGCCCTTTCGCCTCCGAGCTCTCTGCTTTGCGTCGCCGTAGTTTGCCATGGCCTTGTAAGTTCATCCTGAGCGTGCCCAGACTGAGTGGGTGCTCGACATGGTGTCTCGCCTGCTTGGATGGGATGCGCCGGCGTTCGACGGAAGGATTTGCGCCGGCGCTATCCTCCCCGGCGGACTTGCCGCCATAGAGTTTGTGCTCTTTGTCTTCAACCTCCCCAGCGGGTTGGTGCTGCCGATCTTGCCTTTCTTCTGCTGGAGGTGCACGACCTCGTGGGGGTGGCGCTCTTCCACCGGTGCTTAGATTCAAGGATGTTCATCAGCCTTGCGGTGGTGGAGAGCGAGCTGGGCTGCGGCTCCGTCTTCCACATGAGCTGGTGACCCGCCTCTTCCTCCAGCATTCGGAGGAAAGGATGATCACCAGCCTTGTGAAGGTTGGAGGCGAACTTCGGCTACACGGCACCGGCCAGGCCGCAAGCGCCGTCTGCCACCGTGCTTCTAGCTCCTTGGCTTGGATGGTCTTGTCGTCACCCCCGTAGGAGGACGGGGGCGAGGGCCTCCTCGCCATGGCGCACACGCTGAGGTGGTCGCCACCGCTGGCAATCCGCTGGTGTAGAGGTGGTCGCCGCCGCTGGTGCAGAGGTGGTCGCCGCCTCTGGCAAGCCGCTCGAAGCTAGCTTCCAACGCGACCCTGCTAGCGCAGAGTAGTCCATACATGTAGAGTAGAGATGGAGCTAGGACTCCGCTTGAAGGCGGATGTAATAACTTTTGCTTTTTGTAAGGTACTTTTGAGTACTATTTATCAAGCAATATTAGCACTTATCTGTATACCACTTGTCCCTGTTGTGTGTGGTGTTACCGACTCTTCCCTGGTACCTATGTGGCCCCCCTGGGATGCAGGCTCGTCGTGACGAGGTTGGATACCAGCCTACCTAAGAAAGAGTTGGCAACATCCCCTAGGAGGTAGCCTCGACTAGGACATGGACCTGTACACAGCTTCGACTAGGGAGCGTTAGTAGCACACCCATAGGACCCATCGTCTGACATTAGCCATCCTTTGATACATGCTCGGGACCTGCAGGGTCTAGCCTGGGAAGCCAAGTTGTGTGTCCGGACCCCCTGGACCGCGGTTCTAAATACTAGGACACCCGTCGCAAAGTGGTGGAACGTGCAGGCTGACGGTACGGGACCAGGCTAAGCGGCTACACGGCTCCGGACCACCCTAGGAGACAAGTGTCCATTCTCTAGATCCGGACCCCAGGTTGTCAGGCCCACAGGATTATAGCTCCAAATACTAGGGTACCCGTCACAGAGTGGTGGAGTGTGCAGGCTTTTGGGTATGGAACCAGACTAAGCGGCCACAAAGCTCCGGACCACCCCATGGAACGGGCTCCCGTTCTTTAGAACCGCCCCCAGGCTGTCGGGCCCTCCTGCTTTCGCAGAGAGGTCCTAAAATGCAAGCTTGGCTATTCAATTCGGATGTCATCATACCAGGACAGATGGGAACTGTACGGGTGGGTTAGATAAAAATAATATCCAGGAACTGCAGGATAAAACCATGGAGGCAGGAGGATAAGACTGTCATAGGAGCGCATCTGAGGGGGTAAATCTTCTCTTTATAACTAGGGTTGAAAACAGACGGAAAAAATACCGTTCCGACCCATACCGTTTTCTACATTTGACCCGACCGTTTCCATATTTACAGAAAAATATGGAAATGAGACGTAAACGGGAGATGACTTATTCCGTCCGTTTTTGCGGGATCCCGTTTTTTCCGGATTGAACCCGTATTTATTCCGTATTTGACAAATATGGGACGAGCCTAATATGCATTAGTATATAAACTAAATCCTCGTGTATTTAGGTGACAAATTATAGCACAATTAGCCATTGTAACCACCGGCTCTTTTCAAATGACAAGTGATCTAAAGTCTTAAACAACATCAGATGTAGCTAAATGTACACATTTAGCAACCAAACAACAATAGAATGTTGCCTCTCTATATCTATTTGTTTTATGTTATTGTTCTGCCAATCAATCACTAGTCAAACATCAATAACATTTCTATTTGTATTAAATTATGAGTTTCCGTTATTATTTCCGTTTCTGTTCGTTTTCGCAATTCCGCTTATCTCGCTCCCGTTTCCGTTCCCGACTATTCCGGACCCGATCCCGTTTCCGATGATAAAATGCGGATATGGAAACGGGAGAGGGGTTTTTTTCCGTCCGTTTCCGTCCGTTTTCATCCCTATTTATAACTCGACATGCATGGGTATAGGCCAACAGGCCGGGCTTATGAGGGCGGACCTCACCGGGCTGGCGTACACGTATGCGCAACCTAGTTACAAAAGGGAGAAAAACTAAACCCCACAGACTTACTCCTATGGATAGAACTTACAGAGATGCTCCAGGGGTTAGGAAGAGGTGCTCCAGCTGTATCAACGTGGTTACCCCCGGGTCGGCACATTTCCGTCACCTTGAAGGGTTCCTCCCAGGTGGGGGAGCGTTTATGGAACCCTCCCCTGTTCAGTACTCGCCGTAGGGCTAGGTCCTGACCCAGGGTTCCCATCTGCGTTTGCTGATAGAGTCCACGTCCTCATGCTGTAGCCGTTTTTGCATGGACCCATCAGAATACTGGACCCGTGGTGAGTCCAGAAGGGTTTCCGGGGGAAGACAGGCTTCGGCCCCGTAGACCGGGGAGTACGGGGTCCCCCTGGTGGCCCGTCTAGCTGTCACCACCGGATTAGGAGTCTCCGGTGATGACATCCTTCAGGACCCCCTCGGGTGACTGATACCCGAGGTCCCATTCAGCCGCGGCCACCTTGCCGTCGTCGACCCTTTCCTTGCCAGGTCGGCGACGAGGTGGGGAGCCGTCCTTGGAAGACTGCTCGCGCCGCTTGCTGACACGTTTTGCGAGGTCGATGATCTCGCAACACTCCGCGGCGTTGTGGCGACTGTTGGGGTGCATAGGGCATGAGCCGCTGTTACCCCTCTACGGTCGTGGGCGCTTGTTGTGGTCGCCCTAGCCCCCAGTCGCAGCTGCGACGACTAGAGCGGTGGACTGCGGCTTCTCGTGGCCGCGGCCCTTCTTTTTCTTTTTACCGTCCCGGGGGACGACACCCGAGCCACGCATCTGGGCAGCCCTGGTTTGTGGGGCCGAGTGCCATGCCCGGCCCTCGGCGGCTCTGGCGCACTTGTCGGCCAGAGCGAAGAGTGTGGAGACAGTATCCACGTCATGCGTGGCCAACTTCTCCAACATTTTTTTCATCACGTACTCCCTGATGGAAGGCCGTGATGATGGAAGCATCGGAAATGCGAGGTATAGTACCTCACACCTTGGTGAAGCGGGAGATAAACGTCCAGAGAGTCTCCCCGAGTTCCTGCCTCACTGCGTGGAGGTGGGCCTCCACGCCCTGCTGTTGGTAAGCGCTGACGAAGTTCGCTGTGAACCGCGCGCAGAGCTCTTCCCAGGAATAGATTGATCCTGGGGCAAGATTCATGAGCCAAGTCCGGGCAGGCCCAGACAAGGTGACATGAAAATATGTTGCCATCACAGCGGTGTTTCCACCTGCTGCTGTGATAGCAGTGACGTACACCTGCAGAAATTCCGACGGATTTGACGTTCCGTCGTACTTTTCCGGCAGGTGCGGCCGGAACTTGGATGGCCAGGACGCCGCGTGGAGGTGATCCGCGAGAGCGGCGCAGCCCACGCCGGCCAAGGGGACACCCGCCTAGAACCGGGCGCCCCCTGGGGTTTGCGGTGCTACCGCAGCAAAGTCTTGATCGAGGTTGAGACCCTCGATGTTTTGCGGGCGCTCACGCGCCCTCTCCAGAGAGTCTCGAGCGTCATCACGACCCTCGAAGTTTTGTTGGCGCTCCTGCGCCCTCTCCAGACAGACCCGAGCATCCTCCCCCGCACGCCTGTGGTTGAGCTCTGCCCAGAGGTCGTTGGTCTGCGCTCCCCTTACTGAGGGTGAGCGTACAGACGTCGATGCCTCATGTTGGCGCCGGGATGACCGTGGCCTCGATCTGGTCGAGCCAGAGTGCGCCATGCCGAGCATTCGGTCAACGTCGTCCCGCCACTGCTTCATGGCCCCCGATGAGGCCGTGGAGCTTGGAGGGTGACGCAGCAACTCCCTGGCTGCAGACAATGCTCCCGGAGCCGCCCTCGATGGAGTCCGGGATGTCTGCGCAGTTGTATGCTGCTGCGCAGCGTGCACAACAGCAGTGCCCGACACTAGGCGGTTGGGATCCTGCGGTGTGGAGGAAGCAGCTTCCTCCTCCACCAGGAGATCCACCGAAGTCTCGGCACGGTGCTCAACGATTTGCACCATCATGCTGAGCAAGAAAACAAGCAAAAACCTAAAGCCTAGCCCCCTACCTGGCGCGCCAAATGTCGGAGAGGAAATCTCCGGCCGGGTGGCGGAATGCACCCGCCCTAAATCCTTAGATGAGGAGGGGCTTAAGCATTTTGCCTGTCTACTAAGCGATGAACGAACAAAAGAACACACAAGAGTTTAGAGTGGTTCGGGCCACCGGAGCGTAATACCCTACTCCACTGTGTGATGTATTGAGCTTGAGAGCTTGTATGAACTTGTGAGCCTGAGCTAGGTCTAAGTGTGCTTGAGTGTAAGTTAGCTTCCGTCGGCTTGTGTTGTAACGTTGCGTGCCTCCCCTTTTATAGGTGAAAGGGGGGCACGTACAAGGGTGCTAAGCCCCGACATGCGGGCCCAGGGACATATCGGATGCAATACTTGGAGCAACTAATGTTCGTTGCTGGGGCAATCTCCTTGTGCCCTGATATCCGCGATCTGCGTAGTATTGACGTGCAGGGGAAGCCTCCCTGACAACGTACAAGTGATGATGGTCACAGTGCACCTCGCAGCACGGGCGTACTGTTTGGCGATGGACTGGACAGGCACATCGCCTGCAGGATGGCCTGGACGCCGCCTGTTAGCGGAGATGACAGGGCACATTAAATGCTGAGGCGGCACATCGCCTGCCAGTGGAATAGACAGGTGGCACGCTTTATCCGCAATAAATGCAGCGCCGCACGGCCAGAGGCCTTATGTTAGGCTCCGCCCGCTGGCTTACGTCATGAGCAGTAGGCCACGTGGCAGCATCGGGTCTCCGCCTGAGCGGGGAGCATAAGTGTACATGGTATGGTCCGGACACGTGTTGGCTTCGGACCCCCGCCTGGCCTTGATTAAGGCCTAGGTATTCTTTGTCCCAGAATCCCGGGACCCTGCTGAGGGTGGCCCGGACCCTACACAGAGAGGTCCAGGACCCGTCCCGAGGGTCCGGTCCGTACCCGCGGAGGTCCCGAACCCTGCCCGGAGGTCCGGTGCGGATATGCTGGGGTCTGGCACTTTCCCATGGGGGTCCGGACCCACCGTTGATACCTTGGAGGATATTGTCTTCCCTGGCCATGTGGCGGCCCTGGAACCGCCCACGTGGAGGGGTCATGTGTTGTTCGTCACGCGACTAAGGATAGCCGCATGGACACCGCACCTTCATACTATAGTAACGGGTACCCCATTTCCAGGGTACCGACATATACCTTTACACTACAGGAAACGCCTAAATTTTCGTGGGTCAAAAACCCACGAAAATAAGCGTAAACCGACAAAAATAGGCTATTTTCGTCGGCATACCGACGAAAATAGCCACCGAAAATATGTTCGACGAAAATAGGCAACTATTTCTGTCGGTACCGACGAAAACGACCTATTTTCGTCGGCTTCCCCAAGGCCAACGAAAATAGGCTGGGTATTTTCGTCGGCCCCGGTGGTCCACGAAAATAGCTGGCGCCTGCATGTATTTTCGTCGACCTCCGAACAGGCCGACGAAAATGCATGATACCCCCCCCCCCCCAAAAACAGATTTTTCTGCACCTTTTAATTCACAACAAAATAAACATATACACAATCACATATACAGATTCACAAGCAATTACATAATTGTTTCAAACATATTCCATACATAGTCCATATGTAGTCCATACATAGTTTCAATAGCATAATCACATCCATAATAAAGTCTATACATATCCATACATAGTCCATAAACAAAGTCACTACTCACTCCTGTGGGCTGTGGGAGTTTTGGCCACTCCCTCCTCCGCCACCAGGAAGGTGGCCACTCCCTCCAGAACCATAGATGAGGAAGTCTTGGACATTGGTAGCACCCTCCGATCCCTGAGCATGTGACACTGAACCATGCAATTCATCAATCATTCAAATAAGGCTGTGTTTTGCTATCCCTATACCTATACATCGCTATGTTTGTTCACTATTTGCATAAAACTAAACATGGAACGTCACCTGTGATACATGGTGATGAGGAGGATGTGCATGCATCCATGGGTACTATTGTGCTGGCCACCCCTAAGGTGGTGGCACCCACCCCGTCGGTGGCGGTGCCATCCACGCTTGAAATGGCTGAGAGCCCGCCGGTGGCTAGGCGACCGGTGGCACCCATCCCGGGACTGGCTGCGATCCTTGGGGTGGTGGAGCCGTCCAAGTGCCTAGAGGTGCCTGTGTCCACCCAACACCGGTCCACAGTGGCTGCGACGCTGGAGCTTGTCCTGGCCACTGTCCCCATCCTTGTGCCTGCGAGCCATTTTTGATAATAAAAAAAGAGTTGCTATGGAATTGAAGTGTTCAAATAGTGTTACCTGGGGAGGGCGAAAAGCGGGCAAGTTCATATCAGGGCCGAGTCGAGTAGTCATTTCCTGCAAATGGATGAAACGTTAGAATCGCAACATTATACTTTGAATTCAATGACACGTGATGAGATAGACGAATTACCTGAAAATAAGAAGCCATATACTGCGTCAGCTGTCCAACCTGCTCCTGCGCTGCTCGAGCCTGCTCCTGTGCTGCTCGAGCCTGCTCCTGTGCTGCCCGAGTCTCCTCCTCCAGCTGAGCCTCTCGAGCAGACTTGGAGGAGCGAGAACTCCCTGCCGAAGACGATGTCTTCCCTTGACTTATTGTCATGTTATACTCCACAATGCCGGTGCCAAAGGCAAACCTGCATGATACACATAGTTGAGCCATTAAGTGGACACATTCTTATTAATGAAATTGTCGAATCAAACACAAACACCTCACCTGCCATGCTTTCTACCCCCACCACTGTGGTACAACGCCGAGGCATCTAAGTCTGAATGCATCCAGTCGAAGTCAGGCCCATGGCGTTGAGTCATTTCCTCCCCATATGCATTCTGCAAAGAAAGTTAAAGTTGGAGTTAGACACAAAACATGCAATTTAATTCGTAAATACAAACTTGTTTACCATTTTCTCCCTTGTAGCCTCGCTGCATAGCACATCAGGGTTCGCCGGATCAGGGCCACGATGACCACGGACGTAAACCTCCATAAAACTTGGAGCAACTCCACTTTTAGCTTCCTGCATGAAAAAGAAGAGTTAAACCATAGAATTTTCATAGATGTAACATACGAGTTTGATTTATATACTTACCATGTGGCCTGCGGTACCAAGGTGTCCATCGGCGCCGTACCTGTGCCCCGGTCCTTCAGTGCCACGGTTGGCACGATGCTTCTGGGACTCTGCAATCCACTCAGGCGACGCCCATCTCTTAGCCAACCACCTCCAGGCTTCCATGTCCTTCGCAAGCCAATCCACAACGCTCTCCAGGTACTGCTCCTCTGTGAGGTAGATCTCATTGGCCCCTCATGATTTGCTCATGTTCTGCCCCTTTATCTTCTTGTAGTAGTAGTTGACGGCCGCGATGCGAGCATTGTACATGACATCCTTGATGACCTTATCAGCGCACTTCCAAAAGTGCCTCTTCACACGTGCCCACTGAGCCTGATCCTCCTCGATCTCATTCGGCAATTGGAACCTCTCCTACATATCAACGGAGATGTTAAGCTAAAGTAAGATTATGAGAAGCAATAATTCAGTGAATTGCTTATATACGAAAGTAAACTCACCCAGAACTCGTCCCACACAGCCACCTGACAAGTCCTTCGTCTTTGTTCCGAACTTCCCCCTCCGCTACTGCTTTCCCCTGGCTCCCCTGGCTGGACATAGTCCTTTAGACCCCAGTCGGCCCACTGCATAGCCGTGAACCTCTCGCCATTGAGCTCCACCATGCCAGGGTAGTAGAAGCGACAGAGGCTACCCAACACCACGTTCACCTTGGGACGTCTGCCTGTACCGTCCCAAGTCAAGTCTTCCCATGACCTACAAACATTAATAACACAAGCAAACCAGTGCAATCACGTTCACATTAAAAAATTAACACAACAGAAATAAGCCCCACCATTCTCCATGCGGCCGGATGAGCCTCCTCTCGGCAGATCTTGGACCAAGCGCATTACTCTTCTTATACCTAAGTATATACAAGTAAATTCAATATGATGAAATGATTAAAGACTAATATGCATAACTAAGTTGAATCAACATTAATTAATAATACCTGAAGGACATAGAACCATCCGACGCGTCGCCCGCGTCGCCTGCCCCCATAGGGTCAACCTCGTCCTCATCCTGTACATGAGCCTCCTGCTCACCCTCCTCACCCTGCACATGAGCATCCTCCGCAGGAGCCTCCTGCTCACCCTCCCCCCTGCACTTCGTCTAGACAGTCGAGAAGCTGCTGCTGCCTCTATCGGCTCTGTGAGGTGCCCTGAAAAAGCCCACTGCCCGAGCTGTCCTCGCTGGCCGCGCTGCCCCCACTCCTCGATCTCCTATGCTTGAACATGTTCAACTGTAGATAAATATGAAAATTAATGTCAAACCACAGTATATGAAACAAATAATATGAAAGTTAATAATGTGAAAATTGCAATACATAGCTTAATTGATTAACTAAAAGAAACATACTAATCAAAAGTCATCCGCATCCGATGATGCTTCTTTGGCTCGTTATTTATTCATACGCTCTTGATTTCGTTGGATCTTTACTGATCTTCTAACGACGACAGGTCGTTTGCGCTTTGAGCTAGGTTCTTCAATTAAGTCGCTTGAATTGCTACAGAGATTTTCAAGGCCTTCTCCATTGGTCACATGGAATCGGTGAGCTATGTCTTGATTCGACGCCGCTTCTGGTTGAAAACAGCATCATCGTTGTTCCTGCTCGTACTCACGTAGTCAGCACTCTCTAGAGCGACGACTTGTGGGTTGACTTTGATTGCAACCCACCAAGCCCTAAGGCTTGGGTGAGGATATGGAAGGTAGTACACCTGTTTTGCCTGATTTGCAAGATCACCTCGACATTCCATACTTGTCGACACGAGTCCCACTATGAGCATCAAACTAGTCGCACTCGAAAAACACGACTTTAAGTTCCTTGGGGCCATCGAAAATCAACTCTACAATGTTTTGAAGAACACCGTAATAGTCCACTACTTTGTCATCGTCAACATATGAACTTGCCTACACACCACTATTGGTGGTGGCTGCCAATGGTCGACTCTTCTCCAATTTCGCAGTTCGGAAGCGATATCCATTTACATCATAGCGAGTATAGTTCCTGACGAACATAGAGGTATGTGCCATTTGCTGCAAGTCCGGGTGCACAGAGTTTTTGGAAACCTATACAAGGAATTAGTATATATATGCATTATATCTTCCAAGTCCAAAATTCAAAGATTAAGTATGGACAATGAGAGAACGACAATTACTAACATAATTATGAAACCACTGCACGAAGTTTGGGCCACCTTTCAACCCATCACGTCGAAGATTTTCTAATTGGATGGCCGTAGGTTTACTAGTAGATTTCCAACATTCTTCATCAAACATGCTGGACATATTAGAAACATGGAGATTACACACTATAGAAATTATGAGATGAGAAAATGGACGTAACTATGAGGAAAACTTACTCGAACGCCTCATGTGTGCTGTCAATATTGCTATACATATATAGCATTAGCGTGTTCAAATCTGATGCTTCAATGTGACGTACACTCCCTTTTCCAACTGCTTTACTCGGATTCGCAAAAAATTGAAGGGTGCTTTAGGGTGATTCATTTTCGACATGAAGTCGCACTGAAGGCGCAAACACATTGTTGGCTCGAGCGAAATACCTGGTTGAGAATTGAGATATCTCCTTAAGGGCAAAAGCCTCCACAATACACCCTTCGACTCTAGCCTTGTTGCGAACAGATGCCCTGAGCTTTTTCAACGCCCTTTCTATAGGATACATCCACCTGAATTGCACTGGTCAGCCTACCAAAGCTTCCCAAGCCAAATGCACAATTAGATGTTGCATCACATTGAAGAATCCTGGCGAGAAAACCTTTTCAAATTTACAAATAAGAATTGGAATTTCTTTCTCAAATTTCTGCATCAACCTCTTCGATACCGTCTTTGCACATACTTCCCTATAGAAGTAACTCAGCTCTGCAAATATGCTCCAAAGCTCATCCTTAAAATAGCCTCGAAACATCACGGGCATCAACCTCTCCATAATAATATGGTAGTCATGGCTTTTCAAACAGATCAATTTACCAGTCTTCAGATTGACTGCCCGTTTCAGATTTGCCACATATCGATCTGGAAATTTCAGATTCTTCAACCACTTAAATATTTCTTTCCTTTCATCTGGCTTGAGGCAGTAATCAGCTCGCGGCCTACTCTCATGCCCTTTATCGCTTACTTTCAACTCGAGCATAGGCCTCTTACAAATTTCAGCCATGTCTTTTCTTGCCTTCATATTATCTTTCGTTTTATCAGTCACATCGAAACATGTGCTTATGATGCTTTCAGCAACGTTACGCTCTTGGTGCATCAAGTCTATGTTGTGCGGCATGATCAAGGCTTTTGCATACGGAAGCTCCCATATTGATGAAATATGGGTCCAGTTGTGGTCCTCCCCGTAGCCTTGGAACCTATCATTTTCTCCTTGCTTCAGACAAGCATGCCATGCCATTATCTGTGGTGCAGTTTGCCTCTTTGGTGGCCCATTTCTGATTTTGGCTCCACTTCTGAATGCAGTAAGCGAACTCCTGAAATCATGCTTGAATGGAGTCCAACGTCGATGAGCATCAAAGAATGACACTTTCCCACCATGCTTCAATCTGAATGCATCCGTATCATTCATACATATGGGACAGCACAATCGACCATGAACACACCATTCAGACCAATCTCCATACGCCAGCAGATCATGCACTGACCACAAATAAGCAGCGCGCATGGTAAACTCCTTTTCAGTATGGCTGTCATAAGCCTTCACACCTCTCCACAATTGTTTCAGCTCTTCAATTAAAGGGCGAACAAACATATTCAGCTTTGGCCCTAGATGCTCGGGGCCTGGGATGACTAGTGCAAGGAACATGAACTCTTCTTTATTGACCAACTCAGGAGGAAGATTATATGGCACAATGAAGACATGCCAACACGAGTAAGGGCTTGCACTGCTATTGAAAGGTGTGAATCCGTCCGTCGATAGACCAAGCCGTACACTCCTAGGGTCGTTTGCAAATTCGGGATCAAACTCGTCAAATGCCTTCCACCATCACCGTCCGACAGATGGACCATTATGTCTGGATCTGTGACGAGACGTACACCATTCTTTGGCCACATCATATGCAGAGCTATTTCCTTGTTGAGGAACAACCTTGAAAGCCGAGGAATGATGGGCAACTGACGAAGTTGCTTAGCTGCGACCTTCATAACTACCAATTCACCCTCATCATTTGTCACCTCGACATATCTAGAAGCTTCGCAATGCTTACAACGGTCCAGCTTGTCATCCTCCTCAAAGAATAGCATGCAACTGTTGGGACACACGTCGATCTTCTCATATGTCATCCCAAGACCAGCCAACATCTTCTTTGCGAAGTACATATTCTTTGGCAACTTATGATTCTCCGGGAGAACCTCGCCCATCAGTTGGACGATGTCGTTGTAAGCATTGTTTGAAATGTTGTGCTTCGACTTTATCGCCATTAGTCTTGTGAGAGTCCCAAGAACTGACACCTGAGTGTGCTCGTGCAGTCTCTCTTCTCCCGCGGCGAGTAGCCGGAAGAATTCTTGAGCATCGCGTGGAAGCTGCCCCGGCTCCTCAGCATTCATTTCAACCTCCCTACCAAGATCATGCAACATGTTGTCCATCCTATCATGATCGTCATCAAGTTCCACCTTCGCGTCAACGTGTCTAATAGACTCTCCATGCCAGTACCATACAAGGTAGTTCGGCATAAACCCACTTTTGCAAAGGTGTTTCTCCATTTCTTCCTTCTTCTGAGGCCACTTGTTCTCGCAGCGATTGCAAGGACACTTCACTAGACGACCAGTTGCATCTTTGAAAGCGTGCTCAAGAAAAGCCTTTGTTACAACCATCCATTCATTCGAATGTGCCCCATCCTTTTTCCACCCGTCATACATCACCCTCCGATCACCGTCCATTTCAAAGGCTAATTAAACAAAAGACAAATAACATTCACATTAAGTGTACTGAGAGCACCTAGAGGGGCGTGAATAGGTGATCCTGTAAAAACTAAAACTTAATTCCACAAAACTTGATTAGGAGTTAGCACAATAAAGCCAAGTGGCTAGAGAGGAGTTCTTGCAAGACACGATAACCACAAGAAGATCAACACAGATAGGCACAGTGGTTTATCCCATGGTTCAGCCAAGTCCAACACTTGCCTACTCCACGTTGTGGCGTCCCAATGGACGAGGGTTGCAATCAACCCCTCTCAAGCGGTCCAAAGACCCACTTGAATACCACAGTGTTTTGCTTTGTTTACTATATCCCGCTTGCGAGGAATCTCCACAACTTGGAGCCTCTCGCCCTTACAATTTGATGTTCACAAAGAAGCACGGAAGTAAGGCTGGGATGAGCAACACACACAAGACACAAAATCAGAGCACAACACGCACACAAGTCACAACTCGAGCTCACAACACAACCCAAAGAGTTCTCTACTCAAATGGAGCTCTAGTTGCTATCACAAATAATCGAATGCGCGGAATTTGGAGTCTTGGTGCTTAGGAATGCTTAGAGAATGCTTGGGGCTCTCCTCCATGCGCCTAGGGGTCCCTTTTATAGCCCCAAGGCAGCTAGGAGCCGTTTAGAGCATTCCATGAAGGCAATTGTTGCCTTCTGTCGCCTGGCGCACCGGACAGTCCGGTGCGAATTTCTTTCCTTCTTTGGCGAAGCCGACCGTTGGAGATTCAGAGCCGTTGGCGCACCGGACACTGTCCGGTGCACACCGGACAGTCCGGTGCCCCCTTCTGATCGTTGGCTCTGCCACGCGTCGCGCGCGGATTACGTGGCCGACCGTTGGCCCGGCTGACTGTTGGCTCACCGGACAGTCCGGTGCACCACCGGATAGTCCGGTGATTTATAGCCGTACGCCGCCGACGAAACCCGAGAGCAGCCAGTTCGCCAGAGCCAGCCTGGCGCACCAGACACTGTCCGATGCACCACCAGACACTGTTCGGTGCACCACCGGACAGTCCGGTGCATCCAGACTGCGCAGAGTCTTGGCTGTCCAGCCAAGTCTTTTCCAAATTGGTCTTTTCCTGTTTCTAGCACTTAGACACAATACATTAGTCTCCAAAACAATGTACTAAGTCTTAGAAACATACCTTTACTCTTGATTTGCACTTCTTAAGTCTTTGGCACAAATATTACTCAAAGCATTTGTGTGGAACACTTAATCACCAAAATCTTATAGAAATGTCCCAAGGGTACATTTCCCTTTCAATCTCCCCCTTTTTGGTGATTAATGCCAACACAACAAAAAGCAACTAAAAGAAGTGCAACATCAATTCAAATGAGAACACAAATTTGTTTTGATTCAAATTTGGCATATTTGGATCATCCTTTGCCACCACTTGGTTTTGTTTTTGCAAATCAAACTCAATTTCCTATCTCTAAGTCAAACACACTTGTTGAGACATAAAGATAGTTGTTCAAAGAGAAATTGATCAAAGATTTCAAAAATTCCCCCTATTTCCCATAATCAAATATTCTCCCCACAAGAGATCAACTTTTGACAAAACGAGACATTTAGAATTTTGACAAATCAAAAGTCCTAACTCTACTATTTTCAAAATTCTCAAGTGGTAGCTGATCCATTTGTTGCTTTGGCCCTTAATTTCTCCCCCTTTGGCATCAAGCACCAAACCGGGATCATTTTTGGCCCTTGAACCCCATTGCCTCACCAAAATCTTCAACTAAGAGTAAAAAGGCAATAAGAGCATGGAGATGAACTTGGAGTTAGTTACTATTTCATCAGAGTGCAGTGGAAGTCTTGCATGGTCCAAGTCCACCTTTTCCCTTTCAATCCTCCTTTGAGACTAAATTAAGAAAACTCAAGCACATGATTAGTCTCAAAGGGTCAAGTTGTAGCACATCTCCCCCTAAATATGTGCATCACTTACACATGGATTTTTGAGGTCCGGGGAGTGTTTGTACAACTTGAGCACCATAAAACAACAAAATGCTTAAGGAACATGATCAAGGCATAAAAACACATGTATGCTATAAATCAATCCAAGTTCCGCGAATCTAAGACATTTAGCTCACTACGCAGCCTGCAAAAGGTCGACTCATCTAGAGGCTTGGTAAAGATTACGGCTAGCTGGTTCTCGGTGCTAACATAAAACACTTCGATATCTCCCTTTTGCTGGTGGTCTCTCAAGAAGTGATGCCGGATGTCTATGTGCTTAGTGCGGTTGTGTTCAACAGGATTATCCGCCATGTGGATAGCACTCTCATTATTACATAGGAGTGGGACTTTGCTCAGATTGTAGCCAAAGTCCCTGAGGGTTTGCCTCATCCAAAGTAGTTGCGCGCAACACTGTCCTGCGGCAACATACTCGGCCTCAGCGGTGGATAGGGCAACAGAAGTTTGTTTCTTAGAGCTCCATGACACCAGGGACCTTCCTAAGAATTGGCACGTCCCCGATGTACTTTTCCTATCGACCTTACATCCAGCATAATCGGAGTCTGAATATCCAATCAAGTCAAAGGTAGACCCCTTTAGATACCAGATCCCGAAGCAAGGCGTAGCGACTAAATATCTAAGAATTCGCTTCACGGCCACTAAGTGACACTCTCTTGGATCAGATTGAAATCTAGCACACATGCATACACTAAGCATAATATCCGGTCTACTAGCACAAAAATAAAGTAAAGACCCTATCATAGACCGGTATGCCTTTTGATCAACGGACTTACCTCCTTTGTTGAGGTCGACGTGTCCGTCGGTTCCCATTGGAGTCTTTGCGGGCTTGGCGTCCTTCATCCCAAACCTCTTGAGCAAATCTTGTGCATACTTCGTTTGTGAGATGAAGGTGCCATCCTTGAGTTGCTTCACTTGGAACCCAAGGAAGTAGTTCAACTCGCCCATCATCGACATCTCGAATTTCTGAGTCATTACCCTGCTAAACTCTTCATAAGACTTTTGGTTAGTAGAACCAAATATTATGTCATCGACATAAATTTGGCACACAAAAAGGTCACCATCATAGGTCTTAGTGAATAAAGTTGGATCGACTTTCCCAACCTTGAAAGCATTAGCAATTAAAAAGTCTCTAAGGCATTCATACCATGCTCTTGGGGCTTGCTTAAGTCCATAGAGCGCCTTAGAGAGCTTACACACGTGGTTGGGGTACCGTTCATCCTCGAAGCCAGGGGGTTGCTCCACGTACACCTCCTCCTTGATTGGTCCGTTGAGGAAAGCGCTCTTCACATCCATTTGGAACAACCTGAAAGAATGGTGAGCAGCATAGGCTAATAGTATGTGAATTGACTCTAGCCTAGCCACAGGAGCAAAAGTCTCCTCAAAGTCCAAACCTGCGACTTGGGCATAACCTTTTGCCACAAGTCTAGCTTTGTTCCTTGTCACCACTCCGTGCTCATCTTGTTTGTTGCGGAACACCCACTTGGTTCCCATAATGTTTTGCTTGGGACGAGGCACCAGTGTCCAAACTTCATTTCTCTTGAAGTTGTTGAGCTCTTCCTGCATGGCCAACACCCAGTCCGGATCTAGCAAGGCCTCTTCACCCTGAAAGGCTCAATAGAAGAGACAAAAGAGTAGTGCTCACAAAAATTTACTAATCTAGAACGAGTAGTTACTCCCTTGCTAATATCACCCAAAATTTGGTCGATGGGATGATTCCTTTGAATCGTCGCTCGAACTTGGGTTGGAGGGGCCTGTGGTGCTTCTTCCTCCATAACTTGATCAACTTGTGCTCCCCCTTGATCACATGCCTCTTCTTGATGAACCTGTTCATCGTCTTGAGTTGGGGGATGCACCATTGTTGAGGAAGAAGGTTGATCTTGCTCCTTTTGTTCCTGTGGCCACACATCTCCAATCGCCATGGTGCGTATTGCGGCCGTTAGAACGTCTTCTTCATCTACATCATCAAGATCAACAACTTGCTCTCTTGGAGAGCTATTAGTCTCATCAAATACAACGTCGCTAGAGACTTCAACCAAACCCGATGATTTTTTGAAGACCCTATATGCCTTTGTATTTGAGTCATAACCTAACAAAAATCCTTCTACATCTTTGGGAGCAAACTTAGAATTTCTACCTTTCTTCACTAGAATATAACATTTGCTCCCAAATACACGAAAGTAAGACACATTTGGTTTGTTACCGGTTAGAAGCTCATACAAAGTCTTCTTGAGGAGGCGATGAAGGTACACCCGGTTTATGGCGTGGCAAGCCGTGTTCACGACTTCCGACCAAACCCGCTCGGACGTCTTGAACTCTCCAAGCATCGTCCTTGCCATGTCAATGAGTGTCCTATTCTTCCTCTCTACCACACCATTTTGCTGTGGTGTGTAGGGAGCGGAGAACTCGTGCTTGATTCCTTCCTCCTCAAGGTACTCCTCCACTTGAAGGTTCTTGAACTCGGACCCGTTGTCGCTCCTTATCTTCTTCACCTTGAGCTCAAACTCATTTTGAGCTCTCCTTAGGAAGCGCTTGAGGGTCCCTTGGGTTTCAGATTTATCCTGCAAAAAGAATACCCAAGTGAAGCGGGAAAAATTATCAACTATAACAAGACCATACTTACTTCCTTCTATGCTTAGATAGGCGACGGGTCCGAAGAGGTCCATATGAAGCAGCTCCAAAGGTCTTGATGTGGTCATCACATTTTTGGTATGATGAGAGCTTCCCACCTGTTTACCTGCTTGACAAGCTGCACAAGGTCTATCTTTTTTGAAGGTTACGTTTGTTAGACCTATCACGTGTTCTCCCTTTAGAAGTTTGTGAAGGTTCTTCATCCCCACATGTGCTAAGCAGCGATGCCACAGCCAGCCCATGCTGGTCTTAGCAATTAAGCATGCATCTAAACCGGCCTCCTCTTTTGCAAAATCAACTAAGTAGAGTTTGC
The DNA here is from genome assembly GCF_902167145.1 of Zea mays. Taxonomy (NCBI): domain Eukaryota; kingdom Viridiplantae; phylum Streptophyta; class Magnoliopsida; order Poales; family Poaceae; genus Zea; species Zea mays. The sequence continues at coordinate 132,052,681 of NC_050104.1, forward strand.
CGTCTAATACACCCTTAAAAGCTAATGAACCATCACCCTTCTAAAGACGGACACATCTACATTTGTGAATCAGCAATTATATCCAAGCGACTCAACTAAAAACACATTAGAAATAGAGTGCTCGGATGAAATGGCAATCTTCCCTAGTCCTTTGACCTTGCCTTGATTCCCGTCACCGAATATGATTGAGTCTTGGGAATCCTTGTTCTTGACGTAGGAGGTGAACATCTTCTTCTCCCCCGTCATGTGGTTTGTGCATCCGATGTCGATAATCCAGCTTGATCCCCCGGATGCATAAACCTGCAAGGCAATTTAGGCTTGGGTCTTAGGTACCCAACTCTTGTTGGGTCCTACAAGGTTAGTAACAATGGTCTTAGGGACCCAAATGCAAGTTTTATCTCCCTTGCATTTTGCCCCTAATTTCCTAGCAATCACCTTCTTATCCTTTCTACAAATTGCAAAGGAAGCATTGCAAGCATGATAAATTGTAGAAGGTTCATTAATTTTCCTAGGAACATTAGCAACATTTCTCCTAGGCATATGATGAATGACATTTCTCCTAGGCATATCTCTACCATGCACATAGGAAGAACTTGAAGCAAACATGGCTTTTGAATCATTACAACTCCTATGAACATTTCTAGAATATCTCTTATCACCATAAATGAAAGTGAAAGGGAATTAGGCTTACACCTATTTCCTAATTGATTTTGGTGGTTGAATTGCCCAACACAAATAATTGGACTAACTAGTTTGCTCTAGTCTATAAGATATACAGGTGCCAAAGGTTCACACTTAGCCAATAAAAAGACCAAGAAATGGGTTCAACCAAGAGAGCAAGGGACAACCGAAGGCTGCCCTGGTCTGGCGCACCGGACTGTCCGGTGTACCATCGGACAGTGTCCGGTGCACCACCGGACAGTGTCCGGTGCACCAGGGGACACCAAGATGAACTCCTTAGCTTCGGGAAAACGCAGAGGCGCTCCGCTATAATTCACCGGACTGTTTGGTGTACCACCGGACAGTGTTTGGTGCCCCAGGGGAGAGCGACTCTGAACTCGCCAGCTTCAGGAATCCGCTCCGCTATAATTCACCGGACATGTCCGGTGCACACCGGACTGTCCGGTGAGCCAGCGGAGCAACGACTACTTCGCGCGCAACGGTCGACTGCAACGCATTAAATGCGCGCTAGCGCGCGCAGAGGAGCAGAGCACGCGCGGGTGGCACACCGGACAGTCTACAGGACCTGTCCGGTGCGCCACCGGACAGCCAGGCGGGCCCACAACTCAGAGCTCCAACGGTCGAAACCCAACGGCCTGGTGACGTGGCTGGCGCACCGGACACTGAGACTGTCCGGTGCGCCATGCGACAGCAGCCTTCACCAAACGGCTAGTTTGGTGGTTGGGGCTATAAATACCCCCAACCACCCCACATTCAAGTCATCCAAGTGTTCCACCTTCCAACTACTTACAAGAGCTCTTGCATTCAATTCTAGACACACCCAAGTGATCAAATCCTCTCCCAATTCCACAAAAGCTTTAGTGTTAAGTGAGAGAGATTTGTTGTGTTCTTTTGAGCTCTTGCGCTTGGATTGCTTTCTTTCTCATTCTTTCTTGAGATCAAACTCACTTGTAATTGAGGCAAGAGACACCAATCGTGTGGTGGTCCTTGTGGGAACTTTGTGTTCCAACTGATTGAGAAGAAAAGCTCACTCGGTCCGAGGGACCGTTTGAGAGAGGGAAAGGGTTGAAAGAGACCCGGTCTTTGTGACCACCTCAACGGGGAGTAGGTTTGCAAAAACCGAACCTCGGTAAAACAAATCCGCGTGTCACACTCTTTATTCGCTTGCGATTTGTTTTGCACCCTCTCTCGCGGACTCGATTATATTTCTAACGCTAACCCGGCTTGTAGTTGTGATTAAGTTTGTAAATTTTGGATTCGCCCTATTCACCCCCCTCTAGGCGACTTTCAATTGGTATCAGAGCCCGGTGCTTCATTAGAGCTTAACCGTTCAAAGTGATGTCAGGAGATCACGCCAAGAAGGAGATGGAGACCGGCGACAAGCCCACTACAAGCCACGGGAAAGCTTCATCGGAAGAGTCCCGCAACAAGGGGAAGGGGAAGGAGAAGAAAGCATCTTCCCACAAGTCGCATCGGAGTGGCGACAAGAAAAAGAAGATGAGGAAGGTGGTCTACTACGAGACTGATACTTCATCACCTTCCACCTCCGGCTCCGACGCGCCATCCATTACTTCTAAGCGCCATGAGCGCAAGAAGTTTAGTAAGATCCCCCTATGCTACCCTCGCATTCCTAGACATACTCCATTACTTTCCGTTCCATTAGGCAAACCGCCAACCTTTGACGGTGAAGATTATGCTAGGTGGAGTGATTTGATGAAATTTCACCTAACCTCACTCCACAAAAGTATATGGAATGTTGTTGAGTTTGGAGCACAGGTACCATCCGTAGCGGATGAGGATTATGATGAGGACGAGGTGGCCCAAATCGAGCACTTCAACTCCCAAGCCACAACTATACTCCTCGCCTCTCTAAGTCGAGAGGAGTACAACAAGGTGCAAGGATTAAAAAGCGCCAAGGAAGTTTGGGACGTGCTCAAGACCGCGCACGAAGGAGATGAGCTAACCAAGATCACCAAGCGGGAGACGATCGAGGGGGAGCTCGGTCGCTTCCGTCTTCGCCAAGGGGAGGAGCCACAAGACATGTACAATCGGCTCAAAACCTTGGTGAATCAAGTGCGCAACCTCGGGAGCAAAAAATGGGATGACCACAAAATGGTTAAGGTTATTCTAAGATCACTTATTTTCCTTAACCCTACTCAAGTTCAATTTGATTCGTGGCAATCCTAGATATACACTAATGACTCCCGAGGAAGTGATCGGGAATTTTGTGAGCTTTGAGTTCATGATCAAAGGCTCAAGGAAGATCAACGAGCTTGATGGTCCCTCCACGTCCGAAGCACAACCGGTCGCATTTAAGGTGACGGAGGAGAAGAAGGAGGAGTCTACATCGAGTAGAACACCCATCGACGCCTCCAAGCTCGACAATGAGGAAATGGCGCTCGTCATCAAGAGCTTCCACCAAATCCTCAAGCAAAGGAGGGGGAAAGATTACAAGCCCTGCTCCAAGAAAGTTTGCTACAAATGTGGTAAGCCCGGTCATTTTATTGCAAAATGTCCACTATCTAGTGACAGTGACAGGGGCGACGACAAGAAGGGGAGAAGAAAGGAGAAGAAGAGGTACTACAAGAAGAAGGGCGGCGATGCCCATGTTTGTCGCGAGTGGGACTCCGACGAAAGCTCTAGCGACTCCTCCTCCGACGAGGACGCCGCCAACATCGCCGTCACCAAGGGACTCCTCTTCCCCAACGTCGGCCACAAGTGCCTCATGGCAAAGGACGGCAAAAAGAAGGTTAAATCCAAATCCTCCACTAAATATGAGTCCTCTAGTGATGATAATGCTAGTGATGAGGAGGATAATTTGCGTACCCTTTTTGCCAACCTAAACATGCAACAAAAAGAAAAGTTAAATGAACTAATTAGTGCCATCCATGAGAAGGATGACCTCTTGGACACCCAAGAGGACTTCCTAATCAAGGAAAACAAAAAGCATGTTAAGGTTAAAAATGCTTATGCTCTAGAAGTTGAAAAATGTGAGAAATTAACTAGTGAGCTAAGCACATGCCATGATGTCATCAACAACCTTAGAAATGAAAATGCTAGTTTAATTACTAAGGTTGATTCAAATGCTTGTAATGTTTCAATTCCCAATCTTAAAAATGATAATATTGATTTGCATGCTAAGATTGAAGAATTGAACATTTCTCTTGCTAGCCTTAGGATTGAAAATGAAAAATTGCTTGCTAAGGCTAAAGAATTAGATGTTTGCAATGCTTCCATTTCCGACCTTAGAAGTAAAAATGATATATTGCATGCTAAGGTTGTAGAATTAAAATCCTGCAAACCCTCTACATCTACCGTTGAGCATACTTCCATTGTACTAGATGTAGAGATATTAATGTTGATGCTATCCATGATCACCTAGCCTTAATTAAGAAACAAAATGATCACATAGCTCAACTTAATGCTAAGATTAGTGAGTATGACTTAGAAAATAAAAAATTTAAATTTGCTAGAAGCATGCTCTATAGTGGGAGACGCCCTGGCATAAAGGATGGCATTGGCTTCCAAAAGGGGGACAATGTCAAACTTAATGCCCCTCCTAAGAAATTGTCCAACTTTGTTAAGGGCAAGGCTCCCATGCCTCAGGATAACGAGGGTTACATTTTATACCCTACCGGTTATCTCGAGAGCAAAATTAGGAGAATTCATTCTAGGAAGTCTCACTCTGGCCCTAACCATGCTTTTATGTATAAGGGTGAGACATCTAGTTCTAGGCAACCAACCCGTGCTAAGTTGCCTAAAAAGAAAACTCCTAGTGCATCAAATGATCATGACATTTCATTTAAAACTTTTGATGCTTCCTATGTTTTAACTAACAAATCCGGCAAGGTAGTTGCCAAATATGTTGGGGGCAAGCACAAGGGGTCAAAGACTTGTGTTTGGGTACCCAAAGTTCTTGTGTCTAATGCCAAAGGACCCAAAACCATTTGGGTACCTAAAGTCAAGAACTAAACTTGTTTTGTAGGTTTATGCATCCGGGGGCTCAAGTTGGGTAATCAACAGCGGGTGCACAAACCACATGACAGGGGAGAAGAAGATGTTCTCCTCCTACGAGAAAAACCAAGATCCCCAACGAGCTATCACATTCGGGGATAGAAATCAAGGTTTATTCAAAGGATTGGGTAAAATTGCTATATCTTTTGACCATTCTATTTCCAATGTTTTTCTTGTAGATTCATTAGATTACAATTTGCTTTCTGTTTCTCAATTATGTAAAATGGGCTACAACTGTCTATTTACTGATGTAGGTGTCACTGTCTTTAGAAGAAGTGATGATTCAGTAGCATTTAAGGGAGTGTTAGAGGGTCAGCTATACTTAGTAAATTTTGATAGAGCTGAACTCGACACTTGCCTAATTGCTAAGACTAACATGGGCTGGCTCTGGCATCGCCGACTAGCACATGTTGGGATGAAGAATCTTCATAAGCTTCTAAAGGGAGAACACATTTTAGGATTAACAAATGTTCTTTTTGAGAAAGACAGGATTTATAGTGCATGCCAAGCAGGGAAGCAAGTTGGTGCTCACCATCCACACAAGAACATCATGACGACTGACAGGCCACTGGAGCTCCTACATATGGATCTATTCGGCCTGATAGCTTACATAAGCATCGACGGGAGTAAGTACTGTCTAGTTATTGTGGATGATTATTCTCGCTTCACTTGGGTATTCTTTTTGCAGGAAAAATCTCATACCCAAGAGACCTTAAAGGGATTCTTGAGACGGGCTCAAAACGAGTTCGGCTTAAGGATCAAGAAAATTAGAAGCGACAACGGGACGGAGTTCAAGAACTCACAAATCGAAGGCTTTCTTGAGGAGGAGGGCATCAAGCATGAGTTCTCTTCTCCCTACACCCCACAACAAAATGGTGTAGTGGAGAGGAAGAATAGAACTCTATTGGACATGGCAAGAACCATGCTTGATGAGTACAAGACGTCGGATCGGTTTTGGGCGGAGGCGGTTAACACCGCTTGCTACGCTATCAACCGGTTATACCTACACCGAATCCTCAAGAAGACATCATACGAACTCCTAACCGGTAAAAAGCCCAATATTTCATATTTTAGAGTCTTTGGTAGCAAATGCTTTATTCTTGTTAAAAGAGGTAGAAAATCTAAATTTGCTCCTAAGACTGTAGAAGGCTTTTTACTAGGATATGATTCAAACACAAGGGCATATAGAGTCTTTAACAAGTCCTCAGGACTAGTTGAAGTTTCTTGTGACGTTGTGTTTGATGAGACTAACGGCTCTCAAATAGAGCAAGTTGATCTTGATGAGATAGGTGATGAAGAGGCTCCATGCATCACGCTAAGGAACATGTCCATTGGGGATGTGTGTCCTAAGGAACCCGAAGAGCCTTCAAATGCACAAGATCAACCGTCCTCCTCCACGCAAGCATCTCCACCAACTCAAAATGAGGATGAGGCTCAAGTTGATGAAGAAGAATATCAAAGAGATGAGCCACCTCAAGATGACAGCAGTGATCAAGGGGGAGATGCAAATGATCAAGACAAGGAGGATGAAGAACCTAGGCCGCCACACCCAAGAGTCCACCAAGCAATCCAACGAGATCACCCCGTCGACACCATCCTCAGCGACATTCATAAGGGGGTAACCACTAGATCTCGTGTTGCACATTTTTGTGAGCATTACTCTTTTGTTTCCTCTATTGAGCCACACAGGGTAGAGGAAGCACTACAAGATTTGGATTGGGTGGTGGCGATGCAGGAGGAGCTCAACAACTTCACTAGGAACGAGGTATGGCATTTGGTTCCACGTCCTAATCAAAATGTTGTAGGAACCAAGTGGGTTTTCCGCAACAAGCAAGACGAGCATGGTGTGGTGACAAGGAACAAAGCCCGACTTGTGGCCAAATGATACTCCCAAGTCGAAGGTTTGGATTTTGGTGAAACCTATGCACCCGTAGCTAGGCTTGACTCAATTCGTATATTATTGGCCTATGCTACTTACCATGGCTTCAAGCTTTACCAAATGGACGTGAAGAGTGCCTTCCTCAATGGACCAATTAAGGAAGAGGTCTATGTTGAGCAACCTCCCGGCTTTGAAGATAGTGAGTACCCTAACTATGTTTATAAACTCTCTAAGACGCTTTATGGGCTCAAGCAAGCCCCAAGAGCATGGTATGAATGCCTAAGAGACTTTCTTATCACTAATGGCTTCAAAGTCGGAAAGGTCGATCCTACTTTATTTACTAAAACTCTTGACAATGATTTGTTTGTATGCCAAATTTATGTTGATGATATTATATTTGGGTCTACTAACGAATCTACATGTGAAGAGTTTAGTAGGATCATGACACAAAAATTCGAGATGTCAATGATGGGGGAGTTGAAGTATTTCTTGGGATTTCAAGTAAAGCAACTCCAAGAGGGCACCTTCATTAGCCAAACAAAGTATACTCAAGATATTCTAAGCAAGTTTGGGATGAAGGATGCTAAACCCATCAAGACACCCATGGGAACCAATGGGCATCTCGACCTCGACACGGAAGGTAAATCCGTCGATCAAAAGGTATACCGGTCGATGATAGGCTCTTTACTCTATTTATGTGCATCTCGACCAGATATTATGCTTTCCGTATGCATGTGTGCAAGATTCCAAGCCGACCCTAAGGAAGCTCACCTTACGGCCGTAAAACGAATCTTGAGATATTTAGTTTATACTCCTAAGTTTGGGCTTTGGTATCCTAGGGGATCCACTTTTGATTTAATTGGTTATTCGGATGCCGATTGGGCGGGGTGTAAAATTAATAGAAAGAGCACATCGGGGACTTGCCAGTTCTTGGGAAGATCCTTGGTGTCTTGGGCTTCAAAGAAGCAAAATTCCGTAGCTCTTTCTACCGCCGAAGCCGAGTACATTGCCGCAGGACATTGTTGCGCGCAACTACTTTGGATGAGGCAAACCCTTAGGGACTACGGTTACAAATTAACCAAAGTTCCTCTTCTATGTGATAATGAGAGTGCAATCCGCATGGCGGATAATCCCGTTGAACATAGCCGCACTAAACACATAGCCATTCGGTATCATTTTCTAAGGGATCACCAACAAAAGGGAGATATCGAGATTTCATATATTAACACTAAAGATCAATTAGCCGATATCTTTACCAAGCCACTAGATGAACAAACCTTTAACAAACTTAGGCATGAGCTAAATATTCTTGATTCTAGGAATTTATTTTGATGTCTTGCATACATAGCTCATAAATATACCTTTGATCATGTCTCTTTTATATATACTATGACTAATGTGTTTTCAAGTCTATTTCAAACCAAGTCATAGGTGTATTGAAAGGGAATTGGAGTCTTCGACGAAGACAAAGGCTTCCACTCCGTAACTCTTCCTTCGCCATCGTTCCGAGCAACTCTCCGTCTTTGGTATAATCTTCACTCATGTTTTATTTGCCAAAGGGGAGAAAGTAGTTATCAAAGGGCTTATATCTCACTCAAGTATCTGTTTTGGCGATTCATGCCAAAGGGGGAGAGAGTATTAGCCCAAAGCAAAAGGACCGCACCACCACTTAATTTTAAAAAAATATGATTTTCAATTGGTAAATTCCAAATTGGTATCTTATTATGTTCAAAAGAGGGAGAGAGTAGTATTTTCAAAGTCAATATCTTAAAACCCTCTTGAACACTAAGAGGAGGAATTTATTTGAGGGGGAGTTTTGTTTAGTCAAAGGAAAAGCATTTGAAACAGGGGGAGAAAATTTCAAATCTTGAAAATGCTTCGCAAAATCTTATTCATTTACCTTTGACTATTTGCAAAAGAACTTTTGAAAAAAACTTACAAAAGAATTTGCAAAAACAAATCATGTGGTGCAAGCGTGGTCCAAAATGATAAAAATGAAGAAACAATCCATGCGTATCTTATAAGTATTTATATTGGCTCAATTCCAAGTAACCTTTGCACTTACATTATGCAAACTAGTTCAATTATGCACTTCTATACTTGCTTTGGTTTGTGTTGGCATCAATCACCAAAAAGGGGGAGATTGAAAGGGAATTAGGCTTACACATATTTCCTAATTGATTTTGGTGGTTGAATTGCCCAACACAAATAATTGAACTAACTAGTTTGCTCTAGTCTATAAGATATACAGGTGCCAAAGGTTCACACTTAGCCAATAAAAAGAGCAAGAAATGGGTTCAACCAAGAGAGCAAGGGACAACCAAAGGCTGCCCTGGTCTGGCGCACCGAACTGTCCGGTGTACCACCGGACAGTGTCCGGTGCACCAGGGGACACCAAGATGAACTCCTCAGCTTCGGGAAAACGCAGAGGCGCTCGCTATAATTCACCGGACTATCCGGTGTACCACCGGGCAGTGTCCGGTGCCCCAGGGAAGAGCGACTCTGAACTCGCCAGCTTCGGGAATCCGCTCAGCTATAATTCACCGGACATGTCCGGTGCACACCGGACTGTCCGGTGAGCCAGCGGAGCAACGGCTACTTCGCACGCAACGGTCGACTGCAACGCATTAAATGCGCGCCAGCGCGCGCAGAGGAGCAGAGCACGCGCGGGTGGCACACCGGACAGACTACAGGACCTGTCCGGTGCGCCACCGGACAGCCAGGCGGGCCCACAAGTCAGAGCTCCAACGGTCGGAACCCAACGGCCTGGTGACGTGGCTGGCGCACCGGACACTGTCCGGTGGCGCACTGGACTGTCCGGTGCGCCATGCGACAGCAGCCTTCACCAAACGGCTAGTTTGGTGGTTGGGGCTATAAATACCCCCAACCACCCCACATTCAAGTCATCCAAGTGTTCCACCTTGAGAGCACCTAGAGGGAGGGTGAATAGGTGATCCTGTAAAAACTTGAAACTTAATCCGCAAAACTTGATTAGGAGTTAGCACGAATAAGCCAAGTGGCTAGAGAGAAGAACTTGCACAACACGATAACCACAAAGAGATCAACACAGAGATGGCACAGTGGTTTATCCCGTGGTTCGGCCAAGTCCAACACTTGCCTACTCCACGTTGTGGCGTCCCAACGGACGAGGGTTGCAATCAACCCCTTTCAAGCGGTCCAAAGACCCACTTGAATACCATGGTGTTTTGCTTTCACTTTACTATATCCCGCTTGCGAGGAATCTCCACAACTTGGAGCCTCTCGCCCTTACACTTTGATGTTCACAAAGAAGCACGAAGTAAGGGAGGGATGAGCAACGCACACAAGACACGAAATCAGAGTATCAACACGCACACAAGTCACAACAAGAGCTCACAACACAACCTGGCGAGTTCACAACTCAAATGGAGCTCTAGTTGCTATCACAAAGAATCAAATGCGCGGAATTGAAGTCTTGGTGCTTATTGAAAGTCGCCTAGAGGGGGGTGAATAAGGCAAAACTGAAATTCTCAAAAATAATCACAACTACAAGCCGGGTTAGCGTTAGAAATATAAACGAGTCCGCGAGAGAGGGAGCAAAACAAATCGCAAGCAAATGAAGAGTGTGACACGCGGATTTGTTTTACCGAGGTTCGGTTCTTGCAAACCTACTCCCCGTTGAGGAGGCCACAAAGGCCGGGTCTCTTTCAACCCTTCCCTCTCTCAATCGGTCCCTCGGACCGAGTGAGCTTCTCTTCTCAAATTACTTGGGAATCAAACTTCCCACAAGGGCCACCACACAATTGGTGCCTCTTGCCTCAATTACAAGTGAGTGTTTGATCACAAGAAAGAATCAAGAAAGAAGGAAGCAATCCAAGCGCAAGAGCTCGAAAGAACACAAGCAAATCTCTCTCTAGTCACTAGGGCGTTGTGTGGAATATAGAGAGGATTTGATCTCTTTGGTGTGTCTAGAATTGAATGCTAGAGCTCTTGTAGTAGTTGGGAAGTAGAGAACTTGGATACCATGAATGGTGGGGTGGTTGGGGTATTTATAGCCCCAACCACCAAACTTGACCGTTGGCTGGGCTGTCTGTTCGATGGCGCACCGGACAGTCCGGTGCACACCGGACATGTCCGGTGCCCCCGCCACGTCACCAGTGCCGTTGGAAATCGACCGTTGGAGTTCTGATTTCTGGGCCCGCCTTGATGTCCGGTGGCGCACCGGACATGTACTGTAGAGTGTCCGGTGCGCCAGCATGGGCGTGCCTGACCTCTGCGCGCGCTGGCGCGCAATAAATGCGCTGCAGGTAGCCGTTGGCGCCTGAAGTAGCCGTTGCTCCCCAGATGCACCGGACAGTCCGGTGCACACCGGACAGCCCGGTGAATTATAGCGGAGCGGCTGGAATGAAAACCCGAGGCTGGCGAGTTCCTGGGGCCGCCCTTCCTTGGAGCACCGGACATGTCCGGTGCACACCGGACAGTCCGGTGAATTATAGCGGAGTGGCCTCTGGAAATTCCCGAAGGTGACGAGTTTGAAACCTGAGTCCTCTGGTGCACCGGACATGTCCGGTGGCACACCGGACAGTCCGGTGCGCCAGACCAGAGGAGCCTTCGGTAGCTCCTTTGCATTTTTGTTGAACCCAACACTTGGTCTTTTTATTGGCTAAGTGTGAACCTTTGACACCTATATAACTTATACACTAGAGCAAACTAGTTAGTCCAAAGATTTGTGTTGGGCAATTCAACCACCAAAATTATTTAGGAACTAGGTGTAAGTCTAATTCCCTTTCAATCTCCCCCTTTTTGGTGATTGATGCCAACACAAACCAAAGCAAATATAGAAGTGCATAATTGAACTAGTTTGCATAATGTAAGTGTAAAGGTTGCTTGGAATTGAGCCAATATAACTACTTACAAGATATGCATGGATTGTTTCTTTCTTATTTAACATTTTGGACCACGCTTGCACCACATGTTTTGTTTTTGCAAACTCTTTTGTAAATCCTTTTCAAAGTTCTTTTGCAAATGGTCAAAGGTAAATGAATAGGATTTTGCAAAGCATTTTCAAGATTTGAAATTTTCTCCCCCTGTTTCAAATGCTTTTCCTTTGACTAAACAAAACTCCCCCTAAAGGAGATCCTCCTCTTAGTGTTTAAGAGGGTTTTGATATATCATTTTTGAAATACTACTTTCTCCCCCTTTTGAACCCAATAGGATACCAATTGATAAATACTCTTGGAAAACACTAAGTTTTTGAAATTGGTGGTGGTGCGGTCCTTTTGCTTTGGGCTCATACTCTCTCCCCCTTTGGCATGAATCGCCAAAAACGGAATTATTAGAGCCCTCGAAGTAATGTCTTCCTCTTTGGTCATAAACAAATGAGTTAAGATTATACCAAAGATGAAGTCCTTTTGTTCTCTCCCCCAAAGATGGAGAGAGGCTTGGAGCGACGGCGAAGGATGGGTTGCGGAGTGGAAGCCTTTGTCTTCGCCGAAAACTCCAATTCCCTTTCAATATACCTATGACTTGATTTGAAATAGACTTGGAAACACATTAGTCATAGCATATAAAAGAGATATGATCAAAAGTATATAAATGAGCTATGTGTGCAATCTAACAAAAGAAGTTGCGGGAATCAAGAATATTGAGCTCATGCCTAAGTTTGGTAAAAGTTTGTTCATCAAGTGGCTTGGCAAAGATATCGGCTAATTGATCTTTAGTATTAATGTAAGCAATCTCGATATCTCCCTTTTGTTGGTGATCCCTAAGAAAATGATACCGAATGGCTATGTGCTTAGTGCGGCTATGCTCGACGGGATTGTCGGCCATTTTGATTGCACTCTCATTATCACATAGCAAAGGAACTTTGGTTAATTTGTAACCGTAGTCCCGCAGGGTTTGCCTCATCCAAAGTAATTGCGCGCAACAATGACCTGTGGCAATGTACTCGGCTTTGGCGGTTGAAAGAGCGACCGAATTTTGCTTCTTTGAAGCCCAAGACACCAAGGATCTCCCCAAGAACTGGCAAGTCCCTGATGTGCTCTTCCTGTTAATCTTACACCCCGCCCAATCGGCATCCGAATAACCAATCAAATCAAATGTGGATCCCCGAGGGTACCAAAGCCCAAACTTAGGAGTATAAGCCAAATATCTCAAGATTCGTTTTACGGCCGTAAGGTGAGATTCCTTAGGGTCGGATTGGAATCTTGCACACATGCAAACGGAAAGCATAATGTCCGGTCGAGAAGCACATAAATAGAGTAAGGAACCTATCATCGACCGATATACCTTTTGATCCACGGACTTACCTCCCATGTCGAGGTCGAGATGCCCATTGGTTCCCATGGGTGTCTTGATGGGCTTGGCATCCTTCATCCCAAACTTGCTTAGAATATCTTGAGTATACTTCGTTTGGCTAAGGAAGGTGCCCTCTTGGAGTTGCTTCACTTGGAATCCTAAGAAATACTTCAACTCCCCCATCATAGACATCTCGAATTTCTGTGTCATGATCCTACTAAATTCCTCACAAGTAGATTCGTTAGTAGACCCAAATATGATATCATCAACATAAATTTGGCATACAAAAAAATCATTGTCAAGAGTTTTAGTGAATAGAGTAGGATCGGCCTTGCCGACTTTGAAGCCATTTGCAATAAGAAAATCTCTAAGGCATTCATACCATGCTCTTGGGGCTTGCTTTAGCCCGTAAAGCGCCTTAGAGAGATTATAGACATGGTTAGGATACTCACTGTCTTCAAAGCCGGGAGGTTGCTCAACATAGACCTCTTCCTTGATTGGTCCGTTGAGGAAGGCACTCTTTACGTCCATTTGATAAAGCTTGAAGCCATGGTAAGTAGCATAGGCTAATAATATGCGAATTGATTCAAGCCTAGCTACGGGTGCATAGGTTTCACCAAAATCCAAACCTTCAACTTGTGAATAACCCTTGGCCACGAGTCGAGCTTTGTTCCTTGTCACCACACCATGCTCGTCTTGCTTGTTGCGGAAGACCCATTTGGTTCCTACAACATTTTGGTTAGGACGTGGAACTAAATGCCATACCTCATTCCTAGTGAAGTTGTTGAGCTCCTCTTGCATCGCCACCACCCAATCCGAATCTTGTAGTGCTTCCTCTACCCTGTGTGGCTCAATAGAGGAAACAAACGAGTAATGCTCACAAAAATGTGCAACACGAGATCTAGTAGTTACCCCCTTATGAATGTCGCCGAGAATAGTGTCGACGGGGTGATCTCGTTGTATTGCTTGGTGGACTCTTGGGTGTGGCGGCCTTGGTTGTTCATCCTCCTTGTCTTGATCATTTGCATCTCCCCCTTGATCATTTCCATCATCTTGAGGTGGCTCATCTTTTTGATCTTGCCCTTCATCAACTTGAACCTCATTCTCATTTTGAGTTGGTGGAGATGCTTGCGTGGAGGAGGACGGTTGATCTTGTGCCTTTGGAGGCTCTTCGGATTCCTTAGGACACACATCCCCGATGGACATGTTCCTTAGCGCGATGCATGGAGCCTCTTCATCACCTATCTCATCAAGATCAACTTGCTCTACTTGAGAGCCGTTAGTCTCATCAAACACAACGTCACATGAGACTTCAACTAGTCCAGTGGACTTGTTAAAGACTCTATATGCCCTTGTGTTTGAGTCATAACCAAGTAAAAAGCCTTCTACAGTCTTAGGAGCAAATTTAGATTTTCTACCTCTTTTAACAAGAATAAAACATTTGCTACCAAAGACTCTAAAATAAGAAATATTGGGCTTTTTACCGGTTAGGAGTTCGTATGATGTCTTCTTGAGGATTCGGTGAAGATATAACCGGTTGATGGCGTAGCAAGCGGTGTTGACCGCCTCGGCCCAAAACCGATCCGAAGTCTTGTACTCATCAAGCATGGTCCTTGCCATGTCCAATAGAGTTCGATTCTTCCTCTCCACTACACCATTTTGTTGAGGGGTGTAGGGAGAAGAGAACTCATGCTTGATGCCCTCCTCCTCAAGAAAGCCTTCAATTTGAGAGTTCTTGAACTTCGTCCCGTTGTCGCTTCTTATTTTCTTGATCCTTAAGCCGAACTCATTTTGAGCCCGTCTCAAGAATCCCTTTAAGGTCTCTTGGGTTTGAGATTTTTCCTGTAAAAAGAATACCCAAGTGAAGCGAGAATAATCATCCACAATAACTAGACAGTACTTACTCCCGCCGATGCTTATGTAAGCAATCGGGCCGAATAGATCCATGTGTAGGAGCTCCAGTGGCCTGTCGGTCGTCATGATGTTCTTGTGTGGATGATGAGCTCCAACTTGCTTTCCTGCCTGGCATGCGCTACAAATCCTGTCTTTCTCAAAATGAACATTTGTTAATCCTAAAATGTGTTCTCCCTTTAGAAGCTTATGAAGATTCTTCATTCCAACATGGGCTAGTCGGCGGTGCCAGAGCCAACCCATGTTAGTCTTAGCAATTAAGCAAGTGTCGAGTTCAGCTCTATCAAAATCTACCAAGTATAGTTGACCCTTTAACACTCCCTTAAATGCTATTGAATCATCACTTCTTCTAAAGACAGTGACACCTACATCAGTGAATAGACAATTGTAGCCCATTTGACATAATTGGGAAACAGAAAGCAAATTGTAATCTAAAGAATCTACAAGAAAAACATTGGAAATAGAATGGTCAGGAGATATAGCTATTTTACCCAATCCTTTGACCAAACCTTGATTTCCATCCCTGAATGTGATCGCTCGTTGGGGATCTTGGTTTTTCTCATATGAGGAGAACATCTTTTTCTCCCCTGTCATGTGGTTTGTGCATCCGCTGTCGAGTATCCAACTTGAGCCCCCGGATGCATAAACCTACAAAACAATTTTAGTTCTTGACTTTAGGTACCCAAACGGTTTTGGGTCCTTTGGCATTAGACACAAGAACTTTGGGTACCCAAACACAAGTCTTGAACCCTTGTGTTTGCCCCAACAATCTTGGCAACTACCTTGCCGGATTTGTTAGTAAGCACATAAGAAGCATCAAAAGTTTTAAATGAAATGGCATGATCATTTGATGCATTAGGAGTTTTCTTTCTAGGCAACTTGGCACGGGTTGGTTGCCTAGATCTAGATGTCTCACCCTTATACATAAAAGCATGATTAGGGCCAGAGTGAGACTTCCTAGAATGAATTTACCTAATTTTGCTCTCAGGATAGCCGGCAGGGTATAAAATGTAGCCCTCGTTATCCTGAGGCATGGGAGCCTTGCCCTTAACAAAGTTAGACAAGTTCTTAGGAGGGGCATTAAGTTTGTCATTGTCTCCCCTTTGGAAGCCAATGCCATCCTTAATGCCAGGGCGTCTCCCATTATAAAGCATGCTACGAGCAAATTTAAATTTCTCATTTTCTAAGTTGTGCTCGGCAATTTTAGCATCTAGTTTTGCTATATGATCATTTTGTTGTTTAATTAAAGACATGTGATCATGAATAGCATTAACATCAATATCTCTACATCTATCACAAATAGACGCATGCTCAATAGTAGATGTAGAGGGTTTGCAAGAATTAAGTTCAACAATCTTAGCACGTAATATATCATTTTTATCTCTAAGATCGGAAATAGTGACATTGCAAACATCAAAATCTTTAGCCTTAGCAATCAATTTATCATTTTCTACTCTAAGGCTAGCAAGAGAAGTGTTTAATTCTTCAATCCTAGCAAACAAGTCATCATTATTATCTCTAGGATTGGGAATTGAAATATTACAAACATGTGAATCAACCTTAGCAATTAATCTAGCATTTTCATTTCTAAGGTTGTTGATGGTCTCATGGCAAGTGCTTAGCTCACTAGACAATTTTTCACATTTTTCTACCTCTAGAGCATAAGCATTTTTAACCTTAACATGTTTCTTATTTTCCTTGAATAGGAAGTCCTCTTGGGAGTCCAAGAGATCATCCTTTTCATGGATGGCACTAATTAGCTCATTTAATTTTTCTTTTTGTTCCATGTTAAGGTTGGCAAAAAGGATACGCAAATTATCTTCCTCACCACTAGCATTATCATCACTAGACGATTCATATTTAGTGGAGGAGTTGGATTTAACCTTCTTCCTTTTGCCGTCCTTTGCCATGAGGCACTTGTGGCCGACGTTGGGGAAGAGGAGTCCCTTGGTAACGGCGATGTTGGCGGCGTCCTCGTCGTCGGAGGAGTCGCTAGAGCTTTCGTCGGAGTCCCACTCCCGACAAACATGGGCATCGCCGCCCTTCTTCTTGTAGTACCTCTTCTTCTCCTTTCTTCTCCCCTTCTTGTCGTCGCCCCTGTCACTATCACTTGATAATGGACATTTAGCAATAAAGTGACCGGGCTTACCACACTTGTAGCAAACCTTCTTGGAGCGGGACTTGTAGTCTTTCCCTCTCCTTTGCTTGAGGATTTGGCGGAAGCTCTTGATGACGAGCGCCATTTCCTCATTGTCGAGCTTGGAGGCGTCTATAGGTTGTCGACTTGGTGTAGCCTCCTCCTTCTTCTCCTCCGTTGCCTTGAATGCGACGGGTTGAGCTTCGGATGTGGATGGATCATCAAGCTCGTTGATCTTCCTCGAGCCTTCGATCATGCACTCAAAACTTACAAAATTCCCGATAACTTCCTCGGGGGTCATTTTAGTATATCTAGGATTACCACGAATTAATTGAACTTGAGTGGGGTTAAGGAAAATGAGAGATCTTAGAATAACCTTAACCATTTCGTGGTCGTCCCACTTCGTGCTCCCGAGGTTGCGCACTTGGTTCACCAAAGTCTTGAGCCGGTTGTACATGTGTTGTGGCTCCTCCCCTTTGCGAAGTCGGAATCGACCGAGCTCCCCCTCGATCGTTTCCCGCTTGGTGATTTTGGTGAGCTCATCTCCTTCGTGCGCGGTTTTGAGCACATCCCAAACTTCCTTGGCGCTCTTCAACCCTTAAACTTTGTTATACTCCTCTCTACTTAAAGAGGCGAGGAGTATTGTTGTCGCTTGAGAGTTGAAGTGCTCGATTTAGGCCACCTCATCCTCATCATAGTCTTCATCCCCTATGGACGGTACCTGTGCACCAAACTCAACAACATCACATATACTTTTGTGGAGTGAGGTTAGATGAAATCGCATTAAATCACTCCACCTAGCATAATCTTCACCATCAAAAGTTGGTGGTTTGCCTAACGGGACGGAAAGTAAAGGTGCATTTTTAGAAATGCGAGGGTAATGTAGGGGAATCTTACTAAACTTCTTACGCTCTTGGCGTTTAGAAGTTACGGAGGGCGCATCGGAGCCGGAGGTCGATGTTGATGAAGTGTCGGTCTCGTAGTAGACCACTTTCCTCATCCTTTTGTGCTTGTCCCCTCTCCGATGTGGCTTGTGGGAGGAAGATCTCTCCTTCTTCTCTTTGTGGTGCGAGGAAGATTTCTTCTCCTTCCCTTTGTTGGAGGAGCTCTTTTTCTTCTCCTTCCTCTTGGTGCGGGACTCTTCCGATGAAGTGCTCCCGTGGCTTGTAGTGGGCTTTTCGCCGGTCTTCATCTCCTTCTTGGCGTGATCTCCCGACATCACTTCGAGCGGTTAGGCTCTAATGAAGCACCTTGCTCCGATACCAATTGAAAGTCGCCTAGAGGGGGGTGAATAGGGCGAAACTGAAATTCTCAAAAATAATCACAACTACAAGCCGGGTTAGCGTTAGAAATATAAACGAGTCCGCGAGAGAGGGAGCAAAACAAATCACAAGCAAATGAAGAGTGTGACACGCGGATTTGTTTTACCGAGGTTCGGTTCTTGCAAACCTACTCCCCGTTGAGGAGGCCACAAAGGCCGGGTCTCTTTCAACCCTTCCCTCTCTCAATCGGTCCCTCGGACCGAGTGAGCTTCTCTTCTCAAATTACTTGGGAATCAAACTTCCCACAAGGGCCACCACACAATTGGTGCCTCTTGCCTCAATTACAAGTGAGTGTTTGATCACAAGAAAGAATCAAGAAAGAAGGAAGCAATCCAAGCGCAAGAGCTCGAAAGAACACAAGCAAATCTCTCTCTCTAGTCACTAGGGCGTTGTGTGGAATATAGAGAGGATTTGATCTCTTTGGTGTGTCTAGAATTGAATGCTAGAGCTCTTGTAGTAGTTGGGAAGTAGAGAACTTGGATACCATGAATGGTGGGGTGGTTGGGGTATTTATAGCCCCAACCACCAAACTTGACCGTTGGCTGGGCTGTCTGTTCGATGGCGCACCGGACAGTCCGGTGCACACCGGACATGTCCGGTGCCCCCGCCACGTCACCAGTGCCGTTGGAAATCGACCGTTGGAGTTCTGATTTCTGGGCCCGCCTTGATGTCCGGTGGCGCACCGGACATGTACTGTAGAGTGTCTGGTGCGCCAGCATGGGCGTGCCTGACCTCTGCGCGCGCTGGCGCGCAATAAATGCGCTGCAGGTAGCCGTTGGCGCCTGAAGTAGCCGTTGCTCCCCAGATGCACCGGACAGTCCGGTGCACACCGGACAGCCCGGTGAATTATAGCGGAGCGGCTGGAATGAAAACCCGAGGCTGGCGAGTTCCTGGGGCCGCCCTTCCTTGGAGCACCGGACATGTCCGGTGCACACCGGACAGTCCGGTGAATTATAGCGGAGTGGCCTCTGGAAATTCCTGAAGGTGACGAGTTTGAAACCTGAGTCCTCTGGTGCACCGGACATGTCCGGTGGCACACCGGACAGTCCGGTGCGCCAGACCAGAGGAGCCTTCGGTAGCTCCTTTGCATTTTTGTTGAACCCAACACTTGGTCTTTTTATTGGCTAAGTGTGAACCTTTGACACCTGTATAACTTATACACTAGAGCAAACTAGTTAGTCCAAAGATTTGTGTTGGGCAATTCAACCACCAAAATTATTTAGGAACTAGGTGTAAGCCTAATTCCCTTTCACTTATGCATGCTTAGAGAATACTTGGTGTACTCCTCCATGCGCCTAGGGGTCCCTTTTATAGTCCCAAGGCAGCTAGGAGCCGTTGAGAGCATTTCAAGAAGGCAATTCTTGCCTTGTGTCGCCTGGCGCACCGGACAGTCCGGTGCACCACTGGACACTGTCCGGTGCGGATCTCTTTCCTTATTTGGCGAAGCCGACCGTTGCAGTCTTGGAGCCGTTGGCGCACCGGACACTGTTCGGTGCACACCGGACAGTCCGGTGCCCCATCCGACCGTTGGCACTTGCCACGCGTCGCGCGCGGATTCCGCGGCCGACTGTTGGCTCACCGGACAGTCCGGTGCACCACCGGACACTCCGGTGAATTTTAGCCGTACGCCGCCGCCGAAGTCCCGAGAGCAGCTAGTTGACGGATGCCAGCCTGGCGCACCGGACACAGTCCGGTGCACCACCGGACAGTCCGGTGCACCCAGACTGAGCAGACTCTTGGCTGCTTCGAGCCACTCTTTTCCCATTTTCGCTGATTCTAACACTTAGACAAACATGTTAGTACACAAAAACCAATGTACTAAGTCTAGAATCATACCTTTGTATTGATTTGCACCTTATCCATCATTTGACATAGTTTATCACTTAAGCACATGTGTTGGACACTAAATCACCAAAATACTTAGAAATGGCCCAAGGGCACATTTCCCTTTCAATCTCCCCCTTTTTGGTGATTTATGCCAACACAACATAAAGCAACTAAAAGAAATGCAACATCAATTCGAATGAGAACACAAATTTGTTTTGAATCAAATTTGGCATATATGGATCATTCTTTGCCACCACTTGGTTTGTTTTTGCAAATCAACCTCAATTTCCTATCTCTAAGTCAAACACACTTGTTGAGAAATAAAGAGAGTTGTTCCAAGAGAAATTGATCAAAGATTCAAAAACTCCCCCTTTTCCCATAATCAAATGTTCTCCCCACAAGAGGCCAACTTTTGACAATAAGAGACAAACAAGAGTATGTTGACAAACAGAAACTCTAACTCTACTTTTTCAAAATACTCAAGTGGTAGCTGATCCATTTCTTGCTTTGGCCTTATTTTCTCCCCCTTTGGCATCAAGCACCAAAACGGGATCAATTTTGGCCCTGAAACCTCATTGCTTCACCAAAATCTTCAAATAAGAGTATAAAGGCAATAAGAATATGGAGATGAACTTGGAATAAGTTACTCTTACATCGGAGTGCAGTGGAAGTCTTGCATGGTCCAAGTCCACCTTTTCCCTTTCAAACCTCCTTTGAGACTAAATTAAGCAAACTCAAGCACACAGTTAGTCTCAAAGGGTCAAGTTGTAACACATCTCCCCCTAAATATGTGCATCACTTGCACATGGACTTGTGAGGTCCGGGGAGTGCTTGTACAACTTGAGCACCATAAATAAACAACAAAATGTATTAAGGAACATGATCAAGGAATAAGACACATGTATGCTACACATCAATCCAAGTTCCGCGAATCTAAGACATTTAGCTCACTACGCAACTTGCAAAAGGTCTTCTCATCTAGAGGCTTGGTAAAGATATCGGCTAGCTGGTTCTCGGTGCTAACATGAAACACTTCGATATCCCCCTTTTGCTGGTGATCTCTCAAAAAGTGATGCTGGATGTCAATGTGCTTTGGGTGGCTGTGCTCAACAGGATTATCCGCTATGCGGATTGCACTCTCATTGTCACATAGGAGTGGGACTTTGCTCAGATTGTAGCCAAAGTCCCTGAGGGTTTGCCTCATCCAAAGTAGTTGCGCGCAACACTATCCTGCGGCAACGTACTCGGCCTCAGCGGTGGATAGGGCAACGGAGGTTTGTTTCTTAGAACTCCACGACACCAGGGACCTTCCTAAGAATTGGCACGTCCCTGATGTACTCTTCCTATCGACCTTACATCCAGCATAGTTGGAGTCTGGATATCCAATCAAGTCAAAGGTAGACCCCTTTGGATACCAGATCCCAAAGCAAGGCGTAGCAACTAAATATCTAAGAATTCGCTTCATGGCCACTAAGTGACACTCCCTTGGATCGGATTGAAATCTAGCACACATGCATATGCTAAGCATAATATCCGGTCTACTAGCACATAAATAAAGTAAAGACCCTATCATAGACTGGTATGCCTTTTGATCAACGGACTTACCTCCTTTGTTGAGGTCGGTGTGTCCGTTGGTTCCCATTGGAGTCTTTGCGGGCTTGGCGTCCTTCATCCCAAACCGCTTGATCAGGTCTTGCGTGTACTTCGTTTGGGAGATGAAGGTCCCATCCTTGAGTTGCCTCACTTGGAACCCAAGGAAATAGCTTAACTCGCCCATCATCGACATTTCAAACTTTTGAGTCTTCACCCTGCTAAACTCTTCACAAGACTTTTAGTTAGTAGAACCAAATATTATGTCATCGACATAAATTTGGCACACAAAAAGATCACCATCACAAGTCTTAGTAAAAAGAGTTGGATCGGCTTTCCCAACCTTGAAAGCATTAGCAATTAAAAAGTCTCTAAGGAATTCATACCATGCTCTTGGGGCTTGCTTAAGTCCATAGAGTGCCTTAGAGAGCTTACACACGTGGTCGGGGTACCGTTCATCCTCGAAGCCAGGGGGTTGCTCCACGTACACCTCCTCCTTGATTGGCCCGTTGAGGAAAGCGCTCTTCACATCCATTTGGAACAACCTGAAAGAATGGTGAGCGGCATATACTAGCAAAATACGAATGGACTCTAGCCTAGCCACAGGAGCAAAAGTCTCCTCAAAGTCCAAACCTGCGACTTGGGCATAACCTTTTGCCACAAGTCGTGCCTTGTTCCTTGTCACCACCCTGTGCTCGTCTTGTTTGTTGCGGAACACCCACTTGGTTCCTACAACATTTTGCTTGGGACGAGGCACCAGTGTCCAAACTTCATTTCTCTTGAAGTTGTTGAGCTCCTCCTGCATGGCCAACACCCAGTCTGGATCTAGCAAGGCCTCCTCTACCCTGAAAGGCTCAATAGAAGAGACAAAAGAGTAATGCTCACAAAAATTAACTAATCGAGACCGAGTAGTTACTCCCTTGCTAATGTCACCCAAAATCTGGTCGACGGGATGATCCCTTTGAATCATCGCTCGGACTTGAGTTGGAGGTGCCGGTTGTGCTTCTTCCTCTATCTCATGAACATTTTGTGCTCCCCCTTGATCACACGTCTCCTCTTGATGAACCTGTTCATCGTCTTGAGTTGGGGGAAGCACCATTGTTGAGGAAGAAGGTTGATCTCGCTCATTTTGTTCCTGTGGCCGCACATCTCCAATCGCCATGGTGCGTATTGCGGTCGTTGGAACGTCTTCTTCATCTACATCATCAAGATCAACAACTTGCTCTCTTGGAGAGCCATTAGTCTCATCAAATACAACGTCGCTAGAGACTTCAACCAAACCCGACGATTTGTTGAAGACCCTATACGCCTTTGTATTTGAGTCATAACCTAACAAAAACCCTTCTACCGCTTTGGGAGCAAATTTAGAATTCCTACCCTTCTTCACTAGAATGTAGCATTTACTCCCAAAAACTCGGAAATACGAAACATTGGGTTTGTTACCGGTTAGTAGCTCATACGAAGTCTTCTTGAGGAGGCGATGAAGATAGACCCGGTTTATGGCGTGGCAAGTCGTGCTCACGACTTCCGTCCAAAACCGTTCGGGCGTCTTGAATTCACCAAGCATCGTCCTTGCCATGTCTAGTAGCATCCTGTTCTTCCTCTCTACCACACCATTTTGCTGTGGTGTGTAGAGAGCGGAGAACTCGTGCTTGATTCCTTCCTCCTCAAGATACTCCTCCACTTGAAGGTTCTTGAACTCGGACCCATTGTCGCTCCTTATCTTCTTCACCTTGAGCTCAAACTCGTTTTGAGCTCTCCTTAGGAAGCGCTTGAGGGTCCCTTGGGTTTCAGTTTTATCCTGCAAAAAGAATACCCAAGTGAAGCGGGAAAAATCATCAACTATAACAATACCATACTTACTTCCTCCTATGCTTAGATAGGCGACGGGTCCGAAGAGATCCATATGAAGTAACTCCAGGGGTCTTGATGTTGTCATCACATTTTTGGCATGATGAGAGCTTCCCACCTGTTTCCCTGCTTGACAAGCTGCACAAGGTCTATCTTTTTTGAAAGTAACATTTGTTAGACCTATCACGTGTTCTCCCTTTAGAAGCTTGTGAAGGTTCTTCATCCCCACATGTGTTAAGCGGCGATGCCACAACCAGCCCATGCTAGTCTTAACAATTAAGCATGCATCTAGACCGGCCTCCTCTTTTGCAAAATCAACTAAATAGAGTTTGTCGTCTAATACACCCTTAAAAGCTAATGAAACATCACTTCTTCTAAAGACAGACACATCTACATTTGTGAATAGACAATTATATCCCATATTACATAATTGACTTACGGATAACAAATTATATCCAAGCGACTCTACTAAGAATACATTAGAAATAGAGTGCTCATTTGAGATTGCAATCTTCCCTAAGCCTTTAACCTTGCCTTGATTCCCATCACCGAATATGATTGAATCTTGGGAATCTTTATTCTTTGACGTAGGAGGTGAACATCTTCTTCTCCCCCGTCATGTGGTTTGTGCATCCGCTGTCGATAATCCAGCTTGATCCCCCGGATGCATAAACCTGCAAGGCAAATTTAGGCTTGGGTCTTAGGTACCCAACTTTTGTTGGGTCCTACAAGGTTAGTGACAATGTCCTTAGGGATCCAAATGCAAGTTTTATCTCCCTTGCATTTTGCCCCTTGTTTCCTAGCAATCACTTTCCTATCCTTTCTACAAATCGCAAATGAAGCATTGCAAGCATGATAGATTGTAGAGGGTTCATTTATTATTTTCCTAGAAACATGAACAACATTTCTTCTAGGCATAACATTTCTCCTAGCTAAATCTCTATCATGCATAATAGAAGAACTAGAAGCAACCATGGCATGAGAATCAAAAGCATCATAACTTCTATTACCATTCCTAGAATGTCTCCTATCATGATACATGAAGGCATGGTTCTTTTGAGCACTACTAGCCATAGGGGGCCTTCCCTTTCTCCTTGGCGGAGATGGAAACCTTATGGCTTGTTAAGTTCTTGACTTCCCTCTTGAAGCCAAGACCATCCTTAATTGAGGGGTGTCTACCAATCGTGTAGGCATCCCTTGCAAATTTTAGCTTGTCAAATTCACTCTTGCTAGTCTTAAGTTGGGCATTAAGACTAGCCACTTCATCATTTAATTTAGAAATGCAAATTAGGTGTTCACTACAAGCATCAACATTAAAATCTTTGCACCTATTGCAAATCATAACATGTTCTACACAAGAGTTAGATTTATTTGCTACTTCTAGTTTAGCATTTAAATCATCACTAACACCTTTTAAAGTAGAAATGGTTTCATGACAAGTAGATAGTTCACAAGAAAGTATTTCATTCCTTTTAACTTCTAGAGCAAGAGAATTTTGTGCACTAACAAATTTATCATGCTCTTCATATAAAAGGTCCTCTTGTTTTTCTAGTAATCTATTATTATCATTCAAAGCATCAATCAATTCATTAATCTTATCAATCTTAGTTTTATCTAAGCCCTTGAATAAGCATGAATAGTCTATTTCATCATCATCGCTAGACTCATCCTCGCTTGAAGAAGCATAAGTAGTGTTGTTTCGAGTACATACCTTCTTCTCCTTTGCCATGAGGCATGTGTGATGCTCGTTGGGGAAGAGGGATGACTTGTTGAAGGCAGTGGCGGCGAGTCCTTCGTTGTCGGAGTCGGACGAGGAGCAATCCGAATCCCACTCCTTTCCAAGATGTGCCTCGCCCTTCGCCTTCTTGTAGTTCTTCTTCTTTTCCCACTTTCCACTCTTCTTTTCCTAGTCACTATCATTATCGGGACAATTAGCGATAAAATGACCAATCTTACCACATTTGAAGCAGGAGCGCTTCCCCTTCGTCTTGTTCTTCTTGGGGTGCTCCTTGCGACCCTTTAGCGTCATCTTGAACTGCTTGATAATAAGGGCCATTTCTTCCTCATTAAGCCCTGCCGCCTCAACTTGCGCCACCTTGCTAGGTAGTGCCTCCTTGCTCCTTGTCGCTTTGAGAGCAACAGTTTGAGGCTCGTGGATTGGGCCATTCAATGCATCATCCACGTATCTCGCCTCCTTGATCATCATCCGCCCGCTTACAAATTTTCCAAGAATTTCTTCGGGCGACATCTTGGTGTACCTAGGATTTTCACGAATATTGTTTACTAGATGTTGATCAAGTACAGTAAAGGACCTTAGCATTAGGCGGACGACGTCATGGTCCGTCCATCGTGTGCTTCCATAGCTCCTTATCTTGTTGACGAGAGTCTTGAGCCTGTTGTATGTCTGGGTTGGCTCCTCCCCTCTTATCATCGCGAATCTCCTGAGTTCGCCTTCCACCAACTCCATCTTGGTGAGCATGGTGACGTCGTTCCCCTCATGTGAGATCTTGAGGGTGTCCCAGATCTGCTTGGCATTGTCCAAGCCGCTCACTTATGGTACTCGTCCATGCACAATGAGGCTAGCAACACAGTAGTAGCTTGTGCATTTTTATGAATCTGTTCATTGATAAACAAAGGACTATCCGAGCTATCAAATTTCATTCCACTCTCTACTATCTCCCATATACTAGGATGGAGAGAGAACAAGTGACTACGCATTTTGTGACTCCAAAATCCGTAGTCCTCTCCATCAAAATGAGGAGGTTTACCAAGTGGAATGGAGAGTAAATGAGCATTTATACTTTGAGGAATACGAGAATAATCAAAAGACAAGGTTGAATTAACCGTCTTCTTTTTCTCATGGTCGTTGTCGTCGTCCTTTTGGGAGGAAGAGGACTCGTCGCTGTCGTCGTAGTAGACGGTCTCCTTGATGCGTCTCGTCTTCTTCTTCTTCTTCCCATCTTTTCGTTTGTGGCCCGAGCCCGAGTCGGTAGGCTTGTCATCTTTAGGCTCGTTGACGAAAGACTCCTCCTTATCATTGATCACAATCCCCTTGCCCTTAGGATCCATCTCTTCGGGCGATTAGTCCCTTTCTTGAAGAGAACGGCTCTGATACCAATTGAGAGCACCTAGAGGGGGGGTGAATAGGTGATCCTGTAAAAACTTGAAACTTAATCCGCAAAACTTGATTAGGAGTTAGCACGAATAAGCCAAGTGGCTAGAGAGAAGAACTTGCACAACACGATAACCACAAAGAGATCAACACAGAGATGGCACAGTGGTTTATCCCGTGGTTCGGCCAAGTCCAACACTTGCCTACTCCACGTTGTGGCGTCCCAACGGACGAGGGTTTCAATCAACCCCTTTCAAGCGGTCCAAAGACCCACTTGAATACCACGGTGTTTTGCTTTCACTTTACTATATCCCGCTTGCGAGGAATCTCCACAACTTGGAGCCTCTCGCCCTTACACTTTGATGTTCACAAAGAAGCACGGAGTAAGAGAGGGATGAGCAACGCACACAAGACATGAAATCAGAGTATCAACAAGCACACAAGTCACAACAAGAGCTCACAACACAACCCGGCGAGTTCACAACTCAAATGGAGCTCTAGTTGCTATCACAAAGAATCAAATGCGCGGAATTGAAGTCTTGGTGCTTATGAATGCTTAGAGAATACTTGGTGTACTCCTCCATGCGCCTAGGGGTCCCTTTTATAGTCCCAAGGCAGCTAGGAGCCATTGAGAGCATTTCAAGAAGGCAATTCTTTCCTTCTGTCGCCTGGCGCACCGGACAGTCCGGTGCACCACCGGACACTGTCCGGTGCGGATCTCTTTCCTTATTTGGCGAAGCCGACCGTTGCAGTCTTGGAGCCGTTGGCGCACCGGACACTGTCCGGTGCACACCGGACAGTCCGGTGCCCCATCCGACCGTTGGCACTTGCCACGTGTCACGCGCGGATTCCGCGGCCGACCGTTGGCTCGGCCGACTGTTGGCTCACCGGACAGTCCGGTGCACCATCGGACAGTCCGGTGAATTTTAGCCGTACGCCACCGACGAAGTCCCGAGAGCAGCTAGTTGACGGATGCCAGCCTGGCGCACCGGACACTGTCCGGTGCACCTAGACTGAGCAGACTCTTGGCTGCTTCGAGCCACTCTTTTCCAATTGCATTTTTGCTGATTCTAACACTTAGACAAACATGTTAGTACACAAAAACCAATGTACTAAGTCTAGAATCATACCTTTGTATTGATTTGCACCTTATCCATCATTTGACATAGTTTGTCACTTAGAAATGGCCCAAGGGCACATTTCCCTTTCACACCTTCCAACTACTTACAAGAGCTCTTGCATTCAATTCTAGACACACCCAAGTGATCAAATCCTCTCCCAATTCCACAAAAGCTTTAGTGTTAAGTGAGAGAGATTTGTTGTGTTCTTTTGAGCTCTTGCGCTTGGATTGCTTTCTTTCTCATTCTTTCTTGAGATCAAACTCACTTGTAATTGAGGCAAGAGACACCAATCATGTGGTGGTCCTTGTGGGAACTTTGTGTTCCAACTGATTAAGAATAAAAGCTCACTCGGTCCGAGGGACCGTTTGAGAGAGGGAAAGGGTTGAAAGAGACCTGGTCTTTGTGACCACCTCAACAGGGAGTAGGTTTGCAAAAAACGAACCTCGGTAAAACAAATCTGCATGTCACACTCTTTATTTGCTTGCGATTTGTTTTGCACCCTCTCTCGCGGACTCGATTATATTTCTAACGCTAACCCGGCTTGTAGTTGTGATTAAGTTTGTAAATTTCAGATTCGCCCTATTCACCCCCCCCTCTAGGCGACTTTCAGAAAGCATGATTCTTTTGACTACTATTAGTCATAGGAGCCTTCCCTTTCTCCTTGGCGGGAATGGGATCCTTATGACTTGTTAAGTTCTTGGCTTCCCTCTTGAAGCCAAGCCCATCCTTAATTGAGGGGTGTCTACCAATAGTGTAGGCATCCCTTGCAAATTTTAGTTTGTCAAATTCATCCTTGCTAGTCTTAAGTTGGGCATTAAGACTAGTCACTTCATCATTTAACTTTGTAATAGAGACTAGGTGTTCACTACAAGAATCAACATTAAAATCTTTACACTTATTGCAAATCACAACATGTTCTACACAAGAGTTAGATCTATTTGCTACTTCTAGTTTAGCATTTAAATCATCATTAACACTTTTTAAACTAGAAATGGTCTCATGGCAAGTAGATAGTTCACAAGAAAGCATTTCATTCCTTTTAACTTCTAAAGCGAGAGATTTTTGTCCCTCTACAAATTTATCATGTTCTTCATATAAAAGATCCTCTTGCTTTTCTAACAATCTATTCTTATCATTCAAGGCATCAATTAATTCATTAATCTTATCAATCTTAGTTCTATCTAAGCCCTTGAACAAACTAGCATAATCTATTTCATCATCGCTAGATTCATCATCACTAGAAGAAGCATGAGTAGTCTTTCGAGTGTTTACCTTCTTCTCCTTTGCCATGAGGCAAGTGTGATGCTCGTTGGGGAAGAGGGACGATTTGTTGAAGGCCGAGGCGGCGAGTCCTTCGTTATCGGAGTCGGATGATGAACAATCCGAGTCCCATTCCTTGCCAAGGTGTGCTTCGCCCTTAGCCTTCTTGTAGGCCTTCTTCTTTTCCCTCTTCTTCTCTTGTTCCTGGTCACTATCATTATCGGGACAACTAGCGATAAAATGACCAATCTTACCACATTTGAAGCATGAGCGCTTCCCCTTTGTCTTGTTCTTGTTGGGATGCTCCTTGCGACCCCTTAGCGCCGTCTTGAAATGCTTGATGATGAGGGCCATCTCTTCCTCATTGAGCCCCGCCGCCTCAACTTGTGCCACCTTGCTAGGTACAACTTCCTTGCTCCTTGTTGCTTTGAGAGCAACGGTTTGAGGCTCGTGGATTGGGCCATTCAACGCATCATCAACGTATCTTGCCTCCTTGATCATCATCCGCCCGCTTACAAACTTCCCAAGTATTTCCTCGGGCGTCATCTTGGTGTACCTAGGATTCTCACGAATATTGTTTACAAGATGTGGATCAAGGACAGTGAAGGACCTTAGCATTAGGCGGACGACGTCGTGGTCCGTCCATCGCGTGCTTCCATAGCTCCTTATTTTGTTGACAAGGGTCTTGAGCCGGTTGTACGTTTGGGTTGGCTCCTCTCCCCTGATCATCGCGAACCTTCCTAGTTCGCCTTCCACCAACTCCATCTTGGTGAGCATGGTGACGTCGTTCCCCTCATGCGAGATCTTGAGGGTGTCCCAGATCTGCTTGGCGTTATCCAAGCCGCTCACCTTATGGTATTCATCCCTGCACAATGATGCTAGAAGAACAGTAGTAGCTTGTGCATTTTTGTGAATTTGCTCATTGATAAATATGGGACTATCAGTACTTTCAAATTGCATTCCACTTTCTACTATCTCCCATATGCTTGGATGGAGAGAGAACAAGTGACTACGCATTTTGTGACTCCAAAATCCGTAGTCCTCTCCATCAAAGTGAGGAGGTTTACCAAGTGGAATGGAGAGTAAATGAGCATTGGTACTTTGAGGAATACGAGAATAATCGAAAAAAAATTAGAGTTAACCGTCTTCTTTTTCTCGTGGTCGTTGTCGTCGTTGTCCTTTTGGGAAGAAGAGGACTCGTCGCTGTCGTCGTAGTAGATGATCTTCTTGATGCGCCTCTTCTTCTTCCCTTCCTTCTTCTTTTGACTCGAGCCGGAGTCAGTAGCTTTGTCGTCCCTCGGCTCGTTGAAAATGGTCTCCTTCTCCTTATCGTTGACCACCATCCCCTTTCCCTTAGGATCCATCTCTTCGGGCGATTAGTCCCTTCGTGAAGAGAATGGCTCTGATACCAATTGAGAGCACCTAGAGGGGGGGTGAATAGGTGATCTTGTAAAAACTGAAACTTAATTCCACAAAACTTGATTAGGAGTTAGCACAATAAAGCCAAGTGGCTAGAGAGGAGTTCTTGCAAGACACGATAACCACAAGAAGATCAACACAGATAGGCACAGTGGTTTATCCCGTGGTTTGGCCAAGTCCAACACTTGCCTACTCCACGTTGTGGCGTCCCAACGGACGAGGGTTGCAATCAACCCCTCTCAAGCGGTCCAAAGACCCACTTGAATACCACGGTGTTTTGCTTTGTTTACTATATCCCGCTTGCGAGGAATCTCCACAACTTGGAGCCTCTCGCCCTTACAATTTGATGTTCACAAAGAAGCATGGAAGTAAGGCTGGGATGAGCAACGCACACAAGACACAAAATCAGAGCACAACACGCACACAAGTCACAACTCGAGCTCACAACACAACCCAAAGAGTTCTCTACTCAAATGGAGCTCTAGTTGCTATCACAAAGAATCGAATGCGCGGAATTTGGAGTCTTGGTGCTTAGGAATGCTTAGAGAATGCTTGGGGTTCTCCTCCATGCGCCTAGGGGTCCCTTTTATAGCCCCAAGGCAGCTAGGAGCCGTTGAGAGCATTCCAGGAAGGCAATTGTTGCATTCTGTCGCCTGGCGCACCGGACAGTCCGGTGCGGATTTCTTTCCTTCTTTGGCGAAGCCGACCGTTGGAGATTCAGAGCCGTTGGCGCACCGGACACTGTCCGGTGCACACCGGACAGTCTGGTGCCCCCTTCTGACCGTTGGCTCTGCCACGCGTCGCGCGCGGATTACGCGGCCGACCGTTGGCCCGGCCGACTGTTGGCTCACCGGACAGTCCGGTGCACCACCGGACAGTCCGGTGATTTATAGCCATACGCCGCCGACAAAACCCGAGAGCAGCCAGTTCGCCAGAGCCAGCCTGGCGCACCGGACACTGTTCGATGCACCACCGGACAGTCCGGTGCACCCAGACTGCGCAGAGTCTTGGCTGTCCAGCCAAGTTTTTTCCAAATTGGTCTTTTCCTGTTTCTAGCACTTATACACAATACATTAGTCTCCAAAACAATGTACTAAGTCTTAGAAACATACCTTTACTCTTGATTTGCACTTCTTAAGTCTTTGGCACAAATATTACTCAAAGCATTTGTGTGGAACACTTAATCACCAAAATCTTATAGAAATGTCCCAAGGGTACATTTCCCTTTCATGTACTGCAATAGCAATGAGATTAAAAATCCCAGTTAACAAGAGCATAACCAGATTCACATTGAGGATTAGACAAAGGATGCAACGACACAACCATAAGACAGAAGTGCCTATACGCCGGTACAGAGCTAACTATTAGGCATGGAACTGGAGCAGTTTCTTGCGAGGCTCGTATAATACGCCCATTTCAAGTGATGTGCAAGCCTATTACCACACTACCATCACATAGGAGTAGAACAGTAGAACATTCGTAAGCCATGTTGCTCCAGGAATTAAAATCAATGGGGCACTAGTGGCACTCATAACCTCATATAGCACAGCGGTTAGCCATCCAAAAGGAATTCATAAAATTCTCCAAACAACATGACCAAAGCATCAAATGTGGTGTGATAACAATCTTAGGACAACATGGTAGCGCATTTTGCAAAACTCTGGGGTATAGTATCAGGCAAAAACAGTCAAGTACTCTCAAGTCATTGAAAACACGGAAAATGTTCGGCTGGTCCTAAAACAAGCCCCTAGAATATCCCTAACAACAATGCACGTACAGAAGCAGAGCAGAAGGTAACAGTCGCATGCGCACAGAAGAAACAAAATACGACGCCGCCGTGACTGCACTTTGCAGAACTAGTCGACAAAATTGTGCTGTTAGCCTAGATACGTGGCTAAGCGTACTGAAACCCATGGTCCTAGGAGGAGGTTCCAGAGCACACAGCATCTAGAACCGCGTGCACGGTCGTCGACCTCCGCCCACCCAGTCAGTAACTGAATCGCCGCAACGGCACACGGAAATCCAACAGAGTCAGGCGCCAATGGACCCAGTAACCTTCTGCTAACTATTTGGGCGCGTGCGGCATGGGCAGGCGGGCGGGGCGCGGGCGACGCGGCGAGGGCGGGCGGGCGCGAGTGCGGGCGGCGGCGCGGCGGGATTGAGACGAACAAGAAGGTGCGGGCTGAGGCCGTGCCGGGGCCGCACCGTGCAGGGGCACCACGACCGCGCAGGGGCACCACGGCCGCGCCGGGCTGGGGCTGCACCGAGCAGGGCGCCACAGCCGCGTGCACGGCACGCCGGGCCGCCATGGTCGCGCACCGGGGCCGCACTGCGTCGGGACGGGGGTCCGCGCGCCAGCCAGGGGGTCGCGCGAGTTGTGAGCATGGGGAGGAGGGAGGTCGGGGAAGAAGGGAGACGGAGAGGCTCACCGCGAGGAACGAGGGCGGCGTGGACGGACGGCGGGCGCGCGCGACGGAGCTCGGTGATCGTCGAGACGGCGATTTGCGTGAGAGAACGGTGGCCACGGCCGTGCGGCGACGCGGCGCGGGCGGACGGTCGGGGCGCGGGCGGTGCGGCGAGGGCGGGCGGGCGCGAGTGCGGGTGGCGGCGCGGCGAAATCGATTGAGACGAGCGAGAAGGTGCGGGCTGAGGCCGAGATGGACGATTTAGGGCCTCTATTTTCGTCGACCTCACTGAGGCCGACGAAAATAGTGGTCGGTTAATGACTTATTTTCGTCGGCCGAGCTGAGGCTGACGAAAATACACCACGTTTTCGTCGGACCAGAGGCCGACGAAAATAACTTCCGTATGCTCGTGGGCCTGCCCACGAAAATATTCCCCGGCCCACGAAAATACGCCACATTTTGTCGGTCACGAGGGCTGACGAAAATAACATCCGTATTTTTGTGGGCCAGCCGACGAAAATAGCCCAGCCCACGAAAATTTATGTGTTTCCTGTAGTGTTAGTTAACACTAATTCCTGCTTACATACGTTGTGTGCCTAAAATTTGATTCAAATGCTTATACTTCACAATCTTGTGCATATAAACATTTTGAGAATCTACTAGCACATGCATATATTGTTGCACACATAGCACAACAACATTTAAAGCATCTTCCTTCTGATAGCTATACTCATGAAGCTCTTACACTTTCTACATTCCTTTCTGTCTCTCATGTATATCACAGGGGGAAACTGCTTTTTGAGGGGGAGTTGCAGTGAATATTAACAGTGCTTGTTGTGTTCATTTATCAATAAAGGGAAGAACTATACACATACGCAAATATCTTGTTGCAAGTGCAATTATTTGTGAGGCTTTGTGCACCTTTTCAGGGGATGATTTTGATAGGAGTTTCGGGGGAGATATTTTTACTAGTTTTGTGAGCCTTTACCTCTTTCTGAAGGGACTACTTTTGCTTTTAGAGTTGTCAACATGTTTTCGCCTTTTGCTCTAATCATTAGCTAGTGGTGTTCACTCTTTTTTACCTCTTATTGAGGGCTAGCCATTTTTGCTTGGTTGTGTTGAGTCATTGCCCATGTCTTTGGAAATCAAGCTTTGCAAATCTCTGATGACTTTGATTTGGCTTTTGTCTGGTCTTTTGTCATTTGAGTGAGTTCTTCCTTTCTTCCTTCTGCATTGTTCTTTGTGTTTTTGTGGTGGTGTTGATAATGCATTCATGAGGGGGAAGATTGTGAATACAAGGTTGATATGTGCCCTTATGATTTAGGTTTGTGGTAAATGATTGTCAACGGAGTAGCTTCTTGGGTTGAATCATGTCACCAGGTTATGAAGGTGAGTGCAACATGGTCCTTGACTTGTGTTGTACATGTGTGACGTCCGGAGATGGTGGTCGATGGCAAAGGTGGTGGTCATGTAGGTACATGTCGATGGACCAAGAGTGGTGAAGGACAAGCGATGAGTCTTGACTAAGGGACTAGAGAAGCTAGGTGGCTAGCCATGGTGGCTAACGCCGAGGGACACCGATATATGCAAAGATATGGCAAAGCAAATCATGTTGCCGATATGGTTGACGACCGACAAGACACGTGTCCAAGATGAGGAGGACACATATGGAGTACGCTACATGCGGAGGTTTGGTGGTTGAGCCTCAAAACCACCCAGTGACGATTTCACGAGTTTGGCCTCAAAACCTTGTGGCTTGTTCTAGAGGGAATCATAGATGGTACATGGAGCCATCACAGAGGGTGCGTCAAGACGAAGCAACTTTGTGAAGGGAGTGTGGTCATTAGATCATCATATCAAGAGTTGGTATTTTTTTTGCCCCTGGTTAAGTAGACAAACTCTATATATCTTCAGGTAGTTTAGGAATATGAAAAACTCCCTACAAATAAGGAGGAAGGGTTGCACCTACCAAGTACCAACCATCTCTATAGTTGTATTCTACTCTTTATTTCTTATTTGTTACAAGATCTTTAGGTGCTTTTTGAGTTGTATGCATCTATATACTTGCGATTTTGGTAAGTATGGCCTTAACTGCATCATGGCCTCTTTGGTAAATCCCTATTCATGTGTGATGGTTGTGTTCTTGGTTTGAGTTTCTCTTCCCAATCTTTTTTGATTGACTTTCCCGCATGTATTTTTGAAATCTGAGTTTGTGAGGGGTCTTGGGGTATCTAGAGACTTAAGAAACATTTCTAAAATAATTGTCACCTCTAGTATGAGCTGATTCAACTTAGGAACAAATCTCTAACTGATTTGTACTTTTGAGAACCCAAACACAAGTTTGAGTTTTATGATATAATTCTCAAGTTTTGATCTTTTTGAGCTCATACTTCTCAAACCATCTAATCTCCTCCATGTTTCACTACACGCAAAGTTTCATCGCAATCAGAGCATTTTCGCTCGAGCACCACAACCGCGCAAGTGAGCGGCACTATCGTGCCCGACATTGTCGGCTAGAGGAGCGGCAATGTCGCTCTGCACAATGATATTCTCATTTGGTTCTTTCTAGGACTTTCTAGTGTCCAAATTAAATTTCATTTTGATTTGATGATTTGGTAATTTTCTCAAGAACTTGTTCAAGGCATCCAACTATCTATTGATTGAGGTGTTCTTGGTTTTGAATCTTTTGAAGAGGTTTGGGCTAAGCTTTTAGGATCAAGCCAAGATTCCTATTCACCCCCTCTAGTCGTCTATTCGATCCTCCACAACAAGTAGTGAATGAGCATTTGAAGTCTTTCAGGATTGGTGGCCAAGGGCATCACAACAAACGCATAATGTGACGAGGAAAGTTTTTAACACTTTGGCCATTCTCCTTGCTTGGATGCTTTGGAAGCATACAAAGTGATGCTTCTTTGATGGCCTCAATCCATCAATGTCGTTGTTGCTTCACTAGGTGGGGGAACAAGGATAACTATGGATATTGGTTGAAGGTAAGTTTGCCTTCAGTGCCATCCTCTATACATGTCGTCTATATCTGTTTTCTATAAACTTATCTAAAATATCGCTTTTTCTGTGTCTCATTCATCTCCAACAACATTTTTATATCTCGTTCTCTAAATATCAAGACTTATATTATGGACATATTTTGCTCCAGATTTTTGTACATACATATTTTTCATACCCTTAAATGTCTTATATATATATATATATATTGCTTAATCTAGTGTCCAAGGTATAAAAATGGATAGAGAAGAGAGAGTGTGTGTGTCTCTATAGAAGATAAATAAGTGTTTTCTATTTTTAGAGGAGAATTTAGAGGACACCGTTAGTAGACTATAATAGAGGAGCATATAAAAGTCAGCAACTCCAACAACTTATATAAAATCTTAGGAAAATATAGAGTTTTACAGTGGAGTTTTTAAAATAGAAAAGTTTCTTTGGTTCGTGTTAACCAATAGAGTATCTAAAAGTTAGCTTTTTTGTCCATGCATAGCAAAGTGCTGTCGTGAGGATCGTTGCATGGGCTCACCAGGATGGCTGCATGTTGCATGGGTCGCTAGGATCGTTGCATGGGCGCACGCGCTGGTGATGGCTAGTGAGCTTACCTCGGTAAAATTGTCTAGCGAGAGAGACCCGATATCGAGTGAGATAGAGCAGCGAGGTTGATGACAAGCCTGTTGGATCTGGTTTTCTAAGCCACTTTCGATTTTTTATCGAGCAAATATCCTTTAACGAGTCTGTTGGAGCGAAGGCCCAATCTATCCAGATACATGCCCAGGCTGCCACCCACATAATATGTGGAAGCCAGAATGCCTACTTGGGCTTTTTCGAGGCTGAGCACATGGGCGCCCAGGTGGACCGTGGTGCCAGGCAGTGGTGCCGGTCTTCAATTTTGCACTGGCTTCACCAGTGTCTATTACGAGGGGGCCTGTTGCAACACAACTGAGCGACATAGGTTGTGTTTTCGGCAGCGAGCGTGAATATAGTCGTACAAAACATTGTTTTGTACTAGAGACTTATTGTTTAGAGTGATGTTTGAAATAGAGAGGATGGTGGAGATAGCCTAAGGGCGTTAGTCTAACAAATCACTGACCAAGCCATAGATTCGGCATGTATGTATTTAGACTGTTTTCTATATTAGTGAAATGATATCTAACTCTGTTTTAAATAAGCAGAGCTAATAAAGAAAAGACGCATCAATTTTTTTCACAAGCAGCCGAACAAAATCAACTTGAACATCTCTACTACATATTAAGAGAGTAAAGGTAGTCTGTCTCCCCTCGTTCTGCCGTTCTGCCGTCCATCGATCTGGACCGTCCGTATCCTATCGTGCGTTCTGCGTCTCCCACACTCCATTCCCCTCCATCGCACGACCGCACCCAATCCCTAACCTCCCCTCGCATGTTCCTCTCTCTGCCGCGTTGCCCACCCCCTGCCCCTGCCGCGACAGATGCCTCGCGGCCCCGACAACGACGACCGTGCCGCCATGACCTCCCATCGCCTCCACCTCCGCCGCAGGGCGCACCCTCCCCCTCGCCATGGACCTCCCTAAGGCGTCGGAGTCCTCCATCCCCACGCCTCAGCAGGGCGCTGAGAAGCCCACGGCGGTGTAGGCCAGCGGGATGGCTGGGCCAGCGTCGAAACGTGCATCTTGGCCGGTGAGCACAAAGACGACGACGAGCCGACGCCGGAATCGAATCCGAGGAAGGCAAGATCCACCCACGATAGGCACGGTCGGACGAGGTTCTCGATCTGGCTGAGCAGCATCCACGCCTCATCCGTGTCGTCGTGCTCCGGTTCTACCTCTCCCTGGTTCTGCCTTGCTCAGGTTCTGCCTCTCCCTCTGCAACCGCAATACACTTCGTGCGTCGTCCACACCTCACCCGCGCCTCCCACCAAGATTGTCGTTGTGCCCCGCTCGCCCGAGACAGCTACCGCCCCCTCCATCGTCCCCGCCCCACTCGTGGATGATCCACAAACACCACTCCATCTCTTCGTCAGACAGCTTCGCCCGAACCAAGGCTACCGGACGAGAGATTAGATCATGGTCGGCAATGGAGAGACCCGTGAAGGAGGAGGCCATCTGGGAGCTAGCGATTGAGACAGCCGCACGTCGCGCAGACGGACTCCACGGGGGCTGGCTCGCAGCTGAACCCCAGATCGATGCACTCATCGCCCGGAGGTTGTGGTGGCAGGGACCCTAACTGCGGAGCACGCGTCCCTCCCTCGATCGTCCATGTCACACGCATCACCGGGGAGTTCTCCCAGCTATCAACCTCGCCTCCGCTTTCTCGGCGCAATAGCCCCCACCGTGCAGACGCTCGTGCGTGGCCCTCGGTGTGGACTGTGGAAGGCGAGCGTGTAGGAGGGCAGTAATCTACAGCAGTGTGCGGAGCTCTTATCTCAGCATGACCCACCCCTCCTGACGGGATAGAATCGGTGGGACAAGAGGTTCGAATTTCCCTTTCCCCCTCCTTCCCTGTGAACCAAGCAGCGGGTGAGCTTTCCATCCCTCTGTCTAGCCCCTCATATCCCGTTATACAAACATCACCTAATTTTGGTTGCAAATCCTTTCTGTTGCTGTTTCTGATTTATTTTATTTGATCAACAGTAGGCACAATATCCTTTGCTTGTTTGCAGTATTAAAGT
The DNA here is from genome assembly GCF_902167145.1 of Zea mays. NCBI lineage: Eukaryota > Viridiplantae > Streptophyta > Magnoliopsida > Poales > Poaceae > Zea > Zea mays. The sequence continues at coordinate 132,091,135 of NC_050104.1, forward strand.
ACACAAGTGCATAAGCGACTAGATTTAGAGTGGTAAAGACTAGAACCAAAGAGCTGGTGGATTAGAGGTGTAGGGAGATGTATTGTGGGGCGCCTTGACCGCTTCGAGAAGGCACAAGCCTTGGAGCCCTTCTCAGTGAAGTCCAAGACAGGCACCTGCAGCTGCAGGAACAACTAAAGCACTGGCTCTATTGACGCTGCCACAAAATTCTAATTTTTTGCCGGGTTAGAATCTCCAAAGTCCGCAAAGGCACCAGCTCGAGGGTGGCTGGGCAAGATGGTGATGCTCCCAAGCATGTTGGGACACAGGTCGGTGGAGGGCAGTCGACGTGGCAACCTCCAGACTGGGCGATTGAGCCACGCCCAGGGGTCTACTATCTTGATGTGGTGAAAGATGGTTAGGTCTTTGATAGGATCAATCTAGAAAACATGAGGCATCTATTCGGGAGGCGGGTTCTTGCTTCTGACTTCGTGTCCATGGACCATCAGTCTATGTCACGTCAGCATGCTGCTGTTATTCCACTCGGGAATAGAAGGTTAGAATCCTCATGTTCGATCACTTGCAATTCTATTCTATGTTCTTATGTATTCCATAGTTAGTAAGGCACATTTATTGTGGCAGAACCGCCCGAATTATTCCAGCTTAAGTGCCTAAGTCACGCCTCAGGGGCCGTAACACACTTAAATCGGAATAACCCGTCAGTCCCTCAGATCTAGTCTGATGAAGCCACTTAACCAGGATCAAACTCCACAATCTCACTCGAAGGTGAGTCACAGAAGAAATACAATAAAACAGGAAACCTCAAATTAAGTACTGAGTTATTACATAAATCGGAGTTTTTGAGTAGCAAGTAAAGTTCACAAATTAAAGTGCAGCGGATAATCGATGTCGTCGGTAATGAGGAAATGGGCAAGGCCTAGCCCACTACTCCTCATGCTCCTCTCCTGCCGGAGCAACATCCCACTCGACCGTCCAACCTGGTGGCAGGGTGGTAGGCCAAGTCACACCATCAACTACATCCTGCATGGTACCTGCAAAAATGGTGCCACAAGCAAGGCTGAGTATACTAATACTCAGCTAGACTTAACCGGTGTGAGGAGTCTACTCCTCTACCTCTAGACTATGCAGCTGTTTGGCTGAGGGGTTTGGTTTGCCAAAAGCACTAGCTGTTTCTAAAATCAACTTTTAGCTTTTCAAATTCTACCATCATTATCTTAGCTAGATTTGCTCCTTCTAAGCATACATGGTAACAATCCATTAGTTCAATCAACAAGTTATCTCATATAATCCACATTTCACTTCTTACTCGATGCAGTACAAGGAATCAAGCAGTCTCATTAGCTGCGAGAAGCAGACGATTCGAATCGAGTTTTTAAACCTTGCAAGGTAAACCTAAACACACGTCAAGTCAGGGTACTCCGACCCCACACATGACAACCGTCCCCATCGATTCCCCGTTCGCGTCCAGGCCTCACCGCCTTGGCATACAATGCTCCACTGACCCCGACTGCCGTCGTGCAGTGGCCGCACTTGTACCCACCATAGCTAGCATGGGAGACCCTGTCTCAGGTCGCATGAGGGATAAAGTCCGCGCCCGGCTTCACTCAGGTACTAGGTTTACCGGTTACCATTTTTCCCGGCATGTGCTTAGTACGTTCAAAAGCTTGACTCGGGTATCCACACATTAATCCTTAATTCATTTTTCCCGTCTCATGGACATGGCATCCTCCCTGGATCCAAGTCCACGGACCAACATATATCCCATTATCAAGATGAATACAATCAATTCCTGACCTCGCGCGAGTGCTAGAAAAATCACTCGACTTCTACCGAGATCCTGATTAGCAAGCAGCTACTCGACCTAGCATACTAGTATTCATCTCAAAAAGGAATCCTAAGTTCATGCAACTAGAGGTTTCAAGCAACTCCTACACTTAAGTGCACATTGCAATCCTACAAGCATTAAGTGTAGTAAAGTAGCATATAATAACATGGTTATGCATAAAACCGGGGCTTGCCTTTAATTGCTGGGGTTGCGGGGAGATCCTCAATAGCAGCCTCTGAAGCCTGCTCCTGGTCCTTCTCTTGGACAGGTCCTTGCTCGGGGATGAGCACGTACTCTCCGTCGGCAAGATTACAATCTAATGAATGCAATGCGTAAGATATATGCATGATATGATATGTGCTTTAGAATTTATAACTTTAAAGATGTATGATCTTTTGAGTTAAAACCAGTTAACTTTGCTTATGTAAAACCCTTTAGTGGTATACTTGGTAAATTGGGTTAGTCTTATTGGGATGAGGTTTATTCCTTCTTCTCTTTTCTTTTATTCTCTTTAATGTTTTGGAGTAGGTTTGAACTACAAGTTGCTTTTATAAAATTCCAAAAATTCTGCAAAAATTACAGTGGCTTGTTACTGGTGTATGATTCTCTGTCTCAAAATTTGGGGTTCAGAAAGTGAATGGTTTTCTCTGGACAAAATTACCAAATTTTAGGGCAGAAGGGGTACCTTGAACTACAACTATTATTTAACAGTGGGTAGTTTTCAAAAACTTATTTTTGCTGGCTTTTAGGTGTTGTAACACGACTTGATACAAATTTCTAGTCATTAATACCCTTTAATTCTTTCCCCAAGATTTTCTTAAGGTTTCTATCCAAAGGGGTGCTTTCTACTACCACTATACTTGAAAAACATCAAACAATAGAGTTCTTATTTTTCTTAGCTAGTATTTTGTGCAAGAGCAATCATTCTGGAGTTTGGCTTCCTTTTGCTTAAGGGAAGGGGTGGTTTGCATTATTTGAGCTAAATGGCCTTTCTCACAAATTACTAGCAAAAGGCATGGGTTCACTTCTTTTTCATGGGTTTGTATTTTTCTCTGGTGGTTTATCTCATCATGGACTTAGCAAAATTTTGGTTGCCCATTATCACATTATTTGGGGTTGCTCATGATTTAGTGGGAAAATGCCTTATTATCATTCTGTATTTATTTTCCCTACTTAAAAAGTTAGGCTGGGGTGCTCTGTATTTTTGTAGTGGGGCTTTGGTGGTTATAAGTTCACTGGATTTTTGTTAACCACTTTGGTTATAGTTTTGCAATTCTAATAATTGATTTTCAGTCTACATAATGCTAATTAAAGCATCTTAATTAGAAACTGGTCCAAATTAATGGTCTCTGCATTTTTCCTAGGTTCTCTGTTGCATAAGTAATCTAGGAAAAATATTACTAATCACTGTTCATTAATCTCTAAGGCCTTTCTGATTTTCTCTAAGTTTTGGACAAAATGGCTTTAAATGAATAACTACATCATAATCTCTAATGCTGGGGCTCCTACTATTTTTTAAACAGTGTCTAATTAAGGTATAAGCATCTACAAATTTTCTTAAGCTCAGCACAAAAGAAAAACTAATTTTCCTTAATTAAACAAGGTTTAGGGGGTTTCTGTTTTTAAATTTAAACTCTAAAATTTTGAACAGAAAGCATGGGGTTTACTATTTTTAAATGATAGATCATAATATTCCAGAGCTAGCAAAATTGGTTTGACAGCTTTTCATTAAGATTTCATCAAATTATGGATTTCCTAAGTTCTCTGGTTATTTTAAAAAGAATAACAGAATTGATTAATGGAAGTCCACTTTGCACTGGGGTCCCTGGTGGTTTTTCTAAGTTTTCCTCGCAATTCAGTCCTTAGGTTACTATTCACATGAGTCGCTGACATTACGAAAAACCCCTCGGGTTCTACAGAACCTAACCCGAGGTCCTTCTTCTACCTTAAACAGTAGCCGCGGCGAAGAAAAGGGCGGAGGGGCTTACCGGCGGCGAGACTGTTCCGGTGAAGTGGACGAGGGTGAAGGGGAGGTCGCGGGGATCACAACGGTGTGCGGAACACCGTCGGAGATGGCCGGAGTCGGTCGGTCCACGCGCGCAGGCGGGGATGCTCGTCGGCGGCGAGGAGACCGGCCTGGTCGTGGCGAGATAGTTCAATCAAATAGGTCAGGGAGGTCTACGGGATGCCAGAGAAGACATGAGCGAAAGGAATCGGGCGGAGACTCACTGGATAGCTCGGTCCACGCGCGGCGGCGGAAGACCGAAGTCCGGTGAGGTTGATCTCGGGCCTCCGGTGAAGTCCGGTCGGGTCCGAGGGCTTGGCAAGCTTCACGGGCTACTGGCGGAGCTAGCCGAAGCACTGGTTGGGCTGGAGGGTGGCTGGAGTGGGCTGGCCACGGCGGCCGTAGCTCTAGCGGCAATGGCGGGCGGAAATGAGCTCGCCGGAGCTAAGGAACGGTGGCTGGCCGGTGAGGGTGAGTGCGGGGCGAAGAGAGGTGCGCCCGGAGAGGCTTTATAGGCGCGGGCGGGCACGGCCGAGGGCGTGGGCGCGCGGCGGACTTGACCGGACGCCGGGGCGAGCGCGCGCGCGGGTTGGGCGAGCTCTGGCGTGCCGACCAGGGTCGAACACGTGTGCCCGTGCGTTCTGCCCAAGCTCTGGCGCGTGTGGTCGCTCATCCGAGCCTGCTCTCGCCTTGGTCAGTGCACAAAACCTCTTCTCCTCCCTACAAGCTACCATTCTTGTGTGGAGGTCATAGGATTTTGCCTACTGGTTGCAGAGATATGGAGCCAGGAAATCTGGTCTGTCTCCCTGCCCAAACTCGAGGCAAATCCCAAGTTTTGTCGTGTCTAGGGCTCGCGTCCCAATGCCATCTTCTGGCACACGACAGAGGGGTTAGTTAGACACAATTTTGTCAATGGGGCCATTAGGATTCGAGTTAGGGATCAAGGTGAACATCCCTGATCTTTGGCTCAAGGTCTGAATTTCAGAATTCTGAAATTCAGAATTCCTAATGAGTCCCAACAAAAGAAGCTTGATTTGGGGGTTTTCTTGAATTATTTTGGCTAAGCTTTCTCAATCTATCTTGTTGCTTATCAAATATACTTTAACTTATATAATTGGCTCAACTCAAAATTTTAAACTTTTCATTCCCTTTTGCTTATTTTCTTGAATTTTGTTCATGGGGTTCACTTAGGGTTCTTAATTAGGGTTGCACATTCTTATCCTTTAAGAGACTCAATTGTCTTGATCATGACACTTTTAAGCATATACTTGGTGAATTCTTTCTTACTTAAGTTATTTTGATGCTCATGCTTACTTTGGTTCACATAAAATAATGGTTCTTGGTTTGGCTTTTTAAGAGAAACCCTAGGTGACACTGGGGTGTCACATTTATTTAGACTTTATTTATTCTATGAATGTCAAAATTTCTAGCATCTCACGATTAACTTTTTTTGTGAGTACCAACAGGCTAATAGATGTGCCTGCCTTTTATAGTTTGACGTCTTCAAAATGTTGAGTCATCTCTTACATGTGCATCTATAATAATAACAGATCAATTTTCCTTTTTCCTTCATGTATAAACTGATTGAACCTATATATGCTTTGTTGTAGGACCTCAACAACCATCCATAAGAGAAACTCCAAGAAAGAAGATACAACTATCTACAGAAACAATAAACAATTTTTCTTCTCGGACTGCTCAATCTGGTATGCAAGCCACTCATCTCTATAATTAGTTCTCAAACTACTTAATCCAGTAAGCACACCACTCCTATCTCTGATCTGTGCACTTATTCTGCTTCTTTATGGCTGTGAGTGCATAATGTGCCTGACGCTACACAACAACGAGGGGAACTACCTGGGAAGCGGCGCCAGACCAACCTCGCCAAGCGCACTGCCTGCGAGGCCAAGGACGTGCCCGCACAACCGTTGCCCAACAAGTCAAGATCGCCCCCAAGTCTGGTGCATGAAAAAACATAATCTCTCCACTCCCCTTTTATCTGCAAAACTGATGTTCTAAACTATTTGTGTCTCCTGATTTACTTTCTACAGCTGTTTGGACTTTGTGTGGTCCAATCAGATAGAAGTATGCTATTATGCTTGTTCAGAGTGTTTACAATGAAGAAACAAGTTGGATATCTCTAAAATAGGTACATGTACATTTAATTTGATTGATAAGTTTGTTTATAAATACGTTCAGTTAGCTTTCCCTATAGAGAAAAGCACCAATCACACATTATTTTGTTAATAAGCAATACAAGAAAAAAGATATTTCACTATAGTGACATAGATTATGCTCAAGCGTTGTCGAGAGTAGGCCCATTTTGTTCATGTTTACCTTGCTAAGGAGTTGTCACAACCTTGAAAACCTAAAAGTAAAGGTAATGGTTGTTGACTTTGGAATATTTCTATTTAAACTGTTTAAAGGTCATATTGTTGTTAGAAGTCGGAGTGATGTTGATGAGACATTTGAGATAGATTGGGGATGCTTAAATGCTCAATGGACTGATGGCATGTGTGCGAATCTTCAAATTGTGCAGACGATTGGTATTGCTTGGCTTCCAAATGAATTTTCATTTATGAAGCTTGTCCTCACTAAATCTAGAGATCTATTTTGTAAAAAGTAGTAATCTGAACACCTTTTTGGACTGTCTTATAAGTGGCTTCTATATTTCACTGCACATTTCAGCAAATGGAACCAGCGAAACAGATAAAGGTCATGAAAGGATTCTAGAAACGATCAACACAGTTGGACATGACGGTAATAACATTGACACTGCTGATTTTTGTTTATGTTACTTGAAAGTTTAAAGATCTCTTGTGTCATAATTTATGCTATAGACATGAATCAACTAGACAATGTAAAACATTAAAGGCACTATAAAACATAATGAGCATTATGTATCAGGTTTTGATCCAGAGTAGAAATTGATCACTATGCAACTTCAAAATATAAGCTTAAATCCGATGAGATGCATGAGTTCAGAGGAATTTTCATGTAGTTTGGCAGAGAATAAGGTCTCACAAATGCATTATATTTATGTTTGGCCCAATGAAGCAGCCCATTGAACTGCTCTGTTTACCTTTATTATGAGCCTGGTATATATTTCTCGAAGACCTCTTGTACTTTTCTTTGTTTATATGACTCTTCAGTCATCATTGCTGTCATGAGAGAGTTATTGTGTTCTGAAAATGAAGAGTGATGTGACTAGGATATATCCAAATGTCACTCTCTCCCTTACCAGAGATTTAGGACTCTGGTAATTATTTTATGAAACCATACGCAATATGCCTTACTGCCATGATGACTTTCTTTATCCCTTTGGGTTTCTCTCTGAAATTATGTCCTGGTTGTGAAACAAGAAAATGCAGACATACCGTTTCTTGTTACTACTAGCACCAGCTGGTATGTTCTTTCAAAAAAAAGTGGTACATGGTTTTACTCTGAAAAGTGAGCTGCACAATCATTATTGTAAATAGGACATATAGAAGAGAACGAAAAACAGCTCTGAAATTCACCAGCTTTCAGAATGCACAACTATGTACTGGAACATGCATTTCCATCTCTACTTATACTCTGTCTATTTGTTGTAGTTTGCACTTGTTGCGCCAGGATGGGCATCTGGGTTTTTCAGGGCGTGTTTGGATCACCGCCGCTGGCACCACGCCACGCCACACTTCGCGCGCCGCAATTGTGGCGGCCGAATCGGCCGCGGCACCTTAGGCGGGGTGTGGCGCTGGACGTCAGCGTCCAAACAGGCCCTCAGTCAGTCATTGATGTGCACCATTTTGATGCCATAAGTGATTTGTTTATGTCTTGCATCATAGTACTATAAATTTGATTCTTAGAATTCAGTCATATATCAGTCATCATGGCCTCATATGTTCTCACTCAAACAAAAACGGAAGCCATTTAGGAGCAACAGTAAGAACCATTACAATTGGTTCATTGTGTAGTACTTGAAATCCACGATTTCTATTATGAAAAAATACAGCCAAATTTGAGTTAATGATGATTCAGACCACCTTGGTTGAGGTAATGATGTTTCTTCCAAAAGATTTGATTATCACATTGGATGGGTTTTATGGTAGTGCCAACTGCCCACATATATAAAAAACTGGGAAATAGTGCTAAAGGTTTCCAACTTTAGGTGCAAAGGGAATTTCCAAAAAAATTGGGAATGTCATCAATAATAACCAAACAATACTTATAACTAGAGATGCTAGAAACATGCGAGGTCCATAGTTCACCATGTATTAAGCCAAATTTATGTTGAGGCACCATGAGAGCTAGATGATAGAAAAGGTAAACGAGTATGGCGACCCAATTGATAGACATAACAGGGTGTGCATGAAATAGATGTGGAGCGTGCTAGGTGATGAAGAGCGTCAACCCCAATATGACGAAGACGGTGATGCCAAAGTGTGATGGAGGTAGCGAGGAGAGCATGTGGTGGTGCTGACAGCGTAGAGATATGAGCTATTGCACCCGAGGATCATGTTCCCGATGTGAAGGTCTTTCACATAAAGGATAAAGGGCTCAACTAAACTATTATTGTCGATTGTAAAGTGATGAACATAGATAAGGTTTTAATGATACGTGGGGTGACAACAAAAACGTGACAAAGCATGAGAGGACCATGGTCGGTAGGAATAATTATGTAGCCTAACAAAGAAATAGGGATCATGATATGCAACTTCAATATTTGCAGCTTGCTACTGTGCAAAACTATAATATGCAATAGCATGTTGTTGATCTTTTCTGAGGGATCAGAGTGCAATACCAAATCTAGGACAGTATGCCAAAAGAATGTGTTGTATGCTTATAGCTGTCTCACATTGAAATGTGTCCGTTTCTATTCAGCTTGAGATGATGTCTGATGCTATTGATGAAACACTTGACAAAGATGAGGCGGAGGAGGAAACAGAAGAGCTTACAAACCAGGTTAGCTAGCTCATGATCCTATAACTCAGTACCTCATGTGTTAGCTAGCTCATCAGGATATAAGTTGACGGGACCTGGTCTAGGCAGAGTTGTTTGCATGTTTTTGTGCATTACACATACTAGCCCTTGCATCTCCTATTTGTTTCTTTAATGGGAAGTGGACTGAAGTTATGTCTGATGATGCTCAGTGAAGTAAATTCAGTTCTTCTGCTATTTTGATTTGCTTTTACATGTGTTTCAGTTACAGCCCGCTACTACGTTTGTCTGATGATGCTCAGTCCAGATTGGGAGTAATTTTGCTTGATCATGTGCATAATGCATGATTGGAGTTGGTGCAAATGTATATCTTCAGTCAGCTTGTACTGCTTGCTCACATACTTCCTTCTTGTCCTTATTCACAGCTGTCGAAGTGTCATAATTCCTAAATATGCTATTTCTTAATATATTGATTGTTCTATCTCTATCTTTTATTTTCTCTTTCAAGGACTGAAGTAATACGTTAAGTGGATCTGTTCCACATAATCCTGATAACCTATCCAATCTTACATCATTACAAGTGTTATTATTTGGGAAAATCCATCTAATTGTTCAATCACCATCTCGTGTGTTCAATAACCTAATTCTTTCTCTCTCTTTTTTAATCAGGCATTGTTATACAGGCTATCTGGGGATTACAATCCTTTGCATTCAGACCCAGATATTGCACAGCTTGCTGGGTATGTCTCATCAGAATGCTATTCTATCATTGTATTTATAGTCATATTTGACATCGAGGAAGTATTTGGGGTAGATGTTGGACTGAGAAGCCTCTCAGTTTCAAGCTTTCAGCCTCTTCTTTCTTAGCACTTGTCCAAGTTAAGCATTTGTAGGAATGTAAATAATCTCAGAACCAGGTAACTAATTACCTAAAAGTATTACATGCGCTATTGTTCTGGTTGGCTGGAACTTGGGGAGGTGTGCAGAGGTGGTGGTGAGTTCGCTGTTCATTTTTCTGTAGGTCAAAGGGTCGTTGGGGCTGGATTTTGCCATCGCAACACTGAACTACTGGGTGCACAAGGGCATTGCCTTCATCTGCGAGATCAGGTTTTCTTTCCTCTCCTGTTTTGATCTGTCATGGTTCAACGTGGTAGAAGCGGTAGAACTGAGTGCTTGCCCGTTCGGTCAGATTTGATCAAGCACATCTAATTTGGTCTCAGCCTCTTGAAGTAGTATAGTGGCACAAATTTCATGCCCCTTTTGCTCCTATACTTTTTCATGAAAATGTGGCTTGATTATGTCAGAGTGGTTCTCTTCTTATCCAGTGCTTTCTATTCTAGACGAGATTATTGCTTTATTAAATAATTGTCGAGGTGTTGTCGTTGTCGAGGTGTTGTTTTTAAGTGCTTCCTCATAAGGAGGTTAGTGAGTACAAGAAGTCCATCACTGACTGCTCAAAGGTATTGTGTTGTCATGTAGACGTCTGATTGGTCTAAAAGTACACTTGTTTGTCGTTTATGTAATTGACATATTCTTGGAGTGATCGTGTTCCAACTTGCACCATGGAATATACACTTAATAATGTTAACTTCACGTATCAGGTATAACTTGTTGTCTTGTTTCTTTTTGAGATGGAGTGACAACAACACGACATGTATAAGGACAAATTTAATGGACTGCTAGATCCAAAAGACTGTGGATTTGCTATGTTGTTGTGGAGCCATATGGCATGTTTTTGGTGTCTCGATTGGGAACTGGATGTAGGCAGTGAGTTGACGTTAGCTTAATATGGTATTGCTTGCTTCCTCTGTTATATCTTTCTGGATTGTCAGTCTATATTTGTGTGCTTCCATCTGTACAATATCCATGGATGTCTGATACCTAAATTATTCCATCTAAAATTTTCCATAGGCTACAATTAGGTGAGAAATTTGTAATTTGATTGGTGAAGTTCGTTAACTAATTTTCTTCAACTTAAGATATTTCAGCTTAAGAAGGGTAGGCCTGGTGAGGTGGTGAGAGCTGTCTCACTGAGTCATTAGGTCACGTTTTCGAAACAGCCTCTCCGCATTTTTTTATTTAGAACTCAGACACATGTTTAATTTCAGATTGATATGTGATCAACTGACAACTGGAGTAACCAGATAATTGATAAGATTGGCACTGATAAACATCTCTTTGAAGGAAATAAAATATCAAGGAATGCATTAAAGTTGAAAATACATTGATCACAGCCAAACTCCTTGGGATGTTTTTTAAGTTCCACTTCATTTTTCCTTGCAGTAGTCTGTTTTCTTTGCAACAAAAGTGAACATCATTCCTGACAGTACTCTCTAACCATTGGTCTAATATATATTTTTTTCATTCCTGAGAGGCATGCATGCTTATATGTGTTGTTTTTCTCTTTTTTGCAGCTCAAGGAATGTAACTCCTTATATGACAGTACTCTCTAACCATTGGTCTAATAGGAATGTAACTCCTATTTGGTACAAGTGATTGACTTTATTGTATGGGTTAATTATTCAGTGCTGCAACCATCATTGAGAACCTGGTCAACATTACCATTTGTAATTGGACATGCTATGCAAAATTCAGTACTTTAGGACTCATAATTTTGTTCACACATAGTACTTTATTCTATTAATCTATCAAAATTTTCCCCTTTCACTCCATAATGCCTGTTTTGAGCATAATATTTTTTTCATTCATTGAAACTATTCTACAGTTGCACTATGATCACATGGTACTCGTTGATTATCTCATATCTAGGGATGTTGGTGTGCTTTGTGCTCAGTATCTATTAAGGTTGGTACCTATCTTACATTTTTAACTATTTTTGCTAACGTCTTCAGATGGAACAAAGTGTCTTCTGAATTGTGACCTTTGACCTCTCTTACACACTTGCACAGGTGTTTAAGCTTGGTTTCCCAGTCTTGGCATGCTTTTGTTGATGATTTAGTTTACTCAACGAAAATAGAAAAGCTTAACTGTAAAAGGCAGAGGATTTTTGGGGATAAAGATAGCAACAGAGCCAATTCAAGTAACCAGTATAAGAATGGTTCTGGTTGTGATAAAGAAGTCGAGGATTCACGGAAGCTTTTCCTCAATGCTAAAAAATGTCTTTATTTATTAAAGAGAACGTTGGAAGATCTGCAAAAGAAGGATTTGTTCCCTTACAACCCCAAGCCTCTTCTTAGAAGGTCAGTCGTATGACCATGGGTTTTGTATGTTGTCTGGTACTTCAGTAAAATCATTTTCTTGTTCCTGCATTTGCCTCTTCTATTCTTTTGGCATATCAACTCCATGGCATTGTCAACTTAAATGATTGAACTGAAAATTCTAGCATATCAACTCAATGGCATTGTCAAACTAATGATTGAATTGGAAATCTTGGCATATCAAATCAATGGCATTGTCAACCTAAAGACTGAATTAGAATTTTTGGCATATCAACTGCCAGGCAGACATGGTAGCTAACAAAATTGTGGTAGATTATAACTCAAGTTTGCTTGAAACTGAATCTTAATTTCTCGCTTGGACAGACAGATATGTTATTTTATCATCTCTTCATATGAATCATGCCTATAGTTTGTTCTTGTAGCTTGGCCCGGTTCCAGGAGCTGTGTGAGCAGGGGTGAAATTCGAGTTACACCTGGTGAGGAAGCTACTATCTGTAGAAGTTGAAGAATGACCCTTGGGCAGATAGTTGTGTTGATATAGTTGGTAAAAGGGAGCTGTGAATATATATCTCTTCTAATTCATGATCTGGTCTAGGACTTTGAGTCGTCTGAATCATACAGAGAAATTCCAGATGATGGTACCTTTTTTTTGCAAGTAGGCTGCTACTCTGATGCATTGGGCCATGCGAGTCCACCTATCATGCAAGGCACCATTGTTCACTATACATTAAGTAGCATCATATCATGGTGGCACTTCAATTATACATCAATCATTTTGTCCTGTGCTCTTACCCAGGTGAATGAATCGCTGCTCCCTGAAACGCCCGCAATGTATAAGTGATCACTGAAGTCCCACTTATGCACGTTGTTGATACAAAAAGTCCAATCTCTCATGCCTTGCTTGATCCATAAATAAAAACAATAGCATATTTGTTCAATAAGAAACAAAAATATACTGGTGTCTGAATTACTGTTGGTAATTTGCGGCCTAGCCTTCCTTCTTGGCGACTTGCTGTCTGATCCGCACGCACGCTCACATGCTGCTGGTTACTTTTGATCTGCATTTATACATAATTTACATGTAAAAGGAGTGGTCCTTAGATTTCATATAATTTTTTACTCCCGTCCCAACGCACGGGCACTCACCTAGTCATAAATAGAAGTTTGCATGGTACCGATGGTTGCAATGTAGTGACGAAATAACTATATTAAAATAACAAAATTTATGTATGGCTAGCTAGGATTTATAAAATCTTTTCTTGTAACACACATTTTTATATAAATTATTATAATATTATATGTTCCCGTTGCAACGCACGGGCACTTACCTATATAATCATAAAGAAGCATCCTCCCTTTAAAATGAAGGAGACAATCTTCTCCCTATAGTTAACGAAATATAAAAAGATATGTTTTAGTTAATGTGCCGCTGCAGTATACTACTATATCCTAAATTGACGTAGGGTACTCTGAAAACAACTTACAGGCACGAGATACAATACAATACCAGAGTTCTGGTGATAAAGATGCTCTCAGATCACCACACAAGTTAATTAGTACAGTGGGTTACAAAACAGTGTTCAACGGAGGTCAACATCTCTTAAATCATTGTATTTATAGTCATATTTGACATCGAGGAAGTATTTGGGGTAGATGTTGGGCTGAGAAGGCTCTCAGTTTCAAGCTTTCAGCCTCTTCTTTCTTAGCACTTGTCCAAGTTAAGCATTTGTAGGAATGTAGATAATCTCAGAACTAGGTAACTAATTACCTAAAAGTATTACATGGACTATTAATAGCAGGATTCCAGCTCTCACTCGTTGTATTAACTCACATCCTTACCTCTGAATAAAAAGGGGCAACCAATTTCCAACTTTTTTATTTTCTTTTCTTTAATAAAGAAACAAGTGATGCACATTGTAGTTCACGGCTAGCACTTATCATACGCACATGCACTGAAATTGGTTTAGATGTTTTAGACGAAAATGAAGGATTCCTTGATGCCATAAAATTTAGGTTCTGAGTGATTTCTTGAATCTCGGCAACCAGTGTTCTATGATAGTCCATGGTTAGCACTTACCGGACATAGTGAGATTCGTTTGGAGCTTTCAATAAAAAAACTGAAGGATTCGTTGATGCCAGGATGCTAGCGTGAAATTTAGGTTCTGAGTCCTTTTCCTTCATTCTGATACGAACTAGAATCCCAGTGAAATTTCTCATAACTTTGTGTTCTGTTTAGTTTACATGTTTGGACGCTCCCAGTGAAATGTTTGTGTTCTGTTTATTTTTTACATGATCTGACAAAATCCGCAAGATCCCTCGTTTGCCTGGACTCGGCTTTCCATGCATGGTTCTTTACTGGAGATTCTGTCTGACGGGAGCTTTTGCAGGTTCACCCGTCCAATCCTGCACGGCCTCTGCACCCTAGGATTTGCTGCTCGCGCCGTCATAAAATCTTTCTGCAATGACGAACCGACAACGGTGAAGAGCATCTTCGCCCGTTTCCTTCTGCACGTCTACCCCGGGGAAACGTTGTCCACTGAGATGTGGCTTGACGGCCAGAAGTAATAAACAACTATTCTAGCCACAGGCCCACAGCTGAACTCTGCTGCTCATATTCCTTGCTCACGAAAATGATTTGGCCTTTGCAGGGTGCACTACCAAATGAATCTTGTGGTTGGAGAAGCTTGTGCCACAAACCAAACATGTTCATATCGTGGCCGTTTTGGCCATATGTTGGGCCATCTGGAAATCAAGGAATAGAATGTGCTTTGAGAATATTCTAAATAAATCACCTAATGAAATTATCTGCCATGCAAGCGCTCTGATGATTTCGTGGACAGGTTTGAGCAAAAGGGAGCTGCAACCTGCAGGGCTTGATTCAAGAAGGCACAAAGCTGCTGGTCAGGGCAGCGAGTGTTAAGTTGGATGCTCGCGTTGTCGATCAAGTGGAAGAGGAGAACGATGATACAGAGAATTAAAAGTTTGGTATAGTGATCAGCTTTCTGGTGGAAGCCTGACGAGAATTGTCTACTTCTGGATCTTGGCCATGTAGCTTTGTTCTGCTTCTCTTGTGCTGTTCTTGTCCGAGTATAAGGTCTACAATGGCATAATGCTTGTACCATCTTTTTCTGTGGTAACTTATTTTTTCTCATGCAGTGCATGTGACTTGAAACTTTGTTAGGACATAGTTTGTGAAAGGGAAATGGACCCAACATTTTCTATAGTCGATTTTGGTATTTGACGTCCGTCACAAATGATTATGAACAGAAGCTATGTACTTGTCTGTATTTTGTATATCATAGTGATGTCTGTCGATCTGTATCTATTTTTTACTCCTGTTGCAACGCACGGGCATTGTCGGCGTTTCGAGACCGGGGGGTCCCTAAGCCGACGAGTGAGTGTGCCGCGTGCCCCAGCCCAGATGGGTCGAGCGCGTGGGCGAGCGCGAAGGGGGTGTAGGAAACGGGTGACGCCTAAGAGGGGGGGGGTGAATTAGGACTTCTAAAACTTTTACTAAACTAGGCCACAATTAAACCCCTAGAGCAAAACCTATGCAAATAATCAAAACTAGAATGTGCAAACTAGGTTTTGCCTAAGTGTTGCTATCTCTACCGCAAAAGGCTAAGTTTCAATCTACACTAAATAAGTATGACTACAAGATTGAAACTTAAATTCTTAATATAAATGCGGAATGTAAAGAGCTAAGTAGAGAAGCAAACTCTCGTGGATGACGCCGGTATTTTTACCGAGGTATCCGGAACCGCGCAAGGTCCCGACTAATCCTCGTTGGTGCCCCTACGCAAAGGGAAGCCCACGCGAGGGCCAAGCACCACGGTCGAGTAACTCCGTAGAGAGCCGCGGGCCTTCTCCACGCGCAAGTGGTGCTCCGCTTCCGGCTCCTCTCGGACGCTCCCCGCCGTCTCCACTATCGAGCTTCCGGCCGAAACGCCGCGGGCCTCGTTCCCTCCGGTACACGGTGGCGGCCGTGACACAAACGCGGTTGTCACGGTCTCGCAAGACTCTCGCCCCACTCGATACAATTACAACGGCTCGCGCAAGAGCCGAGGGGTTGTGAGGTTTATCTAAACTCACTCAACTAACTAGGATTCACCTAGAGCAAGCGCTAAAGCGGTCTAACTAACCTAAGCACTTCACAAAGCACCTACGCTAATCACCGAGTGATTCTATTAAGCACTTGGGTGTTTGAGCACTTGGAGATATGCACTATGTGTATTGGAATGTTGCTTGGGCTCTCACACCAGAGAATGGCCGGTTGGGGTGGTATTTATAGCCTCCACACCCCCAACTAGCCGTTGGACAGAAAGCAGCAGCTTTCTGTCGTCGGGTGCACCGGACAGTCCGGTGCACCACCGGACACTGAACAGTAGATGTCCGGTGCACGCCACGTCAGCCGACCGTTGGCGCCTGTAGCAGTCGACCGTTGGATCCGACCGTTGCCTTTCTGCCCGTTGGCACACCGGACAGTCCGGTGCACACCGGACAGTCCGGTGCTACAGCCAGAGAGCGCCTTTCTGCGGCCTCTCTGCACAGACTGTCCGGTGCCTCACCGGACAGTCCGGTGCACACCGGACACCGATGTCCGGTGCGCCACCTGGCGCTGGCTGACAGCCCTTGTGTTGGATCTCTTCGCTGATTTCTTCGGGCTTCTTTGTTCTTGAGCATTGGACTCTTATGCATCTTTTTATGTCTTCTTTTGAGGTGTTGCATCCTCATTGCCTTGGTCCAATTCTCTTCGCATCCTGTGAACTACAAACACAAACACTAGAAAACTTATTAGTTCACGGATTGTGTTGTTCATCAAACACCAAAACTCAATTAGCCAAAAGGCCCGGGGTCCATTTTCCTTACAATCTCCCCCTTTTTGGTGATTGATGACAACACAACCAAAGCAAGCAAATAATACAAGTATTTGAGTGAAAATATGCAATCTACTTGCTAGAATGCATGATTATCCCCACAATGTGATATTATGGACTTAAGTCTCCCCCTAACTCCATAATTCACTTACTTCCTATTTTTGGACCAAATAACCAAAACCACTTAAAAAGCCATTTGTAGATATAAAATTTAAAATTGGTGGTGTTTGGTGTTTGATATAGTTTTCATTGCTTTGGCCCCTAAACTTCTCCCCCTTTGGCATCAACCACCGAAAAGGAAGACATTAAAAGCATGTAGGAAGTAAATAAAAGCTTGCCCTCAACAGGAATTGTATCAAATGATATCACTAGAAGGATATTAAATTAAGCCATGAAAGATACCACTTGTAGGAGTTCCTCAAAAGATTACTCCCCCTAAATGAGTATTCTCCTTTAGAAAGAGTTTTTCTCCCCTTTAGAGATGAAGAAATACTCCCCCTGACAGAGATCCTCTACTTAGGAAAAAGCATGTGAAAATTAGAGGTGCAAGACATGATTTGAAAAGACTAACTTCCCTTATGCATAGGTAACAGAATATGAGTTAACCACTTATGCATTTTTAGCAACAAGGAAGTATGTGATATGAAATATAGTCTAATCAAATATTGGAGAAGACATGAAAATGATACTGAATGTAGTCTCAAAAGATACCAATTGAAGATCAATGGCGAGCTTGAGAGACATGAGTGTTCTTGGAGATTTTGCAGTGGAAGATTGTTGTCTTTCTCCGGGGACCTTATTTTTCCTTACAATGAGACTATCACATGAAATAGACTTGAAAAGGTGTTAGTCTCAAAGTGTTAGATTATAGAGTAACCTCCCCCTAAAGGTGTGCATACAAGTTTTGAATACTTGTAGGAGACATGCACTTTGATTTGATATCAAGAGGGGCAAATTATCCATAATCCTAACTTTGGCACATATAAGTTAAATGATACACTTTGTAAAGATCAAAATTTTCAATTGATGCATCATTTACTATGGAGTGATATAAAAGCTATGTGCCGTGCTTAAATAATCATTTTAAGCCATGTAGGTTTGCTTAAGTATATGAATTAAAAACAAGCAATCCTACCATATGATTTACCTAGTATGCATGATTTTGAACAAAAGTACATAACAAATGTAATACTAGGCAAGAAAGGTAAACTAGATAAAAGATAAATAGATACCAATTGTAAAAACAAAGAATACAATAAAACTAGTTACCTTAGTCATGGGTGGGAAATTTGGGTCCAAAGTTTTCACTAACCCACTTGGCAATAAACTTGATCCAATATGATGTATCCCATGATATACATCCCAATTTTGCCAAGTCTCCAAATTTCCCGAGGACCTTCGGTCCACTCACTTCCCTTTCGGGATCCAAACCTTCTTGGTGCTTTTCATGGTTGAAATTATTTCCTTTGGCACCCAGATGCGTTTGGCCCCCTTTCCTTTGTTGGCTTGCTTGTTGGCCTTGATTGCTATCACCTTTCCGTTCTTTTTCTTCTTGATCAAATATGGTGTAGCATCCTTTTTGTTCACCTTTTTGATGTAGGTGCTGGAGATTTTGCTTGATGGCTTTTGCTTGAGCTTTTGCCTTTGTTTATCCCCGGTCATCGCCTTGCATTGGAAAGACTTGTGGCCTTCCTTGTGGCATAGCCTACAAATCACAGTTTCTCCCTCTACAGGCTTGTTCACTCCCGCAGTGGTGTTATCCTGTCGAGGTCGGATTTGTTTGGCTTTGCCTTTCTTGTCATACAAAGCCTTGCCAAGACGAGCCACTTCTTGCTTTAATTGTTCATTTTCCTTTGCAACCTCATCCGAACATGTCTCTACAACAATATTCTCAACAACGACTTGGTTGCAGGGGTTAGAATCATCAATTAAATCAAAGCAGGAAGTAGAAGCATCTTTCTTAATTATTTCAGGAATTTCAATTAAAGATGCTGCTGGGGTGCTACCAATGTTTTCTAGCTTAGTAGTTAGCTCATTATTGTGTATGCTAAGAATTTCCATTTTCTCTAGCAAATTTTCAATAGCTTCTTGGGAGCTAGCTAACTTAGCCTTAAGTTTTTCATTCTTTTTAATAAGGCTATCATCGGTAGTAGTGGATGGAGCACTAGATTCCAATAGCTCAATTTTAGTCGATAGCTCACTATTTAAGTTTGCAAAAGTCTCAAATTTTTCTAGCAAACCTTTGTAATCATTTTGAGAGCTAACCAACTTATTTTTCAAAGTTTTAAGTTGAGCTTTTTGCTTAGTGCAAACATCCTGGAAAAAATTAACGGCTTCCGCAAGTTCTTCTAGAGAGGCCTTTCCCTCACCTTCATCATCACTACTACTTTCATCACTAGAGGATGGAATGCTTTTGTTACCTCTTGCCATAAGGCATTTGTGTGATGACCGTGATGATCGTGACGAGGACCGGTGGCTGCGCGTCCTTGGAGGTTCATCTTCACTTGAAAAGTCATCCCAAGTTCTAACACTTGTGAGCGCCTTGCCTTTGCTCCTCTCCTTTTTGGGTTTGGCCATATTTGGACAGTTGTCCCTGAAGTGGCCCTTTTCCCCACATGCGAAGCATCCTCTCTTCCTTTGCTTTTTCCTGTCAATGTTAAAGAGAAGATCCTCGACCTGCAGGGGCACACCCATTAGATTAATCTTGCGGATCATCCTCATTACCTTTCCGACGCGTCGGATTGTTTCTTCGTCCTCGGAGGATGATGTGCATGGTTGATTATCTTCATCATCATCACTTTCTTCTTCTTCTTCCTCTTCTTCGCTTGAGGAACTTGGAGTGGGGGCCTTCTTTTTGCCCTTCCTTTCATCACATGCAAAAGCATATGGCTTTGAGGAAGTTGGCTCCTCTCCCCGACTCATTTTTCGCGACATCTCAAAGGCCGCGATTTTCCCAATCACAATAGTCGGGGTCATGTTGCTCAAGTCCTCCATGTTGTGAAGGATGGTGATGATGCTCCCATATTTTTGTTGTGGTAGCAGGGAGATAATCTTCCTCACAATGTCCGCATCACCTAGCTTATTAATGCCAATAGAGTTGAGCTCATTGATTATTAGATTCAAGCGAGAATACATGTCTCTAACAAGCTCATCATCTTTCATAGCAAAAGAATTATACTCATTTAAGACTAGGCAATGTTTTTGCTCACGGACATTGGATGTGCCGTCATGGAGCTCATGCAATTTTAGCCAAATCTCATTAGCAGTTTTCAAGGTAAATACTTGGTTGAAAATATCCATGCTAAGAGATTCATACAAGCAATTTTTTGCTCTAGCATTTAAATGGATTTCTTTTTCCTCACTCGTGGTGGGTTTCTCGGGATTCTTGAGGGGTTTCATCCCGTCACGAGTGACTCTCCAAACACCTAGATCAACGGCCTCTAGGTAACAAGCCATTCTAGCACTATAATATGGGAAGTTAGTGCCGTCAAAGTGTGGTGGCCTATGGGTATCCATCCCTTCCTCTAAAAAGCGTCGGCTCTTTTAGCGGTGAAGCTAAAGCGTTTCAAATGAGCCAAACCGGGCTCTGATACCAATTGTAGGAAACGGGTGACGCCTAAGAGGGGGGGTGAATTAGGACTTCTAAAACTTTTACTAAACTAGGCCACAATTAAACCCCTAGAGCAAAACCTATGCAAATAATCAAAACTAGAATGTGCAAACTAGGTTTTGCCTAAGTGTTGCTATCTCTACCGCAAAAGGCTAAGTTTCAATCTACACTAAATAAGTATGACTACAAGATTGAAACTTAAATGCTTAATATAAATGCGGAATGTAAAGAGCTAAGTAGAGAAGCAAACTCTTGTGGATGACGCCGGTATTTTTACCGAGGTATCCGGAACCGCGCAAGGTCCCGACTAATCCTCGTTGGTGCCCCTACGCAAAGGGAAGCCCACGCGAGGGCCAAGCACCACGGTCGAGTAACTCCGTAGAGAGCCGCGGGCCTTCTCCACGCGCAAGTGGTGCTCCGCTTCCGGCTCCTCTCGGACGCTCCCCGCCATCTCCACTATCGAGCTTCCGGCCGAAACGCCGCGGGCCTCGTTCCCTCCGGTACACGGTGGCGGCCGTGACACAAACGCGGTTGTCACGGTCTCGCAAGACTCTCGCCCCACTCGGTACAATTACAACGGCTCGCGCAAGAGCCGAGGGGTTGTGAGGTTTATCTAAACTCACTCAACTAACTAGGATTCACCTAGAGCAAGCGCTAAAGCGGTCTAACTAACCTAAGCACTTCACAAAGCACCTACGCTAATCACCGAGTGATTCTATTAAGCACTTGGGTGTTTGAGCACTTGGAGATATGCACTATGTGTATTGGAATGTTGCTTGGGCTCTCACACCAGAGAATGGCCGGTTGGGGTGGTATTTATAGCCTCCACACCCCCAACTAGCCGTTGGACAGAAAGCAGCAGCTTTCTGTCGTCGGGTGCACCGGACAGTCCGGTGCACCACCGGACACTGAACAGTAGATGTCCGGTGCACGCCACGTCAGCCGACCGTTGGCGCCTGTAGCAGTCGACCGTTGGATCCGACCGTTGCCTTTCTGCCCGTTGGCACACCGGACAGTCCGGTGCACACCGGACAGTCCGGTGCTACAGCCAGAGAGCGCCTTTCTGCGGCCTCTCTGCACAGACTGTCCGGTGCCTCACCGGACAGTCCGGTGCACACCGGACACCGATGTCCGGTGCGCCACCTGGCGCTGGCTGACAGCCCTTGTGTTGGATCTCTTCGCTGATTTCTTCGGGCTTCTTTGTTCTTGAGCATTGGACTCTTATGCATCTTTTTATGTCTTCTTTTGAGGTGTTGCATCCTCATTGCCTTGGTCCAATTCTCTTCGCATCCTGTGAACTACAAACACAAACACTAGAAAACTTATTAGTTCACGGATTGTGTTGTTCATCAAACACCAAAACTCAATTAGCCAAAAGGCCCGGGGTCCATTTTCCTTACAGGGGGGAAGCGAGGTGGCCGGAGACGGGCGTGAGAGAGGTGGAGATCCCGCGGCCTTCGTGTTCATCCCGCGCCCAGGTCGGGTGCGCTTGCAGTAGGGGGTTACAAGCGTCCACGCGAGTGAGGGAAGCGAGCGGCCCCAAGAGAGCGCCTGTCCCGTCCTCGTCCCCGCGCGGCCAACCTTCTCTAAGAAGGCCCTGGTCCTTCCTTTTATAGGCGTAAGGAGAGGATCCAGGTGTACAATGGGGGTGTAGCAGAGTGCTACGTGTCTAGCGGAGGAGAGCTAGTGCCCTAAGTACATGCCAATGTGGCAGCCGGAGAGATCTTGGCACCCAGCTGGTGTGGTGTCGTGGCTGTCGGAGGAGCAACGGAGCCTGGCGGAGGGACAGCTGTCGGAGCGGTTGGGTCCTTGCTGACGTCCCCCTGCTTCCGTAAGGGAGCTGAGAGCCGCCATCGTCACAGGGCTAGCGGGGCGCCATCATTGCCTATCTGGCGGAGCTAGCCAGATGGGACACCAGTCTTGTTCTCTGCGGCCCGAGTCGGCTCGGGGTAGGGTGATGATGGCGCTTCCTGCTGACGTGGCGGGCCTGTGCCCTAGGTCGGGCGACGTGGAGGCTCCTCCGAAGCCGAGGTCGAGTCTGTCTTCCATGGCCGAGGCCGAGCCCGAGCTCCTGGGTCGGGCGAGGCGGAGGTCGTTCGGCCGAGACCAGGGCGGAGTCCGACCCTTAGGGTCGGGCGAAGCGGAGTTCGTCGTCTTCTGGGGCCTAGCCCGAGTCCGAGCCCTGGGTCGGGCGGAGCGGAGTTCGTCGTCTTCTGGGGCCTAGCCCGAGTCCGAGCCCTGGGTCGGGCGGAGCGGAGTTCGCCATCTTTCGGGGCCTTAGCCCGAGTCCGAGCCCTGGGTCGGGCGGAGCGGAGTTCGCCGTCTTCCGGGGCCTTAGCCCGAGTCCGAGCCCTGGGTCGGGCGGAGCGGAGTTCGCCGTCTTCCGGGGCCTTAGCCCGAGTCCGAGCCCTGGGTCAGGCGGAGCGGAGTTCGTCGTCTTCCCGGGCTTTAGCCCGAGTCCGAGCCCTGGGTCGGGCGGAGCGGAATTCGCCGTCTTCCGGGGCCTTGCCCGAGTCTGAGCCCTGGGTCGGGCGGAGCTTCCTATGGCGCCTTTGGCAAGGCCTGACTGCCTGTCAGTCTCACTCTGTCAAGTGGCACTGCAGTCGGAGTGGCGCAGGCGGCGCTGTCCTTCTGTCAGACCGGTCAGTGGGGCGGCGAAGTGACGGCGGTCACTTCGGCTCTGCCGGGGGGCGCGCGTCAGGATAAAGGTGTCAGGCTACCTTTGCGTTAAATGCTCCTGCGACTCGGTCGGTCGGTGCGGCGATTTAGTCAGGGTTGCTTCTTAGCGAAGACAAGGCCTCGGGCGAGCCGGAGATGTGTCCGCCGTTAAAAGGGGGGCCTCGGGCGAGACGGAAACCCCTCGGGGTCGGCTGCCCTTGCCCGAGGCTAGGCTCGGGCGAGGCGTGATCGAGTCGCTCGTATGGACTGATCCCTGACTTAATCGCACCCATCAGGCCTCTGCAGCTTTATGCTGATGGGGGTTACCAGCTGAGAATTAGGCGTCTTGAGGGTACCCCTAATTATGGTCCCCGACAGTAGCCCCCGAGCCTCGAAGGGAGTGTTAGCACTCGCTTGGAGGCTTTCGTTCGCACTTTTTTGCAAGGGGACCAGCCTTTCTCGGTTGCATTTTGTTCCGGTGGGTGCGCGCGAGCGCACCCGCCGGGTGTAGCCCCCGAGGCCTCGGAGGAGTGGTTTCACTCCTTCGAGGTCTTAATGCCTCGCGTAATGCTTCGGCTGGTCTGGTGGTTCCCTCATGCGAACTGGCCGTAGCCCGGGTGCACGGTCGGGGCCCAAGTTCTCGGGCTGGTTTGTTGACGCTGTCAACGGTTCGGCCGGAGCCGGGTTTGCGAGAGCAGCCCCCGAGCCTCCGCACAGGGCGAGAGGGCGATCAGGGACAGACTCGGCTTTTTTACATACGCCCCTACGTCGCCTTTCCGCAAGGAGGAGGGGGGGAGTGCGCCATGTTACCCTCGATGGGCACCGAACATGGTGTCTCCGGTGAGCTGCAAGCGGGTAATCCGAGTGGACGTCTGTGCCCCGTTCGTTGGGGGTCGGCTAGGGGCCCAGAGGCACGCCCAAAAGTACCTGCGGGTGATCTGCCGGACCCGGTCCCCTGGCGACGGGGTCCGAGGGCTTGATGCCTCCCTCCGATGGGATTCCGTTATAAGATCGCTCCCGCTGGTCTCGGAATGTCCTAGGGTACCTCGGGAGCGCAGCCCGAGCCTTGGTTATGTATCGAACGTACCCCTGGTCATCCCTCGCTCGGCGTCTGAGGCGACTGTGAACCCTTCGAGGGCCAGCCTTCGAACCCCTGATCAGTAATGGGCACGGAGCCCGAGTAGCCTGAGGCGGCCGTGGAACCCTTCGGGGGGCCGGCCTTCGAACCTCTGACCAGTAGTGGGTGTCGGGCCCACGCGATCTGAGGCGGCTGTTGAACCCCTCGGAGGGCCAGCCTTCGAACCTCTGATCAGTAGGGGGAGGCTCGGAGCCCGGTTCCTTCACAGGGAAGGATCCTTTTTGGGGTATCCCCCTTTCCCGGTCCCTGTTGCAGGAGATAGAG
The DNA here is from genome assembly GCF_902167145.1 of Zea mays. Taxonomy (NCBI): domain Eukaryota; kingdom Viridiplantae; phylum Streptophyta; class Magnoliopsida; order Poales; family Poaceae; genus Zea; species Zea mays. The sequence goes on from NC_050104.1 coordinate 132,115,611, forward strand.
AAAGAGGAAAAAAGGAAAAGGATTCGAAATCGAACGATGTGGCGTACCTTTTCTGGCGCGGTTGTTACGGTGAAGGCGAAGGCGAAGCGTCGCCCGCTGCTCCTGCCAGAAGCGCCGCCGGTCTAGCCGCGGAGTTAATGCGACGGGGCGAGTAGTTGGCGGGGCGGCCGTTGCACGTGCGCGAGCCGTTCGAGGAACGGATCACGGGCGCTGTGTCTTCACGCCGTGAGAGGGGGTTCCCTTGCTGCCCCCGGATGGGACGTGAGCTTGGCTGACGACGTGACCGCTGCTCCCGCGCGCCTGCCACCGTCATTACTGCCGGCCCACTTTTGGCCGTGTTGGCCGCCGCGTCAGGCTGGCGCTGCTGGGTCGCGCGCTGGGTCGCCTCGAGTCGCGGTATTGGTTCCGCAATCGAGGAGGCACGGTGGTGGCGCAAGTGGCGGTGCAGTTGCTTGCATGCAGCATCCGGCGCGCCGGTTGCGCGACGCGTGGGCCTGGGCCTCCATGCTGGCGTGTCGGGAGTCGGAGAAGCGCGTCCACTTGGCACGGTTGCATGCCGCCTGCATGGCTGCCTGCCTCTTTCGCCCGTTGGTCTGGGTAAAAGTGGAGGGTCACTTGTAACCGCTGGGCGGTTGCGTGCACCACGCGCGGCGGTTTGACTTCTTCTGCTCGGTGCCGGTCTGCATGACATGCGGGACCCAGCCCCCGCGCCGCAGGGGAGGGCTTTGGAGCGTGTTGGAGAAGACTCAGCCCGTGACGGTTTGGGGTGCAAGCAGGGAGAGTTGCCTTTAAAAGGAGAGCGACCCCTTTTGGAAGGCGACCATGTCTTCTTCCTCCCTTATGAGTCGCGTCTTTCCACCTTCCAAGCCCCCGGATGGGGGGAATCCGCCGTCTTTTTGCCTCGTCGTCGGAGGGACGCAACTCCGTGGGAGTTGGTACCTTTCAGCCATCGTTCGGCTTCAAGGATTTTCATCATGCAGCCCAGCCGCACCCCTCCGCCGGCGGTCACCCAAGATGGTGACCTCCGGCTTGATGGTGGGGAAAGCGAGCCGGGCTGCGGCCTCTGCCCCTCCCTCGGCCTCAAGGATTTTCGTCATCCAGGCCAAGATGGAGGATGAGGCGAGTCGGAGTCGGCCCCTGCGTGGGCGGCGGCCCGCCCCTTCACTCAGTGGTCGGAGGGAAGGGGCGGTTGTCGTCCGTGGCGCTGGCAGCTGCACCGTGCCTGGCTCTCGGAGCGAGTGGCTTCGGAGCCGCTTGCGGCGCCGGCGTCTGCCACGGCAGCTGGAAGAGGTTCTTCCACCGGTGAGATAGCCAAGGCCGGCCACGGACTGACCTCCAACTCTACGGCCTTCTGCCCGTCCTTGCCTCACAAGTTTTGGCATGGGCGGGGGCATCCTGGCAGCAACATCCGCCCTGAGGTCAGTGCTGCCGCTGTTCGGCCCCCCGGGGCAGAAGTCGTCGTCGTCGCCGCTGCTGGAGCAGGTGACGGCGTGCCGTTCGTCGGTCTTCTGTTGCTCCGCAGGCCCACCCCAATCGAGTGGGGTTGTTCGTACCTGCGGAGGGGGGAACCGGAGTTCCGTTTGTAATGGCACTTCGAATGCCAGTGTTTTGTTCATTACGGCTTTCGGGGCCTGAACATGTATGTAATTTTGGCACGGAGCCGTGTTTTTTCCTCATTTTCGTGCACTAAGACTCGCCTGTTGATTATCTGAACCGCTTCACCAAGCATGAGTCGCCCCGTGTCAAGGTGACGAGTGAGGTATCCGTATCCCGGAGGCGTAGGAGTCCCTCGGCTCGGTCGGCCTTGTTGTCTGAGGCTCCTCTAGCTTAGTTAAAGAGACCCCTCGGCCGCTCTTCGACGAGCCGAGGCCAGGGGTAGCGATATCAGTATGAACAGAGGCGGAGTCGGCTCGAAAATGAAACCTGGTTGGCCGGAGCCTAGCCGGGTTGTCCGTCAGCGGGACCGATGCCGGAGTTGATCAGCCGAGGCCTCAGGTCGAGCTGGCGCCCTTGGAAGATGGTTGGCCGAGGCCCCAGGGGTGACCGGCTGAGCCGCCTGCTCGGGCCGGATTCCCGGAGAAGTCCCTGGGAGCGATTGCCCGGGCGTGGTGATGACGTCGTCCTTCGGAGCGGAGAACCTCGGACCGCGCCGCCGTCCGAGGCTAGGTCGGGCCTCGCCGAAGGTGTCGTCGATGCCGAGGGTGTTGCAGCTCCCTTCCAGCGTGAAGACCCTTGCCTGCAGGATCAGATTGTCTTGTAGCGTGTGCCTTGTGCGGCCCCGAGGCCAGAACACACACCCTCGCTGCGTTGTAAAGCTGCATCTCTTTTCCTCTTGTTTCGAGTATCTGGACTTTTTGTCGGTAACAGGGATGTTTGTGCGAGCGAGAGTTGCTTCTCGCGGAAGGTGATGAGTGAGGTATCCGTATCCCGGAGGCGTGGGAGTCCCTCGGCTCGGTCGGCCTTGCCGCTTACGCGTACTTTCACCCGTCCATGAGGCCCTGTCACCGACTCGGTCGAGAAGGCTCGAAGGATCGCTTCGGCAGAAGGGCTTCCGAACGTAAAGACTTGTTCGATCCGCGGAGCCACTTTATCCGAACGCGAGTTACTTATCGCAGAAGGTGATGAGTGAGGTATCCGTATCCCGGAGGCGTAGGAGTCCCTCGGCTCGGTCAGCCTTGGTTGCTTACGTGTACTCCGTCGTTTCCAGGACCCACTTTTCGAAGTAGTCAAAAAGCACGAAAGATATTCTGGTAAAAGAGATCTTTTTTCGAGGAAAATTTTGACGCAGAGGGGGTTTCCCCCCTTTTAGCCCCCGAGGGAGGGTCGGGCTTTGCCGAGGCGAGGCCGACCCTTCCTTGTTGACTAAACTTTGCGTGGGTGCGAGGTATATGAACAACTTGGAAACATCTTAAGGGTAGAAGCGATGTAGTTGTTGGATGTTCCAAGCGTTGTCGTAGACCTCGCCTTGACTGTTGGCCAGCTTGTACGTTCCGGGCTTCAGAACTTTGGCGATGACGAATGGCCCCTCCCAGGGGGGCGTGAGCTTGTGCCTCCCTCGGGCGTCTTGCCGCAGCCGAAGCACCAGGTCGCCCACCTGGAGGTCTCGAGGTCGGACCCCTCGGGCGTGGTAGCGTCGCAGGGACTGCTGATACCGCGCCGAGTGTAGTAAGGCCCTGTCCCGAGCCTCTTCCAGCTGGTCCAGCGAGTCTTCTCAGCTAGCTTGGTTGCTTTGATCGTCGTAGGCCCTCGTCCTCGGGGAGCCGTATTCCAGGTCGGTGGGCAAGACGGCCTCGGCCCCGTAGACCAGGAAGAACAGCGTGAAACCCGTGGCTCGGCTCGGCGTTGTCCTCAGGCTCCAGACCACCGAGGGGAGTTCCTTCATCCATCGCTTGCCGAACTTGTTGAGGTCGTTGTAAATCCGAGGCTTGAGCCCTTGCAGAATCATGCCGTTGGCACGCTCTACTTGCCCATTCGACATGGGATGAGCTACGGCGGCCCAGTCCACCCGGATGTGGTGATCCTCGCAAAAATCCAAGAATTTTCTGCCGGTGAACTGGGTGCCGTTGTCGGTGATGATGGAGTTTGGGACCCCGAAGCGATGGATGATGTTGGTGAAGAACGCCACCGCCTGCTCGGACCTGATGCTGTTCAGGGGTCGGACCTCGATCCACTTGGAGAATTTGTCGACGGCGACCAGCAGGTGCGTGTAGCCCCCGGGCGCCTTCTGCAAGGGACCGACGAGGTCCAGACCCCACACAGCAAAGGGCCAGGTGATGGGTATCGTCTGCAGAGCCTGAGCGGGCAGGTGGGTCTGCTTCGCATAGAATTGACACCCTTCGCAGGTGCGGACAATTCTAGTGGCGTCGGCCACCGCCGTTGGCCAGTAGAAGCCTTGCCGGAAAGCATTCCCGACGAGGGCTCGGGGCGCTGCGTGATGGCCGCAAGCCCCCGAGTGTATATCTGTCACACCCGGTTTTTAGAAGGTAAACCGAATGCGAACCATGTACGTGCCAGGATCAGTTATTCACGTACACAGCAGTTACATAACATGGACATCATCACACAGTGCTCAAATAGCATTAAAAGGGGGAAATAATAGTCGATTACATCATACGTCTGAGACGTCCATATAGTTCTTACAATAAATCAAAGTGCGGAAAAGAAACGTAGATAAACGCGGCCTTCACAGGCAGCCGACTGGGGGTTGCCGCTAACCCACACCTAGAACTCGTCGTAGTCTTGGAACTCCTGGAAGTCTCCTTCCACAGCTTCATCTTCTCCTGAGCAGTGGTTGCAATGCTGACAACCTGGGGGGGGTTTGGTGTGTAGAGCAAGGGTGAGTACACATCAACATACTCAGCAAGTATCCTGTTTGGCTGTAGTGGACTAGCTTTATGTGGGGATAAGTCAAGCAGTTGCTTTTAGTTGGTCAGGTTATTACTTACTAGTAGAAAGCCAGGTTTTAACATTAACCCAAGTTATTAACCCAATGTATCCTTTCCAAACGGAAAGAATACCACTTACCAATACCATAATCATAACCAGAACCATCAATCTCATTGCCACCTGTACCAAAATATCTCTGATCAAGTATCACTAATCTCTGGAGCTCCCTTGGCCGCTCATAACCGTGAGCACGGCTGATATATCAGTTTCATAACACTCTGCAGAGGTTGTGCACTTTACCCACAAGCCGTGATTCCCTCTTGCCTCGGGCCGATCAAACCCTTAAACACTACCAAGGTGAATAGGCAGGGTTTCACTACGTAGCCTTTACAAAGATTCCCCGGGGCTGTAGCCACCCGTTAGGTTTCCTAAATGCACCGCACTCCTCCCCAAGGGGCGAACCCAAACTTGGCAGAGCGAGCCGCATACACCGAGCCCCATTGACGGCACGACGGCTAAGTGAACTACACCCCGGATCCTCTAATTATTCAGCTAAGGGCACCCCATTCCACCCTCATGGTTGCACTGTTTTCCCGGGCGGTCATCCATAGAACAGGTCCTTACGGAGAGGCACTCGAGAAACCGCTCGAGTCCCCTTGAAAACCACAAGTATAATCATAAAGAAGAACGGGAAAACAGCGTATCATAGATAATCACATCATGTTCATTGATTAGAGTTGAGCAATAGCATCAGACTAAGTAGTAATAATCCGACCCAAATAGGTAAACAAGGACATGGATAACAAAAGCTAGTCAATCCTTAGGTATAAATGTGTAATGCGGGAGGTGAATTAAAGAATGAATAGGACAGAGATAGGTCAAAGGACACTTGCCTCCACCAACCGACTGCTGCTCAGGGGCTTCTCCTGCGAATTCCTCGGGCTCTTCGACCGGATCGTTCTCTATGCGAGCGCAAACATACATACATCCATCCACATATTTAATACAAAAGAACAGTACACCATACAAGATAACAAATAAAGTGAATATGCACCAAGTATGACATTCGATAACGCATTTGTTATGGTTAGAAAGAAACGGGAAAGGTCTCGCAGGGGGTTAAATCTTATGCACTAATGACACAATTGGTTTTTTAACAAAATAATTCTGTTATATATATTTATATATACTAATGGAAACCTAATCACTTTTAGTTGATCAACATTGCACAGGGTAAACAATTAACTACGTGAATCAATAACATAACGGAATTTTAAATTAACCTTCCTATTTTCCCATAGCATGAACAGTGATTAGCCTACTTAAAATACAGTAATTATGATCACAGAAAGTAAATAAAATAAAATAAAAAAAATAAAAAAAACAGAGGGGGGGGCGGTTGAACCGGCCCTAGGGGCGGTTGAACCGGCCCGGGGGCAGGCGGCCGAGCTGGGGCGGCCGAGCGCGGGGGGCGGCCGAGCTGGGGCCGGGGGCGGCTGAGCCGGGGCCGAGGCCGGCTGAACCGGCCCGGGACAGGGGGGCGCGGCCAGGGGGCCAGGCGGCCGGGGCGCGGGCTAGGGGCGGCTGGCGGCCGGGCGGGGCGCGGCTGGGGGCGGCCAGCGGCCGGGCCAGGGCGGCCAGGGGAGCGGCCGGGGCGGGCCAGCGGCGGCCGGGGCCGGCTGGGCGCGGCCGAGGGCCGGCCAGCGGCGGCCAGGGGCCACGGCGGGGCTGGGGCGGCTGCCGGCGCGGCCAGGGGGCGCGCGGGGGTGGGGAGAGAAGAGGGGTGGGAGGAGAGGGAGGAGGGGGAGGGGGCTCACCGGCGGGGATCGACGGCGAGGGGCGGCCGGCGGCAGGGGGCGGCGCGGCGACCTAGGGTAGGGGCGGCGCTAGGGCAGGGGGCGGGTAGGGGCGGCGGCTAGGGAGAGAATGAGAGAGGGAAAAAATGAGAGGGAGAGGGAGAGGGTTTGGGGAAAAAGGGGAGGTGGGGGCGGCATGGGCCTATTGGACCCAAGGGGGGGCGCCAGGGGCGGCTGGGCCGGCCGGGGTCGGCCCACGGCGCGGGAGAGAGAGAAAAAAGAGGAGAGAAAAAGAGAGGGAGAAAAAAGAAAGAAAAGATCTTCTCCACATTTTCGAAATCCGATCTTTCTACATGAATGCAATTGCGCTTTCAAAGCAATCAAAAGAAATGCAAGGTTCGGCATGGTGCATCAAACAACATAAAGTATTTAGGGTTTTTCTTACACGGGAATTCCAAACCGAATCCCGCTTAGAACTTTGGAAAAGGTCAAGGTTTAGCGAAGGGAAAAAGAAAAGGGAAAGGTAACGCCCGAATTTTGGCGAGTAAAGAAAAGAAAAAATTCAACTGCAAAATTCGGGGCGTTACAAACCTATCCCCCTTAAAAGAATCTCGCCCTCGAGATTCAGGGCTGGCTAGCAAAGAGCTCCGGGTACTTGGCCATCAGATCATCTTCACGCTCCCAGGTTGCTTCTTCCTCAGAGTGGTGACTCCATCTGACTTTGCACATTCTGACGGTCTTCCTTCGGGTGACTCTATCTGCAACCTCAAGGATCTGAGCTGGCTTCTCAATATAGGTCAAGTCCTCCTGGACTTCAAGACCTTCCACTGGCAACTGCTCTTCTTCACTTTGAGAATAAACCAGAATGTCATCAATGAATACCACCACGAACTTATCAAGATAATCCATGAATACACTGTTCATCAAGTTCATAAAGAACGCTGGTGCATTGGTCAAACCAAAAGACATCACTGTGAACTCATATAAACCATACTTGGTAATAAATGCCGTCTTCGGAATGTCCGAAGGTCGGATCCTGAGCTGATGATAACCTGATCTCAGATCAATCTTGGAGAACACACTGGCTCCTCTCAACTGGTCGAACAGATCTTCTATTCTGGGCAAAGGATACTTGTTCTTGATCGTGACTTCATTCAAAGCTCGATAATCGATACACATCCTCTTGGTGCCATCTTTCTTCTCCACAAACAGGACAGGGGCGGCCCAAGGCGAGGTGCTTGGCCGGATGTAACCTTTCTCTGACAGCTCATCAATCTGCTTCTTAAGCTCAACCAACTCTGGTCCAGATATTCTGTAAGCTCTCTTAGAGATGGGGGCGGTTCCGGGAAAAAGCTCTATAGCAAACTCAACTTTCCGCTCTGGTGGCATACCCGGTAAATCCTTTGGAAACACATCTGGGAATTCAGACACAACCTTGATACTCTCAATTGGGTCTGCTTCACTGCTATCGACAGCCATCTGATAACAACTTCCTTTCTTTGGCTCAGGCGGGACTAACTCGGTCACCACTTCCTCTCCTAGTGGGGACACCAACTTGATTGTCCTTTTATCACAACTGATAACTGCCTGATACTTATCTAGCCAATTCATCCCTAGGATGACATCTATTCCCTGAGTACCCATTACTATAAGGTTGGCGGGAAACGCTATCCCCCTTATTTTCACACTTATATTTAAGCAAATGCTATCAGCTCGAATTCTACCACCAGCTGAGTCAATTTGAATAGGGGTTGACATGGTAGTAATTGGAAGATTATGTGCTTCTACCCATGATGCAGTAATGAAAGAATGTGTTGCTCCAGTATCAAATAACACTTCTGCAATATGTGAGTCGACTGGGAACATACCTACTATCATGTCGGGGGTCTCCTGAACTGCTTCAGCCTCCAAGTGGTTCAGCCTTCCATGATTATAGCGCTGCTGAGAGCGATTGCCTGCTCCAGGCTGAGACACATTCTGCTTTGCTGGGGCATTGGGGCCTGACTGCTGCTGGGCTGCCTTCTTCGGACATTGCATCACCCAATGGCCTTGCTCTCCACAGTGGAAACATGCCCTGTTTCCAACCTGAGCTGGTGCTGCCTGACTGTTCTGCTGATTTGCTGGGGCAGGAAGACGAGGTGTCTGCTGATTCTGCCTTTGAAACTGACCTCCTGACTGATTGCTCTGACGGTTCTGGTACTGATTCTGAGGATACTGCCTTTGAAACTGCTGATGCTGCTGAGGTGGACGCTGGTTCTGCCTGAACTGCTGAGGTTGATTGCCTGAGAAACGAGGGCGGCTGCTGCTTCCAGACTGGGGTCCACTGATCTTGCGCTTACGATCTTCCATCTCCTTGCGCTTCCTTTCTGTCATGATTGCTCTGTCAATCAGGTGCTGGAATGTCGGGAAGGTGTGATTCATCAGCTGATACTGCAGAGGGTCAACCAAGCCTCTCAGGAAACGGTATTGTCGCTTGGCGTCGGTGTTGACATCTTCGGGAGCGTAGCGAGACAACTGCAGAAACCTGTCCCGATACTCACTGACAGACGATGACCCTTGCTTAAGGGCCAGGAACTCCTCCTTCTTCACTGTCATCAGACCTGCAGGCACATGGTACTGACGAAAGCTACCTCTGAACTCTTCCCAGGTGATGGTGTCGGGGTTGGCATGGGTGGCGAGGTAAGACTCCCACCATGATTGGGCTGCTCCTCTCAACAGACGGGGACCATACAAGACTTTCTCCCTGTCATCGCACTGAGCGGTATGCAACTCTCGCTCCACAGTGCGCAGCCAATCTTCAGCATCCATGGGGTCAGAAGAGTGAGCGAACGTTGGTGGATGACCTCTCATGAATTCAGCACGCTTGTCTCTGGGCATCTGAGGCATCTGAGGTTGGGGTGGAGCCTGCTGCTGCTGCTGCTGCTGAATGGCGGCCAGAGTCTGACCGATGGCCTGAACTGCCTGAGTCTGCATCAGAAACATCTGCTCAATCGACATCGGGGGCGGGGGCGGCAGCTGCTGCTGCTGGGGCGCCTCATCTTGCTGACCGGCTTGCTCCTGCTGAGCACGCCTTCCTCCTCTGCGCCTGTTCTCTGACATCTGCAGAACGCAACCACACATCAGAACTGATCTGGCAAATCTTGCAGCATAAGAAAAGAGTATAGAATTCTCCAACAGCACTGAACAGATGAGCATCTTCACTGATCTCCAACACAGACCACACAGCTTCTCAGATAAAGAGGAAAGTAGAATAAAGGTTTTCCCAACTATATAACTAACTTTATTGACATAATATGTAAACCAAAATGCAGGGGATACCCACACTCTGGTGACAATCATTACAAAGATCCAAACCAAACATAGTTCATCATGACAAACATAAATGCACAGGATATAGCAAACTACCCTGTCTAACTAAAACTAACTAAGACCGAGACTAACGCTAAGACTGAAGCTTCCATGTATATATTTATTTCGTATTAATTACAAGATCCAACTCTAACGATCTATGGTTCTAGGTTGATCTTGGTCTTGCAGTCGGGATTGCCATAAGACTGGTGTCCACGCTGAGGTGAGCGGTACGGGTGCTGAGTCCCAACGGGAGCGGGGGAACCACCGTCCAGGTGACGACGTTCCGCGCGCTCAGCCCGCAGCAGGGCGATCTCAGCACAAGCCCTACTCAGCTCGTCTAATGCATGGTCCAGCTCCGTGTTTAGCACGGCGGCTAGGTTGACTGTGCTGCTCAACCTAGGATTGCCCTCACCGACAGGTGAGACAATCACGCCTCCTGTGCTGCCAGATGGACGGCGGGGGTAATACTTCAGGTCAAGACCGTCAGCTGCCCCACCGAAAACCGAGCAGTAGTGCGAAAGCGCACGCCGTGCAGCATCTTGCATGGCTGCCTCAGCTGAGTCCCGCTCAGAGATAGAATAGTGCTCTGAGCAAGCCTCCGCTCCCTGGAGACTGTTCTCCGGGCAGCGCACCAAGCAAGTTGCCTCCCAGCGATCCGGGTAGACCCCGCGACTGTGCTGGTAGACCACACAGCGATACTCGACGGACCAAGTATGCCGGTCAAATGCCCGACGTAGCAGGGTGTCGAGCGCATCGTGGAAGTGACACCCGCGAGCGGCGTCGCGAGTGATGGGTCGAGCAACCCATCCTTCCGGCTCAAGGTTAGCAGAGAAGTCGGTGTCGTGGCTCGAGCTGTCGTCGCCATCTCCGTCGTCTGGGTCTCCTCCAGCAGCTACTCCAGAAGCTGGGGCGCCCAGTGGTGGTGCAGGGGGCGGCTCCAGAGGAAGCACAGGGGAGCAGCTCCTCACAGACTCTATCTCCTGGTGGAGCGAGAAGGAAGAGCTCTGCTGCTCCTGTCGTCGACGTTCCTGCTCCTCACGCAGGCGGTGGTGTAGTCTCTCCAAGTGGCTGGACTGTCCGGCCACAGGACGGCGAAGCGGACGCTCAGCAAGGCGGGAGGGTAAGAAGGGGATGACTGACTTTCGTGCAGTGTGTCTAAGTCGAGCCATCTACAAAAGACATCGCAAGCAAAAGGGTGAGAACAGAATTAATATGACCAGCAAGTAATGAATCATAAATAGATGAAGGATTAGAATAAAACATGGTTTTCAGCAAGGTATAATATATAGTAGAACATAGGTTTGGTCGGTAGGACCAACTTTTGAAGAGATATCAAAGTCAAGGTAGGGACAGAGGTCTATAGTCCTTAGAACGACCATTCTACTCTAGGTTAGCGGTCCTACAGTCAGCACGGCTTTGATACCACTTATGTCACACCCGGTTTTTAGAAGGTAAACCGAATGCGAACCATGTACGTGCCAGGATCAGTTATTCACGTACACAGCAGTTACATAACATGGACATCATCACACAGTGCTCAAATAGCATTAAAAGGGGGAAATAATAGTCGATTACATCATACGTCTGAGACGTCCATATAGTTCTTACAATAAATCAAAGTGCGGAAAAGAAACGTAGATAAACGCGGCCTTCACAGGCAGCCGACTGGGGGTTGCCGCTAACCCACACCTAGAACTCGTCGTAGTCTTGGAACTCCTAGAAGTCTCCTTCCACAGCTTCATCTTCTCCTGAGCAGTGGTTGCAATGCTGACAACCTGGGGGGGGGTTTGGTGTGTAGAGCAAGGGTGAGTACACATCAACATACTCAGCAAGTATCCTGTTTGGCTGTAGTGGACTAGCTTTATGTGGGGATAAGTCAAGCAGTTGCTTTTAGTTGGTCAGGTTATTACTTACTAGTAGAAAGCCAGGTTTTAACATTAACCCAAGTTATTAACCCAATGTATCCTTTCCAAACGGAAAGAATACCACTTACCAATACCATAATCATAACCAGAACCATCAATCTCATTGCCACCTGTACCAAAATATCTCTGATCAAGTATCACTAATCTCTGGAGCTCCCTTGGCCGCTCATAACCGTGAGCACGGCTGATATATCAGTTTCATAACACTCTGCAGAGGTTGTGCACTTTACCCACAAGCCGTGATTCCCTCTTGCCTCGGGCCGATCAAACCCTTAAACACTACCAAGGTGAATAGGCAGGGTTTCACTACGTAGCCTTTACAAAGATTCCCCGGGGCTGTAGCCACCCGTTAGGTTTCCTAAATGCACCGCACTCCTCCCCAAGGGGCGAACCCAAACTTGGCAGAGCGAGCCGCATACACCGAGCCCCATTGACGGCACGACGGCTAAGTGAACTACACCCCGGATCCTCTAATTATTCAGCTAAGGGCACCCCATTCCACCCTCATGGTTGCACTGTTTTCCCGGGCGGTCATCCATAGAACAGGTCCTTACGGAGAGGCACTCGAGAAACCGCTCGAGTCCCCTTGAAAACCACAAGTATAATCATAAAGAAGAACGGGAAAACAGCGTATCATAGATAATCACATCATGTTCATTGATTAGAGTTGAGCAATAGCATCAGACTAAGTAGTAATAATCCGACCCAAATAGGTAAACAAGGACATGGATAACAAAAGCTAGTCAATCCTTAGGTATAAATGTGTAATGCGGGAGGTGAATTAAAGAATGAATAGGACAGAGATAGGTCAAAGGACACTTGCCTCCACCAACCGACTGCTGCTCAGGGGCTTCTCCTGCGAATTCCTCGGGCTCTTCGACCGGATCGTTCTCTATGCGAGCGCAAACATACATACATCCATCCACATATTTAATACAAAAGAACAGTACACCATACAAGATAACAAATAAAGTGAATATGCACCAAGTATGACATTCGATAACGCATTTGTTATGGTTAGAAAGAAATGGGAAAGGTCTCGCAGGGGGTTAAATCTTATGCACTAATGACACAATTGGTTTTTTAACAAAATAATTCTGTTATATATATTTATATATACTAATGGAAACCTAATCACTTTTAGTTGATCAACATTGCACAGGGTAAACAATTAACTACGTGAATCAATAACATAACGGAATTTTAAATTAACCTTCCTATTTTCCCATAGCATGAACAGTGATTAGCCTACTTAAAATACAGTAATTATGATCACAGAAAGTAAATAAAATAAAATAAAAAAAATAAAAAAAACAGAGGGGGGGGGCGGTTGAACCGGCCCTAGGGGCGGTTGAACCGGCCCGGGGGCAGGCGGCCGAGCTGGGGCGGCCGAGCGCGGGGGGCGGCCGAGCTGGGGCCGGGGGCGGCTGAGCCGGGGCCGAGGCCGGCTGAACCGGCCCGGGACAGGGGGGGCGCGGCCAGGGGGCCAGGCGGCCGGGGCGCGGGCTAGGGGCGGCTGGCGGCCGGGCGGGGTGCGGCTGGGGGCGGCCAGCGGCCGGGCCAGGGCGGCCAGGGGAGCGGCCGGGGCGGGCCAGCGGCGGCCGGGGCCGGCTGGGCGCGGCCGAGGGCCGGCCAGCGGCGGCCAGGGGCCACGGCGGGGCTGGGGCGGCTGCCGGCGCGGCCAGGGGGCGCGTGGGGGTGGGGAGAGAAGAGGGGTGGGAGGAGAGGGAGGAGGGGGAGGGGGCTCACCGGCGGGGATCGACGGCGAGGGGCGGCCGGCGGCAGGGGGCGGCGCGGCGGCCTAGGGTAGGGGCGGCGCTAGGGCAGGGGGCGGGTAGGGGCGGCGGCTAGGGAGAGAATGAGAGAGGGAAAAAATGAGAGGGAGAGGGAGAGGGTTTGGGGAAAAAGGGGAGGTGGGGGCGGCATGGGCCTATTGGGCCCAAGGGGGGGCGCCAGGGGCAGCTGGGCCGGCCGGGGTCGGCCCACGGCGCGGGAGAGAGAGAAAAAAGAGGAGAGAAAAAGAGAGGGAGAAAAAAGAAAGAAAAGATCTTCTCCACATTTTCGAAATCCGATCTTTCTACATGAATGCAATTGCGCTTTCAAAGCAATCAAAAGAAATGCAAGGTTCGGCATGGTGCATCAAACAACATAAAGTATTTAGGGTTTTTCTTACACGGGAATTCCAAACCGAATCCCGCTTAGAACTTTGGAAAAGGTCAAGGTTTAGCGAAGGGAAAAAGAAAAGGGAAAGGTAACGCCCGAATTTTGGCGAGTAAAGAAAAGAAAAAATTCAACTGCAAAATTCGGGGCGTTACAATCTCTTGCAGGAGTTCCTGACCTTCGGCGATGGAGATGCATTGCTGGAGGATGCCCGAGGGGCTGCGGTGGTAGAGCTCCTTCTCATCGCCCAGCAAGACGAACGACTTGGCGCGTCGCGCTACCCGCCGAGCCTCGGCTTGGTCGAGGGGTAGCTCTCCTTGGCGGAGATATTGCAGGTACGGGGTCTGCCAATCTCGATCAGGCGTGGCCCCGCTCCGCTCTTCCTCGATGCGCAGCGCCTCGCCCTCGGGGGCCGAGGGTACCTCGGGCTGAACCGAGGGCGTTCCGAAGCAGACGGGGAGGTCGAGCCGTCCGAGGGGCTGGACGCGCTTCCCAGGAATGATCCCGTGGAAGGGCGCAGCGCCTGCTCGGACGGAGGACAGATCGACGCGTAGGAGCCTGAGGGTCTCGGCGTAGATGATGTTGAGGAAGCTGCCCCCATCCATCAGGACCTTGGTGAGCCTGACGTCGCCGACGATGGGGTCGACGACGAGCGGGTATTTCCCCGGGCTCGGCACGTGGTCGGGGTGGTCAGCTTGGTCGAAAGTGATGGGCTTGTCGGACCAGTCTAGGTAGACTGGCGCCGCCACCTTCACCGAGCAGACCTCCCGGCGCTCTTGCTTGTGATGCCGAGCCGAGGCATTCGCCGCATGCCCTCCGTAGATCATGAAGCAGTCGCGGACCTTGGGGAACTCTCCTGCTTGGTGATCTTCCTTTTTGTCGTCGTCGCGGGCCCTGCCACCCTCTGCGGGTGGCCCGGCCTTGTGGAAGTGGCGCCGAAGCATGACGCACTCCTCTAGGGTGTGCTTGACGGGCCCCTGATGGTAGGGGCACGGCTCCTTGAGCATCTTGTCGAAGAGGTTAGCACCTCCGGGGGGCTTCCGAGGGTTCTTGTACTCGGCAGCGGCGACAAGGTCCGCGTCGGCGGCGTCGCGTTTCGCTTGCGACTTCTTCTTGCCTTTCTTCTTGGCGCCGCGCGGAGTAGACGCCTCGGGAGCCTCTTCCGACGGGCGGCCCTGGGGCTGCTTGTCCTTTCGGAAGATAGCCTCGACCGCCTCCTGGCCAGAGGCGAACTTGGTGGCGATGTCCATCAGCTCGCTCGCCCTGGTGGGGGTCTTGCGACCCAACTTACTCACCAGGTCGCGGCAGGTGGTGCCGGCAAGGAACGCGCCGATGACATCCGAGTCGGTGATGTTGGGCAGCTCGGTGCGCTGCTTCGAGAATCGCCGGATGTAGTCCCGAAGAGACTCTCCCGGCTGCTGCTGGCAGCTTCGGAGGTCTCAGGAATTCCCGGGGCGCACGTACGTGCCCTGGAAATTGCCGGCGAAGGCTTGGACCAAATCATCCCAGCTGGAGATCTGCCCCGGAGGCAGGTGCTCCAACCAGGCGCGAGCAGTGTCGGAGAGGAACAGGGGGAGGTTGCGGATGATGAGGTTGTCGTCGTCCGTTCCACCCAGTTGGCAGGCCAGGCGGTAGTCTGCGAGCCACAGTTCCGGTCTCGTTTCCACCCGAGTACTTTGTGATAGTAGTCGGGGGTCGGAACCGGGCCGGGAACGGCGCCCGTCGGATGGCCCGACTGAAGGCCTACGGACCGGGTGGTTCGGGCGAGGGACTCCGATCCTCCCCGCTGTCGTAGCGTCCCCCACGCCTGGGGTGGTAGCCTCAGCGCACCCTTTCGTCGAGGTGGGCCCTACGGTCGCGACGATGGTGCTCGTTGCCGAGGTGGCCCGGGGCCGCAGGCGCGGTGTTGTGCGTGCGCCCGGTGTAGACCGAGGCTTCCCGCATGAATCGGGAAGTCACGGCATGAGGTTCCGAGGGGTATCCCTGCCTTCGGGATGCAGAGCTCTCGGCCCGTCGGGTCGCGGCGCCTTCCAGAAGATTCTTGAGCTCTCCCTGGATTCGCCGACCCTCGGTGGTCGATGGCTCCGGCATCGCGCGGAGGAGCATCGCTGCGGCTGCCAGGTTCTGACCGACCCCGCTGGATGCGGGTGGCGGCCTGACCCTGACGTCGTTCGCGATGCGGTGCTGGAAACCCCGGGGCAGGTGACGTATTTCTCCGGCCGGGGGTTGGCCCGCCCATACCTGCCCGACGTCCCAGCGGATCGACTCGAGCGCTCCCGCTCCCTCGTCGAGCCTGGCCTGCGCCCCGCGGACTTGCTCGAGCTGTGGGTCGTGAGCCCCCGCCGGAACGGGGACCACAGCTAGCTCCCGCGGGATGTCGGCGCGAGGCACCGGCCTAGGGAGATCACCGTCCTCCGGCATGCCGAGACGGTTGCCTTCGGAGGGATCCCCTAGCTCGACGTGGAAACATTCGCGGCTTGGGCCGCAGTCCTTGTCGTCAAGGCTGCGGCTACCGTCGGAACAGTCGGAGAGGCAGTAGTCACATGCGGTCATAAAGTCCCGCATGGCACTGGGGTTGCCAAATCCAGAGAAATCCCAGCAGATGCTGGGATCGTCATCTTCCTCGGACCCAGAGGGCCCGTAGGTCGAGACGTCCGTCAATCGGTCCCAAGGCGACCGCATACGAAACCCCAGAGGGGTTGCACTCGCCTCAACGAGAGCGCCCGCCAAAGCGAGGTCGCTAGGCGGGTTGAGGCCGAGTTGAAATGACGTAGGATGGGAATCAGTCAGTACCTTTTGGTCGACGAGGAGCGACATAGTCACGTCGGGGACTGATTGCGTCGTCGTCTTAGGTACGAGGGCGACGTCCTGCAGGCCCTCCGCGAGCGCGCTGGCGTCGTCCACTTGCTCGAGATTGGCGTGTCGCGGGGGGACGGCGCTCGCCTTCGTCTCAAACGCGAGGTCGACGCCCGACGCGCCCCCCGTTGTGGTGCTGGGGACGTCGATTCGCTCGACAGCCGACGAAGCGCGGCCTCCCGCTAGGCCTTGGTTGCCCCGCCTCCTCCTCCGATGGCGGGGGAGAGGACGGGGCGAGCTCGAATGTTGTTCTTCCACCATGCGGGGAAGATGTCGTCGATTCCGCCGCCGGCGGGCGGGTTGTCGGCGGCCATTGTCGTCGTCGCGCGGCGGTGGAAGGAGTATCATGTCGTAGCTGCCGTCGAGGGACATGAACTCAAGACTCCCGAAACGGAGCACCGTCCCGGGTTGGAGAGGTTGTTGGAGACTGCCCATCTGGAGCTTGACGGGAAACTGCTCGTCAACACGCAGCAGGCCCCTACCTGGCGCGCCAACTGTCGGCGTTTCGAGACCGGGGGGTCCCTAAGCCGACGAGTGAGTGTGCCGCGTGCCCCAGCCCAGATGGGTCGAGCGCGTGGGCGAGCGCGAAGGGGGGAAGCGAGGTGGCCGGAGACGGGTGTGAGAGAGGTGGAGATCCCGCGGCCTTCGTGTTCGTCCCGCGCCCAGGTCGGGTGCGCTTGCAGTAGGGGGTTACAAGCGTCCACGCGGGTGAGGGAAGCGAGCGGCCCCAAGAGAGCGCCTGTCCCGTCCTCGTCCCCGCGCGGCCAACCTTCTCTAAGAAGGCCCTGGTCCTTCCTTTTATAGGCGTAAAGAGAGGATCCAGGTGTACAATGGGGGTGTAGCAGAGTGCTACGTGTCTAGCGGGGGAGAGCTAGTGCCCTAAGTACATGCCAATGTGGCAGCCGGAGAGATCTTGGCACCCAGCTGGTGTGGTGTCGTGGCTGTCGGAGGAGCAACGGAGCCTAGCGGAGGGACAGCTGTCGGAGCGGTTGGGTCCTTGCTGACGTCCCCCTGCTTCCGTAAGGGAGCTGAGAGCCGCCGTCGTCACAGGGCTAGCGGGGCGCCATCATTGCCTATCTGGCGGAGCTAGCCAGATGGGACACCAGTCTTGTTCTCTGCGGCCCGAGTCGGCTCGGGGTAGGGTGATGATGGCGCTTCCTGCTGACGTGGCGGGCCTGTGCCCTAGGTCGGGCGACGTGGAGGCTCCTCCGAAGCCGAGGTCGAGTCTGTCTTCTATGGCCGAGGCCGAGCCTGAGCTCCTGGGTCGGGCGAGGCGGAGGTCGTTCGGCCGAGGCCAGGGCGGAGTCCGACCCCTGGGGTCGGGCGAAGCGGAGTTCGTCGTCTTCTGGGGCCTAGCCCGAGTCCGAGCCCTGGGTCGGGCGGAGCGGAGTTCGTCGTCTTCTGGGGCCTAGCCCGAGTCCGAGCCCTGGGTCGGGCGGAGCGGAGTTCGCCGTCTTCCGGGGCCTTAGCCCGAGTCCGAGCCCTGGGTCGGGCGGAGCAGAGTTCGCCGTCTTCCGGGGCCTTAGCCCGAGTCCGAGCCCTGGGTCGGGCGGAGCGAAGTTCGCCGTCTTCCGGGGCCTTAGCCCGAGTCCGAGCCTTGGGTCGGGCGGAGCGGAGTTTGCCGTCTTCCGGGGCCTTAGCCCGAGTCCGAGCCCTGGGTCGGGCGGAGCGGAGTTCGCCGTCTTCCGGGGCTTTAGCCCGAGTCCGAGCCCTGGGTCGGGCGGAGCGGAATTCGCCGTCTTCCGGGGCCTTGCCCGAGTCCGAGCCCTGGGTCGGGCGGAGCTTCCTATGGCGCCTTTGGCAAGGCCTGACTGCCTGTCAGTCTCACTCTGTCAAGTGGCACTGCAGTCGGAGTGGCGCAGGCGGCGCTGTCCTTCTGTCAGACCGGTCAGTGGGGCGGCGAAGTGACGGCGGTCACTTCGGCTCTGCCGGGGGGCGCGCGTCAGGATAAAGGTGTCAGGCTACCTTTGCGTTAAATGCTCCTGCGACTCGGTCGGTCGGTGCGGCGATTTAGTCAGGGTTGCTTCTTAGCGAAGACAAGGCCTCGGGCGAGCCGGAGATGTGTCCGCCGTTAAAAGGGGGGCCTCGGGCGAGACGGAAACCCCTCGGGGTCGGCTGCCCTTGCCCGAGGCTAGGCTCGGGCGAGGCGTGATCGAGTCGCTCGTATGGACTGATCCCTGACTTAATCGCACCCATCAGGCCTCTGCAGCTTTATGCTGATGGGGGTTACCAGCTGAGAATTAGGCGTCTTGAGGGTACCCCTAATTATGGTCCCCGACAGGCATGTAACTGTAAAATGGTGAAGGTTCAGCCTTGTTGTGGTTGCTAAGGGCGAGTCAGTTTGTTTGGGATTTACAATTCATCAACTACCCACCCACTGAAAACCTATTTAAATTCATACCCTCAGTTTTGCCACCTTCCTCATTTTTATCCTTAGTCGTATTTTTTAATCAGTTTTACACTTCTGCTATACTAGGTAGGTGCCCGTGCGATGCCACGGAACATAAATTGTGAACCTTCAATGGACTTTATTTGAGACAAGTGATGCCCAAGAAAATGGGGGTAAACTAACACAGCTATCACTTGCATTACTTGCTCTATGCGCGAAAGAATCTAACACAGCTATCACCCATGAAGATTTTCGGTTAACTTGTGGAACCGGACTTCATTTGAGACAAGACAACAATACCAGTGTTGAGCTTGCCACTCAGCCATGGCACACACGAGAACACGGGATGATCAAGTAAGAACTGAACAGAATGCACTAATACAAAAGGCTGGCATGCGTTCGCTTCCTTACTCCACAGGAAGCATAGCTGATATACAAATCGAGATTTATGTTCCGTGGCATCGCACGGGCACCTACCTAGTCTAAACGAAAAGGCTCTATGCAAGCATCATTGTTGAAGCAATGACCAGCCGAACAACAAACTGAAACATATTAAGGAGAAATCCACACACGCAAACCATCTGTTGACAACAAAAACAGATAGGGCTCAACTGAGCAACCAACGCGCTCACAAAAATATTCGAAGAGCTGATCTGTTGAAACAAAGAGAGATAGGGCTCAACTCAGCAACCAACTCATCATGAGAGTTTACAATTCGTCAGGTGAGAGAGAAGAACGATCAGTGAGACTGGGCACGAGATGCGGCTATAGTGGCTAAACAACCATCACCTGCCAATTGACCAAAAACTGAAGCACAGAAGATGGTGCCTCCAAAACAGAAAGAAAAGCAAATTGTACACAAAGCCAGCCGCTGCTGGATAATATAGTTTCATGGCAACATTTTTCAGTTGCCAGCTAATGATGTTAACAAGGAAGTATATCGATCATCACATCATCTCGTTTATGCTAATGATATATTATACGTACTCATCTTATGAACACTGTTGAGATGTTATATACAGGTTTTCATGCTATCCCCACGGTTCTCTAATATCCTTAGGATAGGACGCCTTCTTCCTTTCTGCAAGCATGACAAGGCTCTCTGCCATCTTGCTTCATGTTCAAGGACCCAGCAACTTCTTCCACCAGGCATACCCCAACAAGAGGACGGTGATTACAAAGCAGCCAGATGAGGTGCTCCCGACAAATGGCCAGAAGAGGCTGCCATCGGTGTTGAACAGAGAGCCCGGGATGTTCATCGCAAAAGCTCCAGCAATGAAAGTGTTGGCAGCTATGCCAAAGGATGCAATCGTAAGTGTAAGCTGGAGTTGAATGAGTTCGTTACGCTGGTTGTCGAGTTGAATGTTGACGTAGTCTTCTGTGTCATCAATATACTCCCGAACCTGTTTTATTTTCAAGAAGAAATCAACATCCATATCGAGATGAATAGATGGCTTGATGAAAACACCAAAATGAATGATTTCTTCACCAGAAATCAGAAATAATAAAAAAAATCTGGTCCTACTTTAATTTGTATAAACGGATTTCTGTGTTTGACAGGAAAAAGAAGGAATATATCTTAACAAATGTATTCTCTCCAGAATAAGCAGATTATGTTTATGTCTCATGAGACAGCACCATATAATTACAGAACCCACAATACAGGAGAATACATTATGTTTCAGTGTGGATAAAGAGACTAACCGACAAAATTCTGTTGCGAATTCCATCCAGCTGCATGAAGTAGGCCTCAAGTAACATCTCTAGGTCCTCCACATCATTATCCAAATGCATGCTAGTAGCAATGCTCAGGCTACGCCGGAAGCTAGAGTTCAGCCTGGGCACACCTGTTCCGGCAAGAACAATGCTGTTGGAAGCAGCAGATGACATTAAAGCCTCAACCTGTTGGTTTTGTACTTGCTTCCTTGTTAGATACAGATGTTCCATGTCTTCATTATCATCTAGAAGATGTTCTATTTCATCCCTGACCTGATAAGATACAATAAATAAATACATAAAAGATCCCAGTACAGCAGCACATGAGATATCACCAAGATTCTCACAAGCACGACAGAAATACTCAGCAGCTCACCACAATATGATATAAACAATAATCTTAAAGGAGAACAAAAGTGAACCATACAGTTTGATTCCAAAAACGAAAATTCAATGGCTCATTCCTCTGTCTTCCTGCAGCTAAAAATAATCATGGCTCTTTTACCAATCCATAGTGGATACACAACTGTAAGTACATCAAGCAATTCTTTTTGCATGAGCATCAGACCAGATAAGAAGATCATAACAATTTGTTTGAGAAAAAAGGATCAGAGCAAACCATCAAGCTGGATTGGTTTGTGAATCTATGCACAAAGCAACTAAAACTATAACAATTTACAACATGAGGCAATCTAAGCTGCACAGTCATAAACAGACATGGTATACAGGCTGTTTGAAGAACTCAATCATATCTCCATTGTTACAAATAGAACAGACTGTTGGAAACCAATTAATTAGGATTATCTTTGTAATATAATTCAATGGCCTTTTCATCTATAAAATCGAGATGCGACAACAGGAAACAACAATGGTTATAAACTGTACAAATTCAGGTAGACTGAGGAATTAAGCACACAAAGTCTTTCTTTAATGATACCTTTTGCACACGGGCAAGCAAACGGGTAAGATGACTCTTAAGGTTCCGCACTCGCTCAAGGTTCCTTGTGCTTACATTCTTGGTCAGTTCGTCAAGCACTGGAGTAGCATGCCTCTCAAGGTCAGACACGCTAAGGTCCAACGATGAGCACACAACCTCGAGTGCTACCTCCAGCACATGGAACTCGAATGGCAGCTCATGCTCTGCCCCGGTCGCTTCATTAAGCGAGCCCTTCTGTTTTTCCCCATTGCCATCAGGGGCACACTCACCATTCTCACCCACCCGGCTCCTCAGAGGCAGGTGCTGCCTCAATTGGTCAACGAAAGGGAGCACTTCGTGCATGAGAGGGTCCAACAGGAGCACCTCCTCGGCAGTAACTATCGCCCTGATGAATTCGAGGTTGATCACCATCGCCTTCTCCCTAGCTGCAGAATAAATCGTTCTAAATTACTAGTACGATACAAAGTTTGCGTTTTCTTGCTATTATCACCACAAAAAAAATGATGGACTATTAAATAGGGCAGGGAGAGAGGGGGCAGCTGGGTGTGCTCACCGAGGATGCTGGAGGAGCGAGAGAAAACGGGGCCGAGGATGCGTAGGTCGCGCGGGGGCAGTCCGGCGCGGCGGATTATGGAGGCCTTGTCGAGCTCGACGATCTCGGAGGCACTCCAGCGGTCCAACCGCATCCATAGGCGCGTGCCGGCCTTCTTCTTGTTGACCTTCCCCGACACGGCAACCCCGCCGCCCGCGGTAACTGAGAGGGGAGGGGGCAGCTGGGCGGTCTGCCCCGCCGCCGCCGATCCCGGGGTCGCGGACGGCGAGGCAGCAGAGGGGGAGGCGAGAAGAGCCCTCGTCGCGTTGTCCTGCTTGGGGAGGGAAGGGAGGCGGCGGGCGGAGCGATTCCGCTTGGACGAGGACGAGGAGGATCTGGTGAAGAACGGCAGCTTCCGGCCGCCGGATCGCTTCCCCATGGCGTTGCCACGGCGGCGTGGGCGGGGCGGGGCGGGGCGGGGCGCGGCACAGTGGGGGTGAATGGGTCGGACGGCGGGGACGGTCGTCTCATCGTGGTCCACGTCCAACTCCAATCTGTGGTAAACGCAGCCGGCCAGGACCAATCGCTTGTGAAGCGGAAGCCCTAGGATGCTGATCGGACGGGTGGGATTGCGTAGCAACGTCAACGCACCAAGCAGCCGCGCTCGCAAAGCGGAAGCCAAGCCAAGAGGATATTTATCTTTCCCCGTTCTCGCCGCCGGCGCCGATGGATGCAACACCCGCTGCTGCCGCCGGTGCCTCCACTTACCCCCATCGTGCGCGGGTGCCGCGGGGTCCTCCTACTGAGGAAACAATGGTGCCAGTGGCGCGGCCGGCGGCCCGCTCCGATCGCTGCCCCCCGAAGGTAAGATGCCTGGTGTGGCGGCGGAAGCTGCGCGCTTCAGCTAGTTTGTCAGCACTCGGTTTCGTTCATTCATGTGATACCTGTGCGTCTCAGGAGCTCCGGCCGAGCTGAAAGAGGACTCCAAGTTTGTGCTGTTGAACGCGGACGATCCCGTGCACGGCCCACCGGTGACGGTGAGTGCTCGCAGCTGTTCTACATCGTTGCATGCATGTCATGCGAGTACATGGAAACGCTGAAAATTACAGCATATCAACTCCTATATATGTGAATTTCAGGCGCTATTGCTCATCCGAGAGGTGAAACTGTCACTGTAATCAGTAATGTCAATTTGCAGAGTACTAGTATTTTTCTCCATTTTTGCACTATTACATCTATATCACTATATAATCTACCAATTTAAACTATACAAAACTCACTCAACCAAAACACTCACACTCATAACTTTCACTAAATCTATACTACTATATTAAGAATCTAATGTGTGCACCCTCCCCACGCTTAGCGCCCGCCGCAAAAAATAGTGTAGAACAAGCACTTGAGCCCACACCCCTCCGTTGCAGAAATTTGAGGCTAACCACCAGACCACACATATCTTAGTGTTTAGAAATAAACAAAAATTATATTTGTAGCCTAGGCGTCGCTCCCCATGCTCCCTCGCCTCGTGGCAACGCACGAGCATATACCTAATCCAGCAATTAAATTGCACTGAGACTTAATGCACCATCAAAACCAACGGTTCGCATTACTAAATAGACTCACTCATTTACTCAATCAAATCTGATAAACAATATTATTTGGATCATCCCTCACCCCCTCTCCCTAGCACCCCCTCTCCCTAGCGACCCCACCACCCAACATCCCTCCCCTTGGGTCCTCGCCCCCCTCCACTCACTCGTGCCCCCGACAACCCCTCCGCTCGCGCCGCCGCCGACCCCTCCTCTCCCATCTCCAGAATCGTAGCTTATATGCTAGTTTATTTAAAAGAACCAAAGCGCTTCAATGATGGTCCTTACTTCTTGGTAGTTTTTTAGGGAAAAAGATCCTATCGATCTAGGATCCTAACCTGCGTGCGGAGATTATACGGATAGGAGATTAACTGTTGGGACTTGTACCTCCAACGACACATAAGAGTAGTGGTCGTGCACAGAGCGGGCGAGCGAGAGAGGATAGATGTGGGAGACGGTCACGAAAGTTATAGTTGTCTCCAGCAGCTATTCTATCACATCCCCTATCTCATCCTCTATTTCGAATTTCACTCTACAAACAGTGTCATATACAGTGCAAATCCTCTATTTTACATGATCTGTTGTGGACAAACTAATTACCTTTCTGTTTTATTCTAAAATTGTTTAGAGATATTTATCCTCTTCTAACAAGAATCAATCATGATCCTGTTTTTATAGAAACAATGCAAGATATCTAAGAAATGTCGTGGACAAACTAATTACCTTTCTGTTTTATTCTAAAATTGTTTAGAGATATTTATCCTCTTCTAACAAGAATCAATCACGATCATGTTTTTATAGAAACAATGCAAGATATCTAAGAAAAGTTCTAGGCATTTCATCCCTAATTTGTCATCGTGGCTAGCCACTGGCGTGGCCTCGACGCCTATAGGTGATGTCGGTCATAACATCTATCAAAGTTTGCTTCGAACAACTCATCCTAGAGCTAAATGTCTAGGTAGAGGTCCTTGAATTGTTGAAACAGCTCCCAAGTGCTGTCGTCGCCGGACAGGTCATGCCACTAAATGAGGACATGTCAGGCCCTTCGACGTAGTTAGACACAACACACGCTCTGGCGCAGGCAATAGTATGTCATCTTATAAAGGCGATGAAGTCATTGGAGGGTTTTCGTGGAAGGGCTTAAGCAGCCCTGTGTGGAATATGTTATGGAGACAAGTGCCCTCTAAGAGCTAAATGTGATAGTCCACCTGCCCGATTCGCATACTCTGACAAATGGGGTCGCTTTGGTGAATAGTGGTTTTTTATAGTCCAATGGTGTATCTCGAGCAACCATTAGAACATTCTATCGATCCAATGCTCACTAGAAACAACCCAGAGTGAGGATTTGCACTGATAGAATTGTGTCATTGACCTACATCGCGCCATTCTGATGGCTAACCCTAGCCTGGACGAGCCAATATACATAGCATATAGTCTAATGGATCCAACCTCTCAATTCGATGGTACATCCAGTGCACTTCAAGCTTGGTTTGATCCCATTTCCTCAAATGTGTCAACTTCACAAGTGTTCTACCATGTGTGCAAGTGAGTTACCATTTTCACAAACATTTTCAAAGAGTTTTTCACATCATCACTAGGCCTAATGCATATGCAATGAATTATGATATCTAGTGACACTTAAATAACCGATTCAACCATAGAGTTCTCTTAGGGTGTGTTTGGTTCAGCTTTCTGAACTAGATTCGCTGCCAACAATCTGGAATCCCAACCAAATGGGGTACAATAGCACTATAGATTCCTGAAAACCTACATGTTTCTCTAGTTAAATTCAGAATAACCTCTTAGCCTAGATTTTATAGATTCATGTCATCCATGTTAAAAAAAACTCGGTCGATAGGGGAAGCCCGCCCCATGGACCATGGTATTATATCCAGATCAGGGTTTCTGATCCATAAAGTCTAAACTTTGACACAAAATTCATGTAATTTTGAAACTTTGTTTCATGGGCCGCCTGGCCCCTGCCGATTCGTGTAATAATGAAGTTAAATATGGAGTTCGTTTGCTTCTTCTCAGACTAGATCTGTGTTCTGATCTATGTAGTCTAAACTTTGTTTCATGAGCCGCATTCGCCGTTTAGCGCTGCAGTCTGGTCCACGTCTGCAAGAAGCGAACATAGACTTTTGGAAAAAAAAATAGGGAGGCTGATGGCTATGGGAAACTGTTGGTGCACCGTAATTCTGCAGCTGACTATTAAATAAATAGTCTAATTATAAAGCTAATTACATAAATTTATTAAACCTAGTTAGTGTGGAGTTCGTTTGCTTCTTCTCGGGCCAGATCTGTGTTCTGATCCATGTAGTCTAAACTTTGTTTCATGAATCGGCTTCGCCCGTTTAAGCGCTGTAGTCTGGTCCACGTCTGCAAGAAGCGAACATAAACCGTCGGAAAAAAAATAGGGAGGTTGATGGCTATGGGAAACTGTTGGTGCACCGTAATTCTGCAGCTGACTATTAAATAAATATAGTCTAATTATAAAGCTAATTACATAAATTTATTAAACCTAGTTAGTGTGGAGTTCGTTTGCTTCTTCTCAGACCAGATCTGTGTTCTGATCCATGTAGTCTAAACTTTGTTTCATGAGTCGCCTTCGCCCGTTTAAGCGTTGCAGTCTGGTCCACGTCTGCAAGAAGCGAACATAGACCGTCGGAAAAAAAGGAGGCTGATGGCTATAGGGAACTGTTGGTGCACCGTAATTCTCCAGCTGACTATTAAATAAATATAGTCTAACTATAAAGTTAATTACGTAAATTTATTAAACCTAGTTAATGTGGAGTTCGTTTGCTTCTTCTCGGGCCAGATCTGGGTTCTGATCCATGTAGTCTAAACTTTGTTTCATGAGCCGCCTTCGCCCGTTTAAGCGCTGCAGTCTGGTCCATGTCTGCAAGAAGCGAACATAGACCGTCGAAAAAAATAGGGAGGCTGATGGCTGTGGGAAACTATTGGCGCACCGTAATTCTGCAGCTCACTATTAAATAAATATAGTCTAATTATAAAGCTAATTACATAAATTTATTAAACCTAGTTAGTTCTGTTTATTTAATAATTATAATGGATATTCAAATATTTGTTGTGATACGAACTAAACTTTAGTTAAAGAAATTAGGCACGCCCCTAAAAGTGAATTTTTAGGGGGTGTTTGGCACTACTTTGGTTCTAGCTTAAACTGTGGTGTATAATATAAATTTAAATGATTTAAAAATATTTTTAATCTGAATAAAAACTAAAATAAATTATCTAAATGTTTTCTAAAAGTTTGCAACTTCAACTTACATGATTTTTTTAAAAAGTTTCTAATGACCCGCTTCATCTAAATGTCTACTCTGGGTTACATGAAGTCGAAGTAGTCCCAAATAGGGCCTTAGATCCACGGTTTGACGGCTCAATATGTCCACAATAGAGCTGTTGACACTTGTCTCACAAAAAATGGAAACCTACTGAAAGGGAGATAGGGTTAACCTTTTTCCAGTATTAATTTTGGTGGTTGAATGCCCAACATAAATATTGGACTAACTAGTTTGCTCTAGAGTATATGATCTACAGGTGCATAAAGGTTCAACACAAACCGATAAAAGATTGAAGATAGAGTTCAAATATAAAGGAGGAAAGAAACCGAGTGTGCCCTGGTCTGGCGCACCGGACTGTCCGGTGCGCCTCCGGACAGTGTCCGGTGCACCAGGACCGTACAATCTCAAACCAGCCACTCTTGGGTTTTCGCCAGCGCGCTCCGCTGTAATTCACCGGACTGTCCGATGTGCCACCGGACTGTTTGGTGCACCAGCGGAGCAACGACTATCCAGCGCAACGGTCGACTGCAACGGACACCCTGCAACGCTATAGTGCGCAAACAGTGCGCGCAGAAGTCAGAGCAGTCGTTAGAGGCGCACTGGACAGTGAACAATGTCTGTCCGGTGCGGCACCAGACTGTTTGGTGCCACTAGAAGACAAAGCCTTCAACGGTCAGAAGCTCCCAAACCCTAACGGTTGGGTGACGTGGCTGGCGTACCGGACAGTGTCCGGTGGTGAAAGGGAATTAGGCTTACACCTATTTCCTAATTGATTTTGGTGGTTGAATCGCCCAACACAAATAATTGGACTAACTAGTTTGCTCTAGTCTATAAGTTATACAGGTGCAAAAGGTTCACACTAAGCCAATAAAAAGACGAAGAAAAGGGTTCAACAAAGAGAGCAAGGGATAACCGAAGGCTGCCCTGGTCTGGCACACCGGACTGTCCGGTGTGCCACCGGACAGTGTCCGGTGCACCAGGGGACTCCAAGTCAAACTCTTCACCTTCGGGAATTCTCAGAAGCGCTCCGCTATAATTCACCGGACTGTACGGTGCACCACTGAAGCGTCCCCAATCCTCTGGGACTCAAATGTGATACAATTACTAGTCCCAGGAGGCTAGTAAACACATTTATACATCAGATGATTCCAGATCTACTTAAACGAGACAAACCTATAAAGGTGGCGAACAACTTTAAGAGTTGGTCCACAACTCGGGACATATCATCAGAGTGGGGCTGAAGCAGCCCGATATACGCAGTGAAGCAAATCAGCGGTCCAACAGCCACAGGCAAGGTTGGGAACAGTCGTAACTCTTACCCGATCTCCTTTTTCTGAAAAACAACAAATAAGCAAGGGTGAGTACAAACGTACTCAGCAGCCCACCTTCACCCGCGGAATGGGAAAATCAGATATAATGCATGGAATATATGGAGCTCAGGATATTTGCAGAAACAACAATATTTTATGCAGGGTTGTTTTTGAAAAACATTTTGTATTTTGCAAAGCGCATCCTCTCCAAAAGGAGCAGGAAGTTTTTCAGTATTATAACAAAATCCCCTGGACTAAACCATCCAGGTATCTCAGCAGTTCCCACTGGTTTTCATTTTCAAAAACAGCTACTGGACTTCCCGTCCACCATAGCTCACGGCTCAACCGCCGAACCTTTTAAAAACCACTTTTCTCAAAACCATCTCTTTTTTTTGAAAACAAAACATTAATTGCCATACCATACCAGACTCGTCCATTCCTGTGGACACAGACTATTCGAATAGGTTTGAACTCTGCGCAGAGGGGTACACTTTACCCACTAGTTCGGCTCTGCGATCCCATGGCCAATGAGACCCGAATCTGACTGTCTTTCTTTCCCCGCACGTCCTAACCTTAACGGTTATCCGGAAGGAGTCAGGCCACCAGCATGTCCAAACCGGACAAAACTTTCCCCCTCCTTATCCTCCCGGTGCTCCCCAGCCTTCATAACCCTGGGGTTGGACCGCACGAGTTCAGATTGAGTGACTGCCCACACAGTCTCGAGTGGTTGTACTATTAAAGAGTACAGGTAGTGAAGATGACAAACCGGTCCTTATATGAGGGGACAATCCTTCTGCTCACGCCTAAACCAGCTGAGCCAACACCTTAGGCCCTCCCCTAAACCAGGGAGTCCCTGATTATCCCACTCACAAGGTGATAAGGGTGAAAACCCTTCATCACACACATTTTGAAAATCATTTTCTTTTGAAAACTCACACCTGTTCTCAAATCATTTGGAACATATATATCAGGGATTGATTGCGGCAAGCGGCTGGGTGGCCATATTAACTTGTCTCAAAATCATATCATGCATAAAATAACAGGCTGAGGGTTGTGGTTGAAAAATCATAGGTAATTTATGCATCAAAGGGATCCAGTGAGCTTGCCGTGCTTATTCGGCGAAGGGGGAAGGAGAGCTCGCGGAACTGGCTTCTAGCTCCACCGCCTGGCGTAGACTTGCAGATCTGGCCTCCACGAGACGGCACAAACGCTCCGATAACTATGCAACATGAACCAGCAAACATACAAACCAGCAAGTATACCAACAAATATTTAGTATAGTGGTCAGAATAGCGATATATGGATGGGTAGAGTCTTGAGTAGAATCTGTGTCATGTGGTGTTGTGACATTACTGGTGGTGGAGCGGAGGTGCTTACCAGGAGGGTGGACTGGAGGCGAAGCGACACTATGCGTGTAGCCGGCAGAGCGGAGTAACTGAGTGGGTGGGGTGTTTGCCTTGGCTGAGGGTGTTGAGTGTGTGTGGAGAGGGAGAGGGTAGCTGGGTGTATTTATAGCTGGGTGTATGTGGTGTAGCACAGTGAAGTTCACTGTTGGTGAGAATAGTGACGAATGAATCGTCTGACTTAGTATGAACAAGAGAGTTATAGGCAGAATATGGGACAAGAGTATTTTAGGAGTTTTCTGGAATATGGATCATGCTTAAGGGATGACATGGTTGGATAGGGAATAGTTTGATAAGAATTTAGAAACGAGAATTATTGGAATCTGAGTTTGGGAGCCTGGTTCGAAGGAATCTCAAAGTTAAGCGTGCTCAACTTGGAGAAACCTGTGATGGGTGACCAGATGGGAAGTTCCCACTGGAAAGAAAATCACAGTCACCGGAGTTCGTATGACTGGAATATGGGTCTGGCTGGTCTTAGGTGGACTGGACAACATGATGTATGAGTAGTTGAAATTTGGGGTGATCGGCTAATCGATGAATAGTAACGATGAATAGTGACGACGAAAAAGTTACTAGGTATCATCGATGAGTAGTAACGATGATGAATAGCAACGACGATGAATAGTAAAACTGAATAGTAACGATGGTGAATAGTGTCAGTGAATAGTAATGATGAATAGTAACAGTGAATAGTGATGGTGAATAGTCGTATGAACGAACGATGAACGATGAATAGGAACTATGAACGAACGGACAAACGATCGAATGATCGGACGAACGAACGATCGGAATTTCGGCAGCATAACGGCAGGACAAAGATTATCTGGAAGAACGATGAATAGGGACCATGAACGAACGATGAACGATGAATAGGAACTATGAACGAACGATGAACGATCGAATGATCGAACGAACGAACGATCGGAATTTTGGCAGCATAACGGCAGGACAAAGATTATTTGGATGAACGAACGGACGAACGATCGAGTGATCGGACGAACGAACGATCGGAATTTCGGCAGCATAACGGCAGGACAAAGATTATCTGAAAGAACGATGAATAGGGACTATGAACGAACGATGAACGATGAATAGGAACTATGAACGAACGATGAACGATCGAATGATCGAACGAACGAACGATCGGAATTTCGGCAGCATAACGGTAGGAAAAAGATTATTTGGACGAACGAACGGACGAACGATCGAACGATCGGACGAACGGACGAACGAACCGTGAACGATCGGACGAACGATCGAACGATTGGACGAACGAACGAACAAACTAAGAACAGGGGACGAACGATTGAAGAACGATCGAACGATCCTTGTGCTAGTGTGTGCTTGTGTGGAACATGGAGTGGGTGTGTGGGGGGGGGAGGGGGAAGAGAGTTGCCATGAAATGGCTTGGGGTGGGATGAGAGGAGGCCCTTGCCCTCTATTTATAGCCATGGTGGGGGGATTAGGGGGAGGGATGAGAGGATTAGTGGGAGGATGAGAGGATTAGTGGGATATTAGCATGTATTTGTCTTGTATAAGTGAGATTTGCTTGTAGAGCTCACCGTATGACACTGGAGGCATACGTATACGTATGAGCATGAGAAAAGTTACGAAGAAATATTTGTAGGGACTTGAAAAATGATTATAAAGGTATTTCTTAGGAAGAAAATACTTGGAGATATATTGGTGGAATATTTGGGCAATATTTCTGGAAAGAATTTGAGGGGGATCACTCGGGAAATATCTGGGCAGTATTTCTAAAAGAAATTGAGGGTGATCACTTGGGAAATATTTGTAGGATATTTTGAGGAGGATTTTGGAGAGAATATAGACCACTATATTTTATTTGCTGATATCAACTCGCAAACAAACATTTTGAAATGAAATTTGAAATTCATTTTGAATTTAGAGCAAGTTTGAGAAAATTTCAGGATTTGAATTTTTGGGATGCTACAAATCTACCGCACTTAAAAGGAATCTCGTCCTCGAGATTTGGCTTAGAAGGGTTATGGGTATAGCTTTACTTCAGCTACATATCTTCACTTTGCAGACGCTTCGAGGAGATAGAGCTTCAACAAAATCTGCCCTTTGAGGGGCATCCGGTTGCTGATTGCAAACGCTGGTTCTCGCTACTCAAGATCATCTTCGGGCTTCTAGGTTTCGCTTGGCAGCTAGCTTATTGAAGAAGCATCGATGCCAACACGCAAACCTTTCTCTTGTGAACTCCCACATGGTTTCCTGCCTTGATTGGTCTTCTGGTGCTTCATCAACAGAACTTGGGTGACCACTTCTCATCCAGAAACTTATATGCTTTGATGATCTGGTCCTCCACAAGCTTGCTACAGGCCTTCTTCTTTTTCTCCATAGCAGGAACTTGGCTGGAACACTACCCCACTTAAAATGAATGAGGGTAGATCTCTTGAATCTTGGGGATTTGAACTCCTTGAAGTACCTCATAACAAGGGTGTTAAGGGGCCTTCTTCTGTTGTTGCTGCTTGAGCAGGCTGCGGAGAGATGACTGACACAGGGTTGATTCTGGGACAACCTTCTTCTCATCTTCTCTTCACTATCTTCTTTTCACTGACCCTTTCTTTCTCTTTGCTCTTCCCACTGGAGGATTCTATCAAACAGTATTACCATCATACAGAGGAGGAAACCAAAGACTATGAACCATGTACAACAGTCTTCAACCCAAGAATCACCAAGCATTGTGATCTTAGGGGCGAGGGAGTGGAAAATGGGGTTGCTTGCGATTTGGCAAAGGGTATTTTATCTGGTGTGTGCTTTGCTTGGGATGGGAGTTGAGGGAGCTGGGGGGTTTATAGGCGAGCAACACTGATGGTGGTGCTCGGGGGGTGTGGAGTGATGGTGATGGAGCAGGTGCCACAAGGCAACAAGTGCAATGGAGGGGGGTGGTGTTGCTGGCGGTAATGGTGGTGGGTGCGCTGCAAAAGGGGGTGGGCGGCGGTAGTGCGTTGCAAAGGGGGTGTGGGTGGCGGTGGGGGTGCGCATGGAGGCGGGCACGCGTGCGGGGGGCACGGGTGAGTGGTGGGGTCAATGACCCTGATGTTTGTGGTCTCTGGTTCCAAGGATCCTTGCCTCTCTGTATGGTAATAACTCCTTCTGTCCTCTTTTCCTATTTACTTTGACTCAGGGGCAGTGCTTTGATTCTCACGGTCGGTCCTTTTGACTGAGCGGCTGGACTGGTTCCTTCTGTAGCTTATTCCAGGCTTCAAGGGTAAGATTCTCGGTATCTTGTTGGGTAAAGCACTTTTCTCTTGAGATGGGTTAAGATGAGAATGGAAGCATAAGGTGAGGATTAGATCTAATTTGTGATCTATGTTTTTAGAGAAAACCTTTCTTAAAAAGAAAGAAAACACATAAGTTCAGCAATGATAAGCACAAACAAATCAAATGTTTTGAATAAGGGAAGAATAGAGTTTTTCCAAAGCACGGACTACTCAGATTCGGGGGCTAAGCATAACTACTACTGCTCAGCTCCTGAATTGAGGACTATGCTAACCAGGACTTATGAGCACTAACGTTAAAGCATCACATATGCACTCAAAAGAGGAGAAAACATCAAGCGAAATTCATTTTGAAATGCCCTAGGGGGCCACACAATTAGAGTTTTGCAAAACACGAGTCTACACGATTACCTTTCATACACGCAGGGCTCTAGCCAAAGTGAAGAAAAACTTCACTACCCAATGCATGCAGAGGACTGGGCATAACTAACTTCAGACCAGGCAACTTCTCTTCTGGCAGGGCTGGCACACAACTTCAATCTGAGACATCTCCTGGATGGGTCAAGAGGGAGCTGATGTTGATGACTTCTTCTGGCAGCGACTGAGATGGCAGCACGGGGTCGAACTCTTCTTCAAGCGGGACTGGCTCTTGTAGCTCCTCTGAGGGCGGCGGTGCTAGCGGGGTGCTTGCAGCTTCTTCCTTGACCTCAAGGGACGGTGCTGGAATCTTCTTCATGGTGAGGGGTTCAACGGACGAACGATCGAATGATCGGACGAACGAACGATCGGAATTTCGGCAGCATAACGGCAGGACAAAGATTATATGGAAGAACGATGAATAGGGACCATGAACGAATGATGAACGATGAACAGGAACTATGAACGAACGATGAACGATCGAATGATCGAACGAACGAACGATCAGAATTTCGGCAGCATAACGGCAGGACAAAGATTATCTGAAAGAACGATGAATAGGGACTATGAATGAACGATGAACGATGAATAGGAACTATGAACGAACGATGAACGATCAAATGATCGAACGAACGAACGATCGGAATTTCGGCATCATAACGGTAGGAAAAAGATTATTTGGGCGAACGAACGGACGAACGATCGATCGAACGATCGGACGAACGGACGAACGAACCATGAACGATCGGACGAACGATTGAACAATCGGACGAACGAACGTACAAACTAAGAACAGGGGACGAACGATCGAAGAACGATCGAACGATCCTTGTGCTAGTGTGTGCTTGTGTGGAACATGGAGTGGGTGTGTGGGGGGAGGGGGAAGAGAGTTGCCATGAAATGGCTTGGGTGGGATGAGAGGAGGCCCTTGCCCCTCTATTTATAGCCATGGTGGGGGGATTAGGGGGAGGGGTGAGAGGATTAGTGGTAGGATGAGAGGATTAGTGGGAGATTAGCATGTATTTGTCTTGTATAAGTGAGATTAGCTTGTAGAGCTCACCGTATGACACTGGAGGCATACGTATACGTATGAGCATGAGAAAAGTTACGAAGAAATATTTGTAGGGACTTGAAAAATGATTATAAAGGTATTTCTTAGGAAGAAAATACTTGGAGATATATTGGTGGAATATTTGGGCAATATTTCTGGAAAGAATTTGAGGGGGATCACTGGGGAAATATCTGGGCAGTATTTCTGAAAAGAAATTGAGGGTGATCACTTGGGAAATATTTGTAGGATATTTTGAGGAGGATTTTGGAGAGAATATAGACCACTATATTTTATTTGCTGATATCAACTCGCAAACAAACATTTTGAAATGAAATTTGAAATTCATTTTGAATTTAGAGCAAGTTTGAGAAAATTTCAGGATTTGAATTTTTGGGATGCTACAACCACCGGACAGTGTCCGGTGCCCTAGGGGAGAGCGACTCTGAACCCGCCAGCTTCGGGAAACCGCTCCGCTTCCGGACTGTCCGGTGAGCCAGCGGAGCAACGGCTACTTCGGGCCAACGGTCGACTGCAACGCATTAAATGCGCGCAGAGGAGCAGAGCACGCGCGGGTGGCACACCGGGCAGTCTACAGGACTTGTCCGGTGCACCACCGGATAGCCAGGGGGGCCCACAGGTCAGAGCTCCAACGATCGGAACCCAACGACCAGGTGACGTGGCTAGCGCACCGGACTGTCCGGTGCGCCATGCGACAGCATCCTCCACCAAACGGCTAGTTTGGTGGTTGGGGTTATAAATACCCCCAACCACCCCACATTCAAGTAATCCAAGTTTTCCACCTTTCAACTACTTACAAGAGCTCTAGCATTCAATTCTAGACACACCCAAGTGATCAAATCCTCTCCCAACTCCACACAAAGCTTTAGTGATTAGAAAGAGTGATTTGTCGTGTTCATTTGAGCTCTTGTGCTTGGATTGCTTCTTCTTTCTCATTCTTTCTTGAGATCAAACTCACTTGTAACTGAGGCAAGAGACACCAATCGTGTGGTGGTCCTTGTGGGAACTTCGTGTTCCAAATTGATTGAGAAGAGAAGCTCACTCGGTCTAAGTGACCGTTTGAGAGAGGGAAAGGGTTGAAAGGGACCTGGTCTTTGTGACCACCTCAACGGGGAGTAGGTTTGCGAGAACCGAACCTCGGTAAAACAAATCCTCGTGTCACACTTTTATTGGCTTGCGATTTGTTTTGCACCCTCTCTCGCGGACTCGATTATATTTCTAACGCTAACCCGGCTTGTAGTTGTGATTAACTTTATAATTTCAGTTTCTCCCTATTCACCCCCCTCTAGGCGACTTTCAATTGGTATCAGTGACTGTAACGCCCTGAATTTGGGGGTAGAATTTTTTCTTCTTTTCTCTCACCAAATTCAGGCGTTACCCTTTTCTTTTCTCGTTCCCTCGCTAAACCTTGATCTTTTCCAAAGTTATAGAGGGGTTTGGCTTGGAATTCCCGTGTAAAGAAAAACCCTAAATTACTTTATGTTGTTTGATGCACCATGCCGAACTATGCATTCTTTGATTGCTTAGAAATGTAAGTGCATTCATCTAGGAAGATCAGATTTCGAAAAGGAGAAAAAACCTTTTCTTTCTTTTTCTTTTTCTTTCTCTCTCTCCTCCTTTTTCTCTCTCCCGCGCCGTGGGCCGCCCCGGCCGACCCAGCTGCCCCTGGCCGGCCCAGCCGCCCCCCCGCGCGCCCCCTTTGGGCCCAGCTGGCCCAGCCGCCCCTCCCTCTTCCCCCCAAATCCCTCTCCCTCCCTCCCTTTCTCTCATTTTCTCTCTAGCCGCCGCCCCCTGCCCTAGCCGCCGCCCC
Source organism: Zea mays (assembly GCF_902167145.1). Classification (NCBI taxonomy): domain Eukaryota; kingdom Viridiplantae; phylum Streptophyta; class Magnoliopsida; order Poales; family Poaceae; genus Zea; species Zea mays. The sequence continues at coordinate 132,151,810 of NC_050104.1, forward strand.
CTGCAGCTCGGCCGCCCCCTGCGCGCCCAGCCGCCGCTCGGCCGCCCCGTCCCCGTCCCCGGTGAGCCCTCCTCTCTCCCTTCCCTCTCCCCTCCTCTCCCCCTCCCCGGCCCAACCGCTGCCCAGCTCGGCCGCCCCATGGCCGGCTCGCCCGCCGCCGCCCCTGGCCGGTTCGGCCGCCCCCTGGCCGGCTCGGCCGCCCCTGCGCGCCTTGCCCCGCCCCTGGCCGGCTCGGCCGCCCCTGCGCGCCCTGCCCTGCCCCTGGCCGGCTCGGCCGCCCCCTGCCCCGCGCCCCCGCCGGTTCAGCCGCCCCCCGCCAGCTCGGCCGCCCGCCACCGGCTTGATCGCCCCCGCCCCTGCCCCTGGCCGGTTCAACCGCCCCCCCTTTTTATTTTTTTATTTTATTTTCTTTCATTACTGTTATTTATTTTATTTTAGGCAGGTTAATCATCGTTCATGTTAATAAAATAGGAAACTTAATTTAGAATTCCGTTACATTAGTCAATTCATATAGTCAATTGTTCATTTCGCTTAAGGTCGATCAACTAAAAAGGGGCTAGGTTTCCGTTAGTGCATATAACTAATTCTCTTGTTAGGACCAATTGGAACTGGAGCGCATAATTTAACTAATCACTAGCGCATAAGCTTTAACCCCTGCGAGACCTTTCCCCGTTTCTTTCTAACCTTAACGAATGCGATATCGAATGTCATACTTGATGCATATTTACTTTATTTGTCCCCTTGTGTGGTGTACTGTTTGTTTCCTAATTTGAATGGATGTATGTATGCATGCTTGCAATCGCATAGAGAACGATCCGGTCGAAGAGCCCGAGGAACTCGCAGGAGAAGCCCCTGAGCAGCAGTCGGTTGGTGGAGGCAAGTGTCCCTTGACCTATCTTTGTCCTATTCATTCTTTAATTCACCTCCCGCTTTACACATTTATACCTAAGGATTGACTAGCTTTTGTTATCCATGTCCTTGTTTACCTATCTGGGTTGGATTATTATTGTTTAGCTTTATGCTATTGCTCAAACTCTAATCAATGAACATGATGAGATTATCTATGATACGCTGTTTTCCCTTCTCTTATTATGATGTTGTACTTGTGGTCTTCAAGGGGCCTCGAGCGGTTTCTCGAGTGCCTCTCCGTAAGGACCTGTTCTATGGATGACCGCCCAGGAAAACAGTGCAACCATGAGGGTGGAATGGGATGCCCTTAGCTGAATAATTAGAGGATCCGGGGTGTAGTTCACTTAGCCGTCGTGCCGTCAATGGGGCTCGGTGTATGCGGCTCGCTCTGCCAAGTTTGGGTTCGCCCCTTGGGGAGGAGTGCGGTGCATTTAGGAAACCTAACGGGTGGCTACAGCCCTGGGGAATCTTTGTAAAGGCTACGTAGTGATGCCCTGCTGGGTCACCTTGATAGTGATCAATGGAGAGTCATGATCTCCGGGCAGAATGGGAATCACGGCTTGTGGGTAAAGTGCACAACCTCTGCAGAGTGTTTGAAAACTGATATATCAGCCGTGCTCGCGGTTATGAGCGGCCAAGGGAGCTCCAGTGATTAGTGGTACTTGATCAGAGACATTATGGTACAGGTGGCTATGAGATCGATGGTTTTGGTTATGACTATGGTGCTGGTAAGTGGTATTCTTTCCGTTTGGAAAGGGTACATCGGGTTAATAACTTGGGTTAATGCTAAAACCTGGCTTTCTATTAGTAAATAATAATCTGACCAACTAAAAGCAACTGCTTGACTTATCCCCACATAAAGCTAGTCCACTACAGCCAAACAGGATACTTGCTGAGTATGTTGATGTGTACTCACCCTTGCTCTACACACCAAACCCCCCCCATCCCCAGGTTGTCAGCATTGCAACCACTGCTCAGGCGAAGATGAAGCTGTGGAAGGAGACTTCCAGGAGTTCCAAGACTACGACGAGTTCTAGGTGTGGGTTAGCGGCAACCCCCAGTCGGCTGCCTGTGAAGGCCGCGGTTATCTACGTTTCTTTTCCGCACTTTGATTTATTGTAAGGACTATATGGACGTCTCAGACGTATGATGTAATCGACTATTATTTCCCCTTTTAATACTATTTTGAGCACTGTGTGATGATGTCCATGTTATGTAACTGCTGTATACGTGAATAACTGATCCTGGCACGTACATGGTTCGCATTCGGTTTGCCTTCTAAAACCGGGTGTGACATAAGTGGTATCAAAGCCGTGCTGACTGTAAGACCACTAACCTAGAATAGAATGGTCGTTCTAAGGACTATAGACCTCTGTCCCTGCCTTGACTTTGATATCCCTTCAAAAGTTGGTCATACCGACCACACCTATGTTCTACTATATATTATACCTTGCTGAAAATCATGTTTTATCCTAATCCTTCATTTATTTATGATTCATTATTTGCTGGTCATATTAATTCTGTTCTCACCCTTTTGCTTGCGATGTCTTTTGTAGATGGCTCGACTTAGACACACTGCACGAAAGTCCGTCATCCCCTTCTTACCCTCCCGCCTTGCTGAGCGTCCGCTTCGCCGTCCCGTGGCCGGACAGTCCAGCCACTTGGAGAGACTGCACCACCGCCTGCATGAGGAGCAGGAACGTCGACGACAGGAGCAGCAGGGCTCTTCCTTCTCGCTCCAGTAGGAGATAGAGTCTGTGAGGAGCTGCTCCCCTGTGCTTCCTCTGGAGGCACCCCCTGCACCACCACTGGGCGCCCCAGCTTCCGGAGTAGCTGCTGGAGGAGACCCAGACGATGGAGGTGGCGACGACAGCTCGAGCCACGACACTGACTTCTCTGCTAACCCTGAGCCGGAAGGATGGGTTGCTCGACCCATCACTCGCGACGCTGCTCGCGGGTGTCACTTCCACGATGCGCTCGACACCCTGCTACGTCGGGCATTTAACCGGCATACTTGGTCCATCGAGTATCGTTGTGTGGTCTACCAGCATAGTCGCGGGGTCTACCCGGACCGCTGGGAGGCAACCTGCTTGGTGCGCTGCCCGGAGAACAGTCTCCAGGGTGCAGAGGCATGCTCAGAGCACTTTTCTATCTCTGAGCGGGACTCAGCTGAGGCAGCCATGCAAGATGCTGCACGGCGTGCGCTTTCGCACTACTGCTCGGTTTTCGGTGGGGCAGCTGACGGTCTTGACCTGAAGTATTACCCCCACCGTCCATCTGCAGCACAGGAGGTGTGATTGTCTCACCTGTCGGTGAGGGCAATCCTAGGTTGAGCAGCACAGTCAACCTAGCCGCCGTGCTAAACACGGAGCTGGACCATGCATTAGACGAGCTGAGTAGGGCTCGTGCTGAGATCGCCCTGCTGCTTGCTGAGCGCGCGGAACGTCGTCACCTGGATGGTGGTTCCCCCGCTCCCGTCGGGACTCAGCACCCGTACCGCTCACCTCGGCGTGGACACCAGTCTTATGGCAATCCCGACTGCAAGACCAAGATAACTCTAGAACCATAGCTCGTTAGAGTTGGATCTTGTAATTAATATGAAATATATACGTAGAAGCTTCAGTCTTAGCGTTAGCCTCGGTCTTAGTTAGTCTTAGTTAGACAGGGTAGTTTGCTATATCCTGTGCATTTATGTTTGTCATGATGAACTATGTTTGGTTTGGATCTTTGTAATGACTGTCACCAGAGTGTGGGTATCCCCTGCATTTTGGTTTACCTATTATGTTAATAGAGTTAGTTATGTAGTTGGGAAACCTTTTATTCCACTTTCCTCTTTATCTGAGAAGCTGTGTGGTCTGTGTTGGAGATCAGTGAAGATGCTCATCTGTTCAGTGCTGTCGAAGAATTCTATACTCTTTTCTTATGCTGCAAGATTTGCCAGATCAGTTCTGATGTGTGGTTGCATTCTGCAGATGTCAGAGAACAGACGCAGAGGAGGAAGGCGTGCTCAGCAGGAGCGAGCCGCTCAACAGGATGAGGTGCCCCAGCAACAGCACCTGCCGCCCCCGCCCCCGATGTCGATCAAGCAGATGTTTCTGATGCAGACTCAGGCAGTTCAAGCCATCGATCAGACTTTGGCCGCCATTCAGCAGCAGCAGCAGCAACGGCAGCAGGCCCCACCTCAGCCTCAGATGCCTCAGATGCCCAGAGACAAGCGTGCTGAATTCATGAGAGGTCATCCACCAACGTTCGCTCATTCTTCTGACCCCATGGATGCTGAAGACTGGCTGCGCACTGTGGAGCGGGAGTTGCATACCGCTCAGTGCGATGACAGGGAGAAAGTCATGTATGGTCCCCGTCTGTTGAGAGGAGCAGCCCAGTCATGGTGGGAGTCTTACCTCGCCACCCATGCCCATCCTAACGCCATCACCTGGGAAGAGTTCAGAGGTAGCTTTCGTCAGTACCATGTTCCAGTAGGTCTGATGACAGTGAAGAAGGAGGAATTCCTGGCCCTCAAGCAAGGGCCATTGTCTGTCAGTGAGTACCGGGACAGGTTTCTGCAGTTGTCTCGCTATGCTCCTGAAGATGTCAACACCGACGCCAAGCGACAGTACCGTTTCCTGAGAGGCTTGGTTGACCCTCTGCAGTACCAACTGATGAATCATACCTTCCCGACATTCCAGCACCTGATTGATAGAGCAATCATGACAGAGAGGAAGCGTAAGGAGATGGAGGATCATAAGCGCAAGATCAGTGGACCCCAGCCTGGAAGCAGCAATCGTCCTCGTTTCTCAGGCAATCAGCCTCAGCAGTTCAGGCAGAACCAGCGTCCACCTCAGCAGCATCAGCAGTTTCAAAGGCAGTATCCTCAGCACCAGTACCAGAACCGTCAGAGCAATCAGTCAGGAGGTCAGTTTCAGAGGCAGAATCAGCAGGCACCTCGTCTTCCTGCCCCAGCAAACCAGCAGAACAGTCAGGCAGCACCAGCTCAGGTTGGAAACAGAGCATGTTTCCACTGTGGAGAGCAAGGCCACTGGGTGATGCAATGTCCGAAGAAGGCAGCCCAGCAGCAGTCAGGCCCCAGTGCCCCAGCAAAGCAGAATGTGCCTCAGCCTGGAGCAGGCAACCACTCTCAGCCGCGCTATAATCATGGGAGACTGAACCACTTGGAGGCTGAAGCAGTTCAGGAGACCCCCGGCATGATAGTAGGTATGTTCCCAGTCGACTCCTATATTGCAGAAGTGTTATTTGATACTGGAGCAACGCATTCTTTCATTACTGCATCATGGGTAGAAGCACATAATCTTCCAATTACTACCATGTCAACCCCCATTCAAATTGACTCAGCCGGTGGTAGAATTCGAGCCGATAGCATTTGTTTGAATATAAGTGTGGAAATAAGGGGGATAGCGTTTCCCGCCAATCTCATAGTAATGGGTACTCAGGGAATAGATGTCATCCTAGGGATGAATTGGCTAGATAAGTATCAGGCAGTTATCAGTTGTGATAAAAGGACAATCAAGTTGGTGTCCCCACTAGGAGAAGAGGTGGTGACCGAGTTAGTCCCGCCTGAGCCAAAGAAAGGAAGTTGTTATCAGCTAGCTGTCGATAGCAGTGAAGCAGACCCAATTGAGAGGATCAGGGTTGTGTCCGAGTTCCCAGATGTGTTTCCAAAGGACTTACCGGGTATGCCACCAGAGCGGAAAGTTGAGTTTGCCACAAAGCTTCTTCCTAGAACCGCCCCTATCTTCAAGAGAGCTTACAGAATATCCGGACCAGAGTTGGTTGAACTTAAGAAGCAGATTGATGAGTTGTCAGAGAAAGGTTACATTCGGCCAAGCACCTCGCCTTGGGCCGCCCCTGTCCTATTTGTGGAGAAGAAAGATGGCACCAAGAGGATGTGCATCGATTACCGATCTTTGAATGAAGTCACGATCAAGAACAAGTATCCCTTGCCCAGAATAGAAGATCTGTTCGACCAGTTGAGAGGAGCCAGTGTGTTCTCCAAGATTGATCTGAGGTCAGGTTATCATCAGCTCAGGATCCGACCTTCGGACATTCCGAAGACGGCATTCATTACCAAGTATGGTTTGTATGAGTTCACAGTGATGTCTTTTGGTTTGACCAATGCGCCAGCGTTCTTCATGAACTTGATGAACAGTGTATTCATGGATTACCTTGATAAGTTTGTGGTGGTATTCATTGATGACATTCTGGTTTATTCTCAAAGCGAAGAAGAGCACGCAGACCATTTGAAGATGGTATTGCAGAGATTGCGAGAGCACCAGTTGTATGCAAAGTTGAGCAAGTGTGAGTTCTGGATCAGTGAAGTCCTGTTCTTGGGTCATATAATCAATAGAGAAGGATTGGCTGTGGATCCGAAGAAAGTGGCAGACATTCTGAACTGGAAAGCGCCAACAGATACTCGAGGAATCAAGAGTTTCATTGGAATGGCTGGATATTATCGGCGATTCATTGAAGGGTTTTCGAAGATTGCGAAACCAATGACAGCGTTGCTAGGCAACAAAGTTGAGTTCAAGTGGACCCAGAAATGTCAAGAGGCCTTTGAAGCGCTGAAAGAGAAGTTGACTACAGCGCCTGTCTTAGTCTTGCCTGATGTGCACAAGCCCTTCTCGGTGTATTGTGATGCTTGTTACACAGGTTTGGGATGTGTGTTGATGCAAGAGGGAAGAGTTGTGGCCTACTCGTCCCGACAGCTGAAGGTTCATGAGAAGAATTACCCAATCCATGATCTAGAGTTGGCAGCAGTGGTTCACGCACTGAAGACATGGAGGCACTACCTGTATGGACAGAAATGTGATGTTTACACAGACCACAAGAGTCTGAAGTACATATTCACCCAGTCAGAGTTGAACATGAGGCAACGAAGATGGTTAGAGTTGATCAAAGATTATGAGTTGGAGATTCATTACCATCCAGGCAAAGCAAACGTAGTGGCAGATGCTTTGAGCAGAAAGAGTCAAGTCAATCTGATGGTCGCTCGACCGATGCCTTATGAGTTGGCCAAGGAGTTTGACAGGTTGAGTCTCGGATTTCTAAACAATTCGCGAGGAGTCACAGTTGAGTTGGAACCTACCTTAGAGCGCGAAATCAAAGAAGCACAGAAGAATGATGAGAAGATCAGTGAGATCCGGCGACTGATTCTAGATGGCAGAGGCAAAGAATGCAGAAGGTGTGATATGGTTCAAAGACCGCATGTGTGTTCCCAATGTCCAGTCCATTCGGGAGTTGATTCTCAAGGAAGCTCATGAGACAGCCTATTCGATTCACCCTGGCAGTGAGAAGATGTATCAGGATCTGAAGAAGAAATTTTGGTGGTACGGAATGAAGAGGGAAATCGCAGAGCATGTGGCTATGTGCGATAGTTGTCGAAGAATTAAGGCAAAGCACCAGAGACCTACTGGATTGTTGCAACCGTTGCAGATCCCTCAGTGGAAATGGGATGAAATTGGTATGGATTTCATAGTCGGATTGCCTCGCACTCGAGCCGGCTACGATTCCATTTGGGTAGTGGTGGACCGCTTGACCAAGTCAGCCCACTTCATACCTGTCAAGACCAACTACAGCAGTGCAGTATTGGCAGAATTGTATATGTCTCGGATCGTTTGTCTTCATGGTGTGCCAAAGAAGATAGTGTCAGACAGAGGAACGCAGTTCACCTCTCATTTCTGGCAGCAGTTGCATGAAGCCTTGGGCACGCATCTGAATTTCAGTTCAGCTTATCACCCGCAGACAGATGGCCAGACCGAAAGGACCAATCAAATTCTTGAAGACATGTTGAGAGCCTGTGCGTTGCAAGATCAGTCCGGATGGTATAAGAGATTGCCTTATGCAGAGTTTTCCTATAACAACAGTTACCAGGCCAGTTTGAAGATGTCACCATTTCAGGCGCTCTATGGAAGGAGTTGTAGAACTCCGTTGCAATGGGATCAGCCTGGAGAAAAGCAAGTGTTTGGGCCAGACATTTTGCTTGAAGCCGAAGAGAACATCAAGATGGTCCGAGAGAATCTGAAGATAGCGCAATCAAGACAGCGAAGCTATGCAGACACAAGAAGAAGAGAGCTAAGTTTCGAAGTCGGAGACTTTGTCTATCTGAAAGTGTCACCAATCAGAGGAGTCAAGAGGTTCGGAGTCAAAGGCAAGCTAGCACCCCACTACATTGGTCCGTATCAGATTCTTGCAAGACGTGGAGAAGTGGCCTATCAGCTCAGTTTGCCCGAGAATTTGTCCGCTGTGCATGATGTCTTTCATGTGTCTCAGTTGAAGAAGTGCTTGCGTGTGCCAGAAGAGCAGTTGCCAGTGGAAGGTCTCGAAGTCCAGGAGGACTTGACCTACGTTGAGAAGCCAGTGCAGATCCTTGAGGTTGCAGACAGAGTCACCCGAAGGAAGACCATCAGAATGTGCAAAGTCAGATGGAATCATCACTCTGAGGAAGAAGCAACCTAGGAGCGTGAAGATGATCTGATGGCTAAATACCCTGAGCTCTTTGCTAGCCAACCCTGAATCTCGAGGGCAAGATTCTTTTAAGGGGGATAGGTTTGTAACGCCCTGAATTTGGGGGTAGAATTTTTTCTTCTTTTCTCTCACCAAATTCAGGCGTTACCCTTTTCTTTTCTCGTTCCCTCGCTAAACCTTGATCTTTTCCAAAGTTATAGCGGGGTTTGGCTTGGAATTCCCGTGTAAAGAAAAACCCTAAATTACTTTATGTTGTTTGATGCACCATGCCGAACTATGCATTCTTTGATTGCTTAGAAATGTAAGTGCATTCATCTAGGAAGATCGGATTTCGAAAAGGAGAAAAAACATTTTCTTTCTTTTTCTTTTTCTTTTTCTTTCTCTCTCTCCTCCTTTTTCTCTCTCCCGCGCCGTGGGCCGCCCCGGCCGACCCAGCTGCCCCTGGCCGGCCCAGCCGCCCCCCCCCCCGCGCGCGCCCCCTTTGGGCCCAGCTGGCCCAGCCGCCCCTCCCTCTTCCCCCCAAATCCCTCTCTCTCCCTCCCTTTCTCTCATTTTCTCTCTAGCCGCCGCCCCCTGCCCTAGCCGCCGCCCCCTGCAGCTCGGCCGCCCCCTGCGCGCCCAGCCGCCGCTCGGCCGCCCCGTCCCCGTCCCCGGTGAGCCCTCCTCTCTCCCTTCCCTCTCCCCTCCTCTCCCCCTCCCCGGCCCAACCGCCGCCCAGCTCAGCCGCCCCATGGCCGGCTCGGCCGCCCCTGCGCGCCCTGCCCCGCCCCTGGCCGGCTCAGCCACCCCTGCCCCGCGCCCCCGCCGGTTCAGCCGCCCCCCGCCAGCTCGGCCGCCCGCCGTCGGCTTGGCCGCCCCCGCCCCTGCCCCTGGCCGGTTCAACCACCCCCCTTTTTTATTTTTTTATTTTATTTTCTTTCATTACTGTTATTTATTTTATTTTAGGCAGGTTAATCATCGTTCATGTTAATAAAATAGGAAACTTAATTTAGAATTCCGTTACATTAGTCAATTCATATAGTCAATTGTTCATTTCGCTTAAGGTCGATCAACTAAAAAGGGGCTAGGTTTCCGTTAGTGCATATAACTAATTCTCTTGTTAGGACCAATTGGAACTGGAGCGCATAATTTAACTAATCACTAGCGCATAAGCTTTAACCCCTACGAGACCTTTCCCCGTTTCTTTCTAACCTTAACGAATGCGATATCGAATGTCATACTTGATGCATATTTACTTTATTTGTCCCCTTGTGTGGTGTACTGTTTCTTTCCTAATTTGAATGGATGTATGTATGCATGCTTGCAATCGCATAGAGAACGATCCGGTCGAAGAGCCCGAGGAACTCGCAGGAGAAGCCCCTGAGCAGCAGTCGATTGGTGGAGGCAAGTGTCCCTTGACCTATCTTTGTCCTATTCATTCTTTAATTCACCTCCCGCTTTACACATTTATACCTAAGGATTGACTAGCTTTTGTTATCCATGTCCTTGTTTACCTATCTGGGTTGGATTATTATTGTTTAGCTTTATGCTATTGCTCAAACTCTAATCAATGAACATGATGAGATTATCTATGATACGCTGTTTTCCCTTCTCTTATTATGATGTTGTACTTGTGGTCTTCAAGGGGGCTCGAGCGGTTTCTCGAGTGCCTCTCCGTAAGGACCTGTTCTATGGATGATCGCCCGGGAAAACAATGCAACCATGAGGGTGGAATGGGATGCCCTTAGCTGAATAATTAGAGGATCCAGGGTGTAGTTCACTTAGTCGTCGTGCCGTCAATGGGGCTCGGTGTATGAGGCTCGCTCTGCCAAGTTTGGGTTCGCCCCTTGGGGAGGAGTGCAGTGCATTTAGGAAACCTAACGGGTGGCTACAGCCCCGGGGAATCTTTGTAAAGGCTACGTAGTGATGCCCTGCTGGGTCACCTTGGTAGTGATCAATGGAGAGTCATGATCTCCGGGCAGAATGGGAATCACGGCTTGTGGGTAAAGTGCACAACCTCTGCAGAGTGTTTGAAAACTGATATATCAGCCGTGCTCACGGTTATGAGCGGCCAAGGGAGCTCTAGCGATTAGTGGTACTTGATCAGAGACATTATGGTACAGGTGGCTATGAGATCGATGGTTTTGGTTATGACTATGGTGCTGGTAAGTGGTATTCTTTCCGTTTGGAAAGGGTACATCGGGTTAATAACTTGGGTTAATGCTAAAACCTGGCTTTCTATTAGTAAATAATAATCTGACCAACTAAAAGCAACTGCTTGACTTATCCCCACATAAAGCTAGTCCACTACAGCCAAACAGGATACTTGCTGAGTATGTTGATGTGTACTCACCCTTGCTCTACACACCAAACCCCCCCATCCCCAGGTTGTCAGCATTGCAACCACTGCTCAGGCGAAGATGAAGCTGTGGAAGGAGACTTCCAGGAGTTCCAAGACTACGACGAGTTCTAGGTGTGGGTTAGCGGCAACCCCCAGTCGGCTGCCTGTGAAGGCCGCGGTTATCTACGTTTCTTTTCCGCACTTTGATTTATTGTAAGGACTATATGGACGTCTCAGACGTATGATGTAATCGACTATTATTTCCCCTTTTAATACTATTTTGAGCACTGTGTGATGATGTCCATGTTATGTAACTGCTGTGTACGTGAATAACTGATCCTGGCACGTACATGGTTCGCATTCGGTTTGCCTTCTAAAACTGGGTGTGACAGAGACCGGTGCTTCATTAGAGCTTAATCGCTCGAAGTGATGTCGGGAGATCACGCCAAGAAGGAGATGGAGACCGGCGACAAGCCCACTACAAGCCACGGGAAGGCTACATCGGAAGAGTCCCGCAACAAGGGGAAGGGCAAGGAGAAGAAAGCCTCTTCCCACAAGTCGCATCGGAGTGGAGACAAGAAAAAGAAGATGAGGAAGGTGGTCTACTACGAGACCGATACTTCATCACCTTCCACCTCCGGCTCCGACGTGCCATCCATTACTTCTAAGCGTCATGAGCGCAAGAAGTTTAGTAAGATTCCATTACGCTATCCTCGCACTCCTAGAAATACGCCTTTACTTTCCGTCCCATTAGGCAAACCACCAACATTTGATGGTGAAGATTATGCTAGGTGGAGTGATTTAATGCGATTTCATCTAACCTCACTCCACAAAAGTATATGGGATGTTGTTGAGTTTGGTGTACAGGTACCATCCGTAGGGGATGAAGATTATGATGAGGATGAAGTGGCCCAAATCGAGCACTTCAACTCCCAAGCCACAACTATACTCCTCGCCTCTCTAAGTCGAGAGGAGTATAACAAGGTGCAAGGATTAAAGAGCGCCAAGGAAGTTTGGGACGTGCTCAAGACCGCGCATGAAGGAGATGAGCTAACCAAGATCACCAAGCGGGAAACGATCGAGGGGGAGCTCGGTCGCTTCCGACTTCGCCAAGGGGAGGAGCCACAAGATATGTACAACCGGCTCAAAACCTTGGTGAACCAAGTGCGCAACCTCGGGAGCAAAAAATGGGATGACCACAAAATGGTTAAGGTTATTCTAAGATCACTTATTTTCCTTAACCCCACTCAACTTAAATTGATTCGTGGCAATCCTAGATATACACTAATGACTCCCAAGGAAGTGATCGGCAATTTTGTGAGCTTTGAATTCATGATCAAAGGCTCAAGGAAGATCAACGAGCTTGACGGCCCCTCCACATCCGAAGCACAACCGGTCGCATTTAAGGCGACAGAGGAGAAGAAGGAGGAGTCTACATCGAGTAGAACACCCATCGACGCCTCCAAGCTCGACAACGAGGAAATGGCTCTCGTCATCAAGAGCTTCCGCCAAATCCTCAAGCAAAGGAGGGGGAAAGATTACAAGCCCCGCTCCAAGAAGGTTTGCTATAAATGTGGTAAGCCCGGTCATTTTATTGCAAAATGTCCACTATCTAGTGACAGTGACAGGGGCGATGACAAGAAGGGGAGAAGAAAGGAGAAGAAGAGGTACTACAAGAAGAAGGGCGGCGATGTCCATGTTTGTCACGAGTGGGACTCCGATGAAAGCTCTAGCGACTCCTCCTCTGACGAGGACGCCGCCAACATCGCCATCAACAAGGGCCTTCTCTTCCCCAACGTCAGCCACAAGTGCCTCATGGCAAAGGACGACAAAAAGAAGAAGGTTAAATCCAAACCCTCCACTAGATATGAGTCTTCTAGCGATGATAATGCTAGTGACGAGGAAGATAATTTGCGTACTCTTTTTGCCAACCTAAACATGCAACAAAAGGAAAAATTAAATGAATTGATTAGTGCTATTCATGAGAAGGATGATCTCTTGGACACTCAAGAGGACTTCCTTATTAAAGAAAACAAAAAGCATGTTAAGGTGAAAAATGCTTATGCTCTAGAAGTATAGAAATGTGAAAAACTATCTAGTGAGCTAAGCACTTGCCATGAGACTATAGACAACCTTAGAAATGAGAATGCTAATTTGTTAGCTAAGGTTGATTCAAATGTTTGTGATGTTTCAATTCCCAATCTTAGAAATGGTAATGATGATTTGCTTGCTAAGATTGAAGAATTAAACATTTCTCTTGCTAGCCTTAGGATTGAGAATGAAAAATTACTTGCTAAGGCTAAAGAACTTGACGTTTGCAATGCTTCCATTTCCGACCTTAGAAGTAAAAATGATATATTGCATGCTAAGGTTGTAGAATTAAAATCTAGCAAACCCTCTACATCTATCGTTGAACATACTTCTATTTGCACTAGATGTAGAGATGTTGATATTGATGCTATTCATGATCATATGGTATTAATTAAACAACAAAATGATCATATAGCAAAGTTAGATGCAAAAATTGCCGAGCATGAACTTGAAAATGAAAAATTTAAATTTGCTCGTAGTATGCTTTATAGTGGGAGACACCCTGGCATCAAGGATGGCATTGTCTTCCAAAAGGGGGGACAATGTCAAAATTAATGCCCCTCCTAAGAAATTGTCCAACTTTGTTAAGGGCAAGGCTTCCATGCCTCAGGATAACGAGGGTTACATTTTATACCCTGCTGGTTATCCCGAGAGCAAAATTAGGAGAATTCACTCTAGGAAGTCTCACTCTGGCCCTAACCATGCTTTTATGTATAAGGGTGAGACATCTAGTTCTAGGCAACCAACCCGTGCTAAGTTGCCTAAGAAGAAAACTCCTAGTGCATCAAATGATCATGACATTTCATTTAAAACTTTTGATGCATCTTATGTGTTAACTAACAAATCCGGCAAGGTAGTTGCCAAGTATGTTGGGGGCAAACACAAGGGATCAAAGACTTGTGTTTGGGTACCCAAAGTTCTTGTATCTAATGCCAAAGGACCCAAAACCATTTGGGTACCTAAAGTGAAGAACTAAACTTGTTTTTGTAGGTTTATGCATCCGGGGGCTCAAGTTGGGTAATCGACAGCGGGTGCACAAACCACATGACAGGGGAGAAGAAGATGTTCTCCTCCTACGAGAAAAACCATGATCCCCAACGAGCTATCACATTCGGGGATGGAAATCAAGGTTTGGTCAAAGGATTGGGTAAAATTGCTATATCTCTTGACCATTCTATTTCCAATGTTTTTCTTGTAGATTCGTTAGATTACAATTTGCTTTCCGTTTCTCAATTATGCAAAATGGGCTACAACTGTCTATTTACTGATGTAGGTGTCACCGTCTTTAGAAGAAGTGATGATTCAATAGCATTTAAGGGAGTGTTAGAGGGTCAGCTATACTTAGTAAATTTTGATAAGAGCTGAACTCGACACTTGCTTAATTGCTAAGACTAACATGGGTTGGCTCTGGCATCGCCGACTAGCACATGTTGGGATTAAGAATCTTCATAAGCTTCTAAAGGGAGAGCACATTTTAGGATTAAAAAATGTTCATTTTGAGAAAGACAGGATTTGTAGCGCATGCCAAGCAAGGAAGCAAGTTGGTGCTCACCATCCACACAAGAACATCATAACGACTGACAGGCCACTGGAGCTCCTACACATGGATCTATTCGGCCCGATTGCTTACATAAGCATCGGCGGGAGTAAGTACTGTCTAGTTATTGTGGATGATTATTCTTGCTTCACTTGGGTGTTCTTTTTGCAGGAAAAATCTCATACCTAAGAGACCTTAAAGAGATTCTTGAGACGGGCTCAAAACGAGTTCGGCTTAAGGATCAAGAAAATTAGAGGCGACAACGGGACGGAGTTCAAGAACTCTCAAATTGAAGACTTCCTTGAGGAGGAGGGCATCAAGCATGAGTTCTCTTCTCCCTACACGCCACAACAAAATGGTGTAGTGGAGAGGAAGAATAGAACTCTATTGGACATGGCAAGAACCATGCTTGATGAGTACAAGACTTCGGATCGGTTTTGGGCTGAGGCGGTCAACACCGCCTGCTACGCCATCAACCGGCTATATCTACACCGAATCCTCAAGAAGACATCTTATGAACTCCTAACCGGTAAAAAGCCCAACATTTAATATTTTAGAGTCTTTGGAAGCAAATGCTTTATTCTTGTTAAAAGAGGTAGAAAATCTAAATTTGCTCCTAAGACTGTAGAAGGCTTTTTACTAGGATATGATTCAAACACAAGGGCATATAGAGTCTTTAACAAGTCCACTGGACTAGTTGAAGTTTCTTGTGATGTTGTGTTTGATGAGACTAACGGCTCTCAAGTAGAGCAAGTTGATCTTGATGAGATAGGTGATGAAGAGGCTCCGTGCATCGCGCTAAGGAACATGTCCATTGGGGATGTGTGTCCTAAGGAATCCGAAGGGCTTCCAAATGCACAAGATCAACCATCCTCCTCCACGCAAGCATCTCCACCAACTCAAAATGAGGATGAGGCTAAAATTGATGAGGGAAAAGATCAAAGAGATGAGCCACCTCAAGATGACGACAATGATCAAAGGGGAGATGCAAATGATCAAGACAAGGAGGATGAAGAACCAAGGTTGTCACACCCAAGAGTTCACTAAGCAATCCAACGAGATCACCCTGTCGACACCATCCTCGGCGACATTCATAAGGGGGTAACCACTAGATCTCGTGTTGCACATTTTTGTGAGCATTACTCTTTTGTTTCCTCTATTGAGCCACACAGGGTAGAGGAAGCACTACAAGATTCGGATTGGGTGGTGGCGATGCAAGAGGAGCTCAAAAACTTCACGAGGAATGAGGTTTGGCATGTAGTTCCACGTCCTAACCAAAATGTTGTAGGAACCAAGTGGGTCTTCCGCAACAAACAAGATGAGCATGGTGTGGTGACAAGGAACAAAGCCCGACTTGTGGCCAAGGGATACTCCCAAGTCGAAGGTTTGGATTTCGGTTAAACCTATGCACCCGTAGCTAGGCTTGAGTCAATTCGTATATTATTAGCCTATGCTACTTACCATGGCTTCAAGCTCTACCAAATGGACGTGAAGAGTGCCTTCCTCAATGGACCGATCAAGGAAGAGGTCTATGTTGAGCAACCTCCCGGCTTTGAAGATAGTGAGTACCCTAACCATGTTTATAAACTCTCTAAGGCGCTTTATGGGCTCAAGCAAGCCCCAAGAGCATGGTATGAATGCCTTAGATATTTCCTTATCACTAATGGATTCAAAGTTAGAAAGGTCGATCCTACTTTATTTACTAAAACTCTTGACAATGATTTGTTTGTATGCCAAATTTATGTTGATGATATTATATTTGGGTCTACTAACGAATCCACATGTGAAGAATTTAGTAGGATCATGACACAAAAATTCGAGATGTCTATGATGGGGGAGTTGAAGTACTTTGTTGGGGCAAAGGCGAAGACGCCACCCTTCGCTCGATGCCTTCGCCGACCTCGCTGCACCAACGGAGACAAGACGACGGGCAGACTTACCCTTCGTCCCACACGTCGCCGGACGAAGACCTGTGACGAGGTCGTCTCATCTTGCGACCTCGTCCAACATGGAGGCCCACGTGTGATCCGGCCCATTGTAACAGGCCCTGCGTGGCCGCTGCGCATTACGGGCCTAATTTGTAAAGGTCTCCCTGTAATTACGGTCTGCAACCCTGCTTTATGGGAATATTCCGGGGATAACCTAGGTGCCTGGGGGCACATGCGTCCTTAACACTGGACGCTGAGCACTCAGATACCTATAAATACCCCCGCACAGTGCCCTTGAGAGGCTAGATTAACAGAGCTATTACCATCTCGAGCAAAAACCGTGTTTACGTCGCTACACTCCCCCGTTGGATCAACTTGCACCGGAGAGCAAGTTCCAACATTTGGCGCCCACCGTTCGTGCTACGAAAAAACCACCCGTGATGGCACCCAAGAAAGCTAGCTCGAAGGCTGACGAGGCTGCGAAGGCAGCACTGCTGGCCGAGAAAAAGGGCAAGGCCCTCGCCCTCGTCCACACCACCCACCAAGAGGCCACCGAAGACGACGCTCCGCACCTGCGGCTCTGGAGAACAGCTGCAACCTCCACCAGGCTTTGCTCCACCGGAGGGCGCGGACGTCATCGAGGACGGCGAAGTCATCGATGTTTCAGCGGAAGAACAGCTACAGCTGCGCGCCTTGCGCATCAAGAACCGCAATCTCCAGAAGCAAAAAGAAATACTTGAGGCCAAGCGCCAACGTGTGTCTACACAAGCCAAGGTGCGGCAGATGATACGCGACGAAGAGCAGAAGGCCCAGGAGCTCGAACAAGAGATCGCGCTAATGCAGCGCGAAGGCCACCTCGGCCTGCAACACGGCCCACCCCTGCAACAACGTGCACAAGTCGAAGACCCATACTTCCCCCAGTGCGGCCATGCCATCCCACACGCTGCGGCATTCCAAGGTGTCAACTACCTCGATGAGCGAAGTCCCCTGGCGCCACACCTGCAAGTGACACCTTGGCCCGCCAACTTCCGGGCAGGGACCTATCCCAAGTACAACGGAAGCACTGACCCAGCACAGTACATCATGAGTTATCAGGTCGCCGTTGCATTTTCCGGAGGGGACGACGCCACGATGGCCAAGTCATTCATCATCGCCCTCGAAGGCCCAGCCCTCACCTGGTACACCAGGTTGCCCCCGCTGTCCATCGACTCCTGGAGAAGCCTCCGGGACAAATTCCTGCTCAACTTCCAAGGGTGCCGCCCAGACACCGACGCCTTGGCTGAACTTTCACTCTGCAAGCAGCTGGAAAAAGAGACTCTGCGGGAGTACTACCGCAAGTTTCTGACCCTCAAATCACAACTGCCTTCGGTCGATGACCAAATCGACATCCACTATGCCATCAGCGGCCTTCGGGCCGACGTCCTTTACAGCCACTGCATCAGGGATCCGCCCAAGAACCTCCAGGAGTTGTATCAGCTATTTGAAAAATATGCCAGATCCGAAGAGCTCCACCAGCGCAAAGTCGAGTCTCAGAGGAAACCCAAAGACACTCCACAGTCCAGCCGCACGTGGACGAGGCCCTCGCAGCCAGACTCCGGTCGGGACGGCCGCAATCAGCAGCAAGTGCACAACATCGCCAACCAGCACCCCGCTGGCGAGGCCCCTCGCCGCCAAGAATATCCCCCCAGGGCCGCGGGAACGGAACTCGCGGTCGGGGCCGGGGACGTGCGTAGCAGCCACGCCGATTTTACTGCCTGTTCCACGGCGAAGACTGCACCCACCAAACCAGAGACTGCCCAGAGACGAAGGCCACCAGAGACAGGATGGCACGGGCGCAACCAGCCGACAACCCTAGAGTTGTCGCTCACACATATCAGCAACCCCCTCCGCCATACATCCACGGCCCCGCTCCGCATCCACCGCACCACGCATACCAACACCACCAGGACGTACAAATCGTACCTCCCCCACCCCCACCTCCACACCAGCAACAACAAAACATCCACCACCCTCATGCCCCAAAGCAAGAGGACTTCGCCGATCAGCCGTATCACGGAGTCATTCATATGATCACTGGGGGGTCCAGCGCCGACTTCGACACGAAGCGGCAGAAGCGGGACCACTACCGCAGCATCAACCACATCGCCATCACCGGTCCGGTCGTACAGATGAAGTGGTCCCACGTGCCGCTAACCTTCGACGCCCGAGACGTCGATCTGCGCAGCGCCCCCACATCGACGCCATGGTTATCAACTGCAGCGTGGCAGGCTGGGACCTGCACAAAGTCCTAGTCGACAATGGCAGCCAAGCAGACATCATTTTCCTCCATGCCTTCGACCGCATGGGCATAAGCCACAGCCTGCTCAAGCCTTCGGACAACCCATTGTATGGCTTCGGCGGCAAGGGCACGTTTCCCGTCGGCAAAATAGAGTTGCCTCTCTCCTTCGTTGTAGCACCCAATGTCCGAAGTGAGCAAGTGACCTTCGATATCATCGACATGGTGTATCCGTACAACGCCATTATGGGCCGGGGCTCCATCAACAAGTTTGAGGCAGCCATTCACGGACTCTACCTGTGCATGAAGATACCAGGTCCGCTAGGCGCCATCACGGTCTACGGCAACCAGCAGACTGCGCGAAACATAGAACGGGACTTCGTCCCCGGACAAAGAAACATGCACTGCCTCACGGTCCAGCGCGAGGTCCCCGCGTCCGCCAGCCCAACTGACAAAGAACACGACAAAGCACAGCTACAGAGCAACGACGGGACCAAGACTGTTCCCCTCGACCAGGCCACGCCCAAGTAGACGGTCACCATCAGTGAAGACCTCACTTCGCATGAAGAGGAGAAACTCCTCTGCTGTTTGTCCAAGAACAAAGACGTCTTCGCCTGGTCTGCCCTCGACTTGGTCGGGGTCAGTCGCTCCATCATCGAGCACAGCTTGGGAATCGACCCTTCGGTGAGACCGAAAAAACAGCGGCTCCACAAAATGTCTGATGAGAAGACAGAAGCCGCCAAGGCCGAGGTACATCGCCTCCTGGAGGCCAAATTTATCGAGCCAGTGGCCTACCCCACATGGCTCGCCAACGTTGTGATGGTGCAGAAAAAGAGCGGCAAATGGCGGATGTGCATCGACTTCACCAGTCTCAACAAGGCCTGCCCAAAGGACAACTTCCCGTTGCCTCGGATCGACAAAATAGTCGATAGCGCGGCCGGGTGCGAGGTCATGTCACTCCTCGACTGCTTCTCCGGTTACCATCAAATATACATGAAGGAGGAGGACAAGGCCAGCACCAGCTTCATAACACCCTTTGGCACGTATTGCTTCATCAGAATGCCGGAGGGACTCAAGAACGTCGGGTCCACTTTCTCCCGGCTTACCAAAACGGTGCTCGAGGGGCAAGTCGGCAGAAATATATTCACGTATGTGGACGACATCGTCGTCGCCAGCAGAAGCAAGGAGGACCATCTTGCTGACCTCGCCGAAACGTTTGCGAACATGCGGGACGCACGACTTCGCCTAAACCCCGAAAAGTGTGTCTTTGGCGTTCGCCAGGGGAAAATATTGGGCTACCTGGTGTCACGCCGCGGAATCGAGGCCAACCCAACCAAAATTCAGGCCATCATCAACATGACGCCCCCGCAGTCAGCCAGAGACGTCCAACGCCTGACAGGCAGATTGGCCGCCCTCGAAAGTTTCATTTCCAAATCCGTAGAGCGAAGTCTCCCCTTCCTCAAAACTCTCCGCGGCGCAAAAGACTTTGCTTGGGGACCAGAGCAGGCGGCGGCCTTCGCCTCATTGAAACAGTACCTGTCGGAATTGGCGGTTCTTACAAGCCCCGACTCTTCGCTACCCCTGTTGCTCTATGTTGCGGCTTCGCCACATGCGGTCAGCGCGGCACTAGTTCAAGAGCAGACAGTAGAGGGCATGATCAGGCAATGCCCAGTTTATTACGTCTCCGAAGTGCTCACACCATCAAAATGTAATATGACGGAACTGGAAAAGATTGCCTATGCAGTTGTTATGGCTTCGTGTAAATTGCGCCACTATTTTGAAGCATTCAAGGTCCGGGTCACCTCAGATAGGGGACTCAGCGAATTGTTCAGAAACCCGGAGGCATCGGTCCGGATTGCCAAATGGGCGGCCGAACTCTCTGGCTACCACATCACATTCGAGCCCAGGACAGCCATCAAGTCACAAGTTCTGGCAGACTTCGTCGTCGACTGGACTGGGCCAATAACACAGCCGGACCCGTCCGCAGAGAAGGTTTGGACAATCCATTGCGACGGCGCATGGTGCCATGCGAGGGCAGGCGCTGCTGCAGTCATCACCTCACCCACCGGGGTCAAGCACAGATACGCGGCACGCCTCAGCTTTGCTCTGGAATCTGACAGATGCACTAACAACATAGCAGAATACGAAGCTGTCATCCTCGGCCTCCACAAACTAAGGGCCCTTGGTGTCACTACCTGCATTATCAGAACAGACTCCAAGGTAGTCGCCGGCCAAGTTGAGAAAGACTACGCAGCGAAGGACCCCGCACTTATGCAATACCTCGCGGCTATCCGTAGCCTCGAGAGACAATTCAAAGGTTTCACCTTGCAGCATGTGGACCGGGCCAAGAATGAGGAGGCCGACACATTGGCCAAGGCTGCCGCCAGAGGCGAGTCCCTGCCCTCCGACGTGTTCTACCATGTTATCGGCACGCCAGCCGTCCACAGCCCCGAAGGGCTCCAAATAACCAATGACAGCGAGGGCCACCGCATAGTCAACCTCATTATGACCGAAGACTGGCGGGCACCAATAACCCTGTTTCTGCAGGGGTACTACCATCCAACCGACATCAACGAGGCCAAGCGCCTCAAACATCGAAGCCGGGACTTCGCACTAATTGAAGGCCAGCTTTACAAGAAGGGGGTCAGTCAACCCATGCTCAAATGTGTCACCGAGACCGAAGGCGTCCAAATCCTACGAAGTCCACAGCGGTACTTGCGGCTCTCACGCAGGGCCAAGGGCCCTAGCCGCAAAGGTGATCCGTCAAGGTTTCTACTGACCCGCAATGATTTGCGCCGCTAATCGGATCACAAGGTCCTGCGAAGCCTGCCAGAAGTTTTCTCCTCGATCAGGAAGCTCTTCGCAATTCACGAAACTAATCGCCCACACATGGCCTCTCCAGCGCTGGGGCCTGGACATTGTCAAACCCCTGCCCACGGCTCAGGGGAACCTCAAGTTCACCTTCGTCGCTGTCGAGTATTTTACCAAATGGATCGAGGCGAGGGCTGTATCCACAATAACATCAAAGACTGCACAGAAACTCTTCTGGCAAAACATTGTTTGCCGCTTCGGAGTCCCGTCCGAACTCACAGTTGACAACGGCAAGCAGTTTGATAGCCAAGACTTCAAGGATTTCTGCTTCTCCATTGGCACCAAGCTTGCCTTCGCCTCAGTATACCACCCGCAGTCCAACGGAGTTGTGGAACGCGCAATGTGACGGAACCTCCCAAGTAATTAGGCCCACCTACAGTTGTCCTTGTCCAACAGACATCAGACACCCTGTAGATGTTCCTAAGTCACTTGACAAGTTCGGTATCTTTCCTTACCTTACCAGGAACGTCTCACCCGTCTTGCGGACATTACAGAACATCGGAGATAAAGAAATACGGAAGCAATTACATAAACTTACATTTTATTTAGAAAGTAAGATTAAGTTACTCATTACAGACCAGAACTAAAAGCGAGTGCAGAGTAGTGATATTATACAAACCAAGGGAGGCACAAACTCCTCTCGATAAGCTATAAGCAAAAGATCCTAAGTGGAGGACCGAGTCCTCCCGCACTTCAGTCTTGTTTTTCTTCTTTGGGAACCACCTTGGCACAGAAGCAGCAAAAATCTGCTACTTCCTCACCTAAAAACAACGAAGGGATAAACCCTGAGTATGGAATTACTCAGCAAGTCTTACCCGACTAAAGAAAAGACTCTCAAGGGTATGCTGGTTATATGGGAGTCAAGGTAAGGCTTTTCAATAATCAAAGACTCTGTTTTGCAGAAATGCTTACTAAAGTGGATCCTTAAAAATCCAATTTTATTTGTCAAGTTAAGTAGATTTACCTGTAACTAGAGTTCTTTCTACCCTAGTTCAATCACTGGTTCTGCACTAGCCAATTTCTTGACAGAAACCCATCATCTTTAGTGGAATGCTACGTGTAAGTCAGTGGCCAAGTCTCCATAACCGCGGAGGTACGGCGATCCGAATCGATTATACTCAGCTGAGGATCTCCAATCACACGACATATGTAGCACTTAACCCTTGCATATGTCAACCTGCCACCGGGGTTCTTAAGACCAGATCAGGTTCACGCAAACCGAGAGCACAGATACACCACCGTCCAGCCTCTTGCCACGGAGGGTACACGCTACTCTCGCCACCGCTCCACGCCCATTTCGTGTTATCTTATTCTGGCCTTAGTCTACCCGAGGCAAGGCTTACCCATGACGAGACATGTGACCAGTTAAAGGGTCCTCGGTCAGCAGGCCTACATCGACAAGGTCCTTAATCGACTCAGACAGAGACACTACACCGAGACTCTCTTCTCGTGCAAGTCACCCGCCCGGTCTCAGCTTAATCTTTTTAACCCAAAACTTGGTACCTGGCAGAGGTACATCTTTTCCGATGTTGAATCCATCACGGCCATGATGGATCCACCATCAAGTTTTATTTTCGAAAACATCCCGCCCACTTTTGCCACAACATCTTTTGTAAAAACAAAACCTTTTGTTTTTCTAAAGCAAGGCTAAGCATCAAAAATCTTTTGTAAAACAGGTGATCAAGCAAGGTAATCAAATTCAAGGAAGGTAATGCAGGAATTGTTTTATCAATCAACTCCTATCACCTAATGCAGCAATCAAGTGAGAAAGATTTATAAAAACATCAAGGGAGGTGGCAAATGCACCGGGGCTTGCCTTCATTTACAGGTGATTCGGGTTCAGATCCACAGATATCGAAGTAGAAGCAGTTGCCTGCTTGCGAATCCGAAGGTGGTGGTGTCCTGTCTTCGGTGACTTCTATCTCTTCTTCACGTTCTAATCATAACCATACATAGGTATAAGAATGGATGCCATGGGATGCTCATGAGAATGCAAAGATAATATAAACTTATTATCTATGTCTTGAGTACAACTTTCCTTCATGGAATTCCGGGAACTTAGGGTTTCCGGAGTCGGTAAAGGAGTTCACGGGGCAGGGGGGTGGTTTTGGGGTTTGGTGATCAAACAAGGTCCAAATCAATTCAAACTCTACCCAAGGCTTCTAAATATTGCTTTAAGTTCCTATAAAAGGTTTGGGCATTTTTAGACTTACCAATTATTTTCTAAAAATCCATAACTAATACTTTTAACCACTTTAAATACCCTAAAATTTCTTATTTCCACTAAAAATCACAAACTTATTTTTATTAAATTCTAGGGAAAATAAGGAGCCTAGGAAAATTAGTTTCACAATTTTAGCATTTTTCTACCATTTTCTATAATTGTTTTGGCTCTGGAGATAAAAGAAAAAGAAAAACAGATGAATAGCACTGGGCCGAAACCAGCCCAGGCGGCCCAGCTAGGGCAGAAAGGCGCCCGCGCTGGCAGACTTGCACAGAGGCCCTTGGGGTTTTAACTAACCACGAACGAGCCCTTTCACTATTTAACACAGTCACTGACACTTTGCTGAAGAGCCCCCCAACTTCTAAGTCTTCACAGGGAGAGGTCCACGACGGCGGTGGGCGCAGGGATGCTCCGGCGAGGTTCTGGACCGGCCGATTGGGGCTATGTCTGGGTTCTCCGAGCGGCGGACACTAAATCAGTACTACCCCGAGCATCTCCCCCAAATCAATTGCAAGGATGGCTACTAGGTTTGCTCTGGCCGCAGTGACCGTGGACTTTGCGGGCAGATGAATGTGTTCCCGTCGATTCATGGCAGTTAAGTTAATTGGATGGTTTGGAGAGCATCAAGGGCACATGAGAATGTTAGAACAAGACTGAGGATGACAGTATCGGACCTGATTTGCGCTGGCCGCGGCGAGGCTCGTTTCACGGTGGCGGAGAACGAAGTTGGGGGAAATTGGAAATTCAAGCTCGCTGGTAGATGATTGAGGCTGATTAGCGGTGGCTAGTTAGCTGACGACCTCACGGAGCTAGTCACGGGCTCAATTTATAGGCGGAGTGAGCGGTGGCGCTTGAATCGACGATGGCGCGGTGGCGGCCGGAGATGAGGAAGAAGCCTGGCGCGGTGAATACGTGTCCTATAGCGTGGCAGTAACTCCGGTGAGCCACGGAGAGCGAGGGTAAAGCGCGGTGGTGCGGTGGAAAGCGA
The DNA here is from genome assembly GCF_902167145.1 of Zea mays. Lineage (NCBI taxonomy): Eukaryota > Viridiplantae > Streptophyta > Magnoliopsida > Poales > Poaceae > Zea > Zea mays. The sequence continues at coordinate 132,176,429 of NC_050104.1, forward strand.
GAGCCACGCGGTGCATGGCCGGGAGACGGCGGTCGCCGGTGTGTTTATCCGCTCAGCCGCAAAGAAGGAGAGAGAGCCACGGTGATGTCACCGGAGTGACCTCCAACTCACCGTCGGCGAGGGGCTCCTACCGCACGATGTTATCCACACGCCCAGAGCACGAATCCAACAGCGGTGGCATGAATCACGGCGGAAAGCCACTGGCGGTGAGATCTTTTCTATGGCGGCCGATCTGATCCGGTTAGGGCACTGTACCATCGTGAGCTCCCATCAGAGCACCTAACAGCCCATATTTAGGGTCGATTTTCTCCAATTTTTGTATGGTGACTAAACCAACCGTCTGTAACAAAGTTGTTGTCCATTATACCATCTTCATCTTTGTTACAGCAGCCATGGGCAAATTCTTACTAGATTAGTCATAAACTGTTTCCAAAGATGATCCAATGTCACTGTCAGTCTGATTTTCAGACTTAATCCTCCTGACAGCCAAAGTTTGGGCATGATTATCTCCCATTCTCTTACAAGAACATGGCTTGCGCTCTTAAACAAAGTTGTTCTCCTATAATTGGGCTACAAACTTGTTGTGGTCACTTTGGGCAAAATCCCTATATTTTAAAAGATACAGGGCTCCAAAGTTGAACCAACTAAACTGAATTTCAGACTTAGGCTCTATAGTGCTTAAGAGGTGATTTTTGCAATTAAGCCCAAAACTTAGGGTTTAACTTGCAAATTCACATATATGTGACCCAAATGACTAAAGATACCTATTTAACTTGGTTTTTGCACTTTAGTCCAAAAGTGGACTAATTTTGCACATGGGCCCCTAGGGTTTGGTTTTAGGGTTTTCCAGGGTTCCAATTAGGGTTTTTAATATCCCAGGGGTATAAAAGTGATTCAAGTTTATTCTTGGGGTCATTTTATGACTTTTACACTAAAGCTTTTAGGTTTTCTCAACTTGGGTTGTGTCTTATCCCTTTAATGCCTATTTAGGGTTAAAGCTTCCTATCCAGGGTCCTATTTGCAAAACATTAAAACAATACAACTTGTTTGAAATTTTTGCCTAGTGAATGCACTCTAGGTGTGTCAAACATATGCAATGCCAATGCTTATGATGCCATGCTCAAGTTTTAGTTACAGTAACACCAGGGGTGTTACATCCTTCCCCCCATAAAAGAATCTCGTCCCGAGATTAAAAGTCCTAGGGTAAGTAATGGAAAAGGAAACGTGGAATACTTTTATTTCCTTATTTTTGGTACAAGGCAGGGGTGGTGTGGGAGTTCATTCCTTTTTTGCAATAACTATATACACTTTACAAATTACATGAGGCTAGAAAGCCTGGGAAATTCTTATTCAAGAAGTCTTGGGTTTCCCATGTAGCCTCATCTTCAGAATGCTGGTTCCACTGTATCTTATAAAACTTGAGAGTTTTTCTCCGGGTAACCCTGTCCTTTTGATCCAAGACTCATATGGGGTGCTCAGAGTATGTCAAGTCTAGTTCAAGGACAACATCTGTCACTTCAACGGTTCGATCAGGAACCCGAAGACACTTCTTCAATTGTGACACGTGGAACACATTATGCACAGCAGACAATGTTTCGGGGAGCTGAAGTCGGTATGCCACTGGTCCACATTGCTCAAGCACTAGGAATGGACCAATGTACCTGGGTGCAAGCTTTCCTTTAACCCCAAAACGCGATACTCCTTTCATTGGTGAGACTTTCAGGTAAACATAGTCTCCTTCCAGGAAATATAAGGGCATTCGCCGTGTGTCTGCATAACTCTTCTGACGAGCTTGTGCCTTCTTCATATTATAAATAATTTTCTGAACCTTATCCTCGGCCTCTTTCACCATATCAGGCCTAAAGAAGTACCTTTCCCCAGGTTCAGACCAATTTAGCGGAGTACGACACCGTCGTCCATATAAAGCTTCGAAGGGTGCCATCTTGATACTTTCTTGATAGCTATTATTATATGAAAACTCCGCCAAAGGCAAACATTCATCCTATTTCGGTGAGAAGTCCAGAACACATGCCCGCAGCATATCTTCAAGTATTTGGTTCGCTCTCTCAGTCTGTCCACTGGTTTGAGGATGATAGGCCGAACTGTGGAGTAACTTAGTACCCAAGGATTTGTGAAGCGCTTCCCAAAACTTGGCTACAAATTGAGGTCCACGATCCGACACTATGGTCTTTGGAACACCATGCAGACTAACAATACGAGCAATGTACAATTGGGCGTAGACAGTAACCGGGGAATCTGTCTTGACTGGCAGAAAGTGAGCAATCTTTGTAAGTCGATCAATTATAACCCAAATAGAGTCATACCCTTTTGTCGTCCTGGGCAGTCCCACAATAAAGTCCATACTGATGTCTTCCCATTTCCATGTTGGTATTGGTAGCGACTGTAATGGACCATCAGTTTTCATGTGTATGGCCTTGACACGTCTGCAAGTGTCACACTTAGCCACATAGCGTGCAATTTCAATCTTCATCTTTGTCCACCAGTAATGTTGCTTTAAATCTTGGTACATCTTAGTGCTTCCGGGATGAATAGAATAACGACTAAGATGTGCTTCATCAAGGATTTGCTGGCGGAGTTCTTCGTTCTTTGGCACTACTATGCGGTTTTTAAACCATATCACACCTTGATCGTCTTCCTTGAAACATTTGGCTACTCCAGCCCTTATCTTCTCTCGTATGTGCTTCATACCCAGATTATCCTTTTGAGCATCAATTATCCTTTGCAAAATGATTGACTCAAGCTTTAGCTGATTCAGAGTCCCTTGTTGGATTATTCCCAGGTTTAGCTTTTCCATCTCTTGACACAAGGTGTTGTCAGAGGTCTTCATTGTAAGACAGTGGCAGGAAACCTTACGGCTCAGTGCATCTGCCACCACATTGGCCTTGCCTGGGTGATAATGGATCTCCAGTTCATAGTCTTTAATAAGCTCAAGCCATCGTCTTTGCCTCATATTTAATTCTGACTGGGTGAAGATGTACTTCAAACTCTTATGATCTGTATATATGTGACAGATATTTCCCAGCAGATAGTGACGCCAAATCTTCAGGGCATGAACCACAGCAGCTAGCTCCAGATCATGAGTTGGGTAATGCTCCTCATGTCGGCGCAACTGCCTTGAAGCATATGCAATTACTTGGCCCTCTTGCATCAGTACACAGCCGAGCCCACTGCCAGATGCATCACAATATACATCAAAAGGCTTAGTGATGTCCGGTTGAGCCAATACCGGAGCAGTGGTCAATAGTGTCTTCAATTGCTCAAAGGCTTCATTACACTTAGAAGACCAATTGAACTTAATGTCATTCTTCAACAAACTTGTGATTGGCTTCACAAGCTTAGAAAAATCTGGTATGAATCTGCGATAATACCCAGCTAGTCCAAGAAAACTCCGGACTTGGTGAACAGTTGTTGGGGGTTTCCACTCCAGAATATCTTTGACCTTGCTAGGATCTACCGCAATTCCTTTAGCCGATAACACGTGCCCCAAAAATTGAATTTCTTCCAGCCAGAACGCGCACTTGCTGAACTTGGCATATAGCTGATGTTCCCTCAGGCGCGTCAATACAATCTGTAGATGCTGAGCATGGTCCTCTTCATTCTTAGAATATATCAAGATATCGTCGATGAAGACCACCACGAACTTGTCCAACTCGGGCATGAACACCGAGTTCATCAAATAAGTGAAGTGGGCAGGAGCATTTGTGAGCCCGAAAGACATTACCAAGTATTCAAACAATCCATACCGCGTAGTAAACGCGGTCTTCGGTATATCCTCGGGCCGAATACGGATTTGATGATAGCCCGACCTGAGATCAATTTTGGAAAATACCCTCGCCCCAGTCAGTTGATCAAATAAGATGTCGATCCTTGGAAGAGGGTACTTATTCTTAATGGTGACCTCATTCAGGGGTCGATAATCCACGCACATTCGCAAGGTTTGATCCTTCTTCTTAACAAAAATGGCGGGACAACCCCATGGGGACGAGCTTGGCCGGATGAATCCCTTATTCAGTAGATCTTGTAATTGAATCTTCAATTCCGCCAACTCATTAGGGGGCATACGGTACGATCTTCGGGAGATGGGAGCCGTACCGGGCTTTAGCTCAATTACAAATTCTACATCTCTTTCAGGGGGCAGTCCAGGCAAATCTTCTGGAAATACATCTGGAAACTCACATACTACCGGAATGTTCTTGATCTCCGGTACAATGGCTTCATATACTCTACCAGAAGCTTTGGCTGGATTGGTTACGGGGAGAGACAAAAGAATCTCTTCTTGATTATAGCTCAACCTGACGGTTCTGAGTTCAGTGTTGAGAATTGCCTTGTGTTGGGTTAACCAATTCATACCCAAAATTACATCTATATCCTAGCCCTTCAGAACAATCATGTTAGCAGGAAAGTTCCGTCCGGCCATTGTTACTGGCACTCCATAGGCCACTTCTCTAGTAAAAATGTGTCCCCCAGGTGAATGAATTTTAAATCCCTCCTTTGATTCATGGCATGCAATATGATGTTGCTCCACAAATTTCTTGCTAATGAATGTATGCGAAGCACCAGAATCAAAAAGAATAATTGCAGGGTGACTGGCCACGGGAAACGTACCCATCATCACCGGCTCTCCTTCCGGTGTAGTGGCCACTTGAGTGTAATACACACGCCCCGTCTTCTTTGTATTTTTCCCCATAGCATTTCCTTTGGGCTGAGTTGATCTCCCAGATCCTTGCGGAGCATTCGATTGATTTTGTTTAGGATATGGGCAGTCTTTGATGAAATGTCCTGACTTGCCGCAATTAAAACACCCAGTTGAAGAACTAGGCAAGGCAGGGAATCGAGTGCCTGGGACACCCAGCTGATTTGGGGTAGTGGGGGTATTGTTGGGGCGAATAATGATTGGCTGTTTGAAAGGGAATGAGGGTGGACGAAAAAAAGTGCGATTTTGGCTTGAAGGCCGGATCACAAACCGTTGCTTCTTCGCCTGGCCCTGACTAGGCCTCTCACCACCGAATCCCTTATTCTTCCCAGAATTTGCGTATTTTGCTTCAACAGATAAGGCTGTGCTGACAGCCTTTCCATACGTGAGGTCTATGCATGTGGCCATTTTCCTCTGTAGCCGATCATTTAGTCCTCTCATGAAACAGTTCTTCTTCTTTAAATCAGTATTCACCTGGTCGATGGCATACTGCGACAGGTGATTAAACTTGTTGAGATATTGATTGACGGTATCTCCCCCTTGTTTTAACTTCATAAATTCCTCTTGTTTCATATGCAGCACTCCTTTGGGGATGTAGTGCTCACGGAAGGCTACTTTAAACTCTTCCCAGGTGACTTGATGGTTGACAGGTTGAATGGCCACAAAATTTCCCCACCAAGTACTGGCAGGACCACGTAGTTGTTGTGCTGCGAATAACGGCTTCTGCGTCTCTGAGCAACGGAGAAGACCAAACTTTTGTTCAATAACCCAAATCCACTCATCAGCTTCTAGTGGATCTTCAGCTTTGACGAATAGGGGTGGACGGGTTTCAGAGAAGTCCAGATAGGTGGTTTCACGGGGGCCTTGCGGATAACCCCTTCCTGCCTGCTGCTGGAATTGCTGCTGACCCGCCATTTCCCTAAGGAAGCGGGTATTGTCTGCGGTGGCATTCACCAAGGCGGCAATCGCCTCGGCTAACGTGGGAGGAACCGAAGGTGGGTTTGGGGTAACATCCCTTCCCCCAGAAGTTCCGGTTGCGTCCTGTCCTCGAGTCCTGGTCGGCATCTGTGGCAAAGAACATTTGAAGTAAACATAATATGCCAGAGAACCTTCCATTTTACATTACTATAAAAAAGTAATGATACAGACTCGATATTACATAACAGGATACATTACCCATTATACAAAAGTTCAACCTATTATACAACAGTACTCCCTACAATACACTACTCTACTTTTACTTCTATTACACCATTAGCCCTGCTTTCCATTACTCTTGGCGGCCTCATCGTCAGGTGTGGGAGTCCAGACGTCAACCAACCTCAAAGAAGGAGGGGGCTCAAAAAGGTCTAACTCCCCACCCAGCGTGCGTCCCGCAACGTGAGATGGTCCGGCTTCCGCCTCAGCAGGGTGTGCAGGCACACTAGGGTGTAATTGTGAGTATAGTATATGGACTTCCTCATGCAACGTATTGCAGTAAACATGCAGGTTGTCGACAGTCGAGCTAAGTTCTTTAATTCGCGCCTGAGCCCTTGCTTCCTTAGCACATGCTAGCAAACGAGACTGTACGGGCCAGTCAAGTGCTAAGTCTCGATCAGCAAGCTGATCTTGCAGGTGATGGATGTCCCTTCTTAGTTCATTGATTCTATCTCCGTCGGCGACCCAAGCATCGGTCCTATGTTGCAGCGCTGCTTCAAGTCGACTCACTCGGGCTTCAAGATCTCCGATGGGGTCATTACTTCCACTGCTGCTGCTTTCATGTCGGGGAGCCAGTTGATGCCGAGGCACTCCAATTGGTCCCGTAGACTTGCGTGCCGTTAGCCTTGTGCGTGGCGACATCTTTTTAAGGGGAAAATGTTATTAGTATAATTCTTAGCATGATGCATGTGTAAGTACAGAATCGACCTTAGTCGATTCAACCTTCTATACATTCACTCTTCCTATCTGGTCTTTAAGATAGACTCTTCAGAATACTTAGGTAAGAAGAGAAAAGAGTTTTTAGGTAAGACTTTTGAAAATCCTTTTGAAGATGCCTCATAATATCTGCAAAGAAGGGCTACGCTCCGATACCAGCTGTGACGGAACCTCCCAAGTAATTAGGCCCACCTACAGTTGTCCTTGTCCAACAGACATCAGACACCCTGTAGATGTTCCTAAGTCACTTGACAAGTTCGGTATCTTTCCTTACCTTACCAGGAACGTCTCACCCGTCTTGCGGACATTACAGAACATCGGAGATAAAGAAATGCGGAAGCAATTACATAAACTTACATTTTATTTAGAAAGTAAGATTAAGTTACTCATTACAGACCAGAACTAAAAGCGAGTGCAGAGTAGTGATATTATACAAACCAAGGGAGGCACAAACTCCTCCCGATAAGCTATAAGCAAAAGATCCTAAGTGGAGGACCGAGTCCTCCCGCACTTCAGTCTTGTTTTTCTTCTTTGGGAACCACCTTGGCACAGAAGCAGCAAAAATCTGCTACTTCCTCACCTAAAAACAACGAAGGGATAAACCCTGAGTATGGAATTACTCAGCAAGTCTTACCCGACTAAAGAAAAGACTCTCAAGGGTATGCTGGTTATATGGGAGTCAAGGTAAGGCTTTTCAATAATCAAAGACTCTGTTTTGCAGAAATGCTTACTAAAGTGGATCCTTAAAAATCCAATTTTATTTGTCAAGTTAAGTAGATTTACCTGTAACTAGAGTTCTTTCTACCCTAGTTCAATCACTGGTCCTGCACTAGCCAATTTCTTGACAGAAACCCATCATCTTTAGTGGAATGCTACGTGTAAGTCAGTGGCCAAGTCTCCATAACCGCGGAGGTACGGCGATCCAAATCGATTATACTCAGCTGAGGATCTCCAATCACACGACATATGTAGCACTTAACCCTTGCATATGTCAACCCGCCACCGGGGTTCTTAAGACCAGATCAGGTTCACGCAAACCGAGAGCACAGATACACCACCGTCCAGCCTCTTGCCACGGAGGGTACACGCTACTCTCGCCACCGCTCCACGCCCATTTCGTGTTATCTTATTCTGGCCTTAGTCTACCCGAGGCAAGGCTTACCCATGACGAGGCATGTGACCAGTTAAAGGGTCCTCGGTCAGCAGGCCTACATCGACAAGGTCCTTAATCGACTCAGACGGAGACACTACACCGAGACTCTCTTCTCGTGCAAGTCACCCGCCCGGTCTCAGCTTAATCTTTTTAACCCAAAACTTGGTACCTGGCAGAGATACATCTTTTCCGATGTTGAATCCATCACGGCCATGATGGATCCACCATCAAGTTTTATTTTCGAAAACATCCCGCCCACTTTTGCCACAACATCTTTTGTAAAAACAAAACCTTTTGTTTTTCTAAAGCAAGGCTAAGCATCAAAAATCTTTTGTAAAACAGGTGATCAAGGAAGGTAATCAAATTCAAGGAAGGTAATGCAGGAATTGTTTTATCAATCAACTCCTATCACCTAATGCAGCAATCAAGTGAGAAAGATTTATAAAAACATCAAGGGAGGTGGCAAATGCACCGGGGCTTGCCTTCGTTTACAGGTGATTCGGGTTTGGATCCACAGATATCGAAGTAGAAGCAGTTGCCTGCTTGCGAATCCGAAGGTGGTGGTGTCCTGTCTTCGGTGACTTCTATCTCTTCTTCACGTTCTAATCATAACCATACATAGGTATAAGAATGGATGCCATGGGATGCTCATGAGAACGCAAAGATAATATAAACTTATTATCTATGTCTTGAGTACAACTTTCCTTCACGGAATTCCGGGAACTTAGGGTTTCCGGAGTCGGTAAAGGAGTTCACGGGGCAGGGGGGTGTTTTGGGGTTTGGTGATCAAACAAGGTCCAAATCAATTCAAACTCTACCCAAGGCTTCTAAATATTGCTTTAAGTTCCTATAAAAGGTTTGGGCATTTTTAGACTTACCAATTATTTTCTAAAAATCCATAACTAATACTTTTAACCACTTTAAATACCCTAAAATTTCTTATTTCCACTAAAAATCACAAACTTATTTTTATTAAATTCTAGGGAAAATAAGGAGCCTAGGAAAATTAGTTTCACAATTTTAGCATTTTTCTACCATTTTCTATAATTGTTTTGGCTCTGGAGATAAAAGAAAAAGAAAAACAGATGAATAGCACTGGGCCGAAACCAGCCCAGGCGGCCCAGCTAGGGCAGAAAGGCGCCCGCGCGTGCGCCCGCGCTGGCAGACTTGCACAGAGGCCCTTGGGGTTTTAACTTACCACGAACGAGCCCTTTCACTATTTAACACAGTCACTGACACTTTGCTGAAGAGCCCCCCAACTTCTAAGTCTTCACAGGGAGAGGTCCACGACGGCGGTGGGCGCAGGGATGCTCCGGCGAGGTTCTGGACCGGCCGATTGGGGCTATGGCTGGGTTCTCCGAGCGGCGGACACTAAATCAGTACTACCCCGAGCATCTCCCCCAAATCAATTGCAAGGATGGCTACTAGGTTTGCTCTGGCCGCAGTGACCGTGGACTTTGCGGGCAGATGAATGTGTTCCCGTCGATTCATGGCAGTTAAGTTCAATTGGATGGTTTGGAGAGCATCAAGGGCACATGAGAATGTTAGAACAAGACTGAGGATGACAGTATTGGACCAGATTTGCGCTGGCCGCGGCGAGGCTCGTTTCATGGTGGCGGAGAACGAAGTTGGGGGAAATTGGAAATTCAAGCTCGCTGGTAGATGATTGAGGCTGATTAGCGGTGGCTAGTTAGCTGACGACCTCACGGAGCTAGTCACGGGCTCAATTTATAGGTGGAGTGAGCGGTGGCGCTTGAATCGACGATGGCGCGGTGGCGGCCGGAGATGAGGAAGAAGCCTGGCGCGGTGAATACGTGTCCTATAGCGTGGCAGTAACTCCGGTGAGCCACGGAGAGCGAGGGTAAAGCGCGGTGGTGCGGTGGAAAGCGAGAGCCACGCGGCGCATGGCCAGGATACGGCGGTCGCCGGTGTGTTTATCCGCTCAGCTGCAAAGAAGGAGAGAGAGCCACGGTGATGTCACCGGAGTGACCTCCAGCTCACCGTCGGCGAGGGGCTCCTACCGCACGATGTTATCCACACGCCCAGAGCACGAATCCAACAGCGGTGGCGTGAATCATGGCGGAAAGCCACCGGCGGTGAGATCTTTTCTATGGCGGCCGATCTGATCCGGTTAGGGCACTGTACCATCGTGAGCTCCCATCAGAGCACCTAACAGCCCATATTTAGGGTCGATTTTCTCCAATTTTTGTATGGTGACTAAACCAACCGTCTGTAACAAAGTTGTTGTCCATTATACCATCTTCATCTTTGTTACAGCAGCCATGGGCAAATTCTTACTAGATTAGTCATAAACTGTTTCCAAAGATGATCCAATGTCACTGTCAGTCTGATTTTCAGACTTAATCCTCCTGACAGCCAAAGTTTGGGCATGATTATCTCCCATTCTCTTACAAGAACATGGCTTGCGCTCTTAAACAAAGTTGTTCTCCTATAATTGGGCTACAAACTTGTTGTGGTCACTTTGGGCAAAATCCCTATATTTTAAAAGATACAGGGCTCCAAAGTTGAACCAACTAAACTGAATTTCAGACTTAGGCTCTATAGTGCTTAAGAGGTGATTTTTGCAATTAAGCCCAAAACTTAGGGTTTAACTTGCAAATTCACATATATGTGACCCAAATGACTAAAGATACCTATTTAACTTGGTTTTTGCACTTTAGTCCAAAAGTGGACTAATTTTGCACATGGGCCCCTAGGGTTTGGTTTTAGGGTTTTCCAGGGTTCCAATTAGGGTTTTTAATATCCCAGAGGTATAAAAGTGATTCAAGTTTATTCTTGGGGTCATTTTATGACTTTTACCCTAAAGCTTTTAGGTTTTCTCAACTTGGGTTGTGTCTTATCCCTTTAATGCCTATTTAGGGTTAAAGCTTCCTATCTAGGGTTCTATTTGCAAAACATTAAAACAATACAACTTGTTTGAAATTTTTGCCTAGTGAATGCACTCTAGGTGTGTCAAACATATGCAATGCCAATGCTTATGATGCCATGCTCAAGTTTTAGTTACAGTAACACCAGGGGTGTTACACGCAAATGGCAAAATTTTCACAGCTGTCATGAAAATGCTCCTCGATGAGAAAAAGGGCAAGTGGGCCGATTTGTTACCTGAAGCGGTCTGGGCACTAAACACCACTGAGTGCAGGGCGACTGGGTTCACCCCTTTCCGTCTTCTATATGGATCGGAGGCCATGAACCCGCAAGAAATAAAACATGGGTCCCCACGGACAGTCCCGTCAGCTGTCCCCGACGTGGACGAACCCACTTCGAAGGATCTCATCGATGGAGACCGCGTCTTCGCCCTACAGGCTCTAAATAAATACCAAGCCCAAACAAAAGCATGGCGTGACCACGCAGTCATCCCGAGGGAATTCAGCGAAGGAGACCTCGTACTCGTCTGGACAGCTCGGACAGAGTCCAGGGGCAAGCTGGAGCCCAAGTGGGAGGGTCCTTTCATCGTCAAGACGAAGGCGTCTCCCAGCGCATACAGGCTCGCAACGCCATCCGGCGAGGACTTGGAGCATTCCTGGAACATTGATAATCTCCGCAAGTTTTTTGTTTGACTCCTCAGGGCCAGCTCGCCCTTGTAATTCGCAAAAACAATTTTATTCTGGCCCGCACTCTTTTCCTCCCGGGGGGTGAGGTTTCTAACGAGGCGGAGTCATGTAATATACAAGTGAAAAATCCCCCGCAAAAATCTACGTCGAAAAAAGACCACGTCGACGGTCTTCGACATTCGACTAATACAAAGTCACCGCGAGGGGCAGCGCTAGCCACCCTCGCGTGCGACACTCCGCGCAAAAGTCGCCTAAGGGTGCAGCCGGACTAGCACAAGTGCGAAAAATCGAAGTCTTCCTCAAAAAAGACTATTCGTGCAAAAGTCACCTAAGGGTGCAGCCGGACTAGCACAACGAGTGCGAAAAATCGAAGTCTTCCTCAAAAAGACTATCTGTGCAAAAGTCGCCTAAGGGTGCAGCCGGACTAGCACAACAAGTGCGAAAAATCAAAGTCTTCCTCAAAAATACTATTCGTGCAAAAGTCGCCTAAGGGTGCAGCCGGACTAGCACAACAAGTGCGAAAAATCGAAGTCTTCCTCAAAAGACTACCCGTGCTAAACTCTACACCAAACTGTCCGCGCAAAGACCGACTACAGGCGCGCCGGACCGACATAATAAACGTACTAGACCAAGTGCGCAACGCCTTTATGAGCATAGCCGGATGCGCGCAGGCGCACAACCTCATCATACAAACTATAGTTACATATGTACAGCGAGGGCATCACACCTTACATCGGTTCAACCTTCGGAATGATTCCCATCTCCCTATAGTTAAAGAACATTATCCTAAGCTCCTCACCCTCAAAAAGACTTCGCAACTCCCCCTCACCTACACTCGCAACGGCCGGCGAGGACAACAATTCCTGCTTGCCAGCCCTGCCCACACGAAGCCGATCGCCATCCACCTCACTCACTCTATGCTTCGCAACCGCCCTTCGCCGCCTACGCCCAGCGCTCGGACCAGGCACAACTTCAGCATCCGCAGCACGCGGCGAAGCCTCCGCCGCTGCTGCATCCAAGGCCGCAAAGTAATCCAAGTCCTCATCCGACGACTCTTCCGTCCACTCAACCGAACTCCCAGAGTCACCAAAATCAGAAAACTTAGAAGCAGACTCATCCGATTCATTCCCCGCATCCACGGTCGAAGTCGCCACAAAATTAGCAATAGCGGTTGCGTGCGCAGGCCCAAAATCTTGAACCTGCGCAGCAACCAAGGTTCAGCAACATATACAAAATTCTCTAACTATCCAGACCCACTAAGCCACCTGCGAAGACCCAGCCGTCGTGGGATCCTCCGCTGTCGACTCCGTCGCCGTCTTCAAGGGATCCTCAGCCCTCGGCACAGCGGTTGGCGACGAGCCACCACCGGACGCAGTAGCCGCAGGGGCAGCGATGGAGCCTTCGACGGTTTCCGGGGGCGGCGCCGGGCCGACCTCGGCCCCGGCCGCCACCGGGTTCGACTCCACTTCAGGTCGCGCGCTGTTCAAAGCTCCGAAGTCCTCCACTTTCTCGTCACGCGCCGCCTGCAACACAGCACACCGATTCAGCAAGCCCATGTATAACCCACATTCAACAACACTAAACAAAAGATAAACATTACCTGATCCCTCGCCCGGTCAGACCGCTCCCTGACCACCTCCCGACCGTGGGGGCCCCACATCTGGTCAAAGAGGGCTCCCGCGGAGTCCTTCACCATAGGGTCCTCGACCCAGTAAATTTCACGCTCGAAATCTTCATCAGATCGGTCGAAGACCTCATAGTGACTGCATCCTTCGCGGGACAGCGCGTTCATCGCCCCTTCGCAGGTGACGAGGGAGGCAAAGGACAAATCCCTCCACAATGGTCGGGAGCGCCAACAACTCCTCTTGCAGCCACTCGGGGCAGCGAAGGCCTGACTCTCGGTCGGGCAATTCGAAGTCAGCGGTCCGCGCGCCCAGCTCGCGGTATGAGTCCATGAGCTGTTTGCGCGTCCGCTCAACTTCCGAGCGCGTCGAAGCCTCGGCCCTCTCCATGCGGGCCTGCAGAGCGTTGAACCGCGTCTCCCATTCCTCGGCGCGCTGGCTGGCGAGACTACCCTCCACCCGCGCCAAATTGGCCTCCGCCTGCGCCGACTGCGCCTTGGCGAGGGCCTGATTAGCCTCCCTCCTCTCCTTCGCCAGCTGGCGCCGGAGGTCAGTCCTCTCGCCCTCCAGCGCGGCCACCTTCTCCGCCAGCTTGCGGCACTTGCTATCGGCGGCCGACTTTTCCCGGACGGCGTCAGCATGCTGCGCCCGAAGTCTCTCGACTTCGGCAGACACAACTGCCGTAAGGGCCCCCGACGCCATGCGGTCAGCGAAGTCAGCCGCCTAAAAGACACACATAAGACCACAATCCCAACAAAAGCGGTAAAAACCGAAGTCTAGCTCAACTTACCTGACTTAGCCGCTGCGACGCCTCCCTCAGCCGGCGGGACACAGTGCTCGCTTCGTCCTTGACGGCAGTGAGCGCCGAAATCTCACCGCCAGCGCTGAGAGCGCTACCCTTCGCCCCAGGCACCGCGGCAGACACCGTGGTTGCCACCGCCGGCGGAACAACAACAAGTTGCCCCTCGCCCGATCCTGCAACGTATCAACAGTCAAAAAAACTCGGGCCAACGACTTACCAATGAGATAATCATCCACACTAATATTGGTGCCGAAATTGGCAACGCGCTTCCCCGGTGAAGGCAATTCTCGGGCCTTCGCGGATCCGGCCGAGGCAGACTTGGTTCCGCCGGCGCCAACTGCCTTCACGACATCCGGCACCTTGCTGGACCCAGGGGCGGCCGACTTTGCCGCCAGTGTCGGCTGGCTACCGCCGGGGGCGGCAGCCTTCGCAGTCCCCCGCGCCCTCTTCGACCTAGCCTCGGGCAGCCTGATGACCGCTCGGTGCTTTTGCGCAGCTTCCTGACAATCCTTGTCCATCACTACCGACACAACAGCAGCAATATTCCGTCCATAAGGAAACACTCTCAAGTCACGAACCATGCGAGATGTAAAAAAGTCTTCGCTGGCCGCGCGGGGGATAGGAACGTTCTTAGGCCACCAACCCCCGGTAACCTTCAGCATCCGCGCCGAAGACTCCCGGAGCTCAGGCGAAGACATCCTTCCCCCAGGGGCCGCGCATGTCCCCATCAACTTGTAACACCTCAAAATCTCATTTTGAGAATTATGTAAAATTTTCCGAAAAAAATTGAGTTAGAATATTTTTTAAAAGTTTTTTTTTCTTTACCATTGAAGTTACATCTGCTAAAACAAATATGTTTCCTAAAAATATCTAATAAAAGGGACCTCTACGAGAATTTAGTTATTCCTTTGACAAATAATATATTTCTAATCTAATTATTCTCTTGAGGATTTTATGAAGTAGAAATTACGTTTGTTAAGACACATATTTTTGTGTGTGCACATTTGAAAGCATTTGCTTGGATGAATAAATCAATCAATCAATAAATAAGCTGAAGCGACTTTGCATTTTACGCCAAAGTTTCTTATGTGTGCATTAAACTTGAACACAAGAAATAGGAATAGAGGAAAAAAAAGTGAAGCCTTGCATCTGCCATGACCACTCGGCTCATCTTGTCTTTCAAATCCCCACGTCAATACAACCCATGTCCTGCCGTGTTTTTTTCCTCCTTTTCCAGTCGTGGCTGATGTCGTGCTGAGAGGATGGGGTGAATGAAATCATCTGGATTTTCTCGCGTATCATCGACGTGTGGAGTCCCTTATGCAGTTCCATCCCCTACTTCACGCATAGTAAAAAACGACGTGCAGTTTGCCTGCGCTCTTTCCGCTTGGCTGTTCTTCGTTGATGACTCGTGCTGCTGGCACACACATGTGTCCATATCGTCCCATGCATGGACTCCGATTGGCAAGGCTGTGTTTCCTCCGGGTTGTTGCACCCAAAACTTTGCCGTAATCAGCCTCCCGTAATCACTGGAGTCTGTTACGATCGGAGCCAACTGTCCGTGCTTGTACTCATCTCCTCGCGGCTATTTAAACAGAGTTTCTCCCCTCATCCGCCATGTCCGCCGGGATTCGCTCAGCCGTGTATCCGAACTGAAGCCACCGCGTCGGCTGGCCTTGGGCGCATGCCGCAACAACCTGCCGAGACCCCCGCCGTGAACCGCCCTATAAAGCCATTGTCCTGCTGCTCGCCGTCTCAGACGTCCGAGAGGAAAGTATCGCGTGATTACCATCGTAGCCGCGTGCCTGAATGGGGAAGAAGGTTGACGTCGTCGTCTACACTCTCAGCTAACCAGTGTCTGGGCCTCGGTTGGCCACGTTGGGCGACCCTGGTGGTTCACCGGTGCACTATGAATCTGGGCGGGTCTTCCTGGGGCTCGATCTGGGTCTCATGGATGGCTAATTGCTCACCGGAGCATTTGGGGTGCCGCCGTGCGTATAGGGAGCCGCCGATCGGAGTCAGAGGAGGGAGGTCAAAGTTATACCAGCCGCAGAATTCCTGATCTACGGCTCGTATCGGCTCTGGCGTGGTGACGAGATTAGTGGGCACTGGACCATTGATCTGGTGTCGTGCGGCCGTGATCAGATCGTAGGATGGTTGATTTGGGTCGATATCTGTGCCGTAGGTTGTGAGATGGTCGGCACAGATCTAATCTCGCTTCGTAAAATCCTGGCCGACGATTGTTGATCCGGTGGACAGCATGGTGTACCGGTTCGTTTATAAGATTAGGATGATCTGCGCCGTGAGCTTCTGTTCCAACGGTTGTGATCCGAGAATACCCCTTCAGTCAGGTAACACATGCATATGAGCCCCTCGGTTTTATAATATTGAACCCGCCATCCTAGCCGTGGGAAAGCTCTTGTACTGGGGTCCCTGGAATTTACAGTTTACACCCTGAACTCTTCTAAATTTATGGCCGCGGTCCACTAATTTGGTATAAATCTAGATTTAATCCGAAAATCGATTATTATGTATAAAAATAATACTAGTAACTTGTTTAATTCATATTTAATTCATTACAACTCCTTTTTAATCTGTTCCAGTTGCATTTATTTTGTTTCAATATTGTCTATCATCTAGTAACTCGGTTTATTCATGAAACCTATATCAAAATTATCCACATGATTTATTCTATACTAGGTATTTAATAACTTCGGAAAAATCGTAACTTGAGAACCGTAACTCCGTTTTGACCCATTCTAGTTGCATTAGTCTCACACTAATATTTATTATCATCTGATAATTTTGTTTTGTCATGGAATATAGGTTAAAATGTTGCACTTAGTCTATTCTATATTTAACCACGTGGATCTTCGGAAAACTATAACTTCATAACCGTAGCTTCGAATTTGGCAGTTCTCGAACCCACGATCTCGTAGCAACGCATAGATTAACTATTATGCAGTTTATTCTTATGCTTGGTGTGATGTTAATTTTGCCTATACCATGCTTGTTTGTATTGCTACGACTAGCGCGAGATTACGAGTCACCTGAAGATCATCTTGGTACCTGGAATCTCAAGTCCCAGGCAAGTTGTGCCCTTGATCACTTCTTTTTACCCAGCCATGTTCTGATTAATCATAATGATCTGCATAGGTTAATTTTGATGGGACCCAATAGGTTACCCTAGTTTGATTATCTTTATACCTTGTTACCACTAAACTTTTTGGGTAGTACTTGCTAGTGCTTTATGTGGTTTTGGGTATGAAGATACATTACTCATGATTATACTTTTGTTATCCGTTGTTATTTATCGTTCATGATAAGATCATTATGTTAATTGGAACATCGAGCGACCACCCGGGAAAACAGTGCTACCACAAGGGTATAATGGGACGCCCTTGGCTGATTAATTAGGAAAGCTAGTGGAGGACTACCTTACCCGAAAGGGGCAAGGGCAGTAGGGGAGTGGTCAGTGTAGGGAGGCCCTCGGGAGGATTTTGCTGCGATGGCGGTCCTGCAAGGGATTCCTGCATTGGAGCTTCCTATAAACTGTAGCGGGTTTTCTGAAGCTAGTGGAACTTTGTAAAGGCCTCATAGTGTTACCCTGCCTCGCCTCCTCGGTAGAGGTGTATGGGAAGTCGCGATCCCTTGGCAGATGGGTAACATGACTTGTGGGTAAAGATGCGCAACCTCTGCAGAGTGTAAAACTGGTATACTAGCCGTGCTCACGGTCATGAGCAGCTCGGACCCTCACATGATTAAATTATGGAATTAAATTCAATCTGTCATATGCATTGCATCGCAGGTGAGGTTGTTACTTTCGTTCTACTACTTAATTGGGTTGGTATTTTTATTTTACTTAGTAACTGCTAATAAAATTTTGACCAACTTTAAAAGCAATGCTCAGCTCTAACCATCCTCTTTGGTAAGCCTTACACTTCACGTGAGCTCCCACCTTTGGTGAGTTCATGCACATTATTCCCCACAACTTGTTGAGCGATGAACGTATGTGAGCTCACTCTTGCTGTCTCACACCCCCCCACAGGTCAAGAACAGGTACCGCAGGATGAGGCGCTTGGAGGATGCTGCGATGTGTTCGTGAGAGGTCTAGGCCGTCGTCTCCCAGTCAACTTTGGGTTGCTGGACCGTTGTCTCCTTATAATGTAATTATTTATTTTGTATAGAACTCCTGTTATATATAAAGATGTGACATTCGATCCGGTGCCACTATACATCATATGTGTGAGACTTGGTCCCAGCACACCTGGTGATTTTGTTCGCGCCCGGGTCTTGGTGTCCCTAAAACCCGGGTGTGACAGAAGTGGTATCAGAGCAATGTTGACTGTAGGACGAAACCTAGATAGAACTGGACAACCATTCTTTACTTACCTTACTCTGATTCTTTCTAAACTTCTCTTAATCTTTTCTCATCTATTTCCGCTTTACTCTGATTACTCTTTTTTCCCTTCTAAAGACAAATGTGGATTTCACACTTTGAAATCCCGTGCCTAAAGTAACTTTTAGGAATAGGAGACCTACTCTTAGGGACAAAAAAATCATCAAAACTATTTTTGTAAATATTTGTATGCTTGAATGTTTGTTCTTATGATACTTGTTTGATTTGGATCTTTGATTGAGTGTGATGAGTTGTGGAGTAATGTCCACAATTACATCTACATATACGTATAGGCATAAAAAAATCATAAGATGACTATACAAACTAAAAATATTCCCTATTAAAAATATATCCAGTTTAATAGCTCCACCTTATCTTAAAATATTCTCTCTTGCCTTAATAGATTCATCTAATCTTGAAAAGATCTTATGTCATCATATTAAGATCTAACTGACCTCAAAAGATTCTACCCTATCCTTGTGGAGTCATCTTGCCCTAATTAGCATATTTATCCCACTCTAGAATAACAACCATGAACAGAAGAGCTAACCCAACCGTTAGAGTCATGATGGATTGCATAATCCGTCTATCCTCATCTAACATCAAACAAACTTTTGATTCATCTTGTAGTCTATCTCACCCATATCTATCTTAACTATACTCTGCTAGCTTCGATGATATACACTAACCTCGAATCAAAGAGACCAAGTCTGAAAAAGAAAAGATCAATCCCGTCAAGGAAGGAGAGAAGTCAAACTCGATCTTCAGATGCATTACCACCCAACACGGAGTTCTTTCTCACCGGAAACTTTCTTACCCCAGGCTATTATTTTCCTAACCTATCCATCTCTTATATCCTATATAATAAGTAGCTGGATACCTATACTCTCCTAATTACACATTATGGACTAAAAAAATGTGAGACTCTGAATTTTTGAACCTATTAGAAATTAAAGGCTAAAAGCATAAACCAATTCTTCTATGTCCCTTTTCTTACAAATCTCGAGGACGAGATTTTTGTTAAGGGGGGAGGATTTGTAACACCTCAAAATCTCATTTTGAGAATTATGTAAAATTTTCCAAAAAAAATTGAGTTAGAATATTTTTTTAAAGTTTTTTTTCTTTACCATTGAAGTTACATCTGCTAAAACAAATATGTTTCCTAAAAATATCTAATAAAAGGGACCTCTACGATAATTTAGTTATTCCTTTGACAAATAATATATTTCTAATCTAATTATTCTCTTGAGGATTTTATGAAGTAGAAATTACGTTTGTTAAGACACATATTTTTGTGTGTGCACATTTAAAAGCATTTGCTTGGATGAATAAATCAATCAATCAATAAATAAGCTGAAGCGACTTTGCATTTTACGCCAAAGTTTCTTATGTGTGCATTAAACTTGAACACAAGAAATAGGAATAGAGGAAAAAAAGTGAAGCCTTGCATCTGCCATGACCACTCGGCTCATCTTGTCTTTCAAATCCCCACGTCAATACAACCCATGTCCTGCCGTGTTTTTTTTCCTCCTTTTCCAGTCGTGGCTGATGTCGTGCTGAGAGGATGGGGTGAATGAAATCATCTGGATTTTCTCGCGTATCATCGACGTGTGGAGTCCCTTATGCAGTTCCATCCCCTACTTCACGCATAGTAAAAAAACGACGTGTAGTTTGCCTGCGCTCTTTCCGCTTGGCTGTTCTTCGTTGATGACTCGTGCTGCTGGCACACACATGTGTCCATATCGTCCCATGCATGGACTCCGATTGGCAAGGCTGTGTTTCCTCCGGGTTGTTGCACCCAAAACTTTGTCGTAATCAGCCTCCCGTAATCACTGGAGTTTGTTACGATCGGAGCCAACTGTCCGTGCTTGTACTCATCTCCTCGCGGCTATTTAAACAGAGTTTCTCCCCTCATCCGCCATGTCCGCCGGGATTCGCTCAGCCGTGTATCCGAACTGAAGCCACCGCGTCGGCTGGCCTTGGGCGCATGCCGCAACAACCTGCCGAGACCCCCGCCGTGAACCGCCCTATAAAGCCATTGTCCTGCTGCTCGCCGTCTCAGACGTCCGAGAGGAAAGTATCGCGTGATTACCATCGTAGCCGCGTGCCTGAATGGGGAAGAAGGTTGACGTCGTCGTCTACACTCTCAGCTAACCAGTGTCTGGGCCTCGGTTGGCCACGTTGGGCGACCCTGGTGGTTCACCGGTGCACTATGAATCTGGGCGGGTCTTCCTGGGGCTCGATCTGGGTCTCATGGATGGCTAATTGCTCACCGGAGCATTTGGGGTGCCGCCGTGCGTATAGGGAGCCGCCGATCGGAGTCAGAGGAGGGAGGTCAAAGTTATACCAGCCGCAGAATTCCTGATCTACGGCTCGTATCGGCTCTGGCGTGGTGACGAGATTAGTGGGCACTGGACCATTGATCTGGTGTCGTGCGGCCGTGATCAGATCGTAGGATGGTTGATTTGGGTCGATATCTGTGCCGTAGGTTGTGAGATGGTCGGCACAGATCTAATCTCGCTTCGTAAAATCCTGGCCGACGATTGTTGATCCGGTGGACAGCATGGTGTACCGGTTCGTTTATAAGATTAGGATGATCTGCGCCGTGAGCTTCTGTTCCAACGGTTGTGATCCGAGAATACCCCTTCAGTCAGGTAACACATGCATATGAGCCCCTCGGTTTTATAATATTGAACCCGCCATCCTAGCCGTGGGAAAGCTCTTGTACTGGGGTCCCTGGAATTTACAGTTTACACCCTGAACTCTTCTAAATTTATGGCCGCGGTCCACTAATTTGGTATAAATCTAGATTTAATCCGAAAATCGATTATTATGTATAAAAATAATACTAGTAACTTGTTTAATTCATATTTAATTCATTACAACTCCTTTTTAATCTGTTCCAGTTGCATTTATTTTGTTTCAATATTGTCTATCATCTAGTAACTCGGTTTATTCATGAAACCTATATCAAAATTATCCACATGATTTATTCTATACTAGGTATTTAATAACTTCGGAAAAATCGTAACTTGAGAACCGTAACTCCGTTTTGACCCATTCTAGTTGCATTAGTCTCACACTAATATTTATTATCATCTGATAATTTTGTTTTGTCATGGAATATAGGTTAAAATGTTGCACTTAGTCTATTCTATATTTAACCACGTGGATCTTCGGAAAACTATAACTTCATAACCGTAGCTTCGAATTTAGCAGTTCTCGAACCCACGATCTCGTAGCAACGCATAGATTAACTATTATGCAGTTTATTCTTATGCTTGGTGTGATGTTAATTTTGCCTATACCATGCTTGTTTGTATTGCTACGACTAGCGCGAGATTACGAGTCACCTGAAGATCATCCTGGTACCTGGAATCTCAAGTCCCAGGCAAGTTGTGCCCTTGATCACTTCTTTTTACCCAGCCATGTTCTGATTAATCATAATGATCTGCATAGGTTAATTTTGATGGGACCCAATAGGTTACCCTAGTTTGATTATCTTTATACCTTGTTACCACTAAACTTTTTGGGTAGTACTTGCTAGTGCTTTATGTGGTTTTGGGTATGAAGATACATTACTCATGATTATACTTTTGTTATTCGTTGTTATTTATCGTTCATGATAAGATCATTATGTTAATTGGAACATGGAGCGACCACCCGGGAAAACAGTGCTACCACAAGGGTATAATGGGATGCCCTTGGCTGATTAATTAGGAAAGCTAGTGGAGGACTACCTTACCCGAAAGGGGCAAGGGCAGTAGGGGAGTGGTCAGTGTAGGGAGGCCCTCGGGAGGATTTTGCTGCGATGGCGGTCCTGCAAGGGATTCCTGCGTTGGAGCTTCCTATAAACTGTAGCGGGTTTTCTGAAGCTAGTGGAACTTTGTAAAGGCCTCGTAGTGTTACCCTGCCTCGCCTCCTCGGTAGAGGTGTATGGGAAGTCGCGATCCCTTGGCAGATGGGTAACATGACTTGTGGGTAAAGATGCGCAACCTCTGCAGAGTGTAAAACTGGTATACTAGCCGTGCTCACGGTCATGAGCAGCTCGGACCCTCACATGATTAAATTATGGAATTAAATTTAATCTGTCATATGCATTGCATCGCAGGTGAGGTTGTTACTTTCGTTCTACTACTTAATTGGGTTGGTATTTTTATTTTACTTAGTAACTGCTAATAAAATTTTGACCAACTTTAAAAGCAATGCTCAGCTCTAACCATCCTCTTTGGTAAGCCTTACACTTCACGTGAGCTCCCACCTTTGGTGAGTTCATGCACATTATTCCCCACAACTTGTTGAGCGATGAACGTATGTGAGATCACTCTTGCTGTCTCACACCCCCCCCACAGGTCAAGAATAGGTACCGCAGGATGAGGCGCTTGGAGGATGCTGCGATGTGTTCGTGAGAGGTCTAGGTCGTCGTCTCCCAGTCAACTTTGGGTTGCTGGACCGTTGTCTCCTTATAATGTAATTATTTATTTTGTATAGAACTCCTGTTATATATAAAGATGTGACATTCGATCCTGTGCCACTATACATCATATGTGTGAGACTTGGTCCCAGCACATCTGGTGATTTTGTTCGCGCCCGGGTCTTGGTGTCCCTAAAACCCGGGTGTGACACAACTCCATAGCAAAACTATCGGAGACCCCCAGTCCTCCCATCGCAGTACCTAGCTTCCTCTTCTTAGTGGATGGGGCGGCCGCCGGCGCAGGGTCGTCTTCAGTCTCAGCCGCCAGTTTTTTCCCGCGGCTGTCGACATCGTCTTGCCCGGGATAACCGCCATACGGCAGATGGTTCAACTCGAAGACCCTATTCAAGCGATCGTTGGATCCGCGTATATCCCAACTACGCTGGCCCTCCGTCTTTGGCACGTAGCGACCAACAATCCGCACCGCCCCATCCTCCGCCTCACGCACGAATGCGGTGGGATCTCGGCCATGCAAATCCAGTGCGAAGGCGGGACTCCGCACCAGCATCCCGCCACGGGAAGGCATCTGGCGAGGGCATACTTCGCCCAGCGCCCAGCCACGCGCCAAGGGCCACACCCCATACGCGACAAACTCCTCAACCAGATCGCGCCCGCTAATCAGACCGGCCGCGCACCGCAGGGCCCTTTCGTCTGCATCCTCCTCCGCTACTTCAAACCGCGGGTACGCTGAGTAATAATGCGAACACATCTCGGCCACAGGGAGCCCTGGATGGTCTTCGATTGTGCCTTCGGCAACGTAGAACCAAAATTCCCACCAGTTGCCCCATTTATTGCGGGCACAGGGAACCAACTCAACGACTTCCATCGAAGTCTTGCCCGTCTTTGGCGTAACGTGCAAGATCCAAATTGAGCAATCTTATTTCCGATTTTCCTTTTCTGCCAGTGCAGACAATAATACTTCGCGAAGACTTCGACCGAGGGCTGCCCGCCGTACGAAGTCGTTGCCCAGACATATTTCGCCAGAGCCACCACGGCATTTGGCGTTAGCTGGTGGACCTGGACGTTGAACCGACGCAGGACTTCTCCCACAAATCGATGTGCGGGCAGATGAAGGCCAGCAGCAAAAAAAGCCTCGAAGACAACCAACTCGCCTTCTGGCTCGGGGACCTCCTCCGTCGCCGGGACACGTGCCACTCCGCCGCCGAAATAACCAAGATGTTGCATGTCTTGCACGCGGACCGAGGACATTCGCGACACGCCGAACTCCACTGTGTCACCGGCGCGCAACTCCTCCGCCGCCACATTGCTCAGCGTCTCCTCGGACGACGCACCGGCCGGCGGTGTAGCGGCAGCAGAAGAGGAAGAGGACGACATCGCTACGTACCGTCGGCGGCGGCGGGCGGTCTGCTTCACACGGGCCAGATCTCCGACAAGCAAGAGCAAGGAGGGCAGACGAGCAGCGAGCGGTTTGAGAAGGCGGTTAGGGTTTTCGCGGAGCGCGGAAAGATAAAGTTCAAAACGCGCCGCCCCCCGCCCCCTTTTATACACAGGGCGCGGCGCTTCGGGAAACCCGCAATCCAACAGTACGGCGTCAATCAATGGTCATGTCAAAAACCCCCGCGGAACCACTTCGAGCGAGGGCAGCGTCTCCACCATCTAGCGACGTCTTTGGCACCAGATGACATAGTCGAACTGGTCCCTCGGAGGGCAAATGTTGGGGCGAAGGCGAAGACGCCACCCTTCGCTCGATGCCTTCGCCGACCTCGCTGCACCAACGGAGACAAGACGACGGGCAGACTTACCCTTCGTCCCACACGTCACCGGACGAAGACCTGTGATGAGGTCGTCTCATCTTGCGACCTCGTCCAACATGGAGGCCCACGTGTGATCTGGCCCATTGTAACAGGCCCTGTGTGGCCGCTGCGCATTACGGGCCTAATTTGTAAAGGTCTCCCTGTAATTATGGTCTATAACCCTGCTTTATGGGAATATTCCGGGGATAACCTAGGTGCCTGGGGGCACATGCGTCCTTAACACTAGACGCTGGGCACTCAGATACCTATAAATACCCCCGCACAGTGCCCTTGAGAGGCTAGATTAATAGAGCTATTGCCATCTCAAGCAAAAACCCTGTTTACGTCGCTACACTCCCCCGTTGGATCAACTTGCACCGGAGAGCAAGTTCCAACATACTTCTTAGGATTTCAAGTGAAGCAACTCCAAGAGGGCACCTTCATTAGCCAAATCAAGTATACTCAAGATATTCTAAGCAAGTTTGGGATGAAGGATGCCAAACCCATCAAGACACCCATGGGAACCAATGGGCATCTCGACCTCGACACGGAAGGTAAATCCATCGATCAAAAGGTATACCGGTCGATGATAGGCTCTTTACTTTATTTATGTGCATCTCGACCGGATATTATGCTTTCCGTATGCATGTGTGCAAGATTCCAAGCCGACCCTAAGGAAGCTCACCTTACGGCCGTAAAACGAATCTTGAGATATTTAGTTTATACTCCTAAGTTTGGGCTTTGGTATCCTAGGGAATCCACATTTGATTTAATTGGTTATTCGGATGCCGATTGGGCGGGGTGCAAAATTAATAGTAAGAGCACATCGGGGACTTGCCAGTTCTTGGGAAGATCCTTGGTGTCTTGGGCTTCAAAGAAGCAAAATTCTGTAGCTCTTTCTACCGCCGAAGCCGAGTATATTGCTGCAGGCCATTGTTGCGCGCAACCACTTTGGATGAGGCAAACCCTTAGGGACTACGGTTACAAATTAACCAAAGTTCCTCTTCTATGTGATAATGAGAGTGCAATCCGCATGGCGGATAATCCCGTTGAGCATAGCCGCACTAAACACATAAGGGATCAATTAGCCGATATCTTTACCAAGCCACTTGATGAACAAACTTTTAACAAACTTAGGCATGAGCTAAATATTCTTGATTCTAGGAATTTCTTTTGATGTCTTGCACATATAGCTCATAAGTATACCTTTGATCATGTCTCTTTTATATATGCTATGACTAATGAGTTTTCAAGTGAATTTCAAACCAAGTCATAGGTGTATTGAAAGGGAATTGGAGTCTTCGGCAAAGACAAAGGCTTCCACTCCACTCCATAACTCATCCTTCGTCGTCGCTCCGAGCATCTCTCCATCTTTGGTATAATCTTCACTCATGATTTATTTGCCAAAGGGGAGAAAGTAGCTAGGATAAGGGCTTATATTTCATTCTAAGTATCCATTTTCGGCAATTCATGCCAAAGGGGGAGAAAGTATTAGCCCAAAGCAAAAGGACCGCACCACCACCTAATTTTAAAAACTAATGATTTTCAATTAGTAAAGTAATTTTCAAATTGGTATCTTATTGTGTTCAAAAGGGGGAGAAAGTAATATTTTCAAAATCGATATCTTAAAACCCTCTTGAACACTAAGAGGAGGATTTCATTAAGGGGGAGTTTTGTTTAGTCAAAGAAAAATCATTTGAAACAGGGGGATAAAATTTCAAATCTTGAAAATGCTTCGCAAAATCTTATTCATTTACCTTTGACTATTTGCAAAAGAACCTTGAAAAGGATTTACAAAAGAATTTGCAAAAACAAAACATGTGGTGCAAGCGTGGTCCAAAATGTTAAAAATAAAGAAACAATCCATACGTATCTTATAAGCATTTCTATTGGCCCAATTCTAAGTAACCTTTGCACTTACATTATGCAAACTAGTTCAATTATGCACTTCAATACTTGCTTTGGTTTGTGTTGGCACCAATCACCAAAAAGGGGGAGATTGAAAGGGAATTAGGCTTACACCTATTTCCTAATTGATTTTGGTGGTTGAATCGCCCAACACAAATAATTGGACTAACTAGTTTGCTCTAGTCTATAAGTTATACAGGTGCAAAAGGTTCACACTAAGCCAATAAAAAGACCAAGAAAAGGGTTCAACAAAGAGAGCAAGGGATAACCGAAGGCTGCCCTGGTCTGGCGCACCAGACTGTCCGGTGTGCCACCGGACAGTGTCCGGTGCACCAGGGGACTCCAAGCCAAACTCTTCACCTTCGGGAATTCTCAGAAGCGCTCCGCTATAATTCACCGGACTGTCCGGTGCACCACCGGACAGTGTCTGGTGCCCCAGGGGAGAGCGACTCTGAACCCGCCAGCTTCGGGAAACCGCTCCGCTATAATTCACCGGACATGTCCGGTGCACACCGGACTGTCTGGTGAGCCAGCGGAGCAACGACTACTTCGCGCCAACGGTCGACTGCAACGTATTAAATGCGCGCCAGCGCGCAGAGGAGCAGAGCACGCGCGGGTGGCACACCGGACAGTCTACAGGACTTGTTGAGAGCACCTAGAGGGGGGGTGAATAGGTGATCCTGTGAAAACTTAAAACTTAATCCACAAAACTTGATTAGAGTTAGCACAGTTAAGCCAAGTGGCTAGAGAGGAGAACTTGCACAACACGATAACCACAAAGAGATCAACACAGAGATGACACAGTGGTTTATCTCGTGGTTCGGCCAAGTACAAAACTTGCCTACTCCACGTTGTGGCGTCCCAACAGACGAGAGTTGCACTCAACTCCTCTCAAGTGATCCAATGATCAACTTGAATACCACGGTGTTTTGCTTTTCTTTTCTTATCCTGTTCGCGAGGAATCTCCACAACTTGGAGCCTCTCGCCCTTACACTTTGATGTTCACAAAGAAGCACGGAAAGGGAGGGATGAGCAACTCACACAAGACACAAAGATCACAGCAAATACGCACACACAAGACCCAGACTTGAGCTCAAGAGACTATCACAAGTTTCACACTAGAACGGAGCTCAAATCACTAAGAATGTCGAACAAGTGCGCAAGAATGGAGTGTGAGTGATCAACAATGCTCAAAGGATGCTTGGTGTACTCTCCATGCGCCTAGGGGTCCCTTTTATAGCCCCAAGGCAGCTAGGAGCCGTTGGGTGCATTCCAGGAAGGCAATTCTTGCCTTCTGTCGCCTGGAGCACCGGACAGACTGGTGCACCACCGGACACTGTCCGATGCGGATTTCTTTCCTTCTTTGGCGAAGCCGACCGTTGGCGCCTTGGAGCCGTTGGTGCACCGGACACTGTCCGGTGCACACCGGACAGTCTGGTGCCCCCTTCTAGCCGTTGGCTCGGCCACGCGTCGTGCCCGGATTAAGCGGCCGATCGTTGGCCCGGCGACCGTTGGCTCACCGGACACTGTCCGGTGCACACCGGACAGTCCGGTGAACTATAGTCGTACGCCGTTAATTTCTTCCCGAGAGCAGCAAGTTCGCCTGAGCCAGTATGGCGCACCGAACACTGTCCGGTGCACCACCGGACAGTCCGGTGCACCCAGACAGAGCTGGCTTTGGCTGAACAAGGCCATCTCTTCTCCAATTCGATTTCTCCTGTTTCCAGCACTTAGACACAATACATTAGTCTCTAAAACAATGTACTAAGTCTGAGAAACATACCTTTATACTTGATTTGTACTTTGTCCACCTTTTAACACTTAGGCACTTGTGTTGGACACTAAATCACCAAAATACTTAGAAATGGCCCAAGGGCACATTTCCCTTTCAATCTCCCCCTTTTTGGTGATTTATGCCAACACAACATAAAGCAAGTAGAACAAGTGCAAAATCACTTCAAATAAGAACTCAAAATTGTTTTGATTCAAATTTGACATATATGGATCATTCTTTGCCACCACTTGGTTTGTTTTTGCAAATCAAACTCAACTTCCTATCTCTAAGTCAAACACACATGTTGAAACATAAAGAGAGATATTTCACGAGAAATTGATCAAGGATTCAAAAACTCCCCCTTTTTTCATAATTAAGCCTTCTCCCCACAAGAGACCAACTTTTGACAATAAGAGGCAAACAAGAGTATTTTGACAAACAAAAACTCTAACTCTACTATTTTCAAAATTTACAAGTGGTAGCTGATCCATTTATTGCTTTGGCCTTATTTTCTCCCCCTTTGGCATCAAGCACCAAAACAGGATCAATTTTGGCCCTTTAACCCCATTGCCTCACCAAAATCTTCAACTAAGAGTAAACAGGCAATAAGAGTATAGAGATGAACTTGGAATAAGTTACTCTTTCATCGGAGTGCAGTGGAAGTCTTGCATGGTCCAAGTTCACCGTTTCCCTTTCAATTCACCTTTGAGACTAAATCAAGCAAACTCAAGCACATGGTTAGTCCCAAAGAGTCAGGTTGTAACACATCTCCCCCTAAATAAGTGCATCACTTGCAAAGGACTTGTGAGGTCCGGGGAGTGTTTGTACAATTTGAGCACCATAAATAAACAACAAAATGCATTAAGGAACATGATCAAAGGCATAAACACATGTATGCTATAAATCAATCCAAGTTCCGCGAATCTAAGACATTTAGCTCACTACGCAACTTGCAAAAGGTCTGCTCATCTAAAGGCTTGGTAAAGATATCGGCTAGCTGGTTCTCAGAGCTAACATGAAACACTTCGATATCTCCCTTTTGTTGGTGGTCTCTCAAAAAGTGATGCCGGATGTCTATGTGCTTTGTGCGGCTGTGTTCAACAGGATTAACCGCCATGCGGATAGCACTCTCATTATCACATAGGAGTGGGACTTTGCTCAAATTGTAGCCAAAGTCCCTGAGGGTTTGCCTCATCCAAAGTAGTTGCGCGCAACACTGACCTGTGGCAACGTACTCGGCCTCAGCGGTGGATAGGGCAACGGAAGTTTGTTTCTTAGAACTCCATGACACCAGTGACCTTCCTAAGAATTGGCACGTCCCCGATGTACTCTTCCTATCGACCTTACATCCAGCATAGTCGGAGTCTGAATATCCAATCAAGTCAAAGGTAGACCCCTTTGGATACCAGATCCCGAAGCAAGGCGTAGCGACTAAATATCTAAGAATTCGCTTCACAGCCACTAAGTGACATTCCCTTGGATCAGATTGAAATCTAGCACACATGCATACACTAAGCATAATGTCCGGTCTACTAGCACATAAATAAAGTAAAGACCCTATCATTGACCGGTATGCCTTTTGATCAACGGACTTACCTCCTTTGTTGAGGTCAGTGTGTCCGTCGGTTCCCATTGGAGTCTTTGCGGGCTTGGCGTCCTTCATCCCAAACCGCTTGATCAAGTCTTGCGTGTACTTTGTTTGGGAGATGAAGGTCCCATCCTTGAGTTGCTTCACTTGGAACCCAAGGAAGTAGTTCAACTCGCCCATCATCGACATTTCGAATTTCTGCGTCATCACCCTGCTAAACTCTTCACAAGACTTTTGGTTAGTGGAGCCAAATATTATGTAATCGACATAAATTTGGCACACAAACAGATCACCATCGCAGGTCTTAGTGAAAAGAGTTGGATCGGCTTTCCCAACCTTAAAAGCATTAGCAATTAAAAAGTCTCTAAGGCATTCATACCATGCTCTTGGGGCTTGCTTAAGTCCATAGAGCGCCTTAGAGAGCTTACACACGTGGTCGGGGTACCGTTCATCCTCGAAGCCAGGGGGTTGCTCCACGTACATCTCCTCCTTGATTGCCCGTTGAGGAAAGCGCTCTTCACATCCATTTGGAACAACCTGAAAGAATGGTGAGCGGCATATGCTAGCAAAATACGAATGGACTCTAGCCTAGCCACCGGAGCAAAAGTCTCCTCAAAGTCCAAACCTGTGACTTGGGCATAACCTTTTGCCACAAGTCGAGCCTTGTTCCTTGTCACCACCCCATGCTCGTCTTGTTTGTTGCGGAACACCCACTTGGTTCCCACAACATTTTGCTTGGGACGAGGCACCAGTGTCCATACTTCATTTCTTTTGAAGTTGTTGAGCTCCTCTTGCATGGCCAACACCCAGTCCGGATCTAGTAAGGCCTCTTCTACCCTGAAAGGCTCTGTTGGGGACTTGTTCTCAAATGCTATGAATCAAGAACAAGGCAACATAAAATGTTAAATATCAAAAGTCCTTCGTCCTCCAAATCATTATTTCCCTTCGGATGTAATGAATTTAAGACGAAGGTCATGAAGGATGTACCTTCATGATCATGATAAAAAATGGAAAACATTCAAACAAAATACAGAAAGTAATATAATTTCTGTAAATCTTATTGTTAATCTATTTCTATTTATATTGCTTATGTAAACAAAGATAAATTACAAATGTACCTTCGGCTCGAAGGAAAGAAAATACAGGTGTGACGCAAAAGTGAATGCCAAGTCAGCGTGAACAGTGCGGGAATACTGTTCACCTATTTATAGGCACGGGTCGCAGCCCATGCAAGATTACATTAATGCCCTTTACATTTATCAATAACTCTATAGTAATTCTTCGAGGTCTAGTTTGGCTTTTCATCTTTAAGTCGGTTTCCCCTTCCTGTCGTGATGCCGAAGCTCTTCTGCATATAGCTTCGTGATCATCTTATCCTTCGTCGTGATCACCATCCTAGTCAAGCTTCGTCTTGACCATGCTTCTGTATACCCGCAACCTGATTCCTGATTCCGAAGATACCTGCTCGCATACTTAGAAAACATTGTCAAATCACGTTTTTTGAGGACCTTCGGAAGCCGAAGGTCCCCAACAGTAGCCCCTCGCAATATTAATTTTGTTGTAATGATAAATTCATATTGCGATATGGACGGAGGCTTTGAGCCGAAGGTCCGAAAAAACACCTTCCCTTTGCTAGAATAGCAACAATCTTTGACAAGCGGGACCCTCCAGTTTTCGACATAATGGGTGTATAAATAGGGGCTCGCCACAATTTATTTGGCACGCTCTCTTGCCATCTGTTTTGCCTGCTCAAATAGTTTTCTACCCACAAATATTTGGTTGCCTCCCTAGTTTTAAGCTTCGGAAGCGAGAGGCAAGAATTCCGAAGGGATGTCTGAGGAGAAGAAGGTTGCTGCCGAAATGAAGCTGAGCCTTTTTGAAGAGATGCATCTGGGCTTTCTTGAGTCAATAGCAAAGACGAATACGGAGAAGATTACAAGGGAGATTTTAGAAGGTTTATCTGAAGATACTGGTGATAGTGACAGTTATGATGCAGACAGTGGGGGTGAAGATTCCGAAGATCGACCATGGAGACCAAGCCATTCAGTCTTCGGAAAATCAACTATTGGGCAAAGTCATCTTGAAAACATGAGGGGGAGATATTTTCGAGATATGTCCATTGTGAGAGCAGATGCCGGAGAAAGAACTGTGCCGACTCCCGAAGATGATGAAGTCGTTATCTTCCGAAGATTTTTAAAAGCTGGGCTACAATTCCCTATAAGCAGATTTGTGGTAGAAGTTCTGAAAATATATCAGGTTTACCTTCATCAACTTACCCCTGAAGCAATAATAAGAATGGGAATCTTCGTCTGGGCTGTGAAGAGTTAGGGCCTAGAGCCAAGTGCGAAAAGCTTTTGCAATATACATGAATTGTTATACGAAACGAAGCCCTAGGGTAAAGAGCAATATCATAACAACTTTGGTTGCTACAACTTCGGAGCTCGCTCTGGATCAAGTTGTCCCGTGCCCACCTTTCGGAAGAGATGGCCCGGAGAATGGATGAAAGAATGGTTCTATGTAAAAAATGATTTGAAGGTTCGAGAAGATATTAAGGATGTCATCATGTGCCCCATCTGGCAGCGCTTCAGACTCCGGAAACCGAAGGTAGAAATGGATGAAGTAGCCGAAGAATGCCAACGGGCCTTCGGTGTAGTCTGCTCTTTTATTGGGACAAGGGATTTAATACAAGAACACATTGCCTTCAGAGTGTGGCCTCTTGCAGATAATTGGGAAATGCCGAAAGAAACTGTTAAAGAAACTGACGAAGGTGGGCTAGTCAGGCCGAAGTATACATTCAAGTATGGAGACAAGTTCGTTGAACCAGATGATGATTGGTTAAAGAGCATTGAGACTGTAAGTGATGAATTGCTTGGGGTATATTCAAAGGCCAAAGACACTGCATTGTCAGCGGCCTTCGGAGGCCGAAAAAAGAAAAGACTCAACCGAGTGTTTGATGCAGTCGGGTTTGTCTACCCCGACTATCGCTATCCAGTGCGGGGGCAAAAAAGAAAAGGCACAACTTCTGCGAAAGAAACAGCTGCAGCTGCTCCTAACGAGCCAGCGCCGAAGAGAAAAAGGGTAAAGGTTCTCACACACCGGCCACGCTACATTGAACCAGCCACGGTGCCTGCATTCGCCGGTGAGACCTCTTCGGCCACCAAAGCTAAAGAGCCAACCCTGCTGCCAGAAGTCAAAGAAATGGACGAAGTGCCAGCAACAGAAAAGATGGAAGAACCAAAGACGGAAGAAGCGAAAGCATCAGCTGAGGGAGTGAAAATATCAGAAATTTTAAGTCTTTCAGAAGAAATTGAAGCAGCAAAAATTAAAAAGGGGCCAACAGTGACCCCAAAAAGGAAAAGAATGGTTAATGTGTTAGATGTTTTGGAAACAATTAAACTTCCAAGCACAACCCCAAAGAAGACTGCTGAAACTTCTGAGGCGCTTGCTGAAGTGTCCGTTGCTGAAGCTCCGAAGCAACAGACTGGAGTTGAAACCGGGCCTTCAGAACCAACCAAGGTAATACCTTTGGAAGCAAAAGAAGCAAAAATTGCAAAGGCAACCGAAGAAATGAAAATGTCAGAGCCAACTTTGGTCGAAGAAATTGATACCGCTGCCCCCGAAGCATCTTCCAAAATATACGATTATATCGTGCGACATGCTTCGGGGAAAAAGTTATCGGAAGAAGAAGTTTTTGAAGCTAATCACTATGCCAAAGAATTGAAATATCCGAAGGGGGCACTAGTGTTCAATGGGACGAACGAAGAAGATTTCCTATACTGCCTCCCAGACAACAAAGAATTATCTGTCTGTCGGGAGATGGCTAGAAGTATGGGGTTTCCGAAGCTCGAAGCTGGATTATGTGCTATGACGAAGGATGATCTCGCGGATAGTCTTGCGTACAATAGCCTGAAGGTATGGGAATTGGGCGTTTGGAAATTTTATAATTCACAACTCATTCTTTTATTCTTATACCAACTCTTTTACATATAGGGTTTAATTCTAAGCAACGCATTGAGAGCACAAAAGAATGCCGAAGACGAGAGCTATGAAATTGCGTTCAACAACCTACGATCAGAAGTTATTAAACTGAGAAACGAGGCTCTGGAAAAGGATAAAATTTTGCTTACATTGGTAGACAAGGTAAAAAAGGACGAAGCTGCCTCAAAGGTCCAGGCCGAAGCCCAAAAACGTGAAATTAAAGATCTTCAGAAACAGCTAGCTAGAGCTAAAGAAGAGCGTATACTTGAAGAAACAAAATGAGAGCTTAGTGATCAATTGGCCAATCATTTAGAGATAAGTGTTAAGGAGCTTTATGCATCCCAGAGAAGATGCTATGTTAAATCCATAGAGTGCGTTAAGAAGATAAAATCCAGCTTCGCCAGCGTTGGCGCATTCTCTAGTGAAGAGAATTTCTCAAGAGGCAATCCTGAAGGTCCAATGGAATGGATCAGTGACGAAGCAGAGGCCTTCGAGGAAATCCTGAACAGCCGCGGTGACATCTGCGCTTTTTCGGGTGCTAGAGGGATTGCTGCTGTTTTGGAGAGGAAAGGCTGCGAGCATGTAAAATCCTTAGCGCAGTCCGAAGCTACCTTGTCCTCTGAAGACATTAAAGACCCCTCAGCCGAAGCAAGCATGGTCGGTGGAAAATTCTTCACCGATATCTGGGACAACGGCGGCCGAGAAATGGCACGAGAAATTATTCAAAAGAGTGAAAAAGGCATCCACGATGCTAGAAAAGTAGCAGAAGCTGCCGAGAAAAGTACAGAGCCCGAAGGGCAAATAGGTATTAATTAGTGGCTTTTATTATGCTGTAATTTCTAATTCCAGACTTTGTTCGCGGTTTGTAATAGTAATGTAGTCGTATCTTCTCTTCCCTCAGAACCTGCTGAGGCATCTCCGGGCCCCCACCCGAAGGGGGACGATGAAATTAGAAAAATGGCCGAAGCCATTATAGACAAGGTTGTCGACCAGCTACTGAACGAAGCTGCAGAAATAGTTCTGAAGGAGGATTAAACGCTATTGTAGAAACATTTGGAACGTAACATGTGTAATACATTGTAACTTTGAATGTACTATATAATCTATTTATAGTTTAATTCTTTACGATGCATGAAATTTTGCATACATACCATTTTTGAGCCTTCGGCGAAAAAACACCTTCCCTTCTTTTCATGCTTCGTGAAGAAAATCTTTTCTATATCAAAAGAATTTGCTTACTTCTCTGATGAAGAACATCCAAGCTTCGTGAAATATTTTCCGAAGGTATAAAAAAGTTTTGTGTTGCGTTTCGATTTATCTTGTGCCTTAGCACAATTTTCTCTTTTCCAAAATATTCTCCGAAGATCAACACTGTATCCCCTTCTTGTTCCACATGCAATATGCTGTATGATGCTTATGTTGTGCAAAAATGATGTGATGATGTTATGTCATGCAAAATGATATTTGCGCCACAGATATAAATCCCAGTAATAGAGCACACATACTTTTATATATCAACGCTGACTTTTCGCCATAAGCCTCCCTTAGGAGCTTCTTCGCCTTTTACTTTCAGCGGAATCAGCGTTTATTTTTCGCTGTAAGTCTCCCTTAGGAGCTTCTTCGCCTTTTACTTTCAGCGGAATCAGCGTTTATTTTTCGCTGTAGATTCAGAAAACTTACACTGCGCTCCGTTAGGAACGACTTTTCAGTGTTTTGCAGAAGTTGCACTGTGTCTGTTAGAACAAATTTTTGATAATACAAAGGTCCTTCATGCCACCATAAAGTCGTATGCTTTGGCAACTCAAGCCTATGAAAAGGACATATTTTTATTATGGTAAAAAGGAGAAAGTGTTACAAGAAATTGAAAAAGGATAAAAGACACATAAACTTCTCATAATTGTTCCTTATTGACAAAAAGGTAGTACTGAATGTAAAAATGCGAAAAAATTGCTGTTGAGATAGGATATTTATCAATAAATGTGCTTTGACTCTGGCACAGTGCTATTGACTGTGCGAGCTTCGGACTCCTCTCTGAAGTCTCTCTGAAGGTGATTGTTTTGACTCCCTTCTAGCTGTTGTCCTCGCTGCGTCGGCGGTGGTGGTGGAGGATGCTGCCAAGATGCTTGGGGTTGTCTTGCCGAAGCAACAGAAGCTGCAGGGTGGTTGCCTACATATTCTGGAATATAAGGCGAATGATACGAAGCAGTATGCATGACCTGCTTCGGCTGACTTTGTTGCGCAGCTGCTTCTGCTATCTCCTTCTGCTTCTGGATGGTAACGTGACACATCCTGGTGGTATGGCCCTTGTCTTCACCACAGAATAGGCAATAAATTTTTCTTGGCTGATCTCCAAACCTTCCCCCGAAGCCCCTGGCGCCTCTGCCCCTTGGCGCTGGCGGCCGAAAAGAACTTTGCTGCTGGCCTGAAGCTTGTGAAGAGTATTGTGGCCTTTGCTGCTGACTCCCTCGATCATCAGTTTGAGCAGAGTTATGAATCGACCTAACGTGCCTCGGGTGAAATCTTCCTCCGAAGCCCCTGGTCATTTCAGAGAACATGAATGCTTACTCCCTTCTTTGGCAGAAGTCATTGTCAGCTCGAATGTATTCGTCCATCTTCTGAAGCAGCTTCTCCAACGTTTGTGGTGGCTTCCTGGCAAAGTACTGCGCTGAAGGTCCCGGTCGAAGCCCCTTAATCATGGCCTCAATGACAATTTCATTGGGCACTGTTGGCGCTTGTGCCCTCAGACGCAGAAACCTTCGGACGTACGCCTGGAGGTATTCTTCGTGGTCTTGGGTACACTGAAATAAAGCTTGAGCAGTGACTGGCTTCGTCTAAAACCCTTGGAAGCTAGTTATCAGCATGTCCTTCAACTTCTGCCAAGAAGTGATTGTCCCTGGCCGAAGAGAAGAGTACCAGGTCTGAGCGACACTCTTGACGGCCATGACAAAAGATTTTGCCATGACTGGAGTATTGCCACCATACGAAGATATGGTTGCTTCGTAACTCATCAAGAATTGCTTCGGGTCTGTATGACCGTCATACATGGGGAGCTGGGGTGGCTTGTAAGACTGGGGCCATGGTGTAGCCTGCAATTCTGTTAAGAGAGGAGAAGCATCATCGAAAGCAAAGTTTCTGTGATGGAAATCTTCATACCAGTCGTCCTCATTGTGGAAGCCTTCCTGATGGATCTCTCTGCGTGGAGGCCTTCGGCTCTGATCATCTTGAACAAGATGACGAACCTCTTCAGAAGCTTCGTCTATCTGTCTCTGAAGGTCAGCTAGACGAGCCATCTTCTCCTTCTTGCGCTGCACCTGTTGCTGAAGGATCTCCAGGTTTTGGATCTCTTGATCTAGGTCATCCTCCGGAGGTGTTGGACTAACATCCTTCCTCTTCTGGCTTCGGGCCTCTCTAAGAGAAAGGACGTCCTGATTGGGATCCAGCGGTTGTAAAGTACCAGCCCCTGTCGCTGAAGCTTTTTTCGGCGGCATGACGAAGGTGATGCTTGCCGAAAGTGTTCAAGACTCAAAAAATGGAAGTGAGTTCACCGGAGGTGGGCGCCAATGTTGGGGACTTGTTCTCAAATGCTATGAATCAAGAACAAGGCAACATAAAATGTTAAGTATCAAAAGTCCTTCGTCCTCCAAATCATTATTTCCCCTCGGATGTAATGAATTTAAGACGAAGGTCATGAAGGACGTACCTTCATGATCATGATAAGAAATGGAAAACATTCAAACAAAATACAGAAAGTAATATAATTTCTGTAAATCTTATTGTTAATCTATTTCTATTTATATTGCTTATGTAAACAAAGATAAATTACAAATGTACCTTCGGCTCGAAGGAAAGAAAATACAGGTGTGACGCAAAAGTGAATGCCAAGTCAGCGTGAACAGTGCGGGAATACTGTTCACCTATTTATAGGCACAGGTCGCAGCCCATGCAAGATTACATTAATGCCCTTTACATTTATCAATAACTCTATAGTAATTCTTCGAGGTCTAGTTTGGCTTTTCATCTTTAAGTCGGTTTCCCCTTCCCGTCGTGATGCCGAAGCTCTTCTGCATATAGCTTCGTGATCATCTTATCCTTCGTCGTGATCACCATCCTAGTCAAGCTTCGTCTTGACCATGCTTCTGTATACCCGCAACCTGATTCCTGATTCCGAAGATACCTGCTCGCATACTTAGAAAACATTGTCAAATCACGTTTTTTGAGGACCTTCGGAAGCCGAAGGTCCCCAACAGGCTCAATAGAAGAGACAAAAGAGTAATGCTCACAAAAATTAACTAATCGAGACCGAGTAGTTACTCCCTTGCTAATATCACCCAAAATCTGGTCGACGGGATGATCCCTTTGAATCATCGCTCGGACTTGGGTTGGAGGTGCCGGTTGCGCTTCTTCCTCCATTACATGATCATCTTGTGCTCCCCCTTGATCATACGCCTCATGTTCATCATCTTGAGTTGGGGGTTGCACCATTGTTGAGGAAGAAGGTTGATCTCGCTCATCTTGTTCATGTGGCCGCACATCTCTAATCGCCATGGTGCGGATTGCGTCCGTTGGAACTTCTTCTTCATCTACATCATCAAAATCAACAACTTGCTCTCTTGGAGAGCCATTAGTCTCATCAAATACAACGTCGCTAGAGACTTCAACCAAACCCGATGATTTGTTGAAGACCCTATACGCCTTTGTATTTGAATCATAACCTAACAAAAACCCTTCTACAGCTTTGGGAGCAAATTTAGAATTCCTACCCTTCTTCACTAGAATGTAGCATTTACTCCCAAAAACTCGGAAATACGAAACATTGGGTTTGTTACCGGTTAGTAGCTCGTATGACGTCTTCTTGAGGAGGCGATGAAGGTAGACCCTGTTGATGGTGTGGCAAGCCGTGTTCACGGCTTCCGACCAAAAGCGCTCGGGGGTCTTGAACTCTCCAAGCATCGTCCTTGCCATGTCTATAAGCGTCATGTTCTTCCTCTCTACCACACCATTTTGCTGTGGTGTGTAGGGAGCGGAGAACTCGTGCTTGATCCCTTCCTCCTCAAGGTACTCCTCC
Source organism: Zea mays (assembly GCF_902167145.1). Classification (NCBI taxonomy): domain Eukaryota; kingdom Viridiplantae; phylum Streptophyta; class Magnoliopsida; order Poales; family Poaceae; genus Zea; species Zea mays. The sequence goes on from NC_050104.1 coordinate 132,215,146, forward strand.
ACTTGAAGGTTCTTGAACTCGGACCCATTGTCGCTCCTTATCTTCTTCACCTTGAGCTCAAACTTGTTTTGAGCTCTCCTTAGGAAGCGCTTGAGGGTCCCTTGGGTTTCAGATTTATCCTGCAAAAAGAATACCCAAGTGAAGCGGGAAAAGTCATCAACAATAACTAGACCATACTTACTTCCTCCTATGCTTAGATATGCGACGGGTCCGAAGAGGTCCATATGTAGCAGCTCCAGAGGTGTTGATGTGGTCATCACATTCTTGCTGTGATGCGCTCCACCCACTTGTTTACCTGCTTGACAAGCTGCACAAGGTCTATCTTTTTCGAAAGTAACATTGGTTAGACCTATCACGTGTTCTCCCTTTAGAAGCTTGTGAAGGTTCTTCATCCCCACATGTGCTAAGCGACGATGCCACAGCCAGCCCATGCTAGTCTTAGCAATTAAGCATGCATCTAGACCGGCCTCCTCTTTTGCAAAATCAACTAAATAAAGTTTGTCATCTAATACACCCTTAAAAGCTAATGAACCATCACTTCTTCTAAAGACAGACACATCTACATTTGTGAATAGACAATTATATCCCATTTTGCACAATTGACTAACAGATAACAAATTATATCCAAGAGACTCAACTAAAAACACATTAGATATAGAGTGCTCAGATGAAATAGCAATTTTACCTAACCCTTTTACCTTGCCTTGATTCCCATCACCGAATATTATTGAATCTTAGAATCCTTGTTTTTGACGTAGGAGGTGAACATCTTCTTCTCCCCCGTCATATGGTTTGTGCATCCGCTGTCGATAATCCAACTTGAACCCCCGGATGCATAAACCTGCAAGGCAAATTTAGGCTTGAGTCTTAGGTACCCAACTCTTGTTGGGTCCTACAAGGTTAGTCACAATTGTCTTAGGGACCCAAATGCAAGTTTTATCTCTCTTGCATCTTGCCCCTAACTTCCTAGCAATCACCTTCTTATTCTTTCTACAAATGGCAAATAAAGCATTGCAAGCATGATATATTGTAGAAGGTTCATCAACTTTCCTAGGAACATTAACAACATTTCTCCTAGGTATATCTCTACCATGCATATAGATAGAACTAGAAGCAAACATGGCATGAGAGTCAAAAGCATCATAAGCATTACAACTCCTATAAGACTGTCTTCTATCATGGTACATAAAAGCATGGTTCTTTTTAGCACTACTAGCCATAGGGGCCTTCCCTTTCTCCTTGGCAGAGATGGAAGCCTTATGGCTTGTTAAGTCCTTGGCTTCCCTCTTGAAGCCAAGTCCATCCTTAATTGAGGGGTGTCTACCAATCGTGTAGGCATCCCTTGCAAATTTTAGCTTGTCAAATTCATTCTTGCTAGCCTTAAGTTGGGCATTAAGACTAGCCAATTCATCATTCAATTTGGAAATTGAAACTAGGTGTTCACTACAGGCATCAATGTCAAAATCTTTACACCTATTGCAAATCATAACATGTTCTACACAAGAGTTAGATTTACTAGCTATTTCTAGCTTAGCATTCAAATCATCATTTATGCTCCTTAAGCTAGAAATTGTCTCATGGCAAGAAGATAGTTCACAAGAAAGCATTTCATTTCTTTTAACTTCTAAAGCATGAGATTTTTGTGCCTCTACAAATTTGTCATGCTCTTCATATAAAAGGTCCTCTTGTTTCTCTAAAAGTCTATCCTTTTCATTCAAGGCATCAATCAATTCATTAATCTTATCTATTTTAGTTCTATCCAATCCCTTGAACAAACTAGAGTAATCTATTTCCTCATCACTGGACTCGTCATCACTAGAAGAATCATAAGTGGCATTGTTTCGAGTACATACCTTCTTCTCCTTCGCCATGAGGCATGTGTGACGCTCGTTGGGGAAAAGGGATGACTTGTTGAAGGCGGTGGCGGCGAGTCCTTCATTGTCGGAGTCGGATGACGAACAATCCGAGTCCCACTCCTTGCCAAGGTGTGCCTCGCCCTTAGCCTTTTTGTATGCCTTCTTCTTCTCCCTCTTGTTCCCCTGTTCCTGGTCACTATCATTATCGGGGCAGTTAGCGATAAAATGACCAATCTTACCACACTTGAAGCATGATCGCTTCCCCTTTGTCTTGGTCTTGCTTGGCTGCCCCTTGTGACCCTTTAGCGCTGTCTTGAAGCGCTTGATGATGAGAGCCATCTCTTCATCATTTAGCATTGCCGCCTCAACTTGTGCCACCTTGCTAGGTAGCGCCTCCTTGCTTCTTGTTGCCTTGAGAGCAAAGGGTTGAGGCTCATTGATTGGACCATTCAATGCGTCGTCCACGTATCTCGCCTCCTTGATCATCATTCGCCCGCTCACGAACTTCCCAAGAACTTCTTCGGGCGACATCTTGGTGTACCTAGGATTTTCACGAATATTGTTCACCAGATGTGGATCAAGTATAGTAAAGGACCTTAGCATTAGGCGAACGACGTCGTGGTTCGTCCATCGCGTGCTTCCGTAGCTTCTTATTTTGTTGATGAGGGTCTTGAGCCGGTTGTATGTTTGGGTTGGCTCCTCGCCCCTTATCATTGCAAATCTCCCGAGCTCGCCCTCTACCAACTCCATCTTGGTGAGCAAGGTGACGTCGTTCCCCTCATGAGAGATCTTGAGGGTGTCCCAGATCTGCTTGGCATTGTCCAAGCCGCTCACCTTATGATACTCGTCCCTGCACAAAGAGGCTAACAACACAGTAGTAGCTTGTGCATTTTTATGAATCTGTTCATTAATAAATACAGGACTATCCGAGCTATCAAATTTCATTCCATTCTCAACAATCTCCCATATACTTGGATGGAGAGAGAACATGTGACTACGCATTTTGTGACTCCAAAATCCGTAGTCCTCCCCATCAAAGTGTGGAGGTTTGCCAAGAGGGATGGAAAGCAAATGTGCATTTGAGCTATGCGGAATACGAGAGTAATCGAAAGAAAAGTTCGAATTAACCGTCTTTGTTTTGTCGTAGTCGTTGTCGTCATTGTCCTTTTGGGAAGAAGTGGACTCATCGTTGTCGTCGTAGTAGACGATCTCCTTGATGCGCCTTGTCTTCTTCTTCTTCCCATCTTTGCGTTTGTGGCCCGAGCCCGAGTCGGTAGGCTTGTCATCATTAGGCTCGTTGACGAAGGACTCCTTCTCCTTATCATTGATCACAATCCCCTTTCCCTTAGGATCCATCTCTTCGGGCGATTAGTCCTTTTCTTGAAGAGAACGGCTCCGATACCAATTGAGAGCACCTAGAGGGGGGTGAATAGGTGATCCTGTGAAAACTTAAAACTTAATCCACAAAACTTGATTAGAGTTAGCACAGTTAAGCCAAGTGGCTAGAGAGGAGAACTTGCACAACATGATAACCACAAAGAGATCAACACAGAGATGACACAGTGGTTTATCCCGTGGTTCGGCCAAGTACAAAACTTGCCTACTCCACGTTGTGGCGTCCCAACGGACGAGAGTTGCACTCAACTCCTCTCAAGTGATCCAATGATCAACTTGAATACCACGGTGTTTTGCTTTTCTTTTCTTATCCCGTTCGCGAGGAATCTCCACAACTTGGAGCCTCTCGCCCTTACACTTTGATGTTCACAAAGAAGCACGGAGTAAGGGAGGGATGAGCAACTCACATAAGACACAAAGATCACAGCAAATACGCACACACAAGACCCAGACTTGAGCTCAAGAGACTATCACAAGTTTCACACTAGAACGGAGCTCAAATCACTAAGAATGTCGAACAAGTGCGCAAGAATGGAGTGAGTGATCAACAATGCTCAAAGGATGCTTGGTGTACTCTCCATGCGCCTAGGGGTCCCTTTTATAGCCCCAAGGCAGCTAGGAGCCGTTGGGTGCATTCCAGGAAGGCAATTCTTGCCTTCTGTCGCCTGGCGCACCGGACAGTCTGGTGCACCACCGGACACTGTCCGGTGCGGATTTCTTTCCTTCTTTGGCGAAGCCGACCGTTGGCGCCTTGGAGCCGTTGGCGCACCGGACACTGTCCGGTGCACACCGGACACTGTCCGGTGCCCCCTTCTAGCTGTTGGCTCGGCCACGCGTCGCGCCCGGATTAAGCGGCCGACCGTTGGCTCACCGGACACTATCCGGTGCACACCGAACAGTCCGGTGAATTATAGTTGTACGCCGTTAATTTCTTCCCGAGAGCAGCAAGTTCGCCTGAGCCAGTATGGCACACCGGACACTGTCCGGTGCACCACCGGACAGTCCGGTGCACCCAGACAGAGCTGGCTTTGGCTGAACAAGGCCATCTCTTTTCCAATTCGATTTCTCCTGTTTCCAGCACTTAGACACAATACATTAGTCTCTAAAACAATGTACTAAGTCTGAGAAACATACCTTTATACTTGATTTGTACTTTGTCCACCTTTTAACACTTAGGCACTTGTGTTGGACACTAAATCACCAAAATACTTAGAAATGGCCCAAGGGCACATTTCCCTTTCACTTGTCCGGTGCACCACCGGACAGCCAGGGGGCCCACAGGTCAGAGCTCCAACGGTCGGAACCCAACGGCCAGGTGACGTGGCTGGCGCACCGGACTGTCCGGTGCGCCATGCGACAACAGCCTCCACCAAACGGCTAGTTTGGTGGTTGGGGTTATAAATACCCCCAACCACCCCACATTCAAGTAATCCAAGTTTTCCACCTTTCAACTACTTACAAGAGCTCTAGCATTCAATTCTAGACACACCCAAGTGATCAAATCCTCTCCCAACTCCACACAAAGCTTTAGTGATTAGAAAGAGTGATTTGTCGTGTTCATTTGAGCTCTTGCGCTTAGATTGCTTCTTCTTTCTCATTCTTTCTTGAGATCAAACTCACTTGTAATTGAGGCAAGAGACACCAATCGTGTGGTGGTCCTTGTGGGAACTTCGTGTTCCAAATTGATTGAGAAGAGAAGCTCACTCGGTCTAAGTGACCGTTTGAGAGAGGGAAAGGGTTGAAAGAGACCCGGTCTTTGTGACCACCTCAACGGGGAGTAGGTTTGCGAGAACCGAACCTCGGTAAAACAAATCCTCGTGTCACACTCTTTATTCGCTTGCGATTTGTTTTGCACCCTCTCTCGCGGACTCGATTATATTTCTAACGCTAACCCGGCTTGTAGTTGTGATTAACTTTATAAATTTCAGTTTCGCCCTATTCACCCCCCCTCTAGGCGACTTTCAGGTGGCGTACCTGACTGTCCGGTGCGCCCATCGACAGCAGCCTGCCCCAACGGTCATTTGGTGGTTGATGGCTATAAATACCCCAACCACCTCACCTCCAAGCATCCAAGTTTCCAACACTTCACATTCAATACAACAGCTAGTGCATTCACTTTTAGATACAAATCAAAAGAATCAAAGCCTATCCAAGTGCCAAATCCACTCCAACCACTTAGTGACTTGAGAGAGTTTTGTTCGTGTTCTTTGTGCTCTTGTTGCTTGGATCGCTTTCTTCCTTCCTCATTCTTGTTCTCAAGTGACTTGTAATCAAGGCAAGAGACACCAAGTGTGTGGTGGTCCTTGCGGGGTATAAGTGACCCGTTTGATTAAGGAGAAAGCTTACTCAGTCTAAGTGACCGTTTGAGAGAGGGAAAGGGTTGAAAGAGACACGGTCTTTGTGACCACCTCAACGGGGACTAGGTTCTTTAGAACCGAACCTCGGTAAAACAAATCACCATGTTCATCCGCTTTATTTCTTGGTTGATTTGTTTCCCCTCTCTTTCGGACTCGGATTTAATTCTAACGCTAACCCCGGTTTGTAGTGTGTGCTTAAGTTTATAATTTTTAGATTCTGTCTATCCACCCCCCTCTAGGCGACTTTCACCTACACTTGTCTCACTAAAAGTGGAATCTTAGATCCACGCTGAAAACATGTGATTCAAGAAAGTTGAAGCTCTCGTAAACGTTAGTGTCGCGCAAAACTCCTTGCCCAGCAGTGCCGAACTTGAGAGCGGTAGTGTCGCGCAGTCAAATATTCACATGATGTCCTCAAATTTCACAGACATTTTGCGCAGAGGAAAATATGCATGCTGGTGAAAGCTCAACCCCAGCAACACAGAAAACAAAGCGCAAATCGAAAATCCCATTTTGGTTGGGGTAGGGTTTTCTATTTCGAGTTCAAACTGAGTTCTTTACAAATCACTAACAAGAACTGTAACAACCAGATGTATGTAGTGATCCGAGAAGTACAACTCACCACCAATCAACCCTCAAACCAAATCCTTTCTCAAGAACTCGATAGTTCTTCACAAGGTCACAAAACGGGAAATGGAAGAACACATTGAAAGTTTCAATGTGATGAGTGCAGATTCATAAGAATCACAATGAAAGTTTCAATGCAACGTTTGGCTTAAATCGAGGCTTGGAAGGGCATATTTTGGATAAGGTGAACTATGAGTAGTTCACAAGTTTGGATAAGTTCTAAATGCCCATAGGTCACATCTAGCCTTTAGTGAAAAAATGTTACATCTTGTGATAAGAATTTGTAGGTATAAGCACCTAAGATTACTAGGAATCTTTCCTATTGGCCAAATACTTACAACAAATAAGTATTTTTTATATAGATTATTGATTATGCCTCTAGGATCCAAATCTACACTTGAAACTAGTTTCTTCTGGCCTCCTGGCTAAACACGTTGGTGTGATTCTAGGCACCTTCTGGTAGTGGTGCACGATGACCTGCTTTTGCACTAAGTGGTAGGCAAAGATGTTAGAGACGCACCCTAACTATGGTATAGGTCCACCGGATCACTCTTCCTAGCAATGGTCTGCCCTCCATCTACGTCACAGCTAAGTCAAAGTCTGTCAGCATTCACACCTATTTAGGGCATTTTTTGTTAGAAGATGATAAGAGAGGATTAGGGGGAAATGAACTGATTTATCCTTCGATCCCCTTCTAACCAAACAAGCCTTAGGATTTTATTTGGACTTCAACACAACACCAGCCAAGGATGATCAAATTAATTCCATCAAAGTAGCAGCTTACCACAACACACTCCACACTTAGGTCTTGGCAGAGGCGGATCCAAGGGGTGGACAAAGGAGGCCATGACCCCACCTCAATTTTTATATGTTATTATATCTAGATTTAGATATACATAAAAAAAGTTTTATATAGTAGGTACAACCAAATCTAATGAAACCTAATTTTGATCTAACTTTTTCTCAACAGTCCATTGCTCAGCCCGCTCTCCATCCAAGTCGTTCGATTCCTTCCTCTAGCGACTAGCTACTCGACCTACTCGTGGCTCAATCGCTCCTTCAATCATGACTATTCGTATTGGATGACCAAACTCGTCCGCTACTAGTGTCACCTTGTCTTCTCGTCACTCGTTAGTTCATCACGTTGTCTGGATCCCACATGCAGCGCCACTACTTTGCCTCCTAGTCCGTATCGACTGGTGGGCAAGCTATTGGTGGGATCCTGTCTTGGCACCATGGTGCCACCACCATCTGCCCTCACTATGTCACCAGGGTCCCACCACGTCGTCGCAATGCAACAATTGTTGTCTCTTGGCACTGCCTACAGCCGTTTGCCCTCGCTGCCCCTCGCATGTTGTTGTCTCATCATCGCCATCGCAAGGCAGACTCGCCACAGCGACACGTCAATGTGGTCGCTTCACCCCGTGCTCTCCCCTCGCCCCTTGTTGGCCCACCCCTTCCGCCTTTTTCCTAGGGTGGCCAAAATGGTTTTATGATATTCAATCATTTTAGAACGCTCCTATATTATCACGTAATCTCGTTATTATCATAAAACTATTTTTATCTAATCGTTTAGTAACGTGATTTATCTCTTATGGTGTCGTCCCATCTAAAATTTTGTTCGGCATCCGCCGCTGGGTCTTGGGGCTCACCAGTGTTTAAGCGCGTACAGGGAGCTGCAGCACATCGAAAGGTAACTGAAAGTCACAAGAACCCTGGACACAGCACACGTTCTGATGTTCCAGTTCGAATGGTGTTAAAACTCACGAGATGAATTTGAGTTCATAACGACAAGTACCATATGTCTTCAAACATTATCATCAACAGAACATCTGAGTCAAGTAGAAAATCCAGAATTATAAATGGTGCTGACGAGTTATTAATCTGAAATATCTAGAATCCATTAGGGAATCACAAATAGTGCTGACAAGTTAAGAATCTGAAAGATCTAGAATCCATTAGGGTTTGGAAAAAAAAAAGAAAACGGAAATGAGTGTTCTTGACACAATGGGCTGAAAACAACAGTCATCTGGATAGCCCTTGGACGTCCTTCAGAAACGGCGAGGTGGGAACCTCTCAATGAGACTCACAGAGGGACACTCATATGCCGTGTGGCCACGGCCGCCACAGTTGTGGCAGATCATGAAAGCACCAGCCATGCAGTCACGACTCGCATGGCCAATCTGGTTGCAGGCCCGGCAGATCACGTCACTGAGGCCACCACGGAAGGGAACGCCAACACCACGGAAGGGAGCGCCAACACCATGGAAGGGAGGAGGCCCACCCCTCTCGCCCAATGTATCAGACTTGGGGCACTGACGGGCCAGGTGGCCAGCAACATTGCACAGGTTGCAAACAGGATCATTGGTGCAGTTACGGGCAATATGGCCACTCTGCCGGCAATTGTTGCAGGCCTTCTCATTGGTGCATTCCTCACGAAAATGCCCTGGCTTGTAGCAGTTGCTGCAAAGGATCACTTCTCCTGGCGGCACTGGTGGAGCAGTGCAGTCTCTTGCAATATGTCCGGACTTGCCACAGTTACGGCATATCCCTTCATTTGGGCAGCTGTTAGCCATGTGGCCAGGCTCTTTGCAGTTCCAGCAGGTACCTTTGGAAGAACATTCAGCTGCAATGTGCCTGCAACATTAAAACGAATTTAAGTATGTGAAAACGATATCAGCTCAAGAGATGAAGGTACATGGGCATAGTGGAGCCTTCCTAATCACATGGAACTATGACACCTTACAGTTAAGCTTCAAGGCCTTTGTATAATTATTAGTCAATTAAAATATCATAAAAATAAACTGAAATCATTAATCAGGTCCCGTGCAATAAGAGTTTAATAAATTGTTGCTTGCATATATGGAATGATGCTACAAGTGGCATTCAGGATGACATGAACGTCAAAACAATAACATAAGAACATGGAGTTTGTGCTCCTAGGGAGACATGAAGCCCATGTCCACACTACTGAGGATGCATAAAATGTCCAATAATGGTTAAACATAACCTAACCGCAAATCATGAGAGAATTCAATAGAATGGTTTTGATATAGCACGGGCAGGGAGTTATAATTCTACATAAGGTATCGCTAGAATGGTTGTGCCACTGGTTAAAAGTATGGTATGCATTGCAGGCAAAGTGCACTTGAATGAATGATTACAATCTTAAAATTAATAACATATGAGCATGAATCTGTGCAAGCAGAATAACACAAAGTTATTACCCAGGAAGCCCGCAGGTATGACAGACAGCCACGCTAGGACACTCTCTAGCAAAATGCCCAGGACGCTTACAATTGTTGCACAAATCATTCCGAAACCTGCACAATGGAAAGGGAAATAACTAAAGGATACATAAGATTCCAAATGTCTGAATAATAAGATATTACAGTTCCATTCACATAAATTTTTAAGTAATTTCACCATTCTTGTCATGACTCATTTCTAGTTACAATCCTGCATAGGCTTTCTCCTAAAACCATGGCACAACATGAATTCATCCAAAAAATTTCAATCCCAGATCACTTTACCATACACTTTTTACTAGACTTTCAGAAAAAAAAATAGTGCTACATTAACCAATATCAAGTGCCCTTATTTAAGCTACATACATGCATAAGTGGTTGCAATGGGATAAATATAGGCAAAGTTTACATCTAAATAAAATAACAATTATGGTAATTTCACATAGCATTTAGCCAAATATATACATGATAACAAGAGGAAGCAGTGATGTTTGGAAGAACAATGCCAAACACTCGTCCTGTTTGACTTAGATTAGCTCAAACCTGCTTGGACCATGGCGGCTGTCCCTCCGATATGGTGCGCCACGGTATGAGGTGCGTTCAGTACGCATCCTGCGGTCCTTCGGCGGCGGGCTGCGGCTGCTCATCACCAAATCTTCCCTCTACACTCCAAGTTCCAACCAAACTGCAACACCACGCTACAAAATCACCACCACCTTCGATACTCCCACAAACCTCTGGTCTTCTTTCTGTCCACAGCAAAACACCAAAACCAGACTAAAATCCAATCCTATGTGGCTATGTCCCACAAAAATCACCAACCTTCACTATGAGCATGCTCAAGTTCCCATGGTAGGTCACAAGGGTCCTGAAAGGCCTCATTTGGAAGCCTATGGAATGGCGTGGTCCAGGGGCAGATCCACGGCATCCAGGAAAGGAACTGCCTTCGGCCAAAAGAGAATTTGGTAATGATGTGGTTGGATTTGTTCTAAGCCCAATTCGCATCAACCTACAGGGAAAGGAGGAGCATCCCCACTTGAGGCTGGGTTTTGTTGTCATGTGACCCTCGCGCATCCAATGCGCCAACACCACCAAGACTAGAAGCAATTCCAGCAAAGCTCCTTCCCATTGTTCTTCTCCCTGTAAGGTGGCGGCTGGTACTTGCCCTCCCCCCTCCCTCCTCCCTTTGTGCTAGGGTTTTACATGGTGAATCATTTGTCCTATCATAGACTTGTGGAGAATGCACAAGGCTGCACTGGGATGCCATGTGGCTCATATGCTTCCAGCCCAAATGAGCATGATGTTTGGGACACCTCCAGCCAGGAGAGGCAAAAACCAAGCTCATCCTAGTTCCTCTTTACATTCTTGATTCTTCAGTTCGTTGGAAACAGATTACTAGATTTTTTTTTGGTAAATTTTATACTGTTCCCATCATCGTGATAAATTAGTTCTCTGATAGTATTAGAAAACTTTGTTATTTGTGCTTGCAAATTGAAAAATGATACAGACCTAGGGGTAGTTGGTTGTGTGCTAAAATTCACATGGAATCGTTCATTCTAAAATGTAACATATAGGTTTAGTGATTGCAGTTTGTAATCAATTTGGCTAGTTATTTTTAAATTACTACTTCAACTCGTGAAAGTATATGGTAGTATTTTAAGCCTACAATATGATGGGATCCGGATCTAGTTTAGAACTTACTCAGTTTTGCTTGCAAATTAGTAGCTTAAATCAATTTTATGTTTCCATTGAAAGCGCTAGAAGTTGCAAAATGAATTTATGTTACCTTTCGTTTGTACTATCAGAAAGGTAAAGAGAGTTTAAATATATGTGATCTGTTCATTTCGGCATACACTAGTTTTATTAGTATTGACGATAGTGGTAGGATGAATGGGGTAACTAAAAAACATTGATACAAGTTGAGGAAGGAAATTTGGCCAGTTTGTATGGACTAATATTTCTTGTATTTGAGTTTGGTTTTGTTTCCTCACTAAGAGAAAAATGGAGAGTCTAGGGGCGTGCACATGATAATTAGGTACTGTCCTACTGCAGCATTTTCTCCTGTGCTTTCATTGTTTCTGAAATATTCAGACTCGCACCAGAAAACTAGATTTCCACTACAGGTGTTATCTTCAGTTGTGAATAATTAATTGGATCTCTTATGAGGTATTTTAATAGATCATAGAAGATGCAGACAGTATGATAGTTACTGCTGAAGAACGTATTATATCGGTTAGCTTTTAGTTGGCAACATGGATATGAATTTTCGAAGTACCAACTCACAGATTTGAATTTTCGAAGTTATATTAATACTACCTTCGCCCGAAAAGAGTGACGTTTTGGTTTTATTTTAAGTGAAATGTCTTATGTTTGACCAAGTTTATATAGAAGATTATCATCATTTATGACAAAACCAGACATTATTTGCGTACACGGCTGTTTAGCCCATGTACACGCAACGCAAACACTGCACAGTGGTTTGCCATGTCCATTTAACCAGCCATTTATTCCATTTAAATGGCTATTTATCCCGAATAAATAGCTAAACAGTAGGTGATCGCTTAGGCTAAAACCTGAAACGAGAATAGAGGTACTAGCTTTGATTGTTTTCACTTGTCTCTGGACAAACTTAACTACAGAATAGAGTATTATATCAGTATCATTGGTATGCACATGCACTATATAGTTTTATGATATCTGGTTGCTACTGGCTTACTGCTACTCTCATTTGTTCTCGGTTAACCTATCTGACCGAGAAGTTCTTCTCTGCTAAATTGTTCAGAAAGTCATTACTTTGTTCTGCAGTTTTTCTGAGCACTAGCTGCTTTCATGTTGTGCTAGTGTTGGGGACGTTCCTCAACTGAAGGTCCTCAAAACATTAACTTATCAGCTATTCCAAAGTTTGTTTCAGATATGACAAGGTAAAAGCCGAAGGACACCTTCATTTGAAAATGGTGTACCGACATTTTGCTAAGACGAAGCTATATGCTTCGGCTTAGCGGCATGAACGCGTTACCAAAGAACCAGCGAGGGAATGGTGAAATCTTAAAGACTTGATCAACAAGACTACAAAGGAAAAAGACGGCAATGTCCCTAGTTGATTTCATAGTTCATATGTATAGGTCTGATGGCATGATTGTAATTTTTACGAAGCTGTAACTCTCCACTATAAGAGGGGGTGGGGGTGGCGATTGTGATCCGTTTTGTTCCGCCTATGAAGTTGTACCTTCTTCATTTCTTCTTCTAGGTATACATGTAATTATGTACGAAGAAGAAAAAGCAATAAAAGTAGTATGGCGATAATTATATTTCCCTGAATGTTCATGTTTTATTCGAAAGTTTAATTATTTGTATAATCTTCTTCCTTTTATCTATCTTCTGAATAGATTAAAGGAACGAACGTCCCTTGTTATTGATTGTGTTGCCCTGTTTTGATCCCCTTTTAGGAATCAAAGCAAGTGACCAACAGCTAGTATATCATTTCTAAATGTATGGTGATTAGATTTTTTTGAGGTTTTTCTCTTTGATATTCAGTCCATTTTATTTGAAATAGATATCCTACTAGCTAGTGCAAAATTGATACTTTCAAATAGTTTTTGTAATTTAGTAATTCTCAATTTTAGCTGAAATTTTCTGTGGACGGTATGCTGGAAGAACTCAACATAGTTATATTTATGCATATATGTTCAGTGGTCAAACATAATCTTGTCTTACACTTCTCCGAGTACAAGCAAAAAGCATGTTTTTGTCCAGCATTCTTTTGTTATGTACTGATATAGCACCGATTTAATTCCCTTTTAGCGAAACACTGATTTAATTTTGCTTAGCCCCAAAAACGAGATCTTCTTAAAATCCTTTACTGTTAGTATCTTAATAGTTGTGTGCTCTTTGCAAAATGCAAATCATGAAGTTTTCAGTCATCATCGTTTTTTACTCAACAAATGTTGTATTTATATTTGTTTTTTTCAGTTCAGAGTTCCTTGGCTACTGTGACCACTTTTATCGATTCATTTGTGCTCTCAGTCTCACAGAGTGCAGGCATTGCCGCTTCATAGTCCACCTCTCAGCTGCGGCAATGCCAGTCTTAGTTGACGCCTTGACGGAATATTTGTGTTGCTGTTGCTGTCTATTTCTACTTGTATAATTATTCTTCTAAGAGAGTAAGTTTGGTATATGGACCAAGTTACTGAGTGTTGGGCCTAACTAGACACAATGTCTAGTGTATTACTGAGTCAAAGTTGTCTCTGTATACATGACACTCGATGTCTCAATCAGTATCTTATTGTGCAAGGGAAAAATGTTACGGTTTTTCTCCATAAATCATGATATTATATTTTGTTTGCTACACTGATTTTATCATGTACACAGTCAAATGGTCTAAACTTGCCTCAGCCATGAGCCAAATACTCAGATACATGCAAATCCATATCAATCGAAGCCAACCCTAAATTGGCAATCAAATAAAATAGGTTAGGTCCTACAAGGAAGGAGGGGCTTGGGTGGTGGGAGAGGGATCACCCAATCCCCCTCTGTATTGATTCTTCTGTGGATTGTATTGTACCCCTAACTTGTCAAACGAAACGTTAAGGGACATGGTACACACGATAATTTTTTTGCAAAAAGTTCGAAGTTAGCAAGTTAGGGTTTGGGTGCTCTGTTTTACACAACAGGAAGGGAAGAGAAGTGTAGGAATACCTGGCGTCGCCCGGCGAAGAGACTGACGAATACGAATGCCTTGGTCCTCGGGACCTGGCGTAGGGCGGCGGCGGCAGCCTACCCAGTCGTCGCAGCGAGAGAGAAGGGGGAGAGAAAGAACGAGGGGGACGGCCGGACGGGGTAAAACGTGAACGGATGCAGGAGTGCAGGACGGGGCTTGCGGCGGACGGCAGTAGCCCGGTCCTCGGGCTCGGGCTCGGGCTCGGAGGGAGCGCAGCGCACCCGCAGGGACCTTGTCCTGGACTCCTGGGCCGACTTTTGTCCCTTTTTTTTTTGGCAGTTTCTCTTTTCTTAGGTTTAGGTGACTAGTTATTTTTAATCTCTTTAGTCAGCAGGTTTTTTATTTTATTTGACCTCTCATTTTTTTTGACATCCACTAATTAATAGAAATAATGCAGTTATTATTGGCACCAATTAATACTATTTAATCAGATTTAGTCACTAGAACCAAACGAGGTATTTTAGTTACTAAACTTTAATCACTAAAATTTAGTCAGGTGAATAATAGAGTGACTTTATTTCAATTTTCTGGATGTTTGGTTACCAACAGAATAAGAGTGGAGTGACTCCTATATCTTAATATGGAAATTTTAAAGGAACCAAACGGAACCTTATTTATTTAGAAACATATCATGTGCGATGGTGCAATTAAACGATCCCGTGCATATCAAAATCCAATTATGGTTGATATTTTAAGTAAAAGAGGTTAAATATAAAATAGTAGTTATCGTAAGATTTTGATCAAATGTACTAGATCGCTTGATTACACGGTATAAAAATCCAATTATGATTTGATATTCTATGTAAAAGAGGTTAAATATAAAATAGTTACTAGATTTCGGACGAAAAGGGATCAATGTAAAATAGCGGCCATCGTTAGATTGATTTTGATCAAACGTACCAGATCGCATGATTACACGGTTGTATGAACATGATTGATTGAATCGGATGTATTCTCTAATTCTTTTTCCTTATCTCTTTTTTAATGTTTTCCTGTTTGGGCATGATCTCTTCCTTTTGTGTTTAATATCTTCGTAGGCCACAGCCAGATGTGCCAATGTATCTTGGTAGTCGTAGGGTCGCAGCTATATGAAATTGCAAGCAACTCGCAACCCAAACACGCATTTCAATATAATAAACTTGGAAGAAGAAAAACAATCCAATCTGGTAGAATTATCACTATCAAGTTATGTTATGGACTAGATATGTGCCTGTGCGTTGTGACGGCGTATAAGTTATTCGATAAATATTTGTCGGGGACCGTAATTATGGGTACCTCCAATGCTCTTTAACCTGGCCGGAAAATATCTTCAGAACAAACTGCAAAGACTGATTAAGCACGGTTCAAGTCAAGGCCTCGTCTACTAAGAGACGCGATCTCGCCTCGCCCGAGCCCGGCCTCGGACGGGAACAGTAGTCCCGGACGGATTCACGCCTCGCCCGAGGGCCTCCTCAGGCAGTGGGCGCACCCTTGGCTCGCCCGAAGCCTGGCTCGGGCAGACTTTGTCGTGCAGCGACCTCGACCAAATCGCCTTACCAACCGACCGTATCGCATGCGCATTTAATGCGGGGATCGCCTGACACCTTATCCTAACACGCGCGCCTCAGTCGGCAAGGTCGAAGTGACCGCAGTCACTTCGACCCTTTACTGACCGTTCTGACAAGAAAACAGCACTACTCACCCCGTTCCGACTACTGTGCCAACCACCAGGGAAAAGCTGAGTAACGACCTTCCCCGAGTTCAGCCTCGGGCGCAACATAAGGTCTCCGCCTCGCCCGACCCTAGGTCTCGGCCTCAGCCTCGGCCTCGGGAGGAGTCGCAACCTCGCCCGACCTCAGCCTCGGGAGAAGTCTCCGCCTCGCCCGACCTCGTCTCGGACCGACTACGCTACAAGGGATACATCATTACCCTACCCCTAGCTAGCTGCCTCAGGCTATGAAGGAACAAGACCGGTGTCCCATCTAAATTACTCTGGTAACAGGTAATGATAGTTCCCCGCGTGCGCCCATGACGTCGGTTGCTCTCAACCCCCTACGGAAGCAAGGAAACGTCAGCAGGATCCATGCCGCACCGCCAGCTATGCTTCTACATGGCTCAAGGCACTTCCCCGACGGCCACGTTAGCACATGTATAGGGCTCAAGGCACTTCTCCGCCAGTCACGTTAGCACATAGCTACACCCCCATTGTACAGCTGAGTCATCTCCTTGTATCTATAAAAGGGGATGTCCAAGGCCTTCCTAAGGGAGGGGGCGAAGGCAGGCGAGCAGAGGCAGGCAAAGTAGGAGACGCGGTGGAGGCAAACTCAGACAGCTCACCTCAAGGCCAAACCCTCTCTCTCTCTCTCTCTCTCTCTCTCTCTCTCTCTCTCTCTCTCTCGCTCGCTCGCTCGCTCTCGCTCTCTCGCAACGCTTGTAACCCCTACTACGAGCACCCTGGGGCAAGATAATATAAGCCTCATCCTCCCGCTTGTGTTCCATCTTGCATCAACCCATCTGGGCAGGTACACGCAGCGACAAATTCACTGGTCGGTTGACGGTCCTCGTGGGTCCGAAACGCCGACAGTTGGCGCGCCAGGTAGGGGCCTGCTGTGTGTTAACAAATACTTTCCTGTTGAGTTCCTTATGGGTAGCTTTCAGCAGCCCCTCTAGCCCGGGACGGTGCTCCGCTTCGGGAGTCTCGAGTTTATGTCCCACGACGGCAGCTACGACATGGTACTCCTCCCCTCGCAGCACGACAACAACGACGGTCGTCGGCTCGCCCGGCGACGGCGAACTCGACGACGACTTCCCCCCATGGCGAAAGAGGAACACTCGGGTTTGCCCCGCCACCCTCCTCGCCGGAGGAGGGGGAGACGGGGCAACCGTGGCCAGGCAGGAGGCGGCACCTCGTCGGCTGTCGGACCAGAGCGAGTCGACGATGTCGGCACCCCTGCGGGGGACATGTCGGGTGTTGTCCTCGCACCTGAGACAACGATGGGTGTCGCTTCCTGATAGTCGCCTTAGAGGGGGGGTGAATAGGGCGAAACTGAAATTTACAAATATAAACACAACTACAAGCCAGGTTAGCGTAAGTAATATAATCGAGTCTAGGAGAGAGGGTGCAAAACAAATCGCAAGCAAATAAGAGGTGTGACACGCGGATTTGTTTTACCGAGGTTCGGTTCTTGCAAACCTACTCCCCGTTGAGGTGGTCACAAAGACCGGGTCTCTTTCAACCCTTTCCCTCTCTCAAACGGTCCTTCCGACCGAGTGAGCTTCTCTTCTCAAATCAAAACCGGGAACAAAACTTCCCCGCAAGGGCCACCACACAATTGGTGCCTCTTGCCTTGATTACAATGGAGTTTTGATCACAAGAACAAGTGAGAAAGAAAAGAAGCAATCCAAGCGCAAGAGCTCAAAAGAACACGGCAAATCTCTCTCGCTAATCACTAAAGCCTTGTGTGGAATTGGAGAGGATTTGATCTCTTTGTGTGTCTAGAATTGAATGCCTAGCTCTTGTAAGTGGTTGAGAAGTGGAAAACTTGGATGCAATGAATGGTGGGTGGTTGGGGGTATTTATAGCCCCAACCACCAAACTAGCCGTTTGGTGGGGCTGACTGTCGAATGGTGCACCGGACAGTCCGGTGCACACCGGACATGTCCGGTGCGCCAGCCACGTCACCAAAGTCGTTGGGTTCTGTCGGCGTTTCGAGACCGGGGGGTCCCTAAGCCGACGAGTGAATGTCGCTGCGTGCCCCAGCCCAGATGGGTCGAGCGCGTGGGCGAGCGCGAAGGGGGGAAGCGAAGGTGGCCGGAGACGGGCGTGAGAGAGGTGGAAATCCCGCGGCCTTCGTGTTCGTCCCGCGCCCAGGTCGGGTGCGCTTGCAGTAGGGGGTTACAAGCGTCCACGCGGGTGAGGGAAGCGAGCGGCCCCAAGAGAGCGTCTGTCCCGTCCTCGTCCCCGCGCGGCCAACCTTCCCTAAGAGGGTCCTGGTCCTTCCTTTTATAGGCGTAAGGAGTGGATCCAGGTGTACAATGGGGGTGTAGCAGAGTGCTACGTGTCTAGCGGGGGAGAGCTAGCGCCCTAAGTACACGCCGATGTGGCAGCCGGAGAGATCTTGGCACCCAGCTGGTGTGATGTCGTGGCCGTCGGAGGAGCGACGGAGCCTGGCGGAGGGACAGCTGTCGGAGCGGTTGAGTCCTTGCTGACGTCCTCCTGCTTCCGTAAGAGAGCTGAGAGCCGCCGTCGTCACAGAGCTTGCGGGGCGCCATCATTGCCTATCTGGCGGAGCTAGCCAGATGGGACACCGGTCTTGTTCTCTGCGGCCCGAGTCAGCTCGGGGTAGGGTGATGATGGCGCTTCCTGTTGACGTGGCTGGCCTGCGCCCTAGGTTGGGCGTCGTGGAGGCTCCTCCGAAGCCGAGGTCGAGTTTGTCTTCCATGGCCGAGGCCGAGTCCGAGCCCCTGGGTCGGGCGAGGCGGAGGTCGTTCGGCAGAGGCCAGAGCAGAGTCCGAGCCCTGGGGTCGGGCGAAGCGGAGTTCGTCGTCTTCTGGGGCTGAGCCCGAGTCCGAGCCCTGGGTCGGGCGAAGCGGAGTTCGTCGTCTTCTGGGGCTGAGCCCGAGTCCGAGCCCTGGGTCGGGCGGAGCGGAGTTCGCCGTCTTCCGGGACTTAGCCCGAGTCCGAGCCCTGGGGTCGGGCGGAGCGGAGTTCGCCGTCTTCCGGGACTTAGCCCGAGTCCGAGCCCTAGGGTCGGGTGGAGCGGAGTTCGCTGTCTTCCGGGACTTAGCCCGAGTCCGAGCCCTGGGGTCGGGCGGAGCGGAGTTCGTCGTCTTCCGGGACTTAGCCCGAGTCCGAGCCCTAGGGTCGGGCGGAGCAGAGCTTCCTATGGTGCCTTTGGCAGGACCTGACCGCCTGTCAGTCTCACTCTGTCAAGTGGCACTGCAGTCGGAGTGGCGCAGGCGGCGCTGTCCTTCTGTCAGGCCGGTCAGTGAAGCGGCGAAGTGACGGCGGTCACTTCGGCTCTGCTGGGCGGCGTGCGTCAGGATAAAGGTGTCAGGCCACCTTTGCGTTAAATGCTCCTGCGATTTGGTCGGTCGGTGCGGCGATTTAGTCAGGGTTGCTTCTTAGCGAAGGCAGGGCCTCGGACGAGCCGGAGATGTGTCCGCCGTTGGAGGGGGGCCTCGGGCGAGAAGGAAGTCCTCCGGGGTCGGCTGCCCTTGTCCGAGGCTAGGCTCGGACGAGGCCTGATCGAGTCGCTCGAACGGACTGATTCCTGGCTTAATCGCACCCATCAGGCCTTTGCAGCTTTATGCTGATGAGGGTTACCAGCTGAGAATTAGGCGTCTTGAGGGTACCCCTAATTATGGTCCCCGACAGTAGCCCCCGAGCCTCGAAGGGAGTGTTAGCACTCGCTTGGAGGCTTTCGTCGCACTTTTTTGCAAGGGGACCAGCCTTTCTCGGTTGCATTTTGTTCCGGCGGGTGCGCGCGAGCGCACCCGCCGGGTGTAGCCCCCGAGGCCTCGGAGGAGTGGTTTCACTCCTTCGAGGTCTTAATGCCTCGCGTAATGCTTCGGCTGGTCTGGTTGTTCCCTCATGCGAACTGGCCGTAGGCCAGGTGCACGGTCAGGGCCCAAGTTCTCGGGCTGGTATGTTGACGCTGTCAACGGTTCGGCCGGAGCCAGGTTTGCGAGAGCAGCCCCCGAGCCTCCGCACAGGGCGAGAGGACGATCAGGGACAGACTCGGCTTTTTACATACGCCCCTGCGTCGCCTTTCCGCAAGGAGGAGGGGGGAAAGCGCCATGTTGCCCTCGATGGGCGCCGAACATGGTGTCTCCAGTGAGCTGCAAGCGGGTAATCCGAGTGGACGTCCGTGCCCCGTTCGTTAGGGGTCGGCTAGGGGCCCAGAGGCACGCCCAAAAGTACCTGCGGGTGATCTGCCGGACCCGGTCCCCTGGCGACGGGGTCCGAGGGCTCGATGCCTCCCTCCGATGGGATTCCGTTACAAGATCGCTCCCGCTGGTCTCGGAAATGTCCTAGGGTACCTCGGGAGCGCAGCCCGAGCCTTGGTTATGTATCGAACGTACCCCTGGTCATCCCTCGCTCGGCGTCTGAGGCGGCTGTGAACCCTTCGGGGGCCAGCCTTCGAACCCATGATCAGTAATGGGCGCGGAGCTCGAGTAGCCTGAGGCGGCCGTGGAACCCTTCGGGGGGCCGGCCTTCGAACCTCTGACCAGTAGTGGGTGTAGGGCCCACGCGATCTGAGGCGGCTGTTGAACCCCTCGGGGGGGCAGCCTTCGAACCTCTGATCAGTAGGGGGGCTCGGAGCCCGGTTCCTTCATGGGGAAGGACCCTTTTCGGGGTATCCCCCTTTCCCGGTCCCTGTTGTAAGAGATAGAGAAAGAGGAAAAAACGGAAAAGGGTACGAAATCGAACGACGCGGCGTACCTTTTTTGGCGCGGTTATTACGGCGAAGGCGAAGCGTCGCCTGCCTCTCCCGCCAGAAGCGCCGCCTGTCCCGCCGCGGAGTTGATGCGACGGGGCGAGTTGTTGGCAGGGCGGCCGTTGCGCGTGCGCGAGCCGTTCGAGGAACGGCTGTTTCGCTTCGCGTTTTTTTTTAATCCCGCATCCGGTCCGGGTGGAACGCTGGAAACGGCCTCGCCTTGGTCTTTATATACCTGGGAGAGGGTCTGGTGACGGTTCTTCGCTCCGCTTCCTGCCTCCTTCTTTAGGTTTTCGCAACCCGAGAGACTTTAGCCAGAGAAGAGGAAACCGCCCTTCCTGCCCCTTGCGCCGCCATCCCCTTCGTTTGGTGATGGCTGACCGGGTGACCATCATCTCGCCGCGCGATCCATGGCCCTTTTCCACGGTGACGGCGAGCGATCTGGAGGAGCTGGTCAGCGAGGGTTTGCTTCGCCCTCTCACCGATGAGCAGCGACCAAAATGGATTCCTCCCGTGGGCGGAGCCGCTCCATCCCCACCGCCGGGGTACGTTGTGAGCTTCATCTCCTTCCACGAGCGGGGATTCGGTGTGCCGGCGGGTCGCTTTATGCGGGCGATCCTGTACCACTATGGGGTGGAGTTGCACAACCTCACCCCCAACTCCATCTCGCAGGCCGCTATCTTCGTAGCGGTGTGCGAAGGGTATTTGGGGATCGCCCCCCATTGGGATTTGTGGACCCATCTCTTTTTCACCGAGCTTTTTGCCTCGCCGACGGGGGAGAGGAAGGTCCGCGCAGCGGTGTGGGCCGGCGGCTGCACCCTCCTGCTGAGGCAGTCGCGGGCGTCGCAGTATATTCCTGCCATCCTCGCGTCCTCGAACAAGGGGTGGCAGCGCCAGTGGTTCTACCTCCGGAACGACGGTGAGTTGCTCCCGCCGTTCTCCCAGCGAGTGGTCACCGCCGCCACCGACGCCTGGCGTCATGAGACCCCGCACGAAAGACAGAAGAATCTCGAACCCCTTCTCCAGGCCTTGGAGGCGTTGCGGGAGGGGGGACTCACCGCTGCGGGAGTGATTGCCGCCATCCACCGTCGGAGGGTGCTTCCCTTGGCGGAGCGACGGCTGTCGCTTTGGGAGATGACCCCGGAGGCTGGCTGGGAGGGCTCACGGATGTCCCCTGACCCTCTTCCCTTCGACGCCCTCCAATGGCGGGTGTCGGCTGCGTTGGGGAAGCCGGACCCCCACGCCTTCTCCCAGCTTCGGATGCGCCCCGACCAGGGGTGCGTGACTCTAGTGAGTGTCCGCTCCTTCCTTCTTCATACATTGGGTTGCTCCTGGTTCTTACGATCGGGCTTCTTTCCCCCCTTTCTTCAGGAGGTGGGGTGGCACAAGCCTTCCCGGCCACGGGTCCCGGAGGACGCGGTGGACCGAGCAGCGCGGCGGGTCGCCGCAGAGGAGAAGAAGAAGAAGAAGGATGCGGAGAAGGCCCGGGCCCATGAGCGGAGGCAGGCTCGGGACACCTTGGAAAAGCGTCGTCGCCAGCAGGAGAGGGAAGGACTTCCGAGGGAGCCGTCGCCGGAGACGCCCGACGACGACGACGACGATGATGATGAGGAGGAGGACGACATGGCCGCCCGTCTCGGCCTCAGCCCCGGCTTGGGGTGTGGCCAGGAGCCGTCGAGCCAGCCCCCGAGCGGGCCGACGCCGTCAGTCCCCGGAGTCGGGGCGTCGGGGTCCCGGCCCGAGGCACGGGGGCAACCCGAGAGGGCACCTGACCCCTCGGCTGGAGGAGCTAAGGTGACTCCGGGGGGCCAGGTCAGGGCGTCTGTTCCCCAAGAGCCGCCGCTCGTGCCGGCAGCGCACGGAGGTGACCCTCAAGTCATCATGGCGGTGCCCGGGCAATCTGCTCCCCGGGTGTCCAAAGCAAGGGTGGCGCCGAAGTTGCCGGCGAAGCGGACCTCGGCGGCTGTTCTGGGAGCTGGGATCCAAGAAACTTCCCCCTAGGCGCGGTGGATCATGGCCCGGAGCGGGTAAGTATCTCGGAGTGTCTTCGTCTTGGCTTTCCATTCATATGTCTCGGCCGTGATTTTCTTTTTTCCCTCAGCAAGCGAAGCCATGGCCAGACCGACCTGGCACCCCGGAAGGCCCTTAAGACGGCGCCGACCTGTGCGGCCAGCGCCGCTCCGGGCCTTGTCGTTCAGCCGACCCTTTCGCAGGGCGTTTCACCGCAGGGGGCTCTGAGAGCACCTAGAGGGGGGGGGGTGAATAGGTGCTCCTGTAAAACTTCAAAAACTTAAGCCACAAAAACTTGTTAGGTGTTAGCACAATTATGGCCAAGTGGCTAGAGAGGAGTCAAAACACAATAACCACAAGAAATCAATCACAGAGATGACACGGTGGTTATCCCGTGGTTCGGCCAAGTACAAAACTTGCCTACTCCACGTTGTGGCGTCCCAACGGACGAGAGTTGCACTCAACTCCTCTCAAGTGATCCAATGATCAACTTGAATACCACGGTGTTCTTGCTTTTCTTTTCTCAATCCCGTTTGCGAGTAATCTCCACAACTTGGAGCCTCTCGCCCTTACAAAAGATGTTCACAGAGAATCACGGAGCAAGGGAGGGATTAGCAACTCACACACAACACAAAGATCACAGCGAATACGCACACACAAGACCCAGACTTGAGCTCAAGAGACTAGCACACTAGAACGGAGCTCAAATCACTAGAATGTCGAACAAGTGCGCGAGATTGATGTGTGAGTGATCAAGAGTGCTCAAGGAATGCTTGGTGTACTCCTCCATGCGCCAAGGGGTCCCTTTTATAGCCCCAAGGCAGCTAGGAGCCGTTGGGAACAAATCTGGAAGGCCATCTTTGCCTTCTGTCTCGTGGCGCACCGGACAGTCCGGTGCACACCGGACACTGTCCGGTGCCCGATTTGTTTCCATAAACAGCGCATCCGACCGTTGCTGTCTGAGTCAGATCTGCGCACCGTTGGCGCACCGGACATGTCCGGTGCACACCGGACAGTCCGGTGCTTCCTTCCGACCGTTGGCTCGGCCACGTGTCGCGCGCCGATCGCGCGGCCGACCGTTGGCCCGGCCGACCGTTGGCTCACCGGACAGTCCGGTGTACACCGGACAGTCCGGTGAATTTTAGCCGAAGTCGCCGGAGAAAAACCCGAGAGCGGCTGGTTTGCTCTGTTGGTCTGGCGCACCGGACACTGTCCGGTGCACACCGGACAGTCCGGTGCCCCAGTCCGAAGCAGCCCTTGGCTGTACACAGCCACTCTCCACTTCTTTTCTTTTCTTCTTTCTTCTGTTTCTAACACTTAGACAAGATGTTAGTACACAAAACTAATGTACTAAGGCTTAGAAACATACCTTTACTTGTGATTTGCACTTTGTTCATCCATGAGCATATTTTCACATTTAAGCCCTTGTGTTTGCACTCAATCACCAAAATACTTAGAAATGGCCCAAGGGCACATTTCCCTTTCAATCTCCCCCTTTTTGGTGATTTATGCCAACACAACATAAAGCAACTAGAACAAGTGCAAAATCACTTCAAATAAAAACTGACTTTGAGTTTTATTCAATTTTGACATATATGGATCATCCTTTGCCACCACTTTGTTTGTTTTTGCAAATCAAACTCAAATCTCTATCTCTAAGTCAAACACACATGTTGAAGCATAACGAGAGTCATTTCAAAGAGATTGATCAAAGATTTCAAAAACTCCCCCTATTTCCCATAATCAATACTTCTCCCCACAAGAAGCCAACTTTTGACAATAGAGACAATAAGAGACAATAAAAGCTTTTGACAAAACAAAAACTCTATTCTACTATTTTCAAAATCTCTCAAGTGGTAGCTGATCCATTTATCACTTTGGCCTTTATTTTCTCCCCCTTTGGCATCAAGCACCAAAACGGGATTAATCTTGGCCTTTTAGCCTCATTGCCTCACCAAAATCGTCAATGAAGAGTACAAAGGCAATAAGATCACAGAGATGAACTTGGAATAAGTTACCCTCTCATCGGAGTGCAGTGGAAGTCTTGCATGGTCCAAGTTCACCTTTCCCTTTCAATTCACCTTCGAGACTAAATCAAGCAAACTCAAGCAAATGGTTAGTCTCAAAGGGTCAAGTTGTAACACATCTCCCCCTAAACATGTGCATCACTTTGCAACGGACTTGTGAGGTCCAGGGAGTGTTTGTACAACTTGAGCACCATAATAAGCAACAAAATGCAGAATGAACATGATCAAAGGCATAAACACATGTATGCTACAATTCAATCCAAGTTCCGCGAATCTAAGACATTTAGCTCACTACGCAACCTGCAAAAGGTCTTCTCATCTAGAGGCTTGGTAAAGATATCGGCTAGCTGGTTCTCGGTGCTAACATGAAACACTTCGATATCCCCCTTTTGCTGGTGGTCTCTCAAAAAGTGATGCCGGATGTCTATGTGCTTTGTGCGGCTGTGTTCAACAGGATTTTCCGCCATGCGGATAACACTCTCATTATCACATAGGAGTGGGACTTTGCTCAGATTGTAGCCAAAGTCCCGGAGGGTTTGCCTCATCCAAAGTAGTTGCGCGCAACACTGACCTGCGGCAACGTACTCGGCCTCAGCGGTGGATAGGGCAACGGATGTTTGTTTCTTAGAGTTCCATGACACCAGGGACCTTCCTAAGAATTGACACGTCCCCGATGTACTCTTCCTATCGACCTTACATCCAGCATAGTCGGAGTCTGAGTATCCAACTAAGTCAAAGGTAGACCCCTTTGGATACCAGAGCCCGAAGCAAGGCGTAGCAACCAAATATCTAAGAATTCGCTTCACCGCCACTAAGTGACACTCCTTAGGATCGGATTGAAATCTAGCACACATGCATACGCTAAGCATGATATCCGGTCTACTAGCACATAAGTAAAGCAAAGAACCTATCATTGACCGGTATGCTTTTTGATCAACGGACTTACCTCCTTTGTTGAGGTCGGTGTGTCCGTCGGTCCCCATCGGAGTCTTTGCGGGCTTGGCGTCCTTCATCCCAAACCGCTTTAGCAGATCTTGCGTGTACTTCATTTGGGAGATGAAGGTGCCGTCCTTGAGTTGCTTCACTTGGAACCCAAGGAAGTAGTTCAACTCGCCCATCATCGACATCTCGAATTTCTGCGTCATCACCCTGCTAAACTCTTCACAAGACTTTTGGTTAGTAGAACCAAATATTATGTCATCGACATAAATTTGGCACACAAACAAATCACCATCACATGTCTTTGTAAAAAGAGTTGGATCGGCCTTCCCAACCTTGAAAGCATTAGCAAGTAAAAAGTCTCTAAGGCATTCATACCATGCTCTTGGGGCTTGCTTAAGTCCATAGAGCGCCTTAGAGAGCTTACACACATGGTCGGGGTACCGTTCATCCTCGAAGCCAGGGGGTTGCTCCACGTACACCTCCTCCTTGATTGGCCCGTTGAGGAAAGCGCTCTTCACATCCATTTGGTACAACCTGAAAGAATGGTGAGCGGCATATGCTAGCAAGATTCGAATTGACTCTAGCCTAGCCACAGGAGCAAAGGTCTCCTCGAAATCCAAACCTGCGACTTGGGCATAACCTTTTGCCACAAGTCGAGCCTTGTTCCTCGTCACTACCCCGTGCTCGTCCTGTTTGTTGCGGAACACCCACTTGGTTCCCACAACATTTTGCTTCGGACGAGGCACCAGTGTCCAAACTTCATTGCGCTTGAAGTTGTTGAGCTCCTCCTGCATGGCCAATACCCAATCCGGATCTAGCAAGGCCTCCTCTACCCTGAAAGGCTCAATAGAAGAGACAAAGGAGTAATGCTCACAAAAATTAACTAATCGAGGTCGAGTAGTTACTCCCTTGCTAATGTCACCCAGAATTTGATCGACGGGATGATCCCTTTGAATCATCGCTCGAACTTGGGTTGGAGGTGCCGGTTGCACTTCTTCCTCCATCACATGATTATCTTGTGCTCCCCCTTGATCAAGCGCCTCCACTTGAGGTACCTGTTCGTCATCTTTGGTTGGGGGATGCACCTTTGTTGAGGAAGAAGGTTGATGTCGTTCATCTTGTTCCTGTGGCTGTACTTCTCCAATCGCCATGGTCCGTATAGCGGCCGTCGGAACATCTTCTTCATCTACATCATCACAATCAATAACTTGCTCTCTTGGAGAGCCATTAGTCTCATCAAATACAACGTCGCTAGAGACTTCAACCAAACCCGATGATTTGTTGAAGACTCTATACGCCTTTGTATTTGAGTCATAACCTAACAAAAACCCTTCTACAGCTTTGGGAGCAAACTTAGAATTTCTACCCTTCTTTACTAGAATGTAGCATTTACTCCCAAATACACGAAAGTACGATACATTGGGTTTGTTACCGGTTAGTAGCTCATACGACGTCTTCTTGAGGAGGCGATGAAGGTAGACCCTGTTGATGGCGTGGCAAGCAGTGTTAACGGCTTCCGTCCAAAAGCACTCGGGGGTCTTGAACTCTCCTAGCATCGTCCTCGCCATATCGATGAGCGTCCTGTTCTTTCTCTCTACCACACCATTTTGCTATGGTGTGTAGGGAGCGGAGAACTCGTGCTTGATCCCTTCTTCTTCAAGGAACTCCTCCACTTGAAGGTTCTTGAACTCGGACCCGTTGTCGCTCCTTATCTTTTTCACTTTGAGCTCAAACTCATTTTGAGCCCTCCTGAGGAAGCGCTTGAGGGTCCCTTGGGTTTCAGACTTATCCTGCAAAAAGAACACCCAAGTGAAGCGGGAAAAGTCATCAACAATAACTAGACCATACTTACTTCCCCCTATGCTTAGATAGGCGACGGGTCCGAAGAGGTCCATATGCAGCAGCTCCAGGGGTCTTGACGTGGTCATCACATTCTTGCTGTGATGCGCTCCTCCCACCTGTTTCCCTGCTTGACAAGCTGCACAAGGTCTATCTTTTTCGAAATGAACATTGGTTAGACCTATCACATGTTCTCCCTTTAGAAGCTTGTGGAGGTTCTTCATCCCCACATGTGCTAAGCGGCGATGCAACAACCAGCCCATGCAAGTCTTAGCCATTAAGCATGCATCTAGACCGGCTTCTTCTTTTGCAAAATCAACTAAATAAAGTTTGACGTCTAATACACCCTTAAAAGCTAGTGAACCATCACTTCTTCTAAAGACAGACACATCTATATTTGTAAACAGACAGTTATATCCCATATTGCACAATTGACTAACAGATAGTAAATTATATCCTAGTGACTCTACTAAAAACACATTAGAGATAGAGTGCTCATTAGAAATTGCAATTTTACCTAACCCTTTTACCTTGCCTTGATTCCCATCACCGAATATGATTGAATCTTGGGAATCCTTATTCTTGACGTAGGAGGTGAACATCTTCTTCTCCCCCGTCATATGGTTTGTGCATCCGCTATCAATAATCCAGCTTGAACCCCCGGATGCATAAACCTGCAAGGCAATTTTAGGCTTGGGTCTTAGGTACCCAACTCATGTTGGGTCCTACAAGGTTAGTGCAAATATCCTTAGGGACCCAAATGCAAGTTTTGTCTCCCTTGCATTTTGCCCCTAACTTCCTAGCAACAATTTTCTTATCCTTTCTACAAATAGCAAAGGAAGCATTTAAAGCATAATAAATTGTGGAAGGTTCATTCACTACTTTCCTAGGAGCATGAATAGCATTCTTTCTAGACACATGATGAATAGCATTTCTCCTAGACATATTTCTACCATGCATATAGGAAGAACTAGAAGCAAACATGGCATGAGAGTCAAAATCATCAAAAGCATTATAACTCCTATAAGCATTTCTAGTTTGTCTCCTATCATAATACATAAAAGCATGGTTCTTTTGCACATTACTAGCCATAGGGGCCTTCCCTTTCTCCTTGGCGGGAATGGGAGCCTTATGGCTTGTTAAGTTCTTAGCTTCTCTCTTGAAGCCAAGTCCATCCTTAATTGAGGGGTGTCTACCAATTGTGTAGGCATCCCTAGCAAATTTTAGCTTATCGAAATCATTCTTGCTAGTCTTAAGTTGAGCATTAAGACTAGCCAGTTCATCATTAAGCTTGGAAATTGAAACTAGGTGTTCACTACAAGCATTAATGTCAAAATCTTTACACCTAGTACAAATTTCAACATGTTCTACACAAGAATTGGATTTATTTGCTACTTCTAATTTAGCATTTAAATCATTGTTGACACCTTTCAGAGTAGAAATGGTTTCATGACAAGTAGATAGTTCAAAAGAAAGCATTTCATTTCTCTTAACTTCTAAAGCATAGGATTTTTGTGCCTCAACAAATTTATCATGCTCTTCATACAACAAATCCTCTTGCTTTTCTAAAAGTATATTCTTTTCATTCAAGGCATCAATTAATT
Organism: Zea mays; assembly: GCF_902167145.1. NCBI lineage: Eukaryota > Viridiplantae > Streptophyta > Magnoliopsida > Poales > Poaceae > Zea > Zea mays. Next base: position 132,244,187 of record NC_050104.1, read on the forward strand.
CATTAATTTTGTCTATCTTAGATCTATCTAAGCCCTTGAACAAACATGAATAATCTACTTCATCCTCATCACTAGATTCGTCCTCACTTGAAGAAGCATAGGTAGAGTTGCTAGTACATACCTTCTTCTCCCTTGCCATAAGGCATGTGTGACGCTCGTTGGGGAAGAGGGTTGATTTGTTGAAGGCGGTGGCGGCGAGTCCTTCATTGTCGGAGTCGGACGAGGAGCAATCCGAGTCCCATTCCTTGCCTAGATGCGCCTCGCCTTTTGCCTTCTTGTAATGCTTCTTCTTTTCCCTCTTGTTTCCCTTTTCCTGGTCACTATCATTATCGGGACAGTTAGCAATAAAATGACCAAGCTTACCGCATTTGAAGCATGATCGCTTCCCCTTGGTCTTAGTCTTGCTCGGCTGTCCATTGCGACCCTTTAGCACCGTCTTGAATCTCTTGATAATGAGGGCCATTTCTTCTTCATTAAGACCGGCCGCCTCAATTTGCGCCACCTTGCTGGGTAGCGCCTCCTTGTTCCCTGTGGCTTTGAGAGCAAAAGGTTGCGGCTCGTTGATCGGTCCATTCAAGGCGTCGTCCACATACCTTGCCTCCTTGATCATCATTCGCCCGCTGACGAATTTTCCTAGGACTTCTTCGGGCGACATTTTGGTGTACCTGGGATTCTCACGAATATTATTCACCAAATGAGGATCAAGAACGGTAAAGGACCTGAGCATTAGTCGGACGACGTCGTGGTCCGTCCATCGCGTGCTTCCGTAGCTCCTTATTTTGTTGATAAGGGTCTTGAGCCGGTTGTATGTCTGAGTTGGCTCCTCGCCCCTTATCATCGCGAACCGTCCAAGCTCGCCCTCCACCAACTCCATTTTGGTGAGCAAGGTAGCGTCATTTCCCTCATGAGAGATCTTGAGGGTATCCCAGATTTGCTTGGCGTTATCCAAGCCACTCACTTTATTATATTCATCCCTGCACAATGAGGCTAGAAGAACAGTAGTAGCTTGTGCATTCTTATGGATTTGCTCATTAATGAATATAGGACTATCCGAACTATTAAAGTGCATTCCACTATCTACAATCTCCCATATGCTAGGATGGAGAGAGAATAGGTGACTACGCATTTTGTGGCTCCAAAATCCGTAGTCCTCCCCATCAAAGTGTGGGGGCTTGCCGAGTGGAATGGAAAGCAAATGTGAATTTGAACTTTGCGGAATACGAGAGTAGTCAAAAGAAAAGTTAGAATTAACCGGTTTCCTTTGTTTGTCGTGGTCGTCGTCCTTTTGGGAAGAAGAGGACTCATCGCTGTCGTAGTAGACGATCTCCTTGATGCGTCTTGTCTTCTTCTTCTTCCCATCTCTTCGCTTGTGGCCCGAGCCCGAGTCATTGGACTTGTCATCCCTTGGCTCGTTGACGAAGGACTCCTTCTCCTTGTCGTTGATCACAATTCCCTTCCCCTTAGGATCCATCTCTTCGGGCGGTTAGTCCCTTTCTTGAAGAGAACGGCTCTGATACCAATTGAGAGCACCTAGAGGGGGGGTGAATAGGTGCTCCTGTAAAACTTCAAAAACTTAAGCCACAAAAACTTGTTAGGTGTTAGCACAATTATGGCCAAGTGGCTAGAGAGGAGTCAAAACACAATAACCACAAGAAATCAATCACAGAGATGACACGGTGGTTATCCCGTGGTTCGGCCAAGTACAAAACTTGCCTACTCCACGTTGGGGCGTCCCAACGGACGAGAGTTGCACTCAACTCCTCTCAAGTGATCCAATGATCAACTTGAATACCACGGTGTTCTTGCTTTTCTTTTCTCAATCCCGTTTGCGAGGAATCTCCACAACTTGGAGCCTCTCGCCCTTACAAAAGATGTTCACAGAGAATCACGGAGCAAGGGAGGGATTAGCAACTCACACACAACACAAAGATCACAGCGAATACGCACACACAAGACCCAGACTTGAGCTCAAGAGACTAGCACACTAGAACGGAGCTCAAATCACTAGAATGTCGAACAAGTGCGCGAGATTGATGTGTGAGTGATCAAGAGTGCTCAAGGAATGCTTGGTGTACTCCTCCATGCGCCAAGGGGTCCCTTTTATAGCCCCAAGGCAGCTAGGAGCCGTTGGGAACAAATCTGGAAGGCCATCTTTGCCTTCTGTCTCGTGGCGCACCGGACAGTCCGGTGCACACCGGACACTGTCCGGTGCCCGATTTGTTTCCATAAACAGCGCATCCGACCGTTGCTGTCTGAGTCAGATCTGCGCACCGTTGGCGCACCGGACATGTCCGGTGCACACCGGACAGTCCGGTGCACACCGGACAGTCCGGTGCTTCCTTCCGACCGTTGGCTCGGCCACGTGTCGCGCGCCGATCGCGCAGCCGACCGTTGGCCCGGCCGACCGTTGGCTCACCGGACAGTCCGGTGTACACCGGACAGTCCGGTGAATTTTAGCCGAAGTCGCCGGAGAAAAACCCGAGAGCGGCTGGTTTGCTCTGTTGGTCTGGCGCACCGGACACTGTCCGGTGCACACCGGACAGTCCGGTGCCCCAGTCCGAAGCAGCCCTTGGCTGTACACAGCCACTCTCCACTTCTTTTCTTTTCTTCTTTCTTCTGTTTCTAACACTTAGACAAGATGTTAGTACACAAAACTAATGTACTAAGGCTTAGAAACATACCTTTACTTGTGATTTGCACTTTGTTCATCCATGAGCATATTTTCACATTTAAGCCCTTGTGTTTGCACTCAATCACCAAAATACTTAGAAATGGCCCAAGGGCACATTTCCCTTTCAGGCTCGGGCGACACCTGTCGCTGGGGAGCAGGTTCCCGAGGCTGGCTCTTCTGCCGAGGCAGCCATCGTGATAGGGGAGGCGGCTGACGCTGACGTGGTCCCGAGCCCACTTGTCGTGCCATCCATGCTGGCGCCTGCCGCTACCGAAGACGCCGCCGTCCCAGTCGGAGAGCGACCGGTTGCTGCCGGCGTCGAGACGGCTGATGCGTCGGCGCCCAGTGCCTCGGAAGAGGTGGGCGTGGAGGCGCGATCCGTCCAGCCGGGCGGCAGCCTCATCGCTGTGCGGCGGAGCCCCAGGGCCCGGCGCCAGTTGCTCCGGTTTCGGACCCGCGAGGCCTCGGACCCTGTCTTCATTCTCGACGATGAACAGGAGGACCAGTCCTGGGATGAGCTCCGCGAGTGTGCCGAAGCAACGGTGGGGTCGCTCCGGTCGTCGCTGGAGGTTTTCTGCAGGGACGTCCCCAAAATCCTCCAGGTAACGGTTTCAGGCATACCTTTTTCTTTTCTGTGAGCGAGGCGTTCTTTGTGACGCCCTGCTTCCTTCCCCCAGGATCTGACGGATCGGAGCGCCGCCAAGTCGTCGTTCATCCGCCGCGAGGTCGATGTCTGGGGCTCACTGCGATCCCTAAGGACCTCGCTCGCCGGGGCTACTGCGCGCCTTTCTCAGCAGGGTGCCAAGGTAGCGGACCTCCAGTTGCTCTGCACTGACCTGAGAGCCGAGGCGGCAGCAGCGCGCGCGGAGGCGGCAGCGACGCGCGCAGAGGCGCAACGGCAGCGGTCGGAGTTCGTCCAGGTCGTCGAGGAGCGGGACCAATCTCGGGGCCGGGCCGCCGAGGCCGAAAGCCGGGCTGAAACCCTCGCAACCGACTTAGCCGCAGCCCAGGCCGCTGCCTCGGAGCAGCGCGCCCGAGCCGGAGGTACGCCTTGGCCGTCCCTGGTTCTTGTTCTTGTCTGTTTCCTCTGCTTGTGTTTGAGATCTTTCTTCTGGCTGTTCGCAGAGCTCGAGTCCGCCCTTGACGAGTCCGCCAAGGCGCTCGCCGAGGCGCTTGCCGGAGCTGCCGAGCAGAGGGAGGCTGACCTCGCGGCCATGTCCGAGGCCGTCTTGGACGTTTATCGGATCCTTGGCTCCGACGACGTCCCTTCAGAAAGCTCCCCTCAAAGCCGCCTTCTAGCCTTGGGTGATCACGCGCGCGGCAGAGTCCGCGAGGCGCTACACCACGGCGTCAGGCGGGCCTTTGCTGTGCTCTCTTCCCACTACGTTGTGGACCTGGAGCGGGTTAGTGAGGGGTATTGTCTTCCTGATGAAGACGAAGCTGCCCTGGCAAAGGTTCAGTGGCTCGACGCGGTCGCCGCGGGTCCGAGCGCAGTGCTGGCGACCACCTTTGAGGCGGAGATCCTTCCCCCCGCGCCGTCGCCGGAAGCCGAGATGGACCTTACCGAAGGCGGGGACGGAGTTGAAGGCGCGGCTCCTTCCCATGGCGACGCCTGACTCTTGTTGGAACAGTTTCTTGTTGGATGTGCGCGTGTCCTACTGCGGCCGCTGAGGCCTGAACACTTTGTTTTCATTGCATGAAGTCGTACTCTTCCTTCCTTTCATTTTGCGTGTCCGGCTTAGCCTGTCAATAATAGGGTGGCTTCCCGAGTAGGGTCATTTTTCGTGGCGGGTGATGAGTGAGGTGTCCCTAACCCGGAGGCATAGGAGTTCCTCGGCTCAGTCGGCCCTGCCACTTACATGCACCCACGTTCGCTCCTTGGGGCCCTGCTTCTGACATAGCCGGGAGAACGCAAAAGCCTTTTTTGATCGAAAATTTTGGATGCGGAGAGGTACACCCGATCTTGACGTAGAGGGGTTCCCCCTTTTTAGCCCCCGAGGGAGGGTCGGGCTCTGCCGAGGCGAGGCCGACCCTTCCTTCATGACTGAGACTTGTGTGGGAGCGAGGTATACGAACAGCTTGAAAACATCTTAAGGGTAGAAGCAACGTAGCTGTCGGACGTTCCAAGCGTTGCCGTAGACCTCGCCTTGACTGCCGGCCAGCTTGTACGTTCCGGGCTCCAGAACGTCGGCGGTGACAAGCGGCCTTTCCCGGGGGTGCGTGCAGCCCCCGGGTATCCCCAGCAAGGGCTCGGGGTGCTGTGTGATGGTCGGGGTCTTCTCCTGGTTGGCTTCGATGCCCCGTTTGGAGATAATGAACTCCAAGACCATGCCCTGGGCCGCCCCGAGGACCCACCTTTCAGGGTTGAGCTTGACGCTTTTCGCTTCTTTTAGCTTGTGGAGCTCCTCGCCTATCACTCTGCGCTTCTCCTTGTCGAATCAGCGCAGAGGCTGCTTGACGGGTCGGGCTCCGGCTCGAATATCCAGCGAGTGCTCGGCGACATCCCTCGGTATGCCGGGCATGTCCGAGGGACTCCATGCAAAGACGTTGGCGTTTGCGCGGAGAGAGTCGATGAGCTCTGCTTCCTATTTGGGGTCGAGCCCAGAACCGATCCGGATCTGCTTGGAGGTGTCGCCACTGGGGTCGAGAGGGACGGCCTTGACCGTCTCCACTGGCTCGAAGTTGCCGGCATGACGCTTCACGTCGGGCACCTCTTTGGAGAGGCTTTCCAGGTCGGCGATGAGGGCCTCGGACTCGGCGAGGGCCTCGGCGTACTCCACGCACTCCATGTCGCATTCGAACGCGTGTTTGTACATGGGGTCGACGGTGATGACCCCGTTGGGGCCCGACATCTTGAGCTTCAGGTAGGTGTTGTTGGGGACGGCCATAAACTTCGCGTAGCATGGCCTCCCTAGTACCGCGTGGTAGGTTCCTCGGAACCCGACCACCTCGAACGGCAGAGTCTCCCTTCAGAAGTTGGAGGGCGTTCCGAAGCAGACGGGAAGGTCGAGTCGTCCGAGGGGCTGGACGCGCTTCCCGGGAATGATCCCGTGGAAGGGCGCAGCGCCTGCCCGGATGGAGGACAGATCGACGCGCAGGAGCCCGAGGGTCTCGGCGTAGATGATGTTGAGGCAGCTGCCCCCGTCCATCAGGACCTTAGTGAGCCTGACGTCGCCGACGACGGGGTCAACGACGAGCGGGTGTTTCCCCGGGCTCGGCACGTGGTCGGGGTGGTCAGCTTGGTCGAAGGTGATGGGCTTGTCGGACCGGTCTAGGTAGACTGGCGCCGCCACCTTCACCGAGCAGACCTCCCAGCGCTCTTGCTTGCGATGCCGAGCCGAGGCGTTCGCCGCATGCCCACCGTAGATCATGAAGCAGTCGCGGACCTCAGGGAACTCTCCTGCTTGATGATCTTCCTTCTTGTCATCGTTGTGGGCCCTGCCACCCTCCACGGGTGGCCCGACCCTGTGGAAGTGGCGCCGAAGCATGACGCACTCCTCAAGGGTGTGCTTGACGGGCCCCTGATGACAGGGGCACGGCTCCTTGAGCATCTTGTCGAAGAGGTTGGCACCTCCGGGGGGCTTCCGAGGGTTCTTGTACTCGGCGACGGCGACAAGGTCCGCGTCGGCGGCGTCACGTTTCGCTTGCGACTTTTTCTTGCCTTTCTTCTTGGCGCCGCGCGGAGTGGACGCCTCGGGAGCATCTTCCGATGGGCGGCCCTGGGGCTGCTTGTCCTTTCGGAAGATAGCCTCGACCGCCTCCTGGCCAGAGGCGAACTTGGTGGCGATGTCTATCAGCTCGCTCGCCCTGGTGGGGGTCTTGCGACCCAGCTTACTCACCAGGTCACGGCAGGTGGTGCCGGCAAGGAACGCGCCGATGACATCCAAGTCGGTGATGTTGGGTAGCTCGGTGCGCTGCTTCGAGAATCGCCGGATGTAGTCCCGGAGAGACTCTCCCGGCTGCTGCCGGCAGCTTCGGAGGTCCCAGGAATTCCCAGGGCGCACGTACGTGCCTTGGAAATTGCCGGCGAAGGCTTGGACCAAGTCATCCCAGTTGGAGATCTGCCCCGGAGGCAGGTGCTCCAACCAGGCGCGAGCGGTGTCGGAGAGGAACAGGGGGAGGTTGCGGATGATGAGGTTGTCGTCGTCCGTTCCACCCAGTTGGCAGGCCAGGCGGTAGTCCGCGAGCCACAGTTCTGGTCTCGTTTCCCCCGAGTACTTTGTGATAGTAGTCGGGGGCCAGAACCGGATCGGGAACGGTGCCCGTCGGATGGCCCGACTGAAGGCTTGCGAACCGGGTGGTTCGGGCGAGGGACTCCGATCCTCCCCACTGTCGTAGCGTCCCCCACGCCTGGGGTGGTAACCTCGGCGCACCCTCTCGTCGAGGTGGGCCCGACGGTCGCGATGATGGTGCTCATTGCCGAGGTGGCCCGGGGCCGCAGGCGCGGTGTTGCGCGTGCGCCCGGTGTAGACCGAGGCTTCCCGCATGAATCAGGAAGTCGCGGCATGAGGTTCCGAGGGGTATCCCTGCCTTCAGGAGGCAGAGCTCTCGGCCCGTCGGACCGCAGCGCCTTCCAGGAGATTCTTGAGCTCTCCCTGGATTCGCCGACCCTCGGTGGTTGATGGCTCCGGCATCGCGCGGAGAAGCATCGCTGCTGCAGCCAGGTTCTGACCGACCCCACTGGATGCGGGTGGCGGCCTGACCCTGACGTCGTTGGCGACGCGGTGCTGGAGACCCTGGGGTAGGTGACGTATTTCTCCGGCCGGGGGTTGGCCCACCCATACCTGCCCGACGTCCCGGCGGATCGGCTCAAGCGCTCCTGCTCCCTCGTCGAGCCTGGCCTGCGCCCCGCGGACTTGCTCGAGCTGTGGGTCGTGACCCCCCGCCGGAACGGGGACCACAGCTAGCTCCCGCGGGATGTCAGCGCGAGGCACCGGCCTAGGGAGATCACCGTCCTCCGGCATGCCGAGATGGTTGCCTTCGGAGGGATCCCCTAGCTCGACGTGGAAACATTCGCGGCTTGGGCCGCAGTCCTCGTCATCGAGGCTGCGGCTACCGTCGGAACAATCGGAGAGGCAGTAGTCACATGCGGTCATGAAGTCCCGCATGGCACTGGGGTTGCAAATCCAGAGAAATCCCAACAGATGTTGGGTTCGTCATCTTCCTCGGACCCAGAGGGCCTGTAGGTCGAGACGTCCGTCAGCCGGTCCCAAGGCGACCACATGCGAAACCCCAGAGGGGTTGCACTTGCCTCTACGAGAGCGCCCGCCAAAGCAAGGTCGCTAGGCGGGTTGAGGCTGAGTCGAAATGACGTAGGATGGGAATCGGTGGGTACCTTTCTGTCGGCGAGCAGCAACATAGTCACGTCGGGGACTGATTGCACCACCGTCTCAGGTATGAGGGCGACGCCTTGCAAGCTCTCCGCGAGCGCGCTGGCGTCGTCCACTTGCTCGGGGTTGGTGTGTCGCGGGGAGATGGCGCTCGCCTTCGTCTCAAACGCGAGGTCGACGCCCGACGCGCCCCCCGTTGGAGCGCTGGGGACGTCGACTCGCTCGACAGCCGACGAGGCGCAGCCTCCTGCTTGGCCTTGGTCGCCCTGCCTCCTCCTCCGATGGCGGGGGAGAGGACGGGGCGAGCTCGAATGTTGCTCTTCCACCACGCGGGGAAGACGTCGTCGATCCCGCCGCCGGCGGGAGGGCTGTCGGCCGCCATTGTCGTTGTCGCGCGGCGGTGGAAGGAGTATCATGTCATAGCTGCCGTAGAAGGACATGAACTCAAGACTCCCGAAACGGAGCACCGTCCCGGGCCGGAGAGGTTGCTGGAGACTGCCCATCTAGAGCTTGACGGGAAGCTGTTCGTCAACACGCAGCAGCCCCCTACCTGGCGCGCCAACTGTCGGCGTTTCGAGACCGGGGGGTCCCTAAGCCGACGAGTGAATGTCGCTGCGTGCCCCAGCCCAGATGGGTCGAGCGCGTGGGCGAGCGCGAAGGGGGGAAGCGAAGGTGGCCGGAGACGGGCGTGAGAGAGGTGGAAATCCCGCGGCCTTCGTGTTCGTCCCACGCCTAGGTCGGGTGCGCTTGCAGTAGGGGGTTACAAGCGTCCACGCGGGTGAGGGAAGCGAGCGGCCCCAAGAGAGTGCCTGTCCCGTCCTCGTCCCCGTGCGGCCAACCTTCCCTAAGAGGGCCCTGGTCCTTCCTTTTATAGGCGTAAGGAGTGGATCCAGGTGTACAATGGGGGTGTAGCAGAGTGCTACGTGTCTAGCGGGGGAGAGCTAGCGCCCTAAGTACACGCCGATGTGGCAGCCGGAGAGATCTTGGCACCCAGCTGGTGTGATGTCGTGGCCGTCGGAGGAGCGACGGAGCCTGGCGGAGGGACAGCTGTCGGAGCGGTTGAGTCCTTGCTGACGTCCTCCTGCTTCCGTAAGAGAGCTGAGAGCCGCCGTCGTCACAGAGCTTGCGGGGCGCCATCATTGCCTATCTGGCGGAGCTAGCCAGATGGGACACCGGTCTTGTTCTCTGCGGCCCGAGTCAGCTCGGGGTAGGGTGATGATGGCGCTTCCTGTTGACGTGGCTGGCCTGCGCCCTAGGTTGGGCGTCGTGGAGGCTCCTCCAAAGCCGAGGTCGAGTTTGTCTTCCATGGCCGAGGCCGAGTCCGAGCCCCTGGGTCGGGCGAGGCGGAGGTCGTTCGGCAGAGGCCAGAGCGGAGTCCGAGCCCTGGGGTCGGGCGAAGCGGAGTTTGTCGTCTTCTGGGGCTGAGCCCGAGTCTGAGCCCTGGGTCGGGCGAAGCGGAGTTCGCCGTCTTCTGGGGCTGAGCCCGAGTCCGAGCCCTGGGTCGGGCGGAGCGGAGTTCGCCGTCTTCCGGGACTTAGCCCGAGTCCGAGCCCTGGGGTCGGGCGGAGCGGAGTTCGCCGTCTTCCGGGACTTAGCCCGAGTCCGAGCCCTGGGGTCGGGCGGAGCGGAGTTCGCCGTCTTCCGGGACTTAGCCCAAGTCCGAGCCCTGGGGTCGGGCGGTGCGGAGTTCGCCGTCTTCCGGGACTTAGCCCGAGTCCGAGCCCTGGGGTCGGGCGAAGCGGAGCTTCCTATGGTGCCTTTGGCAGGACCTGACCGCCTGTCAGTCTCACTCTGTCAAGTGGCACTGCAGTCGGAGTGGCGCAGGCGGCGCTGTCCTTCTGTCAGGCCGGTCAGTGAAGCGGCGAAGTGACGGCGGTCACTTCGGCTCTGCTGGGCGGCGTGCGTCAGGATAAAGGTGTCAGGCCACCTTTGCGTTAAATGCTCCTGCGATTTGGTCGGTCGGTGCGGCGATTTAGTCAGGGTTGCTTCTTAGCGAAGGCAGGGCCTCGGGCGAGCTGGAGATGTGTCCGCCGTTGGAGGGGGGCCTCGGGCGAGACGGAAGTCCTCCGGGGTCGGCTGCCCTTGTCCGAGGCTAGGCTCGGACGAGGCCTGATCGAGTCGCTCGAACGGACTGATTCCTGGCTTAATCGCACCCATCAGGCCTTGCAGCTTTATGCTGATGGGGGTTACCAGCTGAGAATTAGGCGTCTTGAGGGTACCACTAATTATGGTCCCCGACAGGTTCCGACCGTTGGAGCTCTGTCTTCTGGGCCCGCCTAGATGTCCGGTGGCGCACCGGACAGGTACTGTAGAGTGTCCGGTGCGCCACTACGCGCGTGCATGACTTCTGTGCGCTCTGGCGCGCATTAATTGCTATTGCTGGTGACCGTTGGCGCGAAGTAGCCGTTGCGCGAATCAAGAATATCGGCTTGGAAAAGAAATTGCGCGAATCAAGAATATTGAGCTCATGCCTAAGTTTGTTAAAAGTTTGTTCATCAAGAGGCTTGGTAAAGATATCGGCTAATTGATCTTTAGTATTAATGTAAGAAATCTCGATATCTCCCTTTTGTTGGTGATCCCTTAGAAAGTGATACCGAATGGCTATGTGCTTAGTGCGGCTATGCTCGACGGGATTATCCGCCATCTTGATTGCACTCTCATTATCACATAGCAAAGGGACTTTGGTTAATTTGTAACCGTAGTCCCGCAGGGTTTGCCTCATCCAAAGCAATTGCGCGCAACAATGGCCTGCGACAATATACTCGGCTTCGGCGGTAGAGAGAGCGACCGAATTTTGCTTCTTTGAAGCCCAAGACACCAAGGATCTTCCTAAGAACTGGCAAGTCCCCGATGTGCTCTTTTTATTGATTTTACACCCCGCCCAATCGGCATCCGAATAACCAATCAAATCAAATGTGGATCCCCTAGGATACCAAAGCCCAAACTTAGGAGTGTAAACTAAATATCTCAAGATTCGTTTTACGGCCGTAAGGTGAGCTTCCTTAGGGTCGGCTTGGAATCTTGCACACATGCATACGGAAAGCATAATATCCGGTCGAGATGCACATAAATATAGCAAAGAACCTATCATCGACCGGTATACCTTTTGATCCACGGACTTACCTCCCGTGTCGAGGTCGAGATGCCCATTAGTTCCCATGGGTGTCTTGATGGGCTTGGCATCCTTCATCCCAAACTTGTTTAGAATGTCTTGAGTATACTTCGTTTGGCTAATGAAGGTGCCCTCTTGGAGTTGCTTCACTTGAAATCCCAAGAAGTACTTCAACTCCCCCATCATCGACATCTCGAATTTTTGTGTCATGATCCTACTAAATTCTTCACAAGTAGACTCGTTAGTAGACCCAAATATAATATCATCAACATAAATTTGGCATACAAACAAGTCATTTTCAAGAGTTTTAGTGAATAGAGTAGGATCGGCCTTTCCAACTTTGAAGCCATTAGCGATAAGGAAATCTCTAAGGCATTCATACCATGCTCTTGGGGCTTGCTTGAGCCCATAAAGCGCCTTAGAGAGTTTATAGACATGGTGAGGATACTCACTATCTTCAAAGTCGGGAGGTTGCTCAACATAGACCTCTTCCTTGATTGGTCCATTGAGGAAGGCACTTTTCACGTCCATTTGATAAAGCTTAAAGCCATGGTAAGTAGCATAGGCCAATAATATACGAATTGACTCAAGCCTAGCTACGGGTGCATAGGTTTCACCGAAATCCAAACCTTCGACTTGGGAGTATCCCTTGGCCACAAGTCGAGCTTTGTTCCTTGTCACCACACCATGCTCATCTTGCTTGTTGCGGAAGACCCATTTGGTTCCTACAACATTTTGATTAGGACGTGGAACTAAATGCCATACCTCATTCCTAGTGAAGTTGTTGAGCTCCTCTTGCATTGCCACCACCCAATCCGAATCTTGGAGTGCTTCCTCTACCCTGTGTGGCTCAATAGAGGAAACAAAAGAGTAATGCTCACAAAAATGTGCAACACGAGATCTAGTGGTTACCCCCTTACGGATGTCGCCGAGGATGGTATCGACGGGGTGATCTCGTTGGATTGCTTGGTGGACTCTTGGGTGTGGCGGCCTTTGCTCTTCATCCTCCTTGTCTTGATTATTTGTATCTCCCCCATTGATCATTGCCATCATCTTGAGGTGGCTCTTTTGCTTGATCTTCTACTTCATCACCTTGAGCTTCATCCTCATTTTGAGTTGGTGGAGATGCTTGCGTGGAGGAGGATGGTTGATCTTGTGCATTTGGAGGCTCTTCGGATTCCTTAGGACATACATCCCCAATGGACATGTTCCTTAGCGCGATGCATGGAGCCTCTTCATTACCTATCTCATCAAGATCAACTTGCTCTACTTGAGAGCCGTTAGTCTCATCAAACACAACGTCACAAGAAACTTCAACTTGTCCAGTGGACTTGTTAAAGACTCTATATGCCCTTGTGTTTGAAGCATATCCTAGTAAAAAGCCTTCTACAGTCTTAGGAGCAAATTTAGATTTTCTACCTCTTTTAACAAGAATAAAGCATTTGCTACCAAAGACTCTAAAATATGAAATGTTGGGCTTTTTACCGGTTAGGAGTTCATAGGATGTCTTCTTGAGGATTCGGTGTAGATATAACCGGTTGATGGCATAGCAGGCGGTGTTGACCGCCTCGGCCCAAAACCGATCCGAAGTCTTGTACTCATCAAGCATGGTCCTTGCCATGTCCAATAGAGTTCGATTCTTCCTCTCCACTACACCATTTTGTTGTGGCGTGTAGGGAGAAGATAACTCATGCTTGATGCCCTCTTCCTCAAGGAAGCCTTCGATTTGAGAGTTCTTGAACTCCGTCCCGTTGTCGCTTCTAATTTTCTTGATCCTTAAGCCGAACTCGTTTTGAGCTCGTCTCAAGAATCCCTTTAAGGTTTCTTGGGTTTGAGATTTTTCCTGCAAAAAGAACACCCAAGTGAAGCGAGAATAATCATCCACTATTACAAGACAATACTTACTCCCGCCGATGCTTATGTAAGCAATCGGGCCGAATAGATCCATGTGGAGTAGCTCAAGCGGCCTGTCGGTCGTCATGATGTTCTTGTGTGGATGATTGGCACCGACTTGCTTTCCTACTTGGCATGCGCTACAAACCCTGTCTTTCTCAAAATGAACATTGGTTAATCCTAAAATGTGATGTCCCTTTAGAAGCTTATGAAGATTCTTCATCCCAACATGTGCTAGTCGGCGATGCCAGAGCCAGCCCATGTTAGTCTTAGCAATTAAGCATGTGTCGAGTTCAGCTCTATCAAAATCTACTAAGTATAGCTGACCCTCTATCACACCCTTAAATGCTATTGAATCACCACTTCTTCTAAAGACTGACACCTACATCAGTAAAGAGACAGTTGTAGCCCATTTTGCATAATTGAGATACAGAAAGCAAATTGTAATCTAATGAATCTACAAGAAAAATATTGGAAATAGAATGGTCAGGAGATATAGAAATTTTACCCAAACCCTTGACCAAACCTTGGTTTCCATCCCCGAATGTGATAGCTCGTTGGGGATCTTGGTTTTTCTCATAGGAGGAGAACATCTTCTTCTCCCCTGTCATATGGTTTGTGCACCCGCTGTCGAGTATCCAACTTGAGCCCCCGGATGCATAAACCTACAAAACAATTTTAGTTCTTGACTTTAGGTACCCAAACGGTTTTGGGTCCTTTGGCATTAGAAACAAGAACTTTGGGTACCCAAACACAAGTCTTTGATCCCTTGTGTTTGCCCCCAACAAATTTGGCAACTACTTTGCCGAATTTGTTAGTCAAAACATAAGATGCATCAAACGTTTTAAAAGAAAGACTATGTTCATTTGATGCACTAGGAGTTTTCTTCTTAGGCAACTTAGCACGGGTTGGTTGCCTAGTGCTAGATGTCTCACCCTTATACATAAAAGCATGGTTAGGACCAGAGTGAGACTTCCTAGAGTGAATCCTCCTAATTTTGCTCTCGGGATAACCGGTAGGGTACAAAATGTAACCCTCGTTATCCTGAGGCATGGGACCCTTGCCCTTGACAAAATTAGACAATCTTTTAGGAGGGGCATTAAGTTTGACATTGTCTCCCCTTTGGAAGCCAATGCCATCCTTGATGCCAGGGCGTCTCCCATTATAAAGCATACTACGAGCAAATTTAAATTTTTCATTTTCTAAGTTATGCTCGGCAATTTTAGCATCTAATTTTGCTATATGATCATTTTGCTGTTTAATTAAAGACATGTGATCATGAATAGCATTAATATCAACATCTCTACACCTAGTACAAATAGATACATGCTCAACGATAGATGTAGAGGGCTTGCAAGATTTTAATTCAACAACCTTAGCATGTAACATATCATTCTTAGTTCTAAGGTCGGAAATAGTAGCATTGCAAACATCAAAATCTTTAGCCTTAGCAAGCAATTTTTCATTTTCATTTCTAAGGCTAGCAAGTGAAATGTTCAATTCTTCAATCCTAGCAAGTAAATCATCATTATCATCTCTAGAACTGGAAGTTGAAACATTACAAACATGAGAATCAACCTTAGCTAATAAATTGGCATTTTCATTTCTAAGGTTGGCAATAGTGTCATGGCATGTGCTTAGCTCACTAGTTAATTTCTCACATTTTTCTACCTCTAGAGCATAAGCATTCTTAACCTTAACATGCTTTTTATTTTCCTTGATTAGGAAGTCCTCTTGGGAGTCCAAGAGATCATCCTTCTCATGGATGGCACTAATTAGCTCATTTAGTTTTTCTTTTTGTTCCATGTTAAGGTTGGCAAAAAGGGTACGCAAATTATCTTCCTCATCACTAGCATTATCATCACTAGAGGACTCATATCTAGTAGAGGATTTAGATTTAACCTTCTTCTTTTTGCCGTCCTTTGTCATGAGGCACTTGTGGCCGACGTTGGGGAAGAGAAGGCCCTTGGTGACGGCGATGTTGGCGGCGTCCTCGTCGTCGGAGGAGTCGCTAGAGCTTTCGTCGGAGTCCCACTCCCGACAAACATGGGCATCGCCGCCCTTCTTCTTGTAGTACCTCTTCTTCTCCTTTCTTCTTCCCTTCTTGTCATCACCCCTGTCACTGTCACTAGAAATTGGACATTTAGCTATAAAGTGACCGGGCTTACCACACTTGTAGCAAACCTTCTTGGAGCGGGGCTTGTAATCCTTCCCCCTCCTTTGCTTGAGGATTTGCCGAAAGCTTTTGATGACAAGCGCCATCTCCTCGTTGTCGAGCTTTGAGGCGTCGATTGGTTGTCTACTCGATGTAGACTCCTCCTTCTTCTCCTCTGTCGCCTTAAATGCGATCGGTTGTGCCGCGGATGTGGAGGGATCATCTAGCTCGTTGATTTTCTTTGAGCCCTTGATCATATACTCAAAGCTCACAAAATTCCCAATTACTTCCTCAGGAGTCATTAGTGTATATCTTGGGTTGCCACGAATTAATTGAACTTGAGTTGGGTTAAGGAAAATAAGAGATCTTAGAATAACCTTAACCACCTCGTGGTCATCCCACTTTTTGCTCCCGAGGTTGCGCACTTGGTTCACCAAGGTTTTGAGCCGGTTGTACATATCTTGTGGCTCCTCCCCTTGGCGAAGACGGAAGCGACCGAGCTCCCCCTGAAAGGGAAATGTGCCCTTGGGCCATTTCTAAGTATTTTGGTGATTGAGTGTCAACACAAGTGCTTAAATGTGAATCAATGCCCATGGATGAACAAAGTGAAAATCTAGAGCAAAGGTATGTTTCTAAGTCTTAGTACATTGGTTTTGTGTACTAATATATTTGTCTAAGTGTTAGAAACAGAAAGAAGAAGAGAAGAGAAGACTTGGCTGTGTACAACCAAGAGGCTGTTTCGGTCTGGGGCACCGGACTGTCCGGTGGTGCACCGGACAGTGTCCGGTGCGCCAGGCTGCCCCGGCCGAAGAGGCCGCTCTCGGGAATTCGCCGACGGCGTACGGCTAAAATTCACCGGACTGTCCGGTGTGCACCGGACTGTCCGGTGTGCACCGGACTGTCCGGTGAGCCAACGGTCGGCCGCGCGATCTGCGCGGGACACGTGGCCGAGCCAACGGTCGGGAAGGGGCACCGGACATGTCCGGTGCGCCAACGGCTCCCGCATCTGCAACGGTCGACTGCGCTGTTTAAGGAAGGAAATCGGGCACCGGACAGTGTCCGGTGTGCACCGGACTGTCCGGTGCACCCGACGACAGAAGGCAAGTTTGGCCTTCTGGAATTGCTCTCAACGGCTCCTAGCTGCCTTGGGGCTATAAAAGGGACCCCTAGGCGCATGGAGGAGAGAACCAAGCAACCTTTGAGCATTCTTGATCATCCACACTAAGTCTTTGCGCATCCGTTTGTTGTTCTAAGTGATTCGAGCTCTGTTCTTGTGAGAAACTGGGTGATAGTCTTTGAGCTCGAATCTTGGCCGCGTGTGTGCGCGTTTCGCTGTGGATTTGTGTGTGTTGCTTCCCTCCCTTACTCCGTGCTTCTTTGTGAATCTTAAGTGTAAGGGCGAGAGACTCCAATCTGTGGAGATTCCTCGCGAGTGGGATAAAGATAAGCAAGGCAAAAACACCGTGGTATTCAAGTGGGTCTTTGGACCGCTTGAGAGGGGTTGATTGCAACCCTCGTCCGTTGGGACGCCACAATGTGGAGCAGGCAAGTTTTGTACTTGGCCGAACCACGGGATAAATCACCGTGTCTCCTCTGTGTTGAATTCTCTGTGATTGTCGTATTGTGCAAAATCTCCTCTTTAGCCACTTGGCAATTATTGTGCTAACCCCTAACAAGTTTTTGTGGCTATAAGTTAAGTTTTTACAGGATCACCTATTCACCCCCCCTCTAGGTGCTCTCAATTGGTATCAGAGCCATTCTCTTCAAGAAAGGGACTAACCGCCCAAGAGATGGATCCTAAGGGGAAGGGAATCGTGATCAACGACAAGGAAAAGGAGTCCTTCGTCAACGAGCCAAAAGATGATAAATCCAACGACTCTGGCTCGGGCCACAGACGTAAAGATGGGAAGAAGAAGAAGACAAGGCGCATCAAGGAGATCGTCTACTACGACAGCGACGAATCCTCTTCTTCCCAAAAGGACGACGACAACGACTACAGGAAGACGGTCAATTCGAACTTTTCATTTGATTATTCTCGTATTCCACATAGTTCGAATTAGCATTTGCTTTCCATTCCTCTCGGCAAACCTCCACACTTTGATGGGGAGGACTACGGATTTTGGAGTCACAAAATGCGTAGTCACTTATTCTCTCTTCATCCAAGCATATGTGAGATTGTAGAGAATGGAATGAAATTTGATAGCTCGGATAGTCCTATGCTTATAAATGAACAAATCCATAGAAATGCACAAGCTACTACTGTTCTTTTAGCATCTTTGTGCAGGGAAGAATACAATAAGGTGAGCGGCTTGGACAACGCCAAGCAGATATGGGACACCCTCAAGATCTCTCACGAGGGCAACGACGTCACCATGCTCACCAAGATGGAGTTGGTAGAGGGCGAACTTGGAAGATTTGCTATGATAAGGGGGGAGGAGCCAACCCAAACATACAACCGGCTCAAAACCCTTGTCAACAAGATAAGGAGCTATGGAAGCACGCGATGGACGGACCACGACGTCGTCCGCCTAATGCTAAGGTCCTTTACCATTCTTGATCCTCATTTGGTGAATAATATTCGTGAGAATCCCAGGTACACCAAAATGTCGCCCGAAGAAATTCTTGGAAAATTTGTAAGCGGGCGGATGATGATCAAGGAGGCGAGGTACGTCGATGACGCGTTGAACGGTCCAATCCACGAGCCTCAACCCATTGCTCTCAAGGCATCGAGAAGCAAGGAGGCACTACCAAGCAAGGTGGCGCAAATTGAGGCGGCCGGGCTTAATGATGAAGAAATGGCTCTCATCATTAAGCGCTTCAAGACGGCGTTAAGGGGTCGCAAGGAGCATCCCAACAAGACCAAGACGAAGGGGAAGCGCTCATGCTTCAAGTGTGGTAAGATTGGTCACTTTATCGCTAATTGTCCCGATAATGATAGTGACCAGGAAAAGAAGAGTGGGAAATGGGAAAAGAAGAAGAATTACAAGAAGGCAAAGGGCGAGGCTCATATTGGAAAGGAGTGGGATTCGGATTGCTCCTCGTCTGACTCCGACAACGAAGGACTCGCCGCCACCGCCTTCAACAAGTCATCCCTCTTCCCCAACGAGCATCACACGTGCCTCATGGCTAAGGAGAAGAAAGTAAGTACTCGAAACTCTACTTATGCTTCTTCTAGTGAGGATGAGTCTAGTGATGATGAAATAGACTATTCATGCTTATTTAAAGGATTAGATAGATCTAAGATTGACAAAATTAATGAATTGGTTGATGCTTTAAATGATAAGAATAGGCTACTAGAAAAGCAAGAGGATCTCTTGTACGAAGAACATGATAAGTTTGTAGAGGCTCAAAAATCCCTTGCATTAGAAATTAAGAGAAATGAAATGCTTGCTTGTGAATTGTCTACATGCCATGATTCAATTTCTAAATTAAAGAGCATCAATGATGACTTAAATGCTAAACTAGTAGAAGCACAAAAATCCAACTCTTGTGTTGAACATGTTGAAATTTGCACTAGGTGTAAGGATGTTGATATTAATGCTTGTAGTGAACACTTAGTTTCCATTTCAAAATTGAATGATGAATTAGCTAGTCTTAATGCCCAACTTAAGACTAGCAAGAGTGAATTTGAAAAACTAAAATTTGCAAGGGATGCCTACACTATTGGTAGACACCCCTCAATTAAGGATGGGCTTGGCTTCAAGAGGGAAGCCAAGAACTTAACAAGCCATAAGACTCCTATCTCCACCAAGGAGAAAGGGAAGGCTCCTATGGCTAATAGTGTTAAGAAGAATCATGCTTTCATGTACTATGATAGGAAATACTCTAGAAATGCCTTTAGAAGTAATGATGTTTTTGATTCACATGCTTATGACTCTTATGCTGTGACTGCTTCTAGTTCTCATGTTATGCATGGTAGAAATGTGTTTAGAAGAAATGTTGTTCACCAAATGCCTAGGAGAAATGTAGTTCATAATGCTCCTAGGAAAGTAGTGAATGAACCTTCCGAAATTTATTGTGCTCTAAATGCTTCCTTTGCTATTTGTAGAAAGGATAAGAAAATTGTTGCTAGGAAGTTAGGGGCAAGATGCAAGGGAGATAAAACTTGCATTTGGGTCCCTAAGAATATTTGTGCTAACCTTATAGGACCCAACATGAGTTGGGTACCTAAGTCCCAAGCCTAAATTTGCCTTGCAGGTTTATGCATCCGGGGGTTCAAGCTGGATTATTGATAGCGAATGCACAAACCATATGACGGGGGAGAAGAAGATGTTCACCTCCTACGTCAAGAATAAGGATTCCCAAGATTCAATCATATTCGGTGATGGGAATCAAGGCAAGGTAAAAGGGTTAGGTAAAATTGCAATTTCTAATGAGCACTCTATCTCTAATGTGTTTTTAGTAGAGTCTCTAGGTTATAATTTGCTATCTGTTAGTCAGTTATGCAACATGGGGTACAACTGTCTATTTACAAATATAGATGTGTCTGTCTTTAGAAGAAGTGATGGTTCACTAGCTTTTAAGGGTGTATTAGACGACAAACTTTACTTGGAAGAGGCCAGTCTAGATGCATGCTTAATAGCTAAGACTAGCATGGGCTGGCTGTGGCATCGCCGCTTAGCACATGTGGGAATGAAGAACCTTCACAAGCTTCTAAAGGGAGAACACGTGATAGGTTTGACTAACGTGCAATTCGAAAAAGATAGACCTTGTGCAGCTTGTCAAGCAGGTAAACAAGTGGGAGGAGCACATCACAGCAAGAATGTGATGACCACTTCAAGACCTCTAGAGCTGCTGCATATGGACCTCTTCGGACCCGTCGCCTATCTGAGCATAGGAGGGAGTAAGTATGGTCTAGTTATTGTTGATGACTTTTCCCGCTTCACTTGGGTGTTCTTTTTGCAGGATAAGTCTGAAACCCAAGGGACCCTCAAGCGCTTCCTCAGGAGAGCTCAAAATGAGTTTGAGCTCAAGGTGAAGAAGATAAGGAGCGACAACGGGTCCGAGTTCAAGAACCTTCAAGTAGAGGAGTTCCTTGAGGAGGAAGGGATCAAGCACGAGTTCTCCGCTCCCTATACACCACAGCAAAACGGTGTGGTAGAGAGGAAGAACAGGATGCTAATCGACATGGCGAGGACTATGCTTGGAGAGTTCAAGACCCCCGAACGTTTTTGGTCGGAAGCCGTGAACACGGCTTGCCACGCCATCAACAGGGTCTACCTTCACCGCCTCCTCAAGAAGACGTCATATGAGCTTCTAACCGGTAACAAACCCAATGTATCGTACTTTCGTGTATTTGGGAGCAAGTGCTACATTCTAGTGAAGAAGGGTAGAAATTCAAAATTTGCTCCCAAAGCTGTAGAAGGGTTTTTGTTAGGTTATGACTCAAATACAAAGGCGTATAGAGTCTTCAACAAATCATCGGGTTTGGTTGAAGTCTCTAGCGACGTTGTATTTGATGAGACTAATGGCTCTCCAAGAGAGCAAGTTGTTGATTGTGATGATATAGATGAAGAAGATGTTCCGACGGCCGCTATACGAACCATGGCGATTGGAGAAGTACGGCCACAAGAACAAGATGAACGAGATCAACCATCTTCCTCAACTATGGTGCTACCCCCAACTCAAGACGATGAACAGGTTCATCAACAGGAGGCGTGTGATCAAGGGGGAGCACAAGATGATCGTGTGATGGAGGAAGATGCGCAACCAGCACCTCCAACCCAAGTTCGAGCGATGATTCAAAGGGATCATCCCGTCGACCAAATTCTGGGTGACATTAGCAAGGGAGTAACTACTCGATCTCGATTAGTTAATTTTTGTGAGCATTACTCCTTTGTCTCTTCTATTGAGCCTTTCAGGGTAGAGGAGGCCTTGCTAGATCCGGACTGGGTGTTGGCCATGCAGGAGGAGCTCAACAACTTCAAGAGAAATGAAGTTTGGACGTACGCTGGTGCCTCGTCCGAAGCAAAATGTTGTGGGAACCAAGTGGGTGTTCCGCAACAAACAGGACGAACACGGGGTGGTGACGAGAAACAAGGCTCGACTTGTGGCAAAAGGTTATGCCCAAGTCGCAGGTTTGGATTTCGAGGAGACTTTTGCTCCTGTGGCTAGGCTAGAGTCTATTCGTATCCTGCTAGCATATGCCGCTCACCATTCTTTCAGGCTGTTCCAAATGGATGTGAAGAGCGCTTTCCTCAACGGGCCGATCAAGGAGGAGGTGTACGTGGAGCAACCCCCTGGCTTCGAGGATGAACGGTACCCCAACCATGTGTGTAAGCTCTCTAAGGCGCTCTATGGACTTAAGCAAGCCCCAAGAGCATGGTATGAATGCCTTAGAGACTTTCTAATTGCTAATGCTTTCAAGGTTGGGAAAGCCGATCCAACTCTGTTTACTAAGACATGTGATGGTGATTTGTTTGTGTGCCAAATTTATGTCGATGACATAATATTTGGTTCTACTAACCAAAAGTCTTGTGAAGAGTTTAGCAGGGTGATGACGCAGAAATTCGAGATGTCGATGATGGGCGAGTTGAACTACTTCCTTGGGTTCCAAGTGAAGCAACTCAAGGACGGCAACTTCATCTCCCAAACGAAGTACACGCAAGATCTGCTAAAGCGGTTTGGGATGAAGGACGCCAAGCCCGCAAAGACTCCGATGGGGACTGACGGACATACCGACCTCAACAAAGGAGGTAAGTCCGTTGATCAAAAAGCATACCGGTCAACGATAGGTTCTTTGCTTTACTTATGTGCTAGTAGACCGGATATTATGCTTAGCGTATGCATGTGTGCTAGATTTCAATCCGATCCTAAGGAGTGTCACTTAGTGGCGGTAAAGCGAATTCTTAGATATTTGGTTGCTACGCCTTGCCTCGGGCTCTGGTATCCAAAGGGGTCTACCTTTGACTTAGTTGGATACTCAGACTCCGACTATGCTGGATGTAAGGTCGATAGGAAGAGTACATCAGGGACGTGCCAATTCTTAGGAAGGTCCCTGGTGTCATGGAACTCTAAGAAACAAACCTCCGTTGCCCTATCCACTGCTGAGGCCGAGTACGTTGCCGCAGGTCAGTGTTGCGCGCAACTACTTTGGATGAGGCAAACCCTCCGGGACTTTGGCTACAATCTGAGCAAAGTCCCACTCCTATGTGACAATGAGAGTGCTATCCGCATGGCGGAAAATCCTGTTGAGCACAGCCGCACAAAGCACATAGACATCCGGCATCACTTTTTGAGAGACCACCAGCAAAAGGGAGATATCGAAGTGTTTCATGTTAGCACCGAGAACCAGCTAGCCGATATCTTCACTAAGCCTCTAGATGAGAAGACCTTTTGCATGTTGCGTAGTGAGCTAAATGTCTTAGATTCGCGGAACTTGGATTGAATTATAGCATACATGTGTTTATGCCCTTGATCAGGTTCATTCTGCATTTTGTTGCTTATTGTGGTGCTCAAGTTGTACAAACACTCCCTGGACCTCACAAGTCCGTTGCAAAGTGCTGCACATGTTTAGGGGGAGATGTGTTACAACTTGACCCTTTCGAGACTAACCATGTGCTTGAGTTTGATGATTTAGTCTCGAAGGAGAATTGAAAGGGAAAAGGTGGACTTGGATCATGAAAGACTTCCACTGCACTCCGATGAGAGGGTAAACTTATTCCAAGTTCATCTTTAGACTCTTATTGCCTTTGTATTCTTATTGAAGATTTTGGTGAGGCAATGGGGTTAATGGGCCAAGATTGATCCCGTTTTGGTGCTTGATGCCAAAGGGGGAGAAAATAAAGGCCAAAGTGATAAATGGATCAGCTACCACTTGAGAGATTTTTAAATACCACTTGAGAGATTTTTAAATACCACTTGAGAGATTTTGAAAATAGTAGAATAGAGTTTTTGTTTTGTTAAACTCTTTTATTGTCTCTCTTGTCAAAAGTTGGCTTCGTGTGGGGAGAAATGTTGATTATGGGAAATAGGGGGAGTTTTTGAAATCTTTGATCAATCTCTTTTGGAATGACTCTCTTTATGCCTCAATATGTGTGTTTGACATAGAGATAGAGATTTGAGTTTGATTTGCAAAAACAAACCAAGTGGTGGCAAAGGATGATCCATATATGCCAAAATTGAATCAAAATCAATTTGAGTTTTATTTGAAGTGATTTTGCACTTGTTCTAGTTACTTTATGTTGTGTTGGCATAAATCACCAAAAAGGGGGAGATTGAAAGGGAAATGTGCCCTTGGGCCATTTCTAAGTATTTTGGTGATTGAGTGTCAACACAAGTGCTTAAATGTGAATCAATGCCCATGGATGAACAAAGTGAAAATCTAGAGCAAAGGTATGTTTCTAAGTCTTAGTACATTGGTTTTGTGTACTAATATATTTGTCTAAGTGTTAGAAACAGAAAGAAGAAGAGAAGAGAAGACTTGGCTGTGTACAGCCAAGAGGCTGTTTCGGTCTGGGGCACCGGACTGTCCGGTGGTGCACCGGACAGTGTCCGGTGCGCCAGGCTGCCCCGCCCGAAGAGGCCGCTCTCGGGAATTCGCCGACGGCGTACGGCTAAAATTCACCGGACTGTCCGGTGTGCACCGGACTGTCCGGTGAGCCAACGGTCGGCCGCGCGATCTGCGCGGGACACGTGGCCGAGCCAACGGTCGGGAAGGGGCACCGGACTGTCCGGTGTGCACCGGACATGTCCGGTGCGCCAACGGCTCCCGCATCTGCAACGGTCGACTGCGCTGTTTAAGGAAGGAAATCGGGCACCGGACTGTCCGGTGCACCCGACGACAGAAGGCAAGTTTGGCCTTCTGGAATTGCTCTCAACGGCTCCTAGCTGCCTTGGGGCTATAAAAGGGACCCCTAGGCGCATGGAGGAGAGAACCAAGCAACCTTTGAGCATTCTTGATCATCCACACTAAGTCTTTGCGCATCCGTTTGTTGTTCTAAGTGATTCGAGCTCTGTTCTTGTGAGAAACTGGGTGATAGTCTTTGAGCTCGAATCTTGGCCGCGTGTGTGCGCGTTTCGCTGTGGATTTGTGTGTGTTGCTTCCCTCCCTTACTCCGTGCTTCTTTGTGAATCTTAAGTGTAAGGGCGAGAGACTCCAATCTGTGGAGATTCCTCGCGAGTGGGATAAAGATAAGCAAGGCAAAAACACCGTGGTATTCAAGTGGGTCTTTGGACTGCTTGAGAGGGGTTGATTGCAACCCTCGTCCGTTGGGACGCCACAACATGGAGTAGGCAAGTTTTGTACTTGGCCGAACCACGGGATAAATCACCGTGTCTCCTCTGTGTTGAATTCTCTGTGATTGTCGTATTGTGCAAAATCTCCTCTTTAGCCACTTGGCAATTATTGTGCTAACCCCTAACAAGTTTTTGTGGCTATAAGTTAAGTTTTTACAGGATCACCTATTCACCCCCCCCTCTAGGTGCTCTCACCCCCTCGATCGTTTCCCGCTTGGTGATCTTGGTGAGTTCATCACCCTCGTGCACGGTCTTGAGTAAGTCCCAAATCTCCTTCGCACTCTTCAACCCTTGCACCTTGTTATATTCCTCTCTACTTAGAGAGGCAAGGAGTATGGTTGTGGCTTGGGAGTTGAAGTGCTCGATTTGGGCCACCTCATCCTCATCATAGTCTTCATCCCCTACAGATGGTACCTGCGCACCAAACTCAACAACATCCCATATACTTTTGTGGAGCGAGGTTAGATGAAATCGCATTAAATCACTCCACCTAGCGTAATCTTCACCATCAAAATTTGGTGGTTTGCCTAATGGGACGGAAAGTAAAGGTGTATGTTTAGAAATGCGAGGGTAGCATAGGGGAATCTTACTATACTTCTTACGCTCTTGGCGCTTAGAAGTGACGGACGCCGCGTCGGAGCCGGAGGTGGATGCCGATGAAGAATCGGTCTCGTAGTAGACCACCTTCCTCATCCTTTTCTTTTTGTCCCCACTCCGATGCGGCTTGTGGGAAGAGGATTTCTCCTTCTTCTCTTTGTGGTGTGAAGAAGATCTCTTCTCCTTCCCTTTGGAGGAGTACTTCTTCTTCTCCTTCCTCTTGGTGCGGGACTCTTCCGATGAAGTGCTCCCGTGGCTTGTAGTGGGCTTTTCGCCGGTCTCCATCTCCTTCTTGGCGTGATCCCCCGACATCACTTCGAGCGGTTAGGCTCTAATGAAGCACCGTGCTCTGATACCAATTGATAGTCGCCTTAGAGAGGGGGGGGGGTGAATAGGGCGAAACTGAAATTTACAAATATAAACACAACTACAAGCCGGGTTAGCGTAAGTAATATAATCGAGTCCAGGAGAGAGGGTGCAAAACAAATCGCAAGCAAATAAGAGGTGTGACACGCGGATTTGTTTTACCGAGGTTCGGTTCTTGCAAACCTACTCCCCGTTGAGGTGGTCACAAAGACCGGGTCTCTTTCAACCCTTTCCCTCTCTCAAACGGTCCTTCCGACCGAGTGAGCTTCTCTTCTCAAATCAAAACCGGGAACAAAACTTCCCCGCAAGGGCCACCACACAATTGGTGCCTCTTGCCTTGATTACAATGGAGTTTTGATCACAAGAACAAGTGAGAAAGAAAAGAAGCAATCCAAGCGCAAGAGCTCAAAAGAACACGGCAAATCTCTCTCGCTAATCACTAAAGCCTTGTGTGGAATTGGAGAGGATTTGATCTCTTTGTGTGTCTAGAATTGAATGCCTAGCTCTTGTAAGTGGTTGAGAAGTGGAAAACTTGGATGCAATGAATGGTGGGTGGTTGGGGGTATTTATAGCCCCAACCACCAAACTAGCCGTTTGGTGGGGCTGACTGTCGAATGGTGCACCGGACAGTCCGGTGCACACCGGACAGTCCGGTGCACACCGGACATGTCCGGTGCGCCAGCCACGTCACCAAAGCCGTTGGGTTCTGACCGTTGGAGCTCTGTCTTCTGGGCCCGCCTGGATGTCCGGTGGCGCACCGGACAGGTACTGTAGAGTGTCCGGTGCGCCACTACGCGCGTGCCTGACTTCTGTGCGCTCTGGTGCGCATTAATTGCTGTTGCAGGTGACCGTTGGCGCGAAGTAGCCGTTGCCCCACAGTTACACCGGACAGTCCGGTGTACACCGGACATGTCCGGTGAATTATAGCGGAGCAGCCTTTGCGAATTCCCGAGGCTGCCAAGTTCCAGAGCCGCGTCCTCTTGGAGCACCGGACACTGTCCGGTGCACACCGGACAATCCGGTGAATTATAGCGCGTCGGCTCTGAAAATTCCCGAGGCTGAGGAGTTCAGCGCGGAGTCCCCTGGTGCACCGAACACTGTCTGGTGGCACACCGGACAGTCTGGTGCGCCAGACCAGGGAGCCTTTCGGGATGTCTTTAGCCCTCTATTTTGAACCCAACATTGGTCTTTTTAATTGGCTTGTTGTGAACCTTTGGCACTTGTATAACTTAGATACTAGAGCAAACTAGTTAGTCCAATTATTTGTGTTGGGCAATTCAACCACCAAAATTATTTAGGAACTAGGTGTAAGCCTAATTCCCTTTCACTTCCCAGCAAGGCCGACCGAGCCGAGGGACTCCTACGCCTCCGGGATACGGATACCTCACTCATCACCTTCCGCGAAAAGTAACTCGCGCTTGAATAAGCGATTCTGCTACCGAACAAGTCCTAACGCACGAAACAAGAGGAAAGAAAACGTAGCTTTATAATCCAACAATAAAAATGTTTAGGCCTCCGCGACCGCAAAATACATACGCATACTTAAAACAAACTGTTCATGCAGGCTCAGACATCAGCAGGGGGAGGAGCAACACCCTCGACGTCGTTCCCACCCTTGGCAGAATCTGGCCCGACCTCAGATGGCGACACGGGCGGAAGGATCTCCACCTCAAAGGAGGAAGCCAGCGCCGCGCTTGGGCCCTCGACGGCCGCGTCAAGCCTCTGGACCTCGGCTAAGGCGGCCTCCTCTTCGTCGGGTAAGCAGTACCCCTCGTAGACCCGCTCCAGATCCACGTCGTAGTGGGAAGCGAGCACGGCGAAGGCCCGCCTAACGCCGTGGTGCAGCGCCCCGCGGAGTCTGCTGCGCACATGGCCGCCCAAGGCCCGCAGGTGACTCTAGGGGGAGCTACTCGACGGGACGTCGTCGAGGCCGAAGGCCCGACAAAAGGCCGAGATGGCCTCGGACATGGCCACGCGGTCGGCCTCCTTCTGCTCAGCCGCCTGGGCAAGCGCCTTGTAGTTCTTGACGGACTCGTGAAGAGCCGTCTCGAACCCTGCAGACAGCTGGACAATGTTCTTCAGACACAAAGAGAAGAATGAAGACAAAAAACAAAGCCACGACACGGACAAAACAGACCTTCGACCTGGGCACGCTGCTGTGCGGCCACAGCTTGGGCGGACTGAGCAGTCCCGACGGCCACGGCCAGGCTCTCCATAAGGGTCCCGGCCCGAGCGGACGCCTCGGCTAGCCTCTCCGTAGCCTCATCCAGCTGACCCTTA
Source organism: Zea mays (assembly GCF_902167145.1). Classification (NCBI taxonomy): domain Eukaryota; kingdom Viridiplantae; phylum Streptophyta; class Magnoliopsida; order Poales; family Poaceae; genus Zea; species Zea mays. The sequence goes on from NC_050104.1 coordinate 132,271,828, forward strand.
AGGGCCTTGGCAGCTTGGCTCCGGGATTGGTCCCGCTCGCTGGTGACCTGGCCAAGCTCCAGCTGCCGCTGCTGCATCTCCTCGGCCTCGGAAGCCACCTGCTCCCGGGCCGACGAAGCCTCCGCTCGTGCCGACGCCACCTCTCTCCGCGTCGCCGCTGCCTCCGACTTCAGCTCATCGCAGAGCAGCCGAAGGTCCGCCACCTCGGCGCTCCGTTGGGCGAGGCGCTCATTGGCCTCGGTAAGCGCGGCCCGCTGGGACCGCAGCGAATCCCAGATGTCGCTCTCGCGGCGGATGAACAGCGACTTGGCGGTGCTCACGTCCGCAAGTTCCTAAGGAAGGAAAACAGGATATTACAAAGAATGCCCTGGTCACGCAAGGTGTACATCTAAATCCTTACTTGGAAGATCCTAGGAACGTCCCTGGAAAGGATCTCCATGGTCGACCGAAGCGACCTCATCGCCGCCTCGGTATACTCACGGAAATTATCCCGAGACCTCTCCTCCGGCTCATCATTGAGGGAGAGGAGGGGTTCTGAATCCGAGGTGGTGCGGCTCCAGAACAGGAGCGGCTGCCCACCCCACTCATTGGGGTTGAGCTGCGCGGGGATAAGGCCGCTGCTCCCCAAGACGGGCCACGACTCTACGTGCCCCTCGACTAAGGCGTCGGGTCCCATGCAGCCGATGCATCAGGTGCCGTCGCAGTCGACGTACTGGGCCTCCCCTTGGCTAAGGTGGCAGGCCTCCGATCATCGACCTCGGCAACGACGACCGCCCTCTCCTCATGGCCGAGAACGGGGAGGTCAGGGATGACCACGGGCGGCGGCGCCTCAACCATCCCGACATCGGCGGCGACGGGCGGCTCCACGGGCGAATCAGCGATGGCCCCGACAGGAGTCGATGCCGGCACCGACAACAAGTCAGGCGGGCTCGGGGCCGCGGCCACGTCAACAGCCTCCCCCGGCATGATGGCCGCCCCAACAGGCGGGTCAGCCGGGGAAGCTTGCCCCATGGCAACTCATGCCGCCTAAGCCCCCCGTCGGAGGGCGCCTTGCGCGGAGGCCAACCAACCGGCATGGCGCGCCACAGCACCGGCCACCGAAGCCGGCTTCGTCTTAAGGGCCTTCGTGGGGGCCAGACCAGCCAAGCCCTGCCTTCGCTTGCTGAAAGAGAGAGACGGCAAGTTCAAGACACACAGTGAAAAAACCAGAACAGAGGTATCCCTAGATGCTTACCCGCTTCGGGGCAAGGCCAATCGTGCCTGCGGGGAGGCCCCTTGGGCCCCGGTCTCCGCAGGCGCTGCCGAAGGTTGCCCCGCTGCCAGCTTCGGTGCCGCTTCCACCTCGGGCGCCCGAGGCGCCAAAGGGGCGGCCCTCCCAGGCGTCGACACAACGGCCGGGGGACCAACCTCCTGTACAGCCGGCACGGGCGCTTGTTCTTGGGGGACATGCGGATTGGCCTGACTCCCCGGAGTCACCCCAATTATCTTGGCCAAGGGGTCAAGTACCCCCTCGGCCTGCCTCCGCTCCTCGAATTGGGACCTTGGTGTCCCAGCCCCAGGCACTGATGGTGCCAGCCCAATTGGAGGCTGGCTCGGCGACCCCTAGCCCAGCCTCGGGTCCGGGCTGAGGCCGAGTCGGGCTACCATGTCGTCGTCTTCGTCGTCATCATCATTATCATCGTCGTCGTCGTCGTCAGGCGTCTCCGGCGACGACTCCAACGGGAGCCCATCCCTTGCTTGCCTCCGACGACGCTTCTCCAAGGCTTCCCGAGCTCGCATCCTCTCGCGAGCTCGGGCCTTTTCCGCGTCCTTCTTCTCTTTCTCCTTCTCCACGGCAAGCCTTCGCGTGGCTCGGTCCGCCGCGTCCTCCAGGACCGGTGGCCGGGCGGGTTTATAAATCCTCAACCCCTGGGGACGAACAAAAATCCCAACGGTAAGAATCAAAGGCGTAGAAAACTCGGCGCAAAATAGGAGAAGGACTGGGCGCTTACCAGGGACACATACCCACGGTCGGGGCGCATCGCGGGCTGGCTAAGGGCGCCAGCATCCAGCCTCCCTACCGTACCCGCTACCCGCTTGAGGAGGTCGTCGGCGGAGAGGGAGGTCGAAGACATCTGCGAGCCATCCGAATCAACCCCCGGCTTCATCTCCGAAAGCCGCAACCGTCGCTCTGCCAAAGGAAGCACCCTCCGGCGATGGATAGCGACGACGACCCCCGCAGCGGTAAAGCCCTCATCTCGTAACTTCTGCAAGGCCTGTAGAATAGGCTGGAGCTTCTCCTGGTTCTCGCGCGTGGCCCCCCATCGCCAGTCATTGCCGGCGGCGGTCACCACTCGTTGAGAAATCGGCGGAAGCATCCCGCCGTCGTTCCGGAGATAAAACCACCGGTTCTGCCACCCCTTGTTCGAAGACACAAGGGAGGCAGGGATGTACTGTTGCGCGCCCCCCGGCCTCAGCTGGAGGGTGCAGCCACCGGCCCGCACCGCCATACGGACCTTCTTCACGTCCGTCATCGTGGCGAAGAACTCCACGGAGAAGAGATGGGTCCACAGGTCCCAGTGAGGGTCAATCCCCAAAAAACCCTCGCAAACCGCCGCAAAGATGGCCGCTTGTGCAATAGAGTTGGGGTTGAAGTTATGCAGCTCCACCCCGTAGTGGTGCAGGAGCGCCCGCATGAAGCGGCTCACTGGCACTCCAAACCCCCACTCATGGAAGGGGATGAAACTGACCACGTACCCCGGCGGCGGAGTCGGGTCGGCCTCGCTCCCGGGGGCCATCCACTCAGGCTGCGGCTCGCCGGAGAGAGGACAGAGCAAACCGTCGGCAACAAGGGCCTCCAGATCCTCCATAACAACGGTGGAGAAAGGCCATGGGTCGCGCGGTGGAATGACGGTCACCTTGTCAGCCATCGCCGAACAGAAGCGGTGGAGGCGAAGGGGATGAGGTGCACGGTTTTCTCTTATCTAGCTATTCTCTTAGGTTGCGGAAACCAAAGCAGAAGGCAAGCACAAATGGCAGGGTAAAGAACCACCGTCGGCCCCTCTTCCGGGTATATAAAGGCCCGGGCGAAATCCACCCAAAACTTCGCCCGAACCCGTCGCGAAATTCAAACTCAGAGGTGAAACGGTTTTTCTGTTCCTCGAATGACTCGCGCACGCGCAATAGACGCCCCGCGAATCGCCCGTCCCGTCGCATTAACTCCTTGGCAGGGCAAGCGACACCTCCAGCAGGCGAAGCGGGCACCGTTTCACATCCGTCATGATTGGCCGCGTCAAAAAAGGTGCGCCACATTATTTAAATAAATATCCTTTTTCTTTTCCTCTATCTCTCTCTCTCTTGTCACAGGGATCGGGAAAGGGGATATTTCGAAAAAGGATCCTTCTCAGTGAAGGAAACGGGCCCCGAGCCCTCCTACTGATCAGGGGTTCGAAGATTGCGCCCAGCGGGGTTCAGCAACCGCCCAGAGCACTCGGGCTCCGAGCCCTTTACTGATCAGGGGTTCGAAGGCTGGCCCTCGGAAGGGTTCGACAGCCGCCCTAGAGCACGCAGAGTCAGGATGACCCTGAGTACGCCCGTTACATGGCCGAGGCTCGGGCTACGCTCCCGAGGTACCCTAGGACATTTCCGAGACCAGCAGGAACGATTTGTAATGGAATCCCACCGGAGGGAGGCATCGAGCCCTCGGACCCTATCGAATGGGTCCGGGTCCAGCAAATCACTTGCATGTACTTTTGGAGCGCGCCTCTGGGCCACTAGCCGACCCTTATCGAACGGGGCTTGTGCGTCCACTCGGATCACCAGTTAGCAACTCACTGGAAACACCATGTTCGGTGCCCTCCGAGGGTAACATGGCGCTTTCCCCCCTTCCTCCTTGCGGAGAGGCGACGAAGGGGCATACAATAAAAGTTGGGACGATCTTTAATCGTCCTCTCGCTCCGTGCAGAGGCTCAAGGGCTGCTCTCACACCAGGCTACGGCCAAACTGTTGACCACGTCAACAAACCAGCTTAAAAAAACTTGGAGCCTGACCGTGCACCCGGGCTACGGCCAGGCCGCATGAGGGAACAACAAGGCTGACCGAGGCATCACAGAAAGAATTAAGACCTCAGAGGAGTCAAACCACTCCTCCGAGGCCTCGGGGGCTACACCCGACGGGTGCGCTCGCGCGCACCCATCGGAATGGAACATGACCAAGAAGGGCTGGTCCCCTTGCAAAAACTCCGGCAGAACCTCCAAGCGAGTACCTACACTCCCTTCGAGGCTCGAGGGCTACTGTCAGGGACCGTAATTAGGGGTACCCCCAATGCTCCTTAACCTGACCGGAAAACATCTTCAGAACAAACTGCAAAGACTGATAAGCACGGTTCAAGTCAAGGCCTCGTCTACCAAGGGACGCGATCTCGCCTCACCCGAGCCCGGCCTTGGACGGGAACAGTAGTCCCGGACGGATTCACGCCTCGCCCGAGGGCCTCCTCAGGCAGTGGGCGCACCCTTGGCTCGCCCGAAGCCCGACTCGGGCAGACTTTGTCGTGCAGCGACCTCAGCCAAATCGCCTTACCAACCGACCGTATCGCATGCGCATTTAATGCGGGGATTGCCTGACACCTTATCCTGACAAGCACGCCTCAGTCGGCAAGGTCAAAGTGACCGCAGTCACTTCGCCCCTTTACTGACCGTTCTGACAGGAAAACAGCACTACTCACCCTGTTCCGACTACTATGCCAACCACCAGGGAAAATCTGAGTCACGACCTCCCCCGAGTTAGCCTCGGGCGCAACAGAAGGTCTCCGCCTCGCCCGACCCTGGGCCTCGGCCTCAGCCTCGGCCTCGGTAGGAGTCACAACCTCGCTCGACCTCAGCCTCGGGAGAAGTCTCCGCCTCGCCCGACCTCGGCCTCGGACCGACTACGCTACAGGGGATACATCATTACCCTACCCCTAGCTAGTTGCCTCAGGCTATGAAGGAACAAGACCGGTGTCCCATCTAAATTACTCCGGTAACAGGTAATGATGGTTCCCCGCGTGCGCCCATGACGTCGGTTGCTCTCAACCCCCTACGGAAGCAAGGAAACGTCAGTAGGATCCATGTCGCACCACCAGCTATGCTTCTACAAGGCTCAAGGCACTTCCCCGATGGCCACGTTTAGGACTGGGCATTCGGTTCTTCGGTTCGGTTCGGTTCCTCGGTTCTTGTAGAAATTCAGTTCTTCAAAAACTAGAACCGAAATAGCAAGATAAAGAAACCAGAACCGACTAGTTCGGTTCTCGGTTCTTCGGTTCGGTTCCTCGGTTCTAACCGAACTGTAACAGCCACTCTAAAATTCTGAATAACGACAACTTTTGTGAGAAATTTCAGCAACATCTCCCCACAAACAACGACAAGTGCACAATGACCATAATTTCATAGATAATACATGGATGATTAGAGGTTCAACATAAGTCGATAACACAACATCCGAAGTTACAAACACATGTAACAAATTGAATCTAATACTTTTGGGGTTTTCGGTTCTTTCGGTTCTTTCGGTTCTTTGGAGTGCAGAACCGAAAATATCTCATTTATTTCGGTTCTCAAAAAACCAGAACCGAATTTCATAACGGTTCCTTCGGTTCGGTTAGTTTGGTTCCGGTTCTCGGTTATTTCGGTTCGGTTCCTCGGTTCCGGTTCTTTTTGCCCAGGCCTAGCCACGTTAGCACATGTACAGGGCTCAAGGCACTTCTTCGCCAGCCACGTTAGCACATAGCTACACCCCCATTGTACAGCTGGGTCATCTCCTTGTATCTATAAAAGGGGATATCCAGGGCCTTCCTAAGGGAGGGGACGAAGGCAGGCGAGCAGAGGCAGGCAGAGTAGGAGAGACGCGGTGGAGGCAAACTAAGACAGCTCACCTCAAGGCCAAACCCTCTCTCTCTCTCTCTCTCGCTCTCTCGCAACGCTTGTAACCCCTACTACGAGAACCCCGATGCAAGATAATATAAGCCTCATCCTCCCGCTTGTGTTCCATCCTGCATCAACCCATCTGGGCAGGGACACGCAGCGACAAATTCACTGGTCGGTTGACGGTCCTCGCTGGTCCGAAACGCCGACAATATTAGTGCACAATGATTACATGAAAACGAACAACATATATATCATCAACCACATATCTCACAAATTAACACTAATGACATGAAATTTGTGCGCAATTCAAATAGTGATAAAATACATTAATATGCAAAAAGATTATATGTTATTCTATACTTTTATTAGCATCGTGGACATTTACATATCTTAAAAGATATATAAGATTGTACATGTGTTTTGTCATTGATAAAAAATAAACAATGATAAATATGTAGCGGATATTAATCAACACATTGATTCCATAGAAGGATAGTATATTATATAAGTCTCGTGAGCGCCCCAGGTAATGGTATCGTCGAAATCAGGAAACAAAACGATAAAAGGTGGGAGAACAACAACAACTGGGCACATACTTGAACAACGTACCCTAATTATTCTTGCCCATTAGCAATTACCATGTACTTAGCATTGCCGGACTTTTATGACTTTACGAGGACTGGATAGATAATTTCAAAAGCAATGTCTCATCTCTCACCTGAAAAGAGAAAAGGTTGGATATACTCTAACACGATAAAAAAAGCCGAGATGTACTCTAATGATAATGGACTCAAGAAACGACTGCTAACCTTAGCTCTTGTCAGAACAATCTTGCCGGAAACAAAAATCAGCAGCACGATTTTTGGCTGCTTCATTCGATAGATCAAGCCAGGCAAGATCTTTGCTTCATACTGGGAAGTGAAAGGTCGAGCAAAATCTAAGGAAAGTAGCAGGAAAAATCAACAAGGTGACTGAGAGAATTATGTTAAAAAAAGAATGAGGAATGCAACTTACCCTTAAATCAATCCACAATTAAAATAAAGAGCGGTCAAGAATTTGTGTAGCAGCCTGATAGATGAATTGGAAAAAATAGTGACACCCTTAAATCAATTCACAAAAGTGTGAAGATAGACATAGTTGGCTCACAATTAAAATAAAGGGAGATCACGAATTTGTGTAGCAGACTGATAGATGAATTGGGAAAAAAACAGTGACACCCTTAAATCAATTCACAAAAGTGTAAAGATAGACAACTGTGTCGCAACACATTTTCTTCTTAATTCAACAATTTACCGCGACTAAGAATGTCATTAGATGGGGTACTTTACCACAGACACAGAAGTTCAGGATAGAGACACCGAACTGAAACAACACAGTGTATAGAAGTATGGACTAATAAGACAAAGGATAGGGCTAAGGGGATTGGATCACCTTGAACGGATTAATATTCGTGATCTGACAAGAACTGCAACACGTTGAACATATTAAACTGGTATATAGGACATATTTTGAACCATCAAAATTTTTGGATAAGTCTACAGTTTCATATAAATGTCGTGATAAAGGGAAACCATGAATATTGAGGCCAGATAGATATATTTTTAGACAAAACTTTGGATAGCATACTGCATATCATATTAATGTTTGTGAAGAGATGTGTGGTGTTCAGATTTGAGCGCTCAGAGAGGTGTCTTCCATCTCATACTCGAGCATCGCAAGATATGGGTGGGGCTGGCGCGTAGAATGGGAAGTACTCGAGCATCGGAAGATCCAGGCGGGGCTGGCGCGTAGAATGGGAAGAATGAGATGGCGGGGTGGTCCTGCACTTGCGATGGGATGCGGGCCGATGGTGGTCCTGTGCACTGGATGGCGATGAGGGGTTTGGGTTGCGATTCCTTCCATGGTGGCGAGGCATGGATTGCGTTTGGGACGAGAAGGATATGGGCAGGGCATCCGCGATGCATGGAAAGAACGATTGGGCAATGGGTGGTCCTACGCGTCACCGACAATGGGATTCCTGCGTGCTGGATTGCTGCGAGGCGTGGATAGCGGCGAGGGGATGTGTTTCCTTCTGTGGCAGTGACGGGATTTTTCCTTCCATGGCTGAGGCATTAATCGGTGAGGGGATTGCGGCGATACCATGCGGATGCAGGGGTAGAGGGGAGAGGGCGCGCACGGGGAAGAAGGGAGACACTAGCATGTGGGTTGTATGCGTCGTGAGAAAGCAGAACCGTGCACCACGGTCTACGTTAGGTTCTTATAGAGTAGTAGAGATATATAGGACATAGTTTGAACCATCAAAAAATTTGGATAAGTCTACTGTTTCATATAAATGTCGTGATCTGTCAGGAACTACAGTTTCATATAAAGGGAAACCATGAATATTGAGGTCAGGTAGATATATTTTTAGACAAAACTTTGGATAGCATACTGCATACCATATTAATGTTTGTGAAGAAAGGTGTGGTGTTCAGATTTGAGCGCTCAGAGAGGTGTCTTCCATCTCATACTCGAGCATCGCAAGATCTGGGCGGGGCTGGCGCGTAGAATGGGAAGTACTCGAGCATCGGAAGATCCAGACGGGGCTGACGCGTAGAATGGAAAGAATGAGATGGCGGGGTGGTCCTGCACTTGCGATGGGATGCGGGCCGACGGTGGTCCTGTGCGCTGGATGGCGATGAGGGGATTGGGTTGCGATTCCTTCCATGGTGGCGAGGCGTGGATTGCGTTTGGGGCGAGAAGGATATGGGCGGGGCATCCACGGTGCATGGAAAGAATGATTAGGCAATGGGTGGTCCTGCGCGTCACCGGCAATGGGATTCCTACGTGTTGGATTGCTGCGAGGCGTGGATAGCGGCAAGGGGATGTGTTTACTTCTGTGGTAGTGACATGATTTTTCCTTCCATGGCTGAGGCATTAATCGGTGAGGGGATTGCGGCGATACCATGCGGATGCAGGGGTAGAGGGAGAGAGGGCGCGCACGGGGAAGAAGGGAGACACTAACATGTGGGTCGTATGCGCCGTGAGAAGGCAGAACCGTGCACCGCGGTCTACGTTAGGTTCTTATAGAGTAGTAGAGATATATAATACATAATTTGAACCATCAAAAAATTTGGATAAGTCTACAATTTCATATAAATGTCGTGATCTGTCAGGAATTACAGTTTCATATAAAGGGTAACCATGAATATTGAGGTCAGGTAGATATATTTTTAGACAACACTTTGGACAGCATACTGTATATCATATTAATGTTTGTGAAGAGAGGTGTGATGTTCAGATTTGAGCGCTTAAAGAGGTGTCTTCCATCTCATACTCGAGCATCGCAAGATCTGGGCAGGGCTGGCGCGTAGAATGGGAAGTACTCGAGCATCAAAAGATCCAGGCGGGGTGGTCCTACACTTGCGATGGGATGCGGGCCGATGGTGGTCCTGTGCGCTGGATGGCGATGAGGGGATTAGGTTGCGATTCCTTCCATGGTGGCGAGGCGTGGATTGCATTTGGGGCGAGAGGGATATGGGCGGGGCATCCGCGGTGCATGGAAAGAACGATTGGGCAATGGGTGGTCCTGCGCGTCATCGACAATGGGATTCATGCGTGCTGAATTGCTGCGAGGGGATGTGTTTACTTCTGTGGCAGAGGTCGTGGGGGCCGCACGAGGAGTAGGTAACGGCGCAAGACGGGGAGCCGAAGGTGGGGGAGGAATTGGATCGGACTCGAGGAGGGAGTCAAGATCGGTGGGTGGGGTGGAGCCAGCAAGGGGAAACACATCTTCGTCAAAGATGACATGACGAGAGATGATGATGCGATGGGAGGTGAGGTCCAGACATCGGTATCCCTTGTGGTCAGGGGAGTAGCCAAGGAATAGACAGCGGGTGGAGCGAGGAGAAAGCTTATGTGGAGCGGTAGCGGAAGTGTTAGGGTAGCAGGCACAGCCGAACACGCGAAGGTGGTCATAGGAAGGGGATGTGCCGTATAGGGCGAAGTGGGGGGTAGGGTGGCGAACCGCCTTCGAGGGAAGACGGTTGAGGAGGTGGGTGGCAGTGTGCAGGGCCTCTGCCCAGTAGCTGGCAAGGAGAGACGCCTGGAAGAGGAGGCAGCGGAGCATATTAGTGGTGGTGCGGATCATGCGTTCGGCTCTGCCGTTCTGAGCAGAAGTGTAGGGGCACGAGAGACGCAGCTGGACGCCATGAGTAAGGAAGAAGGAGCGAGAGGCGTGGTTATCAAACTCGCGGCCATTGTCACACTGCAGAGCACGGACCGGCGACGAAATTGAGTGGATACCCAGGTGAAGAAGTGTGTGAGGGTGGTGAAGGTGTCCGACTTCAACCGAATCGGGAAGGTCCAGAGAAAATGGGAAAAATCATCCAAATCACCAAATAATATTTATAGCCAGAAAGACTGAGTACAGGGGAGGTCCAAAGATCACAATGAACCAGGTCAAAAGCCTGCTCAGCCCGAGAAGAAGAGGTAGTAAATGGGAGACGAGTATGTCGGCCTAACTGACAAGCATGACAGAGACCCTCAAAATGTCCCCTACTACATGAAAGATCTAGACTGCTGGTAATCTTGGTCATGACGTCGGGTCCAGGATGGCCGAGACGTCGATGCCATGTGGTGGAGGAGGTGGTGGAGACCAGGGCAGGAGGTGGAGACACGCCGGCGGTGGAGGGCTAGAGCGTGTAGAGAGGCCCCGAGCTGTCACAGCGGGCAAGAAGGGTCCTGGTGGCCAGATCCTTCGCAGAAAAACCAGAGGGGTCAAACTCAATAGAACAGGAGTTGTCAGTGGTGAATCGACGAATAGAAAGAAGGTTGTGAGTGATGTGGGGAGCTACGAGAACATCGTTGAGGTAAAACGGCCCAGGGAGAACCGAGGCACCTACTGAGGTGACTGGCAGAGTGGAACCGTTTCCAACGACGATCGAGGAAGGGTGAGAGGGGAGGGGGGGATGAGAGCGAGAGAGCGTGCCTGCCGTGGGAGTGGTGTGGTACGAGGCGCCGGAGTCGATCACCCAGTCGGAGGGGGGCGGGGTCATCGCCATGGTGCTGAATGCAGCAGCGAGGGAGGTGCTGTCCCAACCACCGGCCGGCGGGGACCAAGGCGGCGAGGTGTGGGTCCCCGGGGGCAGGAGCGCGGGCGGAGCCTGGGGCACGACGGGAACACCATAGGGAGGTGCGCCGTAGTGAGGAGTAGTCAGGAGGGCTGGCGTCGGAGGACGGGGGGTACTCGGTGCCTGGCCCGGCCACATGGCGATGGTCCCGGTCCAGGGGTTGTAGAATGACGGCCACGCGTGGCCGCCACCCCGGCTGGAGGGACCACCACGAGAGGAGTCGCCCTTGCGGGAGCGACGACCCCCGTCGGTCGTGGAAGTCGGACGAGGGGCCGTCGGGACGGCAGGTGGAGGGCGGGTGGGAGCCCCAGTCGAAGGAGGACGGGTGGCCTGGCCCCCTGAAGGCGGCTGACCACTGGTAGGAGCGCTGTAGAGGGCCGAGGCAGGAGTGGGTGCCTCATTCGCCATGGTGAGCTCCTCGAGGAGAAGCTCGTTCCGCACGGCGTGGAAGGTGGGGAAGGGCACGCTCCTCTTGATGAGAGCCTTCAGGTGGCCGTAGCGGGGGCTGAGGCCACGCAGGAGGTTCAGCACCAGGGTACGATCGGCAACTGGCTCGCCGAGATCGCGGAGAGAGTCAGCCAGGCCCTTCATCTGGCGGCAGTATTCTCCCACGGAGAGGTCCCCCTGAGAGAACAGGTGGAACTGGGCGTCGAGGTGGAGCGCCCGCGCATCCCGATTCCCGAGGATCTGGTCCTCGAGAGCGAGCCACGCCTGGCGAGCAGTGTCCGCCTGATCGCGGATGATGTCCTGCAGCTCAACGGTGATGGTGCCGTGGAGCCACGAGAGGACAACGCTGTCCATGAGGCACCAGGAGCGAGGCGGTGGAGCGTCGTGGTCGACAAGGACGTGATCGTCGAGGACGAACCGCCGCAGCGTGAGGAGGACCTGGCCTCGCCAGCGGGGGTAGTGGGAAGACGCCGGATCCAACACCACGGACACGAGGGCCCGGATGTTGTGAAGACCAGCGGCTTGAGCGTGGAGAGCAGCGATGAGGTCGGCGTCGAGGTCGGAGGCGGGGGGGTCCGCTGGGGGCTCCGCATCGGCGAGAGTCGGACGGCCGAGGAGGCGCTGCGTGGTGGCCATCTGGGTGGTCAGAGCGGCGTCCAGGGCACGCTCACGCTCCAGGGCGAGGGAGGCAGCGTGCGCGCGCTCCCGCGAGGCCGTCACAGCGGCCTGGATCGTGGCGAGGGTGCCGACGAGCGGGGAGTCGGTGGAGGGCGCGACTCGGTGACTCCAGGTTGGTGGAGCGAAGGCGGGAAAGCCCGGAGGGGAGCTGCGACGCAGGGGCAGCGGGGAGGCGGCGGGGATCGGCCCAAGGCCGGCGATGTAGGGGGGGGCCCCGTGGGTGAGCGCGCTGCTGGGTGCAGCAGGGGCGATGGGGGGGTGGGTGCCAGGGACGGTGATGTCCCCGACGTGGAATCCGGCCGAGGGGGCAGTAGGTGCGTCCATCGGGCGTGTACGCAGCAGGGGAACGGGCGTCGGGCGCGGGTGTCGCGGCACAATGCAGTGCGCGCGGTCGGTGGGGCCGGCGTCCGGGCGCGGTGCGGACCAGGGCGCGAGGCGGCCTGGCGCAGAGGGGCGGCGGGGACGGCGCCTGGGCGGCGCGGCTCCCTGGCGCGAGTGTGTGGCCGGGGTCGCGACCAGCGGCGGCCGTCCAAGGCGCGCCTGGTCGAGGGGCAGAGAACGGCGCCGGCTCGGCAGCAGCCCCTGGCGGCGCGACGAACGGCGAGCGTGGGGACGGGCGGCGCGGTGGGAGGCCGGCGCCTGGGAGAGAGAGGAGTGGGAGAGGGGAGACCGGCGGCTGGGTACCGGCGGCGGCTGCAGGGGGAAGAGGCCCCCTGGCGGCTGCGCAGGGGAGAGGAGGCCCCTGGCGGCTGGCAGGAAACAGAGAGCTAACCTATACTGAAGATACCATGTTAGAATAGGAACCCATACCCTAATCAGGGGTTGGGAGTGATATTAAATAGAGAGAGTAACTGGGCCAAGGCCCATTACACAGGGGTATAACGGTCATTACACGGGGAATAACACAAACCCTAGACGGGTAGTCTAACATATGCCTTAATCATAGGAGAGATTGGTTAAGATTAGTTTCCTTTTCATAGGCCTTAATCATAGGAGAGATTGGTTGAACCAGAGGCTATATATGCCGTGTAATAGACTGGGAAATAACCAAGCAAGATCAATTATCCAAAACTGCTCTTCTCCCTTGCCTCTCTCAAGCCACCGGTGAGGAACCCCTCACGGTGAAGGTCTGGAGCGCGACTACGAACTGCGTAGCCGCGGTCCAGCGACGTTGGGCGTCGAGGCGCTTGACAACCTGGTATCAGCGTCACGTCGATCCTCACCCACCCGCTCTTGCCCTCCACCATCCCCTTCCACGCCCACCGCCTCCACCGACCACTCCATCACCATGGCTGAGCCCACCATCAAGGACCTCATGGAGCTGATGCAGTCTTTCCAGACCGAGTTGGCTGCCGTGAAAGCCACCATGAAGGACAAGTCGTCCTCGTCGTCCACCGACGGCGGCGGCGAGCGCGAGGATCCCCCTCGTTTGGATCGGCCCCCCAGGTTCCAGAAGCTCAACTTTCCCCGGTTCGATGGCACCACCGACCCGATGCTCTTCATCAACAAATGCGAATCCTATTTTCGCCAACAGCGCACCATGGGGGAGGAACGCGTGTGGATGGCCTCTTATAATCTGGAGGACGTCGCGCCGGGTACTACCGCAAGTTCGTCCACGACTACGGCAAGATTGCAGCACCCCTCACCGCGCTGATGAAGAAGGAGGGCTTCTCCTGGAGCAACGAGGCCCAGGCAGCCTTCCAGGACCTCAAGATGGTCGTGACCTTGACTCCGGTTTTGGCGCTGCCGGACTTCACCAAGGTCTTCATCGTCGAGTGTGACGCATCCACACACGGCTTCGGGGCGGTCTTACTGCAAGAACATCATCCGATCGCCTACTTCAGCAGGCCAATCACCCCCCCGTCACCGCGCGCTGGCAGCTTATGAGCGGAAGCTCATCGGGCTGGTGCACGCCGTGCGACACTGGCGGCCGTACCTGTGGGGGCGCGTGTTCCTCGTCCGCACCGACCACTACATCCTCAAGTTCCTCCTCGACCAGCGCCTTTCGACAATCCCGCAGCACCATTGGGTGGGCAAGCTCCTCGGCTTCGACTTCTCGGTGGAGTACAAGTCGGGCGCCACGAACACCGTTGCCGACGCGCTGTCTCGGCGCGACACCGACGCGGAAGGCTCGGTCTTGGTGCTGTCCGCGCCCCGCTTCGACTTCGTCGACCGTCTCCGTCAGGCTCAACTTCATGATCCGGCCCTGGTCGCCATCCGGGATGAACTCGCGGACGGCACGAGGGGCGCACCATGGTCGCTGTTCGACGGCATGGTGGCATACGCAGACCGGCTGTACATCCCGCCGGACTCCCCGCTGTTGCTAGAGGTGGTGGCCGCTACGCACGACGACAGTCATGAAGGGGTGCAGCGCACTCTACATCGCCTCCGCCTCGATTTCTTCTTCCCCGCCATGCGTCGTGTGGTCCAAGACTTCGTCCGCGCTTGCGCTACGTGCCAGCGCAACAAGTCTGAGCACCTACACCCGGCGGGCCTGCTGCTGCCCCTGCCCGTTCCCCAGGCCGCGTGGTCCGACATCGGCTTGGATTTCATCGAGGCGCTGCCCCGCGTTGGGGGCAAATCAGTGATCCTCACCGTGGTCGACAGGTTCAGCAAATATTGTCATTTTATTCCTCTGGCTCACCCCTACAGTGCTGAGTCTGTGGCCCGGGCGTTCTTCGGCGAGATCGTTCGCCTCCATGGGATTCCTCAGTCCATGGTGTCGGACCGGGACTCCGTGTTCACCTCGGCGTTCTGGAAGGAGTTAATGCGCCTCACAGGCACCAAGCTGCACATGACGTCCGCCTTCCACCCGCAGTCCGATGGCCAGACGGAGGCGGCCAACAAAGTCATCATCATGTACCTCTGGTGCTTCACTGGGGACCAGCCCCGCCAGTGGCTACGTTGGCTACCATGGGCGGAGTACGTCTACAACACGGCGTACCAATCATCACTCAGGGACACTCCTTTCAAGGTGGTTTACGACAGGGATCCTCCCTCCATCCGCTCTTATGAGCCTGGCGATACCCGGGTGGCGGCGGTGGCCAAGACAATGGCCGAACGCGAGGAGCTCCTAGCGGATGTTCACTACCGCCTGGAACAAGCCCAGGCCGTCCAGAAGAAGTTCTACGACCGCCTGCACCGACCGGTCTCCTATACCGTGGGCGACTGGGTGCTGCTGCGCCTGCGTCATCGGGCAGCCTCCTCCCTTCCCCACGCGCCCAAGGGCAAGCTGAAGCCGCGCTTCGTCGGGCCGTATCAAGTCACAGAGCTCATCAATCCGGTGGCAGTTCGCCTAGCGCTACCTCTGCGTGCCAAGTTGCACGATGTCTTCCACGTCGGCCTTCTCAAGAAGTTCGTCGGCGCCCCACCAGCTACACCACCTCCTCATCCACCCACTCACAATGGGGCGGTGATCCCAGAACCGGAGCAGGCTGTTCGATACAGGTTGGCTAGGGGTATTCAGTAGGTGCTCATCCGCTGGAAAGGGCAGGCCACTACTGATGCTACATGGGAAGATGTCGCCGACTTCCGCGACAAATTTCCCCACTTTCAGCTCGAGGACGAGCTGATCGTCGAGGGGGGAGAGATATCATGTACGACCGCACTTACAGGCGCCGTCGTGACGCCAAGAGGGCTGCAAATCGCGCAGCCAAGGCAGGCGCCACAATCAGTGGCTAAGTTTAGAAAGATAAGGATTAGTTTCCCTTTTGCATGCCTTAATCATAGGAGGGATTGGTTAATATTAGTTTCCTTTTCATATGCCTTAATCATAGGAGAGATTGGTTAAGATTAGTTTCCTTTTCATATGCCTTAATCATAGGAGAGATTGGTTGAACCAAAGGCTATATATGTCGTGTAATAGACTGGGAAATAATCAAGCAAGATCAATTATCCAAAACTGCTCTTCTCCCTTGCCTCTCTCAAGCCACCGGTGAGGAACCCCTCACGGTGAAGGTCTGGAGCGCGACTACGAACTGCATAGCCGCGGTCCAGCGACGTTGGGCGTCGAGGCGCTTGACAGGTGCATAATCAAATGGGGCTAGAAAGAGGGAATCAGACAACACTGAAAACGGACCTGGAGAGCAAAACTTGACAGATTGTTGTGGTCAATGTCCTTTGTATGCGAGGCAATTAGCTCTGCCCCTAGTATTCCATCTGATGACTGCTCTGTCACTCTCTTCACAGTTGATTGTAAAAATGTTAACAATAAAGCATCTATTACAACGATCAATCGTTAAAATCAAGTGATACTAGTGCTTACCTGTCTCTTTTTGTTTGATTCATATATTATATTTTGTTGCAACATAATCTGCCTCTGCAGGTGATATTAGGAAACATAAAGGACTGAACATGACCCTCTACTGAGCGTGTAAGGGTTTATGCACAGAAAGTATTGCTCAATTTAATTTGTAATAGAGTACATCAGAAGGAGTCACCCATGTTTCCTCAGAGAAATTGGTCAATTCGGTTACTGAGACAATATTTCATTTGTGTGGTACCTTATGCTCTTTTATCTCCTCAAGTAATTTTGCTTGCTGCATGGAAACATAAAGAAAGCATAAGCTTTGGGAATAGGATATGCAAGTTGTATTAATTGCTCCTGGACGGAATGACCATAATGTTAAAGTAGGAACAAAGACTGTACGAAAGAGAGAGCTTACTTGCTTCTCAAGATATTCATTTCTCTCTCTCAAGGACAATACTTGCTGCACAAATCAAACATGCGTCACTAGATGACCACAGCTCACTAATACCACCAAGGAAAGTAAGTGACTAACCTTTTCAAGATCATTATTGGGAACAACAATCTCTGGTACATAGAGGTTGATGATGTTGTTCTGTGTATATCTCTTGCCACATTGAGGACACTGAGTAAGTATAAACAATGAATCTGATCAATCAGAAGGATCCCCAAAACAACACTATTATTCTGAGCTCAATAGCCATCATACCGGTGCCTTTTTCTTGCCGTACTGCAGTAACCACATCTCTAAGCAATGTCTGCCGTAGACATGTCCACAGGGGATGCAACTAGACGTGGAATATCACAGTTAGCAAATTAAGATCCTCCTCTCGCAATGGTATGAATATAAGCAGGTATAGGTAGGGGTGGTAATGGATCGTGGTGCAAATGTTTATTCACAATTCGGTAGGGTCCTAAAAATATTTTAGTTCATAAATGAATAGGAATGGACCCCATCCTAATCCGATCCGTTTTTTAAATTTTATAGTGTAAAATTTAGAGCCCATTGTCACCGTATAGGAACCAGGACCATTCGCTTTGCACACTAGTCAGATGATAACCCATTTTTCTAGCATAGCAATACAAGTACAAATCAGGCTAGAAAAAATACAGGTAAAGACAAGCTATTTCTCTTTTCACACAATCTGTAACGTTTTATGAAAGTGACATGGTCAAGTAAGAGCAACCCCAACAGCCTATTTAAAACAACGTACTTGGTAAAAAAAGAAAAAAAATCTCATAGAAACCCATTCCAACAGACTCGCCTTCTTCCTCGCCTCTTCATCCCGCTCGCCATCGCCTGCCCTTCGCTCGGTACATTTGCCGAGGCTGTAGGACTCGCCATATCCCCCTCTCGCCCTCCCGCCGCCTTCCATTCCCGCGCTTTCCCGCCCGCTCTCCCAGCCTCCCGCCGCTTCGGCGTCCTCCAGTCCTCGCGCGTTCGTCTGCTCATGCTAGGGGCCTGTGCACAGTCGCTGCCATCGCGCCCACATTCTACTCATGTTCAGGCCGCCGCAAGCTCGCCCAACATCTTGTAGCGGTTGCAAGGTCAGTATGTTGCTCATGAATGCACTTCAAAAGTTCATCAATAAATTATTGGATTCATCTTTGTTGTCTGTCTATGCTTTCTCTAGTTTCATAAGGCAAAAACGGTGGCATTTGTGCCTACTTTTTTGTGTGTTTCTTAAACCAAAGGTGAATTTGTGCCTACTTTTTATGTGTGACTGAAATCAAAGGTTTGAAAGCAAAGGTCTGGAACCAAACCCGATACTGACAAAAGGTCTGCACACGACACTCCTAGTTGGATTTGTTTTTTTCCTTGCAGGCCTATTTGTGCATACACTTCTGCGTGGACAGTAGCACATGATTTTTCTGTAGGAGTTAAAACATCAGCCGAAGAATGCATGTGCTACTCTTTTGTGTTAATGTAAATTATCAAGAAACTGAAACAGATCAGCAATATTGTAATCTGTAAGTGCAAACTGAAACAGACTTGTGCTGCAATTTTCAGACTATTCGTAATGGTCAGTTTAATTGTGATAAGTTCAATGAGGTTCCCTATCACATAGATTCATCAACGCGTGGGGACTCGTCCGCGACGGCGGCATGAGGACTCGCATACGACGGCGGCAGGGAATGGTCTGCCGTCCCGCGATGGCGGCGTGGAGATAGCCCTGCGATCCCAACGTCTAGTACGCGCACCACGGCACCAGTAAACTCTAAATTTAGCTAGGATTTTATCTAGGCTGTTGGAGTTGCTCTAATCTCCAGCGAATTAGCGCAGTTATATCCAGATCCAGAGGCTTGTAAACGCATAGCAATTGTGCACTCCTAGAGATGAACTCCCACTACACCCAATTACAGTGCTCATGGACCACAAGAGTCACCATCTAAAAACATAAATAGCGACTGGTTAGAAAACACAGTACGCTGATTTCGAAATTCGTGGTTTCAGCCAACCGGCATAGCCGCACAGGTACTAGATCAGCTGATCATTAGAAGTTGTGAACCACGCGAGACAACAAGTTGGTCCGCAAACCCACAAAATCACAGAAATATACAATTCCTCCTCACCTCACGCGATGCGAACCATCAGCGGTCCACGCGACCATACAAATGGGGCAGCTGGGAAGGCATGGGTCCTCCGCCTCGGCTTCACTCTCCGCCGCCTTATACTTGCTGGCAGAGCCGCCCGGGCTCCTCGCACCGTCACCGGATCCCTCGCTCCCCTCCTCCTCCTCCTCATCGCTCCCTTCCTCACTCGAGCCGGACGAGCTCACTTGTACAGCCGTGGGAGCAGCCACCTCTGGGGCCGGCCGCGGCCGCCTGCCCCGGGAGCCCGACCGTGACGGCATTGGGGTGGGGTGGCCGTCTGGCCGAGCTTCGCCGCGACCGGATTGGACTATTGGAGAGCGGCAGAATGAACTGGATTGGGAAAAGAAATTTCAGCGAGTGATGGCGCCGGTCGGTGAGCGAGCAACGAAAAGGTTGGCGCGCACGAGTCGGAAGATTTCATGGGCTTTCGTTTATGGGCTCTGCAAAATAACGAGCGCTCGCCCACTTCCAGCGCTCGAGCGACAGGGTGACTGGGTGAGGCGCGTTTCGGTTAGTCCCACCTCGCCGCCTGAAGCTGGGTGCGACACGTGAGGAGGCTACATAAGCAGCGCCCCTGCCTACTTTACAACATACTTACCTGGACGGGGTCGACGGGCTATCAAGAAGGCCCGTGGCCTAGGTCAATGGCCCACATTGCACTTGGTGGGTGCGTTGGCTTACCATCTCCCCAAGTGGGAGAGTGGACGTCATAATTTGTGGTAGAGGGGGTACGCGTTCGCGCGGCCCCTGCCAATTCTAAGTAATTTTGAAGTTTTTTCTTGATCTAGATCAGGGTTTCTGATCCATAAATTCGAAACTTTGGTACAAATTTCATGTAATTCTGAAATTTTTTTTTACATATCTGGGTTCCTGATCTATGAAGTCTGGCTGCCTTCGCCTGCTCGGCCCCTGCCAGTAGGGGCCGCTGCAGTCTGGTCCACGTCACAAGAAGCGAGAGCAACATAGACCGTCGAGGGAAACTATTGGTGCACCGTAATTCTGTAGCTGACTATCAAATAAATATATTTTAATTATAAAGCTAATTACGTAAATTTATTAAACCTAATTAGTTCTGTTTATTTAATAATTATAATAGATATTCAAATATTCGATGTGATACGAACTAAACTTTAGTCAAAGAAATTAGACACGCCCGTAAAAGTGGAATCTTAGGGGGTGTTTGACACTACTTTGGTTCTAGCTTAAACTGTGGTGTATAATATAAATTTAAATGATTTAAAAATATTTTTAATCTGAATAAAAAATAAAATAAATTATCTAAATGTCTTCTAAAAGTTTGCAACTTCAACTTACATGATTTTTTAAAGTTTCTAATTACCTGCTTCATCTAAATGTCTACTCTGGGTTACATGAAGTCAAAAGCAGTCCCAAATAGGGCCTTAGATCCACGGTTTGCCGGCTCAATATGTCCACAATAGAGCTCTTGACACTTGTCTCACAAAAAATGGAAACCTACACTTGTCTCACTAAAGGTGAAATCTTAGATCCACGCTGAAAACATGTGATTCAAGAAAGTTGAAGCTCTCGTAAACGTGGCCTTAATGTACTCCGTCCTAAATAACCTACAATCCTTCTAACTTTATTAGAGAATGGAGAGTCCTTCCAATCAACAATAATCTCCAATAGTCACTCAACAATACTATAAATGCTAGATGACGACAATCACTAAACGAAACAAGAGAATAACCAGTCAAAGATCGCTCGACTAGTGCCACAAGATGTAAAAAATGAAATGCATTAGAAACTTTTAACCTTGACCAAATGATGATCTGAATTATGCAAGTGAGTAGAGTTTATTTCTTTGCCCTAAACATGTGTGCACAAGTGTATGGAGTGCCAAGAATATAACCACAACTGACCACAAGGTCTATTTATAATTTCCAAAAAAAATCTATATCTTACCATTTTGGTGAGAGGTGGTTGGTTGCAAAGGCACTAGTGTCCCCATCGGGTAGTTTTCAACTACACAAAATCCATCGTGTTGCTTGTCATGCTCACGCCGAATATGGCGCCAGATATAGCAACTGCTTGTTAGAGCTAAGTATCAATTTATATGTTTTCTGAGTTCGCTAGCTTGTGTAGCATCTGATACCACCACCAGACACGTACGATGCTCGTTAGACCTAAAAAACTCAATTGTTATTTCTCTCTACGTGACCTATGCAGCGAGTGACATTCAGTACATACTAGACCCTTTGGTGTTTGGTTGAAAATTGCAGCATATGAGGACAAGCCTCGTGTTTGGGGCATATGTCTCGTGCATCAACAGTCATGTCAATGCATGCAAGACAACTGCATCAAGGACACTCTCTTCTCTCTGTAAACGTGCTAATTTAAAGTTTCTAATGACCCGCTTCATCTAAATATCTACTATGGGTTACATGAAGTCAAAGCAGTCCCAAATAGGGCCTTAGATCCACGGTTTGCCGGCTCAATATGTCCACAATAGAGCTCTTGACACTTGTCTCACAAAAAATGGAAACTAGAGTCTGTCCGGTGCGGCATCGGACTGTCCGGTGCCACTAGAAGACAAAGCCTCCAACAGTCAGAAGCTCCCGAACCCTAACGGTTGGTTGACATGTCTGGCGCATCGGACACTGTCCGCTGACGCACCTGACTGTCCGATGTGCCCATCGACAGCAGTTTGCCCCAACGGTCATTTGGTGGTTGAGGGCTATAAATACCCCCCAACCACCTCCACTCCAAGCATCCAAGTTTCCAGCACTTCACATTCAATACAATAGCTAGTGCATTCACTCTTAGTGAAAGGGAAATGTATCTTTGGGCCATTTCTATAATGTTTTGGTGATTAAGTGTCCAACATATGTTAAGTGAGTTGTTTATGTGCCAAACAAGCAAGAAGTGAAAATCATGTAGCAAGGTACGTTTCTAGACTTAGTACATTGTTTTGAGTACTAACATATATTGTCTAAGTGCTAGAAACAGAGAAAAAAAGAGAAGAAAAGAAATGCAAAAGACTTGGCTTGGTACAGCCAAGTCCAGCTCGGTCTGGCACACCGGACTGTCCGGTGGTGCACCGGACAGTGTCCGGCGCGCCAGGCTAAACTCTGGTGAACAGGTCGTTCTCGAGACTCGACGGTGGCGTACGACTATAATTCATCAGACTATAAATCAAGATATATTACAACCCGCTCCCCAGCGAAACCCTCGTTTTCTCCACACAGGCTCGGCTACTCATCGTCAGCGGGATCCCGCTGGAAGCGCCCGACCACCACGTCCACAACATCATGTACGCCCTCCTAGGCGGCGTCTTCAGTATCGGCCACCGGGCCTGCGATCACTGGCCCCAAGGAGACAGCCGGGTCGTGGCTCCGGAAGCATGTCAAGACGTACTCTATCGTCGACCGGCAGAGTCTGCTGCCCTCGGCCTCCAGGCGGGCGCCAAGAATCTGATCCAGACGTCGGAGGCGGTCAGCAGCGGAATCCAGTACCGGGAGCGCATCGGAGATGGACGCCGGCTACACCAACGCTGGGATGGGACTCACCCCCAAGGGCACCAGTGTTGTACTTGCCTCGCCAACCCAGGTGGCGATGCGCTGGGCCCCGGCGCGTTGCTCAGCCCGGAGGTCGTTGAGTTCTTCCTCATCACCTCCACCGCCTAGGGGCCCGGGGCCGCCTGCGTCGCCTGAGCAGCCTACGCCACCCGAAACCGGCGGACCTGCTCCTCCAGTGCCCGCTCTTTCCCCTCCAATCGCTTCTCTTTCTCCTCTACCTCGAGCTCAAACTCGACTAGCAACTTGTTTCGCCTTTCCCACATCTCCTCCCAGAAGGCGAGGTCCTTCTCCTGCCGGGCGAGATCAGTCGCTCGTTTCTCCAGGGAGGTATCCTTTGCCTTGAGGCTTTCCTTGGTGCGGGCAATGTTGCTAGCCTTGTCGTCAAGTTCCTGCTGCAGCTTCGCCTCAGCCGCAGCCTGCTCGTCCCACTATTTCTCCAGCATCATATTATTTAGCTTATTATGGAACGCCGAGATGACCTCCTCCCTTTGGTCCAAGTGCTCCTTCTTCTTGATCAGCCCTTTCACCTTCCGGGTCACCTCCTGCTCTCGGTCAGACACCTTTCAGAGGTCCTCCTTGAAGGTCTCGCGCTCTCGCTCAAGCTCGATCCGCTCTGAGGCGAATTGGCGGGATGCCGTCTTAGTGCGCTCCTCCAGTTGGGTGCACCAGTCGCTAAGGCGCTGGTGCTCGGTCTCGAGCGTCTCCCACTCCCGCAGGATCACCGCCTCGGTTTCCTGGAGAGCTTGATGAGCACGGGACAGCACCTGAGGGAGGGGAGTCGGCGTTGCTTCTGGCTCGATGCCAGACCAGAGCGGTCGCCCAAGAATAACCTTCGGTTCCTCCGGAGTTGGAGGCGGGATGGAGCTGGACGCACCCCCCACGGCTAACGCCGATGGTGTATTCGACGGTATCGCCGCCGTTGGACCTGCAGTAGCTGTCGGTGGCACTGCCACCTCTAGACCCCCAGTTGGAACTTGGGAACCCGAAGGCATTGCCTTGACGGTGGCAGGAGGATCCTGGGGGCTCGACGACGCCACCTCAGCACCCGCGCCACCCCACATGGTGGGGGCAAACGCAGCAGGAGCCTCTTCGGCCGCTGCCGGTGGTATACTTGATGCCGACGCTGGTGAGGCTGCGGTAGCCGCTGACGGATCGCTAGCGACATTCCCAGCAGATGTGTGCTACTGAGAACCAGACCCACCGTTGGGCATAGCGATCGACGGAGGAGCGTCCTTGAAAGCAGAAGAGGAGGCCCTGACGGGCAAAGGACGGGTCAAGACCTGTCAGCATAAAAATAACACTCGTAAGAACATTGGAAGAGTCTAAACTTACTTGGGGCCCTGAACCTTCCAGTGACCCTGGAAGCGGGGCGCCCGCTGTCGTTGTTGCTGTTGCCGCTCCTGCTGTTGTTGCTACCGCTGCCCCTGCGGTGACGACGGTCGGTCTGATGCTGGTGGCGGTGGCGGTGGTGTCAGATCCGAAGGCGGTGGTGGCAGAGGGCTCACGTCCCTCTGCCCGTCCTGGACCTGAGGTTCGGCCTCCCTAGTCCCACCAGCTGTCTTCTGACGCTTCTGGGGGGAGTCCGAATCAAGGGGCGGATCCGAGACAAAAGACCCATCGTCGCGGCGCAGCCGGTGTCGCCTTACTCCCTCTGAACTCCCGGCGACACCCGGAGCGGAGGAGCCACTCGTAGGCCCCTTGCCCTTGTTTGAGGAACTGGAGGCTGCAGGAGAAGCTCTGGAGCCCACATCGGCGGGCTGGGAACCCCCAACCGGTACACCGGGAATATGGATCCCCCGGTGAGGGTCCTGGCCGCCGGTCTGACGGATCGCCACACCACTCTCATCGAGGGTCGGCAGTCGGGCCAGCACCACCGACCGCAACCCTGGATTGTCGCAGAGCGGTGAAATGCCCTGGGGAGGTATCAAAGTTTCGGGGATAAAAGCCTCACCAGTGATCCCCCTCACCAAAATTTCCAATTGCTCCCAGGACAGGTCAGTCCCAAGCCCGCGCTGGATCCTACCAATGTCGCTAGGGCCGGTAAACCAGCAACACAGACGCGGCCTCCCCTACAGTGGCATGACCCAGCACTTCAGGAAATCACCGAGTACGTGCATCGAGGTCAGACCACCAACCGCCAGTTCCTTAATCCTATCCAGTACAGGCCCAAACTCTGGCATGAGGCACAGTTTTACCCTCCATTGGTTCCGGTCGAGTCTGGGCCCGTTGCTCGGGAGGGCAAGGCGGTCGTTGGCCTCGGCGCTGGCGATCACCCAGTCACTACGCCAGTTCTCCCACCTTGTGCCGCCAAGGGTGGCGATGTAGGTCACTGTCAGATCTGACCTCGTTTGGAAGTAGTAGGCCCCAAGGTGGTCTTTGCCCTTCCCAGACCTCACCAGCACAAAAAACTGACGAAAGAGGGAAGTGCAGGCTACCGCCCCCACGAACATCTCACAGAAGTGGACAAAGATGGCCACCTGGAGAATGGAGTGGGGCGTGAGGTGCTGGAGTTGGAGTCCGAACTCCTCCAGCAGCAGCAGGAAGAGCGGCGAAATTGGCAGCGCCAACCCGCAGAAGAGATAGGAGACGAAGAGCACAAACTCCCCAGCGGCAAGATCGCCGAGGGGAGTAGTGCCGGCCCGGATCCTCCCGGCGAACACCGGCGTACCCCATCCGAGCAGGCGGCGCACCGTGTCAAGCGCCTCCTCGGTCTGGAAATGATCGGGACGAACCAGCATGGCCATGGCGACCGCGGCGGCGGAAAACTGAGGAGCGCGAACGCGAAGGGGCGTGGAGGACTCGGAGGCGAAAGGACGAAGCAGTTGGGGAAAATGCAAAAGCAAAACCGCTGCGCGCGGGGGGAACCCCTTTTTTAAGGACGGGCCCCCTCGCACCCTGGAAAAATCCGCCTAACGCACACCTAGCGCCCGAACAACTCAGTCACTGACATGGGGGCCCAGGCCCACAAGTCATGGAGCTGGGACACTGGTTTCCATGCGCGGAAGGAACAAACCACCGCGTGTGCACCGAACCACCGCGCACGCTCCCACGCCGCCTTAGGGCCGCTGCGGGAGGATATTTTTAACATAGGCGGCACCAGCAAGGCGCCCCACGCACGCGGGGCACGGCCAAACCGCCATGCGTGGGGGCCACGCACCAGTCAGCCGAGATGGCGGGCACGACGATTGGTTTGACCAATGGCAGTCTGACAGCATGTGTGCGATGGGTTAATACAGCGCGCGCTAAGGAGATGCCCCGGTCGCCGGCCATGCTGTGCTTACACAAGATACATGTTTTGGCCCCACCTGCAGGCTCGCACCCTCCTCTGAGGTGGGCCCGGGGGCCACTGTCGGTACCCTGAAACAGGGGTACCCCTTGCCACAATATGAAGGCACTACGCCGGCGGAGAGGTCTTTGGTTGTACGGAGAAAAGTTCTCCGCCGCGCCACATCGACCGCCCCAGGGTCGCCACATGGCCAGGGAAAGGGACGTGCTCTAGGATGCACGCATTGGGTCCGGACCTACTGCGAGGAAAGCACCGGACCCCCGTACGTAATGAACGGACCTCCGAGATGGGTCCCGTACCCCTCTCAGTGGGGTCTGGACTACTCACCACCGGACCCCGGGATTCTGGGGCAGAGAAAACCCGAACCCCGCTCAGGCAGGGGTCCGGGGGCAACATGTGTCCAGACTCAGCTTGGTGTGAACCTGTCCACGCAACGTTCCTATTCCCTGGCGAGGCGGAAACCTGGTGCAGCCAAGCGGCCTACTGTGCATGACATGAACTTGCGGGATGGGCCTGACGTAAGACCACTGGGCCATGCTGCCCTTGCATTTATTGCGGAGAAGACGCGCCGCCTGACTACCCCACTGATAGGCGATGTGCCCCTTCAGCATTTAATGTGCCCTGTCCACTCAACTGGCAGGCGGCGCCCAAGCCATCCTGTAGGCGGCGTGTCTGACTATTCCCGTTGGCCAACAGTACACATAGGTCATGGCGTGTGCCGCACCCATCATGGCTCGCGCGTTACCGAGGGCGCTGCAGCAAGATATCAATATTGTACGCACTACGGATATTATGGCGCACGGAGATTACACGGGCGTGGCAAGCAGTAGTTCCATCCTTCCATTTGTCCCTGGGCCCACGTGTCAGGGCTCAGAACCCTTGTACATGCCCCCTTGAACTATAAAAGAAGAGGCATGCAACGTGAGGGGACTTAGACGCAAGTCATCCAGGCTTACACTCAACTCAAGCTCTCAAACAATACAACGCACAGTGGAGTAGGCTATTACGCTCTGGCGGCCCGAACCACTCTAAACCCTTGCGTGTTCTTGTGTTCATTCCTGCATCTCGCAACAGGCAAAACGCTTAAGCCCCCTCCACATCTTAGGAATTAGGGCGGGTGCACTCCGCCACCCGGCCGGAGAATTTCCTCTCCGACAGAGAGGACTACTCTTTTTGGAGTCACAAAATGCGTAGTCACTTATTTTCTCTCCATCCTAGTATTTGGGAGATAGTTGAAAATGGAATGCATTTCGACAGTACCGATAACCCTGTGTTTATTAATGAGCAAATTCATAAGAATGCACAAGCTACCACTGTGTTGCTAGCATCTTTATGCAGGGATGAATACAACAAGGTGAGCAGCTTGGACAACGCCAAGCAAATTTGGGATACCCTCAAGATATCACATGAGGGAAACGACGCCACCATGATCACCAAAATGGAGTTGGTGGAAGGCGAGCTAGGAAGGTTCGCGATGATCAGGGGAGAGGAGCTAACACAAACATACAACAGGCTCAAGATCCTGGTCAACAAGATTAGAAGCTATGGAAGCATAAGATGGACGGACCACGATGTCGTCCGACTTATGCTAAGGTCATTCACGGTAATTGACCCCCATCTTGTTAACCTTATTCGTGAGAATCCTAGGTACACCAAGATGATGCCCGAGGAGATTCTTGGGAAGTTTGTGAGCGGGCACATGATGGTGAAGGAGGTCCGATATGTGGACGATGCTCTAAACGGTCCACTACCCGTCCACGAGCCTCAAACTATTGCCCTCAAAGCAACAAGCAGCAGGGAGGCGCTACCAAGCAAGGTGGCACAAGTTGAAGCTGCCGGGCTAAACGAAGAAGAGATGGCCCTAATCATTAAACGCTTCAAGACCGCTCTAAAAGGACGCAAGGAGCATCCCAACCAGAACAAAACAATGGGGAAGCGCTCCTGCTTCAAATGCGGTAAGACTGGTCACTTTATAGCAAATTGTCCCGATAATGCTAATGACCAGGAACAAGAAAAGAGCGGGAAGAAGGAGAAGAAAAAGAGCTACAGGAAGGCAAAGGGCGAGGCGCACCTTGGGAAAGAATGGGACTCGGACTGCTCTTCATCCGACTCCAACGATGAAGGACTGGCAGCCTCGGCCTTCAACAAGTCTTCTCTCTTCCCCAACAAATGCCACACTTGCCTCATGGCCAAGGAAAAGAAGGTAAATGTTCGAGAAACCCCTAAGTATACTACTTCAAGCGATGATTGTTCTAGTGATGATGAAGTAGATTATACTGATTTATTTAAGGGTTTAGATAGAACTAAGGTAGATAAAATCAATGAGTTAATTGATGCTTTAAATGAAAAAGATAGATTGCTAGAGAAGCAAGAAGATATTTTGTATGAAGAGCATGACAAATTTGTTAGTGTACAAAAGTCTCTTGCTTTAGAAACTAAAAGAAATGAAATGTTATTCTCTGAATTATCTGTGTGCCATGAATCAATCTCTAGTTTAAAGATTTTGAATGATGATTTAAATGCTAAGCTAGAGGTAGCTAATAAATCTAGTTCATGTGTAGAACATGTTGTAATTTGCAATAGATGCAAGGATTTTGATATTGATGCTTGTGATAAACATCTTGCGTCTATTACCAAATTAAATGATGAGGTGGCAAGTCTTAATGCTCAACTTAAGACTTGCAAGGTTGATTTTGAAAAATTAAAATTTGCTAGGGATGCCTACACCGTTGGTAGACACCCCTCAATTAAGGATGGACTTGGCTTTCGAAAGGAAGCCAAGAACTTAACAAGCCAAAGGGCTCCCATTCCCAACAAGGAGAAAGGAAAGGCCCCTATGGCTAATAGTACTCAAAGGAATCATGCTTTCATTTATGATAGAAAATTTTCTAGGAATGCTCATTATAGTAGGAGTTATGTTGATTATAATGATTCACATGCTATGTTTGCCTCTAGCTCTACTTTTGTGCATGGTAGAAGTAGGCCTAGGAGAAGTACTGTTGTACCTCATGTGCCTAGGAGAATGTGCAATAAACCTTCTACCATTTACCATGCTTGAAATACTTCATTTGCTCTTTTATGTAAGAATGAAAAAGTAGTTGCTAGAAAGTTGGGATCCAAATGCAAGGGAGACAAGACTTGTATCTGAGTCCCAAAGGCTATCGTGATTAACCTTGTAGGACCCAACAAGAGTTTGGTACCTAAAATCCAAATGTAAATTGCTTTGCAGGTTTATGCATCCGGGGGCTCAAGCTGGATTATCGACAGCGGATGCACAAACCACATGACGGGGGAGAAGAAGATGTTCACCTCCTACGTCAAGAACAAGGATTCCCAGGATACGATCATCTTTGGAGATGGGAACCAAGGCAAGGTCAAAGGCTTGGGCAAGATAGCCATCACCAACGAGCACTCCATTTCAAACGTATTTCTAGTAGAGTCGCTTGGATATAATCTCCTGTCTGTAAGTCAATTGTGCCACATGGGCTACAATTGTTTGTTTACAAATGTTGATGTTCCTGTCTTTAGAAGGAGTGATGGTTCATTAGCATTTAGGGGTGTATTAGACGGCAAACTCTACTTAGTTGATTTTTCGAAAGAGGAGGCCGATCTAGATGCATGCTTAATAGCTAAGACTAGTATGGGCTGGCTGTGGCATCGCCGTCTAGCACATGTTGGGATGAAGAACCTTCACAAACTTCTAAAGGGAGAACATGTGTTAGGACTAACCAATGTCTGCTTCGAAAAAATAGACCTTGTGCAGCTTGTCAGGCAGGGAAACAAGTGGGGAGCACTCATCACAACAAGAATGTGATGACAACATCAAGACCACTAGAGCTACTACATATGGACCTCTTCAGACCCGTTGCCTACCTTAGCATCGGGGGAAGTAAGTATGGTCTTGTTATTGTTGATGATTTTTCCCGCTTCACTTGGGTATTCTTTTTGCAGGATAAATCAGAAACCCAAGGGACCCTCAAGCGCTTTCTAAGGAGGGCTCAAAACGAATTTGAGCTCAAGGTGAAAAAGATAAGAAGCGACAACGGGTCCGAGTTCAAGAATCTGCAAGTGGAGGAGTATCTTGAGTAGGAAGGCATCAAGCACGAGTTCTCCGCTCCCTACGCACCACAGCAAAATGGTGTGGTAGAGAGGAAGAACAGGACGCTCATCGATATGGCGAGGATAATGCTTGGAGAGTTCAAGACGCCTGAGCGGTTTTGGTCGGAAGCTATGAACACAGCTTGCCATGCCATAAACCGGGTCTACCTTCATCGCCTCCTCAAGAAGACCTCGTATGAACTTCTTACCGGTAACAAACCCAACGTCTCATACTTTCGTGTATTTGGGAGCAAATGTTACATTCTAGTGAAGAAAGGTAGAAATTCTAAATTTGCTCCCAATGCAGTATAAGGGTTTTTACTAGGGTATGACTCAAATACAAGGGCGTATTGAGTCTTCAACAAATCATCGGGTTTTGTTATAGTCTCTAGCGACATTGTATTTGATGAGACTAATGGCTCTCCAAGAGAGCAAGTTGATCTTGATGATATAGATGAAGATGATGTTCCGACGACCGTAATACGCACCATGGCGATTAGAGATGTGCGACCACAGGAAAAACAAGAGCAAGATCAACCTTCTTCCTCAACGATGGTGCATCCCCCAACTCAAGATGATGAACATGTTCCTCAAGAAGAGGCGCGTGATCAAGGGGGAGCACAAAAAGAACCAGCTATGGAGGAAGAAGCACCACAAGCCCCTCCAACTCAAGTCCGAGCGATGATCCAACGACATCACCCCGTCGATCAGATACTGGGTGACATAAGCAAGGGAGTAACAACTCGCTCACGTTTAGCTAATTTTTGTGAGCATTACTCGTTTGTCTCTTCTATTGAGCCTTTCAGGGTAGAAGAGGCCTTGCAGGATCCGAACTGAGTGTTGGCCATGCAGGAAGAGCTCAATAACTTCAAGAGGAATGAAGTTTGGAGCCTGGTGCCACGTCCCAAGCA
The DNA here is from genome assembly GCF_902167145.1 of Zea mays. Classification (NCBI taxonomy): domain Eukaryota; kingdom Viridiplantae; phylum Streptophyta; class Magnoliopsida; order Poales; family Poaceae; genus Zea; species Zea mays. The sequence goes on from NC_050104.1 coordinate 132,302,615, forward strand.
AAATGTTGTGGGAACCAAGTGGGTGTTCCGCAACAAGCAAGACGAGCACGGGGTGGTGACACAAAACAAGGCTCAACTTGTGGCAAAAGATTATGCCCAAGTCGCATGTTTGGATTTTGAGGAGACTTTTGCTCCTGTGACTAGGCTAGAGTCTATTCGAATTTTGTTAGCCTATGCCGCTCATCACTCTTTCAAGTTGTTTCAAATGGATGTGAAGAGCGCTTTCCTCAACAGGCCAATCAAGGAGGAGGTGTATGTGGAACAACCCCCTGGCTTTGAGGATGACAGGTATCCCGACCATGTTTTTAAGCTCTCTAAGGCGCTCTATGGACTTAAGCAAGCCCCAAGAGCATGGTATGAATGTCTTAGAGATTTCTTAATTGCTAATGCTTTCAAGGTTGGGAAAGCTAATCCCACTCTTTTCACTAAGACTTGTGACAGTGACCTTTTTGTGTGCCAAATTTATGTCGATGACATAATATTTGGTTCTACTAACCAAAAGTCTTGTGAGGAGTTTAGCAGGCTGATGACTCAAAAGTTTGAGATGTCGATGATGGGCGAGTTGAACTACTTCCTTTGGTTCCAAGTGAGACAACTCAAGGACGGCACCTTCATCTCCCAAACGAAGTACACTCAAGATCTTCTTAAGAGGTTTGGGATGAAGGACGCCAAGCCCGCGAAGACACCGATGGGAACCGACGGGCATGTCAACCTCAACAAAGGAGGTAAGTATGTTGATCAAAAGGCATACCGGTCTATGATAGGTTCCTTGCTTTATTTATGTGCTAGTAGACCGGACATTATGCTTAGTGTATGCATGTGTGCTAGATTTCAATCCGACCCCAAGGAATGTCACCTTATGGCCATTAAGCGAATTCTTAGGTATTTAGTTGCTACGCCTTACTTCGGGATCTGGTATCCAAAGGGGTCTACATTTGACTTGATTGGATATTCAGACTCCGATTATGCCGGGTGCAAGGTTGATAGGAAGAGTACATCAGGGACGTGCCAATTCCTAGGAAGGTCCCTGGTGTCTTGGAGTTCAAAGAAACAAACATTTGTTGCCATATCCACCGTTGAAGCCGAGTATGTTGCCGCAGGACAGTGTTGCGCGCAACTACTTTGGATGAGGCAAACCCTCCAGGACTTTGGCTACAATCTGAGCAAAGTCCCACTCCTATGTGACAATGAGAGTGCAATCCGCATGGCGGATAATCCTGTTGAACACAACCGCACTAAGCACATAGACATCCGACATCAATTCCTGAGAGACCACCAGCAAAAGGGAGATATCGAGGTGTACCATATTAACACCGAGAACCAGCTAGCTGATATCTTCACCAAGCCTTTAGATGAGAAAAGGTTTTGCAGGTTGCGTAGTGAGCTAAATGTCTTAGATTCGCATAACTTGGATTGATCTATAGCATACATGTGTTCTATGCCTTTGATCATGTTACTTTATGCATTTATGTAATTAGTTGCTTATTTATGGTGCTCAAGTTGTGCAAGGGATCCCCGGACCTCACAAGTCCATGTGTGAATGATGCACATATTTAGGGGGAGAAGTGCTACAACTTGACCCTTTGAGACTAACCTTGTGTTTGAGTATCCTTAATGTAGTCTCAAAGGTGCATTGAAAGGGAAATGGACTTGAACGTTGCAAAGAGTTCCACTGCACTCTGGTATTGGTGTATTTCGTTCCAAGTTCATCTTTATGCTCCTATTGCCTTTTGCTCTTAATTGACAATTTTTGGTGAGACAATGAGGTTAAAGGGCCAAAAGTGATCCCGTTTTGGTGCTTAGTGCCAAAGGGGGAGAAAGTAAGGCCAAAGCAAATGGATCAGCTACCACTTGAGAATTTTGAAAATAGTAGAGTTAGAATTTTTTATTTGTCCAAAATACTCTTATTGCAAAATTTGGTCTCTTATGGGGGAGAAGTTTGATTATGGGAAAAAGGGGGAGTTTTTGGCTCTTGATCATTTTCACTCTTGGATTATCTCTCTTGATGCCCAAACAAGTGAGTTTGAATTAGAGATAGGAAAATAAATTTGATTTGCAAAAACAAACCAAGTGGTGGCAAAGAATGATCCAAATATGCCAAATTAGAGTAAAAAACAATTTGGTCTTTATTTACATCGATGTTGCACTTATTTGTGTTGCTTTTTGATGTGTTGGCATAAATCATCAAAAAGGGGGAGACTGAAAGGGAAATGTGCCTTTGGGCCATTTCTATAATGTTTTGGTGATTAAGTGTCCAACACATGTTAAGTGAGTTGTTTATGTGCCAAACAAGCAAGAAGTGAAAATCATGTAGCAAGGTACGTTTCTAGACTTAGTACATTGTTTTGAGTACTAACATATATTGTCTAAGTGCTAGAAACAGAGAAAAGAAGAGAAGAAAAGAAATGCAAAAGACTTGGCTTGGTATAGCAAAGTCCAGCTCGGTCTGGCACACCGGACTGTCCGGTGGTGCATCGGAAAATGTCCGGCGCGCCAGGCTGAACTCTGGTGAACAGGACGTTCTCGAGACTCGACGGTGGCGTACGACTATAATTCACCGGACTATCCAGTGGTGCACCGGACTGTCCGTTGAGTCGTCCGCGACGAACTCATCGCTCTCGGGAAGAGGATCAACGGTGTACGGCTAAAATTCACCGGACTGTCCGGTGGAGCACTGGACTGTCCGGTGAGCCAACAGTTGACTGTGTCAATGGTCGGCCGCGCAATCTTCGCGCGACGCGTGGGGCGCCAATGGTCGGCAGGGGGCACCGGACTGTCCGGTGCGCCAACTGCCATGAATTTGCAGTGGTCGTCTGCGCCAGAATAAGAAGGAGATCTGCACCGGACCGTCTACAGTGACTGTCCGGTGGCGCACCGGACTGTCTGGTGCACCACTCGACAGAGGCAATCTTAGCCTTCCTTGTTGGTCTCTAACGGCTCCTAGTTGCCTTGGGGCTATAAAAGGGACCCCTAGGCGCATGGAGAAGTCACCCAAGCATTCACTAAGCATTCTAAGTCTCCCACACTCCGTCTCCGCGCACTTGATCGATTGTGTTAATGATTTGAGCTCCGTTCTAGTTGTGAACTCGTGTGCTTCATTTTGAGCTCAAGTCTTGGCTTGTGTGCGTGTGTGTGCTGCGGATTTGTGTGTGTTGCTCCCCAACCTTACTCTTGTGCTTTTCATTGTGATCTTTGTGTAAGGGCGCGAGACTCCAACTTGTGGAGATTCCTCGCAAACGGGAAAAAGAGATAAGGAAGAAAAGTCGTGGTATTCAAGTTGATCATTGGATCACTTGAAAGGGGTTGAGTGCAACCCTCGTCCATTGGGACGCCACAACGTGGAAGTAGGCAAGTGTTACTTGGCCGAACCACGGGATAAAAATCGCGTGTCTCTTGTGTGCTTTCTTTTTGATTGTCTATGTTCACAAGAGCTCGTTTCAAGCTACTTAGCCATTCTAACTTTAACAACTAAGCTTTGTGGCTATTAGTTTTTGATTTTTACAGGATCACCTATTCACCCCCCTCTAGGTGCTCTCACTTAGACACAAATCAAAAGAATCAAAGCCTCTCCAAGTGTCAAATCCACTCCAACCACTTAGTGACTTGAGAGAGAGTTTTGTTCGTGTTCCTTGCGCTCTTGTTGCTTGGATCGCTTTCTTCCTTCCTCATTCTTGTTCTCAAGTGAGTTGTAATCAAGGCAAGATACACCAAGGGGAGATATACCATGCAGATCGAAACTATATATTCTCCATAAAGCCTCTTGTGGCGATACCCATCTGGCATCTCTGAAGTTATCAATCTCGTTAATTCTTTGACCACCATCAACGTCGATCACAGTGACAAATGCCCTATCATGACCCTTATGAATGTACTTGTATATATACTTCACAGCCTTAGTGCTTGAGCAAACCTCCATTAATGTGGCAGTCATACATCCTCAATAAAGTAGGATTATAAGGAACAACCCAACGGTTGTCCAAGTCATGCCCCCTTACTCGTACTTTTTGTCTGTCATCTCTTCTTCTGTAAATGGGGTACGAGTCTTTGCCCTGAAGCGTTGTCTCACCAAATAGTCGTGGATAGTGGCACTTGCAACTACCATTCTTCATACATTTATTTTGCATGTTGAGATGTCCGCATGGGCCATGCATCATGTGTTTGACTACCATATCAAAAAGTTCTAGGAATCTGTTCTTATCTGGAAGTTCTGCCGATATAACAGCGTCATACTGGTCTGGAACAGTTAGCTTATTGCCTGTCTACATGATAAGAAGGAAGTGTGCATGTGGTAGACCTCTTTTTTGGAACTCAATCACATAGGCATGTGCTGCCACGACACCAAGTATGTGCTTTTTGAAGAGTTGATGCTTCATATTGTCTAGTTTAGCTTAAAAACTCGCACCACAAGATCAAAACGGTCTTGTGATTTTTGACCTGGTTCTAGCTTGCTGATTATCTCCTCCCAATTTGGATTACATGTCATGGTAAGAAATATGTCCGGCTTACCGTACTTTTGCATGAGAGCAAAGGCATCCATGTATCGTCGTCTCATGTCTCTCGGTCCACCGATGAAGGAAGCCGGTAGAACCCACAATTTACCCAATGCACTTGCTCGATGCTCCCCAGCATACACGCTATCCATCAGGCCTTGATAAAGATCAGCCCTCATTCTTGATTGGTTAAACAGTATGTAGTTCAGTCGTGTAGTCTCTAGCTTGATGTACGTGTCTACTGTGAACTGCTGGAACAGACGCTGACCATGCAACACTGTGTTGAAAATTTCATGACGCACCTGGAATTTGTAGCAGTAGTACTCACGCATCATAACATAGAGTTGGCCATTCAAATCTATTATACAATAAAAATATAATTTTAGAGAAGACATTAAAGAACATTATGGCCAAAGCAACACCTTAGTAAAAGGTATTGAACATGGGCAACTAACCTAGGTTGTCGGAATCTGTGGATTGTCGTCCATCAATTCTAGCAGTGTTGACACTGACCTTGGGTATGCCTGAATGCCAACCGAGCTCCCCTCTTGGGAAGAAAAGAGGATAAGCCAATGGATCATAGCACCCATGGTGAGGTTTTATCGAATAAAATTCATTGTCATTTCCGTATAGGGTAACTCCGCGTTCGAATTGACGGTGTAACTCAGTCCCCTCGACCCAAACAGCCGCCACTTCCGATGAGGTAGGTGTATTAAACATTCTTTGGTCAAGCTTGTAGTCTGTGTTAAGGTCAATACGGTATTCATCAATATTTCCATATTGGCCAATACTTCTGAATGTCTCTGCATAAGGATTTTCCCTTAGCAAGTTTGCTAATTTGGTCATCACATTCTGATCTTTAGCTTTGAAGACTTCATCACGCGCAAGACGCATTCAATGTGATAAAAGAGGATCATCATCGTAGAAGTACAACTCCAGGTGTTTTGGACCACTTTCTTGATGACCAAAAGAGTGTATCTGGTGATATACCTGACCATGTGGTTTGAATGTATAAACACCATCTCTTGAACTTGCAAGATTTTGGTCATACTCGCAGTTGAATGTGGTGAATGAAAAGTGACCATTAAAAAACCTAGTGTTATCCAAAAAATGTTGTGAATCAGCGTCCCTAGTTGTGTACAACAAGTGAAGCTCTTCGGGTGGCTGTGGCATCACAAGTTTGACCTTTCCCTGTTTGCAACAGAAACCAGGAGACTCGTACTGGAACCTTTTTGCTCCACAATGTGGACAATCTGACTGAGATTGCAACATTTGTGTGGCGCCAGGTAGGTTTCTATATACAACATCGATGCTACCAAAATCATCTGAGGCCACGACCGAATTCTGATAGGTAATGTTTACTCCCTCAAGATTATCAAGGTTACATTGATCTCTTCTTCTGGCATATCACTCTCGAGCGCGTGCACGTGTATTCTTGAGTTGTTCAGCTGTCATACTCACACGTCTTACTCGATATTGTTGTCGACATGCTTCTGCACGGTCTACTGATGCATTAATAATCATTTTAATTGGTATGGGAATCATTAAGAAAGGAATGGTAAGTAACATATAATATGGCATACCAGTTATGTTTGCTTGGACGAGATATGTTGGAGCAAAGTGTGAAGGTTCAAGTAAGCAACTATTGTTGGTTGCACTAACATCTAGTAATAATACCAAGTCAAATTATTATTAAATCAATTGAATGTAAGTTATGCTTGAACCTTGTATACAAGTGTAATCTGATAAGATTTACCATTGTTTGGTTCGCCATGAGGTGGTGTATCGCCTAACGGTTGGTCTCTTTTACGTCTCCTTTGTTCTGGCGTCATATTCGCATACCGTTCTCTAGCACGGGCTCGTCTACTTTCAATTTGGTCAGAAGTCATGCTCGCACGTCTGGCTCGATCTCGCTGTCGACGCACTTTCGCGCGATCATCTGGTACTTCATTAAAGTATGTTTGCAAGAGAATGGGTGATATGGTAGTCGATGATGCACATGTGTTAATGTTCGTACCATCATCATCAACTATAAAAAATATAAGTTTCAAATTAGTAATTTAGTAATAAATAATAATATTTATGCTTGGCACTATGTTTTAACATATTTATCGTTAAACTAACATTTGGATGTATGTCCTTGTAGTAAATTTGATATGGCAGTCGATGATGCACTTGTGTTATTCGTACCATCAGTAGCAACTATAAAAATAAGTTTCATATAAATAATAATAATTATTATGGTTGACACTATTGCCTTAATATATTTATCGTAAAACTAACCATTGGATGTATGTCCTTGTAGTAAATTTGAACATGTCACGGTACTTTGTGTCGATAGTGGAAAGGGTTCCACACGATGATGGGGCTCATCATCATCAGACGAAGATGTGTAACAACTTTCTAGGAGTGGGCGTGATATTTCTCTGATAATAATTTTAGAAGGACCATTTGTGCAATAGTCAGAGGTTCGTCTCTTTCTATTTTGAGATGATGTAGCAACTAAGATACAACCAAGAATTAGATGAGTTTGTAAAAAATAGTTGTATTTAAAATTAATATTTTACACTTAGTTTACAAAAAATAAGATTATCAAGGGTCAACCTGATTTTCCTTTATCCATAGAGTTATTTGGACACTCCGACATTTGGTGATAAATCGATGAACTTGACCCTAAAAGAATTAAATAAAGACCGAAGCATTAGGGTGCTAGTGAAAGCGAGGAGGATTGATACGTGAGAGCTGATTAAGATCGATGATTTGATGTTGAAAAGAATATGGTTGTTTTGCTCGCTATTCCCGGTTCGAATCATTTGGCAGACCAAACATTTGAGTCATTTGAAATAAAACACAAGGGATTGATTATTTTCAGAAATAAAATAATACAAGGTTTAATTATCTACTTATTAATTCAATCCTGAATAGAACAAATTGCTTTTACAAATATTGGCACATGTAAGGTTTGGTCGATAGCACCAGGACATGTATTCTCTCATAAATATGTATTCTCTCATAAATACAGATGTATTGAAATCATCACCATCTATCTACGCCTTTGTTCTTCAAGAAATCTAACATCAAATTGACGATCATTCCACGCCATCAAAGCTTTCTGAATTGCTGCAATGAATGCTACATTTGATTACATCTATATATGTAATCCACTATATGATGTGAACAACAATTTCAATGCAGGTAATTTTTGAAATACTTACATTCAAAGTGATGGTTATTGTGATGGAAAGGATTGAAGTGTATTGTTGTATAATCAGATGACTCGAGGCACTCTAGAATTGCACATTTAAATATCCGTTACCAATCATTTTAAGAAGAAAATAATGATAGATGTGTTTGAAAGACGACAGGTACATATATTTTTATTACCTTGCCTTCTAAATCGTCGAAACATAGTCCCAATTATTATGATACAATTCTCCTTAGCCAACACCCAGCGAAGTGCATTTTTGTTTAGCAAGTCACCCCAAACTTTAATGACATGTAGAGACCACCTAGGATATCGATGTTGAGACGAATAAATTAGTACTATTTTGAATATTTCATGTTTTACATATTATCGATAATTAACGTGATATACCTAGCATCCATGACAACAATCTTCCTGAATGGACCCCACAATGTGCGATGAATTGTATCTAAGTGGACTACAATAGCCATAATGTCTACAAAAGCATGACGAAAAATGGATTAATACTAATTTTTGTGTAGAAGGTATCTAAAAAATATTAGAAGATTTTCATGTTCTTACCAACTAAAGTCCTGTTTGGTAGTTCGGCAATATCTTCAAGACTCAAGATTATATGTTTTAGGAATGGCGACATTTGAAATGGAACTGTGTATGGCTCCACGACAGTTTGTCTGGTGAGATACAATTCCATGGGACCACTTATATATCGAAACTGATGTTCACTCATACTAATACTGAAATCTACATTGTGCATCTTGAAAACATGCTTTTCATATAGCAAATTGTTGAAGTGCTTGACTGTCTCATACGAACTTGTCATTGCCTCGATCTTGGCTCCCTAATATTATTCCAGCAGAATGTTATGTAGATTATATAATTTTTTTAAATTTTGAAATGGAACTTATGTGAATGTTATCTTACATTGATGTCAGACAAAATGAAATGTTGTTTGTCACGATAATGTGGTTCAATTGGGAATTTAACTTCTACTCGAGCGACAATATTGAACTTCCATGGTAGCACATAGTAATCTTCATCGCGATAGTCGTCGAACAACCTAAAACTATATTAAACACGCAAATGAATAATCGTCACAACTTTGATAGGCTTTATTCTATGTAACTATTCTTATATAACTTACATAGGCATCCTTTTTCGGCGGTCCGCTACATTTCTTTCACGGTTCAATACAGTCGGTTCCATCAAAACCTTTTTTATGGAAAATATGTTAGATAAACTTGCATTTTCAATTCAGTTTAGTAAAAGAGGTGTTCAGGTTTAGTTTAGTACTCATTTGAATAAATAGCTTTATCATGATTGGTAGATCCAGAATAGAAGAATGAAGAGAAGGGGGTGAGAGAGGATTCTAGACAGATGCAGGTGCTCTGTACAAAAAAGCAGCCTTCCATCTACCATTTTATCTAAAAAAGCATCGACCTCTATATACCGGCCGCATGCGTATAAACTTTATACCCAATCCAAACCCCCACCACACATCAGTTTGGCATTATTATATATTACTTAATATGTTGCATATATAAATTTTAATTGTAATTCAATATAATTCATGTGCTTACTTATCAACCATTTAATCATAAACCCTAAACATCCACTAATCGAAGCATATGTCAAATTGTGATGTGATATGAATTCATGACATAACAAGGCGTGTTAAATCTTTATTAGCAGAACAATCTAGTCAAATATATTTAATTATGACGGATTAATAAACCACATGTAATAATATATAACAATAGAGGATGACTGACCTCACTGATCGGAAGAAAAAAATGTTGTTCTAGAAAATGTAGCTCCAAATGCTTCAGTAAATCATACAAGAGTAAATCAAGCAAGAGGAGAACCTACAGCACGATAAGTCAAAAAAATATAGATAAGTAGAATATGAATGACCAAAGTTAAACAAGCTTAAATGATAGAAGTCCTAAATGACAGTTTGAGGGAGTTTTTAAGTAGCAACATATTACACTTGAAGTATGTACATTCGGTATATGACAATCGAAGCATATGTCAAATTGTGATGTGATATGAATTCATGACATAACAAGGCATGTTAAATCTTTATTAGCAGAATAATCTAGTCAAATATATTTAATTATGACGGATTAATAAACCACATGTAATAATATATAACAATAGAGGATGACTGACCTCACTGATCGGAAGAAAAAATGTTGTTCTAGAAAATGCAGCTCCAAATGCTTCAGTAAATCATACAAGAGTAAATCAAGCAAGAGGAGAACCTACAGCACGATAAGTCAAAAAATATAGATAAGTAGAATATGAATGATCAAAGTTAAACAAGCTTAAATGATAGAAGTCCTAAATGACAGTTTGAGGGAGTTTTTAAGTAGCAACATATTACACTTGAAGTATGTACATTCGGTATATGACAACATTAAATTCAGTAAATCAGAATTGTTGTGAGCCAATACATTGGTATCTAGCTTTGCAGGAAGGCGAGAGTCTTGACCATAATTGGATATGGACTGTTTATTGTCATGTTAGTAAGATATAGTGATATAATGGTCATATTTATATGGAAACAGATTAATCACTAATCAATATACACAGAAATGTTCTAGAATATTCAGTGTTCCAGAATACTGGTTGTACCAGAAAATTCAGACCTTGTTTTATGTTGATGTAGCCAATGGATCTGAAATTTATGTAGCTGAAAATGGTTCAAAAAGCAACGTAGCGGCACCAATTATCATCTTACTATTTTACATTAGAAAATCTGTACTAAGTGTGAAAGGAAGCATATAGATATTTGCATTCACATTTTGATCATTTACCCTGCTGGACTTGACATTGTTTTATGTTGATGTAGCCAATGAATCTAAAATTTATGTGGCTGAAACTGGTTCAAAAAGCAGCGTAGCGACACCAATTATCACCTTACTATTCTATATTAGAAAATTTGTACTGAGTGTGAAAGGAAGCATATAGATATTTGCATTCACATTTTGAACATTTACCCTGTTGGACTTGACCTTGTTTTATGTTGATGTAGCCAATAGATGATTCAACTGATGGGTTTCTGGGATTGGCTCTACAGATACCTTAGAGTCAGGTAAAACCGATTTCCTTTATTTCTGACCACAAGGTGACAACGGGGTTAGCAGTTTATGAGTTCACATGAGCCATACTTATGATTATGCACTGCGTGCATGAATCAAAAATCAATTTGCTTTTCCAATTATATTCAAGCTATGAAATGGATGGACACTGGCAGAAATAGAAGACTGTCCAGTGTGCTCTCTTCTTGACCATGACAAAAATATTGTGGAATATAATAGGTTGGACTTTGTGCTTGACATAACCACGAAACAAACTATGACATCAAAACTTGTACATTCTTGGCTGTTTTCTTAAACCAACTGTAGTATTTAACTGAACTGAACATAAAAGTATAATAGTAATACAACCCAGCACATTGTAGTTTGATATATAAGAACATCAGGAAAATGTTGTTTCTAAGATATAAATAATGGAGTTGTGGGCATTAGAAAACAATCTTGAATACATTTTGAGATGACCACTTTAGCAGTTCCCTAAGATATAAATAATGGAGTTGTGGGCATTAGAAAACAATCTTGAATACATTCTCAGATGACCACTTTAGCAGTTCCAATGAACTATGACAACAGAACAGAAGTAGTTTGCAACTTGTTGTACATCTGAATAGAACTCTGGATGAAGTATGAATTGTTTTATGCATATCTCACGAAGCTATTTACAATACAAATTGTAATTTGTGAAGTCAAATTCACCTGCAACAGTCTCTAGGAAGTGCAGAACTGACATGAAAAGCTTAATTTCAGAAAGGTCTCCTTGATGGATGTCTCTAAGAAGTATGGAATAGATTACCGGATCTTACATGCCATCACTACTGGTCATTCATGGTATGGCCAATGGGGATTCAAACTCAGCAAAGGGTGCTTTGGAATTACATCAGAAGAATACTTAAAAGCTATGGACAATGAGATGAAAATAATGACCTTGGAGCCCCGTCAACCATGGTCTACAATCCCCATGTTGGTACTATATAATAGCTAAAGCCTACATGAAAGTATTTATACCCTTTACATTTGCATATAGAGAATTTACTCTCTTCTGTTTTCCATTAATCCATTGTCCACTTATATCATGAGTTTTCTGAGATACTAAATGGAAGGTAAACAATTTTTGTGGAGCCTTGATGGCCGTGGAATACAGTTTATTGTATGGTTTGTGATTAACAAATTCCTGTTGTTACTCTTGTTTGTAGATATTCTGTATGACTCGTGGTCACCAGCAATGACCGTGAGCTCTGTTTGTATCAATATCCTGTCTATGTTGTCTAGAATATGTAATCACCCATGCACCCGTATTTGGTTGCTAATAGGAACTGAATATATTGTTCCTGGTAACTTCAGTAAAACTGAATAAAGCGTTTTGTGGAATCTATAAATTGTAGATACCGATATACTCAGTAAGGTTATAATGAATCATGACATAATAAATAACAAATTAATTGGAGAATTAGGGCAATACACTAATCAATGTCTAACGAGAGAGAGAATGCTGATAAGGATAAAATGTCAAACTAATTCATCAATAGAGTCATTACTTACCTGGCGATGGGTCTGAACAGTACCTGGCGAAGCATCTGACCAAATCAAAGATCGCACTGAATCCCGCAACAAATCCTTGAAGAACAGCATAGTTATATCCAAACTTTTCGGCTAACTGAACCGGAGCAACCCAATCCTTGAAGAACAGCAGAGAACTGGTTTGCGTCGATGAACATCCAAAATCCAAAACCAAATAAGCAGAATGAATCGATGCCTGTTGAGATGCTCGGCTGTTGAGATTCGAAACCAGTCAACAACTCAACAATCTGAGGGAGATGGGGGGAGATTCAGAGGGGGCCTTTATATCTGAGGGGTCGGCTAGTACGGCGCTGCCCGCAACAGCTGGGCGCGGATGCCGTGGGCGCGAGGCCGGGGCTGGCATGTGTGGCGGCTGTTGCGCGAGATCGGCGGGGACGGGATGGCGCGGGGACGGCGCCGCCCGCAACAGCCGGACGCGGATGCCGCGGGCTCGGATTTGTGCGGCGACTGTTGAGATGCTCGGCGGGTTAATTTGAAAGAGGTATAAGTGTTTTTTTTGCAAAAAAATGACGCACGATGACCGTTGAAACTGGTGCTTTAGGTATAGTGTAGATATAGAAATTATCGTAAGATTTTGATCAAATGTACTAGATCGCTTGATTACACGCTATAAAAATCCAATTATGATTTGATATTTTATGTAAAAGAGGTTAAATATAAAATAGTTACTAGATTTCAGACGAAAAGGGATCAATGTAAAATAGCGGTCATCATTAGATTTTGATCAAACCCAGATCACTTGATTGCACGGTTGTATCAACATGATTGATTGAATCGGGTGTATTCTCTATTTCTTTTTCCTTATCTTTTTTAATGTTTTTCTGTTTGGGCATGATCTCTTCCTTTTGTGTTTAATATCTTCGTAGGCAAGCCAGATGTGCCAATGGCCCAATGTATCTTCGTAGTCGTAGGGTCGCAGCTATATGAAATTGCAAGCAACTCACAACCCAAACGCGCATTTCAATATAATAAACTTGGAAGAAGAAAAACAGTCCAATCTGGCAGAATTATCATTATCAAGTTATGTTATGAAAAATGAAAGTACAATTTCATAGAAAGAAGAATATAAGGTACACGAAGAAGTGCATGCCTGATGTTACGTTACGTTTTGTAGTGAAGTACAATGACGATTACAAACTGAAAACATCAGCGAGTGAGCACAGCAGGAAGCTTCAAAGGTGTGACAGATTGCTACCCATTTGTTTCCTTGATTCATGACAAAATGCAATGCTGCATCAGTACAACACTACAGCATATGCAATCCTTCACCCGCTGGTGTATTGTATGCTGGAGCCTCTTACAAGTTACAACAGATTGTTTGAAATGTACAGCATGGTTTTACACGCTGTTTTAAGTGAAGACTGTACGGATGGACAATGGCCTTTACTTATACAGCAAAGCTGCTGAAGAAACAAATGTTAGCATGCACAAGCACAACTACCAGAATTCCAGAAACCAAGCTAATGCCTCTGTCAAGCTACCTAATTGTGAAAACCTGTAGCTTTTCGGCACTTAAGCAACCAAGGTACCTCTCCCCAGTTGAACTTTCAGCATACCTTAGATCAAGGACCGGTTGCCTGTGGGGCTTGAGATCGGTGTACCGCTGAAACGAAGGCAGCCGCCAAGTCCGGACTCCGTACAACGATTCATCTCCATAGGCAAATAGATGCTGATTGTCTCTGCAGGGTATTATTGCAGACTTCGACATTCGCAACTCACTTACGCTACCACTGCAGATATGGTCCCTGGCAAAGGATGTGGCGGTGGTTCTCCTAAGGAGTGTGTGGCATCCTAGTTTTCCTGAACCGGTGGGTGCCGGTGATTGTGGTGTAGACGCTTGAGATGTGGCGATAGCGTCTGGCAGCTCAACTCTCGGGCGATATGAAGCCACCAGGACATCACTTGATGGAGAGCTGCACGCAAGAGATATGCAGACCCCTTGGTTTTCCATCCCACTTACCAAACTCGGCCTGAAAAAAGAGCCCAAACTCATGGGAATGGGAACTACAAATAACCAAACCCTAAACTTAAAGACCACGAGAAGCACATCAATAGGAACTGCTGAATTGGGTACAGACTTTTCAGACTACAGCATACCTGTTTTCGCTGGCATCCCAAACGCAGGGTCCTATAGAAGAAGCAGAAAAAACCTTCCTGGAACCACTGCCATCTACAGCGCAGTGTATTGTATGAACTGGGTGTGTTGATAGACCCATGCTAGAATGCAAAGGTGCAGAAGTTTGACGGATATCAAAGACTAATAGCATGCCGTTCTGAAAATTTCAGACAAAAATAACTTCTATTGAACACTTCAAAGAGCGTCAAAAGCTTTAGAAGAATCACAAGGCATTCCAAAAAGTACACCTGTAACCCAGCATAAATATGACTTGAAGTAGTATAATCCCCTGAACAGGACCAACCAGGAGCCTGCAAGACATCACAATACAGAAGATTAGCAGGACAGCATAATCACTCTGACTGGTTCACTCGCTCCTACTTAAGCAACTGCTAGCTATTCAGCACCTTAAAATCAAATTAAGGAAAAAGTATGCATGTCTCTGTAAATAACAAGTGCCCTGATTACCAAGCACTTGTTGGTCTTCTTAAAATTAAAATACATAATGTAGTGAGTGTATAGTGATCGTTTTTCAGTATCCAAGAGTTAGAACTACTACATGAGAACAAATAGAAATGGAACAGGCCTATTCATACCTAGTTCTAGAAAAAGCAATGTTTACTTTTGGTAGCATGAAGAGCGTTAAAACAGTTGCAAGTTTTGTGAAATTGCAAGGTCAAAGAATTACCGGCAGATCATATTGAAGGACAACATTGTTGGTAGCCATGCTGGGATATATGGGATATAAAACATACGAACAAAGGTCAGATATCGGAGTAAATGTAGCCAAGAAACCAGTGAAGAATAAAACTTGCACACTTTCTTTACAGACCTGAAAATAGACAACTTCCTGCCCAGTGATGCAAAAACAACATGGCCCCCGGGCAGTACACAGATATCCCTAATAGCTTTAGTATCAGGAGGAAGGTGGATTTTCTCCATTCCATGTCCATGAAACATGCTAACCTGTTGAAATTAAGAATTGATTTGCGAAAGGTGATTAATCAACAAAAGTTTGCTGTAAAAATTGTTACTCACCTTAAGTCATTAAGCAAAACCTTCTCTTAAGACTTGTACCTTTGTAAGTATGTGTTCAGCACTAACTCCATGTGCCCTTCCCGAAGTCAATATAATTTGACTGGATGCATCTATACCCATGACCCGAGCTCCATCGACCAAAAACTCATTCTACAAAACATGCTGCAATTGTGAGTCGGTGAATGATGAAGTTAACTCTACTGCTATAGTGATGCTGCTGTTCCACTAACTGTATGATTGAAGTTGGCATGATAAGAGGCACATGCTTCATAAGTAGTACTCCATCTGTTCAAAATCGGTACGCATCTTTTGCTACATGCCTAGATATGCATTATTTCTAGATACATAGTAAAAGCTATGTATCTAGAAAAAACAAAACAACCTAGAACTTGGAATGAAAAGAGTAGTAAACACTGAAGACTGAACAGCTATAGTAACATTAGGGTGCTGTCATGTACGGCCGCACTTACAGGCTCCGTCGTGACGCCAGGAGGGCTGCAGATCGCGCAACCAAGGCAGGCGCCACAATCAGTGGCTAAGTTTAGAAAGATAAGGATTAGTTTCCCTTTTGCATGCCTTAATCATAGGAGAGATTGGTTAAGA
Organism: Zea mays; assembly: GCF_902167145.1. Taxonomy (NCBI): domain Eukaryota; kingdom Viridiplantae; phylum Streptophyta; class Magnoliopsida; order Poales; family Poaceae; genus Zea; species Zea mays. The sequence continues at coordinate 132,318,743 of NC_050104.1, forward strand.
TTAGTTTCCTTTTCATATGCTGTTAGAATAGGAACCCATACCCTAATCAGGGGTTGGGAGTGATATTAAATAGAGAGAGTAACTGGGCCAAGGCCCATTACACAGGGGTATAACGGTCATTACACGGGGAATAACACAAACCCTAGACGGGTAGTCTAACACCCCCCCGCAGTCACAACTCTATCCTGTACAGATGTTGAGACTGGATCGGAAGTCTAAAAAGACACTCGACGGTAACCCCTTGGTGAAAATGTCGGCGAACTGAAGCGTGGTGGGGACGCTGAGAACGCGGACGTCACCGGCAGCGACACGCTCGCGGACGAAGTGCAGGTCGATCTCCACATGCTTCGTGCGCTGATGCTGCACGGGGTTGGTGGAGAGGTAGACCGCGCTGACGTTGTCGCAGTAGACGAGGGTGGCGCGCTGGAGGGGACTGTGGAGCTCGTGGAGGAGCTGGCGCAGCCAGGAGGCCTCGGCCACGCCGTTGGCCACGGCACGGTACTCGGCCTCAGCGCTGGAGCGAGAGACGACGGGCTGCCTCTTGGCGGCCCAAGAGACGAGGTTGGCGCCCAGGAAGACGGCGTAGCCGGAGGTGGACCGGCGCGTGTCGGGACAGCCAGCCCAGTCAGCGTCGGTGTAGACCACGAGCTCCGACGTCGGGGATGGGCGGAGTAGGAGGTCGTAGTCGAGGGAGCCGCGGAGGTAGCGTAGAATCCGCTTGAGCGCAGTGAGATGGGGCTCCCGCGGAGTGTGCATATGCAGGCACACCTGCTGGACGGCGTAAGCGATGTCGGGCCTGGAGAACGTGAGGTACTGGAGCGCGCCGGTGAGGCTCCGGTAGGACGTCGCGTCGGCGACCGGAGGCCCGTCGTCCTCAGAGAGCTTCGCCTGAGTGTCGACAGGCGTGGAGCAGGGCTTGCAGTCAGACATGCCAGCCCGCTCCAGAATGTCGATGGCGTACTGGCGCTAGTGGAGGAAGAGACCCTGGGGCCGACGTTCGGCGGTGATGCCGAGGAAGTGGTGGAGGGGCCCCAGGTCCTTCATCGCGAACTCCCGCTGAAGGGCGACGATCGTGCGGTGAAGGAGGTCGGCGGTGGATGCCGTGAGCACAATGTCGTCGACGTAGAGCAGGAGGTAGACGGTGTCGTCGCCGCGCCGGTAGATGAACAGGGACGTGTCCGACTTGGCCTCGACGAAGCCGACGGAGGCCAGGTAGGAGGCGAAGCGACTGTACCAAGCCCGTGGCGCCTGCTTGAGGCCGTACAGGGACCGGTTCAGCCGGCAAACCAGGTCCGGATGGTCAGTGTCGACGAAGCCGGTGGGCTGGCTGCAGTAGACAGTCTCCGTCAGAGTGCCGTGGAGGAAGGCATTTTTGACATCGAGCTGATGGATCGCCCAGTCGCGGGAGAGGGCGAGGGAGAGGACGACGCGAACAGTGGCGAACTTGACGACAGGGCTGAAGGTCTCGTCGTAGTCCACTCCGGGGCGCTGGGTGAAGCCCCGAAGGACCCAACGGGCCTTGTAGCGGTCGAGGGAGCCGTCCGAGGTCAGCTTGTGGCGAAATAGCCACTTGCCGGTGACCACGTTGGTGCCTGGTGGACGCGGCACCAGGTCCCAGATGTGGTTGGCCAAGATGGCCGCGTACTCCTCCTCCATAGCGCGACGCCAATGTGGGTCGGCGAGGGCAGTGCGAACGGAGGAGGGTACCGGGGAAGCGTCGGGTGGAGTGCTGGTCGTAGCGGCTGCCAGGATGAGCCGGTCAACGGGGCGGAGAACGCCAGCGGCGCGCCGAGTCACCATCGGGTGGACGTGCCCGGGGTCGCGGTGGATGGCGACCGGGTGGTATACGGACGACTCGGAGTGAGCCGCCGGAACGTCGGGAGCGACTGGTGGGGCCGGCTCACGGCGGTGATAGACGACGGCGGGGTCGGCGAATCGGGCCGCGCTCGTCGACGGGCCCGAGTCGGGGGGCGCCGAGGTAGTGGCGTGGCCGCGGCGATGGTAGACGAGGGCGGGGTTGGCGAATCGAGCCGGAGTCGACGGGGCCGCGCGTGGCGCAGGCGGGGTCGGCGGGGCCGCGCGTGGCGCAGGCGGGGTCGACGGGGCCGCGCGTGGCGCAGACAGGACCGACGGGGCCGCGCGTGGCGCAGGCGTGGTCGACGGGGCCACGCGTGGCGCAGGCGGGGTCGACGGGGCCGCGCGTGTCGCGGAAGAGGTCGTGGGGGCCGCACGAGGAGTAGGTAACGGCGCAAGACGGGGAGCCGAAGGTGGGGGAGGAATTGGATCGGACTCGAGGAAGGAGTCAAAATCGGTGGGTGGGTGGAGCCAGCAAGGGGAAACACATCTTCGTCAAAGATGACATGACGAGAGATGATGATGCGATGGGAGGTGAGGTCCAGACATCGGTATCCCTTGTGGTCAGGGGAGTAGCCAAGGAATAGACAGCGGGTGGAGCGAGGAGAAAGCTTATGTGGAGCGGTAGCGGAAGTGTTAGGGTAGCAGGCACAGCCGAACACGCGAAGGTGGTCATAGGAAGGGGATGTGCCGTATAGGGCGAAGTGGGGGGTAGGGTGGCGAACCGCCTTCGAGGGAAGACGGTTGAGGAGGTGGGTGGCAGTGTGCAGGGCCTCTGCCCAGTAGCTGGCAAGGAGAGACGCCTGGAAGAGGAGGCAGCGGAGCATATTAGTGGTGGTGCGGATCATGCGTTCGGCTCTGCCGTTCTGAGCAGAAGTGTAGGGGCACGAGAGACGCAGCTGGACGCCATGAGTAAGGAAGAAGGAGCGAGAGGCGTGGTTATCAAACTCGCGGCCATTGTCACACTGCAGAGCACGGACCGGGCGACGAAATTGAGTGGATACCCAGGTGAAGAAGTGTGTGAGGGTGGTGAAGGTGTCCGACTTCAACCGAATCGGGAAGGTCCAGAGAAAATGGGAAAAATCATCCAAAATCACCAAATAATATTTATAGCCAGAAAGACTGAGTACAGGGGAGGTCCAAAGATCACAATGAACCAGGTCAAAAGCCTGCTCAGCCCGAGAAGAAGAGGTAGTAAATGGGAGACGAGTATGTCGGCCTAACTGACAAGCATGACAGAGACCCTCAAAATGTCCCCTACTACATGAAAGATCTAGACTGCTGGTAATCTTGGTCATGACGTCGGGTCCAGGATGGCCGAGACGTCGATGCCATGTGGTGGAGGAGGTGGTGGAGACCAGGGCAGGAGGTGGAGACACGCCGGCGGTGGAGGGCTAGAGCGTGTAGAGAGGCCCCGAGCTGTCACAGCGGGCAAGAAGGGTCCTGGTGGCCAGATCCTTCAGCAGAAAAACCAGAGGGGTCAAACTCAATAGAACAGGAGTTGTCAGTGGTGAATCGACGAACTAGAAAGAAGGTTGTGAGTGATGTGGGGAGCTACGAGAACATCGTTGAGGTAAAACGGCCCAGGGAGAACCGAGGCACCTACTGAGGTGACTGGCAGAGTGGAACCGTTTCCAACGACGATCGAGGAAGGGTGAGAGGGGAGGGGGGGATGAGAGCGAGAGAGCGTGCCTGCCGTGGGAGTGGTGTGGTACGAGGCGCCGGAGTCGATCACCCAGTCGGAGGGGGGCGGGGTCATCGCCATGGTGCTGAATGCAGCAGCGAGGGAGGTGCTGTCCCAACCACCGGCCGGCGGGGACCAAGGCGGCGAGGTGTGGGTCCCCGGGGGCAGGAGCGCGGGCGGAGCCTGGGGCACGACGGGAACACCATAGGGAGGTGCGCCGTAGTGAGGAGTAGTCACGGAGGGCTGGCGTCGGAGGACGGGGGGTACTCGGTGCCTGGCCCGGCCACATGGCGATGGTCCCGGTCCAGGGGTTGTAGAATGACGGCCACGCGTGGCCACCACCCCGGCCAGGAGGGACCACCACGAGAGGAGTCCGCCCTTGCGGGAGCGACGACCCCCGTCGGTCGTGGAAGTCGGACGAGGGGCCGTCGGGAACGGCAGGTGGAGGGCGGGTGGGAGCCCCAGTCGAAGGAGGACGGGTGGCCTGGCCCCCTGAAGGCGGCTGACCACTGGTAGGAGCGCTGTAGAGGGCCGAGGCAGGAGTGGGTGCCTCATTCGCCATGGTGAGCTCCTCGAGGAGAAGCTCGTTCCGCACGGCGTGGAAGGTGGGGAAGGGCACGCTCCTCTTGATGAGAGCCTTCAGGTGGCCGTAGCGGGGGCTGAGGCCACGCAGGAGGTTCAGCACCAGGGTACGATCGGCAACTGGCTCGCCGAGATCGCGGAGAGAGTCAGCCAGGCCCTTCATCTGGCGGCAGTATTCTCCCACGGAGAGGTCCCCCTGAGAGAACAGGTGGAACTGGGCGTCGAGGTGGAGCGCCCGCGCATCCCGATTCCCGAGGAATCTGGTCCTCGAGAGCGAGCCACGCCTGGCGAGCAGTGTCCGCCTGATCGCGGATGATGTCCTGCAGCTCAACGGTGATGGTGCCGTGGAGCCACGAGAGGACAACGCTGTCCATGAGGCACCAGGAGCGAGGCGGTGGAGCGTCGTGGTCGACAAGGACGTGATCGTCGAGGACGAACCGCCGCAGCGTGAGGAGGACCTGGCCTCGCCAGCGGGGGTAGTGGGAAGACGCCGGATCCAACACCACGGACACGAGGGCCCGGATGTTGTGAAGACCAGCGGCTTGAGCGTGGAGAGCAGCGATGAGGTCGGCGTCGAGGTCGGAGGCGGGGGGGTCCGCTGGGGGCTCCGCATCGGCGAGAGTCGGACGGCCGAGGAGGCGCTGCGTGGTGGCCATCTGGGTGGTCAGAGCGGCGTCCAGGGCACGCTCACGCTCCAGGGCGAGGGAGGCAGCAGTGCGCGCGCTCCCGCGAGGCCGTCACAGCGGCCTGGATCGTGGCGAGGGTGCCGACGAGCGGGGAGTCGGTGGAGGGCGCGACTCGGTGACTCCAGGTTGGTGGAGCGAAGGCGGGAAAGCCCGGAGGGGAGCTGCGACGCAGGGGCAGCGGGGAGGCGGCGGGGATCGGCCCAAGGCCGGCGATGTAGGGGGGGGCCCCCGTGGGTGAGCGCGCTGCTGGGTGCAGCAGGGGCGATGGGGGGGTGGGTGCCAGGGACGGTGATGTCCCCGACGTGGAATCCGGCCGAGGGGGCAGTAGGTGCGTCCATCGGGCGTGTACGCAGCAGGGGAACGGGCGTCGGGCGCGGGTGTCGCGGCACAATGCAGTGCGCGCGGTCGGTGGGCCGGCGTCCGGGCGCGGTGCGGACCAGGGCGCGAGGCGGCCTGGCGCAGAGGGGCGGCGGGGACGGCGCCTGGGCGGCGCGGCTCCCTGGCGCGAGTGTGTGGCCGGGGTCGCGACCAGTGGCGGCCGTCCAAGGCGCGCCTGGTCGAGGGGCAGAGAACGGCGCCGGCTCGGCAGCAGCCCCTGGCGGCGCGACGAACGGCGAGCGTGGGGACGGGCGGCGCGGTGGGAGGCCGGCGCCTGGGAGAGAGAGGAGTGGGAGAGGGGAGACCGGCGGCTGGGTACCGGCGGCGGCTGCAGGGGGAAGAGGCCCCCTGGCGGCTGCGCAGGGGATAGGAGGCCCCTGGCGGCTGGCAGGAAACAGAGAGCTAACCTAGACTGAAGATACCATGTTAGAATAGGAACCCATACCCTAATCAGGGGTTGGGAGTGATATTAAATAGAGAGAGTAACTGGGCCAAGGCCCATTACACAGGGGTATAACGGTCATTACACGGGGAATAACACAAACCCTAGACGGGTAGTCTAACATATACCTTAATCATAGGAGAGATTGGTTAAGATTAGTTTCCTTTTCATAGGCCTTAATCATAGGAGAGATTGGTTGAACCAGAGGCTATATATGCCGTGTAATAGACTGGGAAATAACCAAGCAAGATCAATTATCCAAAACTGCTCTTCTCCCTTGCCTCTCTCAAGCCACCGGTGAGGAACCCCTCACGGTGAAGGTCTGGAGCGCGACTACGAACTGCGTAGCCGCGGTCCAGCGACGTTGGGCGTCGAGGCGCTTGACAACCTGGTATCAGCGTCACGTCGATCCTCACCCACCCGCTCTTGCCCTCCACCATCCCCTTCCACGCCCACCGCCTCCACCGACCACTCCATCACCATGGCTGAGCCCACCATCAAGGACCTCATGGAGCTGATGCAGTCTTTCCAGACCGAGTTGGCTGCCGTGAAAGCCACCATGAAGGACAAGTCGTCCTCGTCGTCCACCGACGGCGGCGGCGAGCGCGAGGATCCCCCTCGTTTGGATCGGCCCCCCAGGTTCCAGAAGCTCAACTTTCCCCGGTTCGATGGCACCACCGACCCGATGCTCTTCATCAACAAATGCGAATCCTATTTTCGCCAACAGCGCACCATGGGGGAGGAACGCGTGTGGATGGCCTCTTATAATCTGGAGGACGTCGCGCCGGGTACTACCGCAAGTTCGTCCACGACTACGGCAAGATTGCAGCACCCCTCACCGCGCTGATGAAGAAGGAGGGCTTCTCCTGGAGCAACGAGGCCCAGGCAGCCTTCCAGGACCTCAAGATGGTCGTGACCTTGACTCCGGTTTTGGCGCTGCCGGACTTCACCAAGGTCTTCATCGTCGAGTGTGACGCATCCACACACGGCTTCGGGGCGGTCTTACTGCAAGAACATCATCCGATTGCCTACTTCAGCAGGCCAATCACCCCCCGTCACCGCGCGCTGGCAGCTTATGAGCGGAAGCTCATCGGGCTGGTGCACGCCGTGCGACACTGGCGGCCGTACCTGTGGGGGCGCGTGTTCCTCGTCCGCACCGACCACTACATCCTCAAGTTCCTCCTCGACCAGCGCCTTTCGACAATCCCGCAGCACCATTGGGTGGGCAAGCTCCTCGGCTTCGACTTCTCGGTGGAGTACAAGTCGGGCGCCACGAACACCGTTGCCGACGCGCTGTCTCGGCGCGACACCGACGCGGAAGGCTCGGTCTTGGTGCTGTCCGCGCCCCGCTTCGACTTCGTCGACCGTCTCCGTCAGGCTCAACTTCATGATCCGGCCCTGGTCGCCATCCGGGATGAACTCGCGGACGGCACGAGGGGCGCACCATGGTCGCTGTTCGACGGCATGGTGGCATACGCAGACCGGCTGTACATCCCGCCGGACTCCCCGCTGTTGCTAGAGGTGGTGGCCGCTACGCACGACGACAGTCATGAAGGGGTGCAGCGCACTCTACATCGCCTCCGCCTCGATTTCTTCTTCCCCGCCATGCGTCGTGTGGTCCAAGACTTCGTCCGCGCTTGCGCTACGTGCCAGCGCAACAAGTCTGAGCACCTACACCCGGCGGGCCTGCTGCTGCCCCTGCCCGTTCCCCAGGCCGCGTGGTCCGACATCGGCTTGGATTTCATCGAGGCGCTGCCCCGCGTTGGGGGCAAATCAGTGATCCTCACCGTGGTCGACAGGTTCAGCAAATATTGTCATTTTATTCCTCTGGCTCACCCCTACAGTGCTGAGTCTGTGGCCCGGGCGTTCTTCGGCGAGATCGTTCGCCTCCATGGGATTCCTCAGTCCATGGTGTCGGACCGGGACTCCGTGTTCACCTCGGCGTTCTGGAAGGAGTTAATGCGCCTCACAGGCACCAAGCTGCACATGACGTCCGCCTTCCACCCGCAGTCCGATGGCCAGACGGAGGCGGCCAACAAAGTCATCATCATGTACCTCTGGTGCTTCACTGGGGACCAGCCCCGCCAGTGGCTACGTTGGCTACCATGGGCGGAGTACGTCTACAACACGGCGTACCAATCATCACTCAGGGACACTCCTTTCAAGGTGGTTTACGACAGGGATCCTCCCTCCATCCGCTCTTATGAGCCTGGCGATACCCGGGTGGCGGCGGTGGCCAAGACAATGGCCGAACGCGAGGAGCTCCTAGCGGATGTTCACTACCGCCTGGAACAAGCCCAGGCCGTCCAGAAGAAGTTCTACGACCGCCTGCACCGACCGGTCTCCTATACCGTGGGCGACTGGGTGCTGCTGCGCCTGCGTCATCGGGCAGCCTCCTCCCTTCCCCACGCGCCCAAGGGCAAGCTGAAGCCGCGCTTCGTCGGGCCGTATCAAGTCACAGAGCTCATCAATCCGGTGGCAGTTCGCCTAGCGCTACCTCCTGCGTGCCAAGTTGCACGATGTCTTCCACGTCGGCCTTCTCAAGAAGTTCGTCGGCGCCCCACCAGCTACACCACCTCCTCATCCACCCACTCACAATGGGGCGGTGATCCCAGAACCGGAGCAGGCTGTTCGATACAGGTTGGCTAGGGGTATTCAGCAGGTGCTCATCCGCTGGAAAGGGCAGGCCACTACTGATGCTACATGGGAAGATGTCGCCGACTTCCGCGACAAATTTCCCCACTTTCAGCTCGAGGACGAGCTGATCGTCGAGGGGGGAGAGATATCATGTACGACCGCACTTACAGGCGCCGTCGTGACGCCAAGAGGGCTGCAAATCGCGCAGCCAAGGCAGGCGCCACAATCAGTGGCTAAGTTTAGAAAGATAAGGATTAGTTTCCCTTTTGCATGCCTTAATCATAGGAGGGATTGGTTAATATTAGTTTCCTTTTCATATGCCTTAATCATAGGAGAGATTGGTTAAGATTAGTTTCCTTTTCATATGCCTTAATCATAGGAGAGATTGGTTGAACCAAAGGCTATATATGTCGTGTAATAGACTGGGAAATAATCAAGCAAGATCAATTATCCAAAACTGCTCTTCTCCCTTGCCTCTCTCAAGCCACCGGTGAGGAACCCCTCACGGTGAAGGTCTGGAGCGCGACTACGAACTGCATAGCCGCGGTCCAGCGACGTTGGGCGTCGAGGCGCTTGACAGGTGCATAATCAAATGGGGCTAGAAAGAGGGAATCAGACAACACTGAAAACGGACCTGGAGAGCAAAACTTGACAGATTGTTGTGGTCAATGTCCTTTGTATGCGAGGCAATTAGCTCTGCCCCTAGTATTCCATCTGATGACTGCTCTGTCACTCTCTTCACAGTTGATTGTAAAAATGTTAACAATAAAGCATCTATTACAACGATCAATCGTTAAAATCAAGTGATACTAGTGCTTACCTGTCTCTTTTTGTTTGATTCATATATTATATTTTGTTGCAACATAATCTGCCTCTGCAGGTGATATTAGGAAACATAAAGGACTGAACATGACCCTCTACTGAGCGTGTAAGGGTTTATGCACAGAAAGTATTGCTCAATTTAATTTGTAATAGAGTACATCAGAAGGAGTCACCCATGTTTCCTCAGAGAAATTGGTCAATTCGGTTACTGAGACAATATTTCATTTGTGTGGTACCTTATGCTCTTTTATCTCCTCAAGTAATTTTGCTTGCTGCATGGAAACATAAAGAAAGCATAAGCTTTGGGAATAGGATATGCAAGTTGTATTAATTGCTCCTGGACGAAATGACCATAATGTTAAAGTAGGAACAAAGACTGTACGAAAGAGAGAGCTTACTTGCTTCTCAAGATATTCATTTCTCTCTCTCAAGGACAATACTTGCTGCACAAATCAAACATGCGTCACTAGATGACCACAGCTCACTAATACCACCAAGGAAAGTAAGTGACTAACCTTTTCAAGATCATTATTGGGAACAACAATCTCTGGTACATAGAGGTTGATGATGTTGTTCTGTGTATATCTCTTGCCACATTGAGGACACTGAGTAAGTATAAACAATGAATCTGATCAATCAGAAGGATCCCCAAAACAACACTATTATTCTGAGCTCAATAGCCATCATACCGGTGCCTTTTTCTTGCCGTACTGCAGTAACCACATCTCTAAGCAATGTCTGCCGTAGACATGTCCACAGGGGATGCAACTAGACGTGGAATATCACAGTTAGCAAATTAAGATCCTCCTCTCGCAATGGTATGAATATAAGCAGGTATAGGTAGGGGTGGTAATGGATCGTGGTGCAAATGTTTATTCACAATTCGGTAGGGTCCTAAAAATATTTTAGTTCATAAATGAATAGGAATGGACCCCATCCTAATCCGATCCGTTTTTTAAATTTTATAGTGTAAAATTTAGAGCCCATTGTCACCGTATAGGAACCAGGACCATTCGCTTTGCACACTAGTCAGATGATAACCCATTTTTCTAGCATAGCAATACAAGTACAAATCAGGCTAGAAAAAATACAGGTAAAGACAAGCTATTTCTCTTTTCACACAATCTGTAACGTTTTATGAAAGTGACATGGTCAAGTAAGAGCAACTCCAACAGCCTATTTAAAACAACGTACTTGGTAAAAAAAGAAAAAAAAATCTCATAGAAACCCATTCCAACAGACTCGCCTTCTTCCTCGCCTCTTCATCCCGCTCGCCATCGCCTGCCCTTCGCTCGGTACATTTGCCGAGGCTGTAGGACTCGCCATATCCCCCTCTCGCCCTCCCGCCGCCTTCCATTCCCGCGCTTTCCCGCCCGCTCTCCCAGCCTCCCGCCGCTTCGGCGTCCTCCAGTCCTCGCGCGTTCGTCTGCTCATGCTAGGGGCCTGTGCACAGTCGCTGCCATCGCGCCCACATTCTACTCATGTTCAGGCCGCCGCAAGCTCGCCCAACATCTTGTAGCGGTTGCAAGGTCAGTATGTTGCTCATGAATGCACTTCAAAAGTTCATCAATAAATTATTGGATTCATCTTTGTTGTCTGTCTATGCTTTCTCTAGTTTCATAAGGCAAAAACGGTGGCATTTGTGCCTACTTTTTTGTGTGTTTCTTAAACCAAAGGTGAATTTGTGCCTACTTTTTATGTGTGACTGAAATCAAAGGTTTGAAAGCAAAGGTCTGGAACCAAACCCGATACTGACAAAAGGTCTGCACACGACACTCCTAGTTGGATTTGTTTTTTTCCTTGCAGGCCTATTTGTGCATACACTTCTGCGTGGACAGTAGCACATGATTTTTCTGTAGGAGTTAAAACATCAGCCGAAGAATGCATGTGCTACTCTTTTGTGTTAATGTAAATTATCAAGAAACTGAAACAGATCAGCAATATTGTAATCTGTAAGTGCAAACTGAAACAGACTTGTGCTGCAATTTTCAGACTATTCGTAATGGTCAGTTTAATTGTGATAAGTTCAATGAGGTTCCCTATCACATAGATTCATCAACGCGTGGGGACTCGTCCGCGACGGCGGCATGAGGACTCGCATACGACGGCGGCAGGGAATGGTCTGCCGTCCCGCGATGGCGGCGTGGAGATAGCCCTGCGATCCCAACGTCTAGTACGCGCACCACGGCACCAGTAAACTCTAAATTTAGCTAGGATTTTATCTAGGCTGTTGGAGTTGCTCTAATCTCCAGCGAATTAGCGCAGTTATATCCAGATCCAGAGGCTTGTAAACGCATAGCAATTGTGCACTCCTAGAGATGAACTCCCACTACACCCAATTACAGTGCTCATGGACCACAAGAGTCACCATCTAAAAACATAAATAGCGACTGGTTAGAAAACACAGTACGCTGATTTCGAAATTCGTGGTTTCAGCCAACCGGCATAGCCGCACAGGTACTAGATCAGCTGATCATTAGAAGTTGTGAACCACGCGAGACAACAAGTTGGTCCGCAAACCCACAAAATCACAGAAATATACAATTCCTCCTCACCTCACGCGATGCGAACCATCAGCGGTCCACGCGACCATACAAATGGGGCAGCTGGGAAGGCATGGGTCCTCCGCCTCGGCTTCACTCTCCGCCGCCTTATACTTGCTGGCAGAGCCGCCCGGGCTCCTCGCACCGTCACCGGATCCCTCGCTCCCCTCCTCCTCCTCCTCATCGCTCCCTTCCTCACTCGAGCCGGACGAGCTCACTTGTACAGCCGTGGGAGCAGCCACCTCTGGGGCCGGCCGCGGCCGCCTGCCCCGGGAGCCCGACCGTGACGGCATTGGGGTGGGGTGGCCGTCTGGCCGAGCTTCGCCGCGACCGGATTGGACTATTGGAGAGCGGCAGAATGAACTGGATTGGGAAAAGAAATTTCAGCGAGTGATGGCGCCGGTCGGTGAGCGAGCAACGAAAAGGTTGGCGCGCACGAGTCGGAAGATTTCATGGGCTTTCGTTTATGGGCTCTGCAAAATAACGAGCGCTCGCCCACTTCCAGCGCTCGAGCGACAGGGTGACTGGGTGAGGCGCGTTTCGGTTAGTCCCACCTCGCCGCCTGAAGCTGGGTGCGACACGTGAGGAGGCTACATAAGCAGCGCCCCTGCCTACTTTACAACATACTTACCTGGACGGGGTCGACGGGCTATCAAGAAGGCCCGTGGCCTAGGTCAATGGCCCACATTGCACTTGGTGGGTGCGTTGGCTTACCATCTCCCCAAGTGGGAGAGTGGACGTCATAATTTGTGGTAGAGGGGGTACGCGTTCGCGCGGCCCCTGCCAATTCTAAGTAATTTTGAAGTTTTTTCTTGATCTAGATCAGGGTTTCTGATCCATAAATTCGAAACTTTGGTACAAATTTCATGTAATTCTGAAATTTTTTTTTACATATCTGGGTTCCTTATCTATGAAGTCTGGCTGCCTTCGCCTGCTCGGCCCCTGCCAGTAGTGGCCGCTGCAGTCTGGTCCACGTCACAAGAAGCGAGAGCAACATAGACCGTCGAGGGAAACTATTGGTGCACCGTAATTCTGTAGCTGACTATCAAATAAATATATTTTAATTATAAAGCTAATTACGTAAATTTATTAAACCTAATTAGTTCTGTTTATTTAATAATTATAATAGATATTCAAATATTCGATGTGATACGAACTAAACTTTAGTCAAAGAAATTAGACACGCCCGTAAAAGTGGAATCTTAGGGGGTGTTTGACACTACTTTGGTTCTAGCTTAAACTGTGGTGTATAATATAAATTTAAATGATTTAAAAATATTTTTAATCTGAATAAAAAATAAAATAAATTATCTAAATGTCTTCTAAAAGTTTGCAACTTCAACTTACATGATTTTTTAAAGTTTCTAATTACCTGCTTCATCTAAATGTCTACTCTGGGTTACATGAAGTCAAAAGCAGTCCCAAATAGGGTCTTAGATCCACGGTTTGCCGGCTCAATATGTCCACAATAGAGCTCTTGACACTTGTCTCACAAAAAATGGAAACCTACACTTGTCTCACTAAAGGTGAAATCTTAGATCCACGCTGAAAACATGTGATTCAAGAAAGTTGAAGCTCTCGTAAACGTGGCCTTAATGTACTCCGTCCTAAATAACCTACAATCCTTCTAACTTTATTAGAGAATGGAGAGTCCTTCCAATCAACAATAATCTCCAATAGTCACTCAACAATACTATAAATGCTAGATGACGACAATCACTAAACGAAACAAGAGAATAACCAGTCAAAGATCGCTCGACTAGTGCCACAAGATGTAAAAAATGAAATGCATTAGAAACTTTTAACCTTGACCAAATGATGATCTGAATTATGCAAGTGAGTAGAGTTTATTTCTTTGCCCTAAACATGTGTGCACAAGTGTATGGAGTGCCAAGAATATAACCACAACTGACCACAAGGTCTATTTATAATTTCCAAAAAAATCTATATCTTACCATTTTGGTGAGAGGTGGTTGGTTGCAAAGGCACTAGTGTCCCCATCGGGTAGTTTTCAACTACACAAAATCCATCGTGTTGCTTGTCATGCTCACGCCGAATATGGCGCCAGATATAGCAACTGCTTGTTAGAGCTAAGTATCAATTTATATGTTTTCTGAGTTCGCTAGCTTGTGTAGCATCTGATACCACCACCAGACACGTACGATGCTCGTTAGACCTAAAAAACTCAATTGTTATTTCTCTCTACGTGACCTATGCAGCGAGTGACATTCAGTACATACTAGACCCTTTGGTGTTTGGTTGAAAATTGCAGCATACGAGGACAAGCCTCGTGTTTGGGGCATATGTCTCGTGCATCAACAGTCATGTCAATGCATGCAAGACAACTGCATCAAGGACACTCTCTTCTCTCTGTAAACGTGCTAATTTAAAGTTTCTAATGACCCGCTTCATCTAAATATCTACTATGGGTTACATGAAGTCAAAGCAGTCCCAAATAGGGCCTTAGATCCACGGTTTGCCGGCTCAATATGTCCACAATAGAGCTCTTGACACTTGTCTCACAAAAAATGGAAACTAGAGTCTGTCCGGTGCGGCATCGGACTGTCCGGTGCCACTAGAAGACAAAGCCTCCAACAGTCAGAAGCTCCCGAACCCTAACGGTTGGTTGACATGTCTGGCGCATCGGACACTGTCCGCTGACGCACCTGACTGTCCGATGTGCCCATCGACAGCAGTTTGCCCCAACGGTCATTTGGTGGTTGAGGGCTATAAATACCCCCCAACCACCTCCACTCCAAGCATCCAAGTTTCCAGCACTTCACATTCAATACAATAGCTAGTGCATTCACTCTTAGTGAAAGGGAAATGTATCTTTGGGCCATTTCTATAATGTTTTGGTGATTAAGTGTCCAACATATGTTAAGTGAGTTGTTTATGTGCCAAACAAGCAAGAAGTGAAAATCATGTAGCAAGGTACGTTTCTAGACTTAGTACATTGTTTTGAGTACTAACATATATTGTCTAAGTGCTAGAAACAGAGAAAAAAAGAGAAGAAAAGAAATGCAAAAGACTTGGCTTGGTACAGCCAAGTCCAGCTCGGTCTGGCACACCGGACTGTCCGGTGGTGCACCGGACAGTGTCCAGCGCGCCAGGCTAAACTCTGGTGAACAGGTCGTTCTCGAGACTCGACGGTGGCGTACGACTATAATTCATCAGACTATAAATCAAGATATATTACAACCCGCTCCCCAGCGAAACCCTCGTTTTCTCCACACAGGCTCGGCTACTCATCGTCAGCGGGATCCCGCTGGAAGCGCCCGACCACCACGTCCACAACATCATGTACGCCCTCCTAGGCGGCGTCTTCAGTATCGGCCACCGGGCCTGCGATCACTGGCCCCAAGGAGACAGCCGGGTCGTGGCTCCGGAAGCATGTCAAGACGTACTCTATCGTCGACCGGCAGAGTCTGCTGCCCTCGGCCTCCAGGCGGGCGCCAAGAATCTGATCCAGACGTCGGAGGCGGTCAGCAGCGGAATCCAGTACCGGGAGCGCATCGGAGATGGACGCCGGCTACACCAACGCTGGGATGGGACTCACCCCCAAGGGCACCAGTGTTGTACTTGCCTCGCCAACCCAGGTGGCGATGCGCTGGGCCCCGGCGCGTTGCTCAGCCCGGAGGTCGTTGAGTTCTTCCTCATCACCTCCACCGCCTAGGGGCCCGGGGCCGCCTGCGTCGCCTGAGCAGCCTACGCCACCCGAAACCGGCGGACCTGCTCCTCCAGTGCCCGCTCTTTCCCCTCCAATCGCTTCTCTTTCTCCTCTACCTCGAGCTCAAACTCGACTAGCAACTTGTTTCGCCTTTCCCACATCTCCTCCCAGAAGGCGAGGTCCTTCTCCTGCCGGGCGAGATCAGTCGCTCGTTTCTCCAGGGAGGTATCCTTTGCCTTGAGGCTTTCCTTGGTGCGGGCAATGTTGCTAGCCTTGTCGTCAAGTTCCTGCTGCAGCTTCGCCTCAGCCGCAGCCTGCTCGTCCCACTATTTCTCCAGCATCATATTATTTAGCTTATTATGGAACGCCGAGATGACCTCCTCCCTTTGGTCCAAGTGCTCCTTCTTCTTGATCAGCCCTTTCACCTTCCGGGTCACCTCCTGCTCTCGGTCAGACACCTTTCAGAGGTCCTCCTTGAAGGTCTCGCGCTCTCGCTCAAGCTCGATCCGCTCTGAGGCGAATTGGCGGGATGCCGTCTTAGTGCGCTCCTCCAGTTGGGTGCACCAGTCGCTAAGGCGCTGGTGCTCGGTCTCGAGCGCCTCCCACTCCCGCAGGATCACCGCCTCGGTTTCCTGGAGAGCTTGATGAGCACGGGACAGCACCTGAGGGAGGGGAGTCGGCGTTGCTTCTGGCTCGATGCCAGACCAGAGCGGTCGCCCAAGAATAACCTTCGGTTCCTCCGGAGTTGGAGGCGGGATGGAGCTGGACGCACCCCCCACGGCTAACGCCGATGGTGTATTCGACGGTATCGCCGCCGTTGGACCTGCAGTAGCTGTCGGTGGCACTGCCACCTCTAGACCCCCAGTTGGAACTTGGGAACCCGAAGGCATTGCCTTGACGGTGGTAGGAGGATCCTGGGGGCTCGACGACGCCACCTCAGCACCCGCGCCACCCCACATGGTGGGGGCAAACGCAGCAGGAGCCTCTTCGGCCGCTGCCGGTGGTATACTTGATGCCGACGCTGGTGAGGCTGCGGTAGCCGCTGACGGATCGCTAGCGACATTCCCAGTAGATGTGTGCTACTGAGAACCAGACCCACCGTTGGGCATAGCGATCGACGGAGGAGCGTCCTTGAAAGCAGAAGAGGAGGCCCTGACGGGCAAAGGACGGGTCAAGACCTGTCAGCATAAAAATAACACTCGTAAGAACATTGGAAGAGTCTAAACTTACTTGGGGCCCTGAACCTTCCAGTGACCCTGGAAGCGGGGCGCCCGCTGTCGTTGCTGCTGTTGCCGCTCCTGCTGTTGTTGCTACCGCTGCCCCTGCGGTGACGACGGTCGGTCTGATGCTGGTGGCGGTGGCGGTGGTGTCAGATCCGAAGGCGGTGGTGGCAGAGGGCTCACGTCCCTCTGCCCGTCCTGGACCTGAGGTTCGGCCTCCCTAGTCCCACCAGCTGTCTTCTGACGCTTCTGGGGGGAGTCCGAATCAAGGGGCGGATCCGAGACAAAAGACCCATCGTCGCGGCGCAGCCGGTGTCGCCTTACTCCCTCTGAACTCCCGGCGACACCCGGAGCGGAGGAGCCACTCGTAGGCCCCTTGCCCTTGTTTGAGGAACTGGAGGCTGCAGGAGAAGCTCTGGAGCCCACATCGGCGGGCTGGGAACCCCCAACCGGTACACCGGGAATATGGATCCCCCGGTGAGGGTCCTGGCCGCCGGTCTGACGGATCGCCACACCACTCTCATCGAGGGTCGGCAGTCGGGCCAGCACCACCGACCGCAACCCTGGATTGTCGCAGAGCGGTGAAATGCCCTGGGGAGGTATCAAAGTTTCGGGGATAAAAGCCTCACCAGTGATCCCCCTCACCAAAATTTCCAATTGCTCCCAGGACAGGTCAGTCCCAAGCCCGCGCTGGATCCTACCAATGTCGCTAGGGCCGGTAAACCAGCAACACAGACGCGGCCTCCCCTACAGTCGCATGACCCAGCACTTCAGGAAATCACCGAGTACGTGCATCGAGGTCAGACCACCAACCGCCAGTTCCTTAATCCTATCCAGTACAGGCCCAAACTCTGGCATGAGGCACAGTTTTACCCTCCATTGGTTCCGGTCGAGTCTGGGCCCGTTGCTCGGGAGGGCAAGGCGGTCGTTGGCCTCGGCGCTGGCGATCACCCAGTCACTACGCCAGTTCTCCCACCTTGTGCCGCCAAGGGTGGCGATGTAGGTCACTGTCAGATCTGACCTCGTTTGGAAGTAGTAGGCCCCAAGGTGGTCTTTGCCCTTCCCAGACCTCACCAGCACAAAAAACTGACGAAAGAGGGAAGTGCAGGCTACCGCCCCCACGAACATCTCACAGAAGTGGACAAAGATGGCCACCTGGAGAATGGAGTGGGGCGTGAGGTGCTGGAGTTGGAGTCCGAACTCCTCCAGCAGCAGCAGGAAGAGCGGCGAAATTGGCAGCGCCAACCCGCAGAAGAGATAGGAGACGAAGAGCACAAACTCCCCAGCGGCAAGATCGCCGAGGGGAGTAGTGCCGGCCCGGATCCTCCCGGCGAACACCGGCGTACCCCATCCGAGCAGGCGGCGCACCGTGTCAAGCGCCTCCTCGGTCTGGAAATGATCGGGACGAACCAGCATGGCCATGGCGACCGCGGCGGCGGAAAACTGAGGAGCGCGAACGCGAAGGGGCGTGGAGGACTCGGAGGCGAAAGGACGAAGCAGTTGGGGAAAATGCAAAAGCAAAACCGCTGCGCGCGGGGGGAACCCCTTTTTTAAGGACGGGCCCCCTCGCACCCTGGAAAAATCCGCCTAACGCACACCTAGCGCCCGAACAACTCAGTCACTGACATGGGGGCCCAGGCCCACAAGTCATGGAGCTGGGACACTGGTTTCCATGCGCGGAAGGAACAAACCACCGCGTGTGCACCGAACCACCGCGCACGCTCCCACGCCGCCTTAGGGCCGCTGCGGGAGGATATTTTTAACATAGGCGGCACCAGCAAGGCGCCCCACGCACGCGGGGCACGGCCAAACCGCCATGCGTGGGGGCCACGCACCAGTCAGCCGAGATGGCGGGCACGACGATTGGTTTGACCAATGGCAGTCTGACAGCATGTGTGCGATGGGTTAATACAGCACGCGCTAAGGAGATGCCCCGGTCGCCGGCCATGCTGTGCTTACACAAGATACATGTTTTGGCCCCACCTGCAGGCTCGCACCCTCCTCTGAGGTGGGCCCGGGGGCCACTGTCGGTACCCTGAAACAGGGGTACCCCTTGCCACAATATGAAGGCACTACGCCGGCGGAGAGGTCTTTGGTTGTACGGAGAAAAGTTCTCCGCCGCGCCACATCGACCGCCCCAGGGTCGCCACATGGCCAGGGAAAGGGACGTGCTCTAGGATGCACGCATTGGGTCCGGACCTACTGCGAGGAAAGCACCGGACCCCCGTACGTAATGAACGGACCTCCGAGATGGGTCCCGTACCCCTCTCAGTGGGGTCTGGACTACTCACCACCGGACCCCGGGATTCTGGGACAAAGAAAACCCGAACCCCGCTCAGGCAGGGGTCCGGGGGCAACATGTGTCCAGACTCAGCTTGGTGTGAACCTGTCCACGCAACGTTCCTATTCCCTGGCGAGGCGGAAACCTGGTGCAGCCAAGCGGCCTACTGTGCATGACATGAACTTGCGGGATGGGCCTGACGTAAGACCACTGGGCCATGCTGCCCTTGCATTTATTGCGGAGAAGACGCGCCGCCTGACTACCCCACTGATAGGCGATGTGCCCCTTCAGCATTTAATGTGCCCTGTCCACTCAACTGGCAGGCGGCGCCCAAGCCATCCTGTAGGCGGCGTGTCTGACTATTCCCGTTGGCCAACAGTACACATAGGTCATGGCGTGTGCCGCACCCATCATGGCTCGCGCGTTACCGAGGGCGCTGCAGCAAGATATCAATATTGTACGCACTACGGATATTATGGCGCACGGAGATTACACGGGCGTGGCAAGCAGTAGTTCCATCCTTCCATTTGTCCCTGGGCCCACGTGTCAGGGCTCAGAACCCTTGTACATGCCCCCTTGAACTATAAAAGAAGAGGCATGCAACGTGAGGGGACTTAGACGCAAGTCATCCAGGCTTACACTCAACTCAAGCTCTCAAACAATACAACGCACAGTGGAGTAGGCTATTACGCTCTGGCGGCCCGAACCACTCTAAACCCTTGCGTGTTCTTGTGTTCATTCCTGCATCTCGCAACAGGCAAAACGCTTAAGCCCCCTCCACATCTTAGGAATTAGGGCGGGTGCACTCCGCCACCCGGCCGGAGAATTTCCTCTCCGACAGAGAGGACTACTCTTTTTGGAGTCACAAAATGCGTAGTCACTTATTTTCTCTCCATCCTAGTATTTGGGAGATAGTTGAAAATGGAATGCATTTCGACAGTACCGATAACCCTGTGTTTATTAATGAGCAAATTCATAAGAATGCACAAGCTACCACTGTGTTGCTAGCATCTTTATGCAGGGATGAATACAACAAGGTGAGCAGCTTGGACAACGCCAAGCAAATTTGGGATACCCTCAAGATATCACATGAGGGAAACGACGCCACCATGATCACCAAAATGGAGTTGGTGGAAGGCGAGCTAGGAAGGTTCGCGATGATCAGGGGAGAGGAGCTAACACAAACATACAACAGGCTCAAGATCCTGGTCAACAAGATTAGAAGCTATGGAAGCATAAGATGGACGGACCACGATGTCGTCCGACTTATGCTAAGGTCATTCACGGTAATTGACCCCCATCTTGTTAACCTTATTCGTGAGAATCCTAGGTACACCAAGATGATGCCCGAGGAGATTCTTGGGAAGTTTGTGAGCGGGCACATGATGGTGAAGGAGGCCCGATATGTGGACGATGCTCTAAACGGTCCACTACCCGTCCACGAGCCTCAAACTATTGCCCTCAAAGCAACAAGCAGCAGGGAGGCGCTACCAAGCAAGGTGGCACAAGTTGAAGCTGCCGGGCTAAACGAAGAAGAGATGGCCCTAATCATTAAACGCTTCAAGACCGCTCTAAAAGGACGCAAGGAGCATCCCAACCAGAACAAAACAATGGGGAAGCGCTCCTGCTTCAAATGCGGTAAGACTGGTCACTTTATAGCAAATTGTCCCGATAATGCTAATGACCAGGAACAAGAAAAGAGCGGGAAGAAGGAGAAGAAAAAGAGCTACAGGAAGGCAAAGGGCGAGGCGCACCTTGGGAAAGAATGGGACTCGGACTGCTCTTCATCCGACTCCAACGATGAAGGACTGGCAGCCTCGGCCTTCAACAAGTCTTCTCTCTTCCCCAACAAATGCCACACTTGCCTCATGGCCAAGGAAAAGAAGGTAAATGTTCGAGAAACCCCTAAGTATACTACTTCAAGCGATGATTGTTCTAGTGATGATGAAGTAGATTATACTGATTTATTTAAGGGTTTAGATAGAACTAAGGTAGATAAAATCAATGAGTTAATTGATGCTTTAAATGAAAAAGATAGATTGCTAGAGAAGCAAGAAGATATTTTGTATGAAGAGCATGACAAATTTGTTAGTGTACAAAAGTCTCTTGCTTTAGAAACTAAAAGAAATGAAATGTTATTCTCTGAATTATCTGTGTGCCATGAATCAATCTCTAGTTTAAAGATTTTGAATGATGATTTAAATGCTAAGCTAGAGGTAGCTAATAAATCTAGTTCATGTGTAGAACATGTTGTAATTTGCAATAGATGCAAGGATTTTGATATTGATGCTTGTGATAAACATCTTGCGTCTATTACCAAATTAAATGATGAGGTGGCAAGTCTTAATGCTCAACTTAAGACTTGCAAGGTTGATTTTGAAAAATTAAAATTTGCTAGGGATGCCTACACCGTTGGTAGACACCCCTCAATTAAGGATGGACTTGGCTTTCGAAAGGAAGCCAAGAACTTAACAAGCCAAAGGGCTCCCATTCCCAACAAGGAGAAAGGAAAGGCCCCTATGGCTAATAGTACTCAAAGGAATCATGCTTTCATTTATGATAGAAAATTTTCTAGGAATGCTCATTATAGTAGGAGTTATGTTGATTATAATGATTCACATGCTATGTTTGCCTCTAGCTCTACTTTTGTGCATGGTAGAAGTAGGCCTAGGAGAAGTACTGTTGTACCTCATGTGCCTAGGAGAATGTGCAATAAACCTTCTACCATTTACCATGCTTGAAATACTTCATTTGCTCTTTTATGTAAGAATGAAAAAGTAGTTGCTAGAAAGTTGGGATCCAAATGCAAGGGAGACAAGACTTGTATCTGAGTCCCAAAGGCTATCGTGATTAACCTTGTAGGACCCAACAAGAGTTTGGTACCTAAAACCCAAATGTAAATTGCTTTGCAGGTTTATGCATCCGGGGGCTCAAGCTGGATTATCGACAGCGGATGCACAAACCACATGACGGGGGAGAAGAAGATGTTCACCTCCTACGTCAAGAACAAGGATTCCCAGGATACGATCATCTTTGGAGATGGGAACCAAGGCAAGGTCAAAGGCTTGGGCAAGATAGCCATCACCAACGAGCACTCCATTTCAAACGTATTTCTAGTAGAGTCGCTTGGATATAATCTCCTGTCTGTAAGTCAATTGTGCCACATGGGCTACAATTGTTTGTTTACAAATGTTGATGTTCCTGTCTTTAGAAGGAGTGATGGTTCATTAGCATTTAGGGGTGTATTAGACGGCAAACTCTACTTAGTTGATTTTTCGAAAGAGGAGGCCGATCTAGATGCATGCTTAATAGCTAAGACTAGTATGGGCTGGCTGTGGCATCGCCGTCTAGCACATGTTGGGATGAAGAACCTTCACAAACTTCTAAAGGGAGAACATGTGTTAGGACTAACCAATGTCTGCTTCGAAAAATAGACCTTATGCAGCTTGTCAGGCAGGGAAACAAGTGGGGAGCACTCATCACAACAAGAATGTGATGACAACATCAAGACCACTAGAGCTACTACATATGGACCTCTTCAGACCCGTTGCCTACCTTAGCATCGGGGGAAGTAAGTATGGTCTTGTTATTGTTGATGATTTTTCCCGCTTCACTTGGGTATTCTTTTTGCAGGATAAATCAGAAACCCAAGGGACCCTCAAGCGCTTTCTAAGGAGGGCTCAAAACGAATTTGAGCTCAAGGTGAAAAAGATAAGAAGCGACAACGGGTCCGAGTTCAAGAATCTGCAAGTGGAGGAGTATCTTGAGTAGGAAGGCATCAAGCACGAGTTCTCCGCTCCCTACGCACCACAGCAAAATGGTGTGGTAGAGAGGAAGAACAGGACGCTCATCGATATGGCGAGGATAATGCTTGGAGAGTTCAAGACGCCTGAGCGGTTTTGGTCGGAAGCTATGAACACAGCTTGCCATGCCATAAACCGGGTCTACCTTCATCGCCTCCTCAAGAAGACCTCGTATGAACTTCTTACCGGTAACAAACCCAACGTCTCATACTTTCGTGTATTTGGGAGCAAATGTTACATTCTAGTGAAGAAAGGTAGAAATTCTAAATTTGCTCCCAATGCAGTAGAAGGGTTTTTACTAGGGTATGACTCAAATACAAGGGCGTATTGAGTCTTCAACAAATCATCGGGTTTGGTTATAGTCTCTAGCGACATTGTATTTGATGAGACTAATGGCTCTCCAAGAGAGCAAGTTGATCTTGATGATATAGATGAAGATGATGTTCCGACGACCGTAATACGCACCATGGCGATTAGAGATGTGCGACCACAGGAAAAACAAGAGCAAGATCAACCTTCTTCCTCAACGATGGTGCATCCCCCAACTCAAGATGATGAACATGTTCCTCAAGAAGAGGCGCGTGATCAAGGGGGAGCACAAAAAGAACCAGCTATGGAGGAAGAAGCACCACAAGCCCCTCCAACTCAAGTCCGAGCGATGATCCAACGACATCACCCCGTCCATCAGATACTGGGTGACATAAGCAAGGGAGTAACAACTCGCTCACGTTTAGCTAATTTTTGTGAGCATTACTCGTTTGTCTCTTCTATTGAGCCTTTCAGGGTAGAAGAGGCCTTGCAGGATCCGAACTGAGTGTTGGCCATGCAGGAAGAGCTCAATAACTTCAAGAGGAATGAAGTTTGGAGCCTGGTGCCACGTCCCAAGCAAAATGTTGTGGGAACCAAGTGGGTGTTCCGCAACAAGCAAGACGAGCACGGGGTGGTGACACAAAACAAGGCTCAACTTGTGGCAAAAGATTATGCCCAAGTCGCAGG
This sequence comes from Zea mays, assembly GCF_902167145.1. Taxonomy (NCBI): domain Eukaryota; kingdom Viridiplantae; phylum Streptophyta; class Magnoliopsida; order Poales; family Poaceae; genus Zea; species Zea mays. Next base: position 132,342,341 of record NC_050104.1, read on the forward strand.
TTTGGATTTTGAGGAGACTTTTGCTCCTGTGACTAGGCTAGAGTCTATTCGAATTTTGTTAGCCTATGCCGCTCATCACTCTTTCAAGTTGTTTCAAATGGATGTGAAGAGCGCTTTCCTCAACAGGCCAATCAAGGAGGAGGTGTATGTGGAACAACCCCCTAGCTTTGAGGATGACAGGTATCCCGACCACGTTCTTAAGCTCTCTAAGGCGCTCTATGGACTTAAGCAAGCCCCAAGAGCATGGTATGAATGTCTTAGAGATTTCTTAATTGCTAATGCTTTCAAGGTTGGGAAAGCTAATCCCACTCTTTTCACTAAGACTTGTGACGGTGACCTTTTTGTGTGCCAAATTTATGTCGATGACATAATATTTGGTTCTACTAACCAAAAGTCTTGTGAGGAGTTTAGCAGGCTGATGACTCAAAAGTTTGAGATGTCGATGATGGGCGAGTTGAACTACTTCCTTTGGTTCCAAGTGAGACAACTCAAGGACGGCACCTTCATCTCCCAAACGAAGTACACTCAAGATCTTCTTAAGAGGTTTGGGATGAAGGACGCCAAGCCCGCGAAGACACCGATGGGAACCGACGGGCATGTCAACCTCAACAAAGGAGGTAAGTATGTTGATCAAAAGGCATACCGGTCTATGATAGGTTCCTTGCTTTATTTATGTGCTAGTAGACCGGACATTATGCTTAGTGTATGCATGTGTGCTAGATTTCAATCCGACCCCAAGGAATGTCACCTTATGGCCATTAAGCGAATTCTTAGGTATTTAGTTGCTACGCCTTACTTCGGGATCTGGTATCCAAAGGGGTCTACATTTGACTTGATTGGATATTCAGACTCCGATTATGCCGGGTGCAAGGTTGATAGGAAGAGTACATCAGGGACGTGCCAATTCCTAGGAAGGTCCCTGATGTCTTGGAGTTCAAAGAAACAAACATTTGTTGCCATATCCACCGTTGAAGCCGAGTATGTTGCCGCAGGACAGTGTTGCGCGCAACTACTTTGGATGAGGCAAACCCTCCAGGACTTTGGCTACAATCTGAGCAAAGTCCCACTCCTATGTGACAATGAGAGTGCAATCCGCATGGCGGATAATCCTGTTGAACACAACCGCACTAAGCACATAGACATCTGACATCAATTCCTGAGAGACCACCAGCAAAAGGGAGATATCGAGGTGTACCATATTAACACCGAGAACCAGCTAGCTGATATCTTCACCAAGCCTTTAGATGAGAAAAGGTTTTGCAGGTTGCGTAGTGAGCTAAATGTCTTAGATTCGCATAACTTGGATTGATCTATAGCATACATGTGTTCTATGCCTTTGATCATGTTACTTTATGCATTTATGTAATTAGTTGCTTATTTATGGTGCTCAAGTTGTGCAAGGGATCCCCGGACCTCACAAGTCCATGTGTGAATGATGCACATATTTAGGGGGAGAAGTGCTACAACTTGACCCTTTGAGACTAACCTTGTGTTTGAGTATCCTTGATGTAGTCTCAAAGGTGCATTGAAAGGGAAATGGACTTGAACGTTGCAAAGAGTTCCACTGCACTCTGGTATTGGTGTATTTCGTTCCAAGTTCATCTTTATGCTCCTATTGCCTTTTGCTCTTAATTGACAATTTTTGGTGAGGCAATGAGGTTAAAGGGCCAAAAGTGATCCCGTTTTGGTGCTTAGTGCCAAAGGGGGAGAAAGTAAGGCCAAAGCAAATGGATCAGCTACCACTTGAGAATTTTGAAAATAGTAGAGTTAGAATTTTTTATTTGTCCAAAATACTCTTATTGCAAAATTTGGTCTCTTATGGGGGAGAAGTTTGATTATGGGAAAAAGGGGGAGTTTTTGGCTCTTGATCATTTTCACTCTTGGATTATCTCTCTTGATGCCCAAACAAGTGAGTTTGAATTAGAGATAGGAAAATAAATTTGATTTGCAAAAACAAACCAAGTGGTGGCAAAGAATGATCCAAATATGCCAAATTAGAGTAAAAAACAATTTGGTCTTTATTTACATCGATGTTGCACTTATTTGTGTTGCTTTTTGATGTGTTGGCATAAATCATCAAAAAGGGGGAGATTGAAAGGGAAATGTGCCTTTGGGCCATTTCTATAATGTTTTGGTGATTAAGTGTCCAACACATGTTAAGTGAGTTGTTTATGTGCCAAACAAGCAAGAAGTGAAAATCATGTAGCAAGGTACGTTTCTAGACTTAGTACATTGTTTTGAGTACTAACATATATTGTCTAAGTGCTAGAAACAGAGAAAAGAAGAGAAGAAAAGAAATGCAAAAGACTTGGCTTGGTACAGCAAAGTCCAGCTCGGTCTGGCACACCGGACTGTCCGGTGGTGCATCGGAAAATGTCCGGCGCGCCAGGCTGAACTCTGGTGAACAGGACGTTCTCGAGACTCGACGGTGGCGTACGACTATAATTCACCGGACTATCCAGTGGTGCACCGGACTGTCCGTTGAGTCGTCCGCGGCGAACTCATCGCTCTCGGGAAGAGGATCAACGGTGTACGGCTAAAATTCACCGGACTGTCCGGTGGAGCACTGGACTGTCCGGTGAGCCAACAGTTGACTGTGTCAATGGTCGGCCGCGCAATCTTCGCGCGACGCGTGGGGCGCCAATGGTCGGCAGGGGGCACCGGACTGTCCGGTGCGCCAACTGCCATGAATTTGCAGTGGTCGTCTGCGCCAGAATAAGAAGGAGATCTGCACCGGACTGTCTGGTGCACCACTCGACAGAGGCAATCTTAGCCTTCCTTGTTGGTCTCTAACGGCTCCTAGTTGCCTTGGGGCTATAAAAGGGACCCCTAGGCGCATGGAGAAGTCACCCAAGCATTCACTAAGCATTCTAAGTCTCCCACACTCCGTCTCCGCGCACTTGATCGATTGTGTTAATGATTTGAGCTCCGTTCTAGTTGTGAACTCGTGTGCTTCATTTTGAGCTCAAGTCTTGGCTTGTGTGCGTGTGTGTGCTGCGGATTTGTGTGTGTTGCTCCCCAACCTTACTCTTGTGCTTTTCATTGTGATCTTTGTGTAAGGGCGCGAGACTCCAACTTGTGGAGATTCCTCGCAAACGGGAAAAAGAGATAAGGAAGAAAAGTCGTGGTATTCAAGTTGATCATTGGATCACTTGAAAGGGGTTGAGTGCAACCCTCGTCCATTGGGACGCCACAACGTGGAAGTAGGCAAGTGTTACTTGGCCGAACCACGGGATAAAAATCGCGTGTCTCTTGTGTGCTTTCTTTTTGATTGTCTATGTTCACAAGAGCTCGTTTCAAGCTACTTAGCCATTCTAACTTTAACAACTAAGCTTTGTGGCTATTAGTTTTTGATTTTTACAGGATCACCTATTCACCCCCCTCTAGGTGCTCTCACTTAGACACAAATCAAAAGAATCAAAGCCTCTCCAAGTGTCAAATCCACTCCAACCACTTAGTGACTTGAGAGAGAGTTTTGTTCGTGTTCCTTGCGCTCTTGTTGCTTGGATCGCTTTCTTCCTTCCTCATTCTTGTTCTCAAGTGAGTTGTAATCAAGGCAAGATACACCAAGGGGAGATATACCATGCAGATCGAAACTATATATTCTCCATAAAGCCTCTTGTGGCGATACCCATCTGGCATCTCTGAAGTTATCAATCTCGTTAATTCTTTGACCACCATCAACGTCGATCACAGTGACAAATGCCCTATCATGACCCTTATGAATGTACTTGTATATATACTTCACAGCCTTAGTGCTTGAGCAAACCTCCATTAATGTGGCAGTCATACATCCTCAATAAAGTAGGATTATAAGGAACAACCCAACGGTTGTCCAAGTCATGCCCCCTTACTCGTACTTTTTGTCTGTCATCTCTTCTTCTGTAAATGGGGTACGAGTCTTTGCCCTGAAGCGTTGTCTCACCAAATAGTCGTGGATAGTGGCACTTGCAACTACCATTCTTCATACATTTATTTTGCATGTTGAGATGTCCGCATGGGCCATGCATCATGTGTTTGACTACCATATCAAAAAGTTCTAGGAATCTGTTCTTATCTGGAAGTTCTGCCGATATAACAGCGTCATACTGGTCTGGAACAGTTAGCTTATTGCCTGTCTACATGATAAGAAGGAAGTGTGCATGTGGTAGACCTCTTTTTTGGAACTCAATCACATAGGCATGTGTTGCCACGACACCAAGTATGTGCTTTTTGAAGAGTTGATGCTTCATATTGTCTAGTTTAGCTTAAAAACTCGCACCACAAGATCAAAACGGTCTTGTGATTTTTGACCTGGTTCTAGCTTGCTGGTTATCTCCTCCCAATTTGGATTACATGTCATGGTAAGAAATATGTCCGGCTTACCGTACTTTTGCATGAGAGCAAAGGCATCCATGTATCGTCGTCTCATGTCTCTCGGTCCACCGATGAAGGAAGCCGGTAGAACCCACAATTTACCCAATGCACTTGCTCGATGCTCCCCAGCATACACGCTATCCATCAGGCCTTGATAAAGATCAGCCCTCATTCTTGATTGGTTAAACAGTATGTAGTTCAGTCGTGTAGTCTCTAGCTTGATGTACGTGTCTACTGTGAACTGCTGGAACAGACGCTGACCATGCAACACTGTGTTGAAAATTTCATGACGCACCTGGAATTTGTAGCAGTAGTACTCACGCATCATAACATAGAGTTGGCCATTCAAATCTATTATACAATAAAAATATAATTTTAGATAAGACATTAAAGAACATTATGGCCAAAGCAACACCTTAGTAAAAGGTATTGAACATGGGCAACTAACCTAGGTTGTCGGAATCTGTGGATTGTCGTCCATCAATTCTAGCAGTGTTGACACTGACCTTGGGTATGCCTGAATGCCAACCGAGCTCCCCTCTTGGGAAGAAAAGAGGATAAGCCAATGGATCATAGCACCCATGGTGAGGTTTTATCGAATAAAATTCATTGTCATTTCCGTATAGGGTAACTCCGCGTTCGAATTGACGGTGTAACTCAGTCCCCTCGACCCAAACAGCCGCCACTTCCGATGAGGTAGGTGTATTAAACATTCTTTGGTCAAGCTTGTAGTCTGTGTTAAGGTCAATACGGTATTCATCAATATTTCCATATTGGCCAATACTTCTGAATGTCTCTGCATAAGGATTTTCCCTTAGCAAGTTTGCTAATTTGGTCATCACATTCTGATCTTTAGCTTTGAAGACTTCATCACGCGCAAGACGCATTCAATGTGATAAAAGAGGACCATCATCGTAGAAGTACAACTCCAGGTGTTTTGGACCAATTTCTTGATGACCAAAAGAGTGTATCTGGTGATATACCTGACCATGTGCTTTGAATGTATAAACACCATCTCTTGAACTTGCAAGATTTTGGTCATACTCGCAGTTGAATGTGGTGAATGAAAAGTGACCATTAAAAAACCTAGTGTTATCCAAAAAATGTTGTGAATCAGCGTCCCTAGTTGTGTACAACAAGTGAAGCTCTTCGGGTGGCTGTGGCATCACAAGTTTGACCTTTCCCTGTTTGCAACAGAAACCAGGAGACTCGTACTGGAACCTTTTTGCTCCACAATGTGGACAATCTGACTGAGATTGCAACATTTGTGTGGCGCCAGGTAGGTTTCTATATACAACATCGATGCTACCAAAATCATCTGAGGCCACGACCGAATTCTGATAGGTAATGTTTACTCCCTCAAGATTATCAAGGTTACGTTGATCTCTTCTTCTGGCATATCACTCTCGAGCGCGTGCACGTGTATTCTTGAGTTGTTCAGCTGTCATACTCACACGTCTTACTCGATATTGTTGTCGACATGCTTCTGCACGGTCTACTGATGCATTAATAATCATTTTAATTGGTATGGGAATCATTAAGAAAGGAATGGTAAGTAACATATAATATGGCATACCAGTTATGTTTGCTTGGACGAGATATGTTGGAGCAAAGTGTGAAGGTTCAAGTAAGCAACTATTGTTGGTTGCACTAACATCTAGTAATAATACCAAGTCAAATTATTATTAAATCAATTGAATGTAAGTTATGCTTGAACCTTGTATACAAGTGTAATCTGATAAGATTTACCATTGTTTGGTTCGCCATGAGGTGGTGTATCGCCTAACGGTTGGTCTCTTTTACGTCTCCTTTGTTCTGGCGTCATATTCGCATACCGTTCTCTAGCACGGGCTCGTCTACTTTCAATTTGGTCAGAAGTCATGCTCGCACGTCTGGCTCGATCTCGCTGTCGACGCACTTTCGCGCGATCATCTGGTACTTCATTAAAGTATGTTTGCAAGAGAATGGGTGATATGGTAGTCGATGATGCACATGTGTTAATGTTCGTACCATCATCATCAACTATAAAAAATATAAGTTTCAAATTAGTAATTTAGTAATAAATAATAATATTTATGCTTGGCACTATGTTTTAACATATTTATCGTTAAACTAACATTTGGATGTATGTCCTTGTAGTAAATTTGATATGGCAGTCGATGATGCACTTGTGTTATTCGTACCATCAGTAGCAACTATAAAAATAAGTTTCATATAAATAATAATAATTATTATGGTTGACACTATTGCCTTAATATATTTATCGTAAAACTAACCATTGGATGTATGTCCTTGTAGTAAATTTGAACATGTCACGGTACTTTGTGTCGATAGTGGAAAGGGTTCCACACGATGATGGGGCTCATCATCATCAGACGAAGATGTGTAACAACTTTCTAGGAGTGGGCGTGATATTTCTCTGATAATAATTTTAGAAGGACCATTTGTGCAATAGTCAGAGGTTCGTCTCTTTCTATTTTGAGATGATGTAGCAACTAAGATACAACCAAGAATTAGATGAGTTTGTAAAAAATAGTTGTATTTAAAATTAATATTTTACACTTAGTTTACAAAAAATAAGATTATCAAGGGTCAACCTGATTTTCCTTTATCCATAGAGTTATTTGGACACTCCGACATTTGGTGATAAATCGATGAACTTGACCCTAAAAGAATTAAATAAAGACCGAAGCATTAGGGTGCTAGTGAAAGCGAGGAGGATTGATACGTGAGAGCTGATTAAGATCGATGATTTGATGTTGAAAAGAATATGGTTGTTTTGCTCGCTATTCCCGGTTCGAATCATTTGGCAGACCAAACATTTGAGTCATTTGAAATAAAACACAAGGGATTGATTATTTTCAGAAATAAAATAATACAAGGTTTAATTATCTACTTATTAATTCAATCCTGAATAGAACAAATTGCTTTTACAAATATTGACACATGTAAGGTTTGGTCGATAGCACCAGGACATGTATTCTCTCATAAATATGTATTCTCTCATAAATACAGATGTATTGAAATCATCACCATCTATCTACGCCTTTGTTCTTCAAGAAATCTAACATCAAATTGACGATCATTCCACGCCATCAAAGCTTTCTGAATTGCTGCAATGAATGCTACATTTGATTACATCTATATATGTAATCCACTATATGATGTGAACAACAATTTCAATGCAGGTAATTTTTGAAATACTTACATTCAAAGTGATGGTTATTGTGATGGAAAGGATTGAAGTGTATTGTTGTATAATCAGATGACTCGAGGCACTCTAGAATTGCACATTTAAATATCCGTTACCAATCATTTTAAGAAGAAAATAATGATAGATGTGTTTGAAAGACGACAGGTACATATATTTTTATTACCTTGCCTTCTAAATCGTCGAAACATAGTCCCAATTATTATGATACAATTCTCCTTAGCCAACACCCAGCGAAGTGCATTTTTGTTTAGCAAGTCACCCCAAACTTTAATGACATGTAGAGACCACCTAGGATATCGATGTTGAGACGAATAAATTAGTACTATTTTGAATATTTCATGTTTTACATATTATCGATAATTAACGTGATATACCTAGCATCCATGACAACAATCTTCCTGAATGGACCCCACAATGTGCGATGAATTGTATCTAAGTGGACTACAATAGCCATAATGTCTACAAAAGCATGACGAAAAATGGATTAATACTAATTTTTGTGTAGAAGGTATCTAAAAAATATTAGAAGATTTTCATGTTCTTACCAACTAAAGTCCTGTTTGGTAGTTCGGCAATATCTTCAAGACTCAAGATTATATGTTTTAGGAATGGCGACATTTGAAATGGAACTGTGTATGGCTCCACGACAGTTTTTCTGGTGAGATACAATTCCATGGGACCACTTATATATCGAAACTGATGTTCACTCATACTAATACTGAAATCTACATTGTGCATCTTGAAAACATGCTTTTCATATAGCAAATTGTTGAAGTGCTTGACTGTCTCATACGAACTTGTCATTGCCTCGATCTTGGCTCCCTAATATTATTCCAGCAGAATGTTATGTAGATTATATAATTTTTTTAAATTTTGAAATGGAACTTATGTGAATGTTATCTTACATTGATGTCAGACAAAATGAAATGTTGTTTGTCACGATAATGTGGTTCAATTGGGAATTTAACTTCTACTCGAGCGACAATATTGAACTTCCATGGTAGCACATAGTAATCTTCATCGCGATAGTCGTCGAACAACCTAAAACTATATTAAACACGCAAATGAATAATCGTCACAACTTTGATAGGCTTTATTCTATGTAACTATTCTTATATAACTTACATAGGCATCCTTTTTCGGCGGTCCGCTACATTTCTTTCACGGTTCAATACAGTCGGTTCCATCAAAACCTTTTTTATGGAAAATATGTTAGATAAACTTGCATTTTCAATTCAGTTTAGTAAAAGAGGTGTTCAGGTTTAGTTTAGTACTCATTTGAATAAATAGCTTTATCATGATTGGTAGATCCAGAATAGAAGAATGAAGAGAAGGGGGTGAGAGAGGATTCTAGACAGATGCAGGTGCTCTGTACAAAAAAGCAGCCTTCCATCTACCATTTTATCTAAAAAAGCATCGACCTCTATATACCGGCCGCATGCGTATAAACTTTATACCCAATCCAAACCCCCACCACACATCAGTTTGGCATTATTATATATTACTTAATATGTTGCATATATAAATTTTAATTGTAATTCAATATAATTCATGTGCTTACTTATCAACCATTTAATCATAAACCCTAAACATCCACTAATCGAAGCATATGTCAAATTGTGATGTGATATGAATTCATGACATAACAAGGCGTGTTAAATCTTTATTAGCAGAACAATCTAGTCAAATATATTTAATTATGACGGATTAATAAACCACATGTAATAATATATAACAATAGAGGATGACTGACCTCACTGATCGGAAGAAAAAAATGTTGTTCTAGAAAATGTAGCTCCAAATGCTTCAGTAAATCATACAAGAGTAAATCAAGCAAGAGGAGAACCTACAGCACGATAAGTCAAAAAAATATAGATAAGTAGAATATGAATGACCAAAGTTAAACAAGCTTAAATGATAGAAGTCCTAAATGACAGTTTGAGGGAGTTTTTAAGTAGCAACATATTACACTTGAAGTATGTACATTCGGTATATGACAATCGAAGCATATGTCAAATTGTGATGTGATATGAATTCATGACATAACAAGGCATGTTAAATCTTTATTAGCAGAATAATCTAGTCAAATATATTTAATTATGACGGATTAATAAACCACATGTAATAATATATAACAATAGAGGATGACTGACCTCACTGATCGGAAGAAAAAATGTTGTTCTAGAAAATGCAGCTCCAAATGCTTCAGTAAATCATACAAGAGTAAATCAAGCAAGAGGAGAACCTACAGCACGATAAGTCAAAAAATATAGATAAGTAGAATATGAATGATCAAAGTTAAACAAGCTTAAATGATAGAAGTCCTAAATGACAGTTTGAGGGAGTTTTTAAGTAGCAACATATTACACTTGAAGTATGTACATTCGGTATATGACAACATTAAATTCAGTAAATCAGAATTGTTGTGAGCCAATACATTGGTATCTAGCTTTGCAGGAAGGCGAGAGTCTTGACCATAATTGGATATGGACTGTTTATTGTCATGTTAGTAAGATATAGTGATATAATGGTCATATTTATATGGAAACAGATTAATCACTAATCAATATACACAGAAATGTTCTAGAATATTCAGTGTTCCAGAATACTGGTTGTACCAGAAAATTCAGACCTTGTTTTATGTTGATGTAGCCAATGGATCTGAAATTTATGTAGCTGAAAATGGTTCAAAAAGCAACGTAGCGGCACCAATTATCATCTTACTATTTTACATTAGAAAATCTGTACTAAGTGTGAAAGGAAGCATATAGATATTTGCATTCACATTTTGATCATTTACCCTGCTGGACTTGACATTGTTTTATGTTGATGTAGCCAATGAATCTAAAATTTATGTGGCTGAAACTGGTTCAAAAAGCAGCGTAGCGACACCAATTATCACCTTACTATTCTATATTAGAAAATTTGTACTGAGTGTGAAAGGAAGCATATAGATATTTGCATTCACATTTTGAACATTTACCCTGTTGGACTTGACCTTGTTTTATGTTGATGTAGCCAATAGATGATTCAACTGATGGGTTTCTGGGATTGGCTCTACAGATACCTTAGAGTCAGGTAAAACCGATTTCCTTTATTTCTGACCACAAGGTGACAACGGGGTTAGCAGTTTATGAGTTCACATGAGCCATACTTATGATTATGCACTGCGTGCATGAATCAAAAATCAATTTGCTTTTCCAATTATATTCAAGCTATGAAATGGATGGACACTGGCAGAAATAGAAGACTGTCCAGTGTGCTCTCTTCTTGACCATGACAAAAATATTGTGGAATATAATAGGTTGGACTTTGTGCTTGACATAACCACGAAACAAACTATGACATCAAAACTTGTACATTCTTGGCTGTTTTCTTAAACCAACTGTAGTATTTAACTGAACTGAACATAAAAGTATAATAGTAATACAACCCAGCACATTGTAGTTTGATATATAAGAACATCAGGAAAATGTTGTTTCTAAGATATAAATAATGGAGTTGTGGGCATTAGAAAACAATCTTGAATACATTTTGAGATGACCACTTTAGCAGTTCCCTAAGATATAAATAATGGAGTTGTGGGCATTAGAAAACAATCTTGAATACATTCTCAGATGACCACTTTAGCAGTTCCAATGAACTATGACAACAGAACAGAAGTAGTTTGCAACTTGTTGTACATCTGAATAGAACTCTGGATGAAGTATGAATTGTTTTATGCATATCTCACGAAGCTATTTACAATACAAATTGTAATTTGTGAAGTCAAATTCACCTGCAACAGTCTCTAGGAAGTGCAGAACTGACATGAAAAGCTTAATTTCAGAAAGGTCTCCTTGATGGATGTCTCTAAGAAGTATGGAATAGATTACCGGATCTTACATGCCATCACTACTGGTCATTCATGGTATGACCAATGGGGATTCAAACTCAGCAAAGGGTGCTTTGGAATTACATCAGAAGAATACTTAAAAGCTATGGACAATGAGATGAAAATAATGACCTTGGAGCCCCGTCAACCATGGTCTACAATCCCCATGTTGGTACTATATAATAGCTAAAGCCTACATGAAAGTATTTATACCCTTTACATTTGCATATAGAGAATTTACTCTCTTCTGTTTTCCATTAATCCATTGTCCACTTATATCATGAGTTTTCTGAGATACTAAATGGAAGGTAAACAATTTTTGTGGAGCCTTGATGGCCGTGGAATACAGTTTATTGTATGGTTTGTGATTAACAAATTCCTGTTGTTACTCTTGTTTGTAGATATTCTGTATGACTCGTGGTCACCAGCAATGACCGTGAGCTCTGTTTGTATCAATATCCTGTCTATGTTGTCTAGAATATGTAATCACCCATGCACCCGTATTTGGTTGCTAATAGGAACTGAATATATTGTTCCTGGTAACTTCAGTAAAACTGAATAAAGCGTTTTGTGGAATCTATAAATTGTAGATACCGATATACTCAGTAAGGTTATAATGAATCATGACATAATAAATAACAAATTAATTGGAGAATTAGGGCAATACACTAATCAATGTCTAACGAGAGAGAGAATGCTGATAAGGATAAAATGTCAAACTAATTCATCAATAGAGTCATTACTTACCTGGCGATGGGTCTGAACAGTACCTGGCGAAGCATCTGACCAAATCAAAGATCGCACTGAATCCCGCAACAAATCCTTGAAGAACAGCATAGTTATATCCAAACTTTTCGGCTAACTGAACCGGAGCAACCCAATCCTTGAAGAACAGCAGAGAACTGGTTTGCGTCGATGAACATCCAAAATCCAAAACCAAATAAGCAGAATGAATCGATGCCTGTTGAGATGCTCGGCTGTTGAGATTCGAAACCAGTCAACAACTCAACAATCTGAGGGAGATGGGGGGAGATTCAGAGGGGGCCTTTATATCTGAGGGGTCGGCTAGTACGGCGCTGCCCGCAACAGCTGGGCGCGGATGCCGTGGGCGCGAGGCCGGGGCTGGCATGTGTGGCGGCTGTTGCGTGAGATCGGCGGGGACGGGATGGCGCGGGGACGGCGCCGCCCGCAACAGCCGGACGCGGATGCCGCAGGCTCGGATTTGTGCGGCGACTGTTGAGATGCTCGGCGGGTTAATTTGAAAGAGGTATAAGTGTTTTTTTTGCAAAAAAATGACGCACGATGACCGTTGAAACTGGTGCTTTAGGTATAGTGTAGATATAGAAATTATCGTAAGATTTTGATCAAATGTACTAGATCGCTTGATTACACGCTATAAAAATCCAATTATGATTTGATATTTTATGTAAAAGAGGTTAAATATAAAATAGTTACTAGATTTCAGACGGAAAGGGATCAATGTAAAATAGCGGTCATCATTAGATTTTGATCAAACCCAGATCACTTGATTGCACGGTTGAATCAACATGATTGATTGAATCGGGTGTATTCTCTATTTCTTTTTCCTTATCTTTTTTAATGTTTTTCTGTTTGGGCATGATCTCTTCCTTTTGTGTTTAATATCTTCGTAGGCAAGCCAGATGTGCCAATGGCCCAATGTATCTTCGTAGTCGTAGGGTCGCAGCTATATGAAATTGCAAGCAACTCACAACCCAAACGCGCATTTCAATATAATAAACTTGGAAGAAGAAAAACAGTCCAATCTGGCAGAATTATCATTATCAAGTTATGTTATGAAAAATGAAAGTACAATTTCATGGAAAGAAGAATATAAGGTACACGAAGAAGTGCATGCCTGATGTTACGTTACGTTTTGTAGTGAAGTACAATGACGATTACAAACTGAAAACATCAGCGAGTGAGCACAGCAGGAAGCTTCAAAGGTGTGACAGATTGCTACCCATTTGTTTCCTTGATTCATGACAAAATGCAATGCTGCATCAGTACAACACTACAGCATATGCAATCCTTCACCCGCTGGTGTATTGTATGCTGGAGCCTCTTACAAGTTACAACAGATTGTTTGAAATGTACAGCATGGTTTTACACGCTGTTTTAAGTGAAGACTGTACGGATGGACAATGGCCTTTACTTATACAGCAAAGCTGCTGAAGAAACAAATGTTAGCATGCACAAGCACAACTACCAGAATTCCAGAAACCAAGCTAATGCCTCTGTCAAGCTACCTAATTGTGAAAACCTGTAGCTTTTCGGCACTTAAGCAACCAAGGTACCTCTCCCCAGTTGAACTTTCAGCATACCTTAGATCAAGGACCGGTTGCCTGTGGGGCTTGAGATCGGTGTACCGCTGAAACGAAGGCAGCCGCCAAGTCCGGACTCCGTACAACGATTCATCTCCATAGGCAAATAGATGCTGATTGTCTCTGCAGGGTATTATTGCAGACTTCGACATTCGCAACTCACTTACGCTACCACTGCAGATATGGTCCCTGGCAAAGGATGTGGCGGTGGTTCTCCTAAGGCCTAGTTTGGGTACTCTAGTATTGAAGTGGTTTGGAGGGATTGGAGAGTGTATAAATCCCCAATAGATCAAAAACTCTCATAATACATCACAATCCACTCCAATCCCTTTCATTACTAGATTACCCAAACTAGACCTAAGGAGTGTGTGGCATCCTAGTTTTCCTGAACCGGTGGGTGCCGGTGATTGTGGTGTAGACGCTTGAGATGTGGCGATAGCGTCTGGCAGCTCAACTCTCGGGCGATATGAAGCCACCAGGACATCACTTGATGGAGAGCTGCACGCAAGAGATATGCAGACCCCTTGGTTTTCCATCCCACTTACCAAACTCGGCCTGAAAAAAGAGCCCAAACTCATGGGAATGGGAACTACAAATAACCAAACCCTAAACTTAAAGACCACGAGAAGCACATCAATAGGAACTGCTGAATTGGGTACAGACTACAGCATACCTGTTTTCGCTGGCATCCCAAACGCAGGGTCCTATAGAAGAAGCAGAAAAAACCTTCCTGGAACCACTGCCATCTACAGCGCAGTGTATTGTATGAACTGGGTGTGTTGATAGACCCATGCTAGAATGCAAAGGTGCTGAAGTTTGACGGATATCAAAGACTAATAGCATGCCGTTCTGAAAATTTCAGACAAAAATAACTTCTATTGAACACTTCAAAGAGCGCCAAAAGCTTTAGAAGAATCACAAGGCATTCCAAAAAGTACACCTGTAACCCAGCATAAATATGACTTGAAGTAGTATAATCCCCTGAACAGGACCAACCAGGAGCCTGCAAGACATCACAATACAGAAGATTAGCAGGACAGCATAATCACTCTGACTGGTTCACTCGCTCCTACTTAAGCAACTGCTAGCTATTCAGCACCTTAAAATCAAATTAAGGAAAAACTATGCATGTCTCTGTAAATAACAAGTGCCCTGATTACCAAGCACTTGTTGATCTTCTTAAAATTAAAATACATAATGTAGTGAGTGTATAGTGATCGTTTTTCAGTATCCAAGAGTTAGAACTACTACATGAGAACAAATAGAAATGGAACAGGCCTATTCATACCTAGTTCTAGAAAAAGCAATGTTTACTTTTGGTAGCATGAAGAGCGTTAAAACAGTTGCAAGTTTTGTGAAATTGCAAGGTCAAAGAATTACCGGCAGATCATATTGAAGGACAACATTGTTGGTAGCCACACTGGGATATATGGGATATAAAACATACGAACAAAGGTCAGATATCGGAGTAAATGTAGCCAAGAAACCAGTGAAGAATAAAACTTGCACACTTTCTTTACAGACCTGAAAATAGACAACTTCCTGCCCAGTGATGCAAAAACAACATGGCCCCCAGGCAGTACACAGATATCCCTAATAGCTTTAGTACCAGGAGGAAGGTGGATTTTCTCCATTCCATGTCCATGAAACATGCTAACCTGTTGAAATTAAGAATTGATTTGCGAAAGGTGAATAATCAACAAAAGTTTGCTGTAAAAATTGTTACTCACCTTAAGTCATTAAGCAAAAGCTTCTCTTAAGACTTGTACCTTTGTAAGTATGTGTTCAGCACTAACTCCATGTGCCCTTCCCGAAGTGAATATAATTTGACTGGATGCATCTATACCCATGACCCGAGCTCCATCGACCAAAAACTCATTCTACAAAACATGCTGCAATTGTGAGTCGGTGAATGATGAAGTTAACTCTACTGCTATAGTGATGCTGCTGTTCCACTAACTGTATGATTGAAGTTGGCATGATAAGAGGCACATGCTTCATAAGTAGTACTCCATCTGTTCAAAATCGGTACGCATCTTTTGCTACATGCCTAGATATGCATTATTTCTAGATACATAGTAAAAGCTATGTATCTAGAAAAAACAAAACAACCTAGAACTTGGAATGAAGAGAGTAGTAAACACTGAAGACTGAACAGCTATAGTAACATTAGGGTGCATAATCAAATGGGGCTAGAAAGAGGGAATCAGACAACACTGAAAACGGACCTGGAGAGCAAAACTTGACAGATTGCTGTGGTCAATGTCCTTTGTATGTGAGGCAATTAGCTCAGCCCCTAGTATTCCATCTGATGACTGCTCTGCCACTCTCTTCACAGTTGATTGTAAAAATGTTAACAATAAAGCATCTATTACAACGATCAATCGTTAAAATCAAGTGATACTAGTGCTTACCTGTCTCTTTTTGTTTGATTCATATATTACATTTTGTTGCAACATAATCTGCCTCTGCAGGTGATATTAGGAAACATAAAGGACTGAACATGACCCTCTACTGAGCGTGTAAGGGTTTATGCACAGAAAGTATTGCTCAATTTAATTTGTAATAGAGTACATCAGGAGTCACCCATGTTTCCTCAGAGAAATTGGTCAATTCGGTTACTGAGACAATATTTCATCTGTGTGGTACCTTATGCTCTTTTATCTCCTCAAGTAATTTTGCTTGCTGCATGGAAACATAAAGAAAGCATCAGCTTTGGGAATAGGATATGCAAGTTGTATTAATTGCTCCTGGACGGAATGACCATAATGTTAAAGTAGGAACAAAGACTGTACGAAAGAGGGAGCTTACTTGCTTCTCAAGATATTCATTTCTCTCTCTCAAGGACAATACTTGCTGCACAAATCAAACATGCGTCACTAGATGACCACAGCTCACTAATACCACCAAGGAAAGTAAGTGACTAACATTTTCAAGATCATTATTGGGAACAACAATCTCTGGTACATAGAGGTTGATGATGTTGTTCTGTGTATATCTCTTGCCACATTGAGGACACTGAGTAAGTATAAACAATGAATCTGATCAATCAGAAGGATCCCCAAAACAACACTATTATTCTGAGCTCAATAGCCATCATACCGGTGCCTTTTTCTTGCCGTACTGCAGTAACCACATCTCTAAGCAATGTCTGCCGTAGACATGTCCACAAGGGATGCAACTAGACGTGGAATATCACACAGTTAGCAAATTAAGATCCTCCTCTCGCAATGGTATGAATATAAGCAGGTATACCAAAGGTGAATTTGTGCCTACTTTTGTGTGTGACTGGAATCAAAGGATTGAAAGCAAAGGTCTGGAACCAAACCCAATACTGACAAAAGGTCTGCACACGACACTCCTAGTTGGATTTGTTTTTTTTTTCTTGTCGGCCTATTTGTGCATACACTTCTGCGTGGACAGTAGCACATGATTTTTCTGTAGGAGTTAAAACATCAGCCGAAGAATGCATGTGCTACTCTTTTGTGTTAATGTAAATTATCAAGAAACTGAAACAGATCAGCAATATTGTAATCTGTAAGTGCAAACTGAAACAGACTTGTGCTGCAATTTTCAGACTATTCGTAATGGTCAGTTTAATTGTGATAAGTTCAATGAGGTTCACTATCACATAGATTCATCAACGCGTGGGGACTCGTCCGCGACGGCGGCATGAGGACTCGCATACGACGGCGGCAGGGAATGGTCTGCCGTCCCGCGATGGCGGCGTGGAGATAGCCCTGCGATCCCAACGTCTAGTACGCGCACCACGGCACCAGTAAACTCTAAATTTAGCTAGGATTTTATCCAGCCTGTTGGAGTTGCTCTAATCTCCAGCGAATTAGCGCAGTTATATCCAGATCCAGAGGCTTATAAACGCATAGCAATTGTGCACTCCTAGAGATGAACTCCCACTACACCCAATTACAATGCTCATGGACCACAAGAGTCACCATCTAAAAACATAAATAGCGACTGGTTAGAAAACACAGTACGCTGATTTCGAAATTCGTGGTTTCAGCCAACCGGCATAGCCGCACAGGTACTAGATCAGCTGATCATTAGAAGTTGTGAACCACGCGAGACAACAAGTTGGTCCGCAAACCCACAAAATCACTGAAATATACAATTCCTCCTCACCTCACGCGATGCGCACCATCAGCGGTCCACACGACCATACAAATGGGGCAGCTGGGAAGGCATGGGTCCTCCGCCTCGGCTTCACTCTCCGCCGCCTTATACTTGCTGGCAGAGCCGCCCGGGCTCCTCGCACCGTCACCGGATCCCTCGCTCCCCTCCTCCTCCTCATCGCTCCCTTCCTCACTCGAGCCGGACGAGCTCACTTGTACAGCCGTGGGAGCAGCCACCTCTGGGGCCGGCCGCGGCCGCCTGCCCCGGGAGCCCGACCGTGACGGCATTGGGGTGGCCGTCTGGCCGAGCTTCGCCGCGACCGGATTGGACTATTGGAGAGCGGCAGAATGAACTGGATTGGGAAAAGAAATTTCAGCGAGTGATGGCGCCGGTCGGTGAGCGAGCAACAAAAAGGTTGGCGCGCACGAGTCGGAAGATTTCATGGGCTTTCGTTTATGGGCTCTGCAAAATAACGAGCGCTCGCCCACTTCCAGCGCTCGAGCGACAGGGTGACTGGGTGAGGCACGTTTCGGTTAGTCCCACCTCGCCGCCTGAAGATGGGTGCGACGCGTGAGGAGGCTACATAAGCAGTGCCCCTGCCTACTTTGCAACATACTTACCTGGACGGGGTCGACTGGCTATCAAGAAGGCCCGTGGCCTAGATCAATGGCCCACATTGCACTTGGTGGATGCGTTGGCTTACCATCTCCCCAAGTGGGAGAGTGGACGTCATAATTTGTGGTAGATGGGGTACGCGACGCAGTTCAGGTCTCGGTTTGCTGCTTCTTGATCAGTTCAGATCTCGGTTTGCTGCTTCTTGATCCAGATCAGGGTTTCTGATCCATATAGTCTGTACTTTGTTACAAAAATCATGTAATTTTAAAACTTTTTCCCATATCTGGGTTCCTGATTTATGAAGTCTACAGTTCCGGCGCCTGGCCCCTGCCAATTCTGATTTGGGTTCTTTTGGGCCAGATCTGGGTTCTGAACCATGTAGACTTTGTTTCATGAGCCGTTCATGAGCCGTTTATGCGCTGCAGTCTCATCCACGTCTGCAAGAAATGATGAACAGACCGTCGGAAAAAAAAGTCAAGCAAAAAAAATAGAAAAATAGGGAGGCTGATGGCTGTGGAAAACTGTTGGAGCACCGTAATTCTGCAGCTGATTATTAAATAAATATAGTCTAATTATAAAGCTAATTACGTAAAATTATTAAACCTAATTAGTTCTGTTTATTTAATGATTATAATAGATATTCAAATATTTGATGTGATACGAACTAAACTTTAGTCAAAGAAATTAGGCACGCCTCTAAAAGTAGAATTTTAGGGGTGTTTGACATTACTTTGGTTCTAGCTTAAACTGTGGTGTATAATATAAATTTAAATGATTTAAAAATATTTTTAATCTGAATAAAAAATAAAATAAATTATCTAAATGTCTTCTAAAAGTTTGCAACTTCAACTTACATGATTTTTTTAAAAGTTTCTAATGACCCGCTTCATCTAAATGTCTACTTTGGGTTACATGAAGTCCAAGTAGTCCCAAATAGGACCTTAGATCCACGGTTTGCCGACTCAATATGTCCACAATAGAGCTCTTGACACTTGTCTCACAAAAAATGGAAACCTACACTTGTCTCACTAAAAGTGGAATCTTAGATCCACGCCGAAAACATGTGATTCAAAAAAGTTGAAGCGCTCGTAAATGTGGCCTTAATGTACTCCGTCCTAAATAACTTACAATCCTTCTAACTTTATTGGAGAATGGAGAGTCCCTTCCAATCAACAATAATCTCCAATAGTCACTCAACAATACTATAAATTCTAGATGACGACAATCACTAATCGAAACAAGAGAATAACCAGTCAAAGATCGCTCGACTAGTGCCACAAGTTGTAAAAAAATGAAATGCATTAGAAACTTTTAACCTTGACCAAATGATGATCTGAATTATGCAAGTAAGTAGAGTTTATTTCTTTTCCCTAAACATGTGTGCACAAGTGTATGGAGTGCCAAAAATATAACCACAACTGACCACAAGGTCTATTTATAATTTCCAAAAAATCTATCTCTTACCATTTTGGTGAGAGCTGGTTGGTTGTAGAGGCACTAGTGTCTCCATCGGGTAGTTTCCAACTACACAAAATCTATCGTGTTGCTTGTCATGCTCACGCCGAATATGGCGCCATATATAGCAACTGCTTGTTAGAGCTAAGTATCAATTTATATGTTTTTTGAGTTTGCTGGCTTGTGTATTAAGGACACTCTCTTCTCTCCGTAAACGTGCTAACTTAAATGTGGTTGTTAAACATGTAACATGTTAGAGCATAGTTAGTATTTTTAATGTGTTCTCTAAAAATAATTTTGTTTGTTCTATGAGTGTATCAGTAAGTTTAAATGCATACGCACATGATTTCAATATCTAGTGACACTAGATAAACAAATTGTCTGATTAAGCTTCCTTCTTAGTAGTACGTATATTTATCTTAAATCCAATCATGCAATCTATTACGCCTTGACCGGCAAAATACAAATGTCCTAGATATATCTTTACCTTGAGCCATTTATTTTGTCTTTCTCTTTCCTTTTTCCAAGTTGAGCATTTAATTATCAATTGATATTATACACAACACTAGACTAAAGGTTGGCCCACTAATTATCTCGATTATAAAGAACCAGAACTTTAAATCTTCCAACGCAAGGCTTCCACCTAATCGATAAGAAATAAATTTGGATGAAATTCAAAGAAGGCTTTATTATCAATGGCTAACTTGTGAACAAATATGATGCTTTTGTGCACGCTAGGGACATGAAGGATATTTTTAATAAATCTGTAATTTGGTGTATGTAAAGTTGTATTACCACAATCGTTGATACCACTATAACGACAATCGTTGTTATAGTGGTATCAACAACTTCAGTGCTCGTCAGGACTACAGTTCCTTACTTCCTTAGACTAGCATAGGAGAGGCATTAGCATCATTAGTCATTCTGTCCAAACCCCCATAACTAGCCACTACCCATCCGACCAATTAGTTTTAGACTACAATATAATCTCCATTGTTAGAGCTTACTATAGAAACAAAGCACTCTTCAAACTCAAGCGAGGAGGCCCTCCGTAGTGAGTTCGAGATTTAATCGCACACCTCATCACCTGACACGACTGCGTCAACCCCTCCTCAGACCCCTTAGGTTTTGTGGATTTTGGTGCTCGGCACCAAAGTGGGAGAGGGGATAGGGTATATACGCTAGGGGATAGAGAGACGAGGAGGAATTGTTGCCTTTTTATCTGTGACCCCTCATGACACTTGAGAGCACCTAGAGGGGGGGGCTGAATAGGTGATCCTATAAAAACTTGAAACTTAAAGCCACAAACTTGATTAAGTGTTAGCACAATGAAATCAAGTGGCTAAGAAGAGCTCTTGTGAACCACAATTGACACAGTGAGAACAAGCACAAGAGACACAGAGATTTATCTCGTGGTTCGGCCAAGTACAACACTTGCCTAGTCCACGTTGTGGCGTCCCAATGGACGAGAGTTGCACTCAACTCCTTTCAAGTGATCCAATGATCAACTTGAATACCACGGTGTTCTTTTTCCTTTCTTCTTTCCCGTTTGTGAGGAATCTCCACAACTTGGAGCCTCTCGCCCTTACAATGAGATGATCACAAAGAAGCACAAATGTAAGAGTGGGAAGAGCAACACACACAAGCCTCAAAGCACGAGCACAAACACGCACACAAGTCACAACTTGAGCTCTAAGATCGCACACGGAGTTCTCAACTCAAGAGGAGCTCAAATTGCTATCACAACAAATCAAATGCGCTAGAGAGATGTCTTGGTGCTAAGAGATGATCAAAGAATGCTTGGTGTTCTTCTTCATGCGCCTAGGGGTCCCTTTTATAGCCCCAAGGCAGCTAGGAGCCGTTGAGAGCAATCCAGGAAGGCAATTCTTGCCTTCTGTCGACTGGTGCACCGGACAGTCCGGTGCACCACCGGATACTGTCCGGTGCAGATTGCTTTCCTATTCTGGCGCAGCCGACCGTTGAAGATCCAGAGCCGTTGGTGCACCGAACACTGTCCGGTGCACACCGGACAGTCCGGTGCCCCCTTCTGACCGTTGGCTCGGCCACGCGTCACGCGCGGATTGCGCGGCCGACCGTTGGCTCACCGGATAGTCCGGTGCACCACCGGACAGTCCGATGATTTTTAGCCGTACGCCGCCGACGAAACCCGAGAGCAGCCTTTTCGCCAGAGCCAGCCTGGCACACCAGACACTGTCCGGTGCACCACCGGACAGTCCGGTGCACTCAGACTGAACAGAGTCTTGGCTGCTCGAGCCAAGTCTTTTCCATTTGTCTTTTCTCTGATTCTAGCACTTAGACAAATATGTTAGTACACAAAAACCAATGTACTAAGTCTAGAATCATACCTTTGTATTGATTTGCACTTTGTCCACCATTTGGCACAGTTTAACACTTAAACCATTTGTGTTGGCACTTAGTCACCAAAATCCTTAGAAATGGCCCAAGGGCACATTTCCCTTTCAATCTCCCCCTTTTTGGTGATTTATACCAACACAACAAAAAAACAACATATAGAAGTGCAACATCAATGCAAATGAGAACAACAATTTGTTTTGATTCAAATTTGGCATATTTGGATCATTCTTTGCCACCACTTGGTTTGTTTTTGCAAAGCAAACTCAATTTCCTATCTCTAAGTCAAATTCCCTTGTTGAGGCATAGAGAAAGGTATTCCAAGAGAAATTGATCAAAGATTTAAAACTCCCCCTTTTTCCCATAAACAAAACATTCACTCCATAAGAGACCAACTTTTGACAAGAAGAGACATTAAGAGGATTTTGACAAAACAAAAACTCTAACTTTACTATTTTCAAAATTCTCAAGTGGTAGCTGAAAGGGAAATGTGCCCTTGGGCCATTTCTAAGTATTTTGGTGGTTAAGTGCCAACGCAAGTACTTTTGTGTTGATCTATGCAATGGGGTGGACAAAGTGCAAATCACGTCAAAAGGTATGTTTCTCAGACTTAGTACATTGTTTTAGAGACTAATGTATTGTGTCTAAGTGCTGGAAACAGGAAAAGAACAATTGAAAATGTCTTGGCTCGAGCAGTCAAGACTTTGCTCAGTCTGGGTGCACCGGACAGTGTCCGGTGCGCCAGGCTGGCTTGAGCGAACTGGCCGCTCTCGGGAATTCACCGGCGACGTACGACTATAATTCACCAGACTGTCCGGTGAGCCAACGGTCGGCCGGGCGAACGGTTGGCCGCGCGATCTGCGCGGAACACGTGGTTGAGCCAACGGCTAGAAGGGGGCACCGGACTATCCGGTGGGCACCGGACATGTCCGGTGCGCCAATAGCTCACTGGCTTCACCGTAGAAGGAAAGAAATCGGGCACCGGACACTGTCCGGTGTGCACCGGACTGTCCGGTGTGCACCGGACTGTCCGGTGCGCCAGACGACAGAAGGCAAGATTTGCCTTCCAGGAATGCTCTCAACGGCTCCTAACTGCCTTGGGGCTATAAAAGGGATCCCTAGGCGCATGGAGGAGAAAACTAAGCATCCTCTAGGCATTCCTAAGCACTAAGACATCGATTCCACGCCTTTGATTCTTTGCGATAGCAATTAGAGCTCTAGTTGAGTTGAGAACTCATTGAGTTGTGTTGTGAGCTCTTGTTGCGACTTGTGTGCGTGGTGTTGCTGTGATTTCTTGTCTTGAGTGTGTTGCTTATCCCTCTCTTACTCCGTGCTTCTTTGTAAACATCAAAAGTGTAAGGGCGAGAGGCTCCAAGTTGTGGAGATTCCTCGCGAACGGAATAAGAAAAGAAAAGCAAAACACCGTGGTATTCAAGTTGATCATTGGATCACTTGAGAGGAGTTGAGTGCAACTCTCGTCCATTGGGACGCCACAACGTGGAGTAGGCAAGTTTTGTACTTGGCCGAACCACGGGATAAATCACTGTGTCATCTCTGTGTTGATCTCTTTGTGATTATCGTGTTGTGCAAGTTCTCCTTCTAGCCACTTGGCAATTATTGTGCTAACGCTTAACCAAGTTTTTGTGGCTTAAGTTTTCAAGTTTCCCAGGATCACCTATTCACCCCCCCTCTAGGTGCTCTCAATTGGTATCAGAGTTGTTCTCTTCACGAAGGGACTAATCGCCCGAAGAGATGGATCCTAAAGGGAAGGGAATCGTGATCAACGATAAGGAGAAGGAGTCCTTCATCAACGAGCCGAATGATGACAAGCCTACCGACTCGGGCTCGGGCCACAGACGCAAAGATGGGAAGAAGAAGAAGAAGACGAGACGCATCAAGGAGATCGTCTACTACGACGACAGCGATGAGTCCACTTCTTCCCAAAAGGACAACGACGACAACGACTACGACAAACGAAAGACGGTTAACTCAAACTTTTCTTTCGATTATTCGCGTATCCCGCATAGCTCAAATGCACATTTGCTTTCCATCCCTCTTGGCAAACCTCCACACTTTGATGGGGATGACTACGGATTTTGGAGTCACAAAATGTGTAGTCACTTGTTCTCTCTCCATCCAAGCATATGGGAGATTGTTGAGAATGGAATGAAATTTGATAGCTTGTATAATCCTATATTTATTAATGAACAGATTCATAAAAATGCACAAGCTACTACTGTGTTGTTAGCCTCTTTGTGCAGGGACGAGTACCATAAGGTGAGCGGCTTGGACAATGCCAAGCAGATCTGGGACACCCTCAAGATTTCTCATGAGGGGAACGACATCACCTTACTCACCAAGATGGAGTTGGTGGAGGGCGAGCTTGGAAGATTCGCGATGATAAGGGGAGGAGCCAACCCAAACATACAACCGGCTCAAGACCCTTATCAACAAAATAAGGAGCTACGGAAGCACGCGATGGACGGACCACGACGTCGTCCGCCTAATGCTAAGGTCCTTTACTGTAGTTGATCCACATTTGGTGAACAATATTCGTGAAAATCCTAGGTACACCAAGATGTCGCCCGAAGAAGTCCTTGGAAAGTTCGTAAGCGGGCAGATGATGATCAAGGAGGCAAGGTACGTGGACGACGCGTTGAACGGTCCAATCCATGAGCCTCAACCCATTGCTCTCAAGGCAACAAGGAGCAAGGAGGCACTACCAAGCAAGGTGGCGCAAGTTGAGGCGGTCGGGCTCAATGATGAAGAGATGGCCCTCATCATCAAGCGCTTCAAGACGGCGCTAAAGGGTCGCAAGGGACAGCCAAGCAAGACCAAGACAAAGGGGAAGCGCTCATGCTTCAAATGTGGTAAGATTGGTCATTTTATTGCTAACTGTCCCGATAATGATAGTGACCAAGAACAAGGGGGAAAGAGGGAGAAGAAGAAGGCATACAAGAAGGCTAAGGGCGAGGCACACCTTGGCAAGGAGTGGGACTCGGATTGTTCGTCATCCGACTCCGAAAATGAAGGACTCGCCGCCACTGCCTTCAACAAGTCATCCCTCTTCCCCAACGAGCGTCACACATGCCTCATGGCGAAGGAGAAGAAGGTATGTACTCGAGACAGTACTACTTATGATTCTTCTAGTGATGATGAGTCTAGTGATGAAGAAATAGATTACTCTAGTTTATTCAAGGGATTGGATAGAACTAAAATAGATAAGATTAATGAATTGATTGATGCCTTGAATGAAAAGGATAGACTTTTAGAAAAACAAGAGGACCTTTTATATGAAGAACATGATAAATTTGTTAGTGCACAAAAATCTCATGCTTTAGAAGTTAAGAGAAATGAAATGCTTTCTTATGAACTATCTACGTGTCATGAAACCATTGCTACTTTAAAAGGTGTTAATGATGATTTAAATGCTAAACTAGAAGTAGCTAGTAAATCTAACGCTTGTGTAGAACATGTTTGCACTAGGTGTAAAAATCTTAATGTTGATACTTGTAGTGAACACCTAGAGTGCATTTCCAAACTAAATGATGAAGTAGCCAGTCTTAATGCTCAACTTAAGACTAGCAAGAGTGAATTTGACAAATTAAAATTTGCAAGGGATGCCTACACAATTGGTAGACACCCCTCAATTAAGGATGATCTTGGCTTCAAGAGGGAAGTCAAGAACTTAACAAGCCATAAGGCTTCCATCCCCGCCAAGGAGAAAGGGAAGGCCCCTATGGCTAGCAGTGTGCAAAAGAATCATGCTTTTATGTACCATGATAGGAGACAATCTAGAAATACTCATAGGAGTTGTAATGCATATGATGATGTTGATTCTCATGCCATGTTTGCTTCTAGCTCTTCCTATGTGCATGATAGAAATGTTGGTAGGAGAAATATTGTTCATAATATGCCTAGGAGAAATGTTGTTAATATTCCTAGGAAAGTTAATGAACCTTCTACAATATATCATGCTTGCAATGCTTCATTTACCATTTGTAGAAAGGGTAAGAAGGTAATTGCTAGGAAATTAGGGGCAAGATGCAAGGGAGATAAAACTTGCATTTGGGTCCCTAAGACAATTGTGACTAACCTTGTAGGACCCAACAAGAGTTGGGTACCTAAGACCCAAGCCTAAATTTGCCTTGCAGGTTTATGCATCCGGGGGTTCAAGCTGGATTATCGACAGCGGATGCACAAACCACATGACGGGGGAAAAGAGGATGTTCTCTTCCGACGTCAAGAACAAGGATTCCCAAGATTCAATAATATTCGGTGATGGGAACCAAGGCAAGGTAAAAGGATTAGGTAAAATTGCTATTTCATCCGAGCACTCTATTTCTAATGTGTTTTTAGTTGAGTCGCTTGGATATAATTTGTTATCTGTTAGTCAATTATGCAATATGGGATATAACTGTCTATTCACAAATATAGATGTGTCTGTCTTTAGAAGGTGTGATGGTTCACTAGCTTTTAAGGGTGTACAAGACGACAAACTTTATTTGGTTGATTTTGCAAAAGAAGAGGCCGGTCTAGATGCATGCTTAATGGCTAAGACTTGCATGGCCTGGTTGTGGCATCGCCGCTTAGCACATGTGGGGATGAAGAACCTCCACAAGCTTCTAAAGGGAGAACACGTGATAGGTCTAACTAATGTACACTTCGAAAAAGATAGACCTTGTGCAGCTTGTCAAGCAGGGAAACAGGTGGGAGGCTCTCATCACACCAAAAATGTGATGAGCACATCAAGACCCTTGGAGATGCTTCATATGGACCTCTTCGGACCCATCGCCTATCTAAGTATAGGAGGAAGTAAGTATGGTCTTGTTATAGTTGATGATTTTTCCCGCTTCACTTGGGTATTCTTTTTGCAGGATAAGTCTGAAACCCAAGGGACCCTCAAGCGCTTCCTAAAGAGAGCTCAAAATGAGTTTGAGCTCAAAGTGAAGAAGATAAGAAGCGACAACGGGTCCGAGTTCAAGAACCTTCAAGTGGAGGAGTTTCTTGAGGAGGAAGGGATCAAGCACGAGTTCTCCGCTCCCTACACACCACAACAAAATGGTGTGGTAGAGAGGAAGAACAGGACGCTCATCGATATGGCGAGGACGATGCTTGGAGAGTTCAAGACCCCCGAGTGCTTTTGGTCGGAAGCCGTGAACATGGCTTGCCACGCCATCAACCGGGTATACCTTCATCGTCTCCTCAAGAAGACGTCATATGAGCTTCTAACCGGTAACAAACCCAATGTATCTTACTTTCGTGTATTTGGGAGCAAATGCTACATTCTAGTGAAGAAAGGTAGAAATTCTAAGTTTGCTCCCAAAGCGGTAGAAGGGTTTTTGTTAGGTTATGACTCAAATACAAAGGCGTATAGAGTCTTCAACAAATCATCGGGTTTGGTTGAAGTCTCTAGCGACGTTGTATTTGATGAAACTAATGGCTCTCCAAGAGAGCAAGTTGTTGATCTTGATGATGTAGATGAAGAAGACGTTCTAACGGCCGCAATACGCACCATGGCGATTGGAGATGTGCGGCCACAAGGACAACATGAGCAAGATCAACCTTCTTCCTCAACTATGGTGTATCCCCCAACCCAAGATGACGAACAGGTACCTTAAGTGGAGGCGCATGATCAAGGGGGAGCACAGGATGTTCAAGTTGAGGAGGAAGAAGCACAACCGGCACCTCCAACCCAAGTTCGAGCGACGATTCAAAGGGATCATCCCGTCGACCAAATTTTGGGTGATATTAGCAAGGGAGTAACTACTCGCTCTAGATTAGTTAATTTTTGTGAGCATTACTTCTTTGTCTCTTCTATTGAGCCTTTCAAGGTAGAAGATGCCTTGCTAGATCCGGACTGGGTGTTGGCCATGCAGGAGGAGCTAAACAACTTCAAGTGTAATGAAGTTTGGACACTGGTGCCTCGTCCCAAGCAAAACGTTGTGGGAACCAAGTGGGTATTTCGCAACAAACAGGACGAGCACGGGGTGGTGACGAGGAACAAGGCTCGACTTGTGGCAAAAGGTTATGCCCAAGTCGCAGATTTGGACTTTGAGGAGACTTTTGCTCCTGTGGCCAGGCTAGAATCTATTCGTATTTTGCTAGCATATGCCGCTCACCATTCTTTCAGGTTGTACCAAATGGATGTTAAGAGCGCTTTCCTCAACGGGCCAATCAAGGAGGAGGTGTACGTGGAGCAACCCCCTGGCTTCGAGGATGAACGGTACCCCGACTGAAAGGGAATTAGGGTTACACCTAGTCCCTAATTAATTTTGGTGGTTGAATTGCCCAACACAAATCTTTGGACTAACTAGTTTGCCCAAGTGTATAGATTATACAGGTGTAAAAGGTTCACACTCAGCCAATAAAAAGACCAAGTTTTGGATTCAACAAAGGAGCAAAGGGGCAACCGAAGGCACCCCTGGTCTGGCGCACCGGACTGTCCGGTGTGCCACCGGACAGTGAACAGTACCTGTCCGGTGCACCAGGGGACTCAGACTCAAACTCGCCACCTTCGGGAATTTCCAGGGCGACTCGGCTATAATTCACCGGACTGTCCGGTGTACACCGGACAGTGTCCGGTGCGCCAAGGGAGGTCGGCCTCAGGAACTCGCCAGCTTCGGGAAACTCCAACGGCTAGTCCACTATAATTCACCGGACTGTCCGGTGTGCACCGGACTGTCCGGTGCGCCTCCGGAGCAACGGTCTTCTCCGCGCCAACGGCTCTCTGCCGCGCATTTAATGCGCGCTCTGCGCGCGCAGATGGCAGGCTCGCCCATGCTGGCACACCGGACAGCAAACAGTACCTGTCCGGTGTGCACCGGACACCCAGGCGGGCCCACAAGTCAGAAGCTCCAACGGTCAGAATCCAACGGCAGTGATGACGTGGCAGGGGCACCGGACTGTCTGGTGTGCACCGGACTGTCCGGTGCGCCATCGAACAGACAGCCTCCCAACGGCCACATTTGGTGGTTGGGGCTATAAATACCCCAACCACCCCACCATTCATTGCATCCAAGTTTTCCATTTCTCAACTACTACAAGAGCTCTAGCATTCAATTCTAGACACACTAAAGAGATCAAATCCTCTCCAATTCCACACAAAGCCCTAGTGACTAGTGAGAGTGATTTGCCGTGTTCATTTGAGCTCTTGCGCTTGGATTGCTTCTTTTCTTTCTCACTTGTTCTTGAGATCACAACTCCATTGTAATCAAGGCAAGAGGCACCAATTGTGTGGTGGCCCTTGCGGGGAAGTTTTGTTCCTGGCTTTGATTTGAGAAGAGAAGCTCACTCGGTCCGTGGGACCGTTTGAGAGAGGGAAGGGTTGAAAGAGACCCGGCCTTTGTGGCCTCCTCAACGGGGAGTAGGTTTGCAAGAACCGAACCTCGGTAAAACAAATCTCCGTGTCTCACTTGCTTATTCGCTTGGGATTTGTTTTGCGCCCTCTCTCTCGGACTCGTTTATATTTCTAACGCTAACCCGGCTTGTAGTTGTGTTTATATTTGTAAATTTCAGTTTCGCCCTATTCACCCCCCCTCTAGGTGACTATCAATTGGTATCAGAGCCCGGTGCTTCATTAGAGCCTAACCGCTCGAAGTGATGTCGGGAGATCACGCCAAGAAGGAGATGGAGACCGGCGAAAAGCCCACTACAAGCCATGGGAGCACTTCATCGGAAGAGTCCCGCACCAAGAGAAAGGAGAAGAAGAAGGACTCCTCCAAACGGAAGGAGAAAAAGGCTTCCTCTTCTCACCACCAAGAGAAGAAGGAAAAATCTTCTTCCCACAAGCCGCATCGGAAAGGCGACAAGCATAAGAGGATGAGGAAGGTGGTCTACTACGAGACCGACACTTCATCAACTTCTACCTCCGACTCCGATGCGCCCTCCGTCACTTCTAAGCGCCAAGAGCGCAAGAAGTATAGTAAGATCCCCCTACGCTACCCTCGCATTTCCAAACATACACCTTTACTTTCCGTCCCATTAGGCAAACCACCAACTTTTGATGGTGAAGATTACGCTAGGTGGAGCGATTTAATGCGATTTCATCTAACCTCGCTCCACAAAAGTATATGGGATGTTGTTGAGTTTGGTGCACAGGTACCGTCAGTAGGGGATGAGAACTATGATGAGGATGAGGTGGCCCAAATCGAGCACTTCAACTCTCAAGCAACAACAATACTCCTAGCCTCTTTAAGTAGAGAGGAGTATAACAAAGTTCAAGGGTTGAAGAACGCAAAGGAGATTTGGGATTTACTCAAGACCGCGCATGAAGGTGATGAGCTCACCAAGATCACCAAGCGGGAAACGATTGAGGGGGAGCTCGGTCGGTTCCGGCTTCGCAAAGGGGAGGAGCCACAACACATGTACAATCGGCTCAAGACTTTGGTGAACCAAGCGCGCAACCTCGGGAGCGTAAAGTGGGATGACCACGAGGTGGTTAAGGTTATTCTAAGAT
Organism: Zea mays; assembly: GCF_902167145.1. Taxonomy (NCBI): domain Eukaryota; kingdom Viridiplantae; phylum Streptophyta; class Magnoliopsida; order Poales; family Poaceae; genus Zea; species Zea mays. The sequence goes on from NC_050104.1 coordinate 132,373,159, forward strand.
CACTCATTTTCCTTAACCCTACTCAAGTTCAATTAATTCGTGGTAATCCTAGATATACTAAAATGACCCCCGAGGAAGTTATCGGGAATTTTGTAAGTTTTGAGTGCATGATCGAAGGCTCGAGGAAGATCAACGAGCTTGACGAACCATCCACATCCGAGGCGCAACCGGTAGCCTTCAAGGCAACGGAAGACAAGAAGGAAGAGTCTACACCAAGTAGACAACCAATTGACGCCTCCAAGCTCGACAATGAGGAGATGGCTCTAATCATCAAAAGCTTTCGCCAAATCCTCAAGCAACGGAAGGGGAAGGATTACAAATCCCGTTCCAAGAAGGTTTGCTACAAGTGTGGTAAGCCCGGTCACTTTATCGCTAAATGTCCATTATCAAGTGACAGTGACAGGGATAACGACAAGAAGGGCAAGAGGAGAGAAAAGAAAAGGTACTACAAGAAGAAGGGCGGTGATGCTCATGTTTGTCGGGAGTGGGACTCCGACGAAAGCTCAAGCGATTCCTCTGACGACGAGGACGCCGCTAACATCGCCGTCACCAAGGGACTCCTCTTCCCCAACGTCGGCCACAAGTGCCTCATGGCAAAGGACGGCAAAAAGAAGAAGGTTAAATCTAACTCCTCCACTAAATATAAGTCTTCTAGTGATGATAATGCTAGTGGTGAGGAAGATAATTTGCGAACTCTTTTTGCCAACCTTAACATGGAACAAAAGGAGAAATTAAATGAACTAATTAGTGCCATCCATGAGAAGGATGATCTCTTGGACTCCCAAGAGGACTTCCTAATCAAGGAAAATAAAAAACATGTTAAGGTTAAAAATGCTTACGCTTTACAAGTTGAAAAATATGAAAAATTGTCTAGTGAGCTAAGCACTTGCCGTGAGATAATTGACAACCTTAGAAATGAAAATGCTAGTTTAAATGCTAAGGTTGATTCTCATGTTTGTAATGTTTCAACTCCCAATCCTAGAGATAATAATGATAATTTGCTTGCTAGGATTGAAGAATTAAACATTTCTCTTGCTAGCCTTAGATTAGAGAATGAAAATTTGATTGCTAAGGCTAAAGATTTTGATGTTTGCAATGCTACCATTTCCGACCTTAGAACTAAGAATGAAATGTTGCATGCTAAGGTTGTAGAACTTAAATCTTGCAAACCCTCTACATCTAATGTTGAGCATGTTTCTATTTGCACTAGATGTAGAGATATTGATGTTAATGCTATTCATGATCACATGTCGTTAATTAAACAGCAAAATGATCACATAGCAAAATTAGATGCTAAAATTGCCGAGCATAACTTAGAAAATGAAAAATTTAAATTTGCTAGAAGTATGCTCTATAATGGGAGACGCCCTGGCATCAAGGATGGCATTGGCTTCCAAAGGGGAGACAATGTCAAACTTAAAGCCCCTCCTAAGAACTTGTCTAACTTTGTTAAGGGCAAGGCTCCCATGCCTCAGGATAACGAGGGCTACATTTTATACCCTGCCGGTTATCCCGAGGACAAAATTAGGAAAATTCATTCTAGGAAGTCTCACTCTGGCCCTAATCATGCTTTTATGTATAAGGGTGAGACATCTAGTTCTAGGCAACCAACCCGTGCCAAGTTGCCTAAGAAGAAAATTCCTAATGCATCAAATGAACATAGCATTTCATTTAAGACTTTTGATGCATCATATGTTTTGACTAACAAATCCGGCAAGGTCGTTGCCAAGTTTGTTGGGGGCAAACACAAGGGCTCCAAGACTTGTGTTTGGGTACCCAAAGTTCTTGTTTCTAATGCCAAAGGACCCAAAACCGTTTGGGTACCTAAAGTCAAGAACTAAAATTGTTTTGTAGGTTTATGCATCCGGGGGCTCAAGTTGGATACTCGACAGCGGGTGCACAAACCACATGACAGGGGAGAAAAGGATGTTCTCCTCATATGAGAAAAACCAAGATCCCCAACGAGCTATCACATTCGGGGATGGAAATCAAGGTTTGGTCAAAGGACTTGGTAAAATTGCTATATCTCCTGACCATTCTATTTCCAATGTTTTTCTTGTTGATTCCTTAGATTACAACTTGCTTTCTGTTTCCCAATTATGTCAAATGGGCTACAACTGTCTTTTTACTGATGTAGGTGTCACTGTCTTTAGAAGAAGTGATGACTCAATAGCATTTAAGGGTGTGTTAGAGGGTCAGCTATACTTAGTAGACTTTGATAGAGCTGAACTCGACACATGCTTAATTGCTAAGACTAACATGGGTTGGCTCTGGCACCGCCGACTAGCCCATGTTGGGATGAAGAATCTTCACAAGCTTCTAAAGGGAGAACACATTTTAGGATTAACGAATGTTCATTTTGAGAAAGACAGGATTTGTAGCGCATGTCAGGCAGGGAAGCAAGTTGGAGTCCATCATCCGCACAAGAACATCATGACGACCGACAGGCCGCTTGAGCTACTCCACATGGATCTATTCGGCCCGATTGCTTACATAAGCATCGACGGGAGTAAGTATTGTCTTGTAATAGTGGATGATTATTCTCGCTTCACTTGGGTATTCTTTTTACAGGAAAAATCTCAAACCCAAGAGACCTTAAAGGGATTCTTGAGACGGGCTCAAAATGAGTTCGGCTTAAGGATCAAGAAAATAAGAAGCGACAACGGGACGGAGTTTAAGAACTCTCAAATTGAAAGCTTTCTTGAGGAAGAGGGCATCAAGCATGAGTTCTCCTCTCCCTACACCCCTCAACAAAATGGTGTAGTAGAAAGGAAGAATCGAACTCTATTGGACATGGCAAGAACCATGCTTGATGAGTACAAGACACCGGACCGGTTTTGGGCCGAAGCAGTCAACACCGCCTGCTACGCCATCAACCGGTTATATCTTCACCGAATCCTCAAGAAGACATCCTATGAACTCCTAATCGGTAAAAAGCCCAACATTTCATACTTTAGAGTTTTTGGTAGCAAATGCTTTATTCTTGTTAAAAGAGGTAGAAAATCTAAATTTGCTCCTAAAACTGTAGAAGGCTTTTTACTTGGTTATGACTCAAACACAAGGGCATATAGGGTCTTTAACAAGTCCACTGGACTAGTTGAAGTCTCATGTGACGTTGTGTTTGATGAAACTAACGGCTCTCAAGTAGAGCAAGTTGATCTTGATGAAATAGGTAATGAAGAGGCTCCATGCATAGCGCTAAGGAACATGTCCATTGGGGATGTGTGTCCTAAGGAATCCGAAAAGCCTCCAAGTGCACAAGATCAACCGTCCTCCACCACGCAAGCATCTCCACCAACTCAAAATGAGGATGAGGCTCAAGTTGATGAAGGGCAAAATCAAGAAGATGAGCCACCTCAAGATAATGGCAATGATCAAGGGGGAGATGAAAATAATCAAGAAAAGGAGGATGAGGAAGAACCAAGGCCGCCACACCCAAGAGTCCACCAAGCAATCCAACGAGATCATCCCGTCGACACCATCCTCGGCGACATTCACAAGGGGGTAACCACTCGGTCTCGTGTTGCACATTTTTGTGAACATTACTCTTTTGTTTCCTCTATTGAGCCACACAGGGTAGAGGAAGCTCTCCAAGATTCGGATTGGGTGGTGGCGATGCAAGAGGAGCTCAACAACTTCACTAGAAATGAGGTATGGCATTTGGTTCCACGTCCTAACCAAAATGTTGTAGGAACCAAATGGGTCTTCCGCAACAAGCAAGATGAGCATGGTGTGGTGACAAGGAACAAAGCACGACTTGTGGCCAAGGGATACTCCCAAGTCGAAGGTTTGGATTTCGGTGAAACCTATGCACCCGTAGCTAGGCTTGAGTCAATTCGCATATTATTGGCCTATGCTACTTACCATGGCTTTAAGCTTTATCAAATGGACGTGAAAAGTGCCTTCCTCAACGGACCAATCAAGGAAGAGGTCTATGTTGAGCAACCTCCCGGCTTTGAAGACAGTAAGTATCCTAACCATGTTTATAGGCTCTCTAAGGCGCTTTATGGGCTCAAGCAAGCCCCAAGAGCATGGTATGAATGCCTAAGAGATTTCCTTATTGCTAATGGTTTCAAAGTCGGCAAGGCCGATCCTACACTCTTTACTAAAACTCTTGAAAATGACTTGTTTGTATGCCAAATTTATGTTGATGATATTATATTTGGGTCTACTAACGAGTCTACATGTGAAGAGTTTAGTAGGATCATGACACAGAAATTCGAGATGTCGATGATGGGGGAGTTGAAGTATTTTCTAGGATTCCAAGTCAAGCAACTCCAAGAGGGCACCTTCATTAGCCAAACGAAGTACACTCAAGAAATTCTAACCAAGTTTGGGATGAAGGATGCCAAACCCATCAAGACACCCATGGGAACTAATGGGCATCTCGACCTCGACACGGGAGGTAAGTCCGTGGATCAAAAGGTATACCGGTCGATGATTGGGTCGTTGCTTTATTTATGCGCATCTCGACCGGACATTATGCTTTCCGTTTGCATGTGTGCAAGATTCCAATCCGACCCTAAGGAATCCCACCTTACGGCCGTAAAACGAATCTTGAGATATTTGGCTTACACACCTAAGTTTGGGCTTTGGTACCCTCGGGGATCCACGTTTGATTTGATTGGTTATTCGGATGCCGATTGGGCGGGGTGTAAGATTAATAGGAAGAGCACATCGGGGACTTGCCAGTTCTTGGGAAGATCCTTGGTGTCTTGGGCTTCAAAGAAGCAAAATTCGGTCGCTCTTTCTACCGCCGAAGCCGAGTACATTGCCGCAGGTCATTGTTGCGCGCAATTGCTTTGGATGAGGCAAACCCTGCGGGACTACGGTTACAAATTAACCAAAGTCCCTTTGCTATGTGATAATGAGAGTGCAATCAAAATGGCCGACAATCCCGTCGAGCATAGCCGCACTAAGCACATAGCCATTCGGTATCATTTTCTTAGGGATCACCAACAAAAGGGAGATATCGAGATTTCTTACATTAACACTAAAGATCAATTAGCCGATATCTTTACCAAGCCTCTTGATGAACAATCTTTTACCAGACTTAGGCATGAGCTCAATATTCTTGATTCTAGAAATTTCTTTTGCTAGCTTGCACACATAGCTCATTTGAATACCTTTGATCATATCTCTTTTATATGCTATGACTAATGTGTTTTCAAGTCTATTTCAAACCAAGTCACAGGTATATTGAAAGGGAATTGGAGTCTTCGGCGAAGACAAAGGCTTCCACTCCGTAACTCATCCTTCGCCATCGCTCCAAGAAAAGGACCTTGTCTTTGGGGGAGAAAGTAAAAGCCCAAAGCAAAAGGACCGGATTTCGTCTTTGGTATAATCTTAACTCATTTACTTATGACCAAAGGGGAAGAAATTACTTCCAGGGCTCTAATGATTCCGTTTTTTTGGCGATTCATGCCAAAAAGGGGGAGAAATGAGCCCAAAGCAAAAGGACCGTACCACCACCAAATTCAAAAAACTTAGTGCTTTCCAAAAGTATTTATCAAATTGGTATCCTATTGTGTTCAAAAGGGGGAGAAAGTAGTATTTCAAAAATGGTATATCAAAACCCTCTTGAACACTAAGAGGTGGATCTCTTTTAGGGGGAGTTTTGTTAAGTCAAAAGAAAAGCATTTGAAACAGGGGGAAGAAAATTTCAAATCTTGAGAATGCTTTGCAAATCTTATTAATGTACCTTTGACTATTTGCAAAAGAACTTTGAAAAGGATTTACAAAAGAATTTGCAAAAACAAAACTCGTGGTGCAAACGTGGTCCAAAATGTTACATAAGAAAGAAACATTCCATGCATATCTTGTAAGTAGTTATATTGGCTAAATTCCAAGCAACCTTTACACTTACATTATGCAAACTAGTTCAATTATGCACTTCTATATTTGCTTTGGTTTGTGTTGGCATCAATCACCAAAAAGGGGGAGATTGAAAGGGAATTAGGGTTACACCTAGTCCCTAATTAATTTTGGTGGTTGAATTGCCCAACACAAATCTTTGGACTAACTAGTTTGCCCAAGTGTATAGATTATACAGGTGTAAAAGGTTCACACTCAGCCAATAAAAAGACCAAGTTTTGGATTCAACAAAGGAGCAAAGGGGCAACCGAAGGCACCCCTGGTCTGGCGCACCGGACTGTCCGGTGTGCCACCGGACAGTGAACAGTACCTGTCCGGTGCACCAGGGGACTCAGACTCAAACTCGCCACCTTCGGGAATTTCCAGGGCGACTCGGCTATAATTCACCGGACTGTCCGGTGTACACCGGACAGTGTCCGGTGCGCCAAGGGAGGTCGGCCTCAGGAACTCGCCAGCTTCGGGAAACTCCAACGGCTAGTCCACTATAATTCACCGGACTGTCCGGTGTGCACCGGACTGTCCGGTGTGCACCGGACTGTCCGGTGCGCCTCCGGAGCAACGGTCTTCTCCGCGCCAACGGCTCTCTGCCGCGCATTTAATGCGCGCTCTGCGCGCGCAGATGGCAGACTCGCCCATGCTGGCACACCGGACAGCAAACAGTACCTGTCCGGTGTGCACCGGACACCCAGGCGGGCCCACAAGTCAGAAGCTCCAACGGTCAGAATCCAACGGCAGTGATGACGTGGCAGGGGCACCGGACTGTCCGGTGTGCACCGGACTGTCCGGTGCGCCATCGAATAGACAGCCTCCCAACGGCCACATTTGGTGGTTGGGGCTATAAATACCCCAACCACCCCACCATTCATTGCATCCAAGTTTTCTATTTCTCAACTACTACAAGAGCTCTAGCATTCAATTCTAGACACACTAAAGAGATCAAATCCTCTCCAATTCCACACAAAGCCCTAGTGACTAGTGAGAGTGATTTGCCGTGTTCATTTGAGCTCTTGCACTTGGATTGCTTCTTTTCTTTCTCACTTGTTCTTGAGATCACAACTCCATTGTAATCAAGGCAAGAGGCACCAATTGTGTGGTGGCCCTTGCGGGGAAGTTTTGTTCCCGGCTTTGATTTGAGAAGAGAAGCTCACTCGGTCCGTGGGACCGTTTGAGAGAGGGAAGGGTTGAAAAAGACCTGGCCTTTGTGGCCTCCTCAACGGGGAGTAGGTTTGCAAGAACCGAACCTCGGTAAAACAAATCTCCGTGTCTCACTTGCTTATTCGCTTGGGATTTGTTTTGCGCCCTCTCTCTCGGACTCGTTTATATTTCTAACGCTAACCCGGCTTGTAGTTGTGTTTATATTTGTAAATTTCAGTTTCGCCCTATTCACCCCCCCTCTAGGCGACTATCACCGACCACGTGTGTAAGCTCTCTAAGGCGCTCTATGGACTTAAGCAAGCCCCAAGAGCATGGTATGAATGCCTTAGAGACTTTTTAATTGCTAATGGTTTCAAGGTTGGGAAAGCCGATCCAACTCTTTTCACTAAGACTTGCGATGGTGATCTTTTTGTATGCCAAATTTATGTCGATGACATAATTTGGTTCTACTAACCAAAAGTCTTGTGAAGAGTTTAGCAGGGTGATGACACAGAAATCCGAAATGTCTATGATGGGCGAGTTGAACTACTTCCTTGGGTTCCAAGTGAAGCAACTCAAGGATGGCACCTTCATCTCCCAAACGAAGTACACGCAAGACTTGCTAAAGCGGTTTGGGATGAAGGACGCCAAGCCCGCAAAGACTCCGATGGGAACCGACGGACACACCGACCTCAACAAAGGAGGTAAGTCCGTTGATCAAAAGGCATACTGGTCTATGATAGGGTCTTTACTTTATTTATGTGCTAGTAGACCGGATATTATGCTTAGCGTATGCATGTGTGCTAGATTTCAATCCGATCCCAGGGAGTGTCACTTAGTGGTTGTGAAGCGAATTCTTAGATATTTAGTCGCTACGCCTTGCTTCGGGATCTGGTATCCAAAGGGATCTAACTTTGACTTGATTGGATATTCAGATTCCGACTATGCTGGATGTAAGGTCGATAGGAAGAGTACATCGGGGACGTGCCAATTCTTAGGAAGGTCCCTGGTGTCATGGAACTCTAAGAAACAAACTTCCGTTGCCCTATCCACCGCTGAGGCCGAGTATGTTGCCGCAGGACAGTGTTGTGCGCAGCTACTTTGGATAAGGCAAACCCTCCGGGACTTTGGCTACAATCTGAGCAAAGTCCCACTCCTATGTGACAATGAGAGTGCTATCCGAATAGCGGAAAATCCCGTTGAGCACAGCCGCACAAAGCACATTGACATCCGACATCACTTTTTGAGAGACCACCAGCAAAAGGGAGATATCGAAGTGTTTCATGTTAGCACCGAGAACCAGCTAGCCGATATCTTCACTAAGCCTTTAGATGAAAAGACCTTTTGCAGACTGCGTAGTGAGCTAAATATCCTAGATTCGCGGAACTTGGATTGATTTATAGCATACATGTGTATATGCCTTTGATCATGTTCCTTATGCATTTTGTTGCTTACTTGTGGTGCTCAAGTTGTACAAACACTCCCTGGACCTCACAAGTCCTTGCGCAAGTGATGCACATATTTAGGGGGAGTTGTGCTACAACTTGACCCTTTGAGACTAACCGTTTGCTTGAGTTTGCTGGATTTAGTCTCAAAGGAAGTTTAAAAGGGAAAAGGTGGACTTGGACCATGAAAGACTTCCACTGCACTCCGATGAGAGGGTAACTTATTTCAAGTTCATCTCATGTACTCTTATTGCCTTTGTATTCTTATTTGAAGATTTTGGTAAGGCAATGGGGTTATAGGGCCAAGATTGATCCCGTTTTGGTGCTTGATGCCAAAGGGGGAGAAAATAAAGGCCAAAGCAATAAATGGATCAGCTACCACTTGAGAGTTTTTTTTGAAAAATAGTAGAATAGAGCTTTTTGTTTGTCAAAACTCTTTTATTGTCTCTCTTGTCAAAAGTTGGCTTCTTGTGGGGAGAAGTGTTGATTATGGGAAAAAGGGGAGTTTTTGAAATCTTGAATCAATTTCTCTTGGAATGACTCTCTTAACAAGTATGTTTGACTTAGAGATAGAAATTTGAGTTTGATTTACAAAAACAAACCAAGTGGTGGCAAAGAGTGATCCATATATGCCAAATATGAATCAAAACAATTTTGAGTTCTCATTTGCATTGATATTGCACTTGTTCTAGTTGCTTTATGTTGTGTTGGCATAAATCACCAAAAAGGGGGAGATTGAAAGAGAAATGTGCCCTTGGGCCATTTCTAAGTATTTTGGTGATTAAGTGCCAACGCAAGTACTTTTGTGTTGATCTATGCAATGGGGTGGACAAAGTGCAAATCACGTCAAAAGGTATGTTTCTCAGACTTAGTACATTGTTTTAGAGACTAATGTATTATGTCTAAGTGCTGGAAACAGGAAAAGAACAATTGAAAATGTCTTGGCTTGAGCAGTCAAGACTTTGCTCAGTTTGGGAGCACCGGACTGTCCGGTGGTGCACCGGACAGTGTCCAGTGCGCCAGGCTAGCTTGAGCGAACTGGCCGCTCTCGGGAATTCACCGGTGACGTACGGCTATAATTCACCGGACTGTCCGGTGAGCCAACGGTCGGCCGGGCCAACGGTCGGCCGCGCGATCTACGCGGAACACGTGGCTGAGCCAACGGCTAGAAGGGGGCACCGGACTGTCCGGTGTGCACCGGACATGTCCGGTGCGCCAATAGCTCACTGGCTGCCAACGGTCGGCTTCGCCGTAGAAGGAAAGAAATCGGGCACCGGACACTGTCCGGTGTGCACCGGACAGTGTCCGGTGCGCCAGACGACAGAAGGCAAGATTTGCCTTCCAGGATTGCTCTCAACGACTCCTAGCTGCCTTGGGGCTATAAAAGGGACCCCTAGGCGCATGGAGGAGAAAACTAAGCATCCTCTAGGCATTCCTAAGCACTAAGACATCGATTTCGCGCCTTTGATTCTTTGCGATAGCAATTAGAGCTCTAGTTGAGTTGAGAACTCATTGAGTTGTGTTGTGAGCTCTTGTTGCGACTTGTGTGCGTGGTATTGCTGTGATTTCTTGTCTTGAGTGTGTTGCTTATCCCTCTCTTACTCCGTGCTTCTTTGTGAACATCAAAAGTGTAAGGGCGAGAGGCTCCAAGTTGTGGAGATTCCTCGCGAACGGGATAAGAAAAGAAAAGCAAAACACCGTGGTATTCAAGTTGATCATTGGATCACTTGAGAGGAGTTGAGTGCAACTCTCGTCCATTGGGACGCCACAACGTGGAGTAGGCAAGTTTTGTACTTGGCCGAACCACGGGATAAATCACTGTGTCATCTCTGTGTTGATCTCTTTGTGGTTATCGTGTTGTGCAAGTTCTCCTTCTAGCCACTTGGCAATTATTGTGCTAACGCTTAACCAAGTTTTTGTGGCTTAAGTTTTCAAGTTTCCCAGGATCACCTATTCACCCCCCTCTAGGTGCTCTCAGTAGCTGATCCATTTCTTCTTTGGCCTTATTTTCTCCCCCTCTGGCATCAAGCACCAAAACGAGATCAATCTTGGCCCTTAAACCCCATTGCCTCACCAAAATCTTCAATTAAGAATAAAAGGCAATAAGAGGATGGAGATGAACTTGGAGTAAGTTACCCTCTCATCGGAGTGCAGTGGAAGTCTTTCATGGTCCAAGTCCATCTTTACCTTTCAATCCACCTTTGAGACTAAATCAATCAAGCTCAAACACATGGTTAGTCTTAAAGGGTCAAGTTGTAGCACATCTCCCCCTAAATATGTGCATCACTTGCAAATAGACTTGTGAGGTCCGGGGAGTGCTTGTACAACTTGAGCACCACAAATAAACAACAAAATGCATAAGGAACATGATCAAGGCATAAAAACACATGTATGCTATAAATCAATCCAAGTTTTGCGAATCTAAGACATTTAGCTCACTACGTAGCCTGCAAAAGGTCTTCTCATCTAGAGGCTTGGTAAAGATATCGGCTAGCTGGTTCTCGGTGCTAACATAAAACACTTCGATATCTCCCTTTTGCTGGTGGTCTCTCAAAAAGTGATGCCGGATGTCTATGTGCTTAGTGCGGCTGTGTTCAACAGGATTATCCGCCATGCGGATTGCACTCTCATTATCACATAGGAGTGGGACTTTGCTCAGATTGTAGCCAAAGTCCCGGAGGGTTTGCCTCACCCAAAGTAGTTGCGTGCAACACTATCCTGCGACAACATACTCGGCCTCAACGGTGGATAGGGCAACAGAAGTTTGTTTCTTAGAACTCCAAGACACCAGGGACCTTCCTAAGAATTGGCACGTCCCTGATGTACTCTTCCTATCAACCTTACATCCAGCATAATCGGAGTCTGAATATCCAATTAAGTTAAAGGTAGACCCCTTTGGATACCAGATCTCGAAGCAAGGCGTAGCGACTAAATATCTAAGAATTCGCTTCACGGCCACTAAGTGACACTCCCTTGGATCGGATTGAAATCTAGCACACATGCATACACTAAGCATAATATCCGGTCTACTAGCACATAAGTAAAGCAAGGAACCTATCATAGACCGGTATGCTTTTTGATCAACGGACTTACCTCCCTTGTTGAGGTCGACATGTCCGTCAGTTCCCATTGGAGTCTTTGCGGGCTTGGCATCCTTCATCCCAAACCGCTTGAGCAAGTCTTGCGTGTACTTCGTTTGAGAGATGAAGGTGTCGTCCTTGAGTTGCTTCACTTGGAACCCAAGGAAGTAGTTCAACTCACCCATCATCGACATCTCAAACTTTTGAGTCATCACCCTGCTAAACTCTTCACAAGACTTTTGGTTAGTAGAACCAAATATTATGTCATCGACATAAATTTGGCACACAAATAAGTCACCATCACAAGTCTTAGTGAATAAAGTTGGATCGGCTTTCCCAACCTTGAAGGCATTAGCAATTAAAAAGTCTCTAAGGCATTCATACCATGATCTTGGGGCTTGCTTAAGTCCATAGAGCGCCTTAGAGAGCTTACACACGTGGTCGGGGTACCGTTCATCCTCAAAGCCAGGGGGTTGCTCTACGTACACCTCCTCCTTGATTGGCCCGTTGAGGAAAGCGCTCTTCACATCTATTTGGAACAACCTGAAAGAATGGTGAGCGGCATAGGCTAACAGAATACAAATAGACTCTAGCCTAGACACAGGAGCAAAAGTCTCCTCAAAGTCCAAACCTGCGACTTGGGCATAACCTTTTGCCACAAGTCTAGCCTTGTTCCTTGTCACCACTCCGTGCTCGTCTTGTTTGTTGCGAAACACCCACTTGGTTCCCACAACGTTTTGCTTTGAACGAGGCACCAGTGTCCAAACTTCATTTCGCTTGAAGTTATTGAGCTCTTCCTGCATGGCCAACACCCAGTCCGGATCTAGCAAGGCCTCTTCTACCCTGAAAGGCTCAATATAAGAGACAAAAGAGTAATGCTCACAAAAATTAACTAGTCTAGAGCGAGTAGTTACTCCCTTGCTTATATCACCCAATATTTGGTCGACGGGATGATTCCTTTGAATCATTGCTCGAACTTGGGTTGGAGGGGCTTGAGGTGCTTCTTCCTCCATAGCATGATCATCTTGTGCTCCCCCTTGATCACACTCCTCTTCTTGATGAACCTGTTCATCGTCTTGAGTTGGGGGTTGCACCATGGTTGAGGAAGAAGGTTGATCTTGTTCCTTTTGTTCCTGTGGACGCACATCTCCAATTGCCATGGTGCGTATTGCCGTCGTTGGAACGTCCTCTTCATCTACATCATCAAGATCAACAACTTGCTCTCTTGGAGAGCCATTAGTCTCATCAAATACAACGTCGCTAGAGACTTCATCCAAACCCGATGATTTGTTGAAGACTCTATACGCCTTTGTATTTGAGTCATAACCTAACAAAAACCCTTCTACAGCTTTGGGAGCAAATTTAGAATTCCTACCTTTCTTCACTAGAATGTAACATTTACTCCCGAATACACGAAAGTATGAAACGTTGGGTTTGTTACCGGTTAGAAGCTCATACGAAGTCTTCTTGAGGAGGCGATGAAGGTAGACCCGGTTTATGGCGTGGCAAGCCGTGTTCACGACTTCCGACCAAAACCGCTCGGGCGTCTTGAACTCTCCAAGCATCGTCCTTGCCATGTCTATGAGCGTCCTGTTCTTCCTTTCTACCACGCCGTTTTGCTGTGGTGTGTAGGGAGCAGAGAATTCGTGCTTGATTCCTTCTTCCTCAAGATACTCCTCCACTTGAAGGTTCTTGAACTCGGACCCGTTGTCGCTCCTTATCTTCTTCACCTTGAGCTCAAATTCATTTTGAGCTCTCCTTAGGAAGCGCTTGAGGGTCCCTTGGGTTTCAGATTTATCCTGCAAAAAGAATACCCAAGTGAAGCGGGAAAAATCATCAACAATTACTAAACCATACTTACTTCCCCCGATGCTAAGGTAGGCGACGGGTCCGAAGAGGTCCATATGCAGCAGCTCCAGGGGTCTTGATGTGGTCATCACATTCTTGCTGGGATGCGCACTTCCCACTTGTTTACCTGCTTGACAAGCTGCACAAGGTCTATCTTTTTCGAAAGTAACATTTGTTAGACCTAACACATGTTCTCCCTTTAGAAGTTTGTGAAGGTTCTTCATCCCCACATGTGCTAAACGGCGATGCCACAGCCAGCCCATGCTAGTCTTAGCAATTAAGCATGCATCTAGACCGGCCTCCTCTTTTACAAAATCAACTAAATAAAGTTTGTCGTCTAGTACACCCTTAAAAGCTAATGAATCATCACTTCTTCTAAAGACAGACACATCTACATTTGTAAATAAGCAATTATAACCCATATTACAAAGTTGACTAACAGACAACAAGTTATACCCGAGCGACTCAACTAAAAACACATTAGAAATGGAGTGCTCGGATGAAATAGCAATCTTCCCTAGTCCTTTAACCTTGCCTTGATTCCCGTCACCGAATATGATTGAATCTTGGGAATCTTTGTTCTTGACGTAGGAGGTGAACATCTTCTTCTCTCCCGTCATGTGGTTTGTGCATCCGCTGTCGATAATCCAGCTTGAACCCCCGGATGCATAAACCTGCAAGGCAAATTAGGCTTGGGTTTTAGGTACCCAACTCTTGTTGGGTCCTACAAGGTTAGTAACAATGGTCTTAGGGACCCAAATGCAAGTTTTATCTCCCTTGCATCTTGCCCCTAATTTCCTAGCAATCACTTTCTTATCCTTTCTACAAATTTCAAAGGAAGCATTGCAAGGATGATAAATTGTAGAAGGTTCATTACTTGCTTTCCTAGGTACACGAACAACATTTCTTCTAGGCATATGATGAATAACATTTTTCCTAGGCATATCATGCACAATAGAAGAACTAGAAGCAGGCATAGCATATGAATCATAAGAATAATTCCTATAAGCATTTCTAGAGAATTTTCTATCACTATAAATGAAAGCATGATTCTTTTGAACACTATTAGCCATAGGGGCCTTCCCTTTCTCCTTGGCGGAGATGGGATCCTTATGACTTGTTAAGTTCTTGGCTTCCCTCTTAAAGCCAAGCTCATCCTTAATTGAGGGGTGTCTACCAACAGTGTAGGCATCCCTTGCAAATTTTAGTTTATCAAATTTATTTTTGCTAGTCTTAAGTTGGGCATTAAGACTAGCCACTTCACCATTTAGTTTTGCAATAGAAGTAAGGTGATCAACACATGCATCAACATTAAAGTCCTTACACCTATTGCAAATCACTACATGTTCTACACAAGAACTAGATCTATTTGCTACTTCTAGCTTAGCAGTTAAATCATCATTAACACCTTTTAAACTAGAAATAGTCTCATGGCAAGTAGATAATTCACAAGAAAGCATTTCATTCCTTTTAACTTCTAAAGCAAGAGATTTTTGGGCATCTACAAATTTATCATGCTCTTCATACAAAAGATCCTCTTGCTTTTCTAACAATCTATTCTTGTCATTCAAAGCATCAATTAATTCATTGATTTTATCAATTTTAGTTCTATCTAGACCTTTAAATAAACTTGCATAGTCTATTTCATCATCGCTAGACTCATCATCACTTGAAGAAGCATATGTAACAGTACTTCGAGTATTTACCTTCTTTTCCTTTGGCATGAGGCATGTGTGATGCTCATTGGGGAAGAGGGATGATTTGTTGAAGGCTGAGGCGGCAAGTCCTTCGTCGTCGGATGAAGAGCAATCCGAGTCCCACTCTTTGCCAAGGTGTGCCTCACCCTTTCCTTTCTTGTAAGTCTTCTTCTTTTCCCTCTTCTTTTCTTGATCCTGGTCACTATCATTATCAGGACAGTTAGCAATAAAGTGACCAACCTTACCACGCTTGAAGAAGGAGCGCTTCCCCTTCGTCTTGCTCTTGTTGGGATGCTCCTTGCGACCTTTGAGCGCCGTCTTGAAGCGCTTGATGATGAGGGCCATTTCGTCCTCATTTAGCCCGACCGCCTCAACTTGCGCCACCTTGCTAGGTAGCGCCTCCCTGCTACTTGTTGCTTTGAGAGCAACGGTTTGAGGCTCGTAGATTGGGCCATTCAATGCCTCATCAACTTATCTCGCCTCCTTGATCATCATTCGCCCGTGAAAGTCGCCTAGAGGGGGGGTGGATAGGCGAAACCTGAAAATTAAAACTTTATCCCCCAACTAGATCCTTTGATTAGTGGTTAGAACAAGATGAACAATTATCGGAGTATAAAAACTAAGTTCTTGCTAGTAAAGAGTATAGCTTTCAAATAATGCGGAAATGATAAATCAATACAACTAATAATTCTATGATAACAAAGCAAGAAAGCTTAGATGAAAAAGAGCACTAACTCAAGTTCTTTTCTTGCGGAGTGTTGCTTCACTTAAATGAGATTTTAACTTGAAGCAACACCAAATGATATGAGCAAAGAATAGTGCAAGAGAACTTAGAGTAAGGGAAAGCAAACAAATCACAAGCAAAAGCACAATGAACACGGGTGATTTGTTTTACCGAGGTTCGGCCCTCGAAGGCCTAGTCCCCGTTGAGGAGTCCACTTAAGGACGGGTCTTTTTCAACCCTTTCCCTCTCTCCCGATCACACAAGGATCGGCGAGCTCTTCTTCTTCTCAAGGATCACTCTCGATCCCACAAGGACCACCACAATCTTTGGTGTCTCTTGCTAGCTTTTACAAGCCTCCAACACTTTGGAGGAAGTTTGAATGGGAGTCAAAAACTCCACGCGCAAATGAACACAAAGATGTAGCACACACTATCTCTCAATGAATCTCACAAGGCGCTAGGGCTAAACTCAATTGAGTAGCTCTCAATTGCTTGCTCTCTCTTTTGTGGCACTTGTGTTGGTTGTAGTGGACTAAATCTTGTGTATAGGATGGATCAATGAATATAGGTGGTTGGGAGGGCTTGAGTATGTCAACTAGATGACTTGGAATGTTGCTTGGACTCCCACACCCTGAAGTGGCCGGTTGGGGTGGTATTTATAGCCACCATCCAATTTTGTAGCCGTTGGAGAAGCTGCTGGCGATGGGCGCACCGGACAGTCCGGTGCACACCGGACATGTCCGGTGCGCCAGCCACGTCATCCTAGCCGTTGAGATTGGAGCTGGTCGACCGTTGGAGGCTTTGTCCTCATGTGGCACCGGACAGTCCGGTGCACACCGGACAGTCCGGTGCCTCCCTGATCCTCTGCTCTGACTTCTGCCGCGTGTACTGTTCTGCACTGTTTACTGTCAGAGTCGACCGTTGGGCGCAGATGACCGTTGCTCCGCTGGCACACCGGACAGTCCGGTGCACACCGGACAGTCCGGTGAATTTTAGCGGAGCAGTCTTCGTGAAATCCCGAGGCTGCCGAGTTCCTGAGGCCGCGTTCCGTTGGAGCACCGGACACTGTCCGGTGTACACCGGACAGTCCGGTGAATTATAGCGCGCCGGCCCTGGACTTTCCCGAAGGTGGCGAGTTTGAGTCTGAGTTCCCTGGTGCACCGGACAGGTACTGTTCACTGTCCGGTGGCACACCGGACAGTCCGGTGCGTCAGACCAGGGGTGCCTTCGGTTGCCCCTTTGCTCCTTTCTCTTGACTCTTGTCTTGTTCTTTTTATTGGTTTTATGTTGAATCTTTGGCACCTGTAGAACATATAATCTAGAGCAAACTAATTAGTCCAATTGTTTGTGTTGGACATTCAATCACCAAAATCATTTAGGAAAAGGTTTAAAGCCTATTTCCCTTTCAATCTCCCCCTTTTTGGTGATTGATGCCAACACAAACCAAAGCAAAAATATAAGAGCATAATTGAACTAGTTTGCCTACGGTAAGTGCAAAGATTGCTTGGAATTTAAACCAATATTGATTTCATAAGATATGCATGAATGGTTCTTTCTTTATTTAGCATTTTGGACCACGTTTGCACCACATGTTTTGTTTTTGCAAATTCTTTTTGTAAATCCATTTCAAAGATCTTTTGCAAATAGCCAAAGGTAAATGAATAAGAGTTTGTAAAGCATTTTCAAGATTTGAAATTTTCTCCCCCTGTTTCAAATGCTTTTCTGTTGACTTAACAAAACTCCCCCTAAAAGAGATCCACCTCTTAGTGTTCAAGAGGGTTTTGATATACCATTTTTGAAATACTACTTTCTCCCCCTTTTGAACACAATAGGATACCAAATGATAAATACTTTTGGAAAGCACTAAGATTTTGAATTTGGTGGTGGTGGTGCGGTCCTTTTGCTTTGGGCTCATTTCTCCCCCTTTTTGGCATGAATCGCCAAAAACGGAATCATTAGAGCCCTCGAAGTGCTATCTTCCCCTTTGGGCATAAATAAATGAGTTAAGATTATACCAAAGGCGAAGTCCGGTCTTTTAGCTTTGGGCTCTTACTCTCTCCAAAGACGAAGTCCTTTTCTTTGATGCTCATTTCTCCCCCAAAGAATAGAGAGTTGCTTGGAGTGATGGCGAAGTATGATTTACGGAGTGGAAGCCTTTGTTTTCGCCGAAGACTCCATTTCCCTTTCAATCTACGACTTAGCACAGTAATATACTTGAAAACATATTAGTCGTAGTCATGGTACGGGAATAATAGGATATATGCATTTGTACCAAAAAGAAAGAGATATGATCAAGAGATATGTCAATTAAGCATGATCATAGTTCTATACAACATAGATTGCTCCCCCTAAATATGTGCATGGAGAGAACACATAGTTTGGCCTAAAATGCCAATTGCACATAATTAGGTTAATGAGAACATATCTAAATCATATAGAATGAGAAGTGCATTGTGTCATAGGATAAGTGTGATGCTCATGACAGTTTATGCACTACAGAAAGCATGTTACAAATATTTTAAGCATTTCCCCTTAAGGATTTCAAAGAGGCTTAAGGACCATCCACCTTTGGAACAAAGGTAGCTTATCCTCGTTACAAGGTTAAGCTTTAAGCTCTTTGACAATGGAATCACTTCAACTAGTTTTAGCAAAGATGCAATAATGCATGAGTGAAATTTTAAGAGGTTAAACTAGGTATGAAGCAGGGATAAATGCAAAGGACATGCTTTCTCTTCCTTTTATACAAGATATGTAAAGAATGTATAAGAAGATTTTAGGTACATATGTAAATAATAGGAAGTGGATTTAACCTTTTTGTACCTTTGCATAGAGATGCTCTCTTCATTGTGCTTTGTCCTTAGTCTTAGATGCTTAAGACCTATAATGACAATATGTGGAAATACTTTGCACAAGAGAGAGTTCTACAACTAGTGATCTTTTTCAAGTTAGTGTTAGCATATATCAAATGGATCACAAGTTGTATAAATGAATCATGAATTCTCCTTTTTCCTTAGTGCATATCAAGATAGATGTCAGTTAAAATTACAATTGAAATCAAATTCAAATTACATGAGGCACTAAGAAGCATAAGTGATAATTGAAGTTGTTCAATGATCAACCAATATGCGATCAAGAAAACAACAAAGGCATTAAATTTTCAATCAGGCTTAAAAATAGGAGAATCCAATAAGCATGCTACTTTTAGAAATGAGAGCAACAAACCTTGGTAAAAGCGATATTACTTTAACAAGTTTGATTGATGTGAAGTAGCATACTATATGAGAAACATTATTCTCATGCAAGAGACTATATGAACTTACTAAGATAATAGTCTCAACATAATCAAAATATAATAATGGACTCCCCCCAAAGATATGCATCAAGTAATTTAAAGAAATGATTTCGATGCATTCATTTTTAAGGACATAAAGGGGAAAGCATTATACATTTTTGATCAAGGCTCATAAATTTTGCACCAAATAACTTAAGCCTTGTAACCTCATAATGAAAAAGGATTTAGAATGCTTACAACCACACCATTGATTGTTGTGAAAATCTTATTGTCCAAGTAGGTGTTGTTGTTCTTGATGTTCTTTCTTTTTCATTTGAGTGTCCTCCCTTTATATTTGTCTCTTTTTCCTTCCAAACTTATTGAAAATACTCAAGAGATATGTTAATAGCGCAAGGGAGTATATGGAGAGGGATGATTACTTTAGATAATTAGCATACAAATTTCATCATCCACAAGTCACACAAACATGAAGTAAAATCCTTATCATTAGTGCATTTCATTTGAGAAAAATGAGTGAGCACCTTTTAAGTATTTTAATAATCATTGGAGATTTTAATTTATCATATTGAAGATAGTTGATCATCACTTGGAAGCAAATCAATATGATAACATATAAATAAATATCGCAAGGGCATTAAATAGATTCTAATGGACATGAGCATTAAGAAAATGATATTTGAATGCACACTTAGTTAATTTCGGTCCAATAAAGAATCTATTCCTCTCAAGGGTAGAATATGATAATTTAGATTAAACACCTATTGAGACGGGAACCAAACTTAAGAAGATGAGTTCTCATACCTTTGCTTTTACCTTTCTTCCTTTGGGTGAAGCTCAACCCATGAGGCTTGTGTACTTTCTCTCTTGTAGATTTTCATAATTGAACTCAAGAGAAATGTTAGTAGCAACACAAGCACTAGTTTCCATTTTTTTTATTATCATTTTGGTAAGGAATGAGAAGTTAGATTAACAAAACATGGAAACTCCATAGCATGAACTAGATTATTCATAGATGATGTTATGCTCAATTTTAACTCATAAAACAAGCATAAATAATCCTTTGAGATTATAGGAATAAATCTAAATCATGATTTGGAAAGCGATAAATGTGAAAGAATCATATCCAATTAAGCAATAAGAGATACAACATGAACTATTGGATAGAACTTCCTAGACATGATGAGATACGCATTTCCATAGCGAAACTTATTCTCTACAAGTGAGACTACTTAAATTACTTAGATAAAACATTAGTCTCACTTTTCTAGCTATAGAGAGAATTTTTCCTTTTATAAGTGTCCTAAGTATTTGAATTTCTTACATGACACCTTATTCTTTTAAGAACATGAAATATCTCTCTATATCTAGATCATGGCAATAATAGAATAATTAAAGTAAGGACATGCCATGAGAACTTGCAACAATTTAAAAACATGTAGATTGTCATAATTTAGAATTTGATAAATACACAATCTACCATATGAGAGGAATTTCTTCAAAGAATGATGACATAATTTTAAAACATCCTTAAGTGCTTTCTATTTCTATGTGACTACACAAGACACATGACAAATTAAGATAATTGCACTTAAGAATATAAATGTTACCATCCCTTGACTTTCCTCCATGTTGTAGGCTTTGATATTCCGCACATGATGATTCTTTATTTCCTACAACATTAATATCTTCCCGAGATGATATGAGTTTTGAGTACAATAAACTGAAGTAACCTTGGGTCAATCTTGAATATGTAGATCATTTGAAGATTGATAGCTTGAGTTGATAAGAATTGAATTAACTCCCTCAAGCACCCCAAAGGTTCATATCATCTCCTTCTCCTACAAATCTTGTCAAGCATACTTTGGTACCCATCGCTTGATGGGTCCGTTAAGGTTAGTAAACAAAGATCTAGGAACCCAAGTGTCCTTTGTGCTAGCGCTTGGTAAACTTGTTACCTTTCTAGCACAAGTTGCAATTTTGGGTTGCCTAGTTACATGAAAATTAATTGACAAGCTAGGAGTGGAATTGTTACCAATGGGACAATCTTTGCATTGATGTCCCTTCTTTCGGCATGTGTAGCATAGGCGTTTTCCAAGTTTTGAAGTTTTCTTCTTTCCTTGCTTGTTGCCTGCTACATGGTTAGTAAAAACTTTCTTTTCTAACCCTATGCCTTTTTGTTTTAAATGGGGACAAGATCTAAGCAAGTGTCCCTTCTTAGAGCATTTAAAACAAAGTCTATCATCCTTGTTAATAATCAAGCCATTAATATAGGGACATGACCTAATCAAGTGCCCCACTTCAAAGCATTCACTACACCTCTTAATGTGAAGTGTGGCTTGATCATTACCTTGGATGTTACCTTTTGTGGAGGCGTGGTTGAGGCTTTTGGAGGAGGTGTTGAATTTCATCTTTTGTTTCCTCCTCATGGCAATCCTCAAATCCTTGACCTTTTCTTCAAGGGATGTAGTGCATGCCACGGTTGTTCCCGTCTCAAGCTTCTTCACCATGTGATCACGGTTATCTTGAGAAGGTTGGGCAATGCATTTCCCTTTTAGTTGTGTCAAGCTCTTCTTTAGCCTCTCATTTTCTTCTTTGAGCTTTTGATATGAATCATCATTTGTTCCTGCAAATTCTAGCTCAAAGGAAGATTTGCTTGTTGACAAACAACAAGCATTAGCACATGGTAATATAGTATCAATTTGAATACATGTGCACGAATGAGGTTGTTGGGATTTTAAGTTCTCTATCACAACCTCATGAGCAATGTTTAATATGATATGATTATCCATAAGATTTTCATGAGAACATAGAAGCATATCATATTTATCTTGAAAAGCTAGATTTTCAACTTTTAGCTTTTCTACTTGGTCCTTGAGCAAGGTATTCCTATTTACTAATTGAGCGATACAATGTGAAGCGTTATCTTGCTCAATTGAAATAGTTTCATACCTTTGGACCAAATCAACATGAGAGCACTTTAGCTCCTCATGTTCTTTAGTCAACTCGTCAAAGTGTTGCATCTTTATGGAGAGAATATCTTCTAGCCTTTGACGAGCTTCGCTTTGTTCTCTCGCTCTTTCTAGAAGTTTGAGCATGACCACCTTATCTTCTTGGCTTAGGCGAGCGTAGAGATGCACAAAGCTTCTTTCTTCCTCCTCATCCTCATTTGTGCTTCCGCTATCATTTTCATTAGCCACACAACACATGTGGGAATCGAAATGGGAAGACAAACCTTTTGGAGAGGTGGATTCATCGTTTGGTCTCCATCGTTCATTCTCTTCTTCTTCCTTGCAAGGGTTAGTATCACAAATACCAAAGGAAGTAGAGACACAAAATGAATTATCACGTTTGGACTCATCAAATTTGCTTCTAATTCTAGTCCAAATATCATGCGCATCATGGACGGATTCGTCATAGTTTGATATGAAGGCATGATAATCTTCTTTGCTAAGAGAATTGTTTAAGATGTCAAAAGCTAGGTAGTTTAAGCGATAACATCTTTGATCCTCCTCGGAATTAATTTTTCCATTAAAACTAGAGGGAAAAATACTCTTGTCAATAATTTGTTCTAATTGAGGATGTATGGTTCTAAAGGCATTTATCACACTAGTAGACCATGAATCATAATTAGAACAATCATCACATAATATCTCAAGAGTTACCTCCTTTTGAGTTGCGTTCGTTGGAGGAGTCTTCTTGTTCTTTTGGGATCTTCTACGAGCCATCACTTCGAGTTGTTAGACTCAAGATGAAGTGCCTAGCTCCGATACCAATTGAAAGTCGCCTAGAGGGGGGGTGGATAGGCGAAACCTGAAAATTAAAACTTTATCCCCCAACTAGATCCTTTGATTAGTGGTTAGAACAAGATGAACAATTATCGGAGTATAAAAACTAAGTTCTTGCTAGTAAAGAGTATAGCTTTCAAATAATGCGGAAATGATAAATCAATACAACTAATAATTCTATGATAACAAAGCAAGAAAGCTTAGATGAAAAAGAGCACTAACTCAAGTTCTTTTCTTGCGGAGTGTTGCTTCACTTAAATGAGATTTTAACTTGAAGCAACACCAAATGATATGAGCAAAGAATAGTGCAAGAGAACTTAGAGTAAGGGAAAGCAAACAAATCACAAGCAAAAGCACAATGAACACGGGTGATTTGTTTTACCGAGGTTCGACCCTCGAAGGCCTAGTCCCCGTTGAGGAGTCCACTTAAGGACGGGTCTTTTTCAACCCTTTCCCTCTCTCCCGATCACACAAGGATCGGCGAGCTCTTCTTCTTCTCAAGGATCACTCTCGATCCCACAAGGACCACCACAATCTTTGGTGTCTCTTGCTAGCTTTTACAAGCCTCCAACACTTTGGAGGAAGTTTGAATGGGAGTCAAAAACTCCACGCGCAAATGAACACAAAGATGTAGCACACACTATCTCTCAATGAATCTCACAAGGCGCTAGGGCTAAACTCAATTGAGTAGCTCTCAATTGCTTGCTCTCTCTTTTGTGGCACTTGTGTTGGTTGTAGTGGACTAAATCTTGTGTATAGGATGGATCAATGAATATAGGTGGTTGGGAGGGCTTGAGTATGTCAACTAGATGACTTGGAATGTTGCTTGGACTCCCACACCCTGAAGTGGCCGGTTGGGGTGGTATTTATAGCCACCATCCAATTTTGTAGCCGTTGGAGAAGCTGCTGGCGATGGGCGCACCGGACAGTCCGGTGCACACCGGACATGTCCGGTGCGCCAGCCACGTCATCCTAGCCGTTGAGATTGGAGCTGGTCGACCATTGGAGGCTTTGTCCTCATGTGGCACCGGACAGTCCGGTGCACACCGGACAGTCCGGTGCCTCCCTGATCCTCTGCTCTGACTTCTGCCGCGTGTACTGTTCTGCACTGTTTACTGTCAGAGTCGACCGTTGGGCGCAGATGACCGTTGCTCCGCTGGCACACCGGACAGTCCGGTGCACACCGGACAGTCCGGTGAATTTTAGCGGAGCAGTCTTCGTGAAATCCCGAGGCTGCCGAGTTCCTGAGGCCGCGTTCCGTTGGAGCACCGGACACTGTCCGGTGTACACCGGACAGTCCGGTGAATTATAGCGCGCCGGCCCTGGACTTTCCCGAAGGTGGCGAGTTTGAGTCTGAGTTCCCTGGTGCACCGGACAGGTACTGTTCACTGTCCGGTGGCACACCGGACAGTCCGGTGCGTCAGACCAGGGGTGCCTTCGGTTGCCCCTTTGCTCCTTTCTCTTGACTCTTGTCTTGTTCTTTTTATTGGTTTTATGTTGAATCTTTGGCACCTGTAGAACATATAATCTAGAGCAAACTAATTAGTCCAATTGTTTGTGTTGGACATTCAATCACCAAAATCATTTAGGAAAAGGTTTAAAGCCTATTTCCCTTTCAGCCCGCTTACAAACTTTCCGAGTATTTCCTCGGGCGTCATCTTGATGTACCTAGGATTCTCACGAATAGAGTTTACAAGATGAGGATCAAGGACAGTGAAGGACCTTAGCACGAGTCGGACGACGTCGTGGTCCGTCCATCTCGTGCTTCCATAGCTTCTTATCTTGTTGACCAGGGTCTTGAGCCTATTGTACGTTTGAGTTGGCTCCTCTCCCCTGATCATTGCGAACCTTCCTAGTTCGCCTTCCATCAACTCCATCTTGGTGAGCATGGTGACGTCGTTCCCCTCATGCGAGATCTTGAGGGTGTCCCAGATCTGCTTGGCGTTGTCCAAGCCGCTCACCTTATTGTACTCTTCCCTGCACAAGGATGCTAAAAGGACAGTAGTAGCTTGTGCATTTTTATGGATTTGTTCATTGATAAACATGGAGTTATCCGAACTATCAAATTGCATCCCATTTTCTACTATCTCCCATATACTTGGATGAAGAGAGAACAAGTGGCTACGCATTTTGTGACTCCAAAATCTGTAGTCCTCTCCATCAAAGTGTGGGGGTTTACCAAGTGGAATGGAAAGCAAATGAGCATTTGAATTACGCTGAATACGAGAATAATCAAAAGAAAAGTTCGAGTTAACCGTTTTCTTTTTCTCCTCGTATTCGTCGTCCTTTTGAGAAGAGGAAGATTTGTCGCTGTCGTAGTAGACAACCTTCCTGATGCGCCTCTTCTTCTTTCTGTCTTTCTTCTTTTGACTTGAGCCGGAGTCATTGACTTTGTCGTCCCTTGGCTCGTTGAATATGGACTCCTTCTCATTGTCGTTGACCACCATCCCCTTTCCCTTAGGATCCATCTCTTCGGGCGATTAGTCCATTTCTTGAAGAGAACGACTCCGATACCAATTGAGAGCACCTAGAGGGGGGGGGTGAATAGGTGATCTTGTAAAAACTTGAAATTTAAAGCCACAAACTTGATTAAGTGTTAGCACAATGAAATCAAGTGGCTAAGAAGAGCTCTTGTGAACCACAATTGACACAGTGAGAACAAGCACAAGAGACACAGAGATTTATCCCGTGGTTCGGCTAAGTACAACACTTGCCTAGTCCACGTTGTGGCGTCCCAATGGACGAGAGTTGCACTCAACTCCTTTCAAGTGATCCAATGATCAACTTGAATACCACGATGTTCTTTTTCCTTTCTTCTTTCCCGTTTGCGAGGAATCTCCACAACTTGGAGCCTCTCGCCCTTACAATGAGATGATCACAAAGAAGCACAAATGTAAGAGTGGGAAGAGCATCACACACAAGCCTCAAAGCACGAGCACAAACACGCACACAAGTCACAACTTGAGCTCTAAGATCGCACACGGATTTCTCAACTCAAGAGAAGCTCAAATTGCTATCACAACAAATCAAATGCGCTAGAGAGATGTCTTGGTGCTAAGAGATGATCAAAGAATGCTTGGTGTTCTTCTTCATGCGCCTAGGGGTCCCTTTTATAGCCCCAAGGCAGCTAGGAGCCGTTGAGAGCAATCCAGGAAGGCAATTCTTGCCTTATGTCGACTGGTGCACCGGACAGTCCGGTGCACCACCGGACACTGTCCGGTGCAGATTGTTTTCCTATTCTGGAGCAACCGATCGTTGAAGATCCAGAGCCGTTGGCGCACCGGACACTGTCCGGTGCACACCGGACAGTCCGGTGCCCCTTCTGATCATTGGCTCGGCCACGCGTCACGCGCGGATTGCGCGGCCAACCGTTGATGTGGCCGACCGTTGGCTCACCAGACAGTCCGGTGATATTTAGCCGTACGCCGCCGACGAAACCCGAGATCAGCCTTTTCGCCAGAGCCAGCCTGGCACACCGGACACTGTCCGGTGCACCACCGAACATTGTCCGGTGCACCACCGGACAGTCCGGTGCACCCAGACTGAACAGAGTCTTGGCTACTCGAGCCAAGTCTTTTCCATTTGTATTTTCTCTGATTCTAGCACTTAGACAAATATGTTAGTACACAAAAACCAATGTACTAAGTCTAGAATCATACCTTTGTATTGATTTGCACTTTGTCCACCATTTGGCACAGTTTAACACTTAAACCATTTATGTTGGCACTTAGTCACCAAAATCCTTAGAAATGGCCCAAGGGCACATTTCCCTTTCAACACTCTCATGTGTCCTATACTCTTGCGCGCACAATACATATAACATAATGCATTTTATATTACTCTATGTTTCATGTGTATGATACATGTGCCATGTATTGGTCTCTGCCTATATATATCATGTCACTAATACTTCTTTATGTTCTTATTTTTACATCTTATGCAAATATGCTTATCCATATTTGTACTTAACCTTTCATTCTTATGGTACATGTTGTGGACTTGGTTTGTATCAAGTTGCTCTAACATTCATAATTTTAATACCACAAGTTCATGCAAATCAAGTACTTTAAAAAACTAAAACATCATATACTCAAGGTTGTGTTGTCATAAAACACCAAACAAGGAGAGATATAAAGCATCTAGGAACCTAGTTGGGTTTTAGTGATTAATGAAAACATTATATTATTATGACTAGCATGTGTTATGTAGAGACAAATTGAGTTAGGTCACAATAATAAAGACTGATTAGGTTTATGTGGTGTTCATGCCCTATCGACGAAGATTAATGTTTAGTTCTCAAATCATGAGCGAAGAAGGCTAATAATAGACTAGTTCTAAGCATTAAGAAGTTGGACACATAGATTAGCGATAGGATTTTTTCTTTGGAAATGCTATAAAGGAGGGCATATATGGGTAGCTTGACCCAAATAAGTATAGTGAGAATGGCGTTGCACACTTATGAAAATTAGTGTTAGATAATCCCATGAGAGCCCATAAGAAGTTCAAGATTAAACCCAACTTATAATAGTTAAACCAAATGAGTTGGAGGTGCTGTAGATGCACTAGATGTGTCTGGTTTGCACCGGACATGTGCATCGAACAGAGGGATATGATGCTTAGAACAGTACTAGCTCTGGTATGTATGATGTGCACCAAAAAGGGCACCTAACAAGCTATGTAGACGAGTCTTTGAAGCCTAACACCCACGAGACATGTTCGATGCATTATCGGACATGGCACCCAAAGAGGTTTCAAACCAAGTGTGAGAGATCGATTACTCACCGAATATGGCACCAGACACAAAACTCA
Source organism: Zea mays (assembly GCF_902167145.1). Lineage (NCBI taxonomy): Eukaryota > Viridiplantae > Streptophyta > Magnoliopsida > Poales > Poaceae > Zea > Zea mays. The sequence goes on from NC_050104.1 coordinate 132,400,846, forward strand.
AAGAGGTCTACATACTATATATTCATTTGATATACTCACCGGATAAAACACCAGATATCAGTACATTACCATATAGTTTATGATACTAGCCGTTGGAGATGCACCAGATGTGTTCGATGCATTGAGTTGGTGTGCATGATACAAGTCCAATGCATTTGTGAAGCCAATAACTAGTTGCTTTGGCTTGGGGCTATTTATACCCCTCTATTTTGTCCATTTGAGGTTTCTTGCCTATTTGATCGGTTGGAGAAATCCTGAGTGAGAACCTTTGCGTAGAGACAAAATTTAGAGTTGTTAATCACATGATTAGTTATCTTATTAGCACACTAAAAGTAGCTAGTGTGCACCCACCTTCTCATTAGCCTTGAATAGGACAAGCGAGAGCTCGTTCTTGTTACTCTTGGTGATCGACATCATCTATACGGTTTGTTGTGACCGAAAACTCGATAATCGCCTGGAAAGCTTATGGCTGAGCAAACTCGAGATGTACATGGTTATGGATGGTTCACCGTGGCAGAGTGGCAATGAACCAACCCATAGAGAAGAGTTGGCCCTTGCATGGATCAAGGTAAAGTGATTTTCTTACGTGGGTGCTCAAACAAGGACTAGTGAAAGAGTACCGACTCATCAGTATTTCGAAAAAACATCGAGACGTTTCTAATCCTTACATTACTTTAAGCATTTACTTCTAAATTACATTTGATTATTTGTATTACTAGAAATATCATACTGGTCTAGAATTAGAACCTAGGATGCTAAACTCTTGATTTTAAGGTAGAGACGTTTATAGGTACAAGAGGTGAAGTAGGCTTGTCTTTAGATTGTGAAAATTTATCTCCTTTAAAGCATATTAATCCTGTTAGAGTTCGTGTTCTTTAGGACCTTGATTATTGTAACGTTTCTTTGGTGTAGTTGGATTTCTCAAGCGACGTGAGGATGACACTCTGTGACCGGAGAAAGATGCTCAGGTGCTTGGTTCAGAAATGATACTGAAAACGTAAACGGTATGAAGTAAGGGGTGATGGTCACAAATCCGCTCCCCATTCTGTTTTATTTTTAGGGCTGATTTAGTGACCCGTACGAGAGAAATCCCCTCGCTATTTAAAACTGAATAGCGAGAGAATTAAAACTGAATAGCGAGAGAATTTCTCGTATCTTCTCCAATTCCCTGGCCCTTGAGGGGCGATGGGCTCCATGATGGCGAATGCTGGATGCCTGGATCGTTTCTTTGCTGGATGCCTGGATCGTTTCTTTGCTGCCGTGGTCACGCTAGATGCCTAGATTCGGTTGCGTACAGATAGCGCCTCAAAAATGCCGAACCAAACACTAACTCAGTTCGATGCACAGAGCTGCAAGGCACATGCAGAAGCAAAAAACTGTGAATTCTGAAACGAATACTGCCACCTGGCAGTACACCGTGAAGTGTCTTATGTCTGACAGTGGTCTGGTGGTAGTTATGCATGCAGTTCCCACAAAGGAGTTGCCAACCCAATAATCTGTCGCGTGTCAATCATTTTAATGAGTTTTAATGAGGTGAAGTAACCACCGACAAGAGAAACGGAGACCATGCCGATCCTTGGTTGTTCAAGGCCTAAGAGAGATATAAACTCGTGTGCTTAAGAACACGTCCCTTTGCAATGAGCGTCGGTGCAGCTGCAGACAGGCTGCCCTGAAACCTCCCATCCGTTAAACCCGCGCTCCAGTACCATGATGTTCTTTATCCCTGAATCCTCCTTGGTCTCCGATAGATAGTCTGAGAACATCCGAGCACAAGTTGGACCTCGTACCTGGAGAGCAAAGATAAAAGAGTTAGCAGGGGGGGTGCATTCATTTTTTCTTCCTTTTCCATGCATCCCCTACACTAGTGATAAGATGAAGGGGAACAAACAGAGAGGTTTGGATATAACATGGGAACAAAGATAAAAAGGAAAAAAAGAGAGAATAGGATTTGGTGCATTGCTGCTCCTCATGCCATCACATGATAGTGGTACTTCTGCATAGACAACACAATCTGGGATAATAACAACCGCAGATGACATATGGCATCACCATTCACTACCAGAAAACAAATTTGCACAAGGCCTATGGCGCTGTTTGGTTTGGGAGAATGTAACGTGATTTGATTACAATAGTAACTGATTGCGTTGCACCGTGTTTGTTTAAGCCACAACGTAATCTCTTACCCTGCAATGGGATATAAAATAGAGCGTTATCCAATACCCCTCCCCCATCAAAGTGTGATGGAATGCCAGAGCTGGACCAAACAATCCAAGTAATAGCTTACTTTTTTTCCATTTACAGTGTTATCAGATAGCGTTGACGTTACCTTTTCAAATTTCACAACCAAAAAGCACCTATATGTTCCAGAAGATGAGATTATAAAGATTTAAAGGTGGAAGTAAAGCTAAAATATGAGATTTGAGTTGAGCATGCTGCTCAATTGGTCATCTAGTTCGTCAGGTAATGTTAGGACATTGATGAATGTCTAGCAAAGGCATGGATGGATACAAGAATCAGCAACTGCAGGGCAAGTGAAACATCAGAGGCCTACTATTTCGTATGAAAACCAAAGCAATATCCTAACAGACAAACACAAGCTCATCTGACATTTCACGCGCATTTCTTAACAAGCAAAGATTTTTTTTTCAATTCCAGGGCAAACCTCAGTCCATTTGCATTGCAAAATAGGACAGAGTTCTACACAGTTCAGGTCACAAACCAAGTCCCTGCACTTACTGTGGCAAATTGGCAGGCTTTTTACAAGCCGTGGAAGATATAGCGGTGGCCGGTGGCTGGCTGCACCCAAAAACTCACTGCTACTGAATCACAGAACACAACCCTGGAATGTCACATGTTAATAGCTACCAAACATTAGCTGTTAATTGCAAGTTTGCAGCTTCCTGTGTGCTTTATACCCCCACCCCAAAAAAGGAGAAACCCCCCTCCTTATCTGCTTTTCCGGGAAAAGATCTATGGCATTTGGTACAACCAAATCTAGTAGAAAAAGGAAAGGAACATCTCCAAGCTATCAAAATTTAAAAAGGAAAATATTTCAATCAACCTAACCCAATTCAATAACGAAAAACACTTAAGGCTTGTTCAGGGTATTTGAATGCACTAGAGCTAATAGTTAGTGACTAAAATTAGTTGAGACACCCAAACACCCCAGCTAATAGTTCAGCTATTAGCTATTTTTGGTAATTAGTTAATAGTTAGGTAGATATTTGTTAGCTAGCTAATTTCACTAACAATTTTTAACCAACTAACTATTAGTAGTGTTTGGTTCATATATTGGTAACGTAATGGGTAACAATAACGTTAAATCATGTTTGCTTAAGTTCAATTGTAATCGGTACCACACTATAAATAAATATCACCTTATTCAAATTTGTTACCGCCGGTATTCGAGTGTAAATCGTTACCATTACCATTTACGTTACATTTCGTGAACCAAACGGCACCTTAGTTCTAGTGCATTCAAACGCCCCCAATGTATCATAATTCTTAGCTGGGCATAACCTAAACCTATTTATCCCAGACTGAATCTGACTCAAACACGAAAACTTGCTAACAGGAAAGAAGGCAGTACATCTGAAGGTCTACTATGCAGGCCAGTATGATCACACTAAGGAAATACAATGGTAAAGAAGTTAATTTAATCAGAGCATGAGAACAAATTGCCATCATGAGTGATCTTGTTGGCTTAACTATTCCGTAGTCAGCTGGTGAACATCTCAATATAAGGTCAAGCAGCCAGTACAGATATGTAAATTATCAGTTAAGATCCACAGTCCACGCCACCATAATAGTTCATACAATCTCAAGTGGCTGAGACCAAATCCTTTTTATCCCAAGCTGAATCTGACTCAAACATGAAAACTCGTAAACAGAGAAAAAAGGCATTCATTTGAAGGTCTGCTCTGCAGGTCAGTATGATCATACTAATGAAATTACAAGGGTAAATCAGTTAAACTAGAGAAGATATAAGGAAGAACAAGGCATGCGACCAAATTGGGACCACGGAAGTTTTTGTTGGCTTAACTATTCTTTAGGCTGGTGAGCATGACAACATCGGTTTTCCCAGAAGATCCACGCTATCACTGTTGGTTCATCATACAATCAATTAGTGGCTGAGAGCCTGAGACCAACAAATATATATTTCCCTGTGCAAAAATGAATTAACCCAACCTAGGTGCGGTGAGCATCTTAAGCAGTTTTTGTCTATGAAATCAGATTCCTATGTGCAGCGATTGGGCAAAGTGATTGAGAGAAGCGAGGGCGGCGGATCTGGGACCTGGCTCAGCGCGCAGTGGAAAACGAGGGTGTCCTTGCCGCTGGCGGCCCGCACCAGCTCCGGCATCCGCGCCTCGAAGCTGCCGCTGGCGAAGTGGTGCGAACCCGCGATGTGAGCCTGGTAGCTCCTCTCCTCATCCCTTCCGTTTCAATTCAATTCCATCGGAGAGGGAGTAAACAAAAATCAGTCTCCAATATCCAAATCGGGGAGGCGTAGGACAGGACAGGCGAGGCGGTCCGCGCGCGCGTACCTGACGTCGATGATGGCGAGGCGGGGATTGCCTCGCGCCATGGATACCAGCTTCGCCGCCGAAACGTACGATACGCTCCGCGCCATCCCGTTGTCAACCCTCACTCCTCGCCGTCGGTGAAGGGAACAAAAAATCAGAATTTGAGGTCTTCCTTTTTTTTTTTCTTATATAAACAACTGGAGCCTCTCGGCTCTCGCGTCCCCGTCAGGCCGTCACTGCGAGATATTTGGAAGGAATTATGTCATTATAAAAAAAATAAGTTTCGTCGCTTTATCATCAATTGGTTAGGGAAATCAAGCCTTTTTATTTTATTATAAACGGTGAGATGGCATTACAGCGTCTAGACCAAGTTTCATAATAGCACTCAGACGAAATCCACTAATTTAATAGTAAAATAGCGAAACCCACTTCTCGTAATATCATATTTCCAAATTTCTCGCCACAGTAGCGCGTGTGCTGAGAGCTAGCTCGAGCCGCTGACCACACGGTTGCCAGACCCCCGCGCGGCCCACGCCGGCGTGCGCCGTGCCGTGCGCAACAAGCCGACCGTCGCGCCCGGCCCACGCCTTTCCCCTTCCGCCTCCGGTCCTTCCGCAGTCTTTAGCCTCTAGATCCCACCAGACCCCGACCGGACCCGATCCCATGGCTTTCTCGCGGCTCCTCCCCTCCCGCAGCCGCCTCCTCTCCACCCTCCTCCACACACCGGGACCCATCCCCACCCCGCGCGCGGCAGCCGCCGCCACCACCACCCCGCTCGGCCCCTTCCTCCGCAGCTTCGCCTCGGGCGCGCGGCGGGCGGGGCCCTCCTCCCGCCCCCGCGCCGCGGACATCGGCGCCCGCGCGCGACAGCTGCAGACGCGCCGCCTCTGGTCTTACGGGCTCGCCTTCGCCTGCACGGCCGGGTTCGTGGTCACCGTGCTCGCCACGTTCCAGGACCAGCTCGTCTTCTACGTCACGCCCACCGACGCGCTCGCCAAATTCACCGCCGATCCCTCCAAGCCCCGCGTCCGCCTCGGCGGTCTCGTCCTCGAGGGCTCCGTCGTGCACCCCTCGCCATCCTCTCCCGAGATCGAGTTCGTCGTCACGGACCTCATCACCGACGTGCTGGTCCGGTACGAGGGCGCGCTGCCTGACCTCTTCCGCGAGGGACACTCCGTCGTCGTTGAGGGGCTCCTCAAGCCCCTCACCGACGACCTCCGCCGCGACGACGGGAGGAAGGTGGCCGAGAAGGCCCGGGAGTGCTCGTGCTTCTTGCGCGGCACCGAGGTGCTCGCCAAGCACGACGAGAAGTACATGCCCAAAGAGGTCGGCGAGGCGCTCGAGCGAAACAAGAAGCGCCTCGAGGCCGAGGCAGAGGCGGCCGCCGCTCAAGTGTCGACTGTGGCGGCGGCGGCGGAGGGAGCAAAGCCAAGCTCGTAAGATTTTGTCCGCCTTCTGATTCGAGATGTACTGGATGTCTGGATCTTGAGTATGAGGCATCAGGCCTATGTAGATTTGGATTTGATTTCACTATGGCGCTGGGGAATATCTGCAGCGTGATTGAATTTTGATTCTAAGCTGATGTGATTTTAGTATTTGTGAGCTGGGGATCAGCAATTTTTGTTAGGAGAATAATGACAAATGTTCATTGAACACAGTATACAATTTGGTATACTCCATCCACTGAGTGATACTATAGGTTTACTAGATCATAAGCGTGAGCTATAGGTGGATTTGAACTTGATTTCACACCAGAACTCTGAGGTTACCTGTGGCATTATTCGGTTTAAGCTATTGTGATTGTAGTACTTTTGGCCAGGGGATAAAGCAATTTTTTGTTGTGGGCTGATTCGGCATGGCTCTATGTATTGTTTCTCAAGCATTATTACCAATATAATGGTATTTCAACTGAGTAATATGTTTTCTGTGTTATCCTTAGGATTTTATAGTGGGAAGTGAGAACCAAGTAGTCAATTATGCTGGTGTTCGTGCCTCCATGAACATGTGGTTTACTTTTGATTTATTCCATATATTCGTATTGGCTGTGGTTGGCTCCTTTTGTCGAGCAGTATCATTTGATCTCTGTTGGTTTTACTTAATTAGGTTTAGTTGCTGTCTTGATCTGATGCTATTCTCAAGTTGCAGAGCCAACTCTATGCAAATACATCTTGAGGCCAGTTTAGGGAACGCTCGTTTTAATCTCAATTTATAATGAATTGGATGGGATTGAGCGCGTTTAAATCTTTAACAAGTCAAAAAAATTATATCCCAACCTTATCCAATCCATATCTAATGACAATAACGGAATAAGGCCTCAGTGCTTGAAAAAAAAGGTAAATCTTAGCCAATTTCCCATGCATCCAAGCAGGCCCTGTGATGCCTAGGTGGCTAGTTTGCATACTGAAACCTTACTTTGAGTCGCGAATATGTGATAACGGAAGTGATATTAACCCTAATCTTTAGTGCATGGTACATCTGTACCTGAGTCATCTAACTGGGGTTTGTATTCTTGGCCAAGAACACGCTATACATGCATAAGAACTTGTCAAAATTGCTACTTGATAGTTATACGCTGCCCACCTGTATCTGTATATATGTTGCACATACTATGTCTCTTGCTGATTAAGCATACTAGTTCAGTCAATGCACTGCAATGTGCGATCATTCGTTACCCTGGTCAAATTGGACAAATATCCAATTTTTTGGCATTATTTAATTCGTTTACTTCCGATTCTGAAACAGGTCTTTAGTCGAGTGAATTGCACAAAACAGGTATTGGAAGTTGGAATCATCTCTCCACGTGGCACTAGTTTAAACATTCTTTCACGTACCGGGGTTCAAATCAGTTTACACCATCTTCGATCTCCCATCTAGCAAGAATGATCTTAGACAATAACAATAAACTATTTTAATTCGAAACAAGTTGAGATGCAACAGAAACCACAAATCAAGATTTAGACACGTCTTTTCATTTGCTCCTGTTTAAGACTATTTTTTTATATATATTCAGAGTTTGTTTGGTAGAGCTCTGCTCTATGATTCTCTAGCTCCGAGAGCTGATTCTCTAATAGAGTGATTTTGAGTGATTTTTTACCGGAAGTGAAATTATTTGATGAAAACTGTTTGGCAAATAGGTCGTGAAGTGATTTATGAGGGGTTAAAGAGCGGGGTGTAGGTTAGAAGTGGTGGGAAGCAAGTTTTTTTGGCTTACACTTTCTAGTACAAAGTATAGACTAGATTCACTCCACTTTCACCATAAAGCAGTTCAGAATTTCATCGTTTAGCTCACCATGAGTGATTTTCGGTGGGAGCGGAGCTATGAGAGCTCTGCCAAACGCCCCCTCAATCTTTTCAAGTCTCTTTTACTACATCTTCAGTTATGAGCACTGGTTAGATATATTGGACTGAGCAGATATATTAGGATAGAGTTAGTTAGAGATAAGATTCGAATAGAGTTTAGGATAATCCACATGCGCGCTGGGGTGATTGGAGGAAATCCTGCGACACGAAAATTTGTGCGGATGCAGGACGCGAAGCTATTTGGGAGCAGAACGGGGCATTGTTGGAGGGGCAACGACGAGTTTTTTCCCTATAAACGCTATTAGGGTTGTTTTACATTGTTTGTTGGAGTTTGTTGGCGTTTCGAGACCGGGGGTCCCTAGGCCGACGAGTGAATGTCGCCGCGTGCCCCAGCCCAGATGGGTCGAGCGCGAGGCCGAGCGCGAAGGGGGGAGAGCGAGGCGGCCGGAGACCGGCGTGAGAGAGGTGGGAATCCCGCGGCCTTCGTGTTCGTCCCGCGTCCAGGTCGGGTGCGCTTGCAGTAGGGGGTTACAAGCGTCCACGCGGGAGAGGGGGCGAGCGGCCTCCAGCGAGCGCCTGTCTCGTCCTCGTCCCCGCGCGGCCAACCCTCTCTAAGAGGGCCCTGGTCCTTCCTTTTATAGGCGCAAGGAGAGGATCCAGGTGTACAATGGGGGTGTAGCAGAGTGCTACGTGTCTAGCGGAGGAGAGCCAGCACCCTAAGTACATGCCGTTGTGGCAGCCGGAGAGATTTTGGCACCCAGCTGGTGTGATGTCGTAGCCGTCGGAGGAGCGATGGAGCCTGGCGGAGGGACAGCTGTCGGAGCGGTTGAATCCTTGCTGACGTCCTCTTGCTTCCGTAAGGGGGCTGAGAGCCGTCGTCGTCACAGAGTATGCAGGGCGCCATCATTGCCTATCTGGCGGGGCGAGCCAGATGGGACGCCGGTCTTGTTCCCTGCGGCCCGAGTCAGCTCGGGGTAGGGTGATGATGGCGCCTCCTGTTGACGTGGCTGGTCTACGCCCTAGGTTGGGCGATGTGGAAGCTCCTCCGAAGCCGAGGTCGAGTCTGTCTTCCGTGGCCGAGATCGGGTCCGAGCCCCAGGTTCGGGCGAGGCGGAGATCGCCGGCTGGTGCCGGGGCGGAGTCCGAACCCTGGGGTCGGGTGAAGCGGAGTTCGTCGTCTTCTGGGGCCGAGCCCAAGTCCGAGCCCTGGGTCGGGCGAGGCGGAGATCGTCGTCTTCTGGGACTTAGCCCGAGTCCGAGCCCTGGGTCGGGCGGAGTTCGCCGTCTTCCGGGACTTAGCCCGAGTCCGAGCCCTGGGTCGGGCGGAGTTCGCCGTCTTCCGGGACCTAGCCCGAGTCCGAGCCCTGGGTCGGGCGGAGTTCGTCGTCTTCCGGGTCTTAGCCCGAGTCTGAGCCCTGGGTTGGGCGGAGTTCGCCGTCTTCCGGGACTTAGCCCGAGTCCGAGCCCTGGGTCGGGCGGAGCGGAGCTTCCTATGGTGCCTTTGGCCGGGCCTGACTGCCTGTCAGTCTCACTCTGTCAAGTGGCACCGCAGTCGGAGTGGCGCAGGCGGCGCTGTCCTTCTGTCAGGCCGGTCAGTGGAGCGGCGAAGTGACGGCGGTCACTTCGGCTCTGCCGGCTGGGGGGCGCGCGTCAGGATAAAGGTGTCAGGCCACCTTTGCATTAAATGCTCCTGCGACTTGGTTGGTCGGTGCGGCGATTTGGTCAGGGTTGCTTCTTAGCGAAGACAGGACCTCGGGCGAGCCGGAAATATGTTCGCCGCTGAAGGGGGGCCTCGGGCGAGACAGAAATCCTCCGGGGTCGGCTGCCCTTGTCCGAGGCTAGGCTCGGGCGAGGCGTGATCGAGTCCCTCGAATGGACTGATCCCTGACTTATTCGCACCCATCAGACCTTTGCAGCTTTGTGCTGATGGGGGTTACCAGCTGAGAATTAGGAGCCTTGAGGGTACCCCTAATTATGGTCCCCGACAGTAGCCCCCAAGCCTCGAAGGGAGTGTTTGCACTCGCTTGGAGGCTTTCGTCGCACTTTTTTGCAAGGGGACCAGCCTTCCTCGGTTGCGTTTTGTTCCGGTGGGTGCGCGCGAGCGCACCCGCCGGGTGTAGCCCTCGAGGCCTCGGAGGAGTGGTTTCACTCCTTCGAGGTCTTAATGCCTTGCGTAGTGCTTCGGCTGGTCTGGTCGTTCCCTCATGCGAGCTGGTCGTATCCCAGGTGTACGGTCGGGTCCCAAGTTCTCGGGCTGGTATGTTGACGCTGTCAATGGTTCGGCCGGAGCCGGGTTTGCCATGGCAACCCCCGAGCCTCTGCACAGAGCGAGAGGGCGGTCAGGGGTAGACTCGGCTTTTTTACATACGCCCATGTGTCGCCTTTCCGCAAGGAGGAGGGGGGAAAGCGCCATGTTGCCCTCGATGGGCGCCGAACATGGTGTCTCCGATGAGCTGCAAGCGGGTAATCCGAGTGGACATCCGTGCCCCGTTCGTTAGGGATCGGCTAGGGGCCCAGAGGCACGCCCAAAAGTACCTGCGGGTGATCTGCCGGACCCGGTCCCCAAGCGACGGGGTCCGAGGGCTCGATGCCTCCCTGTGATGGGATTCCGTTACAAGATCGTTCCCGCTGGTCTCGGAAATGTCCTAGGGTACCTCGGGAGCGCAGCCCGAGCCTCGGTTATGTATCGAACGTACCCATGGTCATCCCTCGCTCGGCGTCTGAGGCGGCTGTGAACCCTTCGGGTGCCAGCCTTCGAACCCCTGATCAGTAATGGGCGTGGAGCCCGAGTAGCCTGAGGCGGCCGTGGAACCCTTTCGAGGGGCCGGCCTTCGAACCTCTGACCAGTAGTGGGTGTAGGGCCCATGCGATCTGAGGCGACTGTCGAACCCTTCCGGGGGGCCAGCCTTCGAACCTCTGATCAGTAGGGGGGCTCGGAGCCTGGTTCCTTCTCGGGGAAGGATCCTTTTCGGGGTATCCCCCTTTCCCGGTCCCTGTTGCAAGAGAGAGAAAGAGGAAAAACGGAAAAGGATACGAAATCGAACGATGCGGCGTACCTTTTTTTGACGTGGTCATTACGGCGAAGGCGAAGCGTCGCTCGCTTCTCCTGCCAGAGGCGCCACGTGTCCCGCCGCGGAGTTGATGCGACTGGGCGAGTAGTTCGCAGGGTAGCCGTTGCGCGTGCGTGAGCCGTTCGAGGAACGGGTCACGGGCGCGTTGTCTTCACGCCGTGAGAGAGGGTTCTCTCGCTGCCCCCGGATGGGACGTAAGCTTGGCTGACGACGTGACCGCTGCACCTGCCCGCCTGCCACCGCCATTACTGCTGGCCCGTCTTCGGCCGTATTGACCGTCGCGCCAGGCTGGAGCCGCTGGGTCGTACGCTGGGTGGCCTCGAGTCGCGGTATTGGTTCCGCAGTCGAGGAGGCGCGGTGGTGGCGCAGGTGGCGGGGCAGTTACTCACACATAGCAACTGACGCACCGGTTGCATGACGCGTGGGCCTGGGCCTCCATGCCGGGCGTGTTGGGAGTCGGAGAAGTGCGCCCACTTGGCGCGGTTGCATGCCGCCTGCACGGCTGCCCGCCCTTTCGCCCATTGGTCTGGGCAAAAGTGGAGAGTCGCTTGTAACCACTGGGCGGTTGTACGCACCGCGCACGGCGGTTTGGCCTCTTCTGCTCTGAGCCGGCTTGCATGACGCGTGGGACCCAACCCCCGTGCTGTAGGGGAGGACCCTGGAGTGTGTTGGAGAAGACTCAGCCCGTGACGGCTGGGGACGCAAGTAGGGAGAACCGCCTTTAAAAGGAGGGTGACCCCCTTGGAAGGCGACCATGTCTTCGCGCTCCCTTATGCATCGTGTCTTTCCACCTTCCAAGCCCCCGGTTGGGGGAGATCCGCCGTCTTTCCGCCTCGTCGTTGGGGGAACACAACTCCGTGGGAGTTGGCACCTTTCAGCCATCGTTCGGCTTCAAGGATTTTCATCATGCAGCCCGGCTGCACCCCTCCACCGGCGGTCACCTAAGATGGTGACCTCCAGTTTGATGGTGGGGGAAAGCGAGCCAGGCTGCGGCCTCTGCCCCTCCCTCAGCCTCAAGGATTTTCATCACTAGTGCTGGGGAGGGGAGTGTGCCGAGTTGGGGTCGGCCCCTGCGTGGGCGGTGGCCCACTCCTTCCCTCAGTGATCGGGGGGAAGGGCGGGAGTCGTCCGTGGCGCTGACAGCTGCACCGTGCCCGGCTCTCTGAGCCGAGCGGCTTCGGAGCCGCTCCCGGTGCCGCCTCCCGCCACGGCAGCTGGAAGAGGTTCCGCCGCCGACGAGTTTGCCGGCGCCACCCGCGGACCGACCTCCAACTCTACGGCCTTCTGCCCGTCCTTGCCTCTCGAGTTTGGGCACAGGCGGGGGCCTCCTGACAGCAGCATCCGCCCTGAGGTCATCGCTGCTGCTGTTCGGACCCCCGAAGCAGAAGTCGTCGTCGTCGCCGCTGCTGGGGCGGGCGACGACAAGCCGTTCGTCGGTCTTCTGTTGCTCCGCAGGCCTCTCCCCCGTCGAGTGGGGTTGTTCGTACCTGTGGAGGTGGAACCGGAGTTCCGTTTGTAATGGCACTTTGAATGCCAGTGTTTTTGTTCATTGTGGCTGTCGAGACCTGAACATGTATGTATTTTCAGCACGGAGCCATGTTTTTCCTCATTTTCGAGCACTAAGACTCGCCTGTTGGTTGTCTGAACCGCTTCACCAAGCGTGAGTCGCCCCGTGTAAAGGTGACGAGTGAGGTATCCGTATCCCGGAGGCGTAGGAGTCCCTCGGCTCGGTCGACCTTGTTGTCCGAGGCTTCTCTAGCTTAATTAAAGGAACTCCTCGGCCGCTCTTCGGTGAGCCGAGGCCAGGGGTAGCGGTGTCAACATGAACAGAGGCAGAGTTGGCTCGAAAAGAAAACCTGGTTGGCCGGAGCCTGGTCGGGTCGTCCGTTAGCGGGACCGACGCCGGAATTGACCAGCCGAGGCCTCGGGTCGGGTTGACGTCCTTGGAGGACAGCTGGCCGAGGCCCCGGGGTGACCGGCCGAGCCGCCTGCTCGGGCCGGATTCCCGAGAAGACCTTGGCAGCGATGGCTCGGGCGTGGCGATGACGTCGTCCTTCAGAGTGGAGATCTTCGGACCGCGTCGCCGTCCGAGGCTAGGTCGGACCTTGCCGAAGGTGTTGTCGATGCCGAGGGTGCTGCTGCTCCCTTCCAGCGTTAAGACCCGAGCCTGCAGGATCGGATTGCCTTGTAGCGTGTGTTCCCTGCGGCCGCCGAGGCCAAAACACACCCTGGCCATGTTGTAAAGTCGCGTCTCCTTTCCTCTTGTTTCGAGTATCTGGACCTTTTTGTTGGTAACAGAAATGTTTGTGCGAGGGAGAGTTGCTTCTCGCGGAAGGTGACGAGTGAGGTATCCGTATCCCGGAGGCGTAGGAGTCCCTCGGCTCGGTCAGCCTTGTCGCTTACGCGCACTCTTACCCGTCCATGGGGCTCTGTTCCCGACGCAGTCGAGAAAGCTCGAGAAATCGCTTCGGCAGAAGAACTTCCGAACGTGAAGACTTGTTCGGTCCGCGGGATCACTTATCCGAACGTGAGTTACTTATCGCAGAAGGTGATGAGTGAGGTATCCGTATCCCGGAGGCGTAGGAGTCCCTCGGCTCGGTCAGCCTTGGCTGCTTACGTGTACTCCGTCGTTTTCAGGATCCACTTTTGAAGTAGTCAAACAGCCCGAAAGACCTTCTGGCAGAAAAGATCTTTTTTCGAGGAAAATTTCGACGCAGAGGGGGTCCCCCCCCCTTTTAGCCCCCGAGGGAGGGTCGGGCTTTGCCGAGGCAAGGCCGACCCTTCCTTGACGACTAAACTTTTGCTGGGCGCGAGGTATATGAACAACTTGAAAACATCTTAAGGGTAGAAGCGACGTAGTTGTTGGATGTTCCAAGCGTTGCTGTAGACCTCGCCTTGACTGTTGGCCAGCTTGTACGTTCCGGGCTTCAGAACTTTGGCGATGACGAACGGCCCCTCCCAGGGGGGCGTGAGCTTGTGCCGCCCTCGGGCGTCTTGTCGCAGCCGAAGCACCAGGTCGCCCACCTGGAGGTCTCGGGACCGGACCCCTCGGGCGTGGTAGCGTCACAGGGACTGCTGGTACCGCGCCGAGTGTAGTAAGGCCTTGTCCCGAGCCTCCTCCAGCTGGTCCAGCGAGTCTTCTCGGCTAGCTTGGTTGCTTTGGTCGGTGTAGGCCCTCGCCCTAGGGGAGCCGTATTCCAGGTCTGTGGGCAAGACGGCCTCGGCCCCGTAGACTAGGAAGAACGGCGTGAAGCCCGTGGCTTGGCTTGGCGTTGTCCTCAGACTCCGGACACCGAGGGGAGCTCCTTCATCCATCGCTTGCCGAACTTGTTGAGGTCGTTGTAGATCCGAGGCTTGAGCCCTTGTAGAATCATGCCGTTGGCACGCTCTACTTGCCCATTTGACATGGGGTGAGCCACGACGGCCCAGTCCACCCGGATGTGGTGGTCCTCGCAGAAGTCCAGGAACTTTCTGCCGGTGAACTGGGTGTCGTTGTCGGTGATGATGGAGTTCGGGACCCCGAAGCGATGGATGATGTTGGTGAAGAACGCCACCGCCTGCTCGGACCTGATGCTGTTCAGGGGTTGGACCTCGATCCACTTGGAGAATTTGTCGAAGGCGACCAGCAGGTGCGTGTAGCCCCCGGGTGCCTTCTGCAAGGGGCCGACGAGGTCCAGACCCCACACAGCAAAAGGCCAGGTGATGGGTATCGTCTGTAGAGCCTGAGCGGGCAGGTGGGTCTGCCTTGCGTAGAACTGACACCCTTCGCAGGTGCGGACAATTCTAGTGGCGTCGGCCACCGCCGTCGGCCAGTAGAAGCCTTGCCGGAAAGCATTCGCGACAAGGGCTTGAGGCGCCGCGTGATGGTCGCAAGCCCCCGAGTGTATCTCTCGCAGGAGTTCCTGACCTTCGGCGATGGAGATGCATCGCTGGAGGATGCCTGAGGGGCTGCGGTGGTAGAGCTCCTTCTCATCTCCCAGCAAGACGAACGACTTGGCGCGCCGCGCCACCCGCCGAGCTTCGGCTCGGTCAGAGGGTAGCTCTCCTCGGTGGAGATATTGCAGGTATGGGGTCTGCCAGTTTTGATCAGGCGTGCCCCCACTTCGCTCCCCCCCGACGTGCAGCGTCTCGCCCTCGGGGGCCGAGGGTACCTCGGACCGAACCGAGGATGCCTCGGACCGAGCCGAGGGTGCCTCGGGATGATCCGAGGGTGCCTTGGGCTGGGCCGAGGGTGCCTCGGGCTCGGGCGTGTCGTCGATCTTGACGGAGGGTTGATGCAGATCCCGGGAGAAGACGTCCGGGGGAACCGTTGTTCGCCCCGAGGCTATTTTAGCAAGCTCGTCCGCAGTCTCGTTGTAGCGCCGAGCGATGTGGTTGAGCTCGAGCCCGTAGAACTTGTCTTCCAGGCGCCGTACCTCATCGCAGTAGGCCTCCATCTTCGGGTCGCGGCAGTGGGAGTTCTTCATGACTTGGTCGATGACGAGCTGCGAGCCACCGCGAGCGTGGAGGCTTCGGACCCCTAGCTCGATGGCGACCCGCAACCCGTTGACCAGAGCTTCGTACTCAGCCACATTGTTGGATGCCGGGAAATGGAGGCGTAGCACGTAGCGTAGGTGCTTCCTGAGGGTCGAGATGAAGAGTAGGCCTGCGCCGGCTCCTGTCTTCATCAGCGACCCGTCGAAGAACATGGTCCAGAGCTCCGGTTGGATCGGAGCCGTCGGTAGCTGGGTGTCGACCCATTCAGCTACGAAGTCCGCCAAGACCTGGGACTTGATGGCCTTCCGAGGAGCGAACGGGATCGTCTCGCCCATGATTTCCACCGCCCACTTTGCAATCCTACCCGAGGCCTCTCGGCACTGGATGATCTCCCCCAGGGGGAAGGATGACACCACAGTTACCGGATGAGACTCGAAGTAGTGTCGCAGCTTTCGCCGCGTCAGGATCACCGCGTACAGCAGCTTCTGAACTTGTGGGTAGCAGATCTTGGTTTCGGACAGTACCTCACTGACGAAGTAGACTGGCCTCTGAACGGGCAACACATGCCCCTCTTCTTGCCTCTCGACCACAATCGCGGCGCTAACCACCTGAGTGGTCGCGGCGACGTAGACCAGGAGGGCTTCTCCAGCAGCTGGGGGCACCAAGATAGGCGCCTTTGTGAGGAGCGCCTTCAGGTTCCCGAGGGCTTCCTCGGCCTCGGGGGTCCAAGTGAAGCACTCGGCCTTCCTTAACAGGCGGTACAGAGGTAGACCTCTTTCGCCGAGGCGTGAGATGAAGCGGCTCAGAGCCGCGAGACATCCCATGACCCTCTGTACGCCTTTCAAGTCCTTGATGGGCCCCATGCTGGTGATGGCTGCGATCTTCTCCGGGTTGGCTTCGATGCCCCGCTCGGAGACGATGAATCCCAAGAGCATGCCTCGGGGCACCCCGAAGACACACTTTTCGGGATTAAGCTTGACGCCTTTCGCCTTGAGACATCGGAATGTCACTTCAACGTCGGAAAGGAGGTCGGAGGCTTTCCTCGTCTTGACTACGATGTCATCGACGTAGGCCTCGACCGTGCGGCCAATGTGTTCGCCAAACACATGGTTCATGCACCGCTGGTACGTCACGCCCGCATTCCTCAAGCCGAACGGCATGGTGACATAGCAGTACATGCCGAAGGGTGTGATGAAAGAAGTCGCGAGCTGGTCGGACTCTTTCATCCTGATTTGGTGATACCCTGAGTAGGCATCGAGGAAAGACAGGGTTTCGCACCCAGCAGTGGAATCCACGATTTGATCGATGCGAGGCAGAGGGTAGGGAACCTTCGGACATGCTTTGTTCAGACCAGTGTAGTCTACACACATCCACCATTTCCCCCCTTTCTTTCTCACAAGCACAGGGTTGGCAAGCCATTCGGGATGGAATACCTCTTTGATGAACCCTGTCGCCATTAGCTTGTGGATCTCCTCGCCTATGGCTCTGCGCTTCTCCTCGTCGAATCGGCGCAGTGGCTGCTTGACGGGTCGGGCTCCGGCTCGGATGTCCAGCGAGTGCTCGGAGACATCCCTCGGTATGCCGGGCATGTCCGAGGGACTCCACGCGAAGACGTTGGCGTTCGCGCGGAGAAAGTCGACGAGCACTGCTTCCTATTTGGGATCGAGCCCGAAGCCGATCCGGATCTGCTTGGAGGTGTCGCCTCTAGGGTCGAGGGGGACGGACTTGACCGTCTCCGCTGGTTCAAAGTTGCCGGCATGACGCTTCACGTCTGGCACCTCCTTAGAGAGGCTCTCCAGGTAGGCGATGAGGGCCTCGGACTCGGCGAGGGCCTCGGCGTACTCCACGCACTCCACGTCGCATTCGAACGCGTGTTTGTACGTGGGGCCGACGGTGATGACCCCGTTGGGGCCCGGCATCTTGAGCTTCAGGTAGGTGTAGTTGGGGACGGCCATGAACTTCACGTAGCATGGCCTCCCCAGCACCGCGTGGTAGGTTCCTCGGAACCCAACCACCTCGAACGTCAGGGTCTCCCTTCGGAAGTTGGAGGGTGTTCCGAAGCAGACGGGAAGGTCGAGCTGTCCGAGGGGTTTGACGCGCTTCCCGGGAATGATCCCATGGAAGGGTGTAGCGCCTGCCTGGACAGAGGACAGATCGACACGCAGGAGCCTGAGGGTCTCGGCGTAGATGATGTTGAGGCTGCTGCCTCCGTCCATGAGGACCTTGGTGAGCCTGACGTCGCCGATGACGGGGTCGACGACGAGCGGGTATTTCCCCGGGCTCGGCACATGGTCGGGGTGATCGTCTCGGTCGAAGGTGATGGGCTTGTCGGACCAGTCTAGATAGACTGGCGCCGCCACCTTCACCGAGCAGACCTCCCAGCGCTCTTGCTTGCGGTGCCGAGCCGAGGCGTTCGCCGCTTGCCCACCATAGATCATGAAGCAGTCGCGGACCTCGGGGAACTCTCCTGCCTGGTGATCTTCCTTCTTGTCGTCGTCACGGGCCTTGCCACCCTCCGCGGGTGGCCCGACCCAGTGGAAGTGGCGCCGAAGCATGACGCACTCCTCAAGGGTGTGCCTGACGGGCCCCTGGTGATAGGGGCACGACTCCTTGAGCATCTTGTCGAAGAGGTTGGCACCTCCGGGGGGCTTCCGAGGGTTCTTGTACTCGGCGGCGGCGACAAGGTCCGCGTCGGCGGCGTCACGTTTCGCTTGCGACTTCTTCTTGCCCTTCTTCTTGGCGCCGTGCTGAGTTGACGCCTCAGGAGTATCTTCCGACGGGCGGCCCTGGGGCTGCTTGTCCTTTCGGAAGATAGCCTCGACCGCCTCCTGGCCGGAGGCGAACTTGGTGGCGATGTCCATCAGCTCGCTCGCCCTGGTGGGGGTCTTGCGACCCAGCTTGCTCACCAGGTCGCGGCAGGTGGTGCCAGCGAGGAACGCGCCGATGACATCCGAGTCGGTGATGTTGGGCAGCTCGGTGCGCTGCTTCGAGAATCGCCGGATGTAGTCCCGGAGAGACTCTCCCGGCTGCTGTCGGCAGCTTCGGAGGTCCCAGGAATTCCCGGGGCGCACGTACGTGCCCTGGAAATTGCCGACGAAAGCTTGGACTAGGTCGTCCCAGTTGGAGATCTGCCCCGGAGGCAGGTGCTCCAACCAGGCGCGAGCGGTGTCAGAGAGGAACAGGGGGAGGTTGCGGATGATGAGGTTGTCATCGTCCGTTCCACCCAGTTGGCAGGCCAGACGGTAGTCCGCGAGCCACAGTTCCGGTCTCGTCTCCCCTGAGTACTTTGTGATAGTAGTCGGGGGTCGGAACCGGGTCGGGAACGGCGCCCGTCGGATGGCTCGGCTGAAGGCTTGAGGACCGGGTGGTTCGGGCGAGGGACTCCGATCCTCCCCGCTGTCGTAGCGTCCCCCACGCCTGGGGTGGTAGCCTCGGCGCACCCTCTCATCGAGGTGGGCCCGTGAAAGGGAATTAGGCTTACACCTAGTTCCTATATAATTTTGATGGTTGAATTGCCCAACACAAATCTTTGGACTAACTAGTTTGCCCAAGTGTATAGATTATACAGGTGTAAAAGGTTCACACTCAGCCAATAAAAAGACCAAGTTTTGGATTCAACAAAGGAGCAAAGGGGCAACCGGAGGCACCCCTGGTCCGGCGCACCGGACTGTCCGGTGTGCCACCGGACATGTCCGGTGCACCAGGGGGACTCAGACTCAAACTCGCCACCTTCGGGAATTTCCAGAGGCGACTCGGCTATAATTCACCGGACTGTCCGGTGTACACCGGACAGTGTCCGGTGCGCCAAGGGAGGTCGGCCTCAGGAACTCGCCAGCTTCGGGAAACTCCAACGGCTAGTCCACTATAATTCACCGGACTGTCCGGTGTACACCGGACTGTCCGGTGTGACTCCGGAGCAACGGCTATCTCGACGCCAACGGCTACCTGCTGCGCAATAAATGCGCGCGCAGCGCGCGCAGATGGCAGGCGCGCCCATGCTGGCACACCGGACAGCAAACAGTACCTGTCCGGTGTGCACCGGACACCCAGGCGGGCCCACAAGTCAGAAGCTCCAACGGTCAGAATCCAACGGCAGTGATGACGTGGCAGGGGGCACCGGACTGTCCGGTGCGCCATCGAACAGACAGCCTCCACCAACGGTCATGTTTGGTGGTTGGGGCTATAAATACCCCAACCACCCCACCATTCATGGCATCCAAGTTTCCAGCTTCCAACCACTATACAAGAGCTAGCATTCATTGCAAAGCACACCAAAAAGAGATCAAATCCTCTCTCAACTCCACACAAAGCCCTAGTGACTAGTGAGAGTGATTTGTAGTGTTCATTTGAGCTCTTGCGCTTGGATCGCTTCTTTTCTTTCTTGATTCTTTCTTGTGATCAAACACTCACTTGTAATTGAGGCAAGAGGCACCAATTGTGTGGTGGCCCTTGCGGGAAGTTTGATTCCCAAGTGATTTGAGAAGAGAAGCTCACTCGGTCCGAGGGACCGATTGAGAGAGGGAAGGGTTGAAAGAGACCCGGCCTTTGTGGCCTCCTCAACGGGGAGTAGGTTTGCAAGAACCGAACCTCGGTAAAACAAATCCGCGTGTCACACTCTTCATTTGCTTGCGATTTGTTTTGCTCCCTCTCTCGCGGACTCGTTTATATTTCTAACGCTAACCCGGCTTGTAGTTGTGATTATTTTTGAGAATTTCAGCTTCGCCCTATTCACCCCCCCTCTAGGCGACCTTCAATTGGTATCAGAACCCGGTGCTTCATTAGAGCCTAACCGCTCGAAGTGATGTCGGGAGATCACGCCAAGAAGGAGATGGAGACCGGCGAAAAGCCCACTACAAGCCACGGGAGCACTTCATCGGAAGAGTCCCGCACCAAGAGGAAGGAGAAGAAGAAGAGCTCCTCCAACCAAGGGAAGGAGAAGAAATCTTCTTCGCACCACAAAGAGAAGAAGGAGAGATCTTCCTCCCACAAGCCACATCGGAGAGGGGACAAGCACAAAAGGATGAGGAAAGTGGTCTACTACGAGACCGACACTTCATCAACATCGACCTCCGACTCCGATGCGCCCTCCGTAACTTCTAAACGCCAAGAGCGTAAGAAGTTTAGTAAGGTCCCCCTACATTACCCTCGCATTTCTAAAAATGCACCTTTACTTTCCGTCCCATTAGGCAAACCACCAACTTTTGATGGTGAAGATTATGCTAGGTGGAGTGATTTAATGCGATTTCATCTAACCTCACTCCACAAAAGTATATGGGATGTTGTTGAGTTTGGTGCACAGGTACCATCCGTAGGGGACAAGAATTATGATGAGGATGAAGTGGCCCAAATCGAGCACTTCAACTCTCAAGCGACAACAATACTCCTCGCCTCTCTAAGTAGAGAGGAGTATAACAAAGTACAAGGGTTGAAGAGCGCCAAGGAGGTTTGGGATGTGCTCAAAACCGCGCATGAGGGAGACGAGCTCACCAAGATCACCAAGCGGGAAACGATCGAGGGGGAGCTCGGTCGGTTCCGGCTTCGCAAAGGGGAAGAGCCACAACACATGTACAACCGACTCAAGACCTTGGTGAATCAAGTGCGCAACCTCGAGAGCGTAAAGTGGGATGACCACGAAGTGGTTAAGGTTATTTTAAGATCTCTCATTTTCCTTAACCCCACTCAAGTTCAATTAATTCGTGGTAATCCTAGATATACCAAAATGACCCCCGAGGAAGTTATCGGGAATTTTGTAAGTTTTGAGTGCATGATCGAAGGCTCAAGGAAGATCAACGAGCTTGATGATTCCACCACATCCGAAGCTCAACCCGTCGCATTCAAGGCGACGGAGGAAAAGAAGGAGGAGGCTACACCAAGTCGACAACCAATCGACGCCTCCAAGCTTGACAATGAGGAGATGGCGCTCGTCATCAAGAGCTTCCGCCAAATCCTCAAACAAAGGAGGGGGAAAGACTACAAGTCCCGCTCCAAGAAGGTTTGCTACAAATGTGGTAAGCCCGGTCATTTTATTGCTGAATGTCCTATATCAAGTGACAGTGACCGAGGCAACGACAAGAAGGGGAGAAGAAAGGAGAAAAAGAAGTACTACAAGAAGAAGGGCGGCGATGCCCATGTTTGTCGGGAGTGGGATTCCGACGAAAGCTCAAGCGACTCCTCCGACGACGAGGACGCCGCCAACATCGCCGTCACCAAGGGACTTCTTTTCCCCAACGTCGGCCACAAGTGCCTCATGGCAAAGGATGGCAAACGGAAGAAGGTTAAATCTAACTCCTCCACTAAATATGAGTCTTCTAGTGATGATAATGGTAGTGATGAGGAGGATAATTTGCGTGTTCTCTTTGTCAATCTTAACATGGAGCAAAAAGAAAAATTAAATGAATTGATTAGTGCTATTCATGAAAAGGATGACCTTTTGGACTCCCAAGAGGATTGTCTAATTAAAGAAAACAAGAAACATGTTAAGGTTAAAAAGGCTTATGCTCTAGAAGTAGAAAAATGTGAAAAATTATCTAGTGAGCTAAGCACTTGTCGTGAGATGATTGACAACCTTAGGAATGAAAATGCTAGTTTAAATGCTAAGGTTGATTCTCATGTTTGCATTGTTTCAACTTCCAATCCTAAAGATAATAATGATGATTTGCTTGCTAGGATTGAAGAATTGAATATTTCTCTTGCTAGCCTTAGAGTAGAAAATAAAAATTTAATTGCTAAGGCTAAAGATTATGATGTTTGCAAAGTTACAGTTTCCGATCTTAGAGATAAAAATGATATTCTTCATGCTAAGATTGTTGAAATTAATTCTTGCAAACCCTCTACATCTATTGTTGAGCATGTATCTATTTGTACTAGATGTAGAGATGTTGATGTTAATGCTATTCATGATCATATGGCTTTAATTAAACAACAAAATGATCATATAGCAAAACTAGATGCTAAAATTGCCGAGCACAACTTAGAAAATGAGAAATTTAAATTTGCTCGTAGCATGCTTTATAATGGGAGACGCCCGGGCATCAAGGATGGCATTGGCTTCCAAAAGGGAAACAATGACAAACTTAATGCCCCTCCTAAGAACTTGTCTAACTTTGTTAAGGGCAAGGCTCCCATGCCTCAGGATAACGAGGGCTACATTTTGTACCCTGCCGGCTATCCTGAGAGCAAAATTAGGAGAATTTATTCTAGGAAGTCTCACTCTGGCCCTAATCATGCTTTTATGTATAAGGGTGAGACATCTAGCTCTAGGCAACCAACCCATGCTAAGTTGCCTAGAAAGAAAACTCCTGGTGCATCAAATGATCATAACATTTCATTTAAAACTTTTGATGCATCTTATGTTTTGACTAACAAATCCGGCAAGGTAGTTGCCAAATTTGTTGGGGGCAAACACAAGGGTTCCAAGACTTGTGTTTGGGTACCCAAAGTTCTTGTTTCTAATGCCAAAGGACCCAAAACTGTTTGGGTACCTAAAGTCAAGAACTAAAATTGTTTTGTAGGTTTATGCATCTGGGGGCTCAAGTTGGATACTCGACAGCGGATGCACAAACCACATGACAGGGGAGAAAAGGATGTTCTCCTCATATGAGAAAAACCAAGATCCCCAAAGAGCGATCACATTCGGGGATGGAAATCAAGGTTTGGTCAAAGGACTGGGTAAAATTGCTATATCACCTGACCATTCCATTTCCAATGTTTTTCTTGTTGATTCATTAGATTACAATTTGCTTTCTGTATCCCAATTATGTCAAATGGGCTACAACTGTCTATTCACTGATGTAGGTGTCACTTTCTTTAGAAGAAGTGATGATTCAATAGCATTTAAGGGAGTGTTAGAGGGTCAGCTATACTTGGTAGATTTTGATAGAGCTGAACTCGACACTTGCTTAATTGCTAAGACTAACATGGGTTGGCTCTGGCACCGCCGACTAGCCCATGTTGGGATGAAGAATCTTCATAAGCTTCTAAAGGGAGAACACATTTTAGGATTAACAAATGTTCATTTTGAGAAAGACAGGATTTGTAGCGCATGTCAAGCCGGGAAGCAAGTTGGAACCCAACATCCACACAAGAACATCATGACGACCGACAGGCCGCTTGAGCTACTCCACATGGATCTGTTCGGCCCGATTGCTTACATAAGCATCGGCGGGAGTAAGTATTGTCTTGTTATTGTGGATGATTATTCTCGCTTCACTTGGGTATTCTTTTTGCAGGAAAAATCTCAAACCCAAGAGACCTTAAAGGGATTCTTGAGACGGGCTCAAAATGAGTTCGGCTTAAGGATCAAGAAAATAAGAAGCGACAACGGGACGGAGTTCAAAAACTCTCAAATCGAAGGCTTCCTTGAGGAGGAGGGCATCAAGCATGAGTTCTCTTCTCCCTACACACCACAACAAAATGGTGTAGTGGAGAGGAAGAATCGAACTCTATTGGACATGGCAAGGACCATGCTTGATGAGTACAAGACTTCGGATCGGTTTTGGGCCGAGGCGGTCAACACCGCTTGCTACGCCATCAACCGGTTATATCTTCACCAAATCCTCAAGAAGACATCATATGAACTCCTAACCGGTAAAAAGCCCAATATTTCTTATTTTAGAGTCTTTGGTAGCAAATGTTTTATTCTTGTCAAAAGGGGTAGAAAATCTAAATTTGCTCCTAAGACTGTAGAAGGCTTTTTACTTGGTTATGACTCAAACACAAGGGCATATAGAGTCTTTAACAAGTCCACTGGACTAGTTGAAGTCTCTTGTGACGTTGTGTTTGATGAGACTAACGGCTCTCAAGTAGAGCAAGTTGATCTTGATGAGATAAGTGAAGAACAGGCTCCATGCATAGCGCTAAGGAACATGTCCATTGGGGATGTGTGTCCTAAGGAATCCGAAGAGCCTCCACATGCACAAGATCAACCATCCTCCTCCACGCAAGCATCTCCACCAACACAAGTTGAGGATGAGACTCAAGATGTTGAACAAGAAGACCAAGAAGATGAGCCACCTCAAAATGACGGCAACGATCAAGGGGGAGATGCAAATGATGAAGACAAGAAGGATGAAGAACCAAGACCGCCACACCCAAGAGTCCACCAAGCAATCCAACGAGATCACCCCGTCGACACCATCCTCGGCGACATTCATAAGGGGGTAACCACTAGATCTCGTGTTGCACATTTTTGTGAACATTACTCTTTTGTTTCCTCTATTGAGCCACACAGGGTAGAGGAAGCACTACAAGATTCGAATTGGGTGGTGGCTATGCAAGAGGAGCTCAACAACTTCACTAGAAATGAGGTATGGCATTTGGTTCCACGTCCTAACCAAAATGTTGTAGGAACCAAATGGGTCTTCCGCAACAAGCAAGACGAGCATGGTGTGGTGACAAGGAACAAAGCACGACTTGTGGCCAAGGGATACTCCCAAGTCGAAGGTTTGGATTTCGGTGAAACCTATGCACCCGTAGCTAGGCTTGAGTCAATTCGCATATTATTAGCCTATGCTACTTACCATGGCTTTAAGCTTTATCAAATGGACGTGAAAAGTGCCTTCCTCAATGGACCAATCAAGGAAGAGGTCTATGTTGAGCAACCTCCCGGCTTTGAAGACAGTAAGTATCCTAACCATGTCTATAAGCTCTCTAAGGCGCTTTATGGGCTCAAGCAAGCCCCAAGAGCATGGTATGAATGCCTTAGAGATTTCCTTATTGCTAATGGCTTCAAAGTTGGAAAAGTCGATCCTACACTCTTTACTAAAACTCTTGAAAATGACTTGTTTGTATGCCAAATTTATGTTGATGATATCATATTTGGGTCTACTAACGAGTCTACATGTGAAGAGTTTAGTAGGATTATGACACAGAAATTCGAGATGTCTATGATGGGGGAGTTGAAGTATTTCTTAGGATTCCAAGTAAAGCAACTCCAAGAGGGCACCTTCATTAGCCAAACGAAGTACACTCAAGACATTCTAAACAAGTTTGGGATGAAGGATGCCAAGCCCATCAAGACTCCCATGGGAACAAATGGGCATCTCGACCTCGACACGGGAGGTAAGTCCGTGGATCAAAAGGTATATCGGTCGATGATTGGTTCATTGCTTTATTTATGTGCATCTCGACCGGATATTATGCTTTCCGTTTGCATGTGTGCAAGATTCCAATCCGACCCTAAGGAATCACACCTTACGGCCGTAAAACGAATCTTGAGATACTTGGCTTATACTCCTAAGTTTGGGCTTTGGTACCCTCGGGGATCCACATTTGATTTAATTGGTTATTCGGATGTCGATTGGGCGGGGTGTAAGATTAACAGGAAGAGCACATCGGGGACTTGCTAGTTCTTGGGAAGATCCTTGGTGTCATGGGCTTCAAAGAAACAAAATTCGGTCGCTCTTTCTACCGCCGAAGCCGAGTACATTGCCGCAGGCCATTGTTGCGCGCAACTACTTTGGATGAGGCAAACCCTGCGGGACTATGGTTACAAATTAACCAAAGTCCATTTGCTATGTGATAATGAGAGTGCAATTAAAATGGCCGACAATCCCGTCGAGCATAGCCGCACTAAGCACATAGCCATTCGGTATCATTTTCTTAGGGATCACCAACAAAAGGGAGATATCGAGATTGCATACATTAACACTAAAGATCAATTAGCCGATATTTTCACCAAGCCACTTGATGAACAAACTTTTACCAAACTTAGGCATGAGCTCAATATTCTTGATTCTAGAAATTTCTTTTGCTAGTTTGCACACATAGCACACAAGTATACCTTTGATCATATCTCTTTTGTATATGCTATGACTAATGTGTTTTCAAGAGTATTTCAAACCAAGTCATAGGTATATTGAAAGGGAATTGGAGTCTTCGGCGAAGACAAAGGCTTCCACTCCGTAACTCATACTTCGCCATCACTCCAAGCAACTCTCTATTCTTTGGGGAGAAATGAGCATCAAAGAAAAGGAGTTCGTCTTTGGGAGAGAGTAAGAGCCCAAAGCTAAAGGACCGGACTTCGCCTTTGGTATAATCTTAACACATTTGTTTATGACCAAAGGGGAAGATAGCACTTCGAGGGCTCTAATAATTCCGTTTTTGGCGATTCATGCCAAAAAGGGGGAGAAATGAGCCCAAAGCAAAAGGACCGCACCACCACCAATTTCAAAAAAAATTAGTGTTTTCCAAGAGTATTTTTCATTTGGTATCTTTTTGAGTTCAAAAGGGGGAGAAAATAGTACTTCAATTTGAATCATCAAAACCCTCTTGAACACTAAGAGGATGATTTCATTTAGGGGGAGTTTTGTTTAGTCAAAGGAAAAGTATTTGAAACCGGGGGAGAAAATTTCAAAACTTGAAAATGCTTCTCAAAATCTTATTCATTTGCCTTTGACCATTTGCAAAAGAACTTTGAAAAGGATTTACAAAAGAGTTTGCAAAAACAAAACATGTGGTGCAAGCGTGGTACAAAATGTTAAAAATGAAGAAACGATCCATGCATATCTTGTAAGTATTTATATTGGCTCAATTCCAAGCAACCTTTGCACTTACATCATGCAAACTAGTTCAATTATGCACTTCTATATTTGCTTTGGTTTGTGTTGGCATCAATCACCAAAAAGGGGGAGATTGAAAGGGAATTAGGCTTACACCTAGTTCCTATATAATTTTGATGGTTGAATTGCCCAACACAAATCTTTGGACTAACTAGTTTGCCCAAGTGTATAGATTATACAGGTGTAAAAGGTTCACACTCAGCCAATAAAAAGACCAAGTTTTGGATTCAACAAAGGAGCAAAGGGGCAACCGGAGGCACCCCTGGTCCGGCGCACCGGACTGTCCGGTGTGCCACCGGACATGTCCGGTGCACCAGGGGGACTCAGACTCAAACTCGCCACCTTCGGGAATTTCCAGAGGCGACTCGGCTATAATTCACCGGACTGTCCGGTGTACACCGGACAGTGTCCGGTGCGCCAAGGGAGGTCGGCCTCAGGAACTCGCCAGCTTCGGGAAACTCCAACGGCTAGTCCACTATAATTCACCGGACTGTCCGGTGTACACCGGACTGTCCGGTGTGACTCCGGAGCAACGGCTATCTCGACGCCAACGGCTACCTGCTGCGCAATAAATGCGCGCGCAGCGCGCGCAGATGGCAGGCGCGCCCATGCTGGCACACCGGACAACAAACAGTACATGTCCGGTGTGCACCGGACACCCAGGCGGGCCCACAAGTCAGAAGCTCCAACGGTCAGAATCCAACGACAGTGATGACGTGGCAGGGGGCACCGGACTGTCCGGTGTGCACCGGACTGTCCGGTGCGCCATCGAACAGACAGCCTCCACCAACGGTCATGTTTGGTGGTTGGGGCTATAAATACCCCAACCACCCCACCATTCATGGCATCCAAGTTTCCAGCTTCCAACCACTATACAAGAGCTAGCATTCATTGCAAAGCACACCAAAAAGAGATCAAATCCTCTCTCAACTCCACACAAAGCCCTAGTGACTAGTGAGAGTGATTTGTAGTGTTCGTTTGAGCTCTTGCGCTTGGATCGCTTCTTTTCTTTCTTGATTCTTTCTTGTGATCAAACACTCACTTGTAATTGAGGCAAGAGGCACCAATTGTGTGGTGGCCCTTGCGGGAAGTTTGATTCCCAAGTGATTTGAGAAGAGAAGCTCACTCGGTCCGAGGGACCGATTGAGAGAGGGAAGGGTTGAAAGAGACCCGGCCTTTGTGGCCTCCTCAACGGGGAGTAGGTTTGCAAGAACCGAACCTCGGTAAAACAAATCCGCGTGTCACACTCTTCATTTGCTTGCGATTTGTTTTGCTCCCTCTCTCGCGGACTCGTTTATATTTCTAACGCTAACCCGGCTTGTAGTTGTGATTATTTTTGAGAATTTCAGCTTCGCCCTATTCACCCCCCCCCCCCTCTAGGCGACCTTCAGCCCGACGGTCGCGGTGATGGTGCTCGTTGCTGAGGCGACCCGGGGCCGCAGGCGCGGTGTTGCGCGTGCGCCCGGTGTAGACCGAGGCTTCCCTCGTGAATCGGGAAGTCGCGGCATGAGGTTCCGAGGGGTACCCCTGCCTTCGGGAGGCGGAGCTCTCGGCCCGTCGGACCGCGGCGCCTTCCAGGAGATCCTTGAGCTCTCCCTGGATTCGCCGCCCCTCGGTGGTTGATGGCTCCGGCATCGCGCGAAGAAGCATTGCTGCTGCCGCCAGGTTCTGGCCGACCCCACTGGATGCGGGTGGTGGCCTGACCCTGACGTCGTCGGTGATGCGGTGCTGGAAGCCCTGGGGTAGATGACGTATTTCTCCGGCCAGAGGTTGGCCCGCCCATGCCTGCCCGACGTCCCGACGGATCGGCTCAAGCGCTCCTGCTCCCTCGTCGAGCCTGGCCTGCACCCCGCGGATTTGCTCGAGCTGTGGGTCATGACCCCCCGCCTGAACGGGGACCACAGATAGCTCCCGTGGGATGTCAACGCGAGGCACCGGCCTAGGGAGGTCACCGTCCTCCGGCATGCCGAGATGGTTGCCTTCGGGGGGACCCCCTAGTTCGACGTGGAAGCATTCGCGACTTGGGCCGCAGTCCCCGTCGCCGAGGCTACGGCTACCGTCGGAACAGTTGGAAAGGCAGTAGTCGCATGCGGTCACGAAGTCCCGCATGGCACTGGGATTGCCAAGTCCAGAGAAATCCCAACAGATGCTGGGCTCGTCGTCTCCCTCAGACCCAGAGGGCCCGTAGGTCGAGATGTCCGTCAGTCGGTCCCAAGGTGACCGCATACGAAAGCCCAGAGGGTTTGGACTCGCCATTACAAGAGCGCCCGCCAAAGCGGGGCCGCTAGGCGGGTCGAGGTTGAATCTGAAAGACGTGGGATGGGAATCGGTCGGTACCTTTTGGTCGACGGGCGGTGATAAGGTCACGTCGGGGACTGACTGCGCCATCATCTCAGGTACGAGGGCGACGTCCAGCAAGCTTTTCGCGAGCGTGCTGGCGTCGTCCGCTTGCTCGGGATTGGCGTGTCGCGGGGAGGCGGCGCTCGCCTTCGTCTCAAACGCAAGGTCGACGCCAGGTGCGCCCCCCGTTGGGGCGCTGGGGCCGTCGACTCGCTCGACAGCCGACGAGGCGCTGTCTCCTGCTTGGCCTTGGTTGCCCCGCCTCCTCCTCCGTCGGCGGGGGAGAGGACGGGGTGAGCTCGAATGTTGTTCTTCCACCATGCGGGGAAGACGTCGTCGATTCCGCCGCCGGCGGGCGGGTTGTCGGCCGCCACTGTCGTTGTCGCACGGCGGTGGGAGGAGTATCATGTCGTAGCTGCCGTCGAGGGACATGAACTCAAGACTCCCGAAACGGAGCACCGTCCCGGGTTGGAGAGGTCGCTGGAGACTGCCCATCTGGAGCTTGACGGGAAGCTGTTCGTCAACACGCAGCAGGCCCCTACCTGGCGCGCCAACTGTCGGCGTTTCGAGACCGGGGGGTCCCTAGGCCGACGAGTGAATGTCGCCGCGTGCCCCAGCCCAGATGGGTCGAGCGCGAGGCCGAGCGCGAAGGGGGGAGAGCGAGGCGGCCGGAGACCGGCGTGAGAGAGGTGGGAATCTCGCGGCCTTCGTGTTCGTCCCGCGCCCAGGTCGGGTGCGCTTGCAGTAGGGGGTTACAAGCGTCCACGCGGGAGAGGGAGCGAGCGGCCTCCAGCGAGCGCCTGTCTCGTCCTCGTCCCCGTGCGGCCAACCCTCTCTAAGAGGGCCCTGGTCCTTCCTTTTATAGGCGCAAGGAGAGGATCCAGGTGTACAATGGGGGGTGTAGCAGAGTGCTACGTGTCTAGCGGAGGAGAGCTAGCGCCCTAAATACATGCCGTTGTGGCAGCCGGAGAGATTTTGGCACCCAGCTGGTGTGATGTCGTGGCCGTCGGAGGAGCGATGGAGCCTGGCGGAGGGACAGCTGTCGAAGCGGTTGAATCCTTGCTGACGTCCTCTTGCTTCCGTAAGGGGGCTGAGAGCCGCCGTCGTCACAGAGTATGCAGGGCGCCATCATTGCCTATCTGGCGGGGCGAGCCAGATGGGACGCCGGTCTTGTTCCCTGCGGCCCGAGTCAGCTCGGGGTAGGGTGATGATGGCGCCTCCTGTTGACGTGGCTGGTCTACGCCCTAGGTTGGGCGATGTGGAAGCTCCTCCGAAGCTGAGGTCGAGTCTGTCTTCCGTGGCCGAGATCGGGTCCGAGCCCCAGGTTCGGGCGAGGCGGAGATCGCCGGCTGGTGCCGGGGCAGAGTCCGAACCCTGGGGTCGGGTGAAGCGGAGTTCGTCGTCTTCTGGGGCCGAGCCCAAGTCCGAGCCCTGGGTCGGGCGAGGCGGAGATCGTCGTCTTCTAGGACTTAGCCCGAGTCTGAGCCCTGGGTCGGGCGGAGTTCGCCGTCTTCCGGGACTTAGCCCGAGTCCGAGCCCTAGGTCGGGCGGAGTTCACCGTCTTCCGGGACCTAGCCCGAGTCCGAGCCCTGGGTCGGGCGGAGTTCGTCGTCTTCCGGGTCTTAGCCCGAGTCCGAGCCCTGGGTTGGGCGGAGTTCGCCGTCTTCCGGGACTTAGCCCGAGTCCGAGCCCTGGGTCGGGCGGAGTTCGCCGTTGTCGGCGTTTCGAGACCGGGGGGTCCCTAAGCCGACGAGTGAGTGTGCCGCGTGCCCCAGCCTAGATGGATCGAGCGCGTGGGCGAGCGCGAAGGGGGGAAAGGAGCGAGGAGGCCAGAGTCCGGCGAGAGAGAGGTGGGAATCCCGCGGCCTTCGTGTTCGTCCCGCGCCCAGGTCGGGTGCGCTTGCAGTAGGGGGTTACAAGCGTCCACGCGGGTGAGGGAAGCGAGCGGCCCCAAGAGAGCGCCTGTCCCCGTCCTCGTCCCCGCGCGGCCAACCTTCTCTAAGAAGGCCCTGGTCCTTCCTTTTATAGGCGTAAGGAGAGGATCCAGGTGTACAATGGGGGTGTAGCAGAGTGCTACGTGTCTAGCGGGGGGAGAGCTAGTGCCCTAAGTACATGCCAATGTGGCAGCCGGAGAGATCTTGACACCCTGCTGGCGTGATGTCGTGGCTGTCGGAGGAGCGACGGAGCCTGGCGGAGGGACAGCTGTTGGAACGGTTGTGTCCTTGCTGACGTCGCCCTGCTTCCGTAAGAGAGCTGAGAGCCGCCGTCGTCATGGGGCTAGCGGGGCGCCATCATTGCCTATCTGGCGGAGCTAGCCAGATGGGACACCGGTCTTGTTCTCTGCGGCCCGAGTCGGCTCGGGGTAGGGTGATGATGGCGCTTCCTGTCGACGTGGCTGGCCTGTGCCCTAGGTTGGGCGACATGGAGGCTCCTCCGAAGCCGGGGTCGAGTCTGTCTTCCATGGCCGAGGCCGAGTCCGAGCCCCTGGGTCGGGCGAGGCGGAGGTCGTCAGCAGAGGCCGAGTCCGAGCCCCTGGGTCGGGCGAGGCGGAGGTCGTCAGCAGAGGCCGAGTCCGAGCCCCTGGGTCGGGCGAGGCGGAGGTCGTCAGCAGAGGCCGAGTCCGAGCCCCTGGGTCGGGCGAGGCGGAGGTCGTCCGCAGAGGCCGAGTCCGAGCCCCTGGGGTTGGGCGAAGCGGAGGTCGTCCGCAGAGGCCGAGTCCGAGCCCCTGGGGTTGGGCGAAGCGGAGTTCGTCATCTTCCGGGGCCTTAGCCTGAGTCCGAGCCCTGGGTCGGGTGAAGCGGAGTTCGTCGTCTTCCGGGGCTTAGCCCGAGTCCGAGCCCTGGGTCGGGCGGAGCGGAGTTCGCCGTCTTCTGGGGCTTAGCCCGAGTCCGAGCCCTGGGTCGGGCGGAGCGGAGTTCGCCGTCTTCCGGGGCTTAGCCCGAGTCCGAGCCCTGGGTCGGGCGGAGCGGAGTTCGCCGTCTTCCGGGGCTTAGCCCGAGTCCGAGCCCTGGGTCGGGCAGAGCGGAGTTCGCTGTCTTCCGGGGCTCAGCCCGAGTCCGAGCCCTGGGTCGGGCGGAACTTCCTATGGTGCCTTTGGCAGGGCCTGGCTTCCTTTGCGTTAAATGCTCCTGCGACTTGGCTGGTCGGTGCGGCGATTCAGTCAGGGTTGCTTCTTAGCGAAGGCAAGGCCTCGGGCAAGCCGGAGATGTGTCCGCCGTTGAAGGGGGGCCTCGGGCGAGACGGAAACCCCTTCGGGGTCGGCTGCCCTCGCCCGAGGCTAGGCTCGGGCGAGGCGTGATCGAGTCGCTCGTATGGACTGATCCCTGACTTAATCGCACCCATCAGGCCTCTGCAGCTTTATGCTGATGGGGGTTACCAGCTGAGAATTAGGCGTCTTGAGGGTACCCCTAATTATGGTCCCCGACAGTAGCCCCCGAGCCTCGAAGGGATTGTTAGCACTCGCTTGGAGGCTTTCGTCGCACTTTTTTGCAAGGGGACCAACCTTTCTCGGTTGCATTTGGTTCCGGTGGGTGCGCGCGAGCGCACCCGCCGGGTGTAGCCCCTGAGGCCTCGGAGGAGTGGTTTCACTCCTTCGAGGTCTTAATGCCTTGCGTAATGCTTCAGCTGGTCTGGTTGTTCCCTCATGCGAGCTGGCCGTAGCCTGGGTGTACGGTCGGGGCCCAAGTTCTCGGGCTGGTATGTTGACGCTGTCAACGGTTCGGCCGGAGCCGGGTTTGCGAGAGCAGCCCCCGAGCCTCTGCACAGGGCGAGAGGGCGATCAGGGACAGACTCGGCTTTTTTACATACGCCCCTACGTCGCCTTTCCGCAAGGAGGAGGGGGAGAGCGCCATGTTACCCTCGATGGGCACCGAACATGGTGTCTCCGGTGAGCTGCAAGCGGGTAATCCG
The DNA here is from genome assembly GCF_902167145.1 of Zea mays. Lineage (NCBI taxonomy): Eukaryota > Viridiplantae > Streptophyta > Magnoliopsida > Poales > Poaceae > Zea > Zea mays. The sequence continues at coordinate 132,434,023 of NC_050104.1, forward strand.
AGTGGACGTCCGTGCCCCGTTCATTAGGGGTCGGCTAGGGGCCCAGAGGCACGCCCAAAAGTACCTGCGGGTGATCTGCCGGACCCGGTCCCCTGGCGACGGGGTCCGAGGGCTCGATGCCTCCCTCCGATGGGATTCCGTTACAAGATCGCTCCCGCTGGTCTCGGAAATGTCCTAGGGTACCTCGGGAGCGTAGCCCGAGCCTCGGTTATGTATCGAACGTACCCCTGGTCATCCCTCGCTCGGCGTCTGAGGCGACTGTGAACCCTTCGGGGGCCAGCCTTCGAACCCCTGATCAGTAATGGGCATGGAGCCCGAGTAGCCTGAGGCGGCCGTGGAACCCTTCGGGGGGCCGGCCTTCGAACCTCTGACCAGTAGTGGGTGTAGGGCCCACGCGATCTGAGGCGGCTGTTGAACCCTTCGGGGGGCCAGCCTTCGAACCCCTGATCAGTAAGGAGGCTCGGAGCCTGGTTCCTTCACGGGGAAGGATCCCTTTCGGGGTATCCCCCTTTCCCGGTCCCTATTGCAAGAGATAGAGAAAGAGGAAAAAGGATACGAAACCGAACGACGCGGCGTACCTTTTTTGGTGCGGTTGTTTCGGCGAAGGCGAAGCGTCGCCCGTTGCTCCTGCCAGAAGCGCCACCTGTCCAGCCGCGGAGTTAATGCGACGGGGCGAGTAGTTGGCGGGGCAGCCTTTGCGCGTGCGCGAGCCGTTCGAGGGACGGATCACGGGCGCGTTGTCTTCACGTCGTGAGAGGGGGCTCTCTCGCTGCCCCCGGATGGGACGTGAGCTTGGCTGTCGACGTGCCCGCTGCTCCCGCGCGTCTGCCACTGTCATCACTGCCGGCCCTCCTTTGGCCGCGTTGGCCGCCGTGTCAGGCTGGCGCCGCTAGGTCGCCTCGAGTCGCGGTATTGGTTCCGCAATCGTGGAGGCACGGTGGTGGCGCAGGCGATGCAGTTGCTTGCATGCAGCATTCGGCGCGCCGGTTGCGCGACGCGTGGGCCTGGGCTTCCATGCGGGCGTGTCGGGAGTCGGAGAAGTGCGTCCACTTGGCGCGGTTGCATGCCGCCTGCATGGCTGCCCGCCTCTCTCGCCCGTTGGTCTGGGCAAAGGTGGAGGATCACTTGTAACCGCTGGGCGGTTGCGTGCACCACGCGCGGCGGTTTGGCTTCTTCTGCTCGGAGCCGGTCTGCATGACATGCGGGACCCAGCCCCCGCGCCGCAGGGGAGGGCTTTGAAGCGTGTTGGAGAAGACTCAGCCCGCGACGGTTGGGAGCGCAAGCAGGGAGAGTTGCCTTTAAAAGGAGGGCAACCCCTTTCGTAAGGCGACCATGTCTTCTTCCTCCCTCATGCGCCGCATCTTTCCACCTTCCATGCCCCCGGATGGGGGAAACCGCCGTCTTTTCGCCTCATCGTTGGAGGAACGCAACTCCGTGGGAGTTGGTACCTTTCAGCCATCGTTCGGCTTCAAGGATTTTCATCATGCAGCCCGGCCGCACCCCTCCACCGGCGGTCACCCAAGACGATGACCTCCGGCTTGATGGTGGGGGAAAGCGAGCCGGGCTGCGGCCTCTGCCCCTACCTCGGCCTCAAGGATTTTCGTCGTCCAGGCCAAGATGGAGGATGAGGCGAGTCGGGGGGCTGCCTCCGTGGGGGTCGGTTGCCCTCTTCTTCCCCGGGCGTCTGGGGGAGAACGACATCCTCCAGCTTCACGGAGACTTCCTCCAGCCATGCCGGGAGAGGCGGGCCGCCGTCACTCAGCCAGGGCGCAGCACCACATCCTTCGTCCGGACGACGGTAGCCCCGGGTCTCCGTCAGTAGCCCTGGGGCTCCGTCTCCCGGCCTGAATGGCTGGCTCTCGTCCTCGGTGGGTGAGAGTCCTTCTGCCGCAGCACCCGCCCCGAAGCCGCTGCTGAAGCTGCTTCGTCGCTCGGGGCGAGGGTGGTTATCGCTGTCGCCGGATCGGGTGGCGGCGGGCCACCTGTCGGCCCGCGATCGTTCCGCGGGCTCCCCAATCTTGTGGGGTTGTTCGTGCCCATGGGGACGGGACCGGAGTTCCGTTTGAGACGGCACTTCGAATGCCGGTATTTTCGTTCATTACGGCTTTCGGAGCCTGAACATGTATGTAACGTCGGCACGGAGCCGTGTTTTTTCTTCATCTTTGAGCGCTAAGACTCGTCTGTTGATTATCTGAACCGCTTCACCAAGCGTGAGTCGCCCCGTGTCAAGGTGACGAGTGAGGTATCCGTATCCCGGAGGCGTAGGAGTCCCTCGGCTCGGTCGGCCTTGCTGTCCGAGGCTCCTCTAGCTCAGTTAAAGGGACCCCTCGGCCGCTCTTCGATGAGCCGAGGCCAGGGGTAGCGATATCAGTATGAACAGAGGCGGAGTCGGCTCGAAAATGAAACCTGGTCGGCCGGAGCCTAGCCGGGTTGTCCGTCAGCGGGACTGATGCCGGAGTTGATCAGCCGAGGCCTCAGGTCGGGCTGGCACCCTCGGGAGATGGTCGGCCGAGGCCCCAGAGGCGACCGGCCGAGCCGCCTGCTCGGGTCGGATTCCCGAAGGAGTCCCAGGCAGCGATTGCCCGAGCGTGGTGATGACGTCGTCCTTCGGAGCAGAGAACCTCGGACCGCGTCGCCGTCCGAGGCTAAGTCGGGCCTCGCCGGAGGTGTCGTCGATGCCGAGGGTGTTGCTGTCTCCTTCCAGCGTCAAGACCCGAGCCTGCAGGGTCAAAGTGTCTTGTAGCGTGTGCCTTGTGTGGCCACCGAGGCCGGAACACACACCCTCGCTGCGTTGTAAAGTTGCGTCTCTTTTCCTCTTGTTTCAAGTATCTGGACTTTTTGTCGGTAACAGGGATGTTTGTGCGAGCGAAAGTTGCTTCTCGCGGAAGGTGATGAGTGAGGTATCCGTATCCCGGAGGCGTGGGAGTCCCTCGGCTCGGTCGGCCTTGCCGCTTACGCGTACTTTCACCCGTCCGCGAGGCCCTGTCACCGACTCGGTCGAGAAGGCTCGAAGGATCGCTTCGGCAGAAGGGCTTCCGAACGTAAAGACTTGTCCGATCCGCGGAGCCACTTTATCCGAACGCGAGTTACTTATCGCAGAAGGTGATGAGTGAGGTATCCGTATCCCGGAGGCGTAGGAGTCCCTCGGCTCGGTCAGCCTTGGCTGCTTACGTGTACTCCGTCGTTTCCAGGACCCACTTTTCGAAGTAGTCAAAAAGCATGGAAGATATTCTAGCGAAAGAGATCTTTTTTCGAGGAAAATTTCGACGCAGAGGGGGTTTCCCCCCTTTTAGCCCCCGAGGGAGGGTCGGGCTTTGCCGAGGCGAGGCCGACCCTTCCTTGTTGACTAAACTTTGCGTGGGTGCGAGGTATATGCACAACTTGAAAACATCTTAAGGGTAAAAGCGACGTAGCTGTTGGATGTTCCAAGCGTTGCCGTAGACCTCGCCTTGGCTGTTGGCCAGCTTGTACGTTCCGGGCTTCAGAACTTTGGCGATGACGAATGGCCCCTCCCAGGGGGGCGTGAGCATGTGCCTCCCTCGGGCGTCTTGCCGCAGCCGAAGCACCAGGTCGCCCACCTGGAGGTCTCGGGGTCGGACCCCTCGGGCGTGGTATCGTCGCAGGGACTGCTGATACCGCGCCGAGTGTAGTAAGGCCCTGTCCCGAGCCTCTTCCAGCTGGTCCAGCGAGTCTTCTCGCCTAGCTTGGTTGCTTTGATCGTCGTAGGCCCTCGTCCTCGGGGAGCCGTATTCCAGGTCAGTGGGCAAGACAGCCTCGGCCCCGTAGACCAGGAAGAACGGCGTGAAACCCGTGGCTCGGCTCGGCGTTGTCCTCAGGCTCCAGACCACCGAGGGGAGTTCCTTCATCCATCGCTTGCCGAACTTGTTGAGGTCGTTGTAAATCCGAGGCTTGAGCCCCTGTAGCCCGAGCCTCGGCTTGGTCGAGGGGTAGCTCTCCTTGGCGGAGAAATTGCAGGTACGGGGTTTGCCAGTCTCTGCCAGGCGTGACCCCGCTCTGCTCCTCCTCGATGCGCAGCGCCTCGCCCTCGGGGGCCGAGGGTACCTCGGGCTGAACCGAGGATGCCTCGGGATGGGCCGAGGGTACCTCAGGCTGGGCCGAGGGTACCTCGGGCTCGGGCACGTCGTTGATCTTGACGGAGGGTTGGTGCAGATCCCGGGAGAAGACGTCCGGGGGAACCGTCGTTCTCCCCGAGGCTATTTTTGCCAGCTCGTCCACAGTCTCGTTGTAGCGCCGAGCGATGTGGTTAAGTTCGAGCCCATAGAACTTGTCTTCCAGGCACCGAACCTCATCGCAGTAGGCCTCCATCTTCGGGTCGCGGCAGTGGGAGTTCTTCATGACTTGGTCGATGACGAGCTGCGAGTCGCCGCGAGCGTCGAGGCGTCGGACCCCTAGCTCGATGGCGATTCGCAATCCGTTGATCAGAGCTTCGTACTCGGCCACATTGTTGGACGCCGGGAAATGGAGGCGTAGCACGTAGCGTAGGTGTTTCCCGAGGGGTGAGATGAAGAGCAGGCCCGCGCCGGCTCCCGTCTTCATCAGCGACCCGTCGAAAAACATGGTCCAGAGCTCCGGTTGGATCGGAGCCGTCGGTAGCTGGGTGTCGACCCATTCGGCTACGAAGTTCGCCAAGACCTGGGACTTGATGGCCTTCCGAGGCGCGAACGAGATGGTCTCGCCCATGATTTCCACCGCCCACTTCGCAATCCTGCCCGAGGCCTCTCGGCACTGGATGATCTCCCCCAGGGGGAAGGATGACACCACAGTTACCGGGTGAGACTCGAAGTAGTGTCGCAACTTCCGCCTCGTCAGGATCACTGCATACAGTAGCTTCTGAACTTGTGGGTAGCGGATCTTGGTTTCGGACAGTACCTCGCTGACGAAGTAAACTGGCCTCTGAACGGGCAATGCATGCCCCTCTTCTTGCCTCTCGACCACAATCGCGGCGCTAACCAACTGAGTGGTCGCGGCGACGTAGACCAAGAGGGCTTCTCCATCAGCTGGCGGTACCAAGATAGGTGCCTTTGTAAGAAGCGCCTTCAGGTTCCTGAGAGCTTCCTCGGCCTCGGATGTCCAAGTGAAGCACTCGGCCTTCCTTAAGAGGCGGTACAGAGGCAGGCCTCTTTCGCCGAGGCGTGAGATGAACCGGCTCAGGGCCGCGAGACATCCCATGACCCTCTGTACGCCTTTTAAGTCCTTGATGGGCCCCATGTTAGTGATGGCTGCGATCTTCTCCGGGTTGGCTTCGATGCCCCGCTCGGAGACGATGAACCCCAAGAGCATGCCTCGGGGCACCCCGAAGACACACTTCTCGGGATTGAGCTTGACGCCTTTTGCCTTGAGACACCGGAATGTCACTTCAAGGTCAGAGAGGAGGTTGGAAGCCTTCCTCGTCTTGACTACGATGTCATCGACGTAGGCCTCGACTGTGCGACCAATGTGTTCGCCGAACACATGGTTCATGCACCGCTGGTACGTCGCGCCCGCATTCCTCAAACCGAACGGCATGGTGACATAGCAGTACATGCCGAAGGGTGTGATGAAAGAAGTCGCGAGCTGGTCGGACTCTTTCATCCGGATTTTGTGATACCCTGAGTAGGCATCGAGGAACGACAGGGTTTCGCACCCAGCAGTGGAATCCACGATTTGATCGATGCGAGGCAGAGGGTAGGGAACCTTCGGACATGCTTTGTTGAGACCAGTGTAGTCTACACACATCCGCCATTCCCCCCTTTCTTTCTCACAAGCACAGGGTTGGCAAGCCATTCAGGATGGAATACCTCTTTGATAAACCCTGCTGCCATTAGCTTGTGAATCTCCTCGCCTATCACTCTGCGCTTCTCCTCGTCGAATCGGCGCAGAGGCTGCCTGACGGGTCGGGCCCCGGCCCGAATATCCAGCGAGTGCTCGGCGACTTCCCTCGGTATGCCGGGCATGTCCGAGGGACTCCACGCAAAAACGTCGGCGTTTGCGCGGAGAAAGTCGACGAGCACTGCTTCCTATTTGGGGTCGAGCCCGGAACCGATCCGGATCTGCTTGGAGGTGTCGCCACTGGGGTCGAGAGGGACGGCCTTAACCGTCTCCGCTGGCTCGAAGTTGCCAGCATGTCGCTTCACGTCTGACACCTCTTTTGGAGAGGTTCTCCATGTCGGTGATGAGGGCCTCGGACTCGGCGAGGGCCTCGGCGTACTCCACGCACTCCATGTCGTATTCGAACGCGTGTTTGTACGTGGGGCTGACGGTGATGACCCCGTTGGGGCCCGGCATCTTGAGCTTCAGGTAGGTGTAGTTGGGGACGGCCATGAACTTCGTGTAGCATGGCCTCCCCAATATCGCGTGGTAGGTTCCTCGGAACCCGACCACCTCGAACGTCAGAGTCTCTCTTTGGAAATTGGAGGGCGTTCCGAAGCAGACGGGAAGGTCGAGCCGTCCGAGAGGCTGGACGCGCTTCCCAGGAATGATCCCGTGGAAAGGCGCAGCGCCTGCTCGGACGGAGGACAGATCGACGCGCAGGAGCCTGAGGGTCTCGGCGTAGATGATGTTGAGGCAGCTGCCCCCATCCATCAGGACCTTGGTGAGCCTGACGTCGCCGATGATGGGGTCGACGACGAGCGGGTATTTCCCCGGGCTCGGCACGTGGTCGGGGTGGTCAGCTTGGTCGAAGGTGATGGGCTTGTCGGACCAGTCTAGGTAGACTGGCGCCGCCACCTTCACCGAGCAGACCTCCCGGCGCTCTTGCTTGCGATGCCGAGCCGAGGCATTCGCCGCATGCCCACCGTAGATCATGAAGCAGTCGCGAACCTCGGGGAACTCTCCTGCTTGGTGATCTTCCTTTTTGTCGTCGTCGCGGGCCCTGCCACCCTCCGCGGGTGGCCCGGCCTTGTGGAAGTGGCGCCGAAGCATGACGCACTCCTCGAGGGTGTGCTTGACGGGCCCCTGATGATAGGGGCACGACTCCTTGAGCATCTTGTCAAAGAGGTGGGCACCTCCGGGGGGCTTCCGAGGGTTCTTGTACTCGGCGGCGGCGACAAGGTCCGCGTCAGCGGCGTCGCGTTTCGCTTGCGACTTCTTCTTGCCTTTCTTCTTGGCGCCGCGCGGAGTAGACGCCTCGGGAGCTTCTTCCGACGGGCGGCCCTGGGGCTGCTTGTCCTTTCGGAAGATGGCCTCGACCGCCTCCTGGCCAGAGGCGAACTTGGTGGCGATGTCCATCAGCTCGCTCGCCCTGGTGGGAGTCTTGCGACCCAACTTGCTCACCAGGTCGCGGCAGGTGGTGCCGGCAAGGAACGCGCCGATGACATCTGAGTCGGTGATGTTGGGCAGCTCGGTGCGCTGCTTCGAGAATCGCCGGATATAGTCCCGAAGAGACTCTCCCGGCTGTTGCCGGCAGCTTCGGAGGTCCCGGGAATTCCCGGGGCGCACGTACGTGCCCTGGAAATTGCCGGCGAAGGCTTGGACCAAATCATCCCAGTTGGAGATCTGCCCCGGAGGCAGGTGCTCCAACCAGGCGCGAGCGGTGTCGGAGAGGAACAGAGGGAGGTTGCAGATGATGAGGTTGTCGTCGTCCGTTCCACCCAGTTGGCAGGCCAGGCGGTAGTCCGCAAGCCATAGTTCCGGCCTCGTTTCCCCCGAGTACTTTGTGATAGTAGCCGGGGGTCGGAAACGGGTCGGGAACGGTGCCCGCCGGATGGCCCGGCTGAAGGCCTGCGGACCGGGTGGCTCGGGCGAGGGACTCCGATCCTCCCCGCTGTCGTAGCGTCCCCCGCGCCTGGGGTGGTAGCCTCGGCGCACCCTTTCGTCGAGGTGGGCTCGACGGTCGCGACGATGGTGCTCGTTGCCGAGGTGGCCCGGGGCCGCAGGCGCGGTGTTGCGCGTGCGCCCGGTGTAGACCGAGGCTTCCCGCATGAATCGGGAAGTCGCGGCATGAGGTTCCGAGGGGTATCCCTGCCTCCGGGAGGCAGAGCTCTCGGCCCGTCGGGCCGCAGCGCCTTCCAGGAGATTTTTGAGCTCTCCCTGGATTCGCCGACCCTCGGTGGTTGATGGCTCCGGCATCGCGCGGATGAGCATCGCTGCGGCTGCCAGGTTCTGACCGACCCCGCTGGATGCGGGAGGCGGCCTGACCCTGACGTCGTTGGCGACGCGGTGCTGGAAACCCTGGGGCAGGTGACATATTTCTCCGGCCGGGGGCTAGCCCGCCCATACCTGCCCGACGTCCCGGCGGATCGACTCAAGTGCTCCTGCTCCCTCGTCGAGCCTGGCCTGCGCCCCACGGACTTGCTCGAGCTGTGGGTCGTGACCCCCCGCCGGAACGGGGACCACAGCTAGCTCCCACGGGATGTCGGCGCGAGGCACCGGCCCAGGGAGATCACCGTCCTCCGGCATGCCGAGACGGTTGCTTTCGGAGGGATCCCCTAGCTCGACGTGGAAACATTCGCGGCTTGGGCCGCAGTCCTTGTCGTCAAGGCTGAGGCTACCGTCGGAACAGTCGGAGAGGCAGTAGTCACATGCGGTCATAAAGTCCCGCATGGCACTGGGGTTGCCAAATCCAGAGAAATCCCAACAGATGCTGGGATCGTCATCTTCCTCAGACCCAGAGGGCCCGTAGGTCGAGACGTCCGTCAACCGGTCCCAAGGCGACCGCATACGAAACCCCAGAGGGGTTGCACTTGCCTCAACGAGAGCGCCCGCCAAAGCGAGGTCGCTAGGCGGGTTGAGGCCGAGTCGAAATAATGTAGGATGGGAATCAGTCAGTACCTTTTGGTCGACGAGGAGCGACGTAGTCACGTCGGGGGCTGATCGCGCCGTTGTCCTAGGTACGAGGGCGACGTCCTGCAGGCCCTCCGCGAGCTCGCTGGCGTCGTCCACTTGCTCGGGATTGGCGTGTCGCGGGGGGACGGCGCTCGCCTTCATCTCAAACGCGAGGTCGACGCCCGACGCGCCCTCCGTTGGGGCGCTGGGGACGTCAATTCGCTCGACAGCCGACGAAGCGCGGCCTCCCGCTCGGCCTTGGTTGCCCCGCCTCCTCCTCCGTTGGCGGGGGAGAGGACGGGGCGAGCTCGAATGTCGTTCTTCCATCACGCGGGGAAGATGTCGTCGATTCCGCCGCCGGCGGGCGGGTTGTCGGCCGCCATTGTCGTTGTCGCGCGGCGGTGGAAGGAGTATCATGTCGTAGCTGCCGTCGAGGGACATGAACTCAAGACTCCCGAAACGGAGCACCGTCCCGGGTTGGAGAGGTTGTTGGAGACTGCCCATCTGGAGCTTGACGGGAAGCTGCTCGTCAACACGCAGCAGGCCCCTACCTGGCGCGCCAACTGTCGGCGTTTCGAGACCGGGGGGTCCCTAAGCCGACGAGTGAGTGTGCCGCGTGCCCCAGCCCAGATGGGTCGAGCGCGTGGGCGAGCGCGAAGGGGGGAAAGGAGCGAGGAGGCCGGAGTCCGGCGAGAGAGAGGTGGGAATCCCGCGGCCTTCGTGTTCGTCCCGCGCCCAGGTGGCCAGGTCGGGTGCGCTTGCAGTAGGGGGTTACAAGCGTCCACGCGGGTGAGGGAAGCGAGCGGCCCCAAGAGAGCGCATGTCCCCGTCCTCGTCCCCGCGCGGCCAACCTTCTCTAAGAAGGCCCTGGTCCTTCCTTTTATAGGCGTAAGGAGAGGATCCAGGTGTACAATGGGGGTGTAGCAGAGTGCTACGTGTCTAGCGGTGGGAGAGCTAGTGCCCTAAGTACATGCCAATGTGGCAGCCGGAGAGATCTTGGCACCCTGCTGGCGTGATGTCGTGGCTGTCGGAGGAGCGACGGAGCCTGGCGGAGGGACAGCTGTTGGAACAGTTGTGTCCTTGCTGACGTCGCCCTGCTTCCGTAAGAGAGCTGAGAGCCGCCGTCGTCACGGGGCTAGCGGGGCGCCATCATTGCCTATCTGGCGGAGCTAGCCAGATGGGACACCGGTCTTGTTCTCTGCGGCCCGAGTCAGCTCGGGGTAGGGTGATGATGGCGCTTCCTGTCGACGTGGCTGGCCTGTGCCCTAGGTTGGGCGACGTGGAGGCTCCTCCGAAGCCGGGGTCGAGTCTGTCTTCCATGGCCGAGGCCGAGTCCGAGCCCCTGGGTCGGGCGAGGCGGAGGTCGTCAGCAGAGGCCGAGTCCGAGCCCCTGGGTCGGGCGAGGCGGAGGTCGTCAGCAGAGGCCGAGTCCGAGCCCCTGGGTCGGGCGAGGTGGAGGTCGTCAGCAGAGGCCGAGTCCGAGCCCCTTGGTCGGGCGAGGCGGAGGTCGTCAGCAGAGGCCGAGTCCGAGCCCCTGGGTCGGGCGAGGCGGAGGTCGTCCGCAGAGGCCGAGTCCGAGCCCCTGGGGTTGGGCGAAGCGGAGGTCGTCCGCAGAGGCCGAGTCCGAGCCCCTGGGGTTGGGCGAAGCGGAGTTCGTCGTCTTCCGGGGCCTTAGCCCGAGTCCGAGCCCTGGGTCGGGCGAAGCGGAGTTCGCCGTCTTCCGGGGCTTAGCCCGAGTCCGAGCCCTGGGTCGGGCGGAGCGGAGTTCGCCGTCTTCCGGGGCTTAGCCCGAGTCCGAGCCCTTGGTCGGGCGGAGCGGAGTTCGCCGTCTTCCGGGGCTCAGCCCGAGTCCGAGCCCTGGGTCGGGCGGAGCGGAGTTCGCCGTCTTCCGGGGCTCAGCCCGAGTCCGAGCCCTGGGTCGGGCGGAGCTTCCTATGGTGCCTTTGGCAGGGCATGGCTTCCTTTGCGTTAAATGCTCCTGCGACTTGGCCGGTCGGTGCGACGATTCAGTCAGGGTTGCTTCTTAGCGAAGGCAAGGCCTCGGGCAAGCCGGAGATGTGTCCGCCGTTGAAGGGGGGCCTCGGGCGAGACGGAAACCCCTTCGGGGTCGGCTGCCCTTGCCCGAGGCTAGGCTCGGGCGAGGCGTGATCGAGTCGCTCGTATGGACTGATCCCTGACTTAATCGCACCCATCAGGCCTCTGCAGCTTTATGCTGATGGGGGTTACCAGCTGAGAATTAGGCGTCTTGAGGGTACCCCTAATTATGGTCCCCGACAGCCGTCTTCCGGGACTTAGCCCGAGTCCGAGCCCTGGGTCGGGCGGAGCGGAGCTTCCTATGGTGTCTTTGGCCCGGGCCTGACTGCTTGTCAGTCTCACTCTATCAAGTGGCACCGCAGTCGGAGTGGCGCAGGCGGCACTGTCCTTCTGTCAGGCCGGTCAGTGGAGCGGCGAAGTGACGACGGTCACTTCAGCTCTGCCGGCTGGGGGGCGCGCGTCAGGATAAAGGTGTCAGGCCACCTTTGCATTAAATGCTCCTGCGACTTGGTTGGTCGGTGCGGCGATTTGGTCAGGGTTGCTTCTTAGCGAAGACAGGACCTCGGGCGAGCCAGAAATATGTTCGCCGCTGAAGGGGGGCCTCGGGCAAGACGGAAATCCTCCGGGGTCGGCTGCCCTTGTCCGAGGCTAGACTCGGGCGAGGCGTGATCGAGTCCCTCGAATGGACTGATCCCTGACTTATTCGCACCCATCAAACCTTTGCAGCTTTGTGCTGATGGGGTTACCAGCTAAGAATTATGAGCCTTGAGGGTATCCCTAATTATGGTCCCCGACAGAGTTGCTCTTGGTATCTCACTACACAAACCCGTATGGCTTATGTTGAAATATGGATATTTTACTTCAGCATGTCAATATCTATAAAATGATCTCTTGCAACAATATAATTAATGTTTGCCTTTTGAGAAGATTAGGTGATCACTATGTCTCACTGCACGAGCCAGCAACAATGTGTGGCTATGGCATTAGCGCTATGACTAGATCTGAAAGTTTGGACCGTGCTGTTTTGGGTCTCCGATCATGATCCGATACGAAATATAATAGGTCGTGCCAGTACGGCACAAATACATGGCTGGGCTAGTCTTTGATTTTCAGCCCATGGTGTCGCTCGGTCGGCACGAGTGATTGGGCCGTACTCGGGCCGGCCCGACAGTGAAAAGGCTTGTAAAAGCGTGACAACGAAAATATATTGGGCTGCTGTATATATCTATTGTTCTCCTCAAGATGGCTTGCTTGGTTGTGGGTCATGACTGGGCTGGCTCCGTAGGGCGTGCTTTAAGGTGTGTTTGGTTTGGCTTTTGGCTTTGGCTTTGGCCCACTAAAAGCCAAATCAAAGGGCTGGATTCAGAAAAAACAGCTTTTTCTAAAAGCTGACTTTCTTGCAGTGTAAAATTAAAAGCACACATGGACCTGCTTTTAGTAGCTTTTGGATGGAACTGTGAAAACATATATCGAAGAATTTTTAACGGCTTTTATTGGTTTCCACCAAACGGTTTTTTTTTACCTTTTTAACAGCTCACAGCCTATAACAGTTTTTTCCACAACTCACAACCCACAACAGTTTTTTTCACAGCTACAGAGTAACCAAACAGACCTTTAGTACTGTGTCGAATTTAGATTTTAAGTGTTTACGTAACATGGTCGGGTCAAAAATATTAAAGACCACTGTCGGGCTGAAGACTTAAGGCCCAAGTACGATGGGCTGTGCCGCGGCTCGAGTTTTAGGTTTAGCTATGACCACCTCTAAATTCGATGTCCAATGGAAGCTCGACCAACGGGGCATGATGACCGGGTTGTTGTCACACGTCGAGCATGTCCACTAGTTCTACTCTGGCTGTGTCATCTCCATGATTAAAGGAGTTCGTTCCTGTTGTAGGGCCGAGGGACTACTGGACCTGGTCCATGGCGACCTATGCGTCCAATCACAGTAGCAACACTCGGTGGTAGTAAGCAGTAGTACTTTCTTTTGTTGGTTGATGACACTGACAGTGAGGGTGAGTTCACCTTTGTTGAGTTCGAATAGTATTGCATCGAACACGACATCTAACGACGGCACACGACATCGGTAGAACAACATCGTCGAGTGGTGGAACCAGACCGTCGTCACCATTTTGCCCAAGTCTACTAAAAGAGTCCAAACATGCCGTCGGTGTTCTAGGACAAGGCAGTCTCAACTCAACCACCGGTTTCCTGCTGTCTTTGATGATCTGAATTGTTACAGTACTGCTAGCTTATAAGGGACTAGAACCCGGTTTATTCCAAGACATTTAAAAGTCATTACCACCACAGACTTCCAAGACAAAAAAAAGTTATTAACACAGACACGTACGGTAGGATGTGTGGACTGATAACCCCCGGCCAGCGTGCACTGCACCCACCGCCCTTTGTCTCATCATTATGTCGTCGTGTTGGATGGGCACGGCTTGACGCAGTAGCAGAGAATCCCGTCGAGCGGGATGGGAGAGATGAGGCACCTGCCGCCCGTGTAGCCCTTGCCCTCCGCCCTGCACCCGATCGCGCAGTAGTCCGACCGCACGCACAGGTGCCCCGGTAACCGGGTGCTCTGTGTCAGGCAGTCGCGTGCCTCAACCGCCCGCATGGCGGCCACCACGAGGAGCGTCGTCATCAGCAGGAGGACGGCGGCGGCAGACAGCTTCCCTCGTGAAGGCTCCATTGCCGGATTATTATTCGTTTGGGCGCCGACGATCCAATCCAATCCAAGGGAAATATATATGGAAGTAACGTGGTGGAACTATTGAAGCCGTTCGAGAGGCATGTGTATATATATAATCCTGTACGGTGGGAAGAGAGGAGGGAAAACATAACGCTTCGACCATTACTTGCAGTACCGTTACAGCTATTAATTGGTAGATGGTGCACCATTGCGCGCACGCAGGATGTTTATTAGCAGTAATTTGCATTCGGTCGTTCTACCATACGTTATGTAATTTGCATGAAAATGAATGTCAATAGAATAAAGATGGTGAGCTTCACTGTCATAAACATAGGTGCCAGATATACACGATATCGTAAGCTGCAACAATGGGAAATAAACATGATGGACGATGCAAAACACAGAGCAGTAGACAGATTGTTTGCAAAGGTAAACGGTCAGTCACAGCTAGCAGCCCTAATCACTAAATATGGCAGTCTGGAAGTCACTTCTTTATATACGTAGACTGCTAATAGGTTCATCTGTTCCATGAGAGATAAGTCTTCTGCGAATTCGGTTAATAAGATACATAATGCTGCAATCACCCAAACACGGAGCAGCTTGATCATCTTTTCGCTAGGCAGTTTGAAATCGGCTAAGATACATTTTTGGTCTACATATACATGTCTTGACATCCAGTTTCTTCTTGTACCCATACCAGCACAGATTCGGACATATATTATGGAAGAGCCAACAACGGTAAACACGATACAAGCTCTTGACATTGTTAATTGCTAATTGGTGGACGGTGGGGGTTGGCGGGCAAGTTTCATCGGTTACATTCTGTGTCTTCAGTACCAGAGCGCCATTTGACGTTCCAGTGCCATCGGTTGCCGATGATATGCTAGGTAAATATTCAATCCTGTTCTAGTTGTTTTCCTTACGCGACTAAGCATTGGCATTTGACATGCTTTGCTATTAGTGATGATAATCCAGGCTATTGCTGCTATATGATGACTTGCCTGAATGATGAAGAAGAATCCATGGTATTCTAGTCGTCCACTGTTTGAAACTTTGAATAATATAATGAACAGCTCGTACCGATCGTTCATGCTGCTGCACCTGCATACACGGTTTCAATTTCAACTGTCACGGGCGGGCGGGCGGGCAGGCAGGCAGGATGAATCAATACGGGAAAAAAAAACCAGGATGCTGCATCCTCCATTTCTGATTCCAAACCGGTAAATATATAATCCATCACTGTACTGAAGTTTTGTGTCGTGTCATACATACATATAAGCGTATATCCACATGCGCTCATCAGAACTACGGCACCCAACGCACACGCATACAGAGACATTCGCTTCACATTCACGGCACCTAAATAATACGTACAAATCTGACCTGACATCTACATGACATGACCAGTAGATCAACAACTAAGAACATGTTGCGGCGCGAGAGAAAAGGGATGTCTAGTCTCTGCATCGATGATTTGATTCACATCGCATCAATGGACGCGAGAAGCACGGCGACCGCAGCGGCGGACAGAGCCGTCAAGCTCAAGCCGGCGCGCGACAGCCCAGGGGCCCCGCCGTTGTAAGGGCTGAGCGTGCCGCTCGGCCCGAACGTCCCGGTGCCATTGAAGGAACCCGGCGGGGTGCCGAAGCCGCCTCCGTCCGGCGGGGTGAAGCCGGACAAAGGGGCGGTGCCGACCGCCGGGGGGCTAAACTCCGACGACGACGACGGGGGGCTGGAGCCGACTGGAGGTGCGAAGCCCGTCGGAGGGGAGAGGCTGGTCGGCGGGCTTGCGCCCACCGGCACGCTCGAGTTGGAGGAGCCTCCCGCTGTGGAGCTGCGAAGCGCAACCGCAACGACGGGTTACGAGATCACGTCAGGCTGTCAGAACAGAACAGAACGGGTGCGTTGTTTGAAATAAATAAATAAAGCATGCACGCTCACCTTCCCGCGAAAACGCAAGACCCTGAACCTGAAATGGATGAGCAGCCAACACGAAGGCGTTAATTAATCAGTGTCCACGAACGAACGCTCTGGCTGGACCTCCTTTGTGATGTAAGAAAAGAGAAGGGAAAAAGATAGCGCTTATTATGAGTTGCTAGCTAGATTATTACTTGGGTCATTGGTGGTGGTGGTGGCGGTGCCGTTGAAGGAGCAGGTGGCGCCGGTGCTGGCCATCTCCTGGTAGTAGTCGTTGTATGCGTACGACGCGATCGCCGGCAGGTTGTTCTGCTGGTAGCAGGCGCCGCCAGGCTGGATGGCCGAGCAGTCGGCGTGGCCCGGCCCGCACGCCCAGTTGAGCCCGGCCTGCAGCGCCGCGGGGTCCGCGTCCTGCAGCGCCACGCAGAACGTCCCCGTCGTCGCCAGCGACCGCCGCCGACCGTGACCGCCCGGGTAGCCGTAGCCGTAGTAGGAGTAGTAGTACGGCACGGCGTCGCCGCCGGCCGCGAGGTCCGTCGCGATCACGGGGACGCCCGAGACGCCCAGCGCGCGCATCGCGGCGTACGCGCGGCCGACCCTGGCGTCGCTGGCTTCTTCCGACGGGCGCGACGACGACTTGAGGAGCAGCGGCGAGCCGGCCGACTCGAGGAACCGCAGGACGTGGCCCACGACGCCGGACCACGCCGGCGCGGACAGCGCCTCGCCGGACATCGCGCTGGACACCTTGACGCGGCCGCCGAGGCCCGCGGCGACGAGCGCCGACCGGAGGTTGAGCATCGCCGGGACCAGGAAGTGGGCGCTGCCGGGGGAGTTCGCCGGCACGTCGTCGCCCGCCACGACGTGCGTGATCCTGGTCGACGGGAGGAACCGCGCGACGTTGGCGGCGACCCAGAGGTCGGCCTCCTCCTGGAACTCGGCCACGTGCTCCAGCTGCTCGTTGGGGATGGTGACCATGACCTCCGCGTCGCTGCCCGCCAGGGAGCTCAGTAGCTCAGAGTCCGCTCCGCACAGCCGAGCTTGCCTCGTCTGCTTAGACTGAACGATCTTGGCAAACTCTGACGAAGAGCTTTCTGAAGCCATCAGTACGCCTGCGGGTTTGTGAGGACTGTAAGTAAATCCGGATAAATATTCACAGCAGCAGACAGAGGTACACGTTTACTGAATGCACATGAAACAAAGGGCGGCACATTGACCTCTGCGTATAGTTAGTTAGTGCACCTAACAGCAATGCAGTCCCATACACAGTAAGTAGTTCAGGATTCAGTGTTTCAGAGCAGAATTTTCGACAGTTACACGTGCCAAACAGCATCTTTGATTTTCAAAACGAGATAATAGCGAGAAGATGGTTCAGATAAACCACTTGGAAATGGCACACGTGTCCACCGCGCACTTACGCCTTTGTTGACTCAAGATAAGGCATGGAAAAAGGTGTAAAAAGCACAGGCATATCCTACTCCTACCCCTTTGTAGCTTATCAAGAAGTTGCAATCCTCTACACTTTCATTGGCATACATTGCCCACGCATGCATTTTCCAGCGAAGTAAAGAATCTCACTAAAGAAAGTTGTTTTGGAGGGATGACAGAAAAAAAAAAGGGATAAAGAGAAGTGAGGAAAAAGCAACTAGAAAACCCGGTGCCTCTGATTCTCTGAAGACTCAGGAAAAGGCGTCAGGACCTGCGTAGAACCTCGAAGGCTCGAACGTATTCCCTCCATTATGAGTTATTCAGTATAAATATTATTGTTTTATTATATAAATTTAGTTAAGCGTGAGATTTTTTAACTTAAAAGTTAAAAAAAAAACTTATAATCTAGGATGAAGAAAAGCAACATACATACCTAACGCGCCTGAGAGAAGAAGGAAGAAGATGCATCCCTTCCATCGTTTCTGCAACATCCTCCCACCCCAATACGTGCAATCGAAGGCCCTGTGTTGTGGTGCTAGCGACTCCTCCGATAACTGAAATCATCAGCCCCGACGGTTTCAGAGTTTAATGCAAAGACAAATAAATATATAAACCTTGTGCTGAATAATATACAATAGTTTTTTGTTTTGTCTCAAAACTCATTAACCAATAAAAATATAAGAGAATACACCAGTATCTACTACAGAATGAAATGAGTTTTTTTGTTGAATTTAACACGAAACATGTACACATGTTTTTTTTTGGCATTTCAGATATTAATATATTTTTTTCCTAAACATTGATCAAATTAGAAGAGTCTGACCTAAAGCAAAATTAAAATTTCATGTATCTTGGAACTTATGGAGTAATATTTACGTTCTGAAGGCATATACCAACCGCATAAAAGTACTTTTTCGACATATGCATGTACTTTTACATTTTCTTCGTCTAAGCCTATAGTTTATTTGAGAATTGACTTAAATTGGGTCAAACTTTTTCTAACTTTTTTTTTATTTCTTAGAAGTAATACTAACATCTACAAGTTCAAATACATGAGCTTGGAAAACATAATTTCATTGAGAATTTGGTATTATTCATTGTGTTGTATTTTTTTTTTGTAGAGGTTGTAAAAAAACTAGAAAAGTTGCACTCCCTCCACCCCAAAAGAACCCAAGCCTAGGTTTAAAACCAAAAAAAAAGTACAACAATTTCATAGAATAACAGCAAACATTTATGCCACCAAACACGCATACTCGTAGTTGTTAGTATTTTTTATATAAATATCTGATAAAACTCAAAACTGGTTGACACTTGAGAGCTGGGATTTTTTTAAGCAAATGAATAACATCATCATTTGACCAAAATTCCTTTCACAGAATAACATAAGCATTTATGCCGCCAAAGTATGTTTACCATAAAACATACTACTCACTCCGTTCACAAATATACTACCCCTATAAGATTGATTATGATTTGAAGCGGAGAGAGCGGAGCAGTTTTTGTAGAGAGTCGTATGACGCCAAAACAGTGCTACCATTAAAGACTAATCAGTCTACCGTGACAGCGTGTCAAGGCTCAATCATAGGGATGTTAGGTTGCAGAGGTTTCGAGTTCTTCTGTGCAGAGGTGGAACTGTCCAACAGCAGGGTGTCTCACTATCAACGCGCGCAGTGTGTGCGACGTCGCAGCGGAAGCGGAAGCGGAAGGAAGGAAATAATTGAGATGCGAATCCGGGACCGGGACTCGCTCGCTGCTGATATGCTTTGCACACTCTCCTGTTGTCAGTGTCGTCGGCCGAGAGCATCGCCCAAGTGTCGTCAAACTGTGGAAGGGGAGCGCACAAGTACCGGTGGCTGTCACTCACACACAGGCTGGACTGTCAGCACCACGCGGCTCAACAGAATCTGGATGCGAGCGGATTGAAGGAAAAGCAGACGACAGAGAAGCAAGCTGACGAAGGACGTCTCAACAGGAAGAAGCACGGTAACGTCCGAGTAACTGGGCCTGAGTGGGCCGTGTAAGTGAATGGGGGCTAGTCAGTAGTGTGGAGTTGTAGCTAAGGGATAAAAAGGAAACGACGCCCTGCTCCCTTCTTCTCCAAGTGTTCTTCCCAGCCGAGCACCTTCCTCTCCCGATCCCCCCTTCCTAGGTGCTAACATGGACCCCCCACGTCCGTCGTCTAATCCAGGTGGTTGGTGAGCTAAAACACCTAAATCCGACGGTAGTTTGTGAGCAGTGACCTGTCGCGTCGCCTATATTATGGGTATGGAATGGAGAAGATGACAGGCGAAGGATCTGATGGAAGGTGCTGTCCTGCTTGCCAGCATGCACGGTGACTGCTACCGGGAGAGAAGATTAGTAAAGATTCATCTCTGATTTGGTTTTGCGGTTGGGCAAGGCAAGCGGCCAGTGTAGTGCTCTGACCAGCAGCGCTGGCTGGCAGTGCACGCACGGGTTGGGTTGCAGCACCGGCCGGGGGAGAGATCGTCGAACGATGAACGAAGGCGCAGCCGCAGCGCAGTGCAAGCTGATCGAGTTTAGTTAATGGGAAAACAGAGCAGGAGCGATCCTGGTTCCACAACTATAAACGGGAATAAGCATGCATGAGCACGTACGTACCTCGAGCTGAGGCTTCTTCCGTTCCGTTCCGTTCCCGATGGCCTCCGATCCGATCGCCTTCCTTTAGCTTGCTTCTTCCGGACGAAACGAAAGCCTAGCCTGCCTCGATCCGAATGCCTACGAAAACTTGGTACAGGACTACAGGGCCTGAACCGGGAGGGAATGAACGAGGGAAGGAAGCTCACGCCGTGGCTGCTGCCTTGGCTTTAATATACGCACAGCAGCGCCAAGTGCAGGCACACGAGCAGAGCAGGAGGCGTGATGATTAGGACGTTGGTTACGCGCGCTAACCGACGCCACAGCGGCGGGGTGACGCGGCGGGTTAGCCTCTTTAAAGTTAAGCTACAGAGTGGACGTGGAGATGAGGAGGTGGGTGCAGCGGCCAGAGAAAACGAATTCTAGCATGTACGCTTAACTTTAATATATACCAACTTATACTACTTTTTATATTGTTTTGTCTCTATGTATTACAACTGCTACAATTTCAACAGTTAACTTTAACCTAAAGCGAATAACTCCGAAACCGGTGTCTAGCTTTTCTCTCGCGATACCACAGTCCACAACATGTGTCTATTGGAGATTTGGAGGTCAGCTATGTTGACCGTGTGATCGCCTTTTTTATTTTATCATATTTTTTTAAAAAAATCTCATGTTTGCAATATAAAACCACGGTAGGACTGGGCACGGAAGCCAATGCTTTGTACTCCGGTAAACCCTAGCCGCAACATTGGCAGAGATGACCCAATCTTCTAGGCACTTCTGCCGCAACGTTGGCAGAGATGACCCGATCTTCTAGGCACTTCTGATCAGTGACTAGAAACGCATCAACCTATGACGATATCGGTCAATGGAGCCCACGTCTCCATTGTTGCCGGGTTCCAAGGAGCCACCAGCAAGGCAAAAACTAATCATGGATCGGATGGCATCGGTGGCCAGCGACATGATGTCACCATACATCAACAAAGATGGAGGAACACCGATGCAGGACATGACTGTGTTGGCGATCACGACCATCAACATGGCATAGGAAGGTAGGACTCGTGTTTTCCTCTCCCCTCAACCTCTCAGATTAGGATTAAGCCTTGTACATCATCGATCCCAAGGGACTTAGACCGGTCCCAAGGGTCTTAGAAATATATCAATAGCATCGGAGCCACCAAAGTCCGTATTTCACATACATAAGAAGCTAGAGTTAAGAACAGAGCTCGTGTCAACAAAAGGGATATAGGGTCCAAAAATACCTATTATATCCATAACCCGATAATAGACCATGGAGAGGAACTAGACTGCAGAAAATAATGGGATTAGGGTGGTAGCCTTAAACCTGAACTCTCAAATCTAACAAAAAAAGGATTTAGGTTAGGTAACCCTAACTCTAATCTACAAATCAGAAGAAAGCGCAAGAACAAAAAGAGGTTCGGATAAGTTAACCATAACCATAATCCCCAAATTATAGAAGAAAGGAAAAGAACATAGTGGATTTGGGTTAGGTAAACCCTAATCCTAACCCACCCATAACGGGATTGGGCTCATGATAAAAAAAAAACATAACTCTAATATCAACTGTGAATTGGTCAATTCACATATAAGATAGAAAAATACATATCAAAGAAAAGAATACAAGTAGGTCAGAGAGGACGTCTTCGGTTAGCTGAAGAAGATGAAGAACAGAACGGCCGCGATGTGTGGAGGAGAAAGAAATGACTTAGGGTTTTTAACATCGTCCGATTTTTTATATGCAGGGGGCGGAGCTAAAGCTTAGTACATGTGTCAGCTGACATCGATGAATTCGGAAAAATCCAGTGTAGAATATTATTTAAGCACTGGTTATAGTATTGATGAGATCCGTTATAAACGATAGTGACACCAGCAAACTTGGATGCTATGCTTCAACCCTGTTTATATGTTAACAGTAACCCGTCGGACCCCGACGCGACGGCCACAGTAGGTGCGGACGAATGACGCGCACGAGTGGTGCTGAATTGGCGGCTCGGATACGCCTCCGAGGCTTCAGGCAACCACCAACGAGGCCATAATATTCGGACGGAGAGAGTAGCACGTGCTGAATACGCGGTGTCCAATTTGGAGTCGAGCAAGAGCTGGCTGGCTGGCTGGTCGCCAACGGAAACTCCCCTAGCTAAAAGTGTAAAGTCGACGACGAGTACCAGGCACGCGCTGCAGACTACTCCAACGAAAGACGATTCGGCTTGGTGCAACTCCGAGCTGAAAGCACACCGGAGACGGAGAAAAAACGGACACCATCACCATCCCGGCCCATCCCCCATCCACGTACGTATACATGTGGCCGGCCGGCCGGCCACCGCATCTATCGGCCGTTCCGAGCAGGTGGCCACCCCGTTCATCTTCTAACCAAACTTGGGTCCGGCTCCGTTTTCTTGTTTCCCCGTCTCCCCTCCCGCTTCTGCTCCACACCGAAAAGAAGTCATCAACTGCCGATCCGCCCGCCCACTGGTCTTCGCGATCAGGTGACGGCGCGACGCCAGAAGCCACCCACCCCACACCCACCCGAACGGGCTAACTTTAGATTGCATCGATCATAAGTGGAATCCAAAGGCTAGCTTCCCTATTAACACACCCGCCTTTCCGCTGGATTAGTGGATAAGGCTCAGTCAGCCTCATGTAGAGCGCCACGGGTGCTTTTGCTGCGTCCTGCCTTTCGACTGCTGACGGGGTTCTTCTCACATGCACGCACACAACAAAGATTGCACACTCACTCACTCACTCTGTCGGCCCCTACTCCACATTTACATCCTTTCCTTTGCACTGTATATATTATCAGCTCCATATCGGCACTGCGCATCCATCTTATCTTGTACAATTATTAACTAACCTTACGATCATTAAACGAGGGGCTTTGTGCGTTAGAGCGTCACCTTAACCTTAGGGCATGTACTGTTAGAATCTATACTGCATAGGATCGATTCCTAAGTCCCTAGAAAACCAATCCGTAACTGGAACTGGAAGTATAATCTTGATGACGAGTAGTTCTGATCTACTAAGAGGAATAGAGGAATACACACTTTTGTTGTTGTTGCTATCTTCGTACCGTCGCCCTGCAGAGAAGCAGCAGGCATCGGGATCCGAGCTGCTGTAGGTTGTCGCGTTTCCAAACACTCCGACGCCTAGGCGATGGGGGTCGCCCTGCAGAGAAGCAGCAGGCATCGGGATCCGAGCTGCTGTAGGTTGTCGCGTTTCCAAACACTCCGACGCCTAGGCGATGGGGGCCTCTGAGGACTAGGGTTTTGGGGCGAGGTACTAGCGTTAGTCTTTCCTGCGACCCCTTAGTCCTATATATATAGCGTCGTGTGTCTGGGGGCTCCAACCGAGGTTAGCGTGGGCCCTCCCGATCAAGGGCCCGATTAAAGGAACGATAGTTGGGTTAAGCCCAATCCAGTCTCTATTGACCGGCTGTAGAGGACACACCCAACAATCTCCCCTTTGTTCTCTACATTCCTTGTACTCAACTTTTCTGGATTCCATCCCTCGACAAGTTTACACATAGAGACCAATACGTGACAATAACCGATTAAGTATCATCGCACTCATTGACTACAACATGCTCTCCTGCTTCAGAACGAAAAGAGACTTCATTTGGTTGCAATCTGTAGCCCCTTTGATTCAAGATCATAGGTACTCCCTTAAACCCATGCCGGCTGCGTGCTTACTAAACACGCTGGGTGGAAGACCTTTTGTGAGCGGATCCGCTAGCATCTGCTATCTTCTGTTATGCTCATCTTTTATAATTTGATCCTGAATCTACTCCTTAACAACATAATACTAAAAGTCAATGAACTTGGCAGCGCCACATGACTTGCTGTTATAGGAGTACGGTACCGCTGGCTCATTATCGCAGTAAATTCTCAGTGGTCGCTCTATGCTATCAACCACTCTTAATCCGGGTACAAATTTCTTTATCTTTATTGCCCGCCCATTTGCCTCATGCATGGTTACAAACTCAGTGTGCATTGTCGACGATGCTCTCGCTGTCTGTTTGCAACTTTTATAAGAAATAACTCCCCCAGATATAGTAAATTTATACCTCGAAATAGGGAACTAGATCTTATGTTTGTTAGCATGAGGCCATTTTCGTACCTTGGAGGTACATTAGAGCCTTCTTAACTGCTTAACAGTGTTCTATGCTTGGGTTGATCTGATATCTCCCAAGCATCCCGGTAGTAAATTCTAAGTCAGGGTGAATATATATTTGAGCATACAAAATGCTTCTGATAGTAGAAGCATATGGTACTGACTTTATCTGATCTTTCTGACACTGAATCTGGGGACACTGATGATTCCCAAACTTATCACCCTTGACTTTTGGCGCAGGCGCGGCCTTACACTGATGCATACTGTACTTCTTTAGTGCTTTTCTATGTATGACTTCTGTGAGAGTTCTAATACTTCATTATGTCTATCTCTGTGAAATTCTATTTTAAAACATAAGAGGCTTCTCCTATGTCTTTTTATATCGAAGTTCGAGGAACAAAAACTTTCTGTTTCCGCCAGTAGATCTTTATCACTACTAGCTAAACATATGTCATCGACATACAGAACAAGGAAGATATACTTTATTTTTCCTTAGATTTCGCATAAATGCAATTGTCTTCCTCGTTATCCTCGAAACTAAACTTTCTGATAGTCTGATCAGACTTGACGTACCACTATCTGGAGGAATGTTTTAATCCATAAATGGACCTCCTTAAGTGACATCTCTTGTTTTTCTTTTACTGCTCACAACAAAACCCTTTGGTTGTGTCATGAACACGTTTTTCTGTTAACTCTCCATTTAGTGATGTTGTTATTACATCCATCTGATGGAGCTCTGGATCAAAAAGAGCCAATAATGCCATAATGATCTGAAATGAATCTTTTGTTAGGACAAGTGAGAAGGTTTTATGGTAGTCAATGCCTTCTCACTGTGTGAACGCCTTGGCCACATGTCCTTGTATCTTTCTATATTTCCTTTGGAGACACGCTTGGTCTTCTAGACCCACTAATTTGTGCTTCTCGTAGCTGTTTCATATGTAATGGGATCACTTTCTGCTTCAATGTCCTCACACATATAAATCTCATCGCTTTCTATGTCTACACTTGTGTAAACTCCATAATCATCAGGAATCGCAGATCGTCTAGACCTTTGAGACCTTCATAAACTTGTCTCTAGTTCTGGTTCGTTATGAGGCTCCTGCATTGGTGCGTCACTTGGCACAACACTACCACTCTCATGTGAGCTCTCCTGTGCAACCGATTCAGAAGAGCCAGACTGTGCAGAAGGTGAATTGACTTACTCTGTGGTAGTTGCACTTGGTGATGCAATATTTGCAGCAGGGGTTTCACCTCGAGTCGTTACAACTGTTGGTGGAACCACAGCGGGTATCGAGAAGTATGGTTCTTCAACCATCAGAATTGGGACATACGTCCTCTTTTCCTGAAGGTCAACCTCTCTAAGTACCTTACTCCCCTTGATCATGTCATTTTCTAGGAAAATGGCATGTCTAGTTTCTATAAACTTGGTTTGTCTGCCTGGACAGTAGAATCTGTAACCCTTCGATCTCTCAGGGTAGCCAATAAAATGGTAGCTAGTGGTTCTCTCGTCTAGCTTTTCCTGTCCAGGATTAAATATTCGAGCTTCTGCTGGACAACCCCATATGTTGAAGTAGTTGAGAGTGAGCTTTCTGCCAGTCAACAACTCATATGGAGTTTTAGCCACTGATTTACTAGGAACTTTATTGAGTATTTGCATAGCGGTTTTTAAAGCCACCATCCATAAACCCAATGGTAAGTTAGAGTAACTAAGCATACTCATTACCATGTCCATCAGTGTTCTTCTTACGCCTTTAGGAAACCACATTCTGTTGCGGTTCACCAGGTGTTGAATACTGAGCTACAATACTGTTTTCACTTAGGAACCTCGCGAAAGGATCCTGGGACCTGTCCATACTCAGTATGGTGCCCACATTACTCCCCCACACGATTTGATATGACAATCTTTGTGTTCAAATCGTGTTGTTTTTCTACATCACCCTTGAACTATTTAAACTTATCTACATCTTATGATCTGTCCCTTAAAAAAAGGGTAAATATAATTGCAGCGAGAGTAGTCATCTGTGAAGGTTATGAACAAGTCAAACCCATCTACTGTCCTAACTGGAAAAGGACCACATATATCTATATGAATAATTTCTAACACTCTCGTACTATGCATGCAATCTCTGCATTGCTCTAAGTCTGTGAAGTCTAGGTGATGGAGAATCCGTCCCTTAACGAGACTTCTTTTCTCCCCCTCGAAATATGGCCCAAACGATAGTGCCATAATTTCGACGAGGTTTCTCCATCACATTGTTTTCTTACTCCTGCCAATGTTGTCTAGTTTGTTTTCTGGTGTATCTAGCACCACTGTGCGAAGATAAATAAAGCATGTCTCGTCAGATGGCGAGACCAACATCTTTATTATCAAAACTGAATAACACACAGTCTCTGTCACTGAAGTGATAGTGGATGTGCTGATTGTCTAATCACGAAGCTGAAGTTAAAGTGTCTGCTTGCTTTCCGTTAACCACTGTAACTGTTTTCAGCCCTCTGGGAGCCTTAGGTTTGTACGGAATTGCATTCTGTAGCATCTATTGCAGGAATTCTGGACACTTTCTATTGTATGCCCTGTCTTCTTGCAATAGAGGCAGGTCTCAGGGGATCTGAGAAACAGTCTGATTGCTGCATGTAGAAAACATCGTGATCATGTTTGATCTTATTCTTGAACCTTTCTTAGAGATCTTATTCTGTCTGAGGATTCTTAGTTTGGGAAGATTGATAGAATCACTTATTTGACTTATCAACCTTTCCTCCTAGACACACTGTGTCATGAGTTGATCTATATAACACTTGTCCATTTAGACAGGTGTTTTACTGATCATGAAATGTCTCATATTCTGGAATAGCACCCTCGATAGGATCCTGGATGAGACTCTTATTGTGACCAAGTACATTACACTTGGATCTTTTTCAGTTGACCTTATAGATGCTGTACTGCGCCGTCTTAAGGTCATCCTAAGGTGAGCCTACTGTAGGCTTAGTGGGTTTCTTAAACCACAGTGAGGAATCTATTTCATTCACTGTAGTTATCATTTCAATCTTTTCTGGCCATAAGTGACAATAAATACCACATAGCGGTTTAATCTACCTTATCTGACCAACTAGTAGGCCAATATGTGCACTTTTGCAAAGTAAAACAGAAAATATTTAGGACAGCTGAAGTAAATACTGAAAACATAGAACTTGCATGAATTAAATATTCGACGTTGGTCAAATAATAACCATGCCTGATCTACAAAATTTCTGGTTCTAAAATTCTAAACCATCGTTGGATGATCTAGAAAACTTAATTCTTGTATAAAATGTGGCAACAATATTCGACGTTGGTCAAAATATTCAATCACCACAAAAAAATCTGAATTTCTATGCACTTAAAGAGAATTAATCCACGTAGGCTTCATAATAAACAATAATGCATAGAAAAACAAATAATAATCTGGTTCTAAAATTCTAAAATCATCGTTGGATGATCTAGAATATATATACTTCTGTTCAAAATGTGGTAACAATATCTAACGTTGGTTAAAATATTCAATTACCACAAATTTTCTGAATTCTATGCAATTCAAGCATTAATTAATCTACGTTGGTTTCATAATCAACTGAGAATTGCATAAAAAAATATATAAATAAAGGTACCAAAGTACGCAGCGGAATAAAATAGTCCATAAATATGTCTGTAATTTTCTATAACTGAAAAAATATGCCTGAATTTTCTTTACAATTTTCTTATTTTCTTTTACTGTTTCTGATTTCTGGAAAAAAAATCCAGAAAAAAAATAAGCCATTTTGGCCCTGGTCGGCCTGTGTGGCTCAGCCCACATGGCCTTTCGGCCTGCTTAGAAGGGCGGCCGCGCGCGCAGGCCGCAACCTGGGCCTGGGCCGCGCATCTGGCTCAGCCGCGGCGCGCCCCCTTCCACCCGCCGAGATCCTGGCCGTCGAGCCGATCTGAAGGTTCAGATTTCTCACGCGCTTTATAAAAGGCGGAGAACTCGGACAGAGGGAAACCCTAGCTCATTTCTGTTTTAGCCGCACAAAAACACCGGCCGCCAGTGCCATTTTCTCCTGGCCGCCGGCTCCAGGCCGACTCTCCTCTCTCTGTTTGGTTCTGTTGTTACACCGCCAGGCCATGCCCCTTCTCACTGATTTTTTTTTATTCTCTCTTCTTCATTTGTATTACGTGATGTCTTGTACTTATTTTTTTTATTTCTTGCCACACTAGTACTCGGCCGCCAGGGAGAACTGGATATTTGCAATGTGCATTTGAACTGACCGGCACTGTCTTCTCTCTTTCTGTTTTTTTTTACTGTTGCCAATAGCCAAAACCGGCTGCCAGGAAGCACCGGCGGCTGGCCACTCCATTTTTTTTCTTCCTATCGCCCGTAGGATCAGGCCACTGTTCGGCCGACGGCTCTACACTGTTCTTTTGGCCGCTCCTGTGTTCGGCAAAGTGGAACCCCGCGGGCCCCTCGGGAGGGCGCGTCGCCGTCTGTCTAGGTGCCGACGTCGGCGGTACGACCGGTTAAAAAAACGGATGTTTTCTGTGAACTGTATTCGACTGGTTTCTATCTTTTTCAACTCAATCCCAACTCTCTGTGTAAATGCTTGTCAGGAATGGATATGATGTAATACGTGGGATCGAGTTGAGACATTTTCTATCGCGGGTTTATATGGGCAGTGTTCTGTTCACTTGAATCCAAGTCGGATTTGGGGGAAAAACAGTTAGGGTTTTCTATCCCTAATCTGTTCTGCGAGTTCCTATTCTTTATAAACTTCTTGGCTGCGGATACACAGATCCTTAGCCCTTAAACAATCTATGTGATTCGATCTGTATACTAGGGTTAGGTAATAAAACCCTAACCGTATACAAAGATGAACTGTCGCTTTTGAGTTATGAGTATGGCCCAGACCCTGTGTCTCTTTACTGTAGCCAAACCTAAATCTTAGGGTTAGGGAGAGACCCCAATCCGAGAGCATCGACTTCTTTCTGTTCTATTCTAATCTCTCTGTTCTCGATGATGAACAATGATAAAAAAATGAGTACATTCACATAGATCTGAGACCTTTATGTGATCTCATAAAACCGAATGCGGATTAGGAGATCTAGGGTTCTTAGAACTTGGCTCCGATACCATTGTTAGAATCTATACTGCATAGGATCGATTCCTAAGTCCCTAGAAAACCAATCCGTAACTAGAACTGGAAGTATAATCTTGATGACGAGTAGTTCTGATCTACTAAGAGGAATAGAGGAATACACACTTTTGTTGTTGTTGCTATCTTCGTACCGTCGCCCTGCAGAGAAGCAGCAGGCATCGGGATCCGAGCTGTTGTAGGTTGTCGCGTTTCAAAACACTCCGACGCCTAGGCGATGGGGGTCGCCCTGCAGAGAAGCAGCAGGCATCGGGATCCGAGCTGCTGTAGGTTGTCTCGTTTCCAAACACTTCGATGCCTAGGCGATGGGGGCCTCTGAGGACTAGGGTTTTGGAGCGAGGTACTAGCGTTAGTCTTTCCTGCGACCCCTTAGTCTTATATATAGCGTCGTGTGTCTGGGGGCTCCAACCGAGGTTAGCGTGGGCCCTCCCGATCAAGGGGCCGATTAAAGGAACGATAGTTGGGTTAAGCCCAATCCAGTCTCTATTGACCGGCTGTAGAGGACACACCCAACATGTACAACCTAGACACTGATGCACGGTACTCCAAGTATAAGATACAACTAAAACACAACATAATACAGTGAGCATGTCTAAAACATGTGTCTTACCATATTCATTGTATCAATCAGAGCATTCAATAAATTAAAGTGACCAATCAGCTAGTCTTCTGTCTCGAACATAGAGATAAGACATTGTGTTTTCGTCAAGATACATGTCTTGAGTTTTTTTACATTCACCCCATGAACACACTTGAAGACACAACTCAAGACACTCATTGTGCCCTTAGATTGCATCGATGATAAGTGGAATCCAAAGGATAGCTTCCGTGTTAACACACTACATCATTTCCGTTCCTTTGCACTGTATCAGAGACGACAGATCCGACCGGGCAGCCGGCAACCTGCCTCTTTCAGCTCCATATCCGCACTGATCACCCATCTTATCTTGTACAATTATTAACTAATCTTACGATGATTAAACACGAGGGCTTTCTGCGTTAGACCGTGATCTTAACCTTTAACTGTCTTGTCTTACTGTTACCGGTTGGTGCTTTCCAATAGAACCTCGCATTATCGTCCTTTAATAACTGTCTTATCCATCCGAACCGTTTTTAGATTTTCGTATGTTTTTAACTTGGCCTGCCAATATACAGGAAGCGACATAGATTGGTAGCATGCATGCATGTAGCTGACGTCATAGAGTAATCATATAAAAAAGGTTATATATATATATATATATATATATATATATATATATATATATATATATATATATATATATATATATTGTATATTAGGAGCCCTGAGCTTACTTTAGTTATTGAAAGCCTAGGTCAGACAGTGCAATTCGGTCGAGTCGGACCAGGTCAAGATGTCTATAAAAGAAAATCCGTAGTGCTAGGGATCAGTTTTTCACGCCCCATCTCGATTCATTAGCGACGGCGGTTGCCCGATAGTGCGCGCGGCGGTGGCCGCGGCTCCCCGACCTCGACATGCGGTGGCGGTGGTTCCCAGGCCGGCGGTGGCGGCCCCCGATCCAGAGGGCGAGCGGCGGCCGCGCCCTTGTGCGGTGGCGACGGTTCCCAGGCCGGCGGTGGTGACCCCCGATCCAGAGGGCGAGCGGCGGCAGCACCCTTGTGCGGTGGCGGCGGTTCCCAGGCCGGTGACCGCAACTCCATTACCTCAACGCGCGGTGGCGGAGGTTCCTCGATCCGCAGTGGGCCCTTGTGCGGGCAAGCGGCGGCGTCCCCGAAGCTCCGAGGAGGCGGCACTTCCATGGCCGACGAGCAAGCGACGCCCGTCGACGTGCGAGTAGCGACGGCGACGCATGAGGCGCGATGTTCGAGCGAGCGACGTCACGGAAGGCGCGAGATGCGCGCAGCGATGATCACGCGTGATATTCTCCGATCCGGCGCAGTTTTCTTTTTTGATTATTGTGTTTTATGTCTACCACATGTACTATTTACCGGTTGGTGCTTTCCAATAGAACCTCGCATTATTGTCCTTTAACTGTCTTATCCATCCGAATCGTTTTTAGATTTTCGTCGCACGTTGTTTTTAACTTGGCCTGCCAATATACATGAAGCGACATAGATTGGTAGCATGCATGTACCTGACGTCGTAGAGTAATCATATAAAAAAGATTATATATATATATATATATATATATATATATTATTTAGAGCCATGTGCTCTCTCTAACTATTGGAAGCCCCGACCAGCAACCGATCAGGTGCGCGGACCGCACCGTACCGACCAGGTGCGCAGGCTTTTTGGCTCACTGTACCACCTACTTACGTTAATTATAACTACGTGTTATGCTCAATCGTGTTACGGTTTACACACTTTTTGGTATGCGCATGTTGTACACAAGTTTACGCTTATTTTGTCATACTGTCTGAAACCGCTTCTACTATCATATAAAACCGACAACGACGACTGCTTTGCCCGAGAGGACTAGGGTTTCAGCGGCGGCGGCTGCCGAGCCCCATTCCTGATCTGAAGCACCTCAAACCACCGCTCTGCCCCAGATCCAGATCCACCCAGCTACTGCGGCGAGCCCGTGGGGACGGTGGCGGCGGAGGACCCGAGTGCACGGAGATGCTCAACTACGACCAGGTCTTCATCAGGGACTTCGTGCCCTCCGTGCTCGCCTTCCTCATGCACGGCAAGACCGAGATCGTCCGCAACTTCCTCCTTCACACCCTCCAGCTTCAGGTGACCTGATCCTGATCCTGCTTAATAGTTTCTCGTCTGGACCATTCCTTGCTACCTTTCGGAAACCATTTGTGATGCTGCCGTGAAAGCACCCAACCTCAAATCTGTGTGCGCCCACAGTTTTGGAA
The DNA here is from genome assembly GCF_902167145.1 of Zea mays. NCBI lineage: Eukaryota > Viridiplantae > Streptophyta > Magnoliopsida > Poales > Poaceae > Zea > Zea mays. Next base: position 132,465,584 of record NC_050104.1, read on the forward strand.
CAGCAGCAGCCATAGTCGCCTGGGGGCTCAGGTGTGACCGTCGTCGCGGGGCCCGTCCCCAGCCACGGGCTCGGTCGCGAGCCGCGGACGCTCTGCCACCAGCCGCGGGTCCGACCGCCTACGGGTGCGCATCCGGCCGCCGCCGTCGAGTCCATCTTGGAGGCAAGGAGTGAGCAAGGCATCGAGCTTCCCCACCAAATTATTCTCTGACGGTGCACGGGAATGGCCAGGGAAATCCATGGTCGCCAGATCTGCGCCTACTTATTCCTCTCCAGTCCCCAACGAGAGATTCAGGTAAGGACTATTTGCTTATTTCAGTACCATATTGGTTTTGGTCAAGATTAGAGACTAATATGCAGTGGTTTAGAAACTATTGTATTATTATTTTTATTACTTCAGATTTAGTTTTTTGATTGTTTTTATCTAGACTTGGGGCCCTCATTTAATCTCATTACTGATCTGTGGCCTGCACATCAATAGAGTCCCTAATGTCTATTGTATTGTTCTGATTCTATAAAGTGTACAATGGTTCACAATATCTGTGTGAACAGGTGAAACGTGAAGAGCTGCTTGAGTATGCCCAAAGTATCATTTCAGGATTGAAGAGAAATGATGAAATTGTGAGGTGATATAATAGAATCAGCTAATTACCTGTGAATATATTATAACGATATAATAGAATTTTGAGGTAATACTACTTTTGTTACATCTAGTGCTTCCTGTTTTGGACATACATGTGGTCAGGCTTTCTAATTTTTTGCTACCAATATAGTTCTGGAAATTAGTTGGAAAATATGATAATTGCATGTAGATTTGTAATTTGAAGTACTATTATACAATTTCAAGTTATTAAATTTAAACCTTCCTTTGTAATAGTGCATACATATGCTACACCCACCTCCGCCAGCATTTAGCATCATTGTATTATCATAAAACCATAATTTCTAGGTAGTATTTAGTTGTGCTAGTCTATTAGGTGAATGCTTTTAATCATTATACCATTTTCTGTTGAGCTTTACTAAGGAAAGTAGTGACTCGACTCGTGAATAGCTGAACAAGATTGATCTGAGTATGCTGGCGAAAAAATGGTGAATTAGAGTAATCAATCATATTATCTTCCATATTTGCATATAATTATACTTTTGCAGGTGGTATTAATGGAGAAAGATCAGAAATAGCTGAAATTGAAGCAGCATCAACAGGTGAAGCTGATCGGCTTAGAGCTGCTCTCCGGCGTGCTCCACCCGGCGCTATTCGGCAACATCACCAGATTTATACAGGCTTACACAGACCTGTTTTGATAAGAGCCGAGCAGCGATTCTTCCATTTTGGACCACGACCTAGCTAAAGGCTAATGGTTCCAAATGTTCGAAGTACCGAAGACAGGGCTAGCTCCTCGTTTTTTGTCATGTCAAATAAATCGTGTATGATTGCAACAATATTGGCAAAATATCGTTGTGCTTTATATTTTGATATACTGTGAACAAAACAAGTGTCCTATGAGACCATCATGATTTATGCATTTTCAAACTAAATTTTACGACACTTCTTTTTTTGTGTTTTATGCTTCCATTAAAAAACAGTCTTACTGCGTTTTACGCCAAATTTATGACACTTTTTGATGTGTTTTTACAGCAATCTCTTGCAAAGTGAGATTCTGCGCGTGTTTTATACTAAATTTCGTACTCATTTACGATGTTTTAGCTCACGTTTTACGCTGAAATCATTCGAGCCAGAACCCGCGCACGATCGGCTTCACGCGATTTTCACGCCGTAATTTTGGGCTCCGTTTGCTGTTACAAAACAGATATAGGATTTGCGCTAAATTTCGTACTCATTTGCGTTGTTTTAGCTCACGTTTTACGCTGGAATCGGCCCGAGCCAGGACCCCGCTCACGATCGGCTGCACGCGATTTTCACGCCGTAATTTTAGGCTCCATTTGCTGTTACAAAACAGATATAGGATTTACGCTAAATTTCGTACTCATTTACACTGTTTTAGCCCACGGTTTACGCTGGAATCCGCCCGAGCCAGAACCAGAACCACATACTGCATGATTTATGCTATCAAGTACATGTCATTATGCAGTCGTAAACGCTGTCCACAGTGTCATATTCGTTCCACGTGATTCGGGCTTCAAAAGATTCTTTTATGCATGTTTTACGCATCTTTATCCATATATATATATATATATATATGCATTCGTATATTGCGTTACGTTTATCGTCCCAGAATATTGGTTGTTGACTGCATGGCTGACGCAAGCACGTGGGTGCTGAGTCGACCGCGTCCTGGCTGAGGCTTCTATTAGTAGGGGAAGCCCAGGGCTTCCATTACCTCTTCCCTATATATATATTGTATAATAGGAGCCTTGAGCTTCCAATAACTAGAGTAAGCTCAAGCCAGACTGTGCAATCCGGTCGAGCCGGACAAAGTCCAGGCGTCTATAAAAGAAAATCCCGAGTGCTAGGGTTCAGTTTTTCATGCCCCATCCAGATTCATTAGCGACGACGGCGGTTGCCCGATAGCGTGCGCGGCGATGGACACTCGGCCAGCGGTTGCGGTGGCCGCGGCTCCCCGACCTCGACGTGCGGTGGCGGCAGTTCCTCAATCCGGAGTAGAGGCGGTGGTTCCAAGGTCGGCGGCGGCGGCTCCCTGGTCCAGAGGGCGAGCATGGGCAAGCGGCGGCGTCCCCGGGACCCCAAGGCGGCGGCACTTCCAAGGCCGGCGAGCAAGCAGCGCCCCTCGATGTGTGAGTAGCGACGGCGACACACGAGGCGTGAGGTTCGAGCGGCGTCACGGAAAGTGCGAGGTGCGCGCAGCGACGATCGCGCATGACATCCTTCGATCCAGCGCAGTTCGGGCGGCCCGAATGACGACATACATATGTGCTTATGTCGTCGACGACGTCCTCCGGCGACTACCTCTCCGATTTGTTTTTTCTTTTCGATTATTGTGTTTTATGCATACCACATGTATTATTTACACTAAAAATTGTACGATTTTATGCTTAAACACGAAGTTCGTATATCAATTTGCTGCATGCATATTTTTTGCATGCACATTGGAAAGGCAATATCTTGATTTATGATGTTCGTAATTACCATAAAAAATCAAATCATTTATGTTCGTAAATGCCAGATTTGTAAGTATTTATGCAACGTTATATGAGAATTTATGCTCTATGTGACTCATGTTATCCATTATTTTGCGCGCATGAACTGGAAAGGAAAATATAATCCAAAATTTGAGCGCATGCAATGGAAACTCCCACAATTTGCCATAATTTTTGGATCTGTATAAAAATAGAAATCGCATGCATGCGACTGCCATGTTTTTCGGATCTACCATAAAAATAGGACCGTAATAACAACCTACTAGAGCTATCAACCTTTCACATTGGCTCGGTATTTACGCTTATAATTGAGAGATTTTATGCTCAAAACTTAAGGTTTTTATGCTCCAACCTGGAGATGCGTCTACCAATGAACAACATGCCAGATTTTTACGCAGTGTACTGAAAGGGAAATGTGCCCATGGACCATTTCGATATTGTTTTGGTGATTAAGTGCCCAACACACATTCTCTAAGTGTTGAATTGTGCCGAAGATTGAAGAAGTGCAAATCATGTAACAAGGTACGTTTCTAGACTCAGTACATTGATTTAGGTACTAATGTATTGTGTCTAAGTGCTAGAAACAATAGAAAAGCGATTGGAAATGAGTTGGTTATGTCCTGCTCGGTCTGGGTGCACCGGACTGTCCGGTGCGCCAGACCAGTCTCGGTGAACAGGCCACTCTCGGGACTCAACGATGGCGTACGACTATATATCACCGGACTGTCCGGTGGTGCACCAGACTGTCCGGTGAGTCGTCCACGGCGAAGTCGTCGCTCTCGGGAAACGTTCAACAGCGTACGGCTAAAATTCACCGGACTGTCCGGTGGTGCACCAGACTGTCCGGTGATCCAACGGTCGACTGCGCCAACGGTTGGCCGCACAATCCGCGCGCGACGCGTGGCCGCGCCAACGGTCGGCAGGGGGCACCAGACGGTGTCCGGTGCGCCAACTGCCACGAATCTGCAACGGTCGGATGCTCCAGAAAAGGAAGGAGATCGCGCACCGGACAGCTACAGGGACTGTCCGGTGGTGCACCGGACTGTCCGGTGCGCCACCCGACAGAAGGTAAGATTTGCCTTCCAAGAATGCCTCCAACGGCTCCTAGCTGCCTTGGGGCTATAAAAGGGACTCCTAGGCGTATGAAGGAGTCACCCAAGCATACTTTGAGCATTCTAAGTCTTCCACACTGTCTCCACGCACTTGATCGACCGTGTTAGTGATTTGAGCTTCGTTCTTGTAGTGAACTCGTTGTCCTTCATTTTGAGCTCAAGTCTTGGCTTGTGTGCGTGTGTATTGCAGCGGATTTGTGTGTGTTGCTTCCCATCCTTACTCTTGTGCTTTCACCGTGATATTTATTGTAAGGGCGAGAGACTCCAACTTGTGGAGATTCCTCGCGAATGGGAAAAGAGATAAGTAAAGAAAAGCCGTGGTATTCAAGTTGATCATTGGATCACTTGAAAGGGGTTGAGTGCAACCCTCGTCCATTGGGACGTCACAACGTGGAGGTAGGCAAGTGTATACTTGCCGAACCACGAGATAAACTCGCGTGTCTTTTGTGATTGCTTTTTCTGTGATACTTGTGTTCGCAAGATCTCGCTACTTAGCCATACTAACACTTAACCAAGTTGTGTGGCTATTAGTTGTTGAATTTTACAGGATCACCTATTCACCCCCCTCTAGGTGTTCTCAATTGGTATCGGAGTCTTTCTCTTCACGAAAGGGACTAATCACCCGAAGAGATGGATCCTAAGGGAAAGGGGATGGTGGTCAACGATAAGGAGAAGGAGTCCATCTTCAACGAGCCAAGGGACGACAAGCCCACTGACTCTGGCTCGAGTCATAAGAAGAAGGTCGGGAAGAAGAAGAGGCGCATCAAGAAGATCGTCTACTACGATAGCGATGAGTCTTCTTCTTCCCCAAGAGACGACGACGAGAAAAGGAAACCAGTTAATTCGAATTTTTCATTTGATTATTCTCGTATTCCTTATAATTCCAATGCTCATTTGCTTTCCATTCCTCTTGGTAAACCTCCACACTTTTATGGAGAGGACTACGCTTTTTGGAGTCACAAAATGCGTAGTCACTTATTTTCTCTCCATCCTAGTATATGGGAGATAGTAGAAAATGGAATGCAATTCGACAGTACCGATAACCGTGTGTTTATCAATGAGCAAATCCATAAGAATGCACAAGCTACCACTGTTTTGCTAGCATCCTTGTGCAGAGACGAGTACAACAAGATGAGCGGCTTGGACAACGCCAAGCAAATATGGGACACCCTCAAGATATCGCATGAGGGGAACGACGCCACCATGATCACCAAAATGGAGTTGGTGGAAGGCGAGCTAGGAAGGTTTGCCATGATCAGGGGAGAGGAGCCGACGCAAATGTACAACAGACTCAAGACCCTAGTCAACAAGATTAGGAGCTATGGAAGCAGGAGATGGATGGACCACGACGTTGTCCGACTTATGCTCAGGTCTTTCACAGTTATTGACCCTCATCTTGTGAACCTCATACGTGAAAATCCCATGTACACAAAGATGACGCCCGAGGAGATACTCGGAAAGTTTGTTAGCGGGCGTATGATGGTCAAGGAAGCAAGATATGTTGATGATGCATTAAACGGCCCCATGTCCGTCTATGAGCCTCAACCCATTGCTCTCAAAGCAACAAGTAGCAGGGTGGGGCTACCAAGCAAGGTGGCACAAGTTGAGGTGGCCGGGCTAAACGAAGATGAGATGGCTCTCATCATCAAGCGCTTCAAGACTGCATTAAAAGGACGCAAGGACTACCCCAACAAGAGTAAAGCAAAGGGAAAGCGCTCCTACTTCAAATGTGGTAAGACAGGTCATTTTTTTGCTCAATGTCCCGATAATGAAAATGACCAGGGAGAAGAAAGACATGGGAATAAGGAGAAGAAGAAAAGCTATAGGAAGGCTAAAGGCGAGGCGCATCTTGGCAAGGAATGGGACTCAGATTGCTCGTCATCCAACTCCGATGATGAAGGATTGGCAGCCTCGGCCTTCAACAAATCTTCTCTCTTCCCCAACGAACGCCACACCTGCCTCATGGCAAAGGAGAAAAAGGTAAGCGTTCGAGAAACCCCTAAGTACTCTACTTCTAGTGATGAAGATTCTAGTGACGATGAAGTAGATTATACTAGCTTGTTCAAAGGCTTAGATAGAGCAAAGGTAGAAAAGATCAATGAATTGATTGATGCTTTAAATGAAAAAATAGACTACTAGAGAGGCAAGAGGACATTTTGTATGAGGAACATGACAAATTTGTTAGTGTTCAAAAGTCTCTTGCCTTAGAAATTAAGAGGAATGAATTACTATCTTCTGAGTTATCTACTTGCAATGAATCTATCTCTAGCTTAAAGACTTTGAATGATGATTTGAGTACTAAGCTAGAAGTAGCCAATAGATCAAGTTCATGTGTTGAACATGTTGCTATTTGCAATAGATGCAAGGATTTTGATATCAATGCTTGTGATGAACATCTTGTTTCTATTGCTAAATTAAATGATGAGATGGCAAGTCTTAATGCTCATCTTAAGACTTGCAAGGTTGATTTTGACAAACTAAAATTTGCTAGGGATGCCTACACTATTGGTAGACACCCCTCAATTAAGGATGGACTTGGCTTTCGAAAGGAAGCCAAGAACTTAACAAGCCAAAGGACTTCCATTTCCAACAAGGAGAAAGGGAAGGCCCCTATGGCTAGTAGCATTCAAAGAAATCATGCTTTTATTTATGATAGAAAGTGTTCTAAAAATGCACATTATAATAGGAGTTATGTTGATTATAATGATTCACATGCTATGTTTGCTTCTAGCTCTACTTTTGTGCATGGTAGACCTAGGAAAAGTAATATTGTGCATCATGTGCCTAGGAGAGTATGTAATAAACCTTCTATAATTTATCATGCTTGCAACACTTCATTTGCACTTGTATGTAAAAATGAAAAAGTAGTTGCTAAAAAATTGGGATCCAAATGCAAGGGAGACAAGACTTGTATTTGGGTTCCAAAGACCATTGTGACTAACCTTGTAGGACCCAACAAGAGTTGGGTACCTAAAACCCAAGTGTAAATTGCCTTGCAGGTTTATGCATCTGAAGGCTCAAGATGGATTATCGACAACGGATGCACAAACCACATGACGGGGGAGAAGAAGATGTTCACCTCCTATGTCAAGAACAAAGATTCCTAGGATACGATTATCTTTGGAGATGGGAACCAAGGCAAAGTCAAAGGCTTGGGCAGGATAGCCATCACAAATGAGCACTCTATTTCTAATGTATTTTTAGTAGAGTCGCTAGGCTATAATCTCCTGTATGTTAGTCAATTGTGCCACATGGGCTACAATTGTTTGTTTACAAATGTTGATGTATCTGTCTTTAGAAGGAGTGATGGTTCATTAGCGTTTAAGGGTGTACTAGATGGCAAACTCTACTTAGTTGATTTTTCGAAAGAGGAGGCCGATCTAGATGCATGCTTAATCGCTAAGACTAGTATGGGCTGGCTGTGGCATCGCCGTCTAGCACATGTTGGGATGAAGAACCTCCACAAACTTCTAAAGGGAGAGCATGTGTTAGGACTAACCAATGTATGTTTCAAAAAAGATAGACCTTGTGCAGCTTGTCAAGCAGGGAAACAGGTGGGAAGCACTCATCACAACAAGAATGTGATGACTACATCAAGACCACTGGAGCTTCTCCACATGGACCTCTTCGGACCCATCGCCTACCTAAGCATCGGGGGAAGTAAGTATGGTCTTGTTATTGTTGATGATTTTCCCGCTTCACTTGGGTATTCTTTCTGCAGGATAAATCAGAAACCCAAGGGACCCTTAAGCGCTTTCTAAGGCGGGCTCAAAACGAATTTGAGCTCAAGGTGAAAAAGATTAGAAGCGACAATGGGTCCGAGTTCAAGAATCTGCAAGTGCAGGAGTACCTTGAGGAGGAAGGCATCAACCACGAGTTCTCCGCTCCCTACACACCACAACAAAATGGTGTGGTAGAGAGGAAGAACAGGACGCTTATCGACATGGCAAGGACGATGCTTGGAGAGTTCAATACGCCTGAGCGGTTTTGGTCGGAAGCTGTGAACACAGCTTGCCACGCCATAAACCGACTCTACCTTCATCGCCTCCTCAAGAAGACCTCGTATGAACTTCTTACCGGTAACAAACCCAACGTATCATACTTTCGTGTATTTGGGAGCAAATGTTACATTTTAGTGAAGAAAGGTAGAAATTCCAAATTTGCTCCCAAAGTTGTAGAAGGGTTTTTACTAGGTTATGACTCAAATACAAAGGCGTATAGAGTCTTCAACAAATCATCGGGTTTGGTTGAAGTCTCTAGCGATGTTGTATTTGATGAAACTAATGGCTCTCCAAGAGAGCAAGTTGATCTTGATGATATAGATGAAGATGATGTTCCGATGGCCGCAATACGCACCATGGCGATTGGAGATGTGCGACCACAGGAACAACAAGAGCAAGATCAACCTTCTTCCTCAACAATGGTGCACCTCCCAACTCAAGACGATGAACACGTTTATCAAGAAGAGGCGTGTGATCAAGGGGGAGCACAAGAAGAACAAGTTATGGAGGAAGAAGCACAACCAGTCCCTCCAACTCAAGTCCGAGCGACGATCCAACGGAATCACCCCATTGACCAGATTCTGGGTGACATAAGCAAGGGAGTAACTACTCACTCACGTTTAGCAAACTTTTGTGAGCATTACTCTTTTGTCTCTTCTATTGAGCCTTTCAGGGTAGAAGAGGCCTTGCAAGATTCGGACTGGGTGTTGGCCATGCAGGAAGAGCTCAACAACTTCAAGCGAAATGAAGTTTGGAGCCTGGTGCCATGTCCAAAGCAAAACGTTGTGGGAACCAAGTGGGTGTTCCGCAACAAGCAAGACGAGCACGGGGTGGTGACAAGAAACAAAGCTCGACTTATGGAAAAAGGTTATGCCCAAGTCGTAGGTTTGGATTTTGAGGATACTTTTGCTCCTGTGGCTAGGCTAGAGTCTATTCGCATTTTGTTAGCCTATGCCGCTCACCATTCTTTCAGGTTGTTTAAAATGGACGTGAAGAGCGCTTTCCTCAATGGGCCAATCAAGGAGGAGGTGTACATGGAACAACCCCCTGGCTTTGAGGATGACAGGTATCCTGGCCACATCTTTAAGCTCTCTAAAGCGCTCTATGGACTTAAGCAAGCCCCAAGAGCATGGTATGAATGCCTTAGAGATTTCTTAATTGCTAATGCTTTTAAGGTTGGGAAAGCCAATCCCACTCTTTTCACTAAGACTTGTGACGATGACCTTTTTGTGTGCCAAATTTATGTCGATGACATAATATTTGGTTCTACTAATCAAAGGTCTTGTGAGGAGTTTAGCAGGGTGATGACACAGAAATTTGAGATGTCGATGATGGGTGAGTTGAACTACTTCATTGGGTTCCAAGTTAAGCAACTCAAGGACGACACCTTCATCTCCCAAACAAAGTACACTCAAGATCTTCTCAAGCGGTTTGGGATGAAGGACGCCAAGCCCGTGAAGACGCCAATGGGAACCGACGGACATGTCGACCTCAACAAAAGAGGTAAGTCCGTTGATCAAAAGGCATACCGGTCTATGATAGGATCCTTGCTTTATTTATGTGCTAGTAGATCGGATATTATGCTAAGCTTATGCATGTGTGCTAGATTTCAATCTGATCCAAGGGAGTGTCACCTTGTGGCCGTTAAGCGAATTCTTAGATATTTAGTTACTACGCCTTGCTTCGGGATCTTGTATCCAAAGGGGTCTACCTTTGACATGATTGGATACTCAGACTCCGATTATACTGGATGCAAGATTGATCGGAAGAGTACATCAGGGACGTGCCAATTCCTAGGAAGGTCCCTCGTGTCTTGGAGTTCTAAGAAACAAAACTCCGTTGCCCTATCCACTGCTGAGGCCGAGTATGTTGCCGCAAGACAGTGTTGCGCGCAACTACTTTGGATGAGGCAAACCCTCCGGGACTTTGGCTACAATCTGAGCAAAGTCCCACTCCTATGTGACAATGAGAGTGCAATCCGCATGATGGATAATCCTGTTGAACACAGCCGCACTAAGCACATAGACATCCGGCATCACTTTTTGAGAGACCACCAGCAAAAGGGAGATATCGAAGTGTTCTATATTAGCACCGAGAACTGAAAGGGAATTAGGCTTACACCTAGTTCCTATATAATTTTGGTGGTTGAATTGCCCAACACAAATCTTTGGACTAACTAGTTTGCCCAAGTGTATAGATTATACAGGTGTAAAAGGTTCACACTCAGCCAATAAAAAGACTAAGTCTTGGATTCAACAAAGGAGCAAAGGGGAAACCGAAGGCACCCCTGGTCTGGCGCACCGGACTGTCCGGTGTGCCACCGGACATGTCCGGTGCACCAGGGGGACTCAGACTCAAACTCGCCACCTTCGGCAATTTCCAGAGGCGACTCGGCTATAATTCACCGGACTGTCCGGTGTACACCGGATAGTGTCCGGTGCGCCAAGGGAGGTCGGCCTCAGGCCTCGCCAGCTTCGGGAAACTCCAACGGCTAGTCCGCTATAATTCACCGGACTGTCCGGTGTGCACCGGACTGTCCGGTGCGTCTCCGGAGCAACGGCTAACTCCGCGCCAACGGCTACCTGCAGAGCAATAAATGCGCGCGCAGCGCGCGCAGGAGTCAGAATCGCCCATGCTGGCACACCGGACAGCAAACAGTACATGTCCGGTGTGCACCGGACACCAAGGCGGGCCCACAAGTCAGAAGCTCCAACGGTCAGAATCCAACGGCATTGATGACGTGGCAGGGGGCACCGGACTGTCCGGTGTGCACCGGACTGTCCGGTGCGCCATCGAACAGACAGCCTCCCAACGGCCACTTTTGGTGGTTGGGGCTATAAATACCCCAACCACCCCACCATTCATTGCATCCAAGTTTTCCCACTTCTCAACCACTTACAAGAGCTAGGCATTCAATTCTAGACACATACAAAGAGATCAAATCCTCTCCAATTCCACACAAGGCTTTAGTGATTAGCGAGAGAGATTTGCCGTGTTCTTTTGAGCTCTTGCGCTTGGATTGCTTCTTTTCTTTCTCACTTGTTCTTGTGATCAAAACTCCATTGTAATCAAGGCAAGAGGCACCAATTGTGTGGTGGCCCTTGCGGGGAAGTTTTGTTCCCGGCTTTGATTTGAGAAGAGAAGCTCACTCGGTCCGAGGGACCGTTTTGAGAGAGGGAAGGGTTGAAAGAGACCCGGCCTTTGTGGCCTCCTCAACGGGGAGTAGGTTTGAGAAAACCGAACCTCGGTAAAACAAATCCGCGTGTCTCACTTCATTATTCACTTGCGATTTGGTTTCACGCCCTCTCTCGGACTCGATTATATTTCTAACGCTAACCCGGCTTGTAGTTGTGTTTATATTTGTAAATTTCAGTTTCGCCCTATTCACCCCCCCTCTAGGCGACTATCAATTGGTATCAGAGCCCGGTGCTTCATTAGAGCCTAACCGCTCGAAGTGATGTCGGGAGATCACGCCAAGAAGGAGATGGAGACCGGCGAAAAGCCCACTACAAGCCACGGGAGCACTTCATCGGAAGAGTCCCGCACCAAGAGGAAGGAGAAGAAGAAGGACTCCTCCAAACGGAAGGAGAAAAAGTCTTCCTCTTCTCACCACAAAGAGAAGAAGGAAAAGTCTTCTTCCCACAAGCCGCATCGGAAAGGCGACAAGCACAAAAGGATGAGGAAGGTGGTCTACTACGAGACCGACACTTCATCAACATCGACCTCTGACTCCGATGCGCCCTCCGTCACTTCTAAGCGCCAAGAGCGCAAGAAGTATAGTAAGATCCCCCTACGCTACCCTCGCATTTCCAAACATACACCTTTACTTTCCGTCCCATTAGGCAAACCACCAACTTTTGATGGTGAAGATTACGCTAGGTGGAGCGATTTAATGCGATTTCATCTAACCTCGCTCCACAAAAGTATATGGGATGTTGTTGAGTTTGGTGCACAGGTACCGTCGGTAGGGGATGAGAACTATGATGAGGATGAGGTGGCCCAAATCGAGCACTTCAACTCTCAAGCAACAACAATACTCCTCGCCTCTCTAAGTAGAGAGGAGTATAACAAAGTACAAGGGTTGAAGAGCGCCAAGGAGGTTTGGGATGTGCTCAAAACCGCGCACGAGGGAGACGAGCTCACCAAGATCACCAAGCGGGAAACAATCGAGGGGGAGCTCGGTCGGTTCCGGCTTCGCAAAGGGGAGGAGCCACAACACATGTACAACCGGCTCAAGACCCTGGTGAATCAAGTGCGCAATCTCGGGAGCGTAAAATGGGATGACCACGAGATGGTTAAGGTTATTCTAAGATCTCTTATTTTCCTTAACCCCACTCAAGTTCAATTAATTCGTGGTAATCCTAGATACACTAAAATGACCCCCGAGGAAGTTATCGGGAATTTTGTAAGTTTTGAGTGCATGATCGAAGGCTCGAGGAAGATCAACGAGCTTGATGATTCCACCACATCCGAAGCTCAACCCGTCGCATTCAAGGCGACGGAGGAAAAGAAAGAGGAGGCTACACCAAGTCGACAACCAATAGACGCCTCCAAGCTCGACAATGAGGAAATGGCGCTCGTCATCAAGAGCTTCCGCCAAATCCTCAAGCAAAGGAGAGGGAAAGACTACAAGTCCCGCTCCAAGAAGGTCTGCTACAAATGTGGTAAGCCCGGTCATTTTATTGCTAAATGTCCTATATCTAGTGACAGTGACCGAGGCAACGACAAGAAGGAGAGAAGAAAGGAGAAGAAGAGGTACTACAAGAAGAAGGGCGGCGATGCCCATGTTTGTCGCGAGTGGGACTCCGAGGAGAGCACTAGCGACTCCTCCGACGACGAGGACGCCGCCAACATCGCCGTCACCAAGGGACTCCTCTTCCCCAATGTCGGCCACAAATGCCTCATGGCAAAGGACGGCAAAAAGAAGGTAAAATCAAGATCCTCCACTAAATATGAAACCTCTAGTGATGAGGATAATGCTAGTGATGAGGAAGATAGTTTGCGTACCCTTTTTGCCAATCTTAACATGGAACAAAATGAAAAATTAAATGAGCTAATTAGTGCCATCCATGAGAAGGATGATCTCTTGGACTCCCAAGAGGACTTCCTAATCAAAGAAAATAAGAAACATGTTAAGGTTAAAAATGCTTATGCTCTAGAAATTGAGAAATGTCAAAAATTATCTAGTGAGCTAAGTACTTGCCATGAAACAATAGACAACCTTAGAAATGAAAATGCTAATTTGTTAGCTAAGGTTGATTCTCATGTTTGCAATGTTTCAATTCCCAACCCTGGAAATGATAATGATGATTTGCTTGCTAGGATTGAAGAATTGAACATTTCTCTTGCTAGTCTTAGATTAGAAAATGAAAATTTGATTGCTAAGACTAAAGATTTTGATGTTACTATTTCCGACCTTAGAAGTAAGAATGAAATATTGCATGCTAAGGTTGTAGAACTAAAATCTTGCAAACCCTCTACATCAACCGTTGAGCACACTTCTATTTGTGTTAGATGTAGAGATGTTGATATTAATGCTATTCATGATCACATGTCTTTAATTAAACAACAAAATGATCATATAGCTAAATTAGATGCTAAAATTGCCGAGCATAACTTAGAAAATGAAAAGTTTAAATTTGCTAGAAGTATGCTCTATAATGGGAGACGCCCTGGCATCAAGGATGGCATTGGCTACCAAAGGGAAGACAATGTCAAACTCAGTGCCCCTCCTAAAAGATTGTCAAATTTTGTTAAGAGCAAGGCTCCCATGCCTCAGGATAACGAGGGTTACATTTTATACCCTGTCGGTTATCCCGAGGACAAAATTAGGAAAATTCATTCTAAGAAGTCTCACTCTGGCCCTAATCATGCTTTTATGTATAAGGGTGAGACATCTAGTCCTAGGCAACCAACCCGTGCTAAGTTGCCTAAGAAGAAAATTCCTAATGCATCAAATGAACATAGCATTTCATTTAAGACTTTTGATGCATCCTATGTTTTGACTAACAGATCCGGCAAGGTCGTTGCCAAGTTTGTTGGGGGCAAACACAAGGGGTCAAAGACTTGTGTTTGGGTACCCAAAGTTCTTGTTTCTAATGCCAAAGGACCCAAAACAGTTTGGGTACCTAAAGTCAAGAACTAAATTTGTTTTGTAGGTTTATGCATCCGGGGGCTCAAGTTGGATACTCGACAGCGGGTGCACAAACCACATGACCGGGGAGAAAAGGATGTTCTCCTCATATGAGAAAAACCAAGATCCCCAACGAGCTATCACATTCGGGGATGGAAATCAAGGTTTGGTCAAAGGACTTGGTAAAATAGCTATATCTCCTGACCATTCTATTTCCAATGTTTTTCTTGTTGATTCTTTAGACTACAACTTGCTTTCTGTTTCCCAATTATGTCAAATGGGCTACAACTGTCTCTTTACTGATGTAGGTGTCACTGTCTTTAGAAGAAGTGATGATTCAATAGCATTTAAGGGTGTGTTAGAGGGTCAGCTATACTTAGTAGATTTCGATAGAGCTGAACTCGATACATGCTTAATTGCTAAGACTAACATGGGTTGGCTCTGGCACCGCCGACTAGCCCATGTTGGGATGAAGAATCTTCACAAGCTTCTAAAGGGAGAGCACATTTTAGGATTAACAAATGTTTATTTTGAGAAAGACAGGATTTGTAGCGCATGCCAGGCGGGGAAGCAAGTTGGAGCCCATCATCCACACAAGAACATCATGACGACCGACAGGCCGCTTGAGCTACTCCACATGGATCTATTCGGCCCGATTGCTTACATAAGCATCGACGGGAGTAAGTATTGTCTTGTAATAGTGGATGATTATTCTCGCTTCACTTGGGTTTTCTTTTTACAGGAAAAATCTCAAACCCAAGAGACCTTAAAGGGATTCTTGAGACGGGCTCAAAATGAGTTCGGCTTAAGGATCAAGAAAATAAGAAGCGACAACGGGACGGAGTTCAAGAACTCTCAAATCGAAGGCTTTCTTGAGGAGGAGGGCATCAAGCATGAGTTCTCCTCTCCCTACACGCCACAACAAAATGGTGTAGTGGAGAGGAAGAATCGAACTCTATTAGACATGGCAAGAACCATGCTTGGTGAGTACAAGACACCGGACCGGTTTTGGGCCGAAGCGGTCAACACCGCCTGCTACGCCATCAACCGGTTATATCTTCACCGAATCCTCAAGAAGACATCCTATGAACTCCTAACCGGTAAAAAGCCCAACATTTCATACTTTAGAGTTTTTGGTAGCAAATGCTTTATTCTTGTTAAAAGAGGTAGAAAATCTAAATTTGCTCCTAAAACTGTAGAAGGCTTTTTACTTGGTTATGACTCAAACACAAGGGCATATAGGGTCTTTAACAAGTCCACTGGACTAGTTGAAGTCTCATGTGACGTTGTGTTTGATGAAACTAACGGCTCTCAAGTAGAGCAAGTTGATCTTGATGAGATAGGTAATGAAGAGGCTCCGTGCATCGCGCTAAGGAACATGTCCATTGGGGATGTGTGTCCTAAGGAATCCGAAGAGCCTCCAAATGCACAAGATCAACCGTCCTCCTCCACACAAGCATCTCCACCAACTCAAAATGAGGATGAGGCTCAAGTTGATGAAGGACAAAATCAAGAAGATAAGCCACCTCAAGATAATGGCAATGATCAAGGGGGAGATACAAATGATCAAGAAAAGGAGGATGAGGAAGAACCAAGGCCGCCACACCCAAGAGTCCACCAAGCAATCCAACGAGATCACCCCGTCTTTGGGGGAGAGAGTAAGAGCCCAAAGCAAAAGGACCGGACTTCGTCTTTGGTATAATCTTAACTCATTTAATTATGACCAAAGGGGAAGATAGTACTTAATGGGCTCTAATGATTCCGTTTTTGGCGATTCATGCCAAAGGGGGATAAAGTATGAGCCCAAAGCAAAAGGACCGCACCACCACCAATTTCAAAAACTTAATTTTTCAAAGAGTATTTTCAATTGGCATCCTATTACGTTCAAAAAGGGGAGAAAGTAGTATTTTAAAAAGGATATATCAAAACCCTCTTGAACACTAAGAGGTGGATCTCTTTTAGGGGGAGTTTTGTTTAGTCAAAGGAAAAGCATTTGAAACAGGGGGAGAAAATTTCAAATCTTGAAAATGCTTTGCAAACTCTTATTCATTTACCTTTGACTATTTGCAAAAGATCTTTGAAATGGATTTACAAAAGAATTTGCAAAACATGTGGTGCAAAAGTGGTCCAAAATGTTAAAAATGAAAGAAACAATCCATGCATATCTTGTAAGTATTTATATTGGCTCAATTCCAAGCAACCTTTACACTTACATTATGTAAACTAGTTCAATTATGCACTTCTATATTTGCTTTGGTTTGTGTTGGCATCAATCACCAAAAAGGGGGAGATTGAAAGGGAATTAGGCTTACACCTAGTTCCTATATAATTTTGGTGGTTGAATTGCCCAACACAAATCTTTGGACTAACTAGTTTGCCCAAGTGTATAAATTATACAGGTGTAAAAGGTTCACACTTAGCCAATAAAAAGACTAAGTCTTGGATTCAACAAAGGAGCAAAGGGGAAACCGAAGGCACCCCTGGTCTGGCGCACCGGACTGTCCGGTGTGCCACCGGACATGTCCGGTGCACCAGGGGGACTCAGACTCAAACTCGCCACCTTCGGGAATTTCCAGAGGCGACTCGGCTATAATTCACCGGACTGTCCGGTGTACACCGGACAGTGTCCGGTGCGCCAAGGGAGGTCGGCCTCAGGCCTCGCCAGCTTCGGGAAACTCCAACGGCTAGTCCGTTATAATTCACCGGACTGTCCGGTGTGCACCGGACTGTCCGGTGCGTCTCCGGAGCAACGGCTAACTCCGCGCCAACGGCTACCTGCAGAGCAATAAATGCGCGCGCAGGAGTCAGAATCACCCATGCTGGCACACCGGACAGCAAACAGTACATGTCCGGTGTGCACCGGACACCAAGGCGGGCCCACAAGTCAGAAGCTCCAACGGTCAGAATCCAACGGCATTGATGACGTGGCAGGGGGCACCGGACTGTCCGGTGTGCACCGGACTGTCCGGTGCGCCATCGAACAGACAGCCTCCCAACGGCCACTTTTGGTGGTTGGGGCTATAAATACCCCAACCACCCCACCATTCATTGCATCCAAGTTTTCCCACTTCTCAACCACTTACAAGAGCTAGGCATTCAATTCTAGACACATACAAAGAGATCAAATCCTCTCCAATTCCACACAAGGCTTTAGTGATTAGCGAGAGAGATTTGCCGTGTTCTTTTGAGCTCTTGCGCTTGGATTGCTTCTTTTCTTTCTCACTTGTTCTTGTGATCAAAACTCCATTGTAATCAAGGCAAGAGGCACCAATTGTGTGGTGGCCCTTGCGGGGAAGTTTTGTTCCCGGCTTTGATTTGAGAAGAGAAGCTCACTCGGTCCGAGGGACCGTTTTGAGAGAGGGAAGGGTTGAAAGAGACCCGGCCTTTGTGGCCTCCTCAACGGGGAGTAGGTTTGAGAAAACCGAACCTCGGTAAAACAAATCCGCGTGTCTAACTTCATTATTCACTTGCGATTTGGTTTCACGCCCTCTCTCGGACTCGATTATATTTCTAACGCTAACCCGGCTTGTAGTTGTGTTTATATTTGTAAATTTCAGTTTCGCCCTATTCACCCCCCCCTCTAGGCGACTATCAAGAACCAACTAGTGGATCACCAAAAAGGGGAGATTATCAAAAAGGGGGAGATTGAAAGGGAAATGTGCCCTTGGGCCATTTCGATATTGTTTTGGTGATTAAGTGCCCAACACACATTCTCTAAGTGTTGAATTGTGACGAAGATTGAAGAAGTGCAAATCATGTAACAAGGTACGTTTCTAGACTCAGTACATTGATTTAGGTACTAATGTATTGTGTCTAAGTGCTAGAAACAAGAGAAAAGCGATTGGAAATGAGTTGGCTGTGTACAGCCAACTCCTGCTCGGTCTGGGTGCACCAGACTGTCCGATAGGGCACCGGACAGTGTCCGGTGCGCTAGACCAGTCTCGGTGAACAGGCCACTCTCGGGACTCGACAGCGGCGTATGGCTATATATCACCGGACTGTCCGATGGTGCACCGGACTGTCCGGTGAGTCGTCCGCGGCGAAGTCGTCGCTCTCGGGAAACGTTCAACGATGTACGACTAAAATTCACCGGACTGTCCGGTGATCCAACGGCCGACTGCGCCAACGGTCGGTCGCGCAATCCGCTTGCGACGCGTGGGCGCGCCAACGGTCGGCAGGGGGCACCGGACTGTCCGGTGTGCACTGGACAGTGTCTGGTGCGCCAACTGCCACGAATCTACAATGGTCGGATGCTCCAGAAAAGAAAGGAGATCGCGCACCGGACAGCAACAGGGACTGTCCGGTGGTGCACCGGACTGTCCGGTGCGCCACCCGACAGAAGGCAAGATTTGCCTTCCAAGAATGCCTCCAACGACTCCTAGCTGCCTTGGGGCTATAAAAGGGACCCCTAGGCGCATGGAGGAGTCACCCAAGCATACTTTGAGCATTCTAAGTCTTCCACACTCCGTCTCCGTGCACTTGATCGATCGTGTTAGTGATTTGAGCTCCGTTCTTGTAGTGAACTCGTTGTGCTTCATTTTGAGCTCAATTCTTGGCTTGTGTGCGTGTGTATTGCTGCGAATTTGTGTGTGTTGCTTCCCATCCTTACTCTTGTGCTTTCACCGTGATCTTTATTGTAAGGGCGAGAGACTCCAACTTGTGGAGATTCCTCGCGAACGGGAAAAGAGATAAGCAAAGAAAAACCGTGGTATTCAAGTTGATCATTGGATCACTTGAAAGGGGTTGAGTGCAACCCTCGTCCATTGGGATGCCACAACGTGGAGGTAGGCAAGTGTTATACTTGCCGAACCACAGGATAAACTCGTGTGTCTTTTGTGGTTGTTTTTTCTGTGATACTTGTGTTCGCAAGAGCTCGCTACTTAGCCATACTAACACTTAACCAAGTTGTGTGGCTATTAGTTGTTGAATTTTACAGGATCACCTATTCACCCCCCTCTAGGTGCTCTCATGTGTATAACTAGTATCAGTATATATCATAAACTAGTTCTAATGTGTTTAGCTGCATGGCTGTTAGAAGGATCCTATATTTATGAAGGAAATAAAACATTAAATATGATTTTTTGTTTCTATACATGCAATTCATTTCCTTTCATTGCACATTTTTTCCATCATAAATTCACTTCAGCTGAGTTGAGCTTTCAACTCCAACTGAACTTCAACTTCAGCCGTGGACCTCTTTGACCATACTCCAGCTGAACTTGCCTCCGGGCAGTTGAGCTGGGGTTTTCTCTCCTAAACTCTCTGGTCTAGACCAGCTGAACTGGTCCTGGGGGGCAGTTCAACTGGTCTCTGACCCCTCTGACTTCTGACCTACAGTCTGCTAGTCAGACTGGCAGTCAGGTCACCAGAGTTGTCAGGGGGCGGTTCAATCGCCCTATGGGGCGGTTCAACCGGTCCTGTCATGCCTGACCAGCCTGCAGATCAGTCTGCTGACTTGTCAGGGGGTGGTTCAACCGGTTTTTAACGGGGTTCCTGGTCAAACGGCTAGTTTTTGAGCTGTGGCTATAAATAGAACCCTCCACCCCATTCTTCAATGCTGTTGTACACTTACACATTTATTGCTCACCTAACTTGAGACAAAGCACTCCTTTCTCCCATCTCTCTCACACTTAAATCTTCCTCAAGATTCAACCTTGTTGGAGGAGCTCTTGGGTGTGAGGTTTGTGCTTGTGCTCACGATTTGGTTTTCCTCTCCCATCTCTTTTAAAATCTTGAGCTTGTGCAAACACCTCTTGTGTATTCTTGGTGTTCTTGAAACCCTAGGTTTCAAGACCGTTTGAGGTTGCTTGGGAGTCTCCAAATTTGTGGACGACCCCAAGAAGTTTGTATCACCCGCTCTTTGAGCTAATATAAGAAGAGATTGCCTTGACCTTTGTGGTCGGCTTTTGGAGGATTAGGGTTGAAAAGACACGGCCCTTTGTGGGCTCCTCAACGGGGAGTAGGACACCTTTGTGGTGTGGCCGAACCTCGGGTTAAATCTTGTGTCTTGTGTTCTTGCTTGTCTTTAACTTAAGATATTTTTACTTGCAAGATTGACATATAGATTTTTCCGTAGAGTAGATCTAGAAGTGAAATAGCCTTTACATATTCATCTTCTCATTCTAACTTAGTTATACTTTACTTCTCAAAAGGACTCACGAAATACTTTTTCAAGTAGATTATAGTCTAAAGTTTATAAAACAGTTGGATTAGTTCAGAGTGGTTCAACTTGCGCACGTAGCTGTTGAACCGGCCTGCACTAGTTGAACTGTGTATTTAATAATCTTTTGAAGTTTGTTGTGAAAATTTTCAGATTAGCCTATTCACCCCCTCTATAGGCTACTTTCAATTGCTATTAGAGCTTTGTACCTCGTTTTACGCTTAACCGCATGAGGAAACGATCATGTCTACTCAAAGGGACCATGTGGATCCTCTCCTCGAGGAAATCCCTGTCACATCTTCTGGTGAGGAAGTGGACCCCAAGGTCCTCGACCTCGCCATGAAAATTGCCGAGAAGATGTTCCTCAAAATTAAAGAGGAAGATGCTAAGAAAAGGGCCGAAGAAGAAGAATAAAAAAGAAAGGTCGAAGAAGACAAAGGAAAGGGAAAATTTGAATACAATGATGATTTGGTAGAACTATTGGTGTCAAGGGTGATGAGCAAGGTAAGTATCACCACCGAAGGATCATCCACCAAAAGTAAAGGTAACGAGTTCAATAAAGTTCAATTTGATTATTCTAGAAATTTTATTCCCAACTTCTCTTCTGCCCCACTTGGAAAATTACCAACTCTTAGTGAGTTGAACTATGACGAGTGGACCGATAAGATGAAGTCGCATTTAATCGGTGTACATCCTAGTCTTTGGGAGTTTGTCAATATAGGTATGCATAAGCCCGTCCAAGGAGAAGAGATGACTCCAGAAATGATGCAAGAAGTGCACCGCAATGTTCAAGCGGTGAGCATAATAAAAGGAAGCCTTTGTCCAGAAGAGTACCGAAAAGTCCAAGGAAGAGAGGATGCACGTGACATTTGGAACATTCTCAAAATGTTACATGAAGGAGACCCCAAAGCTAAGAGACATAGAATTGAAGCTTTGGAGAGTGAGCTTGCCCGATATGATTGGACTAAGAGTGAGTCACTTCAATCACTCTTTGACCGGCTAATGGTGTTGGTCAACAAAATAAGAGTGCTTGGAAGTGAAGATTGGAGTGACTCCAAGGTTACTAGACTATTTATGAGAGCATACAAAGAAAAGGATAAAAGTCTAGCAAGAATGATAAGGGACCGTGATGACTATGAGGAAATGACACCTCACCAACTATTTGCTAAGATTCAACAACATGAGTTCGAAGAAGCCCCAATCAAGACAAGAGACAATCATGCCTTGATCTCAAATGAACAAGATTCCTCCAAGAAGAACAAAGATCACAAGACAAAGAAAGTGGTCGAAACATCAAGTGATGAAGATAGTTCAAGTGATGAAGACATGACTATGTTCATCAAAACCTTCAAGAAGTTTGTGAGGAAAAATGATAATTATCAACGAAAAGGAAAGAAGAGGGCATGTTATGAATGTGGCCAAACTGGTCATTTCATAGCGGATTGTCCAAACAAAAAGGAACAAGAAGCCAAGAAGGAGTACAAAAAGGATAAGTTCAAGAAGGGGCAAGAACAAGGGATATTTCAAGAATAAGAAATATGGCCAAGCCCACATTGGTGAAGAATGGAACTCCAATGAAGAAAGTTCTAGCTCTGAAGAAGAGGAAGAGGTGGCAAACATGGCCATCCAATCTACTTCAAGCTCGCAACTCTTCACCAACCTCCACGACGACTCCCATACCCAAACTTGCCTCATGGAAAAAGGAGACAAGGTACATTTGTTTAATAATGACTTTATTAATGATGATGAAGAACAACTTGCTATGAAAAATAAGATGATTAAAGAATTTGGTTTAAGTGGATATAATGTAATTACTAAACTAATGGAGAAGCTAGATAAAAGAAAAGCAACTCTTGATGCTCAAGAAGACTTGCTCATCCTTGAAAAGGAGAGAAACCTAGAGCTTCAATAATTGCTTTCCAATAAAGATGAGATGCTTGATGTTTTGACTAAGGAAATATCTTGAGCCAAAATAACTATAGAGGATAAAGAAAAAGAAATGACTAATGTAAAAACCTCTATAGTTAGTCTTGCAAATGAAAGGGATGCACTTGAATCAAGCTTGTCATGCTTAACAGTTCAAAATCAAGAACTTCAAGTGCAACTTGAAAACTGCAAGAACTTTAACACTTCATCTTTAATAGAAAAGTCTAAGGCTAGCTCCTCAAATAATGATATTTGTAAACATTGTACAAAATATCATGCTTCTTGTTGTTTGACTAACCATGCAAGGAAGGAAAGCCCATAGGTTAAGGTCAAAGAAATATTGAAGAAGTGCTCTAGCATTGATGGGTTAAAGAAAGTTGAACCCAAGTACAAGTCCTTGAAGCCCAAAACAATGGGAGAAAGGGGCTTGGGTACAAGTCCTTTAAACCCTAGCATAGAGCATAAGGGGTGGAGATCCCCCAAGTTCATAGAGGGAACCACCCTATATGATGCCTTGGGGAGGATTCACTCCTCCAATGACAAGTCAACTCAAGCAAAGGTAAACTTGAGTTACACAAAGAACTAGATGAAGCATGCGGTCTCCACAAGTGGAGAAAAGTTTAAAGCTCCCATTTCGCATTCTTACCTTTGTGATTATATGTTGAATTGGGATTCAGGAAAATTGGTTGTAAAATATGTGGGTGCCTACACTAAGAGAAAGATTATGAAAAGGAGTGTGTGGGTACCCAAAGCAATAACTAACACTACAGGACCCAATTCAATTTGGGTACCTAAAAGCATAGCTTAAACTTGTTTTGCCGGTCTACTCCTCTGGTGGGTCAAGCTGGGTGCTTGACAGTGGATGTACAAATCACATGACCGGGGAGAAAGACATGTTTCACTCCCTGCAACTAACTCAAGAAGCACAAGAGTGAAGTGATTGGTGTTGGTAACATTCCTATCTCTGACCACCAATCACTTTCAAATGTTTTGTTAGTTGATTCATTAAGCTATAACTTGATGTCCATTTCACAACTTTGTGGAATGGGATATAATTGCTTATTTACTTATGTTGATGTCAAGATTCTTAGAAGGGAGGATTCCTCTGTTGCTTTTACAGGTCGCTTGAAGGGCAAACTCTATCTTGTTGATTTCACAACTAGTAGAGTGACGCTCGAGACTTGTTTAGTGGCAAAATCCGACAAGGGTTGGCTTTGGCATCGCCGGATAGCTCATGTTGGCATGAGGAACTTGGCCAAACTTCAAAAGGATAATCATATTATTGGACTAACAAATGTTATGTTTGAGCAAAACAAGGTATGCAGCGCATGTCAAGCGGGGAAGCAACATGGCGTTCCACATCAATCAAAGAACATGGTCACAACCAAGAGGCCTTTGGAGCTTCTTCATATGGACCTCTTTGGACCTGTGGCCTACATTAGTATTGGTGACAGTAAGTATGGTTTAGTTATTGTTGATGATTTTTCTCGCTTCACCTGGGTTTCTTTTTGAGTGACAAAGGTGAAACACAAGAGATTTTGAAGAAATTTATGAGAAGAGCTCAAAATGAGTTTGAGTTAAAAATCAAAAAGGTGAGAAGTGATAATGGGACAAAGTTCAAGAATACAGGAGTTGAAGAATTCTTAGGCGAAGAAGGAATCAAACATGACTTCTCGGTCCCCTACACTCCACAACAAAATGGTGTTGTGGAAAGGAAGAACCGAACACTAATCAAAGCCGCTAGAACCATGTTGGATGAGTATAAGACACCTGACAATTTTGGGGCAAAGGCGGTCAACACCACCTGTCATGCAATCAACCGCCTTTATCTTCACAAGATTTACAAGAAGACTGCCTACGAGCTTCTCACCGGTAACAAATCTAAGGTTGATTACTTTAGAGTTTTTGGGTGTAAATGCTACATTCTTAACAAGAAAGTCAAGAGCTCAAAGTTTGCTCCTAGAGTGGACGAGGGTTTCTTACTTGGTTATGCATCAAATGCGCATGGATATCGTGTTTTCAACAATACCACCGGTCTTGTTGAAATAGAGATAGACGTGACATTTGATGAATCTAATGGCTCGCAAGGGCATGTCTCTAAAGATATTGCAGGAAATTAAATCCCACCTAATGAAGCCATCAAGAAGCTTGCAATAGGTGAGGTGAAGCCACAAGAAAAGGACGATGATGAAGAGAGAATTTGGATGACAAATAAGGTTGTTGATGGGAGTGCTAGAGTGGTTGGTGAAAATCCTTCCATCCAAGCAAACCCATCAACCTCAAGTCATCCAATCCTTGAAGAAGAGCTTCTACCGCAAGATATGCCAACCATTGTGGAAAATGAGCAAGTTGCTAGTGAAGAAGAAGAAGTCATTGAACAAGATGAACAAGATGATCAAATTCAAAGACATTCTCTGGTGCCTCACCCTCGAGTGCACCAGGGCATTCAGAGAGATCATCCGGTGGACAACATCCTAGGTAGCATCAGGAGAGGGGTAACAACTCGATCTCGTTTAGCAGATTTTTGTGAATTTTACTCGTTTGTCTCCTCTCTTGAACCACTTAAGGTAGAGGAAGCACTAAGCGATCCAAATTGGATCATTGCTATGTAAGAAGAGCTTAACAACTTCACAAGAAATGAAGCACTAAATGAAGTCTAGTCCTTAGTCTGGTCCAGATTGGATCATTGCTAAGCAAAACGTCATTGGAACTAAATGGGTCTTCCGCAACAAACAAGATGAAAACGGCTTGGTTATAAGGAACAAGGCACGGCTGGTGTCGGGTACCGTAATTAGGGGTACCCCCAACACTCCTAAACACAGCTGGTAACCACCATCAGCACAAACTGCAAAGGCTGATGGGCACAATTCAGATCAAGGCTTCGTCTACTCAAGGGACGCGATCTCGCCTCGCCTGAGCCCAGCCTCGAGCGGGAACAGTAGTCCCAAACGAATTCTCGCCTCGCCCGAGGGCCTCCTCAAGCAACGGGCGCACCCTCGACTCGCCCGAACCCCGGCTCAAACAGGCTTCGTCGAGAAGCAACCTTGGCCAAATTGCCTCACCAACCGACCGTATCGCAGGCGCATTCAATGCGAGGATCGCCTGATGCCTTATCCTAACACATGTGCCTCAGTCGGCAAGGTCGAAGTGACCGCAGTCACTTCGCCCTTCCACTGACCAACCTGACAGGAAAACAGCGCCGCTCGCCCCGCTCTTACTGTTGTGCCACCCGCCAGAGTGAGGCTGGCAATAGCCAAGTTTAGCCTCAGGTGCAACAGGAAGCTCCGCCTCGTCCGACCTTGGGCCTCAGCCTCAGGAGGAGGTCTCTGCCTCGCCCGAACCCAGGGCTCGGCCCCCGCCTCGGCCTTGGAAGGTGGTCTCCGCCTCGCCCGACCCCAGGGCTCAGCCTCAACCCCTGCCTCGGAAGGTGGTCTCCGCCTCGCCCGACCCCAGGGCTCGGCCTCAACCTCGGCCTCGGGAGGAATCACGTCCTCGCCCGACCCCGGCCTCGGCCTCAGGAGGAGTCTCTGCCTCGCCCGACCTTGGGCTCATACTGACCGCGCCACGGAGGATGCATCATTACCCTACCCCTAGCTAGCTCAGGCTACAGGGGAACAAGACCGGCGTCCCATCCAGGCTCGCCCCGGTAACAAGTAATGATGGCTCCCCGCGTGCGTCCATGACAACGGTGGTTCTCAGCCCCCTACGGAAGCAAGGAGATGTCAACAAGGTTCCAGCAGCCCCGACAGCTGTGCTTCTACAGGGCTCAAGCGCTCCTCCGATGGCCACGATACCGCGTACACAGGGCTCTAGCACCTCTCCGACAGCCACGTTGGCATGTACACAGGGCTCAGGCACCTCTCTGCCAGACACGTTAGCGCATAACTACACCCCCATTGTACACCTGGACCCTCTCCTTGCATCTATAAAAGGGAGGTCCAGGGCCCTCATGCGGGAGGGTCGCGCGGGAGGACGGGCTGACGAACAGGCTCACTCACTCTCCCTCGCAAACGCTTGTAACCCCTACTGCAAGCGCATCCCCTTGGCGCAGGATAACACGAGCCGTGTTTTCCCCCTTGTGTTCCATCTCGCGCCAACCCATCTAGGCTGGGACACGCAGCGACAATTTTACTCGTCAGTCCAGGGACCCCCCGGGGTCGAAACGCTGACAGTTGGCGCACCAGGTAGGGGCCTGCTGCGTGTTGACGAACAACTTCCCGTTGAGTTCCAGATGGGTAGTCTCCAGCAACCTCTTCAGCCCGGGACACTGCTCCATTTCGGCAGTCTCGAGTTCATGTCCCTCGACGGCAGCTACGATATGGTACTCCTTCCCCCGTAGCGCGACAGCGACAACGACGGCCATCAGCTCGCCCGACGGTGGCGAACTTGACGACGTCTTCCCCCCATGGTGGAAGAGCAGCATCCAGGTTTGTCCCGCCGCCTTCCTCGCCGCAGGAGGAAGAGGCGGGGAAACCATGGCCAGGCAGGAGGCGGCACCTCGTCGGCTGTCGAGCGAGTCGACGACGCCGGCACCCCAGCGGGGGACATGTCAGGCGTTGTCCTTGCGCCTGAGATAACGACGGGTGTCGTTTCCCCGCAACATGCCAGCCCCAAGTGGACAGATGACGCTAGCACACTCGCGAAGGACTTGCTGGGCGTTAGCCTCGTACCTGAGGCACCGGTGCAGTCCGTCCGCGACGCAACCTCGTCACCGTCCATCGATCGAGAGGTACTGTCCGTTTTCCACCCTGTGCCTTTTAGATTCAGCTTCGATCCACCAAGCGACCCTGCTTCGGTGAGCACTTTCATAAAGGCATATCCTAACCTTCCGGGGTACCATATGTGGTCAACCTGGGACCGACTGACGGCCGTCTCGACCTACGGGCCCGACTCTGGTTGGGATTTCTTCGGGCTCGGTAATCCTAGTGCCATGCGAGACTTCATGACCGCATGTGACTACTGCCTCTCCGACTGCTCCGATGATGGCCACAGCCTTGACGACGAGGGTTGTGGCCCAAGTCACGAATGTTTCCACGTCGATCTAGGGGGTCACGACGAAGGCAACCACCTTGGTATGCCGGAGGATGACGATCCCTCTGGGCCTGTGCCTCGCGTTGACATCCTGCGGGAGGTAGTTGTGGTCCCAGTCCCTGCGGGGGGTCAGGACACACAACTTGAGCAAATCCGCGAGATGCAGGCCAAGCTCGACGAGGAAGCAGGACAACTTGTGCAGCTCCGGAAAAACATCGAGCAGGAGTGGGCAGGTCGAGCACTCGCTGGAGAAGCGCGTCATCAGGTCCGGGACGTCCAGCGTCGTATCGCTGACGATGCCAGGGCAAGGCTGCCCCCGACCTCCAGCGGGGTCAGCCAGAATCTGGCTGCAGCGGCAATACTGCTCCGAGCGATATCGGAGCCATCCACCACCGAGGGGCGGCGTATCCAAGGAGAACTCAAGAATCTCCTGGAGGACGCCGCGGTCCGACGGGCCGAGAGCTCTACCTCCCGAAGGCAAGGGTGCCCCCCAGAGCATCGCACAACGACTTCCCGATTCATGCGGGAAGCCTTGGTCCACACCGGGCGCACGCGGGACGTGACGCCTGCGGCCCCGGGTCGCCTCGGCAACGAGCACCACCGCCGCGACCGTCGAGACCGCCTCGACGAGAAGGTGCGCCGAGGCTACCACCCCAGGCGTGGGGGACGCTACGACAATGAGGAGGATCGGAGCCCCTCGCCCGAACCACTAGGTCTGCAAGACTTCAGCCGGGCCATACAACGGGCACCGTTCCCGACCTGGTTCCGAGCCCTGACTACTATCACCAAGTACTCAGGGGAAACAAGGCCGGAACTGTGGCTTGCGGACTACCGGCTGGCCTACCAGCTGGTTGGAACGGACGATGACAACCTCATCATCCGCAACCTCCCCCTGTTCCTCTCTGACGCCGCCCGAGCCTGGCTGGAGCATCTGCCTCCTGCGCAGATCTCCAACTGGGATGACCTGGTCAAAGCCTTCGCTAGAAACTTCCAGGGCACGTACGTGCGCCCTGGGAACTCCTGGGATCTCCGAAGTTGTCGCCAGCAGCCAGGGGAATCCTTGCGAGATTACATCCGGCGGTTTTCAAAGCAGCGCACCGAGCTGCCCAACATCACCGACTCGGATGTCATCGGGGCGTTCCTCGCCGGCACCACTTGCCGCGACCTGGTGAGCAAACTGGGTCGCAATACTCCCACCAAGGCGAGCGAGTTGATGGACATCGCCACCAAGTTCGCCTCTGGTCAGGAGGCGGTCGAGGCCATCTTCCGGAAGGACAAGCAGCCTCAGGGACGCCAGCAGGAAGATGTCCCCAAGGCATCCGCCCAGCGCGACACGAAGAAGAAGGCGAAAAAGAAGTCGCAAGCGAAACGCGACGCCGCCAACGCAGAGCTTGTCGCTTCCGCTGAGCACAGGAACCCTCGGAAGCCTCCCGGAGGGGCCAACCTGTTCAACAAGATGCTCAAGGAGTCGTGCCCCTATCACCAGGGCCCCGTCAAGCACACCCTTGAAGAATGCGTCATGCTTCGGCGCTACTTTCATAAGGCCGGGACCCCAGCGGAAGGTGGCAAAGGCCAAGACAACGACAAGAAGGAGGGTGGCAAGGCAGAGGAGTTCCCCGAGGTACACGGCTGTTTCATGATCTACGGTGGGCGAGTGGCGAACGCCTTGGCTCGGCACCGCAAGCAGGAGCGCCGGGAGGTCTGCTCGGTAAAGGTGGCGGCGCCAGTCTACCTAGACTTGTCCGACAAGCCCATCACCTTCGACCAAGGCGACCACCCTAACTGCGTGCCGAGCCCAGGAAAGTACCCGCTCGTCGTCGACCCCGTCATCGGCAACACCAGGCTCACCAAGGTCCTCATGGACGGAGGCAGCAGCCTCAACATCATCTATGCCAAGACCCTCGGGCTCTTGGAGATCGATCTATCCACGATCTGGGCCGGTGCGGCACCCTTTCACGGGATCATCCCCGGGAAGCGCGTCCTGCCCCTTGGACAACTCGATCTGCCCGTCTGCTTCGGAACTCCCTCCAACTTCCAAAAGGAAACCCTTACGTTCGAGGTGGTCGAGTTCCGAGGAACCTACCACGCGGTGCTGGGGAGACCATGCTACGCCAAGTTCATGGTCGTCCCCAACTACACCTACCTCAAGCTCAAGATGTCGGGCCCCAACGAGGTCATCACCGTCGGATCCATGTACCAACACGCGTACGAATGCGACGTGGAGTGCGTGCAGTACGCTGAGGCCCTCGCTGAGTCTGAGGCCCTCATCGCCGACCTGGAGTGCCTCTTCAAGGAGGTGTCTGACGCGAAGCGCCACGCCGGCAACTTCGAGCCGGCAGAGGTGGTTAAGTCCGTCCCTCTCGACCCCAGCAATGACGCCTGCAAGCAAGTCTGGATCGGCTCCAAGCTCGACCCCAAATAGGAAGCAGTGCTCGTCGACTTTCTCCACGCAAACACCGAAGTTTTTGCGTGGAGTTCCTCGGACATGCCAGGCATACCGAGGGATGTCGCCGAGCACTCGCTGGATATCCGAGCTGGAGCCCGACCCGTGAAGCAGCCTCTGCACCGTTTCGACGAAGAAAAGCGTAGAGCCATAGGCGAGGAGATCCACAAGCTGATGGCTGCAGGGTTCATCAAAGAGGTATTCCATCCTAAATGGTTAGCCAACCCTGTGCTTGTGAAAAAGAAAGGTGGGAAATGGAGGAAGTGTGTAGACTACACTGGTCTAAACAAAGCAAGTCCGAAGGTTCCCTACCCTCTGCCTCGCATCGATCAAATTGTGGATTCCACTGCTGGGTGCGAAACCCTGTCATTCCTCGACGCCTATTCAGGCTATCACCAAATCAAGATGAAAGAGTCTGACCAGCTCGCGACTTCTTTCATCACACCTTTTGGCATGTACTGCTATACTACCATGCCATTGTTGGAGGAATGCAGGTGCGACATACCAAAGGTGCATGAACCACGTGTTCGGAGAGCACATCGGCCGAATGGTCGAGGCTTACATCGATGACATCATTGTCAAGACGAGGAAAGCCTCCGACCTTCTCCCTGACCTTGAAACGACATTCAAGTGTCTGAGAGTGAAGGGCATGAAGCTCAACCCCGAGAAGTGTGTCTTCGGAGTCCCCCGAGGCATGCTCCTGGGGTTCATCGTCTCCGAGCGAGGCATCGAGGCCAACTCGGAGAAAATCGCAGCCATCACCAACATGGGGCCTATCAAAGACTTGAAAGGAGTACAAAGGGTCATGGGATGCCTTGCGGCTCTGAGCCGCTTCATCTCGCACCTCGGCGAAAAAGGCCTACCCTTGTACCACCACTTAAGGAAGACCGAGTGCTTCACTTGGACCCCCAAGGCCGAGGAAGCCCTCGGAAACTTAAAGGTGCTCCTTACAAACGCGCCCATCTTGGTGCCCCCCGCAGCGGGAGAAGCCCTCTTGATCTACGTAGCCGCAACCACTCAGGTGGTCAGCGCCGCGATCGTAGTCGAGAGACGAGAAGAAGGGCATGCACTGCTCGTCCAGAGGCCGGTCTACTTCATCAGTGAAGTGCTATCCGAGACCAAGATCCGCTACCCACAAATTCAGAAGCTACTATATGCAGTAATTCTGACGCGGCAAAAGTTGCGACACTACTTCGAGTCTCATCCGGTGACTGTGGTGTCATCCTTCCCCCTGGGGGAGATCATCCAGTGCCGAGAGGCCTCGGGTAGTATAGCAAAGTGGACGGTGGAGATCATGGGCGAGACAATCTCGTTCGCTCCTCGGAAGGCCATAAAGTCCCAAGTCTTGGCGGACTTCGTGGCTGAATGGGTCGACACCCAACTGCCAACAGCTCCGATCCAACCGGAACTCTGGACCATGTACTTCGATGGGTCGCTGATGAAAATAGGAGCCGACGCGGGCCTGCTCTTCATCTCACCCGTCGGGAAGCACCTCCGCTACGTGTTGCGCCTCCATTTCCCGGCGTCAAACAACGTGGCCGAGTACGAGGCTCTGGTTAACGGGTTGCGCATCGCCATCGAGCTAGGGGTTCGGCGCCTCGACGCTCGTGGCGACTCGCAGCTTGTCATTGACCAAGTCATGAAGAACTCCCACTGCCGCGACCGGAAGATGGAGGCCTACTGCGACGAAGTTTGGCGCCTGGAAGACAAGTTCTACGGGCTCGAGCTCAACCACATCGCTCGACGGTACAACGAGAGTGCGGATGAGCTGGCTAAAATAGCCTCGGGTGGAAAACGGTTCCCCCGGACGTCTTCTCCAGAGACATACATCAACCCTCCGTCAAGACCGACGACACGTCCGAGCCCGAGGAGGCCTCGGCCCACCCGAGGAGGCCTCGGCCCAGCCCGAGGTATCCTCGGCCGCCGAGGGTGAGGCACTGCGCGGTGAGGGAGAGCGGAATGGGGTCACGCCTAATCGAAACTGGCAGACCCCGTACCTGCAATATCTCCACCGAGGAGAGCTACCCCTCGACAAGGCCGAAGCTCGGCGACTGGCGCGGCGCGCCAAGTCGTTCGTCTTACTGGGTGATGAAAAGGAGCTCTACCACCGCAGCCCCTCAGGCATCCTCCAACGATGCATATTTGTCGCCGAAGGACAGGAGCTATTGCAAGAAATACACTCGGGGGCTTGCGATCACCATGCAGCACCTCGAGCCCTCGTTGGGAACGCCTTCCGACAAGGTTTCTACTGGTCGACCGCGGTGGCCGACGCCACCAGAATTGTGCGCTCTTGCCAAGGGTGTCAATTCTACGCGAGACGGACACACCTGCCCGCTCAAGCCCTGCAGACAATACCCATCACCTGGCCTTTTTGCTGTGTGGGGTCTGGACCTCGTCGGTCCCTTGCAGAAGGCACCCGGGGGCTTCTCGCACCTGCTGGTCGCCATCGACAAATTCTCCAAGTGGATCGAGGTCCGACCCCTAACCAGCATCAGGTCCGAGCAGGCAATGGCGTTCTTCACCAACATCATCCATCGCTTTGGGGTCCCGAACTCCATCATCACCGACAATGGCACCCAGTTCACTGGGAAGAAGTTTCTGGACTTCTGCGAGGTCCACCACATCCGTGTAGACTGGGCCGCCGTGGCTCACCCCATGACGAATGGGCAGGTGGAGCATGCCAACGGTATGCTTCTGCAGGGACTTAAACTGAGGATCTACAACAACCTCAACAAGTTCAGCAAGCGGTGGATGAAGGAGCTACCCTCGGTAGTCTGGAGTCTGAGGACGACGCCGAGCCGAGCCACGGGTTTCTCGTCGTTCTTTCTAGTCTATGGGGTCGAGGCTATCTTGCCCACAGACTTAGAATACGGTTCCCCGAGGATAAAGGCGTACGACGACCGAAGCAACCAGACCAGCCGAGAAGACTCACTGGACCAGCTAGAAAGGCTCAGGACGTGGCCTTGCTACACTCAGCGCGGTATCAGCAGTCTCTGCGACGCTACCACGCCCGAGGGGTTCGGCCCCAAGGCTTCCAGGTGGGAGACTTGGTACTTCGGCTGCGGTAAGACGCCCGAGGGCGCCACAAGCTTACTCCTCCCTGGGAAGGGCCGTTCATCATCGCCAAGATTTTGAAGCCCGGGACATACAAGCTGGCCAACGATCAAGGCGAGGTCTACAACAACGCTTGGAACATCCAACAGCTACGTCGCTTCTACCCTTAAGATGTTTCAAGTCGTTCATATACCTCGTTTCTCTTTACATACACAAATAGAGTCTAACCATCAAGGAAGGGTCAACCTTGCCTCGGCGAAGCCCGACCCTCCCTCGGGGGCTAGAAGGGGGGAACCCCCTCTGCGTCAAAATTTTCCTCGGAAAAGTTTTCTACCAAAACGACTTTCGTGCTTTCCGACTATATCGATAACAGAATCCTGCAAAACGAGTAAGAGCGCACGTAAGTGGCAAGGTCGACCGAGCCAAGGGACTCCTACGCCTCCGAGATACGGATACCTCACTCGTCAACTTCCGCGAAAAGTAACTCTTGCTCGGATAAGCGATTCTGCTACTGACGAACAAGTCCGAATACTCGAAACGAGAGGAAAAGAAGCACAACTTTATAACACGACAATAAGGTGTTTAGGCCTCGGCCCCCGCGAAAAACACATGCATGCTCCAAACAGACTGCTCTGGTAGAATCAGACATCGCCCGGGGGAGGAGCGGCATCCTCGGCATCATCTCCACCCTTGGCGCCGTCTCCACCCTCGGCGAGATCTGGCCCGGCCCCAGATGGAGACGCGAGCGGAAGGATCTCCACCTCGAAGGAGGACGCAAGCACCGCGCTTGGGCCCGCGACGGCCGCGTCAAGCCTCTGAACCTCGGCTAAGGCAGCCTCATCTTCGTCGGGTAGACAGTACCCCTCGCTGACCCACTCCAGATCCACGTCGTAGTGAGAAGCGAGCACGGCAAAGGCCCGCCTAACGCCGTGATGCAGCGCCCCACGGAGTCTGCTGCGCACATGGCCGCCCAAGGCCCGCAGGCAACTCTGGTGGGAGCTACTCGAGGGGACGTCATCGAGGCCAAAGACCTGGCAAAAAGCCGAGATAGCCTCGGACATGGCCACGTGGTCGGCCTCCTTCTGCTCAGCCGCCTGGGCAAGTGCCTTGACGGACTCGTTAAGAGCTGTCTCAAACTCTGCAGATAGCCGAACAGAATTCTTCAGACACGAGTTAAAGAATGAAGCTGAATCAAAGTCACAAAGCGGCCGAAACATACCTTCAGCCCGGGCGCGCTGCTCCGAGGCTGCGGCTTGGGCGGACTCAGCAGACCCGATGGCCACGACCAGGTCCTCCGCAAGGGCTCCGGCCCGAGCAGACACCTCGGCTAGCTGACCCCCAAGGGCCTCAGCCCGGCCTACAGCCTCGGCAGCCTGGCTCCGAGATTGGTCCCGCTCGCCAATGACATGGCCAAGCTCCAGCTGCCGCTACTGCGCCTCCGTCCGTGCTGACGTGGCCTCTGCCTGCGCCGCCGCTGCCTTCACCTCCAGCTCATCACAGAGCAGCCGAAGGTCCGCCACCTCGATGCTCCATTGGGCGAGGCGTTCATTAGCCTCGGCAAGCGCGGCCCTCAGGAACCGCAGCGAACCCCAAACGTCGGTTTCGCGGTGGATGAACAGCGACTTGACGGTGCTCACATCCGTCAGTTCCTGAGGAAGGGAAGCAGGGTGTTACAAAGAATGCCCTGGTCACGCGAAAGGTATGCCTAAAATCCTTACTTGGAGGACCCTGGGAACGTCCCTAGAAAAGATCTCCATGGTCAACCGAAGCGACCCCATCGCCGCCTCGGCATACTCACGGAGCTCATCCCGAGACTGCTCCTCCCGCTCATCGTCAAGGACGAAGAGCGGTTTCGAGGCGCTGCGGGTCCAGAACCGGAGTGCCTGCCCACACCACTCATTGGGGTCGCGCCGCGTGGGGATAAGGTCGACGCTCCCGAGGACGGGCCGTGGTTCTGCGTGCCTCTCCTCCAAGGTGTCGGGACCCCCTGCAGTCGACGCATAGGGTACCATCGCTGACGGCATACTGGGCCTCCCCTCGGCTAAGGAGGCGGGCTTCCGATCGCCGACCTCGGCAACGACGGCCGCCCTCTCCTTATGGCTGAGACTGGGGAGGTCGGAGACGACCTCGAGCAGCGGCACCTCATCCATCCCAGCATCGACGGCGACAGGTGGCTCCGTGGGCAAAACAGCGACGGCCTCGACAGGAGCTGGTGCCAGCGCCGGCAACACGTCAGGTGGGCTTGGGGCCGCGACCACGCCAGCAGCCTCCCCCGGCATGATGGCCACCCCGATGAAGGGGTCAGCCTGGGAGGCTTGCCCTAGGGCAACTCGTGTCGCCTGGCCCCCCCGCTCGAGGATGTCTTGTGCGGAGGCCAGCCAACCGGCGTGGCGCACTATGGCGCTGGCTGCAGAAGTCGACACTGTCTTAAGGGCCTTCCGGGGGACCAGACCGGCCGAGCCTTGCCTCTATTTGTTGAAAGGAATAGATAGAACAGGATCAGGGCACACGGAGAAAGAGCCAAAACAGAGGTATCCTCGGATACTTACCCGCTCCGGACCAAGGCCAATCGTGCCTATGGGGAGGCCCCTCGGGCCTCGGTCCCCGCAGGCGCTACCGAGGATTGCCCCGCTGCCGACTTCAGCGCCGTTCCCGCCTCGGGCGCCCGAGGCGCCGAAGGGACGGCCTGCCAGGCGCCGTCACGATGGCCCGAGGATCAACCTCCTGAACAGCCGGCATGGGCGACTGCTCTTGGGGGACATGCGGATCGGCCTGACTCCCCGGAGTCACCTCAACCACCTTGGCCAAGGGGTCAAGTACCCCCTCGGTCTGTCTCCGTTCCTCGGACCTGGACCTTGGTGTCCCGGCCCCAGATACCGACGGCGCCAACCCACTTGGAGGCTGGCTTGACGACCCCTGGCCCAGCCTCAGATACGGGCTAAGGCCAAGACGGACCACCATGTCATCGTCCTCGTCATCATCGTCATCATCATCGTCGTCAGGCGTCTCCGGCGACGGCTCCCTCGGGAGCCCGTCCCTCTCCTGTCTCCGACAGTGCCTCTCCAAGGCTTCCCGAGCCCGCATCCGCTCACGGGCCCGGGCCTTTTCCGCGTCCTTCTTCTCCTTTTTCTTCTCCACGGCGACCCTCCACGCGGCTCGGTCCACCGCGTCCTCCAGGACCGGTGGTAGGGAGGGCTTGTAAAACCCCAACCCCTAGAGACGAACGGAAATCCCAATTGTAAGAATTAAAGGCAACTCGACGCAAGATAGGAGAAGGAGCGAACACTCACCAGGGACACGTACCCATGCCCGGGACACATCATAGGCTGGGTAAGGGCGCCGGCATCCGGCCTCCCTACCGTGCCCGCCACCCACCTGCGGAGGTCGTCGGCGGAGAGGGGAGCCGAGGACATCTGCGAACCCTCCAAATCAATCCCCGACTTCATCTCCGAAAGCGGCAACCGCTGCTCTGCCAAAGGAAGCACCCTCCGGCGATGGATGGCGGCAACCACCCCCGTGGTGGTGAGCCCCCCATCCCGTAACCTCTACAAGGCCTCCAAAAGAGGCTGGAGCTTCTCCTGTTTCTCGCGCATGGCCCCCCAACGCTAGTTGTTGCCGGCGGCGGTCACCACTCGTTGAGAAAACGACGAGAGCCTTCCGTCGTCGTTCCAGAGGTAAAACCACCGGCGCTGCCACCCCTTGTTCGAAGACACAAGGATGGAAGGGATGTACAGCTGCGCGCGCCTCGGTCTCAGCTGGAGGGTGCAGCCACCAGCCCGCACCGCCATACAGACTTTCTTTGCCTCCGTCGTCGAGGCAAAGAGCTCCGTGGAGAAGAGATGGGTCCACAGATCCCAGTGGGGATCAATCCCCAAAAAACCCTCACCCACAGGAACCATCCACTCCGGCTACAGGTCACCGGAGAGGGGACGGAGCAAACCATCAGCGATGAGGGCCTCCAGATCATCCGCCGTGACGGTGGAGAAAGGCCACGGATCGCGCGGCGGAACGACGGTCGCCTTGTCAGCCATCGCTGAACAAAGGGGGTGGAGGCGGAGGGGACAAGGTGCGCGGTTTTCTTTTCTCTGGCTTTTCTCTTAGGTTGCGGAAACCAAAGCAGAAGGCAAGCGCAAATAGCAGAGTAAAGAACCACCGCCGGCCCCTCTCCCGAGTATATAAAGGCCCGGGCGAGATCCATTCAACACTTCGCCCGAACCCACCGTGGAATTCAAACTCGAAGATGAAACGCCTGTTCCTCGAACGACTCGCGCACGCACAACGGCCGCCCTGCGAACCGCCCGTCCCGTCGCATTAACTCCGCGGCAAGGCAAGCGACACCTTTGGCAGGCGAAGCGGGCGTCGCTTCACCTCCGCCATAATGACCGCGTCAAAAAAGGTGCGCCACACCATTTAAATCTGTATCCTTTTCCTCCTCCCCTTTCTCTCTCTTGCTACAGGGACTGGGAAAGGGGATATTCCAAAAGGGATCCTTCTCCACGAAGGAAGCGGGCCCCGAGCCCTCCTACTGATCAGGGGTTCGAAGGCCGGCCCCTTGGAAGGGTTCGACGGCCGCCCCAGAGCACACGGGCTTCAAGCTCATTACTGATCAGGGGTTCGAAGGCTGGACCGTCGAAAGGGTTCGATGGCCGCCTTAGAGCACTCAAGCTCCGCCCACTACTGATCAGGGGTTCGAAGGCTGGCCCCTCGGAAGGGTTCGATAGCCGCCTCAGAGCACGCAGAGCGAGGGATGACCCTGGGTACGTCCGTTACATGGCCGAGGCTCGGGCTACGCTCCCGAGGTACCCTAGGACATTTCCGAGACCAGCAGGAGCGATTTTGTAACGGAATCCCATCAGAGGGAGGCATCGAGCCCTCGGACCCTATCGAACGGGACCGGGTCCGGCAAATCACCTGCAGGTACTTTTGAAGCGCGCCTCTGGGCCACTAGCCGACCCTTATCGAACGGGGCACGGGCGTCCACTCGGATCACCCGTTAGCAACTCACTAGAGACACCAAGTTCGACGCCCTCCGAGGGCAACATGGCGCTTTGCCCCCATTCCTCCTTGCGGAAAGGCGACGAAGGGGCGTATATAAAAGTCGAGACAGTCCTTGATCGTCCTCTCGCTCCGTGCAGAGGCTCGGGGGCTGCTCTCGCAAACTCGGCTATGGCCAAACCGTTGACAGCGTCAACAAACCAGCCTAAAAACTTGGAACCTGACCATGCACCCAGGCTACGATCAGGTCGCATGAGGGAACAACCAGGCCGGCCAAGGCATCACAAAAGGCATTAAGACCTCAGAGGAGTCAAACCACTCCTCCGAGGCCTCGGGGGCTACACCCGGCGGGTGCGCTCGCGCGCACTCACCGGAACAAAATGTAACCGAGAAAGACCGGTCCTGAAAGGGAAATGTGCCCTTGGGCCAATTCTAAGTATTTTGGTGGTTTAGTGCCTAACACAAGTGCCTAAGTGTAAAGAGGTGGACAAAGTACAAATCAAGGATAAAGGTATGTTTCTCAGACTTAGTACATTGTTTTGTGGACTAATGTATTGTGTCTAAGTGCTGGAAACAGGATAAATCAAATTGGAAATGTCTTGGCTCGAGCAGCCAAGAATCTGCTGAGTCTGGGAGCACCGGACTGTCCGGTGGTGCACCGGACAGTGTCCGGTGGTGCACCGGACATTGTCCGGTGCGCCAGGCT
The DNA here is from genome assembly GCF_902167145.1 of Zea mays. Lineage (NCBI taxonomy): Eukaryota > Viridiplantae > Streptophyta > Magnoliopsida > Poales > Poaceae > Zea > Zea mays. The sequence continues at coordinate 132,504,261 of NC_050104.1, forward strand.
GGCTCGAGCGAAGTGGCCGCTCTCGGGAATTCGCCGACGACGTACGGCTATAATTCACCGGACTGTCCGGTGTGCACCGGACTGTCCGGTGAGCCAACGGTCGGCCGGGCCAACGGTCGGCCGCGCAATCTGCGCAGGACACGTGGCCGAGCCAACGGCTAGAAGAGGGCACCGGACTGTCCGGTGTGCACCGGACATGTCCGGTGCGCCAACGGCTCTCTGGCTGCCAACGGTCGGCTGCGCCGTTTAAGGAAAGAAATCGGGCACCGGACAGTGTCCGGTGTGCACCGGACTGTTCGGTGCGCCAGGCGACAGAAGGCAAGAACTGCCTTCTTGGATTGCTCTCAACGGCTCCTAGCTGCCTTGGGGCTATAAAAGGGACCCCTAGGCGCATGGAGGAGATCATCAAGCATTCCTACAACATTCCTAAGCACCAAGACATCGATTCCACGCATTTGGTTCATTGTGATAGCATCTAGAGCTCTTGTTGAGTTGTGAACTCATTGAGTTGTGAACTCATTGAGTTGTGTTGCGAGCTCTTGTTGCGACTTGTGTGCGTGCTGTTGTTCTGATTTTGAGTTTTGTGTGCGTTGCTAGTTCCTCCCTTACTCCGTATTTCTTTGTGAATCTCAAGTGTAAGGGCGAGAGGCTCCAAGTTGTGGAGATTCCTCGCAAACGGGATATTGAAAGGCAAAGCAAAACACCGTGGTATTCAAGTTGGTCTTTGGACCGCTTGAGAGGGGTTGATTGCAACCCTCGTCCATTGGGACGCCACAACGTGGAGTAGGCAAGCGTTGGTCTTGGCCGAACCACGGGATAAACCACTGTGTCATCTCTGTGTTTGATCTCTTGTGGTATTGTGTTTTGTTGAGACTCCTCTCTAGCCACTTGGCGATTATTGTGCTAACACTTAACAAGTTTTTGTGGCTATAAGTTTAAGTTTCACAGGATCACCTATTCACCCCCCCTCTAGGTGCTCTCAATTGGTATCAAAGCCGTTCTCTTCACAAAGGGACTAACCGCCCGAAGAGATGGATCCTAAAGGGAAGGGAATCGTGATCAACGACAAGGAGAAGGAGTCCTTCGTCAACGAGCCAAGGGATGACAAGTCCAACGACTCGGGCTCGGGCCATAGACGCAAAGATGGGAAGAAGAAGACGACAAGACGCATCAAGGAGATCGTCTACTACGACAGCGATGAGTCTACTTCCTCCCAAAAGGACGACAACCACAACGAATACGAGAGAAAGAAACCGGTCAATTCGAACTTTTCTTTTGATTACTCTCGTATTCCTCAAAGTACTAATGCTCATTTATTATCTATTCCACTTGGTAAACCTCCTCATTTTGATGGAGAGGACTACGGATTTTGGAGTCACAAAATGCGTAGTCACTTGTTCTCTCTCCATCCTAGCATATGGGAGATTGTAGAAAGGGGAATGCACTTTGATAGTACGGATAGTCCCATGTTTATTAATGAACAGATTCATAAAAATGCACAAGCTACTACTGTGTTGCTAGCCTCCTTATGTAGGGACGAGTACCATAAGGTGAGCGGCTTGGACAATGCCAAGCAGATCTGGGACACCCTCAAGATCTCTCATGAGGGGAATGATGTCACCTTGCTCACCAAAATGGAGTTGGTGGAGGGCGAGCTTGGACAGTTCGCAAACATACAACAGGCTCAAGACCCTTATCAACAAAATAAGGAGCTACGGGAGCACGCGATGGACGGACCACGACGTCGTCCGCCTAATGCTAAGGTCATTTACCATTCTTGATCCTCATTTGGTGAACAATATTCGTGAAAATCCCAGGTACACCAAGATGTCGCCCGAAGAAGTTCTTGGGAAATTCGTTAGCGGGCGAATGATGATCAAGGAGGCAAGGTACGTGGACGACGCCTTGAATGGCCCGATCAACGAGCCGCAACCCCTTGCTCTCAAGGCAACACGAAGCAAGGAGGCGCTACCTAGCAAGGTGGCACAGTTTGAGGCGGCCGGACTTAATGATGAAGAGATGGCTCTCATCATCAAAAGATTCAAGACGATGCTTAAAGGTCGCAAGGGACAACCAAGCAAGACCAAAGCCAAGGGGAAGCACTCATGCTTCAAATGCGGTAAGCTTGGTCATTTTATTGCTAACTGTCCCGACAATGATAGTGATCAGGATCAAGGGAACAAGAGGGAGAAAAAGAAGAACTATAAGAAGGCAAATGGCGAGGCTCATCTTGGCAAGGAGTGGGATTCAGACTGCTCTTCGTCCGACTCCGACAATGAAGGACTCGCCGCCACTGCCTTCAACAAGTCATCCCTCTTCCCCAACGAACGTCACACTTGCCTCATGGCAAGGGAGAAGAAAGTAAGCACTCATAATACTAGTACTTATGCTTCTTCAAGTGAGGATGAGTCTAGTGATGATGATGAGATAGATTACTCATGCTTATTCAAGGGATTAGATAGAACCAAGGTAGACAAAATTAATGAATTAATTGATGCCTTGAATGATAGGAATATACTTCTAGAAAAGCAAGAGGATTTGTTGTATGAAGAGCATGATAAATTTGTAGAAGCTCAGAAATCTCTTGCTCTAGAAATTAAGAGGAATGAAATGCTCTCTAGTGAATTATCTTCTTGTCATGAAACTATTGCTAAGTTAAAAAGTTTTAATGATGATTTAAATGCTAAGTTAGAAATAGCTAGTAAATCTAATTCTTGTGTAGAAATTGTTGAAACTTGTAATAGGTGTAAAGATTTTGACATTGATGCTTGTAGTGATCATTTAGTTTCAATTTCCAAATTAAATGATGAATTAGCTAGTCTTAATGCCCAACTTAAGACTAGCAAGAATGAATTTGACAAGCTAAAATTTGCAAGGGATGCCTACACGATTGGTAGACACCCCTCAATTAAGGATGGACTTGGCTACAAGAGGGAAGCCAAGAACTTGACAAGCCATAAGGCTCCCATCTCCGCCAAGGAGAAAGGGAAGGCCCCTATGGCTAGTAGTATGCAAAAGAACCATGCCTTTATGTACTATGATAGAAGACAACCTAGAAATGCTTATAGGAGTTGTAATGCCTTTGATTCTCATGCAATGTTTGCTTCTAGTTCTTCTTATGTGCATGATAGAAATGTTGGTAGGAGAAGTGTTATTCATAATATGCCTAGGAAAAATGTCGTTAATGTTACTAGAAAAGTTAATAAACCTTCTACAATATATCATGCTTTAAATGCTTCTTTTGCTATTTGTAGAAAGAATAAGAAGATAGTTGCTAGAAAATTAGGGGCAAGATGCAAGGGAGACAAAACTTGCATTTGGGTCCCTAAGGATATTTGTGCTAACCTTGCAGGACCCAACATGAGTTGGGTACCTAAGACCCAAGCCTAAATTTGCCTTGCAGGTTTATGCATCCGGGGGTTCAAGCTGGATTATTGACAGCGGATGCACAAACCATATGACGGGGGAGAAGAAGATGTTCACCTCCTACGTCAAGAATAAGGATTCCCAAGATTCAATAATATTCGGTGATGGGAATCAAGGCAAGGTAAAAGGGTTAGGTAAAATTGCAATATCTAATGAGCACTCTATCTCTAATGTGTTTTTAGTTGAGTCTCTTGGATATAATTTGTTATCTGTTAGTCAATTATGCAATATGGGATATAATTGTCTATTTACAAATGTAGATGTGTCTGTCTTTAGAAGAAGTGATGGTTCACTAGCTTTTAAGGGTGTATTAGACGACAAACTTTATTTAGTTGATTTTGCAAAAGAGGAGGCCGGTCTAGATGCATGCTTAATTGCTAAGACTAGCATGGGCTGGTTGTGGCATCGCCGCTTAGCACATGTGGGGATGAAGAACCTTCACAAACTTCTAAAGGGAGAACACGTGATAGGTTTGACTAACGTGCAATTCGAAAAAGATAGACCTTGTGCAGCTTGTCAAGCAGGTAAACAAGTGGGAGGAGCGCATCACAGCAAGAATGTGATGACCACTTCAAGACCCTTGGAGCTACTACATATGGACCTCTTCGGTCCTGTCGCCTATCTAAGCATAGGAGGAAGTAAGTATGGTTTAGTTATTGTTGATGACTTTTCCCGCTTCACTTGGGTGTTCTTTTTGCAGGATAAGTCTGAAACCCAAGGGACCCTCAAGCGCTTCCTCAGGAGTAGAGATGAAAGTGGTAATCCGAATTGTTAGAACAAATTTAATATTTTAAAATAAATATGTATAAAATTTGATGTTGATCTTTTCTTATGTTATCAAGCACATTAGTACAAATATAAATAAAATATTACATACATTGTTTTATGTATTATTTTCTCCCTACAACATAAAAAGTTGAAAAAATTACCGAATTTATTTCCGAGTCCATACCGAAGTTTATATCTATTATTTAAGAAAATATAGGATGAATTTGAGGTTTATCTTTTATGAATCTTAACAAGATTGATGTTAAAAACAAGAATACAAATTTGTATTGTATATTCTATATCCTATTTACTCACAATTAAAATGAAAAGTGATTACCGAAAAAAATACCGTTTCCGACCGTTTTCATCCCTACTCAGGAGAGCTCAAAATGAGTTTGAGCTCAAGGTGAAGAAGATAAGGAGCGACAACGGGTCCGAGTTCAAGAACCTTCAAGTGGAAGAGTTCCTTGAGGAGGAAGGGATCAAGCACGAGTTCTCCGCTCCCTACACACCACAGCAAAATGGTGTGGTTGAGAGGAAGAACAGGACGCTAATCGATATGGCAAGGACGATGCTTGGAGAATTCAAGACCCCCGAGCGTTTCTGGTCAGAAGGCGTGAACACGGCTTGCCACGCCATCAACAGGGTCTACCTTCATCGCCTCCTCAAGAAGACTTCGTATGAGCTACTAACCGTTAACAAACCCAATGTATCTTACTTTCGTGTATTTGGGAGCAAGTGCTACATTCTAGTAAAGAAGGGTAGAAATTCTAAGTTTGCTCCCAAAGCTGTAGAAGGGTTTTTGTTAGGTTATGACTCAAATACAAAGGCGTATAGAGTCTTCAACAAATCATCGGGTTTGGTTGAAGTCTCTAGCGACGTTGTGTTTGATGAGACTAATGGCTCTCCAAGAGAGCAAGTTGTTGATCTTGATGATGTAGATGAAGAAGACGTTCCAACGGCCGCTATGCGCACCATGGCGATTGGTGATGTGCAACCACAGGAACAATTGGAGCAAGATCAACCTTCTTCCTCAACAATGATGCATCCCCCAACTCAAAACGATGAACAGGTTCATAAAGAGGAGTGTGATCAAGGGGGAGCACAAGATGATCATGTGATGGAGGAAGAAGCACAACCGGCACCTTCAACCCAAGTTCGAGCAATGATTCAAAGGGATCATCCCGTCGACCAAATTCTGGGTGACATTAGCAAGGGAGTAACTACTCGATCTCGATTAGTTAATTTTTGTGAGCATTACTCCTTTGTCTCTTCTATTGAGCCTTTCAGGGTAGAGGAGGCCTTGCTAGATCCAGACTGGGTATTGGCCATGCAGGAGGAGCTCAACAACTTCAAGAGAAATGAAGTTTGGACGCTGGTGCCTCGTCCCAAGCAAAATGTTGTGGGAACCAAGTGGGTGTTCCGCAACAAACAAGACGAGCACGGGGTGGTGACAAGGAACAAGGCTAGACTTGTGGCAAAAGGTTATGCCCAAGTCGCAGGTTTGGACTTTGAGGAGACTTTTGCTCCTGTGGCTAGGCTAGAATCAATTCGTATCTTGCTAGCATATGCCGCTCACCATTCCTTCAGGTTGTTCCAAATGGATGTGAAGAGCGCTTTCCTCAACGGGCCGATCAAGGAGGAAGTGTATGTGGAGCAACCCCCTGGCTTCGAGGATGAACGGTACCCCGACCACGTGTGTAAGCTCTCTAAGGCGCTCTATGGACTTAAGCAAGCCCCAAGAGCATGGTATGAATGCCTTAGAGACTTTCTAATTGTTAATGCTTTCAAGGTTGGGAAAGCCGATCCAACTCTTTTTACTAAGACATGTGATGGTGATTTGTTTGTGTGCCAAATTTATGTCGATGACATAATATTTGGTTCTACTAACCAAAAGTCTTGTGAAGAGTTTAGCAGGGTGATGACGCAGAAATTCGAGATGTCGATGATGGGCGAGTTGAACTACTTCCTTGGGTTCCAAGTGAAGCAACTCAAGGACGGCACCTTCATCTCCCAAACGAAGTACACGCAAGATCTGCTAAAGCGGTTTGGGATGAAGGACGCCAAGCCCGCAAAGACTCCGATGGGAACCGACGGACACACCGACCTCAACAAAGGAGGTAAGTCCGTTGATCAAAAAGCATACCGGTCAATGATAGGGTCTTTACTTTATTTATGTGCTAGTAGACCGGATATTATGCTTAGCGTTTGTATGTGTGCCAGATTTCAATCCGATCCTAAGGAGTGTCACTTAGTGGCGGTGAAGCGAATTCTTAGATATTTGGTTGCTACGCCTTGCTTCGGGCTCTGGTATCCAAAGGGGTCTACCTTTGACTTGGTTGGATACTCAGATTCCGACTATGCTGGATGTAAGGTCGATAGGAAGAGTACATCAGGGACGTGCCAATTCTTAGGAAGGTCCCTGGTGTCGTGGAACTCTAAGAAACAAACCTCCGTTGCCCTATCCACCGCTGAGGCCGAGTATGTTGCCGCAGGACAGTGTTGCGCGCAGCTACTTTGGATGAGGCAAACCCTTCGGGACTTTGGCTACAATCTGAGCAAAGTCCCACTCCTATGTGACAATGAGAGTGCTATCCGCATGGCGGAAAATCCTGTTGAACACAGCCGCACAAAGCACATTGACATCCGGCATCACTTTTTGAGAGACCACCAGCAAAAGGGGGATATCGAAGTGTTTCATGTTAGCACCGAGAACCAGCTAGCCGATATCTTTACCAAACCTCTAGATGAGAAGACCTTTTGCAGGCTGCGTAATGAGCTAAATGTCTTAGATTCGCGGAACTTGGATTGAAATGTAGCATACATGTGTTTATGCTTTTGATCATGTTCATTCTGCATTTTGTTGCTTATTGTGGTGCTCAAGTTGTACAAACACTCCCTGGACCTCACAAGTCCTGTTTGCAAGTGATGCACATATTTAGGGGGAGCTGTGCTACAACTTGACCCTTTGAGACTAACCATGTACTTGAGTTTGGTTGTTTTAGTCTCCAAGGAGAATTGAAAGGGAAAAAGGTGGACTTGGACCATGCAAGACTTCCACTGCACTCCGGTGAAAAGAGTAACTCTTCCAAGTTCATCTTTATACTCTCATTGCCTATTTGCTCTTAGTTGAAGATTTTGGTGAGGCAATGGGGTTAAAGGGCCAAGATTGATCCCGTTTTGGTGCTTGATGCCAAAGGGGGAGAAAATAAAGGCCAAAGCAATAGATGGATCAGCTACCACTTGAGAAATTTTGAAAATAGTAGATTAGAGCTTTTGGTTTGTCAAAACTCTTTTATGTCAAAAATTGGCCTCTTGTGGGGAGAAGTGTTGATTATGAGAAAAAGCTTGTGGGGAGAAGTGTTGATTATGAGAAAAAGGGGGAGTTTTTGAAATCCTTGATCAAATTTCTTTGGAAAACCTCTCTTTATGACTCTACAAGTGGATTTGACTTAGAGATAGGAATTTGAGTTTGATTTGCAAAAACAAACCAAGTGGTGGCATAGAGTGATCCATATATGTCAAAATTGAATCAAAATAATTTTGAGTTCTAATTTGATTTGATTTTGTACTTGTTCTACTTGCTTTATATTGTGTTGGCATAAATCACCAAAAAGGGGATATTGAAAGGGAAATGTGCCCTTGGGCCAATTCTAAGTATTTTGGTGGTTTAGTGCCTAACACAAGTGCCTAAGTGTAAAGAGGTGGACAAAGTACAAATCAAGGATAAAGGTATGTTTCTCAGACTTAGTACATTGTTTTGTGGACTAATGTATTGTGTCTAAGTGCTGGAAACAGGATAAATCAAATTGGAAATGTCTTGGCTCGAGCAGCCAAGAATCTGCTGAGTCTAGGAGCACCGGACTGTCCGGTGGTGCACCGGACATTGTCCGGTGCGCCAGGCTGGCTCGAGCGAAGTGGCCGCTCTCGGGAATTCGCCGACGACGTACGGCTATAATTCACCGGACTGTCCGGTGTGCACCGGACTGTCCGGTGAGCCAACGGTCGGCCGGGCCAACGGTCGGCCGCGCAATCTGCGCAGGACACGTGGCCGAGCCAACGGCTAGAAGAGGGCACCGGACTGTCCGGTGTGCACCGGACATGTCCGGTGCGCCAACGGCTCTCTGGCTGCCAACGGTCGGCTGCACCGTTTAAGGAAAGAAATCGGGCACCGGACAGTGTCTGGTGTGCACCGGACTGTCCGGTGCGCCAGGCGACAGAAGGCAAGAACTGCCTTCTTGGATTGCTCTCAACGGCTCCTAGCTGCCTTGGGGCTATAAAAGGGACCCCTAGGCGCATGGAGGAGATCATCAAGCATTCCTACAACATTCCTAAGCACCAAGATATCGATTCCACGCATTTGGTTCATTGTGATAGCATCTAGAGCTCTTGTTGAGTTGTGAACTCATTGAGTTGTGTTGCGAGCTCTTGTTGCGACTTGTGTGCGTGCTGTTGTTCTGATTTTGAGTCTTGTGTGCGTTGCTAGTTGCTCCCTTACTCCGTATTTCTTTGTGAATCTCAAGTGTAAGGGCGAGAGGCTCCAAGTTGTGGAGATTCCTCGCAAACGGGATATTGAAAGGCAAAGCAAAACACTGTGGTATTCAAGTTGGTCTTTGGACCGCTTGAGAGGGGTTGATTGCAACCCTCGTCCGTTGGGACGCCACAACGTGGAGTAGGCAAGCGTTGGTCTTGGCCGAACCACGGGATAAACCACTGTGTCATCTCTGTGTTTGATCTCTTGTGGTATTGTGTTTTGTTGAGACTCCTCTCTAGCCACTTGGCGATTATTGTGCTAACACTTAACAAGTTTTTGTGGCTATAAGTTTAAGTTTCACAGGATCACCTATTCACCCCCCCTCTAGGTGCTCTCAGGTCCCCTCGCAAAAAAGTGCGGCAAAGCCTCCAAGCGAGTAACAACACTCCCTTTGAGGCTTGAGGGCTACTGTCGGGTACCGTAATTAGGGGTACCCCCAACACTCCTAAACACGGCTGGTAACCACCATCAGCACAAACCGCAAAGGCTGATGGGCACGATTCAGATCAAGGCTTCGTCTACTCAAGGGACGCGATCTCGCCTCGCCCGAGCCCAGCCTCGGGCGGGAACAGAATTCTCGCTTCGCCCGAGGGCCTCCTCAAGCAACGGGCGCACCCTCGACTCGCCCGAACCCCGGCTCGAATAGGCTTCGTCGAGAAGCAACCTTGGCCAAATCGCCTCACCAACCGACCGTATCGCAGGCGCATTCAATGCGAGGATCGCCTGACGCCTTATCCTAACACACGTGCCTCAGTCGGCAAGGTCGAAGTGACCGCAGTCACTTTGCCCTTCCACTGACCGACCTGACAGGAAAACAGCGCCGCTCGCCCTGCTCCGACTGCTGTGCCACCCGCTAGAGTGAGGCTGGCAACAGCCAAGTTCAGCCTCAGGCGCAACAGGAAGCTCCGCCTCATCCGACCTTGGGCCTCGGCCTTAGGAGGAGGTCTCCTCCTCGCTCGACCCCAGGGCTCGGGCCCTGCCTCGGCCTTGGAAGGTGGTCTCCGCCTCGCCCGACCCTAGGGCTCGGCCTCAACCCCGGCCTCGAAAGGTGCTCTCCGCCTCGCCCGACCCCAGGGCTCGGCCTCAACCTCGGCCTCGGGAGGAATCGCGTCCTCGCCCGACCCCGGCCTCAGCCTCAGGAGGAGTCTCCGCCTCGCCCGATCTTAGGCTCGGACCGACTGCGCCACGGAGGATGCATCATTACCCTACCCCTAGCTAGCTCAGGCTACGGGGGAACAAGACCGGCGTCCCATCCAGGCTTGCCTCGGTAACAAGTAATGATGGCTCCCCGCGTGCGTCCATGACGACGGTGGTTCTCAGCCCCCTACGGAAGCAAGGAGACGTCAGCAAGGTCCTAGCAGCCCCGACAGCTGTGCTTCTACAGGGCTCAAGCACTCCTCCGACGGCCACGATACCACGTACAAAGGGCTCTAGCACCTCTCCGACAACCACGTTGGCATGTACACAGGGCTCAGGCACCTCTCTGCCAGACACGTTAGCGCATAGCTACACCCCCATTGTACACCTGGACCCTCTCCTTGCATCTATAAAAGGAAGGTCCAGGGCCCTCATGCGGGAGGGTCGCGCGGGAGGACAGGCTGACGAACAGGCTCACTCTCTCTCCCTCGCGAACGCTTGTAACCCCTACTGCAAGCGCATCCCCCTGGCGCAGGATAACACGAGTCGCGTTTTCCCCCTTATGTTCCATCTCGTGCCAACCCATCTGGGCTGGGACACGTAGCAACAATTTTACTCATCGGTCCAGGGACCCCCCCGGGGGGGTCAAAACGCCGACAGCTGGTTGCTCAAGGTTTCACTCAAGTGGAAGGACTTGACTTTGGAGAAACCTATGCACCAGTAGCAAGGTTAGAGTCCATAAGAATATTAATTGCCTAAGCTACTAACCATGATTTCAAATTGTATCAAATGGATGTCAAAAGTGCTTTCCTGAATGGACCACTGCAAAAGTTGGTCTATGTGGAGCAACCGCCGGGCTTTGAAGATCCTAAGAAGCCAAACCATGTCTACCTTCTTCACAAAGCACTCTATGGGCTTAAACAAGCTCCTAGAGCATGGTATGAATGTATTAAAGATTTCTTGCTTCAAAATGGTTTTGAAATAGTAAAAGTAGACTCTACTTTATTCACTCGCAAAGTTGACAATTAATTATTTGTATGTCAAATATATGTCGACGACATTATATTTGGCAGTACTGATGAAACTTTCTGTGGGGAATTTAGTAGGGTTATGACAAATAGGTTTGAGATGTCCATGATGGGCGAGCTCAAGTACTTCCTGGGTTTTCAAGTTAAACAACTCAAGGAAGGAACCTTTTGGTGCCAAACCAAGTACACGCAAGACATGCTCAAGAAGTTTGGCATGGAAAAGGCAAAGCACGCCAAGACACCAATGGATTCAAGTGGTCATCTCGACTTAAATGAAGAAGGTAAAATTGTAGATCAAAAGCTTTATAGATCAATGATTGGATCTCTACTGTATTTATGTGCATCTAGGTCAGATATCATGCTTAGTGTGTGCATGTGTGGCCGTTTTCAAGCTAACCCGAAAGAGTGTTACCTAGTGGCTGTTAAGAGAATTTTGAGATATCTAGTTGACACCCAAAATCTAGGTCTCTGGTATCCCAAGGGCTCCTTTTTCGATTTATTTGGCTACTCTGACTCAGACTATGCCGGTTGCAAAGTAGATCGAAAAAGCACCTCGGGGACTTGCCAATTCCTTGGGTGGTCCCTGGTGTCTTGGAGCTCTAAGAAGCAAAACCGTGTTGCACTTTCCACTGCCGAGGCCGAATACATAGATGCTGGTTCTTGTTGTGCTCAGTTGCTATGGATGAAGCAAACTTTGAGGGATTTTGGTTGTGATTTTAAAAGAATTCCACTACCATGTGACAATGAGAGCGCCATTAAACTAGCCAATAATCCCGTGCAACACTCTAGAACGAAACACATAGACATAAGACACCATTTTCTTAGGGACCACGAAGCAAAAGGAGATATCGAATTATGTCATATAAACACAGAAAATCAACTAGCCGATATCTTCACAAAACCCCTCGATGAGACTAGATTTTGCTTTCTTAGGAGTGAATTAAATATCTTGGATTCTCGTAACTTAACTTGAAAACGGACACAAAGATTGCTTAATTCACTATTCTTTGTTGAAAGGTTTAAATTTTAGTGATGATCATTCAAAACTTTGTGAAAATGTTAAAATTAAAATGAGGTTTAATGTTAAAAACTATTTAAAAAAATTCACTCGAAGCTCAACTGGTTTGGCCAGCTGAACTTTCTAGTTTAGCTGGAAGAGACCAGCTGAACTTCTGAGTTGAACTTCAACTCGGATGGTTTTAACTAGGAAAAACCAGGAATCTTCCTAGCCGAAACCAATTGAACCGGTATGGGGGGCCGGTTGAACCGGTCTGGTTCAGTCTGACCGGTCAGTCTGACCGGTTTTCTGTCTGCGCTGACCGCTTTTGTAGACCGTGTCAGCCCTTTTGCAGCGCCTTTTTCAGTCTGTGCAACATCTTTTCAGGCGTCAGATCACCCTTTTTGCAGCACTTTTTCAGCTTTTGCTTTTTACAGAATCTGCTGTTGGGGACCTTCGGCATCCGAAGGTCCTCAAAAACAGGATTTAACAGTATTTCTGGAGTATAATGTGTGGACAGGTATCTTCGGACTCAGGTCGGCATCACAGCAGACCAGAATAATACGAAGGTCGGTATAGCGCCGAAGGTGTAAGCAGGAAAGCTTCGGCGTGACAGCAGAAAGCGGAACCGACTTAAAGATGAAAAGGCTATTTAAACCTCAACAGATTACTATAGAATTATTATCAACTGTAAAGGGCATGAATGTAATTTTGTATGGGTTGTGTCCCGCGCCTATAAATAGATGAACAGTACTCTCGTACTGTTCAGGCTGACTTGGCATTCGCTTTTTGCGTCACGCTTGTACTATCATTTCCTTCCAGTTGGAGGTACACTTGTAATTCAACGATACTTCTGTTTATGCTTAATAATAATGCATAATTGTGCATGTTGTCATTTGTATTTCTTACATTTCATCCTTCGTCATTATATAATGAATCTATGAAGGTATCCTCTTTATGACCTTCGTCCGAAAACTATTATACCCTAAGGGAAATAATGTTTCGAAGGACGAAGGACTGTAGCAATTAACATCTTCTGTGTTGCCTTGTTCTTAACCCATAGCATTTGAGAACAAGTCCCCAACATTGGCGCCCACCTCCGGTGAACTCACTTCCACTCTAAGTTTTTTGAACACCTTCGGTGATCATAAACCTTCGTTATGGCGCCGAAGAAGGCTTCAGCAACTGGAGCTGCAGCTCTGCAACCACTGGACCACAATCAGGAGACAGTCTCCCTGCGGGAGGCCCGAAGCCAGAAAAGGAAGGCTGTCAGCCCGACACCACCAGAGGACGAGATAGATCAAGAAATCAGAAATATGGAGATGCTTCATCAACAAGTACAGAGGAAGAAAGAAAAGATGGCCAGGCTAGCTGAGCTGCAGAGGCAGATAGACGAAGCCTCTGAAGAAGTTCGTCACCTTGCCCAGGATGAGCAGCACCGAAGGCCTCAACACCAAGATCTCCATCAGGAGGGTTTCCCCAACGAGGATGACTGGTATGACAATTTCCATCATGGGAATTTTGTTTTTGATGATGCTTCTCCTCTGTCCGCTGAGCTGCAGGCTACACCTTGGCCTCCGTCCTACAAGCCACCCCAGCTTCCCGTGTTCGATGGCCACTCAGATCCGAAGCAGTTTTTGATGAGCTACGAAGCAACAGTATCTTCGTATGGTGGCAATGCTTCAGTCATGGCCAAATCTTTCGTTATGGCTGTCAGGAGTGTGGCTCAAACCTGGTATTCCTCCCTTCGACCAGGAACGATCACTTCTTGGCAGAAGCTGAAGGATTTGTTGTTAACTAGCTTTCAAGGATTTCAGACGAAGCCGGTCACTGCTCAGGCTCTGTTCCAGTGCACCCAAGATCACGAAGAATACCTTCAGGCGTATGTCCGAAGGTTCTTGCGTTTGAGGGCACAGGCACCAACGGTGCCCAATGAAATTGTTATTGAGGCCATGATCAAGGGGCTTCGGCCAGGACCGTCAGCTCAGTACTTCGCTCGGAAGCCTCCTCAAACTTTGGAGAAGCTGCTCCAGAAGATGGACGAGTACATTCGAGCCGATAATGATTTTCGCCAAAGAAGGGAGGAAGCTTTCAGGTTTTCTGAAATGACCAGGGGCTTCGGAGGGAGGTTCTACCCGAGGCACGTGAGATCAATTCATAACTCTACACAAAATGATGATAGAGGTAGCCAACAACAAAGGCCACAATGTTCCTCACAGGCTTCGGGGCAACAGCAAAGCTCCTTCAGACCACCAGCTCCAAGAGGCAGAGGCGCCAGGGGCTTTGGAGGAAGATTTGGCGATCAACCGAGAAGAATCTTTTGCCTATTCTGCGGTGAGAACAAAGGCCATACTACCAGGATGTGCCATGTTACTATTCAGAAGCAAAAGGAAATAGCTGAAGCAGCAGCACAACAAGCTCAGCCGAAGCAGGTCATGCATACAGCTTCGTATCATTCGCCCTACATTCCAGAATATGTGGGCAATCATCCTGCAGTTTCTGTTGCTTCGGCGAGTCAGCCTCAAGCTTCTTGGCAACAGCCTCCGCCTCCACCTCCGTTGCAACAAGGCCAGCAGCCAGAAGGGAGCCAGTATGCTCCACACCAGAGGGACTTCAGAGAGCAGTCCGAAGCTCGCACAGTCAATAGCACTGTGCCAGAGTCAAAGCACATCTATTGACAAATATCCTACCTTAATAGCAATCTTTTTCATTCAGTTTTATTTTCTGTAATAAAGGACATTGTTTAGGCTTCATGTAATTAGTTTCGTTGATTCCTACAAGGAAAACATATTTTCTTTACAGGCTTATATTGATAACAAAGAGGACCTTCGAACTATCGAAAATTCTTCGAAGCAACAAAAGTCATTCTAAGGAACGCAGAGTAAGTTTGCCGAAGTCACAAAAAGTCGTTCCAAAGGGAGCGCAGTGTAAGTTTTCTGCTCCAAAGTCGTTCCAAAGGGAATGCAGAGCATACAGCGAAAAGTCAACACTGATACCGCCTAAGTAAAAGGCGAAGCGCGAAAAGTCAACGCGAATACCGCTGAAAGTAAAAGGCGAAGAAGCTCCTAAGGGAGGCTTACAGCGAAAAATAAACGCTGATTCCACTGAAGTAAAAGGCGAAGAAGCTCCTAAGGGAGGCTTATAAAAGATTGTGTTTTATTGCAGGGATGCGTATGTATCTTCGGAATAAACATCATCTCACATAACATAACATCATCACATCATTTCGCATAGCATAAGCATCATACATCATTTTGCACATGGCACAAGAGGTAGACACATTATCAATTTACAGAAGAACGCTTTGAAAAAAGGGAGAAACCAGTCACAAAAAAGATACATCATTGATCTTCGGAAGTGTAGCTTCGGAAAATATTTTCAAGAAGCCTGGATATTATTCATCAGAACATTGGATATCGTTGTGACAAAGATAAATTTTTCTTCACGAAGCATGAAAAGAAGGGAAGGTGTTTTTTCGTCAAAGACTCAAAAGCGGTACGTGTAAAAGTTTCATGCATCGTAAAGAATTGACTAACAAAAATAGGTATATTACATTTGAGGTTATAAAATGTTACAGTATATTACATTTCCGAAGTTTTTTACAAAAATACTTAATCTTCTCTCAAAACGACTTCAGCAGCCTCGTTCAAGAGCCGATTGACGACTTCGTCCATAATATCTTCAGCCATCTTTTTAATTTCGTCGTCTCCTTTCGGCTGAAGGCCCGAAGACGCTTTAGCAGAATCTGAAGTAAGACAGGATACGGACACAGTGCTTTTACAAATCGCAAACAGATCTTAAAGCCTAAGATTTCAACACAATGAAACTATCAGTTAATACCTAATTGACCTTCGGCCTCTGCGCTCCTTTCAGTAGCCTCAGCTACTTCTCCAGCATCGTGAATTCCCTTTTCACTTCTTCTAATAATTTCCCCGGCCATTTCTCGGCCACCATTATCCCAAATATCGGTAAAAAATTTTCCACCAATTATACTAGCTTCGGCCGAAGGATCTCTTGCATCTTCAAAAGACAAAGCAGCTTCGGATTGTGCTAAAATTTTTACATGTTCGCAGCCTTTCTTCTCTAAGATGGTGGCAAGTCCTCTGGCGCCAGAGAAGGCACATATATCTCCACGGCTATTTAAAATCTCTTCGAAGGCTTCAGCTTCGTGGTTGATCCACTCGATGGGACCTTCGGGATTGCCTCTCGTAAAGTTTTCCTCACTTGAAAATGCGCCGACCTTGGCGAAGCTAGCCTTCAGCTTTTTAACACATTCTATAGATTTGTTATAACATCTCTTTTTGGACGATCGAAGCTCTTCAACAGTTCCTTCTAGGTGATCTGCCCATTGGTCGCTGAGTTCTCGCTTTGTCTCTTCAAGTATGCGTTCTTCCTTGGCTCTGGCCAGTTGTTTCCGAAGATCTTCAATTTCGCGTTTCTGGGCTTCAGCTTGACCTTTAAAGGCAGATTCGTCTGCCTTTATTTTATTTATCAATGAGTGTAATATTTTATCTTTCTCGAGACCTTCGTTCCTCAGTTCAATAACTTCGGAACGAAGGTTGCTCAGGGCTATAGAACACCCTTCGTCTTCAGCATCTTTCTGTGCCCTGAGGGCATTGCTAAGTATCAGGCCCTGCAAAGAGAAATATGTGTGTGTCAATAGATTTAAACAAGCGAAAGATTTTGGACTCAACAAAAATACAAGGATTTCATTTGTCGCACCTTTAAGCTATTGTAAGCCAGGCTGTCGGCCAGATCGTTCTTCGACAGCACCGAGAGCCCGTCTTCTAAAGTTGGGAATCCGAAGCTCTTGCTCATCTCCCGGCATACAGAAATTTCCTTACTGTCGGGGAGACAGTACAAGAAGTCTTCTTCTCCACTGCCATTGAATATTAACGCCCCTTTTGGATATTTCAGTTTTTGGGCGTAGTGCTGGGCCTCTTGCTCTTCTTTTTCTGACAGTTTTTTCCCCGAAGCATGACGAACAATATAATCACGAATTTTGGGGGATGCTTCGGGGGCAATGACACCGGTTTCTTCAACAAAAGTTGGCTTTGTTATTTTTTCTGCCTCACTTTCTAAGGATTTTATCTTTGCAGGCTCTAGGGGCCCAGCTTCGGCTTCAGTCTTTTGCCCTGGAGCTTTAGAATCAGAAATTTCAGTTGTTGTTTCAGGAATGACAGCAGCCCTCTGCGGAGGTGTGCTTGAAGATTTAATCGTTTCCAGTACATCCAGCACATTAGCCATTCTCTTTCTTTTTGGAGTCACTGCTGGCACTTTTTGATTTTTTGCCGTCTCAATGTTTGCTGCAGGACTCAAAACTTCTGATGTTTTGGATCCCTCAGTTGCTTCTTTTACCTCTTCCATTTTTTCTGTAGACGACGTTTCAGCCTTCTCTTTCGTTTCTGATAACAAAGTCTTTGATTTTTCCAATTCTATCTTTATTGGCACTTCGGCCGATTCTGCGACTTCTGGCAGCAAGGTTGGCTCGGCTGGCTTTTTAGCTTCGGTGGCCGAAGAAGTTTCTCCGGTAAACTCAGGCACCGAAGCTGGTTCAATATAGCGCGGCCGATGTGTAAGGACCTTTATCTTCTTTCTTTTCGGTTCTGGCTCGCTAGGAGCAGTTGCAGCTTCTTCTTTTGCAGAGGTTGTATTTTTCCTTTTCTGCCTTCGAATGGGATAGCAATAGTCAGGGTAGACAAACCCGATTGCATCAAATACCCGATTCAACCTCTTCTTTTTTCGGCCTCCGAAGGCTGCTGACATTGCAGTGTCTTCGGCCTTCGAGTAAGCCCCAAGCAGTTCATCACTTAAATTTTCAATACTTTTTAACCAGTCATCATCTGGCTCAACGAATTTATCTCCAAATTTAAAAGTGTACTTCAACCTGATAAGTCCACCTTCGTCGGCTTCTTTTAAGGTTTCTTGTGGCATCTCCCATTTCTCCGCAAGCGGCCATACCCTGAAGGCAATATGCTCTTGTACTAAGTCTCTCGTTCCAATGAAAGAGCAGACTGCGCCGAAGGCCCTCTGGCATTCTTCGGCAGCTTCATTCATTTCAACCTTCGGCCTCCGAAGGCCGAAGCTTTGCCAAATAGGGCGCATGATTATACCTTTGATATCTTCTCGTACTGTCAGATCATTCTTCACATAAAACCATTCTGTCATCCAATCTCCGGGCCATCTCTTCCGAAAGGTTGGCATGGGGCAGCTTGACCCGGACCGGGAAACGAAACTGTAGCAGCCAAAATTATTGTGATACTGTTCTTTACCCCAAGGTTTTGTTTCGTATGACAATTCGTGTATATTGCAGAAGCTTTTTGCATCAGGCTGCAAACCTTGGCTTCTCACGGCCCACACGAAGATATTCAGCTTTATGATTGCTTCGGGGGTAAGTTGGTGAAGATAGACTTCGAAGATTTTCAGCACCTCCACGACGAAGCTGCTCAAAGGAAATCGCAGTCCAGCTTTCAAAAAGCTTCGGTACACTACGACTTCATTTTCTTCAGGGTGTGGGCACGTTTTTTCCCCTTCGTCGGCCCTCACAATGGATAAATCCCGGAAATACCTTACTCTCATGTTGACAAGATGATTCTCTTTGATAGTTGATTTACCATAAACTGAATGGCTTGGTCGCCAGGGACGATCTTCGGAGTCCTCACCACCACTGTCTACATCATAACTGTCACTGTCACCAGTATCTTCAGACAAACCTTCCAGAATCTCCTTGGTGATTTTTTCTGTATTGGTCTTTGACATTGCTATAAGAAACCCCAAGTTTTTCTCTTCGTCCAGGCTCAGCTTCATCTCAGCAGCAGCCTTCTTATCCTCAGACATCTTCGGAGACACTAAAAACTATTTTCAAAACCGAAGCTTCAAAACTAAAGGCTTAACAAATCTTAGTGCACAAGAGCTAAAAATTGAGTGAGCAGGAGCAATTGGCCAGAGAGCGTGTCAAATGAGTTTGCGGAATGACTGTATTTATACGCCAAGAGCGTTGAAAGTTGAAAGACCCCACTTGTCAGTGAATTTTGCTATTCTAGCAAAGGGAAGGTGTTTTTTCGGACCTTCGGCGAAAAGCCTTCGTCCATGTCGCAATCTAAATTTGTTATTTCAAACAAATTAACATTGCGAGGGGCTACTGTTGGGGACCTTCGGCATCCGAAGGTCCTCAAAAACAGGATTTAACAGTATTTCTGGAGTATAATGTGTGAACATGTATCTTCGGACTCAGGTCGGCATCACAGCAGACCAGAATAATACGAAGGTCGGTATAGCGCCGAAGGTGTAAGCAGGAAAGCTTCGGCGTGACAGCAGAAAGCGGAACCGACTTAAAGATGAAAAGGCTATTTAAACCTCAACAGATTACTATAGAATTATTATCAACTGTAAAGGGCATGAATGTAATTTTGTATGGGTTGTGTCCCGCGCCTATAAATAGATGAACAGTACTCTCGTACTGTTCAGGCTGACTTGGCATTCGCTTTTTGCGTCACGCTTGTACTATCATTTCCTTCCAGTTGGAGGTACACTTGTAATTCAACGATACTTCTGTTTATGCTTAATAATAATGCATAATTGTGCATGTTGTCATTTGTATTTCTTACATTTCATCCTTCGTCATTATATAATGAATCTATGAAGGTATCCTCTTTATGACCTTCGTCCGAAAACTATTATACCCTAAGGGAAATAATGTTTCGAAGGACGAAGGACTGTAGCAATTAACATCTTCTGTGTTGCCTTGTTCTTAACCCATAGCATTTGAGAACAAGTCCCCAACATCTGCAGCTTTAATTTATGTCGGGCTGGTCACTTTTTCCTGTCGCGTCAGCCAAAGGTTCACAACAAACCAATAAAAAGACCAAGAAAGGGTTCAAATAAAAAGAGCAAAAGACTACCGAAGTGTGCCCTGGTCTGGCGCATCGGACTGTCCGGTGCACCACAACTTGGAGTCTCTCGCCCTTACAAAAGATGATCACAAAAGAACACGGAAGTAAGGATGGGATGAGCAACACACACAAGTCCACAGTAATACGCACACACACACGGCCAAGACTTGAGCTCAAATGAATATCTCAAAGTTCTCACTAGAACGGAGTTCAAATCACTAAGAATGTCAAATGAGTGTGCAAAGACGAAGTGTGAATGATCAAGAATGCTCAAAGTGTGCTTGGTGTCCTCCTCCATGCGCCTAGGGGTCCCTTTTATAGCCCCAAGGCAGCTAGGAGCCGTTGAGAGCATTCCAGGAAGGCAATTCTTGCCTTCTATCGACCGGCGCACCGGACACTGTCCGGTGCGGATTTCTTTCCCATTCTGGCGCAGCCGACCGTTGAAGATTTGGAGCCGTTGGCGCACCGGACACTGTCTGGTGCACACCGGACAGTCTGGTGCCCCTTCATACCGTTGGCCTGGCCACGCGTCACGCACGGATTGCGCGGCCGACCGTTGGCTCGGCCGACCGTGGACTCACCGGACAGTCCGGTGCACCACCAGACAGTCCGGTGAATTATAGTCGTACGCCGCCGGCGAATTCCCGAGAGCGGCCTTTTCACCAGAGCCAGCCTGGCGCACCGGACACTGTCCGGTGCACCACCGGACAGTCCGGTGCACCCAGACTGAGCAGACTCTTGGCTGCTTCGAGCCAAGCTTTTCCAATTGTATTTTCTCTGATTCTAGAACTTAGACAAATTTGTTAATACACAAAAACCAATGTACTAAGTCTAGAATCATACCTTTGTATTGATTTGCACCTTGTCCACCATTTGGCATAGTTTATCACTTAAGCACTTGTGTTGGACTCTAAATCACCAAAATACTTAGAAATGGCCCAAGGGCACATTTCCCTTTCAGTAAGACATCTAGTTCTAGGCAATCTACTCATGCTAAATTGCCTAAGAAGAAAACTTCTATTGCATCAAATGAACCTAATATTTCATTGAAGACTTTTGATGCATCATATGTTTTAACTAACAAATCAGGCAAAGTAGTTGCCAAATATGTTGGGGGCAAACACAAGGGCTCAAGACTTGTGTTTGGGTACCCAAGGTGCTTGTTTCTAATGTGAAAGTACCCAAGACCGTTTGGGTACCTAAGAACAAGGCCTAAACTTGTTTTGTAGGTTTATGCATCCGGGGGCACAAGTTGGATCATCGATAGCGGGTGCACAAACCACATGACAGGGGAGAAGAAGATGTTCTCCTCCTACGAGAAAGACCATGATTCCCAACGAGCCATCACATTCGGGGATGGAAATCAAGGTTTGGTCAAAGGATTGGGTAAAATTGCTATATCACCTGACCATTCTATTTCCAATGTTTTTCTTGTAGATTCTTTAGATTATAATTTGCTTTCTGTTTCTCAATTATGCAAAATGGGCTACAACTGTCTTTTTACGGATATAGGTGTTACTATCTTTAGAAGAAGTGATGATTCAGTAGCATTTAAGGGAGTGTTAGAGGGTCAGCTATACTTAGTAGATTTTGATAGAGCTGAACTCGACACTTGCTTAATTGCTAAGACTAACATGGGTTGGCTCTGGCACCGCCGACTAGCCCATGTTGGGATGAAGAATCTTCATAAGCTTCTAAAGGGAGAGCACATTTTGGGACTAACCAATGTTCATTTTGAGAAAGACAGGGTATGTAGCGCATGTCAAGCAGGAAAGCAACTTGGTGTTCATCATCCACACAAGAACATCATGACGACCGACAGGCCGCTTGAGCTACTCCACATGGACCTATTCGGCTCGATACCTTACATAAGCATCGGCAGGAGTAAGTATTGTCTTGTAATAGTGGATGATTATTCTCGCTTCACTTGGGTGTTCTTTTTGCAGGAAAAATCACAAACCCAAGAGACATTGAAGGGATTCTTGAGACGGGCTCAAAATGAGTTCGGCTTAAGGATCAAAAAGATTAGAAGCGACAACGGGACGGAGTTCAAGAACTCACAAATAGAAGGCTTTCTTGAGGAGGAGGGCATCAAGCATGAGTTCTCTTCTCCCTACACACCACAACAAAATGGTGTAGTGGAGAGGAAGAATAGAACTCTACTTGACATGGCAAGGACCATGCTTGATGAGTACAAGACTTCGGATCGGTTTTGGGCCGAGGCGGTCAACACCGCTTGCTACGCCATCAACCGGCTATATCTTCACCGAATTCTCAAGAAGACATCATATGAACTCCTAACCGGTAAAAAGCCCAATGTTTCATATTTTAGAGTCTTTGGTAGCAAATGCTTTATTCTTGTTAAAAGAGGTAGAAAATCTAAATTTGCTCCTAAGGCTATAGAAGGCTTTTTACTTGGTTATGATTCAAACACAAGGGCATATAGAGTCTTTAACAAGTCCACTGGACTAGTTGAAGTTTCTTGTGACATTGTGTTTGATGAGACTAACGGCTCTCAAGTAGAGCAAGTTGATCTTGATGAACTAGATGATGAAGAGGCTCCGTGCATCGCGCTAAGGAACATGTCCATTGGGGATGTGTGTCCTAAGGAATCCGAAGAGCCTCTACAAGCACAAGATCAACCATCTTCCTCCATGCAAGCATCTCCACCAACTCAAGATGAGGATCAAGCTCAAGATGATGATGATGAAGATCAAGAGGAGCCACCTCAAGAGGAGGACAATGATCAAGGGGGAGATGCCAATGATCAAGACAAGGAAGATGATGAGGGTCCAAGACCGCCACATCCAAGAGTCCACCAAGCAATACAACGAGATCACCCCGTGAACACCATCCTCGGTGACATTCATAAGGAGGTAACCACTCGATCTCGTGTTGCTCATTTTTGTGAACATTACTCTTTTGTCTCCTCTATCGAGCCACACAGGGTAGAGGAAGCACTTCAAGATTCGGATTGGGTGCTGGAGGTGCAAGAGGAGCTCAACAACTTCACAAGGAATGAGGTATGACATTTAGTTCCACGTCCTAACCAAAATGTTGTAGGAACCAAGTGGGTCTTCCGCAACAAGCAAGATGAGCATGGTGCGGTGACAAGGAACAAAGCCCGACTTGTGGCCAAGGGATATTCACAAGTCGAAGGTTTGGATTTCGGTGAAACCTATGCACCCGTAGCTAGGCTTGAGTCAATTCGCATATTACTTGCCTATGCTACTTACCATGGCTTCAAGCTTTATCAAATGGACGTAAAGAGTGCCTTCCTCAATGGACCAATCAAGGAAGAGGTCTACGTTGAGCAACCTCCCGGCTTTGAAGATAGTGAGTATCCTAACCATGTTTATAAACTCTCTAAGGCGCTTTATGGGCTCAAGCAAGCCCTAAGAGCATGGTATGAATGCCTAAGAGATTTTCTTATAGCTAATGGCTTCAAAGTCGGAAAAGCCGATCCTACTCTCTTTACTAAAACACTTGCAAATGATTTGTTTGTATGCCAAATTTATGTTGATGATATCATATTTGGGTCTACTAACGAATCTACATGTGAAGAGTTTAGTAGGATCATGACTCAAAAGTTCGAGATGTCAATGATGGGGGAGTTGAAGTATTTCTTAGGATTCCAAGTCAAGCAACTCCAAGAGGGCACCTTCATTAGCCAAACAAAGTACATTCAAGACATTCTTGCAAAGTTTGGGATGAAGGATTGAAGCGTCCCCAATCCTCTGGGACTCAAATGTGATACAATTACTAGTCCCAGGAGGCTAGTAAACACATTTAAACATCAGATGATTCCAGATCTGCTTAAACAAGACAAACCTATAAAGGTAGTGATCAACTTTAAGAGTTGGTCCACAACTCGAGACATATCATCAGAGTGGGGCTGAAGCAGCCCGATATACGCAGCGAAGCAAATCAGCGGTCCAACGGCCACAGGCAAGGTTGGGAACAGTCGTAACTCTTACCCGATCTCCTTTTTCTGAAAAACAACAAATAAGCAAGGGTGAGTACAAACATACTCAGCAGCCCACCTTCACCCGCGGAATGGGGAAATCAGATATAATGCATGGAATATGTGGAGCTCAGGATATTTTGTAGAAACAACAATATTTTATGCAGGGTTGTTTTGAAAAACATTTTGTATTTTGCAAAGCGCATCCTCTCCAAAAGGAGCAGGAAGTTTTTCAGTATAGAACAAAATCCCCTAGACTAAACCATCCAGGTATCTCAGCAGTTTCCCACTGGTTTTTCCTTTTTCAAAAATAGTTACAGGACTTCCCATCCACCATAGCTTACGGCTCAACCGCCGAACCTTTTAAAAACCACTTTTCTCAAACGCACCTTTTTTTTGAAAACAACACACTAATTGCCATACCACACCAGACTCGTCCATTCCTGTGGACACAGACTATTCGAATAGGTTTTCAAACTCTGTGCAGAGGTGTACACTTTACCCACTAGTCCGGCTCTGCGATCTTACTGCCATGAGATCCGACACCGAATCTCTTCCTTTCCTCGCACGTCCTAACTTTAACGGTTATACCGGAAGGAGTCAGGCCACCGCCATGTCCAAACCGGACAAAACATTCCCCCTCCTTATCCTCCTGGTGCTCCCCAGCCTTCATAACCCTGAGGTTGGACCGTACGAGTTCAGATTGAGTGACTGCCCACACAGTCTCGAGTGGTTGTACTTATCATGAGTACAGGTAGTGAAGGATGACAAACTGGTCCTTATATGAGGGGACAATCCTTCTGCTCACGCCTAAACCAGCTGAGCCATCACCTTAGGCCCTCCCCTAAACCAGGGAGTTCGTAATCATCCCTACTCAAAGGTGATAAGGGTGAAAACTCTTCATCATACACATTTTGAAAAGCATTTTCTTTTGAAAAACTCACACCTTTTCTCAAATCATTTGGAACAAATATATCAAGGATTGATTGCGGCAAGCGGCTGGGTGGCCATAATAACTTGTCTCAAAATCATATCATGCATAAAATAACAGGCTGAGGGTTCTGGTTGAAAAATCATAGGTAATTTATGCATCAAAGGGATCCAGTGAGCTTGTCGTGCTTATCCGGGGAAGGGGGAAGGAGAGCTCACGGAACTGGCTTCTGGCTCCACCGCCTGGCGTAGACTTGCAGATATGGCCTCCACGAGACGGCACGAACGCTCCAATAACTATGCAACATGATCAAGCAAACATACAAACCAGCAACTATACCAACAAATATTTAGTATAGTGGTCAGAATAGCGATATATGGATGGGTAGAGTCTTGAGTAGAATCTATGTCATGTGGTGTTGTGATATTACTGGTGGTGGAGCGGAGGTGCTTACCAGGAGGGTGGACTGGAGGTGAAGCGACACTATGCGTGTAGCCGACAGAGCGGAGTAACTGAGTGGGTAGGGTGTTTGCCTTGGCTGAGGGTGTTGAGTGTGTGTGGAGAGAGAGAGGGTAGATGGGTGTATTTATAGCTGGGTGTATGTGGTGTAGCACAGTGAAGTTCACTGTTGGTGAGAATAGTGACGAATGAATCGTCTGACTTAGTATGAACAGGAGAGTTATAGGCAGAATATGTGACAATAGTATTTTGGGAGTTTTCTAGAATATGGACCATGCTTAAGGGATGACATGGTTGGATAGGGAATAATTCGATAAGAATTTAGAAACAAGAATTATTGGAATCGGAGTTTGGAAGCCTGGTTCGAAGGAATCTCAAAGTTAAGCATGCTCAACTTGGAGAAACCTAGGATGGGTGACCACATGGGAAGTTCCCTACTGGAAGGAAAATCACAGTCACCGGAGTTCGTATGACTGGAATATGGGTCTGGCTGGTCTTAGGTGGACTGGACAGCACGATGGATGAGTAGTTGAAATTTGGGGTGATCGGATGATTGATGAATAGTAACGATGGTGAATAGTGTCAATGAATAGCAACGATGATGAATAGTAACAGTGAATAGTAACGCTGAGTAGTAATGGTGAATAGTGATGGTGAATAGTTCGTATGAACGAACAATGAACGATGAATAGGAACTATGAATGAACGGACGAACGATCGAATGATCGGACGAACGAACGATCGGAATTTCGGCAGCATAACGGTAGGACAAAGATTATCTGGAAGAACGATGAATAGGGACTATGAACGAACGATGAACGATGAATAGAACTATGAACGAATGATGAACGATCGAATGATCGAACGAACAAACGATTGGAATTTCGGCAGCATAACGGCAGGAAAAAGATTATTTGGACGAACGAACGGATGAACGATCAAATGATCGGACGAACGAACAATCGGAATTTCGGCAGCATAACGGTAGGACAAAGATTATCTGTGAAAGGATCACGATGCCCAAGAGGGGGGGTGAATTGGGCTTTTCTAAAAATCAACACTAATTAAAACCTAAGCAAAAGCTAAACAAGAGCCCAATTTCACCCCAACAACTAGCACTAAGAAAATAATACTAGAAATGTAACAAGGCTAAGACAATGCTTCAAATACTTGCTAAACAAATACACAAAGTAAATAGCTTGAATTAAGTGCGGAATGTAAAGCAAAGTTTAGAAGACTCCTCCAATTTTTCCCGAGGTATCGAAGAGTCGGCACTCTCCACTAGTCCTCGTTGGAGCACCCGCGCAAGGGTATCGCTCCCCCTTGGTCCTCGCAAGAACCAAGTGCTCACTACGAGATGATCCTTTGCCACTCCGGCGCGGTGGATCCCTCGAGACCGCTTACAAACTTGAGTCGGGTCACCAACAAGATCTTCACGGTGATCACCGAGCTCCCAACGCCACCAAGCCGTCTAGGTGATGCCGATCACCAAGAGTAACAAGCCATAGACTTTCGCTTGACCAAGAGAAGCCTAATGCAAGTGGTGTGTGCTCTAGGTGGCTCTCACTAGCGCTAATGAGGAACAAGCGCAGATTATGATTCTCTAATCTCCTCACTAGGCTTTTGGTGCTTGCAATACTCTACCAAGGTGCTGGAGTAAATGTGGAGTGCAAGACATTGAATATGGTGGGTGGAGGGGGTATAAATAGCCCTCACCCACCAACTAGCCGTTACAGGCAATGTGCTGCGCGATGGCGCACCGGACAGTCCGGTGCGCCACCGGTGCGCCAACGGTGCGCCACCGGTGCGCCAACGGTCACTTCCAACGGCTAGTTCTGACAGCTAGCCGTTGGACTCATGGCGCACCGGACAGTGAACAGTTCACTGTCCGGTGCACACCGGACAGTCCGGTGCACACCGGACAGTCCGGTGCGGTGTCCGGTGTGCCACTAAAATTCAACTTCAAACTCTGCGCTCTCGGGTTTCTGGGAAGCTAAAAACACCGCCGTGGACCAGCCTAGCCCTACCTGGCAGAGGGTGCACCGGACAGTCCGGTGCACACCGGACAGTCCGGTGCCCCAAAGCCAGAAACTCTAAGTCTTGTTTTTTTAGCTGATTTTCAAATCGATTTTCGCTCTAACTTGGGTGTGAGTTCTAGAGTGACACCTAGCACTGTATATGAGTGTGATTGTGCACCAACACTACACTAGAACTCTCTTGGTCAAACTACTCATCGAGAACCCCTCTTTATAGTACGGCTAAAAGAGAATAAAAGACCTAACTAAATCGCGAGTGTCCACATCTCCTTGACACTCGGACTCTTTAGACCTTCACCTTTTGTTCCGTCGTTTTAGCCGTCGCTTCGAGTTCTTATCTCCGGGATTGTTTTCACCGTTGTAGTACTTTTACCTGTCATGCGACCTAACTTACCATTTGTCTCTGCAAAACACACGTTAGTCACATATAATATTACGTTGTCATTAATCACTAAAACCAACCAGGGGCCTAGATGCTTTCAATCTCCCCCTTTTTGGTGATTGATGACAATCCTACAAGTTTTGTGAGAGTGGTTTGTTTTGAAGTTTCTGTCAATAGAAAGAATGGTTAGTTACACTCAGTAATCTTTGACAGAAAGAATGTGTACCATAACAATAAGAGTGAGCGCATACACATCATAAGATTTTTGTTCATATATAAAAGAGAAAGTAAATTAATGAAACAAGAGCTAGAAGACTGGTGATATGATATAAGGTGAAAACGTAATACACACAGTCAACCATAAGCAACGAGAGTATATGACGAGTTTGTGAGCCAAAAACATCAAGCTAGTACAGAGAGTAGCAGGCACAAATATTACATCAAAAGGACACTGACTCTCTACTAACTCTCTAACTCCCCCTAGCTCTCACAACTCATATCTCTCCCCCTTTGGCGTCAAACACCAAAAGGGACCTGAACCTAAACACCAGAAGCAGGAGGAGGCGGCGGGGGCGCATCCGGTCGAGGTCGAGGTAGCAGAGCGAACGCCGACGGAGGGTCAGAGTCAGTCTCGGATCCAGGATCTGCGGTAGAAGCTGGAGCTGGTACTGACTCGGACGCAGGCAACGCTGCAGGAGCTACCGGAACAGAAGCAGTCACAGATACTGCCACAGCGGTAGTGGTAACAGCAGATGCTGGTGGCACTAGCGGTTGTGGGCAGACAGAGCTGAGGACCGGAGAAGTGAACGCCAAGGTGACCGGCCGGAGCGGAGAGGTAACAGCAGGGGGTGCAGACAAGATCGAAGGCACCACTGGAGCGTGAAGCGAAGAAGGCGGAGCAGACTGAACCGGAGGTGCTGAGATACCAGAATGCTGAAGCATGAGGGCCATGAATGCCCTATTCTCTGCCCTATCCTGAATAAGCTGCTGCTGAAGTGCATCCTGCCTGTCCTGCATGTTCTGAAACATGGAGAGCATCCTATCTGATAAACGGGCCTGCTCGGCTGCCAGGTGAGCCTGCTGCTGAGTGAGAGTCTGGAGAATCGAAGCAAGAACAGGGTCCATAGCCTGAGGAGTAGCAGGGGCAGCACTAGAGCTCCCAGCCTCATGATCATGGGAGCGTGGAGGCATAGGAGGCGGAGGCGGAGGAGGAATCCCAAAATCATCATCATCATCATCATCAGCTGCTGCACCCTGGGTGTCAAATTGTCGAAGTGCAGCATCCTCGGCCTGAGTGTCAAACACAGGAGCATAAGCTGGCACTGGAAACTCAGGAGCAGGACGGTAAGATCCAAACACAAGGCGTGAGGCCTCAAGGGTGCTCTGAAATCGAGGTGGCTGAATCAGCTGCGCAAAGATGTGGCATAAGTAGTGAGCATAGGGTAGCTGCCGTCGAGCACGAATCCCATCCAGAACAGTGTCCTCGATCTCACAGATCAGGAAGTCCACAACATCAAACTGTGAGTGGGATACCAGGGCACCAAGGAGCCAAAGCTGAATATGAGTGGTAGCCTCCCTGTATCCCATCCTAGGCAGGAGTGTCTGTCTGACGAGCTCATATAAGTACTTCGCTGCTGTAGTGAAGTCTGCTGGAGAACGTCGCGACCCATCTGTGAAAGGTGGGCGGAACAGAGCCGCGACGTGAGCTGTCCCTGGAGCTATACCGCCGTGAGGGCGACGAGGAGGATCTGAAGTGCCGTAGCAGAGGCTGTGAAGGCGAGTCGTCGACTCAGGGAATCCAAATAGCTGTCTGATCTGACTGGCAGTGATCGTGACATCCTCGCGCTCAAAGCGAAACCTCATCCACTGATGATCCGGGTCAATCCAAACAGAGGCATAGAAGACGCGGACCCACTCCTCAACATATCTGCCGCTGATAGTCAGAAAGGACAGAAGGCCTGGCAAATAGGTGAGATGCGCCTCAGACTCAGCACCGGCTGCTAGCAAGAAGGCTGGAAGATCCAATAGGCGGTGAACTCGTAGCGCAATCTGAGCAGACATCTGAGCCCTGAAGAAAGACTCCTGAATCCGTGTGCTGAAAAGAACTCCTGCTGCTGGGTCTCTCTGAGCTGGCAGCCAAGACTCCACGGGTACGTACCTGAACCGACGTACCCGGGCTGCAGTAGCACGCTGAAGATCAAATAGACGAGGATCCGAAGCCAGAGGACGGACCTCAGTCTCATCACGCTCCCGGAAGCGAGGTGGAGGGACAGGAGGAGCTGAAGCGGGAGCGGGGGCAGGGGAAGCTGGCGTGGTGCTGGTAGTGGGTATGGCGGTGGAGGTGGATGGAGCAATAGGAGTGACTGGAGCTGGCAGAGTGGGTGGCGGAGTGGAAGCGGAGGTGTGAGTGGAGGAGCGGGACCGGGAGGCGAGACGACGAGCACGGAAAGCAATCTGATCTGATGGAACATCCGGCTGATCTCCAAGTGCTGCCTGTGCAGTGGCTGCTGCAGCTGCTGCTGCTGCACGAGCCTCTCTGTCCGAACGCCGCTTCTTGCGGCCTTCCTGCTGCTCCAAAAAGACAGTCTTCCCCTTCACCTGCCTGAAGGGGCGACGAGGGTCCTCATCATCGCCACCCCCTGACGCCGACGCATTCTTCGTGCGCGGCATCCTGAACTAAGGTCTGCAAATGAGATAGAGAGACTAAGCACAGAGCAAATAGTGACTGATAGATTTAGCAAAGAGTGAGATGTCTACCTGGAAAGCTCACACAAGAGGTGACGATCCAGGCAGGACGGGAGACGGCACACGGTCACACAAGGTCACTGAAATGACAGAAGAGGTGAGCACGTATTAGTCACATAGTCATAAGCATATGAAATGTGAATAAATACATACACAGAGAGATATGGCACGAGACAGGACGATCAAGAAGTCAAACGACGTGAAAACGGCATTTGACAGGCAAATAGTGACATAGGATGATTGGAATTCGAATTGAGGCACGAAACGATATGGGATTGAGCCGATACTTCATGAATAGGTTTATATAGGTCAATATGAGTGAAGTGTGTGCTTGGTTTGAATTTAGGCGAAGAAATAGGGTTTTGGGCACTCGGCTCGGAAACGATCGCGCAAAACGGGAATTTTGGTGAAATTTAAGCCTAGGATCTCGGATTGGCGTGAAATTTGGCAAGTAGGTTACTGGAAGTGTGGTGAAAGTGCCTGAAAAATTTGGGTTCAATTGGAGCAAGTTTGGCTGGTTTGGGCATTTCATCGAACACGTGGTGTGCGGGGAGCTAGGGTTTTAGGAATATGGCCATTTGAGGTAGGAATGCCCTCCCGAAGGAGCTAAAAGCAAGCAGGGATACACAATAGAGACATTAGAGCACAAACCACCAATTGGATTCACAGGAATTCACCAGATTTCAAGAAATGTGAAGAGGTGCACAAAAAGGGGGAAGAGAGGGACTGCTGCTCACAGGAAGAGAGGGAGAGGAGATCTGAGGGAAGATCTGCGCACCGAGAAGGGGGAAGAGGTCGCTGGAGGTTGGAGGCCGCCGGTGGCGGGAGATCGCCGGAATACCGCCAGGAGCAGAGAGGGGGCGCCTGGAGACAGAGAGCTTGCGGGCGCAGGCTGGGAAAAAGAAGGCCTCTGGCCCGGTCGGGCTGGGGGCCGTTTTTTTTAAAACGCGAGATGGGCACACCGGACAGTCTACAGTGGCTGTCCGGTGCACACCGGACAGCGCACAGCAGCTGTCCGGTGAACCACCGGACAGCGCACAGGAAAAGAGGAATTTTGCGCGCGGCTGCCGGTGCACCGGACATTGCACAGTGCAGTGTCCGGTGCACACCGGACTGTCCGGTGAGCCCAGACAGAGGGGAGTTTGGAAAATTTTGAATTTTTCTATCTAACTCCTAACCAAACCAAATCCCAACTTATAATCACACAAAATAACACTTGTTGGGATAGGTAATGGCACCCTCATATACTTTTCAAAATATTTTGCCATAGGCTAGATAATTTTTAGAGAAAATAGGCAAATGGTGAAATTTGCATTTGTGCTTGCACTAGGGGTTTTCAAGAGTGATTTGAGTTTTGAATACTCCCCCTAAGTGCAGTACCTCATGCATATTTCAAGAACCAATAATTGCATGAAAAGTAAGAATTTAAGTGCTAAAAGCTTAAAAACTAAGACTTGTCAGGTTTGACCCGAGTTAAGCTTTTTCACTCGCTTTATTGGCGGTTATCTCAACTAGGTTAGACAAGTCCTAGATGCAATACAAGGAATTTAAATATGCAATGCAAGTGACAACACCATTTGACATTTCACATAAAATTTCTGAGATCAAGGATATTTAGTTCATTCCTCAACATGCAAAAGCGGGTCTTATCAAGTGGCTTAGTGAAAATATCCTCTAATTGATCTTCCGACCTCACTCCTTCTAAAATGATATCTCCTTTAGCAACATGATCTCTAAGGAAGTGATGACGGATATCAATGTGCTTGGTGCGAGAGTGTTGTACAGGATTATTAGCAATTTTAACAGCACTCTCATTATCACACAACAAAGGTACTTTTTCTAGAACTACGCCATAGTCTAGAAGAGTTTGCTTCATATATAAAATCTGTGTGCAACAAGCACCTGCGGCAATGTATTCCGCTTCGGCAGTTGACAAGGCAACACTATTTTGCTTTTTGGATGACCATGAAACTAGTGATCTACCAAGCAGATGGCATCCCCCAGAAGTACTTTTCCTATCAATCTTGCAACCGGCATAATCCGAATCGGAATAGCCAATTAAATCAAAAGTAGCTCCTTTGGGATACCACAGACCAACGCTTGTGGTGTGCTTGAGATACCTAAGAATTCTCTTAACAGCGCGAAGATGAGCTTTCTTAGGATTAGATTGAAATCTAGCACACATGCAGACACTAAACATAATATCGGGCCTAGATGCGGTAAGGTATAATAAACTACCAATCATAGAACGGTAGAGAGTTTGATTAACCGGGTTACCTCCCTCATCTAAGTCGAGATGTCCATTTGTAGGCATGGGGGTCTTGATTGGTTTGCACTTCTCCATGTTGAATCTTTTCAACAAGTCTTTGGTATACTTCTCTTGTGAGAGAAAGTTACCATCTTTCATTTGCTTGACTTGAAAGCCGAGGAAGTATGTTAGCTCACCAATCATTGACATCTCGAACTCCTTCGACATCAACTCACCAAATTCCTTGCAGTGACAGTCATTTGTCGAGCCAAAGATTATATCATCAACATATACTTGACAAATGAAAATATCACCGTTATGTTTCTTTGTGAAGAGAGTTGTGTCGACGGTCCCGATTTTGAAGCCCTTTTCGATGAGGAAGTCGCGAAGACGCTCGTACCAAGCCCTTGGAGCTTGCTTTAGCCCATAAAGCGCCTTGGACAACCTGTAAGCATGGTTAGGATATCTAGGGTCTTCAAATCCAGGCGGTTGCTCAACATATACAAGTTCATTTATGAAGCCATTTAAAAATGCACTTTTTACATCCATTTGATAAAGTTTTATATCATAGCATGATGCATATGCAAGTAGGATACGGATGGCTTCCAGTCGAGCAACCGGTGCAAAGGTCTCTCCAAAATCTAAGCCTTCAACTTGAGAGAATCCCTTTGCGACAAGTCTTGCCTTGTTTCTTACAATCACACCTTGATCATCTTGTTTGTTTCTGAACACCCACTTTGTTCCAATGATTCTTGCATCTTGTGGGGGCTTCTCCAGGGTCCAAACTTCGTTACGGGTGAAGTTGTTAAGTTCTTCATGCATGGCATTCACCCAGTCCGGATCCTGTAGCGCCTCATCTATACAAGTAGGCTCAACACAAGAAACAAAAGAGTGATGTTCAATAAAATTAGCATGTCTATGTGATCGAGTAATAACCCCTTGTGAAGGACTCCCGATGATTTGGTTTTGAGGATGAGCTTGAAGTAGTGATGAGTTTCTCCTGTCAACCACTTGGGAAGAAGATCCTGGAGCATCAACATCTTCGGCTTGTACCCTTGCTTGTTCATGAGAGACAAATGTATCTTCATTTGCATGCCTCTCATCTTTTTCATCATCTTGTGGTACATTTGATGAAGAAGGCCTGTCAATGATTTGCACCTCTTCTTCATCTTCTTTTGGTTTGATAGCTCCAATAGGCATGTTCTTCATTGCTTCCCTAAGTGGCTCATCACCTACATCATCAAGATTTTCAAGTGCTCCTTGGGAGCCATTAGTCTCATCAAATTCCACATCATATGTTTCTTCTACCACGCCAGTGGCATGGTTGAATACTCGATATGCTTTGGATTTTAATGAATAACCCAAAAGAAAACCAATATCACAACGTCTTTGAAACTTCCCTAGATGATGGCGTTTTTTGTAGATGTAGCATTTGCACCCAAACACCCGGAAGAAAGAGACGTCTGGCTTTTTCCCATTTAGCAGTTCATAGGGAGTCTTCGCAAGTAGCCGGTGAGGAAATAGCCTGTTTGATGCATAGCAAGCAGTGTTGACAGCTTCAGCCCAAAACCTCTCCGGTGTGTTATACTCATCAATCATTGTTCTTGCAAGAGTGATCAAGGTCCTATTTTTCCTTTCAACAACTCCATTTTGTTGAGGTGTATATGTGGCAGATACTTCATGCTTGATCCCAATTTCATCACAGTACTCATGAATGTTGGTGTTGTCAAATTCTTTGCCATTGTCACTTCTAATCTTCTTAATCTTGCAATCAAATTCATTTTGTGCTTTCTTGGCAAACTTCTTGAATATAGATGCAACTTCAGATTTGTCATGGAGAAAGAACACCCAAGTGTATCTTGAGAAGTCATCAACAATCACTAGACAGTAGAGGTTGCCACCGGCACTGACATAATTTGTAGGTCCAAATAAATCCATATGAAGTAGTTCCAGTGGCCTTGATGTTGACATGAAAGCTTTAGTAGGATGTGTATTAGCAACTTGCTTTCCAGCTTGACATGCACTGCATGGCTTGTCTTTTTCAAACACCACATCCTTTAATCCTCTAACCATATCTTTCTTTAATACCTTCTTGAGTGTGCTCATTCCAACATGTGCAAGCCTCCTATGCCAAAGCCATCCAAGAGAAGCTTTGGTGAAGAGGCAAGTTCTTAAGTCTGCATCTTCTGAAGTGAAATCCACTAAGTAGAGGTTGTTGTATCTAAATCCCTTGAATACCATTGATTCATCATTCATTTTTGTTACAATAACCTCTGATGGAGTGAATAAGCATTGAAGTCCAAGATCACAGAGTTGTCCCACTGATAATAAATTGAAACTCAAAGGTGCAACTAAGAGAACATTTGATATTGATAAGTCATTTGAGATTGCCACCTTGCCAAGTCCTTGTACTTTTCCTTTTGAGTTGTCTCCAAATGTTATTTTATCTTGACCATCAACATTCTCATCTAATGAGGTGAACATCCGTGGGTTGCCTGTCATATGTTGTGTGCATCCACTGTCAATAACCCAATGGCTCCCACCGGTCTTGTAGTTCACCTACATTCACAGACAATTCAAGCTTGAGTTTTGAGAGCCCTATATTGCATAGGACCAGTGACTCTCTCAATTAAGGACTTTGCCACCCAGATTTGTCTAGGTCTACTCTTATTTGGTGGACCTAGGAAAGTAACCTTAATCTTTCCATTTGCAACTTTTCTTAGAACATAGTGAGCATTGAAAGCAAATGGTCTTGAGTGCTTAGTCAAGGGAGTTGGTGGTTTAGCTTTGCAGTTGTGGGCAAAATGACCTTCATTTCCACACTCAAAGCATTTGATAGGCTTGTGAGTCTGCTTTGGCTTGTATTGAGTGATAGCTTTCTTTTGCACAAAAGCATTGTATCCAATACCACTCTTGTTATTTTTCATAACAGTGTTCATAAGCAGCTCATTTTGGAGGTATTGACCCTTGTTGAACTTTTGCACACTTGTTGCAAGATGTTCATTTTCACTTTTTAGTTTCTTGACCTCATTCTTAAGCCTTTGATTATCCACTGCCAACTCATTGTTGAAATCATTGTTCTCAATAGCAACTTTTCCTCTAGTGGTTGCATCAGTCAAATAATTCTTCAATTTTTGGTTGTCTAAAGTCAGGACTTCAACTTTTTCAGTCAATTCAGCATGTAGACTAGTTTGCTCTTCTTGAATCAAATCATCACATGAGGTTGCTACATCAAGCTTAACAACAGGGTTAATAGCCTCATGTGTTTTGCAAGATAAAAGTTCATTTTCAACAAGAAGATTGTCATGATCAAATTTAATTTGAGTATAGTCTTCCTTGATCTTAACTAGTCTATTTTGCAACTCCCTATTAGCTTCATTTAATTTGTCATATTTCTCCTTAGCATCTTTTAGGGAGTTTGTGAGCTCATTTACAGTTGATGACATAATTTTATTTTCTTCTTTTATTTCATCACTAGCCTTTATAACTATGTCATACTTGGCATTTAAAGATTCATTTTCATTTTTCAACCTATCACATTTAGCTTTTGACTTTCTAATGATTTGAGTATATTCTTTAAGTAAGTCAGCTAACTCATCATATGAAGGTGAAGCAAATTCTTCATCACTATCACTATCACTATCATCATCAATATTAATATCATTTTGTACCTTTCGTTCACCCCTAGCCATAAGGCACAGGTGAGAAGTGGATGATGGCGATGGTGGTGGTGAAGAGAAGTCCCCGGCGATGGCCGCAACTTTTTCATCATCCTCTTCTTCACTTGAAGAAGATCCACTTGATGATTCGACGTCGGTGAGCCAGTCGCCAACAATATAGGCCTTTCCATTCTTCTTCTTGTGGAACCTCTTTTGCTTCCCATCCTTCCTCTTGAAGAATTTCTTTTCCTTCTTTTCATTATCGCTGTCATCTTCCTTCTTGCCCTTGAACTTGTTCTTCTTGGGCTTGTTGCATTGATGAGCAAGATGACCAAGCTCACCACAGTTGTAGCAGTCCATCTCAGAAATGGGCTTTCTTTTGTTGGAAAAGAACTTCTTCTTTCTTGAATCAAATTTGATGCCTTCTCTATTTAGCTTCTTCAACATCTTGGTGGTCTTCCTTACCATCAAGGCAATGTTTGCATCAAGGTTATCATCACTTGAGGATTCTTCCTCAACTTGTATTTTCGCTTTTCCCTTTCTTTCATGATTTGCTTTGAGAGCCAAATCCTTTCTTTTGGAAGATGATTCTTCTTTGTTGATGTGCATGTACATCTCATGGGCATTGATCTTTCCCAAAATTTGTGTAGGTGTGGTAACTGAAAGATCCATTTGATGTAGCACAGTGACAATGTGTCCATATTTGTCTATTGGGAGGACACTGAGAATCTTCCTCACAACATCCGGTTGTGAGATTTGAGTAAGCCCCAATCCATTGACTTCCTCTACAAGAATATTAAGTCTTGAGTACATAGCGTTTGCATTTTCATTAGTAAGCATTTCAAAAGAATTTAACTTTCGCATAGCTATGTGATATCTTTCCTCACGTTCACTTCTAGTTCCTTCGTGTAGAGCACAAATGTCCATCCACAAATCATGAGCATTTTTATGATTCTGAACTCTATTGAACACATCTTTGCAAAGGCCTCTAAAAAGGGTGTTTTTGGCCTTCGCATTCCATTTCTCATAATTGAACTCATCACCTACAAGATTTGTGGGATCTCTAGGTTGGGGAAACCCTTGAGTGGCGGCTTTATAGACACCAATGTCTATAGCCTCTAAGTATGCTTCCATACGAATTTTCCAATAAGGAAAATCGTCACCATCAAAAACGGGAGGAGGTCCATCCCCACCGGACATCGTAACTCTAGCGGTTAAGCTAATCTATGAGCAACAAGGCTCTGATACCAATTGAAAGGATCACGAAGCCCAAGAGGGGGGGTGAATTGGGCTTTTCTAAAAATCAACACTAATTAAAACCTAAGCAAAAGCTAAACAAGAGCCCAATTTCACCCCAACAACTAGCACTAAGAAAATAATACTAGAAATGTAACAAGGCTAAGACAATGCTTCAAATACTTGCTAAACAAATACACAAAGTAAATAGCTTGAATTAAGTGCGGAATGTAAAGCAAAGTTTAGAAGACTCCTCCAATTTTTCCCGAGGTATCGAAGAGTCGGCACTCTCCACTAGTCCTCGTTGGAGCACCCGCGCAAGGGTATCGCTCCCCCTTGGTCCTCGCAAGAACCAAGTGCTCACTACGAGATGATCCTTTGCCACTCCGGCGCGGTGGATCCCTGGAGACCGCTTACAAACTTGAGTCGGGTCACCAACAAGATCTTCACGGTGATCACCGAGCTCCCAACGCCACCAAGCCGTCTAGGTGATGCCGATCACCAAGAGTAACAAGCCATAGACTTTCGCTTGACCAAGAGAAGCCTAATGCAAGTGGTGTGTGCTCTAGGTGGCTCTCACTAGCGCTAATGAGGAACAAGCGCGGATTATGATTCTCTAATCTCCTCACTAGGCTTTTGGTGCTTGCAATACTCTACCAAGGTGCTGGAGTAAATGTGGAGTGCAAGACATTGAATATGGTGGGTGGAGGGGGTATAAATAGCCCTCACCCACCAACTAGCCGTTACAGGCAATGTGCTGCGCGATGGCGCACCGGACAGTCCGGTGCGCCACCGGTGCGCCAACGGTGCGCCACCGGTGCGCCAACGGTCACTTCCAACGGCTAGTTCTGACAGCTAGCCGTTGGACTCATGGCGCACCGGACAGTGAACAGTTCACTGTCCGGTGCACACCGGACAGTCCGGTGCGGTGTCCGGTGTGCCACTAAAATTCAACTTCAAACTCTGCGCTCTCGGGTTTCTGGGAAGCTAAAAACACTGCCGTGGACCAGCCTGGCCCTACCTGGCAGAGGGTG
This sequence comes from Zea mays, assembly GCF_902167145.1. Classification (NCBI taxonomy): domain Eukaryota; kingdom Viridiplantae; phylum Streptophyta; class Magnoliopsida; order Poales; family Poaceae; genus Zea; species Zea mays. The sequence goes on from NC_050104.1 coordinate 132,542,737, forward strand.
CACCGGACAGTCCGGTGCACACCGGACAGTCCGGTGCCCCAAAGCCAGAAACTCTAAGTCTTGTTTTTTTTAGCTGATTTTCAAATCGGTTTTCGCTCTAACTTGGGTGTGAGTTCTAGAGTGACACCTAGCACTGTATATGAGTGTGATTGTGCACCAACACTACACTAGAACTCTCTTGGTCAAACTACTCATCGACAACCCCTCTTTATAGTACGGCTAAAAGAGAATAAAAGACCTAACTAAATCGCGAGTGTCCACATCTCCTTGACACTCGGACTCTTTAGACCTTCACCTTTTGTTCCGTCGTTTTAGCCGTCGCTTCGAGTTCTTATCTCCGGGATTGTTTTCACCGTTGTAGTACTTTTACCTGTCATGCGACCTAACTTACCATTTGTCTCTGCAAAACACACGTTAGTCACATATAATATTACGTTGTCATTAATCACTAAAACCAACCAGGGGCCTAGATGCTTTCAATCTGGAAGAACGATGAATAGGGACTATGAACGAACGATGAACGATGAATAGGAACTATGAACGAACGATGAACGATCGAATGATCGAACGAATGAACGATCAGAATTTCGGCAGCATAACGATAGGAAAAAGATTATTTGAACGAACGAACGGACGAACGATCGAACGATCGGACGAATAGACGAATGAACCATGAACGATCGGACGAACGAACAAACTAAGAACAGGGGGCGAACGATCGAAGAACGACCAAACGATCCTTGTGCTAGTGTGTGCTTGTGTGGAACATGGAGTGGGTGTGTGGGGGGGGAAGAGAGTTGCCATGAAATGGCTTGGGGTGGGATGAGAGGAGGCCCTTGCCCTTCTATTTATAGCCATGGTGGGGGATTAGGGGAGGGATGAGAGGATTAGTGGGAGGATGAGAGGATTAGTGGGAGATTAGCATGGATTTGTCTTATATGAGTGTAATTAGCTTGTAGAGCTCAACGTATGACACCGGAGACATACGTATACGTATGAGCATGAGGAAAGTTATGAAGAAAATATTTTTAGGGGCTTGAAAAATGATTCTGAAGGTATTTCTAAGGAGGAAAATATTTGGAGAATTATCGGTGGAATATCTGGGCAATATTTTTGGAAAGTACTTGAAGGGGATCACTAGGGAAATATCTAGGCAGTATTTCTGGAAAGAATTTGAGGGGGATCACTGGGGAAATATTTGTAGGATATTTTGAGGAGGATTTTAGAGAGAATATAGACCACTATACTTTATTTGTTGATATCAACTCGCAAACAAACATTTTGAAATGAGATTTGAAATTCATTTTGAATTTAGAGCAAGTTTGAGAAAATTTCAGGATTTGAATTTTTGGGATGCTACAAATCTACCCCACTTAAAAGGAATCTCGTCCTCGAGATTCGGCTTAGAAGGGTTATGGGTATAGCTTTACTTCAGCTACATATCTTCACTTTGCAGACGCTTCGAGGAGATGGAACTTCAACAAAATCTGGCCTTTGAGGAGCATCCGGTTACCGATTGCAAACGCTGATTCTGGCTACTTAAAGATCATCTTCAGGCTTCTAGGTTTCGCTTGGCAGCTAGCTTATTGAAGAAGCATTGATGCCAACACGCAAACCTTTCTCTTACGAACTTCCACATGGATTCCTTCCTTGATTAGTCTTCTGGTGCTTTATCAACAAAACTTGGGTGACCACTTCTCATCCAGAAACTTATATGCTTTGATGATCTGGTCCTCCACAAGCTTGCTACAGGCCTTCTTCTTTTTCTCCATAGCAGGAACCTTACTGGGACACTACCCCACTTAAAAGAATGAGGGTAGAACTCTTGAATCTTGGGGATTTGAACTCCTTGAAGTACCTCATAGCAAGGGTGTTACGGGGCCTTCTTCTGTTGTTGCTGCTTGAGCAGGCTGCGGAGAAATGACTGGCATAGGGTTGATTCTGGGAGAGCCTTCTTCTTATCGTCTCTTCACTATCTTCTTTTCACTAACCCTTTCTTTCTCTTTGCTCTTCCCACTGGAGGATTCTATCAAAGAGTATTACTATCACACATTGGAGGAAACCAAAGACTATGAACCATGTGCAACAGTCTTCAACCCAAGAATCACCAAGCATTGTGATCTTAGGGGCGAGGGAGCGGAAAATGGAGTTGCTTGCGATTTGGTAGAGGGGATTTATCTGGAGTGTGCTTTGCTTTGAGCGAGATGGGAGTTGAGGGAGCTGGTAGGGGGGTTTTATAGGCGAGCGGGGGTGCTCGGGGGGTGTGGAGTGGTAGTGATGGAGCAGGTGACACGAGGCAGCAGGTGCGACAAGGGGAAAGGGGGCCTGTTGCCGGCGACGATGGCGGTGGGTGCGCTGCAAAAGGGGGCATGGGGCGGTGGTAGTGCGCATGGAGGCGGGCACGTGTGCGAGGGGCACGGGTGAGTGGTGGGGTCAATGACTCTGATGTTTGTGGTCTCTGGTTCCAAGAATCTTTGCCTCTCAGTATGGTAATAACTCCTTCTGTCCTCTTTTCCTATTTACTTTGACTCAGGGGCAGTGCTTTGATTCTCACGGTCGGTCCTTTTGACTGAGCGGCTGGACTGTAGCTTGTTCCAGGCTTCAAGGGTAAGCTTCTCGGTATCTTCTTGGGCAAGGTGCTTTTCTCTTGAGATGGGTAAAGATGAGAATGGAAGCATAAGGTGACGATTAGCTATAATTTGTGATCTATGTTTTTAGAGAAAACCTTTCTTAAAAAGAAAGAAAACACATAAGTTCAGCAATGATAGGCACAAACAAATCAAATATTTTGAATAGGGGAAGAATAGAGTTTTTTCCAAAGCACGGACTACTCAGATTCGGGGGCTAAGCATAACTACTATTGCTCGGCTCCTGAACTGAGAACTATGCTAAATGCGACTTATAAGCACTAACGTTAAGGCATCACATATGCACACGAAAGGGGAGAAAACATCAAGCGAAATTCATTTTGAAATGCCCTAGGGGGCCACACAATTAGAGTTTTTTTTCAAAACACGCAGCTACACGGTTACCTCTCATACATGCAGGGCTCTACCAAAGTGAAGAAAAACTTCACTACCCAATGCACGCAGAGGACTGGGTATAACTAACTCAGATCTGGTAGCTTCTCTTCTGGCAAGGCTGGCACACAACTTCAATCTGAGATAACTCCTGGATGGGTCAAGAGGGAGCTGATAATGATGACTTCTTCCGGTGGCGACTGAGATGGCAAGACGGGGTCGAACTCTTCTTCAAGCGCGACTGGCTCTTGTAGCTCCTCAGAGGGCGGCAGTGCTGGTGGGGTGCTTGCAGCTTCTTCTTTGATCTCACGGGACGGTGCTGGAATATTCTTCATGGTGAGGGGCTCACACAACTCCGGCGGGGGATCTTGGGAGGACTCGGGGTGCTCTTGCTTATCCATAGCCTGAGGGAAGACTGGAATTCCTTCCAAGACTATGGCTCCTTCCGGGAGTTCCCAAGCCTTCTTCTCTCCTTTGATAGAGACCGGGTGACCTTCAAGAATTTGGGGATCTTCAGCTCTCATGGGTTGGACTGGGTTGGATGAAGCGGGTTCTTGGATCCGCAGGGCTCTATGTTGGTTATGGGTTACCAAGTAGGCCTCCATCAACTTCTGGACGTGCTCATCCTTGGCTTGCTTCAGGGCTTCAACAACAATGACTTCACGACTTTCCAAGGTAGCTACACAGGCTTGGGTTGAGGTGAGATCCACAAGGAGCTTGCGATTGAGCTTCTCTGCATCTTCTGCTTGGGCAATCATCTGACGGTGGTGCCGAGCCAAGAAATCATATTGTGCATCAAGGGTGAGCAGGTATGCAGTGAGGTACACGACTGTGGGGTCGTCCTCAAGCAGCTGCTGCTCTTCCAATGCACGCATCCTGGTCATCCAAGCGGGACGGTCTCTCTGAAAGGGCAGAAAGAATTTGAGCAGGGTGTCGGCCACTTCTTCATAGATCTGACACAGGGCCCTCAATGCCTTGCGATCGACGACTTGGTTGGTGTCTTTGAATCTGTGCCCAGCAGCAGTGACACTCCATTCCACATGGTGTGGACTGGATCCAATGTATACAGTCACGACACACTTCTCTGTGCCATGCTCGACGAATTCACGACCATCGGCTGGCTCCTGATTCCGAGGCGAACTGTGCATGCTCTCAGCAACTTGGGGAAACCATCTTCATTCTGGCAAAAGCTGGTTTGGCAATGGACCTCCATCTGACTTCTGAGAGAAGGAAAGGGGGAAAGCATTTTTGAAATGAAGGGATGAGAGCAAGATTTTTTTTAAGAAAATAGTTTGGACTCAAAAACTTTTGATCAAGCTAAGGGTTACGTCCTGCGGCCAACCTAACAGCTCTGATACCACCTGAAGCGTCCCCAATCCTCTGGGACTCAAATGTGATACAATTACTAGTCCTATGAGGCTAGTAAACACATTTATACATCAGATGATTCCAGATCTGCTTAAACAAGACAAACATATAAAGGTGGCGATCAACTTTAAGAGTTGGTCCACAACTCAGGACATATCATCAGAGTGGGGCTGAAGCAGCCCGATATACGCAGCGAAGCAAATCAGCGGTCCAACGGCCACAGGCAAGGTTGGGAACAGTCGTAACTCTTACATGATCTCCTTTTTCTGAAAAACAACAAATAAGCAAGGGTGAGTACAAACGTACTCAGCAGCCCACCTTCACTCGCGGAATGGGGAATCAAATATAATGCATGGAATATGTGGAGCTCAGGATATTTTGCAGAAACAACAATATTTTATGCAGGGTTGTTTTGAAAAACATTTTGTATTTTGCAAAGTGCATCCTCTCCAAAAGGAGCAGGAAGTTTTTCAGTATAGAACAAAATCCCCTGGACTAAACCATCCAGGTATCTCAGCAGTTTCCCACTGGTTTTTCCTTTTTCAAAAATAGCTACTGGACTTCCCGTCCACCATAGCTTACGGCTCAACCGTCGAACCTTTTAAAAACCACTTTTCTCAAACGCACCTTTTTTTGAAAACAACACACTAATTGCCATACCACACCAGACTCGTCCATTCCTGTGGACACAGACTATTCGAATAGATTTTCAAACTCTGCGCAGAGGTGTACACTTTACCCACTAGCCGGCTCTGCGGTCTTACTGCCATGAGATCCGACACCGGATCTCTTTCTTTCCTCGCACGTCCTAACCTTAACGGTTATACCGGAAGGAGTCAGGCCACCGCCATGTCCAAACCGGACAAAACATTCCCCCTCCTTATCCTCCCGGTGCTCCCCAGCCTTCATAACCCTAGGGTTGGACCGTACGAGTTCAGATTGAGTGACTGCCCACACAGTCTCAAGTGGTTGTACTTATCATGAGTACAGGTAGTGAAGGATGACAAACCGGTCCTTATATGAGGGGACAATCCTTCTGCTCACGCCTAAAACAGCTGAGCCATCACCTTAGACTCTCCCCTAAACCAGGGAGTCCCTGATCATCCCTACTCAAAGGTGATAAGGGTGAAAACCCTTCATCATACACATTTTTTAAAAGCATTCTCTTTTGAAAAACTCACACCTTTTCTCAAATCATTTGGAACAAATATATCAAGGATTGATTGCAGCAAGCGGCTGGGTGGCCATAATAACTTGTCTCAAAATCATATCATGCATAAAATAACAAGTTGAGGGTTGTGGTTGAAAAATCATAGGTAATTTATGCATCAAAGGGATCCAGTGAGCTTGTCGTGCTTATCCGGCGAAGGGGGAAGGAGAGCTCGTGGAACTGGCTTCTGGCTCCACCGCCTGGCATAGACTTGCAGATCTGGCCTCCACGAGACGGCATGAACGCTCCGATAACTATGCAACATGAGCAAGCAAACATACAAACCAGCAAGTATACCAACAAATATTTAGTATAGTGGTCAGAATAGTGATATATGGATGGGTAGAGTCTTGAGTAGAATCTGTGTCATGTGGTGTTGTGATATTACTGGTGGTGGAGCGGAGGTGCTTACCAGGAGGGTGGACTGGAGGTGAAGCGACACTATGCGTGTAGCCGACAGAGCGGAGTAACTGAGTGGGTAGGGTGTTTGCCTTGGCTGAGGGTGTTGAGTGTGTGTGGAGAGCGAGAGGGTAGCTGGGTGTATTTATAGCTGGGTGTATGTGGTGTAGCACAGTGAAGTTCACTGTTGGTGAGAATAGTGACGAATGAATCGTCTGACTTAGTATGAACAGGAGAGTTATAGGCAGAATATGGGACAAGAGTATTTTGGGAGTTTTCTGGAATATGGACCATGCTTAAGGGATGACATGGTTGGATAGGGAATAATTCGATAAGAAGTTAGATACAAGAATTATTGGAATCGGAGTTTGGAAGCCTGGTTCGAAGGAATCTCAAAGTTAAGCATGCTCAACTTGGAGAAACCTAGGATGGGTGACCACATGGGAAGTTCCCTACTGGAAGAAAAATCACAGTCACCGGAGTTCGTATGACTGGAATATGGGTCTGGCTGGTCTTAGGTGGACTGGACAGCATGATGGATGAGTAGTTGAAATTTGGGGTGATCGGATGATCGATGAATAGTAACGATAAATAGTAACGATGGTGAATAGTGTCGATGAATAGTAACGATGATGAATAGTAACGGTGAATAGTAACGATGTGTAGTAATGGTGAATAGTTCGTATGAACGAACGGTGAATGATGAATAGGAACTATCAACGAATGGACGAACGATCGAATGATCGGACGAACGAACGATCGGAATTTCGGCAGCATAACGGCAGGACAAAGATTATCTAGAAGAACGATGAATAGGGACTATGAACGAACGATGAACGATAAATAGGAACTATGAACGAACGATGAACGATCGAATGATCGAACGAACGAACGGTCGGAATTTCGACAGCATAACGGCAGGAAAAAGATTATTTGGACGAACGAACGGACGAACGCTCGAATGATCGGACGAACGAACGATCGAAATTTCGGCAGCATAACGGTAGGACAAAGATTATCTGGAAGAACGATGAATAGGGACTATGAACGAACGATGAACGATGAATAGGAACTATGAACGAACGATGAACGATCGAATGATCGAACGAATGAACGATCGGAATTTCGGCAGCATAACGACAGGAAAAAGATTATTTGGACGAACGAACGGACGAACGATCGGACGAACAGACGAACGAACCATGAACGATCGGACGAACGAACAAACAAACTAAGAACAGGGGGACGAACGATCGAAGAACGACCGAACAATCCTTGTGCTAGTGTGTGCTTGTGTGGAACATGGAGTGGGTGTGTGTGGGGGGAAGAGAGTTGCCATGAAATGGCTTGGGGTGGGATGAGAGGAGGCCCTTGCCCCTCTATTTATAGCCATGGTGGGGGATTAGTGGGAGGGATGAGAGGATTAGTGGGAGGATGAGAGGATTAGTGGGAGATTAGCATGGATTTGTCTTATATGAGTGTAATTAGCTTGTAGAGCTCAACGTATGACACCAGAGGCATACATATACGTATGAGCATGAGGAAAGTTATGAAGAAAATATTTGTAGGGGCTTGAAAAATGATTCTGAAGGTATTTCTTAGGAGGAAAATATTTGGAGAATTATCGGTGGAATATCTAGGCAATATTTCTGGAAAGAACTTGAAGGGGATCACTAGGGAAATATCTAGGCAGTATTTCTGGAAAGAATTTGAGGGGATCACTAGGGAAATATATGTAGGATATTTCGAGGAGGATTTTAGAGAGAATATAGACCACTATACTTTATTTGTTGATATCAACTCGCAAACAAACATTTTAAAATGAGATTTGAAATTCATTTTGAATTTAGAGCAAGTTTGAGAAAATTTCAGGATTTGAATTTTTGGGATGCTACAAGGATGCCTAGCCCATCAAGACACCCATGGGAGCAAATGGGCATCTCGACCTCGACACTGGAGGTAAATCCGTAGATCAAAAGGTATACCGGTCGATGATAGGCTCTTTACTCTATTTATGTGCTTCACGACCGGATATAATGCTTTCCGTATGCATGTGTGCAAGATTCCAAACCGATCCTAAGGAAGTTCACCTTAGCGCCGTAAAACGAATCTTGAGATATTTAGTTTATACTCCTAAGTTTGGCCTTTGGTACCCCAGGGGATCCACATTTGATTTAATTGGTTATTCCGATGCTGATTGGGCAGGGTGTAAAATCAATAGAAAGAGCACATCATGGACTTGCCAGTTCTTGGGAAGATCTCTGGTGTCGTGGGCTTCAAAGAAGCAAAATTATGTCGCTCTTTCTACCGCCGAAGCCGAGTATATTGCCGCAGGCCATTGTTGCGTGCAATTGCTTTGGATGAGGCAAACCCTTAGGGACTATGGTTACAAATTAATCAAAGTTCCCCTTTTGTGTGATAATGAGAGTGCAATCCGCATGGCAGATAATCCCGTTGAGCATAGCCGCACTAAACACATAGCCATTCGGTATCACTTTTTAAGGGATCACCAACAAAAGGGGGATATCGAGATTGCATATGTTAACACCAAAGAACAATTAGCTGATATCTTTACCAAGCCATTAGATGAGCAAACTTTTACCAAACTTAGGCATGAGCAAAATATTCTTGATTCTAGGAATTTTGATTGATATTTTGCACACATAGCTCATTTATATATCTTTGATCATATCTCTTTCTTTGCTATGACTAATGTGGTTTTCAAGTGTATTTCAAGCTAAGTCATAGATTGAAAGGGAAATGGAGTCTTCGGCGAAGACAAGGCTTCCACTCCACTCCATCGAATTATTCATCCTTCGCCGTCGCTCTGCACCGCTCTCCAACTTTGGTATAATCTTCACTCATACATTATTTACCATAGGGGGAGAAAGTAGTTAAAAAGGGCTTATATTTCACTCACAAGTATCCGTTTTTGGCAATTCATGCCAAAGGGGGAGAAAGTATTAGCCCAAAGCAAAAGGACCGCACCACCACCAATTTCAAAAATTTCAAATTTGTGTTAAGAAAAGATTTTTTTCAATGGGTATCTTATTTTTGATATAATTTCAAAGTGGTATACCCTCTTCAAAATTAATATCTAAAACCCTCTTGATCACTAAGAGGAGGATTTCATTAAGGGGGAGTTTTGTTTAGACAAAGGAAAAGCATTTGAAACAGGGGGAGAAAATTTCAAGTCTTAAAAATGCTTCTCAAAATCTTATTGATATACCTTTGACTATTTGCAAAAGATTTTTGAAAAAGAATTTCCAAAACTTTGCAAAACAAAACAAGTGGTGCAAGCGTGGTCCAAAATTTTAAACAAGAAGAAAATCATTCCATGCATATCTAGTAGAAATAATTATTGGTTTCATTCCAAGCAACCTTTGCACTTACATTATGCAAACTAGTTCAATTCTGCACTTTTATATTTGCTTTGGTTTGTGTTGGCATCAATCACCAAAAAGGGGGAGATTGAAAGGGAAATAGGCTTACACCTTTTCGTAATTGATTTTGGTGGTTGAATTGCCCAACACAAATAATTGGACTAACTAGTTTGCTCTAGATTATAAGTTCTACAGGTGTCAAAGGTTCACAACAAACCAATAAAAAGACCAAGAAAGGTTTCAAATAAAAAGAGCAAAAGACTACCGAAGTGTGCCCTGGTCTGGCGCACCGGACTGTCCGGTGCACCACTGGACAATGTCCGGTGCACCAGGGAACCCGACTCTGAACTTGCCACCTTCGGGAATTCTGAGAGCCGCTCCGCTATAATTCACCGGACTGTCCGGTGTAGCACCGGACTGTCCGATGTGCCAGCGGAGCAACGGCTACTTCGCGCCAACGGTCATCTACAGAGGATATTAAATGCGCTATAGTGTGCGGCTGTGCGCGCAGAAGTCAGAGCACACGCCAGAAGGCGCACCGGACAGTCTACAGGACCTGTCCGGTGCACCACCGGACTGTCTGGTGGCCCAGCTGTCAGAAGCTCCAACGGTCAGAACCCAACGGTCGGGTGACGTGGCTGGCGCACCGGACAGTGTCCGGTGCGCCATGCGACAGCAGCCTCCACCAACGGCTCATTTGGTGGTTGGGGCTATAAATACCCCCAACCACCCACCATTCATGGCATCCAAGTTTTCAGCCTTCACACCTCACTAGTTGTGTGCCCGTGCGTTGCAACGGTTACATATAATACCATTGATAGCTTATGTACGTTGGGATGAGCATCGACATATATCTGACCGGATCTTCTTCTTCCTTGGCGATCTGGAGAAAAGCCTGTTCGGAAGCCAAACATGTTAAGACCTAATCATGTGCTGCCCTTGTGTCTCTGATCATCATCAGCACACTGTTCGACGCTTGTATGAGTCTTGTTAATTTGCATGCCTCGTGCATAGTCTCTCAACCATCAATTCATTATGGTATACAGAATTCGTGTGAGTTGTGACAAACATTATCAAATTCATATAAATTATTTTAAAGAATCAATATAGAGTTTTATATGATAGAGAAATACATGTGGATTAAAAAATGCTAAACAAAAGATCTAAAATATAACCGTTCGATCAAGTTGCATAAGATGTACAATTTTCCAATTGCTTCTGCATTTGGAAGTCCACCTTTCTATGTTATCTTTGCTATTTCTGACTTAATAGAATCCAAATAGTATTGAACACTAAGAAAACTACAAAATGAGATGGAGTTGTGTTGACTGAAAAACATATGTATGTAGCATTTGGAATAAAAAAATACACTTTAAGTATTCAAGTACCAGATAATGCCAGACAAGGGATTAATTCCACAGAGCAAAGTACAAAATCCATGACAAGATATTTCATAATAGATTTTAAAAAGGAAGGCTTTTGCTTAAAATATGAGGCCTTAATCTCAAAATGTGTATATGTGATATTGAACGGGTCACCACCAATGCCTACACAAGTTGACTGCCCCAAACCTACAGCTGTTGTTTGAAACACTCGTCAACAGAAATCAGACATGCATTAACCAAACATAGTCAGGTGCTCGTGCGTTGCCACGACTCACAAATTATTAATCTTTATTTTTGCATAATTTTAGATTTTTACTGTTTAAATGTGGGAGAGGAGAGAGAGGTGAATGGAATAGTAGAGATAAGATTTATAAGAAATATGGATCTGCACCAAGAACATAAACACAAATTAATTAGCATATTCTTGCCCCAAGTTAAAATCATGAATCAATAGTACGGCAACAATACAAATCCGGTGTGCATACTACAGAACAGGAATGTAGGCATTACCTTAATTTAAAAAGTAATGTCTAGTATTAGTAGTACCTTCTAGGGTTGAGTCTTCCTCAACATCCTTGTATGCCCAGTGGCATGATGCAATGATGTTCTCAGACGCATATCTTGCGATATTTATTTATAACCAGTCAAAAACTCAGATAGTAATCTTACTTTACGAAGGATTTGAAATATAAAGAAAATTATGAAAATTACTGTATTAATCAACGAAAAAACACTCAATGCAACAACATACAAAGATCAATTAAATGCCCAAGCACAAAAATCTGAATGTGAAGCAAAGCATATATACATATCTGGACATACAGTCTGGTTCTTGCCGCATGCTTCCCAGCTGGACACTTCTCCGACCATTCTCTGTGCTACCGAGCGAATAAAGGTCAGAATAATTAACATTTAGCTTCTCTCTTTCTCTCTATCTATAGAAAACTCTTATCCTAGTTCCATATCATTATGTTTTTCTTTAGTGTGTTGATGTAACTGGATATGCTGTCTCCATAGAAGTCGTCTTTAGTCGGCTAGATGATGCTGGCGTTCCAAACCGGGCAATTAGTGAACAAAACAAAGCATGCCCTAGCATCCAGGTTCCTATAGATTTCAAGATCATGACTGATGATGTCCAGTATTTGACGTACGTACATAGTGTAAAACAGTCTTCCTTGCGTACCAGTGGAAGTCGATGGTGTTCCCTCCTTTGTCGGAGTGAAGTGGCTATGGAGTACAGGTAGTAGTTGTGTTAGCAGTCAGTAGCATGAGCGATCAGCCACATTGTTGATCAGATCAAACACATCAAATAGAGCACATAAAACCTTGCTTGCGGTTTGTACTACCTAGTGTATGTCTCTGATGAAGTGCGAGAGGAACATGAGCGCTTGTGTTATATTATCTGCACTGCAGAAAAGCAATGTTCATGACTGTTAATGACAAATTGTCCAAAACTTTGCAGAATTGGAGCATGCACATACGAGTAGCAGAGTAAGTTCTTAATAGTTAGTAGAGATTACTGTTTCTACAGTAAGTTCTCAATAGTTAGTGGCAATCTACAGTAAGTTCTTAATAGTTAGTAGAGATTACTGTTTCTATATGCCTATATCAATCATAGCTGAATGCCCGTGCGTTGCAACGGGAATATATAATACCAGTATAGTATGATAACTTATATACAAAATATGTGTTATACCGTTATGAGAAAATGTTTCATAATCAATTTATGATTCTGACCATACATAAATTTTGTTATTTATAATCTATCTGTTTCACCACTACATTGCAACCATCAGTATCATGCAGACTTCGATATATGTCACAATTTGCATGGTCTCATTATTGGAGAGCACGTTTCACACATACCAGAAGAAATTCCCTCGTACATCGTTAGTCATCGGACACGTACCACCATACGCTTTTGCTTAAACAAAAATGTAAGTGTGTGTGTTTGCAAGACTAATGGTCAAACATCGTATAACCATAAAGTTAGAATACTATATTAATATATTAAATAAATTAATCCAATAGACATAGATTAACCCAATTAACATAGGATAAATAAATATCTAATTATAAAAGTATGAAACATGGTATAATCAATTTCTAAAATATTCATGACAAAACAGAGGTATTATGTGATAAAAAGTAATATTATAGAATTATAGAAATTGGAATGAACTCATTTGGATTTAATATGAAATTTCCATGAATTAAATGGGTTTCTGCAATTATTTTTAAACTAAAAATCAATTTCTAAACTCCTTTTCCTTATTTTCTTTATTTCCTGGACTGCGTCCCAAATTCCAGAAAGATCAGGGGCCACGATTTGATTTTTTTCTGCGCACGGAACGGGGAGGGCAGAACAGCAGACTACTCTTACCTTCTTAATAAGTAGTATAGACAAACATCGTATAACTATAAAGTTAGAATACTATATTAATATATTAAATAAATTAATCCAATAGACATAGATTAACCCAATTAACATAGGATAAATAAATATCTAATTATAAAAGTATGAAACATGGTATAATCAATGTTGTTACTGCGTAGTAAATATTCATACGAGACTAACACAACTGGAACGGTTCAATTTGGAATTAAAATGGGGAAGTTACGAATTTCCAAAGTTTCTATGTATTTGATATAGGATTAATTAGGAAATCAATTTTATTGTTGTTTTCATGACAAAACAGAGGTATTATGTGATAAAAGTAATATTATAGAATTATAGAAATTGGAATGAACTCATTTGGATTTAATATGAAATTTCCATGAATTAAATGGGTTTCTGCAATTATTTTTAAACTAAAAATCAATTTCTAAACTCCTTTTCCTTATTTTCTTTATTTCCTGGACTGCGTCCCAAATTCCAGAAAGATCAGGGGCCAAGCTATAAATGTTTTTCTAGACTCAGTGAGCATATAGAGTGGACGGCGGGTTAAACACAAAAGACGTCATAGTTGAAGTTGTACACAATTCAACATGAGTCACGTTGGCTAGAGGGTCAGGCTAGACATTCTGCTCAATAGATCCAAGGTTTGATCCCTGAGCAGGCACGAATTGATTTTTTTTCTGCGTGCGGAACGGGGGAGGGCAGAACGGCAGAACGCGGGAGGGCAGAACGGCAGACTACTCTTACCTTCTTAATAAGTCACACCTCATACAAGAGCTATATCATTCAATACAAGACACAACCAAAGAGATCAAATCCTCTCCCAAGTCCAAAAACAATTCCAATCAAATAGTGACTAGTGAGAGAGAGATACTTGTGTTCATTTGAGCTCTTGCGCTTCGATTGCTTTTCTTCTTCATTCTTTCTTGATTCCAACTCAATTGTAACCAAGGCAAGAGACACCAATTGTGTGGTGGTCCTTGTGGGGACTTAGTGTCCCGTTTGATTGAGAAAAGAAGCTCACTCGGTCTAAGTGACCGTTTGAGAGAGGGAAAGGGTTGAAAGAGACCCGGTCTTTGTGACCACCTCAACGGGGAGTAGGTTTGCAAGAATCGAACCTCGGTAAAACAAATCACCGTGTCATCCGCCTTATTTGCTTGTGATTTGTTTTCGCCCTCTCTCTCGGTCTCGTTTATATTTCTAACGCTAACCCTGGCTTGTAGTTGTGCTTAAAGTTTGTAGATTTCAGATTCGCCCTATTCACCCCCCTCTAGGCGACTTTCAATTCCCTTGACCGAATCTGGTCAACAGACCATACTGCTCGAAACCGGTTGAATCGGTCTGGGGGCGGTTGAATCGGTCCCTGGTGACCAGTTCAACTGCCTATTTATATGCTTCCCCCTTTCTTCCCTCACTCACAAACGTTCAAGTCTTAGCATTTCAGCCTTTTTGAGCCTTCTCACTCACTCACCTCAACTGGTCAAACTTCCCAAAGCCTCTCTAAACATGGTGCGTCGCCGCAACCCATCCGTGATAGAGTTCAGCAGTGACTCTGATGAGATTCAGGAGGAATCACCGGTTCCGTCTCCTTCGCCTCGTCGTTCGCTCTCTAAGAGAGGACGTGGCTCTGGTCAGATGGAAGGAGAGGGATCCTCGATGCCCTCGCAGCCTGCTCGCGGGAGGCGCCAAAAGTTTGGCGCCAATCGTCCTCGTTGCAGCACCTCCTCCTCTGGATACGCTCCTTGCTAGGAGGAGGATGGAGCATTCGACGACTTCGTCGATCTTCCGCCGTCTGACGCACTCTACATCACCGGCCTGCACATGCATCCAGCGAATGTTTCCTCGGGACCTAATGAACCTCCTGTCGACTTCTCTCTTAAGGGAGTGGACACCCTTCAACGCCTGAGGTTCACTGTAACACCCCTGGTGTTACTATAACTAAAACTTGAGCATGGCATCATAAGCATTGGCATTGCATATGTTTGACACACCTAGAGTGCATCCGCTAGGCAAAAATTTCAAACAAGTTGCATTGTTTTAATGTTTTGCAAATAGGACCCTGGATAGGAAGCTTTAACCCTAAATAGGTATTAAAGGGGTAAAAACTTAACCCAAATTGAGAAAACATAAATACTTTAGGGTAAAAGTCATAAAATGACCCCAAAAATAAAGTTGAATCACATTTATACCCCTGGGATACCAGAAACCCTAATTGGAACCCTGGAAAACCCTAAAACCAAACCCTAGGGGCCTATGTGCAAAATTAGTCCACTTTTGGACTAAAGTGCAAAAACCAAGTTAAATAGGTATCTTTAGTCATTTGGGTCACATATATGTGAATTTGCAAGTTAAACCCTAAGTTTTGGGCTTAATTGCAAAAATCACCTCTTAAGCACTATAGAGCCTAAGTCTGAAATTCAGTTTAGTTGGTTCAACTTTGGAGCCCTGTATCTTCTGAAATATAGGGTTTTTGCCCAAAGTGACCACAACAAGTTTGTAGCCCAATTATAGGAGAACAACTTTGTTTAAGGATTCAAGCCATGTTCTTATGAAAAATGTGGAGAAAATCTCAACCCAAGTTGGACTGTCAGTCTGGTTCTGTCTGAATATCAGACTAACAGATTCATGCCCTGAACTTCAAACCCAATTTCAAACCAGATGTAGTGGCTTTTTGGGGCAACATCATATGGCAAGATTGTAGAGGGCATGTTGCTTTACAACTTTGCTGCAGATCCTGGTTGGAGTTGTTATTGGAAATCGAGAGAAAACTCAGCTTCGAATTTGGTTGTCAGGCGACTGATGAAGATGCACCATGGTACAGTAGCTCAATGGGGATCAGACCGCCAGCGCGGCTGTCCTCACCACCGACGGCTCCCTCCGCCGCGATTCGTGTCACCGGCGTCGGGATTCGTGCCTGGCTGGTTGGATAGCGCCGTGGGGTAAAAAGATCGCCTTTCCCTCGTGCGCTGGACGCCACTCCGATGACCCCCCCCCCCCCCCCCCGTACTTCCCCTCTGGCTTGCGGCTGGGACTGATAAGAACGCCGGTGAGCCGCCGTCGCTGGGTCTTGCGCCGCGTGTCCGGGCGCTTTACCACGTCGCGGATAGTTACGCTAGGAGCGTCCGGTGATCGCCGGAGATACCGCCACGGTAGAAGCCACCTAGCGTTTGCGCCAGTGCTTTCTTCTTCCTCTGGCCGTCGCGCGTCCCGTCCGATTCACCGGCCACCGCTTGCGAGCCCTATAAATTGAAGGCCCGGGCAACTGCGCTAGATCATCCTGAAGCCATAGCACCCGCTCCCACCCTCGATCATTCACCAGCGCCCGCGAATTTCAAATTCTCCCCAAAACAGTTCTCCGCCGCCGTGAAAGCACCTCGTCGTGGCCAGCCCTCCCCAGGTCTGATCACGCCCTCTCTAATCTCATTTTAGCATCCTTAAGCTTCCCTCAAACTCACCGACCCATACAATTGAATTAGGAGTCCTCTGGTCGCCGGGAACGCGACTGCCTAGCCGCAATGCTCACGGTTGTCGTGGTCAGGGTAAAATAGGGCACCATTCTTCAAATTAACCTAGGGGAAACATTCGCTAGGTTGTGAATTTGGTTTAGGCCGAAGCTGAGCACCGGTCATGGCCCCGCTCGGTCGGTCTACGCGCTCGTTGGAGCTCCTCCGCGCGCTGCCGTCGTCGGGGACTCACCTGTGGAGAAATAGAACCTCAGGGACCCCGGTGCAAGTTGTCAGTGACTGATACAAATAGTAACTGAACTCGTTCACATTTAGCCAGAAACCCGAGGCCCTTTCTGCAAAGCCGCCAGGGCGCGGGAGCACGCGCGCGTTTTCCTCTCTGGACTGGGCCGCCTGGGCTGAAACCGGCCCATCACTGTTTCAACCTTTTCTTTTTCTTTTTCAGCAGAGCTTTAAAAATATGTAGAAAAATGTAGAAAAATGCTAAAATTGTGAAACTAATTTTCCTAGGCTTGTTATTTTCCCTAGAATTTAGTAAAAATAGTTTTATAATTTTTAGTGGAAATAATAAATTTTAGGGTATTTAAAGTAGTTAAAAGTATTAGTTATGGATTTTTAGAAAATAATTGGTAAGTCCAAAAATGCCCAAACTTTTTATATGAACTTAAAACATTAATTAAAAGCCATGGGTAGAATTTGGTTTGATTTGGACCTTGTTTGACACTTAGAACCTAAAACCCCTACCCCTGCCCTGTGAACTCCTTTACCGACTCCGGAAACCCTAAGTTCTCGGAGTTCCGTGAAGGAAAGTTGTACTCAAGACCTAAATAATAAGTTTATATTATCTTTGCATCCTCATGAGCATCCCATGGCATCCATTCTTATACCTATGTATGGTTATGATTAGAACGTGAAGAAGAGATAGAAGTCACCGAAGACAGGACACCACCACCTTCAGATTCGCAAGCAGGCAACTGCCTCTACTTCGATATCTGCGGATCCGAACCCAAATCACCTGTAAACGAAGGCAAGCCCCGGTGCATTTGCCACCTTCCTTGATGTTTTTATAAATCTTTCTCACTTGATTGCTGCATTAGGTGATAGGAGTTGATTGATAAAACAATTCCTGCATTACCTTCCTTGAATTTGATTACCTTCCTTGATCACCTGTTTTACAAAAGATTTTTGATGCTTAGCCTTGCTTTAGAAAAACAAAAGGTTTTGTTTTACAAAAGAGGTTGTGGCAAAAGTGGGAGGGTTGTTTTCAAAAATAAAAACTTGATGGTGAATCCATCATGGCCGTGATGGATTCAACATCGGAAAAGATGTACCTCTGCCAGGTACCAAGTTTTTGGGTTAAAAAGATTAAGCTGAGACCGGGCGGGTGACTTGCACGAGAAGAGAGTCTCGGTGTAGTGTCTCCGTCTGAGTCGATTAAGGACCTTGTCGATGTAGGCCTACTGACCGAGGACCCTTTAACTGGTCACATGCCTCGTCATGGGTAAGCCTTGCCTCGGGCAGACTAAGGCCAGAATAAGATAACACGAAATGGGCGTGGAGCGGTGGCGAGAGTAGCGTGTACCCTCCGTGGCAAGAGGCTAGACGGTGGTGTATCTGTGCTCTCGGTTTGCGTGAACCTGATCTGGTCTTAAGAACCCCGGTGGTGGGTTGACATATGCAAGGGTTAAGTGCTACATATGTTGTGTGATTGGAGATCCTCAGCTGAGTATAATCGATTCGGATCGCCGTACCTCCGCGGTTATGGAGACTTGGCCACTGACTTACACGTAGCATTCCACTAAAGATGATGGGTTTCTGTTAAGAAATTGGCTAGTGCAGGACCAGTGATTGAACTAGGGTAGAAAGAACTCTAGTGCAGGTAATTTTACTTAACTTGACAAATAAAATTGGATTTTTAAGGATCCACTTTAGTAAGCATTTCTGCAAAACAGAGTCTTTGATTATTGAAAAGCCTTACCTTGACTCCCATACAACCAGCATACCCTTGAGAGTCTTTTCTTTAGTCGGGTAAGACTTGCTAAGTAATTCCATACTCAGGGTTTATCCCTTCGTTGTTTTTAGGTGAGGAAGTAGCAGACTTTTGCTGCTTCTGTGCCAAGGTGGTTCCAAAAGAAGAAAAACAAGACTGAAGTGCGGGAGGACTCGGTCCTCCACATAGGATATTTTGCTTATAGCTTATCGGGAGGAGTCTGTGCCTCCCTTGGTTTGTATAATATTACTATTCTGCACTCACTTTTAGTTCTGGTCTGTAATAAGTAACTTAATCTTACTTTCTAAATAAATGTAAGTCTATCGCTTCCGCATTTTTTTATCTCCGATGTTTTGTAATGTCTGCAAGACGGGTGAGACGTTCCTGGTAAGGTAAGGAAAGATACCGAACTTGTCAAGTGACTTAGGAACATCTACAGGGTGTCTGATGTCTGTTGGACAAGGACAACTGTAGGTGGGCCTAATTACTTGGGAGGTTCCGTCACAGCTGGTATCGGAGCGTAGCCCTTCTTTGCAGATATTATGAGGCATCTTCAAAAGGATTTTCAAAAGTCTTACCTAAAAATTCTTTTCTTTTCTTACCTAAGTATTCTGAAGAGTCTATCTTAAAGACCAGATAGGAAGAGTGCAATGTATAGAAGGTTGAATCAACTAAGGTTGATTCTGTAATTATACATGCATCATGCTAAGCACTATACTAATAACATTTTCCCCCTTAAAAAGATGCCGCCACGCACAAGGCTAACGGCACGCAAGTCTACGGGACCAATTGGAGTGCCTTGGCATCAACTGGCTCCCCGACATGAAAGCAGCAGCAGTGGAAGTAATGACCCCATCGGAGATCTTGAAGCCCGAGTGAGTCGACTTCAAGCAGCGCTGCAACATAGGACCGATGCTTGGGTCGCCAACGGAGATAGAATCAATGAACTAAGAAGGGACATCCGTCACCTGCAGGATCAGCTCGCTGATCGAGACTTAGCACTTGACTGGGCAGTACAGTCTCGTTTGCTAGCATGTGCTAAGGAAGCAAGGGCTCAGGCCCGAATTAAAGAACTTAGCTCAACTGTCGATAACCTGCAGGTCTACTGCAATACGTTGCATGAGGAAGTCCATATACTATACTCACAATTACACCCTAGTGTGCCTACACACCCTGCTGAGGCGGAAGGCGGACCCTCTCACGTTGCGGGACGCGCGCTGGGTGGGGAGTTAGACCTTTTTGAGCCCCCTCCTTCTTTGAGGTTGGTTGATGTCTGGACTCCCACACCTGACGATGAGGCCGCCAAGAGTAATGGAAAGCAGGAATAATGATGTAATAGAAGTAGAGTAGTGTATTGTAGGGTGTACTGTTGTATAATAGGTTGAACTTTTGTATAATGGGTAATGTATCCTGTTATGTACTATCGAGTCTGTATCATTACTTTTTATAGTAATGTAAAATGGAAGGTTTTCTCTGGCACATTATGTTTACTTCAAATGTTCTTTGCCACAGATGCCGACCAGGACTCGAGGACAGGACGCAGCCGGAACTTCTGGGGGAAGGGATGTTACCCCAAACCCACCTCCGGTTCCTCCCACGTTAGCCGAGGCGATTGCCGCCTTGGTGAATGCCACCGCAGACAATACCCGTTTCCTTAGGGAAATGGCGGGTCAGCAGCAATTCCAGCAGCAGGCAGGAAGGGGTTATCCGCAAGGCCCCCGTGAAACTACTTATTTGGACTTCTCTGAAACCCGCCCACCTCTGTTCGTCAAGGCAGAAGATCCACTAGAAGCTGATGAGTGGATTCGGGTTATTGAACACAAGTTTGGTCTTCTCCGTTGTTCAGAGACGCAGAAGCCGTTATTCGCAGCACAACAACTACGTGGTCCTGTCAGTACCTGGTGGGGAAATTTTGTGGCTATTCAACCTGTCAACCATCAAGTCACCTGGGAAGAGTTTAAAGCAGCCTTCCGTGAGCACTACATACCCGAAGGAGTGCTGCATATGAAACAAGAGGAATTTATGAAGTTACAACAAGGGGGAGATACCGTCAATCAATATCTCAACAAGTTTAATCACCTGTCGCAGTATGCCATCGACCAGGTGAATACTAATTTAAAGAAGAAGAACTGTTTTATGCGGGGACTAAATGATCGGCTACAAAGGAAAATGGCCACATGTATAGATCTCACGTATGGAAAGGCTGTCAGCACAGCCTTATCTGTTGAAGCAAAATACGCAAGTTCTGGGAAAAACAAGGGATTCGGTGGTGAGAGGCCTACTCAGGGCCAGGCGAAGAAGCAACGGTTTGTAATCCGGCCTTCAAGCCAAAATCGCACTTTTTCTCGTCCACCCTCATTCCCTTTCAAACAGCCAATCATTATTCGCCCCAACAATACCCCCACCTCCCCAAATCAGCCGGGTGCCCCAGGCACTCGATTCCCTGCCTTGCCTAGTTCTTCAACTGGGTGTTTTAATTGCGGCAAGTCGGGACATTTCATCAAAGACTGCCCATATCCTAAGCAAAGTCAATCAAATGCTCCGCAAGGATCTGGGAGATCAGCTCAGCCCAAAGGAAATGCTGTGGGGAAAAATACAAAGAAGACGGGGCGTGTATATTACACTCAAGTGGCCACTACACCGGAAGGAGAGCCGGTGATGATGGGTACGTTTCCCGTGGCCAGTCACCCTGCAATTATTCTTTTTGATTCTGGTGCTTCGCATACATTCATTAGCAAGAAATTTGTGGAGCAACATCATATTGCATACCATGAATCAAAAGAGGGATTTAAAATTCATTCACCTGGGGGACACATTTTTACTAGAGAAGTGGCCTATGGAGTGCCAGTAACAATGGTCGAACGGAACTTTCCTGCTAACATGATTGTTCTGAAGGGCTAGGATATAGATGTAATTTTGGGTATGAATTGGTTAACCCAACACAAGGCAATTCTCAACACTGAACTCAGAACCGTCAGGTTGAGCTATAATCAAGAAGAGATTCTTTTGTCTCTCCCCGTAACCAATCCAGCCAAAGCTTCTGGTAGAGTATATGAAGCCATTGTACCGGAGATCAAGAACATTCCGGTAGTATGTGAGTTTCCAGATGTATTTCCGGAAGATTTGCCTGGACTGCCCCCTGAAAGAGATGTAGAATTCGTAATTGAGCTAAAGCCCGGTACGACTCCCATCTCCCGAAGATCGTACCGTATGCCCCCTAATGAGTTGGCGGAATTGAAGATTCAATTACAAGACCTACTGAATAAGGGATTCATCCGGCCAAGCTCGTCCCCATGGGGTTGTCCCGCCATTTTTGTTAAGAAGAAGGATCAAACCTTGCGAATGTGCGTGGATTATCGACCCCTGAATGAGGTCACCATTAAGAATAAGTACCCTCTTCCAAGGATCGACATCTTATTTGATCAACTGACTAGGGCGAGGGTATTTTCCAAAATTGATCTCAGGTCGGGCTATCATCAAATCCGTATTCGGCCCGAGGATATACCGAAGACCGCGTTTACTACGCGGTATGGATTGTTTGAATACTTGGTAATGTCTTTCGGGCTCACAAATGCTCCTGCCCACTTCACTTATTTGATGAACTCGGTGTTCATGCTCGAGTTGGACAAGTTCGTGGTGGTCTTCATCGACGATATCTTGATATATTCTAAGAATGAAGAGGACCATGCTCAGCATCTACGGATTGTATTGACGCGCCTGAGGGAACATCAGCTGTATGCCAAGTTCAGCAAGTGCGCGTTCTGGCTGGAAGAAATTCAATTTTTGGGGCACGTGTTATCGGCTAAAGGAATTGTGGTAGATCCTAGCAAGGTCAAAGATATTCTGGAGTGGAAACCCCCAACAACTATTCACCAAGTCCGAAGTTTTCTTGGACTAGCTGGGTATTATCGCAGATTCATACCAGATTTTTCTAAGCTTGTGAAGCCAATCACAAGTTTATTGAAGAATGACATTAAGTTCAATTGGTCTTCTAAGTGTAATGAAGCCTTTGAGCAATTGAAGAAACTATTAACCACTGCTCCGGTATTGGCTCAACCGGACATCACTAAGCCTTTTGATGTATATTGTGATGCATCTGGCAGTGGGCTCGGCTATGTACTGATGCAAGAGGGCCGAGTAATTGTGTATGCTTCAAGGCAGTTGCGCCGACATGAGGAGCATTACCCAACTCATGATCTGGAGCTAGCTGCTGTGGTTCATGCCCTGAAGATTTGGCGTCACTATCTGCTGGGAAATATCTGTCATATATATACAGATCATAAAAGTTTAAAGTACATCTTCACCCAGTCAGAATTAAATATGAGGCAAAGACGATGGCTTGAGCTTATTAAAGACTATGAACTGGAGATCCATTATCACCCAGGCAAGGCCAATGTGGTGGCAGATGCACTGAGCCGTAAGGTTTCCTGCCACTGTCTTACAATGAAGACCTCTGACAACACCTTGTGTCAAGAGATGGAAAAGCTAAACCTGGGAATAATCCAACAAGGGACTCTGAATCAGCTAAAGCTTGAGTCAATCATTTTGCAAAGGATAATTGATGCTCAAAAGGATAATCTGGGTATGAAGCACATACGAGAGAAGATAAGGACTGGAGTAGCCAAATGTTTCAAGGAAGACGATCAAGGTGTGATATGGTTTAAAAACCGCATAGTAGTGCCAAAGAACGAAGAACTCCGCCAGCAAATTCTTGATGAAGCACATCTTAGTCGTTATTCTATTCATCCCGGAAGCACTAAGATGTATCAAGACTTAAAGCAACATTACTGGTGGACAAAGATGAAAATCGAAATTGCACGCTATGTGGCTAAGTGTGACACTTGTAGACGTGTCAAGGCCATACACATGAAAACTGCTGGTCCATTACAATCTTTGCCAATCCCAACATGGAAATGGGAAGACATCAGTATGGACTTTATTGTGGGACTGCCCAGGACGACAAAAGGGTATGACTCTATTTGGGTTATAATTGATCGACTTACAAAGATTGCTCAC
This sequence comes from Zea mays, assembly GCF_902167145.1. Classification (NCBI taxonomy): domain Eukaryota; kingdom Viridiplantae; phylum Streptophyta; class Magnoliopsida; order Poales; family Poaceae; genus Zea; species Zea mays. The sequence goes on from NC_050104.1 coordinate 132,566,370, forward strand.
TTTCTGCCAGTCAAGACAGATTCCCCGGTTACTGTCTACGCCCAATTGTACATTGCTCGTATTCTTAGTCTGCATGGTGTTCCAAAGACCATAGTGTCGGATCGTGGGCCTCAATTTGTAGCCAAGTTTTGGGAAGCGCTTCACAAATCCTTGGGTACTAAGTTACTCCACAGTTCGGCCTATCATCCTCAAACCAGTGGACAGACTGAGAGAGCGAACCAAATACTTGAAGATATGCTGCGGGCATGTGTTCTGGATTTCTCACCAAAATGGGATGAATGTTTGCCTTTGGCGGAGTTTTCATATAATAATAGCTATCAAGAAAGTATCAAGATGGCACCCTTTGAAGCTTTATATGGACGACGGTGTCGTACTCCGCTAAATTGGTCTGAACCTGGGGAAAGGTACTTCTTTAGGCCTGATATGGTGAAGGAGGCCGAGGAAAAGGTTCAGAAAATTATTCATAATATGAAGAAAGCACAAGCTCGTCAGAAGGGTTATGCAGACAAACGACGAAGGCCCTTATATTTCCTGGAAGGAGACTATGTTTACCTGAAGGTCTCACCAATGAAAGGAGTATCGCGTTTTGGGGTTAAAGGAAAGCTTGCACCCAGGTACATTGGTCCATTCCTGGTGCTTGAGCAATGTGGACCAGTGGCATACCGACTTCAGCTCCCCGAAACATTGTCTGCTGTGCATAATGTGTTCCACGTGTCACAATTGAAGAAGTGTCTTCGGGTTCCCGATCGAACCATTAAAGTGACTGATGTTGTCCTGGAACCAGATTTAACATACTCAGAACATCCTATTCGAGTTCTGGATCAAAAGGACAGGGTCACCCGAAGAAAGACTCTCAAGTTCTACAAGATACAGTGGAACCAGCATTCTGAAGATGAGGCTACATGGGAAACCCAAGACTTTTTAGATAAGAATTTCCCAGGCTTTTTAGCCTCTTGTAAATTGTAAAGTCTGTATAGCTGTGTAATAAAGAAGTGACCCCCACACCACCCCTGCCTTGTACCAAAAATAAGGAAATAAAAGTATTCCGCGTTTCCTTTTCCATTACTTACCCTAGGACTTTTAATCTCGGGACGAGATTCTTTTATGGGGGGAAGGATGTAACACCCCTGGTGTTACTATAACTAAAACTTGAGCATGGCATCATAAGCATTGGCATTGCATATGTTTGACACACCTAGAGTGCATCCACTAGGCAAAAATTTCAAACAAGTTGCATTGTTTTAATGTTTTGCAAATAGGACCCTGGATAGGAAGCTTTAACCCTAAATAGGTATTAAAGGGGTAAAAACTTAACCCAAATTGAGAAAACATAAAGACTTTAGGGTAAAAGTCATAAAATGACCCCAAAAATAAAGTTGAATCACATTTATACCCCTGGGATACCAGAAACCCTAATTGGAACCCTGGAAAACCCTAAAACCAAACCCTAGGGGCCTATGTGCAAAATTAGTCCACTTTTGGACTAAAGTGCAAAAACCAAGTTAAATAGGTATCTTTAGTCATTTGGGTCACATATATGTGAATTTGCAAGTTAAACCCTAAGTTTTGGGCTTAATTGCAAAAATCACCTCTTAAGCACTATAGAGCCTAAGTCTGAAATTCAGTTTAGTTGGTTCAACTTTGGAGCCCTGTATCTTCTGAAATATAGGGTTTTTGCCCAAAGTGACCACAACAAGTTTGTAGCCCAATTATAGGAGAACAACTTTGTTTAAGGATTCAAGCCATGTTCTTATGAAAAATGTGGAGAAAATCTCAACCCAAGTTGGACTGTCAGTCTGGTTCTGTCTGAATATCAGACTAACAGATTCATGCCCTGAACTTCAAACCCAATTTCAAACCAGATGTAGTGGCTTTTTGGGGCAACATCATATGGCAAGATTGTAGAGGGCATGTTGCTTTACAACTTTGCTGCAGATCCTGGTTGGAGTTGTTATTGGAAATCGAGAGAAAACTCAGCTTCGAATTTGGTTGTCAGGCGACTGATGAAGATGCACCATGGTACAGTAGCTCAATGGGGATCAGACCGCCAGCGCGGCTGTCCTCACCGCCGACGGCTCCCTCCGCCGCGATTCGTGTCACCGGCGTCGGGATTCGTGCCTGGCTGGTTGGATAGCGCCGTGGGGTAAAAAGATCGTCTTTCCCTCGTGCGCTGGACGCCACTCCGATGACCCCCCCCCCCCCCCCGTACTTCCCCTCTGGCTTGCGGCTGGGACTGATAAGAACGCCGGTGAGCCGCCGTCGCTGGGTCTTGCGTCGCGTGTCCGGGCGCTTTACCACGTCGCGGATAGTTACGCTAGGAGCGTCCGGTGATCGCCGGAGATACCGCCACGGTAGAAGCCACCTAGCGTTTGCGCCAGTGCTTTCTTCTTCCTCTGGCCGCCGCGCGTCCCGTCCGATTCACCGGCCACCGCTTGCGAGCCCTATAAATTGAAGGCCCGGGCAACTGCACTAGATCATCCTGAAGCCATAGCACCCGCTCCCACCCTCGATCATTCACCAGCGCCCGCGAATTTCAAATTCTCCCCAAAACAGTTCTCCGCCGCCGTGAAAGCACCTCGTCGTGGCCAGCCCTCCCCAGGTGTGATCACGCCCTCTCTAATCTCATTTTAGCATCCTTAAGCTTCCCTCAAACTCACCGACCCATACAATTGAATTAGGAGTCCTTTGGTCGCTGGGAACGCGACTGCCTAGCCGCAATGCTCACGGTTGCCGTGGTCAGGGTAAAATAGGGCACCATTCTTCAAATTAACCTAGGGGAAACATTCGCTAGGTTGTGAATTTGGTTTAGGCCGAAGCTGAGCACCGGTCATGGCCCCGCTCGGTCGGTCTACGCGCTCGTTGGAGCTCCTCCGCGCGCTGCCGTCGTCGGGGACTCACCTGTGGAGAAATAGAACCTCAGGGACCCCGGTGCAAGTTGTCAGTGACTGATACAAATAGTAACCGAACTCGTTCACATTTAGCCAGAAACCCGAGGCCCTTTCTGCAAAGCCGCCAGGGCGCGGGCGCACGCGCGCGTTTTCCTCTCTGGACTGGGCCGCCTGGGCTGAAACCGGCCCATCACTGTTTCAACCTTTTCTTTTTCTTTTTCACCAGAGCTTTAAAAATATGTAGAAAAATGTAGAAAAATGCTAAAATTGTGAAACTAATTTTCCTAGGCTTGTTATTTTCCCTAGAATTTAGTAAAAATAGTTTTATAATTTTTAGTGGAAATAATAAATTTTAGGGTATTTAAAGTAGTTAAAAGTATTAGTTATGGATTTTTAGAAAATAATTGGTAAGTCCAAAAATGCCCAAACTTTTTATATGAACTTAAAACATTAATTAAAAGCCATGGGTAGAATTTGGTTTGATTTGGACCTTGTTTGACACTTAGAACCTAAAACCCCTACCCCTGCCCTGTGAACTCCTTTACCGACTCCGGAAACCCTAAGTTCTCGGAGTTCCGTGAAGGAAAGTTGTACTCAAGACCTAAATAATAAGTTTATATTATCTTTGCATCCTCATGAGCATCCCATGGCATCCATTCTTATACCTATGTATGGTTATGATTAGAACGTGAAGAAGAGATAGAAGTCACCGAAGACAGGACACCACCACCTTCGGATTCGCAAGCAGGCAACTGCCTCTACTTCGATATCTGCGGATCCGAACCCAAATCACCTGTAAACGAAGGCAAGCCCCGGTGCATTTGCCACCTTCCTTGATGTTTTTATAAATCTTTCTCACTTGATTGCTGCATTAGGTGATAGGAGTTGATTGATAAAACAATTCCTGCATTACCTTCCTTGAATTTGATTACCTTCCTTGATCACCTGTTTTACAAAAGATTTTTGATGCTTAGCCTTGCTTTAGAAAAACAAAAGGTTTTGTTTTACAAAAGAGGTTGTGGCAAAAGTGGGAGGGTTGTTTTCAAAAATAAAAACTTGATGGTGAATCCATCATGGCCGTGATGGATTCAACATCGGAAAAGATGTACCTCTGCCAGGTACCAAGTTTTTGGGTTAAAAAGATTAAGCTGAGACCGGGCGGGTGACTTGCACGAGAAGAGAGTCTCGGTGTAGTGTCTCCGTCTGAGTCGATTAAGGACCTTGTCGATGTAGGCCTGCTGACCGAGGACCCTTTAACTGGTCACATGCCTCGTCATGGGTAAGCCTTGCCTCGGGCAGACTAAGGCCAGAATAAGATAACACGAAATGGGCGTGGAGCGGTGGCGAGAGTAGCGTGTACCCTCCGTGGCAAGAGGCTAGACGGTGGTGTATCTGTGCTCTCGGTTTGCGTGAACCTGATCTGGTCTTAAGAACCCCGGTGGTGGGTTGACATATGCAAGGGTTAAGTGCTACATATGTTGTGTGATTGGAGATCCTCAGCTGAGTATAATCGATTCGGATCGCCGTACCTCCGCGGTTATGGAGACTTGGCCACTGACTTACACGTAGCATTCCACTAAAGATGATGGGTTTCTGTTAAGAAATTGGCTAGTGCAGGACCAGTGATTGAACTAGGGTAGAAAGAACTCTAGTGCAGGTAATTTTACTTAACTTGACAAATAAAATTGGATTTTTAAGGATCCACTTTAGTAAGCATTTCTGCAAAACAGAGTCTTTGATTATTGAAAAGCCTTACCTTGACTCCCATACAACCAGCATACCCTTGAGAGTCTTTTCTTTAGTCGGGTAAGACTTGCTAAGTAATTCCATACTCAGGGTTTATCCCTTCGTTGTTTTTAGGTGAGGAAGTAGCAGACTTTTGCTGCTTCTGTGCCAAGGTGGTTCCAAAAGAAGAAAAACAAGACTGAAGTGCGGGAGGACTCGGTCCTCCACATAGGATATTTTGCTTATAGCTTATCGGGAGGAGTCTGTGCCTCCCTTGGTTTGTATAATATTACTATTCTGCACTCACTTTTAGTTCTGGTCTGTAATAAGTAACTTAATCTTACTTTCTAAATAAATGTAAGTCTATCGCTTCCGCATTTTTTTATCTCCGATGTTTTGTAATGTCTGCAAGACGGGTGAGACGTTCCTGGTAAGGTAAGGAAAGATACCGAACTTGTCAAGTGACTTAGGAACATCTACAGGGTGTCTGATGTCTGTTGGACAAGGACAACTGTAGGTGGGCCTAATTACTTGGGAGGTTCCGTCACAGCTGGTATCGGAGCGTAGCTCTTCTTTGCAGATATTATGAGGCATCTTCAAAAGGATTTTCAAAAGTCTTACCTAAAAATTCTTTTCTTTTCTTACCTAAGTATTCTGAAGAGTCTATCTTAAAGACCAGATAGGAAGAGTGCAATGTATAGAAGGTTGAATCAACTAAGGTTGATTCTGTAATTATACATGCATCATGCTAAGCACTATACTAATAACATTTTCCCCTTAAAAAGATGCCGCCACGCACAAGGCTAACGGCACGCAAGTCTACGGGACCAATTGGAGTGCCTCGGCATCAACTGGCTCCCCGACATGAAAGCAGCAGCAGTGGAAGTAATGACCCCATCGGAGATCTTGAAGCCCGAGTGAGTCGACTTCAAGCAGCGCTGCAACATAGGACCGATGCTTGGGTCGCCAACGGAGATAGAATCAATGAACTAAGAAGGGACATCCGTCACCTGCAGGATCAGCTCGCTGATCGAGACTTAGCACTTGACTGGGCAGTACAGTCTCGTTTGCTAGCATGTGCTAAGGAAGCAAGGGCTCAGGCCCGAATTAAAGAACTTAGCTCAACTGTCGATAACCTGCAGGTCTACTGCAATACGTTGCATGAGGAAGTCCATATACTATACTCACAATTACACCCTAGTGTGCCTACACACCCTGCTGAGGCGGAAGGCGGACCCTCTCACGTTGCGGGACGCGCGCTGGGTGGGGAGTTAGACCTTTTTGAGCCCCCTCCTTCTTTGAGGTTGGTTGATGTCTGGACTCCCACACCTGACGATGAGGCCGCCAAGAGTAATGGAAAGCAGGAATAATGATGTAATAGAAGTAGAGTAGTGTATTGTAGGGTGTACTGTTGTATAATAGGTTGAACTTTTGTATAATGGGTAATGTATCCTGTTATGTACTATCGAGTCTGTATCATTACTTTTTATAGTAATGTAAAATGGAAGGTTTTCTCTGGCACATTATGTTTACTTCAAATGTTCTTTGCCACAGATGCCGACCAGGACTCGAGGACAGGACGCAGCCGGAACTTCTGGGGGAAGGGATGTTACCCCAAACCCACCTCCGGTTCCTCCCACGTTAGCCGAGGCGATTGCCGCCTTGGTGAATGCCACCGCAGACAATACCCGTTTCCTTAGGGAAATGGCGGGTCAGCAGCAATTCCAGCAGCAGGCAGGAAGGGGTTATCCGCAAGGCCCCCGTGAAACTACTTATTTGGACTTCTCTGAAACCCGCCCACCTCTGTTCGTCAAGGCAGAAGATCCACTAGAAGCTGATGAGTGGATTCGGGTTATTGAACACAAGTTTGGTCTTCTCCGTTGTTCAGAGACGCAGAAGCCGTTATTCGCAGCACAACAACTACGTGGTCCTGTCAGTACCTGGTGGGGAAATTTTGTGGCTATTCAACCTGTCAACCATCAAGTCACCTGGGAAGAGTTTAAAGCAGCCTTCCGTGAGCACTACATACCCGAAGGAGTGCTGCATATGAAACAAGAGGAATTTATGAAGTTACAACAAGGGGGAGATACCGTCAATCAATATCTCAACAAGTTTAATCACCTGTCGCAGTATGCCATCGACCAGGTGAATACTAATTTAAAGAAGAAGAACTGTTTTATGCGGGGACTAAATGATCGGCTACAAAGGAAAATGGCCACATGTATAGATCTCATGTATGGAAAGGCTGTCAGCACAGCCTTATCTGTTGAAGCAAAATACGCAAGTTCTGGGAAAAACAAGGGATTCGGTGGTGAGAGGCCTACTCAGGGCCAGGCGAAGAAGCAACGGTTTGTAATCCGGCCTTCAAGCCAAAATCGCACTTTTTCTCGTCCACCCTCATTCCCTTTCAAACAGCCAATCATTATTCGCCCCAACAATACCCCCACCTCCCCAAATCAGCCGGGTGCCCCAGGCACTCGATTCCCTGCCTTGCCTAGTTCTTCAACTGGGTGTTTTAATTGCGGCAAGTCGGGACATTTCATCAAAGACTGCCCATATCCTAAGCAAAGTCAATCAAATGCTCCGCAAGGATCTGGGAGATCAGCTCAGCCCAAAGGAAATGTTGTGGGGAAAAATACAAAGAAGACGGGGCGTGTATATTACACTCAAGTGGCCACTACACCGGAAGGAGAGCCGGTGATGATGGGTACGTTTCCCGTGGCCAGTCACCCTGCAATTATTCTTTTTGATTCTGGTGCTTCGCATACATTCATTAGCAAGAAATTTGTGGAGCAACATCATATTGCATACCATGAATCAAAAGAGGGATTTAAAATTCATTCACCTGGGGGACACATTTTTACTAGAGAAGTGGCCTATGGAGTGCCAGTAACAATGGTCGAACGGAACTTTCCTGCTAACATGATTGTTCTGAAGGGCTAGGATATAGATGTAATTTTGGGTATGAATTGGTTAACCCAACACAAGGCAATTCTCAACACTGAACTCAGAACCGTCAGGTTGAGCTATAATCAAGAAGAGATTCTTTTGTCTCTCCCCGTAACCAATCCAGCCAAAGCTTCTGGTAGAGTATATGAAGCCATTGTACCGGAGATCAAGAACATTCCGGTAGTATGTGAGTTTCCAGATGTATTTCCGGAAGATTTGCCTGGACTGCCCCCTGAAAGAGATGTAGAATTCGTAATTGAGCTAAAGCCCGGTACGACTCCCATCTCCCGAAGATCGTACCGTATGCCCCCTAATGAGTTGGCGGAATTGAAGATTCAATTACAAGACCTACTGAATAAGGGATTCATCCGGCCAAGCTCGTCCCCATGGGGTTGTCCCGCCATTTTTGTTAAGAAGAAGGATCAAACCTTGCGAATGTGCGTGGATTATCGACCCCTGAATGAGGTCACCATTAAGAATAAGTACCCTCTTCCAAGGATCGACATCTTATTTGATCAACTGACTGGGGCGAGGGTATTTTCCAAAATTGATCTCAGGTCGGGCTATCATCAAATCCGTATTCGGCCCGAGGATATACCGAAGACCGCGTTTACTACGCGGTATGGATTGTTTGAATACTTGGTAATGTCTTTCGGGCTCACAAATGCTCCTGCCCACTTCACTTATTTGATGAACTCGGTGTTCATGCTCGAGTTGGACAAGTTCGTGGTGGTCTTCATCGACGATATCTTGATATATTCTAAGAATGAAGAGGACCATGCTCAGCATCTACGGATTGTATTGACGCGCCTGAGGGAACATCAGCTGTATGCCAAGTTCAGCAAGTGCGCGTTCTGGCTGGAAGAAATTCAATTTTTGGGGCACGTGTTATCGGCTAAAGGAATTGTGGTAGATCCTAGCAAGGTCAAAGATATTCTGGAGTGGAAACCCCCAACAACTATTCACCAAGTCCGAAGTTTTCTTGGACTAGCTGGGTATTATCGCAGATTCATACCAGATTTTTCTAAGCTTGTGAAGCCAATCACAAGTTTATTGAAGAATGACATTAAGTTCAATTGGTCTTCTAAGTGTAATGAAGCCTTTGAGCAATTGAAGAAACTATTAACCACTGCTCCGGTATTGGCTCAACCGGACATCACTAAGCCTTTTGATGTATATTGTGATGCATCTGGCAGTGGGCTCGGCTATGTACTGATGCAAGAGGGCCGAGTAATTGCGTATGCTTCAAGGCAGTTGCGCCAACATGAGGAGCATTACCCAACTCATGATCTGGAGCTAGCTGCTGTGGTTCATGCCCTGAAGATTTGGCGTCACTATCTGCTGGGAAATATCTGTCATATATATACAGATCATAAAAGTTTAAAGTACATCTTCACCCAGTCAGAATTAAATATGAGGCAAAGATGATGGCTTGAGCTTATTAAAGACTATGAACTGGAGATCCATTATCACCCAGGCAAGGCCAATGTGGTGGCAGATGCACTGAGCCGTAAGGTTTCCTGCCACTGTCTTACAATGAAGACCTCTGACAACACCTTGTGTCAAGAGATGGAAAAGCTAAACCTGGGAATAATCCAACAAGGGACTCTGAATCAGCTAAAGCTTGAGTCAATCATTTTGCAAAGGATAATTGATGCTCAAAAGGATAATCTGGGTATGAAGCACATACGAGAGAAGATAAGGACTGGAGTAGCCAAATGTTTCAAGGAAGACGATCAAGGTGTGATATGGTTTAAAAACCGCATAGTAGTGCCAAAGAACGAAGAACTCCGCCAGCAAATTCTTGATGAAGCACATCTTAGTCGTTATTCTATTCATCCCGGAAGCACTAAGATGTATCAAGACTTAAAGCAACATTACTGGTGGACAAAGATGAAAATCGAAATTGCACGCTATGTGGCTAAGTGTGACACTTGTAGACGTGTCAAGGCCATACACATGAAAACTGCTGGTCCATTACAATCTTTGCCAATCCCAACATGGAAATGGGAAGACATCAGTATGGACTTTATTGTGGGACTGCCCAAGACGACAAAAGGGTATGACTCTATTTGGGTTATAATTGATCGACTTACAAAGATTGCTCACTTTCTGCCAGTCAAGACAGATTCCCCGGTTACTGTCTACGCCCAATTGTACATTGCTCGTATTCTTAGTCTGCACGGTGTTCCAAAGACCATAGTGTCGGATCGTGGACCTCAATTTGTAGCCAAGTTTTGGGAAGCGCTTCACAAATCCTTGGGTACTAAGTTACTCCACAGTTCGGCCTATCATCCTCAAACCAGTGGACAGACTGAGAGAGCGAACCAAATACTTGAAGATATGCTGCGGGCATGTGTTCTGGATTTCTCACCAAAATGGGATGAATGTTTGCCTTTGGCGGAGTTTTCATATAATAATAGCTATCAAGAAAGTATCAAGATGGCACCCTTTGAAGCTTTATATGGACGACGGTGTCGTACTCCGCTAAATTGGTCTGAACCTGGGGAAAGGTACTTCTTTAGGCCTGATATGGTGAAGGAGGCCGAGGAAAAGGTTCAGAAAATTATTCATAATATGAAGAAAGCACAAGCTCGTCAGAAGGGTTATGCAGACAAACGACGAAGGCCCTTATATTTCCTGGAAGGAGACTATGTTTACCTGAAGGTCTCACCAATGAAAGGAGTATCGCGTTTTGGGGTTAAAGGAAAGCTTGCACCCAGGTACATTGGTCCATTCCTGGTGCTTGAGCAATGTGGACTAGTGGCATACCGACTTCAGCTCCCCGAAACATTGTCTGCTGTGCATAATGTGTTCCACGTGTCACAATTGAAGAAGTGTCTTCGGGTTCCCGATCGAACCATTAAAGTGACTGATGTTGTCCTGGAACCAGATTTAACATACTCAGAACATCCTATTCGAGTTCTGGATCAAAAGGACAGGGTCACCCGAAGAAAGACTCTCAAGTTCTACAAGATACAGTGGAACCAGCATTCTGAAGATGAGGCTACATGGGAAACCCAAGACTTTTTAGATAAGAATTTCCCAGGCTTTTTAGCCTCTTGTAAATTGTAAAGTCTGTATAGCTGTGTAATAAAGAAGCGACCCCCACACCACCCCTGCCTTGTACCAAAAATAAGGAAATAAAAGTATTCCGCGTTTCCTTTTCCATTACTTACCCTAGGACTTTTAATCTCGGGACGAGATTCTTTTATGGGGGGAAGGATGTAACACCCCTGGTGTTACTATAACTAAAACTTGAGCATGGCATCATAAGCATTGGCATTGCATATGTTTGACACACCTAGAGTGCATCCACTAGGCAAAAATTTCAAACAAGTTGCATTGTTTTAATGTTTTGCAAATAGGACCCTGGATAGGAAGCTTTAACCCTAAATAGGTATTAAAGGGGTAAAAACTTAACCCAAATTGAGAAAACATAAAGACTTTAGGGTAAAAGTCATAAAATGACCCCAAAAATAAAGTTGAATCACATTTATACCCCTGGGATACCAGAAACCCTAATTGGAACCCTGGAAAACCCTAAAACCAAACCCTAGGGGCCTATGTGCAAAATTAGTCCACTTTTGGACTAAAGTGCAAAAACCAAGTTAAATAGGTATCTTTAGTCATTTGGGTCACATATATGTGAATTTGCAAGTTAAACCCTAAGTTTTGGGCTTAATTGCAAAAATCACCTCTTAAGCACTATAGAGCCTAAGTCTGAAATTCAGTTTAGTTGGTTCAACTTTGGAGCCCTGTATCTTCTGAAATATAGGGTTTTTGCCCAAAGTGACCACAACAAGTTTGTAGCCCAATTATAGGAGAACAACTTTGTTTAAGGATTCAAGCCATGTTCTTATGAAAAATGTGGAGAAAATCTCAACCCAAGTTGGACTGTCAGTCTGGTTCTGTCTGAATATCAGACTAACAGATTCATGCCCTGAACTTCAAACCCAATTTCAAACCAGATGTAGTGGCTTTTTGGGGCAACATCATATGGCAAGATTGTAGAGGGCATGTTGCTTTACAACTTTGCTGCAGATCCTGGTTGGAGTTGTTATTGGAAATCGAGAGAAAACTCAGCTTCGAATTTGGTTGTCAGGCGACTGATGAAGATGCACCATGGTACAGTAGCTCAATGGGGATCAGACCGCCAGCGCGGCTGTCCTCACCGCCGACGGCTCCCTCCGCCGCGATTCGTGTCACCGGCGTCGGGATTCGTGCCTGGCTGGTTGGATAGCGCCGTGGGGTAAAAAGATCGTCTTTCCCTCGTGCGCTGGACGCCACTCCGATGACCCCCCCCCCCCCGTACTTCCCCTCTGGCTTGCGGCTGGGACTGATAAGAACGCCGGTGAGCCGCCGTCGCTGGGTCTTGCGCCGCGTGTCCGGGCGCTTAACCACGTCGCGGATAGTTACGCTAGGAGCGTCCGGTGATCGCCGGAGATACCGCCACGGTAGAAGCCACCTAGCGTTTGCGCCAGTGCTTTCTTCTTCCTCTGGCCGCCGCGCGTCCCGTCCGATTCACCGGCCACCGCTTGTGAGCCCTATAAATTGAAGGCCCGGGCAACTGCGCTAGATCATCCTGAAGCCATAGCACCCGCTCCCACCCTCGATCATTCACCAGCGCTCGCGAATTTCAAATTCTCCCCAAAACAGTTCTCCGCCGTCGTGAAAGCACCTCATCGTGGCCAGCCCTCCCCAGGTCTGATCATGCCCTCTCTAATCTCATTTTAGCATCCTTAAGCTTCCCTCAAACTCACCGACCCATACAATTGAATTAGGAGTCCTCTGGTCGCCGGGAACGCGACTGCCTAGCCGCAATGCTCACGGTTGCCGTGGTCAGGGTAAAATAGGGCACCATTCTTCAAATTAACCTAGGGGAAACATTCGCTAGGTTGTGAATTTGGTTTAGGCCGAAGCTGAGCACCGGTCATGGCCCCGCTCGGCCGGTCTACGCGCTCGCCGGAGCTCCTCCGCGCGCTGCCGTCGTCGGGGACCTCACCTGTGGAGAAATAGAACCTCAGGGACCCCGGTGCAAGTTGTCAGTGACTGATACAAATAGTAACTGAACTCGTTCACATTTAGCCAGAAACCCGAGGCCCTTTCTGCAAAGCCGCCAGGGCGCGGGCGCACGCGCGCGTTTTCCTCTCTGGACTGGGCCGCCTGGGCTAAAACCGGCCCATCACTGTTTCAACCTTTTCTTTTTCTTTTTCAGCAGAGCTTTAAAAATATGTAGAAAAATGTAGAAAAATGCTAAAATTGTGAAACTAATTTTCCTAGGCTTGTTATTTTCCCTAGAATTTAGTAAAAATAGTTTTATAATTTTTAGTGGAAATAATAAATTTTAGGGTATTTAAAGTAGTTAAAAGTATTAGTTATGGATTTTTAGAAAATAATTGGTAAGTCCAAAAATGCCCAAACTTTTTATATGAACTTAAAACATTAATTAAAAGCCATGGGTAGAATTTGGTTTGATTTGGACCTTGTTTGACACTTAGAACCTAAAACCCCTACCCCTGCCCTGTGAACTCCTTTACCGACTCCGGAAACCCTAAGTTCTCGGAGTTCCGTGAAGGAAAGTTGTACTCAAGACCTAAATAATAAGTTTATATTATCTTTGCATCCTCATGAGCATCCCATGGCATCCATTCTTATACCTATGTATGGTTATGATTAGAACGTGAAGAAGAGATAGAAGTCACCGAAGACAGGACACCACCACCTTCGGATTCGCAAGCAGGCAACTGCCTCTACTTCGATATCTGTGGATCCGAACCCGAATCACCTGTAAACGAAGGCAAGCCCCGGTGCATTTGCCACCTTCCTTGATGTTTTTATAAATCTTTCTCACTTGATTGCTGCATTAGGTGGTAGGAGTTGATTGATAAAACAATTCCTGCATTACCTTCCTTGAATTTGATTACCTTCCTTGATCACCTGTTTTACAAAAGATTTTTGATGCTTAGCCTTGCTTTAGAAAAACAAAAGGTTTTGTTTTACAAAAGAGGTTGTGGCAAAAGTGGGAGGGTTGTTTTCAAAAATAAAAACTTGATGGTGAATCCATCATGGCCGTGATGGATTCAACATCGGAAAAGATGTACCTCTGCCAGGTACCAAGTTTTTGGGTTAAAAAGATTAAGCTGAGACCGGGCGGGTGACTTGCACGAGAAGAGAGTCTCGGTGTAGTGTCTCCGTCTGAGTCGATTAAGGACCTTGTCGATGTAGGCCTGCTGACCGAGGACCCTTTAACTGGTCACATGCCTCGTCATGGGTAAGCCTTGCCTCGGGCAGACTAAGGCCAGAATAAGATAACACGAAATGGGCGTGGAGCGGTGGCGAGAGTAGCGTGTACCCTCCGTGGCAAGAGGCTAGACGGTGGTGTATCTGTGCTCTCGGTTTGCGTGAACCTGATCTGGTCTTAAGAACCCCGGTGGCGGGTTGACATATGCAAGGGTTAAGTGCTACATATGTCGTGTGATTTGAGATCCTCAGTTGAGTATAATCGATTCGGATCGTCGTACCTCCGCGGTTATGGAGACTTGGCCACTGACTTACACGTAGCATTCCACTAAAGATGATGGGTTTTTGTTAAGAAATTGGCTAGTGCAGGACCAGTGATTGAACTAGGGTAGAAAGAACTCTAGTGCAGGTAATTTTACTTAACTTGACAAATAAAATTGGATTTTTAAGGATCCACTTTAGTAAGCATTTCTGCAAAACAGAGTCTTTGATTATTGAAAAGCCTTACCTTGACTCCCATACAACCAGCATACCCTTGAGAGTCTTTTCTTTAGTCGGGTAAGACTTGCTGAGTAATTCCATACTCAGGGTTTATCCCTTCGTTGTTTTTAGGTGAGGAAGTAGCAGACTTTTGCTGCTTCTGTGCCAAGGTGGTTCCAAAAGAAGAAAAACAAGACTGAAGTGCGGGAGGACTCGGTCCTCCACATAGGATATTTTGCTTATAGCTTATCGGGAGGAGTCTGTGCCTCCCTTGGTTTGTATAATATTACTATTCTGCACTCACTTTTAGTTCTGGTCTGTAATAAGTAACTTAATCTTACTTTCTAAATAAATGTAAGTCTATCGCTTCCGCATTTCTTTATCTCCGATGTTCTGTAATGTCTGCAAGACGGGTGAGACGTTCCTGGTAAGGTAAGGAAAGATACCGAACTTGTCAAGTGACTTAGGAACATCTACAGGGTGTCTGATGTCTGTTGGACAAGGACAACTGTAGGTGGGCCTAATTACTTGGGAGGTTCCGTCACATTCACTAACCCTTCTCTCACTCCTCGTCATCCTGGTGTCCAGGACCCTCGGTTCTGGAATCTTTTCCAGGCTGATTTCTATAATTCAGTCATTTTGTCCAAGAAACACCCATTCGTTAGGCATCAGTTTATTGACTGGGAAGGATGTGAGAACATGGGAGATGCTGACATGACGTCATCTCTCCGTACTTGCTGCCAAAAAGGGGGAGAAAATCCAAATTTCTAGTCATTCTATTTGTGGTTCTTTTGGTTCTGTATTTCTCTTTTGATTATTGTTTTTGTTTTGGCCACTGTTGTGTCTTGTACCCTCTTATTATTGTATGAAATAAAACTGTTGGCTTATTATTCAATGTGATATGATGGTCTTTTGGCTATCATCTTTTGTCCCATCAGTTTGTAATGATTACTTTGCTATGAAGTAAAAATGATGTGTGTTTAGAGATAGTCATATGCATCACAACTCCTTTTATGACACTCTTGCACCCCTCGGATGGTTGTATTTAGTATGGACTTGGTCACTATCTCTAAATGTGTTGCTCACATGACATATTATGTCAAACACTGGATTCACATTTGTGCACACATTTAGGGAGAGCCATCTACATACAATCATTCAAAAGAATTTTTCTATTTCAAATGTTTATCTTTTTGACCTTAATTGTTTTGGCATCAATCACCAAAAAGGGGGAGATTGTAAGTGCAATCAACCCCAGGTGAGGGTTTTGGTGATTTAATGACAAAACAAATAAGGGTACTAACAGTTTTTGTTTCCAGTGTATGATTAGAAAGAAACAGGAACTTAAAGAAGCACCAAGGACTTCATGCAACGGATGTATAAAATTTTATGTAAAATCTTGAGTTGCATGATGTAATTCTTCCTTATTCTTTTCCGCACAGGTAAAGGTGTTTGCTATAGCTCAAGTCCCCAAATTCAAAAGCTAATTTTGAAAACCAAAAATCACTTTAACATTTTTTGGTTGACCGTGGTTAGGTTTGAGAAACCTAGAGTGTTCTTGCTGAAAAGCAGCTGAACTTCTTCAACTGCAGCTGAGCTTTCGAGCTGAACTTGACTTCAGCTGAGTTGAGCTTCTTCAGCTGAGCTGGACTTCAGCTGAGTTGAGCTTTCAACTCCAGCTGAACTTCAACTTCAGCCATGGACCTCTTTGACCATACTTCAGCTGAACTTGCCTCCGGGCAGTTGAGTTGGGGTTTTCTCTCCTAAACTCTCTAGTCTAGACCAGTTGAACTGGTCCTGGGGGGCAGTTCAACTGGTCTCTGACCCCTCTAACTTCTGACCTGCAGTCTACCAGTCAGACTGGCAGTCAGGTCACCAGAGTTGTCTGGGGGGCGGTTCAATCGCCCTAGGGGGCGGTTCAACTGGTCCTGTCATGCCTGACCAGCCTGCAGGTCAGTCTCCTGACCTGTCAGGGGGCGGTTCAACCGGTTTTTAACGGGGTTCCTGGTCAAAACGACTAGTTTTTGATCCATGGCTATAAATAGAACCCTCCACCCCTTCTTTAATGCTGCTGTACACTTACACATTTATTGCCCACCTAACTTGAGACAAAGCACTCCTTTCTCCCATATCTCTCACACTTAAATCTTCCTCAAGATTGAACTTTGTTGGAGGAGCTCTTGGTGTGAGGTTTGTGCTTGTGCTCACGATTTGGTTTTCCTCTCCCATCTCTTTTAAAATCTTGAGCTTGTGCAAACACCTCTTGTGCGTTCTTGGTGTTCTTGAAACCCTAGGTTTCAAGACCGTTTGAGGTTGCTTGGGAGTCTCCAAATTTGTGGACGACCCCAAGAAGTTTGTATCACCCGCTTTTTGAGCTAAGATAAGAAGAGATTGCCTTGACCTTTGTGGTTGGCTTTGGGAGGATTAGGGTTGAAAAAGAACCGTCCCTTTGTGGGCTTCTCAACGGGGAGTAGGACACCTTTGTGGTGTGGCCGAACCTCGGGTTAAATCTTGTGTCTTGTGTTCTTGCTTGTCTTTAACTTAAGATATTTTTACTTGCAAGATTGACATATAGATTTTTCCGTAGAGTAGATCTAGAAGTGAAATAGCCTTTATATATTTATCTTCTCATTCTAACTTAGTTATACTTTACTTCTCAAAAGGACTCGCGAAATACTTTTTCGAGTAGATTATAGTCTAGAGTTTATAAAATAGTTGGATTGGTTTAGAGTGGTTCAACTTGCGCACGTAGCTGTTGAACCGGCCTGCACCAGTTGAACTGTGTATTTAACAATATTTCGAAGTTTATTGTGAAAATTTTCAGATTAGCCTATTCACCCCCTCCCTCTAGGCTACTTTCAGAACAATATGTTAGATTTTTTACGCAGTGTACCGAATTGCATAAATACCTACACCTTGTAGTATAATTAGTATAAGTATATATCATAAACTAGTTCTAATGTGTTTAGCTGCATGGCTGTTGGAGGGATCCTATATTTATGAAGCAAATTAAACATTAAATACGATTTTTGTTTCTATGCATGCAATTCATATTCTTTAATTGCACATTTTTTCCATCATAAATTCGTGTGCATGCAGCTGGTAACAGATTTTTACGTAGTAATCGAATTGCATAATTATCTACACAAGGTAGCATATTTAGTCTCAGTATATATCATAAAATGGTTCTTACGCGTCTAGCTGCATGGCTGTTGCAGCGATCCTAAATTTATGGAGAAAATAAAAAAATTAAAAATAGAAACTGCCACACATATCTTTCCTAAATTTACGCGCATGCATTAGATCGTGTTTGACTCATGCATGCATTACGGGCGTGGGGCGGGTGGCGCACCTGACAGCCTGGTTGGGCGCGCTGGGTTGAACCAAGTTGCAAGGGTGGTCGAACTGGGCTTCTTTTAACTATTGGAAGCCCAGACTCCCGTTATACCTGCCATATATATATATATGATGGTAATGGAAGCCCTGGGCTTCATATAGGTGCGCGGAGCCCCGGCCAGACGAGTCGAGCCTGGTCGCACCGAATGGGCCGAACCAGGCGGCCCGCATTAATGCACTGCAGTTATGCAAGTATAATAGTTAGTACAAATATGCGTAAACAAACGTGGGCCATTTGTCCGAACGTGGGCCGGTGACGTGTAAACCGAAAATTGGGGAAGCACATTTAAACAGACAATTACGACAACGTAAATCTATGTATAAAATTGCATAAATGGTTGTTACTCCCACGATCAGCGCGCCCATGATCCTAAAATTCAGCGGATAATGGATATGCGTCGTGAATTTCGCGTCCACGATATTGGATATACGCATGGTAAAGAGGAAATATTCATAAGCTTCCAAAAAAGTGGACAGTACGAATCATTTGATAGGGCGTGGCTGGGTGAAGGGCGTAATCTGCTCTAGAAGATGGCGGCGCCATGGGGTAACGAGTCAATCAGTGAGTATATGACGCCGACGTCTGTTCATCGAACAAATCAATGCTTGGATATCGTAACAATGGTGCAGGAAGAACAACAAGGAGGGAACCAGTTTACCTCAGATGCAAGTGCGCATACGCAAACAGCTACTGCTGTAGATGCAATTACTCCACCAGCAGCTTTGAGGGCCCCGGGGGTTGATGATCAGACCATATTTGAGACATCGAGGATGACAGTAAACCAAGGAGGATATCACCTTAATACTATGCGTACTATTGGTGAGCATGAACAGGACACACCAGTGATTCTGCAGAGACATGTAAGTAATATTGAACTGATTTGGATTTTCAGTATTGTAGGTTAAATTGTATACAGTAGAATGCAGCTAGAGCTGGTATGACATTCAGTGGTTATATTGTGCATACGATGTAAAACTATGGTCAGAAAAATGTTATATTGTACATACGACATAAAATTATGTAGGGTACCATAGATGATACAAGCTATGGAATATATGAATATACAAAATATATTTTATATTTTTGCACAGGAAGTTACAATTGATCCGAGGTTGGTACCTAAAGTTGGTATGACATTCAGTGGTGTGGATGAAGCATATAAATTTTATAGTAGGTATGCATATGAAGTTGGATTTCCACTGAAAAAGTATAGGGAACGGAAAAATTGTAAGTGGTTGAATTGCTCGATGGAAGGCAAGAGTGCAATAAGGGGAATATCAAACCCAAAGGTACGTAGTACCAGCTCGAAGCGGACACAATGCAAGGCCAGTATGAAACTTAAAAAATTATGATGATGCAAAAGAGACAATTATATCAGTGCGTATTGATCTGTTGCACTTGGATCATAATCATGAATTTTTTAAGAAGGATACCGAAAAGAATCAATTACAATGCAACAAGACGCATGATCCTGAATACATGGAGTTCATAAGTTCAATGCAAGAGAGTCGAATCCCGCAACATTGTATTATGGATTATGTATCAGAAATGCACGGTGGCCCTGAGAGTGTGCCTGTAACAGCACAGGACATGTATAACCTGTAAGTTTATAATATGTTTAGATTGATATTCAGAATTGATATTTGTTAATTGTTGTTTTCGCCTAATGCTAAATTTTGACAATAATTTCAGGAAAAAGGCAAAGCAACGAGAAAGAAATGCAAATGATGTGGCAAAGCTACTATCCTTTTTTGCATCATGCAAAAAGAATAATCCACAATTTTTCTCTGACTTCCAATTGGATAAAGAAGGAAAGATTTTGAGCATATTTTGGTCACATGCAAGCCAGCAAGGGGATTACATGGATTTTGGTGATGCAGTTACATTTGACACAACACATAAGACTAATCTGTATGAAAAACCACTAGGTATGTTTGTTGGTTCAAATCATCACCTCCATTGCACTATATTTGCTTTCGCATAGTTGGGGGATGAAACTGTTGATACATTTGAATGGGTATTAAACACCTTCAAAACATGCATGGGAACCGAAGGGCCACGAGTGATGCTGACAGGTACGACTGATAATAATGAATTAAATGTATATACATAAAATATGGATTAAATTTGATCCTATTTTCTTTATATAACATGGAATAAGATTCGTACAATTTTGTCATATATGTTTGCAGATCAAGATCCTGCAATGCCAGTAGCCCTCGAGAGGGTTTTCCCACACACAATACATCGTTTATGTCTATGGCATGTGCAAAATAGGTAGAGGCCTTTTCTAAACGAGTTGTATGCAAGATTTGAGGAAATGGACTTTAAGACACGGTTTCAATCTATAATACATCATCCTTTGACTGAGTTGGAGTTTGAGACTGCATGGTCAATGCTACTTGAAGATTTCCATCTGCACGATAACATTACTCTCGATAAGCTATATGGAATACGTAAGGATTGGGTACCTGCTTTTTTCAAGAATCATTATTGTGGTCTAATGTTGTCTACACAGTGTAGCGAAAGCATGAACAAGCTTGTCAAAAGTGCACATGTCGATGCAAACACTCCGCTTCATCAATTCGCCAAGCAAATGATGAAGCTTCTACACAGTAGAAAGATGAAAGAGTCAAAGGAAGCAGTGGGAAGCATGGTGAGGATAAATTGTTATGTCGTATATTTATACCTTAATATAAGTGTAAACTAATTTGCATTATATATGCCACAGGGTCAAAAGGAAACGAACACGCTATACATGTTTGAGATAAGGGTTGCAAGAGCATACACAAGGGCTGTGATGAATAAATTCCAGGAATCTTTGAAATATGCAACCGCATTCAAGATAATGCACGACGAAGAAGGGGGTGCAAATGATTGGGTAGTGCAACATACAACTAGATCGAATAAAATTGTGTGGGGACAACACCAATTCAAAGTGACAGCTGATGAAGATGCAGGAAAGTATACTTGTGAATGCAAACAATTGGGAACATACAGGTATGGAGTACTAAATAGTAAATATATACATTGAAAACATATATACAAAATCTTATGATCGTTATTGTTTTATAGGGCTATTCTGTGTACATGTACTACGCGCGTTTATGCATCTTCAGATTGACCGGATACCGAAGGAATATATTTTACAAAGATACACCTACTCTACAAGGCAAGATGTTCCGTTTTCAAGAGATGATAGGAATTTGAAGGGGAAGGATGGAGAAACAAAGTCATATAGACAGAAGATGTTGCTAAAAAAGGCAATGAAAGTAGTGCATCATGCTAGTTTATCCAAAGCAGGAAATGATAGAGCCCTAACAGTAATGGATGAGCTTCTCGAGGTACTTTCGCGTTTGGAGACAGATATAGAAGTTGAGGAGACTTGTGGAACTAGTGGATGGTATACAGGTATGTAATGTTTTAATATGTATTTTGTAACATATTATTCATCATATTATATTGATGAGGTGTGAAACAATAAAATCTCAGGACGATGATGAAGACAATAGAGACAACGAAAAGGATGGTGAATTTGATGAAAGGAATAACAAGGTTTTGATCATATTGTTGTAAATGTTTATTTGTAAATGATGTATATTGAGCTTTCAACCAAATTTTCAGGAAATTCAAGACGTATCTAATATACTTGAACGGGGTGTGGCCAATGTTCAAATACCTATACCAATACGTCCATTAGAAGAGGTAATATCTTTAACAACTATATTGATTTGTAGTTATACATATACATGATTTATAGGTTTGAGTTATTGGGTTATGATTGAGCTTAAAAATGTGTTGTCAGTTACAGGTTAATTTGCAGGATCACGCAATTATGAATGATAGTGGTGACAATGAACAAAATGATCATGCCAGAAAGGTAATAATGGTATAATACTGTATGTTGGACTGCATAATATTATATGCTGAGAAATATTTACTTTTGAATTGCAGAAACTGGATTTTGCAGTCGATGGGATAAGCTTGGCAAGACCAAATAACTCAAAACCCAAAGGAAGAACAATAAAGGGGAGTGAACAAAATATTATTAAATTGGGAGCAAAAGGTACAAATAAAATGACCAGGAAATGTTAGAAGTGTGGAATTGCTGATGGTCACAACAGTAGGACATGTTTGTCAATGGAGGAAAATAGACTAAGGTTGGCAAGCCTTGCTGGACGTAAGAGAGGACGACCTCCTGGATCTATGAACAAGGGTGGCAGTAAAGCTCCTGATTGGAATGAGACAACAACATCAAAAAAGCACGCAATTGATTTCGATAGTAGTGAGTCAGACAGTGATTAGTCTGTTGTATGAGATACGATTAATTTGTTTTTTACAATAAACCTTGCATGATTGACAAATGATTTATATAGAGGTGGCTATTGAAATCTAATAAATATAACGTATATTGCTTAATAATGTTGCATAATTGGAAGTAGAAAACATCGTAGATAACTTGTATGATGATCGTATAATTTGTAAACTATATGACCAGTAATTAGTCTGTTGATATCGACAGCAGTGAGTTAGGCAGCGAGTAGTCTGTTGTATGTGATACGAATAATCTAAGCTATACGGTTGTTGAAATCTAATAAATATAGCGTATATTGCTTACTAATGTTGCATAATTTGAAGTAGGAAATATCGTATATAACTTGTATGATAATCGTATATGAACTGATAGTAATATTAAGAAATGAGGTATTCATATAACATCTTCATAACATATAAAAAGATCATATTTAAGCCCACAGAAGTGAAAACATCTGATGTTCACATATTCGCAGCATAACCATAAGTATCCAACCAACTAGTGTTCACAGAAAGAACCTGTGTAACACCCCTAAGACAAGGTAGCATAACAATTGTTCTAAAACAGCACATATAAGGAAGCTTCCTAACATTGTTAACTCACAATAATGGCCAAAATACCACAGTACGGTACATTGCCCATACCATTGCTTAGTTCTGACACATAGTTAACTACTTGCGCGCAAACATAAATCTCTGGATATCTAATGGAAGTGGCAGCGCCTTGTTCATGCGATGGAATGTGATATGATGAAGGGCATGAGCACGTAGGTCTCGGGAATTGTCCTGCAATAAAAGCATAGCATGCATTAGACACGTATATAGCTAACATGTACAAATGATGGCAACCGGATTATAAAAAGAGTTAGCACAATCACTTACTAGTTGATTGAAAGAAGTTATGACACCTGCATTGTGATCATAAAACTTCATGTAACTCATTACAAAAAATCCACAGTCATTTGACCCTGTTCTCATTGTTGGGCAATTAGATGGCATATCCATTGGAAAATTACCAAACTTAGGAAAGGCTGCATTGGGTCAAACATGTTGTAACGCTTTGCTCAGCCTACTCATTATAACCCTAGCCCATGGGAATTTCCTTCCACCTAAATAAATTGGATCATAATGGTAGTCCTTCCATTCGGTGCCACCAAGTTGTATACCATACGGATTCGAATCTAAAATGTGTATACACCGATGGTGTAGATTGATCACATACAGTGTCCAATGTCCCCTACTAAGCATAGGTACCAATATCTGTTGATGAGAAAAGTAAATATAGGTTACATGTTGCTGTTACAATGTCATGATAATTAAAAGGTACAGTTAATATGCTAATGAAACTGGGAACAAAATGTTAATGAGACTTACCGACTTGCATTTATCCAGATTTACCAAAGGAGGCAATGTGTTGTGCAAGCAATTCTGTAACACATTTTGATCAAACGGCTGAGGATTCTTGCTGTGGCGTTCCTGCTCTTCAAAATTTAACAGAGCCTATAAAACCAAAAATAGAGTGTGTAAGTATATTCTATGTATAGTTACAATAACTGTGAAGAAGAACCTACTCCAACATTGACATCAAGTATTAATCTGTTAGATGTCATAGTTCGACGATGATTTTTGGAATCATCACGAACACACTCAATGAAACACTGCATGAAGACATTCTCAAGACATTTGCCCTCCGCGAAAGATTCATAAATATCGATACAGTTTGCATTGTATTCACCGTAATCTATGACAACCCTGTATGATGAACATAGTTATATATTCATATTGCATAAATGAACCAAACTTATAAATACGGTATTCGTAATTTGGGTAACATGTACCTGCTTTGGTCAATGTCCTTGGAACAAATTAAATCCCATAGAGAACGAACGCACTCGTGCTCTGTAAGGGGTGGATCAGATCCAGAGTTTGTTGTCCCTTTCAGTGTATCATCCTGAAATGCAACATGGTTGTAAGTGGTTGAACATTAAAAAATCAGTTTAATGGCATAAAAAGCATTATGTAATATGTATGTTATTATACTGACATGAGGAGTTGGGGTCTGGTCAAAAACTGGCCCACTGTCATTGTGTTCCATTTCCTCTGTTGCCAAATCACCTCTCTACACAAAGGTATATAATTAGTATAATTGTGTAGTATGTATAGTAAAATGGAATTATAACATGAGACATGAACTGCTAACAAACATTTTTTTGCGGTGTCACGTCAAATTTCGGCAAGCGGGTGCAAGCTGATGTGGTTTGAGGTGTGATATTTGTGTTCCTCAAAATGATGTTTCGAACATCAAAACAGAAATCCTGTTGACAAAAAAGTGTGGTTCGTATACTGCTAAAAAGTAGTATGCAAACAATGTACGTATGATGAGTAAAAATGGTATTGGAGTTGGACAAATTACCTGTTGATCTGTAACCACATCTGATTCGTCAGGACACGTCTCAAGCACTCTACGGATATGCTGTTGTCTTTCATGAATTTCTTCAAACTGAGTACCACCCAGCTGGGTCTCGAGCTGCGAAGCTTGGGATGGCATATCGGGTGTGGGCTGGGTGGCATGAACAGTGTGTCCTTGTACACAATTATATTGAAAATAATATAAGTCAAAACTTGCATTATATATCAAATGTTGCTGTGTATACTTGACAAAAACATATGCTGTTAACTGTACATATAACAAAAACCGTATGCACATGTCGAAAGATAAAATGTTCTGAATAAGGGATAATTGTATGACTGACCTGCTGAATCAGTCGAATTCCCCGGATGCTGTGGCTCATCAGTCTCGTTTTCTAAATTATCAGACTCGGCACGTAGTACCTCGTCGATCAATTCTATAAACTTGTCTGCTATGGCGTATTGCTTCTCAATAATTTTGTCAATGCTGTCTTTTATGGTTATGCATGACTTGTCAACCTCCAAGTCATATGCAGCAAGAATGTCTGTGAATTTAGATCGATGACGATGTGGGAGATCGTTGATCTTACTTGACATCATCTCTTTGATAGATGGAAGTTTGATGTTAAAAGTGGGTCGAGGCATGGGGGCAGGGCGCGGTGCATCAAAAATGTTGGTCCTGCACTCCGGCTGGTTGTTCAGCAAAAAATAATAAGAATTCATGTCCACCTTTCTATTCTATTTGTTCCATAAATATTCATAAACAATGTATATAATACATCATAAACTTGCCTTGGATTGGCGATCGATCTTAGGTCCAACTGAATAGCATGTCTCGGTCGAGCTTCGGAACTAAAAATAAAATTGAAGTGACTGTGAGTAACCAACTGTGTAAATGTGCATAACCAACTGTGTAAATATGAATAACTTACTTCATAATGTCCGAAAGGTTCAGCCACATGGCGTACCTTCCTCTTGTTAGCTTTGGTCAAAGCTTTTATGCTATTCTTATCAAAGAATTTAATGCGAGGTGTGCTAGTCTTATTTTGGGGGGCAGCGGCTGTATGCAGGTGATCCAAGTAATACAACTACATAAAAGAATTACAATGTTCAATAGCTATGTAAGTAAACGTAACCAACATCGTAAAATATGTTACATAACTACCCACAGTGAGCAACCAAAAATGAAATAAATGTACATAAGGAAAAACACTATACTTACAAGGACAACAATGGAGCATCCATATATAGTCGTGGAGACATTTGTGGTGATTCGGTTGTGCCACTTCTTCGCAGCTTCACATAGATCATTAAAAATCAACTGGCACCAGTCGATCTCATGGAAACGGTGCATTTCTTCTGTGAGAAGCACCTCATGATATGTTATGCCCCAGCTAGCAGTTGGAAACAGCAGACAGTTGAATAAAATGAGGAAGAAACATCTGATTGTAAGGTCATCATCCTCGCCTTTCCTTAAACGATCCTGTAGAAATGTCACATTGAACTCATCTTTGGCCAAACCAAGCTCTGCCCTCAAGTTGCTTGTTGCAACTGTTTCGTCAATCCCCAATGGTTTACCACCGCCATGATTTGGCACACCAAGGATAAGATGAACAATGTCCTTTGTGATCTTTAGTTCCTTTCCTGGACCAGGACGAATTGTCATGTCCTTGGGGTCTAGCTTGTCCATCAACCATTGAAGGTGTGATCTACTACACAGCGCATCTACTGTCATATCAAAAATGTTAGAGAAACCTTTACGTCTTATAGCCTCACGTTGTCTTTCATTCAAAATGTTAATGCTTGCAATGACATCTTGAGGGTTGCACCTCACATTGAGCCTCTGTTACACAATATAAAACATGAAATAATTTTGTTATTATAAAAAAAATATTCAGAACCTTACAAATATGAAATTGTTTGTTGGGTATGCATAACATTAACCTGTCGGGGTAGCTCCTCATGTTTAATCCTCTTTGTCACAACTTTTCTTAAAAATCTTGTGTGGCTTTCAGAAATATTACGCTTCTTCAGTGCTGGCATGAAGTCATCTTCATCAGAATCAAGCTGAATTGTTTCATTGGTCAAATTTTGACTGTCAACATTTGGAGGATTTCCAACTTCTGGACATGGATTAGACTGTTCTGCAGAGGGAATGTCAACACTGAAACACTCCTGGCTTGACTGAATTGTTATACGTTTGGGGTTATTTGGAGGACGGTCCACGTGCTTCATTTTTTTAAATTAAAAGCTACATACATATACACAATATTGTAAAAATTAAACTGTTATATATGCATATGTATTTATTGTGTGGTATGATTGAATCAATGAACCTAGTTGTTTTAAATACCAAGCTTAAAACATCTGAATATACTGTTCTCTATTTACATTTGCATACATATACTGAACTGTTCAATCATAAGGAAAAACTGAATATGTTTCAATAAAAACAGACCTTGCTGTAACCAATAATGTATTAGCTGTAATCATCTAAAATACATAAATGTATGCACTAAACATATATGGAATTTTATATAAAAATATACTCTATGAAAAACAACTAGTTGACTGCTCATTTACTAAACACAGTTGCATACATATTCTGACCTGATATACTATCATAAAAAACTGAATATGTTTCATAAAGTTGCATACAGTTGCATACATGAAACACAGTTGCATATATGTTCTGTCCTGTTCTACAGTCATAAAAATCTGAATATGTTTGAGCAAAACAAAACTTGCTATAAACAAGCTGTATTATCTGTGAACTAGTGTAATAAATAATGTATGTTTTATAATAATAAAAAACTGGATATGATTCGATAAAACATATACTGAACTGTTCAATAATAAGTGAAAAACAGACCTTGCTGTAACCAATAATGTATTAGCTGTAATCATCTGAAATACATAAATGTATGCACTAAATATATATGAAATTTTATATAAAAAATATACTCTATGAAAAACAACTAGTTGACTCCTCATTTACTAAACACAGTTGCATACATATTCTGACCTGATATACAATCATAAAAAATTGAATATGTTGCATAAAGTTGCATACAGTTGCATACATGAAACACAGTAGCATATATGTTCTGTCCTGTTCTACAGTCATAAAAATCTGAATATGTTGCATACAATTGCATACAGTTGCAAACATGAAACACAATTTGCATACAAACTGAATATGTTTGAGCAAAACAAAACTTGCTATAAACAAGCTGTATTAACTGTGAACTAGTGTAATAAATAATGTCTGTTTTAAAATAATAAAAAACTGGATATGATTCAATAAAACAATACATGCTGTGAACAGAAATGTATTAACTATAAAAATAATGGAATAAATATATGTATGCAGTCACAAAAACAACTAGATGACCACTCAATTACCAATTGAACATAATCTGTGAAAAAAAAACTTTAACTGATGTGCATAAACATGTAACCTAATGTGCATAAACAACTGTGTAAATGTGCGTAACCAACTGTGTAAATGTGCGTAAATGTAATAAATCAACTGCATAAATATTTTCCACCCTAGCCGTAATCCACACAATGCAGAATGAACAAAAAATAACTCGTTTGTTGACGGTCGAAGTCGATCCAATGAAATGCGCGCGAGCTAGGGTTGGGAAGAACACACCGAAAATGGTTAGGGAAGGGCTACCAATTGGAGCGGTACCCGTTGACGGCGGCGAATGTGGAAGATGGCGGAGAACGTGGAAGCAGTCGGGTCGGTGGAGAGCGAGGAAGCAGACGCGTCGGCGGAGAAAGTAGGGTTTTCTCCGGTCTGGACTTCGGTCTCCTGACGCAGCGGCGGGAATATTGGAGCGTGGATTGGGGACACCGAGGACGCGCCGCTCAAATGCCGATTGCGACTGGATCGACAGCGAGCGGCGAGGGGCTGGAAGAGTCGTCGGGGATGGAAGAGTCGGCGGAGATTCCCGGAGTCGGGGCGGGGTTGGGGTTTTGCGGTTATGGAAACTGAGCCGGGAGCAAAGGAGCTAATCGCGGAGCACGTCAGTATTTATATAGAATCTGAAAAGTCGGCCGACTGTGAATGCACGTGCGTTCATATTTAGCTGGGGCTTCCTCTAGCTAAATAGATCCCAGGGCTCTAAATACATATAGTGGGTGTATATATATATATATATATATATATATATATATATATATATATATATATATATATATATATATATATATATATATATATATATATATATATAACCTTTCCTATTTTAAATAGCACTCCATCTGTTGTAAACTATATAATATATTTCACCTTTTCCAGATATTTATAAATTGTGATATGCACTTTATATATAGAGAGAGAGAGAGACCCACAATAATAAAATAATATATCTTAAAAAAGTTAAAATATCTTATAGTTTAGGATGACAAGAGTATATCTTTACAAAAGATTGGAAGTCAATCGTTACCATGGATGTTTAGACGTCCTACAATTGGACCGTGAGAGTTGATTTTTTTTTCAAAAAAAGTTTTTCTCCTCAAAGAGTCATTTGGAAAGGAAAAAAGAAAAAAAAGTTCCTTCCAACCCAGAGAACCTTGACCTTGTTTTGGGCTTAATCCCATGATCTACAGGCCCACGCCAAGACCGAACCGAGCATAGCTCGGCCCGCCCACACAAACTGTTGCACCAGGCAGCCCAAATCCCCGCCCACCCTTCTTTCACACACCCGTCGCGCTTTCGGGCCTCGGAAGCTTCCGGAGACAGGAGACAACCAGCCGCTCCCCCCCCCCCCCCCTCCCCCGTGCCCTAGACAAAGAGGAAAGGTACGCCTCCGGTTCCAGAGCGGAGAGGATTGCGCCGCCTGATTGGCGATTGCTGATAGTCTGCCGCCAGTGCCCTCGCCCGATTTGCTCCGCCGAGGTAAGCGCTGCGGTGCACTCCCCGTGGTCTTCCCCGCTTCGAATCTGACGCGGTCGGATGATGTTCGTTATGCGTTCTGTCTAGTCGATTCGGTCTGTCGTTTCTCCCTGTCGAGGAACCATAGTTCGTTATCGCGTTGCGGAAGGTGGACCGTCGTCCTGTTGCCTTGGATTTAGTTCCTTTTGGGATTAGTCGTCTGTGAGGCGGCATCGTTGGAGGAGGGCCGTATGCGTGCTGAAGCTGTTATTTCCCACCCGGAGTGGAGGGTGGGATGGACGGCGGTAGATACGTGCCGGCAGAATCTCCCAGTAGAATTGCGAAGAGGAAAAAAAGAAGGAAAACTATCTGCCTCAAACAAAATATGCACAACACTTAAATATGTTATTAGTTGTATTTGCTCATACAGATTTACAGATACCTGTTCTTTCCTATGCTTATGGACTGTAATACTGCATAGGTTCATTATAGATGACATGTGTGCATGAGCGTGTCTTAAGCAACAGTTTCTCAAACCTGATTCTATTGGTCAAAATACGGGATGGAGTTGGATTCCTTGCATATATAATAAACAACTAAAGAAGCAAGCTATTTACAGCACGCATTTTTTTCTTCTGTTGTCCAATTAGCTTTTAGTGTAGCCTACTTACATTAACTAGTTAATAATTTTATGCTTCGGTGCCTGTTTGAGTATATATGTATTCGACATAGCCTTGATTCTTTTCTTAAGTGGGTCTGGTATGTAAATGCATGGTTTTGATGGACATAATTGCTATTGTGCCAGTTCTAACGAATCTTATTGTTTTCTCTTGGCTTCTTAGAACAACATGGGGAGAAGCTATAATCACAGTCCATCGCCACCAAGAGGCTACAGGAGAAGAACTCGCAGCCCAAGTCCTCGTGGTCGGTATGGAGGCCGTGATACTGATAGGGACCTCCCAACTAGTCTTTTGGTGAGGAATCTTCGTCGGGATTGTAGGTAAGATTTCCCCTGCTCCTGGATCAGTAGTAGAATGGATTTTCTTTGGTGCTGCTGTCAATAGTTATTGAATTGGTAAAATAGGTAATTCATTCTAATATTTGAACTTGTCAGAGGGAATATAATTAGCAGGCTTGTAATTGGTAATTTCTTAGTTTCTTAAGACTTATAGCATTTTTTCTTGCAATGAAAAAAAACATGTTGATCTTTGTTTTTTCAAACTGGTCCCATGTAATGTTGCTCCTGCTCAGAACATATAGAAATTGTAAATATACAGTTCTGTCTAGCTATTCAGAGGGGTTTGTAATGCATTCTGCTTCGTAAGTTATGCCTTAACGAAGCGTACCCCTCTTGATTTTACTGAGTTCTTTTGTTGCAAATCCCTTTTTGTTTTCCATGTTTATGAGGTGCTTCCTATTGCATATAGCAATGAGAATGGATTATTCTTTGATACTTCACTACTGTAACTTGGCTGTTATCACAACTGTAGGCCTGATGACCTTCGTAGACCATTTGGAAAATTTGGCCCCGTTAAAGACATATATCTGCCAAAGGATTACTACACTCGGTAAGGTACCTTGACTTAATTATTGTGAGTGGGTGTTTGCCCATGGACACCTATGTGCAACTTGGAGATCTCTCCCTGAACTTTATAGTACACTAAAGTATATTTGCTCCAGAACAGGATTATGATTGTTGTTGCTTGTTTTTAACATATTATAAGCATGTTCTTTACAGATTTTTAATTATTATTCTCTGTATCGTATGGTTTACACTGGGTTGCTTTACGCACCCCCTGAGATTAACAGTGAAAGTAACTTTTTTGAAGACGCAAGTCTTAAGAGTACTATTGAAGAAAAGGAAGAAATAGAGGTTTAAAGAGATATGCAAGTTATGAAGAGTTTCAAGTGTATCTCTAAACACTGATGACTGCAAGGTCAGCAGCTTAGTGCCTGCTTTACCTTTGAGATTGATTTGTGTATCGACTGAAATTGATTTGTTTGTATCACCATTCTTGGAAGGAAGAGTTCGCAACATCTTGATTTGATTGTCTCTGCAGGGGTCTTCTCCTTAATGGTTCTGAAGCATTGTTGCTTTTAGTGAAACACTAATTTGCTTTCTGTTTCAGGGAACCTAGAGGATTTGGGTTCATCCAATACTTTGATCCTGAGGATGCTTCTGATGCAAAGTACTATATGGATGGGAAGATGCTGCTTGGAAGGGAAATTGCTGTTGTTTTTGCAGAGGAAAACAGGAAGAAGCCTTCTGACATGAGGGCCAGGGAAAAAATAAGGTAACAGTTGTCTTCCCTTTGTGATACCCATTCTATAACCGTGTACACTATCATTCTGCCATAGCATTTTAAGAGGCAAAAGCTAATTTACTTGTGCAATTTTTTACTTATGTAGTGGCAGAGGCCGTTCTTATGATGGGAGGTTGCGCTCAAGGTCACCTGGGTTGAACGGTTCTCCTAGGGGTAGATCACGGTCCCAAAGCCGAAGCTACTCGCCAGCACCTAAGCGAAAGCACTATTCAAGGTACGAGTTGCTGCCATCCTTTTATATGCTGATGAAAACTCCATGCGCTCGCAGTGTCCCAATCCAATTGATTGGCTCACATACCATCTTGACAGGTCCCCGGCTCCTCGACCTCGGGAGAGATCTTTGTCGCGTTCCCCAGCTGTCAACAGATCAAGGAGTGCAAGCCCCATTGTTAGCAGGTCTCCTCATAGGCAGGGGTCTCTTTCTGTTAGCGAGTGAGGTATCTCAGGGCTCTGTATGACTATCTTGTCGCTGTTATGCTGAACCATATATGTTTCAGATTATTTTTGTTAGCACCCTCGTGTGTACTCTAGGATATCTGAACGTCTACTATGTATTGGGTATTTCCAAAATCTCTGATGAGTGAAGTGAGTTGTGAACCAATGAACCTTGAATCCTTGATGTTCGACGTGCTGACCAGTGCGCAGGTGCTTATGTGGTATGAACTATGAAGTTTTTTTTCTTCCTCTGCAGCTGATATGGCAGCGTTCAGGCATTCATGGGCCATCCAATCGCCTGTCTCATTGGAGCAGGTGAGCTTCTCCAATAATGTGTCCGTGTTGCAGTTCCTCATTTCCTTCTTCTGAATTGCAGGTCTCAATGAAGTTTGCAGTTGCACGTTTGCTTTTGTGTGGTTTATTTATCGTTGTGGTGGTACCCTTGGATGTATTGTTACACGCGACAGAGCCCAGAAGCTGGGTCATTGTTCTGAACTTCTGAAGCAGATGGAACGGAAGACTCAGGGCTGATAACCTATCGCCGAGACAGACACTTCACAGACAATACTAGCTGCTGTGGCAGCAAACGAACAAAAGCAACGTTTAGTCGAGTTCAGATCTGACTCGTGGACCGTGAGTCACTTTGACCCTTCGGATGGGTATCTAGAAGCAATTTAACGAAGCATTGGTTCCCCCTTGTTTTAATTAATCTAGCAAGACAAGAGGCGACCTGCTGGTGGCATCGGTCTTCGATTGGGGTCTGCGCGTGCTCAGATTGTCCGCCTTGTGAGGTCCAGGAGTAGTAAATGTTATTTATACACCGCGCGCTGCATAAAACCGTGTTGACCTACATGTTTTATGGGAGCGAGCGAAATACAACCACCACTACTAGTAGTACTTTACTGTAATATCGAATGGAAAATTTGATGATAGAGGGTCTGGTGGGACGACGAGTCTTTGTTGTCTGACTGGCTGGTTTAATTGTAGTCTGTCCTAATTTTAAACTCGTAAAGTTTTAGTTAGGTGGGCCGTCAGCATCTGCTGCATCGATGCTTATGTCTAGGGCTGTAGGCGTCTAGTAAAAGAGCATTTGCACCGTAGGAGTAGAGTATAACATTACCAATAGTTATGTAAATTTAGCATCTTAAATTATTATAGAATTTAAGAAGTTGCTAAAACACTATTAGAAAAATGACTATGCTCTAACAGTTTTTTATTTTTTGTTTGCTAATTTTTAAAGTTGTCGACATCATAAAGAAAAAAACTAGGTAAACTTGTTTTCTTAGAAGGTCAAAGCTATCGATGGAAGACTAGATGGCCGTGGTGATGACAAAGACAACACATGATGTGCTCTGATGGCGTCTCGGCAAAAGAGGTTGTCTAGCAGTGATGGCGTCAAGACGTCTATGCACTAGAGATAGATTTATGGTTAACGAGCCTGTGGGGCGACGTGAGACGGTGGCCCAAGTATGTGTGGGGCGACGTGAGACGGTGGCCCAAGTATGGTATTCACAGTGAATTTAGTACCAACATTGATTTAGAGAGTTCTAACAAGGTTGGTAAATATAAGGATGAAATTAGGTTTTATAGAGAGTTTCAAAATTTAGGGACCTATTTTATATAACTGTTGGGGAGAAGAGTTTTTCTCGAAAACTATTTAAATTTATATTTAGGGGTTGTTGGAGATACTCTAACCACTATAATTACATGCGGGGTGGAGTAAACATGCAAGAGTAGGAGTAAGGGCCTGTTTGTTTACCCCCAGATTATATAATCTGGATTAAATAATCCTAAGAGGCAAACAAACAGTCCAGCTTATTTACCCAGATTATATAATCTAACCCATTGGATTATGATAATCCATAAGCAAGTGAGGAGGTGCTTATTTCAGATTATTTTTTTCTCACTTCCCCACTACCCTTTCAAGTTTCCTAGAAATTACCCACCAATGCCATCATCTCACCCTAGTACTAGTCAATTTGGGGATGAAGAAGGTGACATGAATGCCTTCCGTGATAATATTGCTAATGCAATATTTGCCAATGTCAATTGAATTATTTTTTTCAAATTATTTATGTAATAAATTATGAATACTCAGAAACGTTTGTTACATTGTTCATCTCATATATGAGTTTCAACCTAGTACAAATATAGAGGGCATTCTTGTTTTCCTCATACAAAAGAATCCTATTAACAACTCAAATAATCTGGGTAAACAAACAGGACTACTCAGATTATATAATCCAGATTATATAATCCTCCAAAAATAATCCAGATTATATAATCCATGGGGGTAAACAAACAGGCCCTAAGGTAGGCGTAGGGACTGGGAAGGGCCTGACACGGGCGGTCGGCACGCGAGTCACCCACTTCGCTTTCAGCCGAAGTTAATTCGAGCTTTATCTTATGTCCAGCTTTAAACCTTTAGAGTTAATTGTTAGACAGCTAATAGATTGTTAGTTAATTTTAGCTGAGTTGAATCAGCTAACAACTAATAGTTGAGAGTTATAGTTAATAATTAGCTAGTATATTAGCTAGCTCATTCTAAATCTCTTATCTAAATTATAGCTATTAACTATTAGTTTTAGATGTTTAGAATATGGTCTTAGAAAGAAAGAAAGGAAGGACACGGAGAAATCATGATTCTTTTGTTACTTCTGCCTATAAAATTTTTAGGCCTCGACACAAAACTAAATATACGTGAGAGCTCTTTATTATAATGATCGATATCTAAAGAGTCTTCTTGTGTCTATGTCACTACAGTAAACGGAACAACGTCCGACGGCCAAAACCGTCGGACATAACGATTAAACCGTCGGAAATAGGTTATCTCCGACGGGAATGACTTATCTCCGACGGCTTTAAGCCGTCGGAGATAATTCGTCGGAAATAGTGCAATGTCCGACGGCAGCCGTCGGACATAAGCTATCTCCGACGGCTGCGTGAGCCCGTCGGAAATAGTAAATCCCAACCGTTTTACCGGTCGGCCTGTGGGCCCCACAATCTTACGTCCGACGGCCCGGCGCTAAGCCGTCGGACATAACAAATGGTTATGTCCGACGGTATAGAATGACGTCGGACATAAGGAATGGTTATGTCCGACGGCTACCACTAGGCCGTCGGACATAACAAATTACAGAATTTACACAAAATTCTGTTTTTTAAAAAATCTGACATTTACAAAACAAAAACAGATTCATACACATATACACATTCACATTCACAATCACAAATATACACATTCTAATAAGTATTCACAATCACAAATATTCTCACATAAATATTAACATTCACAAATTTAACATCAACATATAGGTTCGACGGTTGTTGCAAACTGAAATTGTGTCTCACAAACAAGTATTGCAAAGTGTTTCATAAATAAACATCACGACACATCAATCATATCCATCGTCTGGATGGTTCGAGTAGCCACCTCCTCCGGCTGGACTCTGCGTGTTGAAAAGGTTGTTGACCCACGAATGTGTTGTGTCGTCTTGACCAGACCCATCTCCTGGTGCGGCAACTGAAGCAGGTGGTGTCTGAAATCCCTATAACACAAGCACATGAAATAGTAAACACTCAGTTGTTCATTTAAACACATAAGACATCTATGAACATGTCACACACGCATATGTGTACATACCATAGGGAATTGTGACGGAGGCGGAGGCGGAGGTGGAGGCGCCAACATTGGCATTGGCAGTGCAAAGTCCAGAGGCGGCATCCCATATGTCGGCATCGGGACGCCCGCTTGTTGGGCTAGTTGCTACAAATTATATACAAGTCATTGTTGAACAAACAAGATACACATCAAGTGTTTTGCAAAATAAGCTACAAAATGTTACTTCAACTTACCGAGAGAAGAGCTTGATTTTGGGCCTGGAGGCTTGCATAATACTCGTCCCTCTTCTTCTGGTACTCGGCTTGTTGTCTCTGGTATTCAGATTGTTGCCTCTGGTACTCCAATTGTTCCCTCAAGACTGATTGATGGTACTCTGCCTGTTGACGCAACACTGCAAGCTCTATCTCATGGGCTGCTGATCGTGAACGGGACGACTGTGAAGACGACGATGTGGATTGTCGTCCACGGCGTCTCAGCTCTCTGGAATCAATCGTAGAATCAAAAATACCCAACCTACAAGAGTGAACCATGCACTTAGTATAGTAACTCATGGCTCAGTTGAATCGCAAGCATATGATGACAATTTTGAAAACCAAATCAAATAATCTCACCGTCCATGGGCTTGTCCTCCTGCGCTAGCATATGCTGCCTGAGGGTCGATTGGCTGGCTCCTCCAATCGTACTCCTCCCCATGGCGTTGAACCATCTCCTGCCCATACGAAGCCTGGAGGCAAACAATATCAAATATAAGTGCATAACCCCTATGCCCTTGCAAACAATATCAACACACATAATAGAGTATCAAAAACTCACTAGACGGTCGGTGGCCGTCTGAGTGCATAACACATCAGGATTCTGAGGATCAGAACCCCTATGCCCTTGCATATACACCTCCACATCCGTGGGCGTACGGCCGGATTTGACTTCCTGTACATAAAAGTTATAATGACACATTTCTATGTGATTCAAAGTTACGACAAACTGTGACTTACCATTCGCTTAGCCAAGCGCACATGACCATCACCGCCGTAGTTGTGGAACGACTCAGTCCCACGGTTTCCCCTGTTCCTTTCGGAAATGGCACGAAACTCCGGGGAAGCCCACCATCTGCATAATGCCCGATAACCGTCTGATCGGGTGGCCATCCACGGCACCGACACCTACATGAAATTTTTTAAATAAAGCAAGCAAATACATGGCTTTGTGCGATATGAGAGGCAACAACCTGTTTACCTCTAGGTATTGCTCCTCCGTCAAGTAAATTGATGACCACTCGGCCTTTGTATTTGGCATCGGTCGATCATCAGCATTTGCTCTGTACCATGCCTTTATAGCCTGAATTCGTGCATAGTACATTGCATCTGCAACGACATCGTTCGCGTTAAACTCAAACATGTAACGAGCGTTCATATCATATGATCCATCGTCCGGCAACTTGTATCGTTTCTGCAAAAACCATAGTGTTATCATAAAAGCAAACATATATGGAATAACTAAAATAGTATAAACAAGTCATACCCAGAATGCATCCCAAACTAGTGCCTGTGTGTTGCCAAACGTTCTACAGACACCATAGCGATAATGCTCCCAAGTGGTGGCGGGGACAGACTCGCCAGTAGGCAAAGTCACAAGACCAGGCCAGTGCAGACGAACAAGATTACCAAGAACCATGTTCACCTGCCTGTAGTGTCCTGTGCCTGTGAACGAGTCGTCGATCCAAGTCCTGCAAACAGAAATCAATGTAGAAATTAAAACATAACTTTCAATAACATTTAAGCAAAGATATGTCACTCACTTTCCACTAGGCTTTATCACAACCCGAGATTCGGGTGGAAGCTCTGGAGGTGGTCCAACAAAATGCAGCTTCCTCGTTCTCTTAACTCGAGAAGTTCCAGACCCAGCTGCAGAATCTCCACCAGCCCCAGAATCCCCACCAGCGTCGTCTCCAGCATCATCTCCCACATTATCTCCACCATCATCTTCAACATCATCTCTTGCATGATCCTCTACCACTGGTTCCTCAATTTCAGCATCCTATGAAACAAATAACTTACATCATACAATATTAAGTAACTCAAATAATGTAATTTAACAACTAACTTACATCTTGTGGAGGCAAATGTTCTGCCAGCGCTCTCCGTCTGCTCATGGTAGAACCTGTGCCCTGAAAAACTGAATCCTCACCCCTCGAGCTGCTCCTCGAGCTACTCCTCGACCCAAGCAAACTACGAGCTAAAGACTTCATTTTCTTTGACATCCTATTTTAACAAAAACAAGTTAGTACATAAATCGACAATAAAATAATAAAATATGCAATAAAATCATAAAATATGCAATAAAATCATGATTCATACTCGTCAATCGTAATCGTAATCAAAATCAGGATCTAGTTGCTTTCGTCGATTTAATGGACGCCAAGTAGCTTTCTTCTTTCTCGTCACTCGTTTTCTTTTTGGAGGAACCTCTACATCATTTTGATCGCCTAATAAAGATTCTTCCAACATTTCAGTTTGTACATTAAACGTGCTTGTAAGTTCTTCGTCTTGGAAAATCTCAGCAGCCCCCACTTCCTGCTCGATTTGACTTTCAACATAACCAGCATCACCAGGAGCATATAGTCGTTCACGCGGATTAACTTTGTACACTACCCTCCAATCAACCAAACCGTTTTTCTTAGATGGATATGTCATATAATACACCTGCTCGCATTGGTGGGCAAGGATTATAGTGTCGCGGCCTTTTAATCTATCGTTGTGTTTGACTTCCACCATGCCATATTGATTTTCTCGCGTTGTATTTGGAGAAAACCAATCACAATCGAAGAACACCACTTTGAGTTGTTTATCTCCAAAAAACTTGTACTCGATTATATCATTAATGACTCCATAATAATTAGTCATCTTCCCTTCATCATCGACAGCTCTAGTTACAACTCCGGAGTTTGTCGTGGCTGCTAGAGGATGATCATCTTCGAACCTTGTGGAACGGAATCTAAAACCATTGACATCATACCGACCATAACGTCTGCCAGTTACTGCTCCTAGGGATAATTATCGAAGGTCCGGGTGTATATTGTCATTTTTATCTACATAATCTCGAAACCAACACAAGAAGTTAAGTCCCCCATCTTTTCCCTCTCGACGAATCTGGTCACGTTCATAGCCATAGATGCAATTTTGAGAATCAAATTCCATGTTAGTACAAGGAAACAAACCTTTTAGTATCACAACAAAAATTCTAGCGGCAATGACTAAAATAAAGTTTACACTTACAGGAGAAACTGACTCATCTCTTCCATGTTGTTATACATGTAGAGTAAAGCAGTCTTCCATTCGTCGTTGGTGAAACAGTATGTTGTGCTGGGTCCTACAGTTTTGCCCCTCCATTGAAAAATTTCAATATCACTAATAGGGGGCTCGTCGACATGATACCGCAACGTATGGGCATTGACATTGTGTTCCTCTGCAAAGTACAGGCCCGTGAACGATGCTATCTCTTTGTATTTGAATTCTTCAGCGATGCACCCTTCAACTCGTCTCTTATTACCAACCATTGCACGTAGCTTCTTTAGTGTCCTTTCGATGTGATACATCCATCTATATTGCACAGGACCTCCTACCTTAGCTTCGTATGGTAGGTGAACAAGTAGATGTTGCATCGGATTGAAGAAACCTGGTGGAAATATTTTTTCAAGTTTGCATACCAAAATCGGTATTTCTTGCTCAAGCTTCTCCATCATCTCTTTCTTTATTTCTTTGGCACAAAGATGTCTATAAAAGTAGCTTAGCTCCGCTAATGCTTTCCAGACATCATTTTTTACAAAACCACGAAACATAACAGGAAGGAGTCTTTCCATTATTATGTGGTAGTCATGACTCTTCAACCCAGAAAACTTGCCCGTCTTCAAATTCACAGACCTTCTAAAGCCCGCGGCGTAACCATCTGGGAACTTTAAGTTTTTCAACCATTTCATCAATTGTTTCTTCCTTTTAGGTTTAATACTGAAAGGAGCACGTGGCTTCTTCTGATTCTCTCCTATCTCCATAGTTGGTCTTCTACAGATTAAGGCCAAGTCTTTCCTTGCCTTAGGGTTGTCTTTTGTTTTGTCGGTGATATTCATGCAAGTGCTGATAATGCTTTCACCCATATTTCGTTCCTGGTGCATGACATCAATGTTATGCATTAGAATCAAGGCTTTCATATAAGGGAGTTCCCATAGACCACATTTGTGAGTCCAATTATGCTCGGTTCCATAACCTTCAAAACGATTTCCATGTTCGTTTAGTTTCAAATCATTAAGTCTCGCGAGAATCTCTGGACCACTTAGACGCTTGGGTGGTCCCCTCATCACAATCGTGTCCTTTTTAAAAGCGTTCGTATCGAACCTGAACGGGTGATCCTCTGGCAAAAAACATATATGGCAATCGAAGTAACATATCTTTCCACCAAACTTTAGTCGAAAGCATAAAGTGTCTTCAACGCATATAGGACATGTCAAAATCCCATGACAACTCCATCCAGCAAAGATACCATAAGCCATAAAATCATGAATAGACCATAAAAACGCGGCTCTCAGGTTGAACTTCTGTTTCTTGTAACAATCGTACGCCCCGACTCCTTCCCACAAAATTTTCAATTCTTCAATCAGGGGTCTCATCATCACATCGATCTTTGTTCCAGGATGATCCGGACCAGGTATTATAAGACACAAGAAAATAAATTCATATTTCATGCAAAGAGCTGGTGGAAGGTTGTATGGAACAGCAAAGACGGGCCAACATGAGTACGACGTTGCAGTTAGATTGAATGGTGAGAAACCATCTGTTGCCAAACCGAAGCGGACATTCCGCACTTCATCAGCAAAGCTGGAATCAAAAGCATCTAGTGCCTTCCATGCATCTGTATCAGCTGGGTGCACCATGACATTTGGATTCTCACGTACCCCTTCTTTGTGCCACCTCATGTGTCTGGCTGTATTCTTGGAGATGAACAAACGTTTCAACCGAGGTATGAGAGGCATGTAACGAAGCTGCTTACGTGCAATCTTCGTAGTCACGGTCAAACCAGCGTCGTTTTCAACCTCAACAAATCTACGCTCACCACATACAGTACACTTCTTCTCACCTGCGGTCTCCTTCCAGAAAAGCATACAATTATTTTCACAGACATCGATTTTTTCGTAGTCCATACCGAGGCCAGATAACAGCTTTTTAGACTGATACATGTCCTTTGGCATCTTGTGATTCTCCGGAAGTACATCACTGATCAAGTTCAAAAGTTCCTTGTAACAGTTGTTTGAGAATGCAAACTTAGACTTAATAGCCATAAGTCGAGTCACAAATACAAGTACGGTCACTTTTGTGTGCTCATGCAACGGCTCTTCGGCAGCTTTAAGGAGCTCGAAGAACTTCTGAACCTCAGGTGTAGCTGGATCCTCAAACTCGGTGGGTTGACCGGGGTTCTCCGAATCGACGGTTAGAAACTCATGGCGTACATCGTCAAGCATCTCTTCCATCCTATCGTAGTCCTCCTCTTCATGTGACTGAACTTCCGATACAATACGAGGAGGTGGGTCCTCACCGTGGTGCACCCACACCTCATAGCCTGGCATATAACCGTTCTTGCAAATATGTATCGACATAGTCCTCCTGTCAAGGAAATTAATGTTCCGACACTTGCTACAAGGGCACCTAACATCGGTTCCAGTCTCTGACCGAGCAAAAGCATGGTCGAGAAAAGCATCAGTCTTGGCCACCCACTCACTTGATAGAGCACCTCTTTTCTTCCAACCTTCATACATCCATCGACGATTCTCCTCCATACTAGATACGAGACGTTAACTTAATTAGATAAGTAATGCACGGGCCATCCGTTTTTACGAAGAAATCACACCCCTACATCTGTAGGAAAGGATAGGTCCTAAACCCACCCAGGAGTGACCGACGAGGCCGTGTTTATGACAAGACATGTGGTCGTGCGAAATTTCGGCAGCATAACCCCGTTGTTCTCCAATCGCACGCCTAAAAATGGTGCAATTGGAGAACAGAGAGGTTATGCTGCCGAAACTAAGCAGGAGCACATGCTTTTGTCATAAACACGGACTCTGTCGGTCACCCCGAGGCTGTCCAATAAAGGGACAATTCCGGCCCAACATACCTCACATGCGTCGCTTGTAAGGTGTGTTGGGCCGAAACGGGTGACGCCTAGGTTTCGTTTGTTCACACTACGATACACTATGATTAACTATAATCATCGTGCATTATTAAATAATTAAACTAATAAACCACAATACAATATTACATACGAAATAACATTGTTATAGATGACAAATCATATAAAATGACCTTATTTCCGAGGGCATAATAATTACCCTCGGAAATAAAAAATTTAAATTATCCAAAGCACAACTAAATAAACTAAAACAAGCTAATTTAATTACGTAATCAAATTTTGGTCGTCGGACATAACAAACTAAACAATCAAATACATTCATACATACAATTCTAATCAAATACATTAATACATACAATTCTAATAAACAATGTTAAGGATACTCACTTAGCGGTAGTTGTGGCTATGCCGTTGGCGAGGAGCAGCAGCGCGGGAGACACCGGACAGCGGGCGTGGGGAGCCGGACGGCGGCCGGCGCACGGGGCGGCGGCGGCCGGCGAACGGGGCAGCACCGACGGTGTGTGCACGGGGCGACCGGCGGCGGGCGTCGACGGCGGGCGGGGCGGCGACGGGACTGTGGGCGGCGGGGCAGTGGGCGGCGGCGGGGCAATGGGCGGCAGGGCAGTGGGCGACGGGGCGGCTGACTGCAGACGGCGGCGGCGGCGACGGGCAATGGGCGGCGACGGGCTGACTGCAGAATGGAGCGCGCGTGAAAATGAAACGGCGCGCGGGGTCGGATCCGCGTTAAAACACCTTATGTCCGACGGTTATGGACTCGGCCGTCGGACGTAAGCTTATGTCCGACGGCTGGCAGCGTAGCCGTCGGACATAACGCTCTATTTCCGAGAGCCAGAGGTGGCCGTCGGACATAAGCTTATGTCCGACGGCCTCGTAGGCAGCCGTCGGACATAAGCTGACCGTCCTATGTTTGTTATTTTACTGT
Organism: Zea mays; assembly: GCF_902167145.1. NCBI lineage: Eukaryota > Viridiplantae > Streptophyta > Magnoliopsida > Poales > Poaceae > Zea > Zea mays. Next base: position 132,609,155 of record NC_050104.1, read on the forward strand.
AGTGTGTGTTCTTCTACTTTTATTTTATTATATTGATTATGAGAAATAAAATAGGAAAGATACGTGAGAACTCTATATTACAATAATTAATATTTAAATAATAATAAAAATGTCTCTTTATGATGTGCTTATATTTTCTTTTATTTTATATAACGTGTTGGTCATAAAAGGCTAAAAGCCATAGACGAAAAGGCAGTGACAGCAGATAACGTATTTTTATTATAACAACCATCAAATCTACGTTTGTCACTGGTCAGAGAAGTGGGGGTCGGAACTCTGAAGCAGTGATAATGAACTACAGGTATGGTACGTCATGGCTGAGCAACAACGTACGACTATGATGCTGCGTTCGTGCTCTCCGACTGATGACGCGGTTAGGTAGATCGACCGTCGGTCGCAGTCTCGCAGAGTCGACGCCGACGTGACACAGGACAACTCGAGTCTACCTATACACCTTGTCATTCCAAAATACAACGGGATGTGCACGCGTAGGGATGAAAACGGTTTCAGAATTTTTCGGAATTCCGGAAACCGATTTCGAAATTTTTCGATCGGATTTATCGGTAACGGTATTTTTCGAAAGCGGAATCGGTTTTTGGAATTTTCTATCGGAATCGGCGTGGTGTTTTACCGACCGTTTCCATCGGTTACCGGTTTTTGTCGGAAATTACCGGATTTATGTCTCGGAAATTTCCGGAATTGTGTTTCGGAATTTTTTCGGAATTTTCCGGCATGTGATTTTTTTCGCATCGCCTGTACATCTCTGGATAAGAATTACTTATTTTTGTATTTTTTGGATGCTTTAAGATTTTTTTGGGGTTAGATGGTCTTGGAAGGCAGTTGAGTTTAACGATTTGGTCTCTGGAACGAATCTACCATTTTCTATGCACATGTTATGTATTAGTAATATATAATGATAGAGAGCCGACAGTCTGTCTTTTCCACACACTAGATTTTAGGGTTTTCCTGTGAGGCTGTGAAAAAACCCTTTATGAAAGGAAAAAAATATTTCATGAGTAAGCATGTCACGTCAACTAAATCGAGTGGGTATTGTGAATTGTGAACTTTGAGTATGTGAACTTGTGATCTTTATGAACTTGTTATACTGTGAACTTGTTATATTGTGAACTTGTGATCTTTGTAAACTTTTTATATTATAAATTTGTGATCCTTGTGAACTTGTTATATTCTCAACTTGTTATGTCATGAATTGTGAACTTGTGGTATTTGTGATGTTTTGTCAATTTTGTTTTATTGTGAAGTTTGATATGTTTACCGATCTTATTTTCGATTTCGACCGTTACCGGTATATTTTCTGCACCGAACTTTCGTTTCCGATGTTTCCGAAATACCGATATCGTTTCCGTTTCCGGAGTTACCATTTTCGATTTTGTTTCCGATAAAAAATATGAAAACGGTAATGTTTTTAGTGTTTACCGACCGTTTCCGACCGTTTTCATCCATATGCACGCGTGTTCGAAAATCCACATTTTGTTGTTTTAATAAGTAACAAATAAGTCCAGAACCACATAAAAGTATTTTGATTAGATTTGTAGTTTGAAATGTTTTTTCTTCTCTAATAGTCAAGCTACCTTCTGTTGCCACAAATAACTATTTACACTAGAAGAGAAATTAGTGTTCAAAATACGTTTTTAAAGGCCGCACTAATAAGTTAGGTTGCATCCTTTTGTGTTTATGACAAAGATATACCTAGGCCGTATAGTGTATTCATTCTAGGAGCATGTTAAGGGCTAGTTTGGAAATCTATTTTTTTCAAATAATATTCATTTTTTTCTCAAGAGAAATTAGTAAATTTTCTTTTGAAAAATGAAAATTCTTTGAAAAAATAGTTCCCAAACTAGCATAAGAGTTTTTTTTCCCTTATGGCAGACAAACCGTGAATGAACGTATGCGCATAGAGTTGACAGTAGACGCTCTGGCTAAAGCAGCAGATGGGCCCGCCCAACAAAAGACCCGGCATGCCGCCTGCCGGCCTGGAGGGGTCGGATTGTTGACCGTGGATGACCGAGCCACTACATGAATTCTATAAAATTTTGAACGCTAAAAAACTGTCGAGAATAAATATCCAAATAACTTATTTTTTATAATAATATAATAGACCTCTGTTAAAAGTTCATTATAAAATATAGTGTTTATTTTCGACGATGACAATAAATAAGAAATTTTCAAAAGTCGAAAGACTACCACTAAGTACTAGTTTGAGAATTTTTTTCAAAGAGATTTTATTTTCTCAAATAAAATTTGTTTATTTTTCTTTAAAAATCTCTTGAAAAAATGAAACTTGAGGTCTAGATTCGGAGCCACAAAATCGGAATGATCGGAGGGGCTAAAATCCTATCTTTATTTAATTTTAAATAAGAATGAGATTTTAGCCTCTCAAATCCCTTCCGGTACGACAAGCACGGGGATAGGTGGGCGCGCAATGACGTCGACGTGTACGGGCGGGCCGGCATGGGCGTAGGTGCTGCGACAACAGCCAACAGGCGTAGAGGCAGCTGAAGACAGGTGAAAATAGTCGGATATGTGTATAGCCTATTTATTTTTGTTGGTTAAGAGCAACTCCAAGAGCCTACTAAAATACTATTCCCCAAAACTTGTTATTGAGGATTGTTGTAAAAAAACCTAAAAAAATCAAAACCTACAGCAGACTGCTAATAACCAATCTATAAAATGTTTAAAATAACCACGTGGCCACGGCAGTCTGCTATCCTCTGTTGTGTTGTACGCTACAACAGTCGATGAGCTGATGGATATTGATCCTAGTACTCTACACTGTGAGGTGATGTGAGATGATGGATCAAAAAACAAGAACATATATATTCATCGTTCATTTTGTTCCATGACTGAAAAAGCAAGCACCGGAGCCATCTGGAAGAAGCAAGCACCGGAGCCCAGTACGCCGCCGCCCGTTGCTGATCAGCACGGACGTCGTGCTTTCTCTACCAAAAGAACTGCGCGCGAAAAAAAAATACACGGAACCAGGTGCACTGAAGCAATTGGGAAACAATGTGTGACACGTAAATTTGAGGGAGGAAAGGCAATAGATTCGGGACACGAATAATACGAGGGAAAGAAGAGGGAACTGTTGGAGGGCATAAAAAGCATTTTCTTCACTAAAAACGCTTTTGGGGTTCGTTTACATGTTTTCTTGGAGATGCTCTAAGGGCACCAAAAATAAGTTTTTATTATTATTTTTAACGATAATAGAGAGGTAGTAGAAAGTAATTTATTTTCAACAGCTAAAGATATGTGATGTCTTATTTTCGGTGGAATGCCTTTAGCCAATAAAAAATAAGTTAATTTTGGATGGTCTCCGTATTATTTTTGGAGAATTAACGTAGCCATCGATAAGTTCCTCGATTTCATGCGATGAACTCGGGCTCTTCCCCTACATCAACGGTATGGCTATGGTGTATATATACTATCTACGATAGGAAATGACGAAGTTGTGTGTCATGCAGCTGAGGGAGAAACACCGGTCTTAGATGGAAACACCAGTTCACACTCGGTCCAACTGCCAGAGTGCCAGTCACGCTGACCATATGTTGCTAGCTGTGTGACTGGAGTGGATATTACTACCAGTCTCGTGCGGACCAGCTCATGCTGAAGTTTAGTATATCCTAACTTCTAAAAGGTGTGTTAAAATATAATGTATTTTTAATAGTGTTAATGTCTAGGTTAGACAAAGTTCATTATTAAAAAGCAAGCTATAGTTTGAGGGGGGGGGACACTTTTAATTAGATTTAACATATGGATGTATGTTCACCATTTTGAGGATTTTCTTAAGTTACGCTGATTTTTTAAAAAGAACACTATATTTTAGGACATGAGGGAGGAGGAAGGGGAATATGTAGTCTAAGAGTAAGAGATAGTTTGGGAATCTCATTTTTTCAAGGGAATTTTATTTTCTAAAAGAAAATGAGCTAATTTCACTTAGTCAAATGGAACTCCCTCAGAAAAACGGGTTCCAAACTAGCCCTAAAAGAAAAAAGGGAGAGATGATTGGATCAATAACAAGGGAGATTTGTTTCAAAAGGTTTTACCGTCGAATCAGGCTCTTTGCTAAATGTCCGGTGTTTTGCCAAGTGTCAGTGAGTATAATCGGTGAAGTCTCTGTCACAATAATTTTTATTTACCATGTACTAGATGACACTCGACAAAAGAGACTATTGTTAATATATAGTTTACCGAGTTCTTTTTATATAGTCTCCACTTGATAAAAAAAATTGTCGAATATTTTTGTGGCTTTACCGATTACCGATTGCTTGGTACAGTCGTCAAAAACATTATGTTGAGGTAGTGTTTAGAGAAGACGTGTGTATCGACATGGTAAAGAACTAAAGATCCATCACCGTACCGTACCGTACCACGGATCGAAGGACAGCTGCCTCTAGCTAGCAAATCTAGAAGTAGTCCGTGGCGGCATGGGCAGTCGGGCACCGCCCACCAGCCGCGCTCGATCCAGTCCACCGCTAGTTCTCTCCAATTTCATGTGTCCTGCCTGCCCTTTGTTGCTGTGCCTGACCACCTGTGCGCGGTGGCCGGTGGCACCGCGGCAAGGCCATCCGCCGTCATCTCTGTCTCCACGTGGCCGCGTTGGCACGTACGGGCACGCGCCGGTCGGTATATACTTCGGCCATGGCATTTTTTTTCTGCCCCTGCCGACTCCAGCTAGCAGCCCGGCCGCTGCAGGCGAATCAAAGCGGTTTTCCACGGACTGACTTCCATACACTAGGTACTACCGTACTAGCACCGCTGCATGCCTTCGGATGAGAACGGTACTAATCCGTATACTATTTTTTTGTATTTTTATTTTATTATGAATAATTATAATATAAAATATGCTATATACATTCATATTCTTGTTTTTAGCATTACCTTGTAAAGTTTCATAAAAAGTAAATTTCAAATTTGTAGATATAAAATTCAGATACAATTCGGATACAGATACTGATAATTTCCCATTTTTTTGTTGCTGTAGAGATCTAATAATGTATAAAACCATTTGTGCAAAATTTTATTCTTATATGTGATAATGTGCATGATAACACAAAAAAAGATTAGCATCAATTTTTATATATATCTGTCGGGGACCATAATTAGGGGTACCCTCAAGACGCCTAATTCTCAGCTGGTAACCCCCATCAGCATAAAGCTGCAAAGGCCTGATGGGTACGATTAAGTCAGGGATCAGTCCACACGAGTGACTCGATCATGCTTCACCCGAGCCTAGCCTCGGCCAAGGGCAGCCGACCTCGAGAGACTTCCGTCTCGCCCGAGGCCCCCTTTTTATGGCGGACACATCACCGGCTCGCCCGAGGCCTTGGCTTCGCTCAGAAGCAACCTTGACTAAATCGCCACACCGACTGACCAAATTGCAGGGGCATTTAACGCAAAGGTGGCCTGACACCTTTATCCTGACACGCGCCCCCGGCAGAGCCGAAGTGACCGCCGTCACTCCACCGCTCCACTAACCAGTCTGACAGAGGGACAGCGCCGCCTGCGCCACTCCGACTGCAGCACCACTCGACAGAGTGAGTCTGACCGGCAGTCAGGTCTTGACAAAGGCGCCACGGCGAACTCCGCTCCGCCCGACCCCAGGGCTCGGACTCGGGCTAAGACCCGGAAGACGGCGAACTCCGCTCCGCCCGACCCCAGGGCTCGGACTCGGGCTAAGACCCGGAAGACGGCGAACTCCGCTCCGCCCGACCCCAGGGCTCGGACTCGGGCTAAGACCCGGAAGACGGCGAACTCCGCTCCGCCCGACCCCAGGGCTCGGACTCGGGCTAAGACCCGGAAGACGGCGAACTCCGCTCCGCCCGACCCCAGGGCTCGGACTCGGGCTGAGACCCGGAAGACGACGAACTACCGCTCCGCCCGACCCCAGGGCTCGGACTCGGGCTGAGACCCGGAAGACGACGAAACTCCGCCTCGCCCGACCCCAGGGCTCGGACTTCGCCCTGGCCTCGGCCGAACGACTTCCGCCTCGCCCGACCCCATGGCTCGGGCTCGGTCACGGCAACAGGAGACGGACTCGACCTCGGCTTTGGAGGAACCCCCACGTCGCCCTGCCTAGGGCACAGACCGCCACGTCAACAGGAAGCGTCATCATCATCCTACCCCGAATCGACTCGGGTCACGGAGAACAAGACCGGCGTCCCATCCGGCCAGCTCCGCCGGAGGGGCAATGATGGCGCTCCACAAGCTCTATGACGACGGCGGCCCCCAGCTCTCTTACGGAAGCAGAACGACGTCAGCAGGGACTCGACCGCTCCAACAACTGTCCCTCTGCCAGGCTCCGCCGCACCTCCGACAGCCACGACATCACACCAGCAGGGTGCCCAGATCTCTCCGGCTGCCACATTGGCATGTACCTAGGGCGCTAGCTCTCCCTCCGCTAGACACGTAGCGCTCTGCTACACCCCCCATTGTACACCTGGATCCTCTCCTTACGACTATAAAAGGAAGGACCAGGGCCTTCTCAGAGAAGGTTGGCCGCGCGGGACCGAGGACGGGACAGGCGCTCTCTTGGGGCCGCTCGCTTCCCTCACCCGCGTGGACGCTTGTAACCCCCCTACTGCAAGCGCACCCGACCTGGGCGCGGGACGAACACGAAGGCCGCGGGACTTCCACCTCTCTCACGCTCGACTCCGGCCACCTCGCCTCTCCCCCCTTCGCGCTCGCCCACGCGCTCGACCCATCTGGGCTGGGGCACGCAGCACACTCACTCGTCGGCTTAGGGACCCCCCTGTCTCGAAACGCCGACAGTTGGCGCGCCAGGTAGGGGCCTGCTGCGTGCTGACGAACAGCTCCCCGTCAAGCTCCAGATGGGCAGTCTCCAGCAACCTCTCCGCCCCGGGACGGTGCTTCGTTTCGGGACTCTTGAGTTCATGTCCTTCGACGGCAGCTACGACATGATACTCCTTCCACCGCCGCGCGACTACGACAATGGCGGCCGACAACCCGCCAGCCGGCGGCGGAATCGACGACGTCTTCCCCGCGTGGTGGAAGGGCAACATTCGGGCTCGCTCCGTTCTCTCCCCCGCCAACGGAGGAGGAGACGGGGCCGTCAAGGCCAGGTGGGAGGCCGCGCTTCGTCGGCCGTCGAGCAAATCGACGCCCCCGACACCCCGACGGAAGGCACGCCGGACGTCGACCTCGCGTTCAAGACGGAGGCAAGCGCCGTCCCCCCGCGGCACGCTGACCCCGAGCAAGAAGACGGCGTCGGCGCGCTCGCGGAAAGCCTGCAGGATGTCGCCCTCGGACCAGAGATGATGGTGCAACCAGTCCCCGATGTGACTACGTCGCTCCTCGTCGACCAAAAGGTAACGACTAACTCCCATCTTGCGTCATTTCGACTCGGCCTCAACCCGCCAAACGACCTCGTTTTGGCGGGCGCTCTCATTGAGGCGAGTGCAACCCCACTGAGGTTCCGTATGCGGTCGCCTTGGGACCGACTGACGGACGTCTCGACCTACGGGCCCTCTGGGTCCGAGGAAGATGACGATCCCAGCATCGGTTGGGATTTCTCCGAACTTGGCAACCCCAGCGCCGTGCGGGACTTCATGACCGCATGTGACTACTGCCTATCCGACTGTTCCGATGGAAGCCGCAGCCTTGGCGACGAGAGCTGCGGCCCAAGCCGCGAATGTTTCCACATCGAGCTAGGGGATCCCTCCGAAGGCAACCATCTTGGCATGCCGGAGGACGGTGATCTCCCTAGGCCGGTGCCTCGCGCCGACATCCCACGGGAGCTAGCTGTGGTCCCCGCTCCGGCGGGGGGTTACGACCCACAACTCGAGCAAGTCCGCGAGGCGCAGGCCAGGCTCAACGAGGGAACAGGAGCGCTTGAGCCGATCCGTCGGGACGTCGGACAGGCGTGGGTGGGCCAACCCCTGGCCGGAGAAATACGTCACCTGCCCCGAGGTCTCCAGCACCGCGTCGCCGACGATGTCAGGATCAGGCCGCCGCCCGCATCCAGCGGGGTTGGTCAGAACCTGGCAGCCGCAGCAATGCTCATCCGCGCGATGCCGGAGCCGTCAACCACCGAGGGTCGGCGAATCCAGGGAGAGCTCAAGAATCTCCTGGAAGGCGCTGCGGCCCGGCGGGCCGAGAGCACTGCCTCCCGAAGGCAAGGTTGTCCCTTAGAACCTCATGCCGCGACTTCCCGATTCATGCGGGAAGCCTCGGTCTACACCGGGCGCACGCGCAACACCGCGCCTGCGGCCCCGGGCCACCTCGGCAACGAGCACCATCGACGCGACCGTCGGGCTCATCTCGACGAAATGGTGCGCCGAGGCTACCACCCCAGGCGTGGGGGGCGCTACGACAGCGGGGAGGATCGGAGTCCCTCGCCCGAACCACCCGGTCCGCAGGCCTTCAGTCGGGCCATCCGACGGGCGCCATTCCCGACCCGGTTCCGACCCCCGACTACTATCACAAAGTACTCGGGGGAAACAAGACCGGAACTGTGGCTCGCGGACTACCGCCTTGCCTGCCAACTGGGTGGAACGGACGACGACAACCTCATCATCCGTAACCTCCCCCTGTTCCTCTCCGACACTGCTCGCGCCTGGTTGGAGCACCTGCCTCCGGGGCAGATCTCCAACTGGGACGACTTGGTCCAAGCCTTCGCTGGCAATTTCCAGGGCACATACGTGCACCTCGGGAATTCCTGGGACCTTCAAAGCTGCCGGCAACAGCCGGGAGAGTCGCTCCGGGACTATATCCAGCGATTCTCGAAGCAGCGCACCGAGCTGCCCAACATCACCGACTCGGATGTCATCGGCGCGTTCCTCGCCGGCACCACTTGCCGCGACCTGGTGAGCAAGCTGGGTCGCAAAACCCCCACCAGGGCGAGCGAGCTGATGGACATCGCCACCAAGTTCGCCTCTGGCCAGGAGGCGGTCGAGGCTATCTTCCGAAAAGACAAGCAGCCCCAGGGCCGCCCATCGGAAGAGGCTCCCGAGGCGTCTGCTCCGCGCGGCGCCAAGAAGAAAGGCAAGAAGAAGTCGCAATCGAAACGCGACGCCGCTGACGCGGACCTTGTCGCCGCCGACGAGTATAAGAACCCTCGGAAGTCCCCCGGAGGTGCGAACCTCTTCGACAAGATGCTCAAGGAGCCGTGCCCCTACCATCAGGGGCCCGTCAAGCACACCCTCGAGGAGTGCGTTATGCTTCGGCGTCACTTCCACAGGGCCGGGCCACCCGCCGAGGGTGGCAGGGCCCGCGACGACGACAAGAACGAAGATCACCTAGCAGGAGAATTCCCCGAGGTCCGCGACTGCTTCATGATCTATGGAGGGCATGCGGCGAATACCTCGGCTCGGCACCGCAAGCAAGAGCGCCGGGAGGTCCGCTCGGTAAAGGTGGCGGCGCCAGTCTACCTAGACTGGTCCGACAAGCCCATCACTTTCGACCAGGCCGACCACCCCGATCATGTGCCGAGCCCGGGGAAATACCCGCTCGTCGTCGACCCCGTTGTCGGCGATGTCAGGCTCACCAAGGTCCTGATGGATGGGGGCAGCTGCCTCAACATCATCTACGCCGAGACCCTCAAGCTCCTGCGCATCGATCTGTCCTCCGTCCGAGCAGGCGCTGCGCCCTTCCACGGGATCATCCCTGGGAAGCGCGTCCAGCCCCTCGGGCGACTCGACCTCCCCGTCTGCTTCGGGACACCCTCCAACTTCCGAAGGGAGACCCTGACGTTCGAGGTGGTCGGGTTCCGAGGAACCTACCACGCCGTGCTAGGGAGGCCATGCTACGCGAAGTTCATGGCCGTCCCCAACTACACCTACCTGAAGCTCAAGATGCCGGGCCCCAACGGGGTCATCACCGTCGGCCCCACGTACAAACACGCGTTCGAATGCGACGTGGAGTGCGTGGAGTACGCCGAGGCCCTCGCCGAGTCCGAGGCCCTCATCGCCGACCTGGAGAACCTCTCCAAGGAGGTGCCAGACGTGAAGCGCCACGCCGGCAACTTCGAGCCAGCGGAGACGGTCAAGGCCGTCCCTCTCGACCCCAGTGGCGACATCACCAAGCAGGTCCGGATCGGTTCCGGGCTTGACCCCAAATAGGAAGCAGTGCTCGTCGACTTTCTCCGCGCAAACGCCGACGTCTTTGCGTGGAGTCCCTCGGACATGCCCGACATACCGAGGGATGTCGCCGAGCACTCGCTGGATATTCGGGCCGGAGCCCGACCCGTCAGGCAGCCTCTGCGCCGATTCGACGAGGAGAAGCGCAGAGCAATTGGCGAAGAGATCCACAAGCTAATGGCAGCAGGGTTCATCAAAGAGGTATTCCATCCCGAATGGCTTGCCAACCCTGTGCTTGTGAGGAAGAAAGGGGGGAAATGGCGGATGTGTGTAGACTACACTGGTCTCAACAAAGCATGCCCGAAGGTTCCCTACCCTCTGCCTCGCATCGACCAAATCGTGGATTCCACCGCTGGGTGCGAAACCCTGTCCTTCCTCGATGCCTACTCAGGGTATCACCAGATCCGGATGAAAGAGTCCGACCAGCTCGCGACTTCTTTCATCACGCCGTTCGGCATGTACTGCTATGTCACCATGCCGTTCGGATTGAGGAATGCGGGCGCGACGTACCAGTGGTGCATGAACCATGTGTTCGGCGAACACATCGGTCGCACAGTCGAGGCCTACGTCGATGACATCGTAGTCAAGACAAGGAAGGCTTCCGACCTCCTCTCCGACCTTGAAGTGACATTCCGGTGTCTCAAGGCGAAAGGAGTCAAGCTTAATCCTGAGAAGTGTGTCTTCGGGGTCCCCCGAGGCATGCTCCTAGGGTTCATCGTCTCCGAGCGAGGCATCGAAGCCAACCCGGAGAAGATCGCGGCCATCACCAGCATGGGACCCATCAAGGACTTAAAAGGGGTACAGAGGGTCATGGGATGCCTCGCGGCCTTGAGCCGCTTCATCTCACGCCTCGGCGAAAGAGGTCTGCCTCTGTACCGCCTCTTAAGGAAGGCCGAGTGTTTCGCTTGGACCCCTGAGGCCGAGGAAGCCCTCGGCAACCTGAAGGCGCTCCTTACAAAGGCGCCTGTCTTGGTGCCCCCGGCGGACGGAGAAGCCCTCTTGGTCTACGTCGTCGCGACCACTCAGGTGGATAGCGCCGCGATTGTGGTCGAAAGGCAAGAGGAAGGGCATGCATTGCCCGTTCAGAGACCGGTCTACTTCATCAGCGAAGTGCTGTCCGAGACTAAGATCCGCTACCCACAAGTTCAAAAGCTGCTGTATGCTGTGATCCTGACGAGGCGGAAGCTGCGACACTACTTCGAGTCTCATCCGGTAACTGTGGTGTCATCCTTCCCCCTGGGGGAGATCATCCAGTGCCGAGAGTGAGAGCACCTAGAGGGGGGGGGTGAATAGGTGATCCTGTAAAACTTCAAAACTTAAGCCACAAAACTTGTTAAGTGTTAGCACAATTATGGCCAAGTGGCTAGAGAGGAGTCAAAACACAATAACCACAAGAAAGCAATCACAGAGTTGACACGGTGGTTATCCCGTGGTTCGGCCAAGTACAAAACTTGCCTACTCCACGTTGTGGCGTCCCAACGGACGAGAGTTGCACTCAACTCCTCTCAAGTGATCCAATGATCAACTTGAATACCACGGTGTTTTCCTTTCCTTTGATCTTTTCCCGTTTGCGAGGAATCTCCACAACTTGGAGTCTCTCGCCCTTACAATTGAGTTCACAAAGAAGTATAGAGTAAGGTGGGAATGAGCAACGCACACAAGACTCGAAAATCAGAGCAACAACACGCACACAAGTCGCAACAAGAGCTCGCAATGCAACACAAAGAGTTCACAACTCCACAAGAGCTCTATATGCTATCACAATGAAACGAATGCGTGAGATTGATGTCTTGGTGCTTAGAAGAGTTGTAGGAATGCTTGGTGTACTCCTCCATGCGCCTAGGGGTCCCTTTTATAGCCCCAAGGCAGCTAGGAGCCGTTGAGAACAAATCCAGAAGGCTATCCTTGCCTTCTGTCGTCGGGCGCACCGGACAGTCCGGTGCACACCGGACACTGTCCGGTGCCCGATTTCTTTCCTTAACAGGCGCACCCGACCGTTGCCGACCGTTGCAGATCTGGCGCACCGGACAGTCCGGTGCACACCGGACAGTCCGGTGCTTCCTTCCGACCGTTGGCTCGGCCACGTGTCGCGCGCCGATCGCGCGGCCGACCGTTGGCCCGGCCGACCGTTGGCTCACCGGACAGTCCGGTGCACACCGGACAGTCCGGTGAATTTTAGCCGAAGTCGCCGGAGACAAACCCGAGAGCGGCCTCTTCGGCTGGGGCAGCCTGCACCACCGGACACTGTCCGGTGCACCACCGGACAGTCCGGTGCCCCAGACCGAAACAGCCTCTTGACTGTACACAGCCAAGTCTTCTCTTCTCTTCTTCTTTCTGTTTCTAACACTTAGACACGAATATTAGTACACAAAACCAATGTACTAAGGCTTAGAAACATACCTTAGCTTGTGATTTGCACTTTGTTCATCCATGGGCATATTTTCACATTTAAGCACTTGTGTTTGCACTCAATCACCAAAATACTTAGAAATGGCCCAAAGGCACATTTCCCTTTCAATCTCCCCCTTTTTGGTGATTTATGCCAACACAACATAAAGTAGATAGAACAAGTGCAAAATCACTTCAAATAAAAACTCAAATTGGTTTTGATTCAATTTTGGCATATATGGATCATCCTTTGCCACCACTTGGTTTGTTTTTGCAAATCAAACTCAAATCTCTATTTCTATGTCAAACACACATGTTGAGGCATAAAGAGAGTCATTCCAAAGGAGATTGATCAAAGATTTCAAAAACTCCCCCTATTTCCCATAATCAACACTTCTCCCCACAAGAAGCCAACTTTTGACAATAGAGACAATAAGAGACAATAAAAGCTTTTGACAAAACAAAAACTCTATTCTACTATTTTCAAAATCTCTCAAGTGGTAGCTGATCCATTTATCACTTTGGCCTTTATTTTCTCCCCCTTTGGCATCAAGCACCAAAACGGGATTAATCTTGGCCTTCTATCCCCATTGCCTCACCAAAGTCTTCAATTAAGATCAAATGGCAATAAGATTTCATGAGATGAACTTGGAATTAGTTACCCTCTCATCGGAGTGCAGTGGAAGTCTTTCATGGTCCAAGTCCACCTTTTCCCTTTCAATCCTCCTTCGAGACTAAATTATCAAACTCAAGCACAAGGTTAGTCTCAAAGGGTCAAGTTGTAACACATCTCCCCCTAAACATGTGCATCACTTTGCAATGGACTTGTGAGGTCCAGGGAGTGTTTGTACAACTTGAGCACCATAATAAGCAACAAAATGCAAAAAGGAACATGATCGAAAGCATAAGTACATGTATGCTACAATTCAATCCAGGTTCCGCGAATCTATGACATTTAGCTCACTACGCAGCCTGCAAAAGGTCTTCTCATCTAGAGGCTTGGTAAAGATATCGGCTAGCTGGTTCTCGGTGCTAACATGAAACACTTCGATATCTCCCTTTTGCTGGTGGTCTCTCAAAAAGTGATGCCGGATGTCTATGTGCTTTGTGCGGCTGTGCTCAACAGGATTCTCCGCCATGCGGATAGCACTCTCATTGTCACATAGGAGTGGGACTTTGCTCAGATTGTAGCCAAAGTCCCGGAGGGTTTGCCTCATCCAAAGTAGTTGCGCGCAACACTGTCCTGCGGCAACGTACTCGGCCTCAGCGGTGGATAGGGCAACGGATGTTTGTTTCTTAGAGTTCCATGACACCAGGGACCTTCCTAAGAATTGGCACGTCCCCGATGTACTCTTCCTATCGACCTTACATCCAGCATAGTCGGAGTCTGAGTATCCAACTAAGTCAAAGGTAGACCCCTTTGGATACCAGAGCCCGAAGCAAGGCGTAGCAACCAAATATCTAAGAATTCGCTTCACCGCCACTAAGTGACACTCCTTAGGATCGGATTGAAATCTAGCACACATGCATACGCTAAGCATAATATCCGGTCTACTAGCACATAAGTAAAGCAAAGAACCAATCATTGACCGGTATGCTTTTTGATCAACGGACTTACCTCCTTTGTTGAGGTCGGTGTGTCCGTCGGTCCCCATCGGAGTCTTGGCGGGCTTGGCGTCCTTCATCCCAAACCGCTTTAGCAGATCTTGCGTGTACTTCGTTTGGGAGATGAAGGTGCCGTCCTTGAGTTGCTTCACTTGGAACCCAAGGAAGTAGTTCAACTCGCCCATCATCGACATCTCGAATTTCTGCGTCATTACCCTGCTAAACTCTTCACAAGACTTTTGGTTAGTAGAACCAAATATTATGTCATCGACATAAATTTGGCACACAAACAAATCACCATCACATGTCTTTGTAAAAAGAGTTGGATCGGCTTTCCCAACCTTGAAAGCATTAGCAATTAGAAAGTCTCTAAGGCATTCATACCATGCTCTTGGGGCTTGCTTAAGTCCATAGAGCGCCTTAGAGAGCTTACACACATGGTCGGGGTACCGTTCATCCTCGAAGCCAGGGGGTTGCTCCACGTACACTTCCTCCTTGATTGGCCCGTTGAGGAAAGCGCTCTTCACATCCATTTGATACAACCTGAAAGAATGGTGAGCGGCATATGCTAGCAAGATACGAATGGACTCTAGCCTAGCCACAGGAGCGAAAGTCTCCTCAAAGTCCAAACCTGCGACTTGGGCATAACCTTTTGCCACAAGTCGAGCCTTGTTCCTTGTCACCACCCCGTGCTCGTCCTGTTTGTTGCGGAACACCCACTTGGTTCCCACAACATTTTGCTTCGGACGAGGCACCAGTGTCCAAACTTCATTGTGCTTGAAGTTGTTGAGCTCCTCCTGCATGGCCAATACCCAATCCGGATCTAGCAAGGCCTCCTCTACCCTGAAAGGCTCAATAGAAGAGACAAAGGAGTAATGCTCACAAAAATTAACTAATCGAGATCGAGTAGTTACTCCCTTGCTAATGTCACCCAGAATTTGATCGACGGGATGATCCCTTTGAATCATCGCTCGAACTTGGGTTGGAGGTGCCGGTTGCGCTTCTTCCTCCATCACTTGATCATCTTGTGCTCCCCCTTGATCAAGCGTCTCCACTTGAGGTACCTATTCGTCATCTTTGGTTGGGGGATGCACCATAGTTGAGGAAGAAGGTTGATCTCGTTCATCTTGTTCCTGTGGCCGTACTTCTCCAATCGCCATGGTCCGTATAGCGGCCGTCGGAACATCTTCTTCATCTACATCATCACAATCAACAACTTGCTCTCTTGGAGAGCCATTAGTCTCATCAAATACAACATCGCTAGAGACTTCAACCAAACCCGATGATTTGTTGAAGACTCTATACGCCTTTGTATTTGAGTCATAACCTAACAAAAACCCTTCTACAGCTTTGGGATCAAACTTAGAATTTCTACCCTTCTTCACTAGAATGTAGCATTTACTCCCAAATACACGAAAGTACGATACATTGGGTTTGTTACCGGTTAGTAGCTCATACGACGTCTTCTTGAGGAGGCGATGAAGGTAGACCCTGTTGATGGCGTGGCAAGCAGTGTTAACGGCTTCCGTCCAAAAGCACTCGGGGGTCTTGAACTCTCCTAGCATCGTCCTCGCCATGTCGATGAGCGTCCTGTTCTTTCTCTCTACCACACCATTTTGCTGTGGTGTGTAGGGAGCGGAGAACTCGTGCTTGATCCCTTCTTCTTCAAGGAATTCCTCCACTTGAAGGTTCTTGAACTCGGACCCGTTGTCGCTCCTTATCTTTTTCACTTTGAGCTCAAACTCATTTTGAGCCCTCCTGAGGAAGCGCTTGAGGGTCCCTTGGGTTTCAGACTTATCCTGCAAAAAGAACACCCAAGTGAAGCGGGAAAAGTCATCAACAATAACTAGACCATACTTACTTCCCCCTATGCTTAGATAGGCGACGGGTCCGAAGAGGTCCATATGCAGCAGCTCCAAGGGTCTTGAAGTGGTCATCACATTCTTGCTGTGATGCGCTCCTCCCACCTGTTTCCCTGCTTGACAAGCTGCACAAGGTCTATCTTTTTCGAAATGAACATTGGTTAGACCTATCACATGTTCTCCCTTTAGAAGCTTGTGAAGGTTCTTCATCCCCACATGTGCTAAGCGACGATGCCACAGCCAGCCCATGCAAGTCTTAGCCATTAAGCATGCATCTAGACCGGCCTCTTCTTTTGCAAAATCGACTAAATAAAGTTTGCCGTCTAATACACCCTTAAAAGCTAGTGAACCATCACTTCTTCTAAAGACAGACACATCTATATTTGTAAACAGACAGTTATATCCCATATTGCACAATTGACTAACAGATAGTAAATTATATCCTAGTGACTTTACTAAAAACACATTAGAGATAGAGTGCTCATTAGAAATTGCAATTTTACCTAACCC
The DNA here is from genome assembly GCF_902167145.1 of Zea mays. Classification (NCBI taxonomy): domain Eukaryota; kingdom Viridiplantae; phylum Streptophyta; class Magnoliopsida; order Poales; family Poaceae; genus Zea; species Zea mays. Next base: position 132,625,635 of record NC_050104.1, read on the forward strand.
TTTTACCTTGCCTTGATTCCCATCACCGAATATGATTGAATCTTGGGAATCCTTATTCTTGACGTAGGAGGTGAACATCTTCTTCTCCCCCGTCATATGGTTTGTGCATCCGCTATCAATAATCCAGCTTGAACCCCCGGATGCATAAACCTGCAAGGCAAATTTAGGCTTGGGACTTAGGTACCCAACTCTTGTTGGGTCCTACAAGGTTAGTCACAATTTCCTTAGGGACCCAAATGCAAGTTTTATCACCTTTGCATTTTGCCCCTAACTTCCTGGCAATTACTTTTCTATCCTTTCTACAAATTGCAAATGAAGTATTCAAAGCACAATAAATTGTAGAAGGTTCATTCACTACTTTCCTAGGAGCATGAATAACATTCTTTCTACACACATGATGAATAGCATTTCTCCTAGACATATTTCTACCATGCATATAGGAAGAACTAGAAGCAAACATGGCATGAGGGTCAAAATCATCAAAAGCATTATAACTCCTATAAGCATTTCTAGTTTGTCTCCTATCATAATACATAAAAGCATGATTCTTTTGCACATTACTAGCCATAGGGGCCTTCCCTTTCTCCTTGGCGGGAATGGGAGCCTTATGGCTTGTTAAGTTCTTAGCTTCTCTCTTGAAGCCAAGTCCATCCTTAATTGAGGGGTGTCTACCAATTGTGTAGGCATCCCTTGCAAATTTTAGCTTATCGAAATCATTCTTGCTAGTCTTAAGTTGAGCATTAAGACTAGCCAGTTCATCATTAAGCTTGGAAATTGAAACTAGGTGTTCACTACAAGCATCAATGTCAAAATCTTTACACCTAGTACAAATTTCAACATGTTCTACACAAGAATTGGATTTATTTGCTACTTCTAATTTAGCATTTAAATCATTGTTGACACCTTTCAAAGTAGAAATGGTTTCATGACAAGTAGATAGTTCAAAAGAAAGCATTTCATTTCTTTTAACTTCTAAAGCATAGGATTTTTGTGCCTCAACAAATTTATCATGCTCTTCATACAACAAATCCTCTTGCTTTTCTAAAAGTATATTCTTTTCATTCAAGGCATCAATTAATTCATTAATTTTGTCTATCTTAGATCTATCTAAGCCCTTGAACAAACATGAATAATCTACTTCATCCTCATCACTAGATTCGTCCTCACTTGAAGAAGCATAGGTAGAGTTGCGAGTACATACCTTCTTCTCCCTTGCCATAAGGCATGTGTGACGCTCGTTGGGGAAGAGGGTTGATTTGTTGAAGCGGTGGCGGCGAGTCCTTCATTGTCGGAGTCGGACGAGGAGCAATCCGAGTCCCACTCCTTGCCTAGATGCGCCTCGCCCTTTGCCTTCTTGTAATGCTTCTTCTTTTCCCTCTTGTTTCCCTTTTCCTGGTCACTATCATTATCGGGACAGTTAGCAATAAAATGACCAAGCTTACCGCATTTGAAGCATGATCGCTTCCCCTTGGTCTTAGTCTTGCTTGGCTGTCCATTGCGACCCTTTAGCACCGTCTTGAATCTCTTGATAATGAGGGCCATTTCTTCTTCATTAAGACCGGCCGCCTCAATTTGCGCCACCTTGCTGGGTAGCGCCTCCTTGTTCCCTGTGGCTTTGAGAGCAAAAGGTTGCGGCTCGTTGATCGGTCCATTCAAGGCGTCGTCCACATACCTTGCCTCCTTGATCATCATTCGCCCGCTGACGAATTTTCCTAGGACTTCTTCGGGCGACATTTTGGTGTACCTGGGATTCTCACGAATATTATTCACCAAATGAGGATCAAGAACGGTAAAGGACCTGAGCATTAGTCGGACGACGTCGTGGTCCGTCCATCGCGTGCTTCCGTAGCTCCTTATTTTGTTGATAAGGGTCTTGAGCCGGTTGTATGTCTGAGTTGGCTCCTCACCCCTTATCATCGCAAACCGTCCAAGCTCGCCCTCCACCAACTCCATTTTGGTGAGCAAGGTAGCGTCATTTCCCTCATGAGAGATCTTGAGGGTATCCCAGATTTGCTTGGCGTTATCCAAGCCACTCACTTTATTATATTCATCCCTGCACAATGAGGCTAGAAGAACAGTAGTAGCTTGTGCATTCTTATGGATTTGCTCATTAATGAATATAGGACTATCCGAACTATTAAAGTGCATTCCACTATCTACAATCTCCCATATGCTAGGATGGAGAGAGAATAGGTGACTACGCATTTTGTGGCTCCAAAATCCGTAGTCCTCTCCATCAAAGTGTGGGGGCTTGCCGAGTGGAATGGAAAGCAAATGTGAATTTGAACTTTGCGGAATACGAGAGTAGTCAAAAGAAAAGTTAGAATTAACCGGTTTCCTTTGTTTGTCGTGGTCGTCGTCCTTTTGGGAAGAAGAGGACTCGTCGCTATCGTAGTAGACGATCTCCTTGATGCGTCTTGTCTTCTTCTTCTTCCCATCTCTTCGCTTGTGGCCCGAGCCCGAGTCATTGGACTTGTCATCCCTTGGCTCGTTGACGAAGGACTCCTTCTCCTTGTTGTTGATCACAATTCCCTTCCCTTTAGGATCCATCTCTTCGGGCGGTTAGTCCCTTTCTTGAAGAGAACGGCTCTGATACCAATTGAGAGCACCTAGAGGGGGGGGTGAATAGGTGATCCTGTAAAACTTCAAAACTTAAGCCACAAAACTTGTTAAGTGTTAGCACAATTATGGCCAAGTGGCTAGAGAGGAGTCAAAACACAATAACCACAAGAAAGCAATCACAGAGTTGACACGGTGGTTATCCCGTGGTTCGGCCAAGTACAAAACTTGCCTACTCCACGTTGTGGCGTCCCAACGGACGAGAGTTGCACTCAACTCCTCTCAAGTGATCCAATGATCAACTTGAATACCACGGTGTTTTCCTTTCCTTTGATCTTTTCCCGTTTGCGAGGAATCTCCACAACTTGGAGTCTCTCGCCCTTACAATTGAGTTCACAAAGAAGTACAGAGTAAGGTGGGAATGAGCAACGCACACAAGACTCGAAAATCAGAGCAACAACACGCACACAAGTCGCAACAAGAGCTCGCAATGCAACACAAAGAGTTCACAACTCCACAAGAGCTCTATATGCTATCACAATGAAACGAATGCGTGAGATTGATGTCTTGGTGCTTAGAAGAGTTGTAGGAATGCTTGGTGTACTCCTCCATGCGCCTAGGGGTCCCTTTTATAGCCCCAAGGCAGCTAGGAGCCGTTGAGAACAAATCCAGAAGGCTATCCTTGCCTTCTGTCGTTGGGCGCACCGGACAGTCCGGTGCACACCGGACACTGTCCGGTGCCCGATTTCTTTCCTTAACAGGCGCACCCGACCGTTGCCGACCGTTGCAGATCTGGCGCACCGGACAGTCCGGTGCACACCGGACAGTCCGGTGCTTCCTTCCGACCGTTGGCTCGGCCACGTGTCGCGCGCCGATCGCGCGGCCGACAGTTGGCCCGGCCGACCGTTGGCTCACCGGACAGTCCGGTGCACACTGGACAGTCCGGTGAATTTTAGCCGAAGTCGCCGGAGACAAACCCGAGAGCGGCCTCTTCGGCTGGGGCAGCCTGGCGCACCGGACACTGTCCGGTGCACCACCGGACAGTCCGGTGCCCCAGACCGAAACAGCCTCTTGACTGTACACAGCCAAGTCTTCTCTTCTCTTCTTCTTTCTGTTTCTAACACTTAGACACGAATATTAGTACACAAAACCAATGTACTAAGGCTTAGAAACATACCTTAGCTTGTGATTTGCACTTTGTTCATCCATGGGCATATTTTCACATTTAAGCACTTGTGTTTGCACTCAATCACCAAAATACTTAGAAATGGCCCAAAGGCACATTTCCCTTTCAGAGAGGCCTCGGGCAGGATCGCAAAGTGGGCGGTGGAAATCATGGGCGAAACGATCTCGTTCGCCCCTCGGAAGGCCATCAAGTCCCAGGTGTTGGCGGATTTCGTGGCCGAATGGGTCGACACCCAGCTGCCAACGACTCCGATCCAACCGGAGCTCTGGACCATGTTTTTCGACGGGTCGCTGATGAAGACGGGGGCCGGCGCGGGCTTGCTCTTCATCTCGCCCCTCGGAAAGCACTTGCGCTACGTGCTGCGCCTCCATTTCCCGGCGTCCAACAATGTGGCCGAGTACGAAGCTCTAGTCAACGGATTGCAGATCGCCATCGAGCTAGGGGTCAGACGCCTCGACGCCCGCGGAGATTTGCAGCTCGTCATCGACCAAGTCATGAAGAACTCCCACTGCTGCGACCCGAAGATGGAGGCCTACTGCGACGAGGTTCGGCGCCTGGAAGACAAGTTCTTCGGGCTCGAGCTCAACCACATCGCTCGGCGCTACAACGAAACCGCAGACGAGCTGGCTAAGATAGCCTCGGGGCGAACGACAGTCCCCCCGGACGTCTTCTCCCGGGATCTGCATCAACCCTCCGTCAAGCTCGACGACGCGCCCGAGCCCGAGGTACCCCGGCTCAGCCCGAGGTACCCTCGGCTCAGCCCGAGGTGCCCTCGGCACAGCCCGAGGTACCCTCGGCCCCCGAGGGCGGGGCACTGAACATCGAGGAAGGGCAGAGCGGGGCCACGACAGATCAAGATTGGCAGGCCCCGTACCTGCAATATCTCCGCCGAGGAGAGCTACCCCTCGACCAAGCCGAGGCTCGGCGGGTAGCGCGACGCGCCAAGTCATTCGTCTTGCTGGGCGACGAAGAGGAGCTCTACCATCGCAGCCCCTCGGGCATCCTCCAGCGATGCATCTCCATCGCCGAAGGTCGGGAACTGCTGCAAGAAATACACTCGGGGGCTTGCGGCCACCACGCAGCGCCCCGAGCCCTTGTCGGAAATGCTTTCCGGCAAGGCTTCTACTGGCCAACGGCGGTGGCTGACGCCACTAGAATTGTCCGCACCTGCGAAGGGTGCCAATTCTACACGAAGCGGACACACCTGCCCGCTCAGGCTCTGCAGACAATACCCATCACCTGGCCCTTCGCTGTATGGGGTCTGGACCTCGTCGGTCCCTTGCAGAAGGCGCCCGGGGGCTACACGCACCTGCTGGTCGCCATCGACAAATTCTCCAAGTGGATCGAGGTCCGACCTCTGAACAGCATCAGGTCCGAGCAGGCGGTGGCATTCTTCACCAACATCATCCATCGCTTCGGGGTCCCGAACTCCATCATCACCGACAACGGCACCCAGTTCACCGGCAAAAAATTCTTGGATTTTTGCGAGGATCACCACATCCGGGTGGACTGGGCCGCCGTGGCTCATCCCATGTCAAATGGGCAAGTAGAGCGTGCCAACGGCATGATTCTACAAGGGCTCAAGCCTCGAATCTACAACAACCTCAACAAGTTCGGCAAGCGATGGATGAAGGAACTCCCCTCGGTGGTCTGGAGCCTAAGGACGACGCCGAGTCGTGCCACGGGCTTCACGCCGTTTTTCCTGGTCTACGGGGCTGAAGCTATCTTGCCCACTTACCTGGAATACGGCTCCCCGAGGGCGAGGGCCTACACTGAACAAAGCAACCAAGCTAGCCGAGAGGAATCGCTGGACCAGCTGGAGGAAGCTCGGGACAGGGCCTTACTACACTCGGCGCGGTACCAACAGTCCCTGCGACGCTACCACGCCCGAGGGGTCCGGTCCCGAGAACTCCAGGTGGGCGATCTGGTGCTCCGGCTGCGGCAAGACGCCCGAGGGAGGCACAAGCTCACGCCCCCCTGGGAAGGGCCATTCGTCATCGCCAAAGTTCTGAAGCCCGGAACATACAAGCTGGCCAACAATCAAGGCGAAATCTACGGCAACGCTTGGAACATCAAACAGCTACGTCGCTTCTACCCTTAAGATGTTTTCAAGTTGTTCATATACCTCGCACCTACGCAAAGTTTAGTCGTCAAGGAAGGGTCGGCCTAGCCTCGGCAAAGCCCGACCCTCCCTCGGGGGCTAAAAGGGGGGAGACCCCCTCTGCGTCGAATTTTTCCTCGAAAAAGGACCTCTTTTTAGCATGATTTCTTTCGTGCTTCTTGACTACTTCGAAAAGCGGATCCTGGAAACGACGGAGTACACGTAAGCAGCCAAGGCTGACCGAGCCGAGGGACTCCTACGCTTCCGGGATACGGATACCTCACTCATCACCTTCTGCGATAAGTAACTTGCGCTCGGATAAAGCGACCCCGTGGACCGAACAAGTCTTCACGTTCGGAAGTTCTCCTGCCGAAGCAGTCCTTCAAGCTTTCTCGACTGAGTCGGGGACAGGGCCTCATGGACGGGTGAAAGTACGCGTAAGCGGCAAGGCCGACCGAGCCGAGGGATTCCCACGCCTCTGGGATACGGATACCTCACTCGTCCCTTCCGCGAAAAACAACTCTCGCTCACACAAACATCCCTGTTACCGACAGAGTCCAGATGCTCGAAACAAGAGGAAAGAAGGCGCAGCTTCGCAAGCGCGGCGAGGGTGTGTTTTTTCTGGCCTCGGCGGCCGCAGAAAGCACACGCTACAAGATGATCTGATCCCGCAGGCTCGGGTCTTCACGCTGAAGGGAGCCATAGCACCCTCGGCATCGACGACGTCCTCAGCAAAGTCCGACCCAGCCTCGGGCGGCGACGCGATCCAGGGACTCCTCCGGGAATCCGGCCCGAGCAGGCGGCTCAACCGGTTACCCCGGGGCCTCGGTCAACCGGCTTCCAAGGGCGCCAGCCCGACCCGAGGCCTCAACTGATCGACTTTGGTGTCGGCTCCGCTGACGGACAACACGACTAGGCTCCGGCCAACCAGGTTCCCATTCTCGAGCCAACTCCGCCTCTGTTCATACTGATATCGCTACCCCTGGCCTCGGTCCACCGAAGGGCGGCCGAGGGGTCTCTTTAACTAAGCTAGAGGAGCCCCAGACAACAAGGCCAAACGGGCCGAGGGATTCCTACGCCTCCGGGATACGGATACCTCACCCGTCACCTTAACACGGGGCGACTCATGCTTGGTAAAGCGGTTCAGATAATCAACCGGCGAGACTTAGTGCTCGAAAATGAGGAAAAAACACGGCTCCGTGCCGAAATTACATACATGTTCAGGCCCCGACAACCACAATGAACAAAAAACACTGGCATTCGAAGTGCCATTACCAACGGAACTCCGGTTCCCCCCTCCGCAGGCACGAACAACCCCACTCCGAGGGGGAAGGCCTGCGGAGCAACGGAAGGCCGACGAATGGTGCGCCGTCACCTGCTCCAGCAGCGGCGACGACGACGCCTTCTGCTCCGAGGGACCAAGCAGCGGCAACGCCGACCTCAGGCTCGATGCCGCTGCCAGGAGGCCCCCGCCCATGCCAAAACTTGTGAGGCAAGGACGGGCAGAAGGCCGTAGAGTTGGAGGTCAGCCCGTGGCCGGCCCCGGCTATCCTGCCGGCAGCAGAACCTTTTCAAGCTGCCGTGGCGGATGCCGGCACCGCGAGCGGCTCCGAAGCCACTCGCGCCTGAAAGCCAGGCACGCTGCAGCTGCCAGCGCCACGGACGGCGGCCGCCTTTCCTTCCGATCACTGAGTGAAGGAGCGGGCCGCCGCCCCCGCGGGGGCCGACCTCAACTCGGCGCACTCCCCTCCCCAGCCCTGGTGATGAAAATCCTTGAGGCTGAGGGAGGGGAAGAGGCCGCAGCCCGGCTCGCTTTCCCCCACCATCAAGTCGGAGGTCGCCATCTCAGGTGACCGCCGGCGGAGGGGAGCAGCCGGGCAGCACGATGAAAATCCTTGAAGCCGAACGATGGCTGAGAGGTACCAACTCCCATGGAGTTCTGTTCCTCCAACGAGGAGGCGGAAAGGCGGCGGATACCCCCCATCCAGGGGCTTGGAAGATGGGAAGACACGACGCTTAAGGGAGGAAGACATGGTTGCCTTCCGAAAGGAGTCTCCCTCCTTTTAAAGGCAACTCTCCCTACGTGCGCCCCCAGGCGCCACAGGCTGAGTCTTCTCCAACACGCTCCAAGGCCCTCCCCTGCGACTCGGGGGCTGGGTTCCGCATGTCATGCAAGCCGGCTCAGGGCAGAAGAAGCCAAACCGCCGCGCGTGGTGCGCACGACCGTCCAGCGGTTACAAGCGACCCCCCATTTTCGCCCAGACCAACGGGCAGAAGGGGCGGGCAGCCATGCAGGCGGCATGCAACCGCGCCAGGTGGACGCGCTTCTCCAACTTCTGACACGTCAGCTTGGGAACCCAGGCCCACGCGTCGAGCAACCGACGCGCCAGTTGCTGCATGCAAGCAACCGCACCGCTACTTGTGCCACCATCGCGCCTCTTCGGTTGCGGAGCCAACGCCGCGACTCGAGGCAACCCAACAGCGCCAGCCTGGCGCGTCGGTCAAAGCGACCGAAAGTGGGCCGGCAGTAATAGCGGTGGCAGGCGGGCGGGCGCAGCGGTCACGTCGTCAGCCAGGCTCACGTCCCATCCCGGGACAGCAAGAGAGCCTCCTCTCACGGCGTGGAAACGGTGCACCCGTGACCCGTCCCTCGAACGGATCGCACACGCGCAACGGCCGCCCCGCCAACCACTCGCCCCGTCGCATTTACTCCGCGGCGGGACAGGCGGCGTCTCTGACGGGAGGAGTGCGCGACGCTTCACCTTCGCCATAATAACCGCGTCAGAAAAGGTACGCCACGTCGTCCGATTTCGTATCCTTTTCCGTTTTCCTCTTTCTCTATCTCTTGCAACAGGGACCGGGAAAGGGGGATGCCCCGAAAGGGATCCTTCTCCGCGAAGGAACCGGGCTCCGAGCCCCCCACTACTTATCAGGGGTTCGAAGGCTGGCCCTCCGAAGGGTTCAACAGCCGCCTCAGATCGCGTGGGCCCGACACCCACTACTGGTCAGGGGTTCGAAGGCCAGCCCCCCGAAGGGTTCCATGGCCGCCTCAGGCTACTCGGGCTCCGCGCCCATTACTGATCAGGGGTTCGAAGGCTGGCCCCCGAAGGGTTCACAGTCGCCTCAGACACCGAGCGAGGGATGACCAGGGGTACGTTCGATACATAACCGAGGCTCGGGCTGCGCTCCCGAGGTACCCTAGGACATTTCCGAGACCAGCGGGAACGATCTTGTAACGGAATCCCATCGGAGGGAGGCATCGAGCCCTCGGACCCCGTCGCCAGGGGACCGGGTCCGGCAAATCACCCGCAGGTACTTTTGGGCGTGCCTCTGGGCCCCTAGCCGACCCCCAACGAACGGGGCACGGACGTCCACTCGGATTACCCGCTTGCAGCTCACCGGAGACACCATGTTCGGTGCCCATCGAGGGTAACATGGCGCACTCCCCCCCTCCTCCTTGCGGAAAGGCGACGTAGGGGCGTATGTAAAAAGTCGAGTCTGTCCCTGATCGTCCTCTCGCCCTGTGCGGAGGCTCGGGGGCTGCTCTCGCAAAAACCGACTCCGGCCAGATCGTTGACAGCGTCAACATACCAGCCCGAGAGCTTGGGCCCCGACCGTGCACCCGGGCTACGGCCAGTTCGCATGAGGGAACGACCAGGTCAGCCGAAGCGTTACGCGAGGTATTAAGACCTCGAAGGAGTGTAACCACTCCTCCAAGGCCTCAGGGGCTACACCCGGCGGGTGCGCTCGCGCGCACCCGCCGGAACGAAAGGCAACCGAGAAAGGCTGGTCCCCTTGCAAAAAAGTGTGACAAAAGCCTCCAAGCGAGTGCTAACACTCCCTTCGAGGCTCGGGGGCTACTGTCGGGGACCATAATTAGGGGTACCCTCAAGACGCCTAATTCTCAGCTGGTAACCCCCATCAGCATAAAGCTGCAAAGGCCTGATGGGTACGATTAAGTCAGGGATCAGTCCACACGAGTGACTCGATCATGCTTCACCCGAGCCTAGCCTCGGCCAAGGGCAGCCGACCTCGAGAGACTTCCGTCTCGCCCGAGGCCCCCTTTTTATGGCGGACACATCACCGGCTCGCCCGAGGCCTTGGCTTCGCTCAGAAGCAACCTTGACTAAATCGCCACACCGACTGACCAAATTGCAGGGGCATTTAACGCAAAGGTGGCCTGACACCTTTATCCTGACACGCGCCCCCGGCAGAGCCGAAGTGACCGCCGTCACTCCACCGCTCCACTAACCAGTCTGACAGAGGGACAGCGCCGCCTGCGCCACTCCGACTGCAGCACCACTCGACAGAGTGAGTCTGACCGGCAGTCAGGTCTTGACAAAGGCGCCACGGCGAACTCCGCTCCGCCCGACCCCAGGGCTCGGACTCGGGCTAAGACCCGGAAGACGGCGAACTCCGCTCCGCCCGACCCCAGGGCTCGGACTCGGGCTAAGACCCGGAAGACGGCGAACTCCGCTCCGCCCGACCCCAGGGCTCGGACTCGGGCTAAGACCCGGAAGACGGCGAACTCCGCTCCGCCCGACCCCAGGGCTCGGACTCGGGCTAAGACCCGGAAGACGGCGAACTCCGCTCCGCCCGACCCCAGGGCTCGGACTCGGGCTGAGACCCGGAAGACGATGAACTACCGCTCCGCCCGACCCCAGGGCTCGGACTCGGGCTGAGACCCGGAAGACGACGAAACTCCGCCTCGCCCGACCCCAGGGCTCGGACTTCGCCCTGGCCTCGGCCGAACGACTTCCGCCTCGCCCGACCCCATGGCTCGGGCTCGGTCACGGCAACAGGAGACGGACTCGACCTCGGCTTCGGAGGAACCCCCACGTCGCCCTGCCTAGGGCACAGACCGCCACGTCAACAGGAAGCGTCATCATCATCCTACCCCGAATCGACTCGGGTCACGGAGAACAAGACCGGCGTCCCATCCGGCCAGCTCCGCCGGAGGGGCAATGATGGCGCTCCACAAGCTCTATGACGACGGCGGCCCCCAGCTCTCTTACGGAAGCAGAACGACGTCAGCAGGGACTCGACCGCTCCAACAGCTGTCCCTCCGCCAGGCTCCGCCGCACCTCCGACAGCCACGACATCACACCAGCAGGGTGCCCAGATCTCTCCGGCTGCCACATTGGCATGTACCTAGGGCGCTAGCTCTCCCTCCGCTAGACACGTAGCGCTCTGCTACACCCCCCATTGTACACCTGGATCCTCTCCTTACGACTATAAAAGGAAGGACCAGGGCCTTCTCAGAGAAGGTTGGCCGCGCGGGACCGAGGACGGGACAGGCGCTCTCTTGGGGCCGCTCGCTTCCCTCACCCGCGTGGACGCTTGTAACCCCCCTACTGCAAGCGCACCCGACCTGGGCGCGGGACGAACACGAAGGCCACGGGACTTCCACCTCTCTCACGCTCGACTCCGGCCACCTCGCCTCTCCCCCTTCGCGCTCGCCCACGCGCTCGACCCATCTGGGCTGGGGCACGCAGCACACTCACTCGTCGGCTTAGGGACCCCCTGTCTCGAAACGCCGACAATATCTATTTTAAAATATTAGATATGTCGTAATAGTTCGGATACCTATTTTTCATCCCTTCATGCGTACAAGCTCGAGGCATCCGATGAGGCTATACGGATGAAAAGCTACGTATGATCTATCCATATTTTATTTAACAACTGCTTTATAAATTAAAATTTAACAAATAAAACGCGCAACTCTCCGAGCACAATTCTCTAACACTATCTAGTCATGTTGCAATGCCTCCAGATCGACACACAATCATTATTAGTCCTAAAAGCGCAGCTTTAGCTTATCCCCGTTTACCTGGCCACATGAAAGTGACACGCTCCACTAATTTCCAGCATAAAGTTCCATTCTCATTACCAGGCCACATGAAAGTTATACACTCCACTAATTTCCAACATAAAGTTTCATCCATAAATTATCGTATATTATATGTATATTCCAAATGCATAAACGTACTAATGGCGAGCACCGGCACCGCTAAGGCCAAAATTGACTATTTGAGAGTAAGCGGGGGCGAAACCCACGAATAAGAAACCTCCAATAGAGAACTAATAAGTAACTGGTCGTGGTTTGCTACGGTTGTTATATGTAATATAAATAGATATTAAGATATTTATTTAAAATAATTATTATTTATTTTTAAACACTAAGGTTTCTAAATTTTTTGGTGCAGAAGGTATAGGTTTGAGTCCTTATTCTGTACTATTTTTTTTCATGGTGTGGTGGCTGTACGAACAGAGCCGTGTGCTGGGTAGGCACAATAACTGACTGTCGGACGCTGGGATACACATGACAGTAGCTTAGATCGATGCGCGCGACACCGAGGTGCGACGCCTGTGATGGGAAAACCAACTGGAGCGCGTGGGACGGACACGGAGTCTCAGCTCAACGTGGAGGGTGAATCCGTGTAGCACCAGGTATCCACATTATGTTATTAACAGTGTAGTATAGATATAAATAACATATATATATATAAATCATGTACAAATTTAGTTTGCTCTCTACTTCCTATCTTTTTACACTTCTAAAATTATTTTGCATATATCAGAAAATTTCAATAAGACGTGCATCGTCTACGTACTGCAGCATAAGCATGTATATATTAGAAAATTTCAATCGAGAAACCCGGTCGAAAAAGGTACTAGCTTGACGGTGCTGAAGACCATCACTAGCGGTGGAACGCGATCTTTCCTGTGTGGTTCCCGCCGCCCGGCTCCCGCGATTCATTCATTCAAACTCTAAAGTGCATCACCCTACTAAAACTATACTACTATATAGTGATAAACAGACAAAATTATTGAACCCACAAATCCGGCTGTCGTCGTTCTCGCCATGCATGATCCAGGCATTCCATCCATCTTAGATTTGCCACCTTGCTGTCTGTCATGTGCACCGACGTGTACGTGCTCTGCTCTGCATATATATGTATACTAGAATTGACAATGATCCTACCAACTTACTAGCATGCATTGAAGCTTCCGCGGAAGGTGAGTCTGAAAAAGATAGCTAGCTGTACGAGAGCTAGTACACGTACGCAGCGGTTTCGCCAGCAAAAGCCACGTCGGCCATCCTCTTGCGTGTAATTTATCCCGCCGATGTACGATTAGCGTCAGAAACACCCTGGCGGCGTACCCGGTCGGTACGGTGCTTCCTTGCAAAAAAAAAAAAAAAAAAAACAAAGTATACAATTTCGAAACAGTGTTAAGTTTTAGACTTTTTTTTGTGTATCATCAGTTTGATCAAATCTAAGTAATACTAGTATTCACGTCGATCATGCATGCATGCATGTTGCGGATTAAGGGTCTGTTTAGTTGGGCTGTGGCTGTGAAAAAAGCTGCTGTGGGCTGTAAGCTGTGAGAAAAGCTGCTGTGGGCTGTGAGCTGTTAAAAAGCTAAAAAGTGTTTGGTGGAAACCACTAAAAGTCGCTAAAAGTTTTTCCATATATATTTTCACAGTTCCATCCAAAAGCCGCTAAAAGCAGGTCTAGAGGTGCTTTCAGTTTTGCACTGCAAGAAAGTCGGCTTTTAGAAAAAGCTGCTTTCTAGATTCAGCCCTTTGGTTTGGCTTTTGGCTTTTAGAGGGTAAAAGCCAAAGCCAAAAGCCAAACCAAACACACCCTAAGGTATCATCCTTTCCTGCTAATGAGGGGTGGGTTGTGTTTAGTTGACAACTTGACCGTTATCGGGCATGCCGCATGCCTGCGTACCTGGAACTCTTCTTAATTAGTAGTATATACAGGAATACTTATCTTGGATTCCTTGCTGGCATCTTGTCATACTACCGTTCATTTATACAATATTTATGTCTGGACCGGACGTACGCGTATGTCCGTGGTTTTGGTGATGCACGGGATTCGTCTCTTTGCGGTTGTGTGTGTGGGTTTGCGTTGAGTCGGCCGGCCAGACATAACTCCAATTTCAAAAACATTCCAATTATGCGAGTGTCTAAAAAACATTCCAATTATTCCTGCTTATGCTTGTTCTCATTTAAGGAACATTGATAGGCATATCTGACCGATATGATTCCTCTGTTAATTAATTCTTCCACTAAATAAATGAAATCCATCATGTTTGGCTTTCCTAAATTTTATGAAATAACTCCAGCCACCACAGCATAGAGTCCCAATTCTTAGTTGCTTACGAGGTTTTCAACACAATTGCCGAATGTCAAATTAAAACGAAAGAGCACAATTTAAAGAAAGCAAAGTCTCCTGTTACTTTTTTCCATATATTATTGGCATAGATTTGCAGAGTGATGATATTGTAATAGTCCCTAATAAGGCCTTGTTTGAATAGTCTAGTATTAATCTTAATTAATATGTATTGAGATAAATTAGGGTGTAAATTACTTTAAGTTTCACTCTAATTTACTTCACTACCGTGGATTAAGATAAATACGATAGTATCTAAACAAGGTCCAAGACTTCGCTCTCATGCATTCAAAGAAGCCCGGAAGCTTTTCGCTTTGCATGATCTATCCATATTCCATTTAAGGGCTAGTTTGGTAAATCATTTTCCCAAAAGTTGTTTTTTATTTTTTGAAGGTAATTTAGTTTATTTTTTCTTGTGAAAATATGAATTCCTTGGGAAAAAAATGGTTACCGGAACTAGCCCTTAACAGTTGCTTTTCCATCTATTCTTGGCTGATACCGCGCGGCAAGCGTGGTTAACTACTCGCGATATCTTCCAGAATTTGAAGAGAGAGAAAAACGGTCTCAGATGATAAATTACACTGTCCCAAGAAAGTTCACCGTCCAATTTTGTCGTGCGTTTCGTGGCCCCGTTCCCAATTTGACACGAGACACATGACAGAACCGACCGACCTGTTGTGTTCGAGGAGGTCAAAAGTCAAAACTCAGCTAAAACAAGAGCAAGTGTAACTATCCGTCTGTCTACCCGTGTCCAGGCCATATGGCGCACGAACCAGAGGTTCGTCGACGTCGCACGTATGCGCTGACGTGTTCTTACCGTATTTCAGTAATCAGTATTTCCTTATGTTTAGGAGTTTAGGACAATACGCTGACGTGTACGTGTAAAGCAGAATAAACTAAACGACGACGTGGCAAGAGCAGCATGCAAAGATCTCGTAAATCCAGCGGTTTGCCCTAACATATACTGGAAGTTACTTGCGTGTAGGATCCAAGAAAGTTCAATTCATCTCCAGCAGCGGTACTGAGAATTTAGGGATCCAAGACAAGTTTTAAAATGAAGGTTCTTCTAATTATTTTTTATATATACATAATATCAATTTAACCACTTAATATATATTTAAAAATATTCATATCACATATTATAGTATTATCACACACGCACACATTCACACACATATACATAGGGGTAGTAATGAGCTTTATATTTTATACTATAAAATTTGAGAATCGAATTGGATTAGGATCAAAATCTATTCCTATTCATTTTTTGAACCAAAATTGATTAAGGACCCTAGCTTATTGTAAAGAAATATTTGGACCGTGATCCGTTTCTACCCCTATATAAGGAACAAACAGCTTCGTACATAACTAGATGGAACTGGTGATGAAAGAGAAGATGAAGTCTGATTGTCTTCGAAACTACCTTCAAAGAAAGAAGCAGAAGACACTCAACAAGAAAAGACATGTATGACACATCTCTGTTTGTAAAAGGACATGATTACACCTCCTCTCTAGTTTTGTAGAACCATTGTATAGGGTGAGAGACATCCTTGTAATTATGTACGAAGATGTATACCGCCTCGATCCTATAAATAGGTGATCAGTGCCACTGCTATAGGGCATTGCCATTTTGCAATCTTGCGCCTGAAGCAACTTCTCCCAAGATAACTCTTGAAGGTCTTCAACATTATGGTGACCGTCTTTGCTTAAAGGATCTTCGAAGGTATAACATTACGAAGGTGTTTTGAGCGATCTTGTAATGGCCATGACCACATTGTATAACAATACAAAACATAAATACCACATTTGCCCTATTGATATGTGTCGGCGTTTCGAGACAGGGAGGTCCCTAAGCCGACGAGTGAGTGTGCTGCGTGCCCCAGCCCAAATGGGTCGAGCGCGTGGGCGAGCGCGAAGGGGGGAGAGGCGAGGTGGCCGGAGTCGAGCGTGAGAGAGGTGGAAGTCCCGCGGCCTTCGTGTTCGTCCCGCGCCCAGGTCAGGTGCGCTTGCAGTAGGGGGGTTACAAGCGTCCACGCGGGTGAGGGAAGCGAGCGGCCCCAAGAGAGCGCCTGTCCCGTCCTCGGTCCCGCGCGGCCAACCTTTTCTAAGAAGGCCCTGGTCCTCCCTTTTATAGTCGTAAGGAGAGGATCCAGGTGTACAATGGGGGGTGTAGCAGAGTGCTACGTGTCTAGCGGAGAGAGAGCTAGCGCCCTAGGTACATGCCAATGTGGCAGCCGGAGAGGTCTTGGCACCTTGCTGGCGTGATGTCGTGGCTGTCGGAGGTGCGACGGAGCCTGGCGGAGGGACAGCTGTTGGAGCGGTCGAGTCCCTGCTGACGTCGCCCTGCTTTCGTAAGAGAGCTGGGGGCCGCCGTCGTCACAGAGCTTGTGGAGCGCCATCATTGCCCATCCGGCGGAGCTGGCCGGATGGGACACCGGTCTTGTTCTCCGTGACCCGAGTCGATTCGGGGTAGGATGATGATGGCGCTTCCTGTTGACGTGGCGGGTCTGTGCCCTAGGCAGGGTGACGTGGGGGCTCCTCCGAAGCCGAGGTTGAGTCTGTCCTTTGTTGCCGAGGCCGAGCCCGAGCCATGGGGTCGGGCGAGGCGGAAGTCGTTCGGCCGAGGCCAGGGCGGAGTCCGAGCCCTGGGGTCGGGCGAGGCGGAGTTTCGTCGTCTTCCGGGTCTTAGCCCGAGCCCGAGCCCTGGGGTCGGGCGAGGCGGAGTTTCGTCGTCTTCCGGGTCTTAGCCCGAGTCCGAGCCCTGGGGTCGGGCGGAGCGGAGTTCGCCGTCTTCCGGGTCTTAGCCCGAGTCCGAGCCCTGGGGTCGGGCGGAGCGGAGTTCGCCGTCTTCCGGTTCTTAGCCCGAGTCCGAGCCCTGGGGTCGGGCGGAGCGGAGTTCGCCGTCTTCCGGGTCTTAGCCCGAGTCCGAGCCCTGGGGTCGGGCGGAGCGGAGTTCGCCGTCTTCCGGGTCTTAGCCCGAGTCCGAGCCCTAGGGTCGGGCGGAGCGGAGTTCGCCGTCTTCCGGGTCTTAGCCCGAGTCCGAGCCCTGGGGTCGGGTGGAGCGGAGTTCGCCGTCTTCCGGGTCTTAGCCCGAGTCCGAGCCCTGGGGTCGGGCGGAGCGGAGTTCGCCGTGGCGCCTTTGGCAAGGCCTGACTGCCTGTCAGACTCACTCTGTCGAGTGGCACTGCAGGCGGCGCTGTCCTTCTGTCAGACTGGTCAGAGGAGCGGTGGAGTGACGGCAGTCATTTCGGCTCTGCCGGGGGGGGGGGCGTCAGGATAAAGGTGTCAGGCCACCTTTGCGTTAAATGCTCCTGTAATTTGGTCAGTCGGTGTGGCGATTTAGTCAGGGTTGCTTCTGAGCGAAGCCAAGGCCTCGGGCGAGCCGGTGATGTGTCCGCCGTAAAAAGGGGGGCCTCGGGCGAGACGGAAGTCTCTCGAGGTCGGCTGCCCTTGGCCGAGGCTAGGCTCGGGTGAAGCGTGATCGAGTCACTCGTGTGGACTGATCCCTGACTTAATCGTACCCATCAGGCCTTTGCAGCTTTATGCTGATGGGGGTTACCAGCTGAGAATTAGGCGTCTTGAGGATACCCCTAATTATGGTCCCCGACAGTAGCCCCCGAGCCTCGAAGGGAGTGTTAGCACTCGCTTGGAGGCTTTCGTCGCACTTTTTTGCAAGGGGACCAGCCTTTCTCGGTTGCATTTTGTTCCGGTGGGTGCGCGCGAGCGCACCCGCCGGGTGTAGCCCCCGAGGCCTCGGAGGAGTGGTTACACTCCTTCGAGGTCTTAATACCTCGCGTAACGCTTCGGCTGGTCTGGTCGTTCCCTCATGCGAACTGGCCGTAGCCCGGGTGCACGGTCGGGGCCCAAGCTCTCGGGCTGGTATGTTGACGCTGTCAACGGTTCGGCCGGAGCCGGTTTTTGCGAGAGCAGCCCCCGAGCCTCTGCACAGGGCGAGAGGACGATCAGGGACAGACTCGGCTTTTTACATACGCCCCTACGTCGCCTTTCCGCAAGGAGGAGGGGGGAGTGCGCCATGTTACCCTCGATGGGCACCGAACATGGTGTCTCCGGTGAGCTGCAAGCGGGTAATCCGAGTGGACGTCCGTGCCCCGTTCGTTGGGGGTCGGCTAGGGGCCCAGAGGCACGCCCAAAAGTACCTGCGGGTGATTTGCCGGACCCGGTCCCCTGGCGACGGGGTCCGAGGGCTCGATGCCTCCCTCCGATGGGATTCCGTTACAAGATCGTTCCTGCTGGTCTCGGAAATATCCTAGGGTACCTCGGGAGCGCAGCCTGAGCCTCGGTTATGTATCGAACGTACCCCTGGTCATCCCTCGCTCGGTGTCTGAGGCGACTGTGAACCCTTCGGGGGCCAGCCTTCGAACCCCTGATCAGTAATGGGCGTGGAGCCCGAGTAGCCTGAGGCGGCCATGGAACCCTTCGGGGGGCTGGCCTTCGAACCCCTGACCAGTAGTGGGTGTCGGGCCCACGCGATCTGAGGCGACTGTTGAACCCTTCGGAGGGCCAGTCTTCGAACCCCTGATCAGTAGGGGGGCTCGGAGCCCGGTTCCTTCGTGGAGAAGGGTCCTTTTCGGGGTATCCCCCTTTCCCGGTCCCTGTTGCAAGAGATAGAGAAAGAGGAAAAAGGAAAAGGATACGAAATCGAACGATGTGGCGTACCTCTTTTTGACGCGGTTATTACGGCGAAGGCGAGGCGTCGCGCGCTTCTCCCGCCAGAGGCGCCGCGTGTCCCGCCGCGGAGTTAATGCGACGGGGCGTGTAGTTGGCGGGGCGGCCGTTGCGCGTGCGCGATCCGTTCGAGGAACGGGTCACGGGTGCACCGTCTTCACGCCATGAGAGGAGGCTCTCTTGTTGTCCCAGGATGAGACGTGAGCCTGGCAGACGACGTGACTGCTGCGCCCGCCCGCCTGCCACCGCCATTACCGCCGGCCCACTTTCGGTCGCTTTGACCGACGCGCCAGGCTGGCGCTGCTGGGTCGCCTCGAGTCGCGACATAGGCTCCGCAACCGAAGAGGCGCGACAGTGGCACGAGTGGCGGTGCGGTTGCTTGCATGCAGCAACTGGCGCGCCGGTTGCTTGACGCGTGGGCCTGGGCTTCCAAGCTGGCGTGTCAGAAGTCGGAGAAGCGCGTCCACCTGGCGCGGTTGCATGCCGCCTGCATGGCTGCCCGCCCCTTCCGCCCGTTGGTCTGGGCAAAAGTGGGGGGTCGCTTGTAACCGCTGGGCGGTCGTGCGCACCACGCGCGGCGGTTTGGCTTCTTCTGCCCTGAGCCGGTTTGCATGACATGCGGGACCCAGCCCCCGAGTCACAGGGGAGGGCCTTGGAGCGTGTTGGAGAAGACTCAGCCCGCGGCGTCTGGGGGCGCACGTAGGGAGAGTTGCCTTTAAAAGGAGGGAGACTCCTTTCAGAAGGCAACTATGTCTTCTTCCTCCCTTATGCGTCGTGTCTTTCCATCTTCCAAGCCCCCGGATGGGGGGTATCCGCCGCCTTTCCGCCTCCTCGTTGGAGGAACGCAACTCCATGGGAGTTGGTACCTTTCAGCCATCGTTCTGCTTCAAGGATTTTCATCATGCAGCCCGGCCGCTCCCCTCCACCGGCGGTCACCCGAGATGGTGACCTCCGGCTTGATGGTGGGGGAAAGCGAGCCGGGCTGTGGCCTCTGCCCCTCCCTCAGCCTCAAGGATTTTCATCACCAGGGCTGGGGAGGGGAGTGCGCCGAGTTGAGGTCGGCCCCCCGCGGGCGGCGGCCCGCTCCTTCACTCAGTGATCGGAGGGAAGGGCGGCCGTCGTCCGTGGCGCTGGCAGCTGCAGCGTGCCTGGCCTTCGGGCGCGAGTGGCTTCGGAGCCGCTCGCGGTGCCGGCATCCGCCACGGCAGCTTGAAGAGGTTCTGCTGCCGGCGAGATAGCCGGGGCCGGCCACGGACTGACCTCCAACTCTACGGCCTTCTGCCCGTCCTTGCCTTACGAGTTTTGGCATGGGCGGGGGCCTCCTGGCAGCGGCATCTAGCCTGAGGTCAGCGTTGCCGCTGCTTGGCCCCTCGGAGCAGAAGTCGTCGTCGTCGCCGCTGCTGGAGCAGGTGACGGCGCGCCATTCGTCGGCCTTCCGTTGCTCCGCAGGCCTTCCCCCTCGGAGTGGGGTTGTTCGTACCTGCGGAGGGGGAACCGGAGTTCCGTTTGTAATGGCACTTCGAATGCTAGTGTTTTTTGTTCCTTGTGGCTGTCGAGGCCTGAACATGTATGTAATTTCGGCACGGAGCCGTGTTTTTTCCTCATTTTCGAGCACCAAGTCTCGCCTGTTGATTATCTGAACCGCTTTCCCAAGCATGAGTCGCCCCGTGTCAAGGTGACGAGTGAGGTATCCGTATCCCGAAGGCGTAGGAATCCCTCGGCCCGTTCGGCCTTGTTGTCTGGGGCTCCTCTAGCTTAGTTAAAGAGACCCCTCGGCCGCCCTTCGATGGACCGAGGCCAGGGGTAGCGATATCAGTATGAACAGAGGCGGAGTTGGCTCGAGAATGGGAACCTGGTTGGCCGGAGCCTAGTCGTGTTGTCCGTCAGCGGAGCCGACACCAAAGTCGATCAGCCGAGGCCTCGGGTCGGGCTGGCGCCCTTGGAAGCCGGTTGGCCGAGGCCCCAGGGGTAACCGGCCGAGCCGCCTGCTCGGGCCGGATTCCCGGAGGAGTCCCTAGAGCGCGTCGCCGTCCGAGGCTAGGTCGGACTTTGCTGAAGACGCCGTCGATGCCGAGGGTGCTACGGCTCCCTTCAGCGTGAAGACCCGAGCCTGCAGGATCAGATCGTCTTGTAGCGTGTGCCTTCTGCGGCCGCCGAGGCCAGAAAACACACCCTCGCCGTGCTTGCGAAGCTGCGTCTTTTTTCCTCTTGTTTCGAGCATCTGGACTCTCTGTCGGTAACAGGGATGTTTGTGCGAGCGAGAGTTGCTTCTCGCGGAAGGGACGAGTGAGGTATCCGTATCCCAGAGGCGTGGGAATCCCTCGGCTTGGTCGGCCTTGCCGCTTACGCGTACTTTCACCCGTCCATGAGGCCCAGTCCCCGACTTAGTCGAGAAAGCTCGAAGGACTGCTTCGGCAGGAGAGCTTCCGAACGTGAAGACTTGTTCGGTCTACGGAGTCGCTTTATCCGAGCGCGAGTTACTTATCGCAGAAGGTGATGAGTGAGGTATCCGTATCCCGGAGGCGTAGGAGTCCCTCGGCTCGGTCAGCCTTGGCTGCTTACGTGTACTCCGTCGTTTCCAGGATCCGCTTTCCGAAGTAGTCAAGAGGCACGAAAGAAACCCTGCTAAAAAGAGATCCTTTTTTGAGGAAAAATTCGACGCAGAGGGGGTCTCCCCCCTTTTAGCCCCCGAGGGAGGGTCGGGCTTTGCCGAGGCTAGGCCGACCCTTCCTTGACGACTAAACTTTGCGTAGGTGTGAGGTATATGAACAACTTGGAAACATCTTAAGGGTAGAAGCGACGTAGCTGTTTGATGTTCCAAGCGTTGCCGTAGATCTCGCCTTGATTGTTGGCCAGCTTGTATGTTCCGGGCTTCAGAACTTTGGCGATGACGAATGGCCCTTCCCAGGGGGGCGTGAGCTTGTGCCTCCCTCGGACGTCTTGCCGCAGTCGAAGCACCAAATCGCCCACCTGGAGGTCTCGGGACCGGACCCCTCGAGCGTGGTAGCGTCGCAGGGACTGCTGGTACCGCGCCGAGTGTAGTAAGGCCCTGTCCCGAGCCTCCTCCAGCTGGTCCAGCGATTCTTCTCGGCTAGCTTGGTTGCTTTGATCGGTGTAGGCCCTCGTCCTCGGGGAGCCGTATTCCAGGTCAGTGGGCAAGATAGCTTCGGCCCCGTAGACCAGGAAAAACGGCGTGAAACCCGTGGCACGACTCGGCGTCGTCCTTAGGCTCCAGACCACCGAGGGGAGTTCCTTCATCCACCGCTTGCCGAACTTATTGAGGTCGTTGTAGATCCGAGGCTTGAGCCCTTATAGAATCATGTCGTTGGCACGCTCTACTTGCCCATTCGACATGGGATGAGCCACGGCGGCCCAGTCCACCCGGATATGGTGATCCTCGCAAAAATCCAAGAATTTTTTGCCGGTGAACTGGGTACCGTTGTCGGTGATGATGGAGTTCGGGACCCCGAAGCGATGGATGATGTTGGTGAAGAACGCCACCGCCTGCTCGGACCTGATGCTGTTCAGAGGTCGGACCTCGATCCACTTGGAGAATTTGTCGATGGCGACCAGCAGGTGCGTGTAGCCCCCGGGCGCCTTCTGCAAGGGACCGACGAGGTCCAGACCCCATACAGCGAAGGACCAGGTGATGGGTATTGTCTGCAGAGCCTGAGCGGGCAGGTGGGTCTGCTTCGCATAGAATTGGCACCCTTCGCAGGTGCGGACAATTCTAGTGGCGTCAGCCACCGCCGTTGGCCAGTAGAAGCCTTGTCGGAAAGCATTCCCGACAAGGGCTCGGGGTGCTGCGTGATGGCCGCAAGCCCCCGAGTGTATTTCTTGCAGCAGTTCCCGACCTTCAGCGATGGAGATGCATCGCTGGAGGATGCCCGAGGGGCTGCGATGGTAGAGCTCCTCTGCATCGCCCAGCAAGACGAATGACTTGGCGCATCGCGCTACCCGCCGAGCCTCGACTTGGTCGGGGGGTAGCTCTCCTCGGCGAAGATACCGCAGGTACAGGGCCTGCCAATCTCGATCTGGCGTGGCCCCGCGCTGCTCTTCCTCGACGTCCAGTGCCTCGCCCTCGGGGGCCGAGGGTACCTCGGGCTGTGCCGAGGGTGCCTCGGGCTGAGCCGAGGGTACCTCGGGCTGAGCCGAGGGTACCTCGGGCTCGGGCGCGTCGTCGATCTTGACAGAGGGTTGATGCAGATCCCGGGAGAAGACGTCCGGGGGGACCGTCGTTCGCCCCGAGGCTATTTTAGCCAGCTCGTCTGCGGTTTCGTTGTAGCGCCGAGCGATGTGGTTGAGCTCGAGCCCGAAGAACTTGTCTTCCAGGCGCCGAACCTCGTCGCAGTAGGCCTCCATCTTCGGGTCGCGGCAGTGGGAGTTCTTCATGACTTGGTCGATGACGAGCTGCGAATCACCGCGGGCGTCGAGGCGTCTGACCCCTAGCTCGATGGCGATCCGCAACCCGTTGACCAGAGCTTCGTACTCGGCCACATTGTTGGACGCCGGGAAATGGAGGCGCAGCACGTAGCGCAAGTGCTTCCCGAGGGGCGAGATGAAGAGCAGGCCCGCACCGGCTCCTGTCTTCATCAGCGACCCGTCGAAAAACATGGTCCAGAGCTCCGGTTGGATCGGAGCCGTTGGCAACTGGGTGTCGACCCATTCGGCCACGAAGTCCGCCAACACCTGGGACTTGATGGCCTTCCGAGGGGCGAACGAGATCGTTTCGCCCATGATTTCCACCGCCCACTTTGCGATCCTGCCCGAGGCTTCTCGGCACTGGATGATCTCCCCCAGGGGGAAGGATGACACCACAGTTACCGGGTGAGACTCGAAGTAGTGTCGCAGCTTCCGCCTTTTCAGGATCACAGCATACAGCAGCTTTTGAACTTGTGGGTAGCGGATCTTGGTCTCGGACAGCACTTCGCTGACGAAGTAGACCGGCCTCTGAACGGGCAATGCATGCCCTTCCTCTTGCCTCTCGACCACGATCGCGGCGCTAACCACCTGAGTGGTCGCGGCGACGTAGACCAAGAGGGCTTCTCCATCCGCCGGGGGCACCAAGACAGGCGCCTTCGTAAGGAGCGCCTTCAGGTTGCCGAGGGCTTCCTCGGCCTCAGGGGTCCAAGCGAAACACTCGGCCTTCCTTAAGAGGCGGTACAGAGGTAGACCTCTTTCGCCGAGGCGCGACATGAAGCGGCTCAGGTCCGCGAGGCATCCCATGACCCTCTGTACACCTTTTAAGTCCTTGATGGGTCCCATGCTGGTGATGGCCGCGATCTTCTCCGGGTTGGCTTCGATGCCTCGCTCGGAGACGATGAACCCTAGGAGCATGCCTCGGGGCACCCCGAAGACACACTTCTTAGGATTGAGCTTGACTCCTTTCGCCTTGAGACATCGGAATGTCACTTCAAGGTCGGAGAGGAGGTCAGAAGCCTTCCTTGTCTTGACTACGATGTCATCGACGTAGGCCTCGACTGTGCGACCGATGTGTTCGCCGAACACATGGTTCATGCACCGCTGGTACGTCGCGCCCGCATTCCTCAAACCGAACGGCATGGTGACGTAGCAGTACATGCCGAACGGCGTGATGAAGGAAGTCGCAAGCTGGTCGGACTCCTTCATCCGGATCTGGTGATACCCTGAGTAGGCATCGAGGAAGGACAGGGTTTCGCACCCAGCGGTGGAATCCACGATTTGATCGATGCGAGGCAGAGGGTAGGGAACCTTCGGACATGCTTTGTTGAGACCGGTGTAGTCTACACACATCCGCCATTTCCCCCCTTTCTTCCTCACAAGCACAGGGTTGGCAAGCCATTCGGGATGGAATACCTCTTTGATGAACCCTGCTGCCATTAGCTTGTGGATCTCTTCGCCAATCACTCTGCGCTTCTCCTCGTCGAATCGGCGCAGAGGCTGCCTGACGGGTCGGGCTCCGGCCCGAATATCCAGCGAGTGCTCGGTGACATCCCTCGGTATGCCGGGCATGTCCGAGGGACTCCACGCAAAGACGTCGGCGTTTGCACGGAGAAAGTCGACGAGCACTGCTTCCTATTTGGGGTCGAGCCCGGAACCGATCCGGATCTGCTTGGTGGTGTCGCCACCGGGGTCAAGAGGGACGGCCTTGACCGTCTCCGCTGGCTCGAAGTTGCCGGCATGGCGCTTCACGTCTGGCACCTCCTTGGAGAGGTTCTCCAGGTCGGCGATGAGGGCCTCGGACTCGGCGAGGGCCTCGGCGTACTCCACGCACTCCACGTCGCATTCGAACGCGTGTTTGTACGTGGGGCCGACGGTGATGACCCCGTTGGGGCCCGGCATCTTGAGCTTCAGGTAGGTGTAGTTGGGGACGGCCATGAACTTCGCGTAGCATGGCCTCCCTAGTACGGCATGGTAGGTTCCTCGGAACCCGACCACCTCGAACGTCAGGGTCTCCCTTCGGAAGTTGGAGGGCGTCCCGAAGCAGACGGGGAGGTCGAGTCGCCCGAGGGGCTGGACGCGCTTCCCAGGGATGATCCCGTGGAAGGGCGCAGCGCCTGCTCGGACGGAGGATAGATCGACGCGCAGGAGCTTGAGGGTCTCGGCGTAGATGATGTTGAGGCAGCTGCCCCCATCCATCAGGACCTTGGTGAGCCTGACATTGCCGACAACGAGGTCGACGACGAGCGGGTATTTCCCCGGGCTCGGCACATGGTCGGGGTGGTCGGCCTGGTCGAAGGTGATGGGCTTGTCGGACCAGTCTAGGTAGACTGGCGCCGCCACCTTCACCGAGCAGACCTCCCGGCGCTCTTGCCTGCGATGCCGAGCCGAGGCATTCGCCGCATGCCCTCCATAGATCATGAAGCAGTCGCGGACCTCGGGGAACTCTCCTGCTTGGTGATCTTCGTTCTTGTCGTCGTCGCGGGCCCTGCCACCCTCGGCGGGTGGCCCGGCCCTGTGGAAGTGACGCCGAAGCATAATGCACTCCTCGAGGGTGTGCTTGACGGGCCCCTGATGGTAAGGGCACGGCTCCTTGAGCATCTTGTCGAAGAGGTTTGCACCTCCAGGGGGCTTCCGAGGGTTCTTGTACTCGGCGGCGGCGACAAGATCCGCGTCAGCGGCGTCGCGTTTCGATTGCGACTTCTTCTTGCATTTCTTCTTGGCGCCGCGCGGAGCAGACGCCTCGGGAGCCTCTTCCGATGGGCGGCCCTGGGGCTGCTTGTCCTTTCGGAAGATAGCCTCGACCGCCTCCTGGTCAGAGGCGAACTTGGTGGCGATGTCCATCGGCTCGCTCGCCCTGGTGGGGGTCTTGCGACCCAGCTTGCTCACCAGGTCGCGGCAAGTGGTGCCGGCGAGGAACGCGCCGATGACATCCGAGTCGGTGATGTTGGGCAGCTCGGTGCGCTGCTTCGAGAATGGCCGGATGTAGTCCCGGAGCGACTCCCCCGGCTGTTGCCGGCAGCTTCGAAGGTCCCAGGAATTCCCGGGGCGCACGTATGTGCCCTGGAAATTGCCAGCGAAGGCTTGGACCAAGTTGGAGATCTGCCCCGGAGGCAGGTGCTCCAACCAGGCGCGAGTAGTGTCGGAGAGGAACAGGGGGAGGTTACGGATGATGAGGTTGTCGTCGTCCGTCCCACCCAGTTGGCAGGCATGGCGGTAATCCGTGAGCCACAGTTCCGGTCTCGTTTCCCCCGAGTACTTCGTGATAGTAGTCGGGGGTCGGAACCTGGTCGGGAATGGCGCCCGTCGGATGGCCCGACTGAAGGCCTGCGGACCGGGTGGTTCGGGCGAGGGACTCCGATCCTCCCCGCTGTCGTAGCGCCCCCCACGCCTGGGGTGGTAGCCTCGGCGCACCCTTTCGTCGAGATGGGCCCGACGGTCGCGTCGATGGTGCTCGTTGCTGAGGTGGCCCGGGGCCGCAGGCGCGGTGTTGCGCGTGCGCCTGGTGTAGACCGAGGCTTCCCGCATGAATCGGGAAGTCACGGCATGAGGTTCCGAAGGATATCCCTGCCTTCGGGAGGCAGTGCTTTCGGCCCGTCGGGCCGCAGCGCCTTCCAGGAGATTCTTGAGCTCTCCCTGGATTCGCCGACCCTCGGTGGTTGATGGCTCCGGCATCGCGCGGAGGAGCATCGCTGCGGCTGCCAGGTTCTGACCAACCCCGCTGGATGCGGGCGGCGGCCTGACCCTGACATCTTTGGCGACGCGGTGCTGGAGACCTTGGGGCAGGTGACGCATTTCTCCGGCTAGGGGTTGGCCCGCCCATGCCTGTCCGACGTCCCGACGGATCGGCTCAAGCGCTCCTGTTCCCTCGTTGAGCCTGGCCTGCGCCTCGCGGACTTGCTCGAGTTGTGGGTCGTAACCCCCCGCCGGAGCGGGGACCACAGCTAGCTCCCGTGGGATGTCGGCGCGAGGCGCCGGCCTAGGAAGATCACCGTCCTCCGGCATGCCGAGATGGTTGCCTTCGGAGGGACCCCCTAGCTCGATGTGGAAACATTCGCGGCTTGGGCCGCAGCTCTCGTCGCCAAGGCTGCGGCTTCCGTCGGAACAGTCGGAGAGGCAGTAGTCACATGCGGTCATGAAGTCCCGCATGGCACTGGGGTTGCCAAGTCCGGAGAAATCCCAACAGATGCTGGGATCGTCATCTTCCTCGGACCCAAAGGGCCCGTAGGTCGAGACGTCCGTCAGCCGGTCCCAAGGCGACCGCATACGAAACCCCAGTGGGGTTGCACTCGCCTCAATGAGAGCGCCCGCCAAAACGAGGTCGTTTGGCGGGTTGAGGCCGAGTCGAAATGACGCAAGATGGGAGTTAGTTGGTACCTTTTGGTCGACGGGGAGCGACGTAGTCACATCGGGGACTGGTTGCACCGTCATCTCAGGTACGAGGGTGACGTCCTGCAGGCTTTCCGCGAGCGCGCTGGCGTCGTCTTCTTGTTCGGGGTCGGCGTGTCGCGGGGGGACGGTGCTTGCCTCCGTCTTGAATGCGAGGTCGACGTCCGGCGTGCCTTCCGCCGGGGCGTCGGGGGCGTCGATTCGCTCGACGGCCAACGAAGCGCGGTCTCCCGCCTGGCCTTGACGGCCCCGCCTCCTCCTCCGTTGGCGGGGGAGAGAACGGAGCGAGCTCGAATGTTGCTCTTCCACCACGCGGGGAAGATGTCGTCGATTCCGCCGCCGGCGGGCGGGTTGTCGGCCGCCATTGTTGTCGTCGCGCGGCGGTGGAAGAAGTATCATGTCGTAGCTGCCGTCGAAGGACATGAACTCAAGAGTCCCGAAACGAAGCACCGCCCCGGGCCGGAGAGGTTGCTGGAGACTGCCCATCTGGAGCTTGACGGGGAGCTGTTCGTCAGCACGCAGCAGGCCCCTACCTGGCGCGCCAACTGTCGGCGTTTCGAGACAGGGGGGTCCCTAAGCCGACGAGTGAGTGTGCTGCGTGCCCCAGCCCAGATGGGTCGAGCGCGTGGGCGAGCGCGAAGGGGGGAGAGGCGAGGTGGCCGGAGTCGAGCGTGAGAGAGGTGGAAGTCCCGCGGCCTTCGTGTTCGTCCCGCGCCCAGGTCAGGTGCGCTTGCAGTAGGGGGGTTACAAGCGTCCACGCGGGTGAGGGAAGCGAGCGGCCCCAAGAGAGCGCCTGTCCCGTCCTCGGTCCCGCGCGGCCAACCTTTTCTAAGAAGGCCCTGGTCCTCCCTTTTATAGTCGTAAGGAGAGGATCCAGGTGTACAATGGGGGGTGTAGCAGAGTGCTACGTGTCTAGCGGAGAGAGAGCTAGCGCCCTAGGTACATGCCAATGTGGCAGCCGGAGAGGTCTTGGCACCTTGCTAGCGTGATGTCGTGGCTGTCGGAGGTGCGACGGAGCCTGGCGGAGGGACAGCTGTTGGAGCGGTCGAGTCCCTGCTAACGTCGCCCTGCTTTCGTAAGAGAGCTGGGGGCCGCCGTCGTCACAGAGCTTGTGGAGCGCCATCATTGCCCATCCGGCGGAGCTGGCCGGATGGGACGCCGGTCTTGTTCTCCGTGACCCGAGTCGATTCGGGGTAGGATGATGATGGCGCTTCCTGTTGACATGGCGGGTCTGTGCCCTAGGCAGGGTGACGTGGGGGCTCCTCCGAAGCCGAGGTTGAGTCTGTCCTTTGTTGCCGAGGCCGAGCCCGAGCCATGGGGTCGGGCGAGGCGGAAGTCGTTCGGCCGAGGCCAGGGCGGAGTCCGAGCCCTGGGGTCGGGCGAGGCGGAGTTTCGTCGTCTTCCGGGTCTTAGCCCGAGCCCGAGCCCTGGGGTCGGGCGAGGCGGAGTTTCGTCGTCTTCCGGGTCTTAGCCCGAGTCCGAGCCCTGGGGTCGGGCGGAGCGGAGTTCGCCGTCTTCCGGGTCTTAGCCCGAGTCCGAGCCCTGGGGTCGGGCGGAGCGGAGTTCGCCGTCTTCCGGGTCTTAGCCCGAGTCCGAGCCCTAGGGTCGGGCGGAGCGGAGTTCGCCGTCTTCCGGGTCTTAGCCCGAGTCCGAGCCCTGGGGTCGGGCGGAGCGGAGTTCGCCGTCTTCCGGGTCTTAGCCCGAGTCCGAGCCCTGGGGTCGGGCGGAGCGGAGTTCGCCGTCTTCCGGGTCTTAGCCCGAGTCCGAGCCCTGGGGTCGGGCGGAGCGGAGTTCGCCGTCTTCCGGGTCTTAGCCTGAGTCCGAGCCCTGGGGTCGGGCGGAGCGGAGTTCGTCGTGGCGCCTTTGGCAAGGCCTGACTGCCTGTCAGACTCACTCTGTCGAGTGGCACTGCAGGCGGCGCTGTCCTTCTGTCAGACTGGTCAGAGGAGCGGTGGAGTGACGGCAGTCATTTCGGCTCTGCCGGGGGGGGCGCGTCAGGATAAAGGTGTCAGGCCACCTTTGCGTTAAATGCTCCTGTAATTTGGTCAGTCGGTGTGGCGATTTAGTCAGGGTTGCTTCTGAGCGAAGCCAAGGCCTCGGGCGAGCCGGTGATGTGTCCGCCGTAAAAAGGGGGGCCTCGGGCGAGACGGAAGTCTCTCGAGGTCGGCTGCCCTTGGCCGAGGCTAGGCTCGGGTGAAGCGTGATCGAGTCACTCGTGTGGACTGATCCCTGACTTAATCGTACCCATCAGGCCTTTGCAGCTTTATGCTGATGGGGGTTACCAGCTGAGAATTAGGCGTCTTGAGGGTACCCCTAATTATGGTCCCCGACAATATGGATTACACGTTGGGCACATTGTTCCATTATAAGAGTTTCGGCTCATGAATATGCTTGCCAACCCCCTTTCCTAACACCCTTTGATCCCTTCAAAGGTGCGAGGAAGGGTTTGTAATTTAATTATGTTGTCTTATTGCGGTTATTTGCAGTATTTTGATAGGTACCCAACACTATCATTTGATCACAAATACCCATTCTCCACAAAAAACCTTAGGCAGTGCCATGTTTGAACCTTTGCACTACAATCTTATAGCATGACGAATAACCCTAGTTGCGCAATAGCATCAGCACGTATCGTACCCTACTTTTCACGCTGTCAAACCTCCCATTCCATGTGAATTCACCACTGAAGCTAAGTGGATTATTAAATACTTGTAGTTCATCTTCCATATTTTTCAAACAACCCTTCGTTTCTAACAATTGCTTCATAAAACAAACAGACTAAACAATCTATCTACAAAATAATTTCATCAAACTACATCAAATATCCAAAAAAAACAAGTAAATTTAGCTACATAAAACCTATACATACTAACTTTGGTGCTATTTATTAAAATAGTTTATAAAGTGGTTAAATACAAAATGTTAACATGAGTCTAATATAAACATAAACCTAAAATAGACTTGTACCTAGTCTGAACTAAATCTTATTTAACACTAAAACTAAGACCGTGTCCAGTAGTCTATCCAAACTTTACCCAAAATACTGGTCTGTAGATGTCGGGGACCATAATTAGGGGTACCCTCAAGACGCCTAATTCTCAGCTGGTAACCCCCATCAGCATAAAGCTGCAAAGACCTGATGGGTACGATTAAGTCAGGGATCAGTCCATACGAGCGACTCGATCACTGAAAGTCGCCTAGAGGGGGGGTGAATAGGGCGAAACTGAAATTTACAAATATAAACACAACTATAAGTCGGGTTAGCGTTAGAAATATAAACGAGTCCGCGAGAGAGGGCGCAAAAACAAATCTCAAGCGAATGAAGAGTGTGACACGCGGATTTGTTTTACCGAGGTTCGGTTCTCGCAAACCTACTCCCCGTTGAGGAGGCCACAAAGGCCGGGTCTCTTTCAACCCTTCCCTCTCTCAAACGGTCCCTCGGACCGAGTGAGCTTCTCTTTTCAAATCAAAGCCAGGAACAAAACTTCCCCGCAAGGGCCACCACACAATTGGTGCCTCTTGCTTTGATTACAATGGAGTTTTGATCTCAAGAACAAGTGAGAAAGAAAAGAAGCAATCCAAGCGCAAGAGCTCAAAAGAACACGGCAAATCTCTCTCGCTAATCACTAAAGCCTTGAGTGGAATTGGAGAGGATTTGATCTCTTTGTATGTGTCTTAGAATTGAATGCCTAGCTCTTGTAAGTGGTTGAGAAGTGGAAAACTTGGATGCAATGAATGGTGGGGTGGTTGGGGTATTTATAGCCCCAACCACCAAAAGTGGCCGTTGGGAGGCTGTCTGTTCGATGGCGCACCGGACAGTCCGGTGCACACCGGACATGTCCGGTGCCCCCGCCATGTCATCACTGCCGTTGGATTCTGACCGTTGGAGCTTCTGACTTGTGGGCCCGCCTGGATGTCCGGTGCACACCGGACATCTACTGTTCCTTGTCCGGTGCGCCAGTATGGGCGCGCCTGACTTCTGCGCGCGCAGACGGCGCATTAAATGCGCCGCAGAGAGCCGTTGGCGCCGAAGTAGCCGTTGCTCCGGAGTTGCACCGGACAGTCCGGTGCACACCGGACATGTCCGGTGAATTATAGCGGACTAGCCGTTGGAGATTCCCGAAGCAGACGAGTTCCGGAGGCCACGCTTCGTTGGAGCACCGGACACTGTCCGGTGTACACCGGACAGTCCGGTGAATTATAGCGCGCCGGCCTGAGAAATTCCCGAAGGTGGCGAGTTCGAGTTGGAGTCCTCTGGTGCACCGGACACTGTCCGGTGGTGCACCGGACACTGTCCGGTGTACACCGGACAGTCCGGTGCCTCCAGACCAGAGGTGCCTTCGGTTGCCTCTTTGCTCCTTTGTTGAATCCATAACTTGATCTTTTTATTGGCTAAGTGTGAACCATTTACACCTGTATAATCTATACACTTGGGCAAACTAGTTAGTCCAATTATTTGTGTTGGGCAATTCAACCACCAAAATAATTAGGGACTAGGTGTAAGCCTAATTCCCTTTCAATCTCCCCCTTTTTGGTGATTGATGCCAACACAAACCAAAGCAAATATAGAAGTGCATAATTGAACTAGTTTGCATAAAGTAAGTGCAAAGGTTGCTTGGAATTGAGCCAATCTAACTACTTACAAGATATGCAAGGAATGTTTCTTTCTTATTTAACATTTTGGACCACGCTTGCACCACATGTTTTGTTTTTGCAAATTCTTTTGTAGATCCTTTTCAAAGTTCTTTTGCAAATAGTCAAAGGCAAATAAATAAGATTTTGAGAAGCATTTTCAAGATTTGAAATTTTCTCCCCCTGTTTCAAATACTTCTCCTTTGACTTAAACAAAACTCCCCCTAAATGAGATCCTCCTCTTAGTGTTCAAGAGGGTTTTGATATATCATTTTGAAATACTACTTTCTCCCCCTTTTGAACACAATAGGAAAACCAATTGATGATATTCTTGGAAACACGAAGTTTTGAAATAGGTGGTGGTGCGGTCCTTTTGCTTTGGGCTCATACTCTCTCCCCCTTTGGCATGAATCGCCAAAAATGGAATCATTAGAGCCCTCGAAGTGCTTTCTTCCCCTTTGGTCATAAATAAATGAGTTGAGATTATACCAAAGACGAAGTCCTTTTGCTCTCTCCCCCAAGGATGGAGAGTTACGGAGTGGAAGCCTGAGTTGAGCGACGGCGAAGGATGAGTTACGGAGTGGAAGCCTTTGTCTTCGCCGAAGACTCCAATTCCCTTTCAATACACCTATGACTTGGTTTGAAATAGACTTGAAAGACATATTAGTCATAGCATATGAGAGAGACATGATCAAAGGTATATAAATGAGTTATGTGTGCAAGTCAACAAAAGAAGTTCCTAGAATCAAGAATATTGAGCTCATGCCTAAGTTTGTTAAAAGATTGTTCATCAAGAGGCTTGATAAAGATATCGGCTAATTGATCTTTAGTGTTAATGTAAGAAATTTCGATATCTCCCTTTTGTTGGTGATCCCTAAGAAAATGATACCGAATGGCTATGTGCTTAGTGCGGCTATGCTCGACGGGATTGTCGGCCATTTTGATTGCACTCTCATTATCACATAGCAAAGGGACTTTGGTTAATTTGTAACCGTAGTCCCGCAGGGTTTGCTTCATCCAAAGCAATTGCGCGCAACAATGGCCTGCGACAATGTACTCGGCTTCGGCGGTGGAAAGAGCGACCGAATTTTGCTTCTTTGAAGCCCAAGACACCAAGGATCTTCCCAAGAACTGGCAAGTCCCCGATGTGCTCTTCCTATTGATTTTGCACCCCGCCCAATCGGCATCCGAATATCCAACCAAATCAAATGTGGATCCCCTAGGATACCAAAGCCCAAACTTAGGAGTATAAGCCAAATATCTCAAGATTCGTTTCACGGCCGTAAGGTGAGCTTCCTTAGGGTCGGCTTGGAATCTTGCACACATGCATACGGAAAGCATAATATCCGGTCGAGATGCACATAAATAGAGTAAAGAACCTATCATCGACCAGTATACCTTTTGATCCACGGACTTACCTCCCGTGTCGAGGTCGAGATGCCCATTGGTTCCCATGGGTGTCTTGATGGGCTTGGCATCCTTCATCCCAAACTTGTTTAGAATGTCTTGAGTGTACTTTGTTTGGCTAATGAAGGTGCCCTCTTGGAGTTGCTTCACTTGGAATCCTAAGAAATACTTCAACTCCCCCATCATAGACATCTCGAACTTTTGCGTCATGATCCTACTAAACTCTTCACATGTAGACTCGTTAGTAGACCCAAATATAATATCATCAACATAAATTTGGCATACAAACAAGTCATTTTCAAGAGTTTTAGTAAAGAGTGTAGGATCGGCTTTTCCAACTTTGAAGCCATTAGCAATAAGGAAATCTCTAAGGCATTCATACCATGCTCTTGGGGCTTGCTTGAGCCCATAAAGCGCCTTAGAGAGCTTATAGACATGGTTAGGATACTCACTGTCTTCAAAGCCGGGAGGTTGCTCAACATAGACCTCTTCCTTGATTGGTCCATTGAGGAAGGCACTTTTCACGTCCATTTGATAAAGCTTAAAGCCATGGTAAGTAGCATAGGCTAATAATATGCGAATTGACTCAAGCCTAGCTACGGGTGCATAGGTTTCACCGAAATCCAAACCTTCGACTTGGGAGTATCCCTTGGCCACAAGTCGAGCTTTGTTCCTTGTCACCACACCATGCTCATCTTGCTTGTTGCGGAAGACCCATTTGGTTCCTACAACATTTTGGTTAGGACGTGGAACTAGATGCCATACCTCATTCCTAGTGAAGTTGTTGAGCTCCTCTTGCATCGCCACCACCCAATCCGAATCTTGGAGTGCTTCCTCTATCCTGTGTGGCTCAATAGAGGAAACAAAAGAGTAATGTTCACAAAAATGTGCAACACGAGATCTAGTAGTTACCCCCTTATGAATGTCGCTGAGGATGGTGTCGACGAGGTGATCTCGTTGGATTGCTTGGTGGACTCTTGGGTGTGGCGGCCTTTGCTCTTCATCCTCCTTGTCTTGATCATTTGCATCTCCCCCTTGATCATTGCCGTCGTCTTGAGGTGGCTCATTTGCCTGATCTTCTACTTCATCAACTTGAGCTTCATCCTCATTTTGAGTCGGTGGAGATGCTTGCGTGGAGGAGGATGGTTGATCTTGTGCATTTGGAGGCTCTTTGGATTCTTTAGGACACACATCCCCAATGGACATGTTCCTTAGTGCGACGCATGGGGCCTCTTCAATACCTATCTCATCAAGATCAACTTGCTCTACTTGAGAGCCGTTAGTCTCATCAAACACAACGTCACAAGAAACTTCAACAAGTCCTGAGGACTTGTTAAAGACTCTATATGCCCTTGTGTTTGAATCATATCCTAGTAAAAAGCCTTCTACAGTCTTAGGAGCAAATTTAGATTTTCTACCTCTTTTAACAAGAATAAAGCATTTGCTACCAAAGACTCTAAAATATGAAATGTTGGGCTTTTTACCGGTTAGGAGTTCATAAGATGTCTTCTTGAGGATTCGGTGTAGATATAACCGGTTGATGGCGTAGCAGGCAGTGTTGACCGCCTCGGCCCAAAATCGATCCGAAGTCTTGTACTCATCAAGCATGGTCCTTGCCATGTCCAATAGAGTTCTATTCTTCCTCTCCACTACACCATTTTGTTGTGGTGTGTAGGGAGAAGAGAACTCATGCTTGATTCCCTCCTCCTCAAGGAAACCTTCGATTTGAGAGTTCTTGAACTCCGTCCCGTTGTCGCTTCTAATTTTCTTGATCCTTAATCCGAACTCATTTTGAGCTCGTCTCAAGAATCCCTTTAAGGTATCTTGGGTTTGAGATTTTTCCTGTAAAAAGAATACCCAAGTGAAGCGAGAATAATCATCCACTATTACAAGACAATACTTACTCCCGCCGATGCTTATGTAAGCAATCGGGCCGAATAGATCCATGTGGAGTAGCTCAAGCGGCCTGTCGGTCGTCATGATGTTCTTGTGTGGATGATGGGCACCAACTTGCTTCCCTGCTTGGCATGCGCTACAAATTCTGTCTTTCTCAAAATGAACATTGGTTAGTCCTAAAATGTGTTCTCCCTTTAGAAGCTTGTGAAAATTCTTCATCCCAACATGGGCTAGTCGGCGATGCCAGAGCCAACCCATGTTAGTCTTAGCAATTAAGCAAGTGTCGAGTTCAGCTCTATCAAAATCTACCAAGTATAGTTGACCCTCTAACACTCCCTTAAATGCTATTGAATCATCACTTCTTCTAAAGACAGTGACACCTACATCAGTGAATAGATAGTTGTAGCCCATTTGACATAATTGAGATACAGAAAGCAAATTGTAATCTAATGAATCTACAAGAAAAACATTTGAAATAGAATGGTCAGGAGATATAGCTATTTTACCAAGACCTTTGACCAAACCTTGATTTCCATCCCCGAATGTGATAGCTCGTTGGGGATCTTTGTTTTTCTCATATGAGGAGAACATCTTTTTCTCCCCTGTCATGTGGTTTGTGCACCCGCTGTCGAGTATCCAACTTGAGCCCCCGGATGCATAAACCTACAAAACAAGTTTAGTTCTTGACTTTAGGTACCCAAATGGTTTTGGGTCCTTTGGCATTAGACACAAGAACTTTGGGTACCCAAACACAAGTCTTTGACCCCTTGTGCTTGCCCCCAACATATTTGGCAACTACCTTGCCGGATTTGTTAGTTAAAACATAAGATGCATCAAAGGTTTTAAATGAAATGTCATGATCATTTGATGCACTAGGAGTTTTCTTCTTAGGCAACTTAGCACGGGTTGGTTGCCTAGAACTAGATGTCTCACCCTTATACATAAAAGCATGATTAGGGCCAGAGTGAGACTTCCTAGAATGAATTCTCCTAATTTTGCTCTCAGGGTAGCCGGCAGGGTACAAAATGTAACCCTCGTTATCCTGAGGCATGGGAGCCTTGCCCTTAACAAAATTGGACAATCTTTTAGGAGGGGCACTTAGTTTGACATTGTCTCCCCTTTGGAAGCCAATGTCATCCTTGATGCCAGGGCGTCTCCCACTATAGAGCATACTTCTAGCAAATTTAAAATTTTCATTCTCTAAGTTATGCTCGGCAATTTTAGCATCTAATTTTGCTATATGATCATTTTGTTGCTTAATTAATACCATGTGATCATGAATAGCATTGATATCAACATCTCTACATCTAGTACAAACGGAAACATGCTCAACACTAGATGTAGAGGGTTGGCATGAATTAAGTTCAACAATCTTAGCACGCAAGATATCATTATTATCTCTAAGATTGGAAATTGTAACATTGCAAACATCTAGTTCTTTAACCTTAGCAATTAAATTTTCATTTTCTACTCTAAGGCTAGCAAGAGAAATGTTCAATTCTTCAATCCTAGCAAGCAAATCATCATTATTATCTTTAGGATTGGAGATCGAAACATTACAAACATGTGAATCAACCTTAGCATTTAAACTAGCATTTTCATGCCTAAGGTTGTCAATTATCTCATGGCAAGTGCTTAGCTCACTAGATAGTTTTTGACATTTTTCTACTTCTAGAGCGTAAGCATTTTTAACCTTAACATGCTTTTTATTTTCCTTGATTAGGAAGTCCTCTTGGGTGTCCAAGAGATCATCCTTTTCATGGATGGCACTAATCAATTCATTAAGTTTTTCTTTTTGTTGCATGTTGAGGTTAGCAAAAAGAGTGCGCAAATTATCTTCCTCATCACTAGCATTATCATCACTAGAGGATTCATATCTAGTGGAGGATTTAGATTTAACCTTCTTTTTGCCGTCCTTTGCCATGAGACACTTGTGGCCGACGTTGGGGAAGAGAAGCCCTTTGGTGTCGGCGATGTTGGCGGCGTCCTCGTCGTCGGAGGAGTCGCTTGAGCTTTCGTCGGAGTCCCACTCCCGACAAACATGGGCATCGCCGCCCTTCTTCTTGTAGTACCTCTTTTTCTCCTTTCTTCTCCCCTTCTTGTCGTCGCCCCTGTCACTGTCACTTGATAATGGACATTTAGCTATAAGTGACCGGGCTTACCACACTTGTAGCAAACCTTCTTGGAGCGGGACTTGTAGTCTTTCCCTCTCCTTTGCTTGAGGATTTGGCGGAAGCTCTTGATGACGAGCGCCATTTCCTCATTGTCGAGCTTGGAGGCGTCGATTGGTTGTCGACTTGGTGTAGACTCCTCCTTCTTTTCCTCCGTCGCCTTGAATGCGACGGGTTGAGCTTCGGATGTGGAGGGATCATCAAGCTCGTTGATCTTCCTCGAGCCTTCGATCATGCACTCAAAACTTACAAAATTCTCGATAACTTCCTCGGGGGTCATTTTAGTATATCTAGGATTACCACGAATTAATTGAACTTGAGTGGGGTTAAGGAAAATGAGAGATCTTAGAATAACCTTAACCATTTCGTGGTCGTCCCACTTCTTGCTCCCGAGGTTGCGCACTTGGTTCACCAAGGTCTTGAGCCGGTTGTACATGTTTTGTGGCTCTTCCCCTTTGCGAAGCCGGAACCGACCGAGCTCCCCCTCGATCGTTTCCCGCTTGGTGATTTTTGTGAGCTCATCTCCCTCGTGCGCGGTTTTGAGTACATCCCAAACCTCCTTGGCGCTCTTCAACCCTTGCACTTTGTTATACTCCTCTCTACTTAGAGAGGCGAGGAGTATTGTTGTCGCTTGAGAGTTGAAGTGCTCGATTTGGGCCACCTCATCCTCATCATAATCCTTATCCCCTACTGACGGTACCTGTGCGCCAAACTCAACAACATCCCATATACTTTTGTGGAGTGAGGTTAGATGAAATCGCATTAAATCACTCCACCTAGCATAATCTTCACCATCAAAAGTTGGTGGTTTGCCTAATGGGACGGAAAGTAAAGGTGCATGTTTAGAAATGCGAGGGTAGTGTAGGGGGATCTTACTAAACTTCTTACGCTCTTGGCGCTTAGAAGTGACGGACGCCGCGTCGGAGCCGGAGGTGGATGCCGATGAAGAATCGGTCTCGTAGTAGACCACCTTCCTCATCCTTTTCTTCTTGTCCCCACTCCGATGCGGCTTGTGGGAAGAAGATTTTTCCTTCTTCTCTTTGTGGTGAGAAGAAGATTTCTTCTCCTTCCCTTTGTTGGAGGAGCTCTTCTTCTTCTCCTTCCTCTTGGTGCGGGACTCTTCCGATGAAGTGCTCCCGTGGCTTGTAGTGGGCTTTTCGCCGGTCTCCATCTCCTTCTTGGCGTGATCTCCCGACATCACTTCGAGCGGTTAGGCTCTAATGAAGCACCGGCCTCTGATACCAATTGAAAGTCGCCTAGAGGGGGGGTGAATAGGGCGAAACTGAAATTTACAAATATAAACACAACTACAAGCCGGATTAGCGTTAGAAATATAAACGAGTCCGCGAGAGAGGGCGCAAAAACAAATCTCAAGCGAATGAAGAGTGTGACACGCAGATTTGTTTTACCGAGGTTCGGTTCTCGCAAACCTACTCCCCGTTGAGGAGGCCACAAAGGTCGGGTCTCTTTCAACCCTTCCCTCTCTCAAACGGTCCCTCGGACCGAGTGAGCTTCTCTTTTCAAATCAAAGCCAGGAACAAAACTTCCCCGCAAGGGCCACCACACAATTGGTGCCTCTTGCTTTGATTACAATGGAGTTTTGATCTCAAGAACAAGTGAGAAAGAAAAGAAGCAATCCAAGCGCAAGAGCTCAAAAGAACACGGCAAATCTCTCTCGCTAATCACTAAAGCCTTGAGTGGAATTGGAGAGGATTTGATCTCTTTGTATGTGTCTTAGAATTGAATGCCTAGCTCTTGTAAGTGGTTGAGAAGTGGAAAACTTGGATGCAATGAATGGTGGGGTGGTTGGGGTATTTATAGCCCCAACCACCAAAAGTGGCCGTTGGGAGGCTGTCTGTTCGATGGCGCACCGGACAGTCCGGTGCACACCGGACAGTCCGGTGCCCCCGCCACGTCATCACTGCCGTTGGATTCTGACCGTTGGAGCTTCTGACTTGTGGGCCCGCCTGGATGTCCGGTGCACACCGTCCTATCTACTGTTCCTTGTCCGGTGCGCCAGTATGGGCGCGCCTGACTTCTGCGCGCGCAGACGGCGCATTAAATGCGCCGCAGAGAGCCGTTGGCGCCGAAGTAGCCGTTGCTCCGGAGTTGCACCGGACAGTCCGGTGCACACCGGACATGTCCGGTGAATTATAGCGGACTAGCCGTTGGAGATTCCCGAAGCAGACGAGTTCCGGAGGCCGCGCTTCGTTGGAGCACCGGACACTGTCCGGTGTACACCGGACAGTCCGGTGAATTATAGCGCGTCGGCCTGAGAAATTCCCGAAGGTGGCGAGTTCGAGTTGGAGTCCTCTGGTGCACCGGACACTGTCCGGTGGTGCACCGGACACTGTCCGGTGTACACCGGACAGTCCGGTGCCTCCAGACCAGAGGTGCCTTCGGTTGCCTCTTTCCTCCTTTGTTGAATCCATAACTTGATCTTTTTATTGGCTAAGTGTGAACCATTTAGACCTGTATAATCTATACACTTGGGCAAACTAGTTAGTCCAATTATTTGTGTTGGGCAATTCAACCACCAAAATAATTAGGGACTAGGTGTAAGCCTAATTCCCTTTCAATCACGCCTCGCCCGAGCCTAGCCTCGGACAAGGGCAGCCGACCCCGAGGGATTTCCGTCTCGCCCGAGGCCCCCCTCCAACGGTGGACACATCTCCGGCTCGCAAGCTCTGTGACGACGGCGGCTCTCAGCTCTCTTACGGAAGCAGGAGGACGTCAGCAAGGACTCAACCGCTC
Organism: Zea mays; assembly: GCF_902167145.1. Lineage (NCBI taxonomy): Eukaryota > Viridiplantae > Streptophyta > Magnoliopsida > Poales > Poaceae > Zea > Zea mays. Next base: position 132,666,018 of record NC_050104.1, read on the forward strand.
CGACAGTTGTCCCTCCGCCAGGCTCCGCCGCTCCTCCGACAGCCACGACACCACACCAGCTGGGTGCCAAGATCTCTTCGGCTGCCACATTGGCATGTACTTAGGGCGCTAGCTCTCCCCCGCTAGACACGTAGCACTTTGCTACACCCCCATTGTACACCTGGATCCTCTCCTTACGCCTATAAAAGGAAGGACCAGGGCCTTCTTAGAGAAGGTTGGCCGCGCGGGGACGAGGACGAGACAGGCGCTCTCTTGAGGCCACTCGCTTCCCTCACCCGCGCGGACGCTTGTAACCCCCTACTGCAAGCGCACCCGACCTGGGCGCGGGACGAACACGAAGGCCGCGGGATTTCCACCTCTCTCATGCCCGTCTCCGGCCACCTCGCTTCCCCCCTTCGCGCTCGCCCACGCGCTCGACCCATCTGGGCTGGGGCACACGGCACATTCACTCGTCGGCCTAGGGACCCCCCGGTCTCGAAACGCCGACAGTTGGCGCGCCAGGTAGGGGCCTGCTGCGTGTTGACGAACAGCTTCCCGTCAGGCTCCAGATGGGCAGTCTCCAGCAACCTCTCCGGCCCGGGACGGTGCTCCGTTTCGGGAGTCTTGAGTTCATGTCCTTCGACGGCAGCTACGACATGATACTCCTTCCACCGCCGCGCGACAACGGCAATGGCGGCCGATAACCCGTCCACCGGCGGCGGAATCGACGACATCTTCCCCGCGTGGTGGAAGAACAACATTCGAGCTCGCCCCGTCCTCTCCCCCGCCAACGGAGGAGGAGGCGGGGCAACCAAGGCCAAGCGGGAGGCCGCGCTTCGTCGGCTGTCGAGCGAATCGACGTCCCCAGCGCCCCAACGGGGGCGCGTCGGGCGTCGACCTCGCGTTTGAGACGAAGGCGAGCGCCGTCCCCCCGCGACACGCCAATCCCGAACAAGTGGACGACGCCAGCGCGCTCGCGGAGAGCTTGCAGGACGTCGCCCTCGTACCTGAGATGACGGTGCAATCAGTCCCCGACGTGACTATGTCGCTGCTCGTCGACCAAAAGGTACCGACCGATTCCCATCCTACGTCATTTCGACTCAGCCTCAACCCGCCTAGCGGCCTCGCTTTGGCGGGCGCTCTCGTTGAGGCGAGTGCAACCCCTCTGGGGTTTCGTATGCGGTCGCCTTGGGACCGATTGACGGACGTCTCGACCTACGGGCCCTCTGGGTCCGAGGAAGATGACGATCCCAGCATCTGTTGGGATTTCTCTGGATTTGGCAACCCCAGTGCCATGCGGGACTTTATGACCGCATGTGACTACTGCCTCTCCGACTGTTCCGACGGTAGCCGCAGCCTCGACGACGAGGACTGCGGCCCAAGCCGCGAATGTTTCCACGTCGAGCTAGGGGATCCCTCCGAAGGCAACCATCTCGGCATGCCGGAGGACGGTGATCTCCCTAGGCCGGTGCCTCGCGCTGACATCCCGCGGGAGCTAGCTGTGGTCCCCGTTCCGGCGGGGGGTCACGACCCACAGCTCGAGCAAGTCCGCGGGGCGCAGGCCAGGCTCGACGAGGGAGCAGAAGCGCTTGAGCCGATCCGTCGGGACGTCGGGCAGGTATGGGCGGGCCAACCCCCGGCCGGAGAAATACGTCACCTGCCCCAGGGTTTCCAGCACCGCGTCGCCAACGACGTCAGGGTCAGGCCGCCACCCGCATCCAGTGGGGTCGGTCAGAACCTGGCAGCCGCAGCGATGCTCCTCCGCGCGATGCCGGAGCCATCAACCACCGAGGGTCGGCGAATCCAGGGAGAGCTCAAGAATCTCCTGGAGGGCGCTGCGGTCCGACGGGCCGAAAGCTCTGCCTCCCGAAGGCAGGGATACCCCTCGGAACCTCACGCCGCGACTTCCCGATTCGTGCGGGAAGCCTCGGTCTACACCGGGCGCACGCGCAACACCGCGCCTGCGGCCCCAGGCCACCTCGACAACGAGCACCATCGTCGCGACCGTCGGGCCCACCTCGACGAAAGGGTGCGCCGAGGCTACCACCCCAGGCGTGGGGGACGCTACGACAGTGGGGAGGATCGGAGTCCCTCGCCCGAACCACCCGGTCCGCAGGCCTTCAGTCGGGCCATCCGACGGGCGCCGTTCCCGACCTGGTTCCGACCCCCGACTACTATCACAAAGTACTCGGGGGAAACGAGACCGGAACTGTGGCTCGCGGACTACCGCCTGGCCTGCCAACTGGGTGGAACGGACGACGACAACCTCATCATCCGCAACCTCCCCTTGTTCCTCTCCGACACTGCTCGCGCCTGGTTGGAGCATCTGCCTCCGGGGCAGATCTCCAACTGGGATGACTTGGTCCAAGCCTTCGCCGGCAATTTCCAGGGCATGTACGTGCGCCCCGGGAATTCCTGGGACCTCCGAAGCTGCCGGCAGCAGCCGGGAGAGTCTCTCCGGGACTACATCCGGCGATTCTCGAAGCAGCGCACCGAGCTGCCCAACATCACCGACTCGGATGTCATCGGCGCGTTCCTTGCCGGCACCACCTACCGCGACCTGGTGAGTAAGTTGGGTCGCAAGACCCCCACCAGGGCGAGCGAGCTGATGGACATCGCCACCAAGTTCGCTTCTGGCCAGGAGGCGGTCGAAGCTATCTTCCGAAAGGACAAGCAGCCCCAGGGCCGCCCATCAGAAGATGCTCCCGAGGCGTCTACTCCGCGCGGCGCCAAGAAGAAAGGCAAGAAGAAGTCGCAAGCGAAACGCGACGCCGCCGACGCGGACCTTGTCGCCGCCGCCGAGTACAAGAACCCTCGAAGCCCCCCGGAGGTGCCAACCTCTTCGACAAGATGCTCAAGGAGTCGTGCCCCTATCATCAGGGGCCCGTCAAGCACACCCTCGAGGAGTGCGTCATGCTTCGGCGCCACTTCCACAGGGCCGGGACACCCGCAGAGGGTGGCAGGGCCCGCGACGACGACAAGAAGGAAGATCACCAAGCAGGAGAGTTCCCCGAGGTCCGCGACTGCTTCATGATCTACGGTGGGCATGTGGCGAATGCCTCGGCTCGGCATCGCAAGCAAGAGCGCCGGGAGGTCTGCTCGGTGAAGGTGGCGGCGCCAGTCTACCTAGACTGGTCCGACAAGCCCATCACCTTCGACCAAGCTGACCACCCCGACCACGTGCCGAGCCCGGGGAAATACCCGCTCGTCGTCGACCCCATCGTCGGTGACGTCAGGCTCACCAAGGTCCTGATGGACGGGGCAGCTGCCTCAACATCATCTACGCCGAGACCCTCAGGCTCCTGCGCGTCGATCTGTCCTCCGTCCGAGCAGGCGCTGCGCCCTTCCACGGGATCATTCCCGGGAAGCGCGTCCAGCCCCTCGGACGACTCGACCTTCCCGTCTGCTTCGGAACACCCTCCAACTTCCGAAGGGAGACTTTGACGTTCGAGGTGGTCGGGTTCCGAGGAACCTACCACGCGGTACTGGGGAGGCCATGCTACGCGAAGTTCATGGCCGTCCCCAACTACACCTACCTGAAGCTCAAGATGCCGGGCCCCAACGGGGTCATCACCGTCGGCCCCACCTACAAACACGCGTTCGAATGCGACGTGGAGTGCGTGGAGTACGCCGAGGCCCTCGCCGAGTCCGAGGCCCTCTCTAAAGAGGTGCCAGACGTGAAGCGTCATGCCGGCAACTTCGAGACAGCGGAGACGGTTAAGGCCGTCCCCCTCGACCCCGGTGGCGACACCTCCAAGCAGATCCGGATCGGTTCCGGGCTCGACCCCAAATAGGAAGCAGTGCTCGTCGACTTTCTCCGCGCAAACGCCGACGTCTTTGCGTGGAGTCCCTCGGACATGCCCGGCATACCGAGGGATGTCGCCGAGCACTCGCTGGATATTCGGGCCGGAGCCCGACCCGTCAGGCAGCCTCTGCGCCGATTCGACGAGGAGAAGCGCAGAGTGATAGGCGAGGAGATCCACAAGCTAATGGCAGCAGGGTTCATCAAAGAGGTATTCCATCCCGAATGGCTTGCCAACCCTGTGCTTGTGAGAAAGAAAGGGGGAAATGGCGGATGTGTGTAGACTACACTGGTCTCAACAAAGCATGTCCGAAGGTTCCCTACCCTCTGCCTCGCATCGATCAAATCGTGGATTCCACTGCTGGGTGCGAAACCCTGTCCTTCCTCGATGCCTACTCAGGGTATCACCAAATCAGGATGAAAGAGTCCGACCAGCTCGCGACTTCTTTCATCACGCCCTTCGGCATGTACTGCTATGTCACCATGCCGTTCGGTTTGAGGAATGCGGGCGCGACGAACCAGCGGTGCATGAACCATGTGTTCGGCGAACACATCGGTCGCACAGTCGAGGCCTACGTCGATGACATCGTAGTCAAGACAAGGAAGGCCTCCGACCTCCTCTCCGACCTTGAAGTGACATTCCGATGTCTCAAAGCGAAAGGCGTCAAGCTCAATCCCGAGAAGTGTGTCTTCGGGGTGCCCCGGGGCATGCTCTTGGGGTTCATCGTCTCCGAGCGGGGCATCGAAGCCAACCCGGAGAAGATCGCAGCAATCACCAGCATGGGGCCCATCAAGGACTTAAAAGGCGTACAGAGGGTCATGGGATGTCTCGCGGCCCTGAGCCGCTTCATCTCACGCCTCAGCGAAAGAGGTCTGCCTCTGTACTGCCTCTTGAGGAAGGCCGAGTGTTTCGCTTGGACCCCTGAGGCCGAGGAAGCTCTCGGGAACCTGAAGGCGCTCCTCACAAAGGCGCCTATCTTGGTGCCCCCAGCTGATGGAGAAGCCCTCTTGGTCTACGTCGCCGCGACCACTCAGGTGGTTAGCGCCGCGATTGTGGTCGAGTGGCAAGAAGAGGGGCATGCATTGCCCGTTCAGAGGCCAGTCTACTTCGTCAGCGAGGTACTCTCCGAGACCAAGATTCGCTACCCACAAGTCCAGAAGCTGCTGTATGCGGTGATCCTGACGAGGCGGAAGTTGCGACACTACTTCGAGTCTCATCCGGTAACTATGGTGTCATCTTTCCCCCTGGGGGAGATCATCCAGTGCCGAGAGGCCTCGGGCAGGATTGCAAAGTGGGCGGTGGAAATCATGGGCGAGACAATCTCGTTCGCCCCTCGGAAGGCCATCAAGTCCCAGGTATTGGCGGACTTCGTAGCTGAATGGGTCGACACCCAGCTACCGACGGCTCCGATCCAACCGGAGCTCTGGACCATGTTTTTCGACGGTTCGCTGATGAAGACGGGAGCCGGCGCGGGCCTGCTCTTCATCTCACCCCTCGGGAAACACCTACGCCACGTGCTACGCCTCCATTTCCCGGTGTCCAACAATGTGGCTGAGTACGAGGCTCTGGTCAACCGGTTGCGGATCGCCATCGAGCTAGGGGTCAGACACCTCGACGCCCGCGGTGACTCGCAGCTCGTCATCAACCAAGTCATGAAGAACTCCCACTGCCGCGACCCGAAGATGGAGGCCTACTGCGATGAGGTTCGGCGCCTGGAAGACAAGTTCTACGGGCTCGAGCTTAACCACATCGCTCGGCGCTACAACGAGACTGCGGACGAGCTGGCAAAAATAGCCTTGGGGCGAACAATGGTTCCCCCGGACGTCTTCTCCCGGGATCTGCATCAACCCTCCGTCGAGATCGACGACACGCCCGAGCCCGAGGCACCCTCGGTCCAGCCCGAGGCACCCTCGGCTCAGCCCGAGGCACCCTCAGCTCGGCCCGAGGCACCCTTGGTCCAGCCCGAGGTACCCTCGGCTCAGCCCGAGGCACCCTCAGCTCGGCCCGAGGCGCCCTCGGCTCAGCCCGAGGTACCCTCGGCCCCCGAGGGCGAGGCACTGCACGTCGAGGAGGAGCAGAGCGGGGCCACGCCTGATCGAAATTGGTAGACCCCGTACCTGCAATATCTCCGCCAAGGAGAGCTACCCCTCGACCAAGCCGAGGCTCGGCGGGTAGCGCGACGCGCCAAGTCGTTCGTCTTGCTGGGCGATGAGAAGGAGCTCTACCACCGCAGCCCCTCGGGCATCCTCCAGCGATGCATCTCCATCGCCGAAGGTCAGGAACTCCTGCAAGAGATACACTCGGGGGCTTGCGGCCATCACGCAGCGCCTCGAGCCCTAGTCGGGAATGCTTTCCGGCAAGGCTTCTACTGGCCAACGGCGGTGGCTGACGCCACTAGAATTGTCCGCACCTGCGAAGGGTGCCAATTCTATGCGAAGCAGACCCACCTGCCCGCTCAGGCTCTGCAGACGATACCCATCACCTGGTCCTTTGCTGTGTGGGGTCTGGACCTCGTCGGTCCCTTGCAGAAGGCGCCCGGGGGCTACACGCACCTGCTGGTCGCCATCGACAAATTCTCCAAGTGGATCGAGGTCCGACCTCTGAACAGCATCAGGTCCGAGCAGGCGGTGGCGTTCTTCACCAACATCATCCATCGCTTCAGGGTCCCGAACTCCATCATCACCGACAACGGTACCCAGTTCACCGGCAGAAAATTCTTGGATTTTTGCGAGGATCACCGCATCCGGGTGGACTGGGCCGCCGTGGCTCATCCCATGTCGAATGGGCAAGTAGAGCGTGCCAACGGCATGATTCTACAAGGGCTCAAGCCTCGGATTTACAACGACCTCAACAAGTTCGGCAAGCGATGGATGAAGGAACTCCCCTCGGTGGTCTGGAGCCTAAGGACAACGCCGAGCCGAGCCACGGGTTTCACGCCGTTCTTCCTGGTCTATGGGGCCGAGGCCGTCTTGCCCACCGACCTGGAATACGGCTCCCCGAGGACGAGGGCCTACAACGGTCAAAGCAACCAAATTAGCCGAGAAGACTCGCTGACCAGCTGGAAGAAGCTCGGGACAAGGCCTTACTACACTCGGCGCGGTACCAGCAGTCCCTGCGACGCTACCACGCCCGAGGGGTCCGGCCCCGAGACCTCCAGGTGGGCGACCTGGTGCTTCGGCTGCGGCAAGACGCCCGAGGGAGGCACAAGCTCACGCCCCCCTGGGAGGGGCCATTCGTCATCGCCAAAGTTCTGAAGCCCGGAACGTACAAGCTGGCCAACAGTCAAGGCGAGGTCTACGGCAACGCTTGGAACATCCAACAGCTACGTCGCTTCTACCCTTAAGATGTTTTCAAGTTGTTCATATACCTCGCACCCACGCAAAGTTTAGTCATCAAGGAAGGGTCGGCCTCGCCTCGGCAAAGCCCGACCCTCCCTCGGGGGCTAAAAGGGGGGGAACCCCCTCTGCGTCGAAATTTTCCTCGAAAAAAGATCTCTTTTACCAGAATATCTTTCGTGCTTTTTGACTACTTCGAAAAGTGGATCCTGAAAACGACGGAGTACACGTAAGCAGCCAAGGCTGACCGAGCCGAGGGACTCCTACGCCTCCGGGATACGGATACCTCACTCATCACCTTCTGCGATAAGTAACTCGCGTTCGGATAAAGTGATTCCGCGGACCGAACAAGTCTTTACGTTCGGAAGCTCTTCTGCCGAAGCGATCCTTCGAGCCTTCTCGACTGAGTCGGTGACAGGGCCTCATGGACGGGTGAAAGTACGCGTAAGCGGCAAGGCCGACTGAGCCGAGGGACTCCCACGCCTCCGGGATACGGATACCTCACTCATCACCTTCCGCGAGAAGCAACTCTCGCTCGCACAAACATCCCTGTTACCGACAAAAAGTCCAGATACTCGAAACAAGAGGAAAAGAGACGCAGCTTTACAACGCAGCGAGGGTGTGTGTTCTGGCCTCGGCGGCCGCAGAAGGCACACGCTACAAGACAATCTGATCCTGCAGGCTCGGGTCTTCACGCTGGAAGGGGGCTGTAGCACCCTCGGCATCGACGACACCTTCAGCGAGGTCCGACCCAGCCTCGGACGGTGACGCGGTCCAGGGACTTCTCCGGGAATCCGGCCCGAGCAGGCGGCTCGGCCGGTTACCCCTGGGGCCTCGGCCAACCATCTTCCAAGGGCGCCAGCCCGATCCGAGGCCTCGGCTAATCAACTCCGGCGTCGGTCCCGCTGACGGACAACCCGGCTAAGCTCCGGCCAACCAGGTTTTCATTTTCGAGCCAACTCCGCCTCTATTCGTGCTGATATCGCTACCCCTGGCCTCGGCTCGTCGAAGAGCGGCCAAGGGGTCTCTTTAACTAAGCTAGAGGAGCCTCAGACAACAAGGCCGATCGAGCCGAGGGACTTGAAAGGGAATTAGGCTTACACCTAGTCCCTAATTAATTTTGGTGGTTGAATTGCCCAACACAAATAATTGGACTAACTAGTTTGCCCAAGTGTATAGATTATACAGGTGTAAATGGTTCACACTCAGCCAATAAAAAGATCAAGTTTTGGATTCAACAAAGGAGCAAAGAGGCAACCGAAGGCACCTCTGGTCTGGGGGCACCGAACTGTCCGGTGTACACCGGACAGTGTCCGGTGCACCACCGGACAGTGTCCGGTGCACCAGAGGAATCCAACTCCAACTCGCCACCTTCGGGAATTTCTCAGGTCGGCGCGCTATAATTCACCGGACTGTCCGGTGTACACCGGACAGTGTCCGGTGCTCCAAGGAAGCGCGGCCTCCGGAACTCTCCAGCCTCGGGAACGCGCAGCAGCCGCTCCGCTATAATTCACCGGACTGTCCGGTGTACACCGGACTGTCCGGTGCAACTCCGGAGCAACGGCTATTTCGGCGCCAACGGCTCTCTGCAGCGCATTTAATGCTCGCTGCGCGCGCGCAGATGTCAGGCGCGCCCATACTGGCGCACCGGACAAGGAACAGTAGATGTCCGGTCCAGGCTGGCCCACAAGTCAGAAGCTCCAACGGTCAGAATCCAACGGCAGTGATGACGTGGCGGGGGCACCGGACATGTCCGGTGTGCACCGGACTGTCCGGTGCGCCATCGAACAGACAGCCTCCCAACGACCACTTTTGGTGGTTGGGGCTATAAATACCCCCAACCACCCCACCATTCATTGCATCCAAGTTTTCCACTTCTCAACCACTTACAAGAGCTAGGCATTCAATTCTAGACACATACAAAGAGATCAAATCCTCTCCAATTCCACTAAAGGCTTTAGTGATTAGCGAGAGAGATTTGCCGTGTTCTTTTGAGCTCTTGCGCTTGGATTGCTTCTTTTCTTTCTCACTTGTTCTTGAGATCAAAACTCCATTGTAATCAAGGCAAGAGGCACCAATTGTGTGGTGGCCCTTGCGGGGAAGTTTTGTTCCCGGCTTTGATTTGAGAAGAGAAGCTCACTCGGTCCGAGGGACCGTTTGAGAGAGGGAAGGGTTGAAAGAGACCCGGCCTTTGTGGCCTCCTCAACGGGGAGTAGGTTTGCGAGAACCGAACCTCGGTAAAACAAATCCGTGTGTCACGCTCTTCATTTGCTTGCGATTTGTTTTGTGCCCTCTCTCGCGGACTCGTTTATATTTCTAACGCTAACCCGGCTTGTAGTTGTGTTTATATTTGTAAATTTCAGTTTCGCCCTATTCACCCCCCTCTAGGCAACTTTCAATTGGTATCAGAGCCCGGTGCTTCATTAGAGCCTAACCGCTCGAAGTGATGTCGGGAGATCACGCCAAGAAGGAGATGGAGACCGGCGAAAAGCCCACTACAAGCCACGGGAGCACTTCATCGGAAGAGTCCCGCACCAAGAGGAAAGAGAAGAAGAAGAGCTCCTCTAACAAAGGGAAGGAGAAGAAATCTTCTTCTCACCACAAAGAGAAGAAGGAAAAATCTTCTTCCCACAAGCCGCATCAGAGTGGGGACAAGAAGAAAAGGATGAGGAAGGTGGTCTACTACGAGACCGATTCTTCATCGGCATCCACCTCCGGCTCCGACGCGGCGTCAGTCACTTCTAAGCGCCAAGAGCGTAAGAAGTTTAGTAAGATCCCGCTACACTACCCTCGCATTTCTAAACATGCACCTTTACTTTCCGTCCCATTAGGCAAACCACCAACTTTTGATGGTGAAGATTATGCTAGGTGGAGTGATTTAATGCGATTTCATCTAACCTCACTCCACAAAAGTATATGGGATGTTGTTGAGTTTGGTGCACAGGTACCGTCCGTAGGGGATAAGGATTATGATGAGGATGAGGTGGCCCAAATCGAGCACTTCAACTCTCAAGCGACAACAATACTCCTCGCCTCTCTAAGTAGAGAGGAGTATAACAAAGTGCAAGGGTTGAAGAGCGCCAAGGAGGTTTGGGATGTACTCAAAACCGCGCACGAAGGAGATGAGCTCACAAAGATCACCAAGCGGGAAACGATCGAGGGGGAGCTCGGTCGGTTCCGGCTTCGCAAAGGGGAAGAGCCACAACACATGTACAACCGGCTCAAGACCTTGGTGAACCAAGTGCGCAACCTCGGGAGCAAGAAGTGGGACGACCACGAAATGGTTAAGGTTATTCTAAGATCTCTCATTTTCCTTAACCCCACTCAAGTTCAATTAATTCGTGGTAATCCTAGATATACTAAAATGACCCCCGAGGAAGTTATCGGGAATTTTGTAAGTTTTGAGTGCATGATCGAAGGCTCAAGGAAGATCAACGAGCTTGATGATCCCTCCACATCCGAAGCTCAACCCGTCGCATTCAAGGCGACGGAGGAGAAGAAGGAGGAGTCTACACCAAGTCGACAACCAATAGACGCCTCCAAGCTCGACAATGAGGAAATGGCGCTCGTCATCAAGAGCTTCCGCCAAATCCTCAAGCAAAGGAGAGGGAAAGACTACAAGTCCCGCTCCAAGAAGGTTTGCTACAAGTGTGGTAAGCCCGGTCACTTTATATCTAAATGTCCATTATCAAGTGATAGTGACAGGGGCGACGACAAGAAGGGGAGAAGAAAGGAGAAAAAGAGGTACTACAAGAAGAAGGGCGGCGATGCCCATGTTTGTCGGGAGTGGGACTCCGACGAAAGCTCAAGCGACTCCTCCGACGACGAGGACGCCGCCAACATCGCCGTCACTAAGGGACTCCTCTTCCCCAACGTCGGCCACAAGTGCCTCATGGCAAAGGACGGCAAAAAGAAGGTTAAATCTAAATCCTCCACTAGATATGAATCCTCTAGTGATGATAATGCTAGTGATGAGGAAGATAATTTGCGCACTCTTTTTGCTAACCTCAACATGCAACAAAAAGAAAAACTTAATGAATTGATTAGTGCCATCCATGAAAAGGATGATCTCTTGGACACCCAAGAGGACTTCCTAATCAAGGAAAATAAAAAGCATGTTAAGGTTAAAAATGCTTACGCTCTAGAAGTAGAAAAATGTCAAAAACTATCTAGTGAGCTAAGCACTTGCCATGAGATGATTGACAACCTTAGACGTGAAAATGCTAGTTTAAATGCTAAGGTTGATTCACATGTTTGTAATGTTTCGATCTCCAATCCTAGAGATAATAATGATGATTTGCTTGCTAGGATTGAAGAATTGAACATTTCTCTTGCTAGCCTTAGAGTAGAAAATGAAAATTTAAATGCTAAGGCTAAAGAACTAGATGTTTGCAATGTTACTATTTCCAATCTTAGAGATAATAATGATATCTTGCGTGCTAAGATTGTTGAACTTAATTCATGCAAACCATCTACATCTAGTGTTGAGCATGTTTCCGTTTGTACTAGATGTAGAGATGTTGATATCAATGCTATTCATGATCACATGGTATTAATTAAGCAACAAAATGATCATATAGCAAAATTAGATGCTAAAATTGCCGAGCATAACTTAGAGAATGAAAAATTTAAATTTGCTAGAAGTATGCTCTATAGTGGGAGACGCCCTGGCATCAAGGATGGCATTGGCTTCCAAAGGGGAGACAATGTCAAACTTAGTGCCCCTCCTAAAAGATTGTCCAATTTTGTTAAGGGCAAGGCTCCCATGCCTCAGGATAACGAGGGTTACATTTTGTACCCTGCCGGCTACCCTGAGAGCAAAATTAGGAGAATTCATTCTAGGAAGTCTCACTCTGGCCCTAATCATGCTTTTATGTATAAGGGTGAGACATCTAGTTCTAGGCAACCAACCCGTGCTAAGTTGCCTAAGAAGAAAACTCCTAGTGCATCAAATGATCATGACATTTCATTTAAAACCTTTGATGCATCTTATGTTTTAACTAACAAATCCGGCAAGGTAGTTGCCAAATATGTTGGGGGCAAGCACAAGGGGTCAAAGACTTGTGTTTGGGTACCCAAAGTTCTTGTGTCTAATGCCAAAGGACCCAAAACCATTTGGGTACCTAAAGTCAAGAACTAAACTTGTTTTGTAGGTTTATGCATCCGGGGGCTCAAGTTGGATACTCGACAGCGGGTGCACAAACCACATGACAGGGGAGAAAAAGATGTTCTCCTCATATGAGAAAAACAAAGATCCCCAACGAGCTATAACATTCGGGGATGGAAATCAAGGTTTGGTCAAATGTCTTGGTAAAATAGCTATATCTCCTGACCATTTTATTTCAAATGTTTTTCTTGTAGATTCATTAGATTACAATTTGCTTTCCGTTTCTCAATTATGTCAAATGGGCTACAACTGTCTATTTACTGATGTAGGTGTCACTGTCTTTAGAAGAAGTGATGATTCAATAGCTTTTAAGGGTGTGTTAGAGGGTCAGCTATACTTAGTAGATTTTGATAGAGCTGAACTCGACACATGCTTAATTGCTAAGACTAACATGGGCTGGCTCTGGCATCGTCGACTGGCACATGTTGGGATGAAGAATCTTCACAAGCTTCTAAAGGAAGAACACATTTTAGGACTAACCAATGTTCATTTTGAGAAAGACAGGATTTGTAGCGCATGCCAAGCAGGGAAGCAAGTTGGTGCCCATCATCCACACAAGAACATCATGATGACCGACAGGCCGCTTGAGCTACTCCACATGGATCTATTCGGCCCGATTGCTTACATAAGCATCGGCGGGAGTAAGTACTGTCTAGTTATTGTGGATGATTATTCTCGCTTCACTTGGGTATTCTTTTTGCAGGAAAAATCTCAAACCCAAGAGACCTTAAAGGGATTCTTGAGACGGGCTCAAAATGAGTTCGGCTGAAGGATCAAGAAAATAAGAAGCGACAACGGGACGGAGTTCAAGAACTCTCAAATCGAAGGCTTCCTTGAGGAGGAGGGCATCAAGCATGAGTTCTCTTCTCCCTACACGCCACAACAAAATGGTGTAGTGGAGAGGAAGAATCGAACTCTATTGGACATGGCAAGGACCATGCTTGATGAGTACAAGACTTCGGATCGGTTCTAGGCCGAGGCGGTCAACACCGCCTGCTACGCCATCAACCGGTTATATCTTCACCGAATCCTCAAGAAGACATCTTATGAACTCCTAACCGGTAAAAAGCCCAATATTTCATATTTCAGAGTTTTTGGTAGCAAATGCTTTATTCTTGTTAAAAGAGGTAGAAAATCTAAATTTGCTCCTAAAACTATAGAAGGCTTTTTACTAGGATATGACTCAAACACAAGGGCATATAGAGTCTTTAACAAGTCCTCAGGACTTGTTGAAGTTTCTTGTGACGTTGTGTTTGATGAGACTAACGGCTCTCAAGTAGAGCAAGTTGATCTTGATGAGATAGGTGAAGAACAGGCTCCATGCATAGCGCTAAGGAACATGTCCATTGGGGATGTGTGTCCTAAGGAATCCGAAGAGCCTCCACATGCACAAGATCAACCATCCTCCTCCATGCAAGCATCTCCACCAACTCAAAATGAGAATGAGGCTCAAGTTGATGAAGCAGAAGATCAATCAAATGAGCCACCTCAAGATGACGGCATAGATCAAGGGGGAGATGCAAATGATCAAGACAAAGAGGATGAAGAGCAAAGGCCGCCACACCCAAGAGTCCACCAAGCAATTCAACGAGATCACCCCGTCGACACCATCCTCGGCGACATTCATAAGGGGGTAACTACTAGATCTCGTGTTGCACATTTTTGTGAACATTACTCTTTTGTTTCCTCTATTGAGCCACACAGGATAGAGGAAGCACTCCAAGATTTGGATTGGGTGGTGGCCATGCAAGAGGAGCTCAACAACTTCACTAGAAATGAGGTATGGCATTTAGTTCCACGTCCTAACCAAAATGTTGTAGGAACCAAATGGGTCTTCCGCAACAAGCAAGACGAGCATGGTGTGGTGACAACGAACAAAGCTCGACTTGTGGCCAAGGGATACTCCCAAGTCGAAGGTTTGGATTTCGGTGAAACCTATGCACCAGTAGCTAGGCTTGAGTCAATTCGCATATTATTAGCCTATGCTACTTACCATGGCTTTAAGCTTTATCAAATGGACGTGAAAAGTGCCTTTCTCAATGGACCAATCAAGGAAGAGGTCTATGTTGAGCAACCTCCCGGCTTTGAAGACAGTGAGTATCCTAACCATGTCTATAAGCTCTCTAAGGCGCTTTATGGGCTCAAGCAAGCCCCAAGAGCATGGTATGAATGCCTTAGAGATTTCCTTATTGCTAATGGCTTCAAAGTTGGAAAAGCCGATCCTACACTCTTTACTAAAACTCTTGGAAATGACTTGTTTGTATGCCAAATTTATGTTGATGATATTATATTTGGGTCTACTAACGAGTCTACATGTGAAGAGTTTAGTAGGATCATGACACAAAAGTTCGAGATGTCTATGATGGGGGAGTTGAAGTATTTCTTAGGATTCCAAGTGAAGCAACTCCAAGAGGGCACCTTCATTAGCCAAACGAAGTACACTCAAGACATTCTAAACAAGTTTGGGATGAAGGATGCCAAGCCCATCAAGACACCCATGGGAACCAATGGGCATCTCGACCTCGACACGGGAGGTAAGTCCGTGGATCAAAAGGTATACCGGTCAATGATAGGTTCTTTACTCTATTTATGTGCATCTCGACCGGATATTATGCTTTCCGTATGCATGTGTGCAAGATTCCAAGCCGACCCTAAGGAAGCTCACCTTACGGCCGTGAAACGAATCTTGAGATATTTGGCTTATACTCCTAAGTTTGGGCTTTGGTATCCTAGGGGATCCACTTTTGATTTGATTGGTTATTCGGATGCTGATTGGGCGGGGTGCAAAATCAATAGGAAGAGCACATCGGGGACTTGCCAGTTCTTGGGAAGATCCTTGGTGTCTTGGGCTTCAAAGAAGCAAAATTCGGTCGCTCTTTCCACCGCCGAAGCCGAGTACATTGTCGCAGGCCATTGTTGCGCACAATTGCTTTGGATGAGGCAAACCCTGCGGGACTACGGTTACAAATTAACCAAAGTCCCTTTGCTATGTGATAATGAGAGTGCAATCAAAATGGCCGACAATCCCGTCGAGCATAGCCGCACTAAGCACATAGCCATTCGGTATCATTTTCTTAGGGATCACCAACAAAAGGGAGATATCGAGATTTCTTACATTAATACTAAAGATCAACTAGCCGATATCTTTACCAAGCCTCTTGATGAACAATCTTTTAACAAACTTTGGCATGAGCTCAATATTCTTGATTCTAGGAACTTCTTTTGTTAATTGCACACATAGCTCATTTATATACCTTTGATCATACCCCTTCATATGCTATGACTAATGTTTTTCAAGTCCATTTTAAACCAAGTCATAGGTGTATTGAAAGGGAATCGGAGTCTTCGGCGAAGACAAAGGCTTCCACTCCGTAACTCACCCTTCGCCGTCACTCCAAGCAACTCTCCATCCTTGGGGGAGAAAGCACGAGCACCAAGCAAAAGGATTCCATCTTTGGTATAATCTTCACTCATTTGTTTTGACCAAAGAGGGAGAATGAAACTCGAGGGCTCTAATGATTCCGTTTTTGGCGATTCATGCCAAAGGGGGAGAAAGTATGAGCCCAAAGCAAAAGGACCGCACCACCACCTATTTCAAAAACTTCGTGTTTTCAAGAATATTATCAATTAATATCCTATTGTGTTCAAAAGGGGGAGAAAGTAGTATTTTAAAAATGATATATCAAAACCCTCTTGAACACTAAGAGGAGGATCTCATTTAGGGGGAGTTTTGTTTGGTCAAAGGAAAAGCATTTGAAACAAGGGGAGAAATTTCAAAATATCGAAAATGCTTTGCAAAATCCTATTTATGTGCCTTTGACTATTTGCAAAAGAACTTTGAAAAGGAGTTACAAAATAATTTGCAAAAACAAAACGTGTGGTGCAAGCGTGGTCCAAAATGTTAAATAAGAAAGAAACATTCCTTGCATATCTTGTAAGTAGTTAGATTGGCTCAATTCCAAGCAACCTTTGCACTTACTTTATACAAACTAGTTCAATTATGCACTTCTACATTTGCTTTGGTTTGTGTTGGCATCAATCACCAAAAAGGGGGAGATTGAAAGGGAATTAGGCTTACACCTAGTCCCTAATTAATTTTGGTGGTTGAATTGCCCAACACAAATAATTGGACTAACTAGTTTGCCCAAGTGTATAGATTATACAGGTGTAAATGGTTCACACTCAGCCAATAAAAAGATCAAGTTTTGGATTCAACAAAGGAGCAAAGAGGCAACCGAAGGCACCTCTGGTCTGGGGGCACCGGACCGTCCGGTGTACACCGGACTGTGTCCGGTGCACCACCGGACAGTGTCCGGTGCACCAGAGGAATCCAACTCCAACTCGCCACCTTCGGGAATTTCTCAGGTCGGCGTGCTATAATTCACCGGACTGTCCGGTGTACACCGGACAGTGTCCGGTGCTCCAAGGAAGCGCGGCCTCCGGAACTCTCCAGCCTCGGGAACGCGCAGCAGCCGCTCCGCTATAATTCACCGGACTGTCCGGTGTACACCGGACTGTCCGGTGCAACTCCGGAGCAACGGCTATTTCGGCGCCAACGGCTCTCTGCAGCGCATTTAATGCGCGCTGCACGCGCGCAGATGTCAGGCGCGCCCATACTGGCGCACCGGACAAGGAACAGTAGATGTCCGGTGTGCACCGGACATCCAGGCGGGCCCACAAGTCAGAAGCTCCAACGGTCAGAATCCAACGGCAGTGATGACGTGGCGGGGGCACCAGACATGTCCGGTGTGCACCGGACTGTCCGGTGCGCCATCGAACAGACAGCCTCCCAACGGCCACTTTTGGTGGTTGGGGCTATAAATACCCCAACCACCCCACCATTCATTGCATCCAAGTTTTCCACTTCTCAACCACTTACAAGAGCTAGGCATTCAATTCTAGACACATACAAAGAGATCAAATCCTCTCCAATTCCACTCAAGGCTTTAGTGATTAGCGAGAGAGATTTGCCGTGTTCTTTTGAGCTCTTGCGCTTGGATTGCTTCTTTTCTTTCTCACTTGTTCTTGAGATCAAAACTCCATTGTAATCAAGGCAAGAGGCACCAATTGTGTGGTGGCCCTTGCGGGGAAGTTTTGTTCCCGGCTTTGATTTGAGAAGAGAAGCTCACTCGGTCCGAGGGACCGTTTGAGAGAGGGAAGGGTTGAAAGAGACCCGGCCTTTGTGGCCTCCTCAACGGGGAGTAGGTTTGCGAGAACCGAACCTCGGTAAAACAAATCCGCGTGTCACGCTCTTCATTTGCTTGCGATTTGTTTTGCGCCCTCTCTCGCGGACTCGTTTATATTTATAACGCTAACCCGGCTTGTAGTTGTGTTTATATTTGTAAATTTCAGTTTCGCCCTATTCACCCCCCCTCTAGGCGACTTTCAGGACTCCTACGCCTCCGGGATACGGATACCTCACTCGTCACCTTGACACGGGGCGACTCATGCTTGGTGAAGCGGTTCAGATAATCAACAGGCGAGTCTTAGTGCTCGAAAATGAGGAAAAAACACGGCTCTGTGCCAAAATTACATACATGTTCAGGCCTCGACAGCCACAATGAACAAAAAACCCTGGCATTCAAAGTGCCATTACAAACGGAACTCCGGTTCCCCCTCCGCAGGTACGAACAACCCCACTCCATGGGGGAAGGCCTGCGGAGCAACGGAAGACCGACGAACGGCGCCCCATCACCTGCTCCAGCAGCGGCGACGACGACGACTTCTGCTCCGGGGGGCCGAACAGCGGCAGCACTGACCTCAGGGCGGATGCTGCTGCCAGGAGGCCCCCGCCCATGCCCAAACTCGTGAGGCAAGGACGAGCAGAAGGCCGTAGAGTTGGAGGTCGGTCCGTGGGCAGCCTTGGCTATCGCGCCGGCCGAAGAACCTCTTCCAGCTGCCGTGGCAGACGCCGGCGCCGCGAGCGGCTCCGAAGCCACTCGCGTCCGAAAGCCGGGCACGCTGCAGCTGCCAGCGCCACGGACGACAACCGCCCCTCCCTCCCATCACTGAGCGAAGGAGCGGGCCACCGCCCACGCGGGGGCCGACCCCAACTCGGCACTCTCTCCTCCCCAGCCCTGGTGATGAAAATCCTTGAGGCTAAGGGAGGGGTAGAGGCCGCAGCCCGGCTCGCTTTCCCCCACCATCAAGCCGGAGGTCACCATCTTGGGTGACCGCCGGTGGAGGGGTGCAGCCGGGCTGCATGATGAAAATCCTTGAAGCCGAGCGATGGCTGAAAGGTACCAACTCCCACGGAGTTGTGTTCCTCCAACGATGAGGCGAAAAGACGGCGGGTACCCCCCATCCGGGGGCTTGGAAGGTGGAAAGACGCGATGCATAAGGAGGGAGAAGACATGGTCGCCTTCCGAAAGGGGTCACCCTCCTTTTAAAGGCAACTCTCCCTACGTGCGCCCCCAAACGTCACGGGCTGAGTCTTCTCCAACACGCTCCAAGGCCCTCCCCTACGGCGCGGGGGCTGGGTCCCGCATGTCATGCAAACCGACTCGGGGCAGAAGAAGCCAAACCGCCGCGCGCGGCGCACACAACCGCCCAGCGGTTACAAGCGACCCCCACTTTTGCCCAGACCAACGGGCGGAAGGGGCGGGCAGCCATGCAGGCGGCATGCAACCGCGCCAGGTGGACGCGCTTCTCCGACTCCCAACACGCCGGCATGGAGGCCCAGGCCCACGCGTCACGCAACCGGCGCGCCGGATGCTGCATACAAGCAACTGCACCGCCACTTGCGCCACCACCGCGCCTCTTCGGTTGCGGAACCAATGCCGCGACTCGAGGCGACCCAGCGCTCGACCCAGCAGCGCCAGCATGGCGCGACGGTCAATGCAGCCGAAAGTGGGCCGGCAGTAATGACGGTGGCAGGCGGGCGGGAGTAGCGGTCGCGTCGTCGGCCAGGCTCACGTCCCATCCGGGGGCAGCAAGAGAACCCCCTCTCACGGCGTGAAGACAGGGCGCCCGTGATCCGTTCCTCGAACGGCTCGCGCACGCGCAACGGCCGCCCCGCCAACCACTCGCCCCGTCGCATTAACTCCGCGGCAGGACAGGCGGCGTTTCTGGCAGGAGAAGCGGGCGACGCTTCACCTTCGCCGTAATAACCGCGCCAAAAAAGGTACGCCGCGTCGTTCGATTTCGTATCCTTTTCCTTTTTTCCTCTTTCTCTATCTCTTGCAACAGGGACCGGGAAAGGGGGATACCCCGAAAAGGATCCTTCCCTGTGAAGGAACCGGGCTCCGAGCCCCCCTACTGATCAGAGGTTCGAAGGCTGGCCCCCGAGGGGTTCAACAGCCGCCTCAGATCGTGTGGGCCCTACACCCACTACTGGTCAGAGGTTCGAAGGCCGGCCCTCCGAAGGGCTCCACGGCCGCCTCAGGCTACTCGGGCTCCGCGCCCATTACTGATCAGGGGTTCGAAGGCTGGCCCCCGAAGGGTTCACAGTCGCCTCAGACGCCGAGCGAGGGATGACCAGGAGTACATTCGATACATAACCAAGGCTCGGGCTGCGCTCCCGAGGTACCCTAGGACATTTCCGAGACCAGCGGGAGCGATCCTGTAACGGAATCCCATCGGAGGGAGGCATCGAGCCCTCGGACCCCGTCGCCAGGGGACCGGGTCCAGCAGATCACCCGCAGGTACTTTTGGGCGTGCCTCTGGGCCCCTAGCCGACCCCCAACGAACGGGGCACGGACGTCCACTCGGATTACCCGCTTGCAGCTCACCGGAGACACCATGTTCGGTGCCCATCGAGGGTAACATGGCGCTCTCCCCCCCTCCTCCTTGCGGAAAGGCGACGTAGGGGCGTATGTAAAAAGGCCGAGTCTGTCCCTGATCGCCCTCTCGCCCTGTGCGGAGGCTCGGGGGCTGCTCTCGCAAACCCGGCTCCGGCCGAACCGTTGACAGCGTCAACATACCAGCCCGAGAACTTGGGCCCCGACCGTGCACCCGGGCTACGGCCAGTTCGCATGAGGGAACAACCAGACCAGCCGAAGCATTACGCAAGGCATTAAGACCTCGAAGGAGTGAAACCACTCCTCCGAGGCCTCGGGGGTTACACCCGGCGGGTGCGCTCGCGCGCACCCACCGGAACAAAATGCAACCGAGAAAGGCTGGTCCCCTTGCAAAAAAGTGCGACGAAAGCCTCCAAGCGAGTGCTAACACTCCCTTCGAGGCTCGGGGGCTACTGTCGGGGACCATAATTAGGGGTACCCTCAAGACGCCTAATTCTCAGCTGGTAACCCCCATCAGCATAAAGCTGCAAAGGCCTGATGGGTACGATTAAGTCAGGGATCAGTCCATACGAGCGAGTCGATCACGCCTCGCCCGAGCCTAGCCTCGGACAAGGGCAGCCGACCCCGAGGGATTTCCGTCTCGCCCGAGGCCCCCCTCCAACGGTGGACACATCTCCGGCTCGCCCGAGGCCTTGCCTTCGCTAAGAAGCAACCCTGACTAAATCGCCGCGCCGACCGACCGAGTCGCAGGAGCATTTAACGCAAAGGTGGCCTGACACCTTTATCCTGACGCTCGCCCCCGGCAGAGTCGAAGTGATCGCCGTCACTTCGCCGCTCCACTGACCGGTCTGACAGAAGGACAGCGCCGCCTGCGCCACTCCGACTGCAGTGTCACTTGACAGAGTGAGACTGACAGGCAGTCAGGCCCTGCCGAAGGCACCATAGGAAGCTCCGCTCCGCCCGACCCAGGGCTCGGACTCGGGCTAAGCCCCGGAAGACGGCGAACTCCGCTCCGCCCGACCCAGGGCTCGGACTCGGGCTAAGCCCCGGAAGATGGCGAACTCAGCTCCGCCCGACCCAGGGCTCGGACTCGGGCTAAGCCCCGGAAGACGGCGAACTCCGCTCCGCCCGACCCAGGGCTCGGACTCGGGCTAAGTCCCGGAAGACGGCGAACTCCGCTCCGCCCAACCCAGGGCTCGGACTCGGGCTAAGTCCCGGAAGACGGCGAACTCCGCTCCGCCCGACCCCAGGGCTCGGACTCGGGCTAAGTCCCGGAAGACGGCGAACTTCGCTCCGCCCGACCCAGGGCTCGGACTCGGGCTCAGCCCCAGAAGACGACGAACTCCGCTTCACCCGACCCCAGGGCTCGGACTCCGCCCTGGCCTCTGCCGAACGACCTCCGCCTCGCCCGACCTAGGGGCTCGGACTCGGCCTCGGCCACGGAAGACAGACTCGACCCCGGCTTCGGAGGAGCCTCCACGACGCCCAACCTAGAGCGCAGGCCAGCCACGTCAGCGGGAAGCGCCATCATCACTCTACCCCGAGCCGATTGGGGCCGCAGAGAACAAGACTGATGTCCCATCTGGCTAGCTCTGCCAGATAGGCAATGATGGCGCCCCGCAAGCTCTGTGACGACGGCGGCTCTCAGCTCTCTTACGGAAGCAGGAGGACGTCAGCAAGGACTCAACCGCTCCGACAGCTGTCCCTCCGCCAGGCTCCGCCGCTCCTCCGACAGCCACGACACCACACCAGCTGGGTGCCAAGATCTCTCCGGCTGCCACATTGGCATGTACTTAGGGCGCTAGCTCTCCCCCGCTAGACACGTAGCACTTTGCTACACCCCCATTGTACACCTGGATCCTCTCCTTACGCCTATAAAAGGAAGGACCAGGGCCTTCTTAGAGAAGGTTGGCCGCGCGGGGACGAGGACGAGACATGCGCTCTCTTGGGGCCACTCGCTTCCCTCACCCGCGCGGACGCTTGTAACCCCCTACTGCAAGTGCACCCGACCTGGGCGCGGGACGAACACGAAGGCCGCGAGATTTCCACCTCTCTCACGCCCGTCTCCGGCCACCTCGCTTCCCCCCTTCGCGCTCGCCCACGCGCTCGACCCATCTGGGCTGGGGCACATTCACTCGTCGGCTTAGGGACTCCCCGGTCTCGAAACGTCGACAGTAGACTGCTTTGTTAGCAGAGTGAAGTTTGAATATGAGTATGAGGATAAGTAAGCTGGTAGAGATAGTATAAGCTAAAGATATCTCAAATTTATCTAAAGCATCAATCCTAGCAATCAATCGTCTTACAAACATCAAATCAAGAAAGATGAAATGTGCAGGGAGTTTGGGATGACTAAATGGGTTAGTTTTTACAGAGAAATTTGTCAGATACTATTTTCAAAGATAGGTTTGAAAATATTTTTTTAAAAAAAATCCCTGCAGGTACCTTCGCAGTGTTGCGGACCGAAAATTTCGAAAATTTCCGGACTCCCGAGGACACGGCTGGATGCGGACTTGCGGAGTCAGGCAGCCGCAGCAGCATCGCTGGTTTTGATACACGGTTGCCAGCCATGCCACTGACCGCGGGCCGCGGCAGCCTAGCGCCACCGCGATTCCGACTTCCGAGTGAGACCAACTCTGACATCCCATCCCCGACAACACGTGGAACCGCCACAAAACTAATCGTCTTTTGGTGGGTCGGCTTCTCGTTCTCGCGCGCACCCCCGCGCCCCGCCCCGCCACCCAGAAGTCCACACCGCCAGCGACAGCGACCCTCATCAGCTCAGCTGCTCCCCCTCTGTCTATATATGGGCCTTGTCTCACACTAATCCTCTCACATAATTAGCCACCGCCACCAGTTAGCCCTCTGTCCTGTTTGACGAGGAGGAGAAGGAAGCAAGGAACAAGGCGCCGGAGGGGGAAGAGGAACTCAAGCTCCGGCAAACAGCAAGCCCATATACGTACATTGTGATAGGTGAGAGCTACGGATCGAGGCTGCCTCATTCTCCCCTCTTGCATTTCTCTTCCTCTCGCTCGCGCTCCAAATCTTCTTCTTGCGCATCAATCGGTTGCTTTGCTGCACGCGGTCTCCTGCAGCCGCTACAACAAGGCCGTCGCCGTCGCCGTTGCCATGGGAGTCCTCTTCTCGTGCCCCGCCGACGACTACGACCCGCTGCACCTGGTGGAGGAGGAGGCGGCGCCGCCGTCCGCCGGCGGCGCAGGGGAGGAGCCGGCCGTCTTCACGGCGGCGCTGGGCTCCGGCAAGCTGCGCATCGAGGGGTCGCTGAGCTTCAAGCGGGCGCAGGCCGCGCTGCAGGTGGAGACCGAGATCTCCATCCGGACCGCCGCCATGCCCGCGCCGGGACCGGGACCCCTGCCCAGGGGAGCTAGGTTCGCCGGGCCGGCGGCCGCGGACAGCCCCAAGCACGAGGCGGCGGCGCTCAGGCTGCAGAAGGTGTACAAGAGCTTCCGCACGCGGCGCCAGCTCGCCGACTGCGCCGTGCTCGTGGAGCAGAGCTGGTGGAAGCTGCTGGACTTCGCGCTGCTAAAGCGCAGCTCCGTTTCCTTCTTCGACATCGAGAAGCAGGAGACCGCCGTGTCCAAGTGGTCAAGGGCAAGAACGCGAGTCGCCAAGGTAACACAGTTTTTTTTTTCTTTTTCTTTTTGTGCTAGTGCCAGTATTGTGGAACGAATTTATAATGTTTGTGGGTTGGGCTGCTAACATTTCTGTTGGAATTTGGACGCCTCTCTCTCAGGTTGGAAAGGGGTTGCTGAAGGACGAGAATGCTCAGAAGCTTGCGTTGCAGCACTGGCTGGAAGCGGTGAGAAACACAATCTAAACAGTTTTGCAGTTTACACATCTTTTTTCGAATCTATAAACAGTTAGTTTCAAACTGAGATTTGTTTTTATGAGCAGATTGACCCGCGGCACCGGTACGGCCACAACCTTCACTGCTACTACGACTGCTGGCTCCACTCCGAAAGCAAGCAGCCTTTCTTCTACTGGTGAGTGCTCCTGGCTGCTAACCCTGCTGCTACCATCTCGGCTGCGACGGTCGTTTGAAGCTGACGGTCTTGGTTTTGGCCGATGCACATGCAGGCTTGACGTCGGAGAAGGCAGAGAGATGAATCTCGAAGGCAAGTGCTCAAGATCGAAGCTTCTGAGCCAGTGCATCAAGTACCTTGGCCCAGTAAGTATTTCACAAAGAGATGGAGCGAGCAAGCAAGCTAGGTGAAAAGCTAGAGCTAGGAGGCTGATACACCATCCTTTTTATATATCTGCGCAGAAAGAGAGAGAGGACTATGAAGTCGTGATCGAGGACGGCAGGTTCTTGCACAAGAAAAGCCGGCGGATCCTTGACACTTCGTCCGGGCCGCGAGACGCCAAGTGGATCTTTGTTCTTAGTACGTCTAAGAACCTGTACGTTGGCCAGGTAAATACCCATCGCATGCATTGGGGAAAAAAAAATAGGGCTCACTCGAGCCTAGAGACTCATCCTCTGTTCATCGTGTAACGTCGTTGTCCTGGATCGCAACTTCGAATGGATGCAGAAGAAAAAGGGAACATTTCAGCACTCTAGCTTCCTCGCTGGAGGGGCCACTTCTGCCGCTGGGCGACTGGTCGTTGAGAATGGAACTTTGAAGGTACTGCCTTTCAATAATCTACTGTCATTACTTGTGCATGCATTTTCAGTGATCGGTTTATTAGATTAGATGACGAATTAATCTGCTATGCTTGGTGTTGCGTGACAGGCTATTTGGCCTCACAGCGGGCACTACCGCCCGACGGAGGAGAACTTCCAGGAGTTCAAGAGCTTCCTCAAGGACAACTCGGTTGACCTAACCGACGTCAAGGTTGGTTGGCAGAAATCTAACTGTGTGAAGTAAAAAGTTCATGTCTTGTTGAAGGTTGAAGCTAACTCTTCTCGTGGACTCGGTCGCTGCAGATGAGCCCAGAGGAGGAGGACGAGGAGTTCTGGGGCAGAGGGGGATCAGCGGCAGGAGGCCGAGACCCATCGGAAGACGTCGACCAGGATGCGGCGGCGGCGGCGGCCGGGGAGCAGCAGCAGCAGGCGGCCGAGGCCGAGGAGGAAGAGGAGGAGCGGCAAGCGCCCGTGCCGCGGGAGAAGATCCTGCAGCGGATCAACTCCAAGAAGGGGGCCAAGTCGTACCAGCTGGGCAAGCAGCTGTCCTTCAAGTGGACCACGGGGGCGGGGCCCCGCATCGGCTGCGTGCGCGACTACCCGTCCGAGCTCCAGCTGCAGGCGCTGGAGCAGGTCAACCTCTCTCCGAGGTGCGCCGCCGCCGCCGCCTCCCGGGTCGCCTCGCCACTCGCGCGAAGCTTCAACAACCACCCAGCGCCCGCGACAACAGCAGCAAGGGGGTGCGAGGCGTCCACGCCGAAGGAGGCGCTCCGGTCGCCTCTGCAGCACGGAGCACTGGCCGTGGCAGCCGCAGTTGAGTCTGAGTGACGCACGCAGTTGCACCTGCATCAGCTGAAACATTTCTTGAATAGTCCTCGGATAATTCATTATTGAAGATATGAAAAGTTTTGAAAAAATCATCAGACAGTTCGATGATGAAGTGGTGTACAGTACTAGGTAGGTAGGGGCCAACAAGGAGAATAATGGAACATACTGTTTGAGTAGTAGATGTCGTAGGGTCCATTTTTTTCATTCTGGTTCTTTTTGACCTATAAGAGCAACTCCAGAAGATGACTAAAAAGGAGTCACAACCTAATAAATAATTCTGAGGATTACATTTAAAAAATACCCTCTCCCAAAACATCTTGAAAAATAGCATAGCTCCAAAACTCCTCCATGCGACCCACAATTATGTTGTAGGAGGAAAGCTCCCAATCCTTTCCCTCGCGAAAGCTCTCAATCCTTTCCCTCGCGTACATCTAGGCTTGCTACTCTGGTGCGCATGCATCTAGACTTTAACTTCCCTCGCCATGTGATAGGTTTAAATATTGGACTACCAAATTATTAGGAAGTTGTTGTGCACAAATATGATTTTGGGCTATGAAAACATTTGTAGTGCTCCTACTAGCTTCTTTTGGGGCTGTCTTTTTTCACATGTTCCTAGAGTTTCTCTAATTGATTCTATCTTTCACTCCGAAATCGATGTGGTCCCTTGTACTACCCCACTTGCCACTACCTCTATCTCTAAGGCGGTCTTTAGCCGCTTACTCATCGTATCTTCTTTCACACCCTATTGCAAAATTCATTATGTAAACAGTCTACGGTGCGAAATAATATTTTACACGACCATATGCACGATCTGCTAGAGACAGTGTGTCGTTGCTTTTGTCCTTGACCCTACCCGAGTAACCCGACCCTGTCTATGGCCTAGCTCGACAACCCCATCCGATGACGTTATTGCTCCTCTCCCTTGGCCCCGACCTCACCCGTCCTCGCCCCACTAAGTGCTCCTGTTCTGGCGCCTACCTGTCCGCTGGTCATGCCTCAACACAAGTCCCCACCCCGTCACTTTTGCTCCTGCACCACCTAAGTCTGGTGAATATGAGTTTTTTTATTGATTGATAACTTAGTTTTTAACTTAATTAATGACATACTTATAGTTAGCTATATAAGGTCATGTACAACTTAGAAATCCTGGATCTTTTTTTTCAAGTTATATAAGGGCATGTACAACCTAGAGACTCTATATCAGTTTTTCAAGTATAAGAGATAGTTAAAAGACAGTATGATATAATACTGAGCCTTTGAATCATAGATACAACTAAGAGACAATATGTAAATAGAGTAGTGTAGAGAGGGCTCTTCGCAAAGATCTCATGTCTTGATTTTTTTTTAATTAATCCCTTATAGACCTCTTAAGAGACCCTATATTAAATGGAGTTATACGTGCCCTGACTAGTTAGTGGTCTATTATTGACTTAGGTACTAGCATTATTTATTAGTACTTAGATAGTTTACACACATATGTAGTTAGTTAGTTTGTTATTTTGCAGTTAGGTTATTATGTAAAATTTAGTTACTTACTAATTAGTTAGGTTGCTAGATATAGGAAGGAGACGTGTTGTGATGCAAACGAGTATAATATCTCATTTGAGGGGTACTTCATATGGGTTTTAAAGACTCAATTATAAAAAAGATGACCTCACTTTTGTCTGAGTATCACTAGCAGAATTATATAAGCTCGATGATGAGAACTTAAACCTAATGGTTGGATGTGTGGTTGTGCTTAAGGTGTCCATTAATCCCACCCTTCACGGGTATCTAGTAGAATTTAGTGATCCGACCTCCATGACCCTCCCATACCTAAACATGAGGTGGATGAGGAAGATGTGGTTATGGTCATGATGATGCTGAATCTACCTTGAATGAGGTTGGAGGCTCTTAACCTATTAGAATTAAATGTTGCAAGAATGATGTCATGGCGACCCTCATTCAAGTAATTGACACAATAAACATTTTACTCCCTCTGTTCCAAAATAAATTTTGTTTTACCGTATTAGTTGATTCATATAGTAATTATGTATTTGTTGTGTATATGTGTTTATATTCATCATCATCCATCTGAATCCATCTGAACATAGACATAAGAAATAAAAGCTAAAATGACTAATATTTTGTGACAGAGAAAGTACTTTTTAGGTTTTCTCCTTAACTCCGTTTATTTGTCTCAATGGTGCCGTTTTTGAGCTTGTGATGCAGGAGATACTCCGACGGCCGAACTGCAAGGCCTACGCCGCCGTGGATTTCATTTCCTGCAAGCCAACGCACTGATATGCCCACTGGCCCAGCGGACTGCGCGGCCCTAGGCAGCCGCTTGCTGTGCGGCCCAAACGAATGCCGTGGCGCCGGTGCCGCACTCGCCCGCTGCTCCCCATTCTCACTCGCGTGAATTTTACCATTTCTGTACAAAAAAAAGGACCAATCGCGGAAAGTTCTCTGCTGATTCATAGCTCCCAGATGCCCCTCTTGTTCCAATTTATACATCGTTTGCATAGCAAAAAAATACGTGTATACAGAAACCAAAACCCAAGCAACCTACAGAAAAAACAAAACCCATAATAACATATAATTTGAGACAGAGACAGGATGGGACCGAACATGGCTGAACAGCCCACGAGCTTCATGTTCAAAACTAGATCATATGCTAACTCTATTAGCAGTTACGTTATATACAAATGTACTACTCAAGTCCAATGTATGCTTCAACATGAAGCTCCAGTGTAGGCTTCAGATCAAGGACTGATTGATACGCTGATGGTCACAGAAACATCGTTGAGAGCAGCATCGCTCGGTCAGTAACTCAGTAGTGAGTAGCCCTGCACCTTCAGATTCAGACAGTATGGCAGTGCAGTAGGCAAAGCACACGAAACGAATCACGCAAACCACGTCAGCTGGGTGTGGATTATTTTAGCCTCCTCTTGTAAACTATAGCTAGCTACCTACCGTAGCCGTGCACCTAATGACCTACTGGTGCCTCCTTCCAAGCAAGATCCGGGCCAACACACCATCACATATCATCTAGTTCTATGTAACGTGCGTCGGCACGCTCCTGACGACGATTCATACGCACCCCTGAGCCATTTGGGCCGTGATCTTCTTCGTCTTTACCGATGCCATCGTCCGGACTTTTTATGTCACCCAGAGCTCTCTTCGCGTACACCGTGAAGGCGACCGTGAGGGCGATAGCGATGACGAAGGAAATGGCGTTGTATGCTATTTCCACTGGTGTCATTTTATAGTTGCCGTACTTCATGTCAGCCAATGTACGTATTAAACGCCCACTGCACCAAAAAAAAAAACACGGCAACATAAGCAAAACACAGCAACATAAGCAAAACACAGGGAACCAATATAAATGCATTCAATAACTTAGTAAGTACATTGGGTGAGTTGTCCCAATATACCGGGAACCAAAAAAACTCAACGAAGTTTTCAAATAAACTAAATAAACTTCTACATGGTCAGATATATTATATAGTACCCCATCACGAAATATTAGTCATTGTAGCTCTTTATTTTTATGTCTATATTCAAATTGATGATGAAGAATCTAGACACGTATATAGAACACATACATTAATTATTTTATGAATCTATTTAAAAGGTAAAACGAATTTTAATTTGGGACGGAGGGAGTAGCTTATAAGAAGAGTACACCAAGAAGCAAGATATCCTTCAACTGGTGAACTTATATAAGAAACAATGATTGGTTAGATTCATGGTCCGAAATTCGGCATGCTACTTTCTCAGTACGTGAATCATGTGAAAAGAATTCGCACACAAGTAGATGATACAGATTTACATGGTAGATGAAAAAAAGAACATGCTAAACTCAATGGATCGATAATCTGCAATGTATTAGAGATCATGTCTAACCTGTAGATATAAATGAAGGCCTCAGGTACCATTCCAGCAACAGAACCACATAGATAAGGGTTGAACTTAATTTCTGTCACAGTCACGGCATAATTAAAAATTGTATATGGGAATGGTGAGATTCTGAAAAGCGCGACAACCCGAAACTGCTGGAACCAATTTCCTTCACCCGCGAGTTTTATTAGTGCTATCTGCTGAGGCCACTTTGTCAGCCATACCTGTATTTTTAAAAAGAAACAGAGAAAGGAAGTAGAGAAAAAAAACGAATCAGGGAATAATCCTAACATAGAAAAGATCTACCTCTTAAATTACAAATCACAGAACATATGGCTTAGAAATTTTACATGCAGACGTTCACGGAACAATGAACCAATCCAATATGGAACCACCATGCCAATAGTACTCCCGGCCATTATAATCAAGAAACCCCAACCATATCCAAAGATCATTCCTGCTAACCACATAGAAGGTCCAGAAGGAACTAGAATAACTGGAAAGAGAGCCAAAGATGCAACGAGAACAATAGCTAATACTGGACGCCCAAAAGCACTGGCTTCCCATTGCATGATTGGCAAGAGAACCTACAACAAACAGGAAAAGTACATGTATCAATAATTTGAAGAAGTGCTGTGAGAAAGCATGTAACTAACACAAAATAGCATGAAGAAGGATGGCACAAGCGATAATTTCATAAAGACATAGACCACAAAATACATTTCACTTCAACTACAACATATTGTATCAACTTATCAACTGCTTGTTACAAAATGATAAGAGTGTGCTAGGATGTTTGCCACTTGAAGTACAGCATACTCACTGTTTTTAAGAAAAAAAAATCACCAGTGTTGTAGGATACAACGAGACATGGGCCCTGGTACCATGTGTTTGTTACTGAGTGATAATTTCTGAACTACAAGCTTTATGGCATATATACATCTAAAACCTACTTATTTTTTTATTCCAAATAGCATAAAAAAGATATTTAAGACATCTTGCATATTCTTTATCATGGTGAAAGGGCTTCTAGCTGAGTCGATAAGTGATCTGAGTTGCACTCTTTAGGTCCTGAGTTCGACTCCTCATGGAAGCGCAAAAGCACATGTCTAAGGCCACAAATTTCAGGTTAAAAAAACCTCTCGCCTGTCACCGCCCGGCTGCCCCGAGCGGCTGCCCGGGCTCACCTGCTGCAAACGTGTATAAATATATGTATCTCAGCAGTAAAATATACTTTAGTGTGGGCAACAATTAAGCTTTATGTTTGTGGCAATGTTATCTTCTAATATTTGCCCAGGCTTTGGAAATTTTCTGGGTCCACCACTGGTCTCACGCCAAAGCAGATGTCTATGGCATGGTCCCAGTCAGTCTCACATGGTATACGGTGTTGTTGTGTATAGACGAGGCAGGGGTTCAAGGGTTTCTCGACCAAGGTGAGGTCTTCTTATTAATGCAATACCCCCGTAAGTCAAGTTTTTTATACTCCCTCTGTCTCAAAATATACTTTGTTTGACTAAACATGCATTCATTAATTAACCTATGAATGTAGTTTGTTTGTATATCTATTTTCATTATTATTCATTCGAATGAGGTCGGAAAAAAGAGGGCTAGAAAGAACTATATTTTGGAATGGAGGGAGTATTGTTTATCATGACAGTTTGAAGTAATTAGCAAGCATAAGAAACGTATATCTTGAAGGTTCGAGGCATATGTACCATATCAATCAAGCAAGCCATCAGACAAAAAAATGTAACTATCCTTTAAGTCCTTTTGAAGTAGCATATTTCAGTTTATCTCTGAAATATAATTGTTGTTGTCCTAGCAATATCCTAATGATCTGATTCATCTATGCAGATGACAAGACCTTTCAGGTTAGAGAAAAGAATGCCTGCAGAAGTGGTGATAAAGAGTATCAGTGCTCACCTTCTCAAAGACAAAGGGGACCCCCCATTTCACGAAGACATAGCCCACTAATATAAGAAGGAAGCAGCCAAGCAGAACTTTCATCCACCAAATGAAAGATCTTGACTTTGGTTGCTCAGATAAAATTGTCGTGCCAACATCAGATGTTGCATGTTGAGCTCTTGTAACCAGCCTCTCATATTCATCATCCTTTCTGCTCTGCTCAGAATGGTCAACTGCTGTGCATGACGCCCCGGCTGATGACCTTGGCATGTCTACCACTGCCTCTTCGCCTCTGTTTATCAACCAAACAAAACATATCAATGTAAGGCTGTGACATACTTGTGCTGTATACTAGAACAGCTTATGAAACTGTGCCAGAAGGCTACCATGTAGCATATATCCAAGAAGCGAACTAATCAACTAAGGAACCTTATATGGTTCGCATGCTATCGTAATGAGATCTCATTTTTGCAATATATACAATACCACGGTATTCACGCATGCACAATAGAAACCCAGCCAACGGAATGAGGGGAACATAGGTTCTAGGTTGCAGTCTCTTTGGAAGTTGAAGTGCAGGTGCTCTCTGGCTAAAATTAGCAGTAAAACATTACCTGCCCTCTTTATTTCAAGGTCACATTTGACGACCCTAGTGAAACAAAGTCGAATTTACCCACAAAAAAGGTCCGCCATGTGTTCTTTGTTTGGTGTAGTATTGCAACTACATCAGTGCAAGAGCAAGATTGTCAAAAGCATCCACTTGTGTTCATCAGTACAGTTCATCCACAACCACAGTAGTCTATGAAACCACCCACCACCACCAGTCGGTACAGTGCAACGGCCAGTGGCCCAATCGAGATACTCTCATACTCATACGAGAGAGATTTTAATATACTCGGATAGGATTGGAAGTTGGAACATCATTAACTAGTAGCAATAATTATGTTCCCCAAATTCGACCAAGCTTCGGACTCTACGTTTTTAAAAAAGATCCACGCGCGGCGCGTGCGTGACACTGGCACCAGGGGTGACCACACGGCGACGCGTGGCGTGGCATGGACGCTCGGCGGCTCCGGTGGCTGGCCGGCGGCGGCCGCCGTTGCTCCGGAAGGCACCACCGACCGCCATTCTTGGAAACTTAAGCGCACCGAGCAAGGAAAAGGTGTGGGGGCCACGGGACATTTCCCGACCAAGCGGAAAGAAGGAAGGGAGCAAGAAGAACATCTTCCTCCCGGAACGAATGAAAACCCCGTGAAGAAGCGCAATCCACCTGTGCCTGCGGGCGGCAGCTACACCACACCTCACGACCTTAAGAAGAACTCTAACGCAACAGAAATACCGAACAGAGTCTCTCAAGCCTGCAGCCGAAGCAAAATTTCCAGGGGGGGAGGGGATGAGAGGAAGGAAAGAGGTAATCTGAAGTTGATGAAGAAGTTTTTTTTTTTTGACCCCGCGCGCGTACCTGGCCATCTCGGCAGTCTCGAGCGGGAGGACGCGCGCCATGGAGGAGGGATCGACGGGGAGGAAAGCCCACGAACGGGGATCAGAGCATTTGGTGCGACTCTGCTCGGCTCCCGGGTCTCCGGTTCCCTCCCTTGTTTCTGGAAGCGGCGTGACTCGGTGGAAGGAGAGAGAGGCGAGGGGGAAGAACGAGAAGCAAAGGTAGCAGGCAGCGCACACGGAACTAGAAAAAGGAAAAGGGCGTACGCTGCTGCTGCTTCTGCTTCTGCTCTTCGCCTTTGGCAGGGGAGGGGGATGACTGGATGACCGAAACGCCCCCGCGCGTCAATTGAGCCCTGGGGGTTGTTGCGACGCGTCGGACGGAACTGGCCCTGCCTGCGGCCGCGGCGGGATGAGAATAATAATATTCGGCGGCGCGCAGGAGTCTCAATGACGCGCGGGGGCGCGGAGGTCAGGTTTCTGGGGTGGGGTGGTGGTGGCAGCGGCGGACGGGACGGGACGGGACGGGGGTCGTGGGTGGGATTCGAATCGGCGAATGTCGCGAGTTGCGAGGGGAGGAGACGCGTGGATTCTAAAGCTCGTCGGCCGGCGGACGTTGCCACGTGCGCCCGCCGGCGCGGTCAGATGCAGCGAGCGCGAGCCCTCAGGAACCGCCCGAGGGCATGTACAACCCCGGTCTTGTGTCAATTGAAAAAAAAATACGAGATAAAAGTCTATCTTTACACGATTCTTCGTGTATATTGTTTTTTAAATATATTTATAATTTAATATCTTAGAATTGTATTATATAATCTCTTAACTGTATAACTAAATTAGGGACCTTGACGGATCTGTGTTGCAGTTAGGGATGACAACAAGAAATTCCCTATCGGATTTTAGCTCCCCAAACACGTCCCCACGACGAAAAGTTTCCTCACGGGGCTTCCCACGAAAACTTGCGGGGGACATTTTTCCTCATCCCCATTCTCCGCGGGAATAAATCCCCGTCGGATAAGAATTTTTCCTTATTGACATCCTGTGGGGAAGAAACTTCTCCATCCCCATCCTCTAATTGAGGAATTTCTAACGGGAAATTGGAGATCAGGTCTCTATTGTCATCTCTAGTTACGGTGGACTAGTGGGAGGGGTAGTAGCAGAGTAGTGCTATGTAGCTTTGCTTTGCTTGCTTCGAAGGGAAGCAATTACTCAAACCCTTCTGACTTGTCAATCTCTCCTGGCTGGTTTTGCTTGAGAAAAGTTGGAACTGCTCACGTATTCAGCTCTACTAGAAGATTAGAAAGTCCCGCGCCATTCTTTTCTCATCTCCGTATGGTCAAAGCGCATTCTCGTTGTTGTCTTTGACTATAGTAATACGTCTTTTTTTTCTTTCGGGTGGGTTGGGGTACGATAATTCATCTTTGACAACTGTCATGTGTGATTGATGTTCAAGACTTACTACCACATAGTATGCAATGTTCTCAGCCAGTTCAATAGCTTTTGGCTCGAGGTCAACTTCGTTCTCGAGGCTCGCGACACTTGTGATTGAAATAAGGTGCCGTTTGGTTCACATATTTGTAACGTAATGGGTAAATGATAACGTTAAATCATGTTTGTTTTAGTCCAACCGTAATCAGATACCATACTAAAATTTGATACCAGCCTATTCAAATTTGTTACCGCCAGTAATCAAGCGTAAACCATTACCATTACCATTTGCGTTACATTTCTTAAACCAAACAGCGCCCAAGATGCTTCGTTAGATGTATGATGATCATGTATGAAAAGCATTCGGTTGTCTCTTAGCCCCAATTTATAGTTCGTTTGAGTTTTTTTACTAAGTTTGACTGACTCATCTTATTTAAAAAATTTGGGAGAATTATAAAACTCAAAGCCATGTTTAAAGTATGTTACTATGTTATATGATAAATGATATCACAGTAAAAACTAATAATACTTACGGAATTTTGTTGAATAAGACGAGCCGGTCAAAATTGAATTAAAAAGTCAAACGAACTATAAATTGAGACATAGGGAGTCTATGGTACAACGCAGTCTACAGTATAAAACAATATCTGGACTTGCGTCTGGCCATATTATTCCCTTGTTATGTGATGAAGCTCTTTAGATGCCTCATCTATTCGTTGTCGAAGCTGAGCGACTCCAAGCATCTTTTGTTTCTAAATATTGATATGTTTTAGATGGCTTCATGTCCTTCAATTTCTTCATCAACATTATCTGGCTCAACCAGTCTAGAGCTCTCGAGCTTTCCTCTTTTCTTGCCTTCGATCTAAGCTTTGGTGTGATCTTAGCCTTCGCGGGTTTAACAACACGTCTAGCACTACCAAACCTATCTTTATCCCTTCGTGGAGACGTGATTATGGTCGTCGATGAGTTCACCAGACGTGGGCACCAAATATTGGGGACCTGCCGAAGTTCTTCAAAAGCCTCTTAAGCCAAACTTAGCGCCTAGAAACTATAGACCTTCGAGAGCTCTCCTAGACGAATATGCTACAAGATCTAGGGAACCAAGTAATCGCCCCCTGTAGCAGCAATATTGTTCACCTATTTATAGGGTTGGACCAGTGTACATCTCTAAATGGAATTATAGGAATGCCCTTCATCCTCTACCAAGATTCTACATCACTAGAGATGGGTAGTTGTGTCTTTACAAGAGAGACCTATCATGCATGCCTCCTCTTCCTTCTATGTAGCTTCCCCTTCCGCACCGTCCGAAGGGGATCCTAGTAACAGTCTAGCTTTCTCCCTCTTTTCATCTTCGACTTATCATTTGCCAACTTCGTAGACTAGTCTAAAGCTCTGACTCAATCTATGGTCTAAAGGTGTATTCCCTAAAAACACACTAAAACATCACTTCTTGTTAACATGGACCTTCGGCTAAGAACATTCTCTCCATTAGTCGCATATACTTGCAATAAATGTGTTGGAGAGAGTAGAGGTACCATATAAGGCTATCAACTATGTTGTCTCCTCCGATCCTAGGAATGATTGGAAGACTTTTGGTCGCTCGAGACAAGGTTTCACAGATATGATAGCATAGACAAGGACCCAAGCCACTTGCATCACTCAAAAATTCAATTGAGGAAGCTTAACTTGTAGTTGAAAACGTCCTAAAGGACATCATCCTAAAGATGGAGCCCCTAAAATGACAACTCAGCATGAAGTTGACCTGGTACCTGAAGGACCCCATCCTGAATATGTAAATTTCAATGCGTTGCGCACACATTATCACATTGAAATATTGGAATGCCCTAGCTCGATCGTTGTGGGAAATCACAATGAGCTAGAGAATGATCATGAGAAAATTGCCACTAACTATGTGGAATCAGAAGAGTCGCAAAATAGAAAGACCATTACTATCAACATTTATTTTGCCTGAAAATGCTAGCTCAATATATATGAACCTAGAATCGGAGTCCATGGCAGAGTGCTAGAAGCACTTAGATTGGAACAAATGGAAAGCAATAATTGAGACAAAGTTGTGCTCGCTTTTATCAAAGCGAGGGTTTTGGGCCTACAACCCCAACACCTCCAAAAGACATCCCTATATGATGCAAATGGGTCTTCTTCCAGAAGAGGAATGAACATGGACAGGTGGTGAAATGCAAAGCAAGACTGGTGGCACAAGGGTTCATGTAGAGATCTTATGATGAAACTTACTCTCCGTGCCATGAGTGGCATAATGTTCTCTTATCGTATACCTATGGTAGTAAAATTTAATCTAAAAATGCACTTGATGGATGTTGTGACAACATATTTGTATGTGCCATTGGATTCAGAAATCTATATGGGGTCCCTAAAGGATTAAACATCCTTGAACTAAATCAAAACCGCAACATGTTTAGAGTATACATGCAACGGTCGTTGTATGGGTTAAAACCTATAAAGACGTGGTTCAACCAATTGAGTAACTTTCTCCTAAAGAGGTTACACAAAAAATGATGATTGTCCCTATGACTTCATAAAGAAGTCCAACGATGGACTTCACATCATCTCAATTTATGTCAATGATTGTGCATTAGCCTTGGAGACTTGATACGAAAGACCAACTATTGTACCTTTTTCATGCAAGGTTTTTAACGAGGCAACAAGTATAACATAAGTAATGCATGTGATGTGCTTTCTTCTACTTTTTCCAACATAAATTTTTGAGGGGAGGCGTAATAAGACATACATATAATATGAATTAGGCCAAGAGGGTGTTATGAATTCATGTCAAAGAACAAATATAAAAACAAGACTTTAATGGTGGCCAAATTAATGAAAGAAGTTGCTTAGACATCTCATGCCATCCTCTTCTCTCTAAAAATGAGATGGGTAGGAGAGCTAAGAGATATTTCAGTGTACATACATTCATGTTCTCCAAAGAAGATGGATAGGAGAGCTAAGAGATTTCTCAGTGTACATACATTCATGTACTTTACAAGCAAAGAAACATGCAAAAGCTCACATTCCCCCTTTGTAACACCCATGGTGTTACGATAACTAAAATGCTGACATGTCATCATAAGCACTTGCATTATCTTGTTCGATATACCTAGAATGCATTCACTAGGTTAAACTTTTTCAAAAGTATGATGTTGTGTGTTGGGTTTAGAGTTTAGTTTAAGGACTTGGCTCAAGTTAAACAGGAGTAGATCATCTCTCAAGCAAGTGATAATTTGGTTTGAAGTCTTAGAGTGCTAAAGGCAAGACTTAGAACCGAGAGAAACTATGATTTCGGAGGTATGTTAAGTGGAAGAATTAATTGATGAACTGGAATGACCTTAAAAAAACCTTAAGTGAGATTTGGAAACCTTACTTGGAATTGTGGATGAACAAAACAACTCCTAAACCAGGGACACTTTGGACATGAGCTTCATATACTAGAGTTTGATTTGAGATTAAGGAGTCACTCATCTTTTAGGAGGATGAATTGAGTTGGTAAATCACTAGATGAGAACGAACCATATTTGAAACCCTAAATTTGCCCTAAAAGTGGAATTCAAAATCTAGAGACAATTGGGCAAAAGTCAAAGTGCCAAAGTTGTAGAGTTTGAAAAAGGTGAACAACTTTTATATTTGGAGATTCCCAAGTTGTGCGGAAGAATTTGGAGTAATTTGCACAAATTCAGTTTTGGGTTCAAATTGGAACTTCTGAAATTAATATAAACTAGCCAACTTTGAACCCTTATAAATTCTGATCTATAAGCATTTTGAAGATAGTCCTTATAACAAAGTCATAGAGCTACATGAGGAGTATAAGTTTGGTTAAGTCATCTAGCTCTAAAACTATTTGGAACCTAGAGAAAAGCTTGCCTAAAGTAGAGCTGTCTGAAAGTGTGGATTTCACTCTTGGTGAAATTCAGAGTCTGAATTTCAGCAATTGGAGCAAACTTTGGGCTATTGAAGTTTGGAGTCCAAGAGGTTTTGGTTAATGGTTACTATATCAAACTTGTAGAGGAACTATAAGAGTATAAACTTTATTAAGCAACTTGCCCCTGTAAACATTTGGAACCCAGGAAAAAGAGTGGTTCCAAGTGGTGCTGCTGTTTTTCTGAATTTTTAGATTGAAAACAGTAACTGAAACCGAGTTTCAGTGTTTTGATAGCAGTTTGGAAGCCTATTTGTGGCTATTCTATAAGGTTTTGGGCTGTGATGTTTGTAGAGGAAAGGAATACTATATGATTTTGAATAACTTTCTTTAAGGGTGAGGGACATGATCCTATACAAAAGTTGGAGTAACAGCTGCTCAAATTTGGACTGTCAGCTAGGTGGCTGAATTCTGAATTTTCAGATTTGGAATAGTATATAAGTCCGAATTTCAGTGATTGTGACTTACTTTGGAGCTTCCTAGTGCACAATCCATAAGGTTTTGAACTATGGTTTTTATAGAGGAATTGAAGAGCATAAGTTGGGGTACAAATGTCTTTGAGGGTGATGGATATGATCCTACACAAAAAGTGTAGAAAAAGTTGACTGAAAATGGGCTGTTGAGTTGCTGGTGACTGAAACCAGTTCAGTTAACAAAAAACTGAAATTCAGTAAATGGTGCCAAATTTGGAGATCATTTGTGATCAGTCCAAGTAGTTTTAGACAAAAGTTTTCATAAAAACGTTGGAGCCCATAGTACAGAGAACAAGTTTCATAAAGAGGGTTGGACTTGGTTCCACATAAACCTGGGAGAAAAGGCTGTTCCAAGTTGTGCTGTCAGGATGTAGAGATGTTGATTTAGTTGATTGTTGCTAGCAGTTTCAGTGAGTTTTACACACCATTGGAACTCTATGGTAATTAAACCAAGGAGAGTTGGGTTAGTTATTTCTAGCAAACTGAAAGGCCTTATATAGAACAAATTCCCTTGAGTGATGTTGGTTTGGTGCTATATGAATTTGGGAGTAAAATACCCTCAAACTCTCTCTGTCAGACTTTGTAGGGGTCGTTTTAGTTAAACTGAAACTGTGTTTCAGTGAGGTTTGCCCAACTTTGGAGCACCATAACTCTTGAATTAGGGGCATCTGGCCTTAGGCTACTGCAACAAACTTGTAGAGCTGTGTTAGGTGAGCAAATTCTGTGAACCAAAATCAGCCTGTTGTCACCAGGAATTGGGAGAAAGTGTTGCTCCAAGTCAGGCTGTCAGTCTTGGAAATTCTGAACTCGATTTAGTCTCTAAAGTTGTGTTCTTGTATTTTTTGTTAGTATTGGAGCTGTTTGGTGTCTGATCCAAGGGGTTTAAGGCTGAAGTCTTTATGAAGAATTGGTAGAGGGTTGTTTAATCGACCAGTTTTAGTAAGTGTGCTCCCCATGTTACTATGGGAAATCGTGGGATTGAAGGAGGTGAACAGGGAGAGATCAGAGTTCAACGGAGTTGCTACAAAAATCTGAAGAAAGATCTTCACATCCCTGTTGTCCTCCACTTATGTGCACAAACTGAGATAGACTTGGGGTGGGCAGTATGGGGCTCGAGGTTCAGTCCCCCTATGCAGAAAAATATCAGTTTTGCACCTGTTTGAGCCTACCACAGTAGAGTTTTTGTCTGTCTTTACTTCTGTCTGTATTCAGTGGATTGGTTGGATATTTGTGGACAGTACAGTGAACCCTTATCTGCTCTACTCTCTATTTGAATAACTGGACAAAGTAGATATTTGAGCTAAGTCGTGGCTGGTGTGGATGTTGAGCATGAAAGCCACGTGTGTTAGTCCCTGTTGTGCTGTCACCTTGGAACTCTTCACCACTAGGCGAGCTGAACCTGAAGACGTCTGCCTTCCTGCCCTTTATTTAAGTGCTGGTTCGATGAAGATTTCCCTTTGCCCTGGTGTTCTAGCCAAAGCTTGCAATGGTGTGAGGGATTCATGTGTATTGCAAGCCAAAGCTCCTCTCCCACTGCCACCAAGTTGGCACTGTCCAGAGCTGTGTGCGCTGTCTTCCTGTGTTTGTGATGACCACAACCACCAAGTTCACCACACCATAGCCAGAACATTCTAGGGAGTTGCTGGACTGTATGAAGCTTGTTCCGTAATCATCTCAGGTCAGTGAAGCTCACACCATTTACTACTTGTACTCTACCACTATCTGTTGTTGGGAACTAGGTGTAAAATTCGCTCAAAAATAGGCTGTTGGATTTTTGGATCCCAGACTTAGTGTAGAAGGCTGAAACTAGGTTCTAGTGTGTTGAGCTCCACTTTGGTGCTTCATAAAAAATTGTTCTGAATGTTTTCAACCTAAGGGTATTATACCAAAGTAGTAGAGCTATATCTAAGTAATAACTTTGGTAATGTGAGCTTGGTCTGTTGCTATGTAAAAATTGAAGAAAAGGGTTGGCTAAAGTTGGTCTGTCAGGCTGGACACATAACTGAATTTTTATTCAGTTCTGAGAACTGAATTGCAGCAGGATGCCTAGTTTGGAATTCATTTGTGACTGATTCATGGGGTTTTGGATTAAAGTTTCCATAGCAAAGCTAGAGACCATAGTAAAAAGAGCAAGTTTTATAAAGTGAGGTGGACTGAGTTCCACGTAGATTTGGGAGTAAAAGTGGCCAAAAGGTGGACTGTCAGGTGTTGGGATTCAGACCTAGAATAATATTTAAGTCTGAATTTGTGTGTTTTTATTCAATTTGGGTCCTTGTGGTAATTAATCCAAGAAGAATTTGGGTAGGAATGCTATAGCAAAGTGAAATACCATGTTATAAGGAACAAATCCCTTTAAGAAAGTTAGGCTTGAATCCACTTAAAGTAGGAAATAACAGTTGTCCAAAACTAAACTGTCAGAGTGACTGTGACTGAATTTTATTGAGTTAGTTGAAATAGCAGTTCAGTGTGGGGGTAACTTTGGGGCACAATAGAATTTGCTCTGAATGTTTTCAATCATGGATTGGTATACCAAGTTGGTAAAGCTAAAGTTGGAGTATAACTTTGGCTAAGAAGTTTTGGTCTGCACCATATTAAATTGTGAGATACAGGGGTTTTAACAGGGAGGTGTGTTGATGGGGCAGCAGGCCTAAGGTAATTGAGTTCAGGATTTCATTTGAAAACTAACGAAGATCACCCCTGCTGCTCTCACCTGTGTATGTGAATAGATGTGAGGGGAAACGGAGACTGAATATATATTGGTTGTGGTGTCGACTAGGTAAAGTTTCAGTATCTGAAATTGAATTCGGTTCAATTCTTTTTCAGTTACCTGAATTTTAGTTTTTGTGTTTTCACCTCAAGTTGGTGTTCAACTTGAGATCTGTTTGGGGTTAGCTGGTAGCCATTGAAACAAAGATAAAGAGTGATTATAGAGGAACAACTCCTAGTAGCGGAGTATGTCGAGCCCTCATGTGGAATTGAGAGGAAGTAGAGTCTTGTGATGTTTTATAATATTTTATTTGCATCAGCATAAGCATTCATGTTCATATCTTTACATGTAGAATTCCGAGAAGAAGAAGATGAAATTCAAGAAGTGGTTTCTCAAGAGGAGTCTGCTTCAGTGCCTGCTCATCAAGTGGTGGGAGCCATCTAACTGGGGTTTAATAGAGGGATTTAGACCTCATCTCTGCAACAAAGGCAAGCCCCGGTGCATTTACCCATTCCTTGTGTTTTTAAAAGATTTTTATACACTTTAAGTCTAGTGAAATGTGCATTAAGTTTATAGGAGTTGCTTGGAAACTATTGGATGCATTGCCTACCTTGATATCCATACCTTTATAGATATTTCTCATGAAGTATCAAAATATGATTTACAAAAAATGCTTAGCCCTGCTTAGATCTTGTGGATAGAGGTTGTCTTTTGCATTAATGCCTAGCTCAGGGGTTATCTTGAGGAAGGATGGCTTCTACCTGCAAGAATATTTTCATTGGGAGCATATGGTGGGATCTTACTGCAAAGTTCCCTATAATGCTCTTTTCATCCTAAGGAACACAAAACAATCCTAAGGGTGGAAGTACTTAACTCGAGACTTGGGCTAGGAACAGGTGATGCTCCACCCAGGTTAATTAAGTATTGGATGCGTATGTAGGCCTGTATGATCAAGGACTATCTTAACTGGCCACATGCCCTGGATATGGGACAGGGTAAGCTTGAACCCGGCTATTCCATACGTGAAAAGACAACCGTGCACTGGGTGTGGGAGATGGTGGGAGTAGTGTGTACCCTCCTGGCTAGAGGCTGGACGGAGGAGTACTGTGCTCCCGGGTAGCGCGGACCGGTTCACGTTGCGGAGGATCTGTGGGAATGGTTGACATATGCAAGGGTTAAGTGCTACATATGTCGTGTGGTTAGAGATCCTCAGCTGAGTAAATCGATTCGGACCGCCGTTATATCCCCGGAGAGTGGAGACTTGATCTTTGACCTGCAACCTAAGTAAGAATGTAAACATTATGAATAAAAATGATGTTGTATTGATGAGATGGTGAAATTAGACTAGATGCAACTAGAGTCTATTAATATTTAATCTGGCTTTAAAATACTGAAAGTAAGGACTCACTTTAGTAAGCTATTTCTGCAAAAGTATCTAATTTGATTCTTGCTAAAGCCTTTTCCTTGATTCCTATTTAACCAGCATATCCTTGAGAGTCATTTTTCCTTAGTCGGGTAAGACTTGCGAAAGTACACTTCGTACTCAGGGTTTTCAAACCCATGTTGTTGTAGGTGATGAGGAGTACTCTAAGTGTTCCTGTGGCTGGAGGGCGTTTCCAGTTCTGGAGGAGGACTAGCTAGGTTTATGTATAAGCTTTGAAGGATTTCTACCTTCCTGCATTTGCAATAAGATATGCACTTTGAGTATATCAGGACTTGTAATAAATATTACTCTTTCGAAACATGTAAAACTTGAGTTTTGAAAAGGTAAAGAATGTTTGTAAAGTCTTCTGCTCTTATCTCTGAAGTGTGTATCGAATGTGATTACTGTAATATGCATGTATGGTGGGAGATCCTTGGGATGATGAGTTCAAGTGGTTGAACTCGTGATAGCCTTGTTAAGTTATCTGGTACACGTGCATAGCCATCTGATGCCATAAAGGCAAGGATTGGCGCATGTGGGCCTGATAACTTGGGAGGGCTGCCACACCCTTACTCTATGTTCTTATTCTAAGGTGTGTGTTCTTCTATGTGTAGATTTCTAGCATTTGTAAGTGATATTTAGGCCTTTATCTATACTACTATGAAGAATGTAAGGAGGTAGGCTGCCACCCGGTTCTGCCCCTCCCTCGTTCTGCCCTCCCCGTCCGTTATTGTCGCAGCAAAAAAAATTGCTGCTAGACTCAGGAATTGAACCCTGGATGCCTTGAGTAGAATACCTAAGCTTCCACTCACTAGCCAACTCGACTCATGTTAGTTTA
Source organism: Zea mays (assembly GCF_902167145.1). NCBI lineage: Eukaryota > Viridiplantae > Streptophyta > Magnoliopsida > Poales > Poaceae > Zea > Zea mays. Next base: position 132,709,547 of record NC_050104.1, read on the forward strand.
TATTCAATCTCAACTACGATATCTAAGTGATGCTTAGTTTTTCATTTGGTGACCCTGGTATGTATAATTTTTTATCTACTCTGGTATTTTTAACAACAACTTACACACTTACAGGTGATAGACTATTGCATAAATTTAATAAAATCTAAAAAATTACGCATCAGGGGGCATAGTTCACATGGAAAATTGAGCATTATAAAAAATAGTTCACATGACAAACTTGCGCGGCAGAAAAAAACGTGGATTAGTTCACATGGAAATTTTACTCGAAAAGGTGGTTTAGTTCACATGAAAAAAAACGCAGGAGGGAAAATGTGGATTAATTACATGGTAGTTTTATATGTTTAGGCTCCTTCGAAATGCAGAAATTTTAGAAAAAAATCGATTTATGATAAAGCCAAAAAGATACCCCATTGATGCTTAATTTCTGCATTTTACCAAAAATTGTCTAAAATCATCTACTTGGAGGACTGCGTCCTTTGTCATCTATAGTCAATAATGGAGGGCATGTTTTTTCCTTGCCATTTACAACAGTCGAGGAAAAGCTTGAGTTGTATTGCAACATTAGGGTCGTAGTATATGATGTGATATCTGTCTCATAATTGTGATAGGTATTTTTAACAACAACTTACACACTTGCAGGTGATAGACTATTGCATAAATTTAATAAAATCTCAAGATTATCTAAAGTGTCAATCTGGAGGTCGTGTCCACATAGAAAATGCTTTTCAGTTCAACTTTCTAAAGTGAGACGGTGATGTTGAAACTAAAACATACGAGCTATATCCAATTCAAGACATGTCACAAATATGTAGTGCTGAATGAAGGGTTTTACTTTACCTAGACCATGACATGGTAAATATGAGTTTAAAATTTACACTGTTATTGTTTGCATGTATTTTATTTTTTATGCAATATTTATAATTGTTTTGTAGGTGTATCCAATTAAAGACATGTCACAAATATGTAGTGCCTCCTTGTCTCCCTCTCCTCCTACGGTGATAGCTTCCTCGAGGAGATGAGCGCATCGCCCCCACGATCGGCCTACCTCCGCCGTCCCCGCGTGCACCACCACCATCGGGTGGGAGAGGCAGTAACAACTCGCTCGAGGCCAACCCTCGGTGGGAGGGGCAATTATGACTTGCCCGAGGCAAAGCCAAAACAGGACAGACAGTCACGACTCTTCCTAGACCACTCTCGGACGGGAGACACAGTCACGACTCATCCGAGGCCAAGCCTAGGCGGGACAGGCAGTAACGACTCGCCTAAGGTCATCCGCGGGCGGGACAGACAGTCATGACTCGCCCAATGCCAACCCCCGGGGTGGGATACCCAGTTACAGCTCGCCTGAGGCCAACCCCGGTGGGATACAAAGTTACAACTCACCCGAGGCCAAGGCAAGACAGAACAGGCAGTCCGCCCGAGGCAACCCTCGGGTGGGAGAGGCAGTCACGACTCGCCCGAGGCCAAGCCCAGGCAGGACAGGCAGCCACGACTAGCCCAAGGCCATCCTCTGGCGAGACAGGCAGTCACGACTCGCCAGAAACCAACCCCCGACGGGAGACACAATCACGACTCACCCGAGACCAAGCCCTGGCTGGACAGTTAGCCACGACTCACATGAGGCCATCCTCGGGTGGGATAGGCAGTCACGACTCGCCCGAGGACAACCCGGGGTGGGAGAAGTAGTCATGACTCGCCCGTGGCCATCATCAGGCAGGATAGGTAGTCACCACTCGCCCGAGGCCAACCCCCAGCGGGATACGTAGTCACGACTTGCTTGAGGCCATTCTCGGGTGGGAGAGACTGTCAAGAATCGCCCAAGTTCAAGCCCGGATGGGAGATGCAGTCACGACTCACCCGTGGCCAACCTCGGGCGGGAGACACAATCATGACTCGTCCGAGGCCAAGCCCGGGCAGGAGACGCAGTCACGACTCGCCCGAGGCCACCTTTGGGAATGAGACGCAATCATGACTCGCTCAAGGCCATGCCCAGATGGGACAGGCAGTCACGAGTCGCCCGAGACCAAGCTCATGCGAGAGACGCAATCACGACTTGGCTGAGGCCACTCTCGGGTGGGAGAGGCTGTGACGACTCGCTTGAGGCCAAGCCTACACGGGACAAACAGTCACGACTTGTCCTAGGACACTCTTGGGCAGGAGACATAGGCACGAGTCACCCGAGGCCATGCCCAGGTGGGACAAGCAGCCACGACTCTCCCATGGCCACCCTCGGGCGGGACAAGCAGACACGACTCGCCCGAGGACAACCCCGTGCGGTACTGGCAGTAATGACTCGCCCGAGGCAACCCCGAGCGGGAAAGGCAGTAATGATTCGCCGGAGGGCAACCCTGGGTGGGAGAGGCAGTCACGATTCACTCGAGGCCATCCTCGGGGGGAGAGGCAGTCACGACTCGCCCGAGGCCACCCTCAGGCGGGAGACACAATCACGACTCGTCCGAGGCCAAGCCTGAGCAAGACAGGCAACCATGACTCGCCTGAGGCCATTCTCGGGCGAGACAGACAGTCACGACTCGCCCGAGGCCAACCCCCAACGGGAGACGCAGTCACGACTCAACCGAGGCCAAGCCCTGGCTAGACAATCAGTCACGACTCGCCTGAGGCAACCCTCGGGTGGGACATGCAGTCATGACCCGCCCAAGGGCAACTCCTGGTGGGAGGCATAGTCACGACTCGTTCGTGGCCATCCTCAGGTGGGACAGATATTCACAACTCGCCTGAGGCCATCCGCGGGTGGGACAGGCAGTAATGACTCGCTCGAGGCCATCTGCGAGTGGGATAGACAGTCACGACTGGCCCAAGGCCAACCTCCGGCAAGACAAGTAGTCACAACTCGCCCGAGGCCATCCTCCGGTGGGATACGCAGTCATGACTCGCTCGAGACCACTCTCGGGCGGGATAGGCTGTCAAGAATCGCCCAAGGCCAAGCCCGGTGGGAGACGCAGTCACGACTCACCTGAGGACACCCTCGAGCGGGAGACATAATCACGACTCGTCTGAGGCTAAGCCCGGGCGGGACAGGCAGTCACGACTCATCCGAGGCCAAGCCCGGGCAGCAGACGCAGTCACGACTCATTCGAGGCCAAACTCGGGTAGCAGACGCAGTCACGATTCGCCTAAGGCCACTTTGGCAGAACTGTCCGCACCCGACCTCCTCCACCTCTTCCCGCCTCTCGCTCTAACTGCGCCACGTTCCACATGTCGCGACCTCCATCCACCTAACGCCCTCCAATCTGCCTCCCGACGCAATTCGCGGTCCCACACACCCGACGCCCCGCCCCCCGAGCCTACCTCCCAATGTCACCTCCCTCGCATGTTGACCCGACACATGAAGTTTGGTTGATAACATCACTAAACAATGACCTATACATACACAAGTGTCACCCTGCCGGTTGATTACCTCACTAAACAATGACCTATGCCTGCATTAGTATTACCCGTTGCAACGCACGGGCATATACCTAGTTATTATATAAACATCATGGTGCCGGTAGATGTTTCAGTTTTTTTTCCAATAAATTAACATTTTGCTAAAACTATACTTCTTTGCAACCGATTTAACATGGGTGGCAATAAATCACAATCAAAATGTTTCTTCACAATAGGCAACGACCCTTAATTAATTTGCAACGACCCTTAATTAATTTTAGTTTAAAAATAAATAGAAATATAGCCGAATCCTAATCAGATTGGATCCTTAAATTTTATGTAAAATTTAGAGCCATTACCCTCCCCTATTTGGACGTCAGTCTCTTGAGACGCCTCAGTTTTTTTGCCAATAAATTCAGTTCACATTTTGACAAAACCAAAATTCAACCATAGCCAATTTAACATAGCGTTCAATGCCGAGGCTACTTTCGTTGATTCGTTCAGGTGTTGCGGCCAGGAGTAAGAAGTTGCACGAATGACGATATAGCAGTATTTGTCAAACCCAGAATGAATAGTTTGACTTGGCATAAAATCAGAAACCGCGTTATATTTTGTAGGATTGCATAGTTTCTAGTGAGAGTAAGAAGGTCAAACGTGTTTTGGATGAAAAGTAAGCCTCAAGGATTTACCATCATGACCTGTTTCTGACGTAAAGTTTCTTTTAAGGATCTTTCATGCTTTCGATAAGTGTGTATAATTATCTTCTCCTTCAACTAACTAATATATAGTAAGCAAGCATTGGGTATCCTGTCGACAAAATCCATGAGTATAGCACAAATATGAACTGGTATCATACATCGTTCGTAGCTTTGATGCATTTGTCCAGGCGATCTTTTGGATTCAAGACTGTCATAGTCGTCGCTCATCAGTAAACGTGCCACAGATCAACCATCACCTGCCATAGTCATCACTCAATCATTTAAAAATCCATAATGAGGTATAATCATAACAACTTAGTTTCGCATCATGATCTGAAGCAGTTCAAAGGGTTTTCCAACGTTTCTACAAGCTAATTGTCTACGTATGACCCAAAATAAGTCCAACAACAAACACGGCATAAGATGACCCGTTGAATTCATTATAGAGAGGCAACATGGCCAACAGAATCGAAGTGAGTTTTTATTGATTCTAGGGCAACGACTCAGTGCCTAAAATCTACTTCGTTGACAGGATGAAATTTACAATCATACTGATGACTTACATTAGTCGAATGGAAGAAGGTCCAGTAACAGCGGCAACTTTCTGAGCCTTCTGCGTTTCTGATTTATACAGGCCTTTGAGCTCTTTCTTTGCTTTCCGGGCTTCTCTCTTTTCTTCTTTCACTGCTGCCTACAGGTAGCAAAGGGCCAGAGGCCAAGAATGTAAGACTTGTGAAAAATATTTTTCATCAGTTCCATAAAGATAAATGATATCTACTGTCAAGCAGGTTTTGCGAATCAACTTTTTTTAAGAAAAAATTGTGAAACACTTGACAAAGAGAGGCATTCCATCATTGCATGATAAGTTTATTAACTAAACCATTTGGAAGATCAAATTGCATTACAAATAACCAAATCATCACTCTGGTATGAGTGAACTTAAACCTTTAAAATCATCAGCTATTGATATTAGAACAGTCCCATGTGCAGAGTAGGATTGGCTCATGAAGAAACTCCTGCTACCTGTGAATCTATGGCGTATTTTATTTTGTTACAGCAAGACTTTGACCAACAATTACTATCATTTTTGTGATACAAACTTTTAACCATAAACAAGTACTTTTTAATAAAAAAACTAGTGACACCAACTTTGTAACAAACTTATATATATTAACAGAATATTATCCTAACAAAACAAAATACCATAAAATAAAAAAGAATCATGATCTAATATGCAATAGAGGAAGTAGTCAAAATTATGTTAAATACTATGTTGAAACGTCCAAGGGACAATTTGTTTCGATGAAATGTCGACACTATTTATCACAATCACAAGTTAATGCATATTGGTTATCATGAACAAATACTTCAGGTTGTTTAATCTCTAGAAGAGTATACAAAACAAAATTAGATCACAGGCATAACTTGGAAAGCTGGGCCCACTGGCCAAATGAAGAACCAATTGATTAAACAATATTAGCATCCTTTACTTCTTTTTTCCACTTCTGCATTAGTCGATCAAACATAATATATGGCCATAAGGTAGACCTAGAGACCTTTTACCTTTCTTGCCTTCTTCTCCTCTTTTGTTTCCTTCTCAGCTCCTTTTTTAAATTTATCAGTGACAGAAGCTTCTACAGGCTTTACTTTCTTCTCCTTTTCACCATTTCTTCTCCTCTGTGGCAGGTATTCTACTGGCAGTTTCTCTTTCCCATGAAGCTTGATGATGCCATTTGTTGTAGTTGTTTCTCCAGGGAAAACCCTAGGGAACCGCGCTCTGGAGATTCCTGGAGTTTCAATTGTCCCAGGATGATTATCAAGGTTAGAGAATGTGGAAACAATGGTCTCACAGTCCCAAACTTCAGATTCATCACTGCTTTCCGAAACAAGCACAACCACCTCCTCTTCTGCAGTTTCATTTAAATATATTTCAGCATATTCAGCACATTTTTTTATCACACGAGCAGATTCATCCACCTCATCAGCCATGCTTGAATCCAGTTTTTGACGAACAAAATCTGCTGGTGTTCTATATTCTTCATCAACACATACATTCTGATTTTGGAACAGTTTCAGTTCATCAATAGCCTCATTTGGCAGTTCATATTCCCCACCTTTAACACCCATGTCATCATCATCACTGTCTCCATATTCCTCTAAAGCAAGCTGAAAGTTTATTCGCAAGAAGTATTTTTCAGCACAGCATTTGCAACATCTACTCTAAACTTTGAGCAACGGAGTAATAATGAACTATAGATGTCATAAACACTAATGAATGATGAGACATCATGTATGTTAACTAATAATTATTGGTTGTTTTTCCTGTCCAGAGGTTCTATACTACCGGTGATAGAGAAAAAACTAATTCTCCAACGAGCTATAAAGGCAGAGGTACAGTTGACACAACAGATATGTTTCCTACATATTAATCAAAGTGGACTTTCCTTTTTGTTTTACGTAAGGAATTGTATTACTTAATATTATGTGCATATGATCACCGAGCCTTCTAAATAATTTTCCCCAAATTATAACAGACATGTTACAAGCTCAACATAATGACTTTGTCATGTAAACTTACCATTTTTTCCAATGTACAAAAGACAAGATGTCAAACTTCGTAGATTGTTTGATCAATAATTATTCAAATTATATGCACGCTTAGTATATTTGAAGTTATATCAACAGATTTGGATTCTACTTTCCACATATATTTTTTAGGAACTAATTTTGATGCAATTGATGTAGTGTTGTAAGAGTAATTGATGATCAAAGTATGTTTCTAAAGACAACCCAGAATCCAAATATGACATATAAAAAAAAGGAGTATTAGGTTAAGTAGGCTCACCAAATCAAATTGTTCATCCAGCAATCGTCTCACTCTTGGCTTTGGCTCATCCTCCTCAAAATCGAACTCCTCCTCTTCAACATCACTGAAGACACCATTCCACTCTTGCTTTTCTTCCATGTCTCCATCCTCATCCTCCTCCTCCTCCTCAGCTTGGTTAGCTATGATGACAAAATCCTCCTCCAGCCCCTCATCCTCGGACCCAACATGAGACACATCGCTCTCATCGAGCAACCTGGCGATATCTGGGTCGACAGCCTTCTCAATTCGCCTCACTGGCGCAGTCTTGGCAGCCACCTTACACATCGTCTTCCCCTCGTCCAGTTCACCCTCGCTGAGACCAATGCGTACCCTGCTTGCATCATAAGCCTGCAGATAGAAAAGGGTAAAAATAAACTTAAGCATTGCAAGTCCAGTTGCAAAAAGGACAGGGATTCAGGGACTTTGGTATATTAAAAAAAGTGACCTTGACATCGAGCGGGAGGGGCTCCGGGCGACCGGTGGAGCTGGGGACGAAGGATGAGGCTGCGGCGGCGGCGGGACGGAGCTCGCGGAGGTGGGAGAGGTAGTTGTAACCGTCGTCAGGGAGGCCGAGCTCGAGGATCTCGCGGCGGACGTGCTCCGGGAGGGGGCCGGATGCGGAGCCGAAGTTTCCATTGCCGGCGGAAGGGTCGGACCGGGATGGGTCGAAGGAGTCCTCGTCGGCGAACCCGGGGACAGTGTAGTCGTTGTTGTCGACGCGTACGAACACGCGGTCGTTGGGGTCGGCGGCGCCGGCGCGCGGGAAGAGGCGGAAGGTCGCAAAGTTGCGGGCCTTGCGGCCGCCTCCTCCTCCTCCTCTTGCTCCCATATTGGCGGCAGCGACGGTAAACGGTGGCGACGATGGATAGGTTAGGGTTTTGGGATTTGGAGAGCGATGCTGACAATAGGAAGAATGAAAACGTGGTGAAACTGGACTCTATAATCTATTTGGAGAGCATGCTGACAATATGGTTAGGATCTTTGGTCTAGATTGATGGAGCTCCCAGATTGATACGGCTAGGAATTAGGATCTCTGGTGAACATTATCTAGATTGTTACGATTAGGATCTCCAGCTAGTAATTTCGTTCTGCAAGAAGGCCGGCCATCTAAGCATAAGGGTCCCTTTGGTAGGGCTTATTTTTCAGCTTCGGCTCTGGCTCATGCAAAAGTTGTGTCAAACACCTCTTTTTCAAATGGCTTCACCAGTGAAGTGCTTTTCCAAAATGAACTAGAGGGCATGAGCCAAAAAAAAGTGGCTCACCCGACTTCAGCTCACGTCATTTTTGCACAATAGCCCTCCCACCAGTCCAAATTAATTTTTTTTGGTCCTGCCCTCAATCTCTAGCCACGTACAAGAGAGATTTTTCAGAAAAAACTATACAAGGGTCTTTCTGAAAAACAACCTATAAGCCGTTTTGTCAAATGATTTTTTAGAATAACTTTGGCTCATCTAAAGAAGTGGCTTCACCTCGTGAGCCAGAGCCAAAACCATTTTTGGAGAAACCAGAGCCCTGCCAAAGAGGCTCTAAGTATTTCCAAACTCAAAAGCTTTTTACATTCAAATATTGTACTCGGCCATCTAAAATGCATTCACATTCACATCGATATAACAAGCAAGTAATCTTTTTTATGATCTTTACTCAATAATCTACTAGCTAACAAAAAATCTCATTAATTTTGATCACATGCTCTTTTCATGCTCCATCGGAACTTGTGTACCACTAATCATTTCGACCATTCGCTATATCGTCTGTACGCGTTTGTTCTATCTCGTGGCACTTTAGCTAATAGATTTTGTTGTTTATTACCTACGCACAATCTTGCCCAACAAGCAAAAACCTGCTCATGCCACTGTGATTGGCATCCTAGAGAATCATTGCCTTCGTCGCATCTTTAGCTGTCTACATCTTCAACTTATTTAGAATGTCCGCAACACATCCCTCGTGTCCATCTTTCCCCTATTACACAGTCTCCCTCTTCCACCCGCAACGACGCCTCCCTTCTCTTTCACAACGGATGGAGAAGAGCATTGTTCAACCCTCTAGTGTCTTCTCGCGGACGCCAGCGCCTCGCGCGCTCCACAAGTAAGCAATGATTATGTTCGCCCCCAAGTCGACTGACAACAACATTCGGGCGAGTGAACAACGACAAGACGACATGGACGCAAGCAGGCGCAGTCCAACCCGGTCGAGTTCGTCGACGACGAGGAGGGACATCACGAAGGTTCTTGTGAAAGCGGGTTTCGGTACAGTCCTCTTCGTCGTCTGAATGATTGGTCGTCGGATCCGTCTTCTCCTCCAAAGACAGAGGTCATCGTTGTCAATGTTGTTTGGGTCAATGACTTGTTTCCATCTACTTAACGGCTACAAAATATGGCTTTTTACCTTCTTACCATTCATACATTATACAATTCTTTAATATGTGTGAGTAGAGTTCGACGACGAATTTTTTTTGTGTGTTGCTAGACTAACTTTCACTACAAGAAACTGATAAATGTTCGTGGGTAAAATTAAGAACGTGGGTACCGACGTTCTTATTTGATTTAAGTTCATGGGTTATGTTAAGAACGTGGGTGCCAACGTTCTTAATTTAAATTCGTGCGCCCTGGCTAAAACCGTCGAACTTAACGAGTTAGGAACGTGGGTACCCACGTTCTTAAGTTAAGTTCGTGGGCCATATGGACACCGTCGAACTTAATCAAAAAAACCTAAATCCCCTAACCGACCCACGCGCGACTCTCCCTCTCACCTGCTGCCTCATTCCCGCCCACCGTACCACCGCAACAAAAAAGCGCCGCCGCGCCACCGCCAGCAGGCCGCGCCGCCGCACCACTGCCCCGGCTCGCCGCCAGCAGGCCTCGGCTCGCCGCCCCGTCGCCCTTTCTCCTCTTTTCACCAGCTCCGCCGCGCCGCTGCCCTGCCCAATCTCGTCGGCCTCGGTGCCGCCACCACCCAGCTCGCTGTCGCGCCGCCGCCAGAACGCCGCGCCGCCGCACCACAGCCCAAGCTCGGCCTCGGCGTCTCCTCGACCATCACCACCTCGACGATCTCCTTGAAGGTATTTTTCTTCTTTATTCATGCTTGATTTGTACTTAGAACATATATTATATTAGTATATATTTGGTAATCTATATATGTATGACGACAACTAAGACCTGGTCGACGACAAATTGCAGTTAGTCACCTGATCAGTCCTATTGCGACTAGGAATCTAGGATTGACTAGACAACTTGTTAACATTGATCCTACCTATACCAAAATCACTCACAAGAGGGGGGGGGGGCGGAAACAGCCACACATGCTTCTAGTTCAGATTCACTCCAGCATTGGAGTATCATTTTCAAGGTCCATTATATACAGTAAAAGGCAGAATAATGACATACAACATTGGAGTATCATTTTCAAGGTCCAGTAGGCATAAAATAAAAGACTGGATATGCCCAGTGTCTTTTACAGAGCTCAGTATAACTACCTTCCCTTCCCCTCTCATCTATGCGTGTCTTCAAAACCTTTCTTCTCTTCGGTGCGGTGGAGGCAGGCTCAACTGTAGAATCCTGTTTCTTGTTACTGACAGGAGGATCGCTGCTATTTTCTTTTAAAGTAATCCCAGAATGGTTCATAGTATTGACAGTTTTGGTTTTACATTCAGAAGTGAAGTCAGAATCCACCCCATTGAGGAACCTTTTTCAGTGTTCGGTACATCATCTTTATTTTCCAAGTTCTTTTGATTTACTTCAGCGTCTTCAGTAGTTTCAATAACAGGGTCTGGGGTATGCTGATTTGGTACCTCAGGAGATGCAATGCTTATAATATTATCAACTTCCTCATCATCCGAAAAATCAAATACTGCTCTTCGCTTTCTGTTATTTGCATTGGTGGATTCCCTCTTGTACTTTATTCCCTGTTCATCATCGCTGCTATCTCCATCTGCTTCTTCCTTTGCACATATTTGTGCATCAAGAGTAGCTGAACATATTAACAGCATGAGATCTACAGTAGCATGCTTAGAAGGGTTTATATACAGGACTAGATGTGTGCTGAGAGTTATACATAAGAAAAGCACGGAGAATTAAATATGACCATTAGTGAGATACCTGCAGCACTTTCTACAGCTGTAGAGTTAGTGGTACTTGGAGGCTTAGGTTTAGCTGATGCAAGGCCCCACATGTTAGCCAGAGATCCACCATTATTAGGCATGGTCTTTCCATTTTGAGCTCTACTATTGCTTGCATGGGCATCAATTGATTGTTCTTTGACAACAGGAGCATTGCCGGCTTTATCTAATAATGTGGAATTATCCTTCTCAGACTTATTGCCTGCTCCATGCTTTGAACTTACAAGCAAATCTTGCTGCGGAGCAGTAACAAATCTTGTTGCGGAGCAGTAACAAACTGCTCCTTTGTAACAAACGTTTGGAATTTACCAGAATGGGAGCTTCTACGATTGTCAAGTAGAATAAATCACCCTGGATCATAAGCCAAGAGCATTATTTTGTAAGAGACTAAATTTAGATAACCTGTCGTTGAATTGAAAAGAGTCTTGCATGAAAAAAGTAACATCAGGTTACAACTACATGCATGATTTTTAGGTAGTTGTTACAATTGATGCATCCGTGAAGGTATTTTCTTCTTTCTTTGATGCATATTATTACAATTAGTTTGTTAGTTAAAATTTGATGCATGATTTTTGGGTAGTTGTTACAATTGATGCATAATTTCTTGTTCATTGTAAATTAATCGATGTTAGGTTCAATGTTTGGTTAAATGTTTTTTATGTCTAGTGATCCTTCCTAATAGAAGAAGGGCTTAATGATGTTTATTTACACTTTTTTATTTATGTTTGTATGCTTAATGATGTTTGTTTACTCATTTTTTATTTATGTTTATATGCTTAATGATGTTTATTTACACTTTTTTATACATTGGGTTATTTAGTTTTGCAAATGGATGACAACAGAAGAAGGGCGATGTATGATGGATTCAATAGCGTGACTCTAGGTCACTCAAAGGAATGGGTTAGGGTTGCAAAACAATTCGTGGATCTCGCATTTTCCGGTGGACCTCGTGTGGTGAAGTGTCCGTGTACCAAATGTCAGAATTTTAAGTATGTGAGAAAGATCGAAGAACTGGAGCATCACCTTTGCAAGAATGGGTTTATGCCTAACTATCTTGTGTGGCGCTCACATGGAGAAGTAGAGCAGAATATCACAGAGTCAGAAAGAATTGATGAGGAGGAGGAGGATCAGATGGATGACTTGGTGGCTGATATAGTAGAGAGTATTCAACATTGGCCTCGTAACAGGGTACACCAGAGGAAGTGCAGGAGTTTTATAAGCTTCTTCACGCGTCAGAGGAAAAAGTGCATGACGACACTACTATGACCGTGTTGCAGGTGGTTACACGTCTTATGGCAATGAAGGCAAAGTATAACTTCTCGAATAACTGCTATAACGATATAATCAATCTGATTATTGATCTCATCCCATCGAACCATAAGATGCCAAAAGACTTATACCAGTCTAAGAAGATCGTGTCCGGTCTTGGGATGAAGTATAAGAAGATTGATGTGTGCGAAGATAATTGCATGTTGTTCTGGAAGGAATATGAAGCGGCCACCCATTGTCAGATATGTGGTAAATCAAGATATGCGGAGGTACTAAAAGAGGATGGAGCTACTTTTGCTACAAAAGTAACAGTTAAACAACTTCGATATATGCCCATCACCCCAAGGCTTAAACGTCTGTTTTTAACCCCAGAAACTGCGAAGCTAATGTTGTGGCATAAGGAAGGAGACCGTGAGAGCCAAGATCCAGACATTATGATGCATCCATCAGATGGCGATGCTTGGAAGGCTCTGGATCGTTTTGACCCAGAATTTGCAAGAGACGCTAGGAGTGTTCGTCTAGGCTTGTCCACTGATGGTTTCACTCCTTACGACAACAGTTCAACTTCATACTCTTGTTGGCCGGTTTTCATCATACCCTACAGCCCCCTCCCAACAAATGCATGAAAGAAGGGTTCATATTTCTTGCCCTTATTATTCCAGGGCCTAAACATCCTGGAAAGAAGATCAATGTATTCATGCAACCGTTGATTGAAGAGTTCAAAGAGCTACAGGTAGGGGTAAAGGCTTATGATGGTCATCTAAAACGTGAATTTACCTTACGTGTTGTATATTTGTGGTCAATTCATGATTTGCCTGCATATGGTATTTGGTCTGGCTAGTGTGTCCATGGTCGACTGTGTTGTCCCATATGCATGGGGGACACACAAGCATATCGATTGGAGCATGGTAAAAAGGTCTCATTCTTTGATTGTCATCGACGGTTTCTTCCATCCAATCACCCGTTTCGAAATGATACAAAGTCATTTAGAAGAGGCATAAAAGTTAAAGATGGTCCACCAAAACGTTTAATGGGTGAAGATATCCTGATACAACATCGTGCCCTTCAAAGGGCTGCAGAAGGTCATGAGTTTGAAGGCTATGGTCAAGATCACAACTAGACTCATATTTCTTTTCTCTGGGAACTTCCATATGCGAAGGTATTGATTTTACCACACAACATAGATTTGATGCACCAAGAGCGCAATGTTGCTGAAAGCATCATAAGCATGTGTCTAAACATTAAGGGTAAAACAAAAGACAACATCAATGCTAGGAAAGATTTAGCTAATCTTTGCGATCGCCCTAGCCTTGAGGTCAAATTAAATCCTAATGGAAAGGAGAAGACACCACGAGCTCCATACTGTCTAAAGCCGGAAGAGAGAAAAGAAGTATTTCAATGGTTGAAAATGTTGAAGTTTCCAGACCGCTATGCAGCTAACATAAAACGTACTGTTAACCTCAACACTAATAAATTAAATGGTTTGAAGGCTCACGATTACCATATTTTGATGGAAAGACTTATGCCGGTAATGTTCCGTGGCTATTTGAAGCCTCCTCTGTGGAAGATGATTGCTGAACTTAGTTACATATATAGACATATATGTGCTAAGCATATCTCAAAGAAATTGATGATTCAATTTGAGAAACAAATCGCGGTGCTTGTATGCAAGATGGAAAAAGTATTTCTGCCTGGATTTATGAATGTGATGCAACATTTGCTAGTGCACTTACCTTATGAAGCATTGGTAGGAGGACCAGTGCAGTTCCGATGGATGTATAGTCAAGAAAGAGAATTGAAAAAACTTAGAGCTACTGTGTGGAACAAAGCAAGGGTTGAGGGGTGTATCGCAGAGGCCTTTGCAGCTAAAGAGATCACAATCTTCTCAAGTCAGTATTTATCACACACTAACAACGTGAATGCTCAGTCAACACGGTATCATACTGAAGAATAAGGTCCTTCGACCGACCTTAGTGTTTTTCTCTGGAAGGGGAAAGGGGTCGGGGCTTCTACTGCACATTATGTTGACATAAGAGAGCATAATTTCACCATGCTCTACTTGTACACCAACATGGAGGAACTTGATCCATACTTTGAAATGTTTGATTCCATATATTTAGCTGGCCACAAACCTACACCAAAGGAACTGGATAATCTACGTATGAAAGGGATGAATGTAGGTCCATGTTTCGTTGAATGGTTCCACGAGCATGTAATTATCTCTTTATAATTTTCCTTTGTGTACTTAGTTTGCTCATATGACTTGCTATTTACCTATATCTTTTTTTTCTGCTCTATGTAGTGTAAGAAACTTGACTCTCTAGTCTTGGATGATTTGCGACAGATATCACATGGTCAGTTGAAAGCAAGAAAATATAGCCGCTATGATATTAATGGATACCGTTTTCGAACATCAAAATTAGAAAAAAACCGCCCGCAGGCAGCCACGACAAACAGTGGAGTAGTAGCAACTGCCACAAATGCAGACGGAGACACTCATGACTATTATGGTGTTCTTCAAGACATAACGGAGTACACTCTTGGTGGGGCCAAAGAGTTCATGTTTGTGTTATTTGATTGTGAATGGTTTGATCCTCAACAAACGCGAGAGGATGAATTTGGAATTGTGGAGTGTTGGAGACTTGTTCTCAAATGCTATGAATCAAGAACAAGGCAACATAAAATGTTAAATATCAAAGCCCTTCGTCCTTCAGATCATTATTTCCCTTCGGATATAATGAATCTAAGACGAAGGTCGTGAAGGACATACCTTCATGATCATGATAAAAGATGGAGAACATTCATACAAAGTACAGAAAGTAACATGATTTCTGTAAACATTATTATTAATCTATTTCCATTTATATTACTTATGTAAACAATGGTAAATTACAAATGTACCTTTGGCTTGAAGGAATGAGAATACAGGCGTGACACAAAAGTGAATGCCAAGTCACCGTGAACAGTACGAGAATATTGTTCACCTATTTATAGGCACGGGTCGCAGCCCATGCAAAATTACATTAATGCCCTTTACATTTATCAATAACTCTATAGTAATTCTTCGAGGTCTAATTTGGCTTTTCATCTTTAAGTCGGGTTCCCCTTTCTGCCGTTATGCCGAAGCTCTTCTGCACATAGCTTCGTGATCGTCTTATCCTTCGTCGTGATTGCCGTCCCATTCTAGCTTCGTCTTAACCATGCTCTTGTATACTCGCAATCTGACTTCGAAGGTACCTGTTCACATATTTCTCTTGGAAAACATAGTCAAATTACATTTTTGAGGACCTTCGGAAGCCGAGGGCCCCCAACAGTAGCCCCTCGCAATATTAATTTGCTGTAAAGATAAGTTTATATTGCGATATGGACGAAGGCTATGGGCCGAAGGTCCGAAAAAACACCTTCCTTTTGCTAGAATAGCAACAGTCATTGACAAGCGGGACCCTCCAGTTTTCGACACACTGGGTGTATAAATAAGGGCTCACCACAAGTTATTTGGCACGCTCTCTTGCCATCTGTTTTACCTGCTCAAATAGCTTTCTGCCCACAAATATTTGACTGTCTCCCTAGTTTTAAGCTTCAGAGCCGAGAGGCAGGATTTCTGAAGGGATGTCTCAGAAAAAAAAAGTTGTTGCCAGAGTGAAGCTGAGCCTTTTTGAGGAGAAAAATCTGGGCTTCATTGAATCAATAGCAAAAACAAATACAGAGAAAATTACTAGGGAGATTTTGGAAGGCTTATCTGAAGATACTGGTGAAAGTGATAGTTATGATGCAGACAACGGGGGTGAGGATTCCGAAGACCGACCATGGCGACCAAGCCATTCAGTCTTCAGAAAATCAACTATTGGGCAAAGTCATCTTGAAAACATGAGGGGAAGATATTTTCGAGATATGTCCATCGTGAGGGCAGATGACGGAGAGAGGACTGTGCTGACTCCCGAAGATAATGAAGTCGTGATCTTCCGAAGCTTTTTTAAAGTTGGGCTACGATTCCCTATAAGCAGGTTTGTGGTAGAAGTTCTGAAAATATATCAGGTTTACCTTCATCAACTTACCCCTGAAGCAATAATAAGAATGGGAGTCTTCGTCTGGGCCGTGAAGAGCCAGGGCCTAGAGCCAAGTGCGAAAAGCTTTTGCAATATACATGAGTTATATGAGACGAAGCCCTGGGGTAAAGAGCAATATCATAACAACTTTGGTTTTTACAGCTTCGGTGCTCGTTCTGGATCAAGCTGTCCCGTGCCAACCTTTCGGAAGAGATGGCCCGGGGAATGGATGAAGGAATGGTTCTATGTAAAAAATGATTTGAATGTTCGAGAAGATATTAAGGATATCATCATGTGCCCTATCTGGCAGCGCTTCGGACTCCGGAAACCGAAGGTAGAAATGGATGAAGTAGCCGAAGAATGCCAACGGGCCTTCGGCGTAGTCTGTTCTTTTATTGGGACAAGGGATTTAATACAAGAACACATTGCCTTCAGAGTGTGGCCACTTGCAGATAACTGGGAAATGCCAAAAGAAACTGTTAAAGAAACTGAGGAAGGTGGGTTAGTCAGGCTGAAGTATACATTCAAGTACGGAGACAAGTTCGTTGAACCAGATGATGATTGGTTAAAGAGCATTGAGACTGTAAGTGATGAATTGCTTGGGGTATATTCGAAGGCCGAAGACACTGCATTGTCAGCGGCCTTCGGAGGCCGAAAAAAGAAAAGACTCAACCGAGTATTTGATGCAATTGGTTTTGTCTACCCCGACTACCGCTATCCAGCGCGAGGGCAAAAAAGAAAAGGCACAACTTCTGCAAAAGAAACTGCTTCAGCCGCTCCTAGCGAGCCAGCGCCGAAGAGAAAAAGGGTAAAAGGTTCTCACACACCGGCCACGCTATATTGAACCAGCCACGGTGCCTGAGTTCGCCGGTGAGACCTCTTCGGCCACCGAAGCTAAAGAACCAACCCTGCTGCCAGAAATCAAAGAGTTGGCCGAAGTGCCAGTAACAGAAAAGATGGAAGAACCAAAGACTGAAGAAGCAAAAACATCAGCTGAGGGAGTAAAAATATCAGAAATTTTAAGTCCTTTAGGAGAAATTGAAGTAGCAGAAATTAAAAAGGGGCCAACAGTGACCCCGAAAAGAAAAAGAATGGTTAATGTGTTAGATGTTTTAGAAACAATTAAATCTTCAAGCATAACTCCAAAGAAGACTGCTGAAACTTCTGAAGCGTTTGCTGAAGCATATGTTGTTGAAGCTTCAAAGCAACATACTGGAACTGAAGCCGGACCTTCAGAGCCAACCAAGATAAAACCTTTGGAAACAGAAGAAACAAAAATTGCAAAGGCAACCGAAAAAATGAAAATGTCAGAGCCAATTTTGGTTGAAGAAATTGATACTGCTGCCCCCGAAGCACCTTCTAGAATATACGATTATATCGTTCGACATGCTTCAGAGAAAAAATTATCCGAAGAAGAAGTTTTTGAAGCTAATCACTATGCCAAAGAATTGAAATATCCGAAGGGGGCACTAGTGTTCAATGGGACAAACGAAGATGACTTCCTATACTGCCTCCCAGACAACAAAGAATTATCCGTCTGTCGGGAGATGGCTAGAAGTATGGGGTTTCCGAAGTTTGAAGCTGGACTCTGTGCTATGACGAAGGACGATCTTGCAGATAGTCTTGCATATAATAGCCTGAAGTTATGAGAACTGCGTGTTTGAAAATTTTATAATTTGCAAATCATTCTTTTATTCTTATACCAACTCTTTTACATATAGGGTTTAATACTAAGCAACGCGTTGAGAGCGCAAAAGAATGCCGAAGACGAGAGCTATGATATTGCTTTCAACAACCTACGATCAGAGGTTATTAAGCTGAGAAACGAAGCTCTGGAAAAGGATAAAATTCTACTTACATTGGTGGACAAGATAAAAGAGGACGAAGCTGCCTCAAAGGCCCAGGCTGAAGCCCAAAAACGCGAAATTAAAGATCTTCAGAAACAGCTAGCTAGAGCTAAAGAAGAACGTATACTTGAAGAGACAAAACGAGAGCTTAGTGATCAATGGGCCGATCATTTAGAAATAAATGTTAAAGAGCTTCGTGCATCCCAGAGAAGATGCTATGTTAAATCCATAGAGTGTGTTAAGAAGATAAAATCCAGCTTCGCCAACATTGGCGCATTCTCTAGCGAAGAGAATTTCTCAAGGGGCAATCCCGAAGGTCCGATTGAGTGGATCAGTCACGAAGCTGAGGCCTTCGAGGAAATACTGAATAGCTGCAGAGACATATGTGCTTTTTCGGGTGCTAGAGGAATTGCTACTGTTTTGGAGAGGAAAGGTTGCGAGCATGTAAAATTCTTAGCGCAATACGAAGCTACTTTGTCCTCCGAAGACATTAAAGACCCCTCAGCCGAAGCAAGCATGATTGGCGGAAAAATTTTCACCGATATTTGGGACAACGGCGGACGAGAAATGGCTCAAGAAATTATTCAAAAGAGCGAGAAAGGCATTCACGATGCTAGAAAAATAACAGAGGCTGCTGAGAAAAGTACAGAGCCCGAAGGGCAAATAGGTACTAATTAGTGATAATTGGCTCTTCGCTGTAATCTTTTGATTTTGAACTTGTTCACGGCTTGTAATAATATATCTGTACTTTTTCTTTTCTCAGAACCTACTGAGCTAGCCCCAAGCCCTCAGACAAAGGGGGATGACGAAATTAGACAAATGGCAGAAGCCATCATGGATAGAGTTGTTGATCAACTTTTAAATGAAGCTGCAGAAGTAGTCTTAAAAGAAGATTAAATGCTACTGTAAAAACATTTAGTTTGTAATATTTGTCAAAAATCGTGTAACATTGTGTAACATATTAGCTGTTTATAACTCCATTTTTGACGATGCATGAAACATCATACACATACCATTTTTGAGCCTTCGGCGAAAAAACACCTTCCCTTCTTTTCATGCTTCGTAAAAATCAATAATCAATCCTTGTAAAATCAATAACCAATAGATCCTTTCATTTCAGTAATTGACGAAGGTATAGCTCTTCAGCGGCTATTTCTTGTGCCTTGTCAGTAATTCTTTAAAACAATCTTCGGCCATCAATATCAAAACCCTCCCTTCTTGCATTGTTGATGCACTATGATTTATGATGTTATGCTATGCGAATGATGTAATGTTGTGCAAAATGATATTTGCCGAAGATTGATGAAATCAGCGTTTATTTTTCGTTGTAAGCCTCCCTTAGGAGCTTCTTCGCCTTTTACTTCAGCGGAATCAACGTTTATTTTTCGCTGTAAGCCTCCCTTAGGAGCTTCTTCGCCTTTTACTTTCAACGGAATCAGCGTTTATTTTTCGCTGTAAGCCTCCCTTAGGAGCTTCTTCGCCTTTTACTTTCAGCGGAATCAGCGCTTATTTTTCGCTGTAGGCTCAGAAAACTTACACTGCGCTCCCTTAGGAACGACTTTTTGTTGCTTCGAATAAATTGTACTTTGTTCCTTAGAACAAGTTTTTGACAACTTTGAAAATCCTCCTTGCCAACATAAATTCTCATGCTTCAGCAGCTTAGGCCTATGGAGAAGATATATTTTTATTACAGAAAAAAGCGAAACTATTACAAAAAGTTGAAAGGCGATAAAAGACATTAAAACTACCCTTAATTGTTCCTTATTAAAAAGAAAGTAATAGTGAATATGAAAATGCAAAAGAGCTGCTGCTGAGGTAGGATATTTGTCAGTAAATGTGCTTCGACTCCGGCACAGTGCTATTGACTGTGCGAGCTTCGGACTCCTCTCTGAAGTCCCGCTGAAGGTTGACGCGCTGACTCCCTTCTGGCTGCTGACCTCTTTGTGTTGGTGGTGGCGGTGGAGGCTGCTGCCAAGATGCTTGGGGTTGGCTTGCCGAAGCAACAGAAGCTGCAGGGTGGTTGCCTACATATTCTGGAATATAAGGCGAATGATACGAAGCAGTATGCATGACCTGCTTCGGCTGACTTTGTTGCGCTGCTGCTTCTGCTATCTCCTTTTGCTTCTGGATGGTAACGTGGCACATCCTGGTGGTATGGCCCTTGTCTTCACCACAGAATAGGCAGTAAATTTTTCTTGGCTGATCTCCAAACCTTCCCCCGAAGCCCCTGGCGCCTCTGCCCCTTAGCGCTGACGGCCGAAAAGAACTTTGCTGCTGCCCCGAAGCTTGTGAAGAGTATTGTGGCCTTTGCTGCTGGCTCCCTCGATCATCACTTTGAGTAGAGTTATGAATTGACCTAACGTGCCTCGGGTGAAATCTTCCTCCGAAGCCCCTGGTCATTTCAGAGAACCTGAATGCTTCCTCCCTTCTTTGGCGGAAGTCATTGTCAGCTCGAATATACTCGTCCATCTTTTGGAGCAGCTTCTCCAAAGTTTGTGGTGGCTTCCTGGCAAAGTATTGCGCTGAAGGTCCCGGCCGAAGCCCCTTAATCATGGCCTCAATGACAATTTCATTGGGCACTGTTGGCGCCTGTACCCTCAAACGCAGAAACCTTCGGACATACGCCTGAAGGTATTCTTCGTGGTCCTGGGTACACTGGAATAGAGCCTGAGCGGTGACTGGCTTTGTCTGAAATCCTTGGAAGCTGGTTATCAACATATCCTTCAGCTTTTGCCATGAGGTGATTGTCCCTGGCCGAAGAGAAGAGTACCAAGTCTGAGCGACACTCTTGACGACCATGACAAAAGACTTTGCCATGACTGTTGTATTGCCACCATACGAAGATATGGTTGCCTCATAGCTCATCAAGAATTGCTTCGGGTCTGAATGACCGTCATACATGGGGAGCTGAGGTGGCTTGTAAGACTGGGGCCATGGTGTAGCCTGTAATTCTGTTGACAAAGGAGAAGCATCGTCAAAAGCAAAATTTCCATGATGGAAATCTTCATACCAGTCTTCCTCATTGTAGAAACCCTCCTGATGGAGCTCTCTGCGCTGAGGCCTTCGGCTCTGGTCATCTTGAACAAGATGACGAACCTCTTCCGACGCTTCATCTATCTGCCTCTGAAGGTCAGCTAGACGGGCCATCTTCTCCTTCTTCCGTTGAACCTGTTGCTGAAGCATTTCCAGGTTTTGGATTTCCTGGTCCAAGACGTCCTCCGGAGGCGTTGGACTAGTAGCCTTCCTCTTTTGACTTCGGGCCTCCCTGAGAGAAAGGACGTCCTGATTGGGATCCAGCGGCTGTAGAGTACCAGCCCCTGTCGCTGAAGCTTTTTTCGGCGGCATGACGAAGGTGATGCTTGCCGAAAGTGTTCAAGGCTCAAAAAATGGAAGTGAGTTCACCGGAGGTGGGCGCCAATGTTGGAGACTTGTTCTCAAATGCTATGAATCAAGAACAAGGCAACATAAAATGTTAAATATCAAAGCCCTTCGTCCTTCAGATCATTATTTCCCTTCGGATATAATGAATCTAGGACGAAGGTCGTGAAGGACATACCTTCATGATCATGATAAAAGATGGAGAATATTCATACAAAGTACAGAAAGTAACATGATTTCTGTAAACATTATTATTAATCTATTTCCATTTATATTACTTATGTAAACAATAGTAAATTACAAATGTACCTTTGGCTTGAAGGAATGAGAATACAGGCGTGACGCAAAAGTGAATGCCAAGTCACTGTGAACAGTACGGGAATACTGTTCACCTATTTATAGGCACGAGTCGTAGCCCATGCAAAATTACATTAATGCCCTTTACATTTATCAATAACTCTATAGTAATTCTTCGAGGTCTAATTTGGCTTTTCATCTTTAAGTCGGTTTCCCCTTTCTGCCGTTATGTCGAAGCTCTTCTGCACATAGCTTCGTGATCGTCTTATCCTTCGTCGTGATTGCCGTCCCAGTCTAGCTTCGTCTTAACCATGCTCTTGTATACTCGCAATATGACTTTGAAGGTACCTGTTCACATATTTCTCTTGGAAAACATAGTCAAATTACATTTTTGAGGACCTTCGGAAGCCGAGGGCCCCCAACATGGAGGTAAAGCATGAATCACGGTTTAAAGGCAGCGATTATAGCAATGTTGTGCTTGCACATCAAGCGCAACAGGTGTACTATCTAACATATCCTCATGAAAACTTGAAGTCTTGTTGGGTTGTATACAAAATTAATCTTGAAGTCCATCCGTTACGATATGATTATTACAACACAAATAACGAAGATGATGATTCTGTTAATATTTATCAAGAAGAAGGCGATCAGTCAGAAAATAGAGAATTTACTATATCTGAGGATTTAGGGCTCAATGAAGTAGCTAGTCTCACCATAGATTTGATGGAAGAAGAACCAGGTCCTTCTAGGGCAAGGACTCGTAAGTCACAGAGAATTCTTGAAAAACAACAAAGACTTGAAATAATTGAGCAGCATGTTGCTGAAGCAGATTCTGATGCCGATGATTTTTGAAAAGTATATTTATTTAAATTCTTGTATATGCATTCCTATTTCAATACTAAAAGTATATATATTTAAATTCTTGTAATGAAATTTGTGCAGATGATGAGGGTCATGGACAAGCTCAAAGGGAAGAAGCGCGGAGATCGTGGTGATTCCTCAAGGTCACGGTCGACTAGGGGTTCAGGTGGTGGGGATACATCCTCTATGTTGTTCCAGGTATTTAATTTGTTTTATTTTCTTTTCTTCTACGTATACATCGAGTACTTGATATATCTCATTGTTGATTATGTTTGTAGGGCTCTATAGCGTCAAGGCAACGACTAGAGCAGCTCCTTGGTTGCATGGAGGAGCAGGGGCGCGAAGTGGCAAGCCATAGTGCACCTGGGCAAGAGCGCGAGGTGGCAGGCCATAGTGCACCTGGGCAAGAGCGTGATGTGGTAGGCCACAATGCACTTGAGCCAGATCGTGAGGCGATAGGCTCAAGTGGACCTATGCTAGAGCAGGACCACAATGCATTTGAGCAAGCGCGCGAGGCGGCAGAGCACAATGCACCTAGGCAGGAGGACGAGCTGGCACGCCAAGGTTCACTGATGCGTGATGATGATGACTATGGGGAGGACTACGATGGAGAGGCCGATGGAGAGGCCGATGACGAGGTTGTTACAACGACACAGGCAACGAACTTCAGGTAATTTTATTTTGACGAGGAGTTCTATTTTTTGTTGGATTGATATTATTACCAGTGCACAATTTACAATTTTGTAGGTTTCGGCGGTCCCTTAGAGTTCCACCGACACAACCCTTGGACCAACGTAGGGTCATAAACCCTGCAGGAGAGAGGAGCTGGGTGGAGGTGGCATGGAGTGGCAAAGGTCACCGGACACCAGTTAACACAGTGCTGGGATCTATAGCTCGTTTTCACTATCCAGGGGTGGTACAACTCAACGGGGCAGAGATAGGGGCGTATCACTGGGCTCACTGGGGCCTCAAACCATATGGACCCGACCGTACTCACCAAGACGCAATGTGGTCATCGTTTTGGGTGAGTTTATTATGTCTTTTAAATTTACTTACCGTGGGCGTCTATAAATGAATTTAATTGCTTCTTCATTTTGCAGGAACAATTTAGATTGGACGAACCAACGAACGAAGAACATGCAAAACGTGTATTCCACAATGCTGCTAGAAAAGTTATAAATGGTTCAATGTCAGATGCACGGGTCAAAGCTGTTACCGTGTACTTCAAGAAAGTGAAGGGTCAAAGAATGACCAGCAAGCAGGCATGTGAAATCCACTTGACAGCTGAGGAGTACAAACAAAGTGAAGTGGACTGGCTCACTGCTCATCCTGAAGCTTGGGTCAAGCTCTGCGAGTACTGGGCTTCAGATGAGTACAAAGTGATTTCAGATAGAAATCGTTTGAACCGGAAGAGCAAATCGGGCCTCCATCGATTTGGAGCAGATAGATTTATTGGGAAATCACAACGAATGGTATGACAAGCTAAGTAACATTTAGTCTTTTTCCCTCAGACAAATTTGTATATTTTATTATGTCTCTTACTGCAGGAGGCTCCTGATGGTGTTGAACCCTGATTCATTGACGTTTACATGGAGGGACACCGAGGTCCAGATCCAGAGCATCCAGAAGTTTTATGTGATGACAACGCGACAGAAAAGCTGGTAGGTGTAAATAATAACTATATATTCTTAATTAACTTGTGACTCATTTATAATTAACATAAATTGTTTTGTAGACTCGTTATGCCGAGGAGGTTAGGAGGAAAGCAGGAGACGATGATCTAGATTGGAGAGAGGCACCTTTCGATCCGGATGCAGCATATGTTGCTGGTGGTGGGCTACCACATGGGAGGTATGATAAGATCAAATTTGTGATATATAAAAACTACTGGTTCATAACTTGTGATGTTTCTAGGTTGTGGATCGGTGATGGGGTTGTGAGTCGCGATAGCTTTGGTCGTCGGTCAGTTTCCTCGATGGGGAGTAGATCTCAAACTTCAACTTCGAGGGAATCAGAGCTTGATGAGCAACTAAGACAACAACAACAAGTTCAACAACTATCTCAACAAGTTCAGATGATGCATGGAATGCTGATGCAGGTAATAATTTTAGTAATCCGCTCAGAATCTGCCCATATTTTTTTATCTAACTCGCTCTGAGCCTTAGACAGCCCAAAATCGGTCTGGTCAATTGTTGAGTGATTTCTGCATTTATTAGGAGGTTGTCACAGCCTGTGATATGAACATACCCTTAACTGCACAAGCACAACCACTTCAGATTCAGGATGTGATTAGTTGAATCTAGGCTAAGTGAGACAATGACAAACCCTTAACGTTAGCCAAGCAGCCTGGGGCAAATTCAAAGAATTAAAGAACATCGACACACTTGTCTAACGCCAAGCTGCCATGGGCTTTCTACAAGAAAGTTCTCAGCTGCTCTGGTGCAGTGGCACTGTGGTATTGAGACAAGGATCACCTTTTTCTGAATGAAAAAACTTGAAAACGGATAAGAACAGTACTGTGGCACTTATGAAACAATGGCATGGCATAGTCTTTAACGCAAGTAACATGTTATGTTCCGATCTTGCTTGACGGCTCATATGCTGCACAACAGTCAGCTGGAGGACTGGTGCTAGGCAGGCTGAAAATGTTTGGTACAAACACCACATCATAGCTAGATTTGGTGTCTAGTAAATAGTAGTAAACTAAAATTAGTATTGTGATCGTACAGGTTGCCCACCAAAGACCTCCATTCTATCCAGTGGTCTCCTTTGATCGAGCAAATTCAAAAGTGAATTTTTGAATACAGCTACAAGACCGGTTGACACCATTTTCTGGACATCATATCTCTCCTCTTGAACATGTAAAAGGCCACCAATGGTTTTTATGCTTACAACCAGCTCTTTTCTGTATGATCGCAAATAATCATCATTCAGAATTGTCCAAACACTATTCTCTATAGCTGGAAGGTTACAGTTGACCAAACAGTTATTTCTGTACTTCCCCTCACTTAGCTTGTTTTATGAATAATGCCAGTAAATATCACATACAGCAGGCAGGTAGCTAATCAGTAATTGATTATTTGCAAATGAACTACAAATGTACTAGTCAATGACTATATCGGACCCTTGAAAATTCTTCATCGCCCCTTCTTTTTCCTTTCCTGCCAAGATTGTCTATATCTAAAGAAGTCCAAGCATCATAAAGAATGCATACCAGTATCAACAAGCACCAGATAAAAAAAACCATAAATCTAACACTATGTAATTATTTCATTTGTTTCATTCAGTTACTCAGCATCTTGGCCTAATCTGGCTAAATCGCACATTGCTGCTGCAGATAAACAGAATCAAAACATGAAAAAAGGTGAAACTTACATGGAAGCTAAACCTGTTATGTGTTATGATCAGATTCCATGTGTTCTGTCATTTTCTCAATGCTACGCTATAGGTCCACTGAACAGCATAAAGTAAAACATAAATGAACCACCCCTCCTCTCGTTTTCGGGGAAAATAGTAGTCTGGTAGAGATCTGTGCCATTCTAATTCACTGCAAGATCTCTGGAACTATTATGTGCTCCCGGTGATCGTAAGAGTTCTCAAAAGAAAGAGAGGATATTTCTCTCTCAACAAACAGAAACAAACAAGAAAGGGACGCCGTCCTCATAGCCCATAGAGCACGACCTTGTTTGTTCCTGCCATTGCTTTCTGGGATACTTGATAGATTTGCATTGTACTTTAAGCTGCGAGTTGGGATGGGCATATATAGTCGCAAGGTTTAGGCTGTATACATGGCAGCGCGCCCTGCAGATTATTAGATCATCCACATAGACTCCCACCACCAGGAGAGAATTTCCAGCCCCTTTTCTGTAGACAGCATGTTCCACTACACACTTGTTGATTAGCTGATTTTTGTGTTATGTGTAATCTAGGCTTTTCCTATTTGCTTTCTTGATTAGCTGATTTTTGTGTTATGTGTAATCGCAATTTCTGTCATCTACTAGTTGCCTGCATCAGTGAATTGTGACTTCAGTTGGTAAAGCCAAACTCATGGTTCAGTTGGTAACTTGCTTGTGACTTCAGTTGGTAAACCAACTTCGACATCAGCTAGCATCCCATCGTTTACAACATTTTTACATCCAAGTTTTTTTTAAATGGTCTGGTTGTAGAAATAAAGAAAAAAGCATGCACATAGATTATGGTGGCGCGAGTGCTTTTTAGCTCTGTCTTTCTTCTGTATTTATCAACCACTCTAATCCTACACGTTCCAATGCACTTTATGTTTTCCATCGGATTCAGAATTCATTTGTTTAGTATAAACTCTATATATACATTAGTTTAAAATAAAACTCAAGCTTATTGTATTTGCATATGTATAGTGCTCAGATGGGATCTCAAATGGGACCCCAGTTCACCCGTCCGTCACAATCCGGACAGACCCCAAACACCAACGAAACACAGGTATAGTTTTGTAGTATATTTACTTTCATTTACAATTATAATCATGCATCCTTTTATTTGGTTATAGGGTTCTAAGACCGGACAAGGAAACCCACAGATGGACACACAGCGGTCGATGCCCCCTAGAGGACAGATTCTTCCTCCTCCACAACCAGGTATGGGATATTGGCCGCCACCACCATGGGGATATCCTACACATCCAATGGGACCTTGGGGACGCCCCACATGGCCAACACAACCACTTCCATCACCAGCGCTACGTTCCTGAATTTAATGCTAGTTGATTTCCTCCTAAATAAACTAAGTCTAGATTGGTTTTATCGTCTAGTTTTAGTCACTTTCAGAGGGGGGCCACAGTGCACCCTTTTCCTAGTGATTTCTGTTGGTTATCAGTCAGTTCCTCAACAGTTTCTACTAATAACGCATCTGCTACCATAATCAGTCAGTTCCTAGTGATTTCTGTGTCGTTGTGCTTTCAATCTGTTGACTGCTGCCTTTGTCATATTGAGCTAGTTCTCAATTCTCACCTAAACAGATTCATTGTGTGTCAATACAGACATGGGGCAGCAATTAACTCTTAAATCACTGTCTGGTAATATATTGACTCCATTCTGGGGCATATGAATAGTTCAAGAAGAAAGGTCCAAACTATCAGCAAAAAAGTGAAAACAGCAAGTGATGCACACTAAACACAATTAGTGACTATGAACCTATTTAATTTCTAGCAAATGAAATGGTGGTTTTGATGATTGTTAGCTAGAATGTCATGCACACATTAGTTTTTCTGTCTGACTGTGCATGCAGTGTGTATCCGCATCCACGCGTCGTCTTTCTGTTCTTCTCCGCTTGGTGTGTGTTTCAGTTCTGTTCCGGTGATCTCAAACAACTGTACAGAGAGTCAGGGTAAATGCACAGATCTAGAGAGAGAGAGACAAAGAGTTTTTTGCTTGGCAAAGAGTTATGGTAAATGCACAGATCTGAGTAAATGCACGGTTAAATGCACAGATCTGGTAAGACTTTGCAGAAAGGGTGACATTAGAATGTCTGAACAACGTCGGTTAAAGAGCAGTAACCTGAAGCCCAACAAGCCAACAACAACCAGGGAAAGAATGTTGTCGTCCTGCAGCTGTGGCGTGCAGATGAAACCGAGCACAAATGGCCGGGACGGCAGACAGCCGGCGTACAGTGAGTGGATACGAAATGCATAGGTGCAGTTCGTGAGCAGGTGTATCCTCTAGTAGTGCGTGCGTGTATCTGTGTATCCTCTGCCCTTTTATGTGTAGAATATGTGATGTGTATCTGTCCTATCCCTCTAATAATTAAACAAGGCATGATGGATGGGAGGGCAGGAGAGGAACATGTGGCGTCCAAAAACTGTACAACACAACGTGGGCGGCTACTAGTACTAGTACATATGTGCAGGTAGACACTGCATGCATGCACAGTCAGACAAAAAGCTTTTTTCTGAAAATAAATGGCAAAATAAGTTGTGAACCCATTGTGAACATGTTCTGCATTTACGTTGTGGTGGGGCCTTCTGTTTGCACTTTAGCAATGTGAATTTTGTGTTTATCATGCTTTCCTATATCTTTGTGTACATGTGATTTAATGCCAGTTGTATATTTATGAGAATTTTGGTTTATTTTGTAGGATTCCGGCTCTCATCAAGTGACTCCTCCCCCTCGCGATGACTTTGCAGACAGATGTCTCAATTCTAGTGGTGGAGCTACGAACAACAATCTGATGTCCTGATCGAGAGCAATGAAGCTAATGTTTGAACTTGTGAACTAAAAATGTGAACTAGTGTGTTTGAACTTGTGAACTATGGATGTAAACTTGTGTGAATTTGTGAACTTATGTATTTGGACTTATGTGAATTTGTGAACTTATATATTTGGACTTGTGTGAATTTGTGATATGAACATATATCAATGTGTTTGAAATCTGTATTGTATGTTATATATTGTGTTGCATGTGATATTATGTGTGCCTAATTTTTCATTTTTGTATTTTTTATTTTTTTCTGGAAAAGGGTTAAGAACGTGGGTACCCATGTTCTTAAGGTTAAGAACGTGGGTACCGTCGAACTTATTGTGCAGTCCTTGCAGACCCACGCAGGGTTAAGAACATGGGTACCGTCGAACTTATTGTGCAGTCCGTGCAGACCTCCGCAGGACACATAAGTTTGACGGCCACGTGGCCCCGTCGAACTTAAGGTTAAGAATGTAGGTGCCGTCGAACTTATTTTAAAAAATTCGACGGCCCCCGTCGAACTTAAAAACGCACGTTCTTAACCTTAAGTTCGACGGTACCCACGTTGTTAACCTTAAGTTCGACGGGGCCCACGTTCTTAACCTTAAGTTCGACGGGGCTCCCTAAGTTCGTCCAAAAATCGTCGTCGGCTATATTCGTCGGTAAACCCACGTTCTTACAGTAAGTTCGACGGCCTATTACATTAAGTTCAACGGTTTTTCACCCACGTTCTTTAACCAGTTTCCTATAATGTTTATACATGTCTAAAATATTTATTCAGACTTCGTATAAAAGGTTGACAACACCTTTGCACATGGCATCCTCGAAAGAAGAGAACTTGAATGCTTTGCTCAAAGTCCTTGTAGACTGTGTCGAGGATGCTAGCTAATCGGTGGAGGGTTTAGTAGATCATGCATTAGATCACATGTATGATGAAGATATCCTCTTTAGGACCTTGTTAGCCATCAAAGAAATGGTTCGATTGTTGCAGGAAGAAGCCTTAGAGGCTAAATTCCAAGCATTTCTAGAAAATGTGAAGTACGAGGGTGATGACATCAATGTGGAACCAAGTACTCCATCCACCCCTCCAACTATGTCCAATAACTATGATGAAAACGGTTACTACTGCCCTGATGTTAGCGATTACTTCTACCTCACCAACTCAGATAGGTCCACACGAACTAGCTATTAGAACATGTTATAGGGACTTATACATCCTAGAATTTTACCTGATTTTTTTATTTTGGCTTTTTCCAAAAAAAAAACACGTGTAGACCCCCCAAACGACTTAATTTTGTTTTTCGACCCTTTGCTCGGTGTCGTAGGACATGTCGTCGAGGTAACACAGCTCGGTGCCACAGTCTACAGTGCTGAGGTACGTGACCTGCTGGCAG
Organism: Zea mays; assembly: GCF_902167145.1. NCBI lineage: Eukaryota > Viridiplantae > Streptophyta > Magnoliopsida > Poales > Poaceae > Zea > Zea mays. The sequence continues at coordinate 132,739,917 of NC_050104.1, forward strand.
TGAGGGTTGACGCGGAGGCCGACGTGGCACCTAGCTCGTCGCCACAGATCTTGGCGCCGAGCTAGCAAGTCATATAAATTGGTTGTTTCCTAGCCGAGATCCCGATTTTTTTGTATTTTGGCCCTTTTCTCGAAAAAAATCGCGTTTAGACTCGGACGACTTAATACCAAATTTGGACCCTCTGCTCAGCGCCATAGCTCGTGGCACCGAGGTAACATGTCTCGGCGCCACTGACTATGGCGCCGAGGTATGTTACTCGCTATCCGGGGAGGGCTGACGTGGCCCCTAGCTCAGCACCATAGATCTTGCGCGTCAAGTAGGAAGCTAATTCTCCAGTCGCCTCCTTCTCTCTCCCTGTGCGCCACTCTTTCTTTTCCTCCCCGCCAAGGTATTTATAATGTACGACAAGGTAAGCCTAAGATCACAGATGAGTCAAGCAACCGAAGGTCGAGTCGGACAGACTCCTATCTACAAAAAACATAATAATCTCAGTAAAAATTTCGTCATCAACCCCTATATGGTAAGTGTCGGTACCCTGAATCAGGGGTACCCCTTACTACAGTATAAAGGCACGGTGCCCGTGCGGCAATCTCTAGCCGCACGGTGAACAGCACCCGACCCCACCGCATGGACGACTTCAGGGGCGCCACGTGGCCAGAAAGGATGATATATCCTAGGACGCAATTAGTTGGACCAGACCTCCACGAGAAAGCTGAAAGGGAATTAGGCTTACACCTAGTTCCTAAATGATTTTGGTGGTTGAATTGTCCAACACAAATAAATTGGACTAACTAGTTTGCTCTAGTGTATAAGTTATACAGGTGCCAAAGGTTCACGCTTAGCCAATAAAAAGACCAAGAATCGGGTTCAACAAAGAGAGCAAGGGATAACCGAAGTGTGCCCTGGACTGGCGCACCGGACTGTCCGGTGTGCCACCGGACAGTGTCCGGTGCACCAGGGGACTTCACGCTGAACTCTTCACCTTCGGGAAAAATCCAGAGGCGCTCCGCTATAATTCACCGGACTGTCCGGTGTACACCGGACAGTGTCCGGTGCTCCAAGGAAGAGCGTCTCAGGAACTCGCCAGCGTCGAGAATTTGCTCCGCTATAATTCACCGGACATGTCCGGTGTACACCAGACTATCCGGTGAGCCAGCGGAGCAACGACTACTTCGCGCCAACGGTCACCTGCAGAGTCATTTAATGCGCGCCAGAGCGCGCAGAAGTCAGGCACGCGCGAAGTGGCGCACCGGACACTCTACAGTGCATGTCCGGTGTGCCACCGGACATCCAGGCGGGCCCAGCAGTCAGAGCTCCAACGGTCGGAACCCAACGGCCTGGTGATGTGGCTGGCGCACCGGACACTGTCCGGTGTGCACCGGACTGTCCGGTGCACCATGCGACAGACAGCCCCACCAAACGGCTAGTTTGGTGGTTGGGGCTATAAATACCCCCAACCACCCCACATTCAAGTCATCCAAGTTTTCCCACTTCAACTACTTACAAGAGCTCTAGCATTCAATTCTAGACACACCCAAGTGATCAAATCCTCTCCAAACTGCACACAACGCCCTAGTGATTAGTGAGAGAGATTTGCTTGTGTTCTTTCGAGCTCTTGCGCTTGGATTGCTTTCTTCTTTCTTTGATTCTTTCTTGCAATCAAACTCACTTGTAATTGAGGCAAGAGACACCAATCTTGTGGTGGTCCTTGTGGGAACTTTGTGTTCCAAGTGATTGAGAAGAAAAGCTCACTCGGTCCGAGGGACCGTTTGAGAGAGGGAAAGGGTTGAAAGAGACCCGGTCTTTGTGACCACCTCAACGGGGAGTAGGTTTGCGAGAACCGAACCTCGGTAAAACAAATCCACGTGTCACACTCCTTATTCGCTTGCGATTTGTTTTGCACCCTCTCTCGCGAACTCGATTATATTTCTAACGCTAACCCGGCTTGTAGTTGTGATTATTTTTGAGAATTTTAGTTTCGCCCTATTCACCCCCCTCTAGGCGACTTTCAATTGGTATCAGAGCCCGGTGCTTCATTAGAGCCTAACCGCTCGAAGTGATGTCGGGAGAACTCGCCAAGAAGGAGATGGAGTCCGGCGACAAGCCCGCTACAAGCCATGGGAAGGCTTCATCGGGAGAGTCCCGCAACAAGGAGAAGAAGAAGGAGAAGAAGAAGGAGAAGGAGAAGAAGACTTCTTATCACAAATCGCATCAGAGTGGCGACAAAATAAAGAAGATGAGGAAGGTGGTCTACTACGAGACCGACACTTCATCACCTTCTACCTCCGGCTCCGACGCACCCTCCATAACTTCTAAGCGCCATGAGCGCAAGAAGTTTAGTAAGATCCCCTTACATTATCCTCGTACTTCTAGACATACTCCATTACTTTCCGTTCCATTAGGCAAACCGCCAACCTTTGACGGTGAAGATTATGCTAGGTGGAGTGATTTAATGAAATTTCATCTAACCTCACTCCACAAAAGTATATGGAATGTTGTTGAGTTTGGAGCACAGGTACCATCCGTAGGGGATGAGGATTATGATGAGGACGAGGTGGCCCAAATTGAGCACTTCAACTCCCAAGCCACAACCATACTCCTCGCCTCTCTAAGTAGAGAGGAGTACAACAAGGTGCAAGGACTAAAAAGCGCCAAGGAAGTTTGGGACGTGCTCAAGACGGCGCACGAGGGTGATGAACTCACCAAGATCACCAAGCGGGAAACGATCGAGGGGGAGCTCGGTCGCTTCCGTCTTCGCCAAGGGGAGGAGCCACAAGATATGTACAACCGGCTCAAGACCTTGGTGAATCAAGTGCGCAACCTCGGGAGCAAAAAATGGGATGACCACGAGGTGGTTAAGGTTATTCTAAGATCTCTTATATTCCTTAACCCTACTCAAGTACAATTAATTCGTTGTAATCCAAGATATACACTAATGACTCTCGAGGAAGTAATCGGGAATTTTGTGAGCTTTGAATTTATGATCAAGGGCTCACGAAAGATCAACGAGCTTGACGGCCCCTCCACGTCCGAAGCACAACCGGTCGCATTTAAGGCGACGGAAGAGAAGAAGGAGGAATCTACACCAAGTAGACAACCAATCGACGCCTCTAAGCTTGACAATGAGGAAATGGCGCTCGTTATCAAGAGCTTCCGCCAAATCCTCAAACAAAGGAGGGGGAAAGATTACAAGCCCCGCTCCAAGAAGGTTTGCTACAAATGTGGTAAGTCCCGGCCACTTTATAGCTAAATGTCCTATTTCTAGTGACAGTGACAGGGGTGACGACAAGAAGGGGAGAAGAAAGGAGAAGAAGAGGTACTACAAGAAGAAGGGCGGCGATGCCCATGTTTGTCGTGAGTGGGACTCCGACGAAAGCTCTAGCGACTCCTCCTCCGACGAGGACGCCGCCAACATCGCCGTCACCAAAGGACTTCTCTTCCCCAACGTCGGCCACAAGTGCCTCATGGCAAAGGACGACAAAAAGAAGAAGGTTAAATCTAAATCCTCCACTAGATATGAATCCTCTAGTGATGAAAATGCTAGTGATGAGGAAGATAACTTGCGCACTCTTTTTGCCAACTTAAACATGCAACAAAAGGAGAAATTAAATGAATTGATTAGTGCCATCCATGAGAAGGATGATCTCTTAGACTCTCAAGAGGACTTCCTAATCAAGGAAAACAAAAAGTATGTTAAAGTTAAAAATACTTATGCTCTAGAAGTTGAAAAATGTGAAAAATTATCTAGTGAGCTAAGCACTTGCCATGAGACAATCGACAACCTTAGAAATGAAAATGCCAATTTATTAGCTAAGGTTGATTCAAATGTTTGTGATATTTCAATTCCCAATCTTAAAAATGATAATGATAATTTGCTTGCTAAGATTGAAGAATTGAACATATCTCTTGCTAGCCTTAGGATTGAGAATGAAAAATTGCTTGCTAAGGCTAAGGATTTTGATGTTTGCAATGCTACTATTTCCGACCTTAGAACTGATATATTACATGCTAAGGTTGTAGAATTAAAATCTTGCAAACTCTCTACATCTACCGTTGAGCACACTTCTATTTGTACTAGATGTAGAGATATTGATGTTAATGCTATACATGATCACATGGCTTTAATTAAACAACAAAATGATCATATAGAAAAATTAGATGCTAAAATTGTCGAGCATAACTTAGAAAACGAAAAATTTAAATTTGCTAGAAGTATGCTCTATAGTGGGAGACGCGCTGGCATCAAGGATGTCATTGGCTTCCAACAGGGAGGCAATGATAAACTTAGTGTCCCTCCTAAGAAATTATCCAACTTTGTTAAGGGCAAGGCTCCCATGCCTCAGGATAACGAGGGTTACATTTTATACCCTGCCGGTTATCCCGAGGACAAAATTAAAAGAATTCATTCTAGGAAGTCTCACTCTGACCCTAACCATGCTTTCATGTATAAGGGTGAGACATCTAGCTCTAGGCAACCAACCCGTGCTAAGTTGCCTAAGAAGAAAATTCACAATGCATCAAATGATCATGACATTTCATTCAAAACTTTTGATGCATTTTATGTTTTAACTAACAAATCCGGCAAGGTAGTTGCCAAATATGTTGGGGGTAAGCACAAGGGGTCAAAGACTTGTGTTTGGGTACCCAAAGTTCTTGTTTCTAATGCCAAAGGACCCAAAACCATTTGGGTACCTAAAGTCAAAAACTAAACATGTTTTGTAGGTTTATGCATCCGGGGGCTCAAGCTGGGTAATCGACAGCGGGTGCACAAACCACATGACAGGGGAGAAAAAGATGTTCTCCTCCTATGAGAAAAACCAGGATCCCCAACGAGCTATCACATTCGGGGATGGAAACCAGGGTTTGGTCAAAGGTTTGGGTAAAATAGCTATATCCACTGACCATTCCATTTCCAATGTTTTTCTTGTAGATTCATTAGATTACAATTTGCTTTCTGTATCTCAATTATGCAAAATAGGCTACAACTGTTTATTCACTGATGTAGGTGTCACTGTCTTTAGAAGAAGTGATGATTCAACAGCATTTAAAGGAGTGTTAGAGGGTCAGCTATACTTAGTGAATTTTGATAAAGCTGAACTCGACACTTGCTTAATTGCTAAGACTAACATGGGCTGGCTCTGGCATCGCCGACTAGCACATGTTGGGATGAAGAATCTTCATAAGCTCCTAAAGGGAGAGCACATTTTAGGATTAACCAATATTCATTTTGAGAAAGACAGGGTTTGTAGCGCATGCCAAGCAGGAAAGCAAGTTGGTGTCCATCATCCACACAAAAACATCATGACGACTGACAGGCCACTAGAACTCCTACATATGGATCTATTCGGCCCGATTGCTTACATAAGCATCGGCGGGAGTAAGTACTGTCTAGTAATTGTGGATGATTATTCTCGCTTCACTTGGGTGTTCTTTTTGCAGGAAAAATCTCATACCCAAGAGACTTTAAAGGGATTCTTGAGACGGGCTCAAAATGAGTTTGCCTTAAGGATCAAGAAAATTAGAAGCGACAACGGGACGGAGTTCAAGAACTCTCAAATTGAAGGCTTCCTTGAGGAGGAGGGCATCAAGCATGAGTTCTCTTCTCCCTACACCCCACAACAAAATGGTGTAGTGGAGAGGAAGAATCGAACTCTATTGGACATGGCAAGAACCATGCTTGATGAGTATAAGACTTCAGACCGGTTTTGGGCCGAGGCAGTCAACACCGCCTGCTACGCCATCAACCGGTTATATCTACACCGAATCCTCAAGAAGACATCTTATGAACTCGTGACCGGTAAAAAGCCTAATATTTCATATTTTAGAGTCTTTGGTAGCAAATGCTTTATTCTTGTTAAAAGAGGTAGAAAATCTAAATTTGCTCCTAAGACAGTAGAAGGCTTTTTACTAGGATATGATTCAAACACAAGGGCATATAGAGTCTTTAACAAGTCCTCCGGACAAGATGAAGTTTCGTGTGACGTTGTGTTTGATGAGACTAACGGCTCTCAAGTAGAGCAAGTAGAGCAAGTTGATCTTGAGCCCTGGGGGTTGTTGCGACGCGTCGGACGGAACTGGCCCTGCCTGCGGCCGCGGCGGGATGAGAATAATAATATTCGGCGGCGCGCAGGAGTCTCAATGACGCGCGGGGGCGCGGAGGTCAGGTTTCTGGGGTGGGGTGGTGGTGGCAGCGGCGGACGGGACAGGGACGGGACGGGACGGGGGTCGTGGGTGGGATTCGAATCGGCGAATGTCGCGAGTTGCGAGGGGAGGAGACGCGTGGATTCTAAAGCTCGTCGGCCGGCGGACGTTGCCACGTGCGCCCGCCGACGCTGGTCAGATGCAGCGAGCGCGAGCCCTCAGGAACCGCCCGAGGGCATGTACAACCCCGGTCTTGTGTCAATTGAAAAAAAATACGAGATAAAAGTCTATCTTTACACGATTCTTCGTGTATATTGTTTTTTAAATATATTTATAATTTAATATCTTAGAATTGTATTATATAATCTCTTAACTGTATAACTAAATTAGGGACCTTGACGGATCTGTGTTGTAGTTAGGGATGACAACAAGAAATTCCCCGTCGGATTTTAGCTCCCCAAACACGTCCCCACGACGAAAAGTTTCCTCACGGGGCTTCCCACGAAAACTTGCGGGGGACATTTTTCCTCATCCCCGTTCTCCGCGGGAATAAATCCCCGTCGGATAAGAATTTTTCCTTATTGACATCCCGTGGGGAAGAAACTTCTCCATCCCCATCCTCTAATTGAGGAATTTCTAACGGGAAATTGGAGATCAGGTATCTATTGTCATCTCTAGTTACGGTGGACTAGTGGGAGGGGTAGTAGCAGAGTAGTGCTATGTAGCTTTGCTTTGCTTGCTTCGAAGGGAAGCAATTACTCAAACCCTTCTGACTTGTCAATCTCTCCTGGCTGGTTTTGCTTGAGAAAAGTTGGAACTGCTCACGTATTCAGCTCTACTAGAAGATTAGAAAGTCCCGCGCCATTCTTTTCTCATCTCCATATGGTCAAAGCGCATTCTCGTTGTTGTCTTTGACTATAGTAATACGTCTTTTTTTTCTTTCGGGTGGGTTGGGGTACGATAATTCATCTTTGACAACTGTCATGTGTGATTGATGTTCAAGACTTACTACCACATAGTATGCAATGTTCTCAGCCAGTTCAATAGCTTTTGGCTCGAGGTCAACTTCGTTCTCGAGGCTCGCGACGCTTGTGATTGAAATAAGGTGCCGTTTGGTTCACATATTTGTAACGTAATGGGTAAATGATAACGTTAAATCATGTTTGTTTTAGTCCAACCGTAATCAGATACCATACTAAAATTTGATACCAGCCTATTCAAATTTGTTACCGCCAGTAATCAAGCGTAAACCATTACCATTACCATTTGCGTTACATTTCTTAAACCAAACAGCGCCCAAGATGCTTCGTTAGATGTATGATGATCATGTATGAAAAGCATTCGGTTGTCTCTTAGCCCCAATTTATAGTTCGTTTGAGTTTTTTTACTAAGTTTGACTGACTCATCTTATTTAAAAAATTTGGGAGAATTATAAAACTCAAAGCCATGTTTAAAGTATGTTACTATGTTATATGATAAATGATATCACAGTAAAAACTAATAATACTTACGGAATTTTGTTGAATAAGACGAGCCGGTCAAAATTGAATTAAAAAGTCAAACGAACTATAAATTGAGACATAGGGAGTCTATGGTACAACGCAGTCTACAGTATAAAACAATATCTGGACTTGCGTCTGGCCATATTATTCCCTTGTTATGTGATGAAGCTCTTTAGATGCCTCATCTATTCGTTGTCGAAGCTGAGCGACTCCAAGCATCTTTTGTTTCTAAATATTGATATGTTTTAGATGGCTTCATGTCCTTCAATTTCTTCATCAACATTATCTGGCTCAACCAGTCTAGAGCTCTCGAGCTTTCCTCTTTTCTTGCCTTCGATCTAAGCTTTGGTGTGATCTTAGCCTTCGCGGGTTTAACAACACGTCTAGCACTACCAAACCTATCTTTATCCCTTCGTGGAGACGTGATTATGGTCGTCGATGAGTTCACCAGACGTGGGCACCAAATATTGGGGACCTGCCGAAGTTCTTCAAAAGCCTCTTAAGCCAAACTTAGCGCCTAGAAACTATAGACCTTCGAGAGCTCTCCTAGACGAATATGCTACAAGATCTAGGGAACCAAGTAATCGCCCCCTGTAGCAGCAATATTGTTCACCTATTTATAGGGTTGGACCAGTGTACATCTCTAAATGGAATTATAGGAATGCCCTTCATCCTCTACCAAGATTCTACATCACTAGAGATGGGTAGTTGTGTCTTTACAAGAGAGACCTATCATGCATGCCTCCTCTTCCTTCTATGTAGCTTCCCCTTCCGCACCGTCCGAAGGGGATCCTAGTAACAGTCTAGCTTTCTCCCTCTTTTCATCTTCGACTTATCATTTGCCAACTTCGTAGACTAGTCTAAAGCTCTGACTCAATCTATGGTCTAAAGGTGTATTCCCTAAAAACACACTAAAACATCACTTCTTGTTAACATGGACCTTCGGCTAAGAACATTCTCTCCATTAGTCGCATATACTTGCAATAAATGTGTTGGAGAGAGTAGAGGTACCATATAAGGCTATCAACTATGTTGTCTCCTCCGATCCTAGGAATGATTGGAAGACTTTTGGTCGCTCGAGACAAGGTTTCACAGATATGATAGCATAGACAAGGACCCAAGCCACTTGCATCACTCAAAAATTCAATTGAGGAAGCTTAACTTGTAGTTGAAAACGTCCTAAAGGACATCATCCTAAAGATGGAGCCCCTAAAATGACAACTCAGCATGAAGTTGACCTGGTACCTGAAGGACCCCATCCTGAATATGTAAATTTCAATGCGTTGCGCACACATTATCACATTGAAATATTGGAATGCCCTAGCTCGATCGTTGTGGGAAATCACAATGAGCTAGAGAATGATCATGAGAAAATTGCCACTAACTATGTGGAATCAGAAGAGTCGCAAAATAGAAAGACCATTACTATCAACATTTATTTTGCCTGAAAATGCTAGCTCAATATATATGAACCTAGAATCGGAGTCCATGGCAGAGTGCTAGAAGCACTTAGATTGGAACAAATGGAAAGCAATAATTGAGACAAAGTTGTGCTCGCTTTTATCAAAGCGAGGGTTTTGGGCCTACAACCCCAACACCTCCAAAAGACATCCCTATATGATGCAAATGGGTCTTCTTCCAGAAGAGGAATGAACATGGACATGTGGTGAAATACAAAGCAAGACTGGTGGCACAAGGGTTCATGTAGAGATCTTATGATGAAACTTACTCTCCGTGCCATGAGTGGCATAATGTTCTCTTATCGTATACCTATGGTAGTAAAATTTAATCTAAAAATGCACTTGATGGATGTTGTGACAACATATTTGTATGTGCCATTGGATTCAGAAATCTATATGGGGTCCCTAAAGGATTAAACATCCTTGAACTAAATCAAAACCGCAACATGTTTAGAGTATACATGCAACGGTCGTTGTATGGGTTAAAACCTATAAAGACGTGGTTCAACCAATTGAGTAACTTTCTCCTAAAGAGGTTACACAAAAAATGATGATTGTCCCTATGACTTCATAAAGAAGTCCAACGATGGACTTCACATCATCTCAATTTATGTCAATGATTGTGCATTAGCCTTGGAGACTTGATACGAAAGACCAACTATTGTACCTTTTTCATGCAAGGTTTTTAACGAGGCAACAAGTATAACATAAGTAATGCATGTGATGTGCTTTCTTCTACTTTTTCCAACATAAATTTTTGAGGGGAGGCGTAATAAGACATACATATAATATGAATTAGGCCAAGAGGGTGTTATGAATTCATGTCAAAGAACAAATATAAAAACAAGACTTTAATGGTGGCCAAATTAATGAAAGAAGTTGCTTAGACATCTCATGCCATCCTCTTCTCTCTAAAAATGAGATGGGTAGGAGAGCTAAGAGATATTTCAGTGTACATACATTCATGTTCTCCAAAGAAGATGGATAGGAGATCTAAGAGATTTCTCAGTGTACATACATTCATGTACTTTACAAGCAAAGAAACATGCAAAAGCTCACATTCCCCCTTTGTAACACCCATGGTGTTACGATAACTAAAATGCTGACATGTCATCATAAGCACTTGCATTATCTTGTTCGATATACCTGAGAGCACCTAGAGGGGGGGGGGGTGAATAGGTGATCCTGTAAAAGCTTAAACTTATAGCCACAAAACTTTGATTAAGTGTTAGCACAGTTAATGCCAAGTGGCTAGAGAGGAGTCAAAAACACAATAACCACAAGAATTCAATCACAGAGATGACACGGTGGTTATCCCGTGGTTCGGCCAAGTACAAAACTTGCCTACTCCACGTTGTGGCGTCCCAACGGACGAGAGTTGCACTCAACTCCTCTCAAGTGATCCAATGATCAACTTGAATACCACGGTGTTCTTGCTTTTCTTTTCTCAATCCCGTTTGCGAGGAATCTCCACAGCTTGGAGCCTCTCGCCCTTACAAAAGATGTTCACAGAGAATCACGGAGCAAGGGAGGGAATGAGCAACGCACACAAGACTTCAAAAGATCAGAGCAACACGCACACAAGCAGCAATAAGAGCTCGCAACACAACTCAAAGAGTACACAACTCCACAAGAGCTCTATATGCTATCACAATGAATCGAATGCGCTAGATCAATGTCTTGGTGCTTAGAAAGGTTGTAGGAATTCTTAGTATGCTCCTCCATGTGCCTAGGGGTCCCTTTTATAGCCCCAAGGCAGCTAGGAGCCGTTGAGAACAAATCTGGCAGGCCATCCTTGCCTTCTGTCGTCGGGCGCACCGGACAGTCCGGTGCACACCGGACACTGTCCGGTGCCCGATTTCTTTCCTTAACAGGCGCAGCCGACCGTTGCCAACCGTTGCAGATCTGGCGCACCGGACAGTCCGGTGCACACCGGACAGTCCGGTGCCTCCTTCCGACCGTTGGCCAGGCCACGTGTCCCGCGCAGATCGCGCGGCCGACCGTTGGCTCAGCCGACCGTTGGCTCACCGGACAGTCCGGTGCACACCGGACAGTCCGGTGAATTATAGCCGTACGTCGTCGGCAAATTCCCGAGAGCGGCCTCTTCGGTCGAGGCAGCCTGGCGCACCGGACACTGTCCGGTGCACCACCGGACAGTCCGGTGCCCCAGACCGAAACAGCCTCTTGGCTGTACACAGCCAAGTCTTCTCTTCTCTTCTTCTTTCTGTTTCTAACACTTAGACAAATATATTAGTACACAAAACCAATGTACTAAGGCTTAGAAACATACCTTTACTTGTGATTTGCACTTTGTTCAACCCGTGGGCATAGATTCACATTTAAGCACTTGTGTTTGCACTTAATCACCAAAATACTTAGAAATGGCCCAAGAGCACATTTCCCTTTCAATCTCCCCCTTTTTGGTGATTTATGCCAACACAACATAAAGCAACTAGAACAAGTGCAAAATCACTTCAAATAGAACTCAAATCTATTTTGATTCATTTTTGGCATATATGGATCATCCTTTGCCACCACTTGGTTTGTTTTTGCAAATCAAACTCAAATCTCTATCTCTAAGTCAAACACACATGTTGAAGCATAAAGAGAGTCATTCCAAAAGAAATTGATCAAAGATTTCAAAAACTCCCCCTATTTCCCATAGTCAAAACTTCTCCCCACAAGAAGCCAACTTTTGACGAAAGAGACAATGCAAGAGTTTTGAATAAACCAAAAGCTCTATTCTACTATTTTCAAAATCTCTCAAGTGGTAGCTGATCCATTTTTCACTTTGGCCTTTATTTTCTCCCCCTTTGGCATCAAGCACCAAAACGGGATCAACTTTGGCCCTTTAACCCCATTGCCTCACCAAAATCTTCAATTAAGAGCAAATGGCAATAAGAGTTCATGAGATGAACTTGGAATAAGTTACCCTCTCATCGGAGTGCAGTGGAAGTCTTTAATGGTCCAAGTTCACCTTTTCCCTTTTAATTTTCCTTCGAGTCTAAATCAAGCAACTCAAGCAAATGGTTAGTCTCAAAGGGTCAAGTTGTAACACATCTCCCCCTAAACATGTGCATCACTTTGCAACGGAATTGTGAGGTCCAGGGAGTGTTTGTACAACTTGAGCACCACAATAAGCAACAAAATGCAGAATGAACATGATCAAAGGCATAAACACATGTATGCTACCATTCAATCCAAGTTCCGCGAATCTAAGACATTTAGCTCACTACGCAGCCTGCAAAAGGTCTTCTCATCTAGAGGCTTGGTAAAGATATCGGCTAGCTGGTTCTCGGTGCTAACATGAAACACTTCGATATCCCCCTTTTGCTGGTGGTCTCTCAAAAAGTGATGCCGGATGTCTATGTGCTTTGTGCGGCTGTGTTCAACAGGATTTTCCGCCATGCGGATAGCACTCTCATTATCACATAGGAGTGGGACTTTGCTCAGATTGTAGCCAAAGTCCCGGAGGGTTTGCCTCATCCAAAGTAGTTGCGCGCAACACTGTCCTGCGGCAACATACTCGGCCTCAGCGGTGGATAGGGCAACGGATGTTTGTTTCTTAGAGTTCCATGACACCAGGGACCTTCCTAAGAATTGGCACGTCCCCGATGTACTCTTCCTATCGACCTTACATCCAGCATAGTCGGAGTCTGAGTATCCAACCAAGTCAAAGGTAGACCCCTTTGGATACCAGAGCCCGAAGCAAGGCGTAGCAACTAAATATCTAAGGATTCGCTTCACCGCCACTAAGTGATGCTCCTTAGGATCGGATTGAAATCTAGCACACATGCATACGCTAAGCATAATATCCGGTCTACTAGCACATAAATAAAGTAAAGAACCTATCATTGACCGGTATGCTTTTTGATCAACGGACTTACCTCCTTTGTTGAGGTCGGTGTGTCCGTCGGTCCCCATCGGAGTCTTTGCGGGCTTGGCGTCTTTCATCCCAAACCGCTTTAGCAGATCTTGCGTGTACTTCGTTTGGGAGATGAAGGTGCCGTCCTTGAGTTGCTTCACTTGGAACCCAAGGAAGTAGTTCAACTCGCCCATCATCGACATCTCGAATTTCTGCGTCATCACCCTGCTAAACTCTTCACAAGACTTTTGGTTAGTGGAACCAAATATTATGTCATCGACATAAATTTGGCACACAAACAGATCACCATCACATGTCTTTGTAAAAAGAGTTGGATCGGCTTTCCCAACCTTGAAAGCATTAACAATTAGAAAGTCTCTAAGGCATTCATACCATGCTCTTGGGGCTTGCTTAAGTCCATAGAGCGCCTTAGAGAGCTTACACACATGGTCGGGGTACCGTTCATCCTCGAAGCCAGGGGGTTGCTCTACATACACCTCCTCCTTGATTGGCCCGTTGAGGAAAGCGCTCTTCACATCCATTTGGTATAACCTGAAAGAGTGATGAGCGGCATATGCTAGCAAGATACGAATTGATTCTAGCCTAGCCACAGGAGCAAAAGTCTCCTCGAAATCCAAACCTGCGACTTGGGCATAACCTTTTGCCACAAGTCGAGCCTTGTTTCTCGTCACCACCCCGTGCTCGTCCTGTTTGTTGCGGAACACCCACTTGGTTCCCACAACATTTTGCTTCGGACGAGGCACCAGTGTCCAAACTTCATTTCTTTTGAAGTTGTTGAGCTCCTCCTGCATGGCCAACACCCAGTCTGGATCTAGCAAGGCCTCCTCTACCCTGAAAGGCTCAATAGAAGAGACAAAGGAGTAATGCTCACAAAAATTAACTAGTCGAGATCGAGTAGTTACTCCCTTGCTAATGTCACCCAGAATTTGGTCGACAGGATGATCCCTTTGAATCATCGCTCGAACTTGGGTTGGAGGTGCCGGTTGCGCTTCTTCCTCCATCACATGATCATCTTGTGCTCCCCCTTGATCACACGCCTCTACTTGAGGTACCTGTTTGTCATCTTGGGTTGGGGGATGCACTATGGTTGAGGAAGAAGGTTGATCTTGCTCCAAGTGTTCCTGTGGTCGCACATCACCAATCGCCATGGTGCGCATAGCGGCCGTTGGAACATCTTCTTCATCTACATCATCAAGATCAACAACTTGCTCTCTTGGAGAGCCATTAGTCTCATCAAATACAACGTCGCTAGAGACTTCAACCAAACCCGATGATTTGTTGAAGACTCTATACGCCTTTGTATTTGAGTCATAACCTAATAAAAACCCTTCTACAGCTTTGGGAGCAAACTTAGAATTTCTACCCTTCTTCACTAGAATGTAGCACTTGCTCCCAAATACACGAAAGTAAGATACATTGGGTTTGTTACCGGTTAGAAGCTCATACGACGTCTTCTTGAGGAGGCGATGAAGGTAGACCCTGTTGATGGCGTGGCAAGCCGTGTTCACGGCTTCCGTCCAAAAGCACTCGGGGGTCTTGAACTCTCCTATCATCGTCCTTGCCATGTCGATGAGCGTCCTGTTCTTCCTCTCTACCACACCATTTTGCTGTGGTGTGTAGGGAGCGGAGAACTCGTGCTTGATCCCTTCCTCTTCAAGGAACTCCTCCACTTGAAGGTTCTTGAACTCGGACCCATTGTCGCTCCTTATCTTCTTTACTTTGAGCTCAAACTCATTTTGAGCTCTCCTGAGGAAGCGCTTGAGGGTCCCTTGGGTTTCAGACTTATCCTGCAAAAAGAACACCCAAGTGAAGCGGGAAAAGTCATCAACAATAACCAGACCATACTTACTTCCTCCTATGCTCAGATAGGCGACGGGTCCGAAGAGATCCATATGCAACAGCTCCAGAGGTCTTGAAGTGGTCATCACATTCTTGCTGTGATGCGCTCCTCCCACCTGTTTACCTGCTTGACAAGCTGCACAAGGTCTATCTTTTTCGAATTGCACGTTAGTTAAACCTATCACATGTTCTCCCTTTAGAAGCTTGTGAAGGTTCTTCATCCCCACATGTGCTAAGCGGCGATGCCACAGACAGCCCATGCTAGTCTTAGCTATTAAGCATGCATCTAGACCGGCCTCTTCTTTTGCAAAATCAACTAAATAAAGTTTGCCGTCTAATACACCCTTAAAAGCTAGTGAACCATCACTTCTTCTAAAGACAGACACATCTACATTTGTAAATAGACAGTTATATCCCATATGACATAATTGACTAACAGATAGCAGATTATATCCAAGACTCTCCACTAAAAATACATTAGAGATGGAATGCTCATTAGAAATTGCAATTTTACCTAACCCTTTTACCTTGCCTTGATTCCCATCACCGAATATAATTGAATCTTGGGAATCCTTATTCTTGACGTAGGAAGTGAACATCTTCTTCTCCCCCGTCATATGGTTTGTGCATCCGCTGTCGATAATCCAGCTTGAACCCCCGGATGCATAAACCTGCAAGGCAAATTTAGGCTTGGGACTTAGGTACCCAACTCTTGTTGGGTCCTACAAGGTTAGTGCAAATTTCCTTAGGGACCCAAATGCAAGTTTTGTCTCCCTTGCATTTTGCCCCTAACTTCCTAGCAACTATTTTCCTATCCTTTCTACAAATAGCAAAGGAAGCATTTAGGGCATGATAAATTGTAGGAGTTCCATGAACTTTCCTATGAGCATTAACAACATTTCTCCTAGGCATATTGTGAATAACATTTCTTCTACCAACCTTTCTATCATGCACAACATGAGAACTAGAAGCAGTCATAGCATAAGAATCATAAGCATGTGAATCAAAGGCATCATAACTTCTAAAAGCATTTCTAGAATTTTTCCTATCATGATACAAAAAGGCATGGTTCTTTTTAGCACTAGTAGCCATAGGGGCCTTCCCTTTCTCCTTAGCGGGAATGGGAGCCTTATGGCTTGTTAAGTTCTTGGCTTCCCTTTTGAAGCCAAGTCCATCCTTAATGGAGGGGTGTCTACCAATCGTGTAGGCATCCCTTGCAAATTTTAGCTTATCAAATTCGCTTTTGCTAGCCTTAAGTTGAGCATTAAGACTAGCCACTTCATCATTCAATTTAGAAATTGAAACTAAGTGTTCGCTACAAGCATTAATATCAATATCCTTACACCTAGTGCAAATTTCAACATATTCAACACAAGAGTTGGATTTATTTGCTTCTACTAGTTTAGCATTTAAATCATCGTTTATGCTCTTTAAGTTAGAAATAGAATCATGGCATGTTGACACTTCACAAGCAAGCATTTCATTCCTCTTAATTTCTAATGCAAGGGATTTTTGAGCCTCTACAAACTTATCATGTTCTTCATACAACAAATCCTCTTGCTTTTCTAAAAGTATATTCTTTTCATTCAAGGCATCAATTAATTCATTAATTTTGTCTATCTTAGATCTATCTAAGCCCTTGAACAAACATGAATAATCTACTTCATCCTCATCACTAGATTCGTCCTCACTTGAAGAAGCATAGGTAGAGTTGCGAGTACATACCTTCTTCTCCCTTGCCATAAGGCATGTGTGACGCTCGTTGGGGAAGAGGGTTGATTTGTTGAAGGCGGTGGCGGCGAGTCCTTCATTGTCGGAGTCGGAAGAGGAGCAATCCGAGTCCCACTCCTTGCCTAGATGCGCCTCGCCCTTTGCCTTCTTGTAATGCTTCTTCTTTTCCCTCTTGTTTTCCTTTTCCTGGTCACTATCATTATCAGGGCAGTTAGCGATAAAATGACCAATCTTACCGCACTTGAAGCATGAGCGCTTCCCCTTCGTCTTGGTCTTGCTTGGCTGCCCCTTGTGACCCCTTAGCACCGTCTTGAAGCGTTTGATGATGAGAGCCATCTCTTCATTATTAAGTCCGACCGCTTCAATTTGTGCCACCTTGCTAGGTAGCGCCTCCTTGCCTTTTGTTGCTTTGAGAGCAAAAGGTTGTGGTTCGTTGATCGGTCCATTCAAGGCGTCGTCCACGTACCTTGCCTCCTTGATCATCATTCGCCCGCTGACAAATTTTCCTAAGACTTCTTCGGGCGACATTTTGGTGTACCTGGGATTCTCACGAATATTATTCACCAAATGAGGATCAAGAACGGTAAAGGACCTTAGCATTAGTCGGACGACGTCGTGGTCCGTCCATCGCGTGCTTCCGTAGCTCCTTATTTTGTTGATAAGGGTCTTGAGCCGGTTGTATGTTTGAGTTGGCTCCTCGCCCCTTATCATCGCGAACCGTCCGAGCTCGCCCTCCACCAACTCCATTTTGGTGAGCAAGGTAGCGTCATTTCCCTCATGAGAGATCTTGAGGGTATCCCAGATTTGCTTGGCGTTATCCAAGCCACTCACTTTGTTATATTCATCCCTGCACAATGAAGCTAGAAGAACAGTAGTAGCTTGTGCATTCTTATGGATTTGCTCATTAATGAATATAGGACTATCCGAACTATTAAAGTGCATTCCACTATCTACAATCTCCCATATACTAGGATGGAGAGAGAATAGGTGACTACGCATTTTGTGGCTCCAAAATCCGTAGTCCTCCCCATCAAAGTGTGGGGGCTTGCCGAGTGGAATGGAAAGCAAATGTGAATTTGAACTTTGCGGAATACGAGAGTAGTCAAAGGAAAAGTTAGAATTAACCGGTTTCCTTTGCTCGTAGTCGTTGTGGTCGTCGTCCTTTTGGGAAGAAGTAGACTCATCACTGTCGTCGTAGTAGACGATCTCCTTGATGCACCTCGTCTTCTTCTTCTTCCCTTCCTTTCGTCTATGACCCGAGCCGGAGTCGGTAAGCTTGTCATCTTTGGGCTCATTGACGAAGGACTCCTTCTCCTTATCGTTGATCACAATTCCTTTTCCCTTAGGATCCATCTCTTCGGGTGGTTAGTCCCTTTTTTGAAGAGAACGGCTCTGATACCAATTGAGAGCACCTAGAGGGGGGGGGTGAATAGGTGATCCTGTAAAAGCTTAAACTTATAGCCACAAAACTTTGATTAAGTGTTAGCACAGTTAATGCCAAGTGGCTAGAGAGGAGTCAAAAACACAATAACCACAAGAATTCAATCACAGAGATGACACAGTGGTTATCCCGTGGTTCGGCCAAGTACAAAACTTGCCTACTCCACGTTGTGGCGTCCCAACGGACGAGAGTTGCACTCAACTCCTCTCAAGTGATCCAATGATCAACTTGAATACCACGGTGTTCTTGCTTTTCTTTTCTCAATCCCGTTTGCGAGGAATCTCCACAGCTTGGAGCCTCTCGCCCTTACAAAAGATGTTCACAGAGAATCACGGAGCAAGGGAGGGAATGAGCAACGCACACAAGACTTCAAAAGATCAGAGCAACACGCACACAAGCAGCAATAAGAGCTCGCAACACAACTCAAAGAGTACACAACTCCACAAGAGCTCTATATGCTATCACAATGAATCGAATGCGCTAGATCAATGTCTTGGTGCTTAGAAAGGTTGTAGGAATTCTTAGTATGCTCCTCCATGCGCCTAGGGGTCCCTTTTATAGCCCCAAGGCAGCTAGGAGCCGTTGAGAACAAATCTGGCAGGCCATCCTTGCCTTCTGTCGTCGGGCGCACCGGACAGTCCGGTGCACACCGGACACTGTCCGGTGCCCGATTTCTTTCCTTAACAGGCGCAGCCGACCGTTGCCAACCGTTGCAGATCTGGCGCACCGGACAGTCCGGTGCACACCGGACAGTCCGGTGCCTCCTTCCGACCGTTGGCCAGGCCACGTGTCCCGCGCAGATCGCGCGGCCGACCGTTGGCTCAGCCGACCGTTGGCTCACCGGACAGTCCGGTGCACACCGGACAGTCCGGTGAATTATAGTCGTACGTCGTCGGCAAATTCCCGAGAGCGGCCTCTTCGGTCGAGGCAGCCTGGCGCACCGGACACTGTCCGGTGCACCACCGGACAGTCCGGTGCCCTAGACCGAAACAGCCTCTTGGCTGTACACAGCCAAGTCTTCTCTTCTCTTCTTCTTTCTGTTTCTAACACTTAGACAAATATATTAGTACACAAAACCAATGTACTAAGGCTTAGAAACATACCTTTACTTGTGATTTGCACTTTGTTCAACCCGTGGGCATAGATTCACATTTAAGCACTTGTGTTTGCACTTAATCACCAAAATACTTAGAAATGGCCCAAGAGCACATTTCCCTTTCAATCTCCCCCTTTTTGGTGATTTATGCCAACACAACATAAAGCAACTAGAACAAGTGCAAAATCACTTCAAATAGAACTCAAATCTATTTTGATTCATTTTTGGCATATATGGATCATCCTTTGCCACCACTTGGTTTGTTTTTGCAAATCAAACTCAAATCTCTATCTCTAAGTCAAACACACATGTTGAAGCATAAAGAGAGTCATTCCAAAAGAAATTGATCAAAGATTTCAAAAACAGGTTAAACTTTTTCAAAAGTATGATGTTGTGTGTTGGGTTTAGAGTTTAGTTTAAGGACTTGGCTCAAGTTAAACAGGAGTAGATCATCTCTCAAGCAAGTGATAATTTGGTTTGAAGTCTTAGAGTGCTAAAGGCAAGACTTAGAATCGAGAGAAACTATGATTTCGGAGGTATGTTAAGTGGAAGAATTAATTGATGAACTGGAATGACCTTAAAAAAAACCTTAAGTGAGATTTGGAAACCTTACTTGGAATTGTGGATGAACAAAACAACTCCTAAACCAGGGACACTTTGGACATGAGCTTCATATACTAGAGTTTGATTTGAGATTAAGGAGTCACTCATCTTTTAGGAGGATGAATTGAGTTGGTAAATCACTAGATGAGAACGAACCATATTTGAAACCCTAAATTTGCCCTAAAAGTGGAATTCAAAATCTAGAGACAATTGGGCAAAAGTCAAAGTGCCAAAGTTGTAGAGTTTGAAAAAGGTGAACAACTTTTATATTTGGAGATTCCCAAGTTGTGCGGAAGAATTTGGAGTAATTTGCACAAATTCAGTTTTGGGTTCAAATTGGAACTTCTGAAATTAATATAAACTAGCCAACTTTGAACCCTTATAAATTCTGATCTATAAGCATTTTGAAGATAGTCCTTATAACAAAGTCATAGAGCTACATGAGGAGTATAAGTTTGGTTAAGTCATCTAGCTCTAAAACTATTTGGAACCTAGAGAAAAGCTTGCCTAAAGTAGAGCTGTCTGAAAGTGTGGATTTCACTCTTGGTGAAATTCAGAGTCTGAATTTCAGCAATTGGAGCAAACTTTGGGCTATTGAAGTTTGGAGTCCAAGAGGTTTTGGTTAATGGTTACTATATCAAACTTGTAGAGGAACTATAAGAGTATAAACTTTATTAAGCAACTTGCCCCTGTAAACATTTGGAACCCAGGAAAAAGAGTGGTTCCAAGTGGTGCTGCTGTTTTTCTGAATTTTTAGATTGAAAACAGTAACTGAAACCGAGTTTCAGTGTTTTGATAGCAGTTTGGAAGCCTATTTGTGGCTATTCTATAAGGTTTTGGGCTGTGATGTTTGTAGAGGAAAGGAATACTATATGATTTTGAATAACTTTCTTTAAGGGTGAGGGACATGATCCTATACAAAAGTTGGAGTAACAGCTGCTCAAATTTGGACTGTCAGCTAGGTGGCTGAATTCTGAATTTTCAGATTTGGAATAGTATATAAGTCCGAATTTCAGTGATTGTGACTTACTTTGGAGCTTCCTAGTGCACAATCCATAAGGTTTTGAACTACTGGTTTTTATAGAGGAATTGAAGAGCATAAGTTGGGGTACAAATGTCTTTGAGGGTGATGGATATGATCCTACACAAAAAGTGTAGAAAAAGTTGACTGAAAATGGGCTGTTGAGTTGCTGGTGACTGAAACCAGTTCAGTTAACAAAAAACTGAAATTCAGTAAATGGTGCCAAATTTGGAGATCATTTGTGATCAGTCCAAGTAGTTTTAGACAAAAGTTTTCATAAAAACGTTGGAGCCCATAGTACAGAGAACAAGTTTCATAAAGAGGGTTGGACTTGGTTCCACATAAACCTGGGAGAAAAGGCTAGTTCCAAGTTGTGCTGTCAGGATGGAGAGATGTTGATTTAGTTGATTGTTGCTAGCAGTTTCAGTGAGTTTTACACACCATTGGAACTCTATGGTAATTAAACCAAGGAGAGTTGGGTTAGTTATTTCTAGCAAACTGAAAGGCCTTATATAGAACAAATTCCCTTGAGTGATGTTGGTTTGGTGCTATATGAATTTGGGAGTAAAATACCCTCAAACTCTCTCTGTCAGACTTTGTAGGGGTCGTTTTAGTTAAACTGAAACTGTGTTTCAGTGAGGTTTGCCCAACTTTGGAGCACCATAACTCTTGAATTAGGGGCATCTGGCCTTAGGCTACTGCAACAAACTTGTAGAGCTGTGTTAGGTGAGCAAATTCTGTGAACCAAAATCAGCCTGTTGTCACCAGGAATTGGGAGAAAGTGTTGCTCCAAGTCAGGCTGTCAGTCTTGGAAATTCTGAACTCGATTTAGTCTCTAAAGTTGTGTTCTTGTATTTTTTGTTAGTATTGGAGCTATTTGGTGTCTGATCCAAGGGGTTTAAGGCTGAAGTCTTTATGAAGAATTGGTAGAGGGTTGTTTAATCGACCAGTTTTAGTAAGTGTGCTCCCCATGTTACTATGGGAAATCGTGGGATTGAAGGAGGTGAACAGGGAGAGATCAGAGTTCAACGGAGTTGCTACAAAAATCTGAAGAAAGATCTTCACATCCCTGTTGTCCTCCACTTATGTGCACAAACTGAGATAGACTTGGGGTGGGCAGTATGGGGCTCGAGGTTCAGTCCCCCTATGCAGAAAAATATCAGTTTTGCACCTGTTTGAGCCTACCACAGTAGAGTTTTTGTCTGTCTTTACTTCTGTCTGTATTCAGTGGATTGGTTGGATATTTGTGGACAGTACAGTGAACCCTTATCTGCTCTACTCTCTATTTGAATAACTGGACAAAGTAGATATTTGAGCTAAGTCGTGGCTGGTGTGGATGTTGAGCATGAAAGCCACGTGTGTTAGTCCCTGTTGTGCTGTCACCTTGGAACTCTTCACCACTAGGCGAGCTGAACCTGAAGACGTCTGCCTTCCTGCCCTTTATTTAAGTGCTGGTTCGATGAAGATTTCCCTTTGCCCTGGTGTTCTAGCCAAAGCTTGCAATGGTGTGAGGGATTCATGTGTATTGCAAGCCAAAGCTCCTCTCCCACTGCCACCAAGTTGGCACTGTCCAGAGCTGTGTGCGCTGTCTTCCTGTGTTTGTGATGACCACAACCACCAAGTTCACCACACCATAGCCAGAACATTCTAGGGAGTTGCTGGACTGTATGAAGCTTGTTCCGTAATCATCTCAGGTCAGTGAAGCTCACACCATTTACTACTTGTACTCTACCACTATCTGTTGTTGGGAACTAGGTGTAAAATTCGCTCAAAAATAGGCTGTTGGATTTTTGGATCCCAGACTTAGTGTAGAAGGCTGAAACTAGGTTCTAGTGTGTTGAGCTCCACTTTGGTGCTTCATAAAAAAATTGTTCTGAATGTTTTCAACCTAAGGGTATTATACCAAAGTAGTAGAGCTATATCTAAGGAATAACTTTGGTAATGTGAGCTTGGTCTGTTGCTATGTAAAAATTGAAGAAAAGGGTTGGCTAAAGTTGGTCTGTCAGGCTGGACACATAACTGAATTTTTATTCAGTTCTGAGAACTGAATTGCAGCAGGATGCCTAGTTTGGAATTCATTTGTGACTGATTCATGGGGTTTTGGATTGAAGTTTCCATAGCAAAGCTAGAGACCATAGTAAAAAGAGCAAGTTTTATAAAGTGAGGTGGACTGAGTTCCACGTAGATTTGGGAGTAAAAGTGGCCAAAAGGTGGACTGTCAGGTGTTGGGATTCAGACCTAGAATAATATTTAAGTCTGAATTTGTGTGTTTTTATTCAATTTGGGTCCTTGTGGTAATTAATCCAAGAAGAATTTGGGTAGGAATGCTATAGCAAAGTGAAATACCATGTTATAAGGAACAAATCCCTTTAAGAAAGTTAGGCTTGAATCCACTTAAAGTAGGAAATAACAGTTGTCCAAAACTAAACTGTCAGAGTGACTGTGACTGAATTTTATTGAGTTAGCTGAAATAGCAGTTCAGTGTGGGGGTAACTTTGGGGCACAATAGAATTTGCTCTGAATGTTTTCAATCATGGATTGGTATACCAAGTTGGTAAAGCTAAAGTTGGAGTATAACTTTGGCTAAGAAGTTTTGGTCTGCACCATATTAAATTGTGAGATACAGGGGTTTTAACAGGGAGGTGTGTTGATGGGGCAGCAGGCCTAAGGTAATTGAGTTCAGGATTTCATTTGAAAACTAACGAAGATCACCCCTGCTGCTCTCACCTGTGTATGTGAATAGATGTGAGGGGAAACGGAGACTGAATATATATTGGTTGTGGTGTCGACTAGGTAAAGTTTCAGTATCTGAAATTGAATTCGGTTCAATTCTTTTTCAGTTACCTGAATTTTAGTTTTTGTGTTTTCACCTCAAGTTGGTGTTCAACTTGAGATCTGTTTGGGGTTAGCTGGTAGCCATTGAAACAAAGATAAAGAGTGATTATAGAGGAACAACTCCTAGTAGCGGAAGTATGTCGAGCCCTCATGTGGAATTGAGAGGAAGTAGAGTCTTGTGATGTTTTATAATATTTTATTTGCATCAGCATAAGCATTCATGTTCATATCTTTACATGTAGAATTCCGAGAAGAAGAAGATGAAATTCAAGAAGTGGTTTCTCAAGAGGAGTCTGCTTCAGTGCCTGCTCATCAAGTGGTGGGAGCCATCTAACTAGGGTTTAATAGAGGGATTTAGACCTCATCTCTGCAACAAAGGCAAGCCCCGGTGCATTTACCCATTCCTTGTGTTTTTAAAAGATTTTTATACACTTTAAGTCTAGTGAAATGTGCATTAAGTTTATAGGAGTTGCTTGGAAACTATTGGATGCATTGCCTACCTTGATATCCATACCTTTATAGATATTTCTCATGAAGTATCAAAATATGATTTACAAAAAATGCTTAGCCCTGCTTAGATCTTGTGGATAGAGGTTGTCTTTTGCATTAATGCCTAGCTCAGGGGTTATCCTGAGGAAGGATGGCTTCTACCTGCAAGAATATTTTCATTGGGAGCATATGGTGGGATCTTACTGCAAAGTTCCCTATAATGCTCTTTTCATCCTAAGGAACACAAAACAATCCTAAGGGTGGAAGTACTTAACTCGAGACTTGGGCTAGGAACAGGTGATGCTCCACCCAGGTTAATTAAGTATTGGATGCGTATGTAGGCCTGTATGATCAAGGACTATCTTAACTGGCCACATGCCCTGGATATGGGACAGGGTAAGCTTGAACCCGGCTATTCCATACGTGAAAAGACAACCGTGCACTGGGCGTGGGAGATGGTGGGAGTAGTGTGTACCCTCCTGGCTAGAGGCTGGACGGAGGAGTACTGTGCTCCCGGGTAGCGCGGACCGGTTCACGTTGTGGAGGATCTGTGGGAATGGTTGACATATGCAAGGGTTAAGTGCTACATATGTCGTGTGGTTAGAGATCCTCAGCTGAGTAAATCGATTCGGACCGCCGTTATATCCCCGGAGAGTGGAGACTTGATCTTTGACCTGCAACCTAAGTAAGAATGTAAACATTATGAATAAAAATGATGTTGTATTGATGAGATGGTGAAATTAGACTAGATGCAACTAGAGTCTATTAATATTTAATCTGGCTTTAAAATACTGAAAGTAAGGACTCACTTTAGTAAGCTATTTCTGCAAAAGTATCTAATTTGATTCTTGCTAAAGCCTTTTCCTTGATTCCTATTTAACCAGCATATCCTTGAGAGTCATTTTTCCTTAGTCGGGTAAGACTTGCGAAAGTACACTTCGTACTCAGGGTTTTCAAACCCATGTTGTTGTAGGTGATGAGGAGTACTCTAAGTGTTCCTGTGGCTGGAGGGCGTTTCCAGTTCTGGAGGAGGACTAGCTAGGTTTATGTATAAGCTTTGAAGGATTTCTACCTTCCTGCATTTGCAATAAGATATGCACTTTGAGTATATCAGGACTTGTAATAAATATTACTCTTTCGAAACATGTAAAACTTGAGTTTTGAAAAGGTAAAGAATGTTTGTAAAGTCTTCTGCTCTTATCTCTGAAGTGTGTATCGAATGTGATTACTGTAATATGCATGTATGGTGGGAGATCCTTGGGATGATGAGTTCAAGTGGTTGAACTCGTGATAGCCTTGTTAAGTTATCTGGTACACGTGCATAGCCATCTGATGCCATAAAGGCAAGGATTGGCGCATGTGGGCCTGATAACTTGGGAGGGCTGCCACACCCTTACTCTATGTTCTTATTCTAAGGTGTGTGTTCTTCTATGTGTAGATTTCTAGCATTTGCAAGTGATATTTAGGCCTTTATCTATACTACTATGAAGAATGTAAGGAGGTAGGCTGCCACCCGGTTCTGCCCCTCCCTCGTTCTGCCCTCCCCGTCCGTTATTGTCGCAGCAAAAAAATTGCTGCTAGACTCAGGAATTGAACCCTGGATGCCTTGAGTAGAATACCTAAGCTCCCACTCACTAGCCAACTCGACTCATGTTAGTTTATATTCAATCTCAACTACGATATCTAAGTGATGCTTAGTTTTTCATTTGGTGACCCTGGTATGTATAATTTTTTATCTACTCTGGTATTTTTAACAACAACTTACACACTTACAGGTGATAGACTATTGCATAAATTTAATAAAATCTAAAAAATTACGCATCAGGGGGCATAGTTCACATGGAAAATTGAGCATTATAAAAAATAGTTCACATGACAAACTTGCGCGGCAGAAAAAAACGTGGATTAGTTCACATGGAAATTTTACTCGAAAAGGTGGTTTAGTTCACATGAAAAAAAACGCAGGAGGGAAAATGTGGATTAATTACATGGTAGTTTTATATGTTTAGGCTCCTTCGAAATGCAGAAATTTTAGAAAAAAATCGATTTATGATAAAGCCAAAAAGATACCCCATTGATGCTTAATTTCTGCATTTTACCAAAAATTGTCTAAAATCATCTACTTGGAGGACTGCGTCCTTTGTCATCTATAGTCAATAATGGAGGGCATGTTTTTTCCTTGCCATTTACAACAGTCGAGGAAAAGCTTGAGTTGTATTGCAACATTAGGGTCGTAGTATATGATGTGATATCTGTCTCATAATTGTGATAGGTATTTTTAACAACAACTTACACACTTGCAGGTGATAGACTATTGCATAAATTTAATAAAATCTCAAGATTATCTAAAGTGTCAATCTGGAGGTCGTGTCCACATAGAAAATGCTTTTCAGTTCAACTTTCTAAAGTGAGACGGTGATGTTGAAACTAAAACATACGAGCTATATCCAATTCAAGACATGTCACAAATATGTAGTGCTGAATGAAGGGTTTTACTTTACCTAGACCATGACATGGTAAATATGAGTTTAAAATTTACACTGTTATTGTTTGCATGTATTTTATTTTTTATGCAATATTTATAATTGTTTTGTAGGTGTATCCAATTAAAGACATGTCACAAATATGTAGTGCCTCCTTGTCTCCCTCTCCTCCTACGGTGATAGCTTCCTCGAGGAGATGAGCGCATCGCCCCCACGATCGGCCTACCTCCGCCGTCCCCGCGTGCACCACCACCATCGGGTGGGAGAGGCAGTAACAACTCGCTCGAGGCCAACCCTCGGTGGGAGGGGCAATTATGACTTGCCCGAGGCAAAGCCAAAACAGGACAGACAGTCACGACTCTTCCTAGACCACTCTCGGACGGGAGACACAGTCACGACTCATCCGAGGCCAAGCCTAGGCGGGACAGGCAGTAACGACTCGCCTAAGGTCATCCGCGGGCGGGACAGACAGTCATGACTCGCCCAATGCCAACCCCCGGGGTGGGATACCCAGTTACTAGCTCGCCTGAGGCCAACCCCGGTGGGATACAAAGTTACAACTCACCCGAGGCCAAGGCAAGACAGAACAGACAGTCCGCCCGAGGCAACCCTCGGGTGGGAGAGGCAGTCACGACTCGCCCGAGGCCAAGCCCAGGCAGGACAGGCAGCCACGACTAGCCCAAGGCCATCCTCTGGCGAGACAGGCAGTCACGACTCGCCAGAAACCAACCCCCGACGGGAGACACAATCACGACTCACCCGAGACCAAGCCCTGGCTGGACAGTTAGCCACGACTCACATGAGGCCATCCTCGGGTGGGATAGGCAGTCACGACTCGCCCGAGGACAACCCGGGGTGGGAGAAGTAGTCATGACTCGCCCGTGGCCATCATCAGGCAGGATAGGTAGTCACCACTCGCCCGAGGCCAACCCCCAGCGGGATACGTAGTCACGACTTGCTTGAGGCCATTCTCGGGTGGGAGAGACTGTCAAGAATCGCCCAAGTTCAAGCCCGGATGGGAGATGCAGTCACGACTCGCCCGTGGCCAACCTCGGGCGGGAGACACAATCATGACTCGTCCGAGGCCAAGCCCGGGCAGGAGACGCAGTCACGACTCGCCCGAGGCCACCTTTGGGAATGAGACGCAATCATGACTCGCTCAAGGCCATGCCCAGATGGGACAGGCAGTCACGAGTCGCCCGAGACCAAGCTCATGCGAGAGACGCAATCACGACTTGGTTGAGGCCACTCTCGGGTGGGAGAGGCTGTGACGACTCGCTTGAGGCCAAGCCTACACGGGACAAACAGTCACGACTTGTCCTAGGACACTCTTGGGCAGGAGACATAGGCACGAGTCACCCGAGGCCATGCCCAGGTGGGACAAGCAGCCACGACTCTCCCATGGCCACCCTCGGGCGGGACAAGCAGACACGACTCGCCCGAGGACAACCCCGTGCGGTACTGGCAGTAATGACTCGCCCGAGGCAACCCCGAGCGGGAAAGGCAGTAATGATTCTGAGAGCACCTAGAGGGGGGGGGTGAATAGGTGATCCTGTAAAAACTTAACTTATAGCCACAAAAACTTGTTAAGGGTTAGCACAATAATTGCCAAGTGGCTAACGAGGAGATCTTGCACAATACGACAATCACAGAGAATTCAACACAGAGGAGACACGGTGATTTATCCCGTGGTTCGGCCAAGTACAAAACTTGCCTACTCCACGTTGTGGCGTCCCAACGGACGAGGGTTGCAATCAACCCCTCTCAAGCGGTCCAAAGACCCACTTGAATACCACGGTGTTTTGCCTTGCTTATCTTTATCCCACTCGCGAGGAATCTCCACAGATTGGAGTCTCTCGCCCTTACACTTAAGATTCACAAAGAAGCACGGAGTAAGGGAGGGAGCAACACACACAAATCCACAGCGAAATGCGCACACACACAGCCAAGAATCGAGCTCAAAGTCTATCTCAAAGTTCTCACAAGAACGGAGCTTCGAATCACTTAGAATAACAAGCGGATGCGCAAAGACTGAGTGTGGATGATCAAGAATGCTCAAGAGTTGCTTGGTTTGCTCCTCCATGCGCCTAGGGGTCCCTTTTATAGCCCCAAGGCAGCTAGGAGCCGTTGAGAACAAATCTGGAAGGCCATCTTTGCCTTCTGTCGTCGGGCGCACCGGACAGTCCGGTGCACACCGGACAGTGTCCGGTGCCCGATTCCTTTCCTTATTTGGCGAAGCCGACCGTTGCAGATGCAGGAGCCGTTGGCGCACCGGACAGTCCGGTGCACACCGGACAGTCCGGTGCCTTCCTTCCGACCGTTGGCCAGGCCACGTGTCCCGCGCAGATCGCGCGGCCGACCGTTGGCTCAGCCGACCGTTGGCTCACCGGACAGTCCGGTGCACACCGGACAGTCCGGTGAATTATAGCCGTACGTCGTCGGCAAATTCCCGAGAGCGGCCTCTTCGGTCGAGGCAGCCTGGCGCACCGGACACTGTCCGGTGCACCACCGGACAGTCCGGTGCCCCAGACCGAAACAGCCTCTTGGCTGTACACAGCCAAGTCTTCTCTTCTCTTCTTCTTTCTGTTTCTAACACTTAGACAAATATATTAGTACACAAAACCAATGTACTAAGGCTTAGAAACATACCTTTACTTGTGATTTGCACTTTGTTCAACCCGTGGGCATAGATTCACATTTAAGCACTTGTGTTTGCACTTAATCACCAAAATACTTAGAAATGGCCCAAGAGCACATTTCCCTTTCAATCTCCCCCTTTTTGGTGATTTATGCCAACACAACATAAAGCAACTAGAACAAGTGCAAAATCACTTCAAATAGAACTCAAATCTATTTTGATTCATTTTTGGCATATATGGATCATCCTTTGCCACCACTTGGTTTGTTTTTGCAAATCAAACTCAAATCTCTATCTCTAAGTCAAACACACATGTTGAAGCATAAAGAGAGTCATTCCAAAAGAAATTGATCAAAGATTTCAAAAACTCCCCCTATTTCCCATAGTCAAAACTTCTCCCCACAAGAAGCCAACTTTTGACGAAAGAGACAATGCAAGAGTTTTGAATAAACCAAAAGCTCTATTCTACTATTTTCAAAATCTCTCAAGTGGTAGCTGATCCATTTTTCACTTTCGGCCTTTATTTTCTCCCCCTTTGGCATCAAGCACCAAAACGGGATCAACTTTGGCCCTTTAACCCCATTGCCTCACCAAAATCTTCAATTAAGAGCAAATGGCAATAAGAGTTCATGAGATGAACTTGGAATAAGTTACCCTCTCATCGGAGTGCAGTGGAAGTCTTTAATGGTCCAAGTTCACCTTTTCCCTTTTAATTTTCCTTCGAGTCTAAATCAAGCAACTCAAGCAAATGGTTAGTCTCAAAGGGTCAAGTTGTAACACATCTCCCCCTAAACATGTGCATCACTTTGCAACGGACTTGTGAGGTCCAGGGAGTGTTTGTACAACTTGAGCACCACAATAAGCAACAAAATGCAGAATGAACATGATCAAAGGCATAAACACATGTATGCTACCATTCAATCCAAGTTCCGCGAATCTAAGACATTTAGCTCACTACGCAGCCTGCAAAAGGTCTTCTCATCTAGAGGCTTGGTAAAGATATCGGCTAGCTGGTTCTCGGTGCTAACATGAAACACTTCGATATCTCCCTTTTGTTGGTGGTCTCTCAAAAAGTGATGCCGGATGTCTATGTGCTTTGTGCGGCTGTGCTCAATAGGATTCTCCGCCATGCGGATAGCACTCTCATTATCACATAGGAGTGGGACTTTGCTCAGATTGTAGCCAAAGTCCCGGAGGGTTTGCCTCATCCAAAGTAGTTGCGCGCAACACTGTCCTGCGGCAACGTACTCGGCCTCAGCGGTGGATAGGGCAACGGAAGTTTGTTTCTTAGAGTTCCACGACACCAGGGACCTTCCTAAGAATTGGACACGTCCCCGATGTGCTCTTCCTATCGACCTTACATCCAGCATAGTCGGAGTCTGAGTATCCAACCAAGTCAAAGGTAGACAGGACAGTGTTCCCGAAGCAAGGCGTAGCAACTAAATATCTCAGAATTCGCTTCACCGCCACTAAGTGACATTCCTTAGGATCGGATTGAAATCTAGCACACATGCATACGCTAAGCATAATATCCGGTCTACTAGCACATAAATAAAGCAAAGATCCTATCATTGACCGGTATGCTTTTTGATCAACGGACTTACCTCCTTTGTTGAGGTCGGTGTGTCCGTCGGTTCCCATCGGAGTCTTTGCAGGCTTGGCGTCCTTCATCCCAAACCGCTTTAGCAGATCTTGCGTGTACTTCGTTTGGGAGATGAAGGTGCCGTCCTTGAGTTGCTTCACTTGGAACCCAAGGAAGTAGTTCAACTCGCCCATCATCGACATCTCGAATTTCTGCGTCATCACCCTGCTAAACTCTTCACAAGACTTTTGGTTAGTAGAACCAAATATTATGTCATCGACATAAATTTGGCACACAAACAAATCACCATAACATGTCTTAGTGAAAAGAGTTGGATCGGCTTTCCCAACCTTGAAAGCATTAGCAATCAAGAAATCTCTAAGGCATTCATACCATGCTCTTGGGGCTTGCTTAAGTCCATAGAGTGCCTTAGAGAGCTTACACACGTGGTCGGGGTACCGTTCATCCTCGAAGCCAGGGGGTTGCTCCACATATACCTCCTCCTTGATTGGCCCGTTGAGGAAAGCGCTCTTCACATCCATTTGGTACAACCTGAAAGAATGATGAGCGGCATATGCTAGCAAGATACGAATTGATTCTAGCCTAGCCACAGGAGCAAAAGTCTCCTCGAAATCCAAACCTGCGACTTGGGCATAACCTTTTGCCACAAGTCGAGCCTTGTTCCTCGTCACCACTCCGTGCTCGTCTTGTTTGTTGCGGAACACCCACTTGGTTCCCACAACATTTTGCTTAGGACGAGGCACCAGCGTCCAAACTTCATTTCTCTTGAAGTTATTGAGCTCCTCTTGCATGGCCAATACCCAGTCCGGATCTAGCAAGGCCTCTTCTACCCTGAAAGGCTCAATAGAAGAGACAAAGGAGTAATGTTCATAAAAATTAACTAATCGAGACCGAGTAGTTACTCCCTTGCTAATGTCACCCAGAATTTGGTCGACGGGATGATCCCTTTGAATCATCGCTCGAACTTGGGTAGGAGGTGTTGGTTCCGCTTCTTCCTCCATAACATGATCATCTTGTGCTCCCCCTTGATCACATGCCTCCTGTTGATGAACCTGTTCATCGTCTTGAGTTGGGGGATGCACTGTTGTTGAGGAAGAAGGTTGATCTCGTTCAACTTGTTCCTGTGGCCGAACTTCTCCAATCGCCATGGTTCGTATAGTGGCCGTCGGAACATCTTCTTCATCTACATCATCACAATCAACAACTTGCTCTCTTGGAGAGCCATTAGTCTCATCAAATACAACGTCGCTAGAGACTTCAACCAAACCCGATGATTTGTTGAAGACTCTATACGCCTTTGTATTTGAGTCATAACCTAACAAAAACCCTTCTACAGCTTTGGGAGCAAACTTAGAATTTCTACCTTTCTTCACTAGAATGTAGCACTTGCTCCCAAATACACGAAAGTAAGATACATTGGGTTTGTTACCGGTTAGTAGCTCATACGACGTCTTCTTGAGGAGGCGATGAAGATAGACCCTGTTGATGGCGTGGCAAGCCGTGTTCACGGCTTCCGTCCAAAAGCACTCGGGGGTCTTGAACTCTCCTAGCATCGTCCTCGCCATATCGATGAGCGTCCTGTTCTTCCTCTCTACCACACCATTTTGCTGTGGTGTGTAGGGAGCGGAGAACTCATGCTTGATCCCTTCTTCTTCAAGGAATTCCTCCACTTGAAGATTCTTGAACTCGGACCCGTTGTCGCTCCTTGTCTTCTTCACTTTGAGCTCAAACTCATTTTGAGCTCTCCTGAGGAAGCGCTTGAGGGTCCCTTGGGTTTCAGACTTATCCTGCAAAAAGAACACCCAAGTGAAGCGGGAAAAGTCATCAACAATAACCAGACCATACTTACTTCCTCCTATGCTCAGATAGGCGACGGGTCCGAAGAGATCCATATGCAACAGCTCCAGAGGTCTTGAAGTGGTCATCACATTCTTGCTGTGATGCGCTCCTCCCACCTGTTTACCTGCTTGACAAGCTGCACAAGGTCTATCTTTTTCGAATTGCACGTTAGTTAAACCTATCACATGTTCTCCCTTTAGAAGCTTGTGAAGGTTCTTCATCCCCACATGTGCTAAGCGGCGATGTCACAGCCAGCCCATGCTAGTCTTAGCTATTAAGCATGCATCTAGACCGGCCTCTTCTTTTGCAAAATCAACTAAATAAAGTTTGCCGTCTAATACACCCTTAAAAGCTAGTGAACCATCACTTCTTCTAAAGACAGACACATCTACATTTGTAAATAGACAGTTATATCCCATATGACATAATTGACTAACAGATAGCAGATTATATCCAAGACTCTCCACTAAAAATACATTAGAGATGGAATGCTCATTAGAAATTGCAATTTTACCTAACCCTTTTACCTTGCCTTGATTCCCATCACCGAATATAATTGAATCTTGGGAATCCTTATTCTTGACGTAGGAAGTGAACATCTTCTTCTCCCCCGTCATATGGTTTGTGCATCCGCTGTCGATAATCCAGCTTGAACCCCCGGATGCATAAACCTGCAAGGCAAATTTAGGCTTGGGACTTAGGTACCCAACTCTTGTTGGGTCCTACAAGGTTAGTGCAAATTTCCTTAGGGACCCAAATGCAAGTTTTGTCTCCCTTGCATTTTGCCCCTAACTTCCTAGCAACTATTTTCCTATCCTTTCTACAAATAGCAAAGGAAGCATTTAGGGCATGATAAATTGTAGGAGTTCCATGAACTTTCCTATGAGCATTAACAATATTTCTCCTAGGCATATTGTGAATAACATTTCTTCTACCAACCTTTCTATCATGCACAACATGAGAACTAGAAGCAGTCATAGCATAAGAATCATAAGCATGTGAATCAAAGGCATCATAACTTCTAAAAGCATTTCTAGAATTTTTCCTATCATGATACAAAAAGGCATGGTTCTTTTTAGCACTAGTAGCCATAGGGGCCTTCCCTTTCTCCTTAGCGGGAATGGGAGCCTTATGGCTTGTTAAGTTCTTGGCTTCCCTTTTGAAGCCAAGTCCATCCTTAATGGAGGGGTGTCTACCAATCGTGTAGGCATCCCTTGCAAATTTTAGCTTATCAAATTCGCTTTTGCTAGCCTTAAGTTGAGCATTAAGACTAGCCACTTCATCATTCAATTTAGAAATTGAAACTAAGTGTTCGCTACAAGCATTAATATCAATATCCTTACACCTAGTGCAAATTTCAACATATTCAACACAAGAGTTGGATTTATTTGCTTCTACTAGTTTAGCATTTAAATCATTGTTTATGCTCTTTAAGTTAGAAATAGAATCATGGCATGTTGACACTTCACAAGCAAGCATTTCATTCCTCTTAATTTCTAATGCAAGGGATTTTTGAGCCTCTACAAACTTATCATGTTCTTCATACAACAAATCCTCTTGCTTTTCTAAAAGTATATTCTTTTCATTCAAGGCATCAATTAATTCATTAATTTTGTCTATCTTAGATCTATCTAAGCCATTGAACAAACATGAATAATCTACTTCATCCTCATCACTAGATTCGTCCTCACTTGAAGAAGCATAGGTAGAGTTGCGAGTACATACCTTCTTCTCCCTTGCCATAAGGCATGTGTGACGCTCGTTGGGGAAGAGGGTTGATTTGTTGAAGGCGGTGGCGGCGAGTCCTTCATTGTCGGAGTCAGGAAGAGGAGCAATCCGAGTCCCACTCCTTGCCTAGATGCGCCTCGCCCTTTGCCTTCTTGTAATGCTTCTTCTTTTCCCTCTTGTTTTCCTTTTCCTGGTCACTATCATTATCAGGGCAGTTAGCGATAAAATGACCAATCTTACCGCACTTGAAGCATGAGCGCTTCCCCTTCGTCTTGGTCTTGCTTGGCTGCCCCTTGTGACCCCTTAGCACCGTCTTGAAGCGTTTGATGATGAGAGCCATCTCTTCATTATTAAGTCCTGACCGCTTCAATTTGTGCCACCTTGCTAGGTAGCGCCTCCTTGCCTTTTGTTGCTTTGAGAGCAAAAGGTTGTGGTTCGTTGATCGGTCCATTCAAGGCGTCGTCCACGTACCTTGCCTCCTTGATCATCATTCGCCCGCTGACAAATTTTCCTAAGACTTCTTCGGGCGACATTTTGGTGTACCTGGGATTCTCACGAATATTATTCACCAAATGAGGATCAAGAACGGTAAAGGACCTTAGCATTAGTCGGACGACGTCGTGGTCCGTCCATCGCGTGCTTCCGTAGCTCCTTATTTTGTTGATAAGGGTCTTGAGCCGGTTGTATGTTTGAGTTGGCTCCTCGCCCCTTATCATCGCGAACCGTCCGAGCTCGCCCTCCACCAACTCCATTTTGGTGAGCAAGGTAGCGTCATTTCCCTCATGAGAGATCTTGAGGGTATCCCAGATTTGCTTGGCGTTATCCAAGCCACTCACTTTGTTATATTCATCCCTGCACAATGAAGCTAGAAGAACAGTAGTAGCTTGTGCATTCTTATGGATTTGCTCATTAATGAATATAGGACTATCCGAACTATTAAAGTGCATTCCACTATCTACAATCTCCCATATACTAGGATGGAGAGAGAATAGGTGACTACGCATTTTGTGGCTCCAAAATCCGTAGTCCTCCCCATCAAAGTGTGGGGGCTTGCCGAGTGGAATGGAAAGCAAATGTGAATTTGAACTTTGCGGAATACGAGAGTAGTCAAAGGAAAAGTTAGAATTAACCGATTTCCTTTGCTCGTAGTCGTTGTGGTCGTCGTCCTTTTGGGAAGAAGTAGACTCATCACTGTCGTCGTAGTAGACGATCTCCTTGATGCGCCTCGTCTTCTTCTTCTTCCCTTCCTTTCGTCTATGACCCGAGCCGGAGTCGGTAAGCTTGTCATCTTTGGGCTCATTGACGAAGGACTCCTTCTCCTTATCGTTGATCACAATTCCTTTTCCCTTAGGATCCATCTCTTCGGGTGGTTAGTCCCTTTCTTGAAGAGAACGGCTCTGATACCAATTGAGAGCACCTAGAGGGGGGGTGAATAGGTGATCCTGTAAAAACTTAACTTATAGCCACAAAAACTTGTTAAGGGTTAGCACAATAATTGCCAAGTGGCTAACGAGGAGATCTTGCACAATACGACAATCACAGAGAATTCAACACAGAGGAGACACGGTGATTTATCCCGTGGTTCGGCCAAGTACAAAACTTGCCTACTCCACGTTGTGGCGTCCCAACGGACGAGGGTTGCAATCAACCCCTCTCAAGCGGTCCAAAGACCCACTTGAATACCACGGTGTTTTGCCTTGCTTATCTTTATCCCACTCGCGAGGAATCTCCACAGATTGGAGTCTCTCGCCCTTACACTTAAGATTCACAAAGAAGCACGGAGTAAGGGAGGGAGCAACACACACAAATCCACAGCGAAATGCGCACACACACAGCCAAGAATCGAGCTCAAAGTCTATCTCAAAGTTCTCACAAGAACGGAGCTTCGAATCACTTAGAATAACAAGCGGATGCGCAAAGACTGAGTGTGGATGATCAAGAATGCTCAAGAGTTGCTTGGTTTGCTCCTCCATGCGCCTAGGGGTCCCTTTTATAGCCCCAAGGCAGCTAGGAGCCGTTGAGAACAAATCTGGAAGGCCATCTTTGCCTTCTGTCGTCGAGCGCACCGGACAGTCCGGTGCACACCGGACAGTGTCCGGTGCCCGATTCCTTTCCTTATTTGGCGAAGCCGACCGTTGCAGATGCAGGAGCCGTTGGCGCACCGGACAGTCCGGTGCACACCGG
The DNA here is from genome assembly GCF_902167145.1 of Zea mays. Taxonomy (NCBI): domain Eukaryota; kingdom Viridiplantae; phylum Streptophyta; class Magnoliopsida; order Poales; family Poaceae; genus Zea; species Zea mays. The sequence goes on from NC_050104.1 coordinate 132,776,436, forward strand.
ACAGTCCGGTGCCTCCTTCCGACCGTTGGCCAGGCCACGTGTCCCGCGCAGATCGCGCGGCCGACCGTTGGCTCAGCCGACCGTTGGCTCACCGGACAGTCCGGTGCACACCGGACAGTCCGGTGAATTATAGCCGTACGTCGTCGGCAAATTCCCGAGAGCGGCCTCTTCGGTCGAGGCAGCCTGGCGCACCGGACACTGTCCGGTGCACCACCGGACACTGTCCGGTGCACCACCGGACAGTCCGGTGCCCCAGACCGAAACAGCCTCTTGGCTGTACACAGCCAAGTCTTCTCTTCTCTTCTTCTTTCTGTTTCTAACACTTAGACAAATATATTAGTACACAAAACCAATGTACTAAGGCTTAGAAACATACCTTTACTTGTGATTTGCACTTTGTTCAACCCGTGGGCATAGATTCACATTTAAGCACTTGTGTTTGCACTTAATCACCAAAATACTTAGAAATGACCCAAGAGCACATTTCCCTTTCAGATTCGCCGGAGGGCAACCCTGGGTGGGAGAGGCAGTCACGATTCACTCGAGGCCATCCTCGGGGGGAGAGGCAGTCACGACTCGCCCGAGGCCACCCTCAGGCGGGAGACACAATCACGACTCGTCCGAGGCCAAGCCTGAGCAAGACAGGCAACCATGACTCGCCTGAGGCCATTCTCGGGCGAGACAGACAGTCACGACTCGCCCGAGGCCAACCCCCAACGGGAGACGCAGTCACGACTCAAACGAGGCCAAGCCCTGGCTAGACAGTCAGTCACGACTCGCCTGAGGCAACCCTCGGGGGGGACATGCAGTCATGACCCGCCCAAGGGCAACTCCTGGTGGGAGGCATAGTCACGACTCGTTTGTGGCCATCCTCAGGTGGGACAGATATTCACAACTCGCCTGAGGCCATCCGCGGGCGGGACAGGCAGTAATGACTCGCTCGAGGCCATCTGCGAGTGGGATAGACAGTCACGACTGGCCCAAGGCCAACCTCCGGCAAGACAAGTAGTCACAACTCGCCCGAGGCCATCCTCCGGTGGGATACGCAGTCATGACTCGCTCGAGACCACTCTCGGGCGGGATAGGCTGTCAAGAATCGCCCAAGGCCAAGCCCGGTGGGAGACGCAGTCACGACTCACCTGAGGACACCCTCGAGCGGGAGACATAATCACGACTCGTCTGAGGCTAAGCCCGGGCGGGACAGGCAGTCACGACTCATCCGAGGCCAAGCCCGGGCAGTAGACGCAGTCACGACTCATTCGAAGCCAAACTCGGGTAGCAGACGCAGTCACGATTCGCCTAAGGCCACTTTGGCAGAACTGTCCGCACCCGACCTCCTCCACCTCTTCCCGCCTCTCGCTCTAACTGCGCCACGTTCCACATGTCGCGACCTCCATCCACCTAACGCCCTCCAATCTGCCTCCCGACGCAATTCGCGGTCCCACACACCCGACGCCCCGCCCCCCGAGCCTACCTCCCAATGTCACCTCCCTCGCATGTTGACCCGACACATGAAGTTTGGTTGATAACATCACTAAACAATGACCTATACATACACAAGTGTCACCCTGCCGGTTGATTACCTCACTAAACAATGACCTATGCCTGCATTAGTATTACCCGTTGCAACGCACGGGCATATACCTAGTTATTATATAAACATCATGGTGCCGGTAGATGTTTCAGTTTTTTTTCCAATAAATTAACATTTTGCTAAAACTATACTTCTTTGCAACCGATTTAACATGGGTGGCAATAAATCACAATCAAAATGTTTCTTCACAATAGGCAACGACCCTTAATTAATTTGCAACGACCCTTAATTATTTTTAGTTTAAAAATAATTAGAAATATAGCCGAATCCTAATCAGATTGGATCCTTAAATTTTATGTAAAATTTAGAGCCATTACCCTCCCCTATTTGGACGTCAGTCTCTTGAGACGCCTCAGTTTTTTTGCCAATAAATTCAGTTCACATTTTGACAAAACCAAAATTCAACCATAGCCAATTTAACATAGCGTTCAATGCCGAGGCTACTTTCGTTGATTCGTTCAGGTGTTGCGGCCAGGAGTAAGAAGTTGCACGAATGACGATATAGCAGTATTTGTCAAACCCAGAATGAATAGTTTGACTTGGCATAAAATCAGAAACCGCGTTATATTTTGTAGGATTGCATAGTTTCTAGTGAGAGTAAGAAGGTCAAACGTGTTTTGGATGAAAAGTAAGCCTCAAGGATTTACCATCATGACCTGTTTCTGACGTAAAGTTTCTTTTAAGGATCTTTCATGCTTTCGATAAGTGTGTATAATTATCTTCTCCTTCAACTAACTAATATATAGTAAGCAAGCATTGGGTATCCTGTCGACAAAATCCATGAGTATAGCACAAATATGAACTGGTATCATACATCGTTCGTAGCTTTGATGCATTTGTCCAGGCGATCTTTTGGATTCAAGACTGTCATAGTCGTCGCTCATCAGTAAACGTGCCACAGATCAACCATCACCTGCCATAGTCATCACTCAATCATTTAAAAATCCATAATGAGGTATAATCATAACAACTTAGTTTCGCATCATGATCTGAAGCAGTTCAAAGGGTTTTCCAACGTTTCTACAAGCTAATTGTCTACGTATGACCCAAAATAAGTCCAACAACAAACACGGCATAAGATGACCCGTTGAATTCATTATAGAGAGGCAACATGGCCAACAGAATCGAAGTGAGTTTTTATTGATTCTAGGGCAACGACTCAGTGCCTAAAATCTACTTAGTTGACAGGATGAAATTTACAATCATACTGATGACTTACATTAGTCGAATGGAAGAAGGTCCAGTAACAGCGGCAACTTTCTGAGCCTTCTGCGTTTCTGATTTATACAGGCCTTTGAGCTCTTTCTTTGCTTTCCGGGCTTCTCTCTTTTCTTCTTTCACTGCTGCCTACAGGTAGCAAAGGGCCAGAGGCCAAGAATGTAAGACTTGTGAAAAATATTTTTCATCAGTTCCATAAAGATAAATGATATCTACTGTCAAGCAGGTTTTGCGAATCAACTTTTTTTAAGAAAAAATTGTGAAACACTTGACAAAGAGAGGCATTCCATCATTGCATGATAAGTTTATTAACTAAACCATTTGGAAGATCAAATTGCATTACAAATAACCAAATCATCACTCTGGTATGAGTGAACTTAAACCTTTAAAATCATCAGCTATTGATATTAGAACAGTCCCATGTGCAGAGTAGGATTGGCTCATGAAGAAACTCCTGCTACCTGTGAATCTATGGCGTATTTTATTTTGTTACAGCAAGACTTTGACCAACAATTACTATCATTTTTGTGATATAAACTTTTAACCATAAACAAGTACTTTTTAATAAAAAAACTAGTGACACCAACTTTGTAACAAACTTATATATATTAACAGAATATTATCCTAACAAAACAAAATACCATAAAATAAAAAAGAATCATGATCTAATATGCAATAGAGGAAGTAGTCAAAATTATGTTAAATACTATGTTGAAACGTCCAAGGGACAATTTGTTTCGATGAAATGTCGACACTATTTATCACAATCACAAGTTAATGCATATTGGTTATCATGAACAAATACTTCAGGTTGTTTAATCTCTAGAAGAGTATACAAAACAAAATTAGATCACAGGCATAACTTGGAAAGCTGGGCCCACTGGCCAAATGAAGAACCAATTGATTAAACAATATTAGCATCCTTTACTTCTTTTTTCCACTTCTGCATTAGTCGATCAAACATAATATATGGCCATAAGGTAGACCTAGAGACCTTTTACCTTTCTTGCCTTCTTCTCCTCTTTTGTTTCCTTCTCAGCTCCTTTTTTAAATTTATCAGTGACAGAAGCTTCTACAGGCTTTACTTTCTTCTCCTTTTCACCATTTCTTCTCCTCTGTGGCAGGTATTCTACTGGCAGTTTCTCTTTCCCATGAAGCTTGATGATGCCATTTGTTGTAGTTGTTTCTCCAGGGAAAACCCTAGGGAACCGCGCTCTGGAGATTCCTGGAGTTTCAATTGTCCCAGGATGATTATCAAGGTTAGAGAATGTGGAAACAATGGTCTCACAGTCCCAAACTTCAGATTCATCACTGCTTTCCGAAACAAGCACAACCACCTCCTCTTCTGCAGTTTCATTTAAATATATTTCAGCATATTCAGCACATTTTTTTATCACACGAGCAGATTCATCCACCTCATCAGCCATGCTTGAATCCAGTTTTTGACGAACAAAATCTGCTGGTGTTCTATATTCTTCATCAACACATACATTCTGATTTTGGAACAGTTTCAGTTCATCAATAGCCTCATTTGGCAGTTCATATTCCCCACCTTTAACACCCATGTCATCATCATCACTGTCTCCATATTCCTCTAAAGCAAGCTGAAAGTTTATTCGCAAGAAGTATTTTTCAGCACAGCATTTGCAACATCTACTCTAAACTTTGAGCAACGGAGTAATAATGAACTATAGATGTCATAAACACTAATGAATGATGAGACATCATGTATGTTAACTAATAATTATTGGTTGTTTTTCCTGTCCAGAGGTTCTATACTACCGGTGATAGAGAAAAAACTAATTCTCCAACGAGCTATAAAGGCAGAGGTACAGTTGACACAACAGATATGTTTCCTACATATTAATCAAAGTGGACTTTCCTTTTTGTTTTACGTAAGGAATTGTATTACTTAATATTATGTGCATATGATCACCGAGCCTTCTAAATAATTTTCCCCAAATTATAACAGACATGTTACAAGCTCAACATAATGACTTTGTCATGTAAACTTACCATTTTTTCCAATGTACAAAAGACAAGATGTCAAACTTCGTAGATTGTTTGATCAATAATTATTCAAATTATATGCACGCTTAGTATATTTGAAGTTATATCAACAGATTTGGATTCTACTTTCCACATATATTTTTTAGGAACTAATTTTGATGCAATTGATGTAGTGTTGTAAGAGTAATTGATGATCAAAGTATGTTTCTAAAGACAACCCAGAATCCAAATATGACATATAAAAAAAAGGAGTATTAGGTTAAGTAGGCTCACCAAATCAAATTGTTCATCCAGCAATCGTCTCACTCTTGGCTTTGGCTCATCCTCCTCAAAATCGAACTCCTCCTCTTCAACATCACTGAAGACACCATTCCACTCTTGCTTTTCTTCCATGTCTCCATCCTCATCCTCCTCCTCCTCCTCAGCTTGGTTAGCTATGATGACAAAATCCTCCTCCAGCCCCTCATCCTCGGACCCAACATGAGACACATCGCTCTCATCGAGCAACCTGGCGATATCTGGGTCGACAGCCTTCTCAATTCGCCTCACTGGCGCAGTCTTGGCAGCCACCTTACACATCGTCTTCCCCTCGTCCAGTTCACCCTCGCTGAGACCAATGCGTACCCTGCTTGCATCATAAGCCTGCAGATAGAAAAGGGTAAAAATAAACTTAAGCATTGCAAGTCCAGTTGCAAAAAGGACAGGGATTCAGGGACTTTGGTATATTAAAAAAAGTGACCTTGACATCGAGCGGGAGGGGCTCCGGGCGACCGGTGGAGCTGGGGACGAAGGATGAGGCTGCGGCGGCGGCGGGACGGAGCTCGCGGAGGTGGGAGAGGTAGTTGTAACCGTCGTCAGGGAGGCCGAGCTCGAGGATCTCGCGGCGGACGTGCTCCGGGAGGGGGCCGGATGCGGAGCCGAAGTTTCCATTGCCGGCGGAAGGGTCGGACCGGGATGGGTCGAAGGAGTCCTCGTCGGCGAACCCGGGGACAGTGTAGTCGTTGTTGTCGACGCGTACGAACACGCGGTCGTTGGGGTCGGCGGCGCCGGCGCGCGGGAAGAGGCGGAAGGTCGCAAAGTTGCGGGCCTTGCGGCCGCCTCCTCCTCCTCCTCTTGCTCCCATATTGGCGGCAGCGACGGTAAACGGTGGCGACGATGGATAGGTTAGGGTTTTGGGATTTGGAGAGCGATGCTGACAATAGGAAGAATGAAAACGTGGTGAAACTGGACTCTATAATCTATTTGGAGAGCATGCTGACAATATGGTTAGGATCTTTGGTCTAGATTGATGGAGCTCCCAGATTGATACGGCTAGGAATTAGGATCTCTGGTGAACATTATCTAGATTGTTACGATTAGGATCTCCAGCTAGTAATTTCGTTCTGCAAGAAGGCCGGCCATCTAAGCATAAGGGTCCCTTTGGTAGGGCTTATTTTTCAGCTTCGGCTCTGGCTCATGCAAAAGTTGTGTCAAACACCTCTTTTTCAAATGGCTTCACCAGTGAAGTGCTTTTCCAAAATGAACTAGAGGGCATGAGCCAAAAAAAAGTGGCTCACCCGACTTCAGCTCACGTCATTTTTGCACAATAGCCCTCCCACCAGTCCAAATTAATTTTTTTTGGTCCTGCCCTCAATCTCTAGCCACGTACAAGAGAGATTTTTCAGAAAAAACTATACAAGGGTCTTTCTGAAAAACAACCTATAAGCCGTTTTGTCAAATGATTTTTTAGAATAACTTTGGCTCATCTAAAGAAGTGGCTTCACCTCGTGAGCCAGAGCCAAAACCATTTTTGGAGAAACCAGAGCCCTGCCAAAGAGGCTCTAAGTATTTCCAAACTCAAAAGCTTTTTACATTCAAATATTGTACTCGGCCATCTAAAATGCATTCACATTCACATCGATATAACAAGCAAGTAATCTTTTTTATGATCTTTACTCAATAATCTACTAGCTAACAAAAAATCTCATTAATTTTGATCACATGCTCTTTTCATGCTCCATCGGAACTTGTGTACCACTAATCATTTCGACCATTCGCTATATCGTCTGTACGCGTTTGTTCTATCTCGTGGCACTTTAGCTAATAGATTTTGTTGTTTATTACCTACGCACAATCTTGCCCAACAAGCAAAAACCTGCTCATGCCACTGTGATTGGCATCCTAGAGAATCATTGCCTTCGTCGCATCTTCAGCTGTCTACATCTTCAACTTATTTAGAATGTCCGCAACACATCCCTCGTGTCCATCTTTCCCCTATTACACAGTCTCCCTCTTCCACCCGCAACGACGCCTCCCTTCTCTTTCACAACGGATGGAGAAGAGCATTGTTCAACCCTCTAGTGTCTTCTCGCGGACGCCAGCGCCTCGCGCGCTCCACAAGTAAGCAATGATTATGTTCGCCCCCAAGTCGACTGACAACAACATTCGGGCGAGTGAACAACGACAAGACGACATGGACGCAAGCAGGCGCAGTCCAACCCGGTCGAGTTCGTCGACGACGAGGAGGGACATCACGAAGGTTCTTGTGAAAGCGGGTTTCGGTACAGTCCTCTTCGTCGTCCGAATGATTGGCCGTCGGATCCGTCTTCTCCTCCAAAGACAGAGGTCATCGTTGTCAATGTTGTTTGGGTCAATGACTTGTTTCCATCTACTTAACGGCTACAAAATATGGCTTTTTACCTTCTTACCATTCATACATTATACAATTCTTTAATATGTGTGAGTAGAGTTCGACGACGAATTTTTTTTGTGTGTTGCTAGACTAACTTTCACTACAAGAAACTGATAAATGTTCGTGGGTAAAATTAAGAACGTGGGTACCGACGTTCTTATTTGATTTAAGTTCATGGGTTATGTTAAGAACGTGGGTGCCAACGTTCTTAATTTATATTCGTGCGCCCTGGCTAAAACCGTCGAACTTAACGAGTTAGGAACGTGGGTACCCACGTTCTTAAGTTAAGTTCGTGGGCCATATGGACACCGTCGAACTTAATCAAAAAAACCTAAATCCCCTAACCGACCCACGCGCGACTCTCCCTCTCACCTGCTGCCTCATTCCCGCCCACCGTACCACCGCAACAAAAAAGCGCCGCCGCGCCACCGCCAGCAGGCCACGCCGCCGCACCACTGCCCCGGCTCGCCGCCAGCAGGCCTCGGCTCGCCGCCCCGTCGCCCTTTCTCCTCTTTTCACCAGCTCCGCCGCGCCGCTGCCCTGCCCAATCTCGTCGGCCTCGGTGCCGCCACCACCCAGCTCGCTGTCGCGCCACCGCCAGAACGCCGCGCCGCCGCACCACAGCCCAAGCTCGGCCTCGGCGTCTCCTCGACCATCACCACCTCGACGATCTCCTTGAAGGTATTTTTCTTCTTTATTCATGCTTGATTTGTACTTAGAACATATATTATATTAGTATATATTTGGTAATCTATATATGTATGACGACAACTAAGACCTGGTCGACGACAAATTGCAGTTAGTCACCTGATCAGTCCTATTGCGACTAGAAATCTAGGATTGACTAGACAACTTGTTAACATTGATCCTACCTATACCAAAATCACTCACAAGAGGGGGGGAAACAGCCACGCATGCTTCTAGTTCAGATTCACTCCAGCATTGGAGTATCATTTTCAAGGTCCATTATATACAGTAAAAGGCAGAATAATGACATACAGCATTGGAGTATCATTTTCAAGGTCCAGTAGGCATAAAATAAAAGACTGGATATGCCCAGTGTCTTTTACAGAGCTCAGTATAACTACCTTCCCTTCCCCTCTCATCTATGCGTGTCTTCAAAACCTTTCTTCTCTTCGGTGCGGTGGAGGCAGGCTCAACTGTAGAATCCTGTTTCTTGTTACTGACAGGAGGATCGCTGCTATTTTCTTTTAAAGTAATCCCAGAATGGTTCATAGTATTGACAGTTTTGGTTTTACATTCAGAAGTGAAGTCAGAATCCACCCCATTGAGGAACCTTTTTCAGTGTTCGGTACATCATCTTTATTTTCCAAGTTCTTTTGATTTACTTCAGTGTCTTCAGTAGTTTCAATAACAGGGTCTGGGGTATGCTGATTTGGTACCTCAGGAGATGCAATGCTTATAATATTATCAACTTCCTCATCATCCGAAAAATCAAATACTGCTCTTCGCTTTCTGTTATTTGCATTGGTGGATTCCCTCTTGTACTTTATTCCCTGTTCATCATCGCTGCTATCTCCATCTGCTTCTTCCTTTGCACATATTTGTGCATCAAGAGTAGCTGAACATATTAACAGCATGAGATCTACAGTAGCATGCTTAGAAGGGTTTATATACAGGACTAGATGTGTGCTGAGAGTTATACATAAGAAAAGCACGGAGAATTAAATATGACCATTAGTGAGATACCTGCAGCACTTTCTACAGCTGTAGAATTAGTGGTACTTGGAGGCTTAGGTTTAGCTGATGCAAGGCCCCACATGTTAGCCAGAGATCCACCATTATTAGGCATGGTCTTTCCATTTTGAGCTCTACTATTGCTTGCATGGGCATCAATTGATTGTTCTTTGACAACAGGAGCATTGCCGGCTTTATCTAATAATGTGGAATTATCCTTCTCAGACTTATTGCCTGCTCCATGCTTTGAACTTACAAGCAAATCTTGCTGCGGAGCAGTAACAAATCTTGTTGCGGAGCAGTAACAAACTGCTCCTTTGTAACAAACGTTTGGAATTTACCAGAATGGGAGCTTCTACGATTGTCAAGTAGAATAAATCACCCTGGATCATAAGCCAAGAGCATTATTTTGTAAGAGACTAAATTTAGATAACCTGTCGTTGAATTGAAAAGAGTCTTGCATGAAAAAAGTAACATCAGGTTACAACTACATGCATGATTTTTAGGTAGTTGTTACAATTGATGCATCCGTGAAGGTATTTTCTTCTTTCTTTGATGCATATTATTACAATTAGTTTGTTAGTTAAAATTTGATGCATGATTTTTGGGTAGTTGTTACAATTGATGCATAATTTCTTGTTCATTGTAAATTAATCGATGTTAGGTTCAATGTTTGGTTAAATGTTTTTTATGTCTAGTGATCCTTCCTAATAGAAGAAGGGCTTAATGATGTTTATTTACACTTTTTTATTTATGTTTGTATGCTTAATGATGTTTGTTTACTCATTTTTTATTTATGTTTATATGCTTAATGATGTTTATTTACACTTTTTTATACATTGGGTTATTTAGTTTTGCAAATGGATGACAATAGAAGAAGGGCGATGTATGATGGATTCAATAGCGTGACTCTAGGTCACTCAAAGGAATGGGTTAGGGTTGCAAAACAATTCATGGATCTCGCATTTTCCGGTGGACCTCGTGTGGTGAAGTGTCCGTGTACCAAATGTCAGAATTTTAAGTATGTGAGAAAGATCGAAGAACTGGAGCATCACCTTTGCAAGAATGGGTTTATGCCTAACTATCTTGTGTGGCGCTCACATGGAGAAGTAGAGCAGAATATCACAGAGTCAGAAAGAATTGATGAGGAGGAGGAGGATCAGATGGATGACTTGGTGGCTGATATAGTAGAGAGTATTCAACATTGGCCTCATAACAGGGTACACCAGAGGAAGTGCAGGAGTTTTATAAGCTTCTTCACGCGTCAGAGGAAAAAGTGCATGACGACACTACTATGACCGTGTTGCAGGTGGTTACACGTCTTATGGCAATGAAGGCAAAGTATAACTTCTCGAATAACTGCTATAACGATATAATCAATCTGATTATTGATCTCATCCCATCGAACCATAAGATGCCAAAAGACTTATACCAGTCTAAGAAGATCGTGTCCGGTCTTGGGATGAAGTATAAGAAGATTGATGTGTGCGAAGATAATTGCATGTTGTTCTGGAAGGAATATGAAGCGGCCACCCATTGTCAGATATGTGGTAAATCAAGATATGCGGAGGTACTAAAAGAGGATGGAGCTACTTTTGCTACAAAAGTAACAGTTAAACAGCTTCGATATATGCCCATCACCCCAAGGCTTAAACGTCTGTTTTTAACCCCAGAAACTGCGAAGCTAATGTTGTGGCATAAGGAAGGAGACCGTGAGAGCCAAGATCCAGACATTATGATGCATCCATCAGATGGCGATGCTTGGAAGGCTCTAGATCGTTTTGACCCAGAATTTGCAAGAGACGCTAGGAGTGTTCGTCTAGGCTTGTCCACTGATGGTTTCACTCCTTACGACAACAGTTCAACTTCATACTCTTGTTGGCCGGTTTTCATCATGCCCTACAGCCCCCTCCCAACAAATGCATGAAAGAAGGGTTCATATTTCTTGCCCTTATTATTCCAGGGCCTAAACATCCTGGAAAGAAGATCAATGTATTCATGCAACCGTTGATTGAAGAGTTCAAAGAGCTACAGGTAGGGGTAAAGGCTTATGATGGTCATCTAAAACGTGAATTTACCTTACGTGTTGTATATTTGTGGTCAATTCATGATTTGCCTGCATATGGTATTTGGTCTGGCTAGTGTGTCCATGGTCGACTGTGTTGTCCCATATGCATGGGGGACACACAAGCATATCGATTGGAGCATGGTAAAAAGGTCTCATTCTTTGATTGTCATCGACGGTTTCTTCCATCCAATCACCCGTTTCGAAATGATACGAAGTCATTTAGAAGAGGCATAAAAGTTAAAGATGGTCCACCAAAACGTTTAATGGGTGAAGATATCCTGATACAACATCGTGCCCTTCAAAGGGCTGCAGAAGGTCATGAGTTTGAAGGCTATGGTCAAGATCACAACTGGACTCATATTTCTTTTCTCTGGGAACTTCCATATGCGAAGGTATTGATTTTACCACACAACATAGATTTGATGCACCAAGAGCGCAATGTTGCTGAAAGCATCATAAGCATGTGTCTAAACATTAAGGGTAAAACAAAAGACAACATCAATGCTAGGAAAGATTTAGCTAATCTTTGCGATCGCCCTAGCCTTGAGGTCAAATTAAATCCTAATGGAAAGGAGAAGACACCACGAGCTCCATACTGTCTAAAGCCGGAAGAGAGAAAAGAAGTATTTCAATGGTTGAAAATGTTGAAGTTTCCAGACCGCTATGCAGCTAACATAAAACGTACTGTTAACCTCAACACTAATAAATTAAATGGTTTGAAGGCTCACGATTACCATATTTTGATGGAAAGACTTATGCCGGTAATGTTCCGTGGCTATTTGAAGCCTCCTCTGTGGAAGATGATTGCTGAACTTAGTTACATATATAGACATATATGTGCTAAGCATATCTCAAAGAAATTGATGATTCAATTTGAGAAACAAATCGTGGTGCTTGTATGCAAGATGGAAAAAGTATTTCTGCCTGGATTTATGAATGTGATGCAACATTTGCTAGTGCACTTACCTTATGAAGCATTGGTAGGAGGACCAGTGCAGTTCCGATGGATGTATAGTCAAGAAAGAGAATTGAAAAAACTTAGAGCTACTGTGCGGAACAAAGAAAGGGTTGAGGGGTGTATCGCAGAGGCCTTTGCAGCTAAAGAGATCACAATCTTCTCAAGTCAGTATTTATCACACACTAACAACGTGAATGCTCAGTCAACACGGTATCATACTGAAGAAGAAGGTCCTTCGACCGACCTTAGTGTTTTTCTCTGGAAGGGGAAAGGGGTCGGGGCTTCTACTGCACATTATGTTGACATAAGAGAGCATAATTTCACCATGCTCTACTTGTACACCAACATGGAGGAACTTGATCCATACTTTGAAATGTTTGATTCCATATATTTAGCTGGCCACAAACCTACACCAAAGGAACTGGATAATCTACGTATGAAAGGGATGAATGTAGGTCCATGTTTCGTTGAATGGTTCCACGAGCATGTAATTATCTCTTTATAATTTTCCTTTGTGTACTTAGTTTGCTCATATGACTTGCTATTTACCTATATCTTTTTTTTCTGCTCTATGTAGTGTAAGAAACTTGACTCTCTAGTCTCGGATGATTTGCGACAGATATCACATGGTCAGTTGAAAGCAAGAAAATATAGCCGCTATGATATTAATGGATACCGTTTTCGAACATCAAAATTAGAAAAAAACCGCCCGCAGGCAGCCACGACAAACAGTGGAGTAGTAGCAACTGCCACAAATGCAGACGGAGACACTCATGACTATTATGGTGTTCTTCAAGACATAACGGAGTACACTCTTGGTGGGGCCAAAGAGTTCATGTTTGTGTTATTTGATTGTGAATGGTTTGATCCTCAACAAACGCGAGAGGATGAATTTGGAATTGTGGAGTGTTGGAGACTTGTTCTCAAATGCTATGAATCAAGAACAAGGCAACATAAAATGTTAAATATCAAAGCCCTTCGTCCTTCAGATCATTATTTCCCTTCGGATATAATGAATCTAGGACGAAGGTCGTGAAGGACATACCTTCATGATCATGATAAAAGATGGAGAACATTCATACAAAGTACAGAAAGTAACATGATTTCTGTAAACATTATTATTAATCTATTTCCATTTATATTACTTATGTAAACAATGGTAAATTACAAATGTACCTTTGGCTTGAAGGAATGAGAATACAGGTGTGACACAAAAGTGAATGCCAAGTCACCGTGAACAGTACGAGAATATTGTTCACCTATTTATAGGCACGGGTCGCAGCCCATGCAAAATTACATTAATGCCCTTTACATTTATCAATAACTCTATAGTAATTCTTCGAGGTCTAATTTGGCTTTTCATCTTTAAGTCGGGTTCCCCTTTCTGCCGTTATGCCGAAGCTCTTCTGCACATAGCTTCGTGATCGTCTTATCCTTCGTCGTGATTGCCGTCCCATTCTAGCTTCGTCTTAACCATGCTCTTGTATACTCGCAATCTGACTTCGAAGGTACCTGTTCACATATTTCTCTTGGAAAACATAGTCAAATTACATTTTTGAGGACCTTCGGAAGCCGAGGGCCCCCAACAGTAGCCCCTCGCAATATTAATTTGCTGTAAAGATAAGTTTATATTGCGATATGGACGAAGGCTATGGGCCGAAGGTCCGAAAAAACACCTTCCTTTTGCTAGAATAGCAACAGTCATTGACAAGCGGGACCCTCCAGTTTTCGACACACTGGGTGTATAAATAAGGGCTCACCACAAGTTATTTGGCACGCTCTCTTGCCATCTGTTTTACCTGCTCAAATAGCTTTCTGCCCACAAATATTTGACTGTCTCCCTAGTTTTAAGCTTCGGAGCCGAGAGGCAGGATTTCTAAAGGGATGTCTCAGAAAAAAAAAGTTGTTGCCAGAGTGAAGCTGAGCCTTTTTGAGGAGAAAAATCTGGGCTTCATTGAATCAATAGCAAAAACAAATACAGAGAAAATTACTAGGGAGATTTTGGAAGGCTTATCTGAAGATACTGGTGAAAGTGATAGTTATGATGCAGACAACGGGGGTGAGGATTCCGAAGACCGACCATGGCGACCAAGCCATTCAGTCTTCAGAAAATCAACTATTGGGCAAAGTCATCTTGAAAACATGAGGGGAAGATATTTTCGAGATATGTCCATCGTGAGGGCAGATGACGGAGAGAGGACTGTGCTGACTCCCAAAGATAATGAAGTCGTGATCTTCCGAAGCTTTTTTAAAGCTGGGCTACGATTCCCTATAAGCAGGTTTGTGGTAGAAGTTCTGAAAATATATCAGGTTTACCTTCATCAACTTACCCCTGAAGCAATAATAAGAATGGGAGTCTTCGTCTGGGCCGTGAAGAGCCAGGGCCTAGAGCCAAGTGCGAAAAGCTTTTGCAATATACATGAGTTATTATATGAGACGAAGCCCTGGGGTAAAGAGCAATATCATAACAACTTTGGTTTTTACAGCTTCGGTGCTCGCTCTGGATCAAGCTGTCCCGTGCCAACCTTTCGGAAGAGATGGCCCGGGGAATGGATGAAGGAATGGTTCTATGTAAAAAATGATTTGAATGTTCGAGAAGATATTAAGGATATCATCATGTGCCCTATCTGGCAGCGCTTCGGACTCCGGAAACCGAAGGTAGAAATGGATGAAGTAGCCGAAGAATGCCAACGGGCCTTCGGCGTAGTCTGTTCTTTTATTGGGACAAGGGATTTAATACAAGAACACATTGCCTTCAGAGTGTGGCCACTTGCAGATAACTGGGAAATGCCAAAAGAAACTGTTAAAGAAACTGAGGAAGGTGGGTTAGTCAGGCTGAAGTATACATTCAAGTACGGAGACAAGTTCGTTGAACCAGATGATGATTGGTTAAAGAGCATTGAGACTGTAAGTGATGAATTGCTTGGGGTATATTCGAAGGCCGAAGACACTGCATTGTCAGCGGCCTTCGGAGGCCGAAAAAAGAAAAGACTCAACCGAGTATTTGATGCAATTGGTTTTGTCTACCCCGACTACCGCTATCCAGCGCGGGGGCAAAAAAGAAAAGGCACAACTTCTGCAAAAGAAACTGCTTCAGCCGCTCCTAGCGAGCCAGCACCGAAGAGAAAAAGGGTAAAAGGTTCTCACACACCGGCCACGCTATATTGAACCAGCCACGGTGCCTGAGTTCGCCGGTGAGACCTCTTCGGCCACCGAAGCTAAAGAACCAACCCTGCTGCCAGAAATCAAAGAGTTGGCCGAAGTGCCAGTAACAGAAAAGATGGAAGAACCAAAGACTGAAGAAGCAAAAACATCAGCTGAGGGAGTAAAAATATCAGAAATTTTAAGTCCTTTAGGAGAAATTGAAGTAGCAGAAATTAAAAAGGGGCCAACAGTGACCCCGAAAAGAAAAAGAATGGTTAATGTGTTAGATGTTTTGGAAACAATTAAATCTTCAAGCATAACTCCAAAGAAGACTGCTGAAACTTCTGAAGCGTTTGCTGAAGCATATGTTGTTGAAGCTTCAAAGCAACATACTGGAACTGAAGCCGGACCTTCAGAGCCAACCAAGATAAAACCTTTGGAAACAGAAGAAACGAAAATTGCAAAGGCAACCGAAAAAATGAAAATGTCAGAGCCAATTTTGGTTGAAGAAATTGATACTGCTGCCCCCGAAGCACCTTCTAGAATATACGATTATATCGTTCGACATGCTTCAGAGAAAAAATTATCCAAAGAAGAAGTTTTTGAAGCTAATCACTATGCCAAAGAATTGAAATATCCGAAGGGGGCACTAGTGTTCAATGGGACAAACGAAGATGACTTCCTATACTGCCTCCCAGACAACAAAGAATTATCCGTCTGTCGGGAGATGGCTAGAAGTATGGGGTTTCCGAAGTTTGAAGCTAGACTCTGTGCTATGACGAAGGACGATCTTGCAGATAGTCTTGCATATAATAGCCTGAAGTTATGAGAACTGCGTGTTTGAAAATTTTATAATTTGCAAATCATTCTTTTATTCTTATACCAACTCTTTTACATATAGGGTTTAATACTAAGCAACGCGTTGAGAGCGCAAAAGAATGCCGAAGACGAGAGCTATGATATTGCTTTCAACAACCTACGATCAGAGGTTATTAAGCTGAGAAACGAAGCTCTGGAAAAGGATAAAATTCTACTTACATTGGTGGACAAGATAAAAGAGGACGAAGCTGCCTCAAAGGCCCAGGCTGAAGCCCAAAAACGCGAAATTAAAGATCTTCAGAAACAGCTAGCTAGAGCTAAAGAAGAACGTATACTTGAAGAGACAAAACGAGAGCTTAGTGATCAATGGGCCGATCATTTAGAAATAAATGTTAAAGAGCTTCGTGCATCCCAGAGAAGATGCTATGTTAAATCCATAGAGTGTGTTAAGAAGATAAAATCCAGCTTCGCCAACATTGGCGCATTCTCTAGCGAAGAGAATTTCTCAAGGGGCAATCCCGAAGGTCCGATTGAGTGGATCAGTCACGAAGCTGAGGCCTTCGAGGAAATACTGAATAGCCGCAGAGACATATGTGCTTTTTCGGGTGCTAGAGGAATTGCTACTGTTTTGGAGAGGAAAGGTTGCGAGCATGTAAAATCCTTAGCGCAATACGAAGCTACTTTGTCCTCCGAAGACATTAAAGACCCCTCAGCCGAAGCAAGCATGATTGGCGGAAAAATTTTCACCGATATTTGGGACAACGGCGGACGAGAAATGGCTCAAGAAATTATTCAAAAGAGCGAGAAAGGCATTCACGATGCTAGAAAAATAACAGAGGCTGCTGAGAAAAGTACAGAGCCCGAAGGGCAAATAGGTACTAATTAGTGATAATTGGCTCTTCGCTGTAATCTTTTGATTTTGAACTTGTTCACGGCTTGTAATAATATATCTGTACTTTTTCTTTTCTCAGAACCTACTGAGCTAGCCCCAAGCCCTCAGACAAAGGGGGATGACGAAATTAGACAAATGGCAGAAGCCATCATGGATAGAGTTGTTGATCAACTTTTAAATGAAGCTGCAGAAGTAGTCTTAAAAGAAGATTAAATGCTACTGTAAAAACATTTAGTTTGTAATATTTGTCAAAAATCGTGTAACATTGTGTAACATATTAGCTGTTTATAACTCCATTTTTGACGATGCATGAAACATCATACACATACCATTTTTGAGCCTTCGGCGAAAAAACACCTTCCCTTCTTTTCATGCTTCGTAAAAATCAATAATCAATCCTTGTAAAATCAATAACCAATAGATCCTTTCATTTCAGTAATTGACGAAGGTATAGCTCTTCAGCGGCTATTTCTTGTGCCTTGTCAGTAATTCTTTAAAACAATCTTCGGCCATCAATATCAAAACCCTCCCTTCTTGCATTGTTGATGCACTATGATTTATGATGTTATGCTATGCGAATGATGTAATGTTGTGCAAAATGATATTTGCCGAAGATTGATGAAATCAGCGTTTATTTTTCGTTGTAAGCCTCCCTTAGGAGCTTCTTCGCCTTTTACTTCAGCGGAATCAACGTTTATTTTTCGCTGTAAGCCTCCCTTAGGAGCTTCTTCGCCTTTTACTTTCAACGGAATCAGCGTTTATTTTTCGCTGTAAGCCTCCCTTAGGAGCTTCTTCGCCTTTTACTTTCAGCGGAATCAGCGCTTATTTTTCGCTGTAGGCTCAGAAAACTTACACTGCGCTCCCTTAGGAACGACTTTTTGTTGCTTCGAATAAATTGTACTTTGTTCCTTAGAACAAGTTTTTGACAACTTTGAAAATCCTCCTTGCCAACATAAATTCTCATGCTTCAGCAGCTTAGGCCTATGGAGAAGATATATTTTTATTACAGAAAAAAGCGAAACTATTACAAAAAGTTGAAAGGCGATAAAAGACATTAAAACTACCCTTAATTGTTCCTTATTAAAAAGAAAGTAATAGTGAATATGAAAATGCAAAAGAGCTGCTGCTGAGGTAGGATATTTGTCAGTAAATGTGCTTCGACTCCGGCACAGTGCTATTGACTGTGCGAGCTTCGGACTCCTCTCTGAAGTCCCG
The DNA here is from genome assembly GCF_902167145.1 of Zea mays. Lineage (NCBI taxonomy): Eukaryota > Viridiplantae > Streptophyta > Magnoliopsida > Poales > Poaceae > Zea > Zea mays. Next base: position 132,794,723 of record NC_050104.1, read on the forward strand.
CTGAAGGTTGACGCGCTGACTCCCTTCTGGCTGCTGACCTCTTTGTGTTGGTGGTGGCGGTGGAGGCTGCTGCCAAGATGCTTGGGGTTGGCTTGCCGAAGCAACAGAAGCTGCAGGGTGGTTGCCTACATATTCTGGAATATAAGGCGAATGATACGAAGCAGTATGCATGACCTGCTTCGGCTGACTTTGTTGCGCTGCTGCTTCTGCTATCTCCTTTTGCTTCTGGATGGTAACGTGGCACATCCTGGTGGTATGGCCCTTGTCTTCACCACAGAATAGGCAGTAAATTTTTCTTGGCTGATCTCCAAACCTTCCCCCGAAGCCCCTGGCGCCTCTGCCCCTTAGCGCTGACGGCCGAAAAGAACTTTGCTACTGCCCCGAAGCTTGTGAAGAGTATTGTGGCCTTTGCTGCTGGCTCCCTCGATCATCACTTTGAGTAGAGTTATGAATTGACCTAACGTGCCTCGGGTGAAATCTTCCTCCGAAGCCCCTGGTCATTTCAGAGAACCTGAATGCTTCCTCCCTTCTTTGGCGGAAGTCATTGTCAGCTCGAATATACTCGTCCATCTTTTGGAGCAGCTTCTCCAAAGTTTGTGGTGGCTTCCTGGCAAAGTATTGCGCTGAAGGTCCCGGCCGAAGCCCCTTAATCATGGCCTCAATGACAATTTCATTGGGCACTGTTGGCGCCTATACCCTCAAACGCAGAAACCTTCGGACATACGCCTGAAGGTATTCTTCGTGGTCCTGGGTACACTGGAATAGAGCCTGAGCGGTGACTGGCTTTGTCTGAAATCCTTGGAAGCTGGTTATCAACATATCCTTCAGCTTTTGCCATGAGGTGATTGTCCCTGGCCGAAGAGAAGAGTACCAAGTCTGAGCGACACTCTTGACGACCATGACAAAAGACTTTGCCATGACTGTTGTATTGCCACCATACGAAGATATGGTTGCCTCATAGCTCATCAAGAATTGCTTCGGGTCTGAATGACCGTCATACATGGGGAGCTGAGGTGGCTTGTAAGACTAGGGCCATGGTGTAGCCTATAATTCTGTTGACAAAGGAGAAGCATCGTCAAAAGCAAAATTTCCATGATGGAAATCTTCATACCAGTCTTCCTCATTGTAGAAACCCTCCTGATGGAGCTCTCTGCGCTGAGGCCTTCGGCTCTGGTCATCTTGAACAAGATGACGAACCTCTTCCGACGCTTCATCTATCTGCCTCTGAAGGTCAGCTAGACGAGCCATCTTCTCCTTCTTCCGTTGAACCTGTTGCTGAAGCATTTCCAGGTTTTGGATTTCCTGGTCCAAGACGTCCTCCGGAGGCGTTGGACTAGTAGCCTTCCTCTTTTGACTTCGGGCCTCCCTGAGAGAAAGGACGTCCTGATTGGGATCCAGCGGCTGTAGAGTACCAGCCCCTGTCGCTGAAGCTTTTTTCGGCGGCATGACGAAGGTGATGCTTGCCGAAAGTGTTCAAGGCTCAAAAAATGGAAGTGAGTTCACCGGAGGTGGGCGCCAATGTTGGAGACTTGTTCTCAAATGCTATGAATCAAGAACAAGGCAACATAAAATGTTAAATATCAAAGCCCTTCGTCCTTTAGATCATTATTTCCCTTCGGATATAATGAATCTAGGACGAAGGTCGTGAAGGACATACCTTCATGATCATGATAAAAGATGGAGAATATTCATACAAAGTACAGAAAGTAACATGATTTCTGTAAACATTATTATTAATCTATTTCCATTTATATTACTTATGTAAACAATAGTAAATTACAAATGTACCTTTGGCTTGAAGGAATGAGAATACAGGCGTGACGCAAAAGTGAATGCCAAGTCACTGTGAACAGTATGGGAATACTGTTCACCTATTTATAGGCACGAGTCGTAGCCCATGCAAAATTACATTAATGCCCTTTACATTTATCAATAACTCTATAGTAATTCTTCGAGGTCTAATTTGGCTTTTCATCTTTAAGTCGGTTTCCCCTTTCTGCCGTTATGTCGAAGCTCTTCTGCACATAGCTTCGTGATCGTCTTATCCTTCGTCGTGATTGCCGTCCCAGTCTAGCTTCGTCTTAACCATGCTCTTGTATACTCGCAATCTGACTTTGAAGGTACCTGTTCACATATTTCTCTTGGAAAACATAGTCAAATTACATTTTTGAGGACCTTCGGAAGCCGAGGGCCCCCAACATGGAGGTAAAGCATGAATCACGGTTTAAAGGCAGCGATTATAGCAATGTTGTGCTTGCACATCAAGCGCAACAGGTGTACTATCTAACATATCCTCATGAAAACTTGAAGTCTTGTTGGGTTGTATACAAAATTAATCTTGAAGTCCATCCGTTACGATATGATTATTACAACACAAATAACGAAGATGATGATTCTGTTAATATTTATCAAGAAGAAGGCGATCAGTCAGAAAATAGAGAATTTACTATATCTGAGGATTTAGGGCTCAATGAAGTAGCTAGTCTCACCATAGATTTGATGGAAGAAGAACCAGGTCCTTCTAGGGCAAGGACTCGTAAGTCACAGAGAATTCTTGAAAAACAACAAAGACTTGAAATAATTGAGCAGCATGTTGCTGAAGCAGATTCTGATGCCGATGATTTTTGAAAAGTATATTTATTTAAATTCTTGTATATTCATTCCTATTTCAATACTAAAAGTATATATATTTAAATTCTTGTAATGAAATTTGTGCAGATGATGAGGGTCATGGACAAGCTCAAAGGGAAGAAGCGCGGAGATCGTGGTGATTCCTCAAGGTCACGGTCGACTAGGGGTTCAGGTGGTGGGGATACATCCTCTATGTTGTTCCAGGTATTTAATTTGTTTTATTTTCTTTTCTTCTACGTATACATCGAGTACTTGATATATCTCATTGTTGATTATGTTTGTAGGGCTCTATAGCGTCAAGGCAACGGCTAGAGCAGCTCCTTGGTTGCATGGAGGAGCAGGGGCGCGAAGTGGCAAGCCATAGTGCACCTGGGCAAGAGCGCGAGGTGGCAGGCCATAGTGCACCTGGGCAAGAGCGTGATGTGGTAGGCCACAATGCACTTGAGCCAGATCGTGAGGCGATAGGCTCAAGTGGACCTATGCTAGAGCAGGACCACAATGCATTTGAGCAAGCGCGCGAGGCGGCAGAGCACAATGCACCTAGGCAGGAGGACGAGCTGGCACGCCAAGGTTCACCGATGCGTGATGATGATGACTATGGGGAGGACTACGATGGAGAGGCCGATGGAGAGGCCGATGACGAGGTTGTTACAACGACACAGGCAACGAACTTCAGGTAATTTTATTTTGACGAGGAGTTCTATTTTTTGTTGGATTGATATTATTACCAGTGCACAATTTACAATTTTGTAGGTTTCGGCGGTCCCTTAGAGTTCCACCGACACAACCCTTGGACCAACGTAGGGTCATAAACCCTGCAGGAGAGAGGAGCTGGGTGGAGGTGGCATGGAGTGGCAAAGGTCACCGGACACCAGTTAACACAGTGCTGGGATCTATAGCTCGTTTTCACTATCCAGGGGTGGTACAACTCAACGGGGCAGAGATAGGGGCGTATCACTGGGCTCACTGGGGCCTCAAACCATATGGACCCGACCGTACTCACCAAGACGCAGTGTGGTCATCGTTTTGGGTGAGTTTATTATGTCTTTTAAATTTACTTACCGTGGGCGTCTATAAATGAATTTAATTGCTTCTTCATTTTGCAGGAACAATTTAGATTGGACGAACCAGCGAACGAAGAACATGCAAAACGTGTATTCCACAATGCTGCTAGAAAAGTTATAAATGGTTCAATGTCAGATGCACGGGTCAAAGCTGTTACCGTGTACTTCAAGAAAGTGAAGGGTCAAAGAATGACCATCAAGCAGGCATGTGAAATCCACTTGACAGCTGAGGAGTACAAACAAAGTGAAGTGGACTGGCTCACTGCTCATCCTGAAGCTTGGGTCAAGCTCTGCGAGTACTGGGCTTCAGATGAGTACAAAGTGATTTCAGATAGAAATCGTTTGAACCGGAAGAGCAAATCGGGCCTCCATCGATTTGGAGCAGATAGATTTATTGGGAAATCACAACGAATGGTATGACGAGCTAATTAACATTTAGTCTTTTTCCCTCAGACAAATTTGTATATTTTATTATGTCTCTTACTGCAGGAGGCTCCTGATGGTGTTGAACCCTGATTCATTGACGTTTACATGGAGGGACACCGAGGTCCAGATCCAGAGCATCCAGAAGTTTTATGTGATGACAACGCGACAGAAAAGCTGGTAGGTGTAAATAATAACTATATATTCTTAATTAACTTGTGACTCATTTATAATTAACATAAATTGTTTTGTAGACTCGTTATGCCGAGGAGGTTAGGAGGAAAGCAGGAGACGATGATCTAGATTGGAGAGAGGCACCTTTCGATTCGGATGCAGCATATGTTGCTGGTGGTGGGCTACCACATGGGAGGTATGATAAGATCAAATTTGTGATATATAAAAACTATTGGTTCATAACTTGTGATGTTTCTAGGTTGTGGATCGGTGATGGGGTTGTGAGTCGCGATAGCTTTGGTCGTCGGTCAGTTTCCTCGATGGGGAGTAGATCTCAAACTTCAACTTCGAGGGAATCAGAGCTTGATGAGCAACTAAGACAACAACAACAACAAGTTCAACAACTATCTCAACAAGTTCAGATGATGCATGGAATGCTGATGCAGGTAATAATTTTAGTAATCCGCTCAGAATCTGCCCATATTTTTTTATCTAACTCGCTCTGAGCCTTAGACAGCCCAAAATCGGTCTGGTCAATTGTTGAGTGATTTCTGCATTTATTAGGAGGTTGTCACAGCCTGTGATATGAACATACCCTTAACTGCACAAGCACAACCACTTCAGATTCAGGATGTGATTAGTTGAATCTAGGCTAAGTGAGACAATGACAAACCCTTAACTTTAGCCAAGCAGCCTGGGGCAAATTCAAAGAATTAAAGAACATCGACACACTTGTCTAACGCCAAGCTGCCATGGGCTTTCTACAAGAAAGTTCTCAGCTGCTCTGGTGCAGTGGCACTGTGGTATTGAGACAAGGATCACCTTTTTCTGAATGAAAAAACTTGAAAACAGATAAGAACAGTACTGTGGCACTTATGAAACAATGGCATGGCATAGTCTTTAACGCAAGTAACATGTTATGTTCCGATCTTGCTTGACGGCTCATATGCTGCACAACAGTCAGCTGGAGGACTGGTGCTAGGCAGGCTGAAAATGTTTGGTACAAACACCACATCATAGCTAGATTTGGTGTCTAGTAAATAGTAGTAAACTAAAATTAGTATTGTGATCGTACAGGTTGCCCACCAAAGACCTCCATTCTATCCAGTGGTCTCCTTTGATCGAGCAAATTCAAAAGTGAATTTTTGAATACAGCTACAAGACCGGTTGACACCATTTTCTGGACATCATATCTCTCCTCTTGAACATGTAAAAGGCCATCAATGGTTTTTATGCTTACAACCAGCTCTTTTCTGTATGATCGCAAATAATCATCATTCAGAATTGTCCAAACACTATTCTCTATAGCTGGAAGGTTACAGTTGACCAAACAGTTATTTCTGTACTTCCCCTCACTTAGCTTGTTTTATGAATAATGCCAGTAAATATCACATACAGCAGGCAGGTAGCTAATCAGTAATTGATTATTTGCAAATGAACTACAAATGTACTAGTCAATGACTATATCGGACCCTTGAAAATTCTTCATCGCCCCTTCTTTTTCCTTTCCTGCCAAGATTGTCTATATCTAAAGAAGTCCAAGCATCATAAAGAATGCATACCAGTATCAACAAGCACCAGATAAAAAAAAACCATAAATCTAACACTATGTAATTATTTCATTTGTTTCATTCAGTTACTCAGCATCTTGGCCTAATCTGGCTAAATCGCACATTGCTGCTGCAGATAAACAGAATCAAAACATGAAAAAAGGTGAAACTTACATGGAAGCTAAACCTGTTATGTGTTATGATCAGATTCCATGTGTTCTGTCATTTTCTCAATGCTACGCTATAGGTCCACTGAACAGCATAAAGTAAAACATAAATGAACCACCCCTCCTCTCGTTTTCGGGGAAAATAGTAGTCTGGTAGAGATCTGTGCCATTCTAATTCACCGCAAGATCTCTGGAACTATTATGTGTTCCCGGTGATCGTAAGAGTTCTCAAAAGAAAGAGAGGATATTTCTCTCTCAACAAACAGAAACAAACAAGAAAGGGACGCCGTCCTCATAGCCCATAGAGCACGACCTTGTTTGTTCCTGCCATTGCTTTCTGGGATACTTGATAGATTTGCATTGTACTTTAAGCTGCGAGTTGGGATGGGCATATATAGTCGCAAGGTTTAGGCTGTATACATGGCAGCGCGCCCTGCAGATTATTAGATCATCCACATAGACTCCCACCACCAGGAGAGAATTTCCAGCCCCTTTTCTGTAGACAGCATGTTCCACTACACACTTGTTGATTAGCTGATTTTTGTGTTATGTGTAATCTAGGCTTTTCCTATTTGCTTTCTTGATTAGTTGATTTTTGTGTTATGTGTAATCGCAATTTCTGTCATCTACTAGTTGCCTGCATCAGTGAATTGTGACTTCAGTTGGTAAAGCCAAACTCATGGTTCAGTTGGTAACTTGCTTGTGACTTCAGTTGGTAAACCAACTTCGACATCAGCTAGCATCCCATCGTTTACAACATTTTTACATCCAAGTTTTTTTTTAAATGGTCTGGTTGTAGAAATAAAGAAAAAAGCATGCACATAGATTATGGTGGCGCGAGTGCTTTTTAGCTCTGTCTTTCTTCTGTATTTATCAACCACTCTAATCCTACACGTTCCAATGCACTTTATGTTTTCCATCGGATTCAGAATTCATTTGTTTAGTATAAACTCTATATATACATTAGTTTAAAATAAAACTCAAGCTTATTGTATTTGCATATGTATAGTGCTCAGATGGGATCTCAAATGGGACCCCAGTTCACCCGTCCGTCACAATCCGGACAGACCCCAAACACCAACGAAACACAGGTATAGTTTTGTAGTATATTTACTTTCATTTACAATTATAATCATGCATCCTTTTATTTGGTTATAGGGTTCTGAGACCGGACAAGGAAACCCACAGATGGACATACAGCGGTCGATGCCCCCTAGAGGACAGATTCTTCCTCCTCCACAACCAGGTATGGGATATTGGCCGCCACCACCATGGGGATATCCTACACATCCAATGGGACCTTGGGGACGCCCCACATGGCCAACACAACCACTTCCATCACCAGCGCTACGTTCCTGAATTTAATGCTAGTTGATTTCCTCCTAAATAAACTAAGTCTAGATTGGTTTTATCGTCTAGTTTTAGTCACTTTCAGAGGGGGGCCACAGTGCACCCTTTTCCTAGTGATTTCTGTTGGTTATCAGTCAGTTCCTCAACAGTTTCTACTAATAACGCATCTGCTACCATAATCAGTCAGTTCCTAGTGATTTCTGTGTCGTTGTGCTTTCAATCTGTTGACTGCTGCCTTTGTCATATTGAGCTAGTTCTCAATTCTCACCTAAACAGATTCATTGTGTGTCAATACAGACATGGGGCAGCAATTAACTCTTAAATCACTGTCTGGTAATATATTGACTCCATTCTGGGGCATATGAATAGTTCAAGAAGAAAGGTCCAAACTATCAACAAAAAAGTGAAAACAGCAAGTGATGCACACTAAACACAATTAGTGACTATGAACCTATTTAATTTCTAGCAAATGAAATGGTGGTTTTGATGATTGTTAGCTAGAATGTCATGCACACATTAGTTTTTCTGTCTGACTGTGCATGCAGTGTGTATCCGCATCCACGCGTCGTCTTTCTGTTCTTCTCCGCTTGGTGTGTGTTTCAGTTCTGTTCCGGTGATCTCAAACAACTGTACAGAGAGTCAGGGTAAATGCACAGATCTAGAGAGAGAGAGAGACAAAGAGTTTTTTTGCTTGGCAAAGAGTTATGGTAAATACACAGATCTGAGTAAATGCACGGTTAAATGCACAGATCTGGTAAGACTTTGCAGAAAGGGTGACATTAGAATGTCTGAACAACGTCGGTTAAAGAGCAGTAACCTGAAGCCCAACAAGCCAACAACAACCAGGGAAAGAATGTTGCCGTCCTGCAGCTGTGGCGTGCAGATGAAACCGAGCACAAATGGCCGGGACGGCAGACAGCCGGCGTACAGTGAGTGGATACGAAATGCATAGGTGCAGTTCGTGAGCAGGTGTATCCTCTAGTAGTGCGTGCGTGTATCTGTGTATCCTCTGCCCTTTTATGTGTAGAATATGTGATGTGTATCTGTCCTATCCCTCTAATAATTAAACAAGGCATGATGGATGGGAGGGCAGGAGAGGAACATGTGGCGTCCAAAAACTGTACAGCACAACGTGGGCGGCTACTAGTACTAGTACATATGTGCAGGTAGACACTGCATGCATGCACAGTCAGACAAAAAGCTTTTTTCTGAAAATAAATGGCAAAATAAGTTGTGAACCCATTGTGAACATGTTCTGCATTTACGTTGTGGTGGGGCCTTCTGTTTGCACTTTAGCAATGTGAATTTTGTGTTTATCATGCTTTCCTATATCTTTGTGTACATGTGATTTAATGCCAGTTGTATATTTATGAGAATTTTGGTTTATTTTGTAGGATTCCGGCTCTCATCAAGTGACTCCTCCCCCTCGCGATGACTTTGCAGACAGATGTCTCAATTCTAGTGGTGGAGCTACGAACAACAATCCGATGTCCTGATCGAGAGCAATGAAGCTAATGTTTGAACTTGTGAACTAAAAATGTGAACTAGTGTGTTTGAACTTGTGAACTATGGATGTAAACTTGTGTGAATTTGTGAACTTATGTATTTGGACTTATGTGAATTTGTGAACTTATATATTTGGACTTGTGTGAATTTGTGATATGAACATATATCAATGTGTTTGAAATCTGTATTGTATGTTATATATTGTGTTGCATGTGATATTATGTGTGCCTAATTTTTCATTTTTGTATTTTTTATTTTTTTCTGGAAAAGGGTTAAGAACGTGGGTACCCATGTTCTTAAGGTTAAGAACGTGGGTACCGTCGAACTTATTGTGCAGTCCTCGCAAACCCACGCAGGGTTAAGAACGTGGGTACCGTCGAACTTATTGTGCAGTCCGTGCAGACCTCCGCAGGACACATAAGTTTGACGGCCACGTGGCCCCGTCGAACTTAAGGTTAAGAATGTAGGTGCCGTCGAACTTATTTTAAAAAATTCGACGGCCCCCGTCGAACTTAAAAACGCACGTTCTTAACCTTAAGTTCGACGGTACCCACATTGTTAACCTTAAGTTCGACGGGGCCCACGTTCTTAACCTTAAGTTCGACGGGGCTCCCTAAGTTCGTCCAAAAATCGTCGTCGGCTATATTCGTCGGTAAACCCACGTTCTTACAGTAAGTTCGACGGCCTATTACATTAAGTTCAACGGTTTTTCACCCACGTTCTTTAACCAGTTTCCTATAATGTTTATACATGTCTAAAATATTTATTCAGACTTCGTATAAAAGGTTGACAACACCTTTGCACATGGCATCCTCGAAAGAAGAGAACTTGAATGCTTTGCTCAAAGTCCTTGTAGACTGTGTCGAGGATGCTAGCTAATCGGTGGAGGGTTTAGTAGATCATGCATTAGATCACATGTATGATGAAGATATCCTCTTTAGGACCTTGTTAGCCATCAAAGAAATGGTTCGATTGTTGCAGGAAGAAGCCTTAGAGGCTAAATTCCAAGCATTTCTAGAAAATGTGAAGTACGAGGGTGATGACATCAATGTGGAACCAAGTACTCCATCCACCCCTCCAACTATGTCCAATAACTATGATGAAAACGGTTACTACTGCCCTGATGTTAGCGATTACTTCTACCTCACCAACTCAGATAGGTCCACACGAACTAGCTATTAGAACATGTTATAGGGACTTATACATCCTAGAATTTTACCTGATTTTTTTATTTTGGCTTTTTCCAAAAAAAACACGTGTAGACCCCCCAAACGACTTAATTTTGTTTTTCGACCCTTTGCTCGGTGTCGTAGGACATGTCGTCGAGGTAACACAGCTCGGTGCCACAGTCTACAGTGCTGAGGTACGTGACCTGCTGGCAGTGAGGGTTGACGCGGAGGCCGACGTGGCACCTAGCTCGTCGCCACAGATCTTGGCGCCGAGCTAGCAAGTCATATAAATCGGTTGTTTCCTAGCCGAGATCCCGATTTTTTTGTATTTTGGCCCTTTTCTCGAAAAAAATCGCGTTTAGACTCGGACGACTTAATACCAAATTTGGACCCTCTGCTCAGCGCCATAGCTCGTGGCACCGAGGTAACATGTCTCGGCGCCACTGACTATGGCGCCGAGGTATGTTACTCGCTATCCGGGGAGGGCTGACGTGGCCCCTAGCTCAGCACCATAGATCTTGCACGTCAAGTAGGAAGCTAATTCTCCAGTCGCCTCCTTCTCTCTCCCTATGCGCCACTCTTTCTTTTCCTCCCCGCCAAGGTATTTATAATGTACGACAAGGTAAGCCTAAGATCACAGATGAGTCAAGCAACCGAAGGTCGAGTCGGACAGACTCCTATCTACAAAAAACATAATAATCTCAATAAAAATTTCGTCATCAACCCCTATATGGTAAGTGTCGGTACCCTGAATCAGGGGTACCCCTTACTACAGTATAAAGGCACGGTGCCCGTGCGGCAATCTCTAGCCGCACGGTGAACAGCACCCGACCCCACCGCATGGACGACTTCAGGGGCGCCACGTGGCCAGAAAGGATGATATATCCTAGGACGCAATCAGTTGGACCAGACCTCCACGAGAAAGCTGAAAGGGAATTAGGCTTACACCTAGTTCCTAAATGATTTTGGTGGTTGAATTGCCCAACACAAATAAATTGGACTAACTAGTTTGCTCTAGTGTATAAGTTATACAGGTGCCAAAGGTTCACGCTTAGCCAATAAAAAGACCAAGAATCGGGTTCAACAAAGAGAGCAAGGGATAACCGAAGTGTGCCCTGGACTGGCGCACTGGACTGTCCGGTGTGCCACCGGACAGTGTCCGGTGCACCAGGGGACTTCACGCTGAACTCTTCACCTTTGGGAAAAATCCAGAGGCGCTCCGCTATAATTCACCGGACTGTCCGGTGTACACCGGACAGTGTCCGGTGCTCCAAGGAAGAGCGTCTCAGGAACTCGCCAGCGTCGAGAATTTGCTTCGCTATAATTCACCGGACATGTCCGGTGTACACCAGACTGTCCGGTGAGCCAGCGGAGCAACGACTACTTCGCGCCAACGGTCACCTGCAGAGTCATTTAATGCGCGCCAGAGCGCGCAGAAGTCAGGCACGCGCAAAATGGCGCACCGGACACTCTACAGTGCATGTCCGGTGTGCCACCGGACATCCAGGCGGGCCCAGCAGTCAGAGCTCCAACGGTCGGAACCCAACGGCCTGGTGATGTGGCTGGCGCACCGGACACTGTCCGGTGTGCACCGGACTGTCCGGTGCACCATGCGACAGACAGCCCCACCAAACGGCTAGTTTGGTGGTTGGGGCTATAAATACCCCCAACCACCCCACATTCAAGTCATCCAAGTTTTCCCACTTCAACTACTTACAAGAGCTCTAGCATTCAATTCTAGACACACCCAAGTGATCAAATCCTCTCCAAACTCCACACAACGCCCTAGTGATTAGTGAGAGAGATTTGCTTGTGTTCTTTCGAGCTCTTGCGCTTGGATTGCTTTCTTCTTTCTTTGATTCTTTCTTGCAATCAAACTCACTTGTAATTGAGGCAAGAGACACCAATCTTGTGGTGGTCCTTGTGGGAACTTTGTGTTCCAAGTGATTGAGAAGAAAAGCTCACTCGGTCCGAGGGACCGTTTGAGAGAGGGAAAGGGTTGAAAGAGACCCGGTCTTTGTGACCACCTCAACGGGGAGTAGGTTTGCGAGAACCGAACCTCGGTAAAACAAATCCACGTGTCACACTCCTTATTCGCTTGCGATTTGTTTTGCACCCTCTCTCGCGAACTCGATTATATTTCTAACGCTAACCCGGCTTGTAGTTGTGATTATTTTTGAGAATTTTAGTTTCGCCCTATTCACCCCCCCTCTAGGCGACTTTCAATTGGTATCAGAGCCCGGTGCTTCATTAGAGCCTAACCGCTCGAAGTGATGTCGGGAGAACTCGCCAAGAAGGAGATGGAGTCCGGCGACAAGCCCGCTACAAGCCATGGGAAGGCTTCATCGGGAGAGTCCCGCAACAAGGAGAAGAAGAAGGAGAAGAAGAAGGAGAAGAAGACTTCTTATCACAAATCGCATCAGAGTGGCGACAAAATAAAGAAGATGAGGAAGGTGGTCTACTACGAGACCGACACTTCATCACCTTCTACCTCCGGCTCCGACGCACCCTCCATAACTTCTAAGCGCCATGAGCGCAAGAAGTTTAGTAAGATCCCCTCGTACTTCTAGACATACTCCATTACTTTCCGTTCCATTAGGCAAACCGCCAACCTTTGACGGTGAAGATTATGCTAGGTGGAGTGATTTAATGAAATTTCATCTAACCCCACTCCACAAAAGTATATGGAATGTTGTTGAGTTTGGAGCACAGGTACCATCCGTAGGGGATGAGGATTATGATGAGGACGAGGTGGCCCAAATTGAGCACTTCAACTCCCAAGCCACAACCATACTCCTCGCCTCTCTAAGTAGAGAGGAGTACAACAAGGTGCAAGGACTAAAAAGCGCCAAGGAAGTTTGGGATGTGCTCAAGACGGCGCACGAGGGTGATGAACTCACCATGATCACCAAGCGGGAAACAATCGAGGGGGAGCTCGGTCGCTTCCGTCTTCGCCAAGGGGAGGAGCCACAAGATATGTACAACCGGCTCAAGACCTTGGTGAATCAAGTGCGCAACCTCGGGAGCAAAAAATGGGATGACCACGAGGTGGTTAAGGTTATTCTAAGATCTCTTATATTCCTTAACCCTACTCAAGTACAATTAATTCGTTGTAATCCAAGATATACACTAATGACTCCCGAGGAAGTAATCGGGAATTTTGTGAGCTTTGAATTTATGATCAAGGGCTCACGAAAGATCAACGAGCTTGACGGCCCCTCCACGTCCGAAGCACAACCGGTCGCATTTAAGGCGACGGAAGAGAAGAAGGAGGAATCTACACCAAGTAGACAACCAATCGACGCCTCTAAGCTTGACAATGAGGAAATGGCGCTCGTTATCAAGAGCTTCCGCCAAATCCTCAAACAAAGGAGGGGGAAAGATTACAAGCCCCGCTCCAAGAAGGTTTGCTACAAATGTGGTAAGCCCGGCCACTTTATAGCTAAATGTCCTATTTCTAGTGACAGTGACAGGGGTGACGACAAGAAGGGGAGAAGAAAGGAGAAGAAGAGGTACTACAAGAAGAAGGGCGGCGATGCCCATGTTTGTCGTGAGTGGGACTCCGACGAAAGCTCTAGCGACTCCTCCTCCGACGAGGACGCCGCCAACATCGCCGTCACCAAAGGACTTCTCTTCCCCAACGTCGGCCACAAGTGCCTCATAGCAAAGGACGACAAAAAGAAGAAGGTTAAATCTAAATCCTCCACTAGATATGAATCCTCTAGTGATGAAAATGCTAGTGATGAGGAAGATAACTTGCGCACTCTTTTTGCCAACTTAAACATGCAACAAAAGGAGAAATTAAATGAATTGATTAGTGCCATCCATGAGAAGGATGATCTCTTAGACTCTCAAGAGGACTTCCTAATCAAGGAAAACAAAAAGTATGTTAAAGTTAAAAATACTTATGCTCTAGAAGTTGAAAAATGTGAAAAATTATCTAGTGAGCTAAGCACTTGCCATGAGACAATCGACAACCTTAGAAATGAAAATGCCAATTTATTAGCTAAGGTTGATTCAAATGTTTGTGATATTTCAATTCCCAATCTTAAAAATGATAATGATAATTTGCTTGCTAAGATTGAAGAATTGAACATATCTCTTGCTAGCCTTAGGATTGAGAATGAAAAATTGCTTGCTAAGGCTAAGGATTTTGATGTTTGCAATGCTACTATTTCCGACCTTAGAACTGATATATTACATGCTAAGGTTGTAGAATTAAAATCTTGCAAACTCTCTACATCTACCGTTGAGCACACTTCTATTTGTACTAGATGTAGAGATATTGATGTTAATGCTATACATGATCACATGGCTTTAATTAAACAACAAAATGACCATATAGAAAAATTAGATGCTAAAATTGCCGAGCATAACTTAGAAAACGAAAAATTTAAATTTGCTAGAAGTATGCTCTATAGTGGGAGACGCGCTGGCATCAAGGATGTCATTGGCTTCCAACAGGGAGGCAATGATAAACTTAGTGTCCCTCCTAAGAAATTATCCAACTTTGTTAAGGGCAAGGCTCCCATGCCTCAGGATAACGAGGGTTACATTTTATACCCTGCCGGTTATCCCGAGGACAAAATTAAAAGAATTCATTCTAGGAAGTCTCACTCTGACCCTAACCATGCTTTCATGTATAAGGGTGAGACATCTAGCTCTAGGCAACCAACCCGTGCTAAGTTGCCTAAGAAGAAAATTCACAATGCATCAAATGATCATGACATTTCATTCAAAACTTTTGATGCATTTTATGTTTTAACTAACAAATCCGGCAAGGTAGTTGCCAAATATGTTGGGGGTAAGCACAAGGGGTCAAAGACTTGTGTTTGGGTACCCAAAGTTCTTGTTTCTAATGCCAAAGGACCCAAAACCATTTGGGTACCTAAAGTCAAAAACTAAACATGTTTTGTAGGTTTATGCATCCGGGGGCTCAAGCTGGGTAATCGACAGCGGGTGCATAAACCACATGACAGGGGAGAAAAAGATGTTCTCCTCCTATGAGAAAAACCAGGATCCCCAACGAGCTATCACATTCGGGGATGGAAACTAGGGTTTGGTCAAAGGTTTGGGTAAAATAGCTATATCCCCTGACCATTCCATTTCCAATGTTTTTCTTGTAGATTCATTAGATTACAATTTGCTTTCTGTATCTCAATTATGCAAAATAGGCTACAACTGTTTATTCACTGATGTAGGTCTCACTGTCTTTAGAAGAAGTGATGATTCAACAGCATTTAAAGGAGTGTTAGAGGGTCAGCTATACTTAGTGAATTTTGATAAAGCTGAACTCGACACTTGCTTAATTGCTACTAGTCGGTTGCCCGTGCGTTGCGACGGCTTACAACAATACCCACGTAAACTATTTATCAAAAAAAAATCAAGATTTTTTTATTGATGGTCTCCGCTCTCTGTATAATATATTTTTTGATTTAAATAACTGATGTTATTGTTTACTCCATACAAATATGTCTTGGTACAACACGGCCAATGAAGTGAGCGATTAGAAGAGAGTTCACAACGATTGACTGAATGAACAGAGATTATAAAATGACATAATTCCATCATACATAGACCAAATAAGAGAAAGTTTGTGAGATCAAGTTTCTAAAATAAGTCCCATGAAGTCAAACTTATAAAAAAGATAAATCAAAATATGGAGTGATTGTTAAAGTCAGGCATCAATAAAAACTGGATGCGTTCCATATTAATTATGTTACTTCGTAGCAATTACTAACATTTAAAACCAACAAATAACTTTTCATTTTGCTATTAGTGTGACAAATCATTGTTGTTCCATCCAATTCAGCAAACTCAAACACCATGTAGTCCATTGCACCAATGTGGTCTCAGAAACGACCTAATGCTTGCAAAAGCCAAGAATGTCGTGTCGTGCTTGGGCTGTAGCCTCGGCCCATAGTTCTGGCCCGGCCCGACACGATTTTTTTATTTTACAAAACCAACGTATATACCTATATACAATTTATATTCAATATTAAAAACATTTTAGCGTGATGTTATGCTAGTTAGACAGTTTCACCCAGTGTCTCTCGCCCTTCTTCCTTCAGGGCATGGGTTCGAACCCCATCTCCTGCACTATTTTTTAACATTTTACGCTGATTTAATTAAATGGATCGACGGGTTAACAGGCTGGCCCGACACAGTTAGCAGGCCGATATGACGTGTCTGTGTCGTAGTTGTGGCCCGCGTGCATCTAGTCTGTGTCGGGCGTCGTTACGCTGATTTAATTAAATGGATCGACGGGCTAACGGGCTGGCCCGACACAGTTAGCAGGCCGACATGACGTGCCTGTGCCATAGTTGTGGCCCACGTGTATCTAGCCCGTGTCGGACGTCGTTTGGCATCTATAGACGTGCAGCGGATTAATTTGAAATAGATGTGAGAGGTTATTTGTAAAAAAATGACGCATGACGACAGTTGAAACTGGTGCTTTAAGTATAGTATAGAAGACTAACATGGGCTGGCTCTGGCATCGCCGACTAGCACATGTTGGGATGAAGAATCTTCATAAGCTCCTAAAGGGAGAGCACATTTTAGGATTAACCAATATTCATTTTGAGAAAGACAGGGTTTGTAGCGCATGCCAAGCAGGAAAGCAAGTTGGTGTCCATCATCCACACAAAAACATCATGACGACTGACAGGCCACTGGAACTCCTACATATGGATATAGGTGTACATTTGGGCCGGGCCAGATGGGCCGGCCCGAAGCACGAAAAAAAAGCACGGCCCAGGCACGGCACGGCACGAAATAATTTAGTGTCGGGCCGGGTTTGGGCCGAGGTCACGGCCCATGGGCGGGCACGGGCACGACCCGTTTAAGGCAGGCACGAAATGGCCCATATAGAGGCACGAAAAGGCCCATATATTTATTAAAACCACACTTCATTCCACACTTTCATATACTTGATAAAGAATACAAAACTAGAGATAATGCTAGTTAGATGTTTTTTGTAGCTTTGAATTAGAGTGTGTGATGTAATTTTGCTTTTGTTATGAACATTAGACAATAAACTGAACTTACGAACTTTGTATAGAGTTGGTTATACTTTTTTTCCTTCTAACAAAATGATTTATAAACGAGATAGTCATTACATAGCTGTGGTAACTTTAATTAATACAAATATTAATTTTGATTTTGTTCAAATTTATTTGTCTTATCTTTTATTTGTTTTATTATTTTTTTGAATTTAGGGCTCTAATGTGAATTTTGAGCCAAAAACTGAATTTCGGGCCAAAAATTGAATTTCGGGCCCTAATGTGAATTTCGGGCCAGAAAATGAATTTCGGGCTTTTATAATTTCGGGCCGCCCGAAATGAGCCCGGCACGTTTAATCAATGACGGGCCGGGCCATGGGCCGAGGGCTAGGCCCATGGGCCGGCCCGGCACGGCCCGAAATTCAAACGGGCCGGGCCGGCCCGAAATTCAAACAATACGGGCCTTTTCGGGCTTGGGCCGGGCCGGGCCGGGCGGCCCGAATGTACACCTATACATATGGATCTATTCGGCCCGATTGCTTACATAAGCATCGGCGGGAGTAAGTACTGTCTAGTAATTGTGGATGATTATTCTCGCTTCACTTGGGTGTTCTTTTTGCAGGAAAAATCTCATACCCAAGAGACTTTAAAGGGATTCTTGAGACGGGCTCAAAATGAGTTTGCCTTAAGGATCAAGAAAATTAGAAGCGACAACGGGACGGAGTTCAAGAACTCTCAAATTGAACGCTTCCTTGAGGAGGAGGGCATCAAGCATGAGTTCTCTTCTCCCTACACCCCACAACAAAATGGTGTAGTGGAGAGGAAGAATCGAACTCTATTGGACATGGCAAGAACCATGCTTGATGAGTATAAGACTTCGGACCGGTTTTGGGCCGAGGCAGTCAACACCGCCTGCTACGCCATCAACCGGTTATATCTACACCGAATCCTCAAGAAGACATCTTATGAACTCGTGACCGGTAAAAAGCCTAATATTTCATATTTTAGAGTCTTTGGTAGCAAATGCTTTATTCTTGTTAAAAGAGGTAGAAAATCTAAATTTGCTCCTAAGACAGTAGAAGGCTTTTTACTAGGATATGATTCAAACACAAGGGCATATAGAGTCTTTAACAAGTCCTCCGGACAAGTTGAAGTTTCGTGTGACGTTGTGTTTGATGAGACTAACGGCTCTCAAGTAGAGCAAGTTGATCTTGATGAGATAGGTATTGAAGAGGCTCCGTGCATCGCACTAAGGAACATGTCCATTGGGGATGTGTGTCCTAAGGAATCCGAAGAGCCTCCAAATGCACAAGATCAACCATCCTCCTCCACACAAGCATCCCCACCAACTCAAAATGAGGATGAGACTCAAGTTGATGAAGGAGAAGATCAATCAAATGAGCCACCTCAAGATGACGACAATGATCAAGGGGGAGATGCAAATGATCAAGACAAGGAGGATGAAGAACAAAGGCCGCCACACCCAAGAGTCCACCAAGCAATCCAACGAGATCACCCCGTCGACACCATCCTCGGCGACATTCATAAGGGGGTAACCACTAGATCTCGTGTTGCACACTTTTGTGAGCATTACTCTTTTGTTTCCTCTATTGAGCCACACAGGGTAGAGGAAGCACTTCAAGATTCGGATTGGGTGGTGGCGATGCAAGAGGAGCTCAACAACTTCACTAGGAATGAGGTATGGCATTTAGTTCCATGTCCTAATCAAAATGTTGTAGGAACCAAATGGGTCTTCCGCAACAAGCAAGACGAGCATGGTGTGGTGACAAGGAACAAAGCTCGACTTGTGGCCAAAGGATACTCTCAAGTCGAAGGTTTGGATTTTGGTGAAACCTATGCACCCGTAGCTAGGCTTGAGTCAATTTGTATATTATTGGCCTATGCTACTTACCATGGCTTCAAGCTTTATCAAATGGACGTGAAGAGTGCCTTCCTCAATGGACCAATCAAGGAAGAGGTCTATGTTGAGCAACCTCCCGGCTTTGAAGATAGTGAGTACCCTAACCATGTGTATAAACTCTCTAAGGCGCTTTATGGCCTTAAGCAAGCCCCACGAGCATGGTATGAATGCCTTAGGGATTTCCTTATCACTAATGGATTCAAAGTCGGAAAAGCCGATCCTACTTTATTCACTAAAACTCTTGAAAATGACTTGTTTTGTATGCCAAATTTATGTTGATGATATTATATTTGGGTCTACTAACGAGTCTACATGTGAAGAATTTAGTAGGATCATGACATAGAAATTCGAGATGTCAATGATGGGGGAGTTGAAGTATTTCTTAGGATTTCAAGTGAAGCAACTCCAAGAGGGCACCTTCCTAAGCCAAACGAAGTATACTCAAGATATTCTAAGCAAGTTTGGGATGAAGGATGCCAAACCCATCAAGACACCCATGGGAACCAATGGGCATCTCGACCTCGACGAGGGAGGTAAATCCGTCGATCAAAAGGTATACCGGTCGATGATAGGCTCTTTGCTATATTTATGTGCATCTCGACCGGATATTATGCTTTCCGTATGCATGTGTGCAAGATTCCAAGCCGACCCTAAGGAAGCTCACCTTACGGCCGTAAAACGAATCTTGAGATATTTGATTTATACACCTAAGTTTGGGCTTTGGTATCCTAGGGGATCCACTTTTGATTTGATTGGTTACTCGGATGCTGATTGGGTGGGATGTAAAATCAATAGAAAGAGCACATCGGGGACTTGCCAGTTCTTGGGAAGATCCTTGGTGTCTTGGGCTTCAAAGAAGCAAAATTCGGTAGCTCTTTCTACCGCCGAAGCCGAGTACATTGCCGCAGGCCATTGTTGCGCGCAACTACTTTGGATGAGGCAAACCCTTAGGGACTACGGTTACAAACTAACCAAAGTCCCTCTTCTATGTGATAATGAGAGTGCAATCCGCATGGCGGATAATCCCGTTGAACATAGCCGCACTAAACACATAGCCATTCGGTATCACTTTTTAAGGGATCACCAACAAAAGGGAGATATCAAGATTTCATATATTAACACTAAAGATCAATTAGCCGATATCTTTACCAAGCCTCTTGATGAACAAACTTTTAACAAACTTAGGCATGAGCTAAATATTCTTGATTCTAGGAACTTCTTTTGTTAATTTGCATACATAGCTCATTTCTATACCTTTGATCATGTCTTTTTTATAAGCTATGACTAATGTGTTTTCAAGTCTATTTCAAACCAAGTTATAGGTGTATTGAAAGGGAATTGGAGTCTTCGGCGAAGACAAAGGCTTCCACTCCGTAACTCATCCTTCCCCGTCGCTCCGCGCAACTCTCCATCTTTAGGGGAAAGAGCAAAAGGACTCCGTCTTTGGTATAATCTTCACTCATTTATTTATGACCAAAGGGAGAGAAAGTAATTCTTAGGGCTCTAATGACTCCGTTTTTGGCGATTCATGCCAAAGGGGGAGAAAGTATTAGCCCAAAGCAAAAGGACCGCACCACCACCTAATTTTAAAAAGAGTTTTTCAATTGGTATGATTTTGGTATGATTCTCAACTGATAAATTTAAAATTGGTATCCTATTGTGTTCAAAAGGGGGAGAAAGTATCATTTCAAAATTGATATATCAAAACCCTCTTGAACACTAAGAGGAGAATTTTATTTAGGGGGAGTTTTGTTTAAGTCAAAGGAAAAGCATTTGAAACAGGGGGAGAATTTCAAATCTTGAAAATGCTTATCGAAATCTTATTCATTTACCTTTGACTATCTGCAAAAAGAACTTTGAAAAGGATTTACAAAAGAATTTGCAAAAACAAAACATGTGGTGCAAGCGTGGTCCAAAATGTCAAAAATTAAAGAAACAATCCATGCATATCTTATAAGTATTTATATTGGCAAAATTCCAAGCAACCTTTGCACTTACATTATGCAAACTAGTTCAATTATGCACTTCTATATTTGCTTTGGTTTGTGTTGGCATCAATCACCAAAAAGGGGGAGATTGAAAGGGAATTAGGCTTACACCTAGTTCCTAAATGATTTTGGTGGTTGAATTGCCCAACACAAATAAATTGGACTAACTAGTTTGCTCTAGTGTATAAGTTATACAGGTGCCAAAGGTTCACGCTTAGCCAATAAAAAGACCAAGAATCGGGTTCAACAAAGAGAGCAAGGGATAACCGAAGTGTGCCCTGGACTAGCGCACCGGACTGTCCGGTGTGCCACCGGACAGTGTCCGGTGCACCAGGGGACTTCACGCTGAACTCTTCACCTTCGGGAAAAATCCAGAGGCGCTCCGCTATAATTCACCGGACTGTCCGGTGTACACCGGACAGTGTCCGGTGCTCCAAGGAAGAGCGTCTCAGGAACTCGCCAGCTTCGGGAATTTGCTCCGCTATAATTCACCGGACATGTCCGGTGTACACCGGACTGTCCGGTGAGCCAGCGAAGCAACGACTACTTCGCGCCAACGGTCACCTACAGAGTCATTTAATGCGTGCCAGAGCGCGCAGAAGTCAGGCACGCGCGAAGTGGCGCACCAGACACTCTACAGTGCATGTCCGGTGTGCCACCGGACATCCAGGCGGGCCCAGCGGTCAGAGCTCCAACGGTCGGAACCCAACGGCCTGGTGACGTGGCTGGCGCACCGGACACTGTCCGGTGTGCACCGGACTGTCCAGTGCACCATGCGACAAACAACCCCACCAAACGGCTAGTTTGGTGGTTGGGGCTATAAATACCCCCAACCACCCCACATTCAAGTCATCCAAGTTTTCCCACTTCAACTACTTACAAGAGCTCTAGCATTCAATTCTAGACACACCCAAGTGATCAAATCCTCTCCAAACTCCACACAACGCTCTAGTGATTAGTGAGAGAGATTTGCTTGTGTTCTTTCGAGCTCTTGCGCTTGGATTGCTTTCTTCTTTCTTTGATTCTTTCTTGTGATCAAACTCACTTGTAATTGAGGCAAGAGACACCAATCTTGTGGTGGTCCTTGTGGGAACTTTGTGTTCCAAGTGATTGAGAAGAAAAGCTCACTCGGTCCGAGGGACCGTTTGAGAGAGGGAAAGGGTTGAAAGAGACCCGGTCTTTGTGACCACCTCAACGGGGAGTAGGTTTGCGAGAACCGAACCTCGGTAAAACAAATCCACGTGTCACACTCCTTATTCGCTTGCGATTTGTTTTGCACCCTCTCTCGCGAACTCGATTATATTTCTAACGCTAACCCGGCTTGTAGTTGTGATTATTTTTGAGAATTTCAGTTTCGCCCTATTCACCCCCCTCTAGTCGACTTTTAAAAGCACCGGACCCCTGTACGCACAACCCGGACCCCCGAATACGGTCCAGGACTTCCAAGTAAGCGTGTCGGGTCCCTTGGATGTGGTTCGAATCCCTCCGAGTAAGGTCCGGGCCACCCATAACGAGGTCTCGGGACAGGGGATACCCTGGCCTAAGCAGGGGTCCGGTACTAACGCGTGTCCAGGCTTTATCCTGTGCGCTTGCGCTCCCCGCTCAGGCGGAGACCCGATGCTGCCACGTGGCTTGCTGCCCGTGTCGTAAGCCAGCGGGCGGAGCCTGACGTAAGGCTTCTGGGCCGCACGGTCTCTGCATTTATTGCAGAGAGGACGCGTCGCCTATCCACCCTGCTGACAGGCGATGTGCCGCCTCAGCATTTATTGTAACCTGTCCACTCAGCTGGCAGGCGGCGTCTAGGCCATCCTGCAGGCGACGTGCCTGTCCAGTCCATTGCCAAACAGTACGCCCGTGCTGCAAGGTGCACTGTGTCCATCATCACTTATGCGTTGTGTCACACCCGGTTCCAGGGGGTAGAAACGAGCGCATACCATATGTGTGCCAAGATCTATTTTCACACATATGTTGACGTCACAAGTGTAATGTATCAAAAGACAATGCAATAAAGGCGTAAAGAGAGTAGAATACTTTATTACATCATCTGAATCATTGTATCTTTAACAAGTATCACATCAAAGTAAAGCAGAATTTAAATAACAGGGGCAATCTCCCACAGGAAGATGGCCGGCGCATCGTTAGACTTAGAATTCGTCGTCGTTAAAATCTCCATCAAAGTCTCCAGCATCACCCTCTGATTAAAATATTAGCAAGGGTGAGCTCACTTATGGTCGGGCCTCAACAAGTGGGGGGGGGGGAATTAATGCAGGTATAACAAGGTGAGGCTAAGGTTGAGTAGTAAGCATTTTAGTTGGTCAATATTTTATTAACAACACTTGTCTTACTAATAAGTGTGAATCCCAAATATCCCATTTAAACAAAGGAATATGAATATAACAAAACACTTAAGTGAAACCACTTAAGCAAACTATTGGCAGATCATCAGATCTCAATTTATTTCCATCTTCAAGTTCAATTATCATGTGAGGAGTCCAGGTCGCTCTTAACCGGGAGCACGACTGATATATCAGTTTTACATTCTGCAGAGGTGGTACAACTTTACCCACAAGCCATGTATCCCATCTAGCCCGGGTTGATCGGACCCTTAAACACTGCCGAGGTGAATGGCTAGGGATCCATTATGAGGCTTTCACAAAATACACTTAATACGAAACAACCCGCTAAGGTTTCTAAAGTCGATGGTGGAGGCCCCCTGGGTGAGGTACCTTAGCCAAGAATACGTCCCCATGTTAACGTGGGCTGCCAACACCACCGCTCCCCCTCTTGCCCATATTTTAGGTAAGGTTGCTAGGCACCAAGCATATAAAGCTAATTACCAAAGCCAGAGTCATGATAGCACTCGTGGTTGCACTATTATCCTGGGTGGTCACTCCATGTTCCAATTAATTTGAAACAATGTTGTTTTAACCATCGGGTTAATGTCAAAATTGCCAATTTCAATTTTGGAACATTAATATCAATTAATGAGTGACATCAAAATTAATAAGTTGAGCGATAGCACAAATTTGCAAAGTGACAGGGAATTAGGCTTACACCTTTTCCGAATTGATTTTGGTGGTTGAATTGCCTAACACAAATAATTGGACTAACTAGTTTGCTCTAGTATATAAGTTCTACAGGTGCCAAAGGTTCACAAAAAGCCAATAAAAAGACCAAGAAAGGGTTCAAACAAAAAGAGCTAAAGACATCCCAAAAGGCACCCTGGTCTAGCGCACCGGACTGTCCGGTGTGCCACCGGACAGTGTCCGGTGCACCAGGGCACTTGAGGCTGAACTCGCTACCTTCGGGAATTTCAGAGGGCGCTCCGCTATAATTCACCGGACTGTCCGGAGAGTCACCAGACAGTGTCCGGTGCACACCGGACTGTCCGGTGTGCCAGCGGAGCAACGGCTACTTTGCGCGCAACGGTCGACTGCAACCGCATTAAATGCGCTACAGTACGCGCCAGAGTCAGAGCACGCGCAGTTGGCGCACCGGACAGTCTACAGGACCTGTCCGGTGCACCACCGGACAGCCCAGAGGTGCCACAAGTCAGAGCTCCAACGGTCGAACCCCAACGGCTTGCTGACGTGGCTGGCGCACCGAACAGTGTCCGGTGGCGCACTGGACTGTCCGGTGCGCCATGCGACAGCAGTCTTCCAATGGCCATATTTTGGTGGTTGGGGCTATAAATACCCCAACCACCCCACATTCAATGGTATCCAAGTTTTCTACACTTCTAAGCCTTACAAGAGCTATAGCATTCAATACAAGACACACTAAAGAGATCAAATCCTCTCCCAACTCCACACAAAGCTTTAGTGATTAGAGAGAGAGATTTGTTGTGTTCATTTGAGCTCTTGCGCTTGGATTGCTTCTTTTCTTTCTCATTCTTCTTGTGATCAAACTCAATTGTAACCAAGGCAAGAGACACAAATCGTGTGGTGGTCCTTGCGGGAACGTTGTGTTCTGTTTGATTGAGAAGAGAAGCTCACTCAGTCTAGGTGACCGTTTGAGAGAGGGAAAGGGTTGAAAGAGACTCGGTCTTTGTGACCACCTCAACGAGGAGTAGGTTTGCAAGAACCGAACCTCGGTAAAACAAATCATCGTGTCTCGCTCTTTATTTGCTACGATTTGTTTTGCGCCCTCTCTCTCAGACTCGTTTATATTTTTAACGCTAACCCGACTTGTAGTTGTGCTTAAGTTTATAAATTTCAGATTCTCCCTATTCACCCCCCTCTAGGCGACTTTCAATTGGTATCAAAGCCCGGTGCTTCATTAGAACTTAACCACTCGAAGTGATGTCGGGAGATCACGCCAAGAAGATGGGGATCGGCGGTGAGAAGTCCGCTACAAGCCACGGGAAGGCTCCATCCGGGGAGTCCGCCAACAAAGTGAAGGGAACCCCTTCACACAACAAGTCGGGTCGGAGCGGTGACAAGAAGAAGAAGAAGATGAGGAAGGTGGTCTACTACGAGACTGACTCTTCATCGCCATCCACCTCCGGCTCCGACGCACCATCCATAACTTCTAAGCGTCATGAGCGCAAGAAGTTTAGTAAGATTCCCCTACGCTAACCTCACATTTCTAAGCGTACTCCATTACTTTCCGTCCCATTAGGCAAACCACCTATGTTTGATGGTGAAGATTATAATATGTGGAGTGATAAAATGAGGCATCACCTAACCTCACTCCACACTAGCATTTGGGATGTTGTTGAGATTGGAGTACAGGTACCATCGCCGGGGGATGAAGACTATGATTCGGACAAGGTCGCCCAAATCCGACACTTCAACTCTCAAGCCACCACTATACTCCTCGCCTCTCTAAGTCGAGAGGAGTATAACAAGGTGCAAGGATTAAAGAGCGCCAAGGAGATTTGGGACGTACTCAAGACCGCGCACGAAGGAGATGAGGTGACCAAAATCACCAAGCAGGAGACGATCGAGGGGGAGCTCGGTCGCTTCCGGCTTCGCCCAGGGGAGGAGCCACAAGACATGTACAACCGCTTGAAGACCTTGGTGAACCAAGTGCGCAACCTCGGGAGTACCAAATGGGATGACCATGAAATGGTCAAGGTTATTCTAAGATCCCTCGTTTTTCTTAATCCTACACAAGTTCAATTAATTCGAGGTAATCCTAGATATACACTAATGTCCCCCGAGGAAGTAATAGGTAACTTTGTGAGCTTTGAGTTGATGATCAAAGGCTCAAAGAAAATCATCGAGCTAGATGGCTCCTCCACGCCCGAAGCACAACCGGTCGCATTCAAGGCGACGGAGGAGAAGAAAGAGAAGTCTACATCAAGTAGACAACCCATTGATGCCTCTAAGCTCGACAATGAAGAGATGGCGCTCATCATCAAGAGCTTTCGCCAAATCCTCAAGCAAAAGAAGGGGAAAGATTACAAGCCCCGCTCCAAGAAGGTGTGCTACAAATGTGGTAAGCCCGGTCATTTCATTGCCAAATGTTCGTTGTCTAGTGATAGTGACAGGGGCGACGACAAGAAGGGCAAGAGGAGAGAAAAGAAGAGGTACCACAAGAAGAGGGGCGGCGATGCCCATGTGTGCCGCGAGTGGGACTCCGAGGAGAGCTCCTCCGACTCCTCCTCCTACGAGGACACCGTCAACATCGCCGTCACCAAGGGCCTCCTCTTCCCCAACGTCGGCCACAAGTGCCTCATGGCAAAAGACAACAAAAGGAAGAAGGTAAAATCAAAATCCTCCACTAAATATGAAACCTCTAGTGATGAGGATAATGTTAGTGATGAGGATGATAATTTGCGCATTCTTTTTGCCAACCTAAACATGCAACAAAAAAATTAAATGAACTAATTAGTGCTATTCATGAGACGGATGAACTCTCGGACACTCAAGAGGACTTCCTAATTAAGGAAAATAAGAAGCATGTTAAGGTTAAAAATGCTTACGCTCTAGAAGTAGAAAAATGTGAAAAACTATCTAGTGAGCTAAGCACTTGCCATGATACTATTATCAACCTTAGAAATGAGAATGCTAAATTAATTGCTAAGGTTGATTCAAATGTTTGTAATGACTCAATTCCCAATCTTAGCAATAATAATGTTGAATTACTTGCTAAGATTGAAGAATTAAATGTTTCTCTTGTTAGCCTTAGGAAGGATAATGAAAAATTAATTGCTAAGGCTAAAGAATTAGATGTTTGCAATGTTACAATTTCCAATCTTAAAGATAACAATGATATTTTACGTGCTAAGATTGTTGAACTTAATGCTTGCAAACCCTCTACATCTACCATTGAGCATGTCACTATTTGCACTAGATGTAGAGATGTTAACATTGATGCTATTCATGGTCATATGGCTTTAATTAAACAACAAAATGATCATATAGCAAAATTAGATGCTAAAATTGCCGAGCATGACTTAGAAAATGAAAAATTTAAATTTGCTAGAAGCATGCTCTATAGTGGGAGACGCCCTGGCATCAAGGATGGCATTGGCTTCCAAAAGGGGGGACAATGTCAAACTTAATTCCCCTCCTAAGAGATTGTCTAACTTTGTAAAGGGCAAGGCTCCCATGCCTCAGGATAACGAGGGTTACATTTTGTACCCTGCCGGTTATCCCGAGAGCAAAATTAGGAGAATTCATTCTAGGAAGTCTCACTCTGGCCCTAATCATGCTTTTATGTATAAGGGTGAGACGTTTAGCTCTAGGCAATCAACCCATGCAAAATTGCCTAAGAAGAAAACTCCTACTGCATCAAATGATCATAACATTTTATTTAAAACTTTTGATGCATCTTATGTTTTAACTAACAAATCCGGCAAGGTAGTTGCCAAATATGTTGGGGGCAAACACAAGGGATCAAAGACTTGTGTTTGGGTACCCAAAGTTCTTGTATCTAATGTCAAAGGACCCAAAACCATTTTGGTACCTAAATTCAAGAACCAAATTTGTTTTGTAGGTTTATGCATCCGGGGCTCAAGTTGGATCATCGACAGTGGGTGCACAAACCATATGACAGGGGAGAAGAAGATGTTCTCCTCCTATGAGAAAAACCAAGATCCCCAAAGAGCGATCACATTCGAGGATGGAAATCAAGGTTTGGTCAAAGGATTGGGTAAAATTGCTATATCACCTGACCATTCCATTTCCAATGTTTTTCTTGTAGACTCTTTAGATTACAACTTGCTTTCAGTTTCGCAATTATGTAAAATGGGTTACAACTGTCTTTTTACGGATACAGGTGTCACTGTCTTTAGAAGAAGTGATGATTTAATAGCATTTAAGGGAGTGTTAGAGGGTCAGCTATACTTAGTAGATTTTGATAGAGCTGAACTTGACACTTGCTTAATTGCTAAGACTAACATGGGCTGGCTCTGGCATCACCGACTAGCACATGTTGGAATGAAGAATCTTCACAAGCTTCTAAAGGGAGAACACATTTTGGGACTAACAGATGTTCATTTTGAGAAAGACAGGATTTGTAGCGCATGTCAGGCAGGGAAGCAAGTTGGTGTTCATCATCCACACAAGAACATCATGACGACTGACATGCCACTCGAGCTCCTACATATGGACCTATTCGGCCCGATAGCTTACATAAGCATCGCCGGGAGTAAGTATTGTCTAGTTATTGTGGATGACTATTCTCGCTTCACTTGGGTGTTCTTTTTGCAGGAAAAATCTCATACCCAAGAGACCTTAAAGGGATTCTTGAGACGAGCTCAAAACGAGTTCAGCTTAAGGATCAAGAAGATTAGAAGCAACAACGATACGGAGTTCAAGAATTCTCAAATTGAAGGCTTCCTTGAGGAGGAGGGCATCAAGCATGAGTTCTCTTCTCCCTACACCCCACAACAAAATGGTGTAGTGGAGAGGAAGAATCGAACTCTATTGGACATGGCAAGAACCATGCTTGATGAGTACAAGACTTCGGATCGGTTTTGGGCCGAGGCAGTCAACACCGCTTGCTACGCCATCAACCGGTTATATCTACAACGAATCCTCAAGAAGACATCATACGAACTCCTAACCGGTAAAAAGCCCAATGTTTCATATTTTAGAGTCTTTGGTAGCAAATGCTTTATTCTTGTTAAAAGAGGTAGAAAATCTAAATTTGCTCCTAAGGCTGTAGAAGGCTTTTTACTAGGTTATGATTCAAACACAAGGGCATATAGAGTCTTTAACAAATCCTCTGGATTAGTTGAAGTCTCGTGTGACATTGTGTTTGATGAGACTAACGGCTCTCAAGTAGAGCAAGTTGATCTTAATGAATTAGGTGATGAAGAGGCTCCATGCGTCGAGCTAAGGAACATGTCCATTGGGGATGTGTGTCCTAAGGAATCCGAAGAGCCTCCACATGCACAAGATCAACCATCTTCCTCCACACAAGCATCTCCACCAACTCAAGATGAGGATAACACTCAAAATGATGAAGTAGAAGATCAAGAAGTTGAGCCACCTCAAGAGGAGAGCAATGATCAAGGGGGAGATGCCCATGATCAAGATGAGGAAGATGAACAAGTTCCAAAACCGCCACACCCAAGAGTCCACCAAGCAATCCAACGAGATCACCCTGTGAACACCATCCTCGGCGATATTCAAAAGGGGGTAACTACTAGATCTCGTGTTGCTCATTTTTGTGAACATTACTCTTTTGTTTCCTCTATTGAGCCACACAGGGTAGAGGAAGCACTACAAGATTCGAATTGGGTGGTGGCAATGCAAGAGGAGCTCAATAATTTCACTAGGAATGAGGTATGGCATTTAGTTCCACGCCCTAACCAAAATGTTGTATGAACCAAGTGGGTCTTCCGCAACAAGCAAGATGAGCATGGTGTGGTGACAAGGAACAAAGCCCGACTTGTGGCCAAGGGATATTCACAAGTCGAAGGTTTGAACTTTGGTGAAACCTATGCACCCGTAGCTAGGCTAGAATCAATTCGCATTTACTTGCCTATGCTACTTTATTTACTAACCATGGCTTTAAGCTTTATCAAATGGACGTGAAAAGTGCCTTTCTCAATGGACCAATCAAGGAGGAAGTCTATGTTGAGCAACCTCCCAACTTTGAAGATAGTGAGTATCCTAACCATGTGTATAAACTCTCTAAGGCGCTTTATGGGCTCAAGCAAGCCCCAAGAGCATGGTATGAATGCCTAAGAGATTTTCTTATCACTAATGGCTTCAAAGTCGGAAAGGCCGATCCTACTTTATTTACTAAAACTCTTGACAATGATTTGTTTGTATGCCAAATTTATGTTGATGATATTATATTTGGGTCTACTAACGAATCTACATGTGAGGAATTTAGTAGGATCATGACACAGAAATTCTAGATGTCAATGATGGGAGAGTTGAAGTACTTCTTGGGATTTCAAGTGAAGCAACTCCAAGAGGGCACCTTCATTAGCCAAACAAAGTATACTCAAGACATTCTAAACAAGTTTGGGATGAAGGATGCCAAGCCCATCAAAACACCCATGAGAACCAACAGGCATCTTGACCTCGACACGGGAGGTAAATCCGTCGATCAAAAGGTATACCGGTCGATGATAGGCTCTTTACTCTATTTATGTGCATCTCGACCGGATTTCCGTATGCATGTGTGCAAGATTCCAAGCCGACCATAAGGAAGCTCACCTTACGGCCGTAAAACGAATCTTGAGATATTTAGTTCATACTCCTAAGTTTGGGCTTTGGTACCCTCGAGGATCCACATTTGTTTTAATTGGTTATTCGGATGCCGATTGGGCGGTGTCGGCGTTTCGAGACAGGGGGGTCCCTAAGCCGACGAGTGAGTGTGCTGCGTGCCCCAGCCCAGATGGGTCGAGCGCGTGGGCGAGCGCGAAGGGGGGAGAGGCGAGGTGGCCGGAGTCGAGCGTGAGAGAGGTGGAAGTCCCGCGGCCTTCGTGTTCGTCCCGCGCCCAGGTCAGGTGCGCTTGCAGTAGGGGGGTTACAAGCGTCCACGCGGGTGAGGGAAGCGAGCGGCCCCAAGAGAGCGCATGTCCCGTCCTCGGTCCCGCGCGGCCAACCTTCTCTGAGAAGGCCCTGGTCCTTCCTTTTATAGTCGTAAGGAGAGGATCCAGGTGTACAATGGGGGGGTGTAGCAGAGTGCTACGTGTCTAGTGGAGGGAGAGCTAGCGCCCTAGGTACATGCCAATGTGGCAGCCGGAGAGATCTGGGCACCCTGCTGGCGTGATGTCGTGGCTGTCGGAGGTGCGGCGGAGCCTGATGGAGGGACAGCTGTTGGAGCGGTCGAGTCCCTGCTGACGTCGTCCTGCTTCCGTAAGAGAGCCGGGGGCCGCCGTCGTCATAGAGCTTGCGGAGCGCCATCATTGCCCCTCCGGCGGAGCTGGCCGGATGAGACGCCGGTCTTGTTCTCCGTGACCCGAGTCGATTCGGGGTAGGATGATGATGGCGCCTCCTGTTGACGTGGCGGTCTATGCCCTAGGCAGGGCGACGTGGGGGTTCCTCCGAAGCCGAGGTTGAGTTTGCCTTTTGTTGCCGTGGCCGAGCCCGAGCCAAGGGGTCGGGCGAGGCGGAAGTCGTTCGGCCGAGGCCAGGGCGGAGTCCGAGCCCTGGGGTCGGGCGAAGCGGAGTTTCGTCGTCTTCCGGGTGTTAGCCTGAGTCCGAGCCCTGGGGTCGGGCGGAGCGGAGTTCGCCGTCTTCCGGGTCTTAGCCCGAGTCCGAGCCCTGGGGTCGGGCGGAGCGGAGTTCGCCGTCTTCCGGGTCTTAGCCCGAGTCCGAGCCCTGGGGTCGGGCGGAGCGGAGTTCGCCGTCTTCCGGGTCTTAGCCCGAGTCCGAGCCCTGGGGTCGGGCGGAGCGGAGTTCGCCGTCTTCCGGGTCTTAGCCCGAGTCCGAGCCCTGGGGTCGGGCGGAGCGGAGTTCGCCGTGGTGCCTTTGGCAAGGCCTGACTGCCCGTCAGACTCACTCTGTCGAGTGGCTCTGCAGTCGGAGTGGCGCAGGCGGCGCTGTCCTTCTGTCAGACTGGCCAGTGGAGCGGTGGAGTGACAGCGGTCACTTCGGCTCTGCCGGGGGCGCGTGTCAGGATAGAGGTGTCAGGCCACCTTTGCGTTAAATGCCCCTGCAATTTGGTCAGTCGGTGTGGCGATTTAGTCAAGGTTGCTTCTGAGCGAAGCCAAGGCCTCGGGCGAGCCGGTGATGTGTCCGCCATAAAAAGGGGGCCTCGGGCGAGACGGAAGTCTCTCGAGGTCGGCTGCCTTTGGCCGAGGCTAGGCTCGGGTGAAGCGTGATCGAGTCACTCGTGTGGACTGATCCCTGACTTAATCGTACCCATCAGGCCTTTGCAGCTTTATGCTGATGGGGGTTACCAGCTGAGAATTAGGCGTCTTGAGGGTACCCCTAATTATGGTCCCCGACAGTAGCCCCCGAGCCTCGAAGGGAGTGTTAGCACTCGCTTGGAGGCTTTTGTCGCACTTTTTTGCAAGGGGACCAGCCTTTCTCGGTTGCATTTCGTTCCGGTGGGTGCGCGCGAGCGCACCCGCCGGGTGTAGCCCCCGAGGCCTCGGAGGAGTGGTTACACTCCTTCGAGGTCTTAATACTTCGCTTAACGCTTCGGCTGGTCTGGTCGTTCCCTCATGCGAACTGGCCGTAGCCCGGGTGCACGGTCGGGGCCCAAGCTCTCGGGCTGGTATGTTGACGCTGTCAACGATTTGGCCGGAGCCGGTTTTTGCGAGAGCAGCCCCCGAGCCTCTGCACAGGGCGAGAGGACGATCAGGGACAGACTCGACTTTTTACATACGCCCCTACGTCGCCTTTCCGCAAGGAGGAGGGGGGGAGTGGGCCATGTTACCCTCGATGGGCACCGAACATGGTGTCTCCGGTGAGCTGCAAGCGGGTAATCCGAGTGGACGTCCGTGCCCCGTTCGTTGGGGGTCGGCTAGGGGCCCAGAGGCACGCCCAAAAGTACCTGCGGGTGATTTGCCGGACCCGGTCCCCTGGCGACGGGGTCCGAGGGCTCGATGCCTCCCTCCGATGGGATTCCGTTACAAGATCGTTCCCGCTGGTCTCGGAAATGTCCTAGGGTACCTCGGGAGCGCAGCCCGAGCCTTGGTTATGTATCGAACGTACCCCTGGTCATCCCTCGCTCGGTGTCTGAGGCGACTGTGAACCCTTCGGGGGCCAGCCTTCGAACCCCTGATCAGTAATGGGCGCGGAGCCCGAGTAGCCTGAGGCGGCCATGGAGCCCTTCGGGGGGCTGGCCTTCGAACCCCTGACCAGTAGTGGGTGTCGGGCCCACGCGATCTGAGGCGACTGTTGAACCCTTCGGAGGGCCAGCCTTCGAACCCCTGATCAGTAATGGGGGGCTCGGAGCCCGGTTCCTTCGCGGAGAAGGATCCCTTTCGGGGTATCCCCCTTTCCCGGTCCCTGTTGCAAGAGATAGAGAAAGAGGAAAACGGAAAAGGATACGAAATCGGACGACGTGGCGTACCTTTTCTGACGCGTTTATTACGGCGAAGGTGAAGCGTCGCGCGCTCCTCCTGCCAGAGGCGCCGCGTGTCCCGTCGCGGAGTTAATGCGACGGGGCGAGTGGTTGGCGGGGCGGCCGTTGCGCGCGTGCGATCCGTTCGAGGAACGGGTCACGGGTGCACCGTCTCCACGCCGTGAGAGGAGGCTCTCTTGCTGTCTCAGGATGGGACGTGAGCCTGGCTGACGACGTGACCGCTGCGCCCGCCCGCCTGTCACCGCTATTACTGCCGGCCCACTTTCGGTCGCTTTGACCGACGCGCCAGGCTGGCGCGGTTGGGTCGCCTCGAGTCGCGGCATAGGCTCCGCAACCGAAGAGGCGCGATGGTGGCACAAGTGGCGGTGCGGTTGCTTGCGTGCAGCAACTGGCGCGCCGGTTGCTCGACGCGTGGGCCTGGGTTCCCAAGCTGGCGTGTCAGAAGTCGGAGAAGCGCGTCCATCTGGCGCGGTTGCATGCCGCCTGCATGGCTGCCTGCCCCTTCTGCCCGTTGGTCTGGGCGAAAATGGGGGGTCGCCTGTAACCGCTGGACGGTCGTGCGCACCACGCGCGGCGGTTTGGCTTCTTCTGCCCTGAGCTGGCTTTGCATGACATGCGGGACCCAGCCCCCGAGTCGCAGGGGAGGGCCTTGGAGCGCGTTGGAGAAGACTCAGCCCGCGGCGCCTGGGGGCGCACGTAGGGAGAGTTGCCTTTAAAAGGAGGGAGACTCCTTTCGGAAGGCAACCATGTCTTCTTACTCCCTTAAGCGTCGTGTCTTTCCATCTTCCAAGCCCCCGGATGGGGGGTATCCGCCGCCTTTCCGCCTCCTCGTTGGAGGAACGCAACTCCATGGGAGTTGGTACCTCTCAGCCATCGTTCGGCTTCAAGGATTTTCATCAGGCAGCCTGGTTGCTCCCTTCCGCCGGTGGCCACCCAAGACGGTGACCTCCAGCTCCTGGATGGGGAGAGGCAAACCAGGCTGTGATCCCGCCCCCAGCGTCGGGTGTGTTCATCATCCTCGCTGGGGCGGGGGTCGAGGCGAGCCGGGGCTCTACCTCGCGTGCGGGTCGGCGAACCACCTCCTCTTCCAGCTTCTGGTGGTGGCAATCGTCCTCCCGCGCTATGACGGAGTCGTCCTCCAGTCATGCCGGGGAAGGCGAACTGTTGCTGTCCAGCTAGGATGCAACATTCCGTCTTCCCCCTCGCATTCGGGGCGAGGACGGCAGCGAGGATCTACCGGAGCGCTTGGGAGCGGCCCGCTCTTTGGCTTTGATGGCTTGTTCGCATCCCTTGAGTGGGATCGCGAACAAGAGCCTTCCGGTGACTGCGTTCACCTGGGGCCATGGCTGCCGCTGCAGAGGTCGCTGGCGAGCCTCCCGGCGTTCGTCGCCCCGCAGGCCCGAGGTCGCTCGTACCCTCGGGGACGGAACCGGAGTCCCGTTTGTGATGGCACTTCGAATGCCAGTGTTTTTTTGTTCATTGCGGCTGTCGGGGCCTGAACATGTATGTAATTTCGGCACGGAGCCGTGTTTTTCCTTATTTTCGAGCACTAAGTCTCGCCTGTTGACTATCTGAACCGCTTTACCAAGCATGAGTCGCCCCGCGTCAAGGTGACGGGTGAGGTATCCGTATCCCGGAGGCGTAGGAATCCCTCGGCCCGTTCGGCCTTGTTGCCTGGGGCTCCTCTAGCTTAGTTAAAGAGACCCCTCGGCTGTCCTTCGGTGGACCGAGGCCAGGGGTAGCGATATCAGTATGAACAGAGGCGGAGCTGGCTCGAGAATGGGAACCTGGTTGGTCGGAGCCTAGCCGTGTTGTCCGTCAGCGGAGCCGACGCCAAAGTCGATCAGTCGAGGCCTCGGGTCGGGCTGGCGCCCTTGGAAGCCGGTTGACCGAGGCCCCAGGGGTAACTGGTTGAGCCGCCTGCTCGGGCCGGGTTCCCGGAGGAGCCCCTGGACCGCGTCGCCGCCCGAGGCTGGGTCGGGCTTTGCTGAAGACGTCGTCGATGCCGAGGGTGCTACGGCTCCCTTCAGCGGGAAGACCCGAGCCTGCAGGATCAGATCATCTTGTAGCGTGTGCTTTCTGCGGCCGCCGAGGCCAGAAGAACACACCCTCGCCGCGCTTGCGAAGCCGCGTCTTTTTTCCTCTTGTTGTCGAGCATCTGGACTCTGTCGGTAACAGGGATGTTTGTGTGAGCGAGAGTTGCTTTTCGCGAAAGGGACGAGTGAGGTATCCGTATCCCAGAGGCATGGGAATCCCTCGGCTCGGTCGGCCTTGCCGCTTACGCGTACTTTCACCCGTCCATGAGGCCCTGTCCCCGGCTTAGTCGAGAAAGCTTGAAGGACTGCTTCGGCAGGAGAGCTTCCGAACGTGATGACTCATTTGGTCCACGGAGTCGCATTATCCGAGCGCAAGTTACTTATCGCAGAAGGTGATGAGTGAGGTATCCGTATCCCGGAGGCGTAGGAGTCCCTCGGCTCGGTCAGCCTTGGCTGCTTACGTGTACCTCGTCGTTTCCAGGATCCGCTTCCCGAAGTAGTCAAGAAGCACGAAAGAAATCCTGCTAAAAAGAGATCCTTTTTTCGAGGAAAAATTCGACGCGGAGGGGGTCTCCCCCCTTTTAGCCCCCGAGGGAGGGTCGGGCTTTGCCGAGGCTAGGCCGACCCTTCCTTGACGACTAAACTTTGCGTAGGTGCGAGGTATATGAACAACTTGAAAACATCTTAAGGGTAGAAGCGACGTAGCTGTTTGATGTTCCAAGCGTTGCCGTAGATCTCGCCTTGATTGTTGGCCAGCTTGTATGTTCCGGGCTTCAGAACTTTGGCGATGACGAATGGCCCTTCCCAGGGGGGCGTGAGCTTGTGCCTTCCTCGGGCGTCTTGCCGCAGTCGAAGCACCAGGTCGCCCACCTGGAGTTCTCGGGACCAGACCCCTCGGGCGTGGTAGCGTCGCAGGGACTGTTGGTACCGTGCCGAGTGTAGTAAGGCCCTATTCCGAGCTTCCTCCAGCTGGTCCAGCGATTCCTCTCGGCTAGCTTGGTTGCTTTGTTCGGTGTAGGCTCTCGCCCTCGGGGAGCCGTACTCCAGGTCAGTGGGCAAGATAGCTTCAGCCCCGTAGACCAGGAAAAACGGCGTGAAGCCCGTGGCACGACTCGGCGTCGTCCTTAGGCTCCAGACCACCGAGGGGAGTTCCTTCATCCATCGCTTGCCGAACTTGTTGAGGTCGCTGTAGATCCGAGGCTTGAGCCCTTGTAGAATCATGCTGTTGGCACGCTCTACTTGCCCATTCGACATGGGATGAGCCACGGCGGCCCAGTCCACCCGGATATGGTGATCCTCGCAAAAATCCAAGAATTTTTTGCCGGTGAACTGGGTGCCGTTGTCGGTGATGATGGAGTTCGGGACCCCGAAGCGATGGATGATGTTGGTGAAGAATGCCACCGCCTGCTCGGACCTGATGCTGTTCAGAGGTTGGACCTCGATCCACTTGGAGAATTTGTTGATGGCGACCAGCAGGTGCGTGTAGCCCCCGGGCGCCTTCTGCAAGGGACCGACGAGGTCCAGACCCCATACAGCGAAGGGCCAGGTGATGGGTATTGTCTGCAGAGCCTGAGCGGGCAGGTGTGTCCGCTTCGCATAGAATTGGCACCCTTCGCAGGTGCGGACAATTCTAGTGGCGTCAGCCACCGCCGTTGGCCAGTAGAAGCCTTGCCGGAAAGCATTTCCGACAAGGGCTCGGGGCGCTGCGTGGTGGCCGCAAGCCCCCGAGTGTATTTCTTGCAGCAGTTCCCGACCTTCGGCGATGGAGATGCATCGCTGGAGGATGCCCGAGGGGCTGCGATGGTAGAGCTCCTCTTCGTCGCCCAGCAAGACGAATGACTTGGCGCGTCGCGCTACCCGCCGAGCCTCTACTTGGTCGAGGGGTAGCTCTCCTCGATGGAGATATTGCAGGTACGGGGCCTGCCAATCTTGATCTGGTGTGGCCCCACTCTGCCCTTCCTCGACGTTCAGTGCCCCGCCCTTGGGAGCCGAGGGTACCTCGGGCTGGGCCGAGGGTGCCTCGGGCTGAGCCGAGGGTACCTCGGGCTGAGTCGAGGGTACCTCGGGCTCGGGCGTGTCGTCGAGCTTGACGGAGGGTTGATGCAGATCCCGGGAGAAGACGTCCGGGGGGACTGTCGTTCGCCCCGAGGCTATCTTAGCCAGCTCGTCTGCGGTTTCGTTGTAGCGTCGAGCGATGTGGTTGAGCTCGAGCCCGAAGAACTTGTCTTCCAGGCGTCGAACCTCGTCGCAGTAGGCCTCCATCTTCGGGTCGCGGCAGTGGGAGTTCTTCATGACTTGGTCGATGACGAGTTGCGAATCACCGCGGGCGTTGAGGCGTCTGACCCCTAGCTCGATGGCGATCCGCAATCCGTTGACCAGAGCTTCGTACTCGGCCACATTGTTGGACGCCGGGAAGTGGAGGCACAGCACGTAGCGCAAGTGCTTTCCGAGGGGCGAGATGAAGAGCAGGCCCGCGCCGGCCCCCGTCTTCATCAGCGACCCGTCGAAAAACATGGTCCAGAGCTCCGGTTGGATCGGAGTCATTGGCAGCTGGGTGTCGACCCATTCGGCCACGAAATCCGCCAGCACTTGGGACTTGATGGCCTTCCGGGGGGCGAACGAGATCGTTTCGCCCATGATTTCCACCGCCCACTTCGCGATCCTGCCCGAGGCCTCTCGGCACTGGATGATCTCCCCCAGGGGGAAGGATGACACCACAGTTACCGGATGGGACTCGAAGTAGTGTCGCAGCTTCCGCCTTGTCAGGATCACAGCATACAACAACTTTTGAACTTGTGGGTAGCGGATCTTAGTCTCGGACAGCACTTCGCTGATGAAGTAGACCGGCCTCTGAACGGGCAATGTATGCCCTTCCTCTTGCCTTTCGACCACAATCGCGGCGCTAACCACCTGAGTGGTCGCGGCGACGTAGACCAAGAGGGCTTCTCCGTCCGCCGGCGGCACCAAGACAGGCGCCTTTGTAAGGAGCGCCTTCAGGTTGCCGAGGGCTTCCTCGGCCTCAGGGGTCCAAGCGAAACATTCGGCCTTCCTTAAGAGGCGGTACAAAGGCAGACCTCTTTCGCCGAGGCGTGAGATGAAGCGGCTCAGGGCCGCGAGGCATCCCATGACCCTCTGTACCCCTTTTAAGTCCTTGATGGGTCCCATGCTGGTGATGGCCGCAATCTTCTCCGGGTTGGCTTCGATGCCTCGCTCGGAGACGATGAACCCTAGGAGCATGCCTCGGGGCACCCCGAAGACACACTTCTCAGGATTAAGCTTGACTCCTTTCGCCTTGAGACACCGGAATGTCACTTCAAGGTCGGAGAGGAGGTCGGAAGCCTTCCGCGTCTTGACTACGATGTCATCGACGTAGGCCTCGACTGTGCGACCGATGTGTTCGCCGAACACATGGTTCATGCACCGCTGGTACGTCGCGCCCGCATTCCTCAAACCGAACGGCATGGTGACATAGCAGTACATGCCGAACGGCGTGATGAAAGAAGTCGCGAGCTGGTCGGACTCTTTCATCCGGATCTGGTGATACCCTGAGTAGGCATCGAGGAAGGACAGGGTTTCGCACCCAGCGGTGGAATCCACGATCTGGTCGATGCGAGGCAGAGGGTAGGGAACCTTCGGACATGCTTTGTTGAGACCGGTGTAGTCTACACACATCCGCCATTTCCCCCCTTTCTTCCTCACAAGCACAGGGTTGGCAAGCCATTCGGGATGGAATACCTCTTTGATGAACCCTGCTGCCATTAGCTTGTGGATCTCTTCGCCAATCACTCTGCGCTTCTCCTCGTCGAATCGGCGCAGAGGCTGCCTGACGGGTCGGGCTCCGGCCCGAATATCCAGCGAGTGCTCGGCGACATCCCTCGGTATGCCGGGCATGTCCGAGGGACTCCACGCAAAGACGCCGGCGTTTGCGCGGAGAAAGTCGACGAGCACTGCTTCCTATTTGGGGTCGAGCCCGGAACCGATCCGGATCTGCTTGGTGGTGTCGCCACTGGGGTCGAGGGGGACGGCCTTGACCGTCTCCGCTGGCTCGAAATTGCCGGCATGGCGCTTCACGTCTGGCACCTCCTTGGAGAGGTTCTCCAGGTCGGCGATGAGGGCCTCGGACTCGGCGAGGGCCTCGGCGTACTCCACGCACTCCACGTCGCATTCGAACGCGTGTTTGTACGTGGGGCCGACGGTGATGACCCCGTTGGGGCCCGGCATCTTGAGCTTCAGGTAGGTGTAGTTGGGGACGACCATGAACTTCGCGTAGCATGGCCTCCCTAGCACGGCGTGGTAGGTTCCTCGGAACCCGACCACTTCGAACGTCAGGGTCTCCCTTCGGAAGTTGGAGGGTGTCCCGAAGCAGACGGGGAGGTCGAGTCACCCGAGGGGCAGGACGCGCTTCCCAGGGATGATCCCGTGGAAGGGCGCAGCGCCTGCTCGGACGGAGGACGGATCGACGCGCAGGAGCTTGAGGGTCTCGGCGTAGATGATGTTGAGGCAGCTGCCCCCGTCCATCAGGACCTTGGTGAGCCTGACATCGCCGACAACGGGGTCGACGACGAGCGGGTATTTCCCCGGGCTCGGCACATGGTCGGGGTGGTCGGCCCGGTCGAAAGTGATGGGCTTGTCGGACCAGTCTAGGTAGACTGGCGCCGCCACCTTCACCGAGCAGACCTCCCGGCGCTCTTGCTTGCGGTGCCGAGCCGAGGTATTCGCCGCATGCCCTCCATAGATCATGAAGCAGTCGCGGACCTCGGGGAACTCTCCTGCTGGGCGATCTTCGTTCTTGTCGTCGTCGCGGGCCCTGCCACCCTCGGCGGGTGGCCCGGCCCTGTGAAAATGACGCCGAAGCATAACGCACTCCTCGAGGGTGTGCTTGATGGGCCCCTGATGGTAGGGGAACGGCTCCTTGAGCATCTTGTCGAAGAGGTTTACACCTCCGGGGGGCTTCCGAGGGTTCTTATACTCGGCGGCGGCGACAAGGTCCGCGTCAGCGGCGTCGCGTTTCGATTGCGACTTCTTCTTGCCTTTCTTCTTGGCGCCGCGCGGAGCAGACGCCTCGGGAGCTTCTTCCGATGGGCGGCCCTGGGGCTGCTTGTCCTTTCGGAAGATAGCCTCGACCGCCTCCTGGCCAGAGGCGAACTTGGTGGCGATGTCCATCAGCTCGCTCGCCCTGGTGGGGGTTTTGCGACCCAGCTTGCTCACCAGGTCGCGGCAAGTGGTGCCGGCGAGGAACGCGCCGATGACATCCGAGTCGGTGATGTTGGGCAGCTCGGTGCGCTGCTTCGAGAATCGCCGGATGTAGTCCCGGAGCGACTCCCCCGGCTGTTGCCGGCAGCTTCGAAGGTCCCAGGAATTCCCGGGGCGCACATATGTGCCCTGGAAATTGCCAGCGAAGGCTTGGACCAAGTCCTCCCAATTGGAGATCTGCCCCGGAGGCAGGTGCTCCAACCAGGCGCGAGCAGTGTCGGAGAGGAACAGGGGGAGGTTACGGATGATGAGGTTGTCGTCGTCCGTTCCACCCAGTTGGCAGGCAAGGCGGTAGTCCGCGAGCCACAGTTCCGGCCTCGTTTCCCCCGAGTACTTCGTGATAGTAGTCGGGGGTCGGAACCGGGTCGGGAATGGCGCCCGTCGGATGGCCCGACTGAAGGCCTGCGGACCGGGTGGTTCGGGCGAGGGACTCTGATCCTCCCCGCTGTCGTAGCGCCCCCCACGCCTGGGGTGGTAGCCTCGGCGCACCCTTTCGTCGAGGTGAGCCCGACGGTCGCGTCGATGGTGCTCGTTGCCGAGGTGGCCCGGGGCCGTAGGCACGGTGTTGCGCGTGCGCCCGGTGTAGACCGAGGCTTCCCGCATAAATCGGGAAGTCGCGGCATGAGGTTCCGAGGGATATCCTTGCCTTCGGGATGCAGTGCTCTCGGCCCGCAGCGCCTTCCAGGAGATTCTTGAGTTCTCCCTGGATTCGCCGACCCTCGGTGGTTGACGGCTCCGGCATCGCGCGGATGAGCATTGCTGCGGTTGCCAGGTTCTGACCGACCCCGCTGGATGCGGGCGGCGGCCTGATCCTGACATCGTTGGCGACGCGGTGCTGGAGACCTTGGGGCAGATGACGTATTTCTCCGGCCAGGGGTTGGCCCACCCATGCCTGTCCGACGTCCCGACGGATCGGCTCAAGCGCTCCTGTTCCCTCGTTGAGCCTGGCCTGCGCCTCGCGGACTTGCTCGAGTTGTGGGTCGTAACTCCCCGCCGGAGCGGGGACCACAGCTAGCTCCCGTGGGATGTCGGCGCGAGGCACCGGCCTAGGGAGA
The DNA here is from genome assembly GCF_902167145.1 of Zea mays. Classification (NCBI taxonomy): domain Eukaryota; kingdom Viridiplantae; phylum Streptophyta; class Magnoliopsida; order Poales; family Poaceae; genus Zea; species Zea mays. Next base: position 132,836,461 of record NC_050104.1, read on the forward strand.
TCACCATCCTCCGGCATGCCAAGATGGTTGCCTTCGGTGGGATCCCCTAGCTCGATGTGGAAACATTCGCGGCTTGGGCCGCAGCTCTCGTCGCCAAGGCTGCGGCTTCCATCGGAACAGTCGGATAGGCAGTAGTCACATGCGGTCATGAAGTCCCGCACGGCACTGGGGTTGCCAAGTCCGGAGAAATCCCAACCGATGCTGGGATCGTCATCTTCCTCGGACCCAGAGGGCCCGTAGGTCGAGACGTCCGTCAGTCGGTCCCAAGGCGACCGCATACGGAACCTCAGTGGGGTTGCACTCGCCTCAATGAGAGCGTCCGCCAAAACGAGGTCGTTTGGCGGGTTGAGGCCGAGTCGAAATGACGCAAGATGGGAGTTAGTCGGTACCTTTTGGTCGACGAGGAGCGGCGTAGTCACATCGGGGACTGGTTGCACCGTCATCTCTGGTTCGAGGGCGACGTCCTGCAGGCTTTCCGCGAGCGCGCCAGCGTCGTCTTCTTGCTCGAGGTCAGCGTGCCGCGGGGGGACGGCGCTTGCCTCCGTCTTGAACGCGAGGTCGACGCCCGGCGTGCCTTCCGTCGGGGCGTCGGGGGCGTCGATTCGCTCGACGGCCGATGAAGCGCGGCCTCCCGCCTGGCCTTGACGGCCCCGCCTCCTCCTCCGTCGGCGGGGGAGAGAACGGAGCGAGCCCGAATGTTGCTCTTCCACCACGCGGGGAAGACGTCGTCGATTCCGCCGCCGGCGGGCGGGTTGTCGGCCGCCATTGCCGTAGTCGTGCGGCGGTGGAAGAAGTATCATGTCGTAGCTGCCGTCGAAGGACATGAACTCAAGAGTCCCGAAACGAAGCACCGTCCCGGGCCGGAGAGGTTGCTGGAGACTGCCCATCTGGAGCTTGACGGGGAGCTGTTCGTCAGCACGCAGCTGGCCCCTACCTGGCGCGCCAACTGTCGGCGTTTCGAGACAGGGGGTCCCTAAGCCGACGAGTGAGTGTGCTGCGTGCCCCAGCCCAGATGGGTCGAGCGCGTGGGCGAGCGCGAAGGGGGGAGAGGCGAGGTGGCCGGAGTCGAGCGTGAGAGAGGTGGAAGTCCCGCGGCCTTCGTGTTCGTCCCGCGCCCAGGTCAGGTGCGCTTGCAGTAGGGGGGTTACAAGCGTCCACGCGGGTGAGGGAAGCGAGCGGCCCCAAGAGAGCGCCTGTCCCGTCCTCGGTCCCGCGCGGCCAACCTTCTCTGAGAAGGCCCTGGTCCTTCCTTTTATAGTCGTAAGGAGAGGATCCAGGTGTACAATGGGGGGTGTAGCAGAGTGCTACGTGTCTAGCGGAGGGAGAGCTAGCGCCCTAGGTACATGCCAATGTGGCAGCCGGAGAGATCTGGGCACCCTGCTGGCGTGATGTCGTGGCTGTCGGAGGTGCGGCGGAGCCTGATGGAGGGACAGCTGTTGGAGCGGTCGAGTCCCTGCTGACGTCGTCCTGCTTCCGTAAGAGAGCTGGGGGCCGCCGTCGTCATAGAGCTTGCGGAGCGCCATCATTGCCCCTCCGGCGGAGCTGGCCGGATGAGACGCCGGTCTTGTTCTCCGTGACCCGAGTCGATTCGGGGTAGGATGATGATGGCGCCTCCTGTTGACGTGGCGGTCTATGCCCTAGGCAGGGCGACGTGGGGGTTCCTCCGAAGCCGAGGTTGAGTTTGCCTTTTGTTGCCGTGGCCGAGCCCGAGCCAAGGGGTCGGGCGAGGCGGAAGTCGTTCGGCCGAGGCCAGGGCGGAGTCCGAGCCCTGGGGTCGGGCGAAGCGGAGTTTCGTCGTCTTCCGGGTGTTAGCCTGAGTCCGAGCCCTGGGGTCGGGCGGAGCGGAGTTCGCCGTCTTCCGGGTCTTAGCCCGAGTCCGAGCCCTGGGGTCGGGCGGAGCGGAGTTCGCCGTCTTCCGGGTCTTAGCCCGAGTCCGAGCCCTGGGGTCGGGCGGAGCGGAGTTCGCCGTCTTCCGGGTCTTAGCCCGAGTCCGAGCCCTGGGGTCGGGCGGAGCGGAGTTCGCCGTCTTCCGGGTCTTAGCCCGAGTCCGAGCCCTGGGGTCGGGCGGAGCGGAGTTCGCCGTGGTGCCTTTGGCAAGGCCTGACTGCCCGTCAGACTCACTCTGTCGAGTGGCTCTGCAGTCGGAGTGGCGCAGGCGGCGCTGTCCTTCTGTCAGACTGGCCAGTGGAGCGGTGGAGTGACGGCGGTCACTTCGGCTCTGCCGGGGGCGCGTGTCAGGATAGAGGTGTCAGGCCACCTTTGCGTTAAATGCCCCTGCAATTTGGTCAGTCGGTGTGGCGATTTAGTCAAGGTTGCTTCTGAGCGAAGCCAAGGCCTCGGGCGAGCCGGTGATGTGTCCGCCATAAAAAGGGGGCCTCGGGCGAGACAGAAGTCTCTCGAGGTCGGCTGCCTTTGGCCGAGGCTAGGCTCGGGTGAAGCGTGATCGAGTCACTCGTGTGGACTGATCCCTGACTTAATCGTACCCATCAGACCTTTGCAGCTTTATGCTGATGGGGGTTACCAGCTGAGAATTAGGCGTCTTGAGGGTACCCCTAATTATGGTCCCCGACAGGCGGGGTGTAAAATCAATAGAAAGAGCACATCGGGGACTTGCCAGTTCTTGAGAAGGTCCTTGGTGTCTTGGGCTTCAAAGAAGCAAAATTCTGTAGCTCTTTCTACCGCCGAAGCCGAGTATATTGCCGCAGGATATTGTTGCGCGCAATTGCTTTGGATGAGGCAAACCCTTAGGGACTATGGTTACAAATTAACCAAAGTGCCTCTTCTATGTGATAATGAAAGTGCAATCCGCATGGCGGATAATCCCGTTGAGCATAGCCGCACTAAACACATAGCCATTCGGTATCATTTCTTAAGGGATCACCAACAAAAGGGAGATATCGAGATTGCATATATTAACACCAAAGAACAATTAGCCGATATCTTTACCAAGCCACTAGATGAACAAACTTTTAACAAACTTAGGCATGAGCTAAATATTCTTGATTCTAGGAATTTCTTTTGATGTCTTGCATACATAGCACATTAATATACCTTTGATCATGTCTCTTTTATATGCTATGACTAATGTGTTTTCAAGTGAATTTCAAACCAAGTCATAGATTGAAAGGGATTTGGAGTCTTCGGCGAAGACACAGGCTTCCACTCCACTCCATCAAGTATTCACCCTTTGCCGTCGCTCCGAGCAACTCTTCGTCTTTGGTATAATCTTCACTCATATTTTTTGCCAAAGGGGAGAAAGTAATTAAAAGGGCTTATATTTCACTCAAGTATCCGTTTTTGGCGATTCATGCCAAAGAGGAAGAAAGTATTAGCCCAAAGCAAAAGGACCGCACCACCACCAATTTTTGAAATTCGAAAGGTTTTAAAATGATGAATTTTTCAATTGATATCTTATTGTATTCAAAAGGGGGAGAAACTAGTATTTTCAAAATTGGTATCTTAAAACCCTCTTGAACACTAAGAGGAGGATTTTATTAAGGGGGAGTTTTGTTTTAGTCAAAGGAAAAGCATTTGAAACAGGGGGAGAAAATTTCAAATCTTGAAAATGCTTCTCAAAATATCATTCATTTACCTTTGACTATTTGCAAAAGGACTTTGAAAAGAATTTACAAAAGGATTTGCAAAAACAAAACATGTGGTGCAAGTGTGGTCCAAAATGTTAAAAATATAAAGAAACAATCCATACATATCTTATGAGAATTTATTGTTTCAATTCTAAGCAACCTTTGCACTTACAATTATGCAAACTAGTTCAATTATGCACTTCTATATTTGCTTTGGTTTGTGTTGGCATCAATCACCAAAAAGGGGGAGATTGAAAGGGAATTAGGCTTACACCTTTTCCTAATTGATTTTGGTGGTTGAATTGCCCAACACAAATAATTGGACTAACTAGTTTGCTCTAGTCTATAAGTTCTACAGGTGCCAAAGGTTCACAAAAAGCCAATAAAAAGACCAAGAAATGGTTCAAACAAAGAGAGCTAAAGACATCCCAAAAGGCACCCTGGTCTAGCACACCGGACTGTCCGGTGCACCACCGGACAGTGTCCGGTGCACCAGGGCACTTGAGGCTGAACTCGCTACCTTCGGGAATTTCAGAGGGCGCTCCGCTATAATTCACCAGACTGTCCAGAGAGTCACCGGACAGTGTCTGGTGCACACCGGACTGTCTGGTGTGCCAGCGGAGCAACGACTACTTCGCGTGCAACGATCGACTGCAACCACATTAAATGCGCTACAGTGCGCGCCAGAGTCAGAGCACGCGCAGTTGACGCACCGGACAGTCTACAGGACCTGTCCGGTGCACCACCGGACAGCCCAGAGGCCCCACAAGTCAGAGCTCCAACGGTCAAACCCCAACGGCTTGCTGATGTGGCTGGCGCACCGGACAGTGTCCCGTGGCGCACCGGACTGTCCGGTGCGCCATGCGACAGCAGTCTTCCAACGGCCATATTTTGGTGGTTGGGGATATAAATACCCCAACCACCCCACATTCAATGGTGTTGGGGACTTGTTCTCAAATGCTAAGAGTTAAGAACAAGGCAACATAAAAAGTGTTAAGTGTTAAAGTCCTTCGTCCTTCGAAACATTATGTCCCTTCGGGAAATAATGAATTTCGAACGAAGGTCATAAGAAACATACCTTCGTAAACATAACAAGTAATGACGAAGGACTCATATAAAGCATGAAATATAATATAAGCATCATCATAGAATCATTTCTATTTTATTAACATGGAAAAATAGAAATGATTTCAAATTACAAATGTACCTTCGGTCCTGAGAGAAGGTAAAAAGTACAAGCGTGACGCAAAAGCAAATGCCCAGTCAGCGTGAACAGTACGGGAGTACTGTTCACCTATTTATAGACGCGGGACACAGCCCACGTAAAATTACATTTATGTCCATTACATTTGTCAATGACTTATGGAAACCTGACAAGGTCCACGTAGTCTTTTCATCTTTAAGTCGGTTCCCCTCTCTGCTATCGCGACGAAGCTTCCCTGCGCACAGCTTCGGCTGTGCACCATCCTTCGTGGAGCTTGGTAATCAGCCCGTCCTTCGTCTGGTTCAGGCTTCGTCCTGACCGCACTTCATGTTCGTAATTCTGAGTCCGAAGGTACCTGTTCACATAATCCACTTGGAAAACATTGTCAAATCATGTTTTTGAGGACCTTCGGAGGACGAAGGCCCCCAACAGTAGCCCCTCGCAATATTAATTTGTTTGAAATAATAAATTCAGATTGCGATATGAACGAAGGCTTTATGCCGAAGGTCCGAAAAAACACCTTCCCTTTGCTAGAATAGCAACATTCAATGACAAGTGGGGTCTTTCAACTTTCAACGCATCAAGCGTATAAATACGGCCATACCGCAAACTTATTTTGCACGCCTTCTGGCCAACCACTCTTGCTCACTCATTTTTTAGCTCTTGTGCACTGTGATCTGCTAAGCTTTTAGCTTTGAAGGTTCGGCTTTGAAAACAGTTTTTTAGTGTTTCCGAAGATGTCTGAAGCTGCTAAGAAGGCTGCTGCTGAAATGAAGCTGAGTCTTGATGAAGAGAAGAATTTAGGGTTTCTTATAGCAATGTCGAAGACCAACACAGAAAAGATCACCAGGGAAATTCTGGAAGGGCTGTCTGAAGATACTGGTGACAGTGAAAGTTATGATGTGGACAGCGGTGGCGAAGACTCCGAAGATCGCCCCTGGCGACCAAGCCATTCAGTTTATGGTAAATCAACTATCAAAGAGAATCATCTTGTTAATATGAGAGGAAGGTATTTCCGGGATCTGTCCATTGTGAGGGCGGACGAAGGGGAAAAGACTTGTCCACACCCTGAAGAAAATGAAGTTGTGGTGTACCGAAGCTTTTTGAAAGCCGGATTGCGATTCCCCTTGAGCAGCTTCGTCGTGGAGGTGTTGAAAATCTTCGAAGTCTATCTTCATCAACTTACTCCAGAGGCTATTATAAGGCTAAATATCTTCGTGTGGGCCACGAGAAGCCAAGGTCTGAAGCCTGACGCAAGAAGCTTCTGTAATGTTCATGAATTATTATATGAAACAAAACCTTGGGGCAAAGAACAGTACCATAACAACTTTGGCTGCTACAGCTTCGTCTCTCGGTCCGGGGCAAGCTGTCCCGTACCAACCTTTCGGAAGAGATGGCCCGGGGATTGGATGACAGAATGGTTTTATGTGAAGAATGACTTATCAGCACGAGAAGACATCAAAGGTATAATTATGCGTCCTATTTGGCAAAGCTTCGGCCTTCGGAGGCCGAAGGTTGAAATGAACGAAGCCGCCGAAGAGTGCCAAAGAGCCTTCGGCGTTGTCTGCTCTTTTATAGGAACAAGGGACTTAGTACAAGAGCATATTGCCTTCAGGGTGTGGCCGCTTGCGGAGAAGTGGGAAATGCCACAAGAAATCGTTAAAAAGGCCGACGAAGGTGGACTCGTCAGGTTTAAGTACACTTTTAAATTTGAAGATAAATTTATTGAGCCAGACGATGAGTGGTTGAAAAGCATTGACAATTTAAGTGATGAGCTGCTTGGGACATACTCGAAGGCCGAAGATACTGCAATGTCAGCAGCCTTCGGAGGCCGAAAAAAGAAAAGGCTGAATCGGGTATTTGATGCCATCGGGTTTGTCTACCCTGACTATTGCTACCCCATTCGAAGGCAGAAGAGAAAAAATACAACCTCTGCAAAAGAAGAAACTGCAGCTGCTCCTAGCGAGCCAGAACCGAAAAGGAAGAAGATAAAGGTTCTTACTTATCGACCGCGTTATATTGAACCAGCTTCGGTGCCTGAGTTTACCGGAGAGACTTCTTCGGCCACCGAAGCTGAAAAACCAGCCGAGCCAACTTTGCTGCCAGAAGTCACAGAAAAAGCCGAAATACCAACGAAGACAAAATTGGAGCAATCAAAAATTTTGTTATCAGAAACGAGAGAGAAGGCCGAAGCGCCATTCACAGAAAAAATGGAAGAGGTAAAGGAAGCAACCGAGGACTCCAAAACATCAGAAGTTTTGAGTCCTGTGGCAAACATTGAAACAGTAAGTAATCAAAAAGTGCCAGCAGTGACTCCGAAAAGAAGGAGAATGGCTAATGTGCTAGATGTGCTGGAAACGATCAAATCTTCAAGCACCCCTCCGAAGAAGGCTGCCGTCACACCTGAAACAACAGTCGAAGCTTCGGGTTCTAAAGCTCCAGAGCAAGATACTGAAGCCGAAGCTGGGCCCTCAGAGCCCTCAAAGGCAAAGACCTTGGAAAGTGAGGCAGAAAAAATAACAAAGCCAACTTTTGCTGAAGGAACTGGTGTTGTTACCCCCGAAGCATCCAAAATTCGTGATTATATTTTTCGTCATGCTTCGGGGAAAAAATTAACAGAAAAAGAAGAACAAGAGGCCCAACACTATGCCCAAAAATTGAAATATCCAAAGGGGGCGTTGATATTTAATGGTAGTGGAGAAGAAGATTTCTTGTATTGCCTCCCCGACAGCAAGGAAATTTCTGTCTGTCGGGAGATGAGCAGAAGCTTCGGATTTCCAACTTTAGAAGACGGACTTTCGGTGCTGTCAAAGAACGATCTGGCTGACAGCCTAGCTTACAACAGTTTAAAGGTGCGACAAATGGAATTCTTATATTTTTGTTGAATTCAAAATTTTTCGTTTGTTTAAAACTATTAACACAGACATATTCCTGTCTGCAGGGCCTGATACTCAGCAATGCCCTCAGAGCACAGAAAGATGCTGAGGACGAAGGATGTACTATAGCCCTGAGCAACCTTCGTTCCGAAGTAATTGAACTGAGGAACGAAGGTCTCGAAAAAGACAAAATATTGCATTCCTTAATAAGTAAAATAAAAGAAGACGAAGCTATTTTCAAAGGTCAGGCCGAAGCTCAGAAGTGTGAAATTGAAAACCTTCGTAAACAATTAGCCAGAGCTAAAGAGGAATGCATACTTGAAGAAACAAGGCGAGAACTCAGCGACCAATGGGCAAATCATTTAGAAGAAACTGTTAAAGAGCTTCGGTCAGCCAAGAAGAAATGCTTCGACAAATCTATAGAGTGTGTCAAGAAAATAAAAACTAGCTTCGCCAGCGTTGGCGCATTTTCGCAAGAAGAAAACTTTATAAGAGGTAACCCCGAAGGTCCCCTGGAATGGATCAATCATGAGGCGGAGGCCTTCGAGGAAATCCTGAGTAGCCGCGGTGACATCTGCGCTTTTTCTGGTGCCAGAGGGATTGCCACTATTTTGGAGGGGAAAGGATGTGAACATGTAAAGATTTTATCGCAGTCCGAAGCCACCTTGTCCACTGAAGATATAAAAGATCCTTCAGCCGAAGCTAGCGCGGTTGGGGGAAAATTTTTCACCGACATCTGGGACAACGGTGGTAGAGAAATGGCCCAAGAAATCATTCAGAAAAGCGAGAAAGGGATTCATGAGGCTAGAAAAGTAGCCGAGGCTGCTGAGAAAAACGCAGAGCCCGAAGGGCAAATAGGTACTAGCGAATAGTCTTCATTGCATTATAACTTTTAATTTTATAGTCCGTTCGTGATCTGTAATAATGATGTAATAGTATCCCGTCCTCACTCAGATCCTACTAAAGCATCTTCGGGCCCTCAGCCTAAAGATGACGACGAAATTAAAAAGATGGCCGAAGCTATCATGGATCAGGTTGTCGATCGACTGCTGAACGAAGCTGCAGAGATAGTACTTAGGGAAGACTAAGTGCTATTGCAAAAAACATTTGATATATGATTTGTGTAATATTCTGTAATCCTGTATGTAATATACTTGTTTTATGATTCAATTCTTTATGATGCATGAAACTTTAAACACGTACCATTTTTGAGTCTTCGACGAAAAAACACCTTCCCTTCTTTTCATGCTTCGTGAAGAAGAATTTATCATTTATTACGACAATATCCATAGTGTTCTGATAAGAAATATCCAAGCTTCGTAAAAATAATCTCCGAAGCTATACCTCGAAAATCAATATTGTTTCTCCCTGTAACTTGGCATGATTTGCCCTTTTTCAAAGCATTTTCCGAAGATCGATAACATGCCCCCTTCTTGTGCCACATGCAGCATGATGTATGATGATTATGCTATGCAAAATGATGTGATGATGTTATGTTATGCAAGATGAAATTTTGTGCCGAAGATACGCACATTCCTGCAATGGGGCACAATCTTTTGTATCAATACTGACTTTTTCATTATAAGCCTCCCTTAGGAGCTTCTTCGCCTTTTACTTCAGCGGAATCAGCGTTTATTTTTCGCTGTAAGTTCTGCATCCCCTTAGGAACGTCTTTGGAACTTCTTCGCCTTTTACTTAGGCGGTATAAGCTCTGCATTCCCTTAGGAACGTCTTTGGAGCTTCTTCGCCTTTTACTTAGGCGGTATAAGCTCTGCATTCCCTTAGGAACGTCTTTGGAGCTTCTTCGCCTTTTACTTAGGCGGTATAAGCTCTGCATTCCCTTTGGAACGACTTTGGAGCAGAAAACTTACACTGCGCTCCCTTCGGAACGACTTTTTGTGACTTCGTCAGACTTACTCTGCGTTCCTTAGAACGACTTTTTGTTGCTTCGAAGGATTTTCGATGGTCCGAAGGTCCCTTTTATTATCACAGACCTGTGAAGAAAACATATTTTTCTTGTAGGAATCAACGAAACTAATTACATGAAACCTAAACAATGTCCTTTATTACAAAAAATAAAACTGAATGAAAAAGATTGCTATTAAGGTAGGATATTTGTCAATAGATGTGTTTTGACTCTGGCACGGTGCTGTTGACCGTGCGAGCTTCGGACTGTTCTCTGAAGTCCCTTTGATGTGGAGCATATTGGCTCCCCTCTGGCTGCTGGCCTTGTTGCAACGGAGGTGGAGGTGGGGGCTGTTGCCAGGAAGCTGAAGGCTGACTTGCCGAAGCAGCAGAGAGTGCAGGATGGTTGCCCACATATTCTGGGATGTAGGGCGAATGATACGAAGCAGTGTGCATGACCTGCTTCGGCTGAGCCTGTTGCGCGGCAGCTTCGGCTATCTCTTTTTGCTTCTGAATGGTAACATGACACATCCTGGTAGTATGACCTTTGTTTTCACCACAGAATAAGCAAAATATTCTTCTGGGTTGATCCCCGAATCTTCCGCCGAAGCCCCTGGCGCCTCTGCCTCTTGGAGCTGGTGGTCGGAAGGAGCTTTGCTGTTGCCCCGAAGCCTGTGAGGAGCACTGCGGTCTGTTCTGCTGACTCCCCTTATCATCATTCTGAGTGGAGTTGTGGATGGACCTGACATGCCTCGGATAGGATCTTCCTCCGAAGCCCCTGGTCATTTCGGAAAATCTGAAGGCCTCCTCCCTTCTTTGGCGAAAGTCATTGTCAGCACGAATGTACTCGTCCATCTTTTGGAGCAGCTTCTCCAGGGTCTGAGGAGGCTTCCTAGCAAAGTATTGAGCAGCAGGTCCAGGACGAAGCCCCTTGATCATGGCTTCGGTGACAATTTCATTGGGCACCGTTGGTGCCTGCGCCCTCAAACGCAAGAACCTTCTGACATACGCCTGAAGATATTCTTCATGATCCTGAGTACACTGGAACAAGGCTTGAGCAGTGACCGGCTTCGTCTGAAATCCTTGAAAGCTGGTCAATAACATATCCTTCAGCTTCTGCCATGAAGTGATCGTTCCTGGCCGAAGGGAGGAATACCAGGTCTGAGCAACACTCCTGACGGCCATAACGAAAGACTTTGCCATTACTGCAGCATTGCCACCATACGAAGACACTGTTGCTTCGTAACTCATCAAGAACTGCTTCGGGTCCGAATGGCCATCGAACATGGGAAGCTGGGGGGGCTTATAGGACGAAGGCCAAGGTGTAGCCTGCAGCTCAGCGGACAGAGGAGAAGCATCGTCGAAAACAAAATTTCCATGATGAAAATTATCATACCAGTCATCTTCATTGAAGAAGCCCTCCTGATGAAGGTCTTTTTGTTGAGGCCTTCGGTTCTGCTCATCGTGGGTAAGATGACGGACTTCTTCAGAAGCTTCGTCTATCTGCCTCTGCAGCTCAGCTAGCCTGGCCATCTTCTCCTTCTTCCTCTGCACCTGTTGATGTAGCATCTCCATGTCCCTGATCTCTTGGTCTAGTTCATCCTCCTGAATCGTCGGGCTGACAGCCTTCCTCTTCTGGTTTCGGGCCTCCCGGAGAGAGACGGTTTCCTGGTTGGGGTCCAGCGGTTGCAGTGCTGCAGCCCCAGTCGCTGAAGCTTTCTTCGGTGCCATAGCGAGGGTCTATAGCTTCCGAAGGTGCTCAAAAAACTCGAAGTGAAAGTGAGTTCACCGGAGGTGGGCGCCAATGTTGGGGACTTGTTCTCAAATGCTAAGAGTTAAGAACAAGGCAACATAAAAAGTGTTAAGTGTTAAAGTCCTTCGTCCTTCGAAACATTATGTCCCTTCGGGAAATAATGAATTTCGAACGAAGGTCATAAGAAACATACCTTCGTAAACATAACAAGTAATGACGAAGGACTCATATAAAGCATGAAATATAATATAAGCATCATCATAGAATCATTTCTATTTTATTAACATGGAAAAATAGAAATGATTTCAAATTACAAATGTACCTTCGGTCCTGAGAGAAGGTAAAAAGTACAAGCGTGACGCAAAAGCAAATGCCCAGTCAGCGTGAACAGTACGGGAGTACTGTTCACCTATTTATAGACGCGGGACACAGCCCACGTAAAATTACATTTATGTCCATTACATTTGTCAATGACTTATGGAAACCTGACAAGGTCCACGTAGTCTTTTCATCTTTAAGTCGGTTCCCCTCTCTGCTATCGCGACGAAGCTTCCCTGCGCACAGCTTCGGCTGTGCACCATCCTTCGTGGAGCTTGGTAATCAGCCCGTCCTTCGTCTGGTTCAGGCTTCGTCCTGACCGCACTTCATGTTCGTAATTCTGAGTCCGAAGGTACCTGTTCACATAATCCACTTGGAAAACATTGTCAAATCATGTTTTTGAGGACCTTCGGAGGACGAAGGCCCCCAACAAATGGTATCCAAGTTTTCTACACTTCTACACCTTACAAGAGCTATAGCATTCAATACAAGACACACCAAAGAGATCAAATTCTCTCCCAACTCCACACAAAGCTTTAGTGATTAGAGAGAGAGATTTGTTGTGTTCATTTGAGCTCTTGCGCTTGGATTGCTTCTTTTCTTTCTCATTCTTTTTGTGATCAAACTCAATTGTAACCAAGGCAAGAGACACCAATCGTGTGGTGGTCCTTGCGGGAACGTTGTGTTCCGTTTGATTGAGAAGAGAAGCTGACCGTTTGAGAGAGGGAAAGGGTTGAAAGAGACCCGGTCTTTGTGACCACCTCAACGGGGAGTAGGTTTGCAAGAACCAAACCTCGGTAAAACAAATCATCGTGCCTCGCTCTTTATTTGCTCACGATTTGTTTTGCGCCCTCTCCCTCGGACTCGTTTATATTTTTAACGCTAACCCGGCTTGTAGTTGTGCTTAAGTTTATAAATTTTTGATTCGCCCTATTCACCCCCCTCTAGGCGACTTTCACAAAGCTTAATAATTTCCCAGGGTAAACAAGGAATACAGTTGATAAATCTAGGAAATCCTTAATTAGGTAAAACCCGTCAAATTATGTAGTATATCAAAGAGTAAACATTATTATATGCATTGATTGGGTACAAAAAAAATATGCAGAGGGAGAATCCACTTGCCTTGCTCAAACGCGTCTTGTGGGTCGTCCTCGAACGTATTCGAATCATCTACCACACAGTCAGCTTCTAATAACGTCGTACGTTGCCATACAAAGAGAAGACATACAACAATAAATAAACATGCACCATTACATAAACATACACCATTACATAAACATTAACACATCACACTTAATTCACACATAAATACGTCTTAGCGCGTAAATAATTATTAATTTATTTATGACTATTATTGCGAGTCATAAATGGTGAAAATATGAGTAGGTGCTATAAATATAGTTTTAACTAGTATTAATACGTATTAACATCATCAATGAAAATAAATAGTAGTTATTGTCTTTAATACTAATAATTAGACTAATAGATTTTATCCTTTTTATTTCTAACTCGAATTATTGAGTATAGCCAAAATGAATTTAATATTCTAAAAATCCCTATAAATTACTAATTGAACTTTTTATAACACAAGCGAGGTTATTTTGATATAAACAAGTAGTTTGCTTACTCTAAGAATTTAAGTGCTATACTTGCGAACATGTTTATTTTGGCTAGTAAAATCTATTTTCCGTACTACCGGTGGTATTTTCTCCTTTCTTTCTAAAATAAAATATTAATAAAATAATCAGAGCTAAATCATCTAAAATCATATAATGTTTATATGACATGAGTTCTAAACCATTTTTCTAAATTCATTAAAATGAACCTATGACTATAATTCTCCAAATAGTTTCTAAAGTTCATTGTGGCCAAATTTAACTACAACATTTCCTATCTAGTGTTTTTATCGCCAACGTGTGACTCCGTCATCTTTCTCTCTACTCCAAAAATCAACGCATCGACTAACATGAATTATCACGGTGCAATATGTGTCGCGTATATCTACCAACATTTTCATAGCGCATATACACATAAATTTCGGATCACCATGTTCATATTTGTCGGGGACCATAATTAGGGGTACCCTCAAGGCTCCTAATTCTCAGCTGGTAACCCCCATCAGCATAAAGCTGCAAAGGCCTGATGGGTGCGATTAAGTCAGGGATCAGTCCATTCGAGCGACTCGATCACGCCTCGCCCGAGCCTAGCCTCGGACAAGGGCAGCCGACCCCGGAGGATTTCCGTCTCGCCCGAGGCCCCCCTCCAACGGCGAACGTATTTCCGGCTCGCCCGAGGCCCTACCTTCGCTAAGAAGCAACCCTGACCAAATCGCCGCACCAACCGACCAAATCGAGCATTTAATGCAAAGTGGTCTGACACCTTTATCCTGACGCGCGCCCCCCAGCCGGCAGAGCCGAAGTGACCGCCGTCACTTCGCCGCTCCACTGACCGATCTGGCAGGAGGACAGCGCCGCCTGCGCCACTCCGACTGCGGTGCCACTTGACAGAGTGAGACTGACAGGCAGTCAGGCCCTGCCGAAGGCATCATAGGAAGCTCCGCTCCACCCGACCCAGGGCTCAGACTCGGGCTAAGTCCCGGAAGACGGCGAACTCCGCTCCGCCCGACCCAGGGCTCGGACTCGGGCTAAGTCCCGGAAGACGGCGAACTACGCTCCGCCCGACCCAGGGCTCGGACTCGGGCTAAGTCCCGGAAGACGGCGAACTCCGCTCCGCCCGACCCAGGGCTCGGACACGGGCTAAGTCCCGGAAGACGACGAACTCCGCTCCGCCCGACCCATGGCTCGGACTCGGGCTAAGTCCCGAAAGACGGCGAACTCCGCTCCGCCCGACCCAGGGCTCGGACTCGGGCTCAGCCCCGGAAGACGATGAACTCCGCTCCGCCCGACCCAGGGCTCGGACTTGGGCTCAGCCCTAGAAGACGACGAACTCTGCCTCGCCCGACCCAGGGGCTCGGACTCGACCTCGACCATGGAAGACAGACTCGACCTCGGCCTCGGAGGAGCTTCCACATCGCCCAAACCTAGGGCGTAGACCAGCCACGTCAACAGGAGGCGCCATCATCACCCTACTCTGAGCTGACTCGGGCCGCAGGGAACGAGACCGGCGTCCCATCTGGCTAGCTCCGCCGGATAGGCAATGATGGCGCCCCGCGTACCCTGTGACGGCGGCGGCTCTCAGCCCCCTTACGGAAGCAAGAGGACGTCAGCAAGGACTCAACCGCTCCGACAGCTGTCCCTCCGCCAGGCTCCATCGCTCCTCCGACGGCCACGACATCACACCAGCTGGGTGCCAAAATCTCTCCGGTTGCCACAACGGCATGTACTTAGGGCGCTAGCTCTCCTCCGCTAGACACGTAGGACTCTGCTACACCCCCCATTGTACACCTGGATCCTCTCCTTGCGCCTATAAAAGGAAGGACCAGGGCCCTCTTAGAGAGGGTTGGCCGCGCGGGGACGAGGACGAGACAGGTGCTCGCTTGGGGCCGCTCGCTCCCTCTCCCGCGTGGACGCTTGTAACCCCCTACTGCAAGCGCACCCGACCTGGGCGCGGGACGAACACGAAGGCCGCGGGATTCCCACCTCTCTCACGCCGGTCTCCGGCCGCCCGCTCTCCCCCTTCGCGCTCGCCCTCGCGCTCGACCCATCTAGGCTGGGGCACGCGGCGACATTCACTCGTCGGCCCAGGGACCCCCCGGTCTCGAAACGCTGATAGTTGGCGCGCCAGGTAGGGGCCTGCTGCGTGTTGACGAACAGCTTCCCGTCAAGCTCCAGATGGGCAGTCTCCAGCAACCTCTCCAACCCGGGACGGTGCTACGTTTCGGGAGTCTTGAGTTCATGTCCCTCGACGGTAGCTACGACATGATACTCCTTCCACCGCCGCGCGACGACGACAACGGCGGCCAACAGCCCGCCCGCCGGCGGCGGAATCGACGACGTCTTCCCCGCGTGGTGGAAGAACAACCTTCGAGCTCATCCCGCCCTCTTCCCCGTCGACGGAGGGGAAGGCAGGGCAACCAAGGCCAAGCAGGAGGCAGCGCCTCGTCGGCTGTCGAGCGAGCCGACAGTGCCGGCACCCCAACGGGGGGCGCACCGGGTATCGACTTCGCGCTTGAGACAAAGACGAGCGCCGTCTCCCCGCGACACGCCAATCCCGAGCAAGCGGACGACGCCAGCACGCTCGCGGAAAGCTTGCTGGACGTCACCCTCGTACCTGAGACGACGGTGCAGTCAGTCCCCGACGTGACTGTATCGCCGCTCGTCGACCAAGAGGTACCGACCGATTCCCATCCCACGTCATTTGGATTCAGCCTCAACCCGCCTAGCGACCTCGCTTTGGCGGGCGCTCTCGTAGAGGCGAGTCCAAACCCTCTGGGGTTTCGCATGCGGTCGCCTTGGGACCGGCTGACGGACGTCTCGACCTACGGGCCCTCTGGGTCCGAGGAAGACGACGAGCCCAGCATCTGTTGGGATTTCTCTGGACTTGGCAACCCCAGTGCCATGCGGGACTTCATGACCGCATGTGACTACTGCCTCTCCGACTGTTCCGATGGTAGCCGCAGCCTTGGCGACGAGGACTGCGGCCCAAGCCGCGAATGTTTCCACGTCGATCTAGGGGGTCCCTCCAAAGGCAATCATCTCGGCATGCCGGAGGACGGTGATCTTCCTAGGCCGGTGCCCCGTGTTGACATCCCACGGGAGCTAGCTGTGGTCCCCGTTCAGGCGGGGGGCCATGACCCACAGCTCGAGCAAATCCGCGGGGTGCAGGCCAGGCTCGACGAGGGAGCAGGGGCGCTTGAGCCGATCCACCGGGACGTCGGGCAGGCATGGGCGGGCCAACCCCCGGCCGGAGAAATACGTCATCTGCCCCAGGGTTTCCAGCACCGCGTCGCCGACGACATCAGGGTCAGGCCGCCACCCGCGTCTAGTGGGGTCGGGCAGAACCTGGCTGCAGCAGTGATGCTTCTCCGCGCGATGCCGGAGCCATCAACCACCGAGGGCCGGCGAATCCAGGGGGAGCTCAAGAATCTCCTGGAAGGCGCCGCGGTCCGACGGGCCGAGAGCTCTGCCTCCCGAAGGCAGGGGTACCCCTCAGAACCTCATGCCGCGACTTCCCGATTCATGCGGGAAGCCTCGGTCTACACCGGGCGCACGCGCAACACCGCGCCTGCGGCCCCGGGCCGCCTCGGCAACGAGCACCATCACCGCGACCGTCGGGCCCACCTCGATGAGAGGGTGCGCCGAGGCTACCACCCCAGGCGTGGGGGACGCTACGACAGCGGGGAGGATCGGAGTCCCTCGCCCGAACCACCCGGTCCGCAGGCCTTCAGCCGGGCCATCCGACGGGCACCGTTCCCGACCCGGTTCCGACCCCCGACTACTATCACAAAGTACTCGGGGGAGACGAGACCGGAACTGTGGCTCGCGGACTACCGTCTGGCCTGCCAACTGGGTGGAACGGACGATGACCACCTCATCATCCGCAACCTCCCCCTGTTCCTCTCCGACACCGCTCGCGCCTGGTTGGAGCACCTGCCTCCGGGGCAGATCTCCAACTGGGACGATCTAGTCCAAGCTTTCGCCGGCAATTTCCAGGGCACGTACATGCGCCCCGGGAATTCCTGGGACCTCCGAAGCTGCCGGCAGCAGCCAGGAGAGTCTCTCCGGGACTACATCCGACGATTCTCGAAGCAGCGCACCGAGCTGCCCAACATCACCGACTCGGATGTCATCGGCGCGTTCCTCGCCGGCACCACCTGCCGCGACCTGGTGAGCAAGTTGGGTTGCAAGACCCCCACCAGGGCGAGCGAGCTGATGGACATCGCCACCAATTTCGCCTTCGGCCAGGAGGCGGTCGAGGCTATCTTCCGAAAGGACAGGCAGCCCCAGGGCCGCCCATCGGAAGATGCCTCCGAGGCGTCGACCCAGCGCGGCGCCAAGAAGAAAGGCAAGAAGAAGTCGTAAGCGAAACGCGACGCCGCCGACGCGGACCTTGTCGCCGCCGCCGAGTACAAGAACCCTCGGAAACCCCCTGGGGGTGCCAACCTCTTCGACAAGATGCTCAAGGAGTCGTGCCCCTATCACCAGGGGCCCGTCAAGCACACCCTTGAGGAGTGTGTCATGCTTCGGCGCCACTTCCACAGGGCCGGGCCACCCGCGGAGGGTGGCAGGGCCCGCGACGACGACAAGAAGGAAGATCACCAAGCAGGAGAGTTCCCTGAGGTCCGCGACTGCTTCATGATCTACGGTGGGCAAGCGGCGAATGCCTCGGCTCGGCACCGCCAGCAAGAGCGCCGGGAGGTCTGCTCGGTGAAGGTGGCGGCGCCAGTCTACCTAGACTGGTCCGACAAGCCCATCACCTTCGACCAAGCCGACCACCCCGACCACGTGCCGAGCCTGGGGAAATACCCGCTCGTCGTCGACCCCGTTATCGGCGACGTCAGGCTCACCAAGGTCCTCATGGACGGAGGCAGCAGCCTCAACATCATCTACGCCGAGACTCTCGGGCTCCTGCGTGTCGATCTGTCCTCCGTCCGAGCAGGCGCTGCGCCCTTCCATGGGATCATTCCCGGGAAGCGCGTCCAGCCCCTCGGACAATTCGACCTTCCCGTCTGCTTCGAAACACCCTCCAACTTCCGAAGGGAGACCCTGACGTTCGAGGTGGTCGGGTTCCGAGGGACCTACCACGTGGTACTGGGAAGACCATGCTACGCGAAGTTCATGGCCGTCCCCAACTACACCTACCTGAAGCTCAAGATGCCGGGCCCCAACGGGGTCATCACCGTCGGCCCCACATACAAACACGCGTTCGAATGCGACGTGGAGTGCGTGGAGTACGCTGAGGCCCTCATCGCCGACCTGGAAAGCCTCTCTAAGGAGGTGCCAGACGCGAAACGTCATGTCGGCAACTTTGAGCCAGTGGAGACGGTTAAGGCCGCCCCCCTCGGCCCCAGCGGCGACGCCTCCAAGCAGATCTAGATCGGCTCCGGGATCGAACCCAAATAGGAAGCAGTGCTCGTCGACTTCCTCCGCGCGAACGCCGACGTCTTCGCGTGGAGTCCCTCGGACATGCCTGCCATACCGAGGGATGTCGCCGAGCAATCGCTGGACATTCGAGACGGAGCCCGACCTGTCAAGCAGCCTCTGCGCCGATTCGACGGGGAGGAGCGCAGAGCCATAGGCGAGGAGATCCACAAGCTAATGGCGACGGAGTCCATCAAAGAGGCGAAAGGCGTCAAGCTCAACCCCGAAAGGTGGGTCTTCAGGGTGCCCTAGGGCATGGTCTTGGGGTTCATCGTCTCCAAGCGGGGCATCGAAGCCAACCCGGAGAAGATCGCGACCATCGCACAGCACCCCGAGCCCTTGTTGGGGGCACCCGGGGGCTACACGCACCCCCGGGAAGGGCTGCTTGTCATCGCCAAAGTTCTGAAGCCCGAAACGTACAAGCTGGCCAACAGTTAAGGTGAGGTCTACAGCAACGCTTGGAACATCCGACAGCTACGTCGCTTCTACCCTTAAATGTTTTCAAGTTGTTCGTATACCTCGCTCCCACACAAGTCTTAGTCGTCAAGGAAGGGCCAGCCTCGCCTCGGCAGAGCCCGACCCTCCCTCGGGGGCTAAAAAGGGGGGAACCCCTCTGCGTCAAGATTGGGGAACCTCTCCGCATCCAAAATTTTCGATCAAAAAGGCTTTTGCGTTCCCCCGGCTATGTCAGAAGCAGGGCCCCAAGGAGCGAACGTGGGTGCATGTAAGTGGCAAGGCCGACTGAGCCGAGGGACTCCTATACCTCTGGGTTAGGAACACCTCACTCGTCACCCGCCACGAAATGTGACCCCTACTTGGGGAAGCCACCCTGTTACTAACAGGCGAAGCCGGACACGCAAAATAAAAGGAAAAGGAGTACGACTTCATGCAACGGTAACAAAGTGTTCAGGCCTCAGCGGCCGCAGAAAGACACACGCGCATCCAACAGAAACTATTCCAACAGAGTTAGGCGTCGCCTTGGGAAGGAGCCGCGCCTTCAGCTCCGTCCCCACCTTCGGCAAAGTCCATCTCGGCTTCCGGCTACGGCGCAGGTGGGAGGATCTCCGCCTCAAAGGTGGTCGCCAGCACTGCGCTCGGACCCGCGGCGACCGCATCGAGCCTCTGGACTTCTGCCAGGGCGGCTTCATCTTCGTCGGGAAGGCAATACCCCTCGCTAACCCGCTCCAGGTCCACAACGTAGTGGGAAGCGAGCACGGCGAAGGCCCGCCTGACGCCATGGTGTAGCGCCTCGCGGAGTCTGCCGCGCACATGATCGCCCAAGGCTTGAAGGCGACTTTGAGGGGAGCTTCCTGAGGGGACGTCGCCGGAGCCAAGGACCCGGTAAACGTCCGAGACGGCCTCGGACATGGCCGCGTGGTCGGCCTCCCTCTGCTCGGCTGCCCCGGCAAGCGCCTCGGCAAGCGCCTTGGCAGACTCATCAAGGGCGGACTCGAGCTCTGCGAACAGCCAGAAGAAAGATCTCAAACACAAGCAGAGGAAACAAGCAGGAACGAAAACCAAGGATGGCCAAGGCGTACCTCCGGCTCGGGCACGCTGCTCCGAGGCTGCAACCTGGGCTACGGCTAAGTCGGCTGCAAGGGTTTCGGCCCGGCCTTCGGCCTCGGCAGCCCGACCCCAAGATTGGTCCTGCTCCTTGACGACCCGGTCGAACTCCGACTGCTGTCGTTGCGCTTCAGCGCGCGCCGTGGCCGCCTCCGCGCGCGCCGCTGCCGCCTCGGCTCTCAGATCGGTGCAGAGCAACTGAAGGTCCGCTACCTCGGCACCCTGCTGAGAGAGGCGCGCAGTAGCCCCGGTGAGCGAGGTCCTCAGGGATCGCAGCGAGCCCCAGACGTCGACCTCGCGGCGGATGAACGACGACTTGGCGGCGCTCCGATCCGTCAGATCCTGAGGGAAGGAGGCGGGGCGTCACGAAAGACGCCTTGGTCACAAAAGAGAAAAGGTATGCTTGAAACCGTTACCTGGAGGATTTTGGGGACGTCCCTGCAGAAAACCTCCAGCGACGACCGGAACGACCCCACCGTTGCTTCGGCACACTCGCGGAGCTCATCCCAGGACTGGTCCTCCCGTTCATCGTCGAGGACGAAGACGGGATTCGAAGCCTCACGGGTCCGGAACCGGAGCAGCTGGCGCCGGCCCTCGGAGCTCCGTCGCACAGCGACGAGGTTGCCGCCCGGCGGGACGGATCGTGTCTCTACGCCCCCCTCTTCCGAGGCACCGAGCGCCGACGCCTCAGCCGTCTCAACGTCGGCGGTGACTTCAGTAGCGGCAGGCGCCGGCATGGCCGGCACGTCCGGTGGGCACGGGGCCACGTCCGCGTCAGCCGCCTCCCCAATCACAATGGCCGCCTCAGCAGAAGAGCCAGCCTCGGGAACCCGCTCCACGGTGACTGGTGCCGCCTGGGCCCCCTGTTGCGGAGCACCTTGCGAGAAGGTCGGCTGAACGGCAAGGCCCGGAGCGGCGCTGGCCACGCAAGCCGGCGTCGTCTTAAGGGCCTTCCGGGGTGCCAGGTCGGTCAGGCCATGGCTTCGCTTGCTGAGGGAAAAAGGAAAATCACGGCCGGGACATATGAATGAAAAGCCAGGACGAAGACATTCCGAGATACTTACCCGCTCCGGGTCATGATCAACCGTGCCTGGGGGGAGGTCTCTTGGATCTCGACCCCCGGAACCGCCGCCGAGGTCCGCTTCGCCGGCAACTTCGGCACCACCCTTGCTTTGAACGCCCTGGACGCCCGGGGGGTGGACTGCCCAGGCACTGTCACGGCGACCTGAGGGTCGCTCCCCTGCGCTGCCGACGCGAGCGGCGGCTCTCGGGGAGCAGACGCCCTGGCCTGGCCCCCCGGGGTCGCCTCAGCTGCTCCAGCCGAGGGGTCAGGTACCCTCTCGGGTTGCCCCCGCCCCTCGGGCCGGGACCCCGACGTCTCGACTCTGGGGACTGACGGCATCAGCCCGCTCGGGGGCTGGCTTGACGGCTCCTGGCCAAACCCCAAGCCGGGGCTGAGGCCAAGGCGGGCAGCCATGTCGTTCTCCTCGTCATCATCTTCATCATCGTCGTCGTCGTCGGGCGTTTCTGGCGACGGCTCCCTCGGGAGCCCCTCCCTCTCCTGCCGGCGATGAAGCTTTTCCAAGGCGTCTCGAGCCCGCCTCCGCTCGCGGGCCCGGGCCTTCTCCGCGTCCTTCTTTTTCTTCTCCTCCGCGGCGACCCGCCGCGCTGCTCGGTCCACCGCATCCTGCGGGACCCATGGCAGGGAAGGCTTGTGCCACCCCACCTCCTGAAGGAGGGGGAAAAATCCCAATCGTAAGAACCAGGGGCAACCCGATGCAAGAGAAAGAGAGAAGCGGACACTCACCAGAGTCACGCACCCTTGGTCTGGGCGCATCAAAAGCTGGGAGAAGGCGTTGGGGTCCGGCTTCCCCAACGCGACGGACACCCGCCCGTGGAGGACATCGAAGGGAAGAGGATCAGAGGACATCCGCGAGCCCTCCAAGTCAGCCTCCGGTGTCATCTCCCAAAGCGACAGCCGTCGCTCCGCCAAGGGAAGCACCCTCCGACGGTGGATGGCGGCAATCACTCCCGCAGCGGTGAGTCCCCCCTTCCGCAACGCCTCCAAGGCCTGGAGAAGGGGTTCGAGGTTCTTTTGTCTTTCGTGCGGGGTCCCGTGGCGCCAAGCATCGGTGGCGGTGGTGACTACCCGCTGGGAGAATGGCGGGAGCAACTCGCCGTCATTCCGGAGGTAGAACCACCGGCGCTGCCACCCCTTGTTCGAGGACGCGAGGATGGCGGGAATATACAGCGACGCCCGCGACTGCCTCAGCAGGAGGGTGCAGCCACCGGCCCGCACCGCTGCTCGGACCTTCCTCTCCCCCGTCGGCGAGGCAAAAAGCTCCGCGAAAAAGAGATGGGTCCACAAATCCCAATGGGGGCGATCCCCAAGTACCCCTCGCACACCGCTACGAAGATGGCGGCCTGCGAGATGGAGTTGGGGCTGAGGTTGTGCAACTCCACCCCGTAGTGGTGCAGGATCGCCCGCATGAAGCGGCTCGCCGACACACCAAATCCCCGCTCGTGGAAGGAGACGAAGCTCACGATGTACCCCGGCGGTGGGGACGGAGCGGCTCCGCCCACAGGGGGAATCCATTCCGGTCGCTGCTCATCGGTGAGAGGGCGAAGTAAACCCTCGCCAACAAGATCCTCCAGATCACTCGCCGTCACCGTGGAGAAAGGCCATGGGTCGCGCGGCGAGATGATGGTCACCCGGTCAGCCATCACCAAGCGGAAGGGGTGGCGGCGCAAGGGGCAGGGAGGGCGGTTTCCTCTTCTCTGGCTAAGTCTCTCGGTCGCGAAAAACTAAGAGGGAGGCAGGAAGCGGAGCAAAGAACCATCACCAGACCCTCACCCGGGTATATAAAGACCAAGGCGAGACCGGTTCAAAACGTTCCGCCCGGACCGGACGCGGGATTCGAAAACGCAAAGCGAAACAGCCGTTCCCCGGACGGCTCGCACGCGCAACGGCCGCCCCGCGAACCACTCGCCCCGTCGCATTAACTCCGCGGCGGGACAGGCAGCGCCTCTGGCAGGAGAAGCAGGCAACGCTTCGCCTTCGCCATAATAACCGCCTCAAAAAAGGTACGCCGCGTCGTTCGATTTCGTGTCCTTTTCCTTTTTCCTCTTTTTCTCTCTTGCAACAGGGACCGGGAAAGGGGGATACCCCGAAAAGGATCCTTCCCCGTGAAGGAACCAGGCTCCGAGCCTCCCTACTGATCAGAGGTTCGAAGGCTGGCCCCCGGAAGGGTTCGACAGCCGCCTCAGATCGCGTGGGCCCTACACCCACTACTGGTCAGAGGTTCGAAGGCCGGCCCCTCGGAAGGGTTCCACGGCCGCCTCAGGCTACTCGGGCTCCACGCCCATTACTGATCAGGGGTTCGAAGGCTAGCCCCCGAAGGGTTCACAGCCGCCTCAGACGCCGAGCGAGGGATGACCATGGGTACGTTCGATACATAACCAAGGCTCGGGCTGCGCTCCCGAGGTACCCTAGGACATTTCCGAGACCAGCGGGAACGATCTTGTAATGGAATCCCATCAGAGGGATGTAACACCCCAGGTGTTACTCAGGGTGTCCATACCAGAGTTTCCCCTTTTACCCATTATCACATGAAGGCTGATTTGGGCAAAGTATACCAAACTTGGAATTCTAGGTCCTAAGCAAGTGTAATCCACTTTGGATGTCATGCCCTAGCTTATCATGCACATTTAAGTGGGGATCTCCCAAAACCCTAGAGCAAAACCCCCATAGGCAATTATAACCCTAATTGAAGCCATGATCAAAAGATCATGTAAACATCATGATCATGGGTTGGGCCAAATACAAAGGTTGTAATATACTCAATAACCTACCATTAATAGTAAGGAAGTACCCCCAAAAAGTTTTCAGAAAGGTCCTAAAAAGATCACCCAAGGTTGAACACAAGGGAGAAATTCAGATTTTTGCCTAAGTCAAAAATCAACCCTTGAGCAAAGATCCCTCATGTTCACCTTGATCCCCTTTTCAAAACCAGTCGACCCAATTAACAAAGTGGTGCCAAATGAACCCTAGAATACCCTGGAAAAGTTTGAACCCAAGCCAAAACCATTTGACACGAGTTGGCACTGGTTTTGTCTCGGTTTGCACAGAGCAGACAGACAAGACTTGGCGCTAACATATCTCCTCAACCAGACCACATCTACTCTTGGAACTTACATGAACTAGGTAGCTCTAGGTGCAGGGAAGAGATCTCCCACAGGCGGTAGGGCAAGATTCGTACGCCTGGCCGCTCAGCAGAGCGAAGAACACGGGCAGAAGCAACGCGCCACGTGTTCGACGCGCTCTGAGCTCGCCAGAGCACGCCCGCGCGCGCCCCGCGTGCCCGCGTCGCGCCAAACGGTTGAGCCGGCGCCCCGGCCGCGTCCGCGCCTATAAAACCCGCCCCAGCGCTCGGTTGTCGTCCCCATTGCTTCCTCCGTACCTCGTCGGACTCGCCCGAGCCAGCCGTTGCCTCCGGCGACCTCCCCGCAGCCCGCCAGTGCCGACCAAGAGCCACCGCCGTGGCCAACCCCTCTCCAGTCCCCCTCCGTTCGATTCAAGCCCCCAGATAGCTTCCTAGTGAGACCGTGAGCCTTGCTCAAGCTTGAACCGAGGGCCCGCGTCACCGGAGAAGCCAAATCGCGCTCACCGGAGTTCAAGAACCCGCCGGCGCACGTGGACCGGGTAAACCCCTTCACCATTTCCCGATTCGTTGCGCGCATGGCCTCTGTGTCATCCCGTGAAGCTCCTCGTGCCCTTTAATTGAACTCTCCCGCCGTGGTTTGGCCGGAGCAGGCGCCGCCGTCGATCCCCGCCGCCTGTGTTCGCGGCCAGGGGAGCTCCGACCACCTCTGACGCCGACCCGCACATCGACGTGACCGTCGCGACCTCCTGAACATCACCGACCACCTCGCCGGACCTCCCTCGCCGCCGGTAAGCCGCGCCACCCTTTCCTTTCCCGCGGCTACTGTTTCAGTTGAGGGAGGGACTGCGGGTGAGAGGGAGAGAAAGTCAGGGGGTTAAGTGAAAAGTCAGAGACTCAAGTGAATAGTGGCGTAAGGGTAGATCTGCGAGGTTTGATTCGGTTTAAACCCAGGGACCTCGGCGCAAACTGTTTTTCCAGAAAAACTTAATTAAAACCTGATTTAAATTCAAACAGAAACTTTAAAAACCCATAACTTCTGTTTGGTTTACCCAAATTTGGTCAAACTAATTTTGCCAGACTCTAAATAATGTAACTTGTCTAAGAAAAATATAAAACCCCATAAGTACTATAGAAAAATGTAAGGTCCTGATTTAATTACAGTTTGAACCAAAAGCTTAATAATAGCAAGAAAAATGGTTGTATTATTTAACTAAGGTTAGAAAAATTTAGAGAAGTTATTATCTACCTTCTGACCTAGTTAAAAATATTAAACACCTCTGTCCACTCCATTTAAGTTAGTTTTACCCTTTATTCTATAATATGCTTAAAGATAAGGAAAATAGAAAATGCAACTTAATTAATGAACCAGAGAGTACTTCTATTTTTGTTAGGTTACTTATTCAATATAGTTCACTGGAAAAATATATCATACCCTGGTTTAGTACAAATTAAGTAGGATATCTTTTATTTTAATAAAACAAGGATAACTTAGAAAAACCCTACAAAAATGACCCCAAGGTAAAAACACCCCCACCCTTGGGATAACTATTATTTTATTAGAAAGAACTTAGGAAAAATAAGAAATTTGCTGTTTGACATTTTTAAAATAATAATGTAGTAGAAAGTGCCTTTTTGACATTAAACTTGAGAAAATCATAACTAAATAACCACCCCTTAGTTTCCTGTGATTTTTAGCACAAAGACCTATTATTACCAGAGGATGCCAACAAAAATAACCTTTAGGACAGAACCTACCCCTAACTAGGAGGTGTAGTGTAAAGTGGCCCTTTTTGCCTAACTTTTGTTATTTTTTGTTTAAGGCCTAACTTTTATACTTTAAGCCTCAAATTCTTAAAACAAGCTAAAATAGCCAGTGACAACCCACTGTAATTTTTTACAGAATTTTTGGAAATTATTAAAACCCTGTTGTAGTTCAAACCAACACTAAAAGCCTAAATGGAAATTAAGGAAAGAGAAATGAAAGATATGAATAAATGTTGTCCCCAAAAACTTTATTTTCTGTCCACTAAAATATATCAAGGCAATACCAAACCAATATGTTATCCTAAAGGAAAACCTAAGTCCAAAGGGTTACAAGTCTATCTATGTACCACTAGAAGCCCCACGTGACTAAGAAAACCCTAAGGGCCCGTTTGTTTCGTTGGAATTGAATTCCATTTTAATAATTATAATTTAGACAAAACTAATTAAGTTTATATATTTATATATGTAATATATTTGTATATTATCCTAAATAATATGAGAGAGATAGTTATATACTACATTTATGTTATAGCGAAGCAAGTAAAAGAGTGTGCTATAAGTTGTACATCGGAAAAATAACATGTAAATCTATAGAATCAATTTCCATCTCTCACCCCATGAATTTGAGATAGGCTTATATGATAACTTTGAAAGTGGTGGAATGTCACATTCTAAAAAAATAGGCTATTCCATTAGTAAGATTCCAATTCCTCAAAATGAAAGGAAACAAACGGGACCTAAGTTACTTCTCGACTTAGTTTCTTTTGCATAATGTTATTAAATCATGCATAATCATGACATACATGTTCATTGCATTTCGATAGACTGTAATCTTGCTGACGGAGAGTACATCCTCGTGCCGGAGCAAGGAGCTGCTCAGGAGGTAGCCCCAGATCCAGCACCCGAGCCTGCACCAGAGGACCTGCCTGCCACTGCTTTGGAAGGCAAGCCCCGGTTTTATGCATAACCGTTTATATATGCTATTTTACTGCACTTAATTTTTGTAGGCTTGTACTGTGCACTTAAGTGTAGGAGTTGAATGAAACCCTAGTTGCATGAACTCAGGATTCCCTTTGAGATGGATACTAGTATGCTAGGTCGAGTAGCTGCTTTGCTAATTAGGGATCTCGGTAGAAGTCGAGTGATTTTTCTAGCACTCGCGCGAGGTCAGGAATTGGTTGTATCCACTTTGATAACAGAATGATGATGGTCTATGGACACGGGTCCATGGGGACGCGTGGTCTACGAGATGAAAATTGGAATAAGGATTAACGTGCGGATACCTGTGTCAAGCGTTTGAATGTACTAAACACATACCGAGAAATATGGTAAATCGGTAAGCCTAGTACCTGAGTGAACCTGCCCGCAGACTTTGCCCCTCACGCGACCTGAGACGAGGTCTCCCATTCCGGTTATGGTGGGTACAAGTGCGGCCACTGCACGACGGCCAGTCGGGGTCAGTGGGGCATTGTACGCCAAGGCGGTGAGCCCTGATCTGTTGCCAGGGAATCGATGGGGACGGTTGAT
The DNA here is from genome assembly GCF_902167145.1 of Zea mays. Lineage (NCBI taxonomy): Eukaryota > Viridiplantae > Streptophyta > Magnoliopsida > Poales > Poaceae > Zea > Zea mays. Next base: position 132,864,158 of record NC_050104.1, read on the forward strand.
GTGTGTGGGGACGGAGTGCCCCTGCATGTCGTGTGTTTAGGTTTACCTTGCAAGGATAAAAAAAACTCGATTCGAATCGTCTGCTTCTCGCAGCTAATGAGACTGCTTGATCCATTGTACTGCATTGAGTAATAAGTGGAAGTATGATGAGTTGAGATAAGATGTTGAATGTTAATAATGCTTGCTACCATGTATGAGTAGATAGTTCACTTTTAGCCTTAAGAGAGTCACACTTAACTTTGACTAAGTTAAAATCTTGATTTAGAAACTCAGCTAGTGCTTCTGGCAACCAAACCCCACATCCAAACAGCTGCATGTCTAGAGGTAGAGGAGTAGACTCCTCACACCGGGTAAGTCTAGCTGAGTATTAGTATACTCAGCCTTGCTTGTGGCATAATTTTTACAGGTTCTCTGGAGGAGATGGTTGCTGGGATAACTTGGCCGACCACCCTGCCACCGGGTTGGACTGTCGAGTGGGACCCTGCCTCGGCTGAGGAGGAGCATGAGGAGTGATGGGACAGGCTTCCCCATCTCTCTGTTTAAGTATCGTTAGTTTTATTCCGCTGCACTTCAAAACAATGATGGTTACTTTTGCAAAAACTCCGATGATGATGATGGTGATGTAATAATTTAACATTATGGCATGTATGGTTTTATGCTTTATTGTATTTGCTCTGTGACTCACCTTCGAGTGAGATTGTGGTACTTGATCCTGTCAGTGGCCGTGTCGGACTAGATCCGAGGGATTGACGGGTTATTCCCATTTAAGTGTGGTCTAGCCTCTAAGGCGGGACTTGGACACTTAAGTTGGAATAATTCGGGCAGTTCCGCCACAAGGGAGGCATCGAGCCCTCGGACCCCGTCGCCAGGGGACCGAGTCCGGCAGATCACCCGCAGGTACTTTTGGGCGTGCCTCTGGGCCCCTAGCCGACCCCTAACGAACGGGGCACAGACGTCCACTCGGATTACCCGCTTGCAGCTCACCGGAGACACCATGTTCGGCGCCCATCGAGGGCAACATGGCGCTTTCCCCCCTCCTCCTTGCGGAAAGGCGACGCAGGGGCGTATGTAAAAAAGCCGAGTCTGTCCCTGATCGCACTCTCGCCTTGTGTAGAGGCTCGGGGGCTGCTCTCGCAAACCCGGCTCCGGCCAAACCGTTGACAGCGTCAACATACCAGCCCGAGAACTTGGGACCCGACCGTACACCCGGGTTACGGCCAGCTCGCATGAGGGAACAACCAGACCAGCCGAAGCATTACGCGAGGCATTAAGACCTCGAAGGAGTAAAATCACTCCTCCGAGGCCTCGGGGGCTACACCCGGTGGGTGCGCTCGCGCGCACCCACCGGAACAAAACGCAACCAAGAAAGGCTGGTCCCCTTGCAAAAAGTGCGACGAGAGCCTCCAAGCGAGTGCTAACACTCCCTTCGAGGCTCGGGGGCTACTGTCGGGGACCATAATTAGGGGTACCCTCAAGGCTCCTAATTCTCAGCTGGTAACCCCCATCAGCATAAAGCTGCAAAGGCCTGATGGGTGCGATTAAGTCAGGGATCAGTCCATTCGAGCGACTCGATCACGCCTCGCCCGAGCCTAGCCTCAGACAAGGGCAGCCGACCCCGGAGGATTTCCGTCTCGCCCGAGGCCCCCCTCCAACGGCGAACGTATTTCCGGCTCACCCGAGGCCCTACCTTCGCTAAGAAGCAACCCTGACCAAATCGCCGCACCAACCGACCAAATCGAGCATTTAATGCAAAGGTGGCCTGACACCTTTATCCTGACGCGCGCCCCCCAGCCGGTAGAGCCGAAGTGACCGCCGTCACTTCGCCGCTCCACTGACCGATCTGGCAGGAGGACAGCGCCGCCTGCGCCACTCCGACTGCGGTGCCACTTGACAGAGTGAGACTGACAGGCAGTCAGGCCCTGCCGAAGGCATCATAGGAAGCACCGCTCCGCCCGACCCAGGGCTCGGACTCGGGCTAAGTCCCAGAAGACGGCGAACTCCGCTCTGCCCGACCTAGGGCTCGGACTCGGGCTAAGTCCCGGAAGACGGCGAACTCTGCTCTGCCCGACCTAGGGCTCGGACTCGGGCTAAGTCCCGGAAGACGGCGAACTCCGCTCCGTCCGACCCAGGGCTCGGACACGGGCTAAGTCCTGGAAGACGACGAACTCTGCTCCGCCCGACCCAGGGCTCGGACTCGGGCTAAGTCCCGGAAGACGGTGAACTCCGCTCCGCCCGACCCAGGGCTCGGACTCGGGCTCAGCCCCGGAAGACGATGAACTCCGCTCCGCCCGACCCAGGGCTCGGACTTGGGCTCAGCCCTAGAAGACGACGAACTCCGCCTCGCCCGACCCAGGGGCTCAGACTCGACCTCGACCACGGAAGACAGACTCGACCTCGGCCTCGGAGGAGCTTCCACATCACCCAACCTAGGGCGTAGACCAGCCACGTCAACAGGAGGCGCCATCATCACCCTACCCCGAGCTGACTCGGGCCGTAGGGAACGAGACCGGCGTCCCATCTGGCTAGCTCCGCCGGATAGGCAATGATGGCGCCCCGCGTACCCTGTGACGGCGGCGGCTCTCAGCCCCCTTACGGAAGCAAGAGGACATCAGCAAGGACTCAACCGCTCCGACAGCTGTCCCTCCGCCAGGCTCCATCGCTCCTCCGACGGCCACGACATCACACCAGCTGGGTGCCAAAATCTCTCCGGCTGCCACAACGGCATGTACTTAGGGCGCTAGCTCTCCTCCGCTAGACACGTAGCACTCTGCTACACCCCCCATTGTACACCTGGATCCTCTCCTTGCGCCTATAAAAGGAAGGACCAGGGCCCTCTTAGAGAGGGTTGGCCGCGCGGGGACGAGGACGAGACAGGCGCTCGCTTGGGGCCGCTCGCTCCCTCTCCCGCGTGGACGCTTGTAACCCCCTACTGCAAGCGCACCCGACCTGGGCGCGGGACGAACACGAAGGCCGCGGGATTCCCACCTCTCTCACGCCGGTCTCCAGCCGCCTCGCTCTCCCCCCTTCGCCCTCGCGCTCGACCCATCTGGGTTGGGGCACGCGGCGACATTCACTCGTCGGCCCAGGGACCCCCCGTCTCGAAACGCCGACAATATTACAACAAAATAAACATACAATTCATGAATGGAATCAAATGAATTTCACAAATACATAAGTAAATTTTGGGTCGTCTTCAACCTTGGGTTCGTACGTGTGACGGGGAGGGCTTGACGGGTTTTCGGCCGGGTGGAAGAGCAGGAGCTCAGCTTCGGATGGCGGGTAGCGTAGCTCCGGCGATGAGCGGCGAACTCCGGCGACGAACGGCGAGCTCCGGCGACAACGACGAACTCCGGCGATGAACGGCGAGCGAGCGAGTGCGAGGAAATAAGAGTGAGCTCGGGTAGGGAAGGAAGGAAGAGAGGAAGAGCTCGGTTTTATAGGGGAGAGGGAGGGGAGATGGAGGGTCGGCCAGGGGAGAGAGAGGAGAACGGTCGTCGTTTAACTCCATTGATTTCATTGATGCATCGGTTCCACCACTAATGGAGGGAGGTAATGGGGAGGGAGAAACGGACTATCGAAGTTCCATTATCGACGAAACGAACGGACGGTTGCAGTACTTGTCGCTTCGGTTCGCTGTGCGCGTGCTCGGCCAACTGCTTGGCTCGGTCGGTGGGCGTCGCGGCCGTTCCTGGCGGCGCGCGTGGGGGTCGCGCGGGGATGCGCGGGCACGGTCGACTGCTTGGTCGGGCAGGGGCATGGTCGTCGTGGGGGAGGGCGCAGGGCGCGACGCGCCTGGGCGCTGGGTGCAGGGACGCAGGGCCCTGGCGGCTGTGCGCGCGAGAGAGAAGCGAGGGGAGAGAAGGAGAGAGAGTAGGGGAGGGAGGGAAGCACAGGGGCGGCGGCGGCTTTAGCTGGGAGAGGGAGGCAGCGGCTTAGGGTTAGAGGCAGGGGCGACCGGCTAATGGGCCCTAGTGGGCCAGCTAGGGTTAGGTTAGTTTTTCTTTTTTTTTCAAATTGTGAAATGAATTTTTAAAGAGCTCAAAAATTCATAAAAACTCACCAAAACTATTTATAAATAAAATATTTATTTTTAGACTAATAATCATTATATTATTTAATTATTATATAAATTACTAGGATTTTCTTTTAAGAAGAATTGCTATAAAACATCTGATCATCAATCATGCGCATACAAAGAAAAATGATTCAAAGTGCAAATAAATAATTAAACACTTAAAAAAATTATTACCATATTTAACCAAATTTATTATTTGTAGTTGATGGCTTTTATGGTGTTACAAACCTACCCCTCTTAAAAGAATCTCGTCCTCGAGATTAAGAAACTTCTGAGAATAACTGGGGGAATTCTGCTTTGAGTTTATCTTCTCTTTCCCAAGTGGCCTCATCCTCCGAATGATGACTCCACTAAACCTTGCACATGTTGATAACTTTACTCCATGTAATCCTGCGAGATGTTTCCAAAATTCTGACTGGGTACTCCGAATAAGTCAAATCCTCATTGACATCCAGTTCTTCCATGGGTAACTGTTCCTCTGGTACTCTTAAGCACTTCTTGAGTTGTGACACGTGAAATACGTCATGCACATCCGATAAACTATCAGGTAGCTCTAACGGATATGCTACTTCACCTTTTCTTTCCAAAATCTTGAATGGGCCAATATAACGAGGAGATAGTTTTCCCTTAACCTTAAACCTTTTCATTCCTCTCATCGGTGAAACTTTAAGGTATACGAAGTCTCCTATTTCAAACATCAACTCTCTTCTTCTATTATCAGCATAGCTTTTTCTGTCTTGACTGTGTTGTCTTCAAATTTTCTCTAATAATCTACACTTGCTTTTCCGCTTCTTGGAGAATTTCTGGACCAAATACTTGACTTTCTCCAGTCTGATTCCAATAAAGTGGTGTTATACACTTTCGTCCATAAAGTGCTTCAAATGGTGCCATTTTTAGACTTGCTTGATAACTATTGTTATACGAAAATTCTGCATAAGGCAAACTTTTATCCCAGCTTCTACCATGCTTTAGAGCGCAAGCTCTTAGCATATCTTCCAACACTTGGTTTGTCCTTTCCGTTTGCCCATCCGTTTGAGGATGATAAGCTGAACTAAAGTTTAGCTTGGTATCCATGGACTCATGAAGTCTTTTCCAAAAGCGCGAGGTAAACTGGGTTCCTCAATTTGATACAATCTTCTTCGGTACTCCATGCAGACAAACAATCCTCGACATGTATAACTCTGCTAACTGGGCTCCCGAGTAAGTTGTCTTCGCAGGTATAAAGTGTGCCACTTTATCCTGTCTACTATGACTCATATTGAATCATAGCCATCCCAAGTATGGGGTAGTCCAACTATGAAATCCATACCGATTTCTTCCCATTTCCATTCCGGTACCTTGAGAGGTTGTAGTAATCCTGCTGGTCTTTGGTGTTCGGCTTTAACCCGCTGACACACATCACACAATGCAACATGAGTAGCAACATCTCTTTTCAAACCGTACCACCAATACTTTTCCTTTAGATCCTGGTACATCTTTGTACTCCCAGGGTGAATAGAGTAAGTCGAATCATGAGCTTCTATCAAAATAAGTTGGCGTAGGTGCTCGATTTCGGGTACACAGATTCTCTTCTTAAACCATATTGTGCCTTGATCATCTTCCGTGAAATCTGGGGCTTTACCCAAACTATTTTGTGTCTTAATTTCTTTGATTTTCTCATCAGACTCTTGTCCTTTACGAATCTCTTCTTCCAAAGTAGATTCAACTTCCATAACCGTTGCTTCTACATTATTGAGCATACCAAGGTTGAGTTGTTCCATTTCCCAGCACAATTCCTGTGACATCAAATGAGTAGTGATGTTGTTCACTTGACCCTTATGGCTCAAAGCATCAACTACTACATTTGCTTTTCCGGGGTGATATTGTATTTCCAAATCATAGTCCTTAATCAACTCAAGCCATCTTCTCTGTCTTAGGTTGAGTTCTTTCTGAGTGAATATATATTTCAAGCTTTTGTGATCCGTGAAGATTTTGCACTTGTTTCCAATCATATAGTGCCTCCAAATCTTCAAAGCATGCACAGCTAGTTCCAAATCATGCGTAGGATAATTCTTCTCATGCTTCCTCAACTGTCTTGAGGCATAAGTCATTACTTTTCCTTCTTGCATTAGCACACATCCAAGTCCAAGGTGGGATGCATCGCAATACACATCAAATCCCTTGTGAATGTCTGGCATTACCAATATTGGTGCAGTGGTTAACCTTTTCTTGAGTTCTTCAAAACAATTCTGACAAGCTTCATCCCACTTGAACTCTTTACCTTTCTCCAGTAGAGAGGTAAGAGGTTTCACTAACTTGGAAAAACCTTCAATAAATCTTCTATAATATCCTGCCAATCCAAGAAAACTTCTGATCTTGGACGCATCCTTTGGTTGCTTCCAATTCAGTATCTCACTTATCTTTCCTGGGTCCACTTTAATTCCACCATCGGTAATGATATGCCCTAAGAAAGCAACTTCCTTCAACCAAAAATTACACTTCGAGAACTTCACATATAGCCGGTTGTCACGAAGCTTTTGTAGGACTAGCCTTAGATGATCTTCATGTGTTTCTTCATTCGGAGAGTATATCAATATGTCGTCAATGAATACGACCACAAAATGATCCAGATATTCCATGAATACTTTATTCATCAAGTTCATAAAGTATCCTGGTGCATTAGTCAGTCCAAACGACATGACCAAAAACTCATATAATCCATATCTCGTCGTGAAGGCTGTCTTTGGTACATCTTCTGCTCGAATCTTTAACTGGTGATATCCCGATCTTAGATCTATCTTCGAGAATATCTTAGCTCCCTTCATCTTATCAAATAAATCTTCAATTCGAGGTAATGGGTATTTATTCTTGATGGTTACTTCGTTCAAACTTCTATAATCAACACACATTCTCCTCGAACCATCTTTCTTGTTCACAAATAGAATTGGAGCTCCCCAAGGGGATGAACTTGGGCGAATGAAACCTTTTTCTAATAATTCTTCTATTTGTTTCTTTAGTTCTACTAAATCCTTGACATCCATTCTATAAGGTCTTTTCAAGATAGGTGCGGTTCCGGGTAATAATTCAATAGAAAACTCTATATCACGGTCAGGTGGCATACCTGGTAATTCCTCTGGAAATACGTCTGGGTACTCACGCACTACCTTGATATTTTCCAAGGGCTTTTCTTCCAAGTGATTTATCACTGTCTTCCCTTTTGCATTTGTTGAAATGTCTGTGCTAACTTGAACTCTTTCGCCTTGCAGACTTGTCAACGTAATTGTTCCATTGGCACACTGTATCACTCCATCACAACTTTTCAACCAATTGCATCCAAGAATCACATCAATACCGTTGGATCCTAGAACCACTAGGTTGACTGAAAAATCTATTCCTTGAATCTTGAGATTAACATGGGGGCATGAGTGTGTGGCCTTCATGTCACCTCCTGGTGAACTAATATGTAATATCTTCTTAAGAGGGTACTTTGGTATGTTATGTTTTTCCACGAATGACTCAGTTATAAACGAATCAATGCTCCAGAGTCAAATAAAACTGATGCAGGTATGGAGTTAACAAGGAACATACCATACACTATGTCGGCATCCTCAGGCACTGATTCTGCGGTGACGTGATTGACCCTTCCTCTACTCTGGTTCTGTGGAGTCTTGTTCTGTGCAGATCCACGAGCGGGGGTGTTCTGGTCATTCCTCTGATTATTGCTTTTCCGAGGTGTCTGCTGGTTGCGCCTTGGGCAGTTGTTAGCATAGTGGCCTAGCTCACCGCACTTGAAACAGCCATTGGGTTGGACTGGTGCGTTGTTGCTTCTGGCCTGCATGTTTACAGCGCCACCTTGATGATTCTGTGAACTCCCGCCAGACCTCTAGTTGGTCTGAGAGTTGCTCCTTTGTTGGTTCTGACTTTGATTATTTCTCTAGCCTTGCTGTCCAGAGCGTTGCATCTGATAGTTGTTTCCACCCTGATTTCCAGAGCGGAACTGCGAACCTTGAGCGTTGTTCGGGCGGGTGTTCCTGCTGGACTGACCTTGAAATTTTCTTTTGTGGTCAGATAGTTCCCTTCTTTTGCTTTCAAGGCCAATTGCCTTGTTCAATAGTGTCTAGAAATTGGGGAAGGTATGACTCTGAAGTTGATAATTCGGTGGTCCAATCAGTCCTTCCAAGAAACATTCTTGGCGCTTCTCATCTGTGTCCACTTCTTCCGGTGCGTAGCATGAAAGCTGAGTGAAGCGATCACGATACTCACTGACCGTCATGTTCCCTTGAGTAAGGGAAAGGAACTCCTTCTTCTTCAGCTTAATAATTTCCGAGGGAATATGGTGAGTGCGGAAGTTCTCTTGGAACTCCTGCCAAGTTATAGTATCCGCGTTGGGGTGTGCCGCTGTGGAGGCATCCCACCAGTCGGACGCGGAACCCTCGAGTCTTCCCAAGGCATACAATACCTTCTCTCGGTCGTTGCACTGGGTGATGTCCAACTTCTTTCCGATAACCTTGAGCCAGTCATTGGCATCTAAAGGATCAACTGCATGAGAGAATGTTGGTGGTGATGACTCATAAAATCCAGGTGCTTATCTCTGGCCGGGGGTGCATTCTGATGTTGTTGCTGATGCTGTTGATTCAGCTAGTTCTGCTGAATCTGCTGAACAGTTGCAGTGAGACCCTGTAGCAACTGCATTTGAGCGGCAATGAACTGCTCCATGTTGGGGTTCGATGGTGGTGGTGGTATCTGTTGACCACGCTGGTTCTGGTTGTTGTTGGGTCCTTGACGAGCATTCACCATCAGATTGATTAGGAAGTGAAATCCTTAGAAAAGTGAGGAGTAGAAAAGATTCTAGAGGGGAATATCCTAAGTTTATGTTTTTTATATGCTCTTATGACCATCAGACCATTGCACTCAAACAAAAATCCAACTCAAACATATCAACCAACACCATCACATGGTTGTTATTATTAATAAGATAACTTAAAAAGAGTATCATCGTCTGACGCGAAAACTAACTTATTACATCATAACTTAAAACACTTAAAGCAGCCTAGTGACGGATCCGGGCTCCCCATAGCGCAGCCTCTTGCAGGGAGGAGACAACGCCATGGCGGGGACCTGAGCTTCGGGCGGATCCAGTCCTTGAAGTTGGCTTCCAGGGCTGTAATCCTGGCATGGGCATTCTCCAGCTCCAAGTGCACCCTAGAGAGATCCAGTGTGGCACTGTCCAGGTCGGTGTTGAGACCGGCCACTACACCAGCTAGGGTGTTGAGGCAATCCTAACCAGCTTCACCTGGGACGATGCTGGTCTGACTTCCTCCACTCAGACGCAGAGGAAGATGCCTGAACCTCGTGTCCTGCAGCTGTTGCCGGTATGTGTGGCTGAGAGACCACGATGTTCGTCTGGCAGCATCGCTGACCGAGGCAGCGTAGGTGGATAGTGGTGTCAGGGACTCATGAGCAGACAGAGTCCTGAATCCTCTATCCCCTGCATCCATCACCCTGACGTGGATGTGAGTGATGTAGTAGCAAGCCCGGGGTGGCTCGCTCACTCGCCTTGTTTCATACAGGGGGCGTAGAGTGTGCAGCACTTCTTGCAACAGGTTGGGGAAGTGCCCCGTCTCAAACATTGATGTGTAATGTTCGGTGACAGGCCCAAACCCCATGAAGTAGTCCTGCTGGCGTAGTCAGCTTCCTCGTTGATGTTTTCATCTCCTCCTTCGTCGTCGTCGTCATCCTCGTCATCGTTGTCCCCAGAGTCGTCGGGGTCATCGCCTCCGGGTGCAGGTGCTTGGACAGCTGGTGTAGGCGGGGCCGATGTCGATGACCTAGCTGCGAAGGCCAGGGACTCTGCCAACAGGGTGGGCGTCGGCAGGTGTTCCTCCGAGCTGTCCTCTAGGATGACTACATTCTCCACTTGGATGTGAGGGAGATCCACCGGAACTTCCTCGACTACCACTGGGTAGACCGGGATTTGCCGGGGCGGAGGGGCGTAGCTGGTGTTGACACGGGTAGTTTGGAGAGTACGAACCATCTACAAGAGAAATGTCAACTCAGTTGAAATTTTAAAGAGGTAAGGATGATAAAATAATTTATAAGAATAAAATTAGCAAGTTTTGAACAAACTAGGCTTTCCATTTCTAATTAGTCTAACGACCTAGGGTCAGCATAACTTTGATACCACTTCTGTCACACCCGGTTCCAGGGGGTAGAACCGAGTGCATACCATATGTGTGCCAAGATCCATTTCCACACATATGTTGACGTCACAAGTGTAATATATTAAAAGACAATGCAATAAAGGCGTAAAGAGAGTAGAATACTTTATTACATCATCTGAATCATTGTATCTTTAACAAGTATCACATCAAAGTAGAGCGGAATTTAAATAACAGGGGCAATCTCCCACAGGAAGATGACCGGCGCATCATTAGACTTAGAATTCGTCGTCGTTAAAATCTCCATCAAAGTCTCCAGCATCACCCTGTGATCAAAATATTAGCAAGCGTGAGCTCACTTATGGTCGGGGCTCAGCAAGTGAGGGAAAATTAATGCAGGTATAACAAGGTGAGGCTAAGGTTGAGCAGTAAGCATTTTAGTTGGTCAATATTTTATTAACAACACCTGTCTTACTAATAAGTGTGAATCCCAAATATCTCATTTAAACAAAGGAATATGAATATAACAAAACACTTAAGTGAAACCACTTAAGCAAACTATTGGCAGATCATCGGATCTCAATTTATTTCCATCTTCGAGTTCAATTATCATGTGAGGAGTCCAGGTCGCTCTTAACCGGGAGCATGACTGATATATCAGTTTTACACTCTGTAGAGGTGGTACAACTTTACCCACAAGCCATGTATCCCATCTAGCCCGGGTTGATCGGACCCTTAAACACTGCTGAGGTGAATGGCTAGGGATCCATTATGAGGCTTTCACAAAATACACTTAATACGAAACAACCCGCTAAGGTTTCTAAAGTCGATGGTGGAGGCCCCCTGGGTGAGGTACGTTAGCCAAGAATACGTCCTCATGTTAACGTGGGCTGCCAACACCACCGCTCCCCCTCTTGCCCATATTTTAGGTAAGGTTGCTAGGCACCAAGCATATAAAGCTAATTACCAAAGCCAGAGCCATGATAGCACTCGTGGTTGCACTGTTATCCTGGGTGGAACCATCGAGTTAATGTCATAATTGCCAATTTCAATTTTGGAACATTAATATCAATTAATGAGTGACATCAAAATTAATAAGTTGAGCGGTAGCACAAATTTGCAAAGCTTAATAATTTTCCAGGGTAAACAAGGAATACAGTTGGTAAATCTAGAAAATCCTTAATTAGGTAAAACCCGTCAAATTATGCAGTATATCAAAGAGTAAACATTATTATATGCATTGATTGGGTACAAAAAGAATATGCAGAGGGAGAATCCATTTGCCTTGCTCAAACGCGTCTTGCGGGTCGTCCTCGAACGTATTCGAATCCTCTACCACACAGTCAGCTTCTAATAACGTCGTACGTTGCCATACAAAGAGAAGACATACACCAATAAATAAACATGCACCATTACATAAACATACACCATTACATTCACATTAACGCATCGCACTTAATGCACACATAAATACGTCTTAGCACGTAAATGATTATTAATTCATTTATGACTATTATTGCGAGTCATAAATGGTGAGATTATGAGTAGGTGCTATAAATATAGTTTTAACTAGTATTAATACGTATTAACATCATCAATGAAAATAAATAGTAGTTATTGTCTTTAATACTAATAATTAGACTAATAGATTTTATCCTTTTTATTTCTAACTCGAATTATTGAGTATAGCCAAAATGAATTTAATATTCTAAAAATCCCTATAAATTACTAATTGAACTTTTTATAACACAAGCGAGGTTATTTTGATATAAACAAGTAGTTTGCTTACTCTAAGAATTTAAGTGCTATACTTGCGAACATGTTTATTTTGGCTAGTAAAATCTATTTACCATACTACCGGTGGTATTTTCTCCTTTCTTTCTAAAAGAAAATATTAATAAAATAATCAGAGCTAAATCATCTAAAATCCTATAATATTTATATGACATGAGTTCTATACCATTTTTCTAAATTCATTAAAATAAACCTATGACTATAATTCTCCAAATAGTTTCTAAAGTTCATTGTGGCCAAATTTAACTACAACATTTCCTATCTAGTGTTTTTATCACCAACGTGTGACTCCGTCATCTTTCTCTCTACTCCAAAAATCAACGCATCGACTAACATGAATTATCACGGTGCAATACGTGTCGCGTATATCTACCAACATTTTCATAGCGCATATACACATAAATTTCGGATCACCTTGTTCATATTACAACAAAATAAACATACAATTCATGAATGAAATCAAATGAATTTCATAAATACATAAGTAATTTTTGGGTCGTCTTCAACCTTGGGTTCGTACGTGTGACGGGGAGGGCTCGACGGGGTTTCGGCCGGGTGGAAGAGCAGGGGCTTGGCTTTGGATGGCGGGTAGCGTAGCTCCGATGATGAACGGCGAATTCCGGCGATGAACGACGAGCTTCGGCGACAACGGCGAACTCCGGCGATGAACGGCGAGCGAGAGAGTGCGAGGAAATAAGAGTGAGTTCGGGTAGGGAAGGAAGGAAGAGAGGAAGAGCTCGGTTTTATAGGGGAGAGGGAGGGGAGATGGAGGGTTGGCCAGGGGAGAGAGGAGAACGGTCGACGTTTAACTCCATTGATTTCATTGATGCGTCGGTTCCACCACTAATGGAGGGAGGTAATGGGGAGGGAGAAACGGACTATTGAAGTTCCATTATCGACGAAACGAACGGACGGCTGCGGTACTTGGCGCTTCGGTTCGCTGTGCGCGTGCTCGGCCAGCTGCTTGGCTCGGTCGGTGGGCGTCGCGGCCGTTCCTGGCGGCACGCATGGGGGTCACGCGGGGATGCGCGGGCGCGGTCGACTGCTTAGTCGGGCAGGGGCATGGTCGCTATGGGGGTGGGCGCAGGGCGCGGCGCGCCTAGGCGCTGGGTGCAGGAACGCGGGGCCCTGGCGGCTGTGCGCGCGAGAGAGAAGCGAGGGGAGAGAAGGAGAGAGAGTAGGGGAGGGAGAGGGAAGCACAGGGGCGGCGGCGGCTTCAGCTGGGAGAGGGAAGCGGCGGCTTAGGGTTAGAGGTAGGGGGCGGCCGGCTAATGGGCCCTAGTGGGCCGGCTAGGGTTAGGTTAGTTTTTCTTTTTTTTTAATTGCGAAATGAATTTTTAAAGAGCTCAAAAATTCATAAAAACTCACCAAAACTATTTATAAATAAAATATTTATTTTTAGACTAATAATCATTATATTATTTAATTATTATATAAATTACTAGGATTTTCTTTTAAGAAGAATTGCTATAAAACATCTGATCATCAATCATGCGCATACAAAGAAAAATGATGCAAAGTGCAAATCAATAATTAAACACTTACAAAAATTATTACCATATTTAACCAAATTTATTATTTGTAGTTGATGGCTTTTATGGTGTTACACGTTGTCAGGGAAGCTTCCCTGCACGCCAATACCACGCAGATCGTGGATGTCAGGGTGCAAGAAGATTGCTCCAACAACTCCAAGTATTACATCCATTATATTCCTGGGCCCACATGTCGGGGCCCAGTACCCTTGTACGCGCCCCCTTGAGCTATAAAAGGGGAGGCATGCAACGTTACTGGGGGACAGACAGACAGAGACGGAGAGACACTCAGACTCAGACAGACTTAGACCCAGCTCAGGCTCACAAGTTCATACAAGCTCTCAAGCTCAATACATCACACAGTGGAGTAGGGTATTACGCTCCGGCGGCCCAAACCACTCTAAACCCTCGCGTGTTCCTGAGTTCATCGTTCATCTACCAACAGGCAAAACGCTTAAGCCCCCTCCTCATCTTAGGATTTAGGGCGGGTGCACTCCGCCACCCGGCCGGAGAATTCCCTCTCCGACATTTGGCGCGCAAGGTAGGGGACTTGGCATTAGGTTTTTGCTTGTTTCCTTGCTCGGCATGATGGTGCAAATCATTGAGCACCGCGCTGACACTTCGGAGGATTTCGTGGTGGAGGAAGAAGCTGCGTCCTCCGTGCCACGAGTATCCAACCTCCCTGTGTTTGGGGTAGCTGTTGTGCATGCTGTGCGGCAGCACACGCTTGCACAGGCGTCCCGGACTCCGTCAAGGGCGGCGCCCGGCATGTTGTCCGCGGCCAGAGAGTTGTCGCGCCACCCTCCAAGCTCCACGGCCTCGTCAGGGGCCATGAAGCAGTGGCGCGACGACGTTGACCAGCTGCTCGGCATGGCGCATTCCACCTCGACCAGGTCCAAGCCTCGGTCATCCTGGCGCCAACGTGAGGCGACAGCGTCTGTGCGCTCACCCTCAGTAAGGGGCGCGCCGACCGACGACCTCCGGGCAGACCTCAACCGCAGGCATGCGGGAGAGGATGCCCGGATCTCTTTAGAGAGGGCGCGCGAGCGCCGGCAAAACATCGAGGGTCGCAACTTCGATCAAGACTTTGCTGCGGTAGCACCGTAGGCCCCAATGGGCACCCGGTCCCAAGCGGGTGTCCCCTTGGCCGGCATGGGTTGCGCCGCTCTCGCAGATCATCTCCACGCGGCGTCATGGCCATCCAAGTTCCGGTCGCACCTGCCGAAAAAGTACGACGGTACGTCAAACCCGTCGGAATTCCTGCAGGTGTACGTCACCGCTATCACAGCAGCAGGTGGAAACACCATTGTGATGGCGACATATTTTCATGTCGCCTTGTCTGGGCCTGCCCGGACTTGGCTCATGAACCTCGCCCCAGGGTCAATCTACTCCTGGGAAGAGCTCTGCGCGCGGTTCGTTGTAAACTTCGCCAGCGCTTACCAGCAACACGGTGTGGAGGCCCACCTCCACGCAGTAAGGCAGGAGCCTAGGGAGACTCTTCGGACGTTCATCTCCTGCTTCACCAAGGTGTGAGGTACTATACCTCGCATTTCCGATGCTTCCATCATCACGGCCTTCCGTCAGGGAGTACATGATGAGAAAATGTTGGAGACGTTGGCCACGCATGACGTGGAGATTGTCTCCACACTCTTCGCTCTGGCCGACAAGTGCGCTAGAGCCATCGAGGGCCATGCATGGCACTCGGCCCCACAGACCGGGGTTACCCAGACGGGTGGCTCGGGTACCGTCCCTTGGGACTGTAAAAAGAAAAAGAAGAAGGACCATGACCACCAGAAGCTACGGTCCATCGCTCTAGTCGTCGCAGCCGCGACTGGGGGCCGGGGCGACCGCAACAAACGCCCACGGCCATAGAGGGGTAACAACGGCTCATGCCCTATGCACCCCAACGGTCGCCACAACGCTGCGGAGTGTCGCGAGATCATCGACCTCGCGAAACGCGTCAGCGAGCGGCGCAAGCAGTCTTCCAAGGACGGCTCCCCACCTCGTCGCCGACCTGGCAAGGAAAGGGTCGATGACGGCGAGGTGGTCGCGGCTGAACGGGACCTCGGGTATCAGTCACCCAAGGGGGACCTGAAGGATGTCTTCGCTGGAGACTCCTACTCCGGTGGCGGCAACTAGATGGACCACCGGAGGGACCCCATACTCCTCGGTCTACGAGGCTGAAGCCTACCTTCCCCTGAAAACCCTTCTGGACTCCCCATGGGTCCAGGCTTCTGACAAGTCCATGCAGAAATGGCTACAGCACGAGGATGAGGACTCCGTCATCAAACGCGGATGGGAACCTAGGGTCGGGACCTAGTCCTACGGCAAGTACCAAACCAAGAAGGGCTCCGCAACTCTCCCCCAGCTAGGAAGGACCCTTCAAGGTGACGGGAATACGCTGACCCGAGGGTGACTATCTTGCTACGATTGAAGGAGTACCTCTTCCAAACCACTGGAGCATTTCTGTAAGTTCTATCCATAGGAGCAAGTCTGAGGGGTCGAATTTTTCTTCCTTTTGTAACTAGGTAACGCATACGTGTATGCCAGCCCGGTGAGGTCCGCCCTCATAAGCCTAGCCTGTTGGTCTGCACCCATGCATGACAGGTTATAAAGAAAAGATTTACCCCCTCAGATGTGCCTCTATGATAGTTTTATCCTACTGCTCCATGGTCTTACCTTGCAGTTTTTCGGATGTTATTTTATCTACCCACCCAAACAGTTCCCATCCCATCAGATATGATGGCATCCGAATTGAATAGCTAGGCTTGCAGTTTAGGACCTCTCTGCGAAAGCAGGAGGGTCCGACATCCTGGGGGTCGGTTCTAAAGAATAGGAGCCCGTTCCATGGGGTGGTTCGGAGCCTGTGTGGCCGGTTAGCCTGGTCCCATACCCGAAAGCCTGCACACTCCACCACCCCGTGACAGGTACCCTAGTATTTGGAGCTATAAGTCCTATGGGTCTGACAACCTGGGGTCCAGAACTAGAGAATGGACACTTTGTCTCCTGGGGTGATCTGGAGCCATGTAGCCGCTCAGCCTGGTCCTGTACCGTGGGCCTGCATGCTCCACCACTCTGTGACGGGTGTCCTAGTATCTAGAACCACCATCCAGGGGGTCCGGACGCACAACTTGGCTTCCTAGACTAGACCCTGCAGGTCCCGAGCCTGTATCAAAGGATGGCTAGTGTCAGATGGTGGGTCATGTGGGTGTACTACTAATGCTCCCTAGCCGAAGCTGTGTGCAGGCCCAGGTCCTAGTCGAGGCTACCTCCTGGGGGCCATTGCTAACTCTTTCTTAGGTATGCTGGTCTGCAGCCTCGACAAATCGAGCCTACATCCCAGGGGGCCAGGTACCAAGGAGGAATCGGTTACACCACACACAACAGGGACAAGTGGTACATAGATAAGTGCTAATACTGCCTGATAAATAGTACTCAAAAGTACCTTACAAAAAGCAAAAGTATTACATCCGCCTTCAAGCGGAGTCCTAGCTCCATCTCTACTCTACAGGTATGAACTACCTCCACACCAGTAGGGTCGTGTGGGTAGCTAGCTCCGAGCGGCTCACCAGCGGCGGCGACCACCTCTGCACCGACGGCTCGCCAGCGGAGGCGACCACCTCTGCACCGGGCAGCCTCACCAACGGCGGCAACCACCTATGCACCAGCGGCTAGCCAGCGACGGCGGTCACCTCAGCGCGTGCGCCATGGCGAAGAGGCCCTCGCCCCCACCCTCCCACGGGGGTGAGAACAAGACCATCCAAGCCATGGAGCTGGAAGCGCGACGGCAGACGGCGCTTGCGGTCTGGCCGGTGCCGCGTAGCCGAAGTTTGCCTCCAACCTTCATAAGGCTGGTGATCATCCTTTTCCTCCGAATGCTGGAGGAAGAGGCGGGTCACCAGCTCATGTGAAAGACGGAGCCGCGGCCCAGCTCGCTCTCCACCACCGCAAGGCTGATGAACATCCTTGAAGCCAAGCACCGGTGGAAGAGCGCCGCCCCCACGGGGCCGTGCACCTCCAGCAGAGGAAAGGCAAGATCGGCGGCACCAACCCGTTGGGGAGGTTGAAGACAAAAAGAGCACGAACTCTCTGGCGGCAAGTTCGCCGGGGAGGATGGCGCCGACGCAAATCCTTCCGCCGAACGCCGGCGCATCCCATCCAAGTAGGCGGCACACCATGTCGAGCACCCACTCAGTCTGGGCATGCTCGAGATGAACTTACAAGGTCATGGTAAACTATGGTGACACAAAGCAGAAACCTTGAAGGCAAAGGGGTGCAGAGAGCTCGAAGACGAAAGGGCACCACGAGTGGGAGAGAAGCAAGGCATGGCTACTACTCGAGGCATGAACCCCTCTTTAAAGGCAGACTCCCCCGCTCCTACCTCAAAACGTCGCGAGAAGTATCCCCCGATGCACACCGAGGTATCCATCCTATGACACGGGGGCCCGGTCCCACAAGTCATACAGCTGGCGCGCTGGTCTTTGAGTGCGAAGAAGGCGAACCGCCGCAAAAGGAGCGTGCTACCGCCCCGCGGTAGTGCGCCCCCTTCATCTTCACTGCGACCAACGGTCATGAAGGCGAACCGCCGCACAAGGAGCATGCTACCGCCCCAAGGTAGTGTGCCCCCTCGTCTTCACCGCAACCAGCGGTCCAACCTCTGGCATGGGGGCCCAGGCCCACATGTCATGTACCTGGCGCGCCGGTCTCTGTGTGTGGAGAAGGCGAACCGACGCGTGAAGAGCGCGCCACCACCTGCGGTAGTGCGCTTCTTCGCCTCCGCCAAAACCAACAGCCCAGTCCCTGGCACAAGGGCTCGGGCCCACGAGTCATCCTCCTTGGGCGCCGGTTCCTGGGTGCAGAGAAGTCGCACCGCCGCTCGCGCCAGTACCGCTCCTCCTCGGGGCTGCCACAGAAGACTGAGAAGGTGAATTTTCAAAACCAATGCAGTGGTATCGAGGCACCCCGCGCATGGCCCAACGAAACCATCAAGTACGGAATTCATGGGTCAGTCAGCCGCGGGGACAGGCGTGGCAGTTGGCGTGAACAGACAGTAATTACGACAGCAAGCGCGCGGAAGCAGCGTGCCAATCGCCAATCAAACTTTGGCCCCACCTGCAGGCTCGTTCCCTCCCCTGAGGTGGGCCCGAGGGCCACTGTCGGTACCCTGAATCAGGGGTACCCCTTACTACAGTATGAAGGCACGGTGCCCGTGCGACAATCTCTAACCGCGTGGTGAACAGCACCCAACCCCATCGTGTGGACGGCTTCAGGGGTGCCACGTGGCCAGAAAAGATGATATATCCCAGGATGCAATCAGTTGGACCGGACCTCCACGAGGAAGCACTAGACTCCTGTACGCACAGCCCGGACCCCCGAATACGATCTGGGACTCCCAAGTAAGCGTGTCGGGTCCCTTGGATGGGGTCTGGATCCCTCCGAGTAAGGTCCGGGCCACCCATAACGAGGTCCTTGTAACACCCCAGGTGTTACTCAGGGTGTCCATCCCAGGGTTACCCCCTTTTTTCCATATTTACATAAAGATTTGTGGGCAAAGTACTTCAATCTTGGAATTCAAGGTCCTAGTCAAGTGCAAACTATCTTGGATATCATGCCCTAGCTTGTAATGCCCATCTAAGTGGAGATCTCCCAAAACCCTAGAGCAAAACCCCCATAGGCAATTATAACCCTAGTTGAAGCCATGATCAAAAGATCATGTAAACATCATGATCATGGTTTGGGCCAAATATAAAAGTTGTAATATACTTAATAACCTACAATTAATAGTAAGGAAGTACCCCCAAAAAGTTTTCAGAAAAGTCCTAAAAAGATCACCAAAGGTTGAACACAAGGGAGAAATTCAGATTTTGCCTAAGTCAAAAATCAACCCTTGAGCAAAGATCCCACCTGTTCACCTTGATCCCCTCTTCAAAACCTGTCGACCTAATGGACAAAGTGGCGCCAAATGAACCCTAGAATGCCCTGGAAAAGTTTGAACCCAAGCCAAAACCATTTGACACGAGTTGGCACTGGTTTTGTCTCGGGTTGCACAGGGCAGACAGACAAGACTTGGCGCTACCATATCTCCTCAACCAGACCACATCTACTCTTGGAACTCACATGAACTAGGTAGCTCTAGGTGCAGGGAAGAGATCTCCCATGGGCGGTAGGGCAAGATTCGTACGCCTGGCCGCTCAGCAGAGCGAAGAACACGGGCAGAAGCAACGCGCCACGTGTTCGACGCGCTCTGAGCTCGCCAGGGCACGCGTCGCGCCAAACGGTCGAACCGACGCCCCGGCCGCGTCCGCGCCTATAAAACCCACCCCAGCGCTCGGTTGCCTTCCCCGTTACCTCCTCCGTACTGCGCCGGACTCGCCCGAGCCAGCCATTAACTCCGGCGACCTCCCCGCAGCCCGCCAGTGCCGCCCGAGAGCAGCCACCGTGGCCAGCCCCTCTCCAGTCCTCCTCCGTTCGATTCAAGCCCCCAGATAGCTTCCTGGTGAGACCGTGAGCCTTGCTCAAGCTTGAACCGAGGGCCCGCGTCACCGGAGAAGCCAAATCGCGCTCACCGGAGTTCAAGAACTCGCCGGCGCACGTGGACCGGGTAAACCCCTTCACCATTTCCCGATTCGTTGCGCGCATGGCCTCTGTGTCATCCCGTGAAGCTCTTCGTGCCCATTAATTGAACTCTCCCGCCGTGGTTTGGCCGGAGCAGGCGCCGCCGTCGATCCCCGCCGCCTGTATTCGTGGCCAGGGGAGCTCCGACCACCTCTGACGCCGACCCGCACATCGACGTGACCGTCGCGACCTCCTGAACATCACTGACCACCTCGCCGGACCTCCCTCGCCGCCGGTAAGCCGCGCCACCCTTTTCTTTCCCGCGGCTACTGTTTCAGTTAAGGGAAGGACTGCGGGTGAGAGGGAGAGAAATCCAGGGGGTTAAGTGAAAAGTCAGAGACTCAAGTGAATAGTGGCGTAAGGGTAGATCTGCGAGGTTTGATTCGGTTAAAACCCAGGGACCTCGGCGCAAACTGTTTTTCCAGAAAAACTTAATTAAAACCTGATTTAAATTCAAACAGAAACTTTAAAAACCCATAACTTCTGTTTGATTTATCCAATTTTGGTCAAACTAATTTTGCCAGACTCTAAATAATGTAACCTATCTAAGAAAAATATAAAACCCCATAAGCACTAGAGAAAAATATAAGGTTATGATTTAATTACAGTTTGAACCAAAAGCTTAATAATAGCAAGAAAAATGGTTGTATTATTTAACTAAGGTTAGAAAAATTTAGAGAAGTTATTATCTACCTACTGACCTAGTTAAAAATATTAAACACCTCTGTCCACTCCATTCAAGTTAATTTTACCCTTTATTCTAAAATATGCTTAAGGATAAAGAAAATAGAAAATGCAACTTAATTAATGAACCAGAGAGTACTTCTATTTTTGTTAGGTTACTTATTCAATGTAGTTCACTGGAAAAATATATCATACCCTATTGTAGTGTAAAATAAGAAAGCTATCTTTTAATTCAATAAAACAAGAATAACTTAGAAAAACCCTACAAAAATAACCCTAAGGTGAAACCTTCTCCAAACCTTAGGATAACTAATGTTTTGATAATAAGAACTTAGGAAAAATAAGAAATCTGCTGTTTGGCATTTTTCAAATAATAATGTAGTAGAAAGTGCCTTTTTGACATTAAACTTGAGAAAATCATAACTAAATAACCACCCCTTAGTTTCCTATGATTTTTAGCACAAAGACCTATTATTACCAGAGGATGCCAACAAAAATAATCTTTAGGTCAGAACCTACCCCTAACTAGGAGGTGTAGTGTAAAGTGGCCCTTTTTGCCTAACTTTTGTTATTTTTGTTTAAAACCTAACTTTTATATTTTAAGCCTCAAATTCTTAAAACAAGCTAAAATAGCCAGTGACAACCCACTGTAATTTTTACAGAATTTTTGGAAATTATTAAAACCCTGTTGTAGTTCAAACCAACACTAAAAGCCTAAATGGAAATTAAGGAAAAAGAAATGAAAGATGTAAATAAATGTTGTCCCAAAAACTTTGTTTTCTGTCCACTAAAATATATCAAGGCAATACCAAACCAATATGTTATCCTAAAGGAAAACCTAAGTCCAAAGGGTAATAAGTCTATCTATGTACCACTAGAAGCCCCGCATAACTAAGAAACCCTAAGTTACCTCTCGACTTAGTTTCTTCAGCTTATGGCTCTTAAATCTTGCATAATCATGACATACATGTTCATTGCATTTCGATAGACTGTAATCTTGCTGACGGAGAGTACATCCTCGTGCCGGAGCAAGGAGCTGCTCAGGAGGTAGCCCCAGATCCAGCACCCGAGCCTGCACCAGAGGACCTGCCTGCCACTGCTTTGGAAGGCAAGCCCCGGTTTTATGCATAACCTGTTATTATGCTATTTTACTTCACTTAATGTTTGCAGGATTGATTGTGCACTTAAGTGTAGGAATTGTTTGAAACCCTAGTTGCATGATCTCAGGAATCCCATTGAGATGAACACTAGTATGCTAGGTCGAGTAGCTGCTTATTTAATTAGGATCTCGGTAGAAGTCGAGTGATTTTTCTAGCACTCGCGCGAGGTCAGGACATTGATTGTACCCACTTTCATATCATACTGATGTTGGTTGTGGACAACAATCCATGGGGATTGGTTGTCCACGGGATAAAATGTGAATAAGGATTAAGGTGTGGTACCGTGAGTCAAGCGTTTGAACGTACTAAGCACATGCCGAGAAATATGGTAAATCGGTAAGCCTAGTACCTGAGTGAACCTGGCAGTGGACATATCCCCTCACGCGTCCTGAGACGAGGTCTCCCATTTCGGTTATGGTGGGTACAAGTGCGGTCACTGCACGACGGCCAGTCGGGGTCAGTGGGGCATTGTACGCCAAGGCGGTGAGCCCTGATCTGCTGACGGGGAATCGATGGGGACGGTTGATGTGTGTGGGGACGGAGTGCCCCTACATGTCGTGTGTTTAGGTTTACCTTGCAAGGATAAAAACTCGATTCAAATCGTCTGCTTCTCGCAGCTAATGAGACTGCTTGATCCATGCTGCTACATTGAGTAACAAGTGGAATGATGCGGAGATGATATAAGATGTTGATTGCTAAAAAGGTTTGCTACTTTGTATGAATAGATAGTACACTTTTAGCCTTAAGAGAGTCACACTTAACTTTGACTAAGTTAAAATCTTGATTTAGAAACTCAGCTAGTGCTTTTGGCAACCAAACCCCACAGCCAAACAGCTGCATGTCTAGAGGTAGAGGAGTAGACTCCTCACACCGGGTAAGTCTAGCTGAGTATTAGTATACTCAGCCTTGCTTGTGGCATAATTTTTTACAGGTTCTCTGGAGGAGATGGTTGCTGGGATAACTTGGCCGACCACCCTGCCACCGGGTTGGACTGTCGAGTGGGACCCTGCCTCGGCTGAGGAGGAGCATGAGGAGTGATGGGACAGGCTTCCCCATCTCTCTGTTTAATTATCGTTAGTTTTATTCCGCTGCACTTCAAACAATGATGGTTACTTTTGCAAAAACTCCGATGATGATGATGGTGATGTAATAATTTAACATTATGGCATGTATGGTTTTATGCTTTATTGTATTTGCTCTGTGACTCACCTTCGAGTGAGATTGTGGTACTTGATCCTGTCAGTGGCCGTGTCGGACTAGATCCGAGGGATTGACGGGTTATTCCCATTTAAGTGTGGTCTAGCCTCTAAGGCGGGACTTGGACACTTAAGTTGGAATAATTCGGGCAGTTCCGCCACAGCTGGTATCGGAGCTTGTACCACCACAGAGGAATCAATAAAATGTAAATACCATCAATTTTTCTAAATAAAATTGGATAGAAACAAGGTTGGATAGATAGTAGGACGAGCAGGATAGACCTAGGACGTGAAGCCTTAGGTTACTAGAAGGGTAGCTAGGTGGCTAAGTAACTAGGCCCTACAGGCCACTTTTGCAGGATGGGAGTTCCTCCCTATTCCTTTTATCTTGTGTGAGGCCGTTCAGGACGAGCATGCATGCATTCATAATTAAGCAAATGGATAACTGAGTGAAGGACTTAAAAACAAGATAACAACCAACTAGGTCCCTAGTGCCTTTTTACTTAACTAGAGAAAGGCTAAAAATTTGTTTTTCTTTTCCTTGTTCTTTTTATACTTCTTTTTCGTTACTTACGCTTAACCGTACACAGATGACTTCCCATGGATCCTCCGATGACGAAAATGCACTGACCCACACTGACGGACTTGCACGAGAGGGCTTTCCCCGCATCCTGTGGGAAGTACTTCAGGGGGCTGGATACACGACACCTCCTCAGTACACGGTGCAGCAGTTCGAGAAGCACCGGGTGCCCCGCTGTAGGGTGAGGATGACCTTGGAGCCTCATCCCCTGCAGCCAGGCTGGCGCTCCTTGGACTCAGAGTCTTTCGGGTACCGGGCAGAGGACACGATCGAGGCGATCGCTCTGCATGGGTTGACTACCTTTTGCGGATTCCATCCTTTGGAGCTGGCTACCCACCCCATTGGCTTGTTCCCCGCTGAGAAGGAGGACGACCCAATGTGGAAGGATCGGGTGGAGCATGCCAAGGACATCTGGGCCATCTACCCAGGACAGACTGCACACTTGACAGTACGGTGCATGAATGCTCTGTACCGTCTGCAAGTGATGCGCGGTGAGGCAATGTCCCATCTGATGGCACTGCTGGAGGCAACAAAGATCACGTTGGATAACAGAGAGGAGCTCGTGGTTGACTTGTCTCAAGAAATGGTGGAGAAGGACTTGCAGGTGGAGCAGCTATCCACTGATATTCAGGAGTTGGAGGAACTGGTGGGCACCAGGGAGAACACCATCGAGGTCCTCGAGGATCAGCTCCTTAACACTCAGCAGCAGCTTGCTGAGGCTAACGAGCACCTGGACATGCACCACCAGGAGATCCAGGACCAGGAGGCCAACGAGGACGTCGACATTGAGGGAGGAGATGAGCCTGCCTCCAGTGTGGACACTGCTGGCTCGGGAAGACCACCTTCCCCCGAGTCAAGTGTTGCCTCGTTCGCTCACTAGGTGTCCAGGGTAGGCTTAAAAGTCGGACAGTCGGACTCCTCGCAGCTAGCTTAGCTTTTGCACCCTTGGGGTACTAGGCTAGGTAGAGTTGAGTCATTTTGGAACAATTTGATGTAACCGTGATAAACTCTCTTGGGAGCTTGTTTGATGGATGCTATTATCAGTTTAAATTTGGAAGGAAAAAAATTATGCCTCTCAAAATCCCTTTTGTTGAAGTCGGAATCTTTCATGCTGTTTTAACTTTGTCCTCGTGATAAAATCTTGAATTTTGGAATTGTGGTGTTAAGTAAGTATGTGGATTTTTCAGATGGCCGGGAGGCAGCGTCGTGGCCAGAACGAGCACGTTCCACCGCCACCACCACCTCCCACTCTGCAGGAGCTCATGGCTCAGCAGAATGAGATCCTGAGGCAGCTGGCTCAACGTCAGCCACCACCCCAGCATTATGGTGGTGGAGACCACCAGCGTCACCCCGCGGCGGCCACTTATCAGGAATTCCTCAGCACCCAGCCTCCACTGTTCACAAGGGCGGAGGACCCACTTGACGCAGATGTGTGGCTGCGAGTGGTGGAATCCAAATTCCCACTACTCCATGGAGTTTGCTCAGAGGTCACCAAAGTCAGGTTCACCACCCAGCAGCTTCGCGGACCTGCACGGACTTGGTGGGATCACTTTCTTGCTATGCAGCCAGAGGACCGAGAGGTGGAGTGGAGGGAGTTCAAGGCAGCTTTTAGAGGACACCATATACCAGCCGGGATCATGGACAGGAAGCTCAATGAGTTCTTGGCACTCGCTCAGGGCAGCAGGACAGTATTGCAGTATGCCCAGGCCTTTAATGACTTGTGCCAGTATGCGGGATATCATGCGGATACAGATGAGAAGAAGAGAGACAGATTCAGAAGGGGGCTCAGCACTAAGCTCCGGGATCGCCTCAACACCGTCAGGGCCAACAGCTACAATGAGTTGGTCAACATGGCTATCTCCCAAGAGGACTGCATTACAGCTAGGCAGGCAGAGAAGAAAAGGAAGACCCCTGTGGCAGGACCCTCAGCTCAGCCACAGCGTTTCCGGATTGTGTCCGACACCCAGGGCAGGGGACCCCAGCAGCAGCAAGGGCGATGGGTAATCCGACCTCAGCAGCAGCAGCAGCAGCAGGCACCCAACCGCAACCAGTTCCCAGCTCAGAGGAATAATCAGCAGCAGCAGTACCGCCAGGCCAATGACAACAGGTGCTTCACTTGTGGCAATACTGGGCATTATGCCAAGAATTGCCCCAGGAACCAGCAGAGGCAGGGGCAGAATGCTAACCAGAACCAAGGCAAGAGGCAGAAGGTGCAAGTGAGGCAAGGCAGGCTGAACTTCACTACCATGGCAGATATTCCAGAGGGAGCACCCGTCATGACTGGTATCTTTACAGTATTAAATTTTCCTGCCATTGTTCTTTTTGATTCTGGTGCTTCGCATAGTTTTATCAGTACAAGGTTTAGTGCCAAATGCCAGTTGCCCTTTCACCACACCAATGGGGGCATTACAATTTCAACCCCAGGAGGCAGGGTTGCCACCTATCAAGTTAACAAGAATGTGCCTATAAGGTTTGGTAGTCTGATAATTAAGACCAACCTTCTCATTTTGGGTTTGGAGAGTGTGGATATTATATTGGGAACTGACTGGTTAACCAGAAACCAGGCTGTGATGGATATTGCAGCTAGGGCCATTGAGGTGCACTCACCAACCTGTGGTGAGACCACACTATATTTGCCTGACCAGGGTTGTACCCGATCTTGTGCTTTTGTTATGTTAGAATCCCCGGTGGAAGGGATCCCAGTAGTCTGTGACTACCCGGATGTGTTTCCGGAAGAATTACCAGGGATGCCACCTGACCGAGACATTGAGTTCGCAATTGAGTTGCAACCCGGGACTGCTCCTATCTCCAAGAGGCCTTATAGGATGCCTCCCGCGGAATTGGCAGAATTGAAGAAACAATTGCAAGAGTTGTTGAACAAAGGGTTTATTCGTCCAAGCACTTCACCATGGGGATGTCCAGCATTATTTGTGAAGAAAAAGGATGAGAGTTTGAGAATGTGTGTTGACTACCGTCCTCTCAATGCGGTAACTATTAAGAACAAATACCCGCTGCCCCGCATTGATGTTCTGTTTGATCAATTGGTAGGAGCCAAGGTATTCTCCAAGATAGACCTTCGCTCAGGATACCACCAGATCAAGATCCGCGCTAGCGATATTCCCAAGACGGCTTTTTCTACCAGATATGGATTGTATGAGTTTCTGGTGATGTCTTTTGGGCTGACCAATGCCCCGGCTTATTTCATGTACCTGATGAACTCAGTGTTTATGCCAGAACTAGACAAGTTCGTGGTCGTTTTCATTGACGATATTTTGGTCTATTCCAAGAATGAAGATGAGCATACTGAGCACCTGCACATCGTACTTCAACGACTGCGCGATCATCATCTTTATGCTAAGTTGTCTAAGTGTGAGTTCTGGCTGAAGGAGATTAAATTCTTGGGTCACACAATCTCTCAGGATGGGATATCAGTTGATCCTGAAAAGGTACAAGAGGTAATGGATTGGAAACCCCCGACTACAGTGAAGCAGATTCGGAGTTTTCTGGGACTGGCAGGGTATTATCGACGATTTATTCCGGATTTCTCCAGAATTGCCAAACCAATGACTGAACTGTTAAAGAAGGGAGTCAAATTTGAGTGGAGCCAAAAGTGTGAAGATGCCTTCCATACCTTGAGGCAGCATTTGACAACAGCCCCAGTACTAGCTCAACCTGACAACACCAAGCCATTTGAAGTTTATTGTGATGCTTCTGGTACTGGTTTGGAATGTGTCTTGATGCAAGAGAACAGAGTGATTGCTTATGCTTCTCGGGCACTCAGGCCCCATGAGCAGAATTACCCCACACATGATCTGGAATTGGCAGCTGTAGTTCATGCTCTTAAGATATGGAGACACTACCTGATGGGAGCTCACTGTAACATCTACACTGATCACAAGAGTCTCAAGTACATTTTCACTCAGGCAGATCTGAACATGAGACAAAGGAGATGGTTAGAGTTGATCAAGGATTATGATTTGGAGGTGCATTACCATCCAGGGAAGGCCAATGTTGTGGCAGATGCCTTGAGCAGAAAGGCCCAGTGTAATTGTATGAGCATGGATGTGGGAGTGACCACCCTGTGTGATGAGTTGTGCAAGTTGAACCTGGAAGTTGTTCTTCGGGTAAACTAAGCTATATCTCGGTAGAGCCCACGTTGCAAGAGCAGATCATAAGGGCTCAGGTTGAGGATAAGGGTGTTCAGGTTATCAAGGATATGATCAAACAAAAGGCAGAGAAATACAAGTGTTTCCGACAGGACAGTAAGGGAATTCTATGGTTTGGAGATCGATTGGTTGTTCCTAAGGACCCTGATCTTAGAAAGAAGATACTAGATGAAGCTCACCTTTCAAAATTCTCCATGCACCCTGGTAGCAACAAGATGTATCATGATCTAAGATCTCTATATTGGTGGACTAGAATGAAAAGGGAAATTGCCAAGTACATATCCGAGTGTGATACTTGTCAGAGGATAAAGGCTAGTCACTTGAAGGCAGCAGGCCCTCTGCAACCCCTTCCCATACCATCATGGAAATGGGAGGACATTTGCATGGACTTTATAGTGGGATTACCCAATACCTCCAGGCACCATGATTCAATTTGGGTTATCATGGACAGATTGACCAAGACTGCTCATTTCTTGCCAGTGCATACCACCCACAGGGCCGAGAAGTACGCTGAAATTTACGTTGATCAGATAGTAAGGTTGCATGGTATTCCCAAGACCATTATATCTGACAGAGGAGCACCTTTTGTGGCACGATTTTGGGAACAATTGCAAGAATCACTTGGGACCCATGTCATCCGAAGCTCAGCATATCACCCCCAAACAGATGGCCAGACAGAAAGGGTGAATCAAATTTTGGAAGATATGTTGCGAGCCTGTGCACTACATTATGGAAAGGATTGGGACAAGTGTCTGTCTTTGGCAGAGTTCTCTTACAACAATAGCTATCAGTCCAGTTTAAAGATGGCACCTTTTGAGGCATTATATGGGAGAAGGTGTAGGACTCCACTAAATTGGTCTCAAGCAGGAGAAAGGGAAATTTTTGGGCCAGACTTGGTACTCGAGGCAGAGGCAAAAGTCAGGGTTATTACCAAGAACTTAGAAGCTGCTCAGGCCAGGCAAAGGAGCTATCATGACCAGAGGCGGAAGCCTCTACAGTTTGAGTTGGGAGATCATGTCTATCTTAAGGTATCACCCACCAAGGGTGTCCAGAGATTCGGGATTAAGGGCAAGTTAGCTCCTCGCTACATTGGACCCTATGAGATCAAGGAAGCTTGTGGACCCGTAGCCTATCAAGTGGAATTGCCACCTCACATGTCAGCAGTTCATAATGTGTTCCATGTATCTCAGCTGCGGAAATGCATTCGTCTACCCACTGAAGTACTCCCGGAACCAGACATTGAGATAGAACCAGACTTATCCTACCAAGAGTACCCCGTCAAGGTGTTAGATCAAAAGGAGAGATCAACTCGGGCAAGGTCGGTCAGAATGTATAAGGTTCAGTGGAGTCACCATTCAGCAGAAGAAGCTACATGGGAGACTGAGGATTTTCTACGCTCTCGCTTCCCCGACTTTCTACCCAAAGGAGTCGGTATGTAACCCCAGAACCCCACCCCCACCTGCCCTTTGAATCCAATTATGAGAAAAACTTAGATAACAAGGGTAGTCTAAGTTGTGGATTTAACTTAAGAAGGGCTTCCTTCTGAAGTTGCAAAGAGAATGACATTCGAAGAGCAGTTAACAAGAGAAACTTAAGTGTAAAGGAAAAGCAGCACCAGCACACCTTCAAGCACCCTCCAAGGGACTCTACCTAAATCTCGGGGCGAGATTCCTTTAAGGGGGGAGGGCTGTAACACCCCAGGTGTTACTCAGGGTGTCCATCCCAGGGTTACCCCCTTTTTTCCATATTTACATAAAGATTTGTGGGCAAAGTACTTCAATCTTGGAATTCAAGGTCCTAGTCAAGTGCAAACTATCTTGGATATCATGCCCTAGCTTGTAATGCCCATCTAAGTGGAGATCTCCCAAAACCCTAGAGCAAAACCCCCATAGGCAATTATAACCCTAGTTGAAGCCATGATCAAAAGATCATGTAAACATCATGATCATGGTTTGGGCCAAATATAAAAGTTGTAATATACTTAATAACCTACAATTAATAGTAAGGAAGTACCCCCAAAAAGTTTTCAGAAAAGTCCTAAAAAGATCACCAAAGGTTGAACACAAGGGAGAAATTCAGATTTTGCCTAAGTCAAAAATCAACCCTTGAGCAAAGATCCCACCTGTTCACCTTGATCCCCTCTTCAAAACCTGTCGACCTAATGGACAAAGTGGCGCCAAATGAACCCTAGAATGCCCTGGAAAAGTTTGAACCCAAGCCAAAACCATTTGACACGAGTTGGCACTGGTTTTGTCTCGGGTTGCACAGGGCAGACAGACAAGACTTGGCGCTACCATATCTCCTCAACCAGACCACATCTACTCTTGGAACTCACATGAACTAGGTAGCTCTAGGTGCAGGGAAGAGATCTCCCACGGGCGGTAGGGCAAGATTCGTACGCCTGGCCGCTCAGCAGAGCGAAGAACACGGGCAGAAGCAACGCGCCACGTGTTCGACGCGCTCTGAGCTCGCCAGGGCACGCCCGCGCGCGCCCCGCGTGCCCGCGTCGCGCCAAACGGTCGAACCGACGCCCCGGCCGCGTCCGCGCCTATAAAACCCACCCTAGCGCTCGGTTGCCTTCCCCGTTACCTCCTCCGTACTGCGCCGGACTCGCCCGAGCCAGCCATTAACTCCGGCGACCTCCCCGCAGCCCGCCAGTGCCGCCCGAGAGCAGCCACCGTGGCCAGCCCCTCTCCAGTCCTCCTCCGTTCGATTCAAGCCCCCAGATAGCTTCCTGGTGAGACCGTGAGCCTTGCTCAAGCTTGAACCGAGGGCCCGCGTCACCGGAGAAGCCAAATCGCGCTCACCGGAGTTCAAGAACTCGCCGGCGCACGTGGACCGGGTAAACCCCTTCACCATTTCCCGATTCGTTGCGCGCATGGCCTCTGTGTCATCCCGTGAAGCTCCTTGTGCCCATTAATTGAACTCTCCCGCCGTGGTTTGGCCGGAGCAGGCGCCGCCGTCGATCCCCGCCGCCTGTATTCGTGGCCAGGGGAGCTCCGACCACCTCTGACGCCGACCCGCACATCGACGTGACCGTCGCGACCTCCTGAACATCACTGACCACCTCGCCGGACCTCCCTCGCCGCCGGTAAGCCGCGCCACCCTTTTCTTTCCCGCGGCTACTGTTTCAGTTAAGGGAAGGACTGCGGGTGAGAGGGAGAGAAATCTAGGGGGTTAAGTGAAAAGTCAGAGACTCAAGTGAATAGTGGCGTAAGGGTAGATCTGCGAGGTTTGATTCGGTTAAAACCCAGGGACCTCGGCGCAAACTGTTTTTCCAGAAAAACTTAATTAAAACCTGATTTAAATTCAAACAGAAACTTTAAAAACCCATAACTTCTGTTTGATTTATCCAATTTTGGTCAAACTAATTTTGCCAGACTCTAAATAATGTAACCTATCTAAGAAAAATATAAAACCCCATAAGCACTAGAGAAAAATATAAGGTTATGATTTAATTACAGTTTGAACCAAAAGCTTAATAATAGCAAGAAAAATGGTTGTATTATTTAACTAAGGTTAGAAAAATTTAGAGAAGTTATTATCTACCTACTGACCTAGTTAAAAATATTAAACACCTCTGTCCACTCCATTCAAGTTAATTTTACCCTTTATTCTAAAATATGCTTATGGATAAAGAAAATAGAAAATGCAACTTAATTAATGAACCAGAGAGTACTTCTATTTTTGTTAGGTTACTTATTCAATGTAGTTCACTGGAAAAATATATCATACATTGTAGTGTAAAATAAGAAAGCTATCTTTTAATTCAATAAAACAAGAATAACTTAGAAAAACCCTACAAAAATAACCCTAAGGTAAAACCTCCCCAAACCTTAGGATAACTAATGTTTTGATAATAAGAACTTAGGAAAAATAAGAAATCTGCTGTTTGGCATTTTTCAAATAATAATGTAGTAGAAAGTGCCTTTTTGACATTAAACTTGAGAAAATCATAACTAAATAACCACCCCTTAGTTTCCTATGATTTTTAGCACAAAGACCTATTATACCAGAGGATGCCAACAAAAATAATCTTTAGGTCAGAACCTACCCCTAACTAGGAGGTGTAGTGTAAAGTGGCCCTTTTTGCCTAACTTTTGTTATTTTTGTTTAAAACCTAACTTTTATACTTTAAGCCTCAAATTCTTAAAACAAGCTAAAATAGCCAGTGATAACCCACTGTAATTTTTACAGAATTTTTGGAAATTATTAAAACCCTGTTGTAGTTCAAACCAACACTAAAAGCCTAAATGGAAATTAAGGAAAAAGAAATGAAAGATGTGAATAAATGTTGTCCCAAAAACTTTGTTTTCTGTCCACTAAAATATATCAAGGCAATACCAAACCAATATGTTATCCTAAAGGAAAACCTAAGTCCAAAGGGTAATAAGTCTATCTATGTACCACTAGAAGCCCCGCATAACTAAGAAACCCTAAGTTACCTCTCGACTTAGTTTCTTCAGCTTATGGCTCTTAAATCTTGCATAATCATGACATACATGTTCATTGCATTTCGATAGACTGTAATCTTGCTGACGGAGAGTACATCCTCGTGCCGGAGCAAGGAGCTGCTCAGGAGGTAGCCCCAGATCCAGCACCCGAGCCTGCACCAGAGGACCTGCCTGCCACTGCTTTGGAAGGCAAGCCCCAGTTTTATGCATAACCTGTTATTATGCTATTTTACTTCACTTAATGTTTGCAGGATTGATTGTGCACTTAAGTGTAGGAATTGTTTGAAACCCTAGTTGCATGATCTCAGGAATCCCATTGAGATGAACACTAGTATGCTAGGTCGAGTAGCTGCTTATTTAATTAGGATCTCGGTAGAAGTCGAGTGATTTTTCTAGCACTCGCGCGAGGTCAGGACATTGATTGTACCCACTTTCATATCATACTGATGTTGGTTGTGGACAACAATCCATGGGGATTGGTTGTCCACGGGATAAAATGTGAATAAGGATTAAGGTGTGGTACCGTGAGTCAAGCGTTTGAACGTACTAAGCACATGCCGAGAAATATGGTAAATCGGTAAGCCTAGTACCTGAGTGAACCTGGCAGTGGACATATCCCCTCACGCGTCCTGAGACGAGGTCTCCCATTCCGGTTATGGTGGGTACAAGTGCGGTCACTGCACGACGGCCAGTCGGGGTCAGTGGGGCATTGTACGCCAAGGCGGTGAGCCCTGATCTGCTAACGGGGAATCGATGGGGACGGTTGATGTGTGTGGGGACGGAGTGCCCCTACATGTCGTGTGTTTAGGTTTACCTTGCAAGGATAAAAACTCGATTCGAATCGTCTGCTTCTCGCAGCTAATGAGACTGCTTGATCCATGCTGCTACATTGAGTAACAAGTGGAATGATGCGGAGATGATATAAGATGTTGATTGCTAAAAAGGTTTGCTACTTTGTATGAATAGATAGTACACTTTTAGCCTTAAGAGAGTCACACTTAACTTTGACTAAGTTAAAATCTTGATTTAGAAACTCAGCTAGTGCTTTTGGCAACCAAACCCCACAGCCAAACAGCTGCATGTCTAGAGGTAGAGGAGTAGACTCCTCACACCGGGTAAGTCTAGCTGAGTATTAGTATACTCAGCCTTGCTTGTGGCATAATTTTTTACAGGTTCTCTGGAGGAGATGGTTGCTGGGATAACTTGGCCGACCACCCTGCCACCGGGTTGGACTGTCGAGTGGGACCCTGCCTCGGCTGAGGAGGAGCATGAGGAGTGATGGGACAGGCTTCCCCATCTCTCTGTTTAATTATTGTTAGTTTTATTCCGCTGCACTTCAAACAATGATGGTTACTTTTGCAAAAACTCCGATGATGATGATGGTGATGTAATAATTTAACATTATGGCATGTATGGTTTTATGCTTTATTGTATTTGCTATGTGACTCACCTTCGAGTGAGATTGTGGTACTTGATCCTGTCAGTGGCCGTGTCGGACTAGATCCGAGGGATTGACGGGTTATTCCCATTTAAGTGTGGTCTAGCCTCTAAGGCGGGACTTGGACACTTAAGTTGGAATAATTCGGGCAGTTCCGCCACAGCCCTAGGATAGGGGATACCCTGGCCTAAGCAGGGGTCCGGTACTAACGCATGTCCAGGCTTTATCCTGTGCGCTTGCGCTCCCCGCTCAGGTGGAGATCCGATGCTGCCACGTGGCTTCCTGCCCGTGACGTAAGCCAGTGGGTGGAGCCTGAGGTAAGGCCTATGGGCCGCGCGGTCTCTGCATTTATTGTAGAGAGGACGCGCCGCCTGTCCACCCTGCTGACAGGCGATGTGTCGCCTCAGCATTTATTGTGACATGTCCACTCAGCTGGCAGGCGGCATCCAGGCCATCCTGCAGGCGGCGTGCCTGTCCAGTTCATTGCCAAACAGTACGCCCATGCTGCAAGGTGCACTGTGTCCATCATCACTTATGCGTTGCTAGGGAAGCTTCCCCTGCACGCCAATACCACGCAGATCGTGGATGTCAGGGTGCAAGAAGATTGCTCCAGCAACTCCAAGTATTACATCCATTATATTCCTGGGCCCACATGTCAGGGCCTAGTACCCTTGTACGCGCCCCCCTTGAGCTATAAAAGGGGAGGCATGCAACGTTACTGGGGGACAGACAAAGACGGAGAGACACTCAGACTCAGACAGACTTAGACCCAGCTCAGGCTCACAAGTTCATACAAGCTCTCAAACTCAATACATCACACAGTGAAGTAGGGTATTGCGCTCCGGCGGCCCGAACCACTCTAAACCCTCGCGTGTTCCTGAGTTCATCGTTCATCTACCAACAGGCAAAACGCTTAAGCCCCCTCCTCATCTTAGGAATTAGGGAGGGTGCACTCCGCCACCCGGCCGGAGAATTCCCACTTCGACAGTGAGGTTTCTAAAACCTGCACATAAACAACAGCACGATGGCTGCAATGCACACTCACGAACATGTAAATCTATACTAATCTATTAAGAACCTAATGTAGGCACCCGATGATACCACAGCTTCACCCTCCGCGCTACCTGTCGGCGTTTCAAGACCGGGGGTCCCTAAGCCGACGAGTGAATGTCGCCGCGTGCCCCAGCCCAGATGGGTCGACGCGGGGCCGAGCGCGAAGGGGGGAAAGTGAGGCGGCCGGAGACCGACGTGAGAGAGGTGGAAATCCCGCGGCCTTCATGTTCGTCCCGCGCCCAGGTCGGGTGCGCTTGCAGTAGGGGGTTACAAGCGTCCACGCGGGAGAGGGAGCGGGCGGCCTCACGCGAGCGCCTGTCTCGTCCTCGTCCCCGCGCGGCCAACCCTCTCTAAGAGGGCCCTGGTCCTTCCTTTTATAGGCGTAAGGAGAGGATCCAGGTGTACAATGGGGGGTGTACCAGAGTGCTACGTGTCTAGCGGAGGAGAGCTAGCGCCCTAAGTACATGCCGTTGTGGCAGCCGGAGAGATTTTGGCACCCAGCCGGTGTGATGTCGTGGCTGTCGGAGGAGTGCTGGAGCCTGGCGGAGGGACAGCCGTCGGAGCTGTTGAGTCCCTGCTGACGTCCTCTTGCTTCCGTTAGGGGGCTGAGAGCCACCATCGTCACCGAGTGCGCGGGGCGCCATCATTGCCTATCTGGTGGAGCGAGCCAGATGGGATGTCGGTCTTGTTTCCTGTGGCCCGAGTCAGCTCGGGGTAGGGTGATGATGGCGCCTCCTGTTGACGTGGCCGGTCTATGCCCTAGGTTGGGCGATGTGGAAGCTCCTCCAAAGCCGAGGTCGAGTTTGTCTTCTGTGGCCGAGGTCGAGTCCGAGCCCCTGGGTCAGGCGAGGCGGAGACCGTCGGCTGAGGCCAGGGCGTAGTCCGAGCCCTGGGGTCGGGCGAAGCGGAGTTCGTCGTCTTCTGGGGCTGAGCCCGAGTCTGAGCCCTGGGTCGGGCGTAGCGTAGTTCGTCGTCTTCCGGGGCTGAGCCCGAGTTCGAGCCCTGGGTCGGGCGGAGCGGAGTGCGTCGTCTTCCGGGACTTAGCCCGAGTCTGAGCCCTGGGTCGGGCGGAGCGGAGTTCGCCGTCTTCTGGGACTTAGCCCGAGTCCGAGCCCTGGGTCGGGCGGAGCGGAGTTCGCCGTCTTCCGGGACTTAGCCCGAGTCCGAGCCCTGGGTCGGGCGGAGCGGAGTTCGTCGTCTTCCGGGACTTAGCCCGAGTCCGAGCCCTGGGTCGGGCGGAGCGGAGTTCGCCGTCTTCCGGGACTTAGCCTGAGTCCGAGCCCTGGGTCGGGCGGAGCGGAGTTCGTCATCTTCCGGGACTTAGCCCGAGTCCGAGCCCTGGGTCGGGCGGAGCGGAGTTTCCTATGGTGCCTTCGGCCGGGCCTGACTGCCTGTCAGCCTCACTCAGTCAAGTGGCACCGCAGTCGGAGCGGCAGGCGGCGCTGTCCTTCTGGCAGGCCGGTCAGTGGAGCGGCGAAGTGACGGTGGTCACTTCGGCTCTGCCAGTTGGGGGGCACGCGTCAGGATAAAGGTGTCAGACCACCTTTGCATTAAATGCTCCTGTGATTTGGTCGGTCGGTGCGGCGATTTGGTCAGGGTTGCTTCTTGGCGAAGACAGGGCCTCGGGCGAGCTGGAAATATATTCGCCGCTGGAGGGGGCCTCGGGCGAGACGGAAATCCTCTAGGGTCGGCTGCCCTTGTCCGAGGCTAGGCTCGGGCGAGGCGTGATCGAGTCCCTCGAATGGACTGATCCCTGACTTAATCGCACCCATCAGGCCTTTGCAGCTTTATGCTGATGGGGGTTACCAGCTGAGAATTAGGAGCCTTGAGGGTACCCCTAATTATGGTCCCCGACAGTAGCCCCCGAGCCTCGAAGGGAGTGTTAGCACTCGCTTGGAGGCTTTCATCGCACTTTTTTGCAAGGGGACCAGCCTTTCTCGGTTGCGTTTTGTTCCGGTGGGTGCGCGCGAGCGCACCCGCCGGGTGTAGCCCCCGAGGCCTTGAAGGAGTGGTTTCACTCCTCCGAGGTCTTATTGCCTCGCGTAATGCTTCGGCTGGTCTGGTCGTTCCCTCATGCGAGCTGGCCATAGCCCGGGTGTACGGTCGGATCCCAAGTTCTCGGGCTGGTATGTTGACGCTGTCAACGGTTCGGCCGGAGCCAGGTTTGCGAGAGCAGCCCCCGAGCCTCTGCATAGGGCGAGAGGGCGATCAGGGACAGACTCGACTTTTTTACATACGCCCCTGCGTCGCCTTTCCGCAAGGAGGAGGGGGGAAAGCGCCATGTTGCCCTCGATGGGCGCCGAACATGGTGTTTCCGGTGAGCTGCAGGCGGGTAATCCGAGTGGACGTCTGTGCCCCATTCGTTAGGGGTCGACTAGGGGCCCAGAGGCACGCCCAAAAGTACCTGTGGGTGATCTGCCGGACCCGGTCCCCAGGCGACGGGGTCCGAGGGCTCGATGCCTCCCTCTGATGGGATTCCGTTACAAGATGGTTCCCGCTGGTCTCGGAAATGTCCTAGGGTACCTCGGGAGCGCAGCCCGAGCCTCGGTTATGTATCGAACGTACCCATGGTCATCCCTCGCTCTGTGTCTGAGGCGGTTGTGAACCCTTCGGGGGCCAGCCTTCGAACCCCTGATCAGTAGTGGGCGCGGAGCCCGAGTAGCCTGATGCGGCCGTTGAACCCTTCCGAGGGGCTGGCCTTCGAACCTCTGACCAGTAGTGGGTGTAGGGCCCACGCGATCTGAGGTGGCTGTCGAACCCTTCCGAGGGGCCAGCCTTCGAACCTATGATCAGTAGGGAGGCTCAGAGCCTGGTTCCTTCACGGGGAAGGATCCTTTTCGGGGTATCCCCCTTTCCCGGTCCCTGCTGCAAGAGAGAGAAAGAGGGAAAAAGGAAAAGGATACGAAATTGAACGACGCGGCGTACCTTTTTTGACGCGGTCATTATGGCGAAGGCGAAGCGTCGCCCGCTTCTCCTGCCAGAGGCGCCGCCTGTCCCGCCGCGGAGTTAATGCGACGGGGCGAGTGGTTGGCGGGGCGGCAGTTGCGCGTGCGCGAGCCGTTCGAGGAACGGAACATGGGCGCGTTGTCTTCACGCCGTGAGAGAGGGTTCTCTTGTTGCCCCCGGATGGGACGTAGGCTTGGCTGGCGACGTGACCGCTGCTCCTGCCCGCCTGCCACCGCCATTATTGCTAGCCCATTTTTGGCCGCATTGACCGTCGCGCCAGGCTGGCGCCGCTGGGTCGTGCTCTGGGTCGCCTCGAGTCGCGGTATCGGTTCCGTAGTCGAGGAGGCGCGGTGGTGGCGCAAGTGGCGGTGTAGTCGCATGCACGAAGCACTCGGCGCGTCGGTTGCATGACGCGTGGGCCTGGGCCTCCATGTTGGGCGTGTTGGGAGTCGGAGAAGCGCGCCCACTTGGCGCGGTTGCATGCCGCCTGCATGGCTGCCCGCCCCTTTCGCCCGTTGGTTTGGGCAAAAGTGGAGAGTCGCTTGTAACCGCTGGGCGGTTGTACGCACCGCGCACGGCGGTTTGGCTTCTTCTGCTCTGAGCCGGCTTGCATGACGTGTGGGACCCAGCCCCCGCGCCGCAGGGGAGGACCTTGGAGCGTGTTGGAGAAGACTCAGCCCGCGACGGCTGGGGACGCAAGTAGGGAGAGTCGCCTTTAAAAGGAGGGTGACCCCCTTGGAAGGCGACCATGTCTTCACGCTCCCTTATGCATCGTGTCTTTCCACCTTCCAAGCCCCCGGATGGGGGATACCCGCCGTCTTTCCGCCTCGTCGTTGGAGGAACGCAACTCTGTGGGAGTTGGTACCTTTCAGCCATCGTTCGGCTTCAAGGATTTTCATCACACAGCCCGGTTGCACCCCTCCGCTGGTGGTCACCCAAAACGGTGACCTCCAGCCCCTGGATGGGGAGAGGCAAGTCGGGCTGTGATCTTGGTCCCGCCCTCAGCCTCGAGGGTGTTCGTCATCCTCGCTGGGGCGGGGAGCGAGGCGAGCCGGGGCTCTACCTCCCGCGCGGGCCGGCGGGCCACCTCTTCTTCTAGCTTCTGGTGGTGGCAACCATCCTCCAGCTCTGCGGAGGAGACGTCCTCCAGCCATGCCGGGGAAGGCGAACTGTTGCTGCCCAGCTAGGATGCAACATTCCGCCCTCTTCCTCGCTTTCGTGGCGAGGACGGGAGCGAGGACCTGCCGGTGCGCTTTGGAGCGGCCCGCTCTTTGGCTTTAATAGCTGGTTCGCGTCCCTTGAGCGGGAACGCGAACGAGAGCCCTCCGGCGGCCGCGTCCGTACTGGGACCATGGCTGCTGGTGTAGAGGTCGCTGGCGGGTCCCCCGGTGCTCGTCGCCCCGCAGGCTCCCTGATGTGGAGGTTGTACATACCCGCGGGGACGGAACCGGAGTTCTGTCTATAATGACATTGATGTACTTGAAGAAGAACGGCTAAACGCGGTAATCCAATCAGCACGGTACCAGCAGACTCTAAGGCGCTATCACGACAAGGCTGTGCGACAACGATCCTTCTCAATAGGAGATCTCGTCCTCCGCCGAATTCTAACGGGGGAGGGACGGCACAAGTTATCGCCCTTATGGGAAGGACCCTTCATGGTAGCAGAAGTCACTCGACCCGGATCTTATCGTCTCACTCAGATGGATGGCACAGAAGTTGGGAACTCCTGGAACATAGAACACCTCAGAAAGTTTTACCCCTAGCTATGTTTCAAAAACTGCTGAGACAACAATGTACTCTGTAAAGTGGAAATATGTCATCAATAAAAAAGAGGTTTCAAAGATACTCAGTTTGTTTACGATTGACTTGCATTCTTACTTAACTCAGGGTGACCACTATGCCCTACTAACGGAGCAATCGACTTAAGCCGGCAACGACTTAAGGCAGTGCAACATGCTCACGCTTACCTCAGGGTGACCACTATGCCCTACTAACGGAGCAATCGACTTAAGTCGGCAACGACTTAAGGCGGTGCAACATGCTCACGCTTACTTAACTCAGGGTGACCACTATGCCCTACTAACGGAGCAATCGACTTAAGTCGGCAACGACTTAAGGCAGTGCAACATGCTCACGCTTACTTAACTCGGGGTGACCACTATGCCCTACTAACGGAGCAATCGACTTAAGTCGGCAACGACTTAAGGCAGTGCAACATGCTCACGCTTACTTAACTAGGGGTGACCACTATGCCCTACTAACGGAGCAATCGACTTAAGTCGGCCACGACTTAAGGCGGTGCAACATGCTCACGCTTACTTAACTCGGGGTGACCACTATGCCCTACTAACGGAGCAATCGGCTAAAGTCAGTGGCGACTTAAGCCGGTGCAACATGCTCATGCCTATGCAATTCAGGGTGACCACTACGCCCTATTAACAAAAATGATTGACTTAAGTCAGCAGCGATTTCAGGCGATCTGACGTAATTATGATTACTCATACAGGGATGACTTCTATATCCCGCAAACAAACTTC
This sequence comes from Zea mays, assembly GCF_902167145.1. Lineage (NCBI taxonomy): Eukaryota > Viridiplantae > Streptophyta > Magnoliopsida > Poales > Poaceae > Zea > Zea mays. Next base: position 132,904,525 of record NC_050104.1, read on the forward strand.
ATAATCATCGCGCGTCATTTCACTACTGCAAATTTACGAACTGATGAATTCTGAAACAATAAGAGAGTAATTATATCATTCGAATGCTGAACTGATGTCCTCTAACTAATACTCGATCATGCTAACCGCACGCTCAAAGCACGCAAAATGTTTCTTTATTTCACAATGTCTCTCTCAGGAGCGACCGACGAAGAAGGGCGACTCGAGGAATCAGGGACAGCATTCACATCAGCCCTTATGTCTTCAGGAACAACCACGCCGGGTCTCCTCATCAAGATTCGTCCCGCCCGAATAGCCTTGTCCATGGCTCTGTCGCGCTGGGCTCTGAGAGTAACAGAAGTCTCTTCGGCAACCTTAGCAGCCAGTCGAGCAGTTTCTAACTCTTGAACAATGGATTTCTTGGAAGCTCGGAGTTCTTTGATGGTAGCATCCTTTGCTGATATCAACTGCTTGAGGCGGGTCACTTCGTCAGCGGATTCCTGCAGCTTACAGCGTTGATTGTCCAATTCCTCCATAGTAAAGCGGTGACTCCTCTCCAAGATGGTCAGCGAGTTACTAGAATCACGATTGAGAGCACCTAGAGGGGGGGTGAATAGGTGATCCTGTAAAACTTAAACTTATAGCCACAAAAACTTGTTAAGTGTTAGCACAATTATGGCCAAGTGGCTAGAGAGGAGTCAAAACACAATAACCACAAGAAATCAATCACAGAGATGACACGGTGGTTATCCCGTGGTTCGGCCAAGTACAAAATTTTGCCTACTCCACGTTGTGGCGTCCCAACGGACGAGAGTTGCACTCAACTCCTCTCAAGTGATCCAATGATCAACTTGAATACCACGGTGTTCTTCTTTTCTTTGATCTTTTCCCGTTTGCGAGGAATCTCCACAACTTGGAGTCTCTCGCCCTTACAATTGAATTTCACAAAGAAACACAGAGCAAGGGGGGAATGAGCAACGCACACAAGACTTCAAAAGATCAGAGCAACAACACGCACACAAGCAGCAACAAGAGCTCGCAACACAACTCAAGAAGTTCACAACTCCACAAGAGCTCTATATGCTATCACAATGAAACGAATGCGCGAGATCGATGTCTTGGTGCTTAAGAATGTTGTAGGAATGCTTAGTGTTCTCCTCCATGCGCCTAGGGGCCCCTTTTATAGCCCCAAGGCAGCTAGGAGCCGTTGAGAACAAATCTGGAAGGCCATCCTTGCCTTCTGTCGTCGGGCGCACCGGACAGTCCGGTGCCCGATTTCTTTCCTTAACCGGCGCAGCCGACCGTTGCCGACCGATGCAGATCTGGCGCACCGGACAGTCCGGTGCACACCGGACAGTCCGGTGCACACCGGACAGTCCGGTGCCTCCTTCCGACCGTTGGCCAGACCACGTGTCGCGCGCAGATTCCGCGGCCGACCGTTGGCTCGGCCGACCGTTGGCTCACCGGACAGTCCGGTGCACACCGGACAGTCCGGTGAATTTTAGCCGTACGCCGTCGGCAAATTCCCGAGAGCGGCGTCTTTAGGTCGAGGCAGCATGGCGCACCGGACACTGTCCGGTGCACCACCGGACAGTCTGGTGCCCCAGACCGAAACAGCCTGTTGGCTGTACACAGCCAACATTCTCCTTTTCTTCTTCTCTCTGTTTCTAACACTTAGACAAATATATTAGTACACAAAACCAATGTACTAAGGCTTAGAAACATACCTTTACTTGTGATTTGCACTTTGTTCATCCATGGGCATAGATTCACATTTAGGCACTTGTGTTGACACTCAATCACCAAAATACTTAGAAATGGCCCAAAGGCACATTTCCCTTTCAATCTCCCCCTTTTTGGTGATTTATGCCAACACAACATAAAGCAACTAGAACAAGTGCAAAATCACTTCAAATAGAACTCAAATCTATTTTGATTCATTTTTGGCATATATGGATCATCCTTTGCCACCACTTGGTTTGTTTTTGGAAATCAAACTCAAATCTCTATCTCTAAGTCAAACACACATGTTGAAGCATAAAGAGAGTCATTCCAAAAGAGATTGATCAAAGATTTCAAAAACTCCCCCTATTTCCCATAATCAATACTTCTCCCCACAAGAAGCCAACTTTTGACAAAAGAGACAATAAGAGAGTTTTGACAAAACAAAAAGCTCTATTTCACTATTTTCAAAATTTCTCAAGTGGTAGCTGATCCATTTATTGCTTTGGCCTTTATTTTCTCCCCCTTTGGCATGAAGCACCAAAACGGGATCAACTTTGGCCCTCTAACCCCATTGCCTCACCAAAATCTTCAATTAAGAGCAAATGGCAATAAGAGTTCATGAGATGGACTTGGAAGAAGTTACCCTCTCATCGGAGTGCAGTGGAAGTCTTTCATGGTCCAAGTCCACCTTTTCCCTTTCAATTCTCCTTCGAGACTAAATCAAGCAAACTCAAGCATATGGTTAGTCTCAAAGGGTCAAGTTGTAACATATCTCCCCCTAAACATGTGCATCACTTTGCAACGGACTTGTGAGGTCCAGGGAGTGTTTGTACAACTTGAGCACCACAATAAGCAACAAAATGCAGAATGAACATGATTAAAGGCATAAGCACATGTATGCTACAATTCAATCCAAGTTCCGCGAATCTAAGACATTTAGCTCACTACGCAGCCTGCAAAAGGTCTTCTCATCTAGAGGCTTGGTAAAGATATCGGCTAGCTGGTTCTCGGTGCTAACATGAAACACTTCGATATCTTCCTTTTGCTGGTGGTCTCTCAAAAAGTGATGCCGGATGTCTATGTGCTTTGTGCGGCTGTGCTCAACAGGATTTTCCGCCATGCGGATAGCACTCTCATTGTCACATAGGAGTGGGACTTTGCTCAGATTGTAGCCAAAGTCCCGGAGGGTTTGTCTCATCCAAAGTAGTTGCGCGCAACACTGTCCTGCGGCAACGTACTCGGCCTCAGCGGTGGATAGGGCAACGGAAGTTTGTTTCTTAGAGTTCCACGACACCAGGGACCTTCCTAAGAATTGGCACGTCCCCGATGTGCTCTTCCTATCGACCTTACATCCAGCATAGTCGGAGTCTGAGTATCCAACCAAGTCAAAGGTAGACCCCTTTGGATACCAGAGCCCGAAGCAAGGCGTAGCAACTAAATATCTCAAAATTCGCTTCACCGCCACTAAGTGACACTCCTTACGATCGGATTGAAATCTAGCACACATGCATACGCTAAGCATAATATCCGGTCTACTAGCACATAAGTAAAGTAATGACCCTATCATGGACCGGTATGCTTTTTGATCAACGGACTTACCTCCTTTGTTGAGGTCGGTGTGTCCGTCGGTTCCCATCGGAGTCTTCGCGGGCTTGGCGTCCTTCATCCCAAACCGCTTCAGCAGATCTTGCGTGTACTTCGTTTGAGAGATGAAGGTGCCGTCCTTGAGTTGCTTCACTTGGAACCCAAGGAAGTAGTTCAACACGCCCATCATCGACATCTCGAATTTCTGCGTCATCACCCTGCTAAACTCTTCACAAGACTTTTGGTTAGTAGAACCAAATATTATGTCATCGACATAAATTTGGCACACAAACAAATCACCATCACATGTCTTTGTAAAAAGAGTTGGATCGGCTTTCCCAACCTTGAAATCATTAACAATTAAAAAGTCTCTAAGGCATTCATACCATGCTCTTGGGGCTTGCTTAAGTCCATAGAGCGCCTTAGAGAGCTTACACACATGGTCGGGGTACCGTTCATCCTCGAAGCCAGGGGGTTGCTCTACGTACACCTCCTCCTTGATTGGCCCGTTGAGGAAAGCGCTCTTCACATCCATTTGGTACAACCAGAAAGAGTGATGAGCGGCATATGCTAGCAAGATACGAATTGATTCTAGCCTAGCCACAGGAGCAAAAGTCTCCTCGAAATCCAAACCTGCGACTTGGGCATAACCTTTTGCCACAAGTCGAGCCTTGTTTCTCGTCACCACCCCGTGCTCGTCATGTTTGTTGCGGAACACCCACTTGGTTCCCACAACATTTTGCTTCGGACGAGGCACCAGTGTCCAAACTTCATTTCTCTTGAAGTTGTTGAGCTCCTCCTGCATGGCCAACACCCAGTCCGGATCTAGCAAGGCCTCCTCTACCCTGAAAGGCTCAATAGAAGAGACAAAGGAGTAATGCTCACAAAAATTAACTAATCGAGATCGAGTAGTTACTCCCTTGCTAATGTCACCCAGAATTTGGTCGACGGGATGATCCCTTTGAATCATCGCTCGAACTTGGGTTGGAGGTGCCGGTTGCGCTTCTTCTTCCATCACATGATCAACTTGTGCTCCCCCTTGATCACACGCCTCCTGTTGATGAACCTGTTCATCGTCTTGAGTTGGGGGATGCACCTTAGTTGAGGAAGAAGGTTGATCTTGCTCCAAGTGTTCCTGTGGTCGCACATCACCAATCGCCATGGTGCGCATAGCGGCCGTTGGAACACCTTCTTCATCTACATCATCAAGATCAACAACTTGCTCTCTTGGAGAGCCATTAGTCTCATCAAATACAACGTCGCTAGAGACTTCAACCAAACCTGATGATTTGTTGAAAACTCTATACGCCTTTGTATTTGAGTCATAACCTAATAAAAACCCTTCTACTGCTTTGGGAGCAAACTTAGAATTTCTACCTTTCTTCACTAGAATGTAGCACTTGCTCCCAAATACACGAAAGTAAGATACATTGGGTTTGTTACCGGTTAGCAGCTCATACGAAGTCTTCTTGAGGAGGCGGTGAAGGTAGACCCTGTTGATGGCATGGCAAGCCGTGTTCACGGCTTCCGTCCAAAAGCACTCGGGGGTCTTGAACTCTCCTAGCATCGTCCTTGCCATATCGATGAGCGTCCTGTTCTTCCTCTCTACCACACCATTTTGCTGTGGTGTGTAGGGAGCGGAGAACTCGTGCTTGATCCCTTCCTCCTCAAGGAATTCCTCCACTTGAAGGTTCTTGAACTCGGACCCGTTGTCGCTCCTTATCTTCTTCACCTTGAGCTCAAACTCATTTTGAGCCCTCCTGAGGAAGCGCTTGAGGGTCCCTTGGGTTTCAGACTTATCCTGCAAAAAGAACACCCAAGTGAAGCGGGAAAAATCATCTACAATAACTAGACCATACTTACTCCCTCCTATGCTCAGATAGGCGACGGGTCCGAAGAGGTCCATATGCAGCAGCTCCAGGGGTCTTGAGGTGGTCATCACATTCTTGCTGTGATGCGCTCCTCCCATTTGTTTACCTGCTTGACAAGCTGCACAAGGTCTATCCTTTTCGAATTGCACGTTAGTCAAACCTATCACGTGTTCTCCCTTTAGAAGCTTGTGAAGGTTCTTCATCCCCACATGTGCTAAGCGGCGATGCCACAGCCAGCCCATGCTAGTCTTAGCTATTAAGCATGCATCTAGACCGGCCTCTTCTTTTGCAAAATCAACTAAATAAAGTTTGTCGTCTAATACACCCTTAAAAGCTAGTGAACCATCACTTCTTCTAAAGACAGACACATCTACATTCGTAAATAGACAGTTATACCCCATGTTGCATAATTGACTAACAGATAGCAAATTATAACCAAGAGACTCTACTAAAAACACATTAGAGATAGAGTGCTCATTAGAAATTGCAATTTTACCTAACCCTTTTATCTGGCCTTGATTCCCATCACCGAATATAATTGAATCTTGGGAATCTTTATTCTTGACGTAGGAGGTGAACATCTTCTTCTCCCCCGTCATATGGTTTGTGCATCCGCTGTCGATAATCCAGCTTGAACCCCCGGATGCATAAACCTGCAAGGCAAATTTAGGCTTGGGACTTAGGTACCCAACTCATGTTGGGTCCTACAAGGTTAGTCACAATTTCCTTAGGGACCCAAATGCAAGTTTTATCACCCTTGCATTTTGCCCCTAACTTCCTAGCAATTACCTTTCTATCCTTTCTACAAATTGCAAAGGAAGCATTCAAAGCATGATATATTGTAGAAGGCTCATTAACTTTCCTAGGAATATTAACAACATTTCTCCTAGGCATTTTATGAACAACATCCCTTCTACCAACATTTCTATCATGCACATATGAAGAACTAGAAGCAAACATAGCATGAGAAAAATCATCATACGCATTATAACTCCTATAAGCATTTCTAGTTTGTTTCCTATCATGATACAAAAAGGCATGGTTCTTTTTAGCACTATCAGCCATAGGGGCCTTCCCTTTCTCCTTAGCGGGAATGGGAGCCTTATAGCTTGTTAAGGTCTTGGCTTCCCTCTTGAAGCCAAGTCCATCCTTAATTGAGGGGTGTCTACCGATCGTGTAGGCATCCCTTGCAAATTTTAGTTTATCAAATTCATTCTTGCTAGTCTTAAGTTGAGCATTAAGACTAGCCAATTCCTGAGTTAATTTGGAAATTGAAACTAAATGATCACTACATGCATCAATATTGAAATCTTTACACCTAGTGCAAATCTCAACATGTTCTACACAAGAATTAGATTTACTAGCTACTTCTAGTTTAGCATTTAAGTCATCATTAACACTTTTTAAAGTAGCAATGGTTTTATGACAAGAAGATAGTTCACTAGAAAGCACTTCATTTCTTTTAACTTCTAAAGCATGAGATTTTTGTGCCTCTACAAATTTGTCATGCTCTTCATACAAAAGGTCCTCTTGTTTTTCTAAGAGTCTATCTTTTTCATTCAAGGCATCAATCAGTTCATTAATTTTATCTACTTTAGTTCTATCCAATCCCTTGAACAAACTAGAGTAATCTATTTCATCATCACTAGACTCATCATCACTGGAAGAATCATAAGTGACATTGTTTTGATTACATACCTTCTTCTCCCTTGCCATAAGGCATGTGTGACGCTCGTTGGGGAAGAGGGATGACTTGTTGAAGGCAGTGGCGGCGAGTCCTTCATTGTCGGAGTCGGAGGAGGAGCAATCCGAATCCCACTCCTTTCCGATATGTGCCTCGCCCTTGGCCTTCTTGTAATGCTTCTTATTTTCCCTCTTGCTCCCGTGTTCCTGGTCACTATCATTGTTGGGACAGTTAGCAATAAAATGACCAAGCTTACCGCATTTGAAGCATGATCGCTTTCCCTTGGTCTTAGTCTTGCTTGGCTGTCCCTTGCGACCCTTTAGTGTCGTCTTGAATCTTTTGATGATGAGAGCCATCTCTTCATCATTAAGACCGACCGCCTCAATTTGCGCCACCTTGCTGGGCAGCGCCTCCTTGCTCCTTGTTGCCTTGAGAGCGATGGGTTGAGGCTCATGGATTGGGCCATTCAACGCGTCGTCCACGTACCTCGCCTCCTTGATCATCATCCGCCCGCTTACAAATTTTCCAAGAATTTCTTCGGGCGACATCTTGATGTACCTAGGATTTTCACGAATATTGTTCACCAAGTGAGGATCAAGAACGGTAAATGACCTTAGCATTAGGCGGACGACGTCGTGATCCGTCCATCGCGTGCTTCCGTAGCTCCTTATTTTGTTGATAAGGATCTTGAGCCGGTTGTATGTTTGTGTCGGCTCCTCGCCCCTTATCATCGCGAATCGTCCGAGCTCGCCCTCCACCAACTCCATCTTGGTGAGTAAGGTGACATCATTCCCCTCATGAGAGATCTTGAGGGTGTCCCAAATCTGCTTGGCATTGTCCAAGCCGCTCACCTTGTGATACTCGTCCCTGCACAAAGAGGCTAGCAACACAGTAGTAGCTTGTGCATTTTTATGAATCTGTTCATTAATAAACGAAGGACTATCCGAGCTATCAAACTTCATTCCACTTTCCACAATCTCCCAAATGCTTGGATGGAGAGAAAATAGGTGAGTACGCATTTTGTGACTCCAAAATCCGTAGTCCTCTCCATCAAAGTGAGGAGGCTTGCCAAGTGGAATGGGGAGCAAATGAGCATTTGAACTATGCGGAATGTGCGAATAATCAAAAGAAAAGTTTGAGTTAACCGTCTTTTGTTTGTCATAGTCGTTGTCGTCGTTGTCCTTTTGGGAAGAGGAAGATTCGTCGCTGTCGTCGTAGTAGACGATCTCCTTGATGCGCCTTGTCTTCTTCTTCTTCCCTTCCTTCCGTCTATGGCCCGAGCCGGAGTCGGTAGGCTTGTCATCTTTGGGCTCGTTGACGAAGGACTCCTTCTCCTTATCGTTGATCACGATTCCCTTCCCCTTAGGATCCATCTCTTCGGGTGGTTAGTCCCTTTCTTGAAGAGAACGGCTCCGATACCAATTGAGAGCACCTAGAGGGGGGGTGAATAGGTGATCCTGTAAAACTTAAACTTATAGCCACAAAAACTTGTTAAGTGTTAGCACAATTATGGCCAAGTGGCTAGAGAGGAGTCAAAACACAATAACCACAAGAAATCAATCACAGAGATGACACGGTGGTTATCCCGTGGTTCGGCCAAGTACAAAATTTTTCCTACTCCACGTTGTGGCGTCCCAACGGACGAGAGTTGCACTCAACTCCTCTCAAGTGATCCAATGATCAACTTGAATACCACGGTGTTCTTCTTTTCTTTGATCTTTTCCCGTTTGCGAGGAATCTCCACAACTTGGAGTCTCTCGCCCTTACAATTGAATTTCACAAAGAAACACAGAGCAAGGGGGGAATGAGCAACGCACACAAGACTTCAAAAGATCAGAGCAACAACACGCACACAAGCAGCAACAAGAGCTCGCAACACAACTCAAGAAGTTCACAACTCCACAAGAGCTCTATATGCTATCACAATGAAACGAATGCGCGAGATCGATGTCTTGGTGCTTAAGAATGTTGTAGGAATGCTTAGTGTTCTCCTCCATGCGCCTAGGGGCCCCTTTTATAGCCCCAAGGCAGCTAGGAGCCGTTGAGAACAAATCTGGAAGGCCATCCTTGCCTTCTGTCGTCGGGCGCACCGGACAGTCCGGTGCCCGATTTCTTTCCTTAACCGGCGCAGCCGACCGTTGCCGACCGATGCAGATCTGGCGCACCGGACAGTCCGGTGCACACCAGACAGTCCGGTGCACACCGGACAGTCCGGTGCCTCCTTCCGACCGTTGGCCAGACCACGTGTCGCGCGCAGATTCCGCGGCCGACCGTTGGCTCGGCCGACCGTTGGCTCACCGGACAGTCCGGTGCACACTGGACAGTCCGGTGAATTTTAGCCGTACGCCGTTGGCAAATTCCCGAGAGCGGCGTCTTCAGGTCGAGGCAGCCTGGCGCACCGGACACTGTCCGGTGCACCACCGGACAGTCCGGTGCCCCAGACCGAAACAGCCTGTTGGCTGTACACAGCCAACATTCTCCTTTTCTTCTTCTCTCTGTTTCTAACACTTAGACAAATATATTAGTACACAAAACCAATGTACTAAGGCTTAGAAACATACCTTTACTTGTGATTTGCACTTTGTTCATCCATGGGCATAGATTCACATTTAGGCACTTGTGTTGACACTCAATCACCAAAATACTTAGAAATGGCCCAAAGGCACATTTCCCTTTCAACGATACAATCTGTCAAGACTGTCACGAGAGGCAACGAGGATACGCTTTTCTTCCTGCAAGCAAAAATCAACTCCTTCAAGAACCAAACAAGTAATAGGAACACAGCAAGGCAAAGCACAGTTCTGTAAATTACCTTTTCAGAATTGAGCTGAGCATGAAGAGAAGAACTCAGTGCATTGGCGTCATCCAAGGCAGCGGAGACCTAACCCAGTTCAGTTTGGCTCTGAGAGTATTTCTCCTCGAAGTCAGCGCACCGCTGGACCAATTCAGCCTGATCTCAGGAATGTTTTTCCTCAAGAGTTGAAATCTGCCGAGTCATTCCTAGCAAAGGATAATCAAACAAAACGGGGTCAGAAGGTAAAGCAGTCCACAGTGAAGGCAAAGAGAAGCAAAAAGACATTAACCAGCGTTGGTTGCCTCCAATTCAGAGACGCGATGTTGAAGTGACACTGGATTCCAACATGCAAGAGACGAAGCTACTTCTGGGACGGAAGCACCCTGTAGCCTCAGCTGGCTAGCCATCCCATCCACCAAAGCCTGATGAGGAAAACAGATGAGTGTAACGACAGCAGTTCATACAATGTGAAAATCAAGCTAAAATACATCACAGTACCTGGAGGTTGGAAAAGAACGAAGGGATCCCTAAATCAGGAGAGATCAGTTGATAACCAGGCGTAATACCACCCCCCGAAGCAGCTTGCAACGAACCAGTAGGAATCAGCTCGGTGCCTTCAATAGAGCCAAACACTCGATCAGCAGGGACGCTGCCCTCTAAAGCGACTCCCTGGTCCAAGGTTTGAGCTACCACCATACAGCCAGAGTGTGGAGGAGATCCCGCATGAACGTCCATGGAAGTACAGGAAGGAGACCTTGCTCGGGCACCCTCGGGGGCTGGGTCATAGTTTGCACTGCCCACTTAAGCCGGATCATCCCCGGCAGCACCCTCGGGGGCTGGGCAGTGGCTTACACTCTTCACCCGAGCTAAGTCATCCCCGGCGACACCCTCGGGGGCTGGGCATGTGTCAGCACCGTTCTTGAGGTCCAAGCTCTCTGTAGTAACCACCTCTAAGGTTGACGAGCCCTCAGCTACTTCCATAGGACCAGGACGATCCAAGTCAGTCTCCCGACCCTCGAGATCGCACTCTAAGGTCGACGAGGCACGGGATGACCTCAACCCAGCATCGGGCACGTCAGCGCAAGCCTCCATTGCACCATCATCCACTGGCTCCGATAACAAGTCCTCTGGGACCATATCCTCCAGAGTCTGATCAAAGTTGGCTAGGGACAGTTCTTGCAGACCAATGAGGGCAGACAAAGCAGGAGAGGGAACTCCACTACTTTCACCACTGGCGATGAACTGCTGACTGTTTTTCCGAGTCAAAGGAATCTCATTTTCTTCTTCCTCATCATCCACATTGGCAACACAAGCAGCACCCTCATTGGGATCAGCAACAGATGGGGCACCCACATTGGGATCATCACCAGGTCCACTAAAAGAGTAAAAGACCTCACGAAAGGCCCAAGGGCCCAATAAATCGTAAGGTCATTCTTTCGTGGGCCTGGGGAGAGACAACCAGCAGAGCAATCGACATGAGGCCGGGTTGGTGTAAACCCGGACGACCCACAGCGTCGAGCGAGTGACCACAACAGAGATCCGACCTTCCCGCGTTGGAGCCCCCATGCAACAGAGCCATGCGAGGATAAGTCGGCGGGGTTACATGAAGATAAACTCAAGCGGTTCACTATCTTTTAGCTACTCGTCGTTATCATATCCACATGTATTGCCCCACGGTCGAGTATATAAGGCCTAGGGGGCACCCCTTCAGATCGATCGATCCCATTACTCAGCCACCCACCTTAACTCTCCACGTTCTCACTTTAGAGAGCTACCTTGTAACCCATTACACAAAGCATACTCACCAGGACGTAGGGTGTTACACATCTCTAAGCGGCCCGAACCTATAAACACTGTCCCTTGTCCCTCGTGCACCTAGCATGAACCATTTTGCTACAGTCGGCGACACCGTCCTACTCCTAAAACACCTTGAGGGGCAACCCCGGGTGTGCGGTCGGACCAAAAACACCGACAGCTGGCGCGCCAGGTAGGGGGTGTGTCGACGATCCAAGCTAGCTCAATGGCCGTCACCTTCTACAGCAAGATCACCCTGCGTCCCGGATCCGTATTCTGCTTCGGAACAATCTCATCCGTAGCGGATGAAGAGGGAACTCTACACCGCATTGCGGATCCACCGGAAAAGAAGTCTCCTCCAACAAACTCTGAAAATGTCGAAGAAGCGCAACCTCCAGCTCTCCGGAAAAAGATCGTCTCCGGAAAGTCGGGGGCCGAGGGCTCGCTGACCCGGAGAACTCCACTGTCTACTTCTCCGACAAAAGAATGGACACAGATCGCGAGGAAGAAGGAGACCAGGGAGAAGCAAGTTGTTCTTTCCGTTCCTCCGGCCTCAAAGGAGAACGGAAAGAAGGTCGCCACGACAGCAGCACCATTCTACCCCAACGTCCTCTTCATCGGGAGAGTGGAGTCGCCTACCGTCTCCGACGAAGAGCCGACCGCACCCGGAGAAGAACCGCCTCAACGAGAATCCCGCCGACGGAGGAATCGACGCAGGAACGTTCGACGACATCACGCAGCCGGAGAACGGGATCCGGAGCAGCCTGTCTCGCGAGACGAGGTCTCGGAGATAGGAAAAACTCCGGAAGAACACGTCTTCAGAGAACGAAGGAACTCCCGACGACGTGATCGCCGATGGGCTCAGGAACAAGCTGAGCAAGATGCAAGGCAACGCCGGGAGAATCCATTCTTCGGGCGCAACCTGAATCCCGACTTCGCCCGAGCTATGAACACGCCGAGCGAAGTCGGAGGGGTACTAGCTCGGATAGCTGATGGACTTCCTCGGACTCCCGACGCTGAGGGCTACCGACGACTGTTCACCCAGGCAGCCAACCATCTTCTACCGCTTGCTCACCCGCCGAACGATCTACGACACGCTATCAACAGCCGCCGAGACGCGCGAAGCTCCATCAATGCTTCGCGCGAACGGCGGCATGAGAACGAGATTCGCCGCCGGGAGGAGTACGACAGGGATCATGGCATCCCGGCTCAGAGCCAGGCCACCAGAACTGAGTCGGCAACAGCCTCAACTGGCGGTACCACCCGGGGACGGTCGAGGAACCACAACCACAACTCCCCTCCCCGGGACAGACATCATCCCCGACGACAGGAGGACACGTGCGGAGTGTCCGCTCTTACTCCACGCCTTAGGGCCATCCAATGGCCTCCCAACTTCAAGGTATCCAATGTCGACAAATATGAACCTAAGCAGGATCCAGGGGGTTGGCTAGCCGTCTACACCACCGCTGCTCGAGCTGCCGGGGCGTCCGAAGACGTGATGACCGCGTATTTACCCATCGTCCTTGGGCAAGACGCGCTGCAATGGCTGCGACATCTACCCCGACACTGCATCGACGACTGGGGGGACTTCAGTCGACGCTTCACCGCCAACTTCCAGTCCCTCTCCGACAAGCCGGCACAACCGTGGGACCTCAAATCCATCAAGCGCCGGGGGGGACGAGACTCTCCGGTCGTACCTCAAAAGATTCCAGACCATGAGAAATCGTATCCCCGAGGTCACGGAGGCAGCCGTGATCGAGGACTTCTACAGAGGATCCAATGACTCGGCTTTCGTCCGAGCCATACTACAGAAGGCGCCGTCTACCTCCGAGGAGCTGTTCCGGGAAGCCGACCTCTACATCACCGCCGACGAGCGGGCCCAGGACCTCATCGGAGGAGCAAAGCCCGCATCGGCAGCACCACGGCGCGACGTGAACCAGCAACCCGACAAACGATGGGAGAAGAGGCCTCGCGAAGAAGTACACGCCGCTGGATCACCTGCCTCTCGCGCCCGAGGAGGACCTCGTGGAGGCGAACGCACGCTGGACGACATCCTCGACGCCCAGTGCCCGTACCACAAGGACATGCACCACACTCTTCGTAACTGCCGGGACTTCAAGCATTCCGTCGGACACGGCCGACCCTTCCAACCTCTACCTCCTCCTCCGCCGAGGGGAGGACCAGATGAACCACGACAACCCCATCAGCAGGAGGAGGGAGGAGGAGGAGCTTTTCCACGCGTCGACAGGGAGGTCAACGTCATCTTCGGCGGACATTGGTCGCAGGAGAACAAAAGACAACAAAAGCTCAACGACCGCCAGATACTGGTGGCGACCACCGGTCCTCCCGCCCCATACCGGTGGTCGGAGCACCTGATCACTTTCACTCGGGAGGATCAATGGCTCAACTTCGACCATTCAGGCAAATACCCGCTCCTCGTCGATCCGGTGATCCGAGAGAGCCGGGTAAAGAAGGTGCTAGTGGATGGGGGGAGCAGCATCAACGTCACCTTCCCCCGGACACTCCTTTCTTCGGCATCGTGCCGATAGAAGGGGAATACCCGCTGGGCCACATCTACATGCCAGTCACCTTCGGAACTCTGGAGAACTACAGAACCGAGTTCCTGAGGTTCGAAGTGGCGAACTTCGACTGCGGGTACAACGCCATCATCGGGAGGCCGGGACTGGCCAAATTCATGGCCATCCCTCATTACACGTATATGATACTGAAGATGCCAGGACCGCAAGGAATCATAACTGTGTGCGCCGACTTCCAAGGCGCCGCAGAGTGTTTCCGAGTGGCCATCCAAGCAGCCCTCACCACCAAGCCGTCGGCGGTTTCTTCGACACTGGCGAACTCTAAGCCTGAAGAGGACCTTGCAGCACCAGCAAACGAAGCTCAGGCCACGACCTCTATGCGGCCGACTGAAGAAACCAAGAGGATCAACCTGGGGTTCGCTGATGAGCGCAAGACTGTCATCATCAGCTCCAGCTTGGACGACAAATAGGAAAGCGCGCTCGTCCAGTTTCTGCAAGATAACCGAGATGTATTCGCATGGCAACCTGCAGATATGCCGGGAGTCCCAAGAGAACTGGCCGAGCACAAACTGAAGGTCTATCCCCAGGCGAGGCCGATTCGGCAAAAGCTACGTCGTTTCACGCCCGACAAGAGAGAGGCCATTCGCGCCGAGTTAGCTCGCTTGGTTGCAGCTGGATTTATTAGAGAAGTGCTACACCCCGAGTGGTTAGCCAACCCTGTTCTTGTACTAAAAAAGAATAAAGTGGATTGGCGCATGTGCGTCGACTATACCGATCTCAACAAACACTGTCCGAAGGATCCCTTCGGGCTCCCGAGGATAGATCAGGTGGTGGACTCCACCGCTGGATGTTCTGTGCTGTCTTTCTTGGATTGCTATTCCGGATACCACCAGATTAGTTTGGCGAAGGAAGACGAGGAAAAAAACGGCGTTCATCACTCCGTTTGGTGCTTTCTGTTATACCTCCATGCCGTTCGGCCTCAAAAACGCTGGAGCGACTTATCAGAGAGCCATTCAAACATTCTTAGTCGATCACTGGGGCAAGCGTGTGGAGGCCTACGTAGATGATGTGGTAATCAAAACGGAGAATTCGAAAAACTTCATCAAAGACTTACAGCTGGTTTTCAACAGCCTGAGACGATATAGATGGAAGCTTAATCCCGAAAAATGTGTTTTCAGGGTACCAGCAGGAAAGTTGCTCGGGTTTATCGTCAGCCACCGAGGAATTGAGGCTAATCCGGATAAGATTGAAGCTATCATGAAGATGGAAGCTCCTCGATCACAAAAGAAGGTTCAACGACTTACTGGATGTATGGCAGCTCTGAGCAGATTTATATCCAGGCTGGGGGAAAAAGGTTTGCCATTTTACAAGCTACTCAAGAAGGTGGATAAGTTTCAATGGACTTCAGAAGCACAAGAAGCTCTAAATGCACTGAAAAAATTCTTGACAACACCACCAGTACTGAAGCCACCCCGGCGAGCTACGTCAACTCAACCAGCTGAAGATTTGCTACTGTATATATCTTGCACGACTCACGTGGTAAGCACCGCGTTGGTAGTCGAGCGAGTAGAAGAAGGACATGCCTATCCAGTACAACATCCTGTTTACTTCATCAGTGAAGTTCTACGCCCCTCAAAGAAAAAGTATCCTCAAGTTCAGAAGCTATTATACGCAGTACTTCTAACTGCCCGCAAGCTGCGTCACTACTTTGATGACCACAAAGTCATAGTAGTCACTGGTTTTCCAATAGGGGATATTCTTCACAACAAGGAAGCCATTGGCCGAATAGCCAAGTGGGCTTGCGAGCTGGGATCTCATGACATCGAGTTCCAACCTCGCACTGCCATCAAAACTCAAGCACTGGTTGATTTCGTATCAGAGTGGACTGAACAGCAAGTACCAGATAACCCAGAGACTGCAGAAGTATGGCGAATGTATTTTGATGGCTTGCTGAAGCTGCAGTGAGCAGGAGCAGGGATTCTCTTCACCGCACCTGGAGGCGAACACCTCAAGTACGCCCTCCAGTTGCTATTTCCGGCCTCCAACAATGTAGCCGAGTATGAAGCTCTGATCCATGGATTGAACATCGCCATATCATTGGGCGTCAAGAGATTGATGGTATACGGAGACTCTCTGGTAGTCATCAGCCAGATAAACAAGGAGTGGGATTGTTCAAGCGATTCAATGGGAAAATACTGCGCTGCCGTCCGAAAGCTGGAAGATAAATTCGAGGGTTTGGAATTTCATCATGTAGAAAGAGATCGGAACACAGCAGCCAATGTACTGTCCAAGTTAGGATCCAGTCGAACTCAGGTCCCACCCGGAGTCTTCGTGCAAAAAATTCTACAGCCGAGTATCTCAATGGATCAAACAGAAGAGTGCAACATCATAGATCAACCTGAGTCAGACTCTGATGACTGGAGAAGGCCGATCATTAAGTATATAAAGAATGAAGAAGAACCAGACAACAAGAACTCGGCAGAGCGCATTGCCAGACAGTCGGCTCACTATACACTCGTTGGGGAGACATTATACATAAGGGGTGCATCAGGCGTCCTCATGAAGTGCATTCTCCCGTCCACTGGGAAGCAACTTCTGGAGAAGGTCCATGCTGGGCAATGTGGAATACATGCAGCCTCCAGAACACTAGTCGGGAAGGTCTTCAGGTCAGGATTCTATTGGCCAACAGCGAAGAACGATGCAGCCGAGTTAGTTCAGAGGTGCAAAGCTTGCCAATACTTGTCAAAGCAACAACACATGCCAGCACAGCAACTGCAGACCATACCAGTAACTTGGCCTTTCGCATGCTGGGGACTGGATATGATTGGACCTTTCAAGAAAGCTCAAGGGGGATATACTCATGTATTGGTGGCGATCGACAAATTCACTAAATGGATAGAGTTCAAGCCCATTGCTTCTTTAACCTCTGCTAAGGCCGTGGAATTCATACAATACATAATATTCAGATTCGGGATACCAAACAGCATCATAACTGACTTAGGATCCAACTTCACAAGTTCAGAATTCTTCGACTTCTGTGAGCAAAAGAGCATTCAGATCAAGTATGCATCTGTAGCACATCCGAGAGCCAACGGGATGATATTGGAGGCACTCAGGAAAAAGGTCTTCGATAAGAATGAAAAATTCGCAGGAAAGTGGATAAGGGAATTGCCCTATGTCGTTTGGAGCCTAAGAACCCAACCTAGCCGAGCCCTGCATGGAAACACTCCTTTCTTCATGGTCTATGGGTCGGAGGCAGTGCTACCCGCCGATCTCAAGTTTGGGGCGCCAAGGTTGATCTTCGAAAGCATAGCAGAAGCTGAGGCCACCAGGCTGGATGACATTGATGTACTTGAAGAAGAACGGCTAAACACGGTAATCCAATCAGCACGGTACCAGCAGACTCTAAGGCGCTATCATGACAAGGCTGTGCGACAACGATCCTTCTCAATAGGAGATCTCGTCCTCCGCCGAATTCTAACGGGGGAGGGACGGCACAAGTTATCGCCCTTATGGGAAGGACCCTTCATGGTAGCAGAAGTCACTCGGCCCGGATCTTATCGTCTCACTCAGATGGATGGCACAGAAGTTGGGAACTCCTGGAACATAGAACACCTCAGAAAGTTTTACCCCTAGCTATGTTTCAAAAACTGCTGAGACGACAATGTACTCTGTAAAGTGGAAATATGTCATCAATAAAAAAGAGGTTTCAAAGATACTCAGTTTGTTTACGATTGACTTGCATTCTTACTTAACTCGGGGTGACCACTATGCCCTACTAACGGAGCAATCGACTTAAGCCGGCAACGACTTAAGGCGGTGCAACATGCTCACGCTTACCTCAGGGTGACCACTATGCCCTACTAACAGAGCAATCGACTTAAGTCGGCAACGACTTAAGGCGGTGCAACATGCTCACGCTTACTTAACTCAGGGTGACCACTATGCCCTACTAACGGAGCAATCGACTTAAGTCGGCAATGACTTAAGGCGGTGCAACATGCTCACGCTTACTTAACTCGGGGTGACCACTATGCCCTACTAACGGAGCAATCGACTTAAGTCGGCAACGACTTAAGGCGGTGCAACATGCTCACGCTTACTTAACTCGGGGTGACCACTATGCCCTACTAACAGAGCAATCGACTTAAGTCAGCCACGACTTAAGGCGGTGCAACATGCTCACGCTTACTTAACTCGGGGTGACCACTATGCCCTACTAACGGAGCAATCGGCTAAAGTCAGTGGCGACTTAAGCCGGTGCAACATGCTCATGCCTATGCAATTCAGGGTGACCACTACGCCCTATTAACAAAAATGATCGACTTAAGTCAGCAGCGATTTCAGGCGATCTGACGTAATTATGATTACTCATACAGGGATGACTTCTATATCCCGCAAACAAACTTCATAATCATCGCGCGTCATTTCACTGCTGCAAATTTACGAACTGATGAATTCTGAAACAATAAGAGAGTAATTATATCATTCGAATGTTGAACTGATGTCCTCTAACTAATACTCGATCATGCTAACCGCGCGCTCAAAGCACGCAAAATGTTTCTTTATTTCGCAATGTCTCTCTCAGGAGCGACCGACGAAGAAGGGCGACTCGAGGAATCAGGGGCAGCATTCACATCAGCCCTTATGTCTTCAGGAACAACCACACCGGGTCTCCTCATCAAGATTCGTCCCGCCCGAATAGCCTTGTCCATGGCTCTGTCGCGCTGGGCTCTGAGAGTAACAGAAGTCTCTTCGGCAACCTTAGCAGCCAGTCGAGCAGTTTCTAACTCTTGAACAATGGATTTCTTGGAAGCTCGGAGCTCTTTGATGGTAGCATCCTTTGCTGATATCAACTGCTTGAGGCGGGTCACTTCGTCAGCGGATTCCTGCAGCTTACAGCATTGATTGTCCAATTCCTCCATAGTAAAGCGATGACTCCTCTCCAAGATGGTCAGCGAGTTACTAGAATCACGATACAATCTGTCAAGACTGTCACGAGAGGCAACGAGGATACGCTTTTCTTCCTGCAAGCAAAAATCAACTCCTTCAAGAACCAAACAAGTAATAGGAACACAGCAAGGCAAAGCACAGTTCTGTAAATTACCTTTTCAGAATCGAGCTGAGCATGAAGAGAAGAACTCAGTGCATTGGCGTCAACCAAGGCAGCGGAGACCTGACCCAGTTCAGTTTGGCTCTAAGAGTATTTCTCCTCGAAGTTAGCGCACCGCTGGACCAATTCAGCCTGATCTCGGGAATGTTTTTCCTCAAGAGTTGAAATCTGCCGAGTCATTCCTAGCAAAGGATAATCAAACAAAACGGGGGTCAGAAGGTAAAGCAGTCCACAGTGAAGGCAAAGAGAAGCAAAAAGACATTAACCAGCGTTGGTTGCCTCCAATTCAGAGACGCGATGTTGAAGTGACACTGGATTCCAACATGCAAGAGACGAAGCTACTTCTGGGATGGAAGCACCCTGTAGCCTCAGCTAGCTAGCCATCCCATCCACCAAAGCCTGATGAGGAAAACAGATGAGTGTAACGACAGCAGTTCATACAATGTGAAAATCAAGCTAAAATACATCACAGTACCTGGAGGTTGGAAAAGAACGAAGGGATCCCTAAATCAGGAGAGATCAGTTGATAACCAGGCGTAAGACCACCCCCCGAAGCAGCTTGCAACGAACCAGTAGGAATCAGCTCGGTGCCTTCAACAGAGCCAAACACTCGATCAGCGGGGACGCTGCCCTCTAAAGCGACTCCCTGGTCCAAGGTTTGAGCTACCACCATACAGCCAGAGTGTGGAGGAGATCCTGCATGAACGTCCATGGAAGTACAGGAAGGAGACCCTGCTCGGGCACCCTCGGGGGCTGGGTCATATTTTGCACTGCCCACTTGAGTCGGATCATCCCCGGCAGCACCCTCGGGGGCTGGGCAGTGGCTTACACTCTTCACCCGAGCTAAGTCATCCCCGGCGACACCCTCGGGGGCTGGGCATGTGTTAGCACCGTTCTTGAAGTCCAAGCTCTCTGCAGTAACCACCTCTAAGGTTGACGGGCCCTCAGCTACTTCCATAGGACCAGGACGATCCAAGTCAGTCTCCCGACCCTCGAGATCGCGCTCTAAGGTCGATGAGGCACGGGATGACCTCAACCCAGCATCGGGCACGTCAGCGCAAGCCTCTATTGCACCATCATCCACTGGCTCCGATAACAAGTCCTCTGGGACCATATCCTCCAGAGTCTGATCAAAGTTGGCTAGGGACAGTTCTTGCAGACCAATGAGGGCAGACAAAGCAGGAGAGGGAACTCCACTACTTTCACCACTGGCGATGAACTGCTGACTGTTTTTCCGAGTCAAAGGAATCTCATTTTCTTCTTCCTCATCATCCACATTGGCAACACAAGCAGCACCCTCATTGGGATCAGCAACAGATGGGGCACCCACATTGGGATCAACAGCGGATTGGGTACACCCATTGGGGTCAGCGTCAGAAAATCCAGTCGCAGGCACTTCTTCAGCAACAGGAACCGAGGTACCAGCGTCCTGATCAAAACTGGATACTCGCCGGAGGCGTCTTCTTTTCTTCTTCTGCTCATCAGCAGAAGGATCAGGCTGATTGGCTCGGCAAGGGCGCCTCGGGCGAGTACTGACAGGCTTCTGAACATCCAAAGTCGTATCAGCCTCTAGGAGGGGCGCCACTACCAACGTCCCAGCAGGAGCAGCGTCGGATGAATCCTCAGCTAGCAAATCAAGCATAGCGCTTATCTCTGCATCACTAGGGTTCAGGGGCACCTCAAAATGGACCTGTCGTTCGTCATCAGGAATCTCCCCAAGCGAGGCAACCAAAGCACCAACTTCTTCAGCAGAGGGTCGTACTCTAAGGCCCAAACTGCCATCAGTAATAAAGGGTGAAAGCTTTGGGAGGAGGCAGATTCCAGGCCGAGTATGCCACCGGAGCACCAACATTTGACACCTTGCCCCTGAGGATCATTTCAAGTCGGCTCACCAAGTCTGCAGAAGGAATTCTCCTGTTGGTAACCCGAGTTGAGTCGGCTAGCCCTCGATACAGATAAGCTGGATAGGCCCTGTCTTTCAGTGGCTGAATACAGATACTGATGTTGTCCCCCGGCCATCCCAGGGCGACAATGATACAAGTATTTCCACAAACCGAAATGTGGCAGCACGCCAAAAAAGGCCTCACATAAATGAACGAAAATGGAGATTTGCATAATTGAATTGGGATTCAAATGGGTCAAGTTAATATGGTAGAAATCAAGGAGGCCGCGGAAAAAGGGAGAGATGGGAAGGCCAAGGCCGCGGAGAAGGAAAGGGGCGTACACAATGGACTCATGGGTATCCTCTGTTGGAACAGTAAACCCATGGCAAATCCGCCAAGAACAGAGTTCTCGCGGAGGAAGAACCCCGATAGATACGAGGTGGAGAAGTTCAGTTTCAGAAATGATGGACATGTGGTTACCTGCGAAAGGCAACTGGCTGTTGGGGTCGATTGGAGGAATCACCACAGCAGACGAGCTCGAGGTCTTCCTCTTGGGTGCCATCTCGATTCTACCAGCGAGCAGAGTGGGAGGCGAATGGCAGAGAGGATTCGGAAGCGGGAAAGCAAGAACTAGGGCACGGAAAGCAAAGGCGGCTAAAAGCGCAGCTCTTATGGGATATTCTCGAGCCAGATACCGTTTCAAAAAGTGCCCAGTCAGCACCCAGCGTACCACGTGGTCATCCGGCAGTTATTTCCATAAAACCGATGCGCCACCTCATCGCTCGGCTATCATCCTCAAAGTGGCTCGCGCGGCCTGCTATCACTCGGTGTTGCCTCTACAACGCTGATATAGTGTTCAGTCGCTCGGTGTTACCTCTAAAACGCTGACGTCGCCCTCTGGCATCGTCTCAAGTCGCTCGGCATTACCTCTAAAATGCTGACGTCACTTTCCAATCACTCGGCGTTGCCTCTAAAACGCTGATATAGTGTTCAGTCGCTCGGTGTTACCTCTAAAACGCTGACGTCGCCCTCTGGCATCGTCTCAAGTCGCTCGACATTACCTCTAAAATGCTAACATCGCTTTCCAATCACTCGGCGTCGCCTCTAAAACGCTGATATAGTGTTCAGTCGCTCGGCGTCGCCTCTAAAACGCCGACGTCGCCTTTCAGTCGCTCGGTGTTACCTCTAAAACGCTGACGTCACCCTCTGACATCGTCTCAAGTCGTTCGACATTACCTCTAAAATGCCGACGTCGCTTTCCAATCACTCGGCGTTGCTTCTAAAACACTGATACAGTCTTTAGTTGCTCGGTGTAACCTCTAAAGCGCCGACACCGTCTACAAGTTACTCGGCAGCTATTTCCGAAAGCATCAGTTTGATCCCCAAGTTATTCATCTACTGTCCCAAAGGAATCAGCTTCACAAACAAGCAAGACAAGTTATAAAGGAGAAGCCAACATCATTCTTTCATTAGAAGGGAAGATAACATACTTACAAATCAACTCTTTACGAGTTGATACTTCCCTACTACTACTACATTACATTACTACCACTACATTACATTACTGCTACTACTACTACACTACGCTATACTACTCTAAATTACTACTACATTATTCTAACTATACTAAACTAATATCTAAAAGGACCAGTGGCGTCTAGCCACTGGCCCTGTTGCTGCCGCCGCCGCTGCCGCCTCTGGTGCTGCCCCTGCTGCTGCCGCCCCGGTCACTGCCCCTGCTGCCGCCGCCGTCATCGTCCTTGCTGCCGCCGCTGCCGCCCCTGCCGCTGTCGTCGCCGTCACCGTCGCCACCGTCGTCGTCGTCCTCGTCCTTGCCGCCGCCGTTCGAGTTCTCCTCATCCGAGGAGTACTCCGACTCATCCGAGCCCTCGAGCCCGGAATGCTCGACGGCTCGGATGTACGTCCAGACCTCCGCCGCAAGCCCCTGGGAGTCGTCTGAGTCGTCAGACGACTCACGCAGGGGGATGGGAGCCGGAGACCCCTCAGACTCAGAGGAGAACTCCTCCTCTGAGTACTCCGAGTCACCAAACTCCTCCGATGGAGGAGTTAGCTCACGCTTGCGCTTGTTGTTCTTGCCCATGGTGGAAGCAGACGGGAGAGAAGAAAGGGAAGCAACAGAGAACAGCGAGAGATGTGAAAAAGCCAGAGAGACAACGGCGTTATTTATAGAAGGAGAAGGCAACCGCTCACCTCCAACCGCGGTCACTGAACAGTCGCAAAGCATTCAATAAGCACTTCAACCCGTCTGAAGACACGTCAGGCGGCTGACGCCGTTTCACACAACACAACACCCATTGGGACTCCAGTCAACAGCGCGGAGGATATGATTACACTCGCCGTCACATCACATTACTACTCAGAAGCAGCCGGCTAAAACACTCAGCGTACCAAGCCGTCCCTTGCCCACACCCATTGGGGGGGACGCCCAGGAATTATCAGTATATTTTTCAAAACGGTCACATCTGTGCAGGGCACGCAGTGAATACCTCAAGACAAAATTGAGATATCAGTAAGGATCAGAGGAAAGCTAAATATAGCCAGTGAAGTACAAAATATGGCCGACAGAAGCGACGTGAAAGACTAGACAGAGAACGTCCATCAAACGTCCAATCAGTCGCAGAGCAAATAAATCGCACTACCTAGCAAGATATGGATGGATTGCGAACTCGGCTGCTAAAGACAAAATATATGCTGACCTCTGAAGCAAAATAATGATGACATAATGCTGACCTCCAAAGCATAGTGAGAATAGCTTCATGCCAATTTCTACAAACAGAAAGGATAATTTTCAGCAAAGAGACACGAAAGGAAGACCTTCGAATGGATTATCCTCAAAAATCCATTTGAAGGTCAGGGGCTACACCCATTGGGTGCCCATGGATTATCATTCCAAGCCAAGATAGTGCCGACTTCTAAGGCGTAGGACAAGATTAAAAGGCCAACCCTCAACCAAAACGCAGGAGCACAAATGGAAATAATTTCTGGGGAAGACCTTCGAGCAGATTATTTTCTAAAAATCTACTCGAAGCTCGGGGGCTACACCCATTGGGTGCACCTTCGGCGCACCCAACGAAGTTCAGAATCCTACAAATTGAGATGCCGACCTCTAAGGCACAAGCACGAAACTAAGCTTTGGTCAACGAGTGATCGAAGCAGGAGAAGACAACAGGAAGTCATTTTCTTCAAATCACCTGCAAGCTGGACCTGGGATCTTTGGGCTGATTACCTCTAAAATTAACCCAAAGATCGGGGGCTTGTGGGGGATGGATATCCCCCGGGTCCACTAAAAGAGTAAAAGACCTCACGAAAGGCCCAAGGGCCCAATAAATCATAAGGTCATTCTTTCGTGGGCCTGGGGAGAGACAACCAGCAGAGCAGATCGACATGAGGCCGGGTTGGTGTAAACCCGGACGACCCACAACGTCGAGCGAGTGACCACAACAGAGATCCGACCTTCCCGCGCTGGAGCCCCCATGCAACCGAGCCATGCGAGGATAAGTCGGCGGGGTTACATGAAGATAAACTCAAGCAGTTCACTATCTTTTAGCTACTCGTCGTTATCATATCCACATGTATTGCCCCACGGTCGAGTATATAAGGCCTAGGGGGCACCCCTTCAGATCGATCGATCCCATTACTCAGCCACCCACCTTAACTCTCCACGTTCTCACTTTAGAGAGCTACCTTGTAACCCATTACACAAAGCATACTCACCAGGACGTAGGGTGTTACGCATCTCTAAGCGGCCCGAACCTGTAAACACTGTCCCTTGTCCCTCGTGCACCTGACACGAACCATTTTGCTACAGTCGGCGACACCGTCCTACTCCTAAAACACCTTGAGGGGCAACCCCGGGTGTGCGGTCGGACCAAAAACACCGACACCCTCCGGCGGCCGCGTCCGTCCTGGGACCATGGCTGCTGCTGTAGTGGTCGCTGGTGGGTCCCCCGGTGCTCGTCGCCCCGCAGGCTCCCCGATGTGGAGGTTGTACATACCCGCGGGGACGGAACCGGAGTTCCGTCTGTAATGGCACTTCGAATGCCAGTGTTTTTGTTCATTGTGGCTGTCGAGGCCTGAACATGTATGTAATTTTGGCACGGAGCCGTGTTTTTTCCTCATTCTCGAGCATTAAGACTCGCCTGTTGGTTGTCTGAACCGCTTCACCAAGCGTGGGTCACCCCGGGTAAAGGCGACGAGTGAGGTATCCGTATCCCGGAGGCGTAGGAGTCCCTCGGCTCGGTCAGCCTTGTTGTCCGAGGCTTCCCTTACTTAGTTAAAGGAACCCCCCGGCCGCTCTTCGATGAGCCGAGGCCAGGGGTAGCGGTGTCAGCGCGAACAGAGGCAGAGTTGGCCCGAAAAGAAGACCTGGTCGGCCGGAGCCTGGCCGGGTTGCCCGTTAGCGGGACCGACGCCGGAATTGACCTGCCGAGGCCTCGGGTCGGGCTGATGTTCGTGGTGGACAGCCGGCCGAGGCCTCGGGGTGACCAGCCGAGCCGCCTGCCCGAGCCGGATTCTCGGAGAAGACCCTGATGGCGACGGCCCGGGCTTGGTGATGACGCTGTCCTTCAGAGTGGAGATCTTCGGACCGCATCGCCGTCCGAGGCTAGGTCGGACCTCGCCGAAGGTGTTGTCGACGCCGAGGGTGCTGCTGCTCCCTTCAAGCGTCAGGATCCGAGCCTGCAGGATCGGATTGTCTTGTAGCGTGTGTTTCCTGCGGCCGCCGAGGCCAAAACACACCCTCGTCGTGTTGTAAAGCTGTGTCTCTTTTCCTCTTGTTTCGAGTATCTGGACTTTTTTGTCGGTAACAGAAATGTTTGTGCGAGCGAGAGTTGCTTCTCGTGGAAGGTGATGAGTGAGGTATCCGTATCCCGGAGGTGTAGGAGTCCCTCGGCTCGGTCGGCCTTGCCGCTTACGCGCACTCTTACCCGTCCATGGGGCTCTGTCACCGACGCAGTCGAGAAGGCTCGAAGAATCGCTTCGGCAGAAGAGCTTCCGAACGTGAAGACTTGTTCGGTCCGCGGAATCACTTATCCGAACGTGAGTTACTTATCGCAGAAGGTGATGAGTGAGGTATCGGTATCCCAGAGGCGTAGGAGTCCCTCGGCTCGGTCAGCCTTGGTTGCTTACGTGTACTCCGTCGTTTTCAGGATCCACTTTGAAGTAGTCAAAAAGCACGAAAGACATTCTGGCAGAAAAGATCTTTTTTCGAGGAAAATTTCGACGCAGAGGGGGTTCCCCCCTTTTAGCCCCTGAGGGAGGGTCGGGCTTTGCCGAGGCGAGGCCGACCCTTCCTTGATGACTAAACTTTGTGTGGGAGCGAGGTATATGAATAACTTGAAAACATCTTAAGGGTAGAAGCGACGTAGTTGTTGGATGTTCCAAGCGTTGCTGTAGACCTTGCCTTGACTGTTGGCCAGCTTGTACGTTCCGGGCTTCAGAACCTTGGCGATGACGAACGGCCCCTCCTAGGGGGGCGTGAGCTTGTGCCGCCCTCGGGCGTCTTGTCGCAACCGAAGCACCAGGTCGCCCACCTGGAGGTCTCGGGACCGGACCCCTCGGGCGTGGTAGCGTCGCAGGGACTGCTGGTACCGCGCCGAGTGTAGTAAGGCCCTATCCCGAGCCTCTTCTAGCTGGTCCAGCGAGTCTTCTCGACTAGCTTGGTTGCTTTGGTCGGTGTAGGCCCTTGTCCTCGGGGAGCCGTATTCCAGGTCTGTGGGCAAGACGGCCTCGGCCCTGTAGACTAGGAAGAACGGCGTGAAGCCCGTGGCTCGGCTCGGCGTTGTCCTCAGACTCCAGACCACCGAGGGGAGTTCCTTCATCCATCGCTTGCCGAACTTGTTGAGGTCGTTGTAGATCCGAGGCTTGAGCCCTTGTAGAATCATGCCGTTGGCACGCTCTACTTGCCCATTTGACATGGGGTGAGCTACGGCGGCCCAGTCCACCCGGATGTGGTGATCCTCGCAGAAGTCCAGGAACTTTCTGCCGGTGAACTGGGTGCCGTTGTCGGTGATGATGGAGTTCGGGACCCCGAAACGATGGATGATGTTGGTGAAGAATGCCACCGCCTGTTCGGACCTGATGCTGTTTAGGGGTCGGACCTCGATCCACTTGAAGAATTTGTCGATGGCGACCAACAGGTGCGTGTAGCCGCCGGGTGCCTTCTGCAAGGGGCCGACGAGGTCCAGACCCCATACAGCAAAAGGCCAGGTGATGGGTATCGTCTACAGAGCCTAAGCGGGCAGGTGGGTCTGCCTTGCGTAGAACTGACACCCTTCGCAGGTGCAGACAATTCTAGTGGCGTCGGCCACCGCCGTCGGCCAGTAGAAGCCTTGTCGGAAAGCATTCCTGACGAGGGCTCGAGGTGCCGCGTGATGGCCGCAAGCCCCCGAGTGTATCTCTCGAAGGAGTTCCTGACCTTCGGTGATGGAGATGCATCGCTGGAGGATGCCTGAGGGGCTGCGGTGGTAGAGCTCCTTCCCATCTCCCAGCAAGACGAACGACTTGGCGCGCCGCGCCAACCGCCGAGCTTCGGCTCGGTCGAGGGGTAGCTCTCCTCGGTGGAGATATTGCGGGTACGGGGTCTGCCAGTTTTGATCAGGCGTGACCCCGCTTTGCTCCCCCTCGACGCGTAGCGTCTCGCCCTCGGGGGCCGAGGGTACCTCGGGCCGAACCGAGGGTGCCTCGGGCTGTGCCGAGGGTGCCTCGGACTGTGCCGAGGGTACCTCAGGCTGGGCCGAGGGTGCCTCAGGCTCGGGCGTGTCGTCGATCTTGACGGAGGGTTGATGCAGATCCCGGGAGAAGACGTCCGGGGGAACCGTTGTTCGCCCCGAGGCTATTTTAGCCAGCTCATCCGCAGTCTCGTTGTAGCGCCGGGCGATGTGGTTGAGCTCGAGCCCGTAGAACTTGTCTTCCAGGCGCCGAACCTCATCGC
This sequence comes from Zea mays, assembly GCF_902167145.1. Lineage (NCBI taxonomy): Eukaryota > Viridiplantae > Streptophyta > Magnoliopsida > Poales > Poaceae > Zea > Zea mays. Next base: position 132,932,441 of record NC_050104.1, read on the forward strand.
AGTAGGCCTCCATCTTCGGGTCGCGGCAGTGGGAGTTCTTCATGACTTGGTCGATGACGAGCTGCGAGTCACCGCGAGCATCGAGGCGTCAGACCCCTAGCTCGATGGCGATCCGCAATCTGTTGACCAGAGCCTCATACTCGGCCACATTGTTGGACGCCGGGAAATGGAGGCGTAGCACATAGCGTAGGTGCTTCCCGAGGGGCGAGATGAAGAGTAGGCCTGCGCCGGCTCCTGTCTTCATCAGCGACCCGTCGAAGAACATGATCCAGAGCTCCGGTTGGATCGGAGCTGTCGGTAGCTGAGTGTCGACCCATTCAGCCACGAAGTCCGCCAAGACCTGGGACTTGATGGCCTTCCGAGGAGCGAACGAGATCGTCTCGCCCATGATTTCCACCGCCCACTTTGCAATCCTACCCGAGGCCTCCCGGCACTGGATGATCTCCCCCAGGGGGAAGGATGACACCACAGTTACCGGATGAGACTCGAAGTAGTGTCGCAGCTTCCACCGTGTTAGGATCACCGCGTACAGCAGCTTCTGAACTTGTGGGTAGCGGATCTTGGTTTCGGACAGTACCTCGCTAACGAAGTAGACTGGCCTCTGAACGGGCAATGCATGCCCCTCTTCTTGCCTCTCGACCACAATCGCGGCGCTAACCACCTAAGTGCTCGCGGCGACGTAGACCAAGAGGGCTTCTCCGGCAGCTGGGGGCACCAAGATAGGCGCCTTCGTGAGGAGCGCCTTCAGGTTCCCGAGGGCTTCCTCGGCCTCAGGGGTCCAAGTGAAGCACTCGGCCTTCCTTAAGAGGCGGTACAGAGGGAGACCTCTTTCGCCGAGGCGTGAGATGAAGCGGCTCAGAGCCGCGAGACATCCCATGACCCTCTGTACGCCTTTCAAGTCCTTGATGGGCCCCATGCTGGTGATGGCTGCGATCTTCTCTGGGTTGGCTTCGATGCCCCGCTCGGAGACGATGAACCCCAAGAGCATGCCTCGGGGCACCCCGAAGACACACTTCTCGGGATTGAGCTTGAAGCCTTTCGCCTTGAGACATCGGAATGTCACTTCAAGGTCAGAAAGGAGGTCGGAGGCTTTCCTCGTCTCGACTACGATGTCATCGACGTAGGCCTCGACCGTGCGGCCAATGTGTTCGCCGAACACATGGTTCATGCACCGCTGGTACGTCGCGCCCGCATTCCTCAAGTCGAACGGCATGGTGACATAGCAGTACATGCCGAAGGGTGTGATGAAAGAAGTCGCGAGCTGGTCGGACTCTTTCATCTTGATTTGATGATACCCTGAGTAGGCATCGAGGAAAGACAGGGTTTCGCACCCAGCAGTGGAATCCACGATTTGATCGATGCGAGGCAGAGGGTAGGGAACCTTCGGACATGCTTTGTTCAGACCAGTGTAGTCTACACACATCCCCCATTTCCCCCCTTTCTTTCTCACAAGCACAGGGTTGGAAAGCCATTCAGGATGGAATACCTCTTTGATGAACCCTGCCGCCATTAGCTTGTGGATCTCCTCGCCTATGGCTCTGCGCTTCTCCTCGTCGAATCGGCGCAGAGGCTACTTGACGGGTCGGGCTCCGGCTCAGATGTCCAGCGAGTGCTCGGCGACATCCCTCGGTATGCCGGGCATGTCCGAGGGACTCCACGCGAAGACGTCGGCGTTCGCGCGGAGAAAGTCGACGAGCACTGCTTCCTATTTGGGTTCGAGCCCGGAGCCGATCCGGATCTGCTTGGAGGCGTCACCGCTGGGGTCGAGGGGGACGGCCTTAACCGTCTCCGCTGGCTCGAAGTTGCCGGCATGACGTTTCACGTCTGGCACCTCCTTAGAGAGGCTCTCCAGGTCTGCGATGAGGGCCTCGGACTCGGCGAGGGCCTCGGCGTACTCCACGCACTCCACGTCGCATTCGAACGCGTGTTTGTACGTGGGGCCGACGGTGATGACCCCGTTGGGGCCCGGCATCTTGAGCTTCAGGTAGGTGTAGTTGGGGACGGCCATGAACTTCGCGTAGCATGGTCTTCCCAGCACCGCGTGGTAGGTTCCTCGGAACCCGACCACCTCGAACGTCAGGGTCTCCCTTCGGAAGTTGGAGGGTGTTCCGAAGCAGACGGGAAGGTCGAGTTGTCCGAGGGGCTGGACGCGCTTCCCGGGAATGATCCCATGGAAGGGCGCAGCGCCTGCCCGGACGGAGGATAGATCGACACGCAGGAGCCCGAGGGTCTCGGCGTAGATGATGTTGAGGCTACTGCCTCCGTCCATGAGGACCTTGGTGAGCCTGACGTCGCCGATGACGGGGTCGACGACGAGCGGGTATTTCCCCGGGCTCGGCACATGGTCGGGGTGGTCGGCTTGGTCGAAGGTGATGGGCTTGTCGGACCAGTCTAGGTAGACTGGCGCCGCCACCTTCACCGAGCAGACCTCCCGGCGCTCTTGCTTGCGGTGCCGAGCCGAGGCATTCGCCGCATGCCCACCGTAGAACATGAAGCAGTCGCGGACCTCGGGGAACTCTCCTGCCTGGTGATCTTCCTTCTTGTCGTCGTCGCGGGCCCTGCCACCCTCCGCGGGTGGCCCGGCCCTGTGGAAGTGGCGCCGAAGCATGACGCACTCCTCAAGGGTGTGCTTGACGGGCCCCTGGTGATAGGGGCATGGCTCCTTGAGCATCTTGTCGAAGAGGTTGGCACCTCCTAGGGGGTTCCGAGGGTTTTTGTACTCGGCGGCGGCGACAAGGTCTGCGTCGGCGGCGTCGTGTTTCGCTTGCGACTTCTTCTTGCCCTTCTTCTTGGCGCCGCGCTGAGTTGACGCCTCGGGGGCATCTTCCGATGGGCGGCCCTGGGACTGCTTGTCCTTTCGGAAGATAGCCTCGACTGCCTCCTGGCCGGAGGCGAACTTGGTGGCGATGTCCATCAGCTCGCTCGCCCTGGTGGGGGTCTTGCGACCCAGCTTGCTCACCAGGTCGCGGCAGGTGGTGCCAGCGAGGAACGCGCCGATGACATCCGAGTCGGTGATGTTGGGCAGCTCGGTGCGCTGCTTCGAGAATCGCCGGATGTAGTCCCGGAGAGACTCTCCCGGCTGCTGTCGGCAGCTTCGGAGGTCCCAGGAATTCCCGGGGCGCACGTACGTGCCCTGGAAATTGCCGGCGAAAGCTTGGACCAGGTCGTCCCAGTTGGAGATCTGCCCCGGAGGCAGGTGCTTCAACCAGGCGCGAGCGGTGTCGGAGAGGAACAGGGGGAGGTTGCGGATGACGAGGTTGTCATCTTCCGTTCCACCCAGTTGGCAGGCCAGACGGTAGTCCGCGAGCCACAGTTCCAGTCTCGTCTCCCCCGAGTACTTTGTGATAGTAGTCGGGGGTCGGAACCGGGTCAGGAACGGCGCCCGTCGTATGGCCCGGCTGAAGGCCTGCGGACCGGGTGGCTCGGGCGAGGGACTCCGATCCTCCCCGTTGTCGTAGCATCCCCCACGCCTGTGGTGGTAGCCTCGGCGCACCCTCTCGTTGAGGTGGGCCCGACGGTCGCGGTGATGGTGCTCGTTGCCGAGGCGACCCGGGGCCGCAGGTGCTGTGTTGCGCGTGCGCCCGGTGTAGGCCGAGGCTTCCCGCATGAATCGGGAAGTCGCGGCATGAGGTTCCGAGGGGTACCCCTGCCCTCGGGAGGCGGAGCTCTCGGTCCGTCGAACCGCGGCGCCTTCCAGGAGATTCTTGAGCTCTCCCTGGATTCGCCGCCCCTCGGTGGTTGATGGCTCCGGCATCGCGCGGAGAAGCATTGCTGCTGCCGCCAGGTTCTGGCCGACCCCACTAGATGCGGGTGGCGGCCTGACCCTGACGTCGTCGGCGATGCGGTGCTGGAAGCCCTGGGGTAGATGACGTATTTCTCCGGCCGGAGGTTGGCCCGCCCATGTCTGCCCGACGTCCCGGCGGATCGGCTCAAGCGCTCCTGCTCCCTCGTCGAGCCTGGCCTGCACCCCGCGGATTTGCTCGGGCTGTGGGTCATGGCCCCCTGCCTGAACGGGGACCACAACTAGCTCCCGTGGGATGTCAATGCGAGGCACCGGCCTAGGGAGATCACCGTCCTCCGGCATGCCGAGATGGTTGCCTTCGGAGGGACCCCCTAGATCGACGTGGAAGCATTCGCGACTTGGGCCGTAGTCCTCGTCGCCGAGGCTACGGCTACCGTCAGAACAGTCGGAAAGGCAGTAGTCGCATGCGGTCATGAAGTCTCGCATGGCACTGGGGTTGCCAAGTCCAGAGAAATCCCAACAAAAGCTGGGCTCGTCGTCTTCCTCGGACCCAGAGGGCCCGTAGGTCGAGACGTCCGTCAGCCGGTCCCAAGGTGACCGCATACGAAACCCCATAGGGTTTGGACTCGCCTCTACGAGAGCGCCCGCCAAAGCGAAGCCGCTAGGCGGGTCGAGGCTGAATCTGAAAGACGTGGGATGGGAATCGATCGGTACCTCTTGGTCGACGGGCGGTGACGAAGTCACGTCAGGGACTGACTGCACCGTCGTCTCAGGTACAAGGGTGACATCCAGCAAACCTTTCGCGAGCGCGCTGGTGTCGTCCGTTTGCTCGGAGTTGGCGTGTCACGGGGAGACGGCGCTCGCCTTCGTCTCAAACGCGAGGTCGATGCCCGACGCGCCCCTCGTTGGGGTGCTGGGGCCGTCGATTTGCTTGACAGTCGACGAGGCGCTGCCTTCCGCTTGGCCTTGGTTGCCCCGCCTCCTCCTCCGTTGGTGGGGGAGAGGACGGGGCGAGCTCGAATGTTGTTCTTCCACCACGCGGGGAAGATGTCGTCGATTTCGCCGCCGGCGGGCGGGCTGTCGACCGCCATTGTCGTTGGCGCGCGGCGGTGGAAGGAGTATCATGTCGTAGCTGCCGTCGAGAGACATGAACTCAAGACTCCCGAAACGGAGCACCGTCCCGGGTTGTAGAGGTTGCTGGAGACTGCCCATCTGGAGCTTGACGGGAAGCTGTTCGTCAACACGCAGCAGGCCCCTACCTGGCGCGCCAACTGTCGGCGTTTTGAGACCGGGGGGTCCCTAAGCCGACGAGTGAATGTCGCCGCGTGCCCCAGCCCAGATGGGTCGACGCGGGGCCGAGCACGAAGGGGGGAAAGTGAGGCGGTCGGAGACCGGCGTGAGAGAGGTGGAAATCACGCGGCCTTCGTGTTCGTCCCGCGCCCAGGTCGGGTGCGCTTGCAGTAGGGGGTTACAAGCGTCCACGCGGGAGAGGGAGCGGGCGGCCTCACACGAGCGCCTGTCTCGTCCTCATCCCCGCGCGGCCAACCCTCTCTAAGAGGGCCCTGGTCCTTCCTTTTATAGGCGTAAGGAGAGGATCTAGGTGTACAATGGGGGTGTAGTAGAGTGCTACGTGTCTAGCGGAGGAGAGCTAGCGCCCTAAGTACATGTCGTTGTGGCGGCCGGAGAGATTTTGGCACCCAGCCGGTGTGATGTCGTGGCTGTTGGAGGAGTGCTGGAGCCTGGCGGAGGGACAGCTGTCGGAGCTGTTGAGTCCCTGCTGACGTCCTCTTGCTTTCGTAAGGGGGCTGAGAGCCTCCGTCGTCACCGAGTGCGCGGGGCGCCATCATTGCCTACCTGGTGGAGCGAGCCAGATGGGACGCCGGTCTTGTTTCTGGTGGCCCGAGTCAGCTCGGGGTAGGGTGATGATGGTGCCTCCTGTTGACGTGGCCGGTCTGCACCCTAGGTTGGGCGATGTGGAAGCTCCTCCGAAGCTGAGGTCGAGTCTGTCTTCCGTGGCCGAGGTCGAGTCCGAGCCCCTGGGTCGGGCGAGGCGAAGACCGTCGGCTGAGGCCAGGGCGTAGTCCGAGCCCTGGGGTTGGGCGAAGCGGAGTTCGTCGTCTTCTGGGGCTGAGCCCGAGTCCGAGCCCTGGGTCGGGCGGAGCGGAGTTCGTCGTCTTCCGGGGCTGAGCCCGAGTCTGAGCCCTGGGTCAGGCGGAGCGGAGTTCGTCGTCTTCCGGGACTTAGCCCGAGTCCGAGCCCTGGGTCGGGCGGAGCGGAGTTCGCTGTCTTCCGGGACTTAGCCCGAGTCCGAGCCCTGGGTCGGGCGGAGCGGAGTTCGTCGTCTTCCGGGACTTAGCCCGAGTCCGAGCCCTGGGTCGGGCGGAGCGGAGTTCGCCGTCTTCCGGGACTTAGCCCGAGTCCGAGCCCTGGGTCGGGCGGAGCGGAGTTCTTCATCTTCCGGGACTTAGCCCGAGTCCGAGCCCTGGGTCGAGCGGAGCGGAGTTTCCTATGGTGCCTTCGGCCGGGCCTGACTGCCCGTCAGCCTCACTCAGTCAAGTGGCACCGCAGTCGGAGCGGCGCAGGCGGCGCTGTCCTTCTGTCAGGCCGGTCAGTGGAGCGGCGAAGTGATGGTGGTCACTTCGGCTCTGCCAGCTGGGGGGCGCGCATCAGGATAAAGGTGTCAGACCACCTTTGCATTAAATGCTCCTGCGATTTGGTCGGTCGGTGCGGCGATTTGGTCAGGGTTGCTTCTTGGCGAAGACAGGGCCTCGGACGAGCCGGAAATATATTCGCCGCTGGAGGGGGGCCTCGGGCGAGACGGAAATCCTCCGGGGTCGGCTGCCCTTGTCCGAGGCTAGGCTCGGGCGAGGCGTGATCGAGTCCCTCGAATGGACTGATCCCTGACTTAATCACACCCATCAGGCCTTTGCAGCTTTATGTTGATGGGGGTTACCAGCTGAGAATTAGGAACCTTGAGGGTACCCCTAATTATGGTCCCCGACACTACCACTCCGTGCAAATCGAGCAGTCGAACCCACACCCTCTTGCTCCAAACATTTGGATGTAACCACCAGACCACACATATCTTAGTGTTTGTAAATATTTCAATACCTATTTATATATATAATCACTACTACTCTATTAAGAATGTAAAGTCAGCGTCCACAATCCTGCCCTCGCTCTCGCCCCCGCCTGCGTCCACAGTTCACGGCCTCCCCTGGCAGCCTGCACGTGCGGCCCACCTCCCCCAGCCCACGACGCGCCCACTCCCACGCCTTCACCCCCGCCCGCGTCGCTCTAGCAGGTGGGCCGGCCCAGCGCTGCTCTGCGCCCCTTGGCCCAAGCGTGCGCGGCCCATCCCCCCGCTACTGCCCAAGCCACCAGCCAGCACGTAGCGCGCGCTCGCGCAGTAGGCTTGCGACAACTGCCACGCCCAGCCACTCGGGGCCCACATGCCAGGCCCTTCTTCCCCAAGCCAGCAAACTGTTTGCCCGCTCCCTTCGGCGACCATGTCGCGCACACTCGTGGAACCACCCAGCGCATCTGCTCCTTCCTCATTCCTGCGCGCAGCTTCCCCAACTGCACGCTCTGTTGCCCGCTGCTCCAGCAAGCCTCCCCGACGCCTCCAAAACCAGCGCCCAACACACCGTTTGCCGCGCCAAGCAGCGTCCTCGCCTCGCCATCGCGTCCCCGCCATCGACGTCCGTGCAGCAGGAGTGCGCGCACGAAATTCCACCCACGTCGAGTCCGCCCCACTGCCTCACCATCGTCTCTTCGCCGTACTGCCATCGTGCGTCGTCTGCGCGCTTGTCATTGCGTGTTGATCGCGTTCGTGTCGTCGTCGAGCTGGAGCCTCGCCGTGCACGCGTCCAGCAGCCGCACGCGGGCTCGTCGTCTGCTCGCCTGACACAGCCTGCGTGTCTCGTGCGGCGGCCTTCACGGCTTGCCCGCGGCAGCTCCGACGCGGCCCCGATTTGGCTTCAGCGCGGCCCTGACAGCCTACTCGTCAGTTGCCTGCACAACGCTCGCGATCCCTGTCCACATCCACATGTTGCCATACGTCATCGACTCGCCTTGCCGTCGTCGCAAAGTGAGAATCCCGCGTCTATCCCCTTGCTCTAATTAATTTCCTACTTAGTTGTCGGTCATTAAATTGAATACTCAATCGAATCAAATTTATGATTTTAATTATGCGATTGTAAATACGTGGTAATTGATTTTAACAACTTAGATGTTGTATTTAATATCTATTTAGTGTTTAGTATAAAAACAACATTTAGTTAGTGATTATCGCGTGTTCGCGTGCTGCTCCACGCGTCGCGCGGGCGTCTGCGCAGTTTCAACGGTCGTCCCACGTCATCCTTTTACAAAAAAGTCCCTACATTTCTTCCAAATCAACTCAGCGTAAAATGTTAAATAACGGTGCAGGAGGTGGGGTTTGAACCCACACCCTGATGGAAGAAGGGTGAGAGACAATAGACAAAGTTGTCTAACCAGTAGAACATCTTGATCAGGTGTTTATAATATTGAATATAAATTGTACATATGTATATATGATTTTTTGTAAAATAAAAAAAATAATCGTGTTAGGTCGGACCAGCACTACGGGCCGAGACTCCGGCCCAAGCACCATACGACGCTCGTGCCGGGTTGGCCCAGTCACTATTTAATGGGTCGTGCCTCGAGGCGGCTCGCCAGACACTGCTCATTTGGCCATCTATACCTCCGCACGATCATGATGGTCCTCGCCTTAGTTGCCACCAGCTCGTTCGCCATTCTACTTCTTTTCTCTCTCCCCTCATGCCTCCACCTCCGCGCCACCCCATTCTCAACAGAGGGCGTAGGAGCATGTGCCTCCTTCTTGTATTTGTCCGACGCTAACTCGCGTAGTGGCTATTGCACGTCCACAAGGATGTTTCACATCATGCGCGCACCATCGTTTTTGCAGTCGTCGGACGTCCTGTTCGTCTTCCCGGGCTGCGCCCTGTTATTCCTCCCCAACCTGTTGCCCCCACCTACGGTCATAGCCGCGAGCCGACCGACGCTCGTCGACGCGGGTACGAGGCAAGCCGGTCATGCTCATAGCCTTTCTCCATGCGTGTCGTCAAGGAGGACATGGTGGCGCCTGCCATGCTTAGGTTATCTTGGCGATGAGGAGTCCAGGTCTGAGATATTGGACAACCAAGGCCCGTAGCGTGGCAGCAGTCGGCATATGCTACGGAATTGGTGGTGGTGTTGTGTCGCTTCGGCGGGTCCAAGGCTGGGAAGACACTCGCATTCTCTCGCTCTTCTCGGATTGACGTCTGGTGTGGTGTCTCTCGGTTTAGAGCTACTCCAGCAGAGCTTCTTTCTCCACTTGCGTGCTCTCTCCCTATATATCTAGCGGTATACTACCTATGTCGCCTCCAAATGTCCAGGTCTTTGTTGTGTCCTTCTCCGGCAACAAACAAGTATGTCCGCCTCTTCCCTTCCCCTCCTACTCTACGAAACCTTAGAAGTGGGGGAGGCGAGGGATGCGGGTCTCTGATTTGATGTCTATGGTACACGTGCATTCATAAAAAATATTATGTGAAGAGCGGAGACAATCAATAAAAAATCTTGAGATCTTTTTGGTCTATAATTTACATGGGTATTATTGTGAGCCGTCGCAACGCACGGGTAGCCGGCTAGTATTCTATTAAGAACCTAATGTGGGCACCTGGTGCGACCACAGCTTCACCCTCCACATTGACACTCTAGGCCTGCCCCACGCGCCCCGCCTGGTTCTCCCATCCCTCTCTTAGCTACTACCTTGTGGACACGCTGACACTCTAGGCCACCCCACGCTCTCTGACTGGTTCTCCCTATGGATCCCAGCGCTCACACAGCCAGCTACTACGCCTGCTCAGCACCCAACCCCACCCACGCAGCTATCACATCGCGCAAAAAAGTGCAAAGCGAGCACTCGAACCCACACCCCTGGCTCCCGAAAATTTAGGCTAACCACCTGACCACACATACTTTAGTGTTTAGAAATAAAATAAATATATTTGAATAAATATCTTAATAACTATTTATATGATATATAAAAACCGTAGCAAAGCACGGATAAACTGGCTAGTAAACTAACTAAGTTAGTAACTAAATATAACTAAGTAACTCACTAACCAAATCAATAACTAAGTAACTAACTATAACTAATATACTAAGTAACACAGTAACTAAGTAACCTAACTAAACTAAATAACAAACACACTAATAAATCGTAATTGAACAAAAACTACCCTAACTAAACTAAATAATTAAAACTAACAATACAATGAATCAAAACTAGAAAAAAACTACATGTGTGGGCCGGAGCTTGGGAGCGCGACTAGGCTAGGCGGCGCGACGGACCTTGGCAGTTGTGGCTCGGCCGGACTAAGCAGGGGCAGCCGGTGGACGAGCTAGGCGACCGGGCTAGATGGAGAGGCGGGGCGACCGACGGCGTTGCCGGCAGGCGGAATCGACGACGGGTCGACGAAACAGTGGCGGGTCGGCTCGGCGGGGAGGAAAAGAAAGAGTGGCGCACGGGGAGAGAAATGGAGGCGGCTGGTGGGCTAACTTCCTAGCTCAGCACCAAGACCTGTGGCGCCGAGCTAGCGGCCACGTCAGCCCTCCTCGGACAGTGATTCATGTACCTCAACACCATAGTATGTGGCGCTAAGACGTGTTACCTCGACGGCATGAGCTATGACGTCGTGTAGAGGGTCCAAAAATAGTATTAAGTCGTATAGGGTCTAAACATGATTTTTTCGGAAAAGGACCAAAATACGAAAAAATCGGGAATTTCAGCTAGGTGGCTAGTGTCTGAACCGGTGGTTCTTTTGTATTTACTGTCACTTAGAATAAAGTATTTATGCAGGACCTAGAACATGGTCATTAGGTCCAACTGGACTTGTATTATGTAAGGACCCTAGTTGTTATTCTAAGTACTATGTCGTTGAACGTGTCGTTTCCTTTTGATTTAATCCATATGTGCTGAGATGACATAATTTTGAGTGCAACTAATGTTATACTTATTCTACCGAATCAGTTTTGTTACATTCATATTGACTACTTGTATCTGCTCTCTTTGCACCGTTCACATCATGAACCCAATAAACCATGACACAAATTCTCAACGAGAGGGACATCATGTACCAGGTCAAATCAACCCTATGCATACCCCCTTTGGGCTAGGGGATTTATGCAGCAACCACCTATTGATCCCTCATTTGTGGGCAACACGCAATTCCCAAACCCATCCCATGGCCCTACCACCATGTGGGCGCCAATGCATTCTGCTAACACTACTTCCCAATCTACCATGCTATAAATTAGTAGTGATCCCATGGTTCACACAGGGCAAAGGAAGGAGGGGTCATGGGCACAAATAGAGGAAAGATACAGCGACCACATGGGAGAGTTCCCATTGGCAAGTATTTTGGTTACTATGCCAGAGTACTTCGGGAGAACCAGAGTGGGTTGACTAATGACGATAAGGTAATTGAACTAGCAACAACAAAACTAAGTATTTATTATATGGCTGTGAATGATATGGCATGTAAATGTACACTGAAATAACTTGTCTTTTTTAGACTTCCAAGGCTACAACGTTGTCTGCACACGAAGAGAACAAACCTTTCCACTGCATGCATTGCTGGTATAAGCTTAAGGATGAACCAAAATGGCAGGCTATATGCCAAGGTTCTTCGTTTAGAGGTACACAAGCAACAACAATGGGTGCTAGTTCGAGGCTTCATTTCATGTTACCGACATGGATAGTGGTTTAGCTGGTTTGATACGAAAAAGGGCCCTCGGAAGGGATTCCTCTAAAAAGTGAAAGGAAGAAGGCTGCATCGACTATTTTTGATGCCACCAAGTACTTAAGCCGACTCCATGAGTTAATTGGAAAATAACTTCAGAGGAGTAAATAAAAGGGAGGGGATGTCACACCCGGTTTTGGAAGGCAAACCAAATGCGAACTATGTACGTGCCAGGATCAGAACTCACGTACACAGCGATTACATAAATAAACATCATCACACAATGCTCGAGTAATATCATAAAAGAGTACTTATTACATCATAGAGTCATAGACATCCACATAGTCATTGTCTTAACAAGTAAATCAAAGTACTAGCGAAACGCAGTAAAGATAAGGCCTTCACAGGCAGCTGGCTGGGGGTTGCCGCCAACCCACACCTAGAATTCGTCGTAGTCTTGGAACTCCTGGAAGTCTCCTTCCACGGCTTCACCTTCTCCTGAGCAGTGGTTACAATGCGGACAACCTGGTGTTTTGTGGTAAAGCAAGGATGAGTACACATCAACGTACTCAGCAAATGTCCCGTTTGGCTGAAGTGGACTAGCTTTATGTGGGGTTAGGCTCAAGCAGTTGCTTTTAGTTGGTCAGGTATTTATCATTAGTAGAAGCCAGATTTTAGCATTAACCAACCCGTAAACCATTTCCTCGTCGAGGAACAACATCATCATAGTCGAACCAAAACCATAACATAATCCTTGTATCTCGAACCATTTGTGTCTCTAATCAAAGAGGATCCCAAGGCTGCTCTTAACCGTGAGCACGGCTGATATATCAGTTTCACTACCCTCTGCAGAGGTTGCACACTTTACCCATGAGTCATGATTCCCTTTCTACCCGGGGAGAGCTAATCCCCATTGACCACTACCTAGGTGGTCCGGCAGGGCATCACTACGTAGCTTTTACAAAGATTCCCTAGAGATCATAGCTGCCCGTTAGGTTTCTCCAGTTTGATAAACACAGTACCCCTCCCCGCAGGAAAGTGACTAACAAAGAGCAAAATGAAAGAACCTCGGCACTCAGCCTCGGCAGAGCAAGCACTGTGCCTGGACCCCATTGACGGCACGACGGCTAAGCAACTACACCTCTAGTTCACCCAATTAATCAGCTAAGGGCATCCCATTTCACCCTCATGGTTGCACTGTTATCCCGGGTGGTCTCTCAACGAACAAGTCCTTACGGAGAGGTACTCAGGAAACAGCCTGAGCCCCCTAGAGTATCACAAGATCATCAACATCATCAGGATAACAGTATCATAAATAGTCACATCATGTTCATTGATTAAGTTAAGGCAATAGCAGAATGCTAACCATAACAGCCCATAAGGTCATCAAGGATAAAGTAAAGTGTACAGCTAGTCAATCCTTAGGTTTCAAGTAAGTAATGCGGGGTAGTAAGTTATAAATGAATAGGACATAATGGGACAGAGGACACTTGCCTTCACCAAACTGCTGATCAGGGACTTCCTCTGCAACCTCCTCGGGAAACACAGACTGCTCGTTGTCTACGTAAAGTAATCATTCACACTATGCACTTGGGAGGATAACAAACAAAAGCAACATACCAAACATATGCAGCAAAGAGATCACAAGTTCATAGTAGAAAAGGGATAGGCACTCTGGTGTTCCCTAGGTCTAAGGTAGAGGACTATACAAAGTGATTCATTATCCACTAATCAGGTTTAAGTCAGTGGTGGGATTAAATTACTACCTGGTTTTAAGTTCCTAAACTTAGGTGTTTAAGTCCATAAACTTAAGTGCTCCAACTTTTATTAAAGTCTACCAACTTCTAATTATCTCAAATAGGGTTCCAATAGCCTTAATCCTATCCTAGTGATTAACTATTAATTGGTACATGGAAACAGCAGGGAAACATTGTTTAAATAGATAGACAAAAACATCATGAGCATTTTGCAATTTGAAGCACCTAATTTGGAGTTCATATGACAAAGTTATGAATTTTACAAGTTTAGGGGTTAAAAATATACCCTAAATACCTATTTTGAATTAAATAAAAGGTCCAGGGGCCTAACTGAGAGAAACCAGGGACGGCGGGTTCAAATTCTAGAAAACCGGGGGTCTCTTTAAGAAAATGCGCAGGCGAAGGGGTATCGGGCTACTACGGCCGTTGGATCTCAGGCGAACGGCCAGGATTAGATCCTGCGGGCGGGCGCGCGAGCGCGCGGCGGCCTGGGCGGCTGACAGGCGGGACCGGGCGGGCAGCGCGGGGCGCGGGCAGGCTGACAGGCGGGGCCGGCGGGCAGCGCGAGCGCGCGGGCGGGCTGACAGGCGGGGCCGGCGGGCAGCGCGAGCGCGCGGGCGGGCTGATAGGCGGGGCCGGCGGGCAGAGCGAGCGCGCGGGCGGACTGACAGGCGGGGCCCAAACGGCAGGGGGACGGGGTGTGGGGGAAGCGGGCCTGGGCCGCTGGATCTCTGGCGGACGGCCAGGATTAGGCTTGACCTAATTAAAACGGGACCGTCCGATCTGGGACGGACGGTGGGGATCGGGTGGCCGGCCTGGGCTTCTTCTACGGCTAGCTGGGGCGGCGGCGCTCGTCCCCGCGGCGGAGGACTCGCCGGAGACGAGGGGCGCGGGCGCTTGGCGGGTCTCTGGGGTGACCTGAGTGGTCGGGAAGGTTGGGGAGGGCACGGGGAATCCTCTGGTGGGGTCTGGGTCGGGGCAGGGGCACCGGAGGGGGGAGGTTCACGGCGGAGCGGCTCGGCGGCGGCATAAATCTACTCCGGCGAGGAATTAAACGCGGCAGAGAGCAAAACAAAGGTCGATAGGGGCGGGAGAGGTTCCTTACCTCAAGGCGGGCTCCGGGGACTCCTCGGCGGCGGCAATGGCGCGACGGTGGCCCGGGGCGACGGTGGCGGACCTCCGCGGCTGCACGGGGAACGGCGGGTGAGCGCGGGCAGAGAGAAATAGGGAGGGGGAGAGGGAATTGGGGCGCGTCCCGGGTTGCGGACGCCGGGGCGAAGCTCACCGTGGCAACGGACACGGCGGAGCTCCAACGGCGGCCGAGAAACGAGCTCGGGATGGCGGGGATTTGTGGCGGCGGCGCTCTGGCGTGCGCGCAGAGAGGGAGAGGTGGAAGGGGGCTCTGCTGGGGCGCAAAAGAGGGAGGGGGAGAGGGCGAGTGGGGCTCGGGGCTCAAGTGGCCAGGGGCGGGTCGGTTGCGAGCTCCACGCGCGACGTGGGCGCGGAGAAGGCGGCCGCGCGCAGCTCGGGCGGCAGTTACGCGAGGACGACGGGGCTGACAAGCCGGGCCCGCGAGCAGAGAGAGAGGGGAGAGCGGGGGCGGGCGCGCGGAAGGCGGCTGCGCTGACGGGCGGGCCCGCCAGGGCAGAGAGAGCGGGGGAGGGAGAGCGCGCGCGCGGGGGGGATGGGCTTAGTGGGCCGAAAGGCCGAGGGGGCGGCGGGGTTGGGCTTCTTTCCTCTTTTCTTTTATTCTGGAATCGTTTTCTCTTTTCTTTTTATTTTCTCTATTTGATTCAAATCCAAATAAGCCACAAATTCAAATTAGACTTTCCAAGAATTATGCACCAAGCAAAAGTGAAATCTAGGGTTCAACATGATGCAACAATTCATACTCTCTTAGGGTTTAACCTATTAAACTATAATTACAAATAAAATAAGCACTTTTCTCCTATAGAAATAAGAAAGAAAAGAATGAGGAAGGATGAGAAAAGGGAAGTAACACCTGAATTTGTGAATATGAGCAAAGAAATTTTATACCCCCAAATTCAGGGTGTTACAAACCTATCCCCCTTAAAAGAATCTCGCCCCGAGATTCAAGGTTGGTCAGCAAAGAGTTCAGGGTATTTGGCCTTCAGATCATCTTCTCGTTCCCAGGTTGCTTCTTCTTCGGAGTGGTGACCCCATCTGACTTTGCACATTCTGATGGTATTCCTCCGGGTGACTCTGTCTGCAAACTCCAGAATCTGCGTTGGCTTTTCTATGTATGTCAGATCCTCCTGGACCTCCAAACCCTCCACTGGCAACTGTTCTTCTGGTACTCGCAGACACTTTTTCAATTGCGACACATGGAACACATTGTGCACTGCTGACAAGCTCTCTGGTAGGTCAAGCTGGTAGGCCACTTCTCCACGCTTTGCTTGAATCTGATATGGTCCGACGTACCGGGGTGCTAACTTGCCTTTAACTCCGAACCTTCTGACTCCCCTGATAGGTGACACCTTCAGATAGACGTAGTCTCCCACTTCAAAACTCAGTTCCCTTCTCCTTCGGTCCGCATAGCTTCGCTGTCTTGACTGGGCTGTCTTCAGGTTCTCCCGAACCATTTTGATATTCTCTTCGGCTTCAAGCAAGATGTCGGGGCCAAACACCTGTCTCTCCCCAGGCTGGTCCCAATGCAGCGGAGTCCTACAACTCCGTCCATAGAGTGCCTGAAACGGCGACATCTTCAAGCTAGCCTGGTAACTATTGTTGTAGGAGAATTCTGCATAAGGTAATCTTTTGTCCCATCCTGGCTTGTCTTGCAACGCACAGGCTCTCAGCATATCCTCAAGGATCTGATTAGTTCTTTCAGTCTGACCGTCTGTCTGCGGGTGATAAGCCGAGCTGAAGTTCAAATGTGTGCCCAAAGCTTCTTGTAGCTGCTGCCAAAAATGAGAGGTGAACTGCGTTCCTCGATCTGACACTATCTTCTTCGGCACACCATGAAGGCAGACTATCCGTGACATGTATAACTCAGCTAGCGTTGCTCCGGTGTATGTCGTCTTCACAGGTATGAAATGGGCCACCTTTGTTAAGCGGTCCACAACCACCCAGATGGAATCATAGCCGGCCCGGGTACGAGGTAAGCCAACTATAAAATCCATCCCGATCTCATCCCACTTCCACTGAGGAATCCGCAATGGCTGCAACAATCTGGCGGGCCTTTGATGCTCTGCTTTGGTTCTCTGACAGCTATCACAGATGGCGACATATTCTGCGATCTCTCTTTTCATGCCATACCACCAAAACCTCCTTTTTAAATCCTGGTACATCTTCTCACTCCCTGGGTGTATGGAGTAGGCTGTCTCATGAGCTTCCTTGAGGATCAGTTCCCGGATAGGTTTGAGGTCGGGAACACACAGTCGGTCCTTGAACCATATTACCCCCTCTTCATCCTCTCGAAAGTCTTTGCCTCTTCCTTCTAAGATCAGCTGTCGGATCTTGTTGATGTTTTCATCGTCCTTCTGCCCTTCTTTGATCTCCCGCTCTAGGGTGGGCTCTAATTCCACTGTTACTCCTTGTGTGCTGTTCAGGAAACCGAGGCTCAGTCTGTCGAACTCTTTGGCTAACTCATACGGCATCGGGTACGAGGCCAACATATTGACTTGACTCTTCCTGCTCAGAGCATCTGCAACAACATTGGCTTTGCCTGGATGGTAATGTATCTCCAACTCATAGTCCTTGATCAATTCCAACCATCTTCGTTGCCTCATGTTTAACTCTGACTGGGTGAATATGTACTTCAGACTTTTATGATCTGTGTAGATGTCGCACTTCTGCCCATACAGGTAATGTCTCCAGGTCTTTAAAGCATGAACCACTGCTGCCAACTCCAGGTCATGTGTGGGATAATTTTTCTCATGGATCTTCAGCTGTCGAGATGAGTATGCTACCACTCTTCCTTCTTGCATTAGCACACATCCCAATCCGGTGTACGAAGCGTCGCAATACACTGAGAATGACTTGTGAACATCAGGCAGGACTAACACAGGAGCTGTAGTCAATCTATTCTTCAGTTCTTCAAATGCTTCCTGACACTTTTGAGTCCATTTAAACTCAACTTTCTTCGCTAGTAACGCTGTCATTGGTCTAGCAATCTTTGAGAAGCCTTCAATGAAACGCCTATAATATCCAGCCATTCCAATGAAGCTCTTGATCCCACGAACATCCTTCGGTGCTTTCCAGTTCAGGATATCTGCTACTTTCTTTGGATCCACTGCTAACCCATCTTGATTTATGATGTGACCCAGAAATAGGACTTCATGAATCCAGAACTCGCATTTGCCCAGCTTGGCATACAACTGATGCTCTCGAAGCCTTTGCAATACCATCTTCAAATGCTCTACATGATCTTCCTCACTTTGAGAGTATATGAGAATGTCATCGATGAACACTACCACAAACTTGTCCAGATAATCCATGAACACACTGTTCATCATGTACATAAAGAAGGCTGGCGCATTTGTCAAACCAAAGGACATAACTGTGAACTCATATAACCCATACTTGGTGATGAATGCTGTCTTCGGTATGTCCGAGGGTCGGATTCTGAGTTGATGGTAACCTGACCTCAGGTCTATCTTCAAGAATACGCTGGCACCTCTGAGCTGGTCGAACAAATCTTCTATCCTTGGCAGGGGGTACTTGTTCTTGACAGTGACTTCATTCAAGGCTCTGTAGTCTATGCACATCCTTTTGGTACCATCTTTCTTCTCTACAAACAACACTGGAGCGGCCCAAGGCGAGGTGCTTGGCCTGATGTAACCCTTCTCTAACATCTCATCTATCTGCTTCTTGAGCTCCACCAATTCTGGTCCAGACACTCGATAGGCTCTTTTGGAAATGGGGGCGGTACCAGGGATAAGCTCTATGGCAAATTCGACTTTTCTCTCGGGTGGCATGCCCGTTAGCTCCTTGGGAAACACGTCCGGAAAGTCCGACACAACCTTGATAGCCTTGAGCGGGTTGGGCTCCTTACTATCAACTGAAATCTGGTGACAGACTCCCTCTTCTGACTTAGGCATCCATAGCTCGGCCACTACCTCTTCTCCTGACGGGGACTTCAATGTTACGGTCCTCTTGTCACAACTAACATTTGCTTCATACTTCATTAACCAATTCATCCCTAGAATAACATCTATCCCAGGGGTGTCTATTACTATTAAGTCACTGGGGAATCCTATCCCCCTTATTTCCACCATTATATTTGAACATATTTTATCCGTTCGCACCTTGCCACCAACCAAATTAATCCTCATGGGCGGCATCATTGCCTCTACTGAGATGTTATGCAATTCTACCCAGGTTGCAGTGACAAATGAATGAGTTGCACCAGTATCAAATAGCACTTTTGCGGGATGAGATTCGACTGAGAACATACCTACTGCCACATCTGGTGCATCCTGGATCGCTTCGGCCTCCAAGTGGTTCACCTTTCCACGGTTGTACGCTTGGTTACGATTGCCTGCTGCCGGCTGCAGTACACCTTGTCTTGTTGGAGCATTGGGGTTGGCCTGCTGCTGAGCCATCTTCTTTGGGCACTGCATCGCCCAGTGGCCTTGATCTCCACAGTGGAAACATCCTCTGCCTCCTCCTTGTGCTGGGGCTACTTGGTTGCTCTGATTTGCTGCTGGGGCAGGAAGGCGAGGTGCCTGGTTGTTCTGCTTCTGATACTGATTACCTCCCTGCTGGCTGTGCTGACGATACTGCTGCTGCTGCTGTGGGTACTGCCTCTGAAACTGCTGCTGATGCGGACGCTGATTCTGATTCTGATATCCCTGTGGGTGACCAGGTCTACCTTGTTGAGATGAACTGCCGCAGAAACGTGGACGGCTGATGCCTCCGGACTGGGGTCCACTCATCTTGCGCTTCCGATCTTCCATATCCTTACGCTTCTTCTCAGTCATAACTGCCCTATCGATCAGGTGCTGGAAGGTTGGGAAGGTATGATTCATCAGCTGGTAATGCAGGGGATCCACCAAACCTCTCATGAACCTGTACTGCCTCTTAGCATCAGTGTTGACATCCTCAGGTGCATAACGAGACAGCTGCAGAAACTTGTCTCTGTACTCACTAACAGACAGGGGTCCCTGCTTCAGAGCCAGAAACTCCTCCTTCTTCACGATCATCAGTCCCTCGGGCACATGGTACCGACGGAAACTCTCGCTGAATTCCTCCCAGGTGATGGCTTCGGGGTCAGCATGGGTGGCGAGGTAGGACTCCCACCAGGACTGGGCTGCTCCCCTCAGCTGGCGGGGACCATACAGAACCTTCTCCCTGTCGTCACATTGGGCGGTGCGCAGTTCCCTTTCCACTGCACGCAACCAGTCTTCTGCATCCATGGGGTCAGCAGAATGGGCGAAGGTAGGAGGGTGTCCTCTCATGAACTCACCACGCTTATCTCGTGGCATCTGGGGCATCTGCACTTGCAATTGGGGTTGGGGTTGCTGTTGAGCCTGCTGCATGGCTGCCAGAGTCTGCCCAATGGCCTGCACTGCCTGGGTCTGCATCAAGAACATCTGCTCCACTGACATCGGGGGTGGTGGGGGAGGCTGCCTCTGTTGTTCCTCCTGCTGGTCATGCTGCTCTTGCTGAGCACGCCTGTTGCATCGGCGCCTGTTGTCAGACATCTGTGGAAGACATTCATACATCAGCATTGATCTTACAACCCTTCAGCATAAGAAAAGAGAATACAGAATTCTTAATGACACTGAGTGAACAAAGAGCTTCACTGATCCTCATTATGATTCAACACAGCTTCTCAGATAGAAAGGAAAGTAGAAGTAAATGGTTTCCCAACTAAACAACTGACTTCATTAACATTACTAGCTAAGCCAAACTGCAGGGGAAACCCACATGTTGGCTACAGTCATTACAAAGATTCAAATCCAGCACAAGTTCATCATAACAAGCATGCAAGCAACTGATAAGCAAACTAAACTAAATGGAAGCAACTGATAAGCAAACTAAACTGACTACCTAAGACTGAGACATCTGACTTAAGAATTATTACAAACTCCGATGCTAACGATCTAAGGATCCAGATCTATCCTGGTCTTACAGACAGGGGAACCATAAGTGTGGTGACCACGTGGCGGTGAGCGGTAAGGGTGCTGAGTCCCAACAGGTGCGGGAGAACCACCCTCCTGGTGATGGCGCTCTGCCAACTCAGCACGCAACTCCGCAATCTCCGTTCGAGCCCTGCTTAGCTCGTCCAGAGAGTGATCCAGCTCAGTGTTAAGCACTGCGACTAGGTTGACTGTGCTGCTCAACCTAGGGTTAGCCTCACCAACAGGTGAGACAACCACACTCTCTATGCTGCCAGTAGGGCGGCAGGGGTAGTACCGAAGGTTAAGACCGTCGGCCACCCCACCGAACAAGGAACAGTACTGGGAGAGTGCACGTCGTGCTGCATCCTGCATAGCCGCCTCTGCAGTGTCCCTCTCGGAGATGGAATAGTGCTCCGAAACGGCCTCCGCACCCCGGAGGTCATCCTCCGGACGGCGAACTAGGCAGGTAGCCTCCCAGCGGTCCGGATACCTCCCGCGACTGTGCTGGTAGACTACACAACGATACTCGATCGACCAGGTGTGCCGGTCGAAAGCCTGGCGCAGCAAGGTGTCGAGTGCGTCGTGGAAGTGACAACCGCGAGCGGCGTCACGGGTGATGGGTCGGGCGACCCATCCTTCCGCCTCCTGCGGCTCAGAGGACTCCGTGCTGTGGTCTGAGTCGTCGTCGTCGGGGTCTCCTCCAGGACCTCCTCCAGTAGCTCCTCCAACAGCCGGGGCGTCCCGCGGCGGTGCAGGGGGCGCCTCCAGCTGGGCAACAGAGGAACGGGGCCTCACGGACTCCACCTCTTGCTGGGGTGGGGAGGAAGAGTCCTGCTGCTCTCTGTGCTGACGCCGGCGTTCCTGCTCCTCACGCAGGCGGTGGTGCAGCCTCTCCAGGTGACTCGACTAACCGGACACGGTGCGGTGCAGAGGACGCTCCACAAGTCGAGACGGCAGGAAAGGAATCACCGACTTACGTGCAGTGTGTCTAAGACGAGCCATCTACAAAAGACACCGTAAGCATAAGAGTAAGAGCAGAACTAATATGACAAGTGAATAAACCATAGACAGAATAAGATAAAAATTTTTGACAAGGTATAATATAGTGTATATATGTAGTAGAACATAGGGTTGGTCGAGGTGACCGACTTTTGAAGTAACATCAGAGGTCAAGGTGAGAGAGAAGGTCAATAGTCCTTAGTACGACCAGTGCTACTCTAGGTCAGCGGTCCTACAGTCAGCACGGCTTTGATACCACTTATGTCACACCCGGTTTTGGAAGGCAAACCAAATGCGAACTATGTACGTGCCAGGATCAGAACTCACGTACACAGCGATTACATAAATGAACATCATCACACAATGCTCGAGTAATATCATAAAAGAGTACTTATTACATCATAGAGTCATAGACATCCACATAGTCATTGTCTTAACAAGTAAATCAAAGTACTAGCGAAACGCAGTAAAGATAAGGCCTTCACAGGCAGCTGACTGGGGGTTGCCGCCAACCCACACCTAGAATTCGTCGTAGTCTTGGAACTCCTGGAAGTCTCCTTCCACGACTTCACCTTCTCCTGAGCAGTGGTTACAATGCGGACAACCTGGTGTTTTGTGGTAAAGCAAGGATGAGTACACATCAACGTACTCAGCAAATGTCCCGTTTGGCTGAAGTGGACTAGCTTTATGTGGGGTTAGGCTCAAGCAGTTGCTTTTAGTTGGTCAGGTATTTATCATTAGTAGAAGCCAGATTTTAGCATTAACCAACCCGTAAACCATTTCCTCGTCGAGGAACAACATCATCATAGTCGAACCAAAACCATAACATAATCCTTGTATCTCAAACCATCTGTGTCTCTAATCAAAGAGGATCCCAAGGCTGCTCTTAACCGTGAGCACGGCTGATATATCAGTTTCACTACCCTCTGCAGAGGTTGCACACTTTACCCATGAGTCATGATTCCCTTTCTACCCGGGGAGAGCTAATCCCCATTGACCACTACCTAGGTGGTCCGGCAGGGCATCACTACGTAGCTTTTACAAAGATTCCCTAGAGATCATAGCTGCCCGTTAGGTTTCTCCAGTTTGATAAACACAGTACCCCTCCCCGCAGGAGAGTGACTAACAAAGAGCAAAACGAAAGAACCTCGGCACTCAGCCTCGGCAGAGCAAGCACTGTGCCTGGACCCCATTGACGGCACGACGGCTAAGCAACTACACCTCTAGTTCACCCAATTAATCAGCTAAGGGCATCCCATTTCACCCTCATGGTTGCACTGTTATCCCGGGTGGTCTCTCAACGAACAAGTCCTTACGGAGAGGTACTCAGGAAACAGCCTGAGCCCCCTAGAGTATCACAAGATCATCAACATCATCAGGATAACAGTATCATAAATAGTCACATCATGTTCATTGATTAAGTTAAGGCAATAGCAGAATGCTAACCATAACAGCCCATAAGGTCATCAAGGATAAAGTAAAGTGTACAGCTAGTCAATCCTTAGGTTTCAAGTAAGTAATGCGGGGTAGTAAGTTATAAATGAATAGGACATAATGGGACAGAGGACACTTGCCTTCACCAAACTGCTGATCAGGGACTTCCTCTGCAACCTCCTCGGGAAACACAGACTGCTCGTTGTCTACGTAAAGTAATCATTCACACTATGCACTTGGGAGGATAACAAACAAAAGCAACATACCAAACATATGCAGCAAAGAGATCACAAGTTCATAGTAGAAAAGGGATAGGCACTCTGGTGTTCCCTAGGTCTAAGGTAGAGGACTATACAAAGTGATTCATTATCCACTAATCAGGTTTAAGTCAGTGGTGGGATTAAATTACTACCTGGTTTTAAGTTCCTAAACTTAGGTGTTTAAGTCCATAAACTTAAGTGCTCCAACTTTTATTAAAGTCTACCAACTTCTAATTATCTCAAATAGGGTTCCAATAGCCTTAATCCTATCCTAGTGATTAACTATTAATTGGTACATGGAAACAGCAGGGAAACATTGTTTAAATAGATAGACAAAAACATCATGAGCATTTTGCAATTTGAAGCACCTAATTTGGAGTTCATATGACAAAGTTATGAATTTTACAAGTTTAGGGGTTAAAAATATACCCTAAATACCTATTTTGAATTAAATAAAAGGTCCAGGGGCCTAACTGAGAGAAACCAGGGACGGCGGGTTCAAATTCTAGAAAACTGGGGGTCTCTTTAAGAAAATGCGCAGGCGAAGGGGTATCGGGCTACTACGGCCGTTGGATCTCAGGCGAACGGCCAGGATTAGATCCTGCGGGCGGGCGCGCGAGCACGCGGCGGCCTGGGCGGCTGACAGGCGGGACCGGGCGAGCAGCGCGGGGCGCGGGCAGGCTGACAGGCGGGGCCGGCGGGCAGCGCGAGCGCGCGGGCGGGCTAACAGGCGGGGCCGGCGGGCAGCGCGAGCGCGCGGGCGGGCTGATAGGCGGGGCCGGCGGGCAGAGCGAGCGCGCGGGCGAGCTGACAGGCAGGGCCGGCGGGCAGAGCGAGCGCGCGGGCGGACTGACAGGCGGGGCCCAAACGGCAGGGGGACGGGGTGTGGGGGAAGCGGGCCTAGGCCGCTGGATCTCTGGCGGACGGCCAGGATTAGGCTTGACCTAATTAAAACGGGACCGTCCGATCTGGGACGGACGGTGGGGATCGGGTGGCCGGCCTGGGCTTCTTCTACGGCTAGCTGGGGCGGCGGCGCTCGTCCCCGCGGTGGAGGACTCGCCGGAGACGAGGGGCGCGGGCGCTTGGCGGGTCTCTGGGGCGACCTGAGTGGCCGGGAAGGTTGGGGAGGGCACGGGGAATCCTCTGGTGGGGTCTGGGTCGGGGCAGGGGCACCGGAGGGGGGCGGTTCACGGCGGAGCGGCTCGGCGGCGGCATAAATCTACTCCGGCGAGGAATTAAACGCGGTAGAGAGCAAAACAAAGGTCGATAGGGGCGGGAGAGGTTCCTTACCTCAAGGCGGGCTCCGGGGACTCCTCGGCGGCGGCAATGGCGCGACGGTGGCCCGGGGCGACGGTGGCGGACCTCCGCGGCTGCACGGGGAATGGCGGGTGAGCGCGGACAGAGAGAAATAGGGAGGGGGAGAGGGAATTGGGGCGCGTCCCGGGTTGCGGACGCCGGGGCGAAGCTCACCGTGGCAACGGACACGGCGGAGCTCCAACGGCGGCCGGGAAACGAGCTCGGGACGGCGGGGATTTGTGGCGGCGGCGCTCTGGCGTGCGTGCAGCGAGGGAGAGGTGGAAGGGGGGTCTGCTGGGGCGCAAAAGAGGGAGGGGGAGAGGGCGAGTGGGGCTCGGGGCTCAAGTGGCCAGGGGCGGGTCGGTTGCGAGCTCCACGCGCGACGTGGGCGCGGAGAAGGCGGCCGCGCGCAGCTCGGGCGGCAGTTACGCGAGGACGACGGGGCTGACAAGCCGGGCCCGCGAGCAGAGAGAGAGGGGAGAGCGGGGGCGGGCGCGCGGAAGGCGGCTGCGCTGACGGGCGGGCCCGCCAGGGCAGAGAGAGCGGGGGAGGGAGAGCGCGCGCGCGCGGGATGGGCTTAGTGGGCCGAAAGGCCGAGGGGGCGGCGGGGTTGGGCTTCTTTCCTCTTTTCTTTTATTCTGGAATTGTTTTCTCTTTTCTTTTTATTTTCTCTATTTGATTCAAATCCAAATAAGCCACAAATTCAAATTAGACTTTCCAAGAATTATGCACCAAGCAAAAGTGAAATCTAGGGTTCAACATGATGCAACAATTCATACTCCCTTAGGGTTTAACCTATTAAACTATAATTACAAATAAAATAAGCACTTTTCTCCTATAGAAATAAGAAAGAAAAGAATGAGGAAGGATGAGAAAAGGGAAGTAACACCTGAATTTGTGAATATGAGCAAAGAAATTTTATACCCCCAAATTCAGGGTGTTACAGGGGACTTGAAAAGTAGAGGTTGGACTTGGAGGCCAAAAAGGTAGTCATTCACGAGAGGGGATTGAAGATTGAAGAATTGAATAAGGCATAACAACAGTTAGACAATTTACTTGTTGCACACCAGGAAGAATTAGACCCAAAAGTGTGGCCTTTGATGATGGCTAAAAATAGTATTTGCAGAAATTCATTTATAGGAGTAGAGAGTGAATCATGCTTAGGAAAGTCGTCCCTTGATTTTCCATGGCTGTGAGTCGGACCATGTTTGCTTATGAGTGAAAATGTGTGTTGTCATGAGTTTTAAGTCGGCGTCATGATTTTTTAAGTGTTGTGGTATGCTGCCTTGAGTTGTTGTACTACAAGCATTGCAAACGTTGTTTCATTTCATGATCGAACATTGTTTGAATAAACGAGGCATAAATTGTACCACGTACTAGCGTACATGTTGCCAGACAATGGAGTCATCTCTTTGACACGTTGAAGCACATTTTTATTTCAAGCAGAAGAGTTTACATGTGATCATTATCCTTTCATAACATTGGACGAAATTACGAAATGAATACATAGACATCATAGACCAGTAAATGGCAAATTTAACATAAGAGAACGAAATGACGGATGCCTTAGGAGTGCTTCTTAACTTAAATCACATTCGACCCATACTTCCACGGCGTGCCGACAAATGCTCGACCAAGTCATTTTGGAGATTGCAAAAATCTTTCCTGACGCCTTAAATCTAGGTGTTCAATAACCCAATAGGATATGTTGTCGTGTATGATTTGGCAGATATGGATGGAAGAAATGTTGTCTCCAAAATCCATGTTTGCACGGTTCTCCCCTTCATCTGCGTCGATCATATTGTGCATGATTATGCATGCAATGATGATATCAGTTAGACGGTTACGATCCCATTCGTATGTTGGACCATGTAGAACCCGCCCATCTCGCTTGTAGGACTCCAAATGTGTGCTCGATATCTTTGCGACTGCTTTCTTGTATTTGTGTGAAGTAGATCTTCTTTTCTTTGAAAGGGTGCCAAATAGCTTTAACGAAAGTAGTCCAATGGTTAATGTCATCTGCTAGGTAGTACCCAAAGTTGTAAGCATGACCGTTGACTGTGTAATGGGCAGGTGGCATACAATCAGATGTCATAGGGTCAAATACCGAAGATCTATGTGGCACGTTGATGTCATTGTTTGTACCAGGCATACCGAAGAATGCATTCCAAATCTATAGATCATACTATGCATGCTATCGCTTCTAGGATCATACTAGGTCTAGAATTCCTACCACAAAATTGTCCTCGCCACACAGTAGGATAGTTCATCCACTCCCAATGCATACATTCTATGGACATGAGCATCCCTGGAAAACCCCTCGATGCGCTATGGTGCATGATGCGTGCAATGTCAGTCTCGTTTGGAGTCTGAAGGCACCACACACTAATGTATGAAATGAGTGCGCGAAAGAAATGGATAAGGCATTGTCTAGTCGTGGACTCCCCTATCT
Organism: Zea mays; assembly: GCF_902167145.1. Classification (NCBI taxonomy): domain Eukaryota; kingdom Viridiplantae; phylum Streptophyta; class Magnoliopsida; order Poales; family Poaceae; genus Zea; species Zea mays. The sequence goes on from NC_050104.1 coordinate 132,959,235, forward strand.
GTATATATTCGTCGACGGCATCCGTAAGGAGCCCGAAAGCTAAGATTCACATGGTTGCACATACTTTTTGAAGCGGTCCAAGCCCAGACATGCCTGTCGCATCATATTGTTGCGTGAAGAAAGAATCTTGCTCCTGCAGGCCTTGGAGATTGCGGAGGAACAACGAACGACTCATGTAGAACCGACAGTTAGGAATAGAGCTTCTTACAATTGGGAATATAGTTGAACACATCGTAAGTAGTTATCCTAGTACATTACCTTCGCCTAAATACATGAGCTGGATAAACCGGGTTTGAGCCGAAATAGTGATGGCGGATAAGGTTCTCTCTGGCGAAATGATCCTTGTGGATCATGCAGCGAGGGATATCGGAGGCCCTACACCTACGACTAGAGATGGCAACGGGTAAAAACCCGCTGGGTATTACTTGCCCAAACCCATACCCGCGAAGAAAAAATACGCCCGCTACAAAACTCATACCCATGACGGGTATAAAATTTTGCCCAAACCCATACCCATGCAGGTTTCGGGTACCCAACGGGTTTCCCATACCCACTAACACCAACATAAAAATAATTCATCATGTAAATAACAATCAATACATTAATAATCTAGGGTAAAAGGAACAGGTGATAACTAATTTTAGCTTAAAATTTGTTACATGAAGTTTATTTCAATTAGAACATATTCAATTAATAATATTATGAGACATATTTATAAGGAATTATGATTTTAAGGAAGGTATTAAAAACCCATGGGTTTGCGGGTATGGGTAGTGGAAGAACAAACTCATGCCCACGTACCCGTTGGGTTTCCATTTGAACCCATTAACAAACCCATGGGTAGAGAAATTGACCCAAACCCATACCCTAATAGAGCAAAAACCCACCGGGTTTCGGGTAGCGGGTACCCATTGCCATCTCTACCTACGACCGGAAGCCTCAATGGATAGGGTAAGAAGAATGGCAAGCATAAATGTGTTGTCGTCACTATCACTCGAATCAAAATCATCGTCACGAGGCACAAGAGGCATAGCGCACGAAGGGGTTTGAAGTTGAGTATAAAATGGATGGTGCAATGCAACATATATATATATATATATATATATATATATATATATATATATATATATATACTAGGTATGTTCCCGTGCGTTGCGACGGAACACAAATTAACGAGCCTCTAATTGTGCCTCGTTTTGTTTAATAATTAATTCATAAAAGATGTGTTGTTGTCAAACAAATGAGAGAACATAGAATCAGAAAATGGTTCGACTAAATTTAACAGAACTTCGTAGATTACAAGAGAATGCACACATCCATCAGGGATGATAAGGTCTTCCTTCATATAAAGTAGATTCTCAACTGAAGTTGTCCATACTTCACGAATTTCATGGACAAGCTGTTGTTGCATAGCCATAAGGAATTCTCCATTGGTGTCACCTTAAAGGACCTGACATCATGATACGTTGTGTTTTCATTGTACAGTCCACATAAAAAAAACTCCGATCAAGCAAATAATAAGCATGTTCATCATTTGTTAGAAATTAACATGGATAACTCTCTTGTGCCCAGTCCCATCCCGGTAAGAGTAAGTAACTGGAACTCTGGAAGTGGTTCATCTGGAATGTGACATAAAAATGGTTATCAGCTAGGAAGAAATTTTATCCAAAAGTTGTGACTTACGGTAGATTTATTAATTTAAAGTTGAGTACTCATATCAGAATGTGACAGTACTTTCGATTGATTCCTCCTCAAGCAACCATTGTTTCTTTAGTCATTCTTGTTCTGTTTGTTCCCATGTCCCCCTTTCTCTGAAGGATCACTGTTAGCAAACAACTTGCAGGTATAACAAAGATTGGAATGGAGAATCAATCAACTTTCCTGAGTGGTAGTCATAAACTAACAGGAATACATCTTGGCCGCTAACAAATGAAATGTGAAATCACAAGCTATAACCAGCCCACACAAGTGGGGAATATAGAAGAGAAAAAAGTCAAAGCAATATACAAAGATGTATGCAGCACATGCCAAAATGAACAGATATGCTTGAGGAATACACATAAATGTGGTACAAAAAAAACAAAAAAAGTGAGATCGCATATAGGTAAGAAGAACCATATATGTTTCTCAAAATCATCTTCATCAGTTCCATTTTCAATGTCATCACAAAAAGATAAGAGTGGATCACCCTTCACCCTTTTTTTCTTTGGGACAATAAAGAAAAAGCATTGACATAAAAAGCAGAACAAGGAGTAAACATAACCATGGACAATAATTTGAAAAACTTGAGATCAATGGGTAAACCTAAATACATTAAGGTGGTGCAAATGCAGCATAAGTACCATAGTGCCCACCTTCTATAGAACATAAAAAATAACCAATTGTATATTCCTTAGAGATCTTCTTGGCTGGTGTACGTGGAATCAGACAGAAGCTAACATGTGGGTAGCCCAAGAACCAGCACAGTGCCCTAAGCAATAATTCACGAGAGCCAAAAGATGCAACAAGTTTACATACCAAATACTCATTTGGTAGTTCAATCAAGATCATTAATATATAATATAAATATGATAATTTCTCTAATATCCTACAATAACGAAAACATGTCTTGAAGCCATTACCCTGGTCATGGAGCATCCGTGGCAACTTCTTGTCATCTGCTGCACCAGTCCTCACATCCCTTGCATTAGGCTCTACTTCCGCGACCCTTCAATCAGCCATGGTTTCATCAAGATTCCTCTCATCCTCTAGTGAATCATCTAAACCAACTGACTCATACTGATCATGCTCATCCATCCTCCGGTAATCACTGCAATCAGGAAAAAAGAAAAGGACTGAATATGGATACGAAATGACAAACATCACCGTGATATGCAAACTTTTTTTTCTGCTAAACCATTTGGTAAGGCTTGTTCATAGAGCAACAGCGGATCCCTAACAAACAGCCCCGTATAGGGCAAGCAACGAGGTATTCTTAATGATACAACTGGGGTCTGGCCCTATTAAAACTCTAAAAAATATACAATGCAAGCAATGAAGCAATCCATTCTCGTTGACAAGTCACTAACAGATTATACAAACATCTAGGAGAAGACAAACAATAAATCAAGTGCCTATAAACTGTAAAGGTGAGGCAAAGAACATTCTGCTTTGCGTGGCTAAACTTCTGTTATCTGTTAGGAATAAAAAAAATCTAACTGATAAAGCACTTACCATAGTTGAGATGAGTACCATGGCCCATAGCATCAATGCCTTCTGCATTCATCCTTAACAGAATGGAAAATACCATGTTAACAAATAGTTTTAGAAATATGAGTGAGGCCCCCAAAAAACAAAACGAAACTTGCACCACTAAATAAAAAAGGAGTTATTGCATTCCAGTTATAAAAGTAACATATTTTTCTCTCGAATGTGCAGGAGGATTGCACATCATTATATATTAGAGAAGAAAAACACCCACAAAGGGCAAACATACACAAAGAAAAAAATAAAACACACACAAACACAATTCTAAAGCGCACACCAAAACAAGACAGGGAACCTGCCTCACAGACCCTAGCACTTGCAAGCAGAAACACGATTATCCTATTCACACTGAAATATGGTTATCCACTACATATTCCCCCAATAAATGTACACACATGGATTTAGAATTATCACTGGAATTATAATAATACCACCAGTGCCCTAGCAAGATATTTGTGAGTTCAGACAACTAATTAATAGCTAAAAGTGGTATAGACATACAACTTTCCACCCAGAATGATTGTTTTAACAACTTTTGATCAATTAAAAGAACTGCGATAAGATGTCTAGTCCCAAATTGCGTCAATTTCTAAAGTAATACAACATAGAAAATGAATTAGCAACCCCATATGTTGGCAACATGTAAATGGTAAATATTATTTTGATTGAGATAGAAAAGGCTTAGATTAAAAAACATTCATGCATGGAAAACGTATGTGTGTCACGGACAACCATATAAATGAATAGTGAAGATAATTACAGTTACAACTGTAAATGCTTTAAGACATTTCAGTATCAAATTTGAATATAGTGTACAATAACCCACCAGTGACATGACTGGATTAGCAGAATTAATGAATGGAATCTAGTTTCTAGGTTGGCTACCTTGATGAAAGCAAAGTGAACAAATCATTAGTCAAAAATATAGAACCCCAATACATTTTGTAACCATGAATATTGAAACATAATAGAACTAAGAAGTTTGCCATTTCAATGCGGTACTGATGTTATCAGGAAACAAGAATGAAAGCCAGCTTGCTACATAATAGTGTGGCACAATATCCATTACTGTTGAGGTGGCTAAGTTTCTCAGCAACAAGATCACACAAAGTATTAACTTATTCTAGACAGTTACAGAAGATATTCCTCGGAACCTAAACCTGCAAGTCAAACATTCTGGATGGAACAAAATAGGGGAAAATACTCATAAGGTGCACAACTAACCAGCTACAAGATATAAGGTGCCACTTGCAAAATACCTGTTGGGGTAATAACCTGCTTTTCTATAAATGGCAAATGTCCAAGACCATGTTCCACTACCTTAAACAGCAAATCCATAAATCAACTAAATGAATTAAATCAGCCTTGAAGTTGAGAAGGGAAACACCAGAAGAGTTTGGATGTCTATAATGGGCTAATGCAGTGTCATATACTTGCTTAGTGGTAGATTAGTTGCTATATGCATGGTCAAAAGACTCATGATAGCAGCAGCGATCTTGGTCATCTTTCTTGTGTCATGTCAAAAGATTACATCAGCAGAAGACAGTGATTGAAAAAAGAAGCATTAAATATAGAGCATCCTTGGCATTCAATTAATCACACAATTACGGAGATATTGATACTTAATGCAATTTAGAAATCATAAACATAGATCAACTGGAATTTTTCTTAACCAATCAATGAAAAAATGTACCACGCTAAATCAAACAAAATAGCATTGCCCCATTGCTTGACCTATATGACAGATTGATACAAACAAATAAAAAAGAGATGAGGGCGTATGGCTTAGGATAGAGAGAACAAACCTCAGCAGCAAGAGTAACTGCCTTAGGAGCTTATGACGCTGGCATATTTACGCCAACAACATTACATGGAATCTGCAACAAGCAACATGTGTTAATCTGCGACACTTATAAATTTGCAAACTGTTAAATAAATCAACCAACTACACCTACAAATTTGCAATCAGTGAAATAAATCAAATATTGAGGCTACAACCGCAGAGACGGTCTCGTACCACCAGGCAGCATTAGGAAACTCAGTGCTAGATTTCGACGGCACCATGACAAAGACCTTAATATCATCCTTAGTAATCGTAACACTGCGCAGGCAGCAGCACAAGAACTATAAGGAAACACAACCTGATCGACATCACTGCGGTTGTAGTCTAGCCTCGCCCATCTCGCCACACCTGTCGTACATGCTGACGAGAGAGATGGACATGAACACATTGTTGCAGAGACCGCCTAGCCTCCCAAAATGACCAAGGCGATCGTGACGACAAATGTGAACCCGTCAATGACCTTGGCCCACTCCCGGGCAAACGTTGCCGGGGAGAAGGCCGAGAGGAAGCGGACGCCAAATCAACCTCTGAGCCGACGGTCGCCTCGATCAAATCCTCGGACAGCCCGTGGCCTTCGGAGAGACTTCGCCGGAGATCCTCTCGAAGCCGGATAAGGGGATAGCATGGAGGAGGCGGTGGTGACCTCGGCCTGCAGGGCAGCGAGGGAGCGCCCCGTTGCCTAGGAAAAGAATAAGCAGTGTCTTATGAATACTGAAAAAATATGCTTCTAACCATGAGATCGGGAAAATAATTCACCTGTATTTTCTTTGTTGTCCATGGTCTTTTGCAGCAAAGCATCTCTAGCATACTCGAGAGACATTATGTAACCTAAAATTTACAAAATGAATTATCTGAAGACATTGAATCTCACCATAAAGAATAATGATTGAAGCTTTACAGCAGCAGTAGTGCTCCAGAATACATACTAATTATCTCGGTATAAAACATGTGTTACCTCGGTATAAAACAGGTGACCCAAGATAGATTAGAATCAAAACATGATGCACTACCTATACATTATTATTATTACTAAGAAAATTGGAAGGTAAATCTGAAAACATGAATTGTAAATAAGTAATCCGCATCTTCCTATCCCTACGTGCAAGGAGCCTGGGCCAAGGTGGTGGCTAAGCCGAGGGAACAAAGAGGAGGTGGGGGATCTAGAAGAGAGACAACTGCTTGAGCCGCTCCCTGTGCGCGAACTCGCCCAGGTACACGTCACACTCAGCCACGGACCTCGACCGACGATGCTACCTGACGGTGGGGAGCACTGCGATGACGTCCAGGTTGAGCCCGCCTAGGGTCTCAACAGCCTCCTGGTCGGTGAAGAAGACCACAGAGACGCGCACCACCTAGTGGTGGTCCTCGCGGCGCGCATGGTGGTCAAATAGGATCACGCCGTGGATGGCGGCCCTCCCAGTAATGGGGAGAGGAGATCCGCGACAGATTTGGACGGCACCGCCTACCAGCCATACGAGGAGGAGGAGGCCGCCGCCATGGAGGAGGAGGAGGAGGCGCCCACGAGGTCGTCCATTGCCATAGCTGCCACGCGCGCGCGGAGGGGGAGGCGAGGGTCCTCCTGGCTTTCAAGAGGCGACGAGCAGGAACGAGAATGAGCTAAGCAGTTGTGAGAGAGACGAGGATGAGGGAGTAGATTCGTGCTTGATTATGGAAGGGCGGAGCAGAGCCGATCCGCGGATCGGCGGGAGCGAGACGCGCGTGATTAGGGGTTGGGGGAGGCGACAACTGCGGATCGACGGGACAGGGCAGCGCGATTAGAGGAAGGAGGAGGCGGCAGCGGCGGATCGGCGGGATAGGGGCAGCAACCGCGGATCGGCTGGGCAGGGGGCACATGATTAGGGGAAGGGGGAGGCGGGTCGGCGGGCTGTCGGCGGGATGCGAGGCACGCATGCGGGGCACGCGAGACAGAACGTGCACCAAAAGCGGTGTGGACGCCTACATTGAGGGGACTAGAATCCCCTACTACTTAATTTTGAACTAGGTGAGTGCCCGTGCGTTGGAACGGGAACATATAATATCCAATAACTTATAAACTCAATCACATAATCAAAAAATAGCAGTCTGCTTGGATTTAAAAGCACGCCAGTGCAAGAATACATTAGTGCACAATGATTAAAAAACAAACAACCTCAATATCTCACGAATTGCTGTCTCATTGATTGATAAGCAAACTCAGGCATTGTTTGCATAGCCAGATATCAAAGTATTGGATGATGGTTCGGTCAAAGCAAAGGATGGTAGAATGATAACAGTCACATGGTCTTGGAGGCAGTCGCTTTCGGTTTCTTCGGGTTTCTGTCAGGACTCCAGCTAACAACATATATGCTCCATGTGTGTTCGCCTTCAGTGGAAACCTCTCCTATATTTTTGAACTACATGTTCCTGCTAAAAGACGTTAGCAATTTGAACTATATTTTACAGCAAAAAATGTTTAGTCAAATTGCCTAATTTTATTAATTTGCACAAACATAGAAGTTAGTGTATGGTATCCAACATAGAATCATGGCATGTCATCTAAAAACATAGAGTGCCTTCGGATGAAGTACAAAAACAATGGAGCCAGGGAGCTGAACGACAGCCTCATCTGCACACATGATCCACCATAATTCCTCTGAATAGCATCTGCCCTGGTATTGTGAGAGGCTTACAGAGTCCAACCCAGGGAGTATTGCTTTGTTATCTCCAATGGTGGATACAAAATTCCGTCGCTTTTTTGTTGCATTTCATGCTTCTTTGCATGGCTTTGCAAATGGGTGCAGGCCCCTATTGTTTCTTGACAAGGTTCCACTGAAAGCAACAAATGAGTACAAGTTGCTGGTGGCCGCTGCAGTCGATGCTGATGATACTGTCTTTCCAGTGGCATTTAGCGTGGTTGAGGATGAAAACTATGAAAGTTGGGTTTGGTTCTTAATGCAGCTGAAGTTCCCTGTCCAAAATCACAGCTACGCTTACAATGCCATGACATTCTTGTGCAGTGGACAGAAGGGTCTGGATGCTGCCGTTTCTCAAGTTTTTGAAGATAGCCATCATGCCTTCTGTTTGCATCATATCATGGAGGAATTCAAAGGAGAGCTGAGAAAGGGACCATGGTCACAACAAATAAGAGAGGGGATGATTGAGGATTTTACTCGCGCCGCTCAAGCATGTAGTATCGAGGATTTTAACGTGTCAATCGAGAGCATTAGGAACATATCCACTGAAGCTGTTGAGTGGATCATAGCAAGCAAGCCCGAGCATTGGTCCGACGCCATTTTCAGAGGCTGTCGATACGACCATTTCTCCTCAAACATTGTTGATGCCTTCAATAACTGGATACCAAGCAAGAAGGAGGGTTCAATTGTGCTGATGGTTGACTCGCTGAGAACAAAAATAATGGAGATAATAGAAACAAGGCGTGAGGCTTGCAAGGCTGGTCAGGACCTTTGACGCCTTCCATGGAATTCAAAGCACAGGAAGAGGTGACGAAGGCCGGTAAAATGACCGTTCTGTGCTCTTCCGAAACCGTGTTTAAAGTGCGAGGCAATGCGATCTTTGTCGTTAATCTCGCAAATTGGGAATGCACCTGCCGGAGGTGGCAGCTTTCTGGCCTCCCGTGCCTGCATGTTGTCGCTGTGTTCAACTGGATCGGGCGATCTTTTAAGACTACTGCTCCAAGTTTTTCAGAATAGAGAGCTACTGCAAAATCCCATTGTATGAGTTACTGCATATGGAACAGATTTACCTGGCTGGCGATGATGATCAGCATCTGCAAAATTTCCCATCAGCATCTGCAAAATCCAGACCGGTAGAAGCAATTAAGGAGAAGAATCAGTCAGATTTACCTGGCTGGCGATGACGATCCGAACGAGACGAGGGAGAGGGACAAAACTTGGCCGACGGCAGGCGCTGGCGGCGGCTTGCACACGTAGAGAACAGAGGGGTGATAGTGTCACAGTTGGACCTAGAGGTCATGGACGCATTCATGGTCGAGCATGACTCTCAATTTCGTATACAAGATTCATCCTGGCTGTTCGAAGACCATCTGGTGCGTCTTGGTCAGGAACGGCGCCGACCTGCTCCTCGACGCCGCCGCGGTGGCGCCTTCCTCCATCATCTCAACCAATTGGAAAGACGAACCTCAGGCTCACGCCGCACTCCGGGACAAATCTGAGCGTAGCCTCCCTCCGCCGCCCGAGACTCCCCTTCTCTTCCATGGACTTCGAACGCGGTTGCAGACCATCTCCACGAACAGGACCACCGTCGTCATCCACCATCTCCACTGAGGCACCGCTCGATGAACAGATCGACGACGCTATCCGATTCGGACGGGGCGCAGAGGTAGGCGAGCGCCACCTGCTCCTGCGGGATCTGCAACGCCTCCGCTAGGGCCGCAGTGCGCACGCGCCCATTTCGCGTAGGGAGGAGGCGGAGCTAGAGGTGGGCAGCGGCTGTAGAGAAGGTGGAGGAGAGCGATAGTGTGGGGCTTGTGGTGGTCGAGCACGTCGGCTAGGGTTTCGTCGGAGGCCGCCGACGCCTCCATCTGCGTCTAAATCAGTTGCGAGGAGTGGGGCACAGCTCTATCTCCGCTGTCGGCGGCGGGGCCTAGTCATGCGTGTCCGCATCCACGCCGTCCGAGGTGGACCTCGCTCAGCTCTCCGCCGCCATCGTGGCCGGGGAGGACCTTGGCCCTTTCGTGCGCCGGGCCTTCGCGTGCGGCCTCCCTGAGCCGCTGCTCGCCTCGCTCCGCGGCGCAGCGCGGGACCACGAGGCGGAGATCGAGGAGCTCTGCCGCACCACTTCCACAATTTTATCCGCGCCGTCGACGACCTCCAGTTTCTCCTTGCTGACGCCGACGCGCTCAAGGGCTCCCTCTCGGCGTCCCACTCCACGCTTCTCTCCTCGGCGGCCCCGTTGCTCGCCTCGCTTGAATCCTTCCTCGCAGCGCGCTCGCTCACGGGGAATCTCTCCTCCGCGCTAGCCTCCTCCCGACGCTGCGTACGGCTGCTCGCTGCGTGCGTCGCGGAGAGTGGCAGGCGGGATCACGGGGGCTGCAGGGGCAACGGCCGCGGCGACGCCATGCTTGGCAGGCGGGATCGCAGGTGCTGCGGCAGGGACGCCATGCTTGGGAAGGGGATCGCGGGGGCTGCGGCAGGGACGCGGGATGCGGCAGGGGCGTTGGATGCGGGTTGTACAAGCTGGATGCGGCAGAACGTGCACCGGCTGGAGAAGTGGACGCCTACGTTAGGATTATAATAGTAGTAGAGATAGTGAGGGATTATAGTCCCATCAATCCCTTCCATTACTCTTTATCCCAAACAAGCCCTTAGGGGGTGAATCTGTAGCCATCCGATGAAACGCGTCCTTATTTATTCCAATGATCTCCGTTAATTTGGCAATCACAATGATGACATGTTTACCGGTAAGTGTGAAACCAAGTACTACTTGCAAGGTCTGAACTCTGAAATCCAAAAGCTGCCTACCAAGAGTCAAGATTCAGGAGCGCGGAGCTATCTGGATTTCAAACCGGGAGGCGACAACAACACACCCACGCCCAGGATCAGATGATCATGCATGCCGGAGCAAAAAAAAAGATCGTGACGCGCATGATAAGGCCTTGTTCGGTTACATGGGATAAAATCCTACCATGGATTTAATCCGTTTATGGATTGGGTGAATTCATACCTCACACCCAATCCCATGGTGGGATTAAATCCATCAACTAATTCATATGTCTCTCAAAGCTAGTTATTCTTTTGATCCATGGATTCTAATGTAAACTTGTGCAATATCTTCATGGATTTGTTCCATACCTAATGAGCTATGGATAGAATCCATGTCTTCCATGGTTAAAAAAATCACAAACCCTTGGGTTATATTCCATGATGGGTTTAACCGAATAAAAAAATTTAAGTAGTCTTGGATTATTTTGGGGCATGGATTGTGACATAAATTTAATTCCAATCCATGCTAATCCAGAGCTGGATTGGTGTAAACGAACAAAGCCTAACGTGGCATTCCAGGTGTGGGACTATGCAGACACCTGCGTACACTGCACGATGTACGTCATCGACAACCACAGGAAGCCCATCGCCCCTCTTTGACTAATTAACCCGTATAATTAAAGGTCTTTCTGGGCCCCGTACTCTAGACTAACCCCGGGTCCTGATTTTATGAAATAAACTAAGCCGGTGACTAGAACTAGTGGCCTAGTGTTGTTGTTGTTGGCTACTCTCCATCCATTGTTTAGTGTTGCTAATTTTTCCATCCTCGATCGGATTTGTTAGAATAAAATTTTTACTGGTTAGCTGTGTATAACTTTATTTTACATGCACAATCATCATCATAGAGCTCTGACGATATACAACTACATATACAGGTGACAAGTTTTTTTATCTGATGAACCAACATTTTTTTTGTGTATTAAGTTATCGGATTTTGAAATTCAAACCTTATGGTTTTCAACAATTTTGTGTGTTCATATATATGATCTAGACCGTACCGAACCTGTAGTTCTTACTAAGGCAATATTATACATACTAGATGAGTGCCCGTGCGTTGCAACGGTTACATATAATACCACTATAACTTATATACAAAATATGTGTTATACTGTTATGAGAAAATGTTTCATAATCTGAAAGTGAACTGATTCCTGTAAAAAATTTATATTATTTTTTTTTCTAAAATTCTGCTTTCCAAAGGAGCCTTAGAGAGTGCAAGTTGACATGCTAATATTCCGATATTTAAAAATGGCACGTCAGTTTGTTTAAGCAAACTATTAACTACTATGAATCTACCTGTGAGGTTCCCAACTATATAGTTTTGTGAATGGAGGACATGCTCGGTTGGGCGAACCATCGTGCTAAAGTTGATGCCGGAGGAATTCACCAGAGCTTAGCTGATAGAAGAGATAAAGTACAATCCCAGTCAAGCACTCAAGCACGCGAGTCAACTTATTAGAGAACATTTTGCTGCCAGTGAGGCCATCTTGAGGAGCGACTGGCACACTGAGCCTACTGGCACCTCCGGTACGACGCTGCTAGTAAAACTTATTTCACCCTCCTATAGGAAAGGGAAGAGACAACATTCTTTCGTATAAGCAGACATAGAGCCAACATTTTTTCGCATAAAGTTCTGAACCGATGGCTATGAACTATTCTAAAAATTGACTTGCTAATTTGCATATGGATATATATTTCATTATGATGTGAAAACAATTTGCAAGTATGTGCGATATATTGTTTTACTAAACGACTTGACCAATCTATATTTTCGGTACAAAATGACTAAAATTAGTTATCATTGTTATAATTGATATTAAACGCAAAGAAAATCATACAGAGCATCGATGTAGCAAACTCACATAAAAAGTATCACGGTTGGCCGGAACACGACCCGGTTTTAATTTTTCCCTTTTTTAATAAAAGTCTATATTATGCTTGAGTATAAAATATAAAATGAAAAATATGGGTGTCATGTTGGCTAGATAGATGTGAGTTTAAAGCAAACAATCATGGTTCAAATGACATTCACATTTACATAATTGCACGGCTGCGCACATGCAAGCTTTGCATGGAGTGGAGGTGTTTGCATGTATGGTTGCATGCACCAGTTTAGTTGCATACTTACATGCGTGATGCGTGTGCGGGTTTAGGGGTTGCATGCAGACCGGGACCGGCTGCATGCGAGGAAGGAGCGGGGGCATAAATGTGGTCTACATTAGACTCTTAATAGTTAGTAGAGATTTATTGCGTGCGGGCGTGGAGATAGATTCTCGGCCGGCCGGCCGACAGCTCGTCGCGGCGGCACCGGCAGGAAATAAACGGGCGTGTCTGTACGTCGTCCTCTCGCCCGACCGGCCCGGTTCTGTTACACGGAGTATCGGTCACGGTCACCATGCATGGACTGGAGCTTTATTTGGGGGCGAAAGCACGTGATAACAGATGCCCGTCCGCAGGGGCGGATATTGGGCCTGGGCCACTGGCCGTGGCCCGGGTCGTAGCCCAAAATTTTTTTATATATATAGTACATATTTTGACCCAAAAAAACCCTAACATTGTTTCTACGTTCTCTATTTTCCTGCGTTACTGCGTCCGCGGCCGCCAGCGGACGACCGAGCGCCAGCGCGAGCAGCAGGCCACCCGCCAGCGCCCCTAGCCCCTAGCCCCCTAAGCAGCACGAGCACTCGAGCAGTACACAGCACCAGCACGGCAGCAGTGCAGCACGCACTTGCACTGCACGGCTGTGAGCTGTTGCCTCCGGCTGTACGGCAGCCAGCCGGCCAGCACCACAGCACGCCAGCCAGGCCGCTAGGCGGTAGCCCCTGGTGCCTTCTAGTTCCAGTTCCATCAGGCATCAGCAGTCTGTAACTCTGTATTGTAAGCGCTCTTCTCATTTTTTTAGTTTTTTTACTAGTCAACAGTGAGCTAAATACTAAATTGTTAAATGTTTCTGTGATTGATGGTAGACTATAGATTGACATCAAAATCAAAGAATGAAGAGGACAAAAACATTAAGATCGTTTTATTGTCCGACTCCTACACCTTTGGTATGAACTGATTCATCAACACCAAACCAACCTTCCCTAGAAGTACCTGTTTTAGAGCCAGAAACATTAGTTATTGAGGAGGGACAAGCATCATTAGAGACAGAAGGTAGCAATACCAATAATATCGATCAAGTTATAGCCGATCCTGGTCTTCGCATGCCAATTGAGCAAATTGATGCAAACATTAGGGATGCTGTCAGAAGAGCATATATTGCGAAGGGTCCATGCCAACCAAAAGGTCATAAGTATCTAAAAGAATGATAGGAAATCGCAATAGGTCTTTTCATGATGAATGGTATGTAAATAATCCATGGTTGGAGTATAGCATTGCTAAGGATGCAGCCTTTTGTTTTTATTGCTACCTTTTTAAACAACCGAGAGCTGAAAATTATGGTGTTGATGCCTTCACGGTTGTTGGGTTTCGTCGATGGAAAGATGGACGTGAAACCATTGGAGCTCATGGTAATGGCATAGATCACAATAAGTCTAGAAGGTCCTATGAAGACTACAAAAATCAGAGGCAAAGTGTGTCTCATGTGATGAATCGAGGGGGTAAAAAGATGGAAGAGGAATATAAAGGTCGTTTGCTTGTTATATTGGGAGTTGTAAGATTTCTTTTATTGCAAGCACTTGCTTTTCGTGGACATGATGAATCCTCTACCTCAAGCAATAAGGGAAACTTTTTAGAGTTGCTACAGTGGTACAAACACAAGGATAAAAATGTAGCAAATTTGCTTCGTACTAATCAGATGACTTCACCTGATATCCAAAAAGACATTTGTAGAGCTTGTGCAGAGCAGACCACCAAAGCTATTATTTCAGATATTGGGAATAGAAACTTTTCCATTCTTGTTGATGAGGCTCGAGATGCTTCTATCAAGGAGCAAATGGCGGTTGTTTTGAGGTTAGTCTATAATTGAATGGTTGCTATTTTTTGTCAATGCCAAATTTTTAACCATGCATCTATTTTTTTCTTTAGGTATGTCAACGAACGAGGCGAAGTGATTGAGAGATTTCTTGGGTTACAAGAGGTACCCGACACTACATCATCCGCTCTAAAAATTGCTTTGGATGGTATGTTTTCTTTCTATGGGTTGTCAATGGATAGATTACGAGGACAAGGTTATGATGGGGCATCAAACATGAGGGGTGAATTTCATGGGTTGCAAAGAAGAATATTAGATGAGAGTCCATATGCTTTTTACATACATTGCTTTGCACACCAATTGCAATTAGTGGTTGTTTCAGTTGCTAAGTGTTGCGCTTCTGTATTTGATTTCTTCCAAACGTGCAACTTGATTGTGAATAGTGTTGTCGGGGACCATAATTAGGGGTACCCTCAAGACGCCTAATTCTCAGCTGGTAACCCCCATCAGCATAAAGCTGCAGAGGCCTGATGGGTGCGATTAAGTCAGGGATCAGTCCATACGAGCGACTCGATCACGCCTCGCCCGAGCCTAGCCTCGGGCAAGGGCAGCCGACCCCGAGGGGTTTCTGTCTCGCCCGAGGCCCCCCTTTTTAACGGCGGACACATCTCCGGCTCGCCCGAGGCTTTGCCTTTGCTAAGAAGCAACCCTCACTAAATCGCCGCACCGACCGACCGAGTCGCAGGAGCATTTAACGCAAAGGTGGCCTCACACCTTTATCCTGACGCGCGCCCCCCGGCAGAGCCGAAGTGACCGCCGTCACTTCGCCGCTCCACTGACCGATCTGACAGAAGGACAGCGCCGCCTGCGCCACTCCGACTGCAGTGCCACTTGACAGAGTGAGACTGACAGACAGTCAGGCCTTGCCAAAGGCGCCATAGGGAACTCCGCTCCGCCCGAGCCAGGGCTCGGACTCGGGCTAAGACCCGGAAGACGGCGAACTCCGCTCCGCCCGACCCAGGGCTCGGACTCGGGCTAAGACCCGGAAGACGGCGAACTCCGCTCCGCCCGACCCAGGGCTCGGACTCGGGCTAAGACCCGGAAGACGGCGAACTCCGCTCCGCCCGACCCAGGGCTCGGACACCGCCCTGGCATCTGCCGACGACCTCCGCCTCGCCCGACCCAGGGGCTCGGACTCGGCCTCGGCCATGGAAGACAGACTCGACCTCGGCTTCGGAGGAGCCTCCACGTCGCCCGACCTAGGGCACAGGCCCGCCACATCAACAGGAAGCGCCATCATCACCCTACCCCGAGCCGACTCGGGCCGCAGAGAACAAGACCAGTGTCCCATCTGGCTAGCTCCGCCAGATAGGCAATGAAAGGGTGCCAAATAGCTTTAACGAAAGTAGTCCAATGGTTAATGTCATCTGCTAGGTAGTACCCAAAGTTGTAAGCATGACCGTTGACTGTGTAATGGGCAGGTGGCATACAATCAGATGTCATAGGGTCAAATACCGAAGATCTATGTGGCACGTTGATGTCATTGTTTGTACCAGGCATACCGAAGAATGCATTCCAAATCTATAGATCATACTATGCTATCGCTTCTAGGATCATACTAGGTCTAGAATTCCTACCACAAAATTGTCCTCGCCACACAGTAGGATAGTTCATCCACTCCCAATGCATACATTCTATGGACATGAGCATCCCTGGAAAACCCCTCGATGCGCTATGGTGCATGATGCGTGCAATGTCAGTCTCGTTTGGAGTCTGAAGGCACCACACACTAATGTATGAAATGAGTGCGCGAAAGAAATGGATAAGGCATTGTCTAGTCGTGGACTCCCCTATCTGTATATATTCGTCGACGGCATCCGTAAGGAGCCCGAAAGCTAAGATTCACATGGTTGCACATACTTTTTGAAGCGGTCCAAGCCCAGACATGCCTGTCGCATCATATTGTTGCGTGAAGAAAGAATCTTGCTCCTGCAGGCCTTGGAGATTGCGGAGGAACAACGAACGACTCATGTAGAACCG
Source organism: Zea mays (assembly GCF_902167145.1). Classification (NCBI taxonomy): domain Eukaryota; kingdom Viridiplantae; phylum Streptophyta; class Magnoliopsida; order Poales; family Poaceae; genus Zea; species Zea mays. The sequence goes on from NC_050104.1 coordinate 132,975,778, forward strand.
ACAGTTAGGAATAGAGCTTCTTACAATTGGGAATATAGTTGAACACATCGTAAGTAGTTATCCTAGTACATTACCTTCGCCTAAATACATGAGCTGGATAAACCGGGTTTGAGCCGAAATAGTGATGGCGGATAAGGTTCTCTCTGGCGAAATGATCCTTGTGGATCATGCAGCGAGGGATATCGGAGGCCCTACACCTACGACTAGAGATGGCAACGGGTAAAAACCCGCTGGGTATTACTTGCCCAAACCCATACCCGCGAAGAAAAAATACGCCCGCTACAAAACTCATACCCATGACGGGTATAAAATTTTGCCCAAACCCATACCCATGCAGGTTTCGGGTACCCAACGGGTTTCCCATACCCACTAACACCAACATAAAAATAATTCATCATGTAAATAACAATCAATACATTAATAATCTAGGGTAAAAGGAACAGGTGATAACTAATTTTAGCTTAAAATTTGTTACATGAAGTTTATTTCAATTAGAACATATTCAATTAATAATATTATGAGACATATTTATAAGGAATTATGATTTTAAGGAAGGTATTAAAAACCCATGGGTTTGCGGGTATGGGTAGTGGAAGAACAAACTCATGCCCACGTACCCGTTGGGTTTCCATTTGAACTCATTAACAAACCCATGGGTAGAGAAATTGACCCAAACCCATACCCTAATAGAGCAAAAACCCACCGGGTTTCGGGTAGCGGGTACCCATTGCCATCTCTACCTACGACCGGAAGCCTCAATGGATAGGGTAAGAAGAATGGCAAGCATAAATGTGTTGTCGTCACTATCACTCGAATCAAAATCATCGTCACGAGGCACAAGAGGCATAGCGCACGAAGGGGTTTGAAGTTGAGTATAAAATGGATGGTGCAATGCAACAGATATATATATATATATATATATATATATATATATATATATATATATATATATATATATATATATATATATATATATATATATATATATATATATATATATATACTAGGTATGTTCCCGTGCGTTGCGACGGAACACAAATTAACGAGCCTCTAATTGTGCCTCGTTTTGTTTAATAATTAATTCATAAAAGATGTGTTGTTGTCAAACAAATGAGAGAACATAGAATCAGAAAATGGTTCGACTAAATTTAACAGAACTTCGTAGATTACAAGAGAATGCACACATCCATCAGGGATGATAAGGTCTTCCTTCATATAAAGTAGATTCTCAACTGAAGTTGTCCATACTTCACGAATTTCATGGACAAGCTGTTGTTGCATAGCCATAAGGAATTCTCCATTGGTGTCACCTTAAAGGACCTGACATCATGATACGTTGTGTTTTCATTGTACAGTCCACATAAAAAAAACTCCGATCAAGCAAATAATAAGCATGTTCATCATTTGTTAGAAATTAACATGGATAACTCTCTTGTGCCCAGTCCCATCCCGGTAAGAGTAAGTAACTGGAACTCTGGAAGTGGTTCATCTGGAATGTGACATAAAAATGGTTATCAGCTAGGAAGAAATTTTATCCAAAAGTTGTGACTTACGGTAGATTTATTAATTTAAAGTTGAGTACTCATATCAGAATGTGACAGTACTTTCGATTGATTCCTCCTCAAGCAACCATTGTTTCTTTAGTCATTCTTGTTCTGTTTGTTCCCATGTCCCCCTTTCTCTGAAGGATCACTGTTAGCAAACAACTTGCAGGTATAACAAAGATTGGAATGGAGAATCAATCAACTTTCCTGAGTGGTAGTCATAAACTAACAGGAATACATCTTGGCCGCTAACAAATGAAATGTGAAATCACAAGCTATAACCAGCCCACACAAGTGGGGAATATAGAAGAGAAAAAAGTCAAAGCAATATACAAAGATGTATGCAGCACATGCCAAAATGAACAGATATGCTTGAGGAATACACATAAATGTGGTACAAAAAAAACAAAAAAAGTGAGATCGCATATAGGTAAGAAGAACCATATATGTTTCTCAAAATCATCTTCATCAGTTCCATTTTCAATGTCATCACAAAAAGATAAGAGTGGATCACCCTTCACCCTTTTTTTCTTTGGGACAATAAAGAAAAAGCATTGACATAAAAAGCAGAACAAGGAGTAAACATAACCATGGACAATAATTTGAAAAACTTGAGATCAATGGGTAAACCTAAATACATTAAGGTGGTGCAAATGCAGCATAAGTACCATAGTGCCCACCTTCTATAGAACATAAAAAATAACCAATTGTATATTCCTTAGAGATCTTCTTGGCTGGTGTACGTGGAATCAGACAGAAGCTAACATGTGGGTAGCCCAAGAACCAGCACAGTGCCCTAAGCAATAATTCACGAGAGCCAAAAGATGCAACAAGTTTACATACCAAATACTCATTTGGTAGTTCAATCAAGATCATTAATATATAATATAAATATGATAATTTCTCTAATATCCTACAATAACGAAAACATGTCTTGAAGCCATTACCCTGGTCATGGAGCATCCGTGGCAACTTCTTGTCATCTGCTGCACCAGTCCTCACATCCCTTGCATTAGGCTCTACTTCCGCGACCCTTCAATCAGCCATGGTTTCATCAAGATTCCTCTCATCCTCTAGTGAATCATCTAAACCAACTGACTCATACTGATCATGCTCATCCATCCTCCGGTAATCACTGCAATCAGGAAAAAAGAAAAGGACTGAATATGGATACGAAATGACAAACATCACCGTGATATGCAAACTTTTTTTTCTGCTAAACCATTTGGTAAGGCTTGTTCATAGAGCAACAGCGGATCCCTAACAAACAGCCCCGTATAGGGCAAGCAACGAGGTATTCTTAATGATACAACTGGGGTCTGGCCCTATTAAAACTCTAAAAAATATACAATGCAAGCAATGAAGCAATCCATTCTCGTTGACAAGTCACTAACAGATTATACAAACATCTAGGAGAAGACAAACAATAAATCAAGTGCCTATAAACTGTAAAGGTGAGGCAAAGAACATTCTGCTTTGCGTGGCTAAACTTCTGTTATCTGTTAGGAATAAAAAAAATCTAACTGATAAAGCACTTACCATAGTTGAGATGAGTACCATGGCCCATAGCATCAATGCCTTCTGCATTCATCCTTAACAGAATGGAAAATACCATGTTAACAAATAGTTTTAGAAATATGAGTGAGGCCCCCAAAAAACAAAACGAAACTTGCACCACTAAATAAAAAAGGAGTTATTGCATTCCAGTTATAAAAGTAACATATTTTTCTCTCGAATGTGCAGGAGGATTGCACATCATTATATATTAGAGAAGAAAAACACCCACAAAGGGCAAACATACACAAAGAAAAAAATAAAACACACACAAACACAATTCTAAAGCGCACACCAAAACAAGACAGGGAACCTGCCTCACAGACCCTAGCACTTGCAAGCAGAAACACGATTATCCTATTCACACTGAAATATGGTTATCCACTACATATTCCCCCAATAAATGTACACACATGGATTTAGAATTATCACTGGAATTATAATAATACCACCAGTGCCCTAGCAAGATATTTGTGAGTTCAGACAACTAATTAATAGCTAAAAGTGGTATAGACATACAACTTTCCACCCAGAATGATTGTTTTAACAACTTTTGATCAATTAAAAGAACTGCGATAAGATGTCTAGTCCCAAATTGCGTCAATTTCTAAAGTAATACAACATAGAAAATGAATTAGCAACCCCATATGTTGGCAACATGTAAATGGTAAATATTATTTTGATTGAGATAGAAAAGGCTTAGATTAAAAAACATTCATGCATGGAAAACGTATGTGTGTCACGGACAACCATATAAATGAATAGTGAAGATAATTACAGTTACAACTGTAAATGCTTTAAGACATTTCAGTATCAAATTTGAATATAGTGTACAATAACCCACCAGTGACATGACTGGATTAGCAGAATTAATGAATGGAATCTAGTTTCTAGGTTGGCTACCTTGATGAAAGCAAAGTGAACAAATCATTAGTCAAAAATATAGAACCCCAATACATTTTGTAACCATGAATATTGAAACATAATAGAACTAAGAAGTTTGCCATTTCAATGCGGTACTGATGTTATCAGGAAACAAGAATGAAAGCCAGCTTGCTACATAATAGTGTGGCACAATATCCATTACTGTTGAGGTGGCTAAGTTTCTCAGCAACAAGATCACACAAAGTATTAACTTATTCTAGACAGTTACAGAAGATATTCCTCGGAACCTAAACCTGCAAGTCAAACATTCTGGATGGAACAAAATAGGGGAAAATACTCATAAGGTGCACAACTAACCAGCTACAAGATATAAGGTGCCACTTGCAAAATACCTGTTGGGGTAATAACCTGCTTTTCTATAAATGGCAAATGTCCAAGACCATGTTCCACTACCTTAAACAGCAAATCCATAAATCAACTAAATGAATTAAATCAGCCTTGAAGTTGAGAAGGGAAACACCAGAAGAGTTTGGATGTCTATAATGGGCTAATGCAGTGTCATATACTTGCTTAGTGGTAGATTAGTTGCTATATGCATGGTCAAAAGACTCATGATAGCAGCAGCGATCTTGGTCATCTTTCTTGTGTCATGTCAAAAGATTACATCAGCAGAAGACAGTGATTGAAAAAAGAAGCATTAAATATAGAGCATCCTTGGCATTCAATTAATCACACAATTACGGAGATATTGATACTTAATGCAATTTAGAAATCATAAACATAGATCAACTGGAATTTTTCTTAACCAATCAATGAAAAAATGTACCACGCTAAATCAAACAAAATAGCATTGCCCCATTGCTTGACCTATATGACAGATTGATACAAACAAATAAAAAAGAGATGAGGGCGTATGGCTTAGGATAGAGAGAACAAACCTCAGCAGCAAGAGTAACTGCCTTAGGAGCTTATGACGCTGGCATATTTACGCCAACAACATTACATGGAATCTGCAACAAGCAACATGTGTTAATCTGCGACACTTATAAATTTGCAAACTGTTAAATAAATCAACCAACTACACCTACAAATTTGCAATCAGTGAAATAAATCAAATATTGAGGCTACAACCGCAGAGACGGTCTCGTACCACCAGGCAGCATTAGGAAACTCAGTGCTAGATTTCGACGGCACCATGACAAAGACCTTAATATCATCCTTAGTAATCGTAACACTGCGCAGGCAGCAGCACAAGAACTATAAGGAAACACAACCTGATCGACATCACTGCGGTTGTAGTCTAGCCTCGCCCATCTCGCCACACCTGTCGTACATGCTGACGAGAGAGATGGACATGAACACATTGTTGCAGAGACCGCCTAGCCTCCCAAAATGACCAAGGCGATCGTGACGACAAATGTGAACCCGTCAATGACCTTGGCCCACTCCCGGGCAAACGTTGCCGGGGAGAAGGCCGAGAGGAAGCGGACGCCAAATCAACCTCTGAGCCGACGGTCGCCTCGATCAAATCCTCGGACAGCCCGTGGCCTTCGGAGAGACTTCGCCGGAGATCCTCTCGAAGCCGGATAAGGGGATAGCATGGAGGAGGCGGTGGTGACCTCGGCCTGCAGGGCAGCGAGGGAGCGCCCCGTTGCCTAGGAAAAGAATAAGCAGTGTCTTATGAATACTGAAAAAATATGCTTCTAACCATGAGATCGGGAAAATAATTCACCTGTATTTTCTTTGTTGTCCATGGTCTTTTGCAGCAAAGCATCTCTAGCATACTCGAGAGACATTATGTAACCTAAAATTTACAAAATGAATTATCTGAAGACATTGAATCTCACCATAAAGAATAATGATTGAAGCTTTACAGCAGCAGTAGTGCTCCAGAATACATACTAATTATCTCGGTATAAAACATGTGTTACCTCGGTATAAAACAGGTGACCCAAGATAGATTAGAATCAAAACATGATGCACTACCTATACATTATTATTATTACTAAGAAAATTGGAAGGTAAATCTGAAAACATGAATTGTAAATAAGTAATCCGCATCTTCCTATCCCTACGTGCAAGGAGCCTGGGCCAAGGTGGTGGCTAAGCCGAGGGAACAAAGAGGAGGTGGGGGATCTAGAAGAGAGACAACTGCTTGAGCCGCTCCCTGTGCGCGAACTCGCCCAGGTACACGTCACACTCAGCCACGGACCTCGACCGACGATGCTACCTGACGGTGGGGAGCACTGCGATGACGTCCAGGTTGAGCCCGCCTAGGGTCTCAACAGCCTCCTGGTCGGTGAAGAAGACCACAGAGACGCGCACCACCTAGTGGTGGTCCTCGCGGCGCGCATGGTGGTCAAATAGGATCACGCCGTGGATGGCGGCCCTCCCAGTAATGGGGAGAGGAGATCCGCGACAGATTTGGACGGCACCGCCTACCAGCCATACGAGGAGGAGGAGGCCGCCGCCATGGAGGAGGAGGAGGAGGCGCCCACGAGGTCGTCCATTGCCATAGCTGCCACGCGCGCGCGGAGGGGGAGGCGAGGGTCCTCCTGGCTTTCAAGAGGCGACGAGCAGGAACGAGAATGAGCTAAGCAGTTGTGAGAGAGACGAGGATGAGGGAGTAGATTCGTGCTTGATTATGGAAGGGCGGAGCAGAGCCGATCCGCGGATCGGCGGGAGCGAGACGCGCGTGATTAGGGGTTGGGGGAGGCGACAACTGCGGATCGACGGGACAGGGCAGCGCGATTAGAGGAAGGAGGAGGCGGCAGCGGCGGATCGGCGGGATAGGGGCAGCAACCGCGGATCGGCTGGGCAGGGGGCACATGATTAGGGGAAGGGGGAGGCGGGTCGGCGGGCTGTCGGCGGGATGCGAGGCACGCATGCGGGGCACGCGAGACAGAACGTGCACCAAAAGCGGTGTGGACGCCTACATTAGTCACATAATTAGTATATATATATATATATGCGAGAAGGACGGTGATTCGTGTGAGAAGCTTATGTCTTGCAACAGAAAGACCTCAAGTTAAGAATAATTTGTTTTGTTTTAGGATGGCTGTACGGAATTGGAGCTTGGGCGCTTGGCTACACAGACGGAACTGCAAACAACACACTTAAAAGTATCGTTTTTTTGTTATAAAATATAGCAAGATTAAATTCGAGTTATTGTAATAGCATGATATATATTTTAAATCCTTTGGAGGCTGGTGGGCCCGGCAGCACCAGCGCCCTGCGCAGCTGCGCTTCACAGCATTTGTTTGGGCCGGAAAGCCAGCGCCGTCTAGACCGCGTAGTTCACTGGCCCAGTGGGCATCATCTATTCATCAGTGCGTCTGGCTTGCAGTTGCAGCATGGCCGGTCCCTCTTTGTCCCAAACTGGTTTCTGAGCCTTGTAACAGCTGCGAGCACTCCTATTTACGAGAGCTGGCAGCGTTTCGAACAGAACACGCAGCTGCGCAGCGAGCACAAAGCGAACTATTCTTTCGCCTTTTACTAAAGAATACCGTGTGCTTGCTGCATTAAGCAGCATACAAATATTTTTGAAGGGTTCCACCTCAGTGAGGAGCCCAACAATTGTAAATAAGCTTTTGACGGTATTTTAACTTTAAGCAAGTTGAATTTAAACCAGTTTTTCTTTGTCACGTAAACTTCTTTTAGATTCGGTTGTATAATTGTTAAGTGAGGGCTGTACTTCATCGAGGAGGGGCCCAACAAGTTTTTTCTCATGCATGTAAATTCTTTTTTAGAATTTGTTGATAGTTTTTACTTGTACCATTATTAAGTGAGAATTTGACATATTTTTCTTATACAACTATATCGACGTTCTTTTAATTGGGTTTCTTGAGTTTAAGTGTTTAGCTATAATTATTAAGTAAATGTATGAAAAGTGCTTTTGCAAGCTTTGTTTGGTTTTACAGCTTCTATATTAATATAATTTTTTGTTATTAAGTGATTATAAGACTATACCGACCTCAACGTTATTAAGTGAGTGATGAAAAATGCTCTATTGAATGAATGATGAAAAGTGCTCTTATAAGCTGTGTTTGGTTTAGTTTTTGAAAAGTGTTTCCTCGGCCAAAAAGCAGGACACCAATCAAACAGTTTGAACCCTGAAGCTAGTTTGTGTAGTAGTTGCTTTAAACCCTAAATAAAACGTGAGGAGAAAACAACTGCTGCAGATGCAGCACTGTTGCTGCTTCTTCCGCAATAAAACGTGAGGAGAAAACAACTGCTGCTGCTGCTACAGTAGTTCTGCTTTAAGATCAGCCAAACGGCTATGATTTCAATTATCTCAACGGAGATAAAAGGAGGATAGACTTTTCATAGTTCCTTGAACCAAATAGACTACGTCTTTTTAGTGACACATAACTCATCATTTTTTTTCCAAAATTCACCGTAGTTTTTCCATAGCTCATAACCGAGCCAAACATACCTAATATAAAGTGTTACATGGTGCTTCATCGCACTGAAGTCGAATATGAGTCACCATATTACTCATTTCATTATCTCTTAGGCTATCTCCAACATTTATACCCATCTCGCCTCCTATTTTAAAGTACATCATGTAAAGAGTAGAATCTACGTTGCAAATTAGTGTTTTGCATTAGCATATGCATGATTTGTTGCCCACAACCTTATAAGACATCGTCACATCCTAAACTATAATTCGACTATGTATAAGACGTGAGTACATCGGACATGTCTGATGAGTGCATAGAAAGCATGTAACTAGTTTTGGACTTGGGGCTATATATACCACCACATCTGGCCAATGGGAGTTGAGTAACATAACAAAAAGAGTTGGTGCTCTACTCTAGTGCTCTCCACTTGCATAGTGTTTAGTGATATATATGGTGATTAGTGCATGCACTTTACAGAATGCTTAGGCCAATTAGACATCTCGTATGTGCTTGCTATAGGTTTAAGCCTAGTGTTTAGTAAGATTTGCATTCCTCTTACTGCTCGGCTTGCACACATCATTATTGTACTTCGAGAGCCTGTAGCCTTGAGAGACTACACAAACTTTATGGTGTGATCACCACCGTGGTCCGAAGGAATGAAGCCCACAGTGGTTTGGCTAAAAGCCCATAGTGAAGATGGCGAGGAGAACTATACGAGAGTCCATCCTAGAGACCTACTTGCGTGTGGTGAATCCTCGAGGATTATCCATGAAGTTACCCGACCAGGAGTTTAGCCCTTACAAAGACATCCTTACGAGAGGCTCCAACAAGGATTAGAGAAAAGTGTGAGATTCTCAACACCTAAGTAAAAATAACAAAGTCATCAATGAGAGTTTACATCTATATCTTAATTAAGCTTCCACACTTTATTTACAGATCACCTAGTTTGTATGCTTATTTTTTTAGTTTAGCTTGCTAGGCTGTAATATGATTGGAACCTAGGTTGTATGAGTCATTTACGATAGAGATGGCAACATACCTATCAGAATCATAGTTGCAGATCTAGATATAGATAGATTACTTTCTTGAATATTGTTTTGTTAAATAAAAATTATAGACTTTAATTTAATAAGTAAATTTTAAGATGTCTAATTTATCCTCTTATACGTTAGGGTCCCTTTAATATCGTTTTTTAGAAGTAAAAGTTTCTTTTAAGTTAATTATATAAAATATACTACCATTTATGGTGCATAATATTTTCATAGATTAATAGGTAAACCCATTTTTATAATACTTACATTTGCAAATATAAATATTGATATTACTTTCTATAAATCTAGTAAGTTTAACTTTAAGAAAGACGAGATGACAGCCGCGTTGAGACATTCTCTTCTAAGTTTTCTTTGTTATTGTGAACATAGCTGGTACAAAGTGCCACATATCATGTTAAAGTCAGAAAAAGATTTAATTCAATAATAATTCTTGTGGCATGGTGGCTCTAAAAACATAGAAACTCTTGTGTTTTTTTAATCATTGGCACCATTCTTTAGCACGTCCAAGAAGATACAATATTTTGGGAATTGGCTGGAGGCCGGAGCTAGAACCCTTAGAAATTTCTATCCTTGTGTTTTTTTGTTTTGTTCTTCAGTGTTTAGGTTTGCTTTCAGCTTTGTTTCTCAGTGTTTTTTGTTTGAGTTTCTTCCTTGCCATTCTGTCACGTTGTATTGGGTCTATTTTAGACTTTACTTTATCTTTTTAATATATTGATACGCAGTTCTCCTGTGTGAAAAAATGTTAAACTATATTCACCCGAGTAGTGGTTTTTGATGCGTGTGAAAGAATTCGTATAGATCGTCTGTAGTTGACCATCAAGTTTTTGTTGCGTGTGAAAGAATTCGTAGATCATCAGTAGTTAACTATCACTAGCTCTAACAGTTTCAGATCTCATGTTGAACAGTGCATATGTGACAGAAGGAAGAGATCTTGGCTTTTAATCTATAATAGCTTCTACTATTCTACAATGTTTTTATCTCTATGGATTATAATTATCCAAACAGCCGGCTTTCAATCCGAAACGAATACTATAACTAGCTTTGTCCCTTTCGGCCTTTCCGAAAGTACGTCTCAAAGCCCTCTCAACAAACTCTTTCAAGCATGCAACTGTTTGACAATTGACTACACCATTTCACACTATGCACTTACAGTCCCCCCCCAAATCCAAATCCCAACTACATAAACAATGGTACCAACCCCGAATGCAAACAAGTCAGCATCGCTCAAGCATGGGGAATCAGGGGCGGATCTCCAACCGGGGCTGCCTGGGCTGCAGCCCCGGTCGCGGCCAAAAAATCAGCGAATAGGCCCATCAGCTCCAGCCGCGCGACCGCGTGAACTGTCCCCCGGTCGCTCCTCCTCCCTCTACCCTCCAGCTCGAGCCGCCAGCCGCCCACGCCCAAAGCACCGCCGCAACCCACAACGCCGCTCGCCCGGAGGTCGGAGCACCGCCGCTTGCCCCGCCCGAAGCACCGCCGCGACCACGCCGCTGTCCAGCCGCCGCTCTGCGCTCCCACCTTCGACCTTCGCCTTGGTTCCGACGCGGCGACCGTGCGCTAAACCCTTTGACCTTCGCCCGGAGGCGGGAGCGCGGCGGACCAGAGTCCGGAGCAGCCGTGAGCCGAGCAGGGGTGGTCGGGTGGGCGCGGATATTTGGGCGCAACAACTTTCTACCCTTCCATTTCTCCAACTAAGAAGGTGGGAAACTGGGAAATCTAGGCCTGCCTCTTGTGGAGCTCTGGAGGGGACTGCAATTCTACTAATTTGTGACAGATCATGCAGGAATAGGAGGCCAAGAGAGTTTCTGCAACCCCAATGAAGATGGCACCAGCTCCGCCCCCGGAGGGACTGCAATTCTGCTAATTCGTGGAGCTCAGGTTTGTACACACGTGCTGAGAAGAAAGTGTGCTTAGCTTGTTCTTGCGTTGGAGTGATGAGCCAGTGATGTATGGTATAGATATACAAAGGATAATGTCTTGTAGTACAAGGTCACAACTATACAAGCTTTCTGTTGGGGGTTCGTTGTTCTGTTGGGACGATGAAGGAATACGAGGCCAAGAGAGTTTCTGCTAATTTGTGACAGATCATGCAGGTAGGACACTCCGTGCGAAATGCGAAGCAGCGAAGGTGAAGCTGTGATTTGTGAAGCAGACAAGCAGTGAAGGTAAAACGTGTGCTATTGTTTGCTTTGAGTTTGATTTGAAGTTTTGATTTGATTATTTATTTGATAGTAATCCCATGTTTATAGGAATAAGATGGACAAATTTCTCATCAAGAACCAGAAGAAAATGCTTCTAATTCTAAAACAATTAGGACAAATAAAATGGGTGAGCTTGCCAGTGGCAACTGCAACTTGCAACTGTTGAGAGGGCCTTTTCTGCTATGAACATTATCAAGACTGAAAGAATAAATAAAATGGGTGATGAATGGATGAATAACAACATGCTATACTATATTGAGCGGGATATGTTTGTAGATATTCGAGATGAAAAGATTTTAAAACATTTTCAAGGCTTAAGAACTCGAAAAATAAATTTACCTCGCAGCATCAACCTATAAACGTTATGTGCAAGATTATTGTATTTCTAGAATTCGTATCGACTTATTTTTAGACTACATATTTCTTGAATGTTTAAATTATATCTTGCTTCTTGTGTCATATTAAACATCAATTATATTTTTTGTTTAATTTAAAAAATTTATAGCCTTAGCTTAATAGCCCCTTCTTGGATCCCTTAGCTTAATAGCCCCTTCTTGGATCCACCACTATGGGGGAATCCAGGCATCTAGCAGTGAAAAGGCTCCAGCCAAAAATGCTGGGGTCAAAGGTCGGTCACAGCATATATTCCCAAATTCAGAATCACAATACTGTCATTATCTCATAGTTGAGGTTGATTCATCATAGGCTGATAACCACCACATTCCTCTGGAATCTTTTGTTCCTTTGAACCTCCTTGGTTGTAACTAACAGGTCCTCAACGAGAACAGGAATCTAAACAATAAAAGGCATAATTCATTACGTAAACAAAAATAAACAACTGTATCATGGAACCCTCCAGCCCCTACGCCCCAAAACAATTTATCACATAAACATAATGCATACAGCCCCTACGCCCCAAAACAATTTATCACATAAACATAATGCATAATTGCTTAGCATCGATCCACAACACCATGGACACCCGTCACCTGTGCGGCTGTGCCCCAACTCAGAAAAGAACGGTCCTTTTTTTAGCAAATGTAAAAAAATAGAAAAAATAAAATAATAACCCCACAATACAAAAATAAATTTTAAGGGAACACCGGGAAAACATATCTGCCCTCCAAAGAACCTTTTCTTCCTAATAACAAAAGAGAAAAACATGTATACGTCAATTCGGACTGCCCAAGAATGCAGCGCAAATCCAAAACGTATAAGACAGAGAAGGCACATGGATTGCCAGAATTTGAACATGGTTGAAAAATAAAGACAGCAAGACATTGGTGCCTTTCCTGATTGAGTCGATTTACTACACTAAGCAAGGCTGCAAGGAACAGACCAGGTCATGTTTCAACACTCATCCAGAAGATCGCCAGATTCTTCCTTCAAGTGAGATTACCATAACAGAAACATCATCATGGTATTTCCGACGATCACCCTGGGGGATATCCAGTAGCTCGTGAAAATTCATTCCTGCATGTGTCATTCAACACCCAGGAAGAAAAAAAAAGACTTAGCATAAATACAATTTATTTTTCTTATTGCCATCAGTACATAAGATTTCAAAAGTACTTTCATAGTTTACACAGACCAATCCTCGAAACAAGCATATCCTATGTTCAAACCAAGGAAAAAGATGGCATTTAGGAAAATAATTGTCATCGGAACGATATCCCAAGAATAACTCCTAAAGTAGGAGCATAGCACAAAGACGTATTGGCGTTGGTGAAAACTCAGATGCCCAACAAAAATGGCCACAAAGGGGTACGGAGTATCACTAGATCAGGTGGACACACCCAAAGTTCACAACTCAGCAAGATTATTTAATCCTCTAATGCCATCAACATTAACACAGTTTCCTGGCACAGGTATTTTAAGAGAATCAAATACGTGAAAAAGAATTAGGATCCTTTCTCATTGCCAGAAAGCTTCCAATGAATTATATCCATAAGTTCCAACAACTACAGCATTCATAAAGCATTTATCATTCAGTACAAATACCAAACCGGAAATGAATGGCATAAGGCCAAACACAAATAAGTTCAGGTGTTCCATGCAGCACACAGGATGAATAGGCATGCTACTATGCTATGAGCAATGCTGCAGGAAAACTTCACGGTCAAGGGTTGAAATATAATATCTGATAGCTAGATAAAAAAAGAGAGAATAGCACCAGATACTCGGAATCATAAAAAACACACATAGTAAGTCATTTGAATCAAATTTCCATAGATTTAAATTTATGAAGGCAGAGGCAGAACTGACCATTCTTCTTGGCTGCCCGACAAAGAAGTTCAGCTACAAGGTATTGCGCTGGGTCTCCCTCTGGTACATTTTCCATGAACCACAACACATGCGAAACTACCTCATCATTGCTGAAATATTGATACAATCCATCTGAGGACAGTACAAGAAACCGATCATTTGCACAGAGACGATGGTGAAGTACAGAAGGGTTGCAGCTGATATATGGTGATGTTCCAACATAGTCGATGCTGAACATCTCAAGTAGTGCCTCGTTAAATTTTGGCTGCAACAGGAAAAAAAGGACAACTCAACCAATTGAACAGAACATTACGTTGCAATAAACATAGTTTGCCTCTTGAAAGTACTGAGAACATCTATACCAATGGAACTTTTATTTGGAGTTTAGTTAAACAAATTAAGAAAGGCTACTGCCACAAATATCCATAAAATCTGTTCATCTTCAGTTATTTGACCAGCAGACCTGGCCTCTTCTGCCCTTTGCATGGTTATCAAGGCAACAAGGGATGGCGATATTCTAATTGCCACCTTGAAACCTAGGCACTGTAGATTTGCATGTGCTAGTGTCATATGAACCAGCACAGCATGCAGTATAATGCATAATGAGATATTCCATTATGACAACTACTGGAGATGATATGCAACCATGACTATAGCACCGTGGCGATATTCTAACTGCCACCTTGAAACCTAGGCACTGTAGATTTGCATGTGCTAGTGTCATATGAACCAGCACAGCATGCAGTATAATGCATAATGAGATATTCCATTATGACAACTACTGGAGATGATATGCAACCATGACTATAGCACCGTGGCGATATTCTAACTGCCACCTTGAAACCTAGGCACTGTAGATTTGCATGTGCTAGTGTCATATGAACCAGCACAGCATGCAGTATAATGCATAATGAAATAATGAGATATTCCATTATGACAACTACTGGAGATGATATGCAACCATGACTATAGCACCGTGGCGATATTCTAACTGCCACCTTGAAACCTAGGCACTGTAGATTTGCATGTGCTAGTGTCATATGAACCAGCACAGCATGCAGTATAATGCATAATGAAATAATGAGATATTCCATTATGACAACTACTGGAGATGATATGCAACCATGACTATAGCACCGTAGCTCACTCTTTGTGGTGTTCTAGTGGACATGGAGCCCTCTGCTGGTCTGCTGTTTACACTAGCGTTGATCAAACCCCAGAAAAATACATACCAAGTTTCCATCATTTAACACAAGCAGCACATAAACAATTCAAGCATGTGGTTCTGGCATGAGAGGCACATCACACCTCATCATAATAAAATATGAAAGACTACTGACATAGTCACATATTGTTTGACATACCGAGGTAGGACAATTATCAATCATAGGCATGCAAGGTCCTATGAACATACCTTCTTTAGAAAACCAGCACCAAAAGCTCTAGTAACCTTCAGCTGTCCCTTCACTCTATCATTAAAGACAGAATGGGGATCATCAGGATGCTCTACTTTAATCCTCAAGACTTCCTGAAGCGCATCATCACAAAATAAACTGAATGGTTAAACAAATTCTAGCCAGTAGTCACTACTGTAATAGTTCAAGGTAGCACTCTAACCAGATTTAACAATTAAACTTGAGAGAGCAAGTTAAAATGAAATTTCAAATGTGACTGGATGAGCCAACTGGAGGGTTTGTTCTAAAAATAAACGAAGAAGATGGGTAGATCCCGTGCCGGATGCCCCCACATGAGTGGGTTCTGGGAAAGGGATAAACCGAGGCAAGCCTCCCCCGCAAATGCAGAGAGATTGCTTCAAACTCATGACTCGGTGAGACAGCTCTCACTTACCACTGCACCAAACGTACCCTTCTTAAAAAGAATAAAGACATTGAAAAAAATCATATATCCTCTTATATGGTTTTTGAGGTGCTGCCTAGGTGTTGCGGTGTACCCTAGGCCTAAGAGCCAGAGCCAGACGCCACAGGACACCACGAGGTTTTAGCTACGCCATATTGCCTAGGCATCTAGGTGTGCTCCCAGCACCACAAGATGCTGCAATGTCTCAAAAAACATAACTAGCTGCAGAAACAAAACCGATTCATTGAAAGGCATTTCTAGAAGACAAAAGTATGCCTGATTTCATTTACATCAGAACGTTACAAATAGAGCCAATTAGACACCCTTCCAATTAATATCTACATGTGTAAAACACTGGGCTGAAGTACATAAAACAACACTTACAAATCTAAAGATCGGACAATATAAGGCTACCGTCAAACTAGCAAGCAATAAGTTCTCTAGATGATAATATGATAATAATGTTGTCAGTCCCGGGGAAGGCCATACCCCTGGCTGTCGCCAAGACAAATTCAACTGCAGGGCATTAAATGAAAGTTAGCATTAGACATCTCGTCTACGAGCTTACATGCAAATAAACTAGGTTGTGATCTGTGGACCTCTTGTAAAGTATGTACTGAACAATTGTAACTACTAGCTAGTAAGGCATACTAATGTTCAATAATATAGCAGTCCTATTAAAGGAATGCAGGCTCAGTGTCAAAGACTCCCACATGAGTGGGTCAAGGGAAGGGATAAACCAAGGCAAGTCTTCCCCGCAAATGTGGAGAGGCTGCTTCAAACCCATGACCTAGTGACTCAAAGAGACAACTCTAACCACTGCACTAGGCCCAGTCCTATTATATTTCAAAATTTATTTTAGATATGGAATTTGGTATATTCGACAAACGGAAACATTACTCAAATGCATTTTTGTTTTGAAGAACTTATTTGATAGTTTCTGCATATCTAAATTAGTGAGTAAGCTCAATTAATCATCTAGATAACTTAAAGAAGCCAGGCAGACTATATCTGGCTGGTTGCTGTGGAAACACAGAAACTGACTGTTTGTCAATGTCATTTCTCCAAGCCTACTTACAGTCTCTTGTCTTGCTGGGGAGGATTGGAGGAATCTCAGCATTGGTCCATGGCATGAGTTAAGGTACTCCCTTTCCTTACTGCTCCTAGCTCGGGGTTTTAAGTTCGTCGGGTTGTGTCATTATTATTTTCTCTTAAAAGTGACAGTTATAGCTTTTTCATGATTGTGGGGTGGCTGCGTGTATGTTGTAACTCTCTTATTCTATTAATGTGAAACACAACTCTCCTGCGTGTTCCAAAAAAAGTAAGATTACTGGCTGCAGTTCAGGACAAACGGGCACAGTGATTTGAATGTAGTAACAGGCACAAGTTTTAAGCAAGAGGTATTTCTAACATGTGGTGATGATAAGCCAAACTAGTACTTCAAAAAGTTCAAGATAGCTTGTGGGTTTGAATTATTTTTGACCAACCTAAAGGAATAGTATCCAAAAATCACAGAAGCACATATAAATCATAAAAACGATTATTTTCTAAATAAAATTTTCGGTTGCTGGTTTCCTGATAGCTGAACTACTTACAATACCTTTTAAAACCATAATATCATGAATTTACAGTATCAATAAAATGATTTGGATATGTGAAGAGGTTTAAACTCCATTACAATCAGCTCTATCAAATTCTGTGCCACAAAATCAACTCAAATTAGGAAACTACATATTTTAGCATCGCTGTATTAACTAAGGCAAGAAGTTTGTATATCATTTTGCTGTTTCCTTAAGGAAATAAAGAAAACTGATCAAAGGAACCGCTAATTCTGCAGGATTAGTAGACGAAGAACTCAAAGCCAAATATGTATAGGATAGCAGATGTCATTAGGAAGTGAACACAATAATAGCATTTGTTTAACAGAATTATTACCTCCTCAATACTCGTGCTATGGTCAGTTGACAGTTGCACCGCTCTCATTCTTAGTCTACATATTGACAGTTCCTTAGCTTTTGTGTTGCTGTTTAGGTGACTGTTAGGATTATGCATCGGCGACTCTTCCGATATCCTATCAAGTTCAACACGAACAAGTGACTCCCTTGACCTGTTTCGATGTCGTAAATCTCCTTTTGAGAAACTTGAGCTATTGTACTGATCATTGTCCTGTGCCAAGATAGCTCGGCTGTCCCCAAGATTCATGACATATACATCCTGGTCCTTCATTAACATTACAAGGACACAAGAACCCATTAATGCAAGTTCTGGGTGTCTATCAAGCTCATTTTCCACAATATCCATGTATGCTTCCTCTGTCGTTTCCAGCGCCCGTGACATCGCCCTCAATACAGCATCATGCTCTACGGGCCCTGACTTACATCTCCTAGTGACCTCTGAAGATTTTATAACACTTTCATCAACATGAGGTTGATCTCTGTGCCAATCGTAGTTCCACGGGAAAAACTTCTTTTGCAGCATTTTTTGCTTTTTGTACATCTTCCTCAACTTTGATCCGAACACAAATCTTCTCGTAACTTGCTTGTGCCCTGATGAAGATGTAGATATGGAACACCCAGTACACTCTTTAATATCTATGCCAAGTACACTATCAGCGTGTCTTGAACTTCCAAGATCTTCAGAATCATCAAAACATTCTCCAGTTGCTGCCAATGAACACCTGGAGACTTCAGCTGTGTTTCTTGAGAACACTTCTGCAGTGCCCGCCTGTGTAACATGCAAGTTCGGTATTTTCCTTTCCTTTGGTGATGCCTTAGATAACCTTTTGTTATAATCTTCTAGCAATTCCATCTCAAGAAGCTCAAAAAGACGCTTGCTCTTTCTGTTTTCTTTCAAGAATTTGGCATGCTGATCACAATAGGAAGTGGTTTCTGTTGCACAGCTACAATTGTTGTTTAGATCTGTATCTGAAAGACCTCTGTTTGAGTTTTGAGATTCTCTACTTTGGAGATCATTTCCCAGATCAGCTCCAGCCATTTCCTCAACTATCTCATCCCTGGCCAACTTCTCACTAGTTGAACCCTGTGTAGCCAAATTTTTCTCTTCACTGCTGGTACAGTTTGGCTGAACCTGCAAGACACTTTCATCACAACCCTTTCCAGGTGAAATATTTTGTTTTCCAAAATTACCAACTTGTTCTTGTTTCCCACTGTCACTCTGGAACTGGTCACTATCACCATGAGGAGCATCCACAGAAGCAGCAACTGATTCACCCTCTTCATGAGTAGATACATGATCACTCCTTTCAGAGCTGTCTTCGTAGACCCAGAGCAGTCCTTCCAGTTCTTTATCGATGGCCTTGTATAGAGTGCTCATTAGAAAGTCAGGTGCATCAGGGCCACTAAAACCATCGTAAATTCCAATGAATAGCCATCCTTGCTCTTCGGATAGAACAACATGCACCCTATCTTCCCCTGCCTTTCCATGAGCCCACTGAAGGTTCCTTGTCACATTATACTCATGTTCAGGTATCCCGGGTTCCAAGCCATTCTGTGAGCCTTCTGATCTGGACTTTGCGTCCCTTGCCCAGGGCAGTTGAGTCATAGGATGCGAGAGAAACTTTTGAACCCAGCCTGGATTTTGTGAGCTCCTGCTGAATGTTCTGGACAATGCGGTTTTCATGGGTCTGCTGATCCTATGTACAAGACGCCCGAGACGAGCCTTCCTCCCGCCATAGGAAAGAGGTGCTGAGAAGTTGCTTCTGCTGCCACCATCGATGGGGCCTGACATGAAGGCTCCCTTGTCCAATGGCCCAGACATGAAGCCGGAGCCCTTGTCCAGCGGGCCGGACGCGAATCCTCTCTCCAGCGGGCCCGACAGGAAGGTGTTGAGCGCCCCCGAGCCTCGCGGCACCGGCTGCAAGGGCACGGCGGCGAAGGAGGCGGTGCTCTCGAACGCGGCGGCGGGCTCCTGCACGTCACCGGCGAGGGAGACGGCGAGGTTGCCCGTCCTGGCGGAGGACGCGTTCGCGCTGACGGAGGCCCCCGATATGGTCCGGAAGGTAGTCTCGCCGAAGCTCCTGCAGGGCCGCTGCAGACCGGCGGCAGCGGCGGCGGCGGCGGCCAGGTCGTCGGCAGGCTCCTGGCGGAAGGACCCGCTGCGGGTCTCCGAGTCCATGACGCTGGAATCGAGCGTGTAGCGCTCGGAGTTGGAGGGCGTGATCGCGGGCGAGTCTGCGGCGGCGCCGCCGCCCGGGCGGACGTAGCAGAAGGAGTGGCCGAGCCCTTCGTCGAGCGGCTCGAGGAAGTCGAGGTCGACGCCGCCGGCCTTGTCGGGCGGCGCGAAGCAGCCGACGACGCGGGACGTGCTGTTGCCCATGGCCGGCGGGAGGCTGGTGGCACGGCGCGTCCGCGTCTCAGCAGCCCGCGGGAAGAGCGCGCCCCAATGCCCGTCGCCGAGGGCCCCGGGCGGCCGGCAGCATGAGCAGGCGGACGCCGGCGCACGGCGAGAAGCGGTCCCCGAGCTGGTGCCCCACACCCCGGGCCAGCCGCCCTCGCATCTTAGGCCGCCGCCCGCCGCCTGGTCGGGGAAATGCCCCGGCGCCGCAATCCCATGCCAGGACCCGCCGCCAAGTCTCAGCGACCGATCAGGCAGGCACGGGCGGCGCCTCCCGTCTCCGAACGAGACCTCCCGGCGGATCCGGAATCTGGCCGCCGGCGGCGGGCGGGCGAGAGAGCGATGGGGCCGAGGAATGGGGGATCTACGCGGGGGGCGGATGCCTGGCTAGGCTAGGGCGAGCGCGGAGAGGGGAGGCCTCGCTGCAGGTCCTCGGGGGGGTTTTGGTGCGATTTGAAATGGGTTGGGAGGGGAGGAACGGGGGACGGAGGAAAAAGTTGGGGAGAGGAGGGAGGGAGCTGGGAATGGAATCGTTGGAAGCTGTGTGAGCGAGGGAGGGAGGAGGCAGTGGAGTGGAAGAGCACAGCGCAGTGGAGTGGAAGCGAGACGAGACTCCAGAGGGGGAGCTGGTGGTTTGCAACGCTGCTCCCTCGCTCGCCGCCGCCGCCTGTTTTGGCTGTTGCTTGCGTTGCCTCCTCTTCTTGTTTTGTTTGCCTCTTTCCGACAGATTTCTGTAAAACTCTTGCTCCTGAATGATGTTTTTTCTCTCAGTACTTTTCCCCTTCTCTCGTTGCAGGTTTACCAAGGAAATTCTAATGTCTTTTTTTTAACGCGTCATAATAGTTTAATTCGTGGGTCGTAATTTTGTTTCTGACTTGAAACGCTTGCGCAGGCAGACAGGCAGGCCGGCTTTGGCTTAATGGCCACGCTACGCCATTTGTCCCCTCTTTGATTAAAAATTCTCATCTGAAAACGGGAAAAAAACCTTAGTTTCTTGCGCGACCAACAAAATTCCAAACGTTCGATACAAGTCTTGGCGCACAAGTCTCACTCGACATGCATGTCCACCACCCTCACACTCTACCATATGTTTTCCTACCATCTCTTTCGGCTTTCTAAATGTTTTCCTCCCTACACTACACCTACACTACGGCCAGTCGCCTTTTGTAATGGTTTGTGATACTGCCATTTTTTGTTTTGTTTTGTTTTGTTTTTCCTTTTTGTTGCCCCCCACAACCCCTGCTGGTGTCTGTTGCGGATTGGTGTCTTGCATCATTGGATTTGGTGGCGCTGCCTGCCTGCCTGCTGCCCTGCGAGAGTCAAAGCGAAGCAAAAGAGCAGGCTGGAGGGAGCTCCCTGGGTGGTGGCCCAACGCCAACGGGACCCCCCTCGTCATCATCGTCGTTGCCACGATTTGGATGGAGACGGGTTGGACTCTGGGGGTTTTTGCTCACATACGGAAAACATTCCTAATCAAGCATGCTAACTTGCGTATCAGAGTAGCAAGTCTTATCTAATAAGGGCCCATTTGGTTTTATTAGCTCAGGGACTAAAGTTTAGTTAAGAGACTAAAATTTAGTCTCACTAAAAGTATTCAACACGTATTAAATGAATCATAAGGTAACCAAAATACCTCACCATTAGTGTAACTGAAATAAAAGAGGGGTAAAAAGTGAAATTTACATGGTTTAGTCTTTTTTACTCATCACTTGAAGGACCAGAGACTAAAATAGTTTAGTACCTATTTTAGTCCCATCGTTTGACAATTTAGAACTAAATAGAACTAAAATAGAGGACTAATCTTTAGTCCCTCAAACAAAACCAAACGGATCTAACCCTAATTATGCGGGTATTGTATATATTATGTCTTGTTTGTAATGAACCCTTTTTTGACATCTTCTCTTTCTTTATTTCTTTTTTACTTAGACCTTACTTATAGATGCCTATAGATAGTACCTATCCGTCAACAATAAATTTTTATATGAACAAATAGTAATAAGTAGTATCTGCACCAGAAATGAAAGACAAAAATCAGAGAGGGACTTCGGTAGGTAACGTTGAATGCCACCATCAATGTTATGTTATTTTTTTTAGGGTGTTTGGTTTCTAGAGACTAAACTGTATTCATCAATTTTATTTTATTTTAGTTCGTAAATTACCAAATACGAAAACTAAAATGTAGTTTTAGTTTCCGTATTTGACAATTTAGGGACCAAAAATGGAATAAAATGACTGGACTAAAAATTAGTCTGTACAAACCAAAACAACCACTTATTAGAGCATGAAAAAAAATATATCTGGAGGCTCGTAGGGCATGTTTAGAACTTTTAGAGCTAACGATTAACTGCTAAAATTAGCTATAGAGTTTTCAAACATATCCTAGCTAATAGTTAGCTAATTCACAGCTATCAAGTAGTTTATTAGCTTGCTTAATCCAGTTAATAATTTGTTAGTCAACTAACTATTAACTCTAGGGGTCCAGTACCAATACGAGTTGATATGGTTGGAATAACCCTTTGTTGGGCAGCCTAATCTGGATAATGTACCAAAGCCAGTTTTAGATAGAGCCATATATTAGCAGTTTTTTTTTTTTTTTTGCCAGTGTTAGGCGTGTGTCGGGAGAATTTTGGCAGCGCCACCGGGATACCGGGCGAAATTCGGATGATCGGTTAGCCATCTGCATTTGAGCGTGTCTCTGCACTTCATAGGCCTTCGCATGTCAGTTTCTCATCCTTTATTTCTGCTCGTCTATAAGCGAATATATTCGTCTATTTTGTACTATGACATAGAACTCCTGTAAAACCTCCTAATCGTCCGAAACAAGCCTTTAGATCTTCAGATTTTATGGCATATTTATTTCTGCTCCAAATTCATGCGGCACATATTTTTTTTATAAAAAACGACAACACAAAAATAAAAACATGAACAGGGTCCTTATTTTTTAAATATAAAACCTTGCAGACTGTACTACTACTACTCGTCGTACTACCGGACATGGTGCTCGGTTGTTATTGAGGACATTAAATTCAGTATTGTCCCCAAGTCAACTGAGTCAGTAGACAACTTGTTTAAGCAACTAAGCTGATTCGCGTTCACACGGAATTCATATACAAAAGCTGGTGGTGATTACTACGTGGAAAATATAAGACTCCCTATGTGATATCCATAATTAGACCTATTCTTTATTTGCCACTGGTCCCACGTGTCATACATACAAAAAAATCTCTATATACCATTCAATGACATATAAGAGATGAATATAAAATTCGACAGCACATAGGGAATTTTTCCATAAAATGTAGTCTGTAGTTACGTAACAAGAAACATGTAGTCGAACTTTATTTTAACAAGAAAACTATAATTCTTTAGGACTGGATTTCAAGAGGTAATATATATGTTTTTTTTTGTCGCACTCGTTTGGTGTAGGATGACTCTGGCTCAAGAGGCGAGTCACACCAGACAGATTAGGGCTTGTTTGGGATCAAAGGTAATGGAGTGGATTGAGGGGACTAGAATCCCCTACTACTTAATTTTGAATAGTGAGGGATTATAGTCCCATCAATCCCTTCCATTACTCTTTATCCCAAACAAGCCCTTAGGGGGTGAATCTGTAGCCATCCGATGAAACGCGTCCTTATTTATTCCAATGATCTCCGTTAATTTGGCAATCACAATGATGACATGTTTACCGGTAAGTGTGAAACCAAGTACTACTTGCAAGGTCTGAACTCTGAAATCCAAAAGCTGCCTACCAAGAGTCAAGATTCAGGAGCGCGGAGCTATCTGGATTTCAAACCGGGAGGCGACAACAACACACCCACGCCCAGGATCAGATGATCATGCATGCCGGAGCAAAAAAAAAAAAGATCGTGACGCGCATGATAAGGCCTTGTTCGGTTACATGGGATAAAATCCTACCATGGATTTAATCCGTTTATGGATTGGGTGAATCCATACCTCACACCCAATCCCATGGTGGGATTAAATCCATCAACTAATTCATATGTCTCTCAAAGCTAGTTATTCTTTTGATCCATGGATTCTAATGTAAACTTGTGCAATATCTTCATGGATTTGTTCCATACCTAATGAGCTATGGATAGAATTCATGTCTTCCATGGTTAAAAAAATCACAAACCCTTGGGTTATATTCCATGATGGGTTTAACTGAATAAAAAAATTTAAGTAGTCTTGGATTATTTTGGGGCATGGATTGTGACATAAATTTAATTCCAATCCATGCTAATCCAGAGCTGGATTGGTGTAAACGAACAAAGCCTAACGTGGCATTCCAGGTGTGGGACTATGCAGACACCTGCGTACACTGCACGATGTACGTCATCGACAACCACAGGAAGCCCATCGCCCCTCTTTGACTAATTAACCCGTATAATTAAAGGTCTTTCTGGGCCCCGTACTCTAGACTAACCCCGGGTCCTGATTTTATGAAATAAACTAAGCCGGTGACTAGAACTAGTGGCCTAGTGTTGTTGTTGTTGTTGGCTACTCTCCATCCATTGTTTAGTGTTGCTAATTTTTCCATCCTCGATCGGATTTGTTAGAATAAAATTTTTACTGGTTAGCTGTGTATAACTTTATTTTACATGCACAATCATCATCATAGAGCTCTGACGATATACAACTACATATACAGGTGACAAGTTTTTTTATCTGATGAACCAACATTTTTTTTTGTGTATTAAGTTATCGGATTTTGAAATTCAAACCTTATGGTTTTCAACAATTTTGTGTGTTCATATATATGATCTAGACCGTACCGAACCTGTAGTTCTTACTAAGGCAATATTATACATACTAGATGAGTGCCCGTGCGTTGCAACGGTTACATATAATACCACTATAACTTATATACAAAATATGTGTTATACTGTTATGAGAAAATGTTTCATAATCTGAAAGTGAACTGATTCCTGTAAAAAATTTATATTATTTTTTTTTCTAAAATTCTGCTTTCCAAAGGAGCCTTAGAGAGTGCAAGTTGACATGCTAATATTCCGATATTTAAAAATGGCACGTCAGTTTGTTTAAGCAAACTATTAACTACTATGAATCTACCTGTGAGGTTCCCAACTATATAGTTTTGTGAATGGAGGACATGCTCGGTTGGGCGAACCATCGTGCTAAAGTTGATGCCGGAGGAATTCACCAGAGCTTAGCTGATAGAAGAGATAAAGTACAATCCCAGTCAAGCACTCAAGCACGCGAGTCAACTTATTAGAGAACATTTTGCTGCCAGTGAGGCCATCTTGAGGAGCGACTGGCACACTGAGCCTACTGGCACCTCCGGTACGACGCTGCTAGTAAAACTTATTTCACCCTCCTATAGGAAAGGGAAGAGACAACATTCTTTCGTATAAGCAGACATAGAGCCAACATTTTTTCGCATAAAGTTCTGAACCGATGGCTATGAACTATTCTAAAAATTGACTTGCTAATTTGCATATGGATATATATTTCATTATGATGTGAAAACAATTTGCAAGTATGTGCGATATATTGTTTTACTAAACGACTTGACCAATCTATATTTTCGGTACAAAATGACTAAAATTAGTTATCATTGTTATAATTGATATTAAACGCAAAGAAAATCATACAGAGCATCGATGTAGCAAACTCACATAAAAAGTATCACGGTTGGCCGGAACACGACCCGGTTTTAATTTTTCCCTTTTTTAATAAAAGTCTATATTATGCTTGAGTATAAAATATAAAATGAAAAATATGGGTGTCATGTTGGCTAGATAGATGTGAGTTTAAAGCAAACAATCATGGTTCAAATGACATTCACATTTACATAATTGCACGGCTGCGCACATGCAAGCTTTGCATGGAGTGGAGGTGTTTGCATGCATGGTTGCATGCACCAGTTTAGTTGCATACTTACATGCGTGATGCGTGTGCGGGTTTAGGGGTTGCATGTAGACCGGGACCGGCTGCATGCGAGGAAGGAGCGGGGGCATAAATGTGGTCTACATTAGACTCTTAATAGTTAGTAGAGATTTATTGCGTGCGGGCGTGGAGATAGATTCTCGGCCGGCCGGCCGACAGCTCGTCGCGGCGGCACCGGCAGGAAATAAACGGGCGTGTCTGTACGTCGTCCTCTCGCCCGACCGGCCCGGTTCTGTTACACGGAGTATCGGTCACGGTCACCATGCATGGACTGGAGCTTTATTTGGGGGCGAAAGCACGTGATAACAGATGCCCGTCCGCAGGGGCGGATATTGGGCCTGGGCCACTGGCCGTGGCCCGGGTCGTAGCCCAAAATTTTTTTATATATATAGTACATATTTTGACCCAAAAAAACCCTAACATTGTTTCTACGTTCTCTATTTTCCTGCGTTACTGCGTCCGCGGCCGCCAGCGGACGACCGAGCGCCAGCGCGAGCAGCAGGCCACCCGCCAGCGCCCCTAGCCCCTAGCCCCCTAAGCAGCACGAGCACTCGAGCAGTACACAGCACCAGCACGGCAGCAGTGCAGCACGCACTTGCACTGCACGGCTGTGAGTTGTTGCCTCCGGCTGTACGGCAGCCAGCCGGCCAGCACCACAGCACGCCAGCCAGGCCGCTAGGCGGTAGCCCCTGGTGCCTTCTAGTTCCAGTTCCATCAGGCATCAGCAGTCTGTAACTCTATATTGTAAGCGCTCTTCTCATTTTTTTAGTTTTTTTACTAGTCAACAGTGAGCTAAATACTAAATTGTTAAATGTTTCTGTGATTGATGGTAGACTATAGATTGACATCAAAATCAAAGAATGAAGAGGACAAAAACATTAAGATCGTTTTATTGTCCGACTCCTACACCTTTGATACGAACTGATTCATCAACACCAAACCAACCTTCCCTAGAAGTACCTGTTTTAGAGCCAGAAACATTAGTTATTGAGGAGGGACAAGCATCATTAGAGACAGAAGGTAGCAATACCAATAATATCGATCAAGTTATAGCCGATCCTGGTCTTCGCATGCCAATTGAGCAAATTGATGCAAACATTAGGGATGCTGTCAGAAGAGCATATATTGCGAAGGGTCCATGCCAACCAAAAGGTCATAAGTATCTAAAAGAATGATAGGAAATCGCAATAGGTCTTTTCATGATGAATGGTATGTAAATAATCCATGGTTGGAGTATAGCATTGCTAAGGATGCAGCCTTTTGTTTTTATTGCTACCTTTTTAAACAACCGAGAGCTGAAAATTATGGTGTTGATGCCTTCACGGTTGTTGGGTTTCGTCGATGGAAAGATGGACGTGAAACCATTGGAGCTCATGGTAATGGCATAGATCACAATAAGTCTAGAAGGTCCTATGAAGACTACAAAAATCAGAGGCAAAGTGTGTCTCATGTGATGAATCGAGGGGGTAAAAAGATGGAAGAGGAATATAAAGGTCGTTTGCTTGTTATATTGGGAGTTGTAAGATTTCTTTTATTGCAAGCACTTGCTTTTCGTGGACATGATGAATCCTCTACCTCAAGCAATAAGGGAAACTTTTTAGAGTTGCTACAGTGGTACAAACACAAGGATAAAAATGTAGCAAATTTGCTTCGTACTAATCAGATGACTTCACCTGATATCCAAAAAGACATTTGTAGAGCTTGTGCAGAGCAGACCACCAAAGCTATTATTTCAGATATTGGGAATAGAAACTTTTCCATTCTTGTTGATGAGGCTCGAGATGCTTCTATCAAGGAGCAAATGGCGGTTGTTTTGAGGTTAGTCTATAATTGAATGGTTGCTATTTTTTGTCAATGCCAAATTTTTAACCATGCATCTATTCTTTTCTTTAGGTATGTCAACGAACGAGGCGAAGTGATTGAGAGATTTCTTGGGTTACAAGAGGTACCCGACACTACATCATCCGCTCTAAAAATTGCTTTGGATGGTATGTTTTCTTTCTATGGGTTGTCAATGGATAGATTACGAGGACAAGGTTATGATGGGGCATCAAACATGAGGGGTGAATTTCATGGGTTGCAAAGAAGAATATTAGATGAGAGTCCATATGCTTTTTACATACATTGCTTTGCACACCAATTGCAATTAGTGGTTGTTTCAGTTGCTAAGTGTTGCGCTTCTGTATTTGATTTCTTCCAAACGTGCAACTTGATTGTGAATAGTGTTGTCGGGGACCATAATTAGGGGTACCCTCAAGACGCCTAATTCTCAGCTGGTAACCCCCATCAGCATAAAGCTGCAGAGGCCTGATGGGTGCGATTAAGTCAGGGATCAGTCCATACGAGCGACTCGATCATGCCTCGCCCGAGCCTAGCCTCGGGCAAGGGCAGCCGACCCCGAGGGGTTTCTGTCTCGCCCGAGGCCCCCCTTTTTAACGGCGGACACATCTCCGGCTCGCCCGAGGCTTTGCCTTTGCTAAGAAGCAACCCTGACTAAATCGCCGCACCGACCGACCGAGTCGCAGGAGCATTTAACGCAAAGGTGGCCTCACACCTTTATCCTGACGCGCGCCCCCCGGCAGAGCCGAAGTGACCGCCGTCACTTCGCCGCTCCACTGACCGATCTGACAGAAGGACAGCGCCGCCTGCGCCACTCCGACTGCAGTGCCACTTGACAGAGTGAGACTGACAGACAGTCAGGCCTTGCCAAAGGCGCCATAGGGAACTCCGCTCCGCCCGAGCCAGGGCTCGGACTCGGGCTAAGACCCGGAAGACGGCGAACTCCGCTCCGCCCGACCCAGGGCTCGGACTCGGGCTAAGACCCGGAAGACGGCGAACTCCGCTCCGCCCGACCCAGGGCTCGGACACCGCCCTGGCATCTGCCGACGACCTCCGCCTCGCCCGACCCAGGGGCTCGGACTCGGCCTCGGCCATGGAAGACAGACTCGACCTCGGCTTCGGAGGAGCCTCCACGTCGCCCGACCTAGGGCACAGGCCCGCCACGTCAACAGGAAGCGCCATCATCACCCTACCCCGAGCCGACTCGGGCCGCAGAGAACAAGACCGGTGTCCCATCTGGCTAGCTCCGCCAGATAGGCAATGATGGCGCCCCGCTAGCCTTGTGACGACGGCGGCTCTCAGCTCTCTTACGGAAGCAGGGGGACGTCAGCAAGGACCCAACCGCTCCGACAGCTGTCCCTCCGCCAGGCTCCGTTGCTCCTCCGACAGCCACGACATCACACCAGCAGGGTGCCAAGACCTCTCCGGCTGCCACATTGGCATGTACTTAGGGCGCTAGCTCTCCCCCCCCCCGCTAGACACGTAGCACTCTGCTACACCCCCATTGTACACCTGGCTCCTCTCCTTACGCCTATAAAAGGAAGGACCAGGGCCTTCTTAGAGAAGGTTGGCCGCGCGGGGACGAGGACGGGACAGGCGCTCTCTTGGGGCCGCTCGCTTCCCTCACCCGCGTGGACGCTTGTAACCCCCTACTGCAAGCGCACCCGACCTGGGCGCGGGACGAACACGAAGGCCGCGGGATTTCCACCTCTCTCACGCCCGTCTCCGGCCACCTCGCTTCCCCCCTTCGCGCTCGCCCACGCGCTCGGCCCATCTGGGCTGGGGCACGCGGCACTCACTCGTCGGCTTAGGGACCCCCCGGTCTCAAAACGCCGACAGTTGGCGCGCCAGGTAGGGGCCTGCTGCGTGTTGACGAGCAGCTTCCCGTCAAGCTCCAGATGGGCAGTCTCCGACGACCTATCCAACCCGGGACGGTGCTCAGTTTCGGGAGTCTTGAGTTCATGTCCCTCGACGGCAGCTATGACATGATACTCCTTCCACCGCCACGCGACAACGACAATGGCGGCCGACAACCCGCCCCCCGGCGGCGGAATCGACGACATCTTCCCCGCGTGGTGGAAGAACGACATTCGAGCTCGCCCCGTCCTCTCCCCCGTCAACGGAGGAGGAGGCGGGGCAACCAAGGCCAAGCGGGAGGCCGCGCTTCGTCGGCTGTCGAGCGAATCGACGCCCCCAGCGCACCAACGGGGGGCGCGTCGGGCGTCGACCTCGCGTTTGAGACGAAGGCGAACGCCGTCCCCCCGCGACACGCCAATCCCGAGCAAGTGGACGACGCCAGCACGCTCGCGGAGGGCGTGCAGGACGTCGCCCTCGTACCTAAGACGACGGCACGATCAATCCCCGACGTGACTATGTCGCTCCTCATCGACCAAAAGGTACTGACTGATTCCCATCCTACGTCATTTCGACTCGGCCTCAACCCGCCTACGACCTCGCTTTGGCGGGCACTCTCGTTGAGGCGAGTGCAACCCCTCTGGGGTTTCGTATGCGGTCGCCTTGGGACCGATTGACGGACGTCTCGACCTACGGGCCCTCTGGGTCTGAGGAAGATGACGACCCCAGCATCTGCTGAGATTTCTCTAGATTTGGCAACCCCAGTGCCATGCGGGACTTTATGACCGCATGTGACTACTGCCTCTCCGACTGTTCCGACGGTAGCCGCAGCCTTGGCGACAAGGACTGCGGCCCAAGCCGCGAATGTTTCCACGTCGAGCTAGGGGATCCCTCCGAAGGCAACCATCTCGGCATGCCGGAGGACGGTGATCTCCCTAGACCGGTGCCTCGCGCTGACATCCCGCGGGAGCTAGCTGTGGTCCCCGTTCCGGCGGGGGGTCACGACCCACAGCTCGAGCAAGTCCGCGGGGCGCAGGCCAGGCTCGACGAGGGAGCAGGAGCGCTCGAGTCGATCCGCCGGGACGTCGGGCAGGTATGGGCGGGCCAACCCCCGACCGGAGAAATACGTCACCTGCCCCAGGGTCTTCAGCACCGCGTCGCCAACGACGTCAGGGTCAGGCTGCCGCCCGCATCCAGCGGGGTCGGTCAGAACCTGGTAGCCGCAGCGATGCTCCTCCGCGCGATATCGAAGCCATCAATCACCGAGGGTCGGCGAATCCAGGGAGAGCTCAAGAACCTTCTAGAAGGCGCTGCGGCCCGACGGGCCGAGAGCTCTGCCTCCCGAAGGCAGGGATACCCCTCGGAACCTCATGCCGCGACTTCCCGATTCATGCGGGAAGCCTCGGTCTACACCGGGCGCACGTGCAACACCGCGCCCGCGGCCCCGGGCCACCTCGGCAACGAGCACCATCGTCGCGACCATCGGGCCCACCTCGACGAAAGGGTGCGCCGAGGCTACCACCCTAGGCGTGGGGGACGCTACGACAGCGGGGAGGATCGGAGTCCCTCGCCCGAACCAACCGGTCCACAGGCCTTCAGTCGGGCCATCCGACGGGCGCCGTTCCCGGCCCGGTTCCGACCCCCGACTACTATCACAAAGTACTCGAGGGAAACAAGACCGGAACTGTGGCTCGCGGACTACCGCCTAGTCTGCCAACTGGGTGGAACGGACGACGACAACCTCATCATCCGCAACCTCCCCCTGTTCCTCTCCGATACTGCTCGCGCCTGGTTGGAGCACCTGCCTCCGGGGCAGATCTCCAACTGGGATGATTTGGTCCAAGCCTTCGCCGGCAATTTCCAGGGCACGTACGTGCGCCCTGGGAATTCCTGGGACCTCCGAAGCTGCCGGCAACAGCCGGGAGAGTCTCTTCGGGACTACATCCGGCGATTCTCGAAGCAGCGCACCGAGCTGCCCAACATCACCGACTCAGATGTCATCGGCGCGTTCCTTGCCGGCACCACCTGCCGCGACCTGGTGAGCAAGTTGGGTCGCAAGACCCCCACCAGGGCGAGCGAGATGATGGACATCGCCACCAAGTTCGCCTCTGGCCAGGAGGCGGTCGAGGCCATCTTCCGAAAGGACAAGCAGCCCCAGGGCCGCCCGGCGGAAGAGGCTCCCGAGGCGTCTACCCCGCGTGGTGCCAAGAAGAAAGGCAAGAAGAAGTCGCAAGCGAAACACGACGCCGCCGACGCGGACCTTGTCGCTGCCGCCGAGTACAAGAACCCTCGGAAGCCCCCCGGAGGTGCTAACCTCTTCGACAAGATGCTCAAGGAGCCGTGCCCCTACCATCAGGGGCCCGTCAAGCACGCCCTCGAGGAGTGCGTCATGCTTCGGCGCCACTTCCACAAGGCCGGGCCACCCGCAGAGGGTGGCAGGGCCCGCGACGACGGCAAAAAGGAAGATCACCAAGCAGGAGAGTTCCCCGAGGTCCGCGACTGCTTCATGATCTACGGAGGGCACGCGGCGAATGCCTCGGCTCGGCATCGCAAGCAAGAGCGCCGGGAGGTCTGCTCGGTGAAGGTGGCGGCGCCAGTCTACCTAGACTGGTCCGACAAGCCCATCACCTTCGACCAAGCTGACCACCCCGACCACGTGCTGAGCCCGGGGAAATACCCGCTCGTCGTTGACCCCATCGTCGGCGACGTCAGGCTCACCAAGGTCCCGATGGATGGGGGCAGCTGCCTCAACATCATCTACGCCGAGACCCTCAGGCTCCTGCGCGTCGATCTGTCCTCCGTCCGAGCAGGCGCTGCGCCCTTCCACGGGATCATTCCTGGGAAGCGCGTCCAGCCCCTCGGACGGCTCGACCTTCCCGTCTGCTTTGGAACGCCCTCCAACTTCCGAAGGGAGACTTTGACGTTCGAGGTGGTCGGGTTCCGAGGAACCTACCACGCGGTATTGGGGAGGCCATGCTACGTGAAGTTCATGGCCGTCCCCAACTATACCTACCTAAATCTCAAGATGTCGGGCCCCAACGGGGTCATCACCGTCGGCCCCACGTACAAACACGCGTTCGAATGCGACGTGGAGTGCATGGAGTACGCCGAGGCCCTCGCCGAGTCCGAGGCCCTCATCGCCGACCTGGAGAACCTCTCCAAAGAGGTGCCAGACGTGAAGCGACATGCCGGCAACTTTGAGCCAGCGGAGACGGTTAAGGCCGTCCCTCTCGACCCCAGTAGCGACATCTCCAAGCAGATCCGGATTGGTTCCGGGCTCGACCCCAAATAGGAAGCAGTGCTCGTCGACTTTCTCCGCGCAAACGCCGACGTCTTTGCGTGGAGTCCCTCGGACATGCCTGGCATACCGAGGGATGTCGTCGAGCACTCGCTGGATATTCGGGCCAGAGCCCAGCCCGTCAGGCAGCCTCTGCGCCGATTCGACGAGGAGAAGCGCAGAGTGATAGGCGAGGAGATCCATAAGCTAATGGCAGCAGGGTTCATCAAAGAGGTATTCCATCCCGAATGGCTTGCCAACCCGGTGCTCGTGAGAAAGAAAGGGGGGAAATGGCGGATGTGTGTAGACTACACTGGTCTCAACAAAGCATGTCCGAAGGTTCCCTACCCTCTGCCTCGCATCGATCAAATCGTGGATTCCACTGCTGGGTGCGAAACCCTGTCCTTCCTCGATGCCTACTCAGGGTATCACCAAATCCGGATGAAAGAGTCCGACCAGCTCGCGACTTCTTTCGTCACGCCCTTCGGCATGTACTGCTATGTCACCATGCCGTTCGGTTTGAGGAATGCGGGCGCGACGTACCAGCGGTGCATGAACCATGTGTTCGGCGAACACATCGGACGCACAGTCGAGGCCTACGTCGATGACATCGTAGTCAAGACAAGGAAAGCTTCCGACCTCCTCTCCGACCTTGAAGTGACATTCCGGTGTCTCAAGGCAAAAGGCATCAAGCTCAATCCCGAGAAGTGTGTCTTCGGGGTGCCCCGGGGCATGCTCTTGGGGTTCATCGTCTCCGAGCGGGGTATTGAAGCCAACCCGGAGAAGATCGCAGCCATCACCAGCATGGGGCCCATCAAGGACTTAAAAGGTGTACAGAGGGTCATGGGATGTCCCGCGGCCCTGAGCCGCTTCATCTCACGCCTCGGCGAAAGAGGTCTGCCTCTGTACCGCCTGTTAAGGAAGGCCGAGTGTTTCGCTTGGACCCCTGAGGCCGAGGAATCTCTCGGGAACCTGAAGGCGCTTCTTACAAAGGCGCCTATCTTGGTACCTCCAGCTGATGGAGAAACCCTCTTGGTCTACGTCGCCGCGACCACTCAGGTGGTTAGCGCCGCGATTGTGGTCGAGAGGCAAGAAGAGGGGCATGCATTGCCCGTTCAGAGGCCAGTTTACCTCGTCAGCGAGGTACTGTCCGAAACCAAGATTCGCTACCCACAAGTTCAGAAGCTGCTGTATGCAGTGATCCTGACGAGGCGGAAATTGCGACACTACTTCGAGTCTCACCCGGTAACTGTGGTGTCATCCTTCCCCCTGGGGGAGATCATCCAGTGCCGAGAGGCCTCGGGCAGGATTGCGAAGTGGGCGGTGGAAATCATGGGCGAGACAATCTCGTTCGCCCCTCGGAAGGCCATCAAGTCCCAGGTATTGGTGGACTTCGTAGCCGAATGGGTCGACACCCAGCTGCCGACAGCTCCGATCCAACCAGAGCTCTGGACCATGTTTTTCGACGGGTCGCTGATGAAGACGGGAGCCGGCGCGGGCCTGCTCTTCATCTCGCCCCTCGGGAAACACCTACGCTACGTGCTGCGCCTCCATTTCCCGGCGTCCAACAATGTGGCTGAGTACGAGGCTCTGGTCAACGGGTTGCGGATCGCCATCGAGCTAGGGGTCAGACGCCTCGACGCCCGCGGTGACTCGCAGCTCGTCATCGACCAAGTCATGAAGAACTCCCACTGCCGCGACCCGAAGATGGAGGCCTACTGCGATGAGGTTCGGCGCCTAGGAGACAAGTTCTACGGGCTCGAGCTTAACCACATCGCTCGGCGCTACAACGAGACTGCGGACGAGCTGGCAAAAATAGCCTCGGGGCGAACGACGGTTCCCCCGGACGTCTTCTCCCAGGATCTGCACCAACCCTCCGTCAAGATCAACGACACGCCCGAGCCCGAGGCACCCTCGGACCAGCCCGAGGCACCCTCGGCCCAGCCTGAGGCGTCCTCGGTTCAGCCCGAGGTACCCTCAGCCCCCGAGGGCGAGGCGCTGCGCATCGAGGAGGAGCGGAGCGGAGCCACGCCTGATCGAGATTGGCAGACCCCGTACCTGCAATATCTCCGCCAAGGAGAGCTACCCCTCGACCAAGCCGAGGCTCGGCGGGTAGCGCGACACGCCAAGTCGTTCGTCTTGCTGGGCGATGAGAAGGAGCTCTACCACCGCAGCCCCTCGGGCATCCTCCAGCGATGCATCTCCATCGCCGAAGGTCAGGAACTCCTGCAAGAGATACACTCGGGGGCTTGCGGCCATCACGCAGCGCCCCGAGCCCTCGTCGGGAATGCTTTCCGGCAAGGCTTCTACTGGCCAACGGCGGTGGCTGACGCCACTAGAATTGTCCGCACCTGCGAAGGGTGTCAATTCTATGCGAAGCAGACCCACCTGCTCGCTCAGGCTCTGCAGACGATACCCATCACCTGGCCCTTCGCTGTGTGGGGTCTGGACCTCGTTGGCCCTTTGCAGAAGGCGCCCGGGGGCTACACGCACCTGCTGGTCGCCATCGACAAATTCTCCAAGTGGATCGAGGTCCGACCCCTGAACAGCATCAGGTCCGAGCAGGCGGTGGCGTTCTTCACCAACATCATCCATCGCTTCGGGGTCCCAAACTCCATCATCACCGACAACGGCACCCAGTTCACCGGCAGAAAATTCTTGGATTTTTGCGAGGATCACCACAACCGGGTGGACTGGGCCACCGTGGCTCATCCCATGTCGAATGGGCAAGTAGAGCGTGCCAATGGCATGATTCTACAAGGGCTCAAGCCTCGAGTTTACAACGACCTCAACAAGTTCGGCAAGCGATGGATGAAGGAACTCCCCTCGGTGGTCTAGAGCCTGAGGACAACGCCGAGCCGAGCCACGGGTTTCACGCTGTTCTTCCTGGTCTACGGGGTCGAGGCCGTCTTGCCCACCGACCTAGAATACGGCTCCCCGAGGACGAGGGCCTACGACGATCAAAGCAACCAGGCTAGCCGAGAAGACTCGCTGGACCAGCTGGAAGAGGCTCGGGACAGGGCCTTACTACACTCGGCGCGGTATCAGCAGTCCCTGCGGCGCTACCACGCCCGAGGGGTCCGACCCCGAGACCTCCAGGTGGGCGACCTGGTGCTTCGGCTGCGGCAAGACACCCGAGGGAGGCACAAGCTCACGCCCCCCTGGGAGGGGCCGTTCGTCATCGCCAAAGTTCTGAAGCCTGGAACGTACGAGCTGGCCAACAGTCAAGGCGAGGTCTACGGCAACGCTTGGAACATCCAACAGCTACGTCGCTTCTACCCTTAAGATGTTTCCAAGTTGTTCATATACCTCGCACCCACGCAAAGTTTAGTCAACAAGGAAGGGTCGGCCTCGCCTCGGCGAAGCCCGACCCTCCCTCGGGGGCTAAAAGGGGGGAAACCCCCTCTGCGTCAAAATTTCCTCGAAAAAAGATCTATTTTACCATAATATCTTTCGTGCTTTTTGACTACTTCGAAAAGTGGGTCCTGGAAACGACGGAGTACACGTAAGCAGCCAAGGCTGACCGAGCCGAGGGACTCCTATGCCTCCGGGATACGGATACCTCACTCATCACCTTCTGCGATAAGTAACTCGCGTTCGGATAAAGTGGCTCCGCGGATCGAACAAGTCTTTACGTTCGGAAGCCCTTCTGCCGAAGCGATCCTTCGAGCCTTCTCGACCGAGTCGGTGATAGGGCCTCATGGACGGGTGAAAGTACGCGTAAGCGGCAAGGCCGACCGAGCCGAGGGACTCCCACGCCTCCGGGATACGGATACCTCACTCATCACCTTCCGCGAGAAGCAACTCTCGCTCGCACAAACATCCCTGTTGCCGACAAAAAGTCCAGATACTCGAAACAAGAGGAAAAGAGACGCAGCTTTACAACGCAGCGAGGGTGTGTGTTCTGGCCTCGGCGGCCGCAGAAGGCACACACTACAAGACACTTTGACCCTGCAGGCTCGGGTCTTGACGCTGGAAGGGGGCAGCAACACCCTCGACATCGACGACACCTTCGGCGAGGCCCGACCTAGCCTCGGACGGCGACGCGGTCCGAGGATCTCCGCTCTGAAGGACGACGTCATCACCACGCCCGGGCAATCGCTGCCAGGGACTTCTCCGGGAATCCGGCCCGAGCAGGCGGCTCGGTCGGTTGCCCCCAGGGCCTCGGCCAACCATCTTCCAAGGGCGCCAGCCCGGTCCGAGGCCTCGGCTGATCAACTCCGACATCGGTCCCGCTGACGGACAACCCGGCTAGGCTCCAGCCAACCAGGTTTCATTTTCAAGCCAACTCCGCCTCTGTTCATACTGATATCGCTACCCCTGGCCTCGGCTCGTCGAAGAGCGGCCGAGGGGTCTCTTTAACTAAGCTAGAGGAGCCTCGGACAGCAAGGCCGACCGAGCCGAGGGACTCCTACGCCTCCGGGATACGGATACCTCACTCGTCACCTTGACACGGGGCGACTCATGCTTGGTGAAGCGATTCAGATAATCAACAGACGAGTCTTAGCGCTCGAAAATGAGGGGAAAACACGGCTCCGTGCCAAAATTACATACATGTTCAGGCCCCGAAAGCCGCAATGAACAAAAACACTGGCATTCGAAGTGCCATTACAAACGGAACTCCGGTTCCCCCTCCGCAGGTACGAACAACCCCACTCGACGGGGGAGAGGCCTGCGGAGCAACAGAAGACCGACGAACGGCTTGTCGTCGCCCGCCCCAGCAACGGCGACGATGAAGACTTCTGTCCCGGGGGGCCGAACAGCAGCAGCGATGACCTCAGGGCGGATGCTGCTGCTAGGAGGCCCCCGCCCACGCCCAAACTCGAGAGGCAAGGACGGGCAGAAGGCCGTAGAGTTGGAGGTCGGTCCGCGGGTGGCGCCGGCGAACTCGTCGGCGGCGGAACCTCTTCCTGCTGCCGTGGCGGGAGGCGGCACCGGGAGCGGCTCCGAAGTCGCTCGGCTCAGCGACCCGGGCACGGTGCAACTGTCAGCACCACGGATGGCTCCCGCCCTTCCCCCCGATCACTGAGGGAAGGAGCGGGCCGCCGCCCACGCAGGGGCCGACCCCAACTCGGCGCACTCCCCTCCCCAGCACTAGTGATGAAAATCCTTGAGGCTGAGGGAGGGGCAGAGGCCGCAGCCCGGCTCGCTTTCCCCCACCATCAAGCCGGAGGTCACCATCTTGGGTGATCGCCGGTGGAGGGGTGCAGCCGGGCTGCATGATGAAAATCCTTGAAGCCGAACGATGGCTGAAAGGTACCAACTCTCACGGAGTTGCGTTCCTCCAACGATGAGGCGAAAAGACGGCGGGTTCCCCCCATCCGGGGGCTTGGAAGGTGGAAAGGCGCGGCGCATAAGGGAGCAAGAAGACACGGTCGCCTTTCGAAAGGGGTCACCCTCCTTTTAAAGGCAACTCTCCCTGCTTGCATCCCCAACTGTCACGAGCTGAGTCTTCTCCAACACGCTCCAAAGCCCTCCCCTGCGGCGCGGGGGCTGGGTCCCGCATGTCATGCAGACCGGCTCCGAGCAGAAGAAGCCAAACCGCCGCGCGTGGTGCACGCAACCGCCCAGCGGTTACAAGTGACCCTCCACTTTTGCCCAGACCAACGGGCGAAAGGGGCGAGCAGCCATGCAGGCGGCATGCAACCGCGCCAAGTGGACGTGCTTCTCCGACTCCCGACACGCCAGCATGGAGGCCCGGGCCCACGCGTCGCGCAACCGGCGCGCCGGATGCTGCATGCAAGCAACTGCACCGCCTGCGCCACCGCCGCGCCTCCTCGATTGCGGAATCAATGCCGCGACTCGAGGCGACCCAGCGCGCGACCCGGCAGCGCCAGCCTGACGCGGCGGCCAACGCGGCCAAAAGTGGGCCGACAGTAATGACGGTGGCAGGCGCGCGGGAGCAGCGGTCACGTCGTCAGCCAAGCTCGCGTCCCATCCGGGGGCAGCAAGAGAACCCCCTCTCACGACGTGAAGACGACGCGCCCGTGATCCGTTCCTCGAACGGCTCGCGCACACGCAACGGCTGCCCCGCCAACTACTCGCCCCGTCGCATTAACTCCGCGACTGGACAGGCGGCGCTTCTGGCAGGAGCAACAGGCGACGCTTCGCCTTCGCCGGAACAACCGCGCCAAAAAAGGTACGCCGCGTCGTTCGGTTTCGTATCCTTTTTCCTTTTTTTCCTCTTTCTCTATCTCTTGCAACAGGGACCGGGAAAGGGGGATACCCCAAAAGGGATCCTTCCCCGTGAAGGAACCAGGCTCCGAGCCTCCTTACTGATCAGGGGTTCGAAGGCTGGCCCCCCGAAGGGTTCAACAGCCGCCTCAGATCGCGTGGGCCCTACACCCACTACTGGTCAGAGGTTCGAAGGCCGGCCCCCCGAAGGGTTCCACGGCCGCCTCAGGCTACTCGGGCTCCGCGCCCATTACTGATCAGGGGTTCGAAGGCTGGCCCCCGAAGGGTTCACAGTCGCCTCAGACGCCGAGCGAGGGATGACCAGGGGTACGTTCGATACATAACCAAGGCTCGGGCTGCGCTCCCGAGGTACCCTAGGACATTTCCGAGACCAGCGGGAACGATCTTGTAACGGAATCCCATCGGAGGGAGGCATCGAGCCCTCGGACCCCGTCGCCAGGGGACCGGGTCCGGCAGATCACCCGCAGGTACTTTTGGGCGTGCCTCTGGGCCCCTAGCCGACCCCCAACGAACGGGGCACGGACGTCCACTCGGATTACCCGCTTGCAGCTCACCGGAGACACCATGTTCGGTGCCCATCGAGGGTAACATGGCGCTCTCCCCCCTCCTCCTTGCGGAAAGGCGACGTAGGGGCGTATGTAAAAAAGCCGAGTCTGTCCCTGATCGCCCTCTCGCCCTGTGCAGAGGCTCGGGGGCTGCTCTCGCAAACCCGGCTCCGGCCAAACCGTTGACAGCGTCAACATACTAGCCCGAGAACTTGGGCCCCGACCGTGCACCCGGGCTACGGCCAGTTCGCATGAGGGAACCACCAGACCAGCCGAAGCATTACGCAAGGCATTAAGACCTCGAAGGAGTGAAACCACTCCTCCGAGGCCTCGGGGGCTACACCCGGCGGGTGCGCTCGCGCGCACCCACCGGAACAAAATGCAACCGAGAAAGGCTGGTCCCCTTGCAAAAAAGTGCGACGAAAGCCTCCAAGCGAGTGCTAACACTCCCTTCGAGGCTCGGGGGCTACTGTCGGGGACCATAATTAGGGGTACCCTCAAGACGCCTAATTCTCAGCTGGTAACCCCCATCAGCATAAAGCTGCAGAGGCCTGATGGGTGCGATTAAGTCAGGGATCAGTCCATACGAGCGACTCGATCACGCCTCGCCCGAGCCTAGCCTCGGGCAAGGGCAGCCGACCCCGAGGGGTTTCCGTCTCGCCCGAGGCCCCCCTTTTTTAACGGCGGACACATCTCCGGCTCGCCCGAGGCTTTGCCTTCGCTAAGAAGCAACCCTGACTAAATCGCCGCACTGACCGACCGAGTCGCAGGAGCATTTAACGCAAAGGTGGCCTGACACCTTTATCCTGACGCGTGCCCCCCGGCAGAGCCGAAGTGACCGTCGTCACTTCGCCGCTCCACTGACCGGTCTGACAGAAGGACAGCGCCGCCTGCGCCACTCCGACTGCAGTGCCACTTGACAGAGTGAGACTGACAGGCAGTCAGGCCTTGCCAAAGGCGCCATAGGGAACTCTGCTCCGCCCGACCTAGGGCTCGGACTCGGGCTAAGACCCGGAAGACGGCGAACTCCGCTCCGCCCAACCCAGGTGTAGGATCTGGGACACCGGCTAGAGGGGGGGTGAATAGACGGTTTTGACTAAAAACAACAATACTAAATAAATTTAATCAATACAACAAGAGGAATAAATTATCTAGTGTCAATAAGTAAACAATGTATGAAAGACAACTACGGAGATTGAATACTTGAAGAACAATAAGCAAAACACTAATCAATTGCAAGGCTATAAGTAATGCTAGAAGGAATAGACACGAAATTTATCTCGTGGTATCGGTGATTTGCCGATCACCCCTAATCCACGTTGAGGTGGACTTCAAGCTCTCACTTGCTCCTCTATCAAGACACGACTTGATCTTTGAGCCAAGTGGACAAGAAATCACTCAATACCTCGATTCCACTAATGTCACCTTTGCCGCTCCGGCGAGGTAGGCGCGAACCCCTCACAATCCACACCGCGGCTTCTCCACAATCTTCTTGGAGAGCTCGACGGAGACGATCACCCGAGCCGTCTAGGAGGCGGCAAC
This sequence comes from Zea mays, assembly GCF_902167145.1. Classification (NCBI taxonomy): domain Eukaryota; kingdom Viridiplantae; phylum Streptophyta; class Magnoliopsida; order Poales; family Poaceae; genus Zea; species Zea mays. The sequence goes on from NC_050104.1 coordinate 133,017,057, forward strand.
CTCCAAGAGTAACAAGCCAACGACGCTTGCTCGGTGTATCACCTAGTGCCTCAAGAATCACCAAATGATGCAAATGCACTAGGAACCCTCAATCTCTCACTAGAATGCAATCTCAAGCAAAGAGTGTGAGAGAGTGAGTTGGAGGATCACAAATGAGCTTGATGTGTGCAAGGAATGGCCAAGAGCCCTCTCTCACACGAGCTACCCTTCTATTTATAGCCCCCCATCTAAAACCAACCGTTATGTGCAAAAGGGGGCAATTCTGCGCACACGCGGACCGTCCGCGCCCTAGGACCGGACGGTCCGCCGTACATCATAACGGTTATAATGACCGTTGAAACATGTCAGAGCTGACTCAAAAGGTGGGTCCAGACAGTCCGCCCTTCAAGGCCGGACCGTCCGCGACCTGGCAAATTCAAACACCCGAGCCTCGGATCAAACGGAGTTAACACACGCGGACCGTCCGGCTATAAATCCCGGACGGTCCGTGACCTGAGACTGTACTGTCCGGACTGGTCCCCCGGACAGTCCGTAGTACAAATCTATAAAAACACACAGTCCCTGTCCAAAATGATTTTGACACTTGCGGACCGTCCGCCCCTCACAGGCGGACCGTCCGCCTATAATTCAGGGACTGGCCCGAAGCCACCCTTCTCTGGTCATGACTGCGGATGGTCCGGCCCTAAGGCCCGGACGGTCCGCAGTGCCATAGAACACAATGTCAATACAGAAGGTCAGACTTCGGACCCCTCTGGGAGATCGCGGACGGTCCGCCCCTAAGGCCCGGACAGTCCGCGCGACCATGACTTCGCAATTTTTCAAACATGCTTTTGAAGGAACTTTTGACTCGCGAAATGAAGCGTTGTTAGTCCTCATGCAAATGCAACTACTTGATGCTCTATGAGGCACTAAGTTTTACACAGATCGAAGTCATTGACCCCTCTTAATAGTACGGCTATCTAGCCTACTAATCCGGTCAGGTATCTTCTCTAAACTCCTCAAGACCGGCAAAAGTAAAACCTATATTATACCTTTCCGTTCATCTGATCCACAACCAATGAGGATGATTCTTCAACATTTCCTGTTCTATGTGGTCCAACCTTGCATTCTTATTTCTTCAAGAATCGTTAGTCCACAAACAGTTGTCATTAATTACCAAAACATTACCAAAGGGGCCCAGATGATTCACACCAGGGCTCGGACTCGGGCTAAGACCCGGAAGACGGCGAACTCCGCACCGCCCGACCCAGGGCTCGGACTCGGGCTAAGACCCGGAAGACGGCGAACTCCGCTCCGCCCGACCCAGGGCTCGGACTCGGGCTAAGACCAGGAAGACGGCGAACTCCGCTCCGCCCGACCCAGGGCTCGGACTCGGGCTAAGACCCGGAAGACGGCGAACTGCGCTCCGCCCGACCCAGGGCTCGGACTCGAGCTAAGACCCGGAAGACGGCGAACTCCGCTCCGCCCTACCCAGGGCTCGGACACCGCCCTGGCCTCTACCGACGACCTCCGCCTCACCCGACCCAGGGGCTCGGACTCGGCCTCGGCCATGGAAGACAGACTCGACCTCGGCTTCGGAGGAGCCTCCACGTCGCCCGACCTAGGGCACAGGCCCGCCACGTCAACAGGAAGCGCCATCATCACCCTACCCCGAGCCGACTCGGGCCGCAGAGAACAAGACCGGTGTCCCATCTGGCTAGCTCCACCAGATAGGCAATGATGGCGCCCCGCTAGCCTTGTGACGACGGCGTCTCTCAGCTCCCTTACGGAAGCAGGGGGACGTCAGCAAGGACCCAACCGCTCCGACAGCTGTCCCTCCGCCAGGCTCCGTTGCTCCTCCGACAGCCACGACATCACACCAGCAGGGTGCCAAGACCTCTCCGGCTGCCACATTGGCATGTACTTAGGGCGCTAGCTCTCCCTCCCGCTAGACACGTAGCACTCTGCTACACCCCCATTGTACACCTGGCTCCTCTCCTTACGCCTATAAAAGGAAGGACCAGGGCCTTCTTAGAGAAGGTTGGCCGCGCGGGGACGAGGACGGGACAGGCGCTCTCTTGGGGCCGCTCGCTTCCCTCACCCACGTGGACGCTTGTAACCCCCTACTGCAAGCGCACCCGACCTGGGCACGGGACGAACACGAAGGCCGTGGGATTTCCACCTCTCTCACGCCCGTCTCCGGCCACCTCGCTTCCCCCCTTCGCGCTCGCCCACACGCTCGGCCCATCTGGGTTGGGGCACGCGGCACTCACTCGTCGGCTTAGTGACCCCCCGGTCTCGAAACGCCGACAAGTGTTAATGCTTCTTGTAAGAGAAGGGATCAATTGGCTCAACAACACCATGAGAAACTTGTGAACATGTTGGAAAGGGGGGAAATTTTTTCAAGTAGAGGGAAAAATCAAGAAACCAGCCTAGCACGACCTGGGGATACTCGATGGGGTTCACATCATAAAACTTTATGTCGTATTGTTCTCATGTGGGATGCTATTTTAGAGGTACTAGAGATTGTGGCTGATGATGGCTCTAGTGGGGATAAGAAATATATGGCTTCTGGTTTGTTGAAACAAATGGAGAGCTTTGAATTTGTGCTTATTTTGCATATCATATGAGGTTATTAGGCAAGACTAATGATTTGTCACAATGTTTACAAAGAAAAGATCAGAATATTGTCCTTGCTGTTGGATTGATTGGAGCCACATTGCGGAATATTAGTGAAGTACGTGATAATGGATGGGAGGAATTGTTTGATGAGGTAAAAACCTTTTGTACCCAACATAACATTATTGTACCAAAGATGGATGATACAATTACTGTTCGAGGTCGCTCAAGGGGACGTGGAGGTCAGTTAGTGACTTACTTTCATCATTTCAAAAACGAGATCTTTATTGTTGTGTATGATCAAGTTATTGTGGAATTAAACAATCGTTTCACTGAAAGATCTACTCAATTATTGAGATGCATTTCTTGTCTAGATCCAAGAAATTCATTTGCCAGCTATGACAAAGCTCAGCTAATAGAATTGGCTAAGATTTATTCTGCAGACTTCTCTCAATATGACCTCTTGATCCTTAGAGACCAACTCGATATATTTATTGTTGATGTGAGGGGTAATTCTGATTTTGCAAATTGTGAAGACCTTGGTAATCTGGCTATTAAGATGGTGCAAACTGAGAGACACCTAGTTTTTGCATTGGTTTATCGTCTCATTGAATTAGCCTTAATTTTGCCTGTTGCAACTGCCACGGTTGAAAGAGCCTTCTCAGCTATGAAAATCATCAAGACAGAATTGAGAAATAAGATGGGAAATGATTGGTTGAATCATAGAATGGTATGCTATATAGAAAGAGATATCTTTGCAAGTATTCAAAGTGATGATATTTTATACCATTTTCAAGAATTGAAGAGTCGAATGAAAAAGCTACCTCCACAAAGTTCAAGTGGTATATTTTTGTACTCACTTATACATTTTTGCATTCATTAGTTATATTGTCATGTTGTATCTCTCATTTTATATAAATATTTAACTTGCAATGTGTAGGTTCAAATTCACGTGCTAAGGTTGATGAAGTTATTAGAGGCGCCGAAGAACCAAATCGTCTCTAATTAGGTACTTTTATATTTTTAATCAAGTTTATTTCATTTTTAGATGTTGAATTGAAGTAAATACTATTTTAGTATATGTTTATGCTATATTTTGTTTTAGCGGTATGTTTAGCCGCACAATATATTATAGGTTATTTAAAGTAACCTATAAGTTTTATAGAGTGGCCTGAGACGTTAATTTTATAGAGCTCCGCCACTGCGCGTCCGATCGTCAGATGGAATCGATCGCATGCAGCACCTCTCTGTGTTTGCCTTAACGCGCCCCCCTAGCTAACTAGTAGCTGCTAGCAGCAAGATCGATCCAAATCAAAGGCACGCAGTGACACCACCTCGATCTGGTCGCCGTGGTCGGTTATTAGTTACGTAGTTCTTTCCAGATCCGCCGTACGCGATGCCAAAAAAAACCCAACCATGATGCGTGCATGCATGATGCATGCATGGTTGATGCCGGCCGACCGGCCTCGGTTCCACTCGCACTCCCACCCCCACGGCCCCACCCATCGGTCTCCCGCGCCCAGCTTTTCTCCTTGGGTACGGATAGTGCTGGGAATTGGGTCGGGCCGGGCCAGCCTGGTCCAAGCTCATCGTGCTTCGTATCAAATAGGTTCGGGCCAGCAAAGCCCAAATAATTTTTGGACCGTACCGTGCCAGCCCGAAGTATAAAAACAGTGGTCCAGCCCGGCCCTAAATCACGTCGTGCCTTCTTTGGGCCGTGCCAGCCTAAGCCGGCCCGTGTATTTGACCACATAAAATCAAAATATTATAATCATATAAAGTTCATAACTTACTAAATTAAAGATATTAAACAATTCTAGCATTATTTGACCACATAAACTCTAAATATAACAACAATATAAAGTCGATATCTTACTAAATTAAAGAAATTAAATAGATTGGGCTTAATTGGGCCGTGCCGGCCCAAGCCCGGCCCATCTATGCGGGCCGTGCTGGGGCCCGACGGGCCGGAAATTGAGGCCCGGCCCAAATTATTTCGTGCCAGATCGTGCTTTGGACTCTTATTTTCGGGCCGTGCTCGTGCTGGCCCGAAAAGCCCTGTCCATACTCCCAGCACTAGGTACGGAGTACGGACACGGCCTCTGCTCTAGGGTACGCGGCATGCATGCAGTTGCAAAGCACGGTTCTTCCTCGTCGTCCTTCAATTGTAATCTTGTTTGCTTCTTTGATCTGCAGTTGCACAGACCGAGACCCAGACCGCCGTGCACTTTGGCCTTTTCCTTTTCTCACCATCGGGATGCAGCGAAAGACATGCGTCTCTGCGAAATTTGACCTGCATGCAGCCAGCACAGTCACTCACACAGCCGATCGATCGAGACGCGTACGACCATAGTCGCATCTATCATCGCTCCAAGAGAATATATATATCGACGAGTTTGACCGCACTCGCCCTCAGCTTTCTTCTTCAATCTTTTCATTATTCCTCCGTCCTGCATGCTCCCGGCCTATCCCCTAGAGCTATCTACCCTGCAACCTGCATCTGCATGGAAATAAAGGGTCCGCTACTACGCCCCCCGGCTCGTCGTAAAGCACTAAAGCCCTCCGCTTGCTAGTTCCTACTGTACCAGCAAAGCAAATGCTGCAGCAGGGTGTGTGTGTGTGCATGACACGATGGGAGCGAGACTAACGGTGTAGCCTTGTGGTGGCTATATAGATCTCTGTACCTCATCTTTCATCTTACTTATCTCTCTTACTAATTTTCCTTTTTATATCTAAGCCAACTCTAATCTTTATTCCGTTTCCTCTCTTTCCTTTACCTTAACATCCAGAGCAACTTCAACTGTTCTCTAAACAACTCACTACATCTTAAATTTAAGAAATGACTAGAAAAAAATAATTGTTCAATAGTTCTCTAAATAGGCTTGCTAAATTTAGTTACTTGTCATATTCAACCCCATTTACTCTCCAGATTTGGCAACCGGATAGAAACTCACTAAACACACTTGGTGTCGCCGATTTCTTTTAGTATATTTGTCGGAGAGGAAATTCTCCGGCCGGATGGCGGAGTGCATCCGCCCTAAGTCCTAAGATGTGTAGGGAGCTTAAGCGTTTTGCCTGTTGCGAGATGTAGGAATGAACACAAGAACACGCAAGAGTTTAGAGTGGTTCGGGCCGCCGGAGCGTAATACCCTACTCCACTGTGTTGTATTGCTTGAGAGAGTCTAAGTGTGTCCCCTGGATGACTTTCTTTTTATAACGTTGCATGCTCCCCCTTTTATAGTTCAAGGGGGCGTGTACAAGAGTGCTGAGCCCCGACATGTGGACCCAGGAGCACAATGGATGTAAGACTTAGGGCAGCAATAGTTGGATGCTGGAGTAATCTTCCTGCGCTTTGACACCCGTGATCCGGTAGTGTTGGTGTGCTGGGGAAGCTATAGCAAAGTTTAGTCCGGGTGGCCAAGTTGTGTGTCCGGACCCTCTTGGATCGCGGCTCTAGATACTAGAACTCCCGTCGCAGGGTGGTGGAGTGTGCAGGCTTACGGTACGAGACCAGGCTAAGCGGCTACACGGCTCCGGACCACCCCAGGAGACAAGTGTCCATTTTCTAGAGCCGGACCCCAGGTTGTCGGACCCATAGGACTATAGTTCCAAATACTAAGGCACCCGTCACAGAATGGTGGGATGTGCAGGCTTACGGTACGGGACCAGGCTAAGCGGTTACACTGCTCCGGACCACTCCATGGAATGAGCTCCCGTTCTTTGGAACCACCCCCCAGGCTTTCGGACCTCCCAACTTTCGTAAAGGAGGTTCTAAACTGCAAGCCTGGCTGCTCAATTCGGATGTCGTCATGTCAGGACAGATGGGAACCGTGCGGGTGGGTTAGATAAAAGATATTATCTGAAAATTGTAGGTCAAATCCACGAAGCAGCAAGATAAAGTTGTCATAGAAACGCGTCTGAGGGGGTGAATTTCCTCTTTATAACTTGACATGCATGAGTGTAAACCATCAGGCCGGGTTTATGTGGGCAGACCTCACCGGGCAAAATTTAACTATAAAAGAAGAAAAATTTAACCCCTCAGAGTTGCTTCTATGGATTGAACTTACAGAGATAGGAAGGGGTACTTCTTCAGCTATAGCAAAGTTGGCATCCCCCAGGTTGGCATATTTCCATCGCCTTGAGGGTTCCTCCCTGCTGAGGGAGAGGTTGCGGACCCCCTCTTGGTTCAGTACTTTGCCACAGGATTAGGTCCCGACCCTGGGTTCCCTACTATGCACGAACTGTCGGCCATAGTACTTGAGCACCTGGTTACGATGTGCATTTCGGGTTGCAACTTGACATCTGAGTCTGCCGCTTGAGTCCACGTCCTTGCACTATAGTGGCCCCTACATAAACCCATCGAAAGGCTGGACCCATGGGGAGTCCAGAAGGGTTTCCGGGGGAAGGCAGGCTTTGGCCCCGTAGACCAGGTAGCACGAATCCTCCTGGTGGTCCGTCTAGTTGTCTTCACTGGAATTGGAGCCTCCAGTGAAGACATCCTTCAGGACCCCCTCGAGTGACTGATACCCGAGGTCCGGTTCGGCCGCGGCCACCTCTTCGTCGCCGGCCCTTTCCTTGCTGGGTCGGCGACGAGGTGGGGAGCCATCCCCGGAAGACTGCTCGCGCAGCGCGCTGACGCGTTTCGCGAGGTCAATGATCTCGCGACATTCTGTGGCGCTGTGGTGACCGTTAGGGTGCACGGGGCATGTGCCGCCGTTACCCCTCTATGGTCGTGGGCGTTTGCTGCGGTCGCCCCGGCCCCCAGTCATAGCTGCCACGACTAGAGCGGCAGAGTGCGGCTTCTCGTTGCCGCGGTTCTTTTTCTTCTTTTTCTTGTCGTCCTGAGCGACGGCACCTAAGCCGCCTATTTGGGCAGCCCCGGTCTGTGGCCTGAGTGCCACACACGGCCCTCAGTAGCCTTGGCGCACTTGTCGGCCAGAGCAAAGAGAGTGGAAACCGTTTCCACGTCATGCGTGGCCAACTTCTCCAACATCTTTTCATCACCTACCCCCTGGCGGAAGGTCGTGATGATAGAAGCATCGAAGATGCGAGGTATAGTACCTCGCACCTTGGTAAAGCGGGAGATAAATGTCCGAAGAGTTTCTCCGGGCTCTTGCCTCACTGCGTGGTGGTGGGCCTCCACGCCGTGTTGCTGGTAAGCACTGGCGAAGTTCGCTGTGAACCGTGCGCAGAGCTCTTCCCAGGAGTACATTGACCCTGGGGCAAGGTTCATGAGCTAAGTCCGGGCGGGCCCAGACAAGGCGACATGAAAATGTGTCGCCATCACTGCGGTGTTTCCACCTGCTGCTGTAATAGCGGTGACGTACACCTGCAGAAATTCCGACGGGTTTGACGTACCGTTGTACTTTTCCGGCAAGTGCGGTTGAAACTTGGATGGCCATGTCGTCGCGCGGAGGTGGTCCGCTAGGGCGGCGCAGCCCACTCAAGCCAACGGGATGCTCGTCTGGAATCGGGCATCCCCTGGGGCCTGTGGTGCGGCCACAGCGAAATCTTGCTCGAGGTTGTGACCCTCGAGGTTCCCACGGCGATCACGCGCCCTTTCTAAAGAGATACAGGCATCCTTGCCCGCACGCCTATGGTTGAGTTTGTCCCGCAGGTCTTCTGGTCTCTTCGGAGGGACTTGCGCGTCTTCTACCGCACGCCTGCGGTTGAGCTCCGCTCGTAGATCTTTGGTCGGCGCACCCCTCACCGAGGGCGAGCGCACCGAGGCTGATGCCTCGTACTGGCGTCGGGATGGTCGAGGTCTGGGCCTGACCGAGCCAGAGTGCGCCATGCCAAGGAGGCGATCCACGTCGTCGTGCCACTGTCTCATAGCCCCTGGCGATGCCGTGGAGCTTGGTGGGTAGCGCAACAACTCCCTGGCCGCAGAGACCGCCCTGGCGGGAGCAACCCCCGATGGAGTCCGGGACGCCTGCGCTGGCGTGTGTTGCCGTGTGGGGTGCACAGCTGCGGCACCAGGCGTCGGGCGGCTAGAACTTTGCGGCATAGAAGATGCGTCCTCCTCCTCCATGAGGAAGTCTTCAGAGGTCTCGTCATGGTGCTCGGCGATATGGACCATAGTGTCGAATAGGAAAACAAGCAAAAACTTCAAGCCTAGCCCCCTACCTGGCGTGCCAAATATCGGAGAGGAAATTCTTCGGCCGGGTGGCGGAGTGCACCCGCCCTAAGTCCTAAGATGTGTAGGGGGCTTAAGCGTTTTGCCTGTTGCGAGATGTAGGAATGAACACAAGAACACGCAAGAGTTTAGAGTGGTTCGAGCCACCAGAGTGTAATACCCTACTCCACTGTGTGTTGTATTGCTTGAGAGAGTCTAAGTGTGTCCCCTGGATGATTTTCCTTTGTAACGTTGCATGCTCCCCCTTTTATAGTTTAAGGGGGGCGTGTACAAGAGTGCTGAGCTCGACATGTAAGACTTGGGGCAACAATAGTTGGATGCTGGAGCAATCTTCCTGCGCTTTGACACCCGTGATCCGGTAGTGTTGGTGTGCCAGGGAAGCTTCCCTGGTAATGCACAAGTGCTGGTGGACATAGCGTATCCTACAGCACGGGAATACTGTTCAGATTAGACGGGCACGCCGCCTGCTGTATGGCCTGGGCGCCGTCTGCCAGCGGAGTGGACAGGACACATTAAATGCCGAAGGGGCACATCACCTGACATCAGGGTGGACAGGCGGCGCATCCTCTCCGCAATAAATGCGGAGGCCGTGCGGCCCAGAGTCCCTACGTCATGCTCCGCCCGCTGGCCTACGTCACGGGCAATAAGCCATGTGGCAGCATTGGGCCCTTGGACGAGCGGGGAGCGGAGGCGCGCCAGATAGAGCCCAGACACGCGTCAACACCGGACCCTTGCCTAGGCCACGACACTTCCTGTCCCGAGACCTTGGTATGGGTGGTCTGGAGCTTACTTGGAGGGGTCCGAACTCCATCCAATGGCTCCGGGCTGCTTTACTTCGGGGGTCCCGGGCCGTATTCGGGGGTCTGAGTTGTGCGCACAGGGGTCCTGCGCCTTCTTGAGGATGTCTAGACCTGATGATGTTGCCTCCGAGAACACCATCTCAACTGCTCACGAGATATCTTTGGGGCTGTTCTCCGCGCGGCTAGGGGTAGCCGCACATGCATCGTGTCTTCATACCGTAGTGAGGGGTACCCCTGATCCAGGGTGCCGACAATATTGGTTTGGTAAACCTACTTACTAGTTTTAAAGCTAATTCAATTATATATTTTATATAATGGTTAAATAAAGTACGGTACTATAGAATAGTTTAATTTAAAAAGCACATAAAATACTGGTAGTTTCATGAAACATACATGTCACTAGTGTTTGATCGGCATATGGCTACATGTGTCTGGCATAAGAGACATGTTGTTTCAGAATTAATTGTTCCTTTTTTATAGACTATATATGGACGATCGACGATGTGATATTTACGATGAGCCACATGTTCGAGTGAGATTTTAACGCTATAGCATTGTTGTTCTCCATTACATCGGAGTAGTACATGAGATAGAGAATAACGGGGTTACGACGTTGCTGAAATCTCATTTGACCTCCATAGGCTTGTCATAAGTTCACACTCTATCGACCATTCTTGGATGGATTTATGACCTATTATTTTCTATAGATATAAGTTCGTGGTATATCTAACGGGAAAAGCTAATCTATCATATTATGTCCTTAGGATGAAACATGGGTGACAACCTTAGATGGATGTACGGTGTTTGAAGTAAGAGTGGAATTCATTCGAAAGAGTGAACGACCAAGACGTAGGAATTTATCGATCGTGCATTCTGTTTGCCAACCAATGGTATCTAAAGGTCTCCATACAACAAGTGCTAGAATTATATAAGTTGTGACAAGAGAAGTGTTTTAATGGACCTTTGTCGGTTTGGTTTCATGCCAAGTTATAGGTTGTAGGTGCACCATATCGAGTTACATGATAAACATGTGGAAGGAGAAGAGCATGAAAGAACAAATTGGTGATAGGATGGTCGAGATGTTTGATGCTATGTGGCCGGAGTTTGAACTAAAATATAAGGATTAACCTATGTTGTATGTTCAAAAGTTTTTCGATATTCTGAAAGACTTGGAAAAATGATTGCACCAATACATGACAGTTATAAAACTTTTAAGACTTAAAAAAACTAGTTATATATATGGATGATTTATTTGATGGATATTTGTGATGTTAATGATATATGTGATGGATATGTGATGTTGTATATTTGCGCTAATATAATTGATGTGAATGTACGTGTCCGTGAATGTATTGGATGGATATATATTTGTTATAGTTGGATGTATGTATAATTGCTGTTGATGGATGCAAAGAATTAACCTACATTAGCTCAGGGCTAATTTCTGTCAATTATGGTCAATCGATAGAAACTAGTTAATTGGCCGTAGCTGAACTAAGGAGGCTAATTTTTGTTGGCCAGCCATAACCGACAGAAATTAAAAAGAATTTTTTTCCTGCCTTGCTCACGGAAGTAGATAGAAATTTTCATTGGTCCGCCATAGCTAAGTGGATAGAAACTATGAGGCAAATTTGCCTACAAATTGTGGACTTGGCTGTAGATTTTGTAGTTGGCTAGAGACGATCTTAGAACCGACTGCCTGGTGCTCTTAATTAGATTCTTTATCTAGAGAATGACTAGTTAGTAGTCTATGTATTGCTATTATTTCTATATAATATCATGTAATTAGAACTTATTCAAATGAGATATTTATTTAAACACGGTTATATTTTTTTCCGAATTATTGGTAAATGTATATATTTACTGTATCTTTCCCCAGTCGTAGTACTAGACTCTGGCGATTTATTTAGGTGGTGTTTGGTTTGTAGGGACTAATTTTTAGTTCCTACATTTTATTCCACTTTAGTTACAAAATTATCAAATATAGAAACTAAAACTCTATTTTACTTTCTATATTTGTCAATTTATATACTAAAATAGAATAAAATGAAGGGACTAAACATTAGTCCCTAGAAACCAAACACCCCATTAGTCGTAGTTCTCAATGAACTGATTGACGTTCTGTTCTTCTGTGTCGTCAGGTGTGTTGCTACAGTACTTTGGTTGGTAGAATGAGCCAATCACCGAACGCAATTGTTCGTTCGAGCAGCAGCATCGTCTGCATATGCGTTGGGCACTCTTAAATCCTGATCAAGCGATCTAACGTGCTGAGGTCATTGGTTTCACTGTACTATATATGATCGAGCAGATTCATCACGCGATTCCCGGAGTGGTGGATTCTAATACCAGGACACCGTCTGAAATTGAAGAAGTGACTGAAGGAAGTCCGGATGATGCGCAGGGAGAGCCAAATTTAGACCTTCGATAACTGTAAAAAGAAAAGAAATAAATTTTAAAACAAAAAAAACATTGCACCAGCCGGGAATCGAACCCGGGTCTGTACCGTGGCAGGGTACTATTCTACCACTAGACCACTGGTGCGTTTGATGTCTGCCTTATCTTGTACGTATATATTGTGTTTGTATCTGAATTCTTATATGTAGACAACTTAGCAGCTGGAGTACGTATACGCGCAAATGGGCAACTGAGCTTCCCTAATCTGGTCGGTGTCGCTCTACAGAACCACTACGCGTTGCAGAACTATTGTGCTCCTGACGGCGGCGGGGTGCGCGCGACGATCTGCTCCAGCGAGAAGGGTGGCGCGCTGGCCCTTGTCGACGGAGATGTCGTGGAGAAGCGGGAGCGAGTCGCCGATGGCAGGAACGCAGCAGCAGGGCAGGGTGCCGGTCTTGAGGTTGAGGTCGTCGAGGGTGACGGTGCGTGAGGTATCGGACGTACGGGGAGGAGAGGCACTGGCGGAGGATGTGCTCAAAGAGGACGTCGACTCGCAGGGGAGCGCGGTGATTGACTCGAGACTCGAGAGCACTGGCGGGGAATGGCCGAGCGGTGGGAGAGAGGCGGCGACTGAGAAGTGTGATGTGAAGGACAGGGGTCTCGAAGCGTCGCGGCGTCGGACCGTGGCTTCGTGATAAGGAAGCGTTAAACGGTTTTAGGTCATCGGATTGTGATCGAATGGCTGGAGAAAAAAAAGAGACGACGTGGATAGACTCGAACCCCGCGTTTACAGGAAAAGTCATCCGTTGAAAATAAGAGAATATATCTGGTGCATATGGTGGTGCATATGGTGTATATATTAAATTATCAATATTTATCTTAAATTTAACGTCTCTAGTTATTTGATATATTTTGCTAAAGACACCTTCTAATGTGGTGGAGTGTAGCGATGAAAGTTGTTATTTATAAATTATAATGATCAACAAAATATGTTAGATCTAAAATAGAAAGCGATAATTTAATATGTATATTATGTGTACTAAGCTTCTAGATGTACCGGATATGTCCTGTGAAAAGAAAGGAAAAATAAAAGGCAACGAAGTCACTATCCATTGAAGGCTGGAGGGCCAGCAATTAATGGGCTCCGCGCTAGCCGCTCCCAGCATTCAATCCGGGCTCTGACTTGAGCCCAGGTCAGACACATCATATAGACATATACTATACCTACTGCTGCGCTGTGCTGTGCATAATAAAAACAAAATAGCAGCAGGGACCAGCTGACCAGGGACCCGGCCGGCCAAGGAAGGCCCGCCCAGGCCCAGCCGAGCCCGAGCTCCACTTCTCCTCGTGCAGTGGCAGTGCAGTGTGCAGCTGTGCGGAAGCGGAATGTTCATGACAGAAAAAGAAATGGCAGCAGAAAAAAGACTGTTTCGTGCCATCCTGGAGTGATGGGCGGCAGGGACGGTGGCAGGCACACCTGCATGCACTCCTGTATTTATTTATAATTTTTATAGTATAGTATTTATTTATAAACCTATGGGTCTGCTATTTCCTTCCTCCTCCAATTCTCCTCGTGAGTCGGTAAGTCGTAACGTCTCACTAGCTAGCTAGTGGGCCACACTCCAAAGATGAGGTGAAGTTGATATAATGGCTTTAACTTTATCCACCTTATTGTATGTGTTCTATATATATTTATATTCATCATCATTTACATGAATATTGTCGGGGACCATAATCAGGGGTACCCTCAAGGCTCCTAATTCTCAGCTGGTAACCCCCATCAGCATAAAGCTGCAAAGGCCTGATGGGTGCGATCAAGTCAGGGATCAGTCCATTCAAGGGACTCGATCACGCCTCGCCCGAGCCTAGCCTCGGACAAGGGCAGCCGACCCCGAAGGATCTCCGCCTCGCCCGAGGCCCCCCTCCAGCGGCGAACACGTTCCTGGCTCGCCCAAGGCTCTGTCTTCGCCAAGAAGCAACCCCGACCAAATCGCAGGAGCATTTAATGCAAAGGTGGCCTGACACCTTTATCCTGACGTGCGCCCCTCAGCTGACAGAGCCGAAGTGACCGCCGTCACTTCGCCGCTCCACTGACCGATCTGACGGAAAGACAGCGCCGCCTGCGCCGACTGCGGTGCCACTTGACAGAGTGAGGCTGACAGGCAGTCAGGCCCGGCCGCACACCATAGGAAACTCCGCTCCGCCCGACCCAGGGCTCGGACTCGGGCTAAGCCCCGGAAGACGGCGAACTCCGCTCCGCCCGACCCAGGGCTCGGACTCGGGCAAAGCCCCGGAAGACGACGAACTCCGCTCCGCCCGACCCAGGGCTCGGACTTGGGCTCAGCTCCAGAAGACGACGAACTCCGCTTCGCCCGACCCCAGGACTCAAATTCCGCTCTGGCCTTAGCCAACGGCCTCCGCCTCGCCCGACCTAGGGGCTCGGACTCGGCCTTGGCCACGGAAGACGGACTCGACCTCGACCTCGGAGGAGCCTCCACATCGCCCAACCTAGGGCGCGGACCGGCCGCGTCAACAGGAGGCGCCATCATTACCCTACTCCAAGCTGACTCAGGCTACGGGGAACAAGACCGGCGTCCCATCTGGCTCGCTCCGCCAGATAGGCGATGATGGCACCCCGCACGCTCCCTGACGATGGCGGCTCTCGGCCCCCTTACGGAAGCAAGAGGACGTCAGCAAGGACTCGACGGCCCCGACAGCTGTCCCTCCGCCAGGCTCCAGCGCTCCTCCGACGGCCACGACATCACACAAACCGGGCGCCAAAATCTCTCCGGCCGCCACGATGGCGTGTACTTAGGGCGCTAGCTCCCCTCCGCTAGACACGTAGCACTCTGCTACACCCCCCATTGTACACCTGGATCCTCTCCTTACGCCTATAAAAGGAAGGACCAGGGCCCTCTTAGAGAAGGTTGGCCGCACGGGGACGAGGACGAGACGGGCGCTCGCGTAAGGCCACTCGCTCCTTCCCCCGTGTGGACGCTTGTAACCCCCTACTGCAAGCGCACCCTACCTGGGCGCGGGACGAACACGAAGGCCGCGAGATTTCCACCTCTCTCTCGCCCATCTCCGGCCACCTCACTTTCCCCCCCTTCGCGTCCGGCCTCGCGTCGACCCATCTGGGCTAGGGCACGCGGTGACATTTCACTCGTCGGCTCAGGGACCCCCCGGTCTCGAAACGCCGACAGTTGGCGCGCCAGGTAGGGGCCTGCTGCATGTTGACGAACAGCTTCCCGTCAAGCTCCAGATGGGTAGTCTCCAGCAACCTCTCCGGCTCGGGACGATGCTCCGTTTCGGGAGCCCTGAGTTCATGTCCCTCGACGGCGGCTACGACATGATACTCTTTCCACCGCCGGGCGACGGCGACAGTGGCGGCCGACAGTCCGCCCGCCGGCGGCGGGATCGACGACGTCTTCCCCGCGTGGTGGAAGAACAACCTTCGAGCTCGCCCCGTCTTCTTCCCCGTCGACGAAGGAGGAGGAGGCGGGGCAACCAAGGCCAAGCAGGAGGCGGCGCCTCGTCGGCCGTCGAGCGAGTCGACAACGCCAGCACTCCAACGGGGGGGGCGCGTCGGGCATCGGCCTCGCGCTTGAGACGAAGACGAGCGCTGTCCCCCCGTGACACGTCAATCCCGAGCAAACGGACGACGCCAGCACGCTCGCGAAAGGCTTGCTGGGTGTCACCCTCGTATCTGAGACGACGGTGCAGTCAGCCCCTGACGTGACCTCATCACCGCCCGTCGACCAAGAGGTACCGACCGATTCCCATCCCACGCCTCTCGGATTTAGCCTCGACCCGCCTAGCGGTTCCGCTTTGGCAGACGCTTTCGTAGAGGCGAATCCGAACCCTCTGGGGTTTCGTATGCGGTCACCTTGGGACCGGCTGACGGACGTCTCGACCTACGGGCCCTCTGGGCCCGAGGAAGACGACGAGCCCACCTTCTGTTGGGATTTCTCCGGACTTGGCAACCCCGGTGCCATGCGGGACCTCATGACCGCATGCGACTACTGCCTTTCCGACTGTTCCGACGGTAGCCGTAGCCTCGGCGACGAGGACTGCGGCCCGAGCCGCGAATGTTTCCACGTCGATCTAGGGGGTCCCCTCGAAGGCAACCATCTCGGCATGCCGGAGGACGGTGATCTCCCTAGGCCGGTGCCTCGCGTTGACATCCCGCAGGAGCTAGCTGTGGTCCCCGTTCCGGCGGGGGGTCACGACCCACAACTCGAGCAAATCCGCGGGGTGTAGGCCAGGCTAGACGAGGGAGCAGGAGCGCTTGAGCCAATCTGCCGGGACGTCGGGCAGGCATGGGCGGGCCAACCTCCGGCTAGAGAAATGCGTCATCTACCCCAGGGCTTCCAGCACCGCATCGCCGACGATGTCAGGGTCAGACCGCCACCCGCATCCAGTGGGGTCGGCCAGAACCTGGCTGCAGCAGCAATGCTCCTCCACGCGATGCTAGAGCCATCAACCACCGAGGGGCGGCGAATCCAGGGAGAGCTCAAGGATCTCCTGGAAGGCGCCGCGGTCCGGCGGGCCGAGAACTCTGCCTCCCGAAGGCAGGGGTACCCCTCGAAACATCATGCCGCGACTTCCCGATTCATGCGGGAAGCCTCGGTCTACACGGGCGCACGCGCAACACAGCGCCTGCGGCCCCGGGTCGCCTCGGCGACGAGCGCCATCACCGCGATCGTCGGGCCCACCTCGACGAGAGGGTGCGCCGAGGCTACCACCCCAGGCGTGGGGGACGCTACGACAGCGGGGAGGATCGGAGTCCCTCGCCCGAACCACCCGGTCCGCAGGCCTTCAGCCGGGCCATACGACGGGCGCCGTTCCCGACCCGGTTCCGACCCCCGACTACTATCACAAAGTACTCGGGGGAGACGAGACCGGAACTGTGGCTCGCGGACTACCGTCTGGCTTGCCAACTGGGTGGAACGGACGATGACAACCTCATCATCCGCAACCTCCCCCTGTTCCTCTCCGACACCGCTCGTGCCTAGTTGGAGCACCTGCATCCGGGGCAGATATCTAACTGGGACGACCTAGTCCAAGCTTTCGCCGGCAATTTCCAGGGCACGTACGTGCGCCCCGAGAATTCCTGGGACCTCCGAAGCTGCCGACAGCAGCCGGGAGAGTCTCTCCGGGACTACATCCGGCGATTCTCGAAGCAGCGCACCGAGCTGCCCAACATCACCGACTCGGATGTCATCGGCGCGTTCCTCACCGGCACCACCTGCCGCGGCCTGGTGAGCAAGCTGGGTCGCAAGACCCCCACCAGGGCGAGCGAGCTGATGGACATCGCCACCAAGTTCGCCTCCGGCCAGGAGGCGGTCGAGGCTATCTTCTGGAAGGACAAGCAACCCCAGGGCCGCCCATCGGAAGATGCCCCCGAGGCGTCAACTCAGCGCGGCGCCAGGAAGAAGGGCAAGAAGAAGTCGCAAGCGAAACGCGACACCGCCGACGCGGACCTTGTCGCCGCCGCCGAGCACAAGAACCCTCGGAAGCCCCCCGGAGGTCCCAACCTCTTCGACAAGATGCTCAAGGAGTCGTGCCCCTATCACCAGGGGCCCGTCAAGCACACCCTTGAGGAGTGCGTCATGCTTCGGCGCCACTTCCACAGGGCCGAGCCACCCACGGAGGGTGGCAGGGCCCGCGACGACGACAAGAAGGAAGATCACCAGGCAGGAGAGTTCCCCGAGGTCCGCGACTGCTTCATGATCTACGGCGGGCAAGCGGCGAACGCCTCGGCTCGGCACCGCAAGCAAGAGCGTCGGGAGGTCTGTTCGGTGAAGGTGGCGGCGCCAGTCTACCTAGACTGGTCCGACAAGCCCATCACCTTCGACCAAGCCGACCACCCCGACCATGTGCCGAGCCCGGGGAAATACCCGCTCGTCGTCGACCCCGTCATCGGCGACGTCAGCCTCACCAAGGTCCTCATGGACGAAGGCAGCAGCCTCAACATCATCTACGCCAAGACCCTTGGGCTTCTGCGTATCGATCTGTCCTCGGTCCGGGCGGGCGCTGCGCCTTTCCATGGGATCATCCCCGGGAAGCACGTCCAGCTCCTCGGACAACTCGATCTTCCCGTCTGCTTCGGAACACCCTCCAACTTCCGAAGGGAGACCCTGACGTTCGAGGTGGTCGGGTTCCGAGGAACCTACCATGCGGTATTGGGGAGGCCCTGCTACGCGAAGTTCATGGCCGTCCCCAACTACACCTACCTCAAGCTCAAGATGTCGGGCCCCAACGGGGTCATCACCGTCGGCCCCACGTACAAACACGCGTTCGAATGCGACGTGGAGTGCGTGGAGTACGCCGAGGCCCTCGCCGAGTCCGAGGCCCTCATCGCCGACCTGGAGAGCCTCTCTAAGGAGGTGCCAGACGTGAAGCGTCATGCCGGCAACTTCGAGCCAGCGGAGACGGTTAAGTCCGTCCCCCTCGACCCCAGCAGCGACGCCTCCAAGCAAGTCCGGATCGGCTCCGGGCTCGATCCCAAACAGGAAGCAGTGCTCGTCGACTTTCTCCGCACGAACGCCGACGTCTTCGCGTGGAGTCCCTCGGACATGCCCGGCATACTGAGGGATGTCGCCGAGCACTCGCTGGACATCCGAGCTGGAGCCCGACCCATCAAGCAGCCTCTACGCCGATTCGACGAGGAGAAGCGCAGAGCCATAGGCAAGGAGATCCACAAGCTAATGGCGGCAGGGTTCATCAAAGAGGTATTCCATCCCGAATGGCTTGCCAACCCTGTGCTTGTGAGAAAGAAAGGGGGGAAATGGCGGATGTGTGTAGACTACACTGGTCTGAACAAAGCATGTCCGAAGGTTCCCTACCCTCTGCCTCGTATCGATCAGATCGTGGATTCCACTGCTAGGTGCGAAACCCTGTCTTTCCTCGATGCCTACTCAGGGTATCACCAAATCAGGATGAAAGAGTGCGACCAGCTCGTGACTTCTTTCATCACACCCTTCGGCATGTACTGCTATGTCACCATGACGTTCGACTTGAGGAATGCGGGCGCGACGTACCAGCGGTGCATGAACCATGTGTTCGACGAACACATTGGCCGCACGGTCGAGGCCTACGTCGATGACATCGTAGTCAAGACGAGGAAAGCCTCTGACCTCCTTTCCGACCTTGAAGTGACATTCCGATGTCTCAAGGCGAAAGGCGTCAAGCTCAATCCCGAAAAGTGTGTCTTCGGGGTGCCCCGAGGCATGCTCTTGGGGTTCATCGTCTCCGAGCGGGGCATCAAAGCCAACCCGGAGAAGATCGCAGCCATCACCAGCATGGGGCCCATCGAGGACTTGAAAGGCGTACAGAGGGTCATGGGATGTCTTGCGGCTCTGAGCCGCTTCATCTCACGCCTCGGCGAAAGAGGTCTACCTCTGTACCGCCTCTTAAGGAAGGCCGAACGCTTCACTTGGACTCCTGAGGCCGAGGAAGCCGTCGGGAACCTGAAGGCGCTCCTCACGAAGGCGCCTATCTTGGTGCCCCCAGCTGCCGGAGAAGCCCTCTTGGTCTACGTCGCCGCGACCACTCAGGTGGTTAGCGCCGCGATTGTGGTCGAGAGGCAAGAAGAGGGGCATGCATTGCCCGTTTAGAGGCTAGTCTACTTCGTCAGCGAGGTACTGTTCGAAACCAAAATCCGCTACCCACAAGTTCAGAAGCTGCTGTATGCGGTAATCCTGACACGGTGGAAGTTGCGACACTACTTCGAGTCTCATCCGGTAACTATGGTGTCATCCTTCCCCCTGGGGGAGATCATCCATTGCCGAGAAGCCTCGGGTAGGATTGCAAAGTGGGCGGTGGAAATCATGGGCGAAACGATCTCGTTCGCCCCTCAGAAGGCCATCAAATCCCAGGTCTTGGCGGACTTCGTGGTTGAATGGGTCGACACCCAGCTACCAACGGCTCCGATCCAACCAGAGCTCTGGACCATGTTCTTCGATGGGTCGCTGATGAAGACAGGAGCCGGCGTGGGCCTACTCTTCATCTCGCCCCTCGGGAAGCACCTACGCTACGTGCTACGCCTCCACTTCCCGGCGTCCAACAATGTAGCTGAGTACGAGGCTCTGGTCAACGGGTTGCGGATTGCCGTCGAGCTAGAGATCCGACGCCTCGACGCTCGCGGTGACTCGCAGCTCGTCATCGACCAAGTCATGAAGAACTCCCACTGCCGCGACCCGAAGATGGAGGCCTACTGCGATGAGGTTCGGCGCCTGGAAGACAAGTTCTACGGGCTCGAGCTCAACCACATCGCTCGGCGCTACAACGAGACTGCGGACGAGCTGGCTAAAATAGCCTCGGGGCGAACAACGGTTGCCCCGGACGTCTTCTCCCGAGATCTGCATCAACCCTCCGTCAAGATCGACGACGCGCCCGAGCCTGAGGCACCCTCGGCCCAGCCCGAGGTACCCTCGGCACAGTCCGAGGCACCCTCGGCTTGGCCCGAGGCACCCTCGGTTCGGCCCGAGGTACCCTCGGCCACCGAGGGCGAAACGCTGCGCGTCGAGGGGGAGCAAAGCGGGGTCACGCCTGATCAAAACTGGCAGACCCCGTACCTGCAATATCTCCACCGAGGAGAGCTACCCCTTGACCGAGCCGAAGCTCGGCGGTTGGCGCGGCGCGCCAAGTCATTCGTCTTGCTGGGAGAAGGGAAGGAGCTCTACCACAGCAGCCCTTCAGGCATCCTCCAGCGATGCATCTCCACCACCGAAGGTCAGGAACTCCTCCAAGAAATACACTCGGGGGCTTGCGGCCACCACGCAGCACCTCGAGCCCTTGTCGGAAATGCTTTCCGACAAGGTTTCTACTGGCCAACGGCGGTGGCCGACGCCACTAGAATTGTCCGCGCCTGCTAAGGGTGTTAGTTCTACGCAAGGTAGACCCACCTGCCCGCTCAGGCTCTACAGACAATACCCATCACATGGCCTTTTGCTGTGTGGGGTCTGGACCTCGTCGGCCCCTTGCAGAAGGCACCCGGGGGCTACACGCACCTGTTGGTCGCCATCGACAAGTTTTCCAAGTGGATCGAGGTCCGACCCCTGAACAGCATCAGGTCCGAGCAGGCGGTGGCGTTCTTCACCAACATCATCCATCATTTCGAGGTTCTGAACTCCATCATCACCGACAACGGCACCCAGTTCACCGGCAAAAAGTTCCTGGACTTCTGCGAGGATCACCACATCCGGGTGGACTGGGCCGTCGTGGCTCATCCCATGACGAATGGGCAAGTAGAGCGTGCCAACGGCATGATTCTACAAGGACTCAAGCCTCGGATCTACAACGACCTCAACAAGTTCGGCAAGCGATGGATGAAGGAACTCCCCTCGGTGGTCTGGAGCCTGAGAACGACACCGAGCCGAGCCACGGGCTTCACGCCGTTCTTTCTAGTCTATGGGGCCGAGGCCATCTTGCCCACAGACCTGGAGTACGGTTCCCCGAGGACTAGGGCCTATGACGACCAAAGCAACCAAGCTAGTCGAGAAGACTCGCTGGACCAGCTGGAAGAGGCTCGGGACAAGGCCTTACTACACTCGGCGCGGTATCAGCAGTCCATGCGACGCTACCACGCCCGAGGGGTCCAGTCCCGAGACCTCCAGGTGGGCGACCTGGTGCTTCGGCTGCGACAAGACGCCCGAGGTCGACACAAGCTCACGCCCCCCTGGGAGGGGCCGTTCGTCATCGCCAAAGTTCTAAAACCCGGAACATACAAGTTGGCCAACAGTCAAGGCGAGGTCTACAGCAACGCTTGGAACATCCAACAGCTACGTCGCTTCTACCCTTAAGATGTTTTCAAGTTGTTCATATACCTCGCTCTCACGCAAAGTTTAGTCGTCAAGGAAGGGTCAGCCTTGCCTCGGCAAAGCCCGACCCTCCCTCGGGGGCTAAAAGGGGGGAACCCCCTCTGCGTCAAAATTTTCCTCGAAAAAAGATCTTTTCCGCCGGAATGTCTTTCGTGCTTTTCAACTACTTCGAAAGTGGATCCTGAAAACGACGGAGTACACGTAAGCAGCCAAGGCTGACCGAGCCGAGGGACTCCTACGCCTCCGGGATATGGATACCTCACTCATCACCTTCTGCCATAAGTAACTCACGTTCGGATAAGTGATTCCGCGGACCGAACAAGTCTTCACGTTCGGAAGCTCTTCTGCCGGAGCGATTCTTCGAGCTTTCTCGACTGCGTCGGTGACAGAACCCCATGGACGGGTAAGAGTGCGCGTAAGCGGCAAGGCCGACCGAGCCGAGGGACTCCTAAGCCTCCGGGATACGGATACCTCACTCATCACCTTCCGTGAGAAGCAACTCTCGCTCGCACAAACAGTTCTGTTACCGACAAAAAAGTCCAGATACTCGAAACAAGAGGAAAGGAGACGCGGCTTTACAATACGGCGAGGGTGTGTTTCGGCCTCGGCGGCCGCAGAAAACACACGCTACAAGATAATCCGATCCTGCAGGCTCGGATCTTGACGGCTAAAGGAAGTGAAAGTCGCCTAGAGGGGGGGTGAATAGGGCGAAATTGAAATTTACAAATATAAACACAACTACAAGCCGGGGTTATCGTTAGAAATAAAGAAACGAGTCCGCGAGAGAGGGCGTAAAACAAATCGCAAGCAAATGAAGAGTGAGACACGTGGATTTGTTTTACCGAGGTTCGGTTCTCGCAAACCTACTCCCCGTTGAGGAGGCCACAAAGGCCGGGTCTCTTTCAACCCTTCCCTCTCTCAAACGGTCTCTCGGACCGAGTGAGCTTTCTCTTCTTAATCACTTGGAACACAAAGTTCCTACAAGGATCACCACAAGATTGGTGTCTCTTGCCTCAATTACAAGTGAGTTTGATCGCAATGAAGGAGTCAAGAAAGCACGATTAAAAAGCCAAGCGACAAGAGCGACAAATAACACACGGATCACTTTCTCTCTCAAGTCACTAATCACTAATGATCTCTTTTCTCAATTGTGAAACTTGGAGAGATGGAGGCTTTGAATGTGTCTTGGAATAGATTGCTAGCTCTTGTATTGAATGTTGAAGGTTGGAATGCTTGGGTGAAGTGAATGGAGGTGGTTGGGGTTGTATTTATAGCCACCAACCACTTCCTAGTCGTTGGGCCATTCTGCTGAGCGCGGACGGTCCGCCCTCCTGGTGCGGACGGTCCGCCCCTGTAGATCAACGGCTGAAAATGCAACGGTCAGCAGTAACGGCTATATCAACGGCTATATTGCATTTAATGCGTCGTCAGATGTCAGACAGAGCCAGTCGCGGACGGTCCGGTCGAGCACCCCGGACGGTCCGCGAGGCCCTCTATAATTCATTTCTCCGAACCCGTCACCTTCGGGTTTTTCGGTTTCTTACCGACCGGACGGTCTGCGCCTGAGGCCGGACGGTCCGCGCGAGGGCTCGGACGGTCTTTGCTTTTCCTCCGGACAGTCTGTAGTGGAAACTTGTGTTTTTGCATTGGTTCTGTCCGAGGGGTATCCCGATGTCGCGGACGGTCCGCCGCAAGAGCCCGGACGGTCCGCGCTTGGCCTGTTTTTCCAAAAAGCTTCTCCTGTCCGGAATAATCTACGGTATTCCGGACAGTCGAATTAGTATAGTTGTAGATGAACCTTTGGCACCTGTAGAACGTATAATCTAGAGCAAACTAGTTAGTTCATCAATTTGTGTTGGGCAATTCAACCACCAAAATAATTTAGGAACTAGGTGTAAGCCTAATTCCCTTTCAATCTCCCCCTTTTTGGTGATTGATGCCAACACAAACCAAAGCAAATATAAAAGTGCATAATTGAACTAGTTTGCATAATGTAAGTGCAAAGGTTGCTTGGAATTGAGTCAATATAAATACTTACAAAATATGCATGAATTGTTTCTTTCTTATATAACATTTTGGACCACGCTTGCACCACATGTTTTTGCAAACTCTTTTGTAAATCCTTTTCAAAGTTCTTTTTGCAAATAGTCAAAGGTAAATGAATAAGATTTTGAGAAGCATTTTCAAGATTTGAAATTTTCTCCCCCTGTTTCAAATGCTTTTCCTTTGACTAACAAAACTCCCCCTAAATGAAATCCTCCTCTTAGTGTTCAAGAGGGTTTTTGATATGTCATTTTGAAATACTACTTTCTCCCCCTTTTGAACATAATAGGATATCAATTGAAAAATATTCGACACTTAAGTTTTTGAAATTGGTGGTGGTGCGGTCCTTTTGCTTTGGGCTCTTACTTTCTCCCCCTTTGGCATGAATCGCCAAAAACGGAATCATTAGAGCCCTCTAAGTGCTATCTTCCTCTTTGGTCATAAATAAATGAGTTAAGATTATACCAAAGATGAAGTCCGGTCCTTTTGCTTTGGGCTTCTTTCTTTCTCCCCCAAAGACAAATTCCTTTTCTTTGATGCTCATGCTTTTCTCCCCCAAGAATGGAGAGTTGCTTGGAGTGACGGCGAAGGATGAGTTACGGAGTGGAAGCCTTTGTCTTCGCCGAAGACTCCAATTCCCTTTCAATACACCTATGACTAGGTTTGAAATAGACTTGAAAACACATTAGTCATAGCATATGAAGGAGATATGATCAAAGGTATACAAATGAGCTATGAGTGCAAGTTAACAAAAGAAATTCCTAGAATCAAGAATATTTAGCTCATGCCTAAGTTTGTTAAAGGTTTGTTCATCAAGAGGCTTGGTAAAGATATCGGCTAATTGATCTTTAGTATTAATGTAAGAAATCTCGATATCCCCCTTTTGTTGGTGATCCCTCAAAATGTGATACCGAATGGCTATGTGTTTAGTGCGGCTATGCTCGACGGGATTGTCGGCCATTTTGATTGCACTCTTATTATCACATAGCAAAGGGACTTTGGTTAATTTGTAACCGTAGTCCCGCAGGGTTTGCCTCATCCAAAGCAATTGCGCGCAACAATGGCCTGCGGCAATGTACTCGGCTTCGGCGGTGGAAAGAGCGACCGAATTTTGCTTCTTTGAAGCCCAAGACACCAAGGATCTTCCCAAGAACTGGCAAGTCCCCGATGTGCTCTTCCTATTGATTTTACACCCCGCCCAATCGGCATCGGAATAACCAATTAAATCAAATGTGGATCCCTTAGGATACCAAAGCCCAAACTTAGGAGTATAAGCCAAATATCTCAAGATTCGTTTTACGGCCGTAAGGTGAGCTTCCTTAGGGTCGGCTTGGAATCTTGCACACATGCATACGAAAAGCATAATATCCGGTCGAGATGCACATAAATATAGCAAAGAACCTATCATCGACCGGTACACCTTTTGATCCACGGACTTACCTCCCGTGTCGAGGTCGAGATGCCCATTAGTTCCCATGGGTGTCTTGATGGGCTTGGCATCCTTCATTCCAAACTTGGTTAAGATGTCTTGAGTGTATTTCGTTTGGCTAATGAAGGTGCCCTCTTGGAGTTGCTTTACTTGGAATCCTAAGAAATACTTCAACTCCCCCATCATAGACATCTCGAATTTCTGTGTCATAATCCTACTAAACTCTTCACAAGTAGACTCGTTAGTAGACCCAAATATAATACCATCAACATAAATTTGGCATACAAACAAGTCATTTTCAAGAGTTTTAGTAAAGAGTGTAGGATCGGCTTTACCGACTTTGAAGCCATTAGCAATAAGGAAATCTCTAAGGCATTCATACCATGCTCTTGGGGCTTGCTTGAGCCCATAAAGCGCCTTAGAGAGGTTATAGACATGGTTAGGATACTCACTGTCTTCAAAGCCGGGAGGTTGCTCAACATAGACCTCTTCCTTGATTGGTCCATTGAGGAAGGCACTTTTCACGTCCATTTGATAAAGCTTAAAGCCATGGTAAGTAGCATAGGCCAATAATATGCGAATTGACTCAAGCCTAGCTACTGGTGCATAGGTTTCACCAAAATCCAAACCTTCGACTTGGGAGTATCCCTTGGCCACAAGTCGAGCTTTGTTCCTTGTCACCACACCATGCTCGTCTTGCTTGTTGCGGAAGACCCATTTGGTTCCTACAACATTTTGGTTAGGACGTGGAACTAAATGTCATACCTCATTTCTCGTGAAGTTGTTGAGCTCCTCTTGCATCGCCACCACCCAATCCGAATCTTGAAGTGCTTCCTCTACCCTGTGTGGCTCAATAGAGGAAACAAACGAGTAATGTTCACAAAAATGTGCAACACGAGATCGAGTAGTTACCCCCTTATGAATGTCGCCGAGGATGGTGTCGACGAGGTGATCTCGTTGGATTGCTTGGTGGACTCTTGGGTGTGGCGGCCTTTGTTCCTCATCCACCTTGTCTTCCTCATTTGCATCTCCCCCTTGATCAATGCCATCATCTTGAGGTGGCTCATTGGCTTGATCTTCTACTTCATCAACTTGAGCTTCATCCTCATTTTGAGTCGGTGGAGATGCTTGCATGGAGGAGGATGGTTGATCTTGTACATTTGAAGGCTCTTCGGATTCCTTAGGACACACATCCCCAATGGACATGTTCCTTAGCGCGATGCATGGAGCCTCTTCTTCACCTATCTCATTAAGATCAACTTGCTCTACTTGAGAGCCATTAGTCTCATCAAACACAACGTCACATGAGACTTCAACTAGCCCAGTGGACTTGTTAAAGACCCTATATGCCCTTGTGTTTGAGTCATAACCAAGTAAAAAGCCTTCTACAGTCTTAGGAGCAAATTTAGATTTTCTACCTCTCTTAACAAGAATAAAGCATTTGCTACCAAAGACTCTAAAATATGAAATGTTGGGCTTTTTACCGGTTAGGAGTTCATATGATGTCTTCTTGAGGATTCGGTGAAGATATAACCGGTTGATGGCGTAGCAAGCGGTGTTGACCGCCTCCGCCCAAAACCGATCCGAAGTCTTGTATTCATCAAGCATGGTTCTCGCCATGTCCAAAAGAGTTCTATTCTTCCTCTCCACTACACCATTTTGTTGAGGTGTGTAGGGAGAAGAGAACTCATGCTTGATGCCCTCCTCCTCAAGAAAGCCTTCAATTTGAGAGTTCTTGAACTCCGTCCTGTTGTCGCTTCTTATTTTCTTGATCCTTAAGCCGAACTCATTTTGAGCCCGTCTCAAGAATCCCTTTAAGGTCTCTTGGGTTTGAGATTTTTCCTGTAAAAAGAATACCCAAGTGAAGCGAGAATAATCATCCACAATAACAAGACAGTACTTACTCCCGCCGATGCTTATGTAAGCGATCGGGCCGAATAGATCCATGTGCAGGAGCTCTAGTGGCCTGTCGGTCGTCATTATGTTCTTATGCGGATGATGAGAGCCAACTTGCTTTCCTGCTTGGCATGCGCTACAAATCCTGTCTTTCTCAAAATGAACATTGGTTAGTCCTAAAATGTGCTCTCCCTTTAAAAGCTTATGAAGATTCTTCATTCCAACATGGGCTAGTCGGCGGTGCCAGAGCCAACCCATGTTAGTCTTAGCAATTAAGCAAGTGTCGAGTTCAGCTCTATCAAGATCTACCAAGTATAGCTGACCCTCTAACACTCCCTTAAATGCTATTGAATCATCACTTCTTTTAAAGACAGTGACACCTATATCAGTGAATAGACAGTTGTAGCCCATTTGACATAATTGAGAAACAGAAAGCAAGTTGTAATCTAAAGAATCAACATGAAAAACATTGGAAATAGAATGGTCAGGAGATATAGCAATTTTACCCAAACCTTTGACCAAACCTTGATTTCCATCCCCGAATGTGATCGCTCTTTGGGGATCTTGGTTTTTCTCATATGAGGAGAACATCTTCTTCTCCCCTGTCATGTGGTTTGTGCACCCGCTGTCGAGTATCCAACTTGAGCCCCCGGATGCATAAACCTACAAAACAAGTTTAGTTCTTGATTTTAGGTACCCAAATGGTTTTGGGTCCTTTGGCATTAGACACAAGAACTTTGGGTACCCAAACACAAGTCTTGGAGCCCTTGTGCTTGCCCCCAACATATTTGGCAACTACCTTGCCGGATTTGTTAGTCAACACATAAGATGCATCAAAAGTTTTAAATGAAATGTTATGATCATTTGATGCACTAGGAGTTTTCTTAGGCAACTTAGCACGGGTTGGTTGCCTAGAACTAGATGTCTCACCCTTATACATGAAAGCATGATTAGGGCCAGAGTGAGACTTCCTAGAATGAATTCTCCTAATTTTGCTCTCGGGATAACCGGCAGGGTATAAAATGTAACCCTCGTTATCTTGAGGCATGGGAGCCTTGCCCTTAACAAAATTAGACAATCTTTTAGGAGGAGCACTAGGTTTGATATTGTCTCCCCTTTGGAAGCCAATACCATCCTTGATGCCCGGGCGTCTCCCATTATAAAGCATGCTACGAGCAAATTTAAATTTTTCATTTTCTAAGTTATGCTCGGCAATTTTAGCATCTAGTTTTGCTATATGATCATTTTGTTGTTTAATTAAAGCCATATGATCATGAATAGCATTAATATCAACATCTCTACATCTAGTACAAATAGAAACATGTTCAACATTAGATGTAGAGGATTTGCATGAATTAAGTTCAATGATCTTAGCACGCAATATATCATTATTATCTCTAAGATCGGAAATTGTAACATTGCAAACATCTAGTTCTTTAGCCTTAGCAATTAAATTTTCATTTTCTACTCTAAGGCTAGTGAGAGAAATGTTTAATTCTTTAATCCTAGCAAGCAAATCATCATTATTATCTCTAGGATTAGAAATCGAAACATTACAAACATGTGAATCAACCTTAGCATTTAAACTAGCATTTTCATGTCTAAGGTTGTCAATCATCTCATGGCAAGTGCTTAGCTCACTAGATAGTTTTTGACATTTTTCTACTTCTAGAGCGTAAGCATTTTTAACCTTAACATGCTTTTTGTTTTCCTTGATTAGGAAGTCCTCTTGGGAGTCCAAGAGGTCATCCTTTTCATGGATGGCACTAATTAGCTCATTTAGTTTTTCCTTTTGTTCCATGTTAAGGTTGGCAAAAAGAACGCGCAAGTTATCCTCCTCATTGCTAGCATCATCCTCATCACTCGAGGTTTCATATTTAGTGGAGGATCTTGATTTTACCTTCTTCCTCTTGCCGTCCTTTGCCATGAGGCACTTGTGGCCGATGTTGGGGAAGAGGAGTCCTTTGGTGACGGCGATGTTGGCGGCGTCCGCGTCGGAGGAGGAGTCGGTGGAGCTCTCGTCGGAGTCCCACTCGCGGCATACGTGGGCATCGCCGCCCCTCTTTTTGTGGTATCTCTTCTTTTCTTTCCTCTTTCCTTTGTCGTTATCCCTGTCACTGTCACTTGATAATGGACATTTAGCGATAAAGTGACTGGGCTTACCACACTTGTAGCAAACCTTCTTGGAACGGGATTTGTAATCCTTCCCCTTCCGTTGCTTGAGGATTTGGCGAAAGCTTTTGATGATTAAAGCCATCTCCTCATTGTCGAGCTTGGAGGCGTCAATTGGTTGTCTACTTGGTGTAGACTCCTCCTTCTTCTCCTCCGTCGCCTTGAATGCCACCGGTTGTGCTTCGGACGTGGAGGGTTCATCAAGCTCGTTGATCTTCTTGGAGCCTTTGATCATGCATTCAAAGCTCACAAAATTCCCGATAACTTCCTCGGGTGTAACACCCGGGTTTTAGGGGTCCAAAGCCCGGGCGTAAACATAATCACCAGGTGTGCTGGGACCAAGTCTCACACATATGATGAATCATGGCACAGGATCGAATGTCACATCTTTACTACATAACAGGAGTTCTATACAAAATAAGTAAATAATTACATTATAAGGAGACAACGGTCCAGCAACCCAAAGTTGACTGGGAGACGACGACCTAGACCTCTCACGAACACATCGCAGCATCCTTCACGCGCCTCATCCTGCGGTACCTGTTCTTGACCTGTGGGGGGGGGGTGTGAGACAACAAGAGTGAGCTCACATACGTTCATCGCTCAACAAGTTGTGGGGAATAATGTGCATGAACTCGCCAAAGGTGGGAGCTCACGTGAAGTGTAAGGCTTACCAACGGAGATGGTTGAAGCTTGAGCATTGCTTTTAAAGTTGGTCAAAATTTTATTAGCAATTACTAAGTATAAGTAAATACCAACCCAATTAAGTAGTAGAACAGAAGTAACAACATCACCTGCGATGCAATGCATATGACAAATTGAATTTAAGTTCCATAAATTAATCATGTGAGGGTCCGAGCTGCTCATGACCGTGAGCACGGCTAGTATACCAGTTTTACACTCTGCAGAGGTTGCGCATCTTTACCCACAAGTCGTGTTACCCATCTGCCAAGGGATCGCGACTTCCCATACACCT
This sequence comes from Zea mays, assembly GCF_902167145.1. NCBI lineage: Eukaryota > Viridiplantae > Streptophyta > Magnoliopsida > Poales > Poaceae > Zea > Zea mays. The sequence goes on from NC_050104.1 coordinate 133,047,325, forward strand.
CTACCGAGGAGGCGAGGCAGGGTAACACTACGAGGCCTTTACAAAGTTCCACTAGCTTCAGAAAACCCGCTACAGTTTATAGGAAGCTCCAATGCAGGAATCCCTTGCAGGACCGCCATCGCAGCAAAATCCTCCCGAGGGCCTCCCTACACTGACCACTCCCCTACTGCCCTTGCCCCTTTCGGGTAAGGTAGTCCTCCACTAGCTTTCCTAATTAATCAGCCAAGGGCGTCCCATTAAACCCTTGTGGTAGCACTGTTTTCCCGGGTGGTCGCTCCATGTTCCAATTAACATAATGATCTTATCATGAACAGTAATAATAAACTGATAATAAAAGTGTGATCATGAATATTGTATCTTCATACCCAAAACCATATAAAGCACTAGCAAGTACTACCCAGAAATTCAATGGTGAACAAGGTATAAAGATAATCAAACTAGGGTAACCTATTGGGTCCCATCAAAATTAACCTATGCAGATCATTATGATTATTTAGAACATGAGTGGGTAAAAAGAAGTGATCAAGGGCACAACTTGCCTGGGACTTGAGATTCCAGGTACCAGGATGATCTTCAGGTGACACGTGTCCTCACGCTAGTCGTAGCATTACAAACAAACAGTGTATAGGCAAAATTAACATTACACCAAACATAAGAATACACTGAATAAAAATAATCTACGCGAAGCTACGAGACTAACGCAACTTGAATGGATCAAATCGGAGTTAAAACGGAGGAGTTATGATTTTCTGAAGATTCTATGTGTTTTGTACAAAATTAAATAGGATATAAATTTTAATTTGACTTTCATGTCAAGACAGCGGTACTAGATGATAGACAATAATAATACACAATTATAGGAATTGGAACGGATTAATTTGGGCTTAATATGAATTTTCTATGAATTACCCAAGTTTTACAATTATTTTTATACTCAAAATCAATTTCTAAATCTAATTTTCTGGTTTTATTTAATTACTGGACTGCGCCTCAAAATCTGAGAACAGCAGGGGGCTCGGGGTAAAACTCCTAAGACACAGAGCATAGTCACGTAGGATGGCGGGTTGATTCCTAGGAAGTTCAGGGGCTCATATGCACGTTGGTCTCGCGAAGCGGTATCGTTGATTCAGAGCCGTCCGATCCTGGATCCGGGGACCGGATTAGATCCCCCCTTTATCCGAACCGGTACGCCATCCGGACTGTCCGATCCCGATCGGACGGTCACGATTTTAAAACGGCGCCCAAGCTTCACCCGCGCAGGATTAGAATCGGACGGTCGGTACCCAATCGGGCGAAGGGATATCCTCCCGCCTAATCCTGATCGTCCGCGATTGAATCGACGGTCCGCGATCGTCATCAACCCAGACAGTAGAAAACCTGGCGCCGCCACGGCAACAGAGCCATTGCGGCGGCGCAACGCCGGTGAGGTGTCCAACCGAGGCGTCGAGGGCACATACTCCCAATCTACGAGACCTAGAGAGAGAGAACCCAAAAGCGAATGCGTTGGTCTACTACTTACAAGTGATGCGTACGGCGTTGAGGCTGTCCCCGGAGCGAAGCGATGGTGCGGCGGAGCGGCAAGAAATTCACACAGCGCCAGCGCCTAATGCGCGAAATTTTGCGGTGGTCGAAGCTCACCGAAGCTCCCACATGGCGACGGGAGAGTTTGCAATGGCGGGGTGGGTCCCGGCGGTGATGCGTGCACAGGAGAGGATGAGGGCCCGAGGTGGGCGATGGAGGTCAGGGACGCAGAGTGCCGATGGGGAATCGGGAGGATCGGCCGAGCGGCCCAGGCAGGAGCATCCCACTGCAGATAAACAACGCTCGCCTAGCCATGGGAGAGGCTATTGGGTAAGGCTTGGACTATATAGCTTGGGCGAACACTGAATCCCAACGAGCACAGCCGATCCCAGCGGCGACGGAAACACAGCACCGTGAAGAGGATAAGCCTGACAGAGAGGCCCTACACGTAGGTGACACAGGTGTAGTGGTCCGGGTGGCAGATGCCAACGGCTGGCGAGATTCGCGGGTGCTAGCCGGTGTAATTTCCGCGGCGTTGAACAACCCAGGCGGAAGGCGCGGCGACGATTTCGGCGGGGTCCGTTGCGGTGATTTTACGCGAGGAAGACGCTACTGGATGTTGGGGTCCACACGCCAGGGTAACAGGGACGCGGAAGCGGCAAGCTATGGCTGACGCGCAGGGCCCACATGTCGGTCACAGCACTAGGTGCTCCCGTGCGTGGTGGCTGGTTTGGGCCGGAAGCAGAGGAATTCAGCCCATGCATCGCAGAGGGGGAGAAGGATGAGTGGGCCAAGGGCTTGGAATTCGGCCCATGCGAGCACTGGTGGGTCTTTTCCCCTTTTTTTATCTTTAACTCATATTCATATTCCAAAAGTTCAAACTGAATTTTTTTCTTCTTTTAAACACTGGTTTCGAACTTCAATTTTCAAGTGTCAAAATAATTCTAATGTGAATATAAACTTTATTGTTTATGATAACAATATTTATTCTTTTCCTTATTATTTGTTTATGAGAGGAATAAATGGTTTTATGAACATTTACTTTCTCACATTCTCTTTTATGCTTTATTTAAAATTGAAGGTCAAGTTTATGTTTTCCATCAAATGTATCACCACAAAATCAACAAGAGATCAACCATTCTCATCTATTTATTGGTCCCTTAATTAATTTACTATTATTGTTTGAAGATGAGGAGAGAGAATTCCAATAGGTTTTCAAAGGTCTTCAAAATTCTCACAACACTATTATATCTACTCTTATTTCCTTATTATATTTATTTATAATATATGTATTTATTTATTTTATTATTTTTACCTTATACAAATTTTAGGGCTTTACAAATCCTACCCCTCTTAAGAGAAATCTCGTCCTCGAGATTTGTAAGAAAAGGGATATCAGAAGAGTGGTTTGCAGTTTAGCTTTCAGTTTCTAATTATTTCAAAAATCAAAAGCCTCTATTTTTTTAGTGAGTGATTAGGAAAGCATGGGTATCCACATGTATAGTCATTTTATTATGTAGGACAAAAGATGGGTTGGTTAGGGCAATAATATCCTGGTGTAAGAAAGTTTAGGGTGAGAAAGAACTCCTTGTTGGGTGGTAATGCATCTGAAGATCGAGTTTGACTTCTCTCCTTCCTTGACGAGGTTGATATTGTCCTTTTCCAGTCTTGCTCTTTTGGTGTCTCCATCCGGGTTGGGACAAGAGGCTAAGATAGATCTGTGTATGTAGGTCAAGTTGTTGGGTATGGCCAAGTTGATTTAGGTCACCAATTTAAGCTTAAGTGGATTTGGAGTATGGCTTTATCCTTTGTACCAGCATTAAGTAACTTACTCTAGATTACATCATAATAGATTAGATAGAATCTAGATTAGGTTGGTACGAATAGATTAAACTAGTTAAGATCTCATTATTTTGGATTAGGTCCCGATTGTTTCATTAGGATGAGTTAAGTAAAGTGATTAGGGTAAGACAAATCTTTCAAGATAAGATGCATCTATTAAGATAAGAGAGAATCTTTTAAGTTAAGATGAATCCATTAAAGTAGGAGAGTATCTTTTAAGATAAGATGGATCTCTATGAGATAGATACATTTTAATGGAGGATAATCTAAGTTGCTTAGTTATCTTATGAATTCCATTTATGCCTATACGTGTATACGGATGTAATTGTGGACATTACTCCACAACCCATCACACTCAATCAAAGATCCAAATCAGACAAGTATCATAAGAACAAACATTCAAGCATATAGATAAAAAAAAGTTCTGTTTTTGTTCCTAAGAATAGGTCTCCTATTCCTAAAGATCACTTTAGGCACGGGATTTCAAAGTGTGAAATCCACATTTGTCTTTAGAAGGAAAAGGTAAGAGTAATCAGAGTAAAGGGGAAATAGATGAGAAATGATTAAGATAAGTTTATAAATGAATCGGAGTAAGATAAGTATTTAATGGTTGTCCAGTTCTATCTAGGTTTCGTCCTACAGTCAACATTCCTCTGATACCACTTCTGTAACACCCGGGTTTTAGGGGTCCAAAGCCCGGGCGTAAACATAATCACCAGGTGTGCTGGGACCAAGTCTCACACATATGATGAATCATGGCACAGGATCGAATGTCACATCTTTACTACATAACAGAAGTTCTATACAAAATAAGTAAATAATTACATTATAAGGAGACAACGGTTCAGCAACCCAAAGTTGACTGGGAGATGACGACCTAGACCTCTCACGAACACATCGCAGCATCCTTCACGCGCCTCATCCTGCGGTACCTGTTCTTGACCTGTGGGGGGGGGTGTGAGACAGCAAGAGTGAGCTCACATACGTTCATCGCTCAACAAGTTGTGGGGAATAATGTGCATGAACTCGCCAAAGGTGGGAGCTCACGTGAAGTGTAAGGCTTACCAACGGAGATGGTTGAAGCTTGAGCATTGCTTTTAAAGTTGGTCAAAATTTTATTAGCAATTACTAAGTATAAGTAAATACCAACCCAATTAAGTAGTAGAACAGAAGTAATAACATCACCTGCGATGCAATGCATATGACAAATTAAATTTAAGTTCCATAAATTAATCATGTGAGGGTCCGAGCTGCTCATGACCGTGAGCACGGCTAGTATACCAGTTGTACACTCTGCAGAGGTTGCGCATCTTTACCCACAAGTCGTGTTACCCATCTGCCAAGGGATCGCGACTTCCCATACACCTCTACCGAGGAGGCGAGGCAGGGTAACACTACGAGGCCTTTACAAAGTTCCACTAGCTTCAGAAAACCCGCTACAGTTTATAGGAAGCTCCAATGCAGGAATCCCTTGCAGGACCGCCATCGCAGCAAAATCCTCCCGAGGGCCTCCCTACACTGACCACTCCCCTACTGCCCTTGCCCCTTTCGGGTAAGGTAGTCCTCCACTAGCTTTCCTAATTAATCAGCCAAGGGCGTCCCATTAAACCCTTGTGGTAGCACTGTTTTCCCGGGTGGTGGCTCCATGTTCCAATTAACATAATGATCTTATCATGAACAGTAATAATAAACTGATAATAAAAGTGTGATCATGAATATTGTATCTTCATACCCAAAACCATATAAAGCACTAGCAAGTACTACCCAGAAATTCAATGGTGAACAAGGTATAAAGATAATCAAACTAGGGTAACCTGTTGGGTCCCATCAAAATTAACCTATGCAGATCATTATGATTAATTAGAACATGAGTGGGTAAAAAGAAGTGATCAAGGGCACAACTTGCCTGGGACTTGAGATTCCAGGTACCAGGATGATCTTCAGGTGACACGTGTCCTCACGCTAGTCGTAGCATTACAAACAAACAGTGTACATGCAAAATTAACATTACACCAAACATAAGAATACACTGAATAAAAATAATCTACGCGAAGCTACGAGACTAACGCAACTTGAATGGATCAAATCGGAGTTAAAACGGAGGAGTTATGATTTTCTGAAGATTCTATGTGTTTTGTACAAAATTAAATAGGATATAAATTTTAATTTGACTTTCATGTCAAGACAGCGGTACTAGATGATAGACAATAATATTACACAATTATAGGAATTGGAACGGATTAATTTGGGCTTAATATGAATTTTCTATGAATTACCCAAGTTTTACAATTATTTTTATACTCAAAATCAATTTCTAAATCTAATTTTCTGGTTTTATTTAATTACTGGACTGCGCCTCAAAATCTGAGAACAGCAGGGGGCTCGGGGTAAAACTCCTAAGACACAGAGCATAGTCACGTAGGATGGCGGGTTGATTCCTAGGAAGTTCAGGGGCTCATATGCAAGTTGGTCTCGCGAAGCGGTATCGTTGATTCAGAGCCGTCCGATCCTGGATCCAGGGACCGGATTAGATCCCCCCCTTTATCCGAACCGGTACGCCATCCGGACTGTCCGATCCCGATCGGACGGTCACGATTTTAAAACGGCGCCCAAGCTTCACCCGCGCAGGATTAGAATCGGACGGTCGGTACCCAATCGGGCGAAGGGATATCCTCCCGCCTAATCCTGATCGTCCGCGATTGAATCGACGGTCCGCGATCGTCATCAACCCAGACAGTAGAAAACCTGGCGCCGCCACGGCAACAGAGCCATTGCGGCGGCGCAACGCCGGTGAGGTGTCCAACCGAGGCGTCCAGGGCACATACTCCCAATCTACGAGACCTAGAGAGAGAGAACCCAAAAGCGAATGCGTTGGTCTGCTACTTACAAGTGATGCGTACGGCGTTGAGGCTGTCCCCGGAGCGAAGCGATGGTGCGGCGGAGCGGCAAGAAATTCACACAGCGCCAGCGCCTAATGCGCGAAATTTTGCGGTGGTCGAAGCTCACCGAAGCTCCCACATGGCGACGGGAGAGTTTGCAATGGCGGGGTGGGTCCCGGCGGTGATGCGTGCACAGGAGAGGATGAGGGCCCGAGGTGGGCGATGGAGGTCAGGGACGCAGAGTGCCGATGGGGAATCGGGAGGATCGGCCGAGCGGCCCAGGCAGGAGCATCCCACTGCAGATAAACAACGCTCGCCTAGCCATGGGAGAGGCTATTGGGTAAGGCTTGGACTATATAGCTTGGGCGAACACTGAATCCCAACGAGCACAGCCGATCCCAGCGGCGACGGAAACACAGCACCGTGAAGAGGATAAGCCTGACAGAGAGGCCCTACACATAGGTGACACATGTGTAGTGGTCCGGGTGGCAGATGCCAACGGCTGGCGAGATTCGCGGGTGCTAGCCGGTGTAATTTCCGCGGCGTTGAACAACCCAGGCGGAAGGCGCGGCGACGATTTCGGCGGGGTCCGTTGCGGTGATTTTACGCGAGGAAGACGCTACTGGATGTTAGGGTCCACACGCCAGGGTAACAGGAACGCGGAAGCGGCAAGCTATGGCTGACGCGCAGGGCCCACATGTCGGTCACAGCACTAGGTGCTCCCGTGCGTGGTGGCTGGTTTGGGCCGGAAGCAGAGGAATTCAGCCCATGCATCGCAGAGGGGGAGAAGGATGAGTGGGCCAAGGGCTTGGAATTCGGCCCATGCGAGCACTGGTGGGTCTTTTCCCTTTTTTATCTTTAACTCATATTCATATTCCAAAAGTTCAAACTGAATTTTTTTCTTCTTTTAAACACTGGTTTCGAACTTCAATTTTCAAGTGTCAAAATAATTCTAATGTGAATATAAACTTTATTGTTTATGATAACAATATTTATTCTTTTCCTTATTATTTGTTTATGAGAGGAATAAATGGTTTTATGAACATTTACTTTCTCACATTCTCTTTTATGCTTTATTTAAAATTGAAGGTCAAGTTTATGTTTTCCATCAAATGTATCACCACAAAATCAACAAGAGATCAACCATTCTCATCTATTTATAGGTCCCTTAATTAATTTACTATTATTGTTTGAAGATGAGGAGAGAGAATTCCAATAGGTTTTCAAAGGTCTTCAAAATTCTCACAACACTATTATATCTACTCTTATTTCCTTATTATATTTATTTATAATATATGTATTTATTTATTTTATTATTTTTACCTTATACAAATTTTAGGGCTTTACATCGGGGGTCATTTGAGTATATCTAGGATTACCACGAATTAATTGGACTTGAGTAGGGTTAAGAAAAATGAGTGATCTAAGAATAACCTTAACCACCTCGTGGTCATCCCACTTCTTGCTCCCGAGGTTGCGCACTTGGTTCACCAAAGTCTTGAGCCGGTTGTACATGTCTTGTGGCTCCTCCCCTTGGCGAAGATGGAAGCGACCGAGCTCCCCCTCGATCGTTTTCCCGCTTGGTAATCTTGGTGAGTTCATCACCTTCGTGCGCGGTCTTGAGTAGGTCCCAAATTTCCTTTGCATTCTTCAACCCTTGCACCTTGTTGTATTCCTCCTTGCTTAGAGAGGCGAGGAGTATGGTTGTAGCTTGAGAGTTGAAGTGCTCGATTTGGGCCACTTCGTCCGTATCGTAGTCTTCATCCCCTACGGATGGTACCTGTGCTCCAAACTCAACAACATTCCATATACTTTTGTGGAGTGAGGTTAGATGAAATTTCATTAAATCACTCCACCTAGCATAATCTTCACCGTCAAAGGTTGGCGGTTTGCCTAATGGAACGGAAAGTAATGGAGTATGTCTAGATGTACGAGGATAGTGTAAGGGGATCTTACTAAACTTCTTGCGCTCTTGGCGCTTAGAAGTTACGGACGACACTTCGGAGTTGGAGGTCGATGTTGATGAAGTGTCGGTCTCGTAGTAGACCACCTTCCTCATCCTTTTGTGCTTGTCGCCTTTCCGATGCGACTTGTGGGAAGAAGATTTTTCCTTCTTCTCTTTGTGGTGTGAGGAGGAAGATCTTTTCTCCTTCCGTTTGGAGGAGTCTTTCTTCTTCTCCTTCCTCTTGGTGCGGGACTCTTCCGATGAAGTGCTCCCTTGGCTTGTAGTGGGCTTGTCGCCGGTCTCCATCTCCCTCTTGGCGTGATCTCCCGACATCACTTCGAGCGGTTAGGCTCTAATGAAGAACCTGACTCTGATACCAATTGAAAGTCGCCTAGAGGGGGGGTGAATAGGGCGAAACTGAAATTTACAAATATAAACACAACTACAAGCCGGGGTTATCGTTAGAAATAAAGAAACGAGTCCGCGAGAGAGGGCGTAAAACAAATCGCAAGCAAATGAAGAGTGAGACACGTGGATTTGTTTTACCGAGGTTCGGTTCTCGCAAACCTACTCCCCGTTGAGGAGGCCACAAAGGCCGGGTCTCTTTTAACCCTTCCCTCTCTCAAACGGTCTCTCGGACCGAGTGAGCTTTCTCTTCTTAATCACTTGGAACACAAAGTTCCTACATGGATCACCACAAGATTGGTGTCTCTTGCCTCAATTACAAGTGAGTTTGATCGCAATGAAGGAGTCAAGAAAGCACGATTAAAAAGCCAAGCGACAAGAGCGACAAATAACACACGGATCACTTTCTCTCTCAAGTCAATAATCACTAATGATCTCTTTTCTCAATTGTGAAACTTGGAGAGATGGAGGCTTTGAATGTGTCTTGGAATAGATTGCTAGCTCTTGTATTGAATGTTGAAGGTTGGAATGCTTGGGTGAAGTGAATGGAGGTGGTTGGGGTTGTATTTATAGCCACCAACCACTTCCTAGCCGTTGGGCCATTCTGCTGAGCGCGGACGGTCCGCCCTCCTGGTGCGGACGGTCCGCCCCTGTAGATCAACGGCTGAAAATGCAACGGTCAGCAGTAACGGCTATATCAACGGCTATATTGCATTTAATGCGTCGTCAGATGTCAGACAGAGCCAGTCGCGGACGGTCCGGTCGAGCACCCCGGACGGTCCGCGAGGCCCTCTATAATTCATTTCTCCGAACCCGTCACCTTCGGGTTTTTCGGTTTCTTACCGACCGGACGGTCCGCGCCTGAGGCCGGACGGTCCGCGCGAGGGCTCGGACGGTCTTTGCTTTTCCTCCGGACAGTCTGTAGTGGAAACTTGTGTTTTTGCATTGGTTCTGTCCGAGGGGTATCCCGATGTCGCGGACGGTCCGCCGCAAGAGCCCGGACGGTCCGCGCTTGGCCTGTTTTTCCAAAAAGCTTCTCCTGTCCGGAATAATCTACGGTATTCCGGACAGTCGAATTAGTATAGTTGTAGATGAACCTTTGGCACCTGTAGAACGTATAATCTAGAGCAAACTAGTTAGTTCATCAATTTGTGTTGGGCAATTCAACCACCAAAATAATTTAGGAACTAGGTGTAAGCCTAATTCCCTTTCAGGAAGCACCAGCACCCTCGGCGTCGACAACACCTCTGGCGAGGTCCGACCTAGCCTCGAACGGCGACGCGGTCCAAGGGTCTCCGCTCTGAAGGACAACGTCATCACCAAGCCCGGGCCATCGCCGCCAGGGTCTTCTCCAAGGATCCGGCCCGAGCAGGCGGCTCGGCCGGTCACCCCGGGGCCTCGGCTAGCTGTCCCCCAAGGACATCAGCCCGACCCGAGGCCTCGGCAGGTCAATTCCGGCGTCGGTCCCGCTAACGGATGACCCGGCCAGGCTCCGGCCGACCTGGTCTTCTTTTCGAGCCGACTCTGCCTCTGTTCGCGCTGGCACCGCTACCCCTGGCCTCGGCTCATCGAAGAGCGGCCGAGGGTTTCCTCTAACTAAGCAAGGGAAGCCTCGGACAACAAGGCTAACCGAGCCGAGGGACTCCTACGCCTCCGGGATACGGATACCTCACTCGTCACCTTTACACGGGGCGACTCACGCTTGGTGAAGCGGTTCAGGCAACCAACAGGCGAGTCTTAGTGCTCGAAAATGGGGAAAAAACATGGCTCCGTGCCGAATTTACATACATGTTCAGGCCTCGACAGCCACAGTGAACAAAAACACTGGCATTCGAAGTGCCATTACAAACGGAACTCCGGTTCCACCTCCGTAGGTACGAACAACCCCACTCGATGGGGGGGGGGGGGCTGCGGAGCAACAGAAGACCGACGAATGGCTCGCCGTCGCCCGCCCCAGCAGCGGCGACGATGAAGACTTCTGCTCCGGGGGGCCGAACAGCAGCAGCGATGACCTCAGGGCGGATGCTGCTGCCAGGAGGCCCCCGCTCGTGCCCAAACTCGTGAGGCAAGGACGGGCAGAAGGCCGTAGAGTTAGAGGTCGGTCCGCGGGTGGCGCCGGCAAGCTCGTCGGCGGCGGAACCTCTTCCAGCTGCCGTGGCGGAAGGCGGCACCGGGAGCGGCTCCGAAGCCGCTCGGCTCAGAGAGCCGGGCACGCTGCAGCTGCCAGCGCCACGGACGACTCCCGCCCTTCCCCCCGATCATTGAGGGAAGGAGTGGGCCACCGCACACGCAGGGGCCGACCCCAACTCAGCACACTCCCCTCCCCAGCCCTGGTGATGAAAATCCTTGAGGCTGAGGGAGGGGCAGAGGCCGCGGCCCGGTTCGCTCTCCCCCGCCATCGAACTGGAGGTCACCGTCTTGGGTGACCGCTGGCGGAGGGGTGCAGCCGGGCTGCATGATGAAAATCCTTGAAGCCGAACGACAGCTGAAAGGTACCAACTCCCGCGGAGTTGCGTTCCTCCAACAACGAAGCGGAAAGACGGCGGATATCCCCCATCGGGGGGCTGGGAAGGTGGAAAGACACGATGCATAAGGGAGCGTGAAGACACAGTCGCCTTCCAAGAGGGCCACCCTCCTTTTAAAGGCGACTCTCCCCACTTGCATCCCCAGCCGTCGTGGGCTGAGTCTTCTCCAACACGCTCCAAGGTCCTCCCAGTACGGCGCGGAGGCTGGGTCCCACACGTCATGCAAGCCGGCCCAGAGCAGAAGAAGCCAAACCGCCGCGTGTGGTGCGTGCAACCGCCCAGCGGTTACAAGCGGCTCTCCACTTTTGCCCAGACCAGCGGGCGAGAGGGCGGGCAGCCATGCAGGCGGCATGCAACCGTGCCAAGTGGGCGCGCTTCTCCGGCTCCCAACACGCCCAGCATGGAGGCCCAGACCCACGCGTCATGCAACCGGCGCGCCGAATGCTTCGTGCCTGCAACTGCACCGCCACCTGCGCCACCACCGCGCCTCCTCGACTGCAGAACCAATACCGCGACTCGAGGCGACCCAGCGCACGACCCAGCGGCTCCAGCCTGACGCGACGGTCAATGCGGCCGAAAACGGGCCGACAGTAATGGCGGTGGCAGGCGGGCAGGAGCAGCGGTCACGTCGTCAGCCAAGCTTACGTCCCATCCGGGGACAGCGAGAGAACCCTCTCTCACGGCGTGAAGACAACGCGCCCGTGTCCCGTTCCTCGAACGGTTCGCGCACGCGCAACGGCTGCCCTGCGAACCACTCGCCCCGTCGCATTAACTCCGCGGCGGGACAGGCGGCGCCTCTGGCAGGAGAAGCGAGCGACGCTTCGCCTTCGCCATAATGACCGCGTCAAAAAAGGTACGCCGCGTCGTTCGATTTCGTATCCTTTTTCTTTTTTCCTCTTTCTCTCTCTTGCAACAGGGACCGGGAAAGGGGGATACCCCGAAAAGGATCCTTCCCCGTGAAGGAACCAGGCTCCGAGCCTTCCTACTGATCAGAGGTTCGAAGGCTGGCCCCTCGGAAGGGTTCAACAGCCGCCTCAGAGCACCTGGGCTCCACACCCACTACTGGTCAGAGGTTCAAAGGCTGACCCCTCGGAAGGGTTCAACGGCCGCCTCAGGCTACTCGGGCTCCGCGCCCACTACTGATCAGGGGTTCGAAGGCTGGCCCCCGAAGGGTTCACATCCGCCTCAGACACAGAGCGAGGGATGACCATGGGTACGTTCGATACATAACCAAGACTCGGGCTGCGCTCCCGAGGTACCCTAGGACATTTCCGAGACCAGCGAGAACGATCTTGTAACGGAATCCCATCAGAGGGAGGCATCGAGCCCTCGGACCCCGTCGCTAGGGGACCGGGTCCGGCAGATCACCCGCAGGTACTTTTGGGCGTGCCTCTAGGCCCCTAGCCGTCCCCTAACGAATGGGGCACGGACGTCCGCTCGGATCACCCGCCTGCAGCTCACCGGAGACACCATGTTCGGCGCCCACCGAGGGCAACATGGCGCTCTCCCCCCTCCTCCTTGCGGAAAGGCGACGCAGGGGCGTATGTAAAAAAGTCGAGTCTGTCCCTGATCGCCCTCTCGCCCTGTGCATAGGCTCGGGGGCTGCTCTCGCAAACCCGGCTCCGGCCAAACCGTTGACAGCGTCAACATACCAGCCCGAGAACTTGGGACCCGACCGTACAACCGGGCTACGACTAGCTCGCATGAGGGAACGACCAGACCAGCCGAAGCATTGCGCGAGGCGTTAAGACCTCGGAGGAGTCAAACCACTCCTCCGAGGCCTCGGGGGCTACACCCGGCGGGTGCGCTCGCGCGCACCCACCGGAACAAAACGCAACCGAGAAAGGCTGGTCCCCTTGCAAAAAAGTGCGACGAAAGCCTCCAAGCGAGTGCTAACACTCCCTTCGAGGCTCGTGGGCTACTGTCGGGGACCATAATTAGGGGTACCCTCAAGGCTCCTAATTCTCAGCTGGTAACCCCCATCAGCATAAAGCTGCAAAGGCCTGATGGGTGCGATCAAGTCAGGGATCAGTCCATTCAAGGGACTCGATCACGCCTCGCCCGAGCCTAGCCTCGGACAAGGGCAGCCGACCCCGGAGGATCTCCGCCTCGCCCGAGGCCCCCCTCCAGCGGCGAACACGTTCCCGGCTCGCCCAAGGCCCTGTCTTCGCCAAGAAGCAACCCCGACCAAATCGCAGGAGCATTTAATGCAAAGGTGGCGTGACACCTTTATCCTGACGCGCGCCCCTCAGCTGACAGAGCCGAAGTGACCGCCGTCACTTCGCCGCTCCACTGACCGGTCTGACGGAAAGACAGCGCCGCCTGCGCCGACTGCGGTGCCACTTAACAGAGTGAGGCTGACAGGCAGTCAGGCCCGGCCGCACACCATAGGAAACTCCGCTCCGCCCGACCCAAGGCTCGGACTCGGGCTAAGCCCCGGAAGACGGCGAACTCCGCTCCGCCCGACCCAGGGCTCGGACTCGGGCTAAGCCCCGGAAGATGGCGAACTCCGCTCCGCCCGACCCAGGGCTCGGACTCGGGCTAAGCCCCGGAAGACGGCGAACTCCGCTCCGCCCGACCCAGGGCTCGGACTCGGGCAAAGCCCCGGAAGACGACGAACTCCGCTCCGCCCGACCCAGGGCTCGGACTTGGGCTCAGCCCCAGAAGACGACGAACTCCGCTTCGCCCGACCCCAGGACTCAAATTCCGCCCTGGCCTTAGCCAACGGCCTCCGCCTCGCCCGACCTAGGGGCTCGGACTCGGCCTCGGCCACGGAAGACGGACTCGACCTCGACCTCGGAGGAGCCTCCACATCGCCCAACCTAGGGCGCGGACCGGCCGCGTCAACAGGAGGCGCCATCATTACCCTACTCCAAGCTGACTCAGGCTACGGGGAACAAGACCGGCGTCCCATCTGGCTCGCTCCGCCAGATAGGCAATGATGGCGCCCCGCACGCTCCCTGACGATGGCGGCTCTCGGCCCCCTTACGGAAGCAAGAGGACGTCAACAAGGACTCGACAGCCCCGACAGCTGTCCCTCCGCCAGGCTCCAGCGCTCCTCCGACGGCCACGACATCACACAAACCGGGCGCCAAAATCTCTCCGGCCGCCACGATGGCGTGTACTTAGGGCGCTAGCTCCCCTCCGCTAGACACGTAGCACTCTGCTACACCCCCATTGTATACATGGATCCTCTCCTTACGCCTATAAAAGGAAGGACCAGGGCCCTCTTAGAGAAGGTTGGCCGCACGGGGACGAGGACGAGACGGGCGCTCGCGTAAGGCCACTCGCTCCTTCCCCCGTGTGGACGCTTGTAACCCCCTACTGCAAGCGCACCCGACCTGGCCGCGGGACGAACACGAAGGCCGCGGGATTTCCACCTCTCTCTCGCCCATCTCCGGTCACCTCCCTTTCCTCCCTTCGCGTCCGGCCTCGCGTCGACCCATCTGGGCTGGGGCACGCGACGACATTTCACTCGTCGGCTCAGGGACCCCCGGTTTCGAAACGCCGACAAATATAAACATAAAAATTAAGAACTAAAATAAATAATATCTTGTAATTGTAACCGAGGAAGTAGTATTTTATTTGGGGAGTGGAATATTGACAAAGAGCTCGCCGCAGATAGGAAGGGGTGGAAGTGTGCAATTCACGTGCCAGAACCCTGATTGATAGTTTCGCTTTTCCTCCTTAATCGTTTGACCTTTTCTTGTGTCCATTTTAGATCTTGCTGGTCCTTGTGGGTTTTATCTCTTTTATGTGTTTCCCCGTTTCGTTGTTTTCGGTTCTCCTTTGCCTTTGTTTCCCTTTTCTGTTCTTTGGGGGTTGAGCTCTGAGGTTTTCATACGGGGTTTCATCTCTAGCCTACCCCAACGTGCTTGGGACAAAAAGGCTTTGTTGTTGTTGTTGTTGTTGTTGTATAGCACAAGAGCCAAAATGGCCCTGCTAGTTAGTAATTAGTACCGTATCTGTGTACCATTGGAGAAGTTAAGGTTAGTACTCCGAGGAGCCCAGGATTATTCCGACCTTAGGTATTCCTTTGTCAGTGCCTCACGAGGAAGATAAGAATAGTATGCATCGGAGTTGTTAGACTGACCACATTTACTGGGATTTCCCACTCCAATATACGTGTGACCGCTAAAGTTTAATTTGGGATCCATCAAGTTCCATTCTACGAGACGAGACCAAGAAAACCTAAAAAACGTTTACACTGACGACCTCATCTGCATGCGTTTTGTTTTCTGCGAAACTGGCTGTTCTCAAAGCCTTTTTAAACTCTCACCGTCTCACGTCTTCAAATATCACGGATCCTGCTCCTGCGTGGTCCATGTGGGCGTCGTCCCAAGTACGGCCTCCCAGGGACCATTATGGCTAGCTGCCCGTTGACATCTCCTGTAGCCGCGCACGTCCCGTTCGGACATTTACACCAGTGTGGATACTGTCCCATTTGAAAAGATTGATGCATCATATAAACAGTACAGGGGATGCAAATTGCAATGTACTAATAATAATGGCATTACCACCGACCCACCCAGCGAAGCAACGCACCGGATAATTCACTTAAGCTTTCGACATTGCTTCACATAAAATGGCTGACATGGAGATGGTTAACCGAAAATTTTTAGTTCAGGTTTTCAGTTTTTTTTTAAAAAAAAGACTAGTTTCTGAAAAATGACAACTGAAATTATGTTTAGAAAAGGAAAAACCTAACGTATGATTAATCGTATAATTCGGTTTGTTTTTTGGTTTAACCGAAAAAGCCGAGCTAGGCTTTTCAAGTTTACATTTGCTGCATGTGCATACACGACACGACGTCCCAGCAACTCAACACTTTGCACTCGACTATATGCCTACTATATCAGTTGCCACTTATAAGCCACCATCCACCGGTGATTGCGTGACCGGTGCTGCATACAAGAAAATATACTGTTTTGCATAAAACGAACAACAACATGGCGAGGAAGGGAGCTGGATCATGACAAGCCAATGTTGCATACAAGGAAGGGGGCCAGATCACGACGAGCTAACGACGACGAGGACACCCTTCCTGGTGGCGAGCTGGGGCAGGCGGACGACGACAACCTGATGCTGGCATCACGGCGGAGGGCGACAGCTTGGGTTAGTACGAGGCGAGAGACTGTGGACTGAGAGGGAGGATGAGCGTGATTCGTGTCGTGGCCACAAGGGTGCCGATAACTAGGCCCTGGCAGTGGCAGCGTGATGGACTGACAAGGGTGCCAATAACTGGTTTACAGTTTTTTCGGTTCAGTGTTCGATTTTTGTTTTTTTGCCTAGTTCTAGTCACGTCTAAGTGTAATCCCCTCCCGATACAGAGGGATATGTCAGGCCCACTAGAGATCGTATGGCTCTAGGGATAGACCCCACATCTAAGGGCATCAGGATAATTCCATGGTGATAGCTTAATGTATATGGCTCAAGTACAGCACATTAAATCTATGATGGACGACATTGCATGTGTGACGCGTGTTGTTGCCATGACATATCATGCCTAACCCTAGAGCAGGAATGACAACCACCTCAAAAAGGATATCTCTTACAGTCAACCATGACCGAGGGATGGGCCTAGTACAATGCTAAGAATAAGATAAGAATAGAGTGGGTGGGTTTAGTTGGTGGCATTCGAGATTCATATAGCTGCTCTCCTCCCTTTTTGCACTACAAAAGAGAGGGGGATGCACAACAATTAAGGGGAGGCACTCAATTCTAAGATTACATTCGAGGGTAATCCGACCCAAGTGATTTCAGTTAGTGGTAACAAAGCTTACTATGTCACACTTATCTAGAAGGAAAACATAAAGATGAATTAGAACCATTAGGCTAGAACTCTCACCACAACTCTGATGTGAAGGGGGGGCTACAAGGTCTTGATGCTCACTAGTGTTTGAGCTTGTAATTTTTTTCTCCTTTGTGTTCATCAATTGATGAGTAGCAAGAGGATAGAGTGTATTACATACACTGTGACATGAACCTCTCGTTGTCTATGTACTAGCTCCTAGTCGTGATATGCTTCCATGACCTCCACTAGGCGGATTTGGCTCTAGGCCTGCGTAGCATGGTTCTACTGAGCCAGACTTTTGTGCACACCCTAGCCATGGTATGCGATGCATTAGGGTTGTTGCATCATGTGCCCTCATGGGCCCCTAGGGGAGCATGACCATTCTGCACGCGTCACTCCCCTAGCATCACATCATGACTAGGGCAAAAATGACCTCCAAGCATGAAGGCTCCATCCTGTCCTGGTCGACTAAATGGGCTCACTGATGCCTTGATTGCACTGCACATGGCATTATCGGCCCTCTTGACGCTGTGGAAGCTCTTCTCTATAATCCATCATCAGCCTCAAATGCCAAGCTGGTGCTAATTAGTGTTGTCCATAGTAGCCAGAGTCAATGACATTTGGTCCCAAAAAAATAGTGCTAAAAATTTGAATAAGACGAGCCGGTCAAATTTGGTCTAAAAAAGTTAAACCAATTATAATTTAGGACAGAGGAGTAGTGATCGGTACGTTTGGGATTCGAAAAAAAAATGTTTCGTAAGCATAATATATGTTCCCTGCTGTTCTGCTGGGCCGAAACCTGGGAGGAGTGGATGGGCCATGCAAATACTAGTAAGCGTCTACGAGGCTCGGGCCCCAGATTGAGCTGGGCGCCTAGGCCCCCAGATTGAGCTGGGCGCCTAGGCCACTGATACGGCCACCTTGATGCACAGCACAACGGCCTACAAACTTGCTCGGTCGACTCGACTACTGCTCGTCCACAATCCCAAAGTCATTTTTGAAAGACACTAGCTGTTGCTGTTCGGCCATTGCAAATCCTAGAAAGCTCCCAGAAAGAAGAAGACTTGAAGAAACAAACTGTCAAGAATGCGATCCTAACAACCTGACGGAACGGAACCGTGCACGCATCTCTACCGTACCCTGAACCTTATTTTTTTCGCGCTGATCAACGGATTATCACCTGCTGCGGAGCAGCCACTTGCAGCTAGGGTCCGGTCCAGCCAGCGCTCCTGCCAGGCTTGCAGCTTGCTATGTGGGTGGGTCTCTACCATGATACCATCCATGCAGGCAGAGCTGCAGGCAGCATGCATGCGCGTTGTCAGATGGATATGCTTCCATGAAGTACTCGGTAACCGAACTGTACTTACGCTTACTATGATGTGCAGTGCAGTGCAGTGCAGCTGGTCCCTTGTATCTGTTTCTTAGTATGACTTTTCAACTCATCCGGCCTCGTCCAGCTTTTTTCTCCAGGCAAGGTGAAGATTCCTAGCTAGCTCGGTCCTAATCGCGAAGGACAAGTAGTACTGCGTCTAGTCTGTGCATTATTATTGTCATCCATGTTCCATGAACCTAATAACGTTAATAGATTAATTACCAAGGTTTAGGTTTAAGAGGTTAACGTCTAATGAAGCAGACAAGAGAAAAAAAAAACACGAGGCTGAAATTTTAGAGAATCAAGCAGTAGTAACAGTTACTCATATGTCACATATATACTAGGTGAAATTTCCCGCCGGCCGGTGTTAGCTGAACTTGAAGCTGGCATGCCATGGCCATGGGCGGCCATATAGCGCCCTTAGCAGCCTCATGCCCTCATGATGCATGCCTCCATCTCGCGTAGCAGCGAGGACTGATGGCAGTTGCGGCAGAGATGGCGTGCAGCGCAGATGCCTCCTCCAGCGCGCGATCTCGTCTGATGACCACGCAGAGGAAAGGAAATTGCTGCACCGGCCGGCCGGCCAGCCAGCGAAGGTCATCGGCTAGCTAGGAGACTTGGACATTGGACCAGCTAGCTAGCTAGCACAGGCAGCACAGCAGGCGGTCGCGTCAGCAAGGCAGTTGCCGATATCGGGAGGAATATGGCCGATGGGCGTGTCGTCGCGGCGCCACCTGCGATGAGCCGACAGCCGAGTGTGTCTCTCTCTGCCTGCAGCTGGATCTGGACTGGAGCATGGAAACAAATCGTATAGCTTTTTCAGGAGATCTTCTGATCGAGCTCCGGCCCCCTGCTGCTGCGCGCCTGCGCCTGTGCGCCTGCTGTGATGAAGCTAGTAGTACGTACTGGGCGGCACCTCATCATTGCTAGCTCTTTCTTGCTCTACATGTAAACAAGGCACGCAAGTTCGGAAGAGCTATAGCTGGCTTCACCGACGGCTTATTACAAGTTCAGGGCCTCATGCACGGACGCTATACTAGATGGAAATAAGAGAACCAGAGCAACAAAATGTCAACTTTGGCAAGATAGATGTGCATGTGATGGGTGTTCATCGATCATTTAGCTAGGGGAGCTGTACTGTGTGTGCTCGATCTCGTAACGTAAGATCAATGCATGGCCCGGCCGTATCATCAGTAAGACTTTTCAGAACAGTACATATATATTTGATCAACCTGTGCAGCAAGGTGACATGGTGAGTGTGCCCATCTGATGAAGCCTGAGAAACTCTGAATCCAAAGAGATCTTGCTGGGCCAATGGAGTATATGCAGTACGGTGTCTGTCTCTACTCTCTACTACCTAGTAGTCGTCGTGGAGTACTATTCTCTGTACTAGATGCAGCACCTGAAAGTGGAAAAGTTCCTGCTCCGTATGCATGTAACAGTAATTTGCCTCTGTCGTGCATGGAGCTAGCATTGTGGTTAGTAGTGGTTACAATAATCAAAAAGATGACCAGGACAAAATAATAAAGCCTTCGTTTATTGACTGACAGCATGCATTCGTACGTACAGCTTGACACAGATATAGTAATGCAGAGGCACCTAGTCAACCCTAAGATAAGACTGCCTAGCATGACCTCGTCGCCGGCATGCAGACCGATCATGCATGCATGCGCTGTTTCCACAGACCGTACGTACGTTGCAGACACTGAGACGACGACGACGACGAATTAAGGTCGATCAAAACGAAATAAAGCGATAGTAAATGCACGACGATAATCTAGGTGATGGCCGGCGGCCGGCCGGTCAAACCAGCGACTACACTCCCCTCTAACAAGGCCGTGCCTCGCGTGCATGCATTGGTACGTTTATGTAGCAGGCTGATGCTGGATCTAGCTAGAGGTTGTGCGCGGCGAAGAAGGCCTCCACGTCGTCGCCGGTGTAGTAGTCCCTGCGCCGCTGCTGCTGCTGCGCGACCACGCCGGCGGCGGCGGGGGCGGCCCGCCTCTTCCGTGGCGCGGCGGGGCAGTCCCCGCCGCCAGCGCGTCGACCGGCCGCCTGCCCGTTGGCAGCGTCGGGCGTCCTGCACCCGGCCGCCGTCGCGTCGCCGTCGACGACCTTCCTGCCGTCCGCCTCGCCGCCGCGCCACTGCTCCAGCGGGAGACCCATATGCCGGCCGCGCGCGCGTGACGACGACTGCGCTACCTGCTGATCGGCGACGATATATGGGACCGTTAATTACTTGTGGGAACTCAAGTAACGTACGTTCCTAGTAACGTACGTTGCTGAGCAGTGAGCACTATATTATTATGCTATAGTAACGTTGCTGGATGGGTGGGACTGGTGGGGGAGCGGACGCGGGGGGTTTTATAGCGCTAGCCCGCGCGCGCGGTAACGTACCAACTACCAAGTGCAGGGGGAGGAGAACGTGGTTGCAGCGCTGACCGCCGGGCGGATCGGCTGGGGTACATACATGCATGCTACGGTTGGGGCCGGCTGCCCAGGGTACGTACCGCGCGTCTCGACTAGAGTCGCCCAAGAACGTCACCGCCTCCTCTGAGTCGCCTGAGCACGTCGACTCCTCCTCTCGCTTGAGCACATCGCTGCCCCTGTCACTCCACCTCCCCAGGTGAGGGGTCAACCGCCTCCGCTCGCATCCACTGCTCCTATCCATTGGCTGCCTCTCGTAGCCTTGTAGCCGTCGTCGTAGTACTCCTTACTACCTACGAACGCCTTGAGCTCCCCAAGGGCCTCTAGCGCTTGGTCCCGATGGTTCCCCGACACGGCATCCTGGAGCCTGTTTTGGATCCAAGAAAAGGGCTTTGATCGCTATCAAGGATGTCAAAGGGAACCCTACAGAGTTTTCAGGCGTGTTGGTCATGGATCTTCATATGGTGTTGGTATCAAAGCTTCGGTTGGTAAGGGGAGAGTACATTGTTGATCACAATGCTGATATTGGAACTGTTTTCTTCAGATTTGGTGAGAGATTTTGAGTTTGCAACATTCCGCCACTGCGGAAGGCACTTTTGAGGCACTCTGTTTAGCGATGCTTGTGGAGTGTGATATGACTCAATCGGCACTAGAGCTCTGCTGAAATAATGAAGCTATTTTCTGGAGAAGAGTTATAGCTACTGCGAGATTAGCTTTTCTTCATGTAGGATGTAAGATCTGTTCTTTCAGAGCTTGGAGCTCATAAATAGATGAATATTCACAGAGGTTGGCCCAAATTTTACTGTCAGTTGTGTTGCTGTCCAATTGTCAAGTCGTTTTGCCCTTCACCATATGCCAATTGCTTATCTATAGTTTTGTTCCATTTTAGAAAGCGAGCCCTTTTGTTGGATCTAAATTTTATTCCTTTATGTCAAGGACTACATGTCAATGAGGGCTCTGATCGCTGATTATCTCTTTATTGTATATTCTAAGAAAACTAGAAACTTAAAGAAGTTAGATGGTGAATAACTGATTATTCAATTTGCGCAGCCATGAATGTTTGATCCACATGGTTGTATTCATCATCGGTGCTGCAAACTTTGCAAAATGTCGTTTTTTCGCGTGGACTCTGCTGCATAATAAGATCTTAACAGCTGAAAATCTCCAGAAAAGAGGTTGGAGTAATGATTCGATTTGCAGACTTTGCAAACAAGAACCAGAAGCTATAACCCACTTGTTCCAAAACTGTATCTTCACTAGGGCGGTGTGGGCGCAGCTTACTCATTGGCTTGACCTCGCGTTGCTGCCAGGGATGGCACAATCTTCGTCAATATACACTTGGTGGAACAAGTGCAGAGCCAAAGTCGATAAATGCTCAAGGAGAGAGTTTGATGGTTTGATCATCCTTTTCTGGTGGGAGATTTGGAAAGAGCGGAACCGCAGAACCTTCCAAAGCCTAGAGAAGTCAGAGTGTGTGATTGCAGGGTTAATCAAGGATGTTTTTGGGCAGCAATGAATTGCTAATTCTTTTGACTTTGGTTGCTAGTGTCTCTGCGTAGCGTTCTTTATCCTTTTTTCTCATTCTTGAGTTCTTGGGTGGCTTTTTCGGAAGCTGTTTGGCTAGTTAAGTGTCTGTAAGTGTGTTCTCTTTTTCCTCTTAATAAAGCTTGGACGTGGCAATTCTCTTGCCGCGTCTTTCAAAAAAAAAAATCATCGGTGCTGCAGACATATAGTCCATGGCTTTTGCTGGTTATTACTCTGTGATGACTGTTACAAAAAAAAATCAGTTTGCTGCTACTGCTACTGTCTTCAGTTTGTTGCTACTGCTATGCTGGACTGGGAGCAATGCCCCTACGCCACCTTGAAACAAAGGGCTAGGTTAAATTGTATCTCTCTCCCTCTTGTCTAGAGCACAAGGGGCTGGGTTAAATCCTGGTGAAAATCAAGTAGGAGTCAGGATTTGAGATATATTTTTTTATTTATGAAGGAAGAACATACGTTCTCCAAATTGTTGCTGAATCCTTCTCTCTTCAAATATTAAAATTTCTCTCTCTTCAAATATCTAGTAGGAATTGGGATTCCAAGGTTTGTCCATCAGCTAATTGTCCAAAGCAGAATATAATATGCACACTAGTTGTTGTCTATCAGCTAGCTAGCGACCATGTCTGAATGACATCTTCCTGGCTGCTGCTGCTGCTACCTATCTGTTTGGTGTTCTAAAAGACTTGGAGTGGTTCTGAAATGCAGTGAAAGGTGGAACTCTGAATTGCAATAGTTTTATGTGATCATAATGCATTATACAGGTTAAAGCTACTAATGTGAGTCTCGCCGTCCGACGAGACGTGGTTTATTTACTCTCCCAATATAATATTGTGAATGTGACAAAAACATCAGAAATATATTAGATAACGGTGATAAAAACTTGATGCGAGACAATGAAGTATATGATCTGTCGATATCACAAACATAAAAACTAACACTATAATAACCATATATATATATATATATATATATATATATATATATATATATATATATATATATATATATATATATATATATATACCTATCCCTACTACTAATTAAGAATGGAGTGTGGGCGCGGCGCGGCCATGCCCCCGCCTCCCGCACGCGATGCCCCAACGGCCCCACACCGATGGAAAGCGAGGAGGCCAACGCCGAGGCACACGGCCCACACGCCCACCTCCATTGCCCAACGCACCGTCTCCATCTCGACCTCCTGCTCCTCCTCCTCCGCCGACCACCTCCCACCTGTCGTCGTCGCACTCGCAGCGGCACCAGCCGCAGAGGCCCGTGGTGGCGTCCTCCTCCGGTATCCCCTCCAGCCGGGTGGCTCCGCACCGCATCCGCCCCGGTCGGCCGCGCGGGCCCTGTCCCGCATCAGCAGCCGCCCTCCGCGAGCACCACCACCTCCGCCACACACACCTCCGGCGAGGCCAGTGCCCGACGGCACTCCACGTTCCACCCCCCTCGCGCCGCGCGGAGAAGACGCCCTTCGCCGTGACCTCCTCCCAGGCGGGGACGAGCACCACGAACTGCGCGACCTCGGCGGCGGCGACGCGGTCGGCGGCGACCCGACGGAGAGTGACCTTGGCGGGCGCGGCTGGCGGGAGCGCGCGGCCGTTTAGCCCCAGCGCCGTGTCCCAGATGGCCGGGTGGTAGGTGCCAGCATATTACAAACTTGGTGAGACTAAAAACCCTACCAGATCTTGTCGTCCGGCGCCTCAAACCCCAGATTCGGGTCAGCCATCACCATGAGCACCTCCCACTCGCAGACCCACTCGTGGGGCGAGACGCGCACGCCAGAGTCGGAGATCGTGGACAACGACCCGCCGTTCCCGAATCCGCCGGCGCCGGCGCCGGCGATGATGGTGCCCAAGAAGGAGTGGGTGGACGACGGCAGCGACAGGACCAGCGACCTGTTCGTGGATCTCAGCTACGACGACATCCAGGGCATGTACAGCGGCCTCGACATGCTGCCGCCGGCCGGCGAGGACTTCTACTCCTCGCTCTTCGTGTCGCCCAGGGTCAGGGGGAACCAGCCCACCGGAACCGCGGGGTTGGGCCCCTTCTGAGTGAGCTCAGGCAAGGCATGGAGATCAGGAGAGAAGACGGACGGCGTTGCGAACTCTGTAAATACAGCATAGGAGGAGTCGAACCTGACTGAACCTGGTCAGGGTTACAAGTCGAGAGTGTCGGTGTTTCGTACATGGGAGCCGGCGCGGTCTTGGCTTGGCACTGGCTCATTCTTTAGTTTCTCTTTCTGCGCAGACGGTAGATGTGTATGCGTAGCTGTACACTATCACTTCCTCTTCAACAGAACCGACGAAATTTTGCTCTTTGTTTACAAGTGCTACCGTTTCCGTGTCTCCCTTGCACTGTGTTATGTTGGCATGCTGCAGCAGTGAATGATTGATTACGTTGAGTTGCAGCAGCCTGGAGTACAGAGCAAGGAACCGTTGACAATTTGCCACTTCAGAACATAGTTCTGCGCCATTTTTGCGTTCGATTCACTGACTCCGAATGGCAATATTTGAAGTGAATTCAGCGAACGGAGAAGGTTGGTTCTGCCGTGCGTGCAACGTGGTGGTAGACTGGTAGTCTTTCAATGCAGCAGGCATAGAGACACGTGGTACCCGTGGATATTGGATAGAACTTCCTACGGAGAAGGGAGTTCTGCATCAAACGGCAAAAGGAAAAAGATCTCGACCGATCTTCATTTCCACCAAGCAAAAGCAAAAATATACAGAGTGTCATGCGACTATGCGAGCAGCGCGTCGTCCTAACTAACATACAATAGCGCAACCTGTGTACTAGAGAGCGAATTTTACATCTTCAAGCCAGCCATTGCGCCATTTATTTGCACATGGAGGGAATGGACCAAGAACACGGTCCATTTTCTTATTGATGTCGTATAGTTGAGTTCAAATGAACAGAATCTCTCACGCTGATCAGACCTGTTGTCGGGGAAGCAAGGATATTGTTGATTCAAAGATTGCCACTGAAATATGTCGAATTAATATTATTGTACATGTTTGAAACATGTTTGAACAACTATATATCCCAATTAAACAGAGTTTATCTATGTGATATATAGAATCCGTAGCAACGCACGGGCACATGACTAGTTCTAGTATATATATATGATCTGTCGATGCCACACAACGTACAATATAATATTAGCAAGTTACAGTGCCGCCAGTAATCTTTTCTCAAGCATGGATGTTCTTTAAGATGAGAGGCATCCCACATTTGGGAGTGAGGGAGACGACATACTTTGGCTTGTGAACGTAGGTGGGGGAGAGCGAGAAGGAGAAGTTCCTGAGGATGACCGCCATGACGATCTGTGCTTCTATGATGCCGAAGCTCTTGCCGGTGCAGGCTCTCGGGCCGAGCGAGAAAGACAGCAGCGCGTGTGGATCCGTGGCGGCCCTGGCGACGCCATTGCTAAACCTCAAGGGGTTGAACTCGTCGGCGTCGGAGCCCCACACCTCCCTGTCCCGTTGCAGCAGGCCGATGGGGATCGATACCACGGTCCCCTCGGGCACCTGCAGCATGCCCCTGAGCACGACGTCTGAGGCAGTCCTCCGTTGTATGTACACGATCGGCGGGTAGAGCCTCAGTGTCTCCAGCAGAACCATGTGAAGCTGCAAGCACGCACGCAACCGCAGGTCATGCATCTTGTACGCATGGTTTTATTCGTGTCAATGGAAAAGAGTTGCGTACGTACCAGCTTCAGTCTGGAGAGGGTGTCGGTGGTGGGGACGTCGCCGCGGAATTCGCGGAGGACCTCCTCCCTGACCTTGTCCTGCCACTGCGGGTGCGTGCTCAGCAGGAACATGGTCCACACGAGGAGGGTGGCGGTGGTCTCCTGCCCGGCGCCGAAGAAGGTCTTGCACTCGTCGATCACCTCTCCGGTGGTCAGCGTCGTCGTCGTCGTCCCTTCGTCGTCGCTCCCAGCATGGCGCCGCCCAGGCTCCGGCGACCACGCCTCCAGCAGGAGGCCGAGCAGGTCGTCGCCGTAGCCACCGCCGCAATTGGCGGCCACCCGCGCTGCCATCATCGCAGTGATCTTGGCCCTCAACAGCTTGTCCAGACGTCGCACCGTTAGGTTGCGCCGCGTCGGCAGATACCTTGTATGTATACAGAAAAAAAAGTGTGAAACCTCTCGAAACCAATAAACTTGCTTGTGGCGCGTCGTCAATGGCATGCATGGTCATCATAGTATAGTACTGTACTTGGTAATTAATTACCAGAGTATGGGAGCATCCACCATGGCCGCGGCGCCCATCTTCTGCATCTCGTGCATCAGGAGGAGGACCTCACCGGCTTCCTGGAGGCTGGTGCCGAAAGCGGCGCGGCCGATGATTTCGGCAGTCAGGTCGCAGATGGCGCGGTCCACTTGTATTTCCGCTGCTTGACGGGCACCACTGTGCAGTATTAGCTGCTCGCACCATCGCTGTGCCATCTGTTCCGTAGCTTCCGCCGTCACTGCCGACATGCTCTGAACTCGAGACCGACAGCAGGAACAATGTCATCATCAGTTGCTAAAATCTGCCTATATATATATGTGCAAAACTTGTGATGATGATGATTGATGACGAGGACGACGACCTTGATCCTCTCGTGGTTGAAGGCTGGAAGGACAACTTTCCTGTGCCGTTTCCAGTCGTCGCCGTTTGCTAAGATGAGCCCGTTGCCCAACAGGACTTTGAAAACGGGGATCATGAAGTCCTTGCCAAACAGGCCCGTCCTGTCTGTGAGCACTTCCTTAATCAACTCTAAATCAACGGAGAAGATTGCAGGTGTTGGCCCGATCCAGTACAGGAATGTCCTCCCTGAATATAATGACCAAATTAATTCATGCATGTAGCGGGTACGACATGTGATTATTAACAATGTGTTAGGGTTTTACCATACTCGACGACCCATCGGTGGAACGGTGGCAGCAAGATGGGCATGATGTCATGTGAAGCGACGTCCAGCTGCGGAACCCTTCTCCGGCTGGCACGCGCCAGCCGCTTCGCCTCCGACAAGGATCCGGCCAGGAAACAGTAGGGCGGCCCCCGGATGCCCTGCCTCGCGAACGACCGCGCCACGGCCCGCGGTTGCCACACCAGGCGCCACAGCGCGAGCAGCAGCGCCGGCAGTAGTGAGGCCAGAAGCAGCAGGGCCGGCGGCGGCGGCGTCGCCCACGGCCACGGCCACGGCCACTGGTCGGCCCCCATATATGACACAACCACAAGGCGGCGGCTATTGGATCATTGGTCAGCTCGATCTCGACCCCGAACGTATGCATGCATAGTCGTCCTCTACAAGCTAGCTGCCAGTTGTTGTACGTTGCTGTCCTCATGAGAATTGCAGGGACACCCACACGTCCGACGTGACCGAGATGGCTTCTCTTGCAGAAACTCCGTCTACTGTTGGTTGTTGCTTGTGTGTGTGTGTGGAACGCTCCGGTGCTGTACCCGCGCGCATATATATCGTGTGATGTGCACATATATACCAGCATAGGTCTCAAGGATGCATAACAAGTTTGAGGCTCGCTACATTCACTTTTGTTAGTTTGTTTATTAGTACTAGGTGAGTGTTATTACTGTTATCGCGTTGAAAACAAAAAATCTTGTGGATAGGTGACAAATTGTCAAAATAATACTACTCCATTCTTGATTATTTGTCATCCTCTAGTTCATTTTAAAACTAAAATATGGCAAATAAAAAAGAATAGGAGAGTACTGTAGAAAAGTCTACGTTATATAAGGGGTCACTATCTTAGATTATCTCCAACCATTTCCCCTTCCAAATCACTTATTTGTATTTTCCATTCATATTTAAATACATTCCCTCTATTTCATCTCCTCTCCAATCATTCTCCCTATTTAGCTCCCCTTTACATTTTAATTGAGATATTTAACTTTTTACATTAGTTTTTGGAGTTTTAAAAAATATTACCATATTTATAGTTTCATAACCCATATTATTATCAAGTAATTAAACTTTAAAAAACAATTAACTTCGTAGTTAAACGTACAGGTCCAGGGGCGCAAGCGGTCTCACCCCGGTGAGAGGGCGTCCGAGGGGTGCCCGTTGGAGCCTTGGAGGTAGCCTTAATGCTGCCAGGACTCAGGGCTCTCAACTAGAGATGGCAATGGGTACCCGCGACCCGATACCCGATGAGTATTTACTCTATTAGGATATGTATGTGGGCTAAATATTCTACCCGTGGGGTTTGATATTAGGCAAAAATCTTTACCCAATGGGTAAACGGGTATTAGAACATTCCGCCTTCACTCATACCCGTTAAACCGTGGGTATAAAATACCCAATATAAACTTAGCCCAAGCATGAACTTGGACTTTAGTCATCCATCTTTTTTACTATTTAATAACCTTTTAGGCCATAATGTCATAGAATGCTTAACGACAATTTAATGACCATGTAATGGAACATGTAATGTGCTATGTAGTACTGTCCTAGTGTTACTACTTTATCTAATTATCTTTGGTGTGTTGAATGGATGGTTAAATGATGCTAGAAATTTTGTAATGGTATTTATATGGATATACTTTACATTTGCATAACATAATATTTTGATAGATGTTCAATTTTTGTGGGTACGGATGACCCGATGGGTGACCCATACCCACATGGGTATGGGTATGGGGTAAATCCATACCCACCAGTGTATATGGGTGACCCGATATGGTTATTTTTGTGTCGTGGGTATATGTATGAGGCATTAATACCCGGTGGGTATTTACCCGTTGCCATCTCTGCTCTCAACACATCTCATCACTATACCGAAAAACATGCTGACAGTTAGGGGTGAAAATGGGCAGGGTACCCGAAATGGGTACCGGATATGGGTACTGATTCGGGACCTTTTTTCGGATACGGGTACGAGTATTTTTATATTCGGGACGGATACAGGTAATACCTGGATAGTACAGCTTCGGATTCGGGTCGGATATGGAGCGAGTACTACCCGGTAAATACCCGGATATTCGGGTCGGATACGGGTACCGAGAATTCGGGTACCCGTTTTTTCTTTTTCTGCATAATATATAGTTATAAAATCATATCTTTTACATATGAAATCAGATGAAGATAAAGTTTATATGAAAATTTTAGAGCTCGAAGAGATCTATAACTTTGTAGTACAACACATTTTTGTTTAAACACATATTTAGGCCAAAATCATTGAAATAATGTCTAAATTTATATCAAAATAATAGACTTTATCATTTTCATGTGGGGACTTAAGATTATCTCCATGTGGGAACTTAGGATTATCTTTTTATAAAGTATTTATTAATATTGGTAACTTATTTGCAATTTCCGGTCGACGCTACAATATTTTTATGAATTTAATTGTATTTTGATGATTTTCTACAACAAGAAAGTAATAATACACCAAATAGCCTAAAAAATTCATGAATTTTTACGGGGACACAACATATATCCACATATAGTTCTCAAAAACATTTGGACTATAAAATTCACAAGATGTTGGTGTTTCTTCCATTCCACTCCCACTTATTGCGTGAGTTACACGTGAAATCATTTTATGTATCGAAGTTTCAACATAATTAATATTTCACTTATCATTTTCAAGTGGCGACTTGAGGTTTTATTTGAATAGAATGTTTATTTGTTTTGGTAAGCTTTTTGCAATTTTGGGTCAAAACTAGTGTATTTAAGAATTTTAATTATATTTTGATGATTTTATGTAGAAAGAAATTAATAATGTACAAATATCCTCAGAAATCTATGAAATTATACGAAGGTACAACATATGGCCACATATAGTCATAAAAAATAATGGGACCACAAAATCCACGGTATGTCAATGTTTCTTCTATTTTATTTCCACTTATTACGTGAGTTACACGTGAAATCACTCTAAGTATCCAAGTTTCAACATAATCAATAATTCACTTTACCATTTTTATGTGGAAACTTGAGATTATCTTTTATTAAATGTTTATTAGTATTAATTTACTTGTAATTTCGTGGTCGAACAAGAATATTTTATGATAACCAATTAATGCATTATCCGACAAGTATCCGATATCCGATCAAATAATATCCGTATCCGTCACTTATCCGCCCGGATAAATATTCGGTCCCTGTATCCGTATCCGTCCCGTTTCTAACTATCCGTATCCGATCCCGAATCCGTTTTAAATACATTAGGGTAGAATATAGGATGAGCTACTATCCGTCAATATCCGTCCGTTTTTACCCCTACTGACAGTAGACAAGTGGCAGCGTGTTGGGTTTTTTCTATCACTATCGGCAGCTCTAACCTAGCAGTAATAATTATTCATCACCACCGCCCAACAGTGGTAGACATAAAATTAATCTGTCGATTAGGTAAATGGAGACAGTGATTGGTTGAATGACGACGTTGCCAGCACGACTGTAACCGAAAGTGATACTTAAAATCACTATCGGATAGGAAGCTGAGCCGGCGGTGAACTGGGAACAGCTGTGAGTGTCTGAAGTTTACGGTAAAATCTGTAAAATACTTCGCGAAGGCTTTGTCGAATGTGACACTTGGTCAAGAAGTCTTGATAAACTGTGTATTGGCAACGACTTTTTTGTCGAGTACTTTTTGTCGGGTACTCGGTACTCGCCGGAGAAAAGTCACCGTCACGGCATCAGATGACGGCGACAGAGACTGTATTTTCTTAGTACAAGAGACAACTAAGATATACAATCCTCATACTCTAAATCATAAATACAGTTAAGAAACAATATGTATGGAGAGTCGAGAGACAAACCCTTTACCTAAAGCTTGTCTCTTGTACTTGATATTTTTACCATATTTCAGTTTATTAATTCATTTTATTATTTATATGTAATACTTTTTTTATTTCCCACAATCATTGTACTAGATATTTACCCATCACATACGTCACACATCCATCAAGATTTATAACACAAGTATTACAATAATATATACTATTACAATATAAAGGGACCATGACCCTTATCAGAATGTAAATTAGGCAAGTCTCTAATTTTCCGATCTTGTCAAAACCTATGTATAAGTAAAATATCTATATATGCAACTACATTTGGTTAGGTATGTTGTTACATTTATGGTATGCAGCCTAGGTTTCAATCCTATCAACTAGCCAATCAACTAAGTTAGGAAGAGAAAACACACAATTGAGATATACAATGCAAACAACCCTAAAGAGATGTAGAGATGCAAACTCATGTCCATAACTTGTATTTTCAACATGGTATTGACAAGCTCTTCACTTCCCCTAGTGTTGAAGCCCCTTGTAAGGGCCACACGGTCAAGTAACTACACACATAGCCCCTAGACCTTCCACATGTGCAAGTAAGCCTTCGAGATGGCCTCTCCCTTGCTTCTTATCGTATTCACTTTCAAGCTTTTTGCCCAAACCATCAAGCCTTCGTTACCTCTGGTACATGGTGGCGACCACGACATACATGGTGTGGACTAGCAAGACTATAAGCCCCTCTGATATATAATAATGGTGCATGCAAGTACCCAATGGTAAGAGCTATACAAATCTTATTAAACACTAGGCTTAAAGTTAGAGCAAGCACTAAAGATGTGGTCTAACAGACCTAAACACTTTGCAAAGCACCTATGCTAATCACCTAGTGATTCTTTAAGCACTTTGGTGTCTAGAGCTACTAGAGATAAGCCACAACTCACACATCTTCCTTGGGCTCCAACACCCCACAAATAGCTAGTTGAGCTGGTATGTATAGCCCCAATTCCAAACTAGCCATTATTTTCTGCGCAGACACTAGACATGTCCAATGTACCCATTGTGGTGTGTCCAATTTCTATTATATTAAAGTACCAGTTTTCTCGGTTCCACGGTTTCCACCATCGTTACGCTCCCCCATAATTCACTATCGGACTCACCATCTTTGCCTAGTGTCCCAAACACTTGGCAAATGCCCTTTTGCACTCGACAAACATTTTATCAACAAAGGTCTGTTTGTCGAGTATTTTTTTCGGCACTCGACATCGGCAAAAAAAGCACTCGATAAATTAAAAATCGCAAAAACTCGAAAAACAACAATTTTTTAATTAGAGGAACAACCCCTCAACCAATGTCATTGCCCAACCCATCATCCTATCATTTTCACCATTTTTTTGAAATGAATTCACATGTTTCGTGACCGATGAGATTCAAACTCGCAACCTCTCTCTCGCGTGTAACCTCCTCTACCATTCCACTTTTATCTCACTTGTGTTTATATTACGTTTTCCTTCCTCACGGATTATAAAAACCGAGAGTAAATTGATTATTTGAGACATAATGAATCCAAACAAAAAAGATGTTAACTACGAAGTTGCATAACTCTTTGAGATCTACAACTTTTATTTTAGTGGTTGTTTATTTGATATCGTTTACAAAATTTGAAAACTTTAAACATATTTTTATATGATAAGATGATTTCAAATTAAAAAGTTGTCAACTATTGTCGGCGTTTCGAGACCGGGGGTCCCTGGACCGACGAGTGAATTGTCGCCGCGTGCCCCAGCCCAGATGGGTCAGCGCGAGACGGAGCGCGAAGGGGGGAAGGCAGCCGGAGGGAGACGGGCGTGAGAGGTGGAAATCCCGCGGCCTTCGTGTTTGTCCCGCGCCCAGGTCGGGTGCGCTTGCAGTAGGGGGTTACAAGCGTCCACGCGGGAGGGAGCGAGCGGCCTCACGCGAGCACCGTCCCGTCCTTCCCCGCGCGGCCAACCCTCTGTAAGAGGGCCCTGGTCCTCCCTTTTATAGGCGCAAGGAGAGGATCCAGGTGTACAATGGGGGGTGTAGCAGTGTGCTAACGTGTCTAGCGGAGGAGAGCTAGCGCCCTAAGTACATGCCATCGTGGCAGCCGGAGAGGTTTTGGCACCCGGTTCGTGTGATGTCGTGGCCGTCGGAGGAGCGCTGGAGCCTGGCGGAAGGACAGCTGTCGGGGCTGTCGAGTCCTTGCTGACGTCCTCTTGCTTCCGTAAGGGGGCTGAGAGCCGCCGTCGTCATGGAGCGTGCGGGGCGCCATCATTACTTGTCTGGCGGAGCGAGCCAGATGGGACGTCGGTCTTGTTCCCTGTAGCCTGAGTCAGCTTGGGGTAGGGTAATGATGGCGCCTCCTGTTGACGTGGTCGGTCCGTGCCCTGGGTTGGGCGATGTGGAGGCTCCTCCGAGGTCGAGGTCGAGTCTGTCTTCCGAGGCCGAGGTCGAGTCCGAGCCCCTGGGTCGGGCGAGGCGGAGACCGTCGGCTGAGGCCAGGGCTGAGTCCGAGCCCTGGGGTCGGGCGAAGCGGAGTTCGTCGTCTTTCGGGGCTGAGCCTGAGTCCGAGCCCTGGGGTCGGGCGAAGCGGAGTTCGTCGTCTTCCGGGGCTGAGCCCGAGTCCGAGCCCTAGGGTCGGGCGGAGCGGAGTTCGTCGTCTTCAGGGGCTGAGCCCGAGTCCGAGCCCTGGGGTCGGGCGGAGCGGAGTTCGTCGTCTTCAGGGGCTGAGCCCGAGTCCGAGCCCTAGGGTCGGGCGGAGCGGAGTTCGTCGTCTTCAGGGGCTGAGCCCGAGTCCGAGCCCTAGGGTCGGGCGGAGCGGAGTTCGTCGTCTTCAGGGGCTGAGCCCGAGTCCGAGCCTTGGGGTCGGGCGAAGCGGAGTTTCCTATGGCGCCTGAGGCCGGGCCTGGCTGCTTGTCAGCCTCACTCGATCGAGTGACACAACAGTCGGAGCGGCGCAGGCGGCGCTGTCCTCTTGTCAGACCGGTTAGTGGAGCGGTGAAGTGACTACAGTCACTTCGGCTCTGTCGACTGGAGGGCGCGCGTCAGGATAAAGGTGTCAGGCCACCTTTGCATTAAATGCCCCTGCGATTTGGTCGGTTGGCGTGGCGATTTGGCCAAGGTTGCTTCTTGGTGAAGACTGGGCCTCGGGTGAGCCGAAAGTATGTCCGTTATTGGAGGGGGCCTCGGGCGAGACGTAGATCCTCCCAGGTCGGCTGCCCTTGCCCGAGGCTGGGCTCGGGCGAGGCGTGATCGAGTCCCTCGAATGGACCGATCCTTGACTTAGTCGCACCCAATAGGCCTTTGCGGCTTTGTGCTGATGGGGGTTACCAGCTGAGAATTAGGAGTCTTGAGGGTACCCCTAATTATGGTCCCTGACAACTATAAAGTTAAATAACTTTTAGAGACCTACAACTTAATATAAAGTTTCATAACTTTTTAAGATCTACAACTATTTATTTGGTGGTTTTTCTATCCGAGACCGTTTTACAATTTTGAATTTTAAAATTTTTGAATCCAGACATAATTTTTGTTGACAAGACGAGCTCAAATCAAGAAGTTGCAAACTACAAAGCTCGATAACTTCTTAAGATCGACAAGATTTATTTTAGTTGTTTGGTTATTTATTCATCCAACATGGTGGTTCTAACATTGTTCACAAATCTTATGAACTACAAGAGATGTATATAAATTTGTGAACAAGTTTAGTTTAACTTTGTCATATGAAGAAATGGCCAAAATAAGGGTGTGTTTGGCATGGCTCTGCTCTAACCCAGAGCAGCTCTACTCCAAAACTCTGCGTGGAGTAGCTCTGCTCCAGAGTTCAGATTGATTCTCATAAGCGGTTGCAGTAGCGGGTAAATAACTTTAAACTCCATGACTATGTTGCTTTTTTGGAGTTTTTGGAGCAGCAAAAGAGGTACTTCAAAAAATTGTACCGTAGCTCAAAAACTCCATAGAAATTACAACTTTGGAGTTAGGGTGTTTGGCATGCTCTGGCCAGCTCCTCCTTGGAGTTTTACTCTGGAGCCATGCCAAACAGTCCCTAAATATTGTACATCATGATGAGTTAAACAACTTTATAGTTGAAAACTTTTTTATTCGTATTAATTTGCTATTTTCAAATTTTGATTTAAAAATTATTTTTGCCTAGTGTAAAAAAACACTCAGCAGAGAAGCTCTTTGCCTAGTGTCAAAAAATATTTGGTAAAGATGTTTTTTACCTATTGTAAAAAAACACTCGGCAAAAAAAGCTCTTTGACTAGTGTCGAAAAAAATTCGGCAAAGATGTTTTTTACCTATTATAATAAAACACTCGACAAAGAAGCTATTTAACTAGTGTTGGAAAAAAATACTCGAAAAAATACTATTTGTCGAATGTCGAAAAATACACTCGACAAAGAAGCGTTGCCGAAGATTCCAGTAGTGATTAAATAATAAAAATATTAAAATTATGCACAAATGGTGATTTGAACCATAGTTATTGGCTCTAAACCTATATTTACATCCACCTAGCTAACAAATCAGCCGTGTTTTTATGTTTTATGTTCTATACTTAGACATAAATAGAATCTGTAGCAACTTACAGACACTTTACCAGTCTTCATTTATGAACTACTTCAAGCTTGAAGAGATGTTTTGCTATAATTAATTCCGGATTTACGTCCCCATTTTCGCTTGCAGCGCCAAACCAAACCGCACCTAAATTAAAATACTTGTTTTCAACGATATAGAACAACGGAGGGTTGAGAACATCATATAACGTTTTGACCAGCTAGCAAATTTGATATGTACCTAAGTTACTTCCTGTTGTACTATATGCCCAACTCAAATCAAAACATTATCCAGTGGCCTCAGAATGACGGGAAGGCCAAACTTAGGTTTGAGAGTGAAGAGATCCACGGGCGCGTGCACGTAGTCAGGGGAGAGAGCGAAGGAGAACTTGCGGAGCATCAGGGCCAGCGTCGACTTGGCTTCCAGCATCGACAAGTTCTGGCCGATGCAAGACCTTGGCCCCATCGAGAACGCCAGCAGGCCGTGAGGAACTTTCGCTGCTCCCGTGATCCCATTCGCAAATCTCATCGGACTGAACTCGTCTGCGTCGTCGCCCCATGCCTGCTTGTCTCGATGCATGATCGGAATGGGTATCACAATTGCAGTGCCTTTGGGCAGTTTTATTGGCCCCACGGTCATGTCGGCCAGGGTCTTCCTTTGCATGAAGAGAGCAGGCGAGTAGAGCCTCAAGGTCTCGAACAACACCATTGTCATCTGCAAATTAGAAAGAAATGCTAACAAGAGAATCAGGAACATAGTCATCAAATCAAATGTGAGTACATATATATGCTAACAAGAGAGAGAGAGAGAGAGAGAGAGAGAGACGCAGCTAGCTAGTTTCTTGCCTCTTTCAATCTGTTGAGCGCGTTGGGGTTAGGAGCGTCCCTCCCGAACTCCCTCAAGACCTCCTTCCGGAGCCTTTCTTGCCACTCGGGGTATATGCTGAGCAAATACACGGACCACGTGAGGAGAAGGGCTGTGTTCTCGTGGCCAGCGAAGAAGAACAGCTTGCACTCGTGTATGATCTCCTCCATGCTCAAGCTGAGACGCAGACGATCCACTTGCTGCTGCTTCCCTCCTTGCTTGGTCTCAGTGCAGGAGTCCAGCATCACGCCCAGCAGATCGTTTCCGTGCTCACCGCTTGCTAACCGTGGCTGTATGATCCGCGTGAGTAAGCTCTTGAGCTTCGTCTCCAGCATCCATTTTCGCCGATTCGCTTGGGTTGGAAGGTATCTGAGTACGTTAGTTGAGAGAAAACAACGCATAATTAAGGATTAATTAACTAATTAACCGTGTACACGAAACTTGTTTCAGGAAATGAACTGATTGATCGAGTACGTAGCCATTTTTTCTTACTTGGATCCTGGTATGGGCACGTCAAGGAAAGTAGCCATGGTGATCCCCAGCAGCTCAGTTTGTGCCTCGAACACTTGTTTGCCTAACTTGTAGCTGCTTCCAAAGATGGCGTAGGCGATATTGTCAACTGTCAGATCGCTGAAATGTTTGTATATATCCACTTGTGTTTCTCCGTTCTCGTTCTGGGATGCTTCAGCTTCCAACTCACCTGCCATGCTATCGGCGAAGTCCAGCATCGTCTCGGTCACAATCTGTTTATGCAATGAGCACGGCCATTGTTCTTGCTGCTCGCGTGCATACTGCAAACGAACTTCTTTTTTAAAGAGAGAGAGAGAGAGCTAGGCATTGCGTGTACCTTAAGCTTGTCAATGGTGAAAGCAGGGTTGATCACCCTGCGATGGCGCACCCAGTCAGAGCCTTCCATGAACCCGAGTCCCTTGCCGACCAGAGCCAACAAAGTAGGGTGCGCATCGTTCTTCACGAAATGCCCAGACTTGCTCGAAAGGATTTGCCTTGCTAGTTCGTAGTCAAATATGCAAATTCGGGCTTGTGCCCCGTACCAATATAGAAATGGTTCTCCTGCGATGCGATCGAGGCATCGATATTACGATATATATTATGATATGATAACTTGATTTGTATCCCAATTCCCACAAGGTTCTAGTATATATATACTAGTGTTCAGAAAATAATACGAAGTTTTGGTATATTACCTAGGCAAAACAGTCTTAAGTTTGAATACTTTTGTATTTAATACTTATTATACAAATAGATAGCATCAGATGTAGTAGGAGAGCATCTTCAATATTTCAAAAAAAAACTATTGATAAATTAATGAGTTTTCTACTAAATGGCTAAAAAAATAGGAACGTATTTATTAGGTTGTGTCCCAAAAGTTCTAAAAACTTAGCTCCTAAAATATAGAATGCAATTCTGCATATTTCGATTCATATTTTAAAAATTAAATTACCTCAACCTTTTTTATACTTTCTTTCTCTATTGTTTATATACATTAGAAACGTTGTCATTTCTATGTGGCTCGTTGATACCCGCACGTATATTTTTATGTGATTCGATCCATTTTTTTCATGTGTGAAAAGATTAGAAGCTGAGATAGAAAAAGTTTACGGTGAGCGATTTCTTTTCAATCTTACCAAAACAATCAAGATTGAGGTTATATTTTAAAAAACCGGTAGAGACACTATATATGATGGGATATACGTTTACATTACACTTATTTTATGCCACAAATATTATATTTTTTAAGCTTAACTAAACTTAAATATTTCGACTGATCATGTACAACCATGTGCCTTTGAATCAGTTTTCCATGTACAAGTGACGGTTAGAGCAAGTATAATAATAGACTATAAGCAGACTAAATACTGATATGGAGGAAAGAGAAGAGGAGAGAGGAGTAGACAATAAACTTACAGTTGGCTTAGACACAAAAGCCAAGAAACTTTATGAGAGAGACAAGCGAACCATATATTAACAGTGAAGAGCTAACTGCTATATACATATTGGTTAAGAGGTTGGTGGCAAGAATTCTTATAGCCAACAGTCGACTATATTATTAACCTTGCTCTTAAAAGACCACATGGTATAACCCCAAGAAACTAGATCATGAATATAGTTAAAATACTATACATATAGAGAGTCGTGTGGAAACAACCTCTCCTTGCAAAGAAATCGTATCTTTTAATCTTTTTTCCATTTAGCTCCTAATTCTATATTAAATGGAGTTGTATATGTGCTAAGGACATAACTATAGTTACATCATCTCACATGACAAGACTAGCTGGTCCTTCCTCGCAGGCTGCTGATATAATTAAATACTTCAATAAAAAGACAAGAGAGAACTAGAATTACATCGTTTTCATGGCCGAGATAACCTGTGTAATATAATTAAATACTTTAGTAAAAGACAAAAGATAAAAACTAGAATTACATTGTTTTCATGACCGAGGTAAGCTGTGTGATATAATAAAAGACAAAACTAGGATCACATCGTTTTCATGACCGAGATAGCCAGTACTTGGTATAGAAGGTACTTGTGTGATAGGCCTCTAGCTCTGGAATAGAAGATAAGATTACTTGGTACATGAAGCTACTTGTTGTGTGATATATAGGCCTCTAGCTTTGGAATAGAAGATAAGATTGATAAAGCTGTTGTATACTATTCATATTTTCTTGTGTAGATATCATTCTCTAAAATATATTTGTGTAAAATATTTGCTAAAAGGATTGGTCACTTTGATTACTGCTGCTTTGTCCTCTCTTTCACTAGCCAAATTAAAAG
This sequence comes from Zea mays, assembly GCF_902167145.1. Classification (NCBI taxonomy): domain Eukaryota; kingdom Viridiplantae; phylum Streptophyta; class Magnoliopsida; order Poales; family Poaceae; genus Zea; species Zea mays. The sequence goes on from NC_050104.1 coordinate 133,086,542, forward strand.
CTTCTTTTGTTGAAGGCAGTAGATGATAATCATCCGCTTTATTAATTGTCTTTTAATTTTTAGAAGCTATAGCCGTTTGAAAAGCCTAACTAAAGGGGGTTGAGTTAGGAAGGGAGGGGTGGGGACATGGAACTTGACCTAGGGAGCTGAGACCATAGCTTACTCGCTCCTGCTTATCACCACCACTCCACGGGCAAATAAAGCATCATCATCATCAGTAAATTAAAGACATATGACACATACCGTACTGAGCCCTCCATTCGAGGTAGTGCGGCGCGATCCGCGGGAGGTACTTGTGGTCGCCGACGTCCAGCACGAGACCGTCGGTCTTCTCCTTCATGCTCCTGATCTCCTCGTTGCAGCCCTTGAAGAACCTGTAGGAGGGTCCATGGATCCCTTGCTCTCTGAACCCCTTGGTGATGGCGTACGGCCGCCATACGAGGCGCACGAAGACGTAGTCCCACAGCCGCGTGGCGGCGACCAGGAGCAGAGCGGCGAGGAGGGGCACAGCAGGGAAGGCCATGGAGTGGAACGGAGAACCTGATGATGATCCTGATGCAGGAGAAGAAGAAAGGAGTGAATTGTGATAGCTATGACATCGTTGTTGTATTTATCGGCATGGTACACTGGTAGGAGCAGCAACCGCAGCTGGATCCGAGGCTAGCGAGCGGCGCAGCAGTGTGACACGCGTGGAGAGATCCAACGCCATGTGAAATCAAAACGCAAGAGTCTAACATCAACACGTAACAAATAATGCGCTCCCGCCGAGAAAATTTCACGTCGCGACAACCACCAGTACAAAACGGCTTTACGCCTGCGGGCCATACTGCCTAGTTTGAAAACTCAAATCTACTTCAGAATTGAATGAGATGAGAGAGGAAATTAGTTCATTTTCATTTCAATACCCTTCAATCTCGAAGGGGATTTAAGGTTTCCAAAGTAGCCCTAATTTCTGTAGACGGTTTTGGTTGTTGTGCGCCAATAAAAATTAAAATTGTGATATCGACTTAAGAAATATTAGTGCAAATACATTTATATTGAGTGATTCATCACTTAATAAAACCGTCAGGACAAATCGTCTATTTTTACTGACGGTTAGCTTAAAGAACCACCAATAAAAAGTAGATTTGCACTGACGGTTCACTCAATAAACCACCAGTGAAAATGCATGATTTTCGCTAGCGGTTTTAAGTGAACCGTCAGCGTAAATCATTTTTCATTGATGGTTCTGGTATATAAATACCTTTCTTCCTTCCCTGGGTAGTATTGTTTTTTATAGCCACCTTTTATTGAAGGTCATTTTGGAGGTCTAATTTTTACAAAATACAAGGGTAGCGGTTTTAATCTTCATTTTTAGAAGAAGATTGCTAAAAAGGTTGGTTTATGTTTCTCTTGCCAATTTTTGTTCATTCTTGCTCAATTTTAGCCACTTTTTGGATCTAAGGTTTTATTATGTGTTAGATAGAAGAGGAGCTAGATTATTATCTCTAATTCATCAAATGAGGTTTTTAAGATGGTTAGATATTGTCTCTCCTCTCTTCCTTTTCATGTTTACTTCTCAATTTAGTTTATCTAAGATATATTTAGTTGTTTCCTTGGTGTATTTTTTGTGTTTATGTCTTTAATTATGTTACTTAGGTCTTGGTGTATTTTTCAATTTGCTTAAGATGGTTAGATATTGTCTCTCCTCTCTCTCCCTCTCTTTCATGTTTACTTGTCAATTTAGTTTATCCAGGATATATTTAGTTGTTTCTTGAGGTTACTCTATAGGGTTAATTTCATCCATCTAACTCTTTTACAGGTAATGATGGCGAGATCATTCTGAATGTATAACTTATCAAAACAAGATCCATCATACATATCCAAGGTTCATAGATTTATTGATGCCGCTAAGAATCATGCTTGGAGAACAAAGACAAAGCACATATAATGTTCATGCATGAACAACAAAAATGTTGTTGTATTTGATGACACAGAATAAATCATTTCTCATCTGGTCTATCGAGGATTTATGAACGATTACATGATTTGGACAAAGCATGGAGATGATAGTTCTTTGCATTATACAACTGGAAATCGTGCGAACATCGACGATAGATTTCAGTTCATGCATGAGACACAACAACCACTTCCCTAGAGCAAACATAAAGTGTCAATGTTACTGATCATGGTTTCACTAGAGGAAATAAAGGCACTAGAACTCATGTTTTACCAAATGTTATGGATGGGGAAGATGTAGAATTCTTAGAGGCAATATTGAATCATCATTGGATCCATCGATGTTCTTCATGAGAGGTATGGAGGCCCTGATGAAGGCAGCAAAATAGCCTTTGTATGATGAGTCTAAGGGTTGTACCAAAAAGTTGACGACGATGCAATCTCTGTTATAGTTGTTGGTGTTAAAAGCTAGATATGGTATGTCAGATGCTACCTTTGATGTGTTCTTGAGTACTATGATAGACATGTGTTGGATGATCCACGGGTCTCCCAAGACCCACAAGTCAGTAGAAAGGCGTGGGAAAGTCCAGTCCGGATGGATCCGCCCCTAGATAAACTCGAGGCACCGAGCCGAGGGTCGAGCGAGGCGAAGCCACATGGGGGGTCGTGCGGATCGAGGGGAAGCCATTCGAGTGGATTCCATGCCTGACTAGGATTGACCCGTTGTGCTGCATTAACTACACCCGGCACCGAGCCATAGAGGGTGAGTTGGTCCACCTTCCACTCATGACCTACAGACTTCTAGGCCTGCGACTCACTCATAACCTATCGAGCCTAGGTCTGAGCGTGCTGGCCATCTACCGACCCCGCAACACGATGAGCCGCGCCGAGACCTAAGCTACGGCGGCCAGGGGTTGATGCGACACAGAGGCAACAATGATGATGCTAGGACTCTTTGCCGCCCACGTCGCCCGCCATAAAAGTACAACCAAGAAAGCCCAGACGACCAAGGCACGAACGGACAAACACGACTTTACTAGGGTAAGATGTCCCATTTGACCATGGCGCAGTAGCTCCTTCCTTAGGAAGCTACTGATAGCCGACCCCCACCTTGGCTTATAAAAGGGGAGGTCGGACAGAACTGGGGATGCGCAGATGCATAGAAGAGGCATACACGAGACGACGGACACACACTCTTGACGAGACCAGAAGAACTAGAGGCTAGAGCCAAGACGCGAGCCATCGCAATGTACAAGGCTTAGCTTAGAACTCCAGTCCCTTAGTCTTTAGGTCCACCCATGCATAAGAGACATGGGAGCTCATCCCTCTCTCATCCCGCTTGTAACCTCTACTACGAGCGTTGAGTAACAAGGTGTTGAAAGCTCTCTTGTGGGTTTTGGTGGTTTGGATGACAACCCAATTAAAGGACTGACATGTGTGTTAAGTGTTGGACATATGCTTAGTGTAAAGCTTGTAAAGTTCAACACAAGTGATCAAGTGTGATAGTCCAAAGACTGAGTTGATTATGGTTGTGGACATCACGAGTAAATAAGAATAATGCTTAAGTGAGTCTCGATGTTCATATCTTAGAGATAGCTGATCAAGCCAAGGGTGGAAGCAAGAAGAGCTTCGAGGTACCGAGTGCATAGGAGAAGGTCAAGGAAGTTGAAGAACCCAAAGCCTAGGGTGAAGAAGACTTGCAAAGTCAAGGTTGATCGAGTTGAGAAGAGATATGGTGCATTGAAGATCACTACTTAAGGACGTGACTTACAACCAATGAGGTAACATCTATAGTTATATGGTGTAAGTCATAAGGCCCAAGATCAAGTTCAAGATGTAGATCAAGGTCACTAGAAGAAGGAAGCAGTGTCAAAGCCCGAACTTGGAAGCGGCCCAAAAGAGCTAAGTTCATTCTGACTTTTAGTTTGGGTTGTTCCTGTATTTGGATATGTTCTGTGTGACCTTTACATGATATTGGGGCTCATAAATGGCAAAGTAGATCAAGTCATGGAGACTTGGAGTTTTGAAGTCCAACATCAACCTCAAACATGCCAAAAGGAGCAAAACAGTGAAGAAGGTTATGTATGCAGGTTTGAGTATTCAACTATGTTGCATACACCTTCTACTACTCATATGGCACTTTGGTTTTTCTCTCTAACCATGTTCATAGAGAAAGTGCCATCTGTAGCTCTGTTTGAGGTGAAACAGAAAAACTAGGAGAAGATTGGAAAAGAGGTAATCTTCTGGAACTTAGTCATTTGATTTATACTCTAACTATGTTTGTCTAAGTCATAGGAAGGCCCTCCTAAGAGTTGAAATCAAGTGGAGAAGAAAAGGACGAAAAGCAAGTTTGTGCTATTGTCTGTGTAGCACCAGACAGTCCGGGGCACATCACCGGACAGTCCATTGCCCTGGGCGGCCAACTACCAAGCCTCGGGTACCTTGGATAAAAATGTCAAACATTCCGGGCCCGATCATCGGACAGTCCGGTGGTCTTCGGGCCACATCTAGTTGGCCATGTCAGCAGGCGCAATGAGCGAATTGGAGCACCGGACAGTCTGGTGCCCCACATAAGAGGAAGGCGGCCAATCAAGGATCTACTGACCGTTGTGCGGAGGCGCACCGGACAGTCTGGTGCCCCTTAACTAGGGCAGATTTTTAGCAGTTTCTATTTGGAAGGGGCAACAACTAGGGGCTCTCTTTGGGCTATAAAAGGGACCCCTAGGCACACATTTGGAGCACAAAACTGCAACAAACAAGTCCATACATAAAGTGATCATATTCTTTGTCTCCCTCTCTTGTGTATCTCTCTAGTTTGTGTAGAAACACGATTATAAACATTTATAGAGGAGTAGTGCTACTGAGAGCAAGAGCAAGATCTTGAGAGTTGTTACTCTGCCGGAGTGTTGTCGCAAAGATTGTAAGCAGCCGCGACATCGTGTAACCGTCATCAACATAGTGGAAGGTTATATCTGTCACATTGACAGATCTGAGCAAACAGAGGAAGGAGTTGAAATAGACTCTAAGCCAAGGTGTGTCTACCTCCAACAAGGACTAGGCAAGCATTTCAGGCTTAACCGATCCTTCTGATAAATCCATATGTCTGTATGCTTCACTCTGTGTTATTTGTTGTCTTTCTGTCTTGTTTGCTTTTAATACTTGCACTTCAATACTTACCTGTGACATAAGGTGTCTTTGAAGTGCATCTTATTTTGAGACAAGAATTTCATTTTCGCTACGACCTACTCAAAGTGTCTTTCGTTCCACTACGATCCAGCCTTCGAGTAAAGTAAGAATTTCCAGTTCTTAAGTGATAATTTTTATTCGCCTATTCACCCCCTCTAGGCGACATCAAATCTTGTTAGAGGGTAAAGGGAACTTTTAGATGTCGATAGCATGAGCCACTGAAGACTGGATGTAGGGATGTTCTGCCGGAACCAGTATAAATCTTGCGCCCACCGAGCACACCATCCGAGCCATGGAATGCACACAAACAATTTTACTTATCAGAGCATAGGTTCGAAACACCGAAAGTTGGCATGCCAGGTAGGGGTCTTACACATTCTCGACGACCTTTCTAGCTCCGGATGTCCGACCACGATGTTGTTAGGGCCCTTGGAGCGACCATCCGTTCCAGGAGCCTTGGCCCCATCATTAGCAACTAAGGGGAGATGGCCAGGGCCCCAGAAGCACAAGCTTTTCCACCCAACGATCTCGACGCCATCATGGAGGCCCTCGGTGGCCTCCGGCTCTCTCCACAGAGGCAACATAGGGGCGAGGATCGACTTCATCCTCCATGGAAGATGAGATAAGGCGACAAATCATGATCCACATGGGGCCTCACCCCTCACACGATGATCTGTGGGCCTTGTTCTCGTCCTACAAGCCTCTCTACGGTGTATGGCGAGGGAGGATCTACTCTCACGATGGCTCCGGTGACGCACCCGAGGCGCTTTTGCCTCACCTACATCATGCTTCAAGCATGATCGCGACCCTCATGGCCCACGGCCATCTCCCGACTACCGATGACCCGATGTTCGTAGGGATGGTTGAAGGCGGTGGGGATCTAATCTTCGACACCCTTTGCTCGGACTAAGGCTCGTACTCAGGCTCAGACCCTGGCTCCCCGATGAATGGTGAAGGTGGACCCCCTAGCTGCAGGGAGAGCGAGGGGCACCCGACCCTCATGACCTCTGCCCCCAAGAGGGGCAGACGTCATTGGTAGTGCAAACGAAATGAGGCGCCACACCTGAGACTGGAGCCAAAGGAATCACCAAGCATGATGTCACCACTAAGAACCCCCTATAGTTCTTGGCAGGAGCAAAATCACATCACATTTGTAATTCCTCAACATTTATCAATAAAATGTGGTTTCAAAGTTGTTCCCGGTGTCAGACATGGGAAAAATGGGGTGAACTTCAACCTAGGCTCGGCTCGATCTCTCTCTCTCTCTATTTCTTCATCCCTCTTTTGCCGCCCCTCTCGATAACTCGCAGGGCAGGTGGTACATTGGATGCGGGTGGAGCGAGACAAACTATAGAGGAGACAACATAGTTTTGAATTTTCTTCACTAGTACAATTTGGCTCTATACAAGCGGTAGGCTTTTTACATCACAGGCGGTTCGGATAGAACACTTTCATATTTGTTAGTTTTGTACATGCACACATAAACGAGAGTCTAATGATTAACACTTTTTACACGTAGGATGCAATACATGGATGATAAGAAGAAACAACTTAAGACAGGGTTTCTTGACCCGTTGATGATATCCCAAGCTCGCTATAAAGAAGTTGTTCGGAGACATGGAGAAGAATACAAAGACTTGGATGATGATGAATATGAGAAAGCCGTCAAACAGAATCAGAGAAAGAAAATGAAGGTAATGGCGGCATACATTGGACGAGCCATGTATAATCATGTACAACATGGCAAGGGCTTAATAATAGCTCCGCACCACTTTAAGTAAGTTCTCGACATGGTTTTGAACTACAAATTATGGCAATCATGATCTTAACATGTGTTTTCGTCTATGTCTATATAGTGATCACTACATTTGTATCATGATCTTTCCAAAGCATGGTAAAGTCGTGGTCTTCGACTCAATGAGAATGAAAAAGGTTGCGTATAATGACTTCTTGAAGATTTTAGAGAAGTATGATTATTATTGCACACTTGTACTTATTACAACTTAACAAATGTATTCTTAATCTCACAATGCTATTCTTATATGCAGTGCATACCGTTTTTATTGGAAAGATCTTGGCGGCGAACATCCAGAGGACAAGCCTAATTTGTCAATATCATTATTTCCATATGGTGACAAACAACCTCCGGGTACTGTCCTGTGCGGTTATTATGTATGCGAATGGTGTCGCGTCACCTTCCATTACATGGTCAATTGTGAGGATGTAAGTTTGCTATCATTGTCTATGTTGCAATTTTTATGTTATATTGTTGCTTATCACATTACTCTTAGCACTGCTTGCTTTTTGCTTTCATTGCAGGTTCCTAAATCCAAGATCAATGTTGAATGGTTATAAAGAGATATGGTTTTCGTCGGCGTGGCTAAGGTTGTAAAAGACTTGCTTTACTTTATGCACTGTGAAGTTCTTCATCAACAAGGGCTATTCTACAATACAAATGAAAATTTGCAACACTTCCCAGAACAAAGTTTGTACACGATATCACACAGTGTTTAGATCTTTAGTTTGGAACTTGAGATGTTCAGTTGTATATGGAACTTGAGATGTTGAGTTGTTGAGTTGTATATGGAACTTGAGATGTGTATCATTGTGGTTTGGTGCTAATACTAGTACTGTTATCGTTCTGTGAATGTGTTATGTGATGTGTATGAATCTGATGTATGAATCTAGATTCTGTATATTGATTTGTTATGTATATCATTTGTATATTAATTCTGTATATGAATCTGGAATCTGTATATTGAAATACAGTCGGACCTATATTTAAAACCGCCTGTGGTATGTGTCTAACACAAGCGGCTAGGATTAGAAACCGCCTGTGATGTGTGTCTAACACAAGCGGCTAGGATTAGAAACCGCCTGTGATGTGTGTCTATCACAAGCGGTTTTTGATTGACCGTCTGTGATGTTGTTTTACATCACAGGCGGTGCACCACAAGCGGTTCATGGAACCGCCTGTGTAGAGGCTAACTGGACCGCCTATATAGAGGTTTACTGTAGTAGTGCTTACTTCACATTGGAAGGGTGCTCAGCGAAACGCGTCACCACATCATGCCTTTGTTAGAATAGACCTATGGAGCAGGTGACACAAGTAGAAGGCCCCCTTGAGGAAGCTAATTGAGACTGCGAATGCTTACGCCTTGAAGGCTACGACGATGGTCACCAGTGCAATCAAGGGTCCTGGAGTCGCAGATACATGCCTCGATAGGACGAACGCTAACAAGAATGAAGCAGGAAAAAGAGCGTGAAACCCTGACAACATTCGTTAATTTATTCACGCTTACAAATCTTTTGGGAAAAATCCCTCGTTATCTCTTGTTAGGGAGAATTGGCTGTGTACCATTAAAAGAACACATGTTTGGCAATGTACCATTAAAAGATCCCTTCTTTGCTGTATACCATTAAAATATTGCATTCTTTTGAGGCTCACCACATCCGTTAAGTCACAGTTAAATAGGACACAAATGCCCTTGCCCCTTCCAACGTAGAATATAACAGATCAAAGAGACCATAAACACATTAATATATGATACTCCCTCCGTTTCTTTTTATTAGTCGCTGGATAGTGCAATTTTGCACTATCCAGCGACTAATAAAAAGAAACGGAGGGAGTATAATACTAATTTTGTCCGTGCATAATGACTTGTATATATACGTGTTACGTGGCTGGCCGCCTCGCTCAGCCCCATCCGATCAAAACACAGACGAAAAGGCAACACAAAAACACCAAAGGCGGTCCCCGGAATCGGAATGGGGGTCCCAGCTTTGTCCGTGCGTGCCTCAGCCCTCCTCGACCCTTGGTTCCTCCACACACACGCCACGCCCAGCACAAGGATCTCCGGCGCCGACTGCGGCGACCTCCTCCTCCGATCCATAGCACCAGTAGCAGGCAGAGATGGCAGACAACATGGTGACGCTCGTCCGCCTCGTCCTCGCCATCATCCTCCCGCCGCTCGGCGTCTTCCTCAAGCACGGCCTCAAGGTCATATATATGTTAATGTTACGTTCGTCCGTCCGTCCATCCGCCGTCGCGCGTAGGAAGAACGACACGCCGGAGAGGGCGGGATTCACGCCGTCGATGGTACTGATGAATGCATGCCCCTTGCTGTATATGTGCAGATAGAGTTCTGGATCTGCCTCCTCCTGTGCTTCTTCGGCTACCTGCCGGGCGTCATCTACGCCGTCTGGGTGATCATCAGGAAGGAAGACGACTAGGACTGATGCGATTGATCAGCGACACATGAGCGGACCACGCACCACGCCAAGGCATTGACGTCATTCCGGCTTGCATTGGAAACAACATTTCACTTTCCTCTTCTTTTTTTTTCTTTTTTGTAATTGTAAGTGTAAGTATAGGGAGGAGATGTGTGTGGTGAGGGTGACTATCAAAGGAGTCGTCCGCCGCAGTTTCAGATAGGAATTGTGTGTTTGAGGATGCATGCATTGCAGTCGGGAAGAATATACACAGATTAATTATTACAGACCTGATTCCGTAAGTTAATGAAAGCCCGAATGAACAAGCAGAGACGACGTACAAAGACGGCACCCCCACACCACCAAGCAAATGAATGAATCAGACAGACAGACAATCAAAGACACACGCGCAGTACAGTACTCTGCAACGACGACGAACCGGCTGGCTAGTATTTGTGCTGGAAGTCCTCGGTGGCGGGCGTGGGCTGGTACCCGACGCCGTGCCGGTTGTTGGGGAACACCATGAAGACGTAGCCCGCGACGGCGCCGACGACGGGCGGGAGCACGGCCATCATGGTGGGCTCGGCGAGCTCCAGCGCCGGGTAGAGGCAGGCGACGGTGTCGGCGTCGAGGAGCGCGAGGGTGGCGAAGACGAGCAGCGAGAGCGCGGCGTGCGCGAAGTCGCCGGCGCGGAGGCGGTACGCCGACAGGTCCCGGGCGGCGGCGTCCGGGTCGGGCGTGAAGGTGCGCAGGCCCCGCCGCGTCACCACGCCGTAGTACACGCGCCCGTCCGCGCCCACGTAGCTGTCGGTGAAGCAGGAGAAGGCGCAGGAGGCGCCGCACAGCGCCACCAGCGCCCCGCTCAGCGCCTTGTTCAGCGTGGCGCAGTGCCCGTTGTTGCTCGCCAGCGGGCTCAGGAACTGGAACAGGAACACCGTGCCGCTCGGGAGCAGCTTTATCAGGTCCGCCACGCCGCGCAGCGCGCGGTCCGCCAGGCTCCGTGGCGCCGCCATGTCGTCCTCTCTTGCTTGCTCTTGCTGTTTGTCGTCGTCGATGCCTACTTGGCGTTGCAACGCGATTTATATATAGGGCCCGGCCGATACGTGCTTGCCTACTTGCTGCCCGTCCGTGGCAGCAGCAGAGTAGCGCATGCATCGTGTCGTGTGATCGTGTCGTCTGGACGGGCGAGCCGCGAGCGCGCGAAGGATAGGAATGGACGAAGGCATGGTGGTTGCTTCCAAGGATCATCGATGTGTTCCCGTGGGGTGCGGACGTTTGCTTGGTTTGCTTGCACTCCTAGTGCCGGCCTCGGCGACATGGACGGGTCGGTCGGTGGCTTTTTTTCTTTTCTGCATGCTCTATTTACCACTGATACAGCTTCTTGCCCACCGATCTATCCTCACTCTCTTACTTGCACACAATCGACTATACAATTATACACACGCACAGCTAGGTTGCCATAAGTAACATGAGTACCTAGTTAGCCATGCCATCGTCGGGGAGAGGCCGGATCCCTTTTCCGGCGGCTGGCCTCCACTGAAAACGAGTATATAAGACCATGTTAACCCTGATATTATGAATCGGTTTTGCGAGCATAAAAATATAATTAAGAGACGGTATGATACAATACAGAGTCAATAGAATATGTACGGAGAATCGTATAGAGACGGGTTCTTCACGAAAAGTCTGTCTCTTGTATTTTTTGCAATAAAGCCTGATCACTCAAGAGACCCTATATTAAATGAGGTTGTACATTTCTTAAGGTTGTATATAACCTCATTTAATATGAAAATGCAGGCTACCCAGAAACCGGCTGCCCAAAGTACGCCCATGCCCTCTAAAACGACCCAACTACCAACCAAGCCTGTGCCGAGCAAACCAGCGAGGCGGGGCACCCGACTAAGTCTCCATCGAGAGCAACCAAGCGAGGCAGAGTGCCCGACCAAGTCTTTGTCGAGCAACCCAACGAGACGAAGTGCCCAATCAAGTCTCAACCAAGTGTTGGGGCGAAGGCAAAGACGCCACCCTTCGCTCGTCGTCTCTCGCTGCAGTCGCTGGTTTGACGAAGACAAAACGGGCAGGAACACCCTTCGCTTCATTCAGCACCAGACGAAGGCATGCGGTGACGTCTCCCCGTAGCACGGCCTCGTCCTGCTCTGAGGCCCACGTGTGATCTGGCCCATTGTAACGGGCCCCGCGTGGCCGCCTTTGTGTTACGGGCCTAGTTTGTAAAGGCATTCTTGTAATTACGGCTTGTAACCCCGCTTTATGGGAATATTCTGGGGATAAACTAGGTGTCTGAGGGCACATGCGTCCTTAACACAAGGCGCTGGGCACTCAGATACCTATAAATACCCCCGCACAGTGCCCGTGAGAGGCTAGATCAACAGAGCTATTGCCCCCGTGCACGTAACCCTGTTGTCACCACTGTTCACCCTTGTTGGCTTCCTTGCTGCTGAGAGCAAGTTCCAACATTTGGCGCCCACCGTTCGTGCTACGACAAGACCACCCGCGATGGCACCCAAGAGAGCTAACCCGAAGGCTGACGAGGCTGCGAAGGCAGCACTGCTGGCCGCAAGAAAGGATAAGGCCCTTGCCCTCACCCAATCCACCCACCAAGAGCCCACCGAAGACAACATTCCCCGCACCTGCGAAGACGACACCTTCCGCACCTGCGGGCCCGAAGGACAATTGAAAGGGAAATGTGCCCTTGGGCCATTTCTAAGTATTTTGGTGATTGAATGCAAACACAAGTGCTTAAATGTGAAAATATGCCCATGGATGAACAAAGTGCAAATCACAAGTTAAGGTATGTTTCTAAGCCTTAGTACATTGGTTTTGTGTACTAATATCTTTTCTAAGTGTTAGAAACAGAAAGAAGAAGAGAAGACTTGGCTGTGTACAGCCAAGATGCTGTTTCGGTCTGGGGCACCGGACTGTCCGGTGGTGCACCGGACCGGACAGTGTCCGGTGCGCCAGGCTGCCTCGGCCGAAGATGCTGCTCTCGGATTTTTCTCCGGCGACTTCGGCTAAAATTCACCGGACTGTCCGGTGTGCACCGGACTGTCCGGTGAGCCAACTGTCGGCCGGGCCAACGGTCGGCCGCGCGATCGGCGCGCGACACGTGGCCGAGCCAACGGTCGGAAGGAAGCACCGGACTGTCCGGTGTACACCGGACTGTCCGGTGCGCCAGATCTGCAACGGTCGGCAACGGTCGGCTGTGCCTGTTAAGGAAAGAAATCGGGCACCGGACAGTGTCCGGTGTGCACCGGACTGTCCGGTGCGCCCGACGACAGAAGGCAAGGATAGCCTTCTGGATTTGTTCTCAACGGCTCCTAGCTGCCCTGGGGCTATAAAAGGGACCCCTAGGCGCATGGAGGAGAACACCAAGCATTCCTACAACCTTTCTAAGCACCAAGACATTGATCTAGCGCATTCGATTCATTGTGATAGCATATAGAGCTCTTGTGGAGTTGTGTACTCTTTGAGTTGTGTTGCGAGCTCTTATTGCTGCTTGTGTGCGTGTTGCTCTGATCTTTTGAAGTCTTGTGTGCGTCGCTCATTCCCTCCCTTGCTCCGTGATTCTCTGTGAACATCTTTTGTAAGGGCGAGAGGCTCCAAATTGTGGAGATTCCTCGCAAGCGGGATTGAGAAAAGAAAAGCAAGAACACCGTGGTATTCAAGTTGATCATTGGATCACTTGAGAGGAGTTGAGTGCAACTCTCGTCCGTTGGGACGCCACAACGTGGAAGTAGGCAAGTTTTGTACTTGGCCGAACCACGGGATAACCACCGTGTCATCTCTGTGATTGATTTCTTGTGGTTATTGTGTTTTGACTCCTCTCTAGCCACTTGGCCATAATTGTGCTAACACTTAACAAGTTTTTGTGGCTTAAGTTTTGAAGTTATTCAGGATCACCTATTCACCCCCCCTCTAGGTGCTCTCAATTGGTATCAAAGCCGTTCTCTTCAAGAAAGGGACTAACCGCCCGAAGAGATGGATCCTAAGGGGAAGGGAATTGTGATCAACGACAAGGAGAAGGAGTCCTTCGTCAACGAGCCAAGGGATGACAAGTCCAACGACTCGGGCTCGGGCCACAGGCGCAAAGATGGGAAGAAGAAGAAGACAAGGCGCATCAAGGAGATCATCTACTACGACGATAGTGATGAATCTACTTCTTCCCAAAAGGATGGTGACAACGACTACAAAAAGACGGTCAATTCGAACTTTTCATTTGATTATTCTCGTATTCAACATAGTTCGAATTCGCATTTGCTTTCCATTCCTCTTGGCAAACCCCCACACTTTGATGGGGAGGACTACGGATTTTGGAGTAACAAAATGCGTAGTCACTTATTCTCTCTCCATCCAAGCATATGGGAGATTGTGGAGAATGGAATGAAATTTGATAGCTCGGATAGTCCTATGCTTATAAATGAACAAATTCATAGAAATGCACAAGCTACTACTGTTCTCTTAGCATCTTTGTGCAGGGAAGAGTACAATAAGGTGAGCGGCTTGGACAATGCCAAGCAGATATGGGACACCCTCAAGATCTCTCACGAGGGGAACGACATCACCATGCTCACCAAGATGGAGTTGGTGGAGGGCGAGCTTGGACGATTCGCCATGATAAGGGGAGAGGAGCCAACTCAAACTTACAACCGGCTCAAGACCCTTATCAACAAAATAAGGAGCTACGGAAGCACGCGTTGGACGGACCACGACGTCGTCCGCCTACTACTCAGGTCCTTTACCGTTCTTGATCCTCATCTCGTGAACAATATTCGTGAGAATCCCAGGTACACGATGATGACGCCCGAGGAAGTACTTGGAAAATTCGTGAGCGGGCGAATGATGATCAAGGAGGCAAGGTACGTCGATGACGCGTTGAACGGTCCAATCCACGAGCCTCAACCCATTGCTCTCAAGGCATCGAGAAGCAAGGAGGCACTACCAAGCAAGGTGGCGCAAATTGAGGCGGCCGGGCTTAATGATGAAGAAATGGCTCTCATCATTAAGCGCTTCAAGACGGCGTTAAGGGGTCGCAAGGAGCATCCCAACAAGACCAAGACGAAGGGGAAGCGCTCATGCTTCAAGTGTGGTAAGATTGGTCACTTTATCGCTAATTGTCCCGATAATGATAGTGACCAGGAAAAGAAGAGTGGAAAATGGGAAAAGAAGAAGAATTACAAGAAGGCAAAGGGCGAGGCTCATATTGGAAAGGAGTGGGATTCGGATTGCTCCTCGTCCGACTCCGACAACGAAGGACTCGCCGCCACCGCCTTCAACAAGTCATCCCTCTTTCCCAACGAACATCACACTTGCCTCATGGCAAGGGAAAAGAAGGTAATCACTCGTAATGCTAATACTTATGATTCTTCTAGTGATGATGAATCTAGTGAGGATGAAGTAGATTATTCATGTTTATTCAAGGGCTTAGATAGATCTAAGATAGACAAAATTAATGAATTAATTGATGCCTTGAATGAAAAGAATATACTTTTAGAAAAGCAAGAGGATTTGTTGTATGAAGAACATGATAAGTTTGTAGAGGCTCAAAAATCCCTTGCATTAGAAATTAAGAGGAATGAAATGCTTGCTTGTGAAGTGTCATCATGCCATGATTCTATTTCTAACTTAAAGAGCATAAATGATGATTTAAATGCTAAACTCGTAGAAGCAAATAAATCCAACTCCTGTGGTGAAACTGTTGTTATTTGCAATAGATGTAAAGACTTTGATATTGATGCTTGTAGTGAACACATAGCTTCTATTGCAAAGTTAAATAATGAAGTGGCTAGTCTTAATGCCCAACTTAAGACTAGCAAAAGTGAATTTGATAAACTAAAATTTGCAAGGGATGCCTACACTATTGGTAGACACCCCTCAATTAAGGATGGACTTGGCTTCAAGAGGGAAGTCAAGAACTTAACAAGCCATAAGACTCCCATTCCCACTAAGGAGAAAGGGAAGGCTCCTATGGCTACTAGTGCTAAAAAGAACCATGCCTTTTTATATCATGATAGGAGATATTCTAGAAATGCTTTTAAAGGTCATGATGTTTTTGGTTCACATGCTTATGACTCTTATGCTATGACTGCTTCTAGTTCTCATGTTATGCCTGGTAGAAATGTGCTTAGAAGAAATGTTGTTCATCAAATGCCTAGGAGAAATGATGCTCATAGTGCTCCTAGGAAAGTAGTAAATGAATCTTCTACAATTTATTGTGCTTTAAATGCTTCCTTTGCTATTTATAGAAAGGATAAGAAAATTGTTGCTAGGAAGATAGGGGCAAAATGCAAGGGAGACAAAACTTGCATTTGGGTCCCTAAGGATATTTGCACTAACCTTGTAGGACCCAACATGAGTTGGGTACCTAAGTCCCAAGCCTAAATTTGCCTTGCAGGTTTATGCATCCGGGGGTTCAAGCTGGATTATAGACAGCGGATGCACAAACCATATGACGGGGGAGAAGAAGATGTTCACCTCCTACGTCAAGAATAAGGATTCCCAAGATTCAATTATATTCGGTGATGGGAATCAAGGCAAGGTAAAAGGGCTAGGTAAAATTGCAATTTCTAATGAGCACTCTATATCTAATGTGTTTTTAGTAGAGTCTCTTGGTTATAATTTGCTATCTGTTAGTCAATTATGCAACATGGGGTATAACTGTCTATTTACAAATGTAGATGTGTCTGTCTTTAGAAGAAGTGATGGTTCACTAGCTTTTAAGGGTGTATTAGACGGCAAACTTTATTTAGTTGATTTTGCAAAAGAAGAGGCCGGTCTAGATGCATGCTTAATAGCTAAGACTAGCATGGGCTGGCTGTGGCATCGCCGCTTAGCACATGTGGGGATGAAGAACCTTCACAAGCTTCTAAAGGGAGAACACGTGATAGGTCTAACTAATGTTCAATTCGAAAAAGATAGACCTTGTGCAGCTTGTCAAGCAGGGAAACAGGTGGGAGGCTCTCATCACACCAAAAATGTGATGACGACATCAAGACCCTTGGAGATGCTGCATATGGACCTTTTTGGACCCGTCGCCTATCTGAGCATAGGAGGAAGTAAGTATGGTTTAGTTATTGTTGATGACTTTTCCCGCTTCACTTGGGTGTTCTTTTTGCAGGAAAAGTCCGAAACCCAAGGGACCCTCAAACGCTTCCTCAGGAGATCTCAAAATGAGTTTGAGCTCAAAGTGAAGAAGATAAGGAGCGACAACGAGTCCGAGTTCAAGAATCTTCAAGTGGAGGAATTCCTTGAAGAAGAAGGGATCAAGCATGAGTTCTCCGCTCCCTACACACCACAGCAAAATGGTGTGGTAGAGAGGAAGAACAGGACGCTCATCGACATGGCGAGGACTATGCTTGGAGAGTTCAAGACCCCCGAGCGTTTTTGGTCGGAAGCCGTGAACACGGCTTGCCACGCCATCAACAGGGTCTACCTTCATCGCCTCCTCAAGAAGACGTCGTATGAGCTACTAACCGGTAACAAACCCAATGTATCTTACTTTCGTGTATTTGGGAGCAAGTGCTACATTCTAGTGAAGAAGGGTAGAAATTCTAAGTTTGCTCCCAAAGCTGTAGAAGGGTTTTTGTTAGGTTATGACTCAAATACAAAGGCGTATAGAGTCTTCAACAAATCATCGGGTTTGGTTGAAGTCTCTAGCGACGTTGTATTTGATGAGACTAATGGCTCTCCAAGAGAGCAAGTTGTTGATTGTGATGATGTAGATGAAGAAGATGTTCCAACGGCCGCTATGCGCACCATGGCGATTGGTGATGTGC
This sequence comes from Zea mays, assembly GCF_902167145.1. Taxonomy (NCBI): domain Eukaryota; kingdom Viridiplantae; phylum Streptophyta; class Magnoliopsida; order Poales; family Poaceae; genus Zea; species Zea mays. The sequence continues at coordinate 133,103,668 of NC_050104.1, forward strand.
GACCACAGGAACACTTGGAGCAAGATCAGCCTTCTTCCTCAACCATAGTGCATCCCCCAACCCAAGATGACGAACAGGTACCTCAAGTGGAGGCGGGTGATCAAGGGGGAGCACAAGATGATCATGTGATGGAGGAAAAAGCGCAACCGGCACCTCCAACCCAAGTTCGAGCAATGATTCAAAGGGATCATCCCGTCGACCAAATTCTGGGTGACATCAGCAAGGGAGTAACTACTCGTTCTCGATTAGTTAATTTTTGTGAGCATTACTCTTTTGTCTCCTCTATTGAGCCTTTCAGGGTAGAGGAGGCCTTGCTAGATCCGGACTGGGTGTTGGCCATGCAGGAGGAGCTCAACAACTTCAAGAGAAATGAAGTTTGGACGCTGGTGCCTCGTCCGAAGCAAAATGTTGTGGGAACCAAGTGGGTGTTCCGCAACAAACAGGACGAGCACGGGGTGATGACGAGAAACAAGGCTCGACTTGTGGCAAAAGGTTATGCCCAAGTCGCAGGTTTGGATTTTGAGGAGACTTTTGCTCCTGTGGCTAGGCTAGAGTCAATTCGAATCTTGCTAGCATATGCCGCTCACCATTCTTTCAGGTTGTACCAAATGGATGTGAAGAGCGCTTTCCTCAACGGGCCAATCAAGGAGGAGGTGTACGTGGAGCAACCCCCTGGCTTCGAGGATGAACGGTACCCCGACCACGTGTGTAAGCTCTCTAAGGCGCTCTATGGACTTAAGCAAGCCCCAAGAGCATGGTATGAATGCCTTAGAGATTTCTTAATTGCTAATGCTTTCAAGGTTGGGAAAGCCGATCCAACTCTTTTCACTAAGACATGTGATGGTGATTTGTTCGTGTGCCAAATTTATGTCGATGACATAATATTTGGTTCTACTAACCAAAAGTCTTGTGAAGAGTTTAGCAGGGTGATGACGCAAAAATTCGAGATGTCGATGATGGGCGAGTTGAACTACTTCCTTGGGTTCCAAGTGAAGCAACTCAAGGACGGCACCTTCATCTCCCAAACGAAGTACACGCAAGATCTGCTAAAGCGGTTTGGGATGAAGGACGCCAAGCCCGCAAAGACTCCGATGGGGACCGACGGACACACCGACCTCAACAAAGGAGGTAAGTCCGTTGATCAAAAAGCATATCGGTCAATGATAGGGTCATTACTTTATTTATGTGCTAGTAGACCGGATATTATGCTTAGCGTATGCATGTGTGCTAGATTTCAATCCGATCCTAAGGAATGTCACTTAGTGGCGGTGAAGCGGATTCTTAGATATTTGGTTGCTACGCCTTGCTTCGGGCTCTGGTATCCAAAGGGGTCTACCTTTGACTTGGTTGGATACTCAGACTCCGACTATGCTGGATGTAAGGTCGATAGGAAGAGTACATCGGGGACGTGCCAATTCTTAGGAAGGTCCCTGGTGTCATGGAACTCTAAGAAACAAACATCCGTTGCCCTATCCACCGCTGAGGCCGAGTATGTTGCCGCAGGACAGTGTTGCGCGCAACTACTTTGGATGAGGCAAACTCTCCGGGACTTTGGCTACAATCTGAGCAAAGTCCCACTCCTATGTGATAATGAGAGTGCTATCCGCATGGCGGAGAATCCTGTTGAGCACAGCCGCACAAAGCACATAGACATCCGGCATCACTTTTTGAGAGACCACCAGCAAAAGGGAGATATCGAAGTGTTTCATGTTAGCACCGAGAACCAGCTAGCCGATATCTTCACTAAGCCTCTAGATGAGAAGACCTTTTGCAGGTTGCGTAGTGAGCTAAATGTCTTAGATTCGCGGAACCTGGATTGAATTGTAGCATACATGTATTTACGCTTTTGATCATGTTCCTTTTTGCATTTTGTTGCTTATTGTGGTGCTCAAGTTGTACAAACACTCCCTGGACCTCACAAGTCCGTTGCAAAGTGATGCACATGTTAAGGGGGAGATGTGTTACAACTTGACCCTTTGAGACTAACCATGTGTTTGAGTTTGATGATTTAGTCTCAAAGGAGGATTGAAAGGGAAAAGGTGGACTTGGACCATGAAAGACTTCCACTGCACTCCGATGAGAGGGTCTCATGAATTCTTATTGCCATTTGCTCTTAATTGAAGATTTTGGTGAGGCAATGGGGTTGAAGGGCCAAGATTGATCCCGTTTTGGTGCTTGATGCCAAAGGGGGAGAAAATAAAGGCCAAAGTGATAAATGGATCAGCTACCACTTGAGAGATTTTGAAAATAGTAGAATAAAGTTTTTGTTTTGTCAAAACTCTCTTATTGTCTCTTTTGTGAAAAGTTGGCTTCTTGTGGGGAGAAGTAGTGATTATGGGAAAAAGGGGGAGTTTTTGAAATATTTGATCAATCTCTTTTGGAATGACTCTCTTTATGCGTCAACATGTGTGTTTGACTTAGAGATAGAGATTTGAGTTTAATTTGCAAAAACAAACCAAGTGGTGGCAAAGGATGATCCATATATGCCAAAATTGAATCAAAACCAATTTGAGTTTTTATTTGAAGTGATTTTGCACTTGTCCTAGTTGCTTTATGTTGTGTTGGCATAAATCACCAAAAAGGGGGAGATTGAAAGGGAAATGTGCCCTTGGGCCATTTCTAAGTATTTTGGTGATTGAATGCAAACACAAGTGCTTAAATGTGAAAATATGCCCATGGATGAACAAAGTGCAAATCACAAGTTAAGGTATGTTTCTAAGCCTTAGTACATTGGTTTTGTGTACTAATATCTTTTCTAAGTGTTAGAAACAGAAAGAAGAAGAGAAGACTTGGCTGTGTACAGCCAAGATGCTGTTTCGGTCTGGGGCACCGGACTGTCCGGTGGTGCACCGGACCGGACAGTGTCCGGTGCGCCAGGCTGCCTCGGCCGAAGAGGCTGCTCTCGGATTTTTCTCCGGCGACTTCGGCTAAAATTCACCGGACTGTCCGGTGTGCACCGGACTGTCCGGTGAGCCAACTGTCGGCCGGGCCAACGGTCGGCCGCGCGATCGGCGCGCGACACGTGGCCGAGCCAACGGTCGGAAGGAAGCACCGGACTGTCCGGTGTGCACCGGACTGTCCGGTGCGCCAGATCTGCAACGGTCGGCAACGGTCGGCTGTGCCTGTTAAGGAAAGAAATCGGGCACCGGACAGTGTCCGGTGTGCACCGGACTGTCCGGTGCGCCCGACGACAGAAGGCAAGGATAGCCTTCTGGATTTGTTCTCAACGGCTCCTAGCTGCCCTGGGGCTATAAAAGGGACCCCTAGGCGCATGGAGGAGAACACCAAGCATTCCTACAACCTTTCTAAGCACCAAGACATTGATCTAGCGCATTCGATTCATTGTGATAGCATATAGAGCTCTTGTGGAGTTGTGTACTCTTTGAGTTGTGTTGCGAGCTCTTATTGCTGCTTGTGTGCGTGTTGCTCTGATCTTTTGAAGTCTTGTGTGCGTCGCTCATTCCCTCCCTTGCTCCGTGATTCTCTGTGAACATCTTTTGTAAGGGCGAGAGGCTCCAAATTGTGGAGATTCCTCGCAAGCGGGATTGAGAAAAGAAAAGCAAGAACACCGTGGTATTCAAGTTGATCATTGGATCACTTGAGAGGAGTTGAGTGCAACTCTCGTCCGTTGGGACGCCACAACGTGGAAGTAGGCAAGTTTTGTACTTGGCCGAACCACGGGATAACCACCGTGTCATCTCTGTGATTGATTTCTTGTGGTTATTGTGTTTTGACTCCTCTCTAGCCACTTGGCCATAATTGTGCTAACACTTAACAAGTTTTTGTGGCTTAAGTTTTGAAGTTATTCAGGATCACCTATTCACCCCCCCTCTAGGTGCTCTCAACAATCGCAGCCGCCCCCAGGCTTCGCCCCAGTGCAGGGCGCGGATCTCACCGAGGACGGCGAGGTCCTCGGCGTCTCAACAGAAGAACAGTTACAGTTGCGCGCCCTGCGCCTCAAGAACCGCAATCTCCAGAGGCAGAAAGAGATACTGGAAGCCAAGCGCCAACGTGTGTCCGCACTAGCCAAGGTGCGGCAGATGATACGCGACGAGGAGCAGAAGGCCCAAGACCTCGAGCGCGAGATCGCGCTGATGCAGCACGAAGGCCACCTCGGTCTACAGCAAGAGCCACCCCTCCAGCAGCGCGCGCAACCGGAGGACACGCGCGAAGGCCACCTCGGCCTGCAGCATGGCCCACCCCTGCAACACCGGGCGCAGCCGGAGAACCCGCGCTTCCCCCAACATGACTACGCCTTCCAGCACGGCGCGCCATTCCAAGGGGTCAACTACCTCGACGAGCGCAGTCCCCTGGCGCCACACCTGCAAGTGACGCCTTGGCCAGCTAACTTCCGAGCAGGGGCATATCCCAAGTACAACGGCAGCACCGATCCGACGCAATACATAATGAGTTATCAAGTCGCCGTTGCATCCGCCGGAGGGGACGACGCCACAATGGCGAAGTCTTTCATCATCGCCCTAGAGGGCCCAGCACTCACCTGGTTCACCAGATTGCCTCCGCTGTCCATTGATTCATGGAGAAGTCTCCGGGACAAGTTCCTTCTCAACTTCCAAGGGTACCGTCCAGACACCGACGCTTTGGCCGAGCTCTCGCTCTGCAAACAGCTGGAAAAGGAGACTCTGCGGGAGTATTACCGCAAATTCCTAACACTCAAGTCACAGCTGCCCTCCGTCGATGATCAGATCGCTATCCACTACGCCATCAGTGGCCTTCGGGCCGGTGTCCTCTACAGCCACTGTATCAGAGATCCACCCAAGAACCTTCAGGAGCTATATCAGCTCTTTGAAAAATATGCCAAATCCGAAGAGCTCCACCAGCGCAAAGTTGAGTCACAGCGGAAGCCCAAGGATGCCCCGCAGTCCAGCCGCACATGGACGAGGACTCCACAACCAGACTCCGGTCGAGATGGCCGCGGTCAACAGCAAGTGCACAACATCGCAAACCAGCAGCCTGCTGCTGACCCCCCTCGTCGCCAGGAATATCCCCCCAAGGCCGCGGAAACGGAACTCGTGGCAGGGGCCGAGGGCGCGCGCAGCCGCCGCGCCGGTTCTACTGCCTTTTCCACGGCGAAGACTGCGCCCACCAAACCAAAGACTGCCCCGAAACGAAGGCCACCAGAGACAGAATGGCGCGGGCGCAGCCAGCCGACAATCCCAGAATTGTCGCGCATAATTACCAGCCACCCCCTCCACCATATATCCACGCTCCCGCTCCGCATCCACCGCACCATGCTTACCAACACCATCAGGAAGTACAAATCGTACCTCCTCCACCCCCACCACCACACCAGCAACACCAAAACATCCCCCATGCCCCAAAGCAGGAAGACTTCGCCGATCAACCATATCGCGGAGTCATTCACATGATAACAGGGGGGTCCAGCACTGACTTCGACACCAAGCGGTAGAAGCGGGACCACTACCGCAGCATCAACCATGTCGCGGTCACCGGCCCAGTCGTGCAGACGAAGTGGTCCCACATACCGCTAACCTTCGATGCACGAGACGTCGACCTGCGCAGCGCCCCCCACATCGACGCTATGGTCATCAATTGCAGCGTGGCAGGCTGGGACTTGCACAAAGTCCTAGTCGACAACGGCAGTCAGGCGGACATCATCTTCCTCCACGCCTTCGACCGCATGGGTATAAGCCACAGCCTGCTCAAGCCTTCGGACAATCCGTTGTATGGCTTCGGCGGCAAAGGCACCTTCCCCGTTGGCAAAATAGAGCTTCCCCTCTCCTTCGGTGTAGCACCCAATGCCCGAAGTGAGCAAGTAACCTTCGACATTGTCGACATGGTATATCCGTACAACGCCATCATGGGCCGGGGCTCAATCAATAAGTTCGAAGCCGCCATCCACGGACTGTACCTATGTATGAAGATACCAGGTCCGCTAGGCGCTATCACGATCTACGGCAACCAGCAGACGGCGCACAACATAGAGCGGGACTTCGTGCCTGGTCAGAGGAACGTACACTGTCTCACGGCCCAGCGCGAGGTCCCCGCGCCCGCCAGCCCAGCCGACAAGCAGCACGAGAAGGCACAGTTGCAGAGCCAAGATGGAACCAGGACTGTTCCCCTTGATCAGGCCACGCCCAAGCAGACAGTCACTATCAGCGAAGACCTTACGTCACATGAAGAAGAAAGGCTTCTCTGCTGCCTGGCCAAAAATAAAGATGTCTTCGCTTGGTCCGCCCTAGACCTGGTCGGAGTCAGCCGATCCATAATTGAGCACAGCTTGGGAATTGACCCTTCGGTGCGACCAAAAAAGCAAAGGCTCCGCAAAATGTCCGACGAAAAGACAGAGGCCGCCAAGGCGGAAGTGCACCGCCTCCTAGAAGCTAAATTCATCGAGCCAGTGGCTTACCCCACGTGGCTCTCCAATGTCGTAATGGTGCAGAAAAAAAGCGGGAAATGGCGAATGTGCATAGACTTCACCAGTCTCAATAAGGCCTGCCCGAAGGACAATTTCCCGTTGCCGCGGATCGACAAAATAGTCGATAGCACGGCCGGATGCGAGGTCATGTCACTCCTCGACTGCTTCTCCGGTTATCACCAGATATACATGAAGGAGGAAGACAAGGCTAGCACCAGCTTTATAACACCCTTCGGCACTTATTGCTTCATCAGGATGCCAGAGGGACTCAAGAATGCGGGGTCCACCTTCTCCAGACTCACCAAAACAGTACTCGAAGGGCAGGTCGGCAGAAACATATTTACATATGTGGACGACATCGTCGTCGCCAGCAAGAATAAGGAGGACCATCTCGCCGACCTCGCCGAGACATTCGCGAACATGCGAGATGCACGACTCCGCCTGAACCCGGAAAAGTGCGTCTTCGGTGTTCGCCAGGGCAAGATATTGGGTTACCTGGTGTCACACCGCGGCATCGAGGCCAACCCAACCAAGATCCAGGCCATCGTCGACATGTCGCCTCCGCAGTCCGTCAGGGACGTCCAGCGTCTGACAGGCAGATTGGCCGCTCTCAACAGATTCATCTCCAGGTCCGCCGAGCGAAGTCTCCCCTTCCTCAAAACACTTCGCGGTGCGAAAGACTTCGCCTGGGGGCCGGAGCAAGCAGCGGCCTTCGCCTCATTAAAACAGTACTTATCGGAGCTGGCCATCCTCACAAGCCCCGACTCCTCGCTCCCCCTATTGCTCTATGTCGCGGCTTCGCCGCACGCGGTCAGCGCAGCACTAGTACAGGAGCAGACTGTTGAAGGCACAGTCAGACAGTGCCCTATTTACTATGTCTCCGAAGTCCTGACACCGTCCAAATGCAACATGACAGAGCTGGAGAAGATCGCCTACGCAGTTGTTATGTCCTCGCGCAAATTGCGCCATTACTTTGAAGCATTCAAGGTCCGAGTCACCTCTGACAGGGGGCTTGGCGAACTATTCAGAAACCCGGAGGCATCGGTGAGGATTGCCAAGTGGGCAGCCGAACTCTCCGGCTACCACATCAGCTTCGAGCCCAGGACAGCCATCAAGTCGCAAGTCCTGGCAGACTTCGTCGTCGACTGGACTGGGCCAGTAGCACAGCCGGACCCGTCCACAGAAAAGGTCTGGACCATCCATTGCGACGGCGCATGGTGCCATGCGGGGGCAGGCGTCGCTGCAATTGTCACCTCACCAACCGGAGTCAAACACAGATATGCAGCACGCCTCAGCTTTGCTCTGGAGTCCGACAGATGCACAAACAACATCGCAGAGTATGAAGCGGTTATCCTCGGCCTCCGCAAGCTAAGGGCCCTCGGAGTCACCACATGTATCATCAAGACAGACTCCAAGATAGTTGCCGGCCAGATCGAGAAAGATTATGCAGCAAAGGACCCCGCGCTCATGCAATACCTCGCGGCTATCCGAAGTCTCGAGAGACAGTTCAAGGGATTCACCCTGCAGCATGTGGATAGGGCCAAGAACGAGGAGGCCGACGCATTGGCCAAGGCTGCCGCCAGGGGCGAGCCCTTGCCCTCCGACGTGTTCTTTCACACCATCGGCACGCCCGCCGTCCGGAGCCCCGAAGGGCTCCAAATAACTAATGATAGCGAGGGCCACCGTATAGTCAACCTAATCATGACCGAAGACTGGCGGGCGCCAATAACCCTGTTCCTACAGGGGTACTATCATCCAACTGATGTCAGTGAGGCAAAGCGCCTCAGACATCGAAGCAGGGACTTCGCACTGATTGCGGGCCAATTATACAAGAAAGGGGTCAGTCAGCCAATGCTCAAATGCGTCACCGAAACCGAAGGCATGCAGATCCTACGTGAAGTCCACAGTGGCACGTGCGGCTCGCACGCAGGGCCGAGGGCCCTGGCTGCCAAGGTGATCCGACAAGGGTTTTACTGGCCCGCAATGATCTGCGCCGCAAATCGGGTCACGAGGTCCTGCGAAGCCTGCCAGAAATTCTCTCCTCGGTCAGGCAACCCCTCGCAATATACAAAGCTGATTGCCCATACATGGCCTCTCCAGCGCTGGGGCCTGGACATCGTCGGGCCCCTGCCCACCGCTCAGGGGAACCTTAAGTTCGCCTTCGTAGCCGTCGAATACTTCACCAAATGGATTGAAGCGAGGGCTGTCTCCACAATCACATCAAAGACTGCCCAAAAATTCTTCTGGCAGAACATCGTTTGCCGCTTCGGAGTACCGTCCGAGCTAACAGTTGACAACGGCAAGCAGTTCGACAGCCAAGATTTCAAGGATTTTTGTTTTTCCATCGGCACCAAGCTTGCCTTCGCTTCAGTCTATCATCCGCAGTCCAACGGGGTCGTGGAGCGTGCCAATGGGAAAATATTCACAGCTGTCAAAAAGATGCTCCTCGATGAAAGAAAAGGCAGATGGACCGATTTATTACCGAAGGCAGTCTGGGCGCTAAACACAACTGAGTGCAGGGCGACCGGGTTCACTCCTTTCCGCCTTCTATACGGATCGGAGGCAATGACCCCGCAAGAAATAAAGCATGGGTCCCCGCGTACAGTTCCGTCAGCCGTCCCCGACGTGGATGAGCCAACTTCAAAAGATCTCATTGACGGAGACCGGGTCTTCGCCCTACAGGCCCTAAACAAATATCAAGCCCAGACCAAAGCATGGCGCGACCACACAGTCATCCCGAGGGAGTTCAGCGAGGGGGACCTCGTACTCATCCGGACGGCTCGGACGGAGTCCAAGGGCAAGTTGGAGCCCAAGTGGGAGGGCCCCTTCATAGTCAAGTCAAAAGCTTCCCCCAGCGCTTACAGGCTCACAACGCCAAACGGCGAGGACCTGGAGCACTCCTGGAACATCGACAACCTTCGCAAATTTTTTGTTTGACCCATTTAGGGCTGATTTCGCCCTTGTAATTCGCCGCAAACAATCTTGTACCGGTCCGCACTCTTTTCCTCCCGAGGGGTGAGGTTTTTAACGAGGCGGAGCCATGTAATATATGTGAGAAAAATCCCCCGCAAAAACACGTGTCGAAAAAAGACCGCGACAACGGTCTTCGGCATTCGACCAATTCGAAGTCACCGCGAGGCTAAGCGCTAGCCACCCTCGCGTGCGACAAGTCCGCGCAGAAGTCGCCTAAGGGTGCAGCCGGACTTAGCACAACAAGTGCGAAAAAATTCCGATGTCTATCGCGAAGACTATCCGCGCAGAAGTCGCCTAAGGGTGCAGCCGGACTTAGCACAACAAGTGCGAAAAAATTCCGATGTCTATCGCAAAGACTATCCGCGCAGAAGTCGCCTAAGGGTGCAGCCGGACTTAGCACAACAAGTGCGAAAAAATTCCGATGTCTATCGCGAAGACTATCCGCGCAGAAGTCGCCTAAGGGTGCAGCCGGACTAAGCACAACAAGTGCGAAAAATTCCGATGTCTCTCGCGAAGACTCCGCGCAGAAGCCGCCTAAGGGCGCAGTCAAACTAGTACAACAAAAGCAGAAGCGACAGCATCAAACCATCCGCGCTAAGACCGACCATAATCACACCAGCACAGCATAGCCAACCATGCCACACAAAGTACACAGCGCCCTCGCAGGCACAGGCACGCGAGGGCACACAACTTCATCTTACAACCTTTTACACATATACAAGCGAGGGCACCACACTCTACATTGGCTCCACCTTAGGAATAATCCCCATCTCCCTATAATTAAATAACATTATCCTAAGCTCCTCACCCGCAAAAAGACTTCGCAGTTCCCCTTCCCCTGTGCTCGTGGCGGCCGGCAAAGACAACAGTTCCTGCCGACCACCCCTACTCACGCGAAGCCGAGCCCCTTCCTCCGCACTAACCCTACGCTTTGCAACCGCCCTTCGTCGTCGGCGCCCGGTGCTAGGACCCAGCACGTCTGGCGCGTCCGCGGCGTGTGGCGAAGCCTCCGCCGCAGCCACGTCCAAGGCCGCAAAATAATCCAAGTCCTCCTCCGACGACTCCTCAGTCCACTCAACCGAGCTCCCAGAATCAGTAAAATCAAAAAACTCAGATACAGACCCACCATATTCATTTCCATCTTCCGCGGTCGAAACCGCCAAAAACCCAGTAGTAGCGGTTGCGTGCGCAGGCCCAAAATCTTGAACCTGCGCAGCAACCAAAATTCAGTACAACATCCAAAAAGTCCCCAACCCTAAACACCCACTACGCCACCTGCGAAGGCCCTGCCGCTGCGGGAGCCTCCGCTGTCTCCTCCGCCGCTGTTTCCGCCACCACCGCCGCGGAATCTTCAGCGCTCGGCGCAGCAGCTGCGGGGGCGTCAGGCGCGCCTTCGGCCACCTTTGGGGGCAGGTCTTCGCCGGCCACAGCAGAGGCGGGCACGCTCGGCGCGTCTTCCGCAGGCTCCAGGGTTGTTTCCAGGGCGACTCCAGTCGCGGCCTCCGCAGGGGTCGGCTCCGGGCCAGGCAGCGCGCTGTTCAGTGCCCCGAAGTCGTCCACCCGCTCGCCACGCTCCGCCTAAGACAACACACACAAAAATTCAGCAAGCCCATGCACAGAACACATCCAGCAAATAGCGAACAAACGACAACGTTACCTGAGCCCTCGCAGCCTCGGCCCGTTCCCTGACCACCTCACGACCGTACAGACCCCACATTCGGTCATAGAGGGCCCCGGCGGACTCCTTCACCACGGGGTCTTCGACCTCATAGATATCTCGCCCAAAATCTTCATCTACCTGGTCGAGGGCCTCAAAGTGCCGGCACCCTTCGCGAGAGAGCGCGTTCATCGCCCCCTCGCAGGTGACCAGGGAGGCGTACGACATCAACCCCCCCACGACGGCTGGAAGTTCCAGCAGCTCCTCCTGCACCCACTGCAGACAGCGAAGGCCGGGCTCTCGGTCTGGCACTTCGAAGTCACCGGTCCGCGCACCCAGCTCACGATATGTATCCATAAGCTGCGTGCGCGTCCGTTCGGCCTCCGCACGCACTGCGGCCTCGGCCTCCTTAGCGCGGCCCTCCAGGGCGGTGAGCCGCTCTTGCAGATGTTCGGCGAGCTCCTTGGCAAGATTGCCCTCCGCCCGCGCCAGCTTGGCCTCCGCCTGCGCAGCCTGCCCCTTGGCGACGGCCTCGTTAGCTTCCCTCCTCTCCGCCGCCAGTTGGCGCCGGAGGTCAGCCTTCTCCCTCTCCAGGGCGGCCACCCTGTCCGTCAGCTTACGGCACTTGCTGTCGGAGGCCGACTTCTCACGGACAGCGTCAGCATGTTGTGTCCGAAGTCTCTCGACTTCGGCAAACATAGCCGCCGTGAGGGCCCCCGACGCAGTACGGCTGGCGAAGTCAGCCACCTGCAGGGCCGCGACGCAGTACGTAAGGCCGTTACCCCAGAAGAGGTGGGGGAGAGAGTATAGCTCAACGGACCTGACTCAGCGCCTCCGTCACTCCCTTCAGCCGGCGGATCGCTGCGCCCGCCTCGCCCCTGACCACGGCGAGGGCCGACACCTCGCCTCCGGCGTCAAGGGCCTCGCCCCTCGCCTTCGGCACTATGGCCGCCGTCGCGATCTCCGCGCCAGGCGCAACCATAGCAAGCTGGCCCTCGTCCGACCCTGCAACGCATCTTCGAATTAAAAAAAATAATAATAACAATAACAATAATAGGCCAGCGACTTACCACCAAGATAGTCATCCACAGTAATGTCGGTGCCGAAGTCGGCAACACGTTTGCCCGCCAGCGGCAGCGCTCGGGCCGCCTTCGAAGCCTCCGCCACTCCGCTGGCCGGGGGCACCACCTTCGCTGACTTGGAGCCTCCGGCGCCCGCTGTTGCCTCCGGTGCCTTGCTAGGTGCAGAGGCGCCCGCCTTCGCCGCCAGCGGCGGCTTGCCTCCGCCGGAGGCCACAGCCTTCGCAGTTCCCCGCGGCCTTTTCGGCCGAGCTTCGTGAATCCTGACAGTCGCCTGGCGTTTTTGCGCCGCCCCTTGGCGATCCTTGTCCATCACTGTCCACACAACAACACCGATATTTCGCCCGTAAGGAAAAACTCTCCACCGATGAACCATACGAGATGTAAAACAGTCCTCCTCAGCCGCGCAGGGGATAGGAACATTTTTCGGCCAGCAACCCCCGGTAACCCTCAGCATCCGAGCCGAAGACTCCCGGAGCTCGGGCGAAGACATCCTTTCCCCCGGGGCCGCACACGTCCTCATTAACTCTCTAGCAAAACTATCAGACACCCCAAGTCCCCCCATCGCAGTACCTAATTTTCTCTTTTTTGAGGAGGGGGCAGCCGCCAGCGTAGGGTCGCCTCCAGTCTCCACCGCCGGTTTCTTCCCACGGCGGTCCGCTTCGTCTTGACCAGGATAGCCGTCGTACGGCAATTGATTTAATTCGAAGGCCCTGTTCAAGCGCTCATTTGACCCGCGGATATCAAAGCTGCGCTGGCCTTCAGTCCTTGGCACGTAACGTCCCACGAGCCGCACCGCCAAGTCCTCCGCATCACGCACAAAGGCGGTCGGGTCACGATTTCGCAAGTTCAGTGCGAAGGCAGGACTTCGCACCACCCTTCCACCGTGAAAAGGCATCTGGCGAGGGCACACTTCGCCCAACGCCCAGCCGTGCGCCAAGGGCCAGACCCCGTATGCCACGAACTCTTCAACTAAATCACGCCCACTGCTCTGACCGGCGGCGCATCGAAGGGCCCCTTCGTCTGCATCCTCTTTTGCCACTTCAAAAGGCGGATACGCAGAATAATAATGAGAGCACATCTCAGACACGGGGAGTCCCTGATGGCCTTCGACAGTACCCTCAGCAACGTAAAACCAAAATTCATTCCAACTGCCCCACTTGTTACGGGCGCACGGAACCAACTCCACTACTGGCATTGTGGTCTTGCCGGTCTTCGGCGTGAATGTGCATGACCCGAACTGGGCAACTCCGTCCCCAACCATCCTCTTCTGCCAATGCAGACAATAATTCTTCGCAAAAACTTCAACAGACGGCTGTCCGCCGTACGAAGTCGTCGCCCAGACATACTTCGCCAGCGCCACCATGGCATTCGGTGTCAGCTGATGTATTTGAACATGGAATCTACGCAGGACTTCGCCAACAAACCGCTGTGCAGGCAAGCGGAGACCGGCGGCGAAGAACGCCTCGAAAACGACCAACTCACCCTCCGGCTCGGGGACTTCCTCCGTCCCCGGAGCACGAGCAACTCCGCCGCCAAAGTAGCCCAACCGCTGCATATCTTCAACGCGGGCTGACGTCATCCGTGACACACCAAAATCAACAGAGTCGCCGGCGCGCAACTCCTCCACCACCAAGCTACTCAACGTCTCCTCAGACGAGGCGGCCGCCGGTGGCGTGGTGTCGGCGGAAGAAGAAGAGGACGGCATTGCTACGTACCGTCGGCGGCAGCGGGCGGTCTGCTTCACTCGAGCCAGATCTCCGGCGATCAAGAGCACGGCGGGCAGACGAACAGCAAGTCGGCGGGCGGCTAGGGTTTTCGCGGTGCGCGGAAGGCAAAGTTCAAAAAGCACCGACCCCTGCCCCCTTTTATAGGCAGGGCGCGGCTCTTCGGGAAACCTGCAATCCGACAAGGCGCGGCGCTTCGGGAAACCCGCAATCCAACAGTACGCCGTCCATCAACGGTCATGTCGAAAACCCCCGCGGAACCACTTCGAGCGAGGGCAGCGTCTCCGCCATCTAGCGACGTCTTCGGCACCAGGTGACTTTGTCGAACTGGTCCCTCGGAGGGCAAATGTTGGGGCGAAGGCAAAGACGCCACCCTTCGCTCGTCGTCTCTCGCTGCAGTCGCTGGTTTGACGAAGACAAAACGGGCAGGGACACCCTTCGCTTCATTCAGCACCAGACGAAGGCCTGCGGTGACGTCTCCCCGTAGCACGGCCTCGTCCTGCTCTGAGGCCCACGTGTGATCTGGCCCATTGTAACGGGCCCCGCGTGGCCGCCTTTGTGTTACGGGCCTAGTTTGTAAAGGCATTCTTGTAATTACGGCTTGTAACCCCGCTTTATGGGAATATTCTGGGGATAAACTAGGTGTCTGAGGGCACATGCGTCCTTAACACAAGGCGCTGGGCACTCAGATACCTATAAATACCCCCGCACAGTGCCCGTGAGAGGCTAGATCAACAGAGCTATTGCCCCTGTGCACGTAACCCTGTTGTCACCACTGTTCACCCTTGTTGGCTTCCTTGCTGCTGAGAGCAAGTTCCAACACCAAGCAACCTAGCGAGAGAGATCGAGGTCACGATTTAGTACAAACCGACCCACGTCACCATAACAAGACGTGTTGTCACCAAACCACGACATGTGTGTGACGTGCCGGTACGACGCCGAGAGGTCCCTGTCAGCACGACGGTCCGCCCCCGCGCACCGTCTTAGGCACATCCCCACTGCCTTATGGGGCCAGTCAACCCTGGCCATGGGGGACCTCGGCACTAGAGTCCCTAAAGTGGCCCGTATACCGGGAAGGATGGACAGTGTGCCATACCGGGCGTACGCTTATGCACGCTGGGGGTGACACATGGCTCATGACGACGAGTGAAGCCACGCTTTGCACGATCGCACCATAAATACTGGCTCGTGGGACCCACCACGCACTGCCATGAAGACATCAGTCGCGGACTCGCTACAGGGACCCATGTGGTGAACGAACAGGGCAGAACATCATACTGGGAGGCCATTGATACCGAGTGCTTGGCTATGCCGAGTGTACTACCCTCAGTAAAGGTCGTCGATACCGAGAGTCATCCTTTGCCGAGGGTGGCACTCAGCAAAGCAGTTTTTGTCGAGTGCCCTACAAAAGACACTCAACAAAGCTCTAAGCACTCGGCAAAGAGCCAGATTCCAGTAGTGTACGCATGACCCTATGGACCACCTCATGAACACTACGTCAACCCGGGGCAACATACCACCCTCTTACCAGTAGAGAACAAGTGTCCTTTGTACGGTCCTGTCCTGAGTTATAAAAGCACAGGTCCTCCTCCTTCCCACACACGCACCAGCTGTAACTCAATTCTCAGGCAATACCACGATCAACACTACATTGGACTAGGGCACGAGCCTGAACCAGTATAAACCCACTGTCTCAAACCCCTCGCTTGAGTCCCATTGATTCACCATTCTGAGTGAGTCCGCGCTAGCATTCCTGTCGAACACAAATTTTATTGTTCCCTAGTTCCCAAAACCACGACAGTTGGCACACCAGGTATGGGATCATTAGCATGCCAAGTGATGTTTCCCACTCTGATGGCTCAGTCTTCAGCATTCATCGGAGGCAAGACCTTTGCTCCAGGAAGTCGCATCGTGTTTGGCTCCCTAGACTTCCTTGCCACCACCACCGGCAAATTCTGCCTCGTCGACCCCGACGTGCATGTTGCCACAGGCGCAGGACCCACACGCTCTACCAGAAACAAGGCAGAGAAGCGGTGCCTCAAGAGGCGCATCGCCGCCCTAAAGCGGTGCCTTAATGAAAGTCGCCTAGAGGGGGGGTGAATAGGGCAAAACTGAAATTCTCAAAAATAATCACAACTACAAGCCGGGTTAGCATTAGAAATATAATTGAGTCCGCGAGAGAGGGCGCCAAACAAATCGCAAGCGAATAATGGAGTGAGACACGTGGATTTGTTTTACCGAGGTTCGGTTCTCTCAAACCTACTCCCCGTTGAGGAGGCCACAAAGGCCGGGTCTCTTTCAACCCTTCCCTCTCTCAAACGGTCCCTTGGACCGAGTGAGCTTCTCTTCTCAAATCACTTGGGAATCAAACTTCCCACAAGGGCCACCACACGATTGGTGCCTCTTGCCTCAATTACAAGTGAGTGTTTGATCACAAGAAAGAATGCGAAAGAAAAGAAGCGATCCAAGCGCAAGAGCTCAAATGAACATTACAAATCACTCTCTCTAATCACTAATGCTTTGTGTGGAGTTGGGAGAGGATTTGATCTCTTTTGGTGTGCTTTGCAATGAATGCTAGCTCTTGTATAGTGGTTGGAAGCTGGAAAACTTGGATGCCATGAATGTGGAGGTGGTTGGGGTATTTATAGCCCCAACCACTAAACTTGACCGTTGGTGGAGGCTGTCTGTCGATGGCGCACCGGACAGTCCGGTGCACACCGAACATGTCCGGTGCCCCAGCCACGTCACCAGAGCCGTTGGAATCTGACCGTTGGAGTTCTGATTTCTGGGCCCACCTCGATGTCCGGTGGCGCACCGGACATGAACTGTGCAGTGTCCGGTGCGCCGGTATGGGCGCGCCTGCCTTCTGCGCGCGCATTTAATGCGTTGCAGGTAGCCGTTGGCGCGAAGGAGCCGTTGCTCCGAGGATGCACCGGACAGTCCGGTGCACACCAGACATGTCCGGTGAATTATAGCGGAGCATCCTTCGCGAAATCCCGAGGCTGGCGAGTTCTAGAGCCGCGTCCCGTTGGAGCACCGGACACTGTCCGGTGTGCACCGGACAGTCCGGTGAATTATAGCGCGCTGGCTCTGGATTTTCCCGAAGGTGACGAGTTGGAGTTGGAGTCCTCTGGTGCACCGGACACTGTCCGGTGGTGCACCGGACACTGTCCGGTGGCACACCGGACAGTCCGGTGCGCCAGACCAGAGGAGCCTTCGGTTGCTCCTTTGCTCTTTTGTTGAACTCAATACTTGGTCTTTTTATTGGCTAAGTGTGAACCTTTTGCACCTGTATAACTTATACACTAGACCAAACTAGTTAGTCCAAAGATTTGTGTTGGGCAATTCAACCACCAAAATTATATAGGAACTAGGTGTAAGCCTAATTCCCTTTCAATCTCCCCCTTTTTGGTGATTGATGCCAACACAAACCAAAGCAAATATAGAAGTGCATAATTGAACTAGTTTGCATAATATAAGTGCAAAGGTTGCTTGGAATTAAGCCAATGTAAATACTTACAAGATATGCATGGATTGTTTCTTCATTTTTAACATTTTGGACCACGCTTGCACCACATGTTTTGTTTTTGCAAAAATCTTTTGTAAATCTTTTCAAAGTTCTTTTGCAAATAGTCAAGGGTAAATGAATAAGAGTTTGCAAAGCATTTTCAAGTTTTGAAATTTTCTCCCCCTGTTTCAAATGCTTTTCCTTTGACTAAACAAAACTCCCCATAAATGAAATCATCCTCTTAGTGTTCAAGAGGGTTTTAATATATCATTTTTGAAATACTACTTTTGAAATACTACTTTCTCCCCTTTTGAACACAATAGGATACCAATTGAAAAATACTCTTTGAAAACACTAAGTTTGTGAAATTGGTGGTGGTGCGGTCCTTTTGCTTTGGGCTCATATTTTCTCCCCCTTTGGCATGAATCGCCAAAAATGGAGTCATTAGAGCCCCCTAGAACTACTCTATCCTTTTTGGTCATAAATAAATGAGTGAAGATTATACCAAAGATGGAGAGATGATGCGGAGCGTCGGCGAAGGATGAGTAGTAGAGTGGAGTGGAAGCCTTTGTCTCCGCCGAAGACTCCAATTCCCTTTCAATATACCTATGACTTGGTTTGAAATACACTTGAAAACACATTAGTCATAGCATATATATAAAAGAGACATGATCAAAGGTATACTTATGAGCTATGTGTGCAAATTAACAAAAGAAGTTCCTAGAATCAAGAATATTGAGCTCATGCCTAAGTTTGGTAAAAGTTTGTTCATCAAGAGGCTTGGTAAAGATATCGGCTAATTGATCTTTAGTGTTAATGTATGAAATCTCGATATCCCCCTTTTGTTGGTGATCCCTAAGAAAATGATACCGAATGGCTATGTGCTTAGTGCGGCTATGTTCGACGGGATTGTCGGCCATTTTGATTGCACTCTCATTATCACATAGCAAAGGGACTTTGGTTAATTTGTAACCGTAGTCCCGCAGGGTTTGCCTCATCCAAAGCAATTACGCGCAACAATGACCTGCGGCAATGTACTCGGCTTCGGCGGTTGAAAGAGCGACCGAATTTTGCTTCTTTGAAGCCCAAGACACCAAGGATCTTCCCAAGAACTGGCAAGTCCCCGATGTGCTCTTTCTATTAATCTTACACCCCGCCCAATCGGCATCCGAATAACCAATTAAATCAAAAGTGGATCCCCGAGGGTACCAAAGCCCAAACTTAGGAGTATAAGCCAAATATCTCAAGATTCGTTTTACGGCCGTAAGGTGGGATTCCTTAGGGTCGGCTTGGAATCTTGCACACATGCATACGGGAAGCATAATATCCGGTCGAGATGCACATAAATAGAGTAAAGAACCTATCATCGACCGGTATACCTTTTGATCCACGGACTTACCTCCCGTGTCGAGGTCGAGATGTCCATTTGTTCCCATGGGAGTCTTGATGGGCTTGGCATCCTTCATTCCAAACTTGCTTAGGATGTCTTGAGTATACTTCGTTTGGCTAATGAAGGTGCCCTCTTGGAGTTGCTTGACTTGAAATCCTAGAAAATACTTCAACTCCCCCATCATAGACATCTCGAATTTCTGTGTCATGATCCTACTAAATTATTCACATGTAGATTCGTTAGTAGACCCAAATATAATATCATCAACATAAATTTGGCATACGAACAGATCATTGTCAAGAGTTTTAGTGAACAAAGTAGGATCGGCCTTGCCGACTTTGAAGCCATTAGCAATAAGGAAATCTCTAAGGCATTCATACCATGCTCTTGGGGCTTGCTTGAGCCCATAAAGCGCCTTAGAGAGCTTATAGACATGGTTAGGGTACTCACTATCTTCAAAGCCGGGAGGTTGCTCAACATAGACCTCTTCCTTGATTGGTCTATTGAGGAAAGCACTCTTCACGTCCATTTGATAAAGCTTGAAGCCATGGTAAGTAGCATAGGCTAATAATATGCGAATTGATTCAAGCCTAGCTACGGGTGCATAGGTTTCACCAAAATCCAAACCTTCGACTTATGAATACCCCTTGGCCACGAGTCGAGCTTTGTTCCTTGTCACCACACCATGCTCGTCTTGCTTGTTGCGGAAGACCCACTTGGTTCCTACAACATTTTGGTTAGGACGTGGAACTAAATGCCATACCTCATTTCTAGTGAAGTTGTTGAGCTCCTCTTGCATCGCCACCACCCAATCCGAATCTTGTAGTGCTTCCTCTACCCTGTGTGGCTCAATAGAGGAAACAAACGAGCAATGCTCACAAAAATGTGCAACACGAGATCTAGTAGTTACCCCCTTATGAATGTCGCCGAGGATGGTGTCGACGGGGTGATCTCGTTGTATTGCTTGGTGGACTCTTGGGTGTGGCGGCCTTGGTTGTTCATCCTCCTTGTCTTCATCATTTGCATCTCCCCCTTGATCATTGCCGTCATCTTGAGGGGGCTCATCTCTTTGATCTTCTCCTTCATCAACTTGAGCCTCGTCCTCATTTTGGGTTGGCGGAGATGCTTTTGTGGACGAGGATGGTTGATCTTGTGCATGTGGAGGCTCTTCGGATTCCTTAGGACACACATCCCCAATGGACATGTTCCTTAGCGCGATGCATGGAGCCTGTTCTTCACCTATCTCATCAAGATCAACTTGCTCTACTTGAGAGCCGTTAGTTTCATCAAACACAACGTCACAAGAAACTTCAACTAGTCCTGAGGACTTGTTAAAGACTCTATATGCCCTTGTGTTTGAATCATATCCTAGTAAAAAGCCTTCTACAGTTTTAGGAGCAAATTTAGATTTTCTACCTCTCTTAACAAGAATAAAGCATTTGCTACCAAAAACTCTAAAATATGAAATATTGGGCTTTTTACCGGTTAGGAGTTCATAGGATGTCTTCTTGAGGATTCGGTGTAGATATAACCGGTTGATGGCGTAGCAGGCGGTGTTGACCGCCTCAGCCCAAAACCGATCCGGTGTCTTGTATTCATCAAGCATGGTTCTTGCCATATCCAAAAGAGTTCGATTTTTTCTCTCCACTACACCATTTTGTTGTGGAGTGTAGGGAGAAGAGAACTCATGCTTGATGCCCTCCTCCTCAAGGAAGCCTTCAATTTGAGAGTTCTTGAACTCCGTCCCGTTGTCGCTTCTTATTTTCTTGATCCTTAAGCCGAACTCATTTTGAGCTCGTCTCAAGAATCCCTTTAAGGTCTCTTGGGTTTGAGATTTTTCCTGTAAAAAGAATACCCAAGTGAAGCGAGAATAATCATCCACAATAACTAGACAGTACTTACTCCCGCCGATGCTTATGTAAGCGATCGGGCCGAATAGGTCCATGTGTAAGAGCTCCAGTGGCCTGTCACTAGTCATGATGTTCTTGTGTGGATGATGAGTGCCAACTTGCTTCCTGGCTTGGCATGCGCTACAAATCCTGTCTTTCTCAAAATGAACATTTGTTAGTCCTAAAATGTGCTCTCCCTTTAGAAGCTTATGAAGATTCTTCATTCCAACATGGGCTAGTCGGCGGTGCCAGAGCCAACCCAAGTTAGTCTTAGCAACCAAGCAAGTGTCGAGTTTAGCTCTATCAAAATCTACCAAGTATAGCTGACCCTCTAACACTCCCTTGAATGCTATTGAATCATCACTTCTTCTAAAGATAGTAACACCTACATCAGTAAATAGACAGTTGTAGCCCATTTGACATAATTGGGATACGGAAAGCAAATTGTAATCTAAGGAATCTACAAGAAAAACATTGGAAATAGTATGGTCAGGTGATATAGCAATTTTACCCAATCCTTTGACCAAACCTTGATTTCCATCCCCGAATGTGATAGCTCGTTGGGGATCTCGGTTTTTCTCATATGAGGAGAACATCTTCTTCTCCCCTGTCATGTGGTTTGTGCACCCGCTGTCGAGTATCCAACTTGAGCCCCCGGATGCATAAACCTACAAAACAATTTTAGTTCTTGACTTTAGGTACCCAAACGGTTTTGGGTCCTTTGGCATTAGAAACAAGAACTTTGGGTACCCAAACACAAGTCTTGGAGCCCTTGTGTTTGCCCCCAACAAACTTGGCAACTACCTTGCCGGATTTGTTAGTAAGCACATAAGATGCATCAAAAGTCTTAAACGAAATGTCATGATCATTTGATGCATTAGGAGTTTTCTTACTAGGCAACTTAGCACGGGTTGGTTGCCTAGAGCTAGATGTCTCACCCTTATATATAAAAGCATGGTTAGGGCCAGAGTGAGACTTCCTAGAATGAACTTTCTTAATTTTGCTCTCGGGATAACCGGTAGGGTACAAAATGTAACCCTCGTTATCCTAAGGCATGGGAGCCTTGCCCTTAACAAAGTTAGACAAGTTTTTAGGAGGGGCATTAAGTTTGACATTGTCTCCCCTTTGGAAGCCAATGCCATCCTTGATGCCAGGGCGTCTCCCATTATAGAGCATACTTCTAGCAAATTTAAACTTTTCATTTTCCAAGTTATGCTCGGCAATTTTAGCATCTAATATTGCTATATGATCATTTTGTTGTTTAATTAAAGTTATGTGATCATGAATAGCATTGATATCAACATCTCTACATCTAGTACAAATAGAAGTGTGCTCAACGGTAGATGTAGAGGGTTTGCAAGATTTTAATTCTACAACCTTAGCATGCAACATATCATTCTTAGTTCTAAGGTCGGAAATAATAGTAGTGCAAACATCAAAATCTTTAGCCTTAGCAATCAATTTTTCATTTTCTACTCTAAGGCTAGCAAGAGAATCATTCAATTCCTTAATCTTAGCAAGCAAATCATCATTATTATTTCTAAGATTGGGAATTGAAGCATCACAAACATGAGAATCAACCTTAGCAATTAATCTAGCATTTTCATTTCTAAGGCTGTCTATAGTCTCATGGCAAGTGCTTAGCTCACTAGACAATTTTTCACATTTTTCAACTTGTAGAGCATAAGCATTTTTTACCTTAACATGCTTTTTGTTTTCCTTAATAAGGAAGTCCTCTTGAGAGTCCAAGAGATCATCCTTCTCATGAATAGCACTAATCAATTCATTTAATTTTTCCTTTTGTTGCATGTTTAGGTCGGCAAAAAGGGTACGCAAATTATTCTCCTCATCACTAGCATTATCATCACTAGAGGATTCATATTTAGTGGAGGATTTAGATTTAACCTTCTTCCTTTTGCCGTCCTTTGCCATGAGGCACTTGTGGCCGACGTTGGGGAAGAGGAGTCCCTTGGTGACGGCGATGTTGGCGGCGTCCTCGTCGGAAGAGGACTCGGTGGAGCTCTCGTCGGAGTCCCATTCCCGGCAAACATGGGCATCGCCGCCCTTCTTCTTGTAGTACTTCTTCTTTTCTCTCCTCTTTCCCTTCTTGTCGTCACCCCTGTCACTGTCACTAGATATAGGACATTTTGCAATGAAATGACCAGGCTTACCACATTTGTAGCATACTTTCTTGGAGCGGGGTTTGTAGTCCTTCCCCTTTCGTTGCTTGAGGATTTGGCGAAAGCTTTTGATGATTAAAGCCATCTCCTCATTGTCGAGCTTGGAGGCGTCAATTGGTTGTCTACTCGGTGTAGACTCCTCCTTCTTCTCCTCCGTCGCCTTAAATGCCACCGGTTGCGCCTCAGACGTGGAGGGTTCGTCAAGCTCGTTGATCTTTTTTGAGCCTTTAATCATGCATTCAAAGTTCACAAAATTCCCGATAACTTCCTCGGGGGTCATTTGAGTATATCTAGGATTACCACGAATTAATTGAACTTGAGTGGGGTTAAGGAAAATGAGTGATCTAAGAATAACCTTAACCACCTTGTGGTCATCCCACTTCTTGCTCCCGAGGTTGCGCACTTGGTTCACCAAAGTCTTGAGCCGGTTGTACATGTCTTGTGGCTCTTCCCCTTGGCGAAGTCGAAAGCGACCGAGCTCCCCCTCGATCGTTTCCCGCTTGGTGATCTTTGTTAGTTCATCACCCTCGTGCGCGGTCTTGAGGAGGTCCCAAATCTCCTTTGTATTCTTTAACCCTTGCACCTTGTTGTATTCTTCCTTGCTTAGAGAGGCGAGGAGTATGGTTGTAGCTTGAGAGTTGAAGTGCTCGATTTGGGCCACCTCGTCCTCATCATAATCCTCATCCCCTATGGATGGTACCTGTGCTCCAAACTCAACAACATTCCATATACTTTTGTGGAGTGAGGTTAGATGAAATTTCATTAAATCACTCCACCTAGCATAATCTTCACCGTCAAAGGTTGGCGGTTTGCCTAATGGAACGGAAAGTAATGGAGTATGTCTAGATGTACGAGGATAGTGTAAGGGGATCTTACTAAACTTCTTACGCTCTTGGCGTTTAGAAGTTACGGAGGGCGCATCGGAGTCGGAGGTCGATGTTGATGAAGTGTCGGTCTCATAGTAGACCACTTTCCTCATCCTCTTGTGCTTGTCCCCACTCCGATGTGGCTTGTGAGAGGAAGATCTCTCCTTCCCTTTGTTGGAGGAGCTCTTCTTCTTCTCCTTCCTCTTGGTGCGGGACTCTTCCGATGAAGTGCTCCCGTGGCTTGTAGTGGGCTTTTCACCGGTCTCTATCTCCTTCTTGGCGTGATCTCCCGACATCACTTCGAGCTAGGCATGGGCAAAAAGAACCGGAACCGAGGAACCGAACGGAAATAACCGAGAACCGGAACCGAACTAACCGAACCGAAGGAACCGTTATGAATTTCGGTTCTGGTTTTTTGAGAACCGAAATAAATGAGATATTTTCGGTTCTGCACTCCAAAGAACCGAAAGAACCGAAAAACCCAAAAGTATTAGATTCAATTTGTTACATGTGTTTGTAACTTCGGATGTTGTGTTATCGACTTATGTTGAACCTCTAATCATCCATGTATTATCTATGAAATTATAGTCATTGTGCACTTGTCGTTGTTTGTGGGGAGATGTTGCTGAAATTTCTCACAAAAGTTGTCGTTATTCATAATTTTAGAGTGGCTGTTACAGTTCGGTTAGAACCGAGGAACCGAACCGAAGAACCGAGAACCGAACTAGTCGGTTCTAATTTCTTTATCTTGCTATTTCGGTTCTAGTTTTTGAAGAACCGAATTTCTACGAGAACCGAGGAACCGAACCGAACCGAACCGAAGAACCGAATGCCCAGGCCTACTTCGAGCGGTTAGGCTCTAATGAAGCACCGGGCTTTGATACCAATTGAAAGTCGCCTAGAGGGGGGGTGAATAGGGCGAAACTGAAATTCTCAAAAATAATCACAACTACAAGCCGGGTTAGCGTTAGAAATATAATTGAGTCCGCGAGAGAGGGCGCCAAACAAATCGCAAGCGAATAATGGAGTGAGACACGCGGATTTGTTTTACCGAGGTTCGGTTCTCTCAAACCTACTCCCCGTTGAGGAGGCCACAAAGGCCGGGTCTCTTTCAACCCTTCCCTCTCTCAAACGGTCCCTTGGACCGAGTGAGCTTCTCTTCTCAAATCACTTGGGAACCAAACTTCCCGCAAGGGCCACCACACGATTGGTGCCTCTTGCCTCAATTACAAGTGAGTGTTTGATCACAAGAAAGAATGCGAAAGAAAAGAAGCGATCCAAGCGCAAGAGCTCAAATGAACATTACAAATCACTCTCTCTAATCACTAATGCTTTGTGTGGAGTTGGGAGAGGATTTGATCTCTTTTGGTGTGCTTTGCAATGAATGCTAGCTCTTGTATAGTGGTTGGAAGCTGAAAAACTTGGATGCCATGAATGTGGGGGTGGTTGGGGTATTTATAGCCCCAACCACCAAACTTGACCGTTGGTGGAGGCTGTCTGTCGATGGCGCACCGGACAGTCCGGTGCACACCGGACATGTCCGGTGCCCCAGCCACGTCACCAGAGCCGTTGGAATCTGACCGTTGGAGTTCTGATTTCTGGGCCCGCCTCGATGTCCGGTGGCGCACCGGACATGAACTGTGCAGTGTCCGGTGCGCCGGTATGGGCGCGCCTGCCTTCTGCGCGCGCATTTAATGCGTTGCAGGTAGCCGTTGGCGCGAAGGAGCCGTTGCTCCGAGGATGCACCGGACAGTCCGGTGCACACCGGACATGTCCGGTGAATTATAGCGGAGCATCCTTCGCGAAATCCCGAGGCTGGCGAGTTCTAGAGCCGCGTCCCGTTGGAGCACCGGACAGTCCGGTGAATTATAGCGCGCTGGCTCTGGATTTTCCCGAAGGTGACGAGTTGGAGTTGGAGTCCTCTGGTGCACCGGACACTGTCCGGTGGTGCACCGGACACTGTCCGGTGGCACACCGGACAGTCCGGTGCGCCAGACCAGAGGAGCCTTCGGTTGCTCCTTTGCTCTTTTGTTGAACTCAATACTTGGTCTTTTTATTGGCTAAGTGTGAACCTTTTGCACCTGTATAACTTATACACTAGACCAAACTAGTTAGTCCAAAGATTTGTGTTGGGCAATTCAACCACCAAAATTATATAGGAACTAGGTGTAAGCCTAATTCCCTTTCACTTAACCGACTCGCTGCTACCATCAAGCAATAGGCAAAGGAAGCCTCACCATCAACATTTGTGGCTATCATCGGCCACCAACCAACATCTGTCCTTGTCGTCCTCTTCTTTCCATCCTTTGGGATGCCCTAGCCCCAGCTCTTGGGGGCCTCCACGAGCACCCTAGGAAGGCAGGCATGAAGACCATGACTGGTGGCGGATGGAGCCTCGTGGTTGCACAAATAGAACCACTGGCTATGCTAGACCTTATTAGAGGAGCATAGCCACAGCGGGATGTACCCCTTAGATCGTGTCCCTCGCAGGTGAATGCCTTCACACCCAATTTGGGTCACCATCGCTGGGGCATACGACATCGACAGCTTGTGGAGCAACTCGGCCGTGAAGAAGTAGCACCAAAGGTGGAAGTGGGGAGACATCCCGAAATATCCCACGCATAGGGCAACGAAGGCACCCAAATGATGCACCCTGTTAGGGTTCAGATGATGCAGCTGGATTCGATAATGGTGGAGTAGCCCCACCAAGAAAGGATGGGGAGGCATCACAAGACCGCGCTCATGAAAATGCACGAACGAAACCACAAAACCCGACGACAGATTTGGAGCATCTTCCGAACTAGGGAGCATGAAATCTCCCTCATGGAGGAGCCCACATGAGAGAAGGGCGTCCAGACGACTTTGGTCGTTTAGTGGGCGGCTCCAAAAGCCCATGGCAGCCCGAGAGCAAGCAGTGGCGGAACGGGAGGACGACGGTGAGGAGGGAGCAAACGAAACCTTAAGAAAATGGATTAGGTGAAGAAGCCAGACAACCCCGAGCCAAGGATAGCCGACCCACCAAATTGCGATCGCCCGAGGGCCTGCACCGGTAAGTAGTAAAAGAGGTAGTAAACTGACGTATCGCCGATTTTGATGTGTAGAGCAGGGTCAGCTATAACACGCGTCCCGGAGGCACGCGACCCACAAACTTGACAGGCGAATTGGGTGAAGGTCCCTTGACACAGGAAGAGACATCGAAACCCAATTGTTGTCAAACCAAGACCAGATAAGATGACTCGACCCATCTTTTCATATTCAATACTATCTCACACTTACCGGGAAAGGCTCGGCAGACCCTCGTCGACCCATTACCCCGAGGCGGCCCAACTGATCCTGTAAAACTTGGAGTTCGAGGGTCGGCCCACAAAGGGTTCGCGACCGCTCCCGAAAACCAAGAGCAAAAGGCGATTATGAAGTGTGCACCGCAACGCTCAATACCCTAGCGCACGAGTGCCAAGGACACTTCTAAATCGTGTATGACTCATGGGTTATCGTGGAGAGAGGCAATGAGCCATCGGACCCGGTCGAACAGGGTCAACAGCTATATGAGTCGAAACTTGGAGATATGGGGATGGTCCCCAGCGAACCTAGTGCCTGGATCCTATAAAAGGAACCAAGGCTTCACTCGGATTACACATTTGTACTCACCGAGCGCCATGTTCTCGACCATTGAGGGAAGTATGGTACTGCTCACCCTTCCCCTTCCGGCAGACAGAATGCACAGGAAGTAGTATTAAAGTTGGGGCGCACCCCTCAGACGGATCCCCTGTAACGAACAAGGGACTCGCGACTCGCTCCATAGAAAGAAGGACCCGATCGAACATGCCAATCGAGGCCCACCGAGCGCCATGATCCCTTAGGTTTTAGTACACGAGCCAACTCTGTTTCTTAGAAAAGAAATCGTTTCCTTCTCTTGCTTCGTTAAAATATTTTCCACATCATCAAAATGCTGATATGACAACATAATAAATTCTATGGAAACTGGATGACTTGGAGGGTGGGGCTAACCTAAGGACATGTACAACCCAAAGACTCTAGCTCGATTTTCCAAGTACAAGAGACAGCTAAGAGACCACATAATACAACTTTGAGCCCCTAAATCATAAATATAGTTTAAGACACAATCCACCCGATTGGTTTGCTATGCACGTGTGACCATCCTTGCGCGAGCTTGGCTGGCGGGATACTGTTGTTTTGGGTGAATGTGAGGATACAGAGAAACAGTCTTAGGGCTTGTTCGTTTCGCCGTTAATCCATGTGGATTGGGTGGTATTGAGTCGGTTTAATTCCATAGCAAGTCAAAATACATCCCAATCCATCCCAATACACACCAATACACATGGAATTGAAATAACCGAACAAGGCCTTAAATGGCTTGGTTTGCATCCGCCCATGCAAACCAACTTGATTTTAATTCACTTAGTTCTCTAAAGACCCCTTAATAAATGTCTCATTTAATTAGGTTATACATATCCCAAGTCTCTAAAAATCTTTGAAGAGACGTCTTATTTAATTAGGTTGCACATGTTCTAATTGCGGGTGGGAAGCCCAATCGAATGGCCCATCAACACAGCTTCTTAATTTCCGCCTCCAGTTCAAGTGTTGATGGTGATTGGGGCAGCCAACTCAGGAGAAGACGGGGCGTGGAGCGTGCCAACGGGTTACCCCCGGTCCCAACAAAAACTGACCGCTACTCGGCGTAGGCTAACCAAACCAAACCCCACCAGGCCACCCAAGCGCAAAGCGCTAGCGATCGAACTCGAGCCCAATCCAGCGGAAACCCCCAACCCTAGCTCCCGACTCGAGCCGATCGACCCCGATCCGATCTAATGTTCCCCACCGTCGACGAGCCCTCCGCCGCCGGCGCCATGGTCTCGTCCTCCTTCCCTGACGCCGACGCCTACGGCAACGGCGACTCCGACGGCCTCGACTTCCCCGTCGACCCCAACCCCAACCCCGTCTTCTCCTCCCCGGCCGCTGCCGCGGCCCCCGGGTCCGCTGGCGCGGCTGGGGAGCGGCGCCAGCTGTTCCAGCGCCTGTGGACGGACGAGGACGAGATCGTGATCCTGCGCGCCTTCGCGGAGTTCACGGCGCAGCGTGGCACCTCCTTCGCGTCGCACCAGTACGACACCACCCCCTTCTACGAGGACATGCGCCGCCGCCTCAACACCGGCTTCACCAAGAACCAGCTCGCCGAGAAGATCCGCCGCCTCAAGCGCAAGTACCGTAACTGCGTCGAGCGCCTCCGCGTCGCCGGCTCCGGCTTCACCTTCCGCTCCCCGCACGAGCAGGCCATCTTTGAGATCGCCCGCACCATCTGGCGCCCCGCCTCCGACAAGCACGGCCGCGACTCCGACGACGAGGGCGGCGGCGGCAACGTCCACGACGCCACCTTCGCCCCCTTCGCCATCGACGCCGCCGCCAACGGTGAGTCCGCCAAGTCTTCCAGGCCACGCCGTGGCCGGCGCCGCCGCACGGGCGACTTCCCCGCCGACGCGGTCGCGCTGCCGCCGGCGCCCATGCCGATGCAGGTGATGACCGAGGACGCGCTCCCGTCGTTCCCGCAGGCGACTGCGGCGGCGGTCATGAACGGGGGCTGCGGCCTCATCGTGGACCCAGCCTCTGGTCTGCCAACCGCGCTGTCATCAGCTGCGGCGGCGGCAACGGCCGTGTCCGGCGGCAGCACCACGGAGAACCCCATCCTCACGGCGCTGTTCAAGGAGATGGTACGCGCGATGCTGAGCGTCGTCGGCAGCGGCGGTGGCACCACGGCACTTCAGGGGCTGGAGCCACCGCCCCCTATCGCGGGGGTGCCGATGGAAGGGGAGAAGTGGCGGCAGCAGCGGATCCGGGAGCTGGAGGTGTACCTGCGTCGGATGGACCTGCTGCAGGACCAGGCCAGGGCGGCGCTGGAGGAACTCAGGTCCGCGCCGCACGCCGGGGGCATGAACACTTGATTGTCTTGGGTTCAGCAGCTCCTCCAGCGTCGCGTCTTCTTGCAGATAGCGCATCGTCCATAACCATTAGAAAGAAAGGGTCATCTTACTGGTAGGTTTCTCTAGGCTCGAGCAGCAGTAGAACAAGGTGTTTTCGTCTGTAATCCTGATTTTCTGTCTGCGCTGCAGACTAGCCGCGCGTCGTCGTTCTTATTTATATAGAGCAACTGGTATAAAGAGCTTCCTATCGTGCCCTATTTATCCTATTTAAAATTTATATACAAAAGAATGTGAGATGAGGTATTGCACTTTGCAAACAGTTGTAACAGTCACATCACATGAGTACATGATACTGTCTGAAGACTGACGAAAAAACGAAGCCATACTTTGGTCCTCGGAGTCGGAGCATCGTCGTGTTCAGCAAACCTAGTCCTTACCATGGATGGACTCATGTGGTGCTTTCACTTGATGCAAATGAGCAGAAGCTGTAGGCCTTTGAGCTGATGAATGAGCAGAAGCTGTAGTCTTTGCAGAACCAACCAAATGTGGACGTGTCTTCTGTACATACATCTGAAGTGGCTTCAACCCATGTCAATTGGCTGCATTTCCCTTGTTACTGCCTGTTGTAAACTCAGAATGAAGCTTATTATGTGCTTCAGATCATCTGAAATTCTGAGACATTTGACTACATTGACCATTACTGGCACCAAACTTAAGTGTTGCATTTCTTGGTCTAGAAGAGCAGGTCTGGTGCAATGGTAGGAGTTCTCGCTGAATCAACAGATCACAGGTTCAAAGCAGTCTTTCTGTATTTGGGAGAAGACTTAACACTTTTATCTCTGCTTTTATCTCTCCTCCAGAGCCCACTCATGTGGAGGCCTCCGGCATTGAGAGCCTATCATTTTTACAGTCACACATACCATAATCGAAACGAACCCTGCTGCTATGTGAGCTCTTCAAGGTATCTGAACTGTTCAGATGCAGCTTGCAACCTAGCACACTTCTTGCAGGCGGCGGCTCTGGTAGCAGCAGCTCTCCTGCTGTAAGGTTTTCCCAGAGCTAGACCGACCATCTTAGCTGCAGCAGCAAGCGCCCGAGATGATGCATTGGGAGGTTGTACTAGCAGGATATCAGAGAGTTCCATTCCTAAGACTGCGAAGGAGATCAGAGAGGTTATGCCCCACTAGAAAAGTAAGTAGTTGACCTTGCCCGGTGGAGGATTGTTGAATGCCTATGACAACATGTTGACAAGCGTCCTCTTCTCGCCGGTGTCTTTGCTCCTGTTGGGCACCAAAATGAGAAGGGCGGACGGTCCGCGGTCCGGACAGTCCGCGCCTATGGGCCGGACGGTTCACGCAAGCGCAGAACAGATTAGGGTTCCGAGTTTCTTCCTATGTTTTTTGGCGAGAATCTCGGGATAAACTCGGAAATTTGTTTGTAACGGGTTCAGCCCCCCTCCTCTATAAATAGAGAGGTATACGGCCGATTTGATGAACGAATCGAACCTTCAATCAATACAATTTACATTTTTATCCTAGGAGTAGTTCTAGTCTAGTTTAGGTTTAGTCTTCCAATCCCCAAATCCTCCGCTTCTCTTCGACTCTACGTCGATTAGAGGAGTCTAGGTCGGTCTACCCGAGCCTAGACAACTCCTAGGATCTCTCCTCCCCGACGGGGTCCCTCCCGGGAGCGAGATCCAGGCGCCGCCGGCGATCCTCCGCCGCCCATGCGCACGCGCGGACCGTCCGGCCCTAGGGCGCGGACCATCCGGCCCTAAGGCGCGGACCGTCCGGCCGTCAGGCAGGGAACCCTAGCCCCTGCGCCAGGTCGCGGACCGTCCAGCCCCTGGCCGCGGACCGTCCGCGCCTGACCAGAGAGCACCGCCACGGTTCTTGTTGAGTGTTTGGCGCTCCGAAAAGGCGTCAACATACTTTCTGGCGACTCCGCTGGGGACAACAAATATAGACTTATCAAATCGGCCCTCAATGACCGGTTCAAGGGATGGCTCTGATATTTTCCCAAACAACATCATAGAGCCAACTTGGGAGACCTTGCCGGCTGACGAACAGTTCCAGTTCGAAGAGCACAAGGAGCAGATGATCTAGGAGGCAAAAGCAAAGTTCTTGGCCAACTTCAAAGTGGACAGGAACAACAAGGTCGTCCGACATCGGGCGACGGATCCAGCTTCGCTCCGACCCACACCAGATATCCCCAATGTAAGTAATACAAACGAGCTGCAATCTCTTAAGAATTATGTAGATGAACAACGTGAACAAATGCAAAATATCATAGGGGGTATGCAAAACGATTATAGGAGACTAGTACGTACATTTGATAAATCTAATATCGCAAATTTTCCTTCGCACGATGTTGAATTAGGGGGTAACACGCGTAATACATCGGCTACAGGTTGTCACGACCAGTCACAACCCCTTTATGGGATGTCGATGGACACATACCCTGAGCAAGCGCAAATCGGCAGCAAATCAGCCGATCTGCACATGCCCGGACCGTCCGCACGCGAGCACGGACTGTCCGGGCCAGCAACGGTCGGGCCCATTTTTAATGAATTACCAACACATGTGCCCGAGCCACATCGTTTTACGCAAAATTCAAACTACCCAGTCGAACGGTCCGCATACCACGACGGACGGTCCGCATATAATCACGGACGGTCCAGGTCAATGTCCGGACAGTCCGCACATGACCTTTTTCAGGAGGGTTGTTACCTGAATTCTCACCCGTCCCAGCAACACTTCCCATCACACTATGCGATGCATCAGCCCAATAATACAAAATTCAGAGCCCAGGAAAGCTTTCCGGCCCCGCCTAGAAGGCCGGAAAGGAGCGATCAATCCTATGAGCCATATAGGGCAAACGCCAATGCGCCACATAGCTCAAACCAATGGGGGGAAGACACATGCTAATATCCAACCGACCTCACCTATGTTTGACCAGAGAGCCGGTGGTCTCGCACCGGCTGCCATTGATATAGTGAGGGAAGAGATAGCTGGGGCGTTCCGAGATAAACTCGGAGTAAGCATGGTTCCTGGGGGGCAATCATATCGGAAACCATATGACAACCGATTTGATCACCACCCACACCCACAGGGAACCAGGATACCCGAATTTGCGAAATTTTCGGGTGACCAAGGAAAAAACACGCGCGAACACATAGGCCAGTTCTTAGCGCAATTAGGGGAATTGGCCGACATATAAGCATTTCGCGTACGTTTATTTTCATTATCTTTAACAGGAACCGCGTTCGCATGGTATGGTACATTACCTCCTAATTCTATTTCGTCATGGGGGATTTAGAACAAAGATTCCATGACCACTTTTTCTCTGGTGACTATGAGTTAGATTTGGTAGACCTAGTGGCCTTGCGACAGGGGAAGGACGAATCGGTTAATGACTATATCCAGAGATTTCGAGATACCAGAAACCGATGCTTCCAAATTCATTTGGCAGAAAACAGTTAGCAGGACTAGCTTTTAATGGATTGCGATATTATTTAAAGAAAAGATTAGAAGGCATTCAATTTTTCACGCTAGCACAATTACACCAAAGAGCTTTGGCCTGTGAAAGCCGAAGCAAAGAGACTGCCAAAACTATTCGTCACAATGTCCATATAGTAGAATGTGACCAAAGTAGCTCGAACGACGAATCAACAGAAATTTATGCTGCTGAAATGGTTTGGCCAAAGCAGGCCAAATCTTCGGCTTGTTCTTCCTTGCAGCCGGTTCAAAAGAAACGGCAAGAGGAGGTTAAGTTTACATTTAATGTTGGTAAATGTGATAAAATATTTGATGAATTACTCAAGAATGGCAACATTAAAATAAATCACACTGTTCCATCCGCCGACGAGCTAAAACGTCGGGTATACTGCAAGTGGCATAACTCATTTTCTCATGCCACTAATGATTGTAATGTATTCTGTCAACAGATTCAATCAGCCATTAACGAGGGACGATTGAAATTTCAGGAAATGCAGGTGGATACAGAGCTCTTTCCAATGAACATGATCGACTTCGAGGGCAAGAAAGTCCTGGTTCGGCCAAACACAACCAATAAAGGCAAAGGCAAGGAGATAGTCATCGGCAACGCAAGAGAGGCCGATGAGAATCATAAAATTTCTTGCAGGAAAGTGGTGGCAGAAAAGACTCCTGATGGAGGGGAAACTCTTAAGGTGACCATCACGACCTCCGGTACTGGGGGGCAAGCACGGACCAAGGAGCAGGAACCCGTGCTGCGCACCCCGGACGGTCCGATACATAGGCGCGGACAGTTCGGGACCCCGCCGGACGGTCCGGAGAACTCCAGCGGACGGTCCGGCCATGCTCAAGACTCGCAACGGCCACGTACTTTCAAACCACGACGACCAGAGATAGGTACGTGGAAAACAAATACATTCAAGGCAGCTGGTTGGTTGGTCAAAACTGGCCTGACTGTCGATCAATTATTGTCTAAATATGTAAAAAAAGGTCGGCCCCAGTGACCGGCCAGCAAAGCGACCCCGCTCACCCAATTATGAGCAACGTCAGGTAAGACCGATTGGACCACCTCACCAATCGGAAGAAATGAAAGGTCATACTGTGCAACTGAGACCTAACATACCTGCATGGACACCTCCACCTTATCCGTCTATGCTATATCCATACACATATTTACCTCCACCATATGTCCCAAACCAAATGTGGGGCATGCCAACATATCCATTTAGGATGCCACAGTACCCTGCTTGGGGGGCACCCCAAACATCTGTATTTGATAGGTTGGCACCTCCAGTACAAGACCGATTGAGCGTCGCTCAATCCGGTCATCAGGCACAGACCCAACAAGAGTGCTGGAGTACTCGGCCTCGAAGGCCGACCAATCCGGCAGGGGGGCATATACCTGCAGCAACCGAAAGGACAACAAAAAAGGACGTCATCAAAATAGGTACTGCAGATGTTGTCATACAGGAAGATAATAAAGGGTTGATGATTTTTGGTGAATCGGCCAACACAATCAAAAAAGAAGATACGACTACCATCAAAACAGCCGATCCGAAATACTCCATGCATCGATGGTGCCCAGCAGGATTGACACGGTCCCAAAAGCGGAAATTACAGCGCCTAAGAGCAAAAGAGAGCCAGGAAAAGGAGACGAAAAAGATATTCAATGACACACATCCACAGTACCCGCCACCGCAAAAGAAATGGAGACCAAAGGCCGTTGAAGAAAAACAAACGGCCACAAAAATAGAAAATAAAACAACACTTGTGCAGCACCCTACAGGTATGGCAGATAGCCTGGCCAACAAGGCCAGACAATCTGCAACAGGCGCGGACCGTCCGCTCCCGGAGTCCGGACTGTCCGCACCACACCAAGAAGCCTCCAACGACATGCCAACATCAATGGAAGAGGACGACCTACTGGGAGAAGACCTGGTCGACTACGAGACTTCTCCAGAGCGCCCAGGTATGGATGTAAATGTTATTACGTTTTCCGCCGATTGTACTATTGTCGGCGACGACAAACCTGTTGTTGCCCAGTTTGATTTTGGTTCTAAAGAAGTCGCCTTTACTAAACCAAAGGAATCAGTAAATCATTTGAAGCCGCTCTTCGTGCGCGGTCACATTGATGGGATACCGATTGCTAAAATGTTGGTAGATGGAGGGGCGGCTGTAAATCTAATGCCTTATTCATTATACAGAAAATTAGGTAAACAAGATGACGAACTTGTCAAGACCAACATGACCCCCAGCGGTGTTGGAACTGATAGTTCGATCAAAGCCAGGGGAGTCACGTCCATTGAATTAACCATCGGGACTAAGACCCTTGCTGCTGCATTCTTCGTCGTTGATGTGGAAGGAAATTACAGTCTAATCCTAGGTAGAGATTGGATTCATGCCAACCAATGTATACCTTCTACATTACATCAAATGTTAATACAATGGGTAGGCGATGATGTAGAACAGGTACATGCTGATGTATCGGCCTGTATCGCTGTGGCCGATGCCCCTGTACTCTAGACTTATGAGACTGCTACATGTCTCACAGGAGTAGATTTTTCTGATTACCAGTTCATAAGTATAGATAAGAAGGGTTTCATTCCTGTAATGCTAGAGCCGATGGAGAATTGGCTAAATCCTAAGTAAAGTTTAAATGATGAGTACACACAAAATTTATGAGTCCTTGGTCACGGACAGTTTGGTTTCTAAAGCTGGATCGTCTGGTCTTTCACCAAACAGTTCGGACTTTAAGACCGAACATCTACCACAGCGTAAAGACGGTATTACGGATGATCTGACCCCCGAGATCGGAGAGTCCGCCACCACACAAAGAACATCTGATTCCTCTGTGGGGGACATGATAGAGGAATTCAGAGATCTCGATAAACTAGGACAGGGGTTCACATCGGCCGATCCTTTGGAGGAGATCGACATAGGAGATGGTAAAACTCCAAGGCCGACTTTTATAAACAAGACCCTGGAGACCGATTCTAGAAGTGAGATGATCGGTCTATTGAAAGAATATTTGGATTGCTTTGCTTGGAATTACACTGAGATACCGGGACTGAGCTGAGAGATCGTAGAGCATCGGCTGTCCATTAAGTCCGGTTTCAGACCTTTCAAGCAGAGAGCTAGAACATTTCGTCCAGATCTCCTCCCACGAATCAAGGACGAAATCCACCAGCTGCTAGAAGCTAATTTTATTAGACCTTGCAGATACGCAGAGTGGGTCTCCAATATTGTGCCGGTGGAGAAGGAGTCAGGTAAGCTTAGAGTATGCATTGATTTTCGCAATTTAAATAGAGCCACTCCTAAAGATGAATATCCCATGCCCATAGCCGATACATTAATCAATAATGCGTCAGGAAATAGAATTATTAGCTTTCTTGATGGTAATGCCGGATATAATCAGATTTTTATGGCCGAAGAAGATGCGTCTAAAACGGCCTTTATATGTCCAGGCTTCATTGGTTTATTTGAGTGGGTTGTCATTGACATTTGGTCTAAAAAATGTTGGTGCTTTTTATTAGAGGGCTATGAATTTGATCTTTCATGAGTTGTTAGGAAACACTGTAGAAGTCTACATTGATGATATTGTAGTCAAATCGGCTGAGTTTAGTTCTCATGTAGCTGATTTGCGCAAAGCCTTTGATAAAATACGTCGGTATGGGTTGAAAATGAACCCACGTAAATGTGCTTTTGGAGTGTCGGCTGGTAAGTTTTTAGGATTTGTCATCCATGAACATGGTATAGAGATAGACCCTGACCGAATCAAGTCTATTCAGAATGTGGGACCTCCAACCTGTAAGGTCGAAGTGCAGAAGTTTCTTGGCAAGGTGAATTATTTACGGAGGTTTATTTCTAACCTAGCTGGGAAGATCGATGCCTTCACCCCTATCGTTCGGCTTAAAAATGATGCCAAATTCGCTTGGGGGCAGAATAGCAGGAAGCATTTGATCTCATTAAAA
Source organism: Zea mays (assembly GCF_902167145.1). NCBI lineage: Eukaryota > Viridiplantae > Streptophyta > Magnoliopsida > Poales > Poaceae > Zea > Zea mays. Next base: position 133,140,735 of record NC_050104.1, read on the forward strand.
AAATACTTGTCTTCGGCTCCCGTATTAAAAGCACCACAAGCAGGAGTACCATTCAGATTATATATTGCAGCTGAAGATAAGGTTATTGGGGCTGTTCTGACACAAGAAACTGAAGGAAAGGAGCATGTGGTGACATATCTAAGTCGGAGGTTGGTGGATGCTGAAAAGAGGTACACTTTTATTGAGAAGTTATGTTTATGCTTGTTTTATGCATGTACCAAGTGTAGATGTTATTTATTGTCTAGTCATTGCACTGTTTCTGGTCAAGCCGATGTGATCAAATACATGTTGCATAACCAAATTATGAGTGGTAGAATTGGTAAGTGGGCTTATGCACTCATAGAGTATGACTTGGCCTATGAACCATTGAAATCTATGAAAGGCCAGGTCGTAGCAGATTTTATTGTAGAACATCAGATTAATGATACTCATAAACTAGATATGTCATACCTCACTATTACTCCTTGGACTTTATATTTTGATGGATCGGTTTGCAATGAAGGGCAAGGAATTGGCATCGTACTTGTTTCACCGAGTAATGTCTCCTTCGACTTCTCTAGTCGATTGAAAACTTATTGCACTAACAAGCAAGCCGAATATGAGGCCCTTTTGTTCGGCTTGGAACTTTTAAATTATATGGGAGTAAAACATATGAAGGCATTTGGTGATTCTCAACTGGTCGTCCAACAAGTGTTAGAAGAATATCAATGTTTTGATGGGACTCTAAATAGTTACCTAGAAAAATGTTGGAGCATAATCCATTCTTTTGACGAATTCAGTATTCGGCATATCTCTAGAGTTGAGAATCATAGAGCTAACAATTTGGCACAAGATGCATCAGGTTATCGGATAAAGTGAGGGAGATTTCACAACGCTGAAAATCTGATAACCGGTGCAGAGCCAATTTCCCATGTCGTGGACCGTCCGCGTGAAGACGCCGGACCGTCCGGGGTTACCAGGAGAGTTCTCCTAATTGATTCGGCTGATAATGAAGCCGATACAAGTGATTGGAGGACGCCTATAGCTAATTATTTATGAAATCCCAGTATCAGGACAGATAAGAACATTCGTCGTACAACTTTTAAGTATGTTTTGATGAGTGATGAACTCTACCACCGAATAGTCGACGACGTCCTGCTTAAGTGCTTGGGCCCAGATGATGCTATATTAGCCATGGTCGAAGTACATGAAGAAATTTGTGGTACCCATCAATCGGCTCCAAAGATGAAGTGGTTGTTGCGAAGGTCTGGTTTTTATTGGCCTAACATGATAGCTGATTGTTTCAAGTACTACAAAGGATGCCAAGTGTGTCAAAAATTCGGCGACCTACAGTTGGTCCCTGCAGCCGAATTACATCCCATCATCAAGCCTTGGCCTTTCAGAGGATGGGGATTAGACTTTATTGGAGAAATTCATCCTTCATCATCAAAGGGGCATCGGTTCGTGTTAGTTGCCACTAACTACTTTACCAAATGGACTGAAGTCGTTGCTCTGAAGAACATGACACACCAGGAGGTAATTGAGTTCATAACTGAGCATATTATTCATAGATTCGGCATTCCCCAGACCTTGACTACAGATCAAGGAACTTCTTTTATATCGAAGGAGGTACGTGAATTTGCTGAATTATATAGAATTAAGTTGCTTAATTCATCTCCATATTATGCTCAGGCCAATGGACAGGCCAAGTCTAGTAATAGGACATTGATTAACTTGATAAAAAAGAAGATATCCGATAATCCTAAGCATTGGCATAAGATTTTGTCCGAAGCTTTATGGGCTCACAGAATATCTAAACATAGTGCTACTAAAGTGTCTCCTTTTGAGCTTGTCTATGGGCAGGAAACAGTGTTGCCTATGGAAATAAGTTTAAATGCTGTCAGGTTCGCCAGGCAAAATGATCTAACTGTCATTGATTATTATAATTCAATGATGGATAATATTGATGAGGTGACCGACAAGAGGGTGATAGCTTTGGGAGCAATAGAAAAGGACAAGATCATGGTAGCCAGGGCCTATGAAGCGTCCCGATCCTTTGGGACTCAAATGTGATACAATTACTAGTCCCAGGAGGCTAGTAATCACATTCATTACTTCAAATAGTACAGAGTCTGAATAATATTATTACAATAACGGGGATACAAGCTCGAAAGTGAGCCGCAAAACATAAAGCGCAGTGGAAGATAAAATAGCCCAGGCCACAAGCAGAACTGGGTGAAGACACAGCCCCATCAATCAAGCATAGCAGAAAAGAAGTCTTCAGCTGCTGAAAAACATAAATAAATCTGGGTGAATACACTAGGTATTCCGCAAGCCCACCCGGCTCCCATAAAGAGAAAGTGACCTATATTGTACATGCTTATTATGGTGGAGTTGAAGTCACTCATACTTTTTCAGAGAAAGGCAGTCCTTGATAGTTAGGGTTTTCCCAACAACAATAGAAGTAACACTTGCTTAACCACCACTGAGCTTCCCGCTCCCGTGGTACTACTTTCTTTCCAGAACACACACACACATTTCCCTGTTCCCAGTTGTAGTAGAAATACTAATTGTCATACCATACCAGACTCGTCCATACCAGTGGACACGGACTATTCGAATAGGTTTAGACTCTGCGCAGAGGGGTACACTTTACCCACTAGTCCGGCTCTGCGATCTCATGGCCAATGAGACCCGAATCCGAAACTCTTTCTTTCCTTGTACGTCCGAACCTTAACGGTTATACCGGAAGGAGTCAGGCCACCACCATGTCCAAACCGGACAAAACATTCCCCTTCCTTATCCTCCCGGTGCTACCCCAGCCTTCATAACCCTGGGGTGGGACCGTACGAGTTCAGATTGAGTGGCTGCCCACACAGCCTCAAGTGGTTGTACTTTTTGAGAGTACAGGTAATGAAAGATGACAAACCGGTCCTTATATGAGAGGACGATCCTTCTGCTCACGCCTAAACCAGCTGAGCCAACACCTTAGGCCCTCCCCTAAACCAGGGAGTCCCTGATCATCCTACTTCACCAGGTGATGAGGGTGAGTACCCTTCATCGCACTCTTTTTGGAAAACATTTCACTTGTACCCCTTTTTACTCGTCCCATATCTTTTAATCGAAGTAATAGTTAATGCGGGCTCTCTCATGCTTACCATGCAATTTGATTCCCATCCCATAATCCAGGCTTAGGCAGTGGTAGAGAGAAGTAGGTAAATAATGCATCAAGGGAAGGATGGACTTGCCTTCGTCGAAGCTTTCCTGGCACAAAAGGTTAATCTCGGAGGGGTCGGGTTCCTGCCCTTCTTCCGGAGCTAAGAGTTCCGGAGGATCGGATCCCTCTTCCGCTAATTTAAACACAGATAAAAACAATACATCAACATAGTGACCTTTGTGGGGTGTGCAAACTTTTATATTTTATTATTTTTGTGCCCTACTAATTTATTTAAATTATTTTTGGTGCATAAAATATCAGCATATAAGTATATATGAGAAAATGGGAAAAGAAATTGGAAAAAGAAAAGGAAAAGGATTTCCTTTCCCTGCGGGCCGGGGGGGGAATTTCGGCCCACTTGGGCGCGGCGCTCGCGCGGGCGAGGCTGGCGGCCCAGCTGGCCCAGCTGTGCGGGGGAGACGGCGGGGGACGGCGCGGAGGTGCGGGCCCACCAGCCAGGGAGAGGGGAGGGGGCTGACGGCGTTGGCGATAACGGAGGGGGAGAGGGGCTCGACCGGGGTTCGATCGGCGGTGGGGATCCGCGGCGGTTCTCCGCCGCCGGTCCGGTTTTGCGACGGGGAGGTGGTGGCGGAGCATGGGTGGTAGATGAGGATCACAGGGGCGGGGCGAATTTCGCCTGCGGGGGCCTAGGGCGGCTGGTCCGCGGCACGGTGGCGGGCGTCCGCGGTGGCGAAGCCGCCGGTGAGTTTTCCGGCCGAAATAGAGTGGGGGAGGTGGCGTGTCGTGGACGTGGGAGTATGGCGAAACTCTTGGCACTATTTAATTGAACGGAAAGTCGCCAGGGAGGGAGAGGGGAGCTTACCGGAGCGGTGGAAGGAAGCACGGCGGCGCTGCTAGCTCAATTGAGCTCGGGGAGGGGTGGAGGAGATGGCCGGGGCTGGTGTGGAGGGCTCGGGCTTGGCTGTCCCTTTTATAGGCGCCCGGGAGGGGGAGAGGGATGGAGGGGACGGCGAGCTCCGACGAGCTTCCATGATGGCGGGCATGGAGCAAACGGCGACGAGACGGCTCGGGCAGGCTGAGGACGAGGGGACGGCTCGGGCACAGGGGCGGGACGGTCGCGGGATTCGGGGCGAGCCTTTATGGCGAGGCGACGGGGCGTGCAGCGCTCGGCGGCGAGCGCGCCGGTGAGGGATGGGCGAGGGAGAAGGAGCTGACAGGTGGGGTCGGGCTGCCAGTGAGAGAGGTCCGCGCGAGAGAGAGAGAGAGAGAGGGGCGGGGCGCTGACGGGCGGGGTCGGGCTGTCAGCGGGCGGGAGTGGCGCGCGGTTTGGGCCGCCTGGGCCGAAAGGAGAGGGGAGGGTGGCTGGTGCGCGCGAGCTGGGCTGGAAGCCGGCCCAGCCGAGGGAGGGAAGGGTTTTCCTTTTCTTTTTCTTATTCTATTTCTTTTTCTTTTTCTTTTCTCCTTTTGTGTCTTTTTGCTCCTTTTTCTCTTAACCAAAAATTCTCTAAATGAACTTGGTGATAAATATGGTCTATGTGAGGTGCTTCAAATCATTTTAAGTATATGCAAATGATTGGGTGACCTAGGGGTAGGGTTAGGGAGGAGAATAAAACAAAAGGGGGGGAAATTAGGGGGGGTTAGGGTTTCAAACCTGGGTTGGGAATTTGGGATGTTACAAACCTACCCACTTAAAGGAATCTCGCCCTCGAGATTTAGACTGGATTTGGGAAAAGGTAAGGGTATTCCCTCCTCAAGAAGTCCTCACTCTCCCAGGTGGCTTCCTCTTCTCCTTCTCTGCTCCACTGAACTTTACAGAGCTTTACTTCTGAGGTGCGGGTCTTTCTGACTGCTGAATCAAGAATCTTTACTGGTTTCTCGCGATATTGAAGATCTTTCTGAATCTGCACTGCCTCTTCTTCGAGGTGACTTTCTGGTGCTTGCAGGCATTTGCGGAGCTGGGACACGTGGAACACATTGTGGACGTCGGACATGGATTCTGGTAGTTCCAGGCGGTATGCTGCGGGTCCTACCTTGCCAATGATGGGATAGGGACCTACAAAACGTGGGGCTAGCTTCCCTTTGACTTGGAACCTCCTGACACCACGCATTGGAGAAACCTTAAGGTAGACAAAGTCTCCTTCCTCAAATCGGAGTTCCCTCCGCCTGTTGTCTACGTAACTCTTCTGTCGACTCTGAGCTTCAAGCAACCTTCTGCGGATCAGTGCAACTTTCTCCTCTGCCTCCTTGACAAAGGCAGGTCCTTCTAGTGCTTTTTCCCCCACGTTGGACCACATGAGAGGGGTCTGGCATTTTCGTCCATACAGTGCTTCGAATGGTGACATCTTGATGCTGGACTGATAGCTATTGTTGTAGGAGAACTCTGCGTAAGGTAGACTGGACTCCCAACTTCTATCAAAAGCTAACACACATGCTCTTAACAGATCTTCAAGGACTTTGTTGACCCTTTCTGTCTGCCCATCTGTCTGAGGGTGGTACGCGGTGCTGAAGTCTAGCTTGGTGCCCATAGCTTTCTGAAGGCTTGTCCAGAATTTGGATGTGAACTGGGTTCCTCTGTCTGATACTATCTTCCTTGGGATGCCATGGAGTCTGACTATCTCTTTGAGGTAAATCCGGGCAAGGGTGGCTCCTCCAAAAGTGGTTTTCACTGGAATGAAATGGGCTACCTTGGTGAGGCAATCTATTATTACCCAGATGGAATCATTCCCTTTTTGCGTCCGGGGTAGTCCGGTTACAAAATCCATGCCTATTTCTTCCCACTTCCATTCAGGTATCGGGAGGGGTTGTAATAGGCCAGCAGGTTTTTGGTGTTCGGCCTTCGTCCGTTGGCAGACGTCACATCGGGCCACATACTGAGCTATTTCATTCTTCATCCCCTTCCACCAGTATCTGGTCTTGAGGTCCAGGTACATCTTAGTAGTTCCGGGGTGGATGGAGTAGGCCGAGTCGTGAGCTTCCTTGGGTAGGACTTCTCGGGCCTCTCCTTTTGGTACACACAGACGGTGTTTGAACCAAAGGACTCCTTGGTTATCTGTCCTGAGGTCCGGGAGCTGTTCCTTGCGGGCTTTCTCCACAAGCCTTGCCGTCTCTGGGTCTAGATGTTGAGCTTTGCAGATGAGGTCTTCTAGCATTGGCTTTACTTCGAGACTGTCGTTGTTTCCCAGACATGCATTTAGTTGTGCAGATTCTTTCTTCTAGTCTTCTAGAAAGTTGGTCCCTTTAATTCCGAATGGCTTTCGACTGAGGGCGTCGGCCACCACATTGGCCTTCCCGGGGTGATAGTGAATTTCTAGGTCATAATCCTTGATCAGCTCTAACCATCTTCGCTGACGGAGGTTGAGATCAGGTTGAGTGAATATGTACCTCAGACTCTTGTGATCGGTGAAAATATGGCATTTGTTTCCGATTAGGTAATGCCTCCATATCTTTAAGGCATGCACTATGGCTGCCAATTCCAGATCATGGGTGGGGTAATTCTGCTCGTGCGGCTTGAGTAGGCGTGATGCGTAAGCAATGACTCTCTCGTTCTGCATTAGCACACACCCTAAGCCTTGCCTTGAGGCATCACAGAAGACGACAAAATCTTGATGAATATCTGGCAGAGATAGAACGGGTGCCGTTGTGAGTTTCTCTTTTATGATTTGGAAACTTTCTTCACATTTTGGGGTCCACACAAATTTGTGATCTTTCTTGAGAAGTTCTGTCATTGGTCTCGCTATGCTGGAGAACCCTTTGATGAAGCGGCTGTAATACCCTGCCATTCCTAGGAAGCTTCGCACTTCACTGACGTTGGTTGGTTGCCTCCATTTTGACACTGCTTCTACCTTGGAGGGGTCCACTTCTATTCCTTCTGCGGTTAAGATATGCCCAAGGAAGGCTATCTTTTCCAACCAAAATTCACACTTACTGAGTTTGGCAAAAAGTTGGTGTGCTCTAAGTTTCCCAAGGACGATCCGAAGGTGATGCTTATGGTCTTCGCGGTTCTTGGAGTAAATAAGGATGTCGTCGATGAAGACTACGACAAACTTATCCAGCTCTTCCATAAACACTTTATTCATGAGGTTCATGAAAAAGGCGGGTGCGTTTGTCAGTCCGAATGGCATTACTGTGAATTCATATTGCCCGTACCGGGTGACAAATGCAGTCTTTTGGATGTCTGCTTCCTTGATCCTCAATTGGTGGTAACCAGACCTCAGGTCTATCTTGGAGAAGTACTTGGCTCCTTGAAGCTGATCGAAGAGGTCGTCGATCCGAGGAAGTGGATACTTGTTCTTGATGGTAACCTCATTTAATGATCGGTAATCAATACACATTCTCATGCTTCCATCCTTCTTGGAGACAAACAGGACTGGTGCTCCCCAAGGTGATGAGCTGGGACGAATGTACCCTTTTTGCTGAAGATCTGAGATTTGAAGTTTTAGTTCTGCTAACTCAGTTGGAGCCATGCGATATGGTCTCTTTGCGATGGGTGCTGTTCCAGGAATTAGATCTATGTAGAACTCCACTTCTCTTTCTGGTGGCATTCCGGGCAATTCTTCTGGAAATACGTCCATGAATTCTTCCACTACTGACATACTTTCCGTTGTTATATTGAACATCATTGGGTCACTGGCGGGTGGCTGTGCCTGACAAGAGACTGACTTTCCCTGCTGGTCGGTGAGGAGGACTGTCTTGTCTGCGCAACTGATGATGCCTCTGTGTTTAGTTAGCCAATCCATCCCTAGGATTACATCAATTCCCTTGGATGGCAAGACAGTTAAGTCTGCCAGGAATACTACCCCACTTAAAAGGATTCTGACTTGGGAACATTTTAGCTGGCATAGGAGGTCGGACCCTGGGGTTCGGGTGACCAAGGGAATCTCTAGGGGAGTAGAGGGAATGCCATATTTTTCCACAAAGCTAGTGGCTATGAAAGAGTGGGATGCTCCAGAATTGAAAAGCACGGTAGCGGGAGTAAATTCAACAAGGAACTCACCGAGTACTACTCCCGGAGCCTGCTAAGCTTCCTGGGCATCGACGTGATTTACACGTGCCCTTCCTTGGTACGGAGTCTTATTTTGCTGGCTGACAGCGGAGGGCGCCTTGGGGGCGGGTGCCGAGGTATTCTTGGGGCCATTCACCGAGTTGGAGTAGGCGGGTCCCTGTGGCTTCAGTTGCGGACAGTTGTTCTTGAAGTGACTTGGATCACCGCAGTGCCAACATGCATTTGCTGGAGGTTGGTTGCTTGCCACCGAGGGAGAATGGAAAGAGTTCTGACTCTGCTGGCTGAACCGTGACGGGGTGGGTCCAGCTGGCCTACTGAAGCTGGGCCCCTTGGGTGGAAACCCAAATGATCGAGTCTTCTGGTGCCGGTCCTGCTGTTGTGCCCGGAGAACCTGGAACTTCCTTTTGAGATGTCCTTTTTCTTCCTCCTTAGCTCTTTCAACTTGCATGGCCTTGTTGGAAAGGTGAGAGAAGTTGAGGAAGTCTTGGCTAGCCAGAATTGTCTTGAGTTCTGGCCTGAGTCCCTTGAGGAAACAGGCCATCTTCTTGCTCTCAGTATTGACATCATCTGGCGCGTAGCGAGCTAACTCCGTGAACTTGTGCACATATTCGCTGACAGATCTTCCGTCTTGAGTCAAATCTCGGAACTCGTCCTCCTTAAGCTGTACCAATCCTTGGGGCACATGGTGCTCCCGGAAAGCTGCTTCAAATTCCGCCCAGGTAGCATCTCTGATGGTGACGTTGAAGGTGTCCCACCAGGCTAAGGCCATCCCAGAAAGTTGGTGGGCAGCCAGTTGAACACGCTGGTTTTCTGGGCAACCAATGGCTTCTAGCTTCCTTTTGATCGTGCGCATCCAATCGTCTGCATCGAGGGGGTTGCTTGATCCGGCGAACGTGGGAGGTTTGAGTCTCAGGAAGTCTCCCATTCTGTCTTGTGGTCTTCCACCATTCGGTCGTTGATTTTCCAGATTTCGAGTGAGGACCTCGATGAGTCGGGTCTGATTGGCTAGAACTTGGGCTAGGTCTAAGGGTAGGGGTGGAGGTGCGGGGAGGTGGGTTTCACTTTCCTCTCTAACGACTTCCCCTTCAGCTCTTCGGGGGAAACCTGCTCCAATCCCTGAGGCGGTAGGCGTGGTTTTATCCGAAGCCATCTGCCAGGGAAGAGAGTCACTATTATGCACATGCAAATTGTTCTCAACCAAGTTATTTTATTCATTACACCATCACATTACAAGCATAAGACTACTACAGAGGAAGACTACACGAGGGCGTTCTTCGAGGTGCTAGCGAGTTCCTTGTCTAAGGTGTCCCCAAATGCCTTGAGAAGATCGAGGCTGGCTAGGGATACATCTTCTTCGTCAGACCAGTCATCGATTCTGGGGGGAGGTAGGGCTAGAGGGGCCTTCTTCTTCTTCTTCTCTGTCTGGCATCCTTGGTTAGTGGTCTTCTTCTGGATCTTCCTTTTGGGGGCGAGTGCCTTTAGCTTCTTGTCAAAGTCTATCTTCAAGGTCCGATAGGCCTCACGGGTGTTGGCTTCCTCGCCTTCCGCTATGCTGAGACTCTCCTGGAGGGATACCTTCTCTTGCGTAAGCTCTTTGACTTGCTGCTCTAGGCTTTCCACTCGGGAGTTTAGGTGGGTATAATGGGAGGAGAGCTCATCGTAGTGGTTGTCGAGGGTGTGGAGGTATCCGACCATGTAGACGATAGTGGGATCATCTTCTATGGGATCTCCTTCTGACAGAGCCTGGAGTCTTTTCTTCCAGGTGGGGGTGTTTTTGTTGCTGGGTGGGAAATATCGGAGGGGAGTCTCAAAGGTCTCTCGGCTATAGTTTTGGCATAGTTGTTTGAGGGCTTTTCGAGCAACAGTCTGGCATGTGTCTGGGAAGCGGTGCCCGATGAAGGTAATTTGGAAAGGAGGGTGGTTTGGGTAGTTCCGGCTTTCTCCCAAGTAGACCGCCATAGAGCACTTTTCCATTCCATTTTCACGGTACTCCTTCCAGACATATTTGGGCTTCTTGCGGATCCCCAAGCGCAGTGCGCAGCTTCGAAGAAGGTGAGGAAAGCCTTCCTCCTCTGAGCAATAGGAAGTCCTAATCACCCAGGGGTTTTCTATCTGGTAGACGAAAAGAAAGGTCTATTAATATCGGGGAAAAGGGGAAAGAGTGTTTCTTGGAGGTAAGAGGTGTTTTCTTGTTAAGGCAACTTTTAAGGTCAGGGCTGTGGTCTACGGCCAGTCCTATAGGCTCTGATACCACCTGAAGCGTCCCGATCCTTTGGGACTCAAATGTGATACAATTACTAGTCCCAGGAGGCTAGTAATCACATTCATTACTTCAAATAGTATAGAGTCTGAATAATATTATTACAATACCGGGGATACAAGCTCGAAAGTGAGCCGCAAAACATAAAGCGCAGTGGAAGATAAAATAGCCCAGGCCACAGGCAGAACTGGGTGAAGACACAGCCCCATCAATCAAGCATAGCAGAAAAGAAGTCTTCAGCTGCTGAAAAACATAAATAAATCTGGGTGAATACACTAGGTATTCCGCAAGCCCACCCGGCTCCCATAAAGAGAAAGTGACCTATATTGTACATGCTTATTATGGTGGAGTTGAAGTCACTCATACTTTTTCAGAGAAAGGCAGTCCTTGATAGTTAGGGTTTTCCCAACAACAATAGAAGTAACACTTGCTTAACCACCACTGAGCTTCCCGCTCCCGTGGTACTACTTTCTTTCCAGAACACACACACACATTTCCCTGTTCCCAGTTGTAGTAGAAATACTAATTGTCATACCATACCAGACTCGTCCATACCAGTGGACACGGACTATTTGAATAGGTTTAGACTCTGCGCAGAGGGGTACACTTTACCCACTAGTCCGGCTCTGCGATCTCATGGCCAATGAGACCCGAATCCGAAACTCTTTCTTTCCTTGTACGTCCGAACCTTAACGGTTATACCGGAAGGAGTCAGGCCACCACCATGTCCAAACCGGACAAAACATTCCCCTTCCTTATCCTCCCGGTGCTACCCCAGCCTTCATAACCCTGGGGTGGGACCGTACGAGTTCAGATTGAGTGGCTGCCCACACAGCCTCGAGTGGTTGTACTTTTTGAGAGTACAGGTAATGAAAGATGACAAACCGGTCCTTATATGAGAGGACGATCCTTCTGCTCACGCCTAAACCAGCTGAGCCAACACCTTAGGCCCTCCCCTAAACCAGGGAGTCCCTGATCATCCTACTTCACCAGGTGATGAGGGTGAGTACCCTTCATCGCACTCTTTTTGGAAAACATTTCACTTGTACCCCTTTTTACTCGTCCCATATCTTTTAATCGAAGTAATAGTTAATGCGGGCTCTCTCATGCTTACCATGCAATTTGATTCCCATCCCATAATCCAGGCTTAGGCAGTGGTAGAGAGAAGTAGGTAAATAATGCATCAAGGGAAGGATGGACTTGCCTTCGTCGAAGCTTTCCTGGCACAAAAGGTTAATCTCGGAGGGGTCGAGTTCCTGCCCTTCTTCCGGAGCTAAGAGTTCCGGAGGATCGGATCCCTCTTCCGCTAATTTAAACACAGATAAAAACAATACATCAACATAGTGACCTTTGTGGGGTGTGCAAACTTTTATATTTTATTATTTTTGTGCCCTACTAATTTATTTAAACTATTTTTGGTGCATAAAATATCAGCATATAAGTATATATGAGAAAATGGGAAAAGAAATTGGAAAAAGAAAAGGAAAAGGATTTCCTTTCCCTGCGGGCCGGGGGGGGGGAATTTCGGCCCACTTGGGCGCGGCGCTCGCGCGGGCGAGGCTGGCGGCCCAGCTGGCCCAGCTGTGCGGGGGAGACGGCGGGGGACGGCGCGGAGGTGCGGGCCCACCAGCCAGGGAGAGGGGAGGGGGCTGACGGCGTTGGCGATAACGGAGGGGGAGAGGGGCTCGACCGGGGTTCGACCGGCGGTGGGGATCCGCGGCGGTTCTCCGCCGCCGGTCCGGTTTTGCGATGGGGAGGTGGTGGCGGAGCATGGGTGGTAGATGAGGATCACAGGGGCGGGGCGAATTTCGCCTGCGGGGGCCTAGGGTGGCCGGTCCGCGGCACGGTGGCGGGCGTCCGCGGTGGCGAAGCCGCCGGTGAGTTTTCCGGCCGAAATAGAGTGGGGGAGGTGGCGTGTCGTGGACGTGGGAGTATGGCGAAACTCTTGGCACTATTTAATTGAACGGAAAGTCGCCAGGGAGGGAGAGGGGAGCTTACCGGAGCGGTGGAAGGAAGCACGGCGGCGCTGCTAGCTCAATTGAGCTCGGGGAGGGGTGGAGGAGATGGCCGGGGCTGGTGTGGAGGGCTCGGGCTTGGCTGTCCCTTTTATAGGCGCCCGGGAGGGGGAGAGGGATGGAGGGGACGGCGAGCTCCGACGAGCTTCCATGATGGCGGGCATGGAGCAAACGGCGACGAGACGGCTCGGGCAGGCTGAGGACGAGGGGACGGCTCGGGCACAGGGGCGGGACGGTCGCGGGATTCGGGGCGAGCCTTTATGGCGAGGCGACGGGGCGTGCAGCGCTCGGCGGCGAGCGCGCCGGTGAGGGATGGGCGAGGGAGAAGGAGCTGACAGGTGGGGTTGGGCTGCCAGTGAGAGAGGTCCGCGCGAGAGAGAGAGGGGCGGGGCGCTGACGGGTGGGGTCGGGCTGTCAGCGGGCGGGAGTGGCGCGCGGTTTGGGCCGCCTGGGCCGGAAGGAGAGGGGAGGGTGGCTGGTGCGCGCGAGCTGGGCTGGAAGCCGGCCCAGCCGAGGGAGGGAAGGGTTTTTCCTTTTCTTTTTCTTATTCTATTTCTTTTTCTTTTTCTTTTCTACTTTTGTGTCTTTTTGCTCCTTTTTCTCTTAACCAAAAATTCTCTAAATGAACTTGGTGATAAATATGGTCTATGTGAGGTGCTTCAAATCATTTTAAGTATATGCAAGTGATTGGGTGACCTAGGGGTAGGGTTAGGGAGGAGAATAAAACAAAAGGGGGGGAATTAGGGGGGGGTTAGGGTTTCAAACCTGGGTTGGGAATTTGGGATGTTACAGCCTACAACAAGAAGGTCAAAGCAAAGTCATTTCAAGTAGGGGACCTGGTGTGGAAGACCATCCTGCCGCTAAGGAACAAAGACCGAAAGTTTGGGAAATGGTCGCCAAGCTGGGAGGGTCCTTATAAAGTAAAACAGGTAATGTCTAGTAACGCCTATTTACTACAAACATTACAAGGCAAGGATTTACCTAAGGCTTTGAATGGGCGTTTCCTCAAGCAGTAACATCCTAGTATGTGGCAAGATGCTTAACAAAACCGATGTAATCACATCGAGTTAAATGCTTTTGGTTTGCTCAGCTCCACCAAAAGCCAGGGGGGCATATGTTGGGCACCAAAATGAGAAGGCCGGACGGTCCGGACAGTCCGCGCCTGTGGGCCGGACGGTCCGCGCAGGCGCAGAACAGATTAGGGTTCCGAGTTTCTTGCTATGTTTGTTGGCGAGAATCTCGGGATAAACTCGAAAATTTGTTTATAACGGGTTCAGCCCCCCTCCTCTATAAATAGAGAGGTATACGACCGATTTGATGAACGAATCGAACCATCAATCAATATAATTTACATTTTATCCTAGGAGTAGTTCTAGTCTAGTTTAGGTTTAGTCTTCCAATCCCCAAATCATCCGCTTCTCTTCGACTCTACGTCGATTAGAGTAGTCTAGGTCGGTCTATCCGAGCCTAGACAACTCCTAGGATCTCTCCTCCCCCAACGGGGTCCCTCCCGGGAGCGAGATCCAGGCGCCGCCGGCGATCCTCCGCCGCCCCTGCGCACACGCGGACCGTCCGGCCATCAGGCAGAGAACCCTAGCCCCTGCGCCAGGTCGCGGACCGTCCGGCCCCTGGCCGTGGACCGTCCGCGCCTGACCAGAGAGCACCGCCACGGTTCTTGTTGAGTGTTTGGCGCTCCGAAAAGGCGTCAACAGCTCCCTACCAATCGCTAGGTGAAAGGGATTCTATTAGCAGCGCGAATTCAACTAGGCGGCAGTAGGCTTCAGACCAGGAAGGGAGACTATATCGGCGGCCGATGGGGACGTGGTTTGAGGTAGATGCCTGCTGGTGGTGGAGAGCGCTGCAAGAGTGCCAAGACAGGCGTGGGGACCCGGGCAGCGTCGCAGTAGCCAGTAGGCAGCTATCGTGGCGGGACCGACGTACCCCGCAGCCAAACAAAGAAAATTTTAACCTTTTTAAATATTTCTAAATTAATTTTTTTATAAAAAAAGTGTTTGGCAATGTCAACTTGTCAACCTTCCAGTCACGGTTAGACAGCAGCTTACGCATCTTCATTATTTATTTCAAACTAACTTTATAAACTGTGCAGTTTATAATGAAAAATAATGTTTTGGGTGACCATATAAGTAAACTGCCGGAGGCAGTCGCGGCCTGCCAACATGGGTCAACCATGAAGTGGCATCCCTTCCGCACCGTCGAATCAGACACGTCTCCTACTTTGTTCAGTAGTTCAGCGGAGGGAATACAGTGGCCTCCTCTTTCTTAAGGATTGGTTTGGGAAGAAGGGGGCTAAACCCAAAGAAAAAACCTACAATAAATAACTAAATGGCTTATTTAAATGTCACTCAAAGAGGTTTCTCACACTAGAAAATGAGAGGGGTCACGAAGAGATTTATGTTTCCAAGATGAAGCATCGGGAGATGATGCACGTACTAGCAAGATACCAGAGAGTTCTATCCTAAGACTGTGAAGGAGATCAGAGAGATCCTACCCACTGAGGAAAGCAAGTAGTTGTCCTTGCCTGGTGGAGGATTGTTGAATGCCCAGGACAACATGTCGACAAG
This sequence comes from Zea mays, assembly GCF_902167145.1. Taxonomy (NCBI): domain Eukaryota; kingdom Viridiplantae; phylum Streptophyta; class Magnoliopsida; order Poales; family Poaceae; genus Zea; species Zea mays. The sequence continues at coordinate 133,155,751 of NC_050104.1, forward strand.
CATCCTCTTCTCGCTGGTGTCTTTGCTCCCTGCACGAATTCAACTAGGCGGTAGTGGGCTTGAGACCAAGAAGGGGAGAATCTACCGGCGGCCGACGGGGGCGTGGTTTGAGGCAGATGCCTGCCGACGGCGGAGAGCGCTACCTGCGTGCCAAAACAGGCGTGGGGACCCGGACAGTGTCGCAGTAGCCAGTAGGCAGCTATCGTGACAGGACCGACATACCCTGCATCCAAATCGAGAAATTTTAACCTTTTTATTGTTTTTCAACTTTTTAAAAATATTTCTAAATCTATTTTTTATATAAAAAATTGTTCGGCTATGTCAACTTGTCAATCTTCCTGTCGCGGTTAGACAACAGCTTACGCATCTTCATTATTCATTTCAAACTAACTTTATAAACTGTGCAATTTATAATGAAAAATAGTATTTTGGGTGATCATATGAACAAACTGCTGGAAGCAGTTGCGGCCTGCCAACATGGGCCAACCGCGAAGTGGCATCACTTCCGCACCGTTGACTCTGTTCAGCAGAGAGAATACACAACTATGCGGCCTCCTCTTCCTTAAGGATCGGTTTGGGAAGAAGTGGGCTAAACCCAAAGAAAAACCCTACAATAAATAACTAAATGTCTTATTTAAATGTCACTTAAAGAGGTTTCTCACCCTAGAAAATGAGAGGGATCACAAAGAGATTTACGTTTTCAAACTAGCCCTAAGGGGTTGTTTGTTTAAAATTATAATCTGCCTAGATTATACTCCCTCCCCAAGTTTCCTCGAGTTTGACATGCTTATCTTATTCAAAAAAATTGCAAGAAAATTAAAAAAATCAAAGTCATACTTAAAGTATATTATATAGTAGACTATATCACAGTAAAAATTAACAATAATTATGAATTTTTTTTGAATAAAACGAGCTGATCAAACTTGTGGTAAAAAATTAAACAAATTATAAATTGGAACAGAGTATAATCTAACTTATCTTAAACTAAATGCTTATTTGTTTAGGGTTATATTCTGCTTAGATTATATAATCTAACTTAGGTGCCATTTGATAGGCCTCCTTGTAAGTGATTCTCCATGAGAATCACTCCTAAGCCAAACAGCTAAATCTCACGTAGATTTAAGCGGGGAGCAGATAAGAATCACTTCTACATTTACACTAGAAGCTGGGAGCTAAAAAACACTGCTTAATCCTGCTTCCTGTTATATTATGGTGGGGATCAATTCTCATCAACTCCCAACCCTGGTCCCTCTTGAAATCCACTGGAATCACTCTATCGAGAATCAGGATCAGGGAGCAGAGTTAAAAATTAAAATATCAGACAGTGGAATTCTACCTAACGGGGTCTTATTTCAAACTAACGCTTAAATGCTTAATTCAAAATAAGTTAGATTATATAATATATATATAGATTATAATCTCATACAAATAACCCTTAAGTGTAATTTCAACATAAGTTAAATTATATAATCTAAACAGATTATCCCAATAAAATATATCCCAAGTCATGCCGTCGTCGGCTCCAGACCCGCCACGCCGAAGGCGTCTCCACTGCCTTCGCTTATTGGTGTGACACCTATGTTGGAATTGAAAAACCCACCCTGATTAGGGTGTGCTGTTCTATATATGTGTTGAACCTAACAGTACATAAGCTGGAATAAAATCCAATACAACAGCAGAAATAAACAAGTATTCTAACACATCATTCCTCATATTGTATCGAACAAGGTGGTCGAACTAAAAAACATGCTTTGAAGAATTGGAGTTACAGACTTTATTGGAGGTTGAACAATTATGGTGAATTCCATTACTCAAATTCAATGCCTCGGGTGCTCGACAGATACCATTATTGGAGGTTGAACAATTATAATGACAGTACAAACCAGAAGCAAAACTATTCTGAATTATGATCACATTCCATCGAGATGATGAATGAACAACAAAGATAACAAATAGGGCATGGACAGCTGAACTAATAGGTGACTGGCCTTCAGAACAATATTTGCATACCAGCACGGTAATTGAGAAAGCAATAGAGTCCTAACTACAGGAATGAGGAATGGCTTCTTATGAATCGATTAAGTCAAGGGTTCCTCCGAATCTCCCAGCCGTGATAAGTGGAGGTATGCATCAGTTCCTACGAGAAAACATAAAAAAAAATAGCGATCAATTGAATGACAAGAGTGTTACTTTGCTGCACTTCTGCAAGATAGAAACTGATGCAGCAATATAGTATTTGTGATCCGAATATTCGATGCTAATGGAATATCTCAGGAGTTATAAGTTCCCGTAGCAAATTCGGAAAGCTAAAAATAATGTGGAAGAATTGGCATATATGCTTAACTTCCCAGGGTTTGTGTGTCAATATTTTAACCTTTACTTGTGCTTCACAAAATAGGAGTAATCAGCATTCATAAAGTCCAAACTTCTTACTGACTTATGAAAATCATAGAGAGATGAATACAGCCACATTCTTCAGTGTGCTTAATTTCTGAATATAAAACGTTAAGTATGTACACACCATATCCTTCCATAGAGATGATCTGCAAGTCCCCGCCGAAATATCGAGCATAAAGACGACTAATAGGAATCCCATAACCATATCCAGCCATAGTTACTCCTTCATTATGTACATCAAGATCAGGAGGGTTTTCTGCTGTACTATAGAGATACGTAAAAATTCTTGAGAGACCACTCCTTGGTATTCCACCACCTTCATCAGTAATCTGCAAAAGTATGGTTTAGTCAAACAGTTCATACTTCATACCAGATCATGAATAATCGAAGCTATTGATTTTTGCTAACATAGGTGCAGAAGATACAAGTTTGTCGGTTGAATATCACAATTAATGAGAAAATTCTAACAAAAGGCGTTAGCCAGTTAGTTGGATTGGCTATCTGTTAGCATCATAAAGGGCGTTTATTTACATTTCTGCTAGTTGCATTTGGCTGTAACCAGAAGAAAAAAAAAGTCAGCTGACATTGCTGGATGACTATTAATACGGGTCTTGTCTCCTCAGGCCAGCAAGAAATAAATAGAGTGAACTTCCCTTAAATCTCTTTTACTCCTTTGGCTATCAGTACCACCATCGAACCATGCAAATACAAGAAAAGTCCAGCATCAGGATCAAGGTCAGCTGTAAAAATGAAACTACTTCGCACGACATCAATGTCTATTTGTCTTCCAGGCACATATAAGACTGGGTCAACATCACTCAGATTTAAAGACAGCTCACAACTTCAGTTCTCTAGAATTACTTTTGTTTTGTTTGCCTACCACAAGTACCACGAAGAATAAATTAACATACACATAAAAATTAATGGAACTGCAAGCTTGTATTTTTTTTTAAAAAAAAATCAGCACCATGTTTGAGATTACAAACTTCCAATAAGAAAAGGTAATGTGAATCTTAGGTAGAGTTACACCTTAATAGTCACGTCCTCTGCTCCATCAGCAACTATGATTCGAACCGGAGGTGCAAGCTTATCAGAATCCATATACCGTTCCTGTACTGCGCGAAGGGAGTTCTTCACCAGCTCAAAAATCATGAGATGTAGATGTGGTGTAACATATCTGCGATCAAGAGTTCAAGAATAGATCAGAATATCATTTAGAAATACTCCACGGTTTACTTTTCTGTTGGACAAAAGATCTTTTAGAGTTCCGGGGCCAACAAGACCCCTGTCCATCATGCATTGCAAACAGGACATACGGGTGTTCACAGCAGTTACAGGCTCTAGGTTATTACAGTTCAGCCAAAGATTGTTCTGCAGAAGGTAAAGTACAAGTAGGATGGTTAACAGTACACAATAATAAGACATGAATACCAATTTAAATGTCAGATACAAACAAGCCAAGCAATATGATCACAAAAAAAGATGGGGAAGCAGAAAACTCAAATGTGTCAAGAGATACACTTGAATCCTGAACTAAAGTATGATGGCATCTAATTAAAGCAAATGCAGGGAGCAAGCCTTCAGTATAGGGACTTACGGGAATGTAAACCCCGGATCACCATATATGTCGACATTAGGAGATGATCCATACTCCCGCATGCAAATAGCACGTGCATCTTCACTAGCAATTCGAGCTACTGTCATGGGTGACATTTTTGTGTTTATAAGCCCTATCACACCAGGCTCTGGATCAGGGTCATGCAAAGCGACGTGCTGCCCTGAATCAAGCAAACCAGATACTCCATATGAGGACAAAAGCAGAAGCACAAATGCTTTTTTTCCTTTTTTTTGAATTTATGTCATAAAATTAACAGTATGGCAATGTTTTTTGTTTAAAATGAAGGAGTAATATGATTAGTTATACATTGACCACTAGATCTTGAGGAACATTACAACAGTTACTTCTGGTGTCCAGCCAAGAATTACAGTTTTTTTATTTCCTGACTATTATAACAATAAAATTATGTCAAAAAAATATGATGCCTATATGTTTGCACCTGAACTGAAGTTTCCAAATAAATGAGGGCGGAAAAGTCATTTAAAAATCTATCGGACAGAATGACAGGTTCAGATGTTCTTTCAGGGCCAGCCCTAGAGGCAGGCGAATGGAATAGACATCTTAGCCCCCCAAACCAAGGGTCCCACCCCCGGTATATCGTATTAGCAGAACTCTAATACGAGCAGGAGCAGGCCACGCCCACACAATTTGACTCCAAGGCCTGATCAATGATCTCTTCCATTCCCTGGCCCCAAGAGGCTAGACACCGGTCACCCGTCGCCTCGACTTCTGGCTTCGACAACACAACAGCAGTGGTGGCGGGGACTCGAATCAGCGATTACAGCATCACGCGAGCAGCCGAGCGCGATGCCGCACGCCAGATGTGAGACGCCATAGTATCAAACGCAGTTGCTGTCCGGGCCGGTTGGCGGACGTAGGCATGTACGGATGTACACGAGCACGACCAAATCCTCAATTCCATGTAAGCGTCCAGCGGCCATCTAGGAACTCCGAGTCTCCGATTCTCCAGCAGTCCAGGCATACAAGGTACATCTGCACAAGGCTACAGGCTAACAGGCATACTACTAGTAGTCTACTACAGCGGATCCCACAGAAAATTATAATTTATTTATTCTTGTCATTTTGTAAATTGTCTTGTGAAAATTAGGAATTAATTTAATTTAATCAGCTGAAAGAAGCTTCTGAAAAATAAAATTATTGAAGAACTATTTGAAATCTACAATGTTTCAAGAGAGGTTAAATGGTTTGGAAACATTATGTATTGAGAAACGATTGTTGGATGAAGCTGATATTGGCATCATCAATGACTCAATGTCGAGAAATGGTAGAAGAAATTTTTAAGTTTGTTTGGATTATTTGATATGAATATTACTTTTACATGCAGTTATTTTTTATTGATAACATTTGTTTACATATATATTAAGTAATAGTATTGTCATGTTTATATAAAACGCGCCCTGAAATTTAGATTTGTTCTAGGCTCAAAAGCCTCAGGAGCCCTGTCTTCTTTGGGCAAGAAAGAAAGCAGTAGCAGCAAGGGAACTTTCCATAGGTAACAGATAACTAAATTAGGGCTGTAGACATATTGCTTTTTTTATCAACAGTGTGTTAATACCTAAAGTGCTAACTGCTAATCTTACCAAGACTGACCAAACACCTTTCAGAAAACTGGACATGAGATGGGAGTGCTAAGCTCACTAACCTATCAGCATCCGGATCCCAATCCTTGACATGTAGAAGCGATCAAGGAACTGATGGATCTCATGGATTCCAGGTGGGAACGCCTTTGGACCACCCAAGTCCTTCTTCAGCTGCTGCACACCCAATGCAACCGCAGGCACCACATTGGTGTGCCGCACCTTGATCATTTTGATCATCTGGGTGAAGGCGAGTTCATCTTCCTGGTTCTTCACCTCTGGGAAGGACCGGATGTCACGGAATGACTCCACATACCAATCTCTCACCTTTGCAGACGCAAATAGACCAAAAATTAGTCCTGTAAGCGGATGCTTTAACATGCAAGAATGTTCTAGCTTGTTCAGAACTGTAAATACCCACTTTAAAAAAACTGGCAAAATGCGAATTTAGGTGTTTCTGATTTTCGAAGCACAATGTTCAAAAAGCCAATAGGATTAGAAGACTCAAATGAAACTACGAGGAAAATTTGAGAGGTAAGAACGTTCCAAAGTTCCTCATTATACTAGGCTATAACTATGGCGCAACTACAAGAGCCAAAGTAACAATTATTTTTCAAAAGAAGCTGGTTGGAATTGAAAATGATGATTTGATGGTGTATTTTAGTGAAACGGAGAGATCGAAAATGACATGACAACTACCATGTTAACCAGGACTAATACAATCGTTTATAGTTCACAGATATCTTAGACTCAAAAAGTTGCAAAAGGCAGGTAATTCAGGATAAGCAATAGACTAGTATCTAGGAACGGGACCATCTCCACAATAATAGCCGTCACCATCCATGTTATTAAGTTATTCTTCCCCGATAAGGCAAGAACTAGATGATATTTGATCATTCTTGGAGCTTGGGCCATATGGAATCACCGTAACCGCTGTGTTTTCAACAATGTGCAACCTAGTTCTAGCATGGTCATCAATTGGGTCAAGGAGGAGTCTCACCTTTGGTGTAGTGCTGGAGCCCATGGATTTTCTAGCATCCTTGCGCTCCAGCATACCAATCGGTGATCTTTGTTTTTCGGGTCTTCATGGCCATGGGCCCAGCTATCTATTTTTTGTAATTTTACATCTAATCTAGAGTGTGTGGAGTTGCATGAGGTTTCTCTTTTTATCTTATTTTTTCTTATTAATATAATTGTTGAGCACCAAAAGTGGCAGAAGGTCCGGCCATTGGGCCCGAACAGTCCGCTCGCCCCGCGATCAGATTAACTCAGGCGATTATCCTTATCTTGTGCATGGTTATCCATCTAATCACGTGAGATCTGTTGGTTATCGCCTAGAAACAGGTCCAGACCTCCTCACCTATAAACATAAAGGGGTACGACAGATTGAGAACCCCGGACATATTCCAATCGAACCTATCTACTTTATTTACTTTTCGTCCTAGGAGTAGATGTAACGTAGCTTTAGTTGTAGCTTTCCACATACACATCCACCCCTATTCAACTCTACGTCGTCTAAATCCGTCCTGTGGTGGCCTATCGACCCCAAGACAAACCTAGGATCTTAACCCTCCTACAAGCAAGATCTACTTCGTCTAGTTCACTCAAGATCTCTTCCTGACTTGATCTCTTAATTCCTAGGCGACTCTACGTCGTCTGTGGACGCCCCGGGTGACCTGCTGACCCAGAGCACCCTAGGGGGGATCTAGGTCCTACGAGGAGAAGAAGACGGCCCTGCACCATTGCAGACCGTCCGACCTAGAGTGCGGGTCGTCCGAATAACGCGCAGAGAAGACTTGCTCCTGCAGCAGGGTCGCGGACCATCTGGCCCAGAGCCACGAACAGTCCGCGCCGCTGCAGCGAGCATCGCCAGGCGGCCTGACGACCCGTCACGGACCGCCGTGTCGTCCACCTCGCAGAGATAAACCCAATATATTGCTCATCACGAGAAGGTCCTAGGGTTCGTTGTTGTTTGGTCCCAAATAGGTGGTAACCATCATATAGGTGGTGTCCCACCTTCAGGATAACCATCTTAGGTAAATCAAGTAATCACCCCCTTGGTTCCAAGTTTTTCTTTCAAGACGGTATTCAAGATAGTGTTATTAGGGTCTCGACCCTCCGTGGGCAAAACCTAGGGATCATCCCTAAGGCTCGAACTCACTACGAGAACGGCCTAGGAATCGTTAGTGTTTGGTCAAAAAGCACCAACAATAATGATACACATTCTCCTTGGAGAAAAAAAGGCAAGAACTCGCAACCGATATAAAAATGGAACGGGCACATTATTGTATAAAATAATATAAGTGCGAGCACTGTATCAGAGCATCTCCAACAACGTGACTTATAAAAATGCCCTATAATTTAAAAATGAGTATATTTTTATAGAATTTAGGGCACCAATAAAACATTCCGCTCCAACAGTAAAGTTTCAAATCTAGATTATATGGTATATTTGAGGCACTTGAGAGGATGCTCTATAGTTTTTTGACCAAATTTTATGAAATGAGACATTTTTTGAGTTGTTTTCCTACGTAGAGCCTTATATTTCAATTTGAAATACTAGTTTGAGGCAGCGTTGGAGATGCTCTCAGTGTAAAAGAACTATTATAATATTGTGAACGTCCTAGGAGATAAAGCGGCGTATTACTAGTGAAAAACGAAACAGCGTTTCCTAAACTGATTGTTATCAAATTTGTATGGTGGGGGAGGGGGTGCATGGCGCTAAGATGTGCAGCTGACGCTATTTAAACTGAAGCAAATCGTTGCCGAACCTTAAATTTCAATCAATCTGAAGAGACGAGGAGAGAAACCACTCCCCCCAACATTTTGAGCGCAGGAGGAATATATAGGAAGAAGGTGCGCACAGAGTTAAGCTAACCACCCGGACAAGCACCGAATTCACAGGGAGAGATGAGGAAGAGGTAGAAGGCAGGAAACGAAAACAACCTTGAGGATGGCGGGCTTGGTGGAGAGGCCGAAGGGGAGCGAGTCGAGGTCGAGCGCCCGTCGCGCGATGCGGATGGGGAGCTCCTTGTGCAGGAACTGTGCGGCGAGCAGGAGGGTCCGCTCCGTGGGGCGCACCCCGAACTCCATCATGTAGCGCAAGCTGACCCCGGTCTGGCGCATCGCGCCCCAGCGCGCCACCTCCTCCGCCACCGCCCGCGCCACCGGCTCCAACGCCATCCTTCCTTTTTTTTTTTGTTTCCCTCCGCCGCCGCGCGCGAGGTTTGTGGAATTGGGATGACAAATGAAGTGAAAAATGTCAGGCCATCTACGGCGGCGCGACGGCGATGGAGATGCCGGCGGAGCAGCGCATCGACGTGGTGGTATATATAAGTGGGCCGCAGGAGGAGGCCAGGAGGGAGGAGGTGTGACGCAAGAGGATAACCAAAATGGAATATGGGTGGGGACTGTGGAGACGGACGGCAACGACGAAGAGGGCGAGCGCGGTGGTGGAGCGGAGCCGAGTGTAGAGTCACCGGGATGTGGGCCATGCGTGTCAGCGTCCCCCTGCAGCGTGGCGCGCCGAGGAGTGGCCGAGCCGGGCGGTGCGGCGGCAACGGTGCACGGGAGCACGGAATTCTTGATGACCTGTGGTCCTGATTACCGTCCGTGCGTAGGCGTTTTGGGAAACGGAAATGCTGGGAGATGGACGTTCGTTCGATAGGAGTATAGGACGATCGTCCGCGCGCGGCTGTGCCGTTTTCGTGCCTGCCTTTTGAATTTTGGTGCAAACTTTTAGGTCCTTTAGAACGTAGAAATTTAAAAAAATCATACAGAAATTTTATAGAAACTCATTTGTTTTAAAAAAATACAAAGAAAGGTCATTCTCAGCGGAAATAGACATTACATCGTCTAAGGCTCATTATCTAAGGTCCTGTTTGGTTAGAGAGACTAATTTATAGTCTCTAATTTTTAGTCATGTTTAGTCTCTATTTTACCAAATAGAATGACTTTAGTCTCTAGTCCCTCGTATGGTTGTTATAAGAGACTAAAGGGCAACATTTATTTCAATCGCCCTTAAAAACTGGTGTGGAGACAAGAAAAGAGGTATTCGGTCTTTACGTGTTGCATTTAATGTATTTAGAATTTGTTTAGTCCCTAAGCCCTAAACATGATAGGGACTAAAGTTTAGTTCCTCACTAAACTTTAGTTCTAGGACTACTGGAACCAAACAGAACCTAAAAAGTTTGAAACTATGATGAAATAATCTCATCCAATGCATACTTTTATCTTTGTTGTTTTTTATAGCATGCAAGACACAAACATCTCAGAAACAATGTACATGGTCTCATCTCCATAAAACTTATTTTATCGCTTTTGTTGGGACCATGCTTCGTCGCCGAAGGTCCTGCAAAAAAAACAACTTCGGCCGAAGCTGCTCGTACGTGACGTCGAAGGCATCATTCATGAAGCTTCGGTACCATAATATATTCGAAGATGAAGGGTCGAACCGACTTAAAGATAGAATGACCTTTTAGCCCATAGGGGTCTGAGTCATTGTGGTAAACTTTTATGAGGGACATGATTGTAATTCCTCACAGGCTGTGTTCTGTGCCTATAAATAGTGAACAGTATTCCTTTACTGTTCACGCATTCCTGTAATTGCTAACGCATCACTCGGGAATTATTGTTTGTCAAGGCAAAGGTATAAATGTACCTAAACATTGTGTTCAGATATTCAAAATTCATTTAATAAGATATGTGAATGATGTCGTTTATTTTCAATGTATTTAACTTTAATATTTCATGCTTTACCTTACTTTGTATTATTTTTATAAGTTCACTTACGAAGGTGAAAACCTTCATAGCATTATGCCCGAGACCTTCGTCCGAGGTTCATTAAATCCTTGTGGAAATAATGCTCCGGTGGACGAAGGGCATTAATATTTAATATTTTATGTTGCCTTGTTCTTAATTCATAGCATTTGAGAACAAGTCCCCAACATTGGCGCCCACCTCCGGTGAACTCACTTCCACTTTTTTGAGCTGATGGCTTCGTTCAACATTCAAGCTGGAGCTGCTTCGGCTTCGAAGCTGGTACTCCCGATAACAGGCGGTTCATGCTCAGAGCCAGCCAACAAGAAGCAGAAGGAGGAGGCACAGAGAAGGGTACAGCATGTCGGGGTGCAAGGACCCTTCATCAAGTCAAGATGGTCTCACATTCCAATTACCTTCTCCCAAGAGGATCTTCAACTCAAGGATTACCCACACAACGATGCTATGGTTATCTCTTGTGTGATCAAAGGATTTCTGGTCCATAATGTTTTGGTTGATACAGGCAGCGCAGCTGATATCATATTTGCTAAGGCCTTCAGACAGATGCAAGAGCCCGAAGACAAAATTCATGATGCCACACATCCCCTTTGCGGCTTCAGAGGAAGGCAGATTGTAGCACTCGGCAAAATCACAATGCCAGTGACCTTCAGATTTATCAACAACACAAGGACTGAACAAGTTGTGTTTGATATTGTTGACATGGAATACCCTTACAATGCAATCATTGGTCGTGGTACTCTCAATGCCTTCGAAGCAATTCTTCATCCAGCTTATCTTTGCATGAAGATACCTTTGGACCAAGGGCCCATTGCTATTCATGGAAGTCAGGAAGCTGTCAGAAGGGCCGAAGGAAAGTGGACAGACTCAAAAGCAATCCATAATATAGATGGAGCTGAAGCTTGTGAGAAATACAAGTTCAGAAGGGGAAAAGCTGCTTCGGCTGACCAGCCGAAGCCCATGCTCTTATGTGAGGACATAGCAGAGCAGAAGGTGCTATTGGGATCTCAATTGTCCGAAGAACAGGAGAAAACCTTGATAAGGTTTTTGTTCAACAATAAAGATATTTTTGCTTGGTCAGCTAATGATCTTTGCGGAGTTAACAGGGATGTTATTGAGCACTTGCTCAATGTTGATCCATCCTTTACCACATCAAAAACACTGACATGGCAACCTATTTAATTGTCATGAAACTCCCGTTGAGAATGCCCGAAAGCTAGAGAGCATGAACACACGTTACCTCACGTCAACTCATGCTATTGATTTTTGTCAGCACTTATGTATATAGTGTCCTAATGTATAGCCTTTGACTTTAGGATATAACCATCTTAGCATCACATCAATTTCTATTTTATAGACTTTTAGTTACAACAAAATAGGATGGAACTAAAAAAAATTTAGGAGGAGCTAACTAAACCGCTACATTATGTGAGGCCTTTCTACACTGTATTGTGTACGTTTTAAATTTTAGAATATGCTTCAGCGGGGCTTTATAGACTCGGGAGAGATAGGGGGGCTCGAGCCCCACCCGCTACCTCCATCAGTGAAACGAAACACCTCATTTTATTGAAATCAAAATATATCTAATTTCATAATAAAAAAAGTATATAATTTGTAAAACAAAAATAAAAACTACATAATTCATAAAGCTAAAAAGCTACATAATTCATAAATAAAAGTATAATTGTTATGGTTCAGATCCCCATATATGCTCTATTTATTTTTTGGAGCTCATAATGGGTCGGACTATCATATATTGCAACCTCACGTTGAATGATGGCTACAAAGGTTATGGGTGCTTAGAAGTGATGACTCAGCTATCTCAAGATTTTTCCATATCGACCATGTTCGTCCTTAATGATCATGTTGTACAAAATGATATATACAAGCATGATTACACTGAGTACTTGATGGGAAAAAAGAACAACATAAGCTAGCTAGAATATGAAAGCGAGCTTTAAAGACCATAGGCAAACATGCGAAGGATGGTGGGTGCATTTTTGGTGGGTGAAGAAACCACTACGTTTGAGTGCATCGACTCTAAGAGTGAAACATGAGAAATGATCATCCAACCTCTATAAGACTTAAAAAAGACTTCTCTATATGTGATACATTCGGTAAAAAGTATAGTTGTGATATCCTGGCCACTGGGATGGTGATATCGAGTATTCGTACCAACAAGGTGCATCTTCTTTTTCGGAAGCATATCTCGAAAAAACTACAGGTTAAGTGTGCTTGGCTTGGAGCAATTTGGGATGGGTGACCGACCGGGAAGTTTTTTCGGGTGCGCATGAGTGAGGACAAAATGCGCGCAAAAGACTTGTGTTGGTCTGTGGGGACGATATATGATCCTAGAGAGCTACCAGGAGTAAGTATCGTTGGTCCAGGGATTGGACGGGGTGTTACAATAGCAGAGGGTAAAGACATGAATCGTTGAATAGTCTTGTATGAGTTAGATGTTGTCGGCGTTTCGAACCCGGGGGGTCCCTGGACCGACGAGTAAATTATCGCCGCGTGCCCCAGCCCAGATGGGTCGGCGCGAAGGGGGGAAGAAGCCGGAGGGAGACGGGCATGAGAGGTGAAATGCCGCGGCCTTCGTGTTTGTCTCGTGCCTAGGTCGGGTGCGCTTGCAGTAGGGGGTTACAAGCGTCCACGCGGGAGGGAGCGAGCGACCTCACGCGAGCGCCGTCCCGTCCTTCCCCGCGCGACCCACCCTCGTAAGAGGGCCCTGGATCTTCCTTTTATAGGCGTAAGGAAAGGATCCAGGTGTACAATGGGGGTGTAGCAGTGTGCTAACGTGTCTAGCGGAGGAGAGCTAGCGCCCTAAGTACATGCCATCGTGGCAGCCGGAGAGGTTTTGGCACCCGATTCGTGTGATGTCGTGGCCGTCGGAGGAGAGCCGGAGCCTGGCGGCAGGACAACTGTCGGGGTTGTCGAGTCCTTGCTGACGTCCTTTGCTTTCGTAAGGGGGCTGAGAGCCGCCGTCGTCATAGAGCGTGCGGGGCGCCATCATTACTCGTGTAGTGGAGCGAGCCAGATGGGACGCCAGTCTTGTTCCCCGTAGCCTGAGTCAGCTTGGGGCAGGGTAATGATGGCGCCTCCAGTTGACGTGGTCGGTCCGTGCCCTGGGTTAGGCGAGGTGGAGGCTCCTCCGAGGTCGAGGTCGAGTCTGTCTTCCAAGGCCGAGGTCGAGTCTGAGCCCCGGGTCGGGCGAGGCGGAGACCGTCGGCTGAGGCCAGGGCTGAGTCCGAGCCCTGGGGTCGGGCGAAGCAGAGTTCGTCGTCTTCCGGGGCTGAGCCCGAGTCCGAGCCCTGGGTCGGGCGAAGCGGAGTTCGTCGTCTTCCGGGGCTGAGCCCGAGTCTGAGCCCTAGGGTCGGGCGAAGCGGAGTTCGTCGTCTTTCGGGGCTGAGCCTGAGTCCGAGCCCTGGGGTCGGGCAAAGCGGAGTTCGTCGTCTTCCGGGGCTGAGCCTAAGTCCGAGCCCTGGGGTCGGGCGAAGCGGAGTTCGTCGTCTTCTGGGGCTGAGCCCGAGTCCGAGCCCTGGGGTCGGGCGAAGTGGAGTTCGTCGTCTTCCGGGGCTGAGCCCGAGTCTGAGCCCTAGGGTCGGGCGAAGCGGAGTTCGTCGTCTTCCGGGGCTGAGCCCGAGTCCGAGCCCTGGGGTCGGGCGAAGCGGAGTTTGTCGTCTTCCGGGGCTGAGCCCGAGTCCAAGCCCTGGGGTCGGGCGAAGCGGAGTTTCCCATGGCGCCTAGGGCCAGACTTGGCTGCTGTCAGCCTCACTCTGTCGAGTGGCACAACAGTCAGAGCGCGCAGGCGGCGCTGTCCTCTTGTCAGACCGGACAGTGGAGCGGCGAAGTGACTGCGGTCACTTCGGCTCTGTCGACTGGAGGGCGTGCGTCAGGATAAAGGTGTCAGGCCACCTTTGCATTAAATGCCCCTGCGATTTGGTTGGTTGGCGTGGCGATTTGGCCAAGGTTGCTTCTTGGTGAAGACTGGGCCTCGGGCGAGCCGAAGGTGTGTCCGTTGCTGGAGGGGGGCCTCGGGCGAGACGTAGATCCTCCGGGGTCGGCTGCCCTTGCCCAAGGCTGGGCTCGGGCGAGGCGTGATCGTGTCCCTCGAATGGACCGATCCCTGACTTAGTCGCACCCATCAGGCCTTTGCAGCTTTGTGCTGATGGGGGTTACCAGCTGAGATTTAGGAGCCTTAAGGGTACCCCTAATTATGGTCCCCGAAAGTAGCCCCCGAGCCTCGAAGGGAGTGTTAATACTCGCTTGGAGGCTTTTGTCACACTTTTTTGCAAGGGGACCAGCCTTTCTTGGTTGCGTTTTGTTCCAGTGGGTGCGCGCGAGCGCACCCGCCGGGTGTAGCCCCCGAGGCCTCGGAGGAGTGATTTGACTTCTTCGAGGTCTTAATGCGTTTCGCAACACTTCGGTTGGTCTGGTTGTTCCCTTATGCGAGCTGGTCATAGCCCAGGTGCACGGTCGGGTCCCAAGTTCTCGGGCTGGTATGTTGACGTTGTCAACGGTTTGGCCGGAGCCGGGTTTGCGAGAGCAGCCCCCGAGCCTCTACACAGGGCGAGAGGACGGTCAAGGACATACTCGACTTTTTTACATACACCCCTGCGTCGCCTTTTCGCAAGGAGGAGGGGGGAAAGCGCCATGTTGCCCTCGGAGGGCGCCGAACATGGTGTCTCCAGTGAGCTGCTGACGGGTAATCCGAGTGGACGCCCGTGCCCCATTTGTTAGGGGTCGGCTAGAGGCCCGGAGGCGCGCTCCAAAAGTACCTGCGGGTGATCTGCCGGACCCGGTCCCCTTTTGACGGGGTCCGAGGGCTCTATGACTCCCTCTGATGGGATTCTGTTACAAGATCGTTCCCGCTGGTCTCAGAAATGTCCTAGGGTACCTCGGGAGCGTAGCCCGAGCCTTGGTTATGTATCGAACGTACCCAGGGTCATCCCTCGCTCTGTGTCTGAGGCGGTTGTGAACCCTTCGAGGGCCAGCCTACGAACCCCTGATCAGTAGTGGGTGCGGAGCCCGAGTGGCCTGAGGCGGCCATTGAACCCTTTCGAGGGGCCGGCCTTCGAACCTCTGACCAGTAGTGGGCGCGGAGCCCAAGCGCTCTGAGGCGACTGTTAAACCCCTCCGAGGGGCCAGCCTTTGAACCTCTGATCAGTAGGGTGTCTCGGGGCCTGTTTCCTTCACGGAGAAGGATCCTTTTCGGGGTATCCCCCTTTCCCGGTCCTTGTTGTAAGAGAGAGAAAGAGGAAAAGGAAAAGGATACGAAATCGGATGACGTGGCGTACCTTTTTTGACGCGATCATTATGGCGAAGGCGAAGCGTTGCTCGCTTCTCCTGCCAAAGGCGCCACCTGTCCCGCCGCGGAGTTAATGCGACGGGGCGAGTGGTTCGCGGGGCAGCCGTTGCACGTGCGCGAGCCGTTCGAGGAACGGCCGTTTCGCTTTGAGTTTTGAATCCTGCGACGGGTTCGGGCGACGCGTTGAACGGGTCTCGCCGGGGTCTTTATATACTCGGGGGAGAGCCCGGTGACGGTTCCTTGCTCTGCTACTCGCCTCCTTCTTAGGTTTTCACGGCCTAAGGGATTAGCCAGAGAAAAGGAATCCGCCCACCCAATCCTTTCCGCCGCCACCTCCTCTGCTTGGTGATGGCCGACCGGGTGACCATTACTCCGCCGCGCGACCCATGGCCTTTCTCCACATTCACGGCGGATGACCTGGAGGACCTCGTTGCCGAGGGTTTACTTCGCCCTCTCTCTGATGAGAGGCAGTCGGAGTGGACCCCCCCCCCCGAGCGGAGCCGCCCCGTCCCCGCCGTCGGGGTACGTCGTGAGCTTCGTCTCCTTCCACGAGCGGGGATTTGGAGTGCCGGCAAGTCGCTTCATGCGGGCGATCCTGCACAACTACGAGGTGGAGCTGCACAACCTCAGCCCCAACTCCATCTCGCAAGCCGCCATCTTCGCAGCGGTTTGCAAAGGATATTTGGGGATCGACCCCCACTGGGACCTGTGGACTCATTTCTTCTCCGCGGAGCTTTTTGCTTTGCCGCCGGGGGAGAGAAGGGTCCGCACGGCAGTGCGGGCCGGCGGCTGCATCCTCCAGCTGAGGCAGTCACGGGCGTTGCAGTATATTCACATCATCCTTGCGTCCTCGAATAAAGGGTGGCAGCGTCGGTGGTTCTATCTCCGGAATGACGACGGGAGGCTCCCATCGTTTTCTCAGCGGGTGGTCACTGTCGCCGTCGACGCTTGGCGCTACGGGACCCCGCACGACAGACAGAAGAACCTCGAGCCCCTTCTCAAGGCCCTGGAGGTGTTACGGATAGGAGGGCTCACCGCTGCGGGAGTGATTGCCGCCATTCATCGCCGGAGGGTGCTTCCCTTGGTGGAGCGGTGGTTGCCGCCTTGGGAGATGACGCCAGAGGCCGACTTGGAGGGGTCGCGGATGTCCTCGGATCCCCTTCCCGTCGACGTTCTTCACGGGCGGGTGGTCGTCGCGTTGGGGAAACCGGACGCCAGCGCCCTCTCTCAGCCCTTGATGCGTCCCGACCGCGGGTGTGTGTCCCTGGTGAGTGTCCGCTCCTTCTTTCTCCTCGCGTCGGATCACCCTTGGTCCTTACGGCCGAGGCTTTTCATCTGTCTCTAGGAGGTGGGGTGTCACAAGCCTTCCCGGCCACGGGTCCCGGAGGACGCGGTGGACCGAGCAGCGCGGCGGGTTGCCGCAGAGAAGAAGAAGAAAAAGGACGCGAAGAAGGCTCGGGCCCGCGAGCGGACGCGGGCCCGGGACGCCTTGGAAAAGCTCCGTCGTCGGCAGGAAAGGGACGGACTCCCGAGGGAGCCGTCACCGGAAACGCCTGACGACGACGACGATGACGAAGACGAGGTTGACGACATGGCTGCCCGCCTTGGCCTCAGCCCGGGCTTGAGGCTAGACCAGGATTCGTCAAGCCAGCCCCCGAGCGGGCTGGCGCCGTCAGTTCCCGGGGTCGGGACGCCGAGGTCCCGGCCCGAAGAGCGGGGGCAGACCGAGGGGGTACTCGACCCCTCGGCTGGGGAAGTTGAGGTGACTCCGGGGAGTCAGGTCGAGGTGCCTGTTCCCCGAAAACCGTCGCCCATGCTGGCAGCGCAGGAGAGCGACCCTCAGGTCGCCGTGGCAGCGCCTGGGCAGTCCGTCTCCCGGGCGCCCAAGG
The DNA here is from genome assembly GCF_902167145.1 of Zea mays. Classification (NCBI taxonomy): domain Eukaryota; kingdom Viridiplantae; phylum Streptophyta; class Magnoliopsida; order Poales; family Poaceae; genus Zea; species Zea mays. The sequence goes on from NC_050104.1 coordinate 133,173,337, forward strand.
TGCCCAAGGCGAGGATGGTACCGAGGCCGGCGGCGAGGCAGACCTCGGCGGTACCTTCGGGGGTCGAGATCCGAGAGACCTCCCCACAGGCACGATTGATCATGGCCCGGAGCGGGTAAGTACCTTAGAACGTCTTCGTCCTGGCTCCTCATTTGTATGTCCCGACCGCGACTTTCCTTTCCTTCTCAGCAAGCGGAGCCATGGCCTGACCGATCTGGCTCCCCGGAAAGTCCTCAAGACGGTGTCGGCTTCCACAGCCGGTGTCGCGCCGGGCCTCGCCGTTCAGCTGACCTTCTCGCAATATGCCCCACAGCGGGGGGCTCAGGCGGCTCCAGTTGCCGTGGAGCGAGTTCCCGAGGCTGGCCCTTCTGTCGAGGTGGCCGTCGCGCTGGGGGAGGCGGCTGGCGCGGACGTGGCCTCGGGCCCACCAGACATGTCGTCGGCGCTAGCGCCAGCCGCTGCCGAAGCTGCTGTCGTCCTGGTCGTGGAGCGACCTGTCGCCGCCGACGCTGAGATGGCCGAGGCGTCGCTTCTTGGTGCCTCAGAGGAGGGGGCGTGGAAACGCGACCCGTCCCGTCGAGCGGCAGCCTTTTCCCTGCGCGGCGGAGCTCCGAGGGGCGGCGCCAGTTGCTCCGGTTCCGGACCCGTGAGGCTTCGGATCCCTTCTTCGTTCTTGACGATGAGCGGGAGGAGCAGTCTTGGGACGAGCTCCGCGAGTGTGCCGAGGCAACGGTGGGGTCGCTCCGGTCATCCTTGGACGTCTTTTGCAGGGACGTCCCCAAGATCCTCCAGGTAATGACTTCAGGCATACCTCTTTTTTCTGTGATCAAGGCGTCCTTTGTGATGCCCCGCTTCCTTCCCTCAGGATCTGACGGACCTGAGCGTCGCCAAGTCGTCGTTCATCCGCCGCGAGGTCGATGTCTGGGGCTCGCTGCGATCCCTGAGGACCTCGCTTGCCAGGGCTACCGCGCGCCTCTCCCAGCAGGGCGCCGAGGTGGCGGACCTTCGGTTGCTCTGCGCCGATCTGAGAGCACAGGCGGCAGCGGCACGCGCAGAGGTGCAGCGACGGCAGTCGGAGTTCGACCAGGTCGCCGATGAGCGGGATCAATCTCGGGGCCAGGCCGCCGAGGCCAAAAGCTGGGCCGGAGCCCTTGCAGCAGACCTAGCCGTAGCCCAAGCCGCAGCCTCGGAGCAGCGTGCCCGAGCCGGAGGTATGTCCTGGCTGTTCTCGGTTTTCGTTTCAGCTCGTTTCCTCCACTTGTGTTTGAGGCCTTGCGCTCTGGCTGTTCGCAGAGCTCGAGTCTGCCCTTGATGAGTCCACCAGGGCGCTTGCCCAAGCGGCCGAGCAGAGGGAGGCCGACCACGCGGCCATGTCCGAGGCCATCTCGGACTTCTGCCGGGTCTTTGGCTTCGGCGACGTCCCCTCAGGAAGCTCCCCTCAAAGTCGACTGCAGGCCTTGGGTGACCACGTGCGTGGTAGTCTCCGCGAGGCGCTACACCACGACGTCAGGCGGGCCTTCGCCGTGCTTGCTTCTGAAAGGGAATTAGGCTTACACCTAGTTCCTAAATAATTTTGGTGGTTGAATTGCCCAACACAACTAATTGGACTAACTAGTTTGCTCTAGTGTATAAGTTATACAGGTGCCAAAGGTTCACACTTAGCCAATAAAAAGACCAAGTATTGGGTTCAACAAAAGAGCAAAGGGGCAACCGAAGGCATCTCTGGTCTGGCGCACCGGACTGTCCGGTGTGCCACCGGATAGTGTCCGGTGCACCCCCGGACAGTGTCCGGTGCACCAGAGGACTCCAACTCAAACTCGCCACCTTCGGGAAAATCTAGAGGCGCTCCGCTATAATTCATCGGACTGCCCGGTGTACACCGAACAGTGTCTGGTGCTGCAAGGAACGGCGCCTCAGGAACTCGCCAGCTTCGGGAATTCGCAACGGCTAGTCCGCTATAATTCACCGGACATGTCCGGTGTGCACCGGACTGTCCGGTGTGACAACGGAGCAACGAATATTTCGACGCCAACGGCTACCTGCAGCGCATTAAATGCGTGCCAGCGCACGCAGAAGTCAGGCACGCCCATACTGGCGCACCGGACACTCTACAGTACATGTCCGGTGCGCCACCGGACATCCAGGCGGGCCCAGAAGACAGAGCTCCAACGGTCGGAACCCAACGACTTTGGTAACGTGGCTGGCGCACCGGACATGTCCGGTGTGCACCGGACTGTCCGGTGCACCATACGACAGTCAGCTCCACCAAACGGCTAGTTTGGTGGTTGGGGCTATAAATACCCCCAACCACCCACCATTCATGGTATCCAAGTTTTCCACTTCTCAACCACTTACAAGAGCTAGGCATTCAATTCTAGACACACCCAAGTGATCAAATCCTTTCCAAATCCACACAAGGGCTTTAGTGATTAGCGAGAGAGATTTGTCGTGTTCTTTTGAGCTCTTGCGCTTGGATTGCTTCTTTTCTTTCTCACTTGTTCTTGTGATCAAAACTCAATTGTAACCAAGGCAAGAGGCACCAATTGTGTGGTGGCCCTTGCGGGGAAGTTTTGTTCCCGTTTGATTGAGAAGAAAAAAGCTCACTCGGTCCGAGGGATCGTTTGAGAGAGGGAAAGGGTTGAAAGAGACCCGGTCTTTGTGACCACCTCAACGGGGAGTAGGTTTGCAAGAACCGAACCTCGGTAAAACAAATCCACGTGTCTCACTCCTTATTCGCTTGCGATTTGTTTTGCACCCTCTCTCGCGGACTCGATTATATTTCTAACGCTAACCCGGCTTGTAGTTGTGATTATTTTTGAGAATTTCAGTTTCGCCCTATTCACCCCCCTCTAGGCGACTATCAATTGGTATCGGAGCCCGGTGCTTCATTAGAGCCTAACCGCTCGAAGTGATATCGGGAGACCACGCCAAGAAGGAGATGGAGACCGGCGAAAAGCCCACTACAAGCAACGAGAAAGCTCTATCGGGAGAGTCCCGCAACAAGGAGAAGAGGAAGGAGAAGAAGAAGGAAAAGAAAACTTCTTCCCACAAGTCGCATCGGAGTGGCGACAAAATTAAGAAGATGAGGAAGGTGGTCTACTACGAGACCGACACTTCATCACCTTCTACCTCCGGCTCCGACGCGCCCTCCATAACTTCTAAGTGCCATGAGCGCAAGAAGTTTAGTAAGATTCCCTTACATTATCCTCGTACTTCTAGACATACTCCATTACTTTCCGTTCCATTAGGCAAACCACCGGTTTTTGACAGTGAAGATTATAATATGTGGAGTGACAAAATGAGGCATCATCTAACCTCACTCCACACAAGCATATGGAATATTGTTGAGTTTGGTGTACAGGTACCATCTGTAGGGGATGAAGACTACGACTCGGACGAGGTGGCCCAAATTCACCACTTTAACTCCCAAGCCACCACTATACTCCTCACCTCTCTAAGTCGAGAGGAGTATAACAAGGTGCAAGGGTTAAAAAGTGCGAAGGAAATTTGGGACGTACTCAAGACCGCGCATGAGGGAGACGAGGTGACAAAGATCACCAAACGGGAGACGATCGAGGGGGAGCTCGGTCGCTTCATGCTCCACCAAGGGGAGGATCCACAAGCTATGTACAACCGCTTGAAGACCTTGGTAAACCAAGTGCGCAACCTCGGGAGCGAAAAATGGGATGACCATGAAATGGTCAAGGTTATTCTTAGATCCCTCGTATTTCTTAACCCTACACAAGTTCAATTAATTCGAGGTGATCCTAGATATAAACTAATGTCTCCCGAGGAGGTTATAGGAAAATTTGTGAGCTTTGAGCTAATGATTAAAGGCTCAAAGAAAATCATCGAGCAAGGCACCTCCTCCACGCCCGAAGCACAACCCATCGCATTCAAGGCAACAGAAGAAAAGAAGGAGGAGGCTACTCCAAGTCGAACACCCATCGACGCCTCCAAGCTCGACAACGAGGAGATGGCGCTCATCATCAAGAGCTTCCGCCAAATCCTCAAGCAAAGGAGGGGGAAAGACTACAAACCCCCTCCAAGAAAGTATGCTACAAATGTGGTAAGCCCGGTCATTTTATTGCTAAATGTCCATTATCCAGTGATAGTGACAGGGGCGATGACAAGAAGGGGAGAAGAAGAGAAAAGAAAAGGTACTACAAGAAGAAGGACGGCGATGCCCACGTTTGTCGGGAGTGGGACTCCGACGAAAGCTCTAGCGACTCCTCCGACGACGAGGACGCCGCCAACATCGCCGTCACCAAGGGCCTTCTCTTCCCCAACGTCGGCCACAAGTGCCTCATGGCAAAGGACGGCAAAAAGAAGAAGGTTAAATCTAAATCCTCCACTAGATATGAGTCCTCTAGTGATGAAAATGCTAGTGATGAGGAAGATAACCTACGCACTCTTTTTGCCAACTTAAACATGCAACAAAAAGAGAAATTAAATGAATTGATTAGTGCCATCCATGAGAAGGATGATCTCTTGGACTCCCAAGAGGACTTCCTAATCAAGGAAAACAAAAAGCATGTTAAAGTTAAAAATGCTTATGCTCTAGAAGTTGAGAAATGTGAAAAATTATCTAGTGAGCTAAGCACTTGCCATGAGACTATAGACAACCTTAGAAATGAGAATGCCAATCTATTAGCTAGGGTTGATTCTATTGCTTGTAATGTTTCAATTCCCAATCTTAGAAATGATAATAATGATTTACTTGCTAAAATTGAAGAATTGAACATTACTCTTGCTAGCCTTAAAATTGAAAATGAGAAATTGCTTGCTAAGGCTAAAGACTTTGATGTTTGCAATGTTACTATTTCTAACCTTAGAAGTGAAAATGACATATTACATGCTAAGGTTATAGAATTAAAATCTTGCAAACCCTCTACATCTACCATTGAGCACACTTCTATTTGTACTAGATGTAGAGATGTTGATGTTAATGCTATTCATGATCACATGTCTTTAATTAAACAACAAAATGATCATATAGCAAAATTAGATGCTAAAATTGCCGAGCATAACTTAGAGAATGAAAATTTTAAATTTGCTCGTAGTATGCTTTATAATGGGAGACGCCCTGGCATCAAGGATGGCATTGGCTTCCAAAGGGGAGACAATGTCAAACTTAATGCTCCTCCTAAAAGATTGTCTAATTTTGTTAAGGGCAAGGCTCCCATGCCTCAGGATAACGAGGGTTACATTTTGTACCATGCCGGTTATCCCGAGAGCAAGATTAGGAGAATTCACTCTAGGAAGTCTCACTCTGGCCCAAATCATGCTTTTATGTATAAGGGTGAGACATCTAGTTCTAGGCAACCAACCCATGCTAAGTTGTCTAAGAAGAGAACTCCTAATGCATCAAATGATCATGACATTTCATTCAAAACTTTTGATGCATCATATGTTTTAACTAACAAATCCGGCAAGGTAGTTGCCAAGTTTGTTGGGGGCAAACACAAGGGCTCCAAGACTTGTGTTTGGGTACCCAAAGTTCTTGTTTCTAATGCCAAAGGACCCAAAACCGTTTGGGTACCTAAAGTCAAGAACTAAACTTGTTTTGTAGGTTTATGCATCCGGGGGCTCAAGTTGGATCATCGATAGCGGGTGCACAAACCACATGACTGGGGAGAAGAAAATGTTCTCCTCCTACGAGAAAAACCAAGATCCCCAACGAGCTATCACATTCAAGGATGGAAATCAAGGTTTGGTCAAAGGATTGGGTAAAATTGCTATATCTCCTGACCATTCTATTTCCAATGTTTTTCTTGTAGATTCATTAGATTACAATTTGCTTTCTGTATGTCAATTATGCAGAATGGGTTACAACTTTTCACTGATATAGGTGTCACTGTCTTTAGAAGAAGTGATGATTCAATAGCATTTAAGGGAGTGTTGGAGGGTCAGCTATACTTGGTAGATTTTGATAGAGCTGAACTCGACACTTGCTTAATTGCTAAGACTAACATGGGTTGGCTCTGGCACCGCCGACTAGCCCATGTTGGGATGAAGAATCTTCACAAGCTTCTAAAGGGAGAACACATTTTAGGACTAACCAATGTTCATTTTGAGAAAGACAGGGTTTGTAGCGCATGCCAAGTAGGAAAGCAAGTTGGTACTCATCATCCACACAAGAACATCATGACGACTGACAGGCCACTGGAGCTTCTACACATGGATCTATTCGGCCCGATTGCTTACATAAGCATCGGCGGGAGTAAGTACTGTCTAGTTATTGTGGATGATTATTTTCGCTTCACTTGGGTATTCTTTTTGCAGGAAAAATCTCAAACCCAAGAGACCTTAAAGGGATTCTTGAGACGGGCTCAAAATGAGTTCGGCTTAAGGATCAAGAAAATAAGAAGCGACAACAGGACGGAGTTCAAGAACTCTCAAATTGAAGGCTTCCTTGAGGAGGAGGGCATCAAGCATGAGTTCTCCTCTCCCTACACGCCACAACAAAATGGTGTAGTGGAGAGGAAGAATAGGACTGTATTGGACATGGCAAGAACCATGCTTGATGAGTACAAGACTTCGGATCGGTTTTGGGCCGAGGCGGTCAACACCGCCTGCTACGCCATCAATCGGTTGTATCTACACCGAATCCTCAAGAAGACATCCTATGAACTCCTAACCGGTAAAAAGCCCAATATTTCATATTTTAGAGTCTTTGGTAGCAAATGCTTTATTCTTGTTAAAAGAGGTAGAAAATCTAAATTTGCTCCTAAGACAGTAGAAGGCTTTTTACTAGGGTATGATTCAAACACAAGGGCATATAGAGTCTTTAACAAGTCCTCGGGACTAGTTGAGGTTTTTTGTGACGTTGTGTTTGATGAAACTAACGGCTCTCAAGTAGAGCAAGTTGATCTTGATGAGATAGGTGATGAAGAGGCTCCGTGCATCGCACTAAGGAACATGTCCATTGGGGATGTGTGTCCTAAGGAATTCGAAGAGCCTCCAAATGCACAAGATCAACCATCCTCCTCCATGCAAGCATCTCCACCGACTCAAAATGAGGATGAAGCTCAAGTTGATGAAGTAGAAAATCAAGCAAATGAGCCACCTCAAGATGACAGTAATGATCAAGGGGGAGATGAAAATGAGCAAGACAAGGAGGATGAAGAACCAAGGCCGCCACACCCAAGAGTCCACCAAGCAATCCAACGAGATCACCCCGTCGATACCATCCTTGGCGACATTCATAAGGGGGTAACCACTAGATCTCGTGTTGCACATTTTTGTGAGCATTACTCTTTTGTTTCCTCTATTGAGCCACACAGGGTAGAGGAAGCACTACAAGATTCGGATTGGGTGGTGGCGATGCAAGAGGAGCTCAACAACTTCACTAGGAATGAGGTATGACATTTAGTTCCACGTCCTAACCAAAATGTTGTAGGAACCAAATGGGTCTTCCGCAACAAGCAAGACAAGCATGGTGTGGTGACAAGGAACAAAGCTCGACTTGTGGCCAAGGGATACTCCCAAGTCGAAGGTTTAGATTTCGGTGAAACCTATGCACCCGTAGCTAGGCTTGAGTCAATTCGCATATTATTAGCCTATGCTACTTACCATGGCTTTAAGCTTTATCAAATGGACGTGAAAAGTGCCTTCCTCAATGGACCAATCAAAGAAGAGGTCTATGTTGAGCAACCTCCCGGCTTTGAAGATAGTGAGTACCCTAACCATGTCTATAAACTCTCTAAGGCGCTTTATGGGCTTAAGCAAGCCCCAAGAGCATGGTATGAATGCCTTAGGGATTTCCTTATCACTAATGGATTCAAAGTCGGAAAGGCCGATCCTACTTTATTTACTAAAACTCTTGAAAATGACTTGTTTGTATGCCAAATTTATGTTGATGATATTATATTTGGGTCTACTAACGAGTCTACATGTGAAGAATTTAGTAGGATCATGACACAAAAGTTCGAGATGTCTATGATGGGGGAGTTGAAGTATTTCTTAGGATTTCAAGTAAAGCAACTCCAAGAGGGCACCTTCCTAAGCCAAACGAAGTATACTCAAGATATTCTAAGCAAGTTTGGAATGAAGGATGCCAAACCCATCAAGACACCCATGGGAACCAATGGGCATCTCGACCTCGACGAAGGAGGTAAATCCGTCGATCAAAAGGTATACCGGTCGATGATAGGATCTTTACTCTATTTATGTGCATCTCGACCGGATATTATGCTTTCCGTATGCATGTGTGCAAGATTCCAAGCCGACCCTAAGGAAGCTCACCTTACGGCCGTAAAACGAATCTTGAGATATTTAGTTTATACTCCTAAGTTTGGGCTTTGGTACCCTAGGGGATCCACATTTGATTTAATTGGTTATTCGGATGCCGATTGGGCGGGGTGTAAAATTAATAGAAAGAGCACATCAGGGACTTGCCAGTTCTTGGGAAGATCCTTGGTGTCTTGGGCTTCAAAGAAGCAAAATTCGGTAGCTCTTTCTACCGCCGAAGCCGAGTATATTGTCGCAGGCCATTGTTGCGCGCAATTGCTTTGGATGAGGCAAACCCTGCGGGACTATGGTTACAAATTAACCAAAGTTCCTCTTCTATGTGATAATGAGAGTGCAATCCGCATGGCGGATAATCCCGTTGAGCATAGCCGCACTAAACACATAGCCATTCGGTATCACTTTTTAAGGGATCACCAACAAAAGGGAGATATCGAGATTTCTTACATTAATACTAAAGATCAATTAGCCGATATCTTTACCAAGCCACTTGATGAACAAACTTAGGCATGAGCTAAATATTCTTGATTTTAGGAACTTCTTTTGTTGATTTGCACACATAGCTCATTTATATACCTTTGATCATGTCTCTTTCATATGCTATGACTAATGTGTTTTCCAGTACATTTCAAACCAAGTCATAGGTGTATTGAAAGGAAATTGGAGTCTTCGGCGAAGACAAAGGCTTCCACTCCGCAACTCATCCTTCGCCGTCGCTCCGCGCATCTCTCCATCTTTTGGGGGAGAGTTCAAAGCAAAAGGACTTCGTCTTTGGCATAATCTTCACTCATTTACTTATGACCAAAGGGGAAGAGAGTATTACAAAGGGCTCTCATGATTCCGTTTTTGGCGATTCATGCCAAAGGGGGAGAGAGTAAGAGCCCAAAGCAAAAGGATCGCACCACCACCTAATTTTAAAAAGAGTTTTTCAATTGGTATGATTCTTAAATTGAAAATTTTCAAATTAGTATCTCATTGTGTTCAAAAGGGGGAGAAAGTAGTATTTTCAAAATTGATATCTTAAAACCCTCTTGAATACTAAGAGGAGGATTTCATTAAGGGGGAGTTTTGTTTAGTCAAAGGAAAAGCATTTGAAACAGAGGGAGAAAATTTCAAATCTTGAAAATGCTTTGCAAAATCTTATTCATTTACTTTTGACTATTTGCAAAAGAACCTTGAAAAGGATTTAGAAAAGAATTTGCAAAAACAAAACATGTGGTGCAAGCATGGTCCAAAATGTTAAAAACAAAGAAACAATCCATGCATATCTTGTAAGTATTTATATTGGCTCAATTCCAAGCAACCTTTGCACTTACATTATGCAAACTAGTTCAATTATGTACTTCCATATTTGCTTTGGTTTGTGTTGGCATCAATCACCAAAAAGGGGGAGATTGAAAGGGAATTAGGCTTACACCTAGTTCCTAAATAATTTTGGTGGTTGAATTGCCCAACACAACTAATTGGACTAACCAGTTTGCTCTAGTGTATAAGTTATACAGGTGCCAAAGGTTCACACTTAGCCAATAAAAAGACCAAGTATTGGGTTCAACAAAAGAGTAAAGGGGCAACCGAAGGCATCTCTGGTCTGGCGCACCGGACTGTCCGGTGTGCCACTGGACAGTGTCCGGTGCACCACCGGACAGTGTCCGGTGCACCAGAGGACTCCAACTCAAACTCGCCACCTTCGGGAAAATCCAGAGGCGCTCCGCTATAATTCACCGGACTGTCCGGTGTACACCAGACAGTGTCCGGTGCTCCAAGGAACGGCGCCTCAGGAACTCGCCAGCTTCAGGAATTCGCAACAGCTAGTCCGCTATAATTCACCGGACATGTCCGGTGTGCACCGGACTGTCCGGTGTGACAACGGAGCAACGGATATTTTGGCGCCAACGGCTACCTGCAGCGCATTAAATGCGCGCCAGCGCGCGCATAAGTCAGGCATGCCCATACTGGCGCACCGGACACTCTACAGTACATGTCCGGTGCGCCACCGGACATCCAGGCGGGCCCAGAAGACAGAGCTCCAACGGTCGGAACCCAACGGCTTTGGTAACGTGGCTGGCGCACCGGACATGTCCGGTGTGCACCGGACTGTCCAGTGCACCATACGACAGTCAGCCCCACCAAACGGCTAGTTTGGTGGTTGGGGCTATAAATACCCCCAACCACCCACCATTCATGGTATCCAAGTTTTCCACTTCTCAACCACTTACAAGAGCTAGGCATTCAATTCTAGACACACCCAAGTGATCAAATCCTCTCCAAATCCACACAAGGCTTTAGTGATTAGCGAGAGAGATTTGCCGTGTTCTTTTGAGCTCTTGCGCTTGGATTGCTTCTTTTCTTTCTCACTTGTTCTTGTGATCAAAACTCAATTGTAACCAAGGCAAGAGGCACCAATTGTGTGGTGGCCCTTGCGGGGAAGTTTTGTTCCCGTTTGATTGAGAAGAAAAAAAGCTCACTCGGTCCGAGGGATCGTTTGAGAGAGGGAAAGGGTTGAAAGAGACCCGTTCTTTGTGACCACCTCAACGGGGAGTAGGTTTGCAAGAACCGAACCTCGGTAAAACAAATCCACGTGTCTCACTCCTTATTCGCTTGCGATTTGTTTTGCACCCTCTCTCGCGGACTCGATTATATTTCTAACGCTAACCCGGCTTGTAGTTGTGATTATTTTTGAGAATTTCAGTTTCGCCCTATTCACCCCCCCTCTAGGCGACTATCAGCTTCCCACTACGTCGTGGATCTGGAGCGGGTCAGCGAGGGGTATTGCCTCCCTGACGAAGATGAAGCCGCCCTGGCTGAAGTCCAGAGGCTCGACGCGGCCGCCGCAGGCCCGAGCGCAGTGCTGGCAACCACCTTTGAGGCAGAGATCCTCCCGCCTGCACCATCGTCCGAAGCCGGGGTGGACTTTGCCGAAGGCGGGGACGAAGCCGAGGGCGCGGATCCTTCCCCGGGCGGCGCCTAACTCTGCCGGAGCGGCTTCCTTTGAATGCACGTGTGTCTTTTGCGGTCGCTGAGGCCCGAACACTTTATTATCGTAGTATAAAGTCATGCTCCTTTTCCTTTCATTTTGCGTGTCCGGCCCCGTTCGTCAGTAGCAGGGTGGCTTGCCCAAGTAGGAGTCATTTTTCGTGGTAGGTGACGAGTGAGGTATCCGTAACCCAGAGGCGTAGGAGTCCCTCGGCTCAGTCAGCCTTGCCACTTACATGCACCCGCGTTCGCTTCTTGGGGTCCTGCTACCGACATAGTCGGGGAACACGGAAGCCTTTTTGATTGAAATTTTTGACGCAGAGGGGGTTCCCCCCTTTTAGCCCCCGAGGGAGGGTCGGGCTTTGCCGAGGCAAGGCTGACCCTTCCTTGATGACTAAATTTTGCGTGGGAACGGGGTATACGAACAACTTGAAAGCATCTTAAGGGTAGAAGCGACATAGCTGTTGGATGTTCCAAGCGTTGCTGTAGACCTCGTCTTGACCATTGGCCAGCTTGTACGTTCCGGGCTTCAGAACTTTGGCAATGACGAACGGCCCTTCCCAGGGAGGCGTGAGCTTGTGCCGCCCTCGGGCGTCTTGTCGCAGCCGAAGCACCAGGTCGCCCACTTGGAGGTCTCGGGACCGAACCCCTCGGGCGTGGTAGCATCGCAGGGACTGCTGGTACCGCGACGAGTGTAGTAAGGCCATGTCCCGAGCCTCTTCCAGCTGGTCCAGTGAGTCTTCTCGATTAGCTTGATTGCTTTGGTCGGCGTAGGCCCTCGTCCTCGGGGAACCGTATTCTAAGTCTGTGGGCAAGATGGCCTTGGCCCCATAGACTAGGAAGAATGGTGTGAAGCCCGTGGCTCGGCTCGGCGTTGTCCTCAGACTCCAGACCACCGAGGGGAGTTCCTTCATCCACCGCTTGCCGAATTTGTTGAGGTCGTTGTAGATCCGAGGCTTGAGTCCTTGTAGAATCATGCCGTTGGCACGCTCTACTTGCCCATTCGTCATGGGGTGAGCCACGGCGGCCCAGTTTACCTGGATGTGGTGATCCTCGTAGAAGTCCAGGAACTTTCTGCCGGTGAACTGGGTGCCATTGTCGGTGATGATGGAGTTCGGGACCCCAAAGCGATGGATGATGTTGGTGAAGAATGCCACCGCCTGTTCGGACCTGATGCTGTTTAGGGGTCGGACCTCGATCCACTTGGAGAATTTGTCGATGGCGACCAACAGGTGCGTGTAGCCCTCGGGTGCCTTCTGCAAGGGGCCGACTAGGTCCAGACCCCACACAACAAACGACCAGGTGATGGGTCTGGTCTGCAGGGCCTGAGCGGGCAGGTGGGTCTGCCTTGCGTAGAACTGACACCCTTCGCAGGTGCAGACAATTCTAGTGGCGTCGGCCACCACCGTCGGCCAGTAGAAACCTTGTCGGAAGGCGTTTCCAACAAGGGTTCGAGGTGCTGCGTGATGGCCGCAAGCCCCCGAGTGTATCTCTTGTAGGAGCTCCTGACCTTCGGCGATGGAAATGCATCGCTGGAGGATGCCCGAGGGGCTGCGGTGGTAGAGCTCCTTCCCATCTCCCAGCAAGACGAACGACTTGGCGCGTCGCGCCAACCGCCGAGCTTCGGCTTGGTCGAGGGGTAGCTCTCCTCGGTGGAGATATTGCAGGTACGGGGTCTGCCAGTTTCGATTAGGCGTGACCCCGCTTCGCTCCTCCTCGACGCGTAGTGCCTCACCCTCGGGGGGCCGAGGGTACCTCGGGCCGAGCCGAGGGTGCCTCGGGTTGAGCCGAGTGTGCCTCGGGCCGAGCCGAGGGTGCCTCGGACTGAGCCGAGGGTACCTCAGACTGAGACGAGGGTGCCTCGGGCTGGGCCGAGGCCTTCTCGGGCTCGGGCGTGTCGTCGGTCTTGACGGAGGGTTGATGCAGGTCTCGGGAGAAGACGTCCGGGGGAACCGTTGTTCGCCCCGAGGCTATTTTAGCCAGCTCGTCCACAGTCTCGTTGTAGTGTCGGGCGATGTGGTTGAGCTCGAGCCCGTAGAACTTGTCTTCCAGGCGCCGAACCTCATCGTAGTATGCTTCCATCTTTGGGTCGCGGCAGTGGGAGTTCTTCATGACTTGGTCGATGACGAGCTGCGAGTCACCGCGAGCGTCGAGGCATCGAACCCCTAGCTCGATGGCGATGCGCAACCCGTTGACCAGAGCCTCGTACTCAGCCACATTGTTGGATGCCGGGAAGTGGATGCGTAGCACGTAGCGTAGGTGCTTCCCGAGGGGCGAGATGAAGAGCAGGCCTGCGCCTGCTCCTGTCTTCATCAGCGACCCGTCGAAGAACATGGTCCAGAGTTCCGGTTGGATCGGAGCTGTTGGGAGCTGGGTGTCGACCCATTCAGCCATGAAGTCCGCCAAGACCTGGGACTTAATGGCCTTCCGAGGGGCGAACGAGATCGTTTTGCCCATGATTTCCACCACCCACTTTGCAACTCTACCCGAGGCCTCTCGGCACTGGATGATCTCCCCCAGGGGGAAGGATGACACCACAGTTACCGGATGAGACTCGAAGTAGTGTCGCAACTTTCGCCGCGTCAGGATCACCGTGTATAGCAGCTTCTGAATTTGTGGGTAGCGGATCTTGGTCTCGGACAGTACCTCGCTGATGAAGTAGACTGGCCTTTGGACGGGCAATGCATGCCCCTCTTCTCATCTCTCAACTACGATCACGGCGCTAACCACCTGAGTGGTCGCGGCGACGTAGATTAAGAGGGCTTCTCCGGCAGCGGGGGGCACCAGGATGGGCGCGTTCGTGAGGAGCGCCTTCAGGTTCCCGAGGGCTTCCTCGGCCTCAGGGGTCCAAGTGAAGCACTCGACCTTCCTTAAGAGGCGGTACAGAGGCAGGCCTCTTTCACCGAGGCGCGAGATGAAGCGGCTCAGAGCCGCAAGGCATCCCATGACTCTCTGTACGCCTTTCAAGTCCTTGATGGGCCCCATGCTGGTGATGGCTGCGATCTTCTCCGGGTTGGCCTCGATGCCCCGCTCGGAGATGATGAACCCCAAGAGCATGCCTCGAGGAACCCCAAAGACACACTTCTCGGGATTGAGCTTCACACCTTTCGCCTTGAGACATCGGAATGTCACTTCAAGGTCGGAAAGGAGGTTGGAGGCTTTCCTCGTCTTGACTACGATGTCATCGACGTAGGCCTCGACCGTTCGGCCAATGTGTTCGTCGAACACATGGTTCATGCACCGTTGGTACGTCGCACCCGCATTCTTCAAACCGAACAACATGGTAACATAGCAGTACATGCCAAAGGGTGTGATGAAAGAGGTCGCGAGCTGGTCGGACTCTTTCATCCTGATCTGGTGATACCCCGAGTAGGCATCGAGGAAAGACAGGGTTTCACACCCAGCAGTGGAATCCACGATTTGATCGATGCGAGGCAGAGGGTAGGGAACTTTCAGACATGCTTTGTTTAGACCAGTGTAGTCTACACACATCTGCCATTTCCCTCCTTTCTTTCTCACAAGCACAGGGTTGGGAAGCCATTCGGGATGGAATACCTCTTTGATGAACCCTGTCGCCATTAGCTTGTGGATCTCCTCGCCTATGGCTCTGCGCTTTTCTTCGTCGAATTGGCGCAGAGGCTGCTTCACGGGTCGGGCTCCAGCTCGGATATCCAGCGAGTGCTCGGCGACATCCCTCGGTATGTCGGGCATGTCTGAGGGACTCCACGCGAAAACGTCGGCGTTTGCGCGGAGAAAGTCGACGAGCACTACTTCCTATTTGCGATCGAGCTTGGAGCCTATTGGGACCATGCTTCGTCGCCGAAGGTCCTGCAGGAAGAAACAACTTCGGCTGAAGCTGTCTGCACGTGATGACCGAAGGTTGCTGTTCATGAAGCTTCAGAATTACAAACCGACTTAAAAGTAGAATGACCTTTTAGTCCATAAGTGTTTGAGTCGTTGTTGTAAACTTTTATGAGGGACATGATTGTAATTCCTCACAGGTTGTGTCCTGTGCCTATAAATAGTGAACAGTATTCCTTTACTGTTCACGCATTCCTGTAATTGCAATCGCATCACTCGGGAATTGTTCTTCGCCAAGGCAGAGGTATAAATGTATCTAATATTTGAATACATTAAGTTGATATAATATGAAAGTGATGTTATTTATTTATAATTTATTTGTCTTTGATGCTTCATATCTTGCATTATTTTATATAATCTATTAGAATTCAATTACGAAGATTCAACCTTCGTAATTGTACCGTCCTTAATCTTCGTCCGAAGTTCATTAAATCCTTAAGGGAATAATGCTTCAGCGGACGAAGGGCATTAACATTTAACATTTTATGTTGCCTTGTTCTTAATTCATAGCATTTGAGAACGAGTCCCCAACATTGGCGCCCACCTCCGGTGAACTCACTACCACTTTTCTGAGCTGATGGCTTCATTCAATATTCAAGCTGGAGCTGCTTCGGTTCCGAAGCTGGTACTCCCGATAACAGGCGGATCATGTTCAGAACCAGCCAACAAGAAGCAGAAGAAGGAAGCACAGAGAAGGGTACAGCATGTCGGGGTGCAAGGACCCTTCATCAAGTCAAGATGGTCTCACATTCCTATTACCTTCTCCCAAGAGGATCTTCAACTCAAGGATTACCCACACAATGATGCTATGGTTATCTTTTGTGTTATCAAAGGATTTCTGGTCCACAATGTTTTGGTTGATACAGGCAGTGCAGCTGATATCATATTTGCTAAGGCCTTCAGACAGATGCAAGAGCCCGAAGATAAAATTCTTGATGCCACACATCCCCTCTGTGGCTTCGGAGGAAGGCAGATTGTAGCACTCGGTAAAATCTCAATGTCAGTGGCCTTCGGATTCATCAACAACACAAGGACTTAACAAGTTATGTTTGATATCGTTGACATGGAGTACCCTTACAATGCAATCATTGGTCGTGGTACTCTTAATGCCTTCGAAGCAATTCTGCATCCAGCTTATCTTTGCATGAAGATACCTTCGGACCAAGGGCCCATTGCTATTCATGGAAGTCAAGAAGCTGCCAGAAGGGCCGAAGGAAATTGGACAGACTTAAAAGCAATCCATAATATAGATGGAACTGAAGCTTGTGAGCAATACAAGTTCAGAAGGGAAAAAGCTGCTTCGGCT
Organism: Zea mays; assembly: GCF_902167145.1. Lineage (NCBI taxonomy): Eukaryota > Viridiplantae > Streptophyta > Magnoliopsida > Poales > Poaceae > Zea > Zea mays. Next base: position 133,189,727 of record NC_050104.1, read on the forward strand.
GACCAGCCGAAACCCATGCTCTTATGTGAGGATATAGCAGAGCAGAAGGTGCTATTGGGATCTCAATTGTCCGAAGAGCAGGAGAAAACCTTGATAAGGTTTTTGTTTAACAATAAAGATGTTTTTGCTTGGCCAGTTAATGATCTTTGCGGAGTTAACAGGGATGTTATTGAGCACTCGCTCAATGTTGATCCATCCTTCAGACCTAGGAAACAGAGGCTTCAGAAGATGTCTGATGATAAGGCCGAAGGTGCTCGGAATGAAGTGAAAAGACTCCTCAGTGCCCGAGTTATTAGAGAGGTAAAATACCCAGAATGGTTGGCTAACAATGTTATGGTGAAGAAGGCCAATGGTAAATGGAGAATGTGTATCGATTTTACTGACCTTAATAAAGCTTGTCCGAAGGACGAGTTTCCATTGCCAAGGATAGATTCCTTAGTTGATGCAGCAGCTTCATCAGAGCTCATGAGTTTGCTGGATTGCTATTCAGGCTATCATCAAATATGGATGAAGAAGGAAGATGAACCAAAAACCAGCTTCATAACCCCTAGTGGGACATATTGCTACCTTCGGATGCCTGAGGGGCTTAAAAATGCTGGAGGAAGTTTCAGCAGGATGACAGCGAAGGTCCTTCACTCCCAGATAGGAAGGAATGTGCTAACTTATGTTGATGATATCATTGTAAAAAGCACGAAGCAAGATAATCACATTGCTGATTTGCAGGAGACCTTCGCTAATTTTAGACAGGCTGGTCTAAAGTTGAATCCAGAAAAATGTGTCTTCGGAGTAAAGATGGGGAAATTTCTCGGTTGCCTAGTCTCAACAAAGGGAATCGAGGCTAATCCAAGCAAAATCGAAGCAATACTTCAAATGGAGCCACCAAGTACAAAAAAGGGGGCTCAAAGATTGACAGGAAGGCTGGCATCTCTCAATAGATTCATATCCAGATCAGCAGAGAGAAACTTACCATTCTTCGAAGTGCTGAAGTCAGCCAAAGTCTTTCAATGGGGACCAATCCAGCAGAAGGCCTTTGAAGAGCTGAAACAGTATTTGATAGATCTAACAACACTAACTCCACCTACGCCAGGGGCTCCTTTGTTATTATATGTGGCAGCTTCGCACTCAGCGGTAAGTGCAGCACTTGTCCAGGAGAAGCTTGAAGGTCAAGTTAAGAAGCAGGCCCCAATATATTTCGTATCCGAGGTTCTTAGTTTATCAAAGAAAAATTATACAGAATTGGAGAAGGTACTATATGCTGTTTTGATGGCCTCCAGGAAGCTTCGGCACTATTTTCAAGCTTACAACATAATTGTTCCTTCTTCACAACCTCTGAAGGATATTATGAGAAACCGAGAAGCTACTGGAAGGATTGGAAAATGGGCTGCAGAGCTCAATGAATTTTGTATTGATTATGTTCACAGATCTTCGATTCAGTCCCAGGCATTAGCAGACTTTATTGCTGACTGGACGCCAGGGGCTCAGGAGGAAGAAACAAATAAAGACGCCGAAGCATGGACAGTGTTTTGCGATGGGTCTTGGGGAACCTTCGGAGCAGGAGCGGCTGCTGTGTTGGTTTCACCTTCCAAAGTTAAAACTTGTTATGCGGCAAGACTTGATTTTAGTTGCACAAATAACATCGCCGAGTATGAAGCTCTGCTTTTGGGTCTTCGGAAACTAAAGGCAATAGGAATCAGAAGGGCCATTCTTAAAACTGATTCTCAAGTTATTTCTGGTCATATTGACAAAAGTTACAAAGCAAGAGACCCGAAGCTTGAAAGGTATCTAGATACAGTCTGAAGGATTGAGGCTTCCTTCGAAGGTTTCTCTGTCAAAAATATTCCTCGTGGAGAAAATGAATACGCTGATCTATTGGCTAAGTCAGCAGCCCAGGGGCTGCCTATACCTTCGGAAGTATTTTTTGAAACAATAAAAGCACCTTCGGTCGAGCTTCTTGAAAGAGCAATCCTCAACATATCCCCTGTTTATAGTGAAGATTGGAGAACTGAAATCATCTCTTTCCTTCAGGGTAATTTTCTTTCAGACGACGAAGCTTATAACAGGAGAATAGAAGCAAGAGCTCGACCATATGTCATAATAGAAGGGGAGTTATACAAGCGCGGGGTCTGTTCCTCATTGCTCAAGTGCTTATCCAGATCCGAAGGTATAGAATTAATGAAGGACATACATGCAGGTCTGTGTGGATCTCACATTGGATCTAGGCCCTTGCTTGGGAAAGTTTTTTGCCAAGGATTTTATTGGCCAAAGGCAGCTTCGGATGCAGCGGATTTAGTTCAAAAGTGCGAAGGTTGTCAGAAATGTGCAAGAGATCAAAAACAACCTTCGTCTTTAACTCAATTAATACAGCCCACTTGGCCATTGCAAAGGTGGGGTCTGGATTTGCTAGGTCCATTACCACCAGCACAGGGGAACTTAAGATATGTGGTGGTGGCAGTGGAATATTTTTCCAAATGGATTGAGGCGAAGCCCTTAGCCACAATAACTTCGTTTACTATTCAAAAGTTTTTCTGGCAAAACATTGTTTGTCGCTTCGGAGTGCCGAAGGCTATCACTGTGGATAACGGGACATAGTTTGATTCTGAAGCCTTCAGAGAATTTTGTAATCAAATCGGCACGAAGATCCATTTTGCATCAGTCCGACACCCAGAATCAAATGGACTTGTTGAAAGAGCCAATGGGATCATAATGACAGGAATAATGAAGTCAATCTTCAATCAGCCGAGGGGAAAGTGGCCATACGAGTTAATCAAAGTGGTGTGGAGTCATAACACAACCATCTCAAGATCAACAGGCTTTACACCCTTTAAACTATTGTTTGGTGACGAAGCAATAACCCCAGAAGAGGCTAAAACAGGATCAATAAGGACAGTAGCTTCGGCAGAGGGCGAAAACGAAGCTGATTGCTCTGTGAAAAAAGATGCTATTGAAGGGATTAGACTTCAAGCTGTGGAAAACATCAATAAATATCAAGCTGAAACAATAAAATGGCGTGATAGAAAGGTCAAGCTAAAGAATATTGAACCAGGACACTTGGTACTTCGAAGAGTAGCTAACCCTGAAACAGTAGGCAAATTACAGCTGAAGTGGGAAGGCCCCTTTTTGGTAGTATCTTCGTCAAGACCCGGTTCCTACAGATTGAAGGATTTGGACGGCAATGACATTCCTAGATCGTGGAATGCGGATGAGCTTCAGCGATATTATGTTTAGTTCGATGTAATTTTTTCTTTTTTGTGGTACCCTTTTCCTTTCCAAAGGGGGAGAAAGGTTTTTAATGGGGCCACAACATGTAATTTTTCTTTTCCTTATTTCAAATTCTATAAGAGCGATATCCCCCAAAAATGTAAATGTAGAAGCTGAGAACGCACCTTCGAGTGCAAAGAAAAAAGAAAAGAAAACAGGAAGAAGCTCCTAAGGGAGGCTTGCAGCGAAAAATAAACGCTGATTCCGCCGAAAGTAAAAGGCGAAGAAGCTCCTAAGGGAGGCTTACACCGAAAAATAAACGCTGATTCCGCCGAAAGTAAAAGGCGAAGAAGCTCCTAAGGGAGGCTTACAGCGAAAAGTCAACGCTGATACACCGAAAAGTAAACGGTGAAGCCGAAAAGTAAACGGCAAAAAGATTTTTATCATTCTTGAGGGGATGAAGGGCCGTACTTATGGTTTTTGAACATTTGTCCTAATGTTCATTTGCACATTACATGTCATCATGTCATTTGCATTCATAAACATCCATTTAGACATATATAGAATCATCATTATGCTACACAAAAAAGACAGGTGCTTCAGAAAATAAGGAAAAGATTCGAAGGAAAAATTTTCTATGCTTCGTTGTGTACGAAAAGAAGGGAAGGTGTTTTTCGCCTTCGGCTCAAAAGAGAAGTTTCGTCCACAGCAAAGCAGATTGAATACGGATAAGGGAGACAGGATATATTACAAGGTATATACAAATTTACATAAGTTATTTCATATCTATATTACAAGAGTTTCTCCAAGAATTTTTGCAGGAAAGCATATTTTAAGCAACTTTAAGCTTCAGCTAAGGCTTCGTCTTCAGTTTTGTCAAACTTCAGCATTGTCAATCTTCAGCTTCGTCATCCTGTATATACCAAATAGCAGAGTAAGAAAGGTACAAAATTCAAAGGAGAAGGTAAAAGTAACAAACATAAGTTTCTTACCGGCTTAAGATGGCTTCGAGCTTCGTCGCCTGCCATTTTCCGCCCGCCACTTACCCAGATCTGGGTCATGAATCTATTTCCGATACTTCCGGCTAAGCTTGGGATATCCATCAAATCTGAAGCTGACAAGCTGAAGTTTGGTCTGTTCACAATGTTTCCATGCGTGCAGCCAGCCTTCAAAAAAGTCGTAGCTGTGCCCCGAGAAGCTACCAGGGCGCAGAAGTCGGCATGCCCACCAATAACTTCGTCAAGGGCGTCAACTTCGCCTTCAATATATTCTAATGTTCTTGGCAGATTCTCAGCTGAAGGTGTAAATTTCGAAGAGCTAGCTCCGACAGAGTGAAACACATCCTTCAGCCGCTGCACACATCGGCTGCCGAAGCTTAAGCATTTCTCCTGAAGTTCTTTAAAAGATGTCTGCAAATTTGAGTATTTATCCACTTCAGCTTTCAGGCTTGCTTCAAAATATTTCTTTTCTTGCTCGAATTTTTCTGATTGTTGGAGTAATTCATTCTTTAATTTGTCATTCTCACTTTGGACTTCAGCCAAAGAGCCCTCCATGGTCTGAATAACAAAATCCTTCTTTTCTAATGCACCTTCGTGCTCTTTGACCATGATTTCAAGGTCTTGGATTGTGAAGTCTTTCTTTTTCAGATTGGCTTCGTGATTTTCAACTTTTTCAGCCAAATCTTGAATGACGGCTTTGTTTTTCTCTTCTTCCAGATCTTGTTGCATTTTTAGAACCTTGCTTAATAATATGCTCTGTCGAAACGATCTTCGTTAGAACACGAACTAAAAGATAATAATAATAATAGTAATAAAATAACAAAAATATTCATTACCTTGAAGTTAGCATAAAGCAAGCTTCCGGCGATGTGGTGTCGTTGGTAACGGCACAAGTCAGTTTCCAGCTTCGGCAAGCCAATGCTTTTGGAGAGGGTTCTAACAATTTTGACCTCGGTACAGTTCCGAAGGCATCTTAGTTTCCCTTCGTTCACCCCACCAAATAGCATAGCCCCTGATTTATATCCGCAAGATATGGCATATCTTTTCAACTCCTCTTTCTCAGCGTCTATTAACTCTTCTCCAAGCAAATCTTGAAAGTTAAAATCTTCTTCCGAAATTTCATCAATTTGCTCTTTCCCCTTTTCAGTTGCCGTGCTCACCGCAGCTGTAGTAGTTTCTTCTTCAGCCATTTTCAAGAGTATATTGTCAATAACCTCAAGTGTGGTTTCCAGGTTCGACTCTTCAGTGGTCCCGGCTTCGGCCCCGGTAGCTTTGGCTTCGCCGATCTCAGCTTCAATAGTTTCCACTCTAGTAGCTTCGGTTGTGGCGCCTTCGGCTTCGGCAGTCTCGGCAAAGACAATTTGTGACACCGTCGCAGGTGGCGGTGTCTGATGGATCACATCCGTCACTTGAATAATTCTCCGTTTTTTCGGCTTCACAGGACTTTTTGCTGCCGAAGCTGCCTTGTCCCTCTGAAAAAACTTCGTCAGTTCCAATGCCAGCGGACTTAGCCTGATAGGCAAGGGTTCAGTCATTACCTTCATAATCTCTTCTACTTCAACAGCAAAAGGAGAAGCAGGAATATCTTCTTCTCGGACCGGTGTTTCCGGTTCCGGGGATGCACTTTTTCTCTTTCTTGTAGTGGCCACCTTCGGCTCAGGATTTAACTCTTCAGCGCTAAGATTTTCAGAATCTTTCTTTTTCTTTTTGGCTACCTTGACGATCTCTTCGTCAGTAGCGCTGGCAATCCTTTTTCGCTTCGGGCCTCCAGCATCTCCGCCCAGTCGGCCATAGTCAGCATATTCAAATCCTATGGCATCAAGCACCCTGTTCAGCCTTCGTTTCGGCCGAGTGCCGAAGGCCGCTGTCATCAGTTGGTCCTCTTTTTTAGAGTAATTCCCAAGAATTTCATTACTCATTATTTCAATTGTATCAAGCCATTCTTGGCAGGGTACTTTAAAATATTTCTTGAACTTATAATAGTAGGGCAGTCGGACGAGTTCCCCCTCTTTCTTTTCCCCTTTGAGCTTCGGCATTGTCCACTCTTTCATAGTCGGAAAAACCCTGAAGGCCAGGAATTCCTGCACTAAATCTCTAGTGCCAATATGTTCTGCAATAATCTTGAATTCGCCCAGTGCAGCCCAAGTTGGACCTTCTACTGCCATTTTGCATCGGGGTCTTGTTTCTCCGAAGATTAGCTCAAGAGGGCTCTGAACCAGCTTCTCTTTGTCTTCGTCAACTTTGACATAAAACCATTCTGATTTCCAGCCTGCCGGCCATTTGCTTCGGTAGCTGATCACGGGAAACTTTGTGGTTTTCCGATAAGCAAAATTATAGCAGCCAAAATTTTCATGCAATCCATCTTTTCTGGCCTTAGTTTGGTAGTGCAACTCATGAACTCGACAGAAGCTGTCGGCAAATGGCTCCACCGCCTGGCTTCGGAGAGCCCAGATATAGACGCTGAGCCTGACAATCGCGTTGAGAGTTAGTTGGTGAAAATAATACCAAATCTTTGCAGCACATCAGAGATCATCCTATTTAAGGGGAATCTCAACCCAGCTTTTAGGAAGCTCTTGAAAATGACTATTTCATCCTTTTCTGGCTTCGGGGTAGTTTCTTCCCCCCCCGAAGCGAAGTAGCTTCTTCTCATTCTCACTGAAATAACCCGACTTCACCATCTTGGAGAAATCAGCCTTGGAGACAGTCGACTTTCCGAAGTCCAAGTGGCTGGGCTTGCTTGGCACGGCAATATGGTAATCATCATCGGAATCAGCTTCCTCAATATTTCCTTCTTCCGCTTCGGCAGCAACTTGTTCTGTCTCGGCAACAGCCTGCTCCGTCTCGGCAGTACGGATTCCTTCCGAGGTCACCAGTCCGGATCGTTGCATCGCTTCGGAGATAGGAACAGTCTCCGCTCCTTCGGCTTCGCTTCCCTCACGCTCAACTCTAGCGGTAGAGCGCACTCTGGCCATTTAATTCTGAATTTCTTGGGAACTAAAAAACTTTTTCTTCCGAAGCTTTTTCTTCTGACGAAGTAAGTTTTAAACTGGAGCTTCGTCTGATTGCGAGAGTCAAGCTTCGGCTATGGTTAAAAATTTTAGCAGCAAAACAGTGCAATAGCAATGAATGCTGTGGTAACTTCACACCTACCCGTCTGTTTATATAGTGCTGCAGGTAAGAAGGTGAATCGTCAGGATTTTTACACCAGGCAAACAGCTGCTTACACCCGCTGCGCGGTGGATCGCAGAGACCAAATAGTAACCCTGCAGGGTGGGACCGCTACGCGCTCGGAAACTGAATCGTTTCTCGACAACGAGCTCAGGGAAGGTGTTTTTCGGACCTTCGGCTTCCTGAAGCCTAAGAGACTTTTTTCACGGATCAAGCTCGTTACGAAAAACGATCTAGCATCGCGAAGGGGCTACTGTTGGGACCATGCTTCGTCGCCGAAGGTCCTGCAGGAAGAAACAGCTTCGGCTGAAGCTGTCTGCATGTGATGACCGAAGGTTGCTGTTCATGAAGCTTCGGAATTACAAACCGACATAAAAGTAGAATGACCTTTTAGTCCATAAGTGTTTGAGTCGTTGTTGTAAACTTTTATGAGGGACATGATTGTAATTCCTCACAGGTTGTGTCCTGTGCCTATAAATAGTGAACAGTATTCCTTTACTGTTCACGCATTCCTGTAATTGCAATCGCATCACTCGGGAATTATTCTTCGCCAAGGCAGAGGTATAAATGTATCTAATATTTGAATACATTAAGTTGATATAATATGAAAGTGATGTTATTTATTTATAATTTATTTGTCTTTGATGCTTCATATCTTGCATTATTTTATATAATCTATTAGAATTCAATTACGAAGATTCAACCTTCGTAATTGTACCGTCCTTAACCTTCGTCCGAAGTTCATTAAATCCTTAAGGGAATAATGCTTCAGCGGACGAAGGGCATTAACATTTAACATTTTATGTTGCCTTGTTCTTAATTCATAGCATTTGAGAACGAGTCCCCAACAGAGCCGATCCGGATCTGCTTGGAGGCGTCGCTGCTGGGGTCGAGGGGGACGGATTTAACCGTCTCCGCTGGCTCGAAGTTGCCGGCGTGGCGCTCCACGTCTGGCACCTCCTTAGAGAGGCTCTCCAGGTCGGTGATGAGGGCCTCGGATTCGGCGAGGGCCTCGGCGTACTCCACGCACTCCACGTCGCATTCGTACGCGTGTCGGTACGTGGGGCCGACGGTGATGACCCCGTTGGGGCCCGACATCTTGAGCTTGAGGTAGGTGTAGTTGGGGACGGCCATGAACTTGGCGTAGCATGGTCTCCCCAGCACTGCGTGGTAGGTTCCTCGAAACCCGACCACCTCGAACGTGAGGGTCTCCCTTCGGAAGTTGGAGGGCATCCCAAAGCAGACGGGTAGATCGAGTTGTCCGAGGGGCTGGACGCGCTTCCCGGGGATGATCCCGTGGAAAGGCGCAGCGCCTGCCCGGACCGAGGACAGATCAACACGCAGGAGCCCGAGGGTCTCGGCGTAGATGATGTTGAGGCTGTTTCCTCCGTCCATGAGGACCTTGGTGAGCCTGACGTCGCCGATGACGGGGTCGACAACGAGCGGGTATTTTCCGGGGCTCGGCACGCGGTCGGGGTGGTCGGCTTGGTCGAAGGTGATGGGCTTGTCGAACCAGTCTAGGTAGACTGGCGCCGCCACCTTTACCGAACAGACCTCCTGACGCTCTTGCTTGCAGTGCCGAGTGAAAGGGAATTAGGCTTACACCTAGTTCCTAAATAATTTTGGTGGTTGAATTGCTCAACATAAATCTTTGAACTAACTAGTTTGCCAAAGTGTATAGATTATACAGGTGTAAAAGGTTCACACTCAGCCAATAAAAAGACCAAGTTTTGGATTCAATAAAGGAGCAAAGGGGCAACCGAAGGCACCCTTGGTCTGGCGCACCGGACTGTCCGGTGTGCCACCGGACAGTGAACAGTACCTGTCCGGTGCACCAGGGGACTCAGACTCCAACTCTTCACTCTCGGGAATTCTCGGAAGCCGGCGCGCTATAATTCACCGGACTGTCCGGTGTGCACCGGACATGTCCGGTGCTCCAAGGAAGCGCGGCCTCCGGAACTCACCAGCCTCGGGTTCGCATGGCAGGCGCTCCGCTAAAATTCACCGGACTGTCCGGTGTGCACCGGACTGTCCGGTGTGCCAGCGGAGCAACGGTCATCTTCGCGCCAACGGTCGACTCTGACAGTGAACAGTGCAGAACAGTACACGCGGCAGAAGTCAGAGCAGAGGATCAGAGAGGCACCGGACTGTCCGGTGTGCACCGGACTGTCCGGTGCCACATGAGGACAAAGCCTCCAACGGTCGACCAGCTCCTACCCCAACGGATAGGATGACGTGGCTGGGGCACCGGACATGTCCGGTGTGCACCGGACTGTCCGGTGCGCCCATCGACCAGCAGCTTCTCCAACGGCTACAAAATTGGATGGTGGCTATAAATATCACCCCAACCGGCCACTTCATGGGTGGGAGTTCAAGCAACATTCCAAGTCACCTAGTTGACATACTCAAGCCCTCCCAACCACATATATTCATTGATCCATCCTATACACAAGATTTAGTCCACTACAACCAACACAAGTGCCACAAAAGAGAGAGCAAGCAATTGAGAGCTACTCAATTGAGTTTAGCCCTAGCGCCTTGTGAGATTCATTGAGAGATAGTGTGTGCTACATCTTTGTGTTCATTTGCGCGTGGAGTTTTCGTCTCCCATTCGAACTTCCTCCAAAGTGTTGGAGGCTTGTAAAAGCTAGCAAGAGACACCAAAGATTGTGGTGGTCCTTGTGGGATCGAGAGTGATCCTTGAGAAGAAGAAGAGCTCGCCGATCCTTGTGTGATCGGGAGAGAGGGAAAGGGTTGAAAAAGACCCGTCCTTAAGTGGACTCCTCAACGGGGACTAGGCCTTCGAGGGCCGAACCTCGGTAAAACAAATCACCCGTGTTCATTGTGCTTTTGCTTGTGATTTGTTTGCTTTCCCTTACTCTAAGTTCTCTTGCACTATTCTTTGCTCATATCATTTGGTGTTGCTTCAAGTTAAAATCTCATTTAAGTGAAGCAACACCCCGCAAGAAAAGAACTTGAGTTAGTGCTCTTTTTCATCTAAGCTTTCTTGCTTTGTTATCATAGAATTATTAGTTGTATTGATTTATCTCTTCCGCATTATTTGAAAGCTATACTCTTTACTAGCAAGAACTTAGTTTTTATACTCCGATAATTGTTCATCTTGTTCTAACCACTAATCAAAGGATCTAGTTGGGGGATAAAGTTTTAATTTTCAGGTTTCGCCTATCCACCCCCCCTCTAGGCGACTTTCACCGAGCCGAGGCATTCGCCACCTGCCCACCATAGATCATGAAGCAGTCGCGGACCTCGGGGAACTCTCCTGCCTGGTGATCTTCCTTCTTATCGTCGTCGCGAGCCCTGCCACCCTCCGCGGGTGGCCCGACCTTGTGAAAGTGGCGCCGAAGCATGGCGCACTCCTCAAGGGTGTGCTTGACGGGCCCCTGATGATAGGGGCACGGCTCCTTGAGCATCTTGTCGAAGAGGTTTGCACCTCCGGGAGGTTTCCGAGGGTTCTTGTACTCGGCGACGGCGACAAGGTCCGCGTCGGCGGCGTCGCGCTTCGCTTGCGACTTCTTCTTGCCTTTCTTCTTGGCGCCGCGCTGAGTTGACGCCTCGGGGACATCTTCTGGTGGGCGGCCCTGGGGCTGCTTGTCCTTCCGGAAGATAGCCTTGACCGCCACCTGGCCAGAGGCGAACTTGGTGGCGATGTCCATCAGCTCGCTTGCCCTGGTGGGGGTCTTGCGACCCAGCTTGCTCACCAGGTCGCGGCAGGTGGTGCCAGCGAGGAACGCGTCGATGACATCTGAATCGGTGATGTTGGGCAGCTCGGTGCGCTGCTTCGAGAATCATCGGATATAGTCCCGGAGAGACTCTCCCGGCTGCTGTCGGCAGCTTCGGAGATCCCAGGAGTTTCCGGGGCGCACGTACGTGCCCTGGAAATTGCCGGCAAAGGCTTGGACCAGGTCGTCCCAGTTGGAGATCTGCCCCGGAGGCAGGTGTTCCAGCCAGGCGCGAGCGGTGTCGGAAAGGAACAGGGGGAGGTTGCGGATGATGAGGTTGTCATCGTCCGTTCCACCCAGTTGGCAGGCCAGCCGGTAGTCCACGAGCCACAGTTCTGGTCTCGTCTCCCCTAAGTACTTTGTGATAGTAGTCGGGGTTCGGAACCGAGTTGGGAACGGCGCCCGTCGTACGGCGCGGCTGAAAGCCTGCGGACCGGGTGGTTCGGGCGAGGGACTCCGATCCTCCCCGCTGTCGTAGCGTCCCCCACGCCTGGGGTGGTAGCCTCGGCGCACCCTCTCGTCGAGGTGGGCCCGACGGTTGCGGTGATGGTGCTCGTTGCCGAGGCGACCTGGGGCCGCAGGCGCTGTGTTGCGCGTGCGCCCGGTGTGGACCGAGGCTTCCCCCATAAATCGGGAAGTCGCGGCGCGATGTTCCGAGGGGTGCCCCTGCATTCGGGAGGCGGAGCTTTCGGCCCGTCGGACCGCGGCGTCCTCCAGGAGATTCTTGAGCTCTCCCTGAATTCGCCGCCTCTCGATGGTTGATGGCTCCGGCATCGCGTGGAGAAGCATTGCTACTGCAGCCAGGTTCTGGCCGACTCCACTAGAAGTCGGTGGCGGCCTTGCCCTGACACCGTCGGCGATGCGGTATTGGATACCCTGGGGTAGATGACGCACTTCTCCGGCCGGAGGTTGGCCCGCCCATTCCTGCCCGATGTCCCGGCGGATTGGCTCAAGTGTTCCTGCCCCCTCGTCGAGCCTGGCCTGCATCTCGTGGATTTGCTCGAGCTGTGGGTCATGACCCCCCGCCGGGATGGGGACCACAACTAGCTCCCGTAGGATGTCAACGCGAGGCACAGGCCTAGGGAGATCACCGTTCTCCGGCATACCAAGATGGTTGCCTTCGTCGGGACCCCCTAGATCGACGTGGAAACATTCACGACTTGGGCCGCAGTCCTCGTCGCCGAGGCTGCGGCTACCGTCGGAGCAGTCGGAAAGGCAATAGTCGCATGCGGTCATGAAGTCCCGCATGGCACTGGGGTTACCAAGTCCGGAGAAATCCCAACAGAAGTTGGGCTTGTCATCTTCCTCGGACCCCGAGGGCTCGTAGGTCGAGACGGCCGTCAGCCGGTCCCAGGGTGACCGCATACAATACCCCAGAGGGTTTGGACTCGCCTCTATGAGAGCGTCCACCAAAGCGAAGTCGCTTGGTGGGTTGAGGCTGGATCCAAAAGGCGTGAGATGGGAATCGGTCGGTACCTCTTGGTCGACGGGCGGTGACGAAGTCACGTCAGGGACTGACTGCACCGTCGTCTCAGGTATGAGGGTGACGCCCAGCAAGTCCTTCGCGAGCGCGCTGGCGTCGTCCGTTTGCTTGGGATTGGCGTGTTACGGGGAGACGGCTCTCGTCTTCGTCTCAGACGCGAGGTCGATGCCCGACGTGCCCCCCGTTGGGGGGCCGGCGCCGTCGACTCGCTCGGCAGCCGACGAGGTGCCGCCTCCTGCTTGGCCTTGGTTGCCCCACCTCCTCCTCCATCGGCGGGGGAGGGGACGGGGTGAGCTCGAATGTTGTTTTTCCACCACGTGGGGAAGACGTCGTTGATTCCGCCGCCGGTGGGCGGGCTATCGGCCGCCATTGTCGCTGTCGCGCGGCGGGGGAAGGAGTATCATGTCGTAGCTGCCGTCGAGGGACATGAACTCAAGACTCCCAAAACGGAGCACCGTCCCGGGCTGGAAAGGTTGCTGGAGACTGCCCATCTGGAGCTTGACGGGAAGTTGTTCGTCAACACGCAGCAGGCCCCTACCTGGCGCGCCAACTGTCGGCGTTTCGAACCTGGGGGGTCCCTGGACCGACGAGTAAATTATCGCCGCGTGCCCCAGCCCAGATGGGTCGGCGCGAGATGGAGCGTGAAGGGGGGAAGAAGCCGGAGGGAGACGGGCGTGAGAGGTGAAATCCCGCGGCCTTCGTGTTTGTCCCACGCCCAGGTCGGGTGCGCTTGCAGTAGGGGGTTACAAGCGTCCACGCGGGAGGGAGCGAGCGGCCTCACGCGAGCGCCGTCCCGTCCTTCCCCGCGCGGCCCACCCTCGTAAGAGGGCCCTGGATCTTCCTTTTATTGGCGTAAGGAAAGGATCCAGGTGTACAATGGGGGTGTAGCAGTGTGCTAATGTGTCTAGCGGAGGAGAGCTAGCGCCCTAAGTACATGCCATCGTGACAGCCGGAGAGGTTTTGGCACCCGGTTCGTGTGATGTCGTGACTGTCGGAGGAGAGCCGGAGCCTGGCGACAGGACAGATGTCGGGGCTGTCGAGTCCTTGCTGACGTCCTTTGCTTTCGTAAGGGGGCTGCGAGTCATCGTCGTCATAGAGCGTGCGGGGCGCCATCATTACTCGTGTAGTGGAGCGAGCCAGATGGGACGCCGGTCTTGTTCCCCGTAGCCTGAGTCAGCTTGGGGCAAGGTAATGATGGCGCCTCCTGTTGACGTGGTCGGTCCGCGCCCTGGGTTGGGCGAGGTGGAGGCTCCTCCGAGGTCGAGGTCGAGTCTGTCTTCCAAGGCCGAGGTCGAGTCCGAGCCCCGGGTCGGGCGAGGCAGAGATCGTCGGTTGAGGCCAGGGCTGAGTCTGAGCCCTGGGGTCGGGCGAAGCGGAGTTCGTCGTCTTCCGGGGCTGAGCCCGAGTCCAAGCCCTGGGGTCGGGCGAAGCGGAGTTCATCGTCTTCCGGGGCTGAGCCCGAGTCCGAGCCCTGGGGTCGGGCGAAGCGGAGTTCGTCGTCTTCCGGGACTGAGCCCGAGTCCGAGCCCTGGGGTCGGGCGAAGCGGAGTTCGTCGTCTTCCGGGGCTGAGCCCGAGTCCGAGCCCTGGGGTCGGGCGAAGCGGAGTTTCCCATGGCGCCTAGGGCCGGACTTGGCTGCTGTCAGCCTTACTCTGTCGAGTGGCACAACAGTCAAAGCGGCGCAGGCGGCGCTGTCCTCTTGTCATACCAGTCAGTGGAGCGGCGAAGTGACTGCGGTCACTTCGGCTCTGTCGACTGGAGGGCGTGCGTCAGGATAAAGGTGTCAGGCCACCTTTGCATTAAATGCCCCTGCGATTTGGTCGGTTTGCGTGACGATTTGGCCAAGGTTGCTTCTTGGTGAAGACTGGGCCTCGGGCGAGCCGAAGGTGTATCCGTTGCTGGAGGGGGGCCTCGGGCGAGACGTAGATCCTCCGGGATCGGCTGCCCTTGCCCGAGGCTGGGCTCAGGCGAGGCGTGATCGTGTCCCTCGAATGGACCGATCCCTGACTTAGTCGCACCCATCAGGCCTTTGCAGCTTTGTGCTGATGGGGGTTACCAGCTGAGATTTAGGAGCCTTGAGGGTACCCCTAATTATGGTCCCCGACAGATGTGGATGACTTCACAATCCTCGATGATATAGTTCCGCTATTGCGTCATTTACCTCCCTTTCGTTAAAGGTCTAGAGACAAACGTCACCACCACATTCATCATAGTTCGATGCAACATATTGAGTACCTCGTCTTCGGACATCGGACCCAGAGGAAGATATGTCAAGAGTGGTTTGGTGGAGCGGAAGGAAAATGAGAGGAGTGAAATAGGAAGTGGTATAAGTAAAATGGAGAGTGAGGGATGTAAATGAATTAAATGTTAGGATTTATGGGCTAGACGCCTAGACCCAATTGAGAAATTCAAATAAATCTCAGGAAAATCTCAAAAGCCCATATAAGTGTATGACTAGGGAATGGTGGAACCAATAGCACCATATTGCTAGTTTTAGTGGAGTAGAGCTAGTTTAAATATGGAAGGCACACTCACTCACACCAAGTCATGGATGAGAGGAATCCATGACTTGTGAGTGAGTGTGGCTTCCATATTTAAACCAACTCTACTCCACTAGAACTAGCAATATGGTGTTATTAGTTCCACCATTCCCTAACCATACACTTATATGTGCTTTTGAGATTTTCCTAGGATTTATTTGAATTTCTCAATTAGGCATAGCCCATAAATTCTAACATTAAACACCCGCCATAAAATAGCTAGATTCGTAATGTTTTTATTTTTTAGTTTTTGTTTGAATTCTTTAGGCTTTAAACAGTTGAACGGATAAATGCAACGGCTAGCTAGCACGCGACACACATTTGGATCAATTAAGATGTGCCACATCGCTAAAGCCGGTCCTTACCCATTGTTTCATGTCGGTAGCGATCGTATGCACCAATCTGGTGAGACCATGTGTAACCCATCCATCGATATTGAGCGACGCTGGCTCCAACGAGGTCCACAAATCGATCGGCCGAACTGATCGGTGTTGGGCCGTACCGACCAGCGTCCAGTCCATCACGTCACTTTGCTGATAAGTAGGGATGGCAACGGGATTTCCCCGTCGAGGAATGACTTTCCATCCTGTCCCCGCGGGGACAAAAATTCTCCATCCCCGTCCCCGCGAATGTTCATAAGAGAGCTTTTTCTCTCATCCCCGTCCCCGTCAGGGAATTTATCCCCATAAGAAACCCCACGAGGAATCTATCCCCGCTAGAACTATAATATTTAAAGATAAATTTAAATTGATTGTATCAAATTAATATGAATTTAACAAACAATATTGAAAATTACAAGAGACATCTACTTTAGAGTTTAGTTTTCTATTTTATAACATAGCATGCACTGAGTTCTTACTATAATTTTAACAAGTAAATTGACTAACTTAGATAAAATAGTTTCGTGGGGCGGGTACACACGGAACGGGGACGGGGATGGTTCCCGCGAACCCGACGGGGATTAAATTTCTCCCATTTAGATCCCCGCGGGGACTAAATTCGTCTCATACCCGTCCCCTAATAGGGAAATTCCTCGCGAGGAATCGGGGATCGGGTTCTCATTGCCATCTCTACTGATAAGGGTGCACCTTGGAACCAGCCTTATGCCGCTAGTTGCATTGCATAAAAATTTCAAGTAAACCTATATATAGCTACTTTCTTTCTTATGGCCCACAACCCATGTTATCTTCAAGATAATATAAAATGCACAGCACATTTGTAACATACGAAAACACACAAGAAAAACTAAGTCATACCATCGAATCCAAAATATAGTCATTTGGACAAGGTTAACCATCAGCGGACACGTTTGTGTTGCAAAACACACACCAAACGGAAGCAAAGGCATGCAGAATCCAAAAGAGATGCAGGTCCTGGAAAGAAGGGAATAACGTGGCACCTCGCTTGCTATCACACAGTCCTATACTATATAATCCTTGTGTGTTGTCTGCGCTTCTCCAGAAAAGTCCAGAGCCTCTCTTCTTCCGGACTGGCACGATGAGCTTGGTTCTCCCGCGGGAGTGGATCTATTGACGGAAGGTGCACGAGGCATGATGTGCATCTGTTATGTCATCTTATCTATATTATCAATCGACGATGTAAACCAACAATGAGGGATACAATTTAACATTCGCTTGGCTTTCATCTATTTCGGTTTTTACTGTTTCTACAGTGTTTTTGTTTTTATAAATTACAGTTGTATCAGTCTAAACAACCGGTTTTAATCTAAAGCGAACAGTATATCCATAAGCAGCATCTCTGAGAACAACGCTGCAACAGCACCTGTCATATAAACCGCTTGGGATATTAACATCTGGACTGCATGTACATGTTCTTTGAGAAGACTTGTTTTTGTTCCCCTACACATTTTGAACCACACACATAATTCCACGAATGATTCCTCGATCTTATTCTCCACAGGTAAGTTGGGAACAACTTAAACCTTTCCCAAATAATCTGGGAACAATACACCACCGGGAAGTGGTAGATCTACCACTAGGTTCACTGGAAGTTCAAGGAAGCGAGGACCTCTAGAAGGGAAGCGACAAACTGCATCTGGACTTCCTCGTCGATTGCCAGGAAGAGGGGGAAATGGACAAACAGAGACCCGATCCCATGCTTCTCTGCAAACTTGAGTGAGTGGTAGTAGACGTAGTTGCACACAAATCGACCAGCGTCGTCTGAAGGCACCACGTCGTATCCCATCTGTTGGAGAGACTTGCTTATCTCCTCCACTGGCAGTGTAGTCTGCTTGGTTATTATGAAACAAAACGTAGTTCAGCAGATGATGCACATGACAAGATAACTGACAGAATACAGGCAGCTGTGCAAATTAATCATTGATCTAGAAGCTGGAGAACATTAGAGATCAATCGCAGTATTTCCTTGGGGAAACCTCCTTACTCGAAGACCTTTTAAGGAGGACGAATCTGTATGCACAGTGGTTAATGAGAGTGGTGTATCGAAAGTATTACATCTAAGTTTAATGATGGAAAATCGATACTCTGTTTCTACTGTTGGAAACGAAAAGGATTCAATCGACTGACAGCATGTTCATTAAAACGGAGGATATGTAGGACAGTAAGTCAGTAGGTAAGCAGCATAATATGAAATACTAGTCTTCCAAGTAGGATGCTTAGAGATTCTCAATGATTTATCGAGGTAGTAACTGTTAAAATATACCTGTCTTGCGTGTAAGATGCTTCCATCTGACGATATGATAGGTGTCCTCTGGAATGTAAAAGAAAAATGAATGATCAAATGTAAAGAAATCATGAACATAATAATGGAATAAAGAACAAACATGCTTGTATATACATATGAAAATCGTCAAGGTGAAATGGTAGCGACCTGTGGTTTCCATCCTAGCTCATCAGGGCAACGGAAAGTAGCTTCATTAACAGCTTGATTCTCAAGAGCAAACCTATGTGAACCACTGTTGGCGCCAAAATGGAGCTTGAATAAACAAAAAAAAACAATTCATTTAAACTAAATTAATGGATAAATGAAAAAAAAAGATCCAGCAAAAGCATGACAGTGTTGAATGGATAAAACTGCTTGTCCAATCCAAACTAGCTGAATTTTACCCTGCTTCCTTAATTACTTTATACACTGATATATGATCTGGTGAAGCGTGAAGGGCGCGAGAGAGACAGTACCAGAATTACTCGCTCCTGACGTTCCCGGCCGGAGACGGTCGACTCCAGCAGTTCATACAGCGGGCCAAGCGCGCCCTGCCCGGCGGCCTCAAGGACGGTGCAGCTCCCGAGAACAAGGCCCTTGGGCAACCCTCTCGTCTCCATGAATGGCTGGAGACCGCGCACGATCCTCTCCGTCGGGTTCTCGGCGACTCCATGGAACCTCTTGAATCCGGTGACGTGGACGGTGACGGGAGAAGGCCCCTCGGAACCCATCTATATATATATATATGCGGTGAGCGGTGTTGTCTGTTGTGTTGAGAACCTGGAATCCTGGATAGAGGTTGCTAATATCAGTGAAGCAAAGGTACTGCAGCGGGGAAAAACAGGCGTTGGCAGCCGCCATGCGCCATCATCATCATACAACAACCATCATTATCTGTCATCCATCATCGAGAGACCTCGCGCAGCAGCATGATTGACGCTGGGATTTCTTCGATACAGTAGCAAGCACACGGTTACAGTAAACAAGGGAGGAGCCCAAGTCCAAATTGAACCGGGAATTCCATAGACGAGACCACGAGGGGGGGAAGAGCTGTAGACCCAAATTAAACAGACAGCCGCTGGAGGAAAGGCGTTGCTCACCTCGGGAGAGTGGGCGGGCGGGGGCGGGGCTGGCCTGGGCGCGCGGGGGATAATTGTTGAAACAGCTCCTCCTCCTCCTCCTGTCCTGCAGCTGTTGGCTTCAGTGCACTGCAACAAATTCGCCGGCGGTCTCGCGGGGTGGGGGAGGGAGGGAGAGAGGGAGAAGCGGACAGACGGAAGAAGAGCTTTTCTGACTCAACCCAGTGCTTTACTGATGATAAAATAAACTCGCGTCCACGTCACAGCCCCCGGTGTCAGTGGCTGGGAGCCAGCTTAGCCGAGGAGGATAAGGCACGAACGGCGCGTCCGCGGTTTGCATTGCGGCCTTGCGGGGAAGGCGAAACAGTCGGCAGAGCAGGCTGAGCTGCCGATGAGGCCGAAATACCAACTTTTTTGCAATTTGGCCCTTTTCGGGTTTTTTTCCCACATTTATGCCCCTGGCAGTTTCATTTCAAAAAATGGACCCTTAGCTCGGCGCCGTCATCATTGGCGCCGAGCATGTGTGTGCCGGCGCCAATACTATTGGCGCTTATACGTCAGACGCCGGTGTGATCTGGATTGACGTGGCACGTACCTCGGCACCATAGATCTTGGCGCCGAGGTAGGCGCCCGGTCAACGACGCCTACCTCGGCGCCAAGATCTATGGCGCCGAGGTACGTTCCTATAAATAGTACCCTACGTCTGGCTTGTTGCTGTGCTCATTTCAATTCTTCTAAACTAGAGATGTCTAGGCGTGGTAAATATGCTAAACAAAGGTAAGTTTTGGATCTGCCTCTTATTTTGTGAGTCTATTATATTTCTGATTGTTATAGAGTTTATGGAAATTTAGGAAGGGTCCTTTGACCGGAACTGCCTTCGACCCGCTGCCTTTGCCAAGTGGTGTTCCAGTGCCTATGTGTTTTTGTGGTGATCCTTGTAAGGTCGATAAGTCTGAAGATCATGACACCTATCGACAGAGGTATTGGATGTGTGCTAACTTTGCATTTGAGCCAACTGTTGTTCAACGTCGGATGAATTTAATGGTGAGAATAGTCTTGTAATATGTTTACATTTGTGAATGTTTTTGTAAATGTTTTTTTGCGTACTAATAATTGCACATTTTGTAGACTCCTCCACCGCTATGTGATTTTGAGCAGTGGATTGACACCGAAATATCAGAGAAAGATAAGAAGTGGCTGGAGAATCTTCAAAAGTGGGATGCAGAGGACAAAGAGAGGATGAAAAAAAGACGAGAGGAGCTTGCTGCCGAGCAACAACGTGAAGACGAAGAGAAAATGAGGCGTGTTGCTGAATGCAGGGAAGATAAGGAGAAGAAGCTTGAGCGTGCACGTCGTGCAAAGGAAGCAATGGAGGAGAACCCTGATGCATTTCGCAAAGGCAAATGGCCCCGTTGTACTCAGTAGTATTGGTGTTTTATTTGAAGTTATGTAATAATGAACTTATTATTCGGTAATATGTATTGTCGAACAATGATATTTCGTAATGAATTACCTTCAAATTGATGAAAAATTACATAAATACATAATTGATGAAAAGTAGATTTAAAGCAATTCTTGAAGGCGACTTGAAGCAATTGAAATAGATAACCAACACGCTAAAAGCAATTGATACATAAGAGTTTTCTAGTAGTGCTCCCACATTCCAAATTGAGTTGAGCCTTCCCCATAGTATCCTCCCATTGTTGGTGTCTGCTGTGGGTGCGGTGGAGACGACGGAGGACCAACATTCTTGTTGTGACAAGGGCAGCAACAATATGGATCTGGGCATACTTGCACCTGTGAAGCACCACCATTGTTTGTGTCTCTTTCTTCCTCATCATTTTTGTTGCTTACTTCTCTCTCTAGATCAAATATCCTATTCTGTAGGTAGGATATGTATTCCGCATGAGGAAAAATTGGACGAGGATCTACCCAACGAGTGAACCCACAATTCTCCTTGACCAATGAATGCTGCATAAATGTTTATAGTTAGTTCCACCATGTATTTAGAAAAAAGGACTAGAAATTAATTTGTACATATGCATAAGGACATCTGAAGAAACGCCGGCCTCCATCAATTCCACCCTCAACGAACATCTGCACCAAGCAATCCTCGCCATGCATGCACTTCGGCCAATCTTCTCTCCTATTATCGTAGGACCTAAGTCTAACCTCTTTGTTGAAATCTTTTTTACTTTGAACTGGAAAGTTAAAAACCGCCTCTTCAAAAAAATCTGGACCAAGAGGGCCATCAAAAGACATTGGAGTTAACTTCCCTCCATCCTTTCGTCTCTCATTTACCGCACCCTTGCCCCTAGAAGACCCTGAAGCCATTCTATTGCACAATGAAGCAAATGTACAAAGGATCGTGTATATATAGGCTAAAGGATAGATAGTGTAATAGATTATAAACATCAGATATGTACAAAAACTCTGAAAAGGCTATGTTCTAGTTCTGAAAAGGCTACATGTCCTACGCTATGTTCTTTTTCTGAAAAGGCTATATATACAATCCTGAAAAGGCTATTTTTACACTCTGAAAAGGCTATATAAGCACTCCTGAAAAGGCTACGAAATGGATCTGAAAAGTATAGATGCTAGTCCTAAAATTAATGCTTCTGAAAAGGCTATGTAATAGTTATGTAAAGGCTACATGACATAACCAACAATTTCACAAAATTTCGGCAGAGTTTTCTCTGTTTTTTGTCAATCCAAGACATACTCATAGATAAGCATAACATACAAGTGCATACAATTGTAAACAATTCCAAGCAAGCTCATAAAAGTCTAAACAAGTTCATTACAAGTCCATAGAATTCATACAAGTCCATTAAAATGTCATACAAGCCCGTAGAGGCCAAATGAGTCCATTACAAGTCTATATAATTCATACGTTACATAACAAGTCCATAGAGTCCAAACCAATTCAACGTCTCCTAGTCTTACCCTTGCCTAAAGCGTCGGTGCCTGGAGTGTAACGTTGTGGAGAGCGGTGTCGCCTACGATCCTGTGGTTGTAATGGCTGTGTCGAAGGAGCCCCCTCAAGCTGTGAAGGTCCTATCTCGTCGTGATCGTAGTCGAAGCCAGCACCAAGACCTGTGGAGGGCGTTGCTGTGTCGGTACACGATGGTACATGGACGTCATGTGCAACAGTAGTCCTGCAGCCACAGCGAGCAGCAGCTCCACGTAGGCGCCTAGATAAACGCTGCATGCCAAAGACATATTAGTTTACAACATATTCATAACACGCTAAAGGCTATAAACGATGCATGTGGGCTTACCTGCAAGAAGCTGCGCATGCTGCTGTCGCCCGTAGTCAAAAGTTGGCGATCAATGTCCTCTACCGACCGTCGCAATGTGTTACCCTGTACAACACAATTTGCATCACACATACTATTTATACATGTCGAGTATTAAAATCGAGTAAAACTTACCACTCGATCTAATATGGGTGCCGCCTCCACTTGGGTTCCCAGTCTAGTGGTCAGGTCATACTCCGTTTCTTCATCGTCTGAAGAATCAATGTCGGCGTAGTCTTCCGCTGTCCACTGCTGGCGAAGCTTACAACGAGTCGCACCCTGGTACCAAGCTTGGTACCGCCTGTAATCACTATTGTTGTGCAACTCATCGTTGGAATATACATTCTCAGCACCCGATTCCCAATCATTTACTAATATCAGATGATGTTGACGAAAGTCCGTTATCTTCTTTTGCTTCCGCCGGTCAAATCTACACACAAATCATATCATATAAATAACACAAAGTTAAGAATGATTGATGTTATAAATTGCAAACTGGATTTATAGATTGCGAACTTACTTGTGTAGCTCCTTTGAAGTAGGAACATCTTCAACCGGCCATAGCTGGTTCCTACCAAACTGTCTCTGAACCCTGTGAGGTAGGTGCCACTCAACACACCAGAAACAGACCAAAGGACATTGCATCATATAGAGTTCATCTTCACTGCTGCATACTACACTAAAGATCATCCCAGCATACTCAGGTGCGTTGTATGGCTGCCATGTGACCTAAAACAAAAATGAAGCAATCTATGTTAAGTATAATAAAACAAATTTCATAACGATAAGTTTTTCATTGTTGAGTACTTACGCTAGAGGCAGAAAGGGTGTCAAACTCGTTAACATACTCCATGTATGCCCTCTTAGCTCTCGCAAAAGGAGCTGCCACTTGGTCCCAAATATAAGCATACGTCGGTCGAAGACGATCATTTCCATGAATCATCCATGGCCAGGGTCTAGGCTGGAAAACACGTGGTCGACCAACTGGTATGCGAAACCTGCAAAATGAAATTTATGTTAGTAAGTAATATAGCCTTATTAAATAAAATTTTGAAGACTTCGGTCCAAGACGTACCACATCCATATCTGCAGGAGGTAGACGCAACCGCCTATAGACGAAGAGGAGGACGTACGACGGCAAGCTTCACAAAGCTGCCGGTACAAAAAAGAAAGCACAGCGGAGCCCCAACTGTACTGTCCAGCTGTATCCCAGTCGGTTAGACATGGGATGTACATCCAGGACGCGCAGTCTCCTGTGGCGTCTGGAAAGAGGACACAACCAAACATGTGCAAGATCCAAGCTCGACAATAGAACTGGACTGTAGCCTCATCAGCATCAGCAGGGCACACACCAAAAGACTGACGGAGCCATGTGATGCCTACTCCAGCAGTCCGTTCAACGCCCTCAGCAGGAAGCTCCCTACCAAGAAAGGCCTCAACTCTAGCCCTCCATCCGTCAGAGTCACATTGGCCTGTCACTGCTCTGCCACCAACATTGAGTCCAAGTATCTTCTGTGCATCCTCTAATGTGACTGTCATCTCACCAAAAGGAAGATGAAAACTATGTGTCTCAGGACGCCACCTACATAATTAAAAAAAATAGTGTAAAAGAGCTCAATGATTCAAGAATATTTTTATAAAATCATAACAATACCTGTCCACAAGTGCAGTAATGGCCGCCGAATCAATAGTAGGCAACCCGCGTCGTAACTGGTAAGATATTACATCTAGACCTGCTCGTCTGAGGTAATTAGTGTACCTGTCGTCGAACACCATGTCTAGGAACCCATTGTGTGTCCTAGAACGAAGCGTTGCTAGGTCCTACACGGAAAAATATTATATAAGCAACACCATTTGTACAACAACAAATCTACAAAAGATATTTACAATTAAATACCTGGCCTTCCGACAGAAGGCGCCCCCGGTGGCTCTCGTCGTAGAACGGGTCGAGAAGGTGGAACTGTGCCATCCTACAAAATGAAATTAATGTTAGTAAGTAATATAGCCTTATTAAATAAAATTAAGGTAGTATCATTAAACTAAAAATACAAACCTCGCTAATCTGCCAACGACAAGTGCGTGAATTATGACCAAGTCTACCGCACTTGCCACACTCATACTGCTCGGGGTCGGTAAGAAATGGTGTTCTCCTTCCCCTTCTACTCCTACCACCAACCTGATCCATAACCATCTTGTGCCTCGTCCTCTTCCTGGATCCACGCTTGGTCCAACGACTACTTGGATCAGCGACATACTTTGGGCCATCGTACGGAGGCCACTCACCCGCGTCACGATAAGGAATAAATCTTGGACTCCAAGTCAACACTAGTTTATCAATAGTAAACTCTTGAGGTATCCTCCTCTCTAAGTCAAAGTTACGAGCTCGAGCAGCTGCGATTAGATGAGAACATGGAAAATGGTATTGCCTGGGTGCGCCACAAGTACATGACAAGTCATTAAGGACAACCACATGCTTCCTCGACTCTTGTGACTCGCCGTCAGAAGTAGTACCAGCTTGAAGGAATACCTCATATGTCCCTGACTGTAAGTCAAAACAATCAACAGTGTGTGTGTTTGCCCTTTCCTTTGCCTTCTCTAGAAAGGTCTTAGGCTTTGGAGCCCATCTCTCTCCCTCATTCTGCAATCCAACTGCGTGGGTGTGTCTATCATTGAACCATGCCACAAGCTTGTAAAAGGTAAATGTCACTATAGCAGTGACCGGCATACCACGTATGCCCAACAATAATTTGTTGAATGACTCGGCCATGTTACTACACTGGAACTCATATCTCCATCCACCTAAGTCGTGAGCTCTCGTCCACTTCTCCAAATCCGGCATCAATCCATTCAACCAATCTCTACCTTCGGCATTTGTTGCGACTTTGAGCTTTTCTAACTTTTCTCTAAAGAACTTGTCTTCCAGCTGTCGACATGTCTCCTGGAAAAGCTCAAAGTTATCCTTGACACCATCCTTACGCAGAAGATTCTCAGCAAGGTGTCGAGTACACCACCTGTGATGCAAAGGAGGGTACCCATCGATCTGCTCACGGACCGCGTTGAGTATTCCCTGGTGCCGATCTGATATTACACCAACTTCCCGTCCTGGGCCAACCACATGTATCCGGACCAGTCGCAGGAACCAGCCCCAACTGTCTTTGTTCTCTTTCTCTACCAGAGCAAATGCTAGGGGAACTAGCTTGTTGTTTGCATCAACGGATATGGCAATTAGAAGAGTGCCCTGGTACTTGCCGAGAAGAAACGTGCCGTCAATTGAAAAGACAGGACGACAATGCCGGAAGGCATCCACACACTGGGGAAAGCACCAGAACGCACGGAAGAATATCTGTCTCCCATCAATCCATGCATTTGGTTTAGGGATGTACTCATAATGCATGCCTGGATTGACCGCCTTCATTGCATTTAAAAGAACAGGTAGCTGCTCGTACCCAGACTCCCAGTCCCCATATATCATCTTCCACGCACACTGCTTAGCCCTCCAAGCTTTACCATATGTTATCTTGTACCCATCAAACACATTCTCCACGATCCTCATGATTGTCCTAACCTTCATATTTGGTTCCGACTGCAGTATTCCCATAAGTCGCTTCCCAATGAGGGTTGATGTCAATTGGCGATGTTTCATCGTTAACTCATGTTCAGCACATGTGTGTGGCCCCACTACTTTTGTTATCTTCCACTTTGCGGTGATCTTTTGTATCCTAGCACAAACCCTCCATGAACAGTTATCCTTGTCGCATACAACCGTGTAACGACGTTTCTCGTACGAATGAAGTACTCTATACGGCCTCTTACGTAAGACTGCATAATGCTGCAACCACCTCTTCAAGGCAGTTAGGTCCTTGAAGACCCTACCCTTTTCAATCATCATGCTAGGACCGGCCTCAGGAGCGTCAAGCAGCTCATCATCCCTGCCCTCTGCATTTGCCTGATGAGAAAGACTAAGATCGCTGAACTCATGCACTCTAGGATCCCGACCGTCTGGAAAAACACGTTGCAACATCTCAATGTCACTCTCTGTGAGTTCACCAACCGGGCGATCATCATCTGAATCGGCAGCCATAGCAAAGTCATATGGCTCCTCTTCATTCCTAAACTCAGGACTGTTGGAGGCAATAAAACCATCACCGAAGCAGCCACGTGCCTCAGTCTGAGGATCAACCACAAGAGTAGGAGTCTCTCCTGCAACATGTACAAGATGATCAGTCCCACGTCAAATGGAATGAGCAAAGTGCTCATGGTCCAAAATGAAGATGTAATGCCAATAAGACTTACTGCAATTGGTTTGTGCCAAAGGGATACACGCAGCTAAATCTGTCTGCAGACCATCTCCTGGCTGACTTAATGGGATCAAATTGGGGCCAGATTGAGCATCAGGAACAGTTGGCACGTCATCGATAGCACGATCAAAATCTTCAGGGGGACGGTCTACTACAACCGGACGCACCACAACCTCCATGAGTTGCAAATGGGTCTTCATAGCCGAAGTAATATAATTATCCCAATCCAGTTGACAATCAATTGGGATGACTCGTCTTATGACATTTGGTGGATGACCGATATTAAGCACTCCGTCAACCGCAATGTCATCAGCTTGATGGAAACCTAACTTTTGTTTAGCCTTTGTAAACACATCTCTCAAGGAGGGTCTACCATCGAATAGTACCGGCACGTGTCGCATGTCAATGAACTTGGCATTTCCATACGGATCTTGTTCCACATTGCCTCCATGATACAAGCTCAAAAAATTGTCCATCTATTTGAAACACCAATTAAACATTCAATATAAACTGTGGATGGTTATTACCTAACCACAAACCACTAATTTGTACCTAAATAAGTACAAATATAACCACCACCCACTAATATACTAACCACATTATAAAATACTCATATATAATAATTGCAAATTTTGACAGCACCTCCCCTGCACGGGTAGGATAAAAAACATGCACATTTGACTCACATTCATAATATTCAATCAAATTAGCATTTATCACATTATAAAATACTCATATATAATAATTGCAAATTTTGACAGCACCTCCCCTGCACGGGGAGGATAAAAAACATGCACATTTGACTCACATTCATAATATTCAATCAAATTAGCATTTATCACAATAACTAACATTCATCACATTCAAAAAACCACAAATTATAGCAAAACAATTTAACATAATTAACACAAAATGCTTGCACAATAAACAAAAACCATATAAAATTTACCTAAACGGTCGGGGATGAACGTCGACGACGCGGGCGAGGAGCGAGCGCGACCGAGGAGCGCGCCCGGAACGGGTCGACGGCCGTGCGGCGGCGGTGGGAGGCGTCCGGCCGTGTCGGGGCGGCGGCGCGGTCAGGGCTGGCGGGGCTGCTGGGGGGCGGGCGTGGCGGGGCTGCCGGGGGGCGGGCGTGGCGTGTCCGGGCGGCGCCGGTCGGGGGAGGAGCGGCGCCGGGCGGGGCGGCGGGGGCGCTTGCGGGGCGGTGGCGTGCGGGTGTGGGCGTGGCGGCCGGTGACGGGGAGGAGCGGCGCCGGCCGGGTGTGGGCGTGGCGTCGCCGGCCGGGGAGGAGCGGCGCCGACCGGGTGCGGGCGGGGCGTCGCCGGCCGGGGAGGAGCGGCGCCGGGCGGGGACGGGCTTGGCGTCGCCGGCCGGTGGAGGAGCGGCGCCGGCCGGGGGCGGGCGGGGCGGCGGCGGCCGGTGACGGGCGGGGCGGCGCCGGCCGGTGGTGGAGCGCCGCCGGGGAGTAGCGCGGGCCGGGGAAGGAGCAGCGCCGGCGCGGGGTCTGTGCGGCGGCGGTGAGTTCAATTTTTTTTGCACAGAAGGTCGATAGAGGTTGAATACAGGGGGTCGGCGCCAAGATCTATGGCGCCGACCCCCCGGACACGTGTTGAGCCGCCGACACGGGGGTCGGCGCCGTAGATCTTGGCGCCGACCCCCTGACACGTCACTGCCAGCCAACCGCCACGTCTGACGTATAAGCGCCAATAGTATTGGCGCCGGCACATGGAAGCTCGGCGCCAATGATGACGGCGCCGAGATAAGGGTCCATTTTTTGAAATGAAACTGTCAGGGGCGTATTTGTGGGAAAAAAACCCGAAAAGGGCCAATTTGCAAAAAAGTTGGGCCGAAATACACCGAGAGCGTGCTCTGCTGCCGACCGCCGTGCCGGGATCGGGACGTCGACCTGAGTCCGCGGCGCCGCGCCCGCCTCCAGTTTGCTGTCCAGTTCAAGCGCGCGGTACGTGCGTAGGTTAGTTGGTTAATGGTTCCCGGAACCGCATGGCATGGGCATGACACTCGTGCGTGCGGTTCCAGCTTTCCACCGCTGCCGGCGCACGGCCGTACGCGGCGGGCCGGCGGCATCCCCGTCCGTTTCTGCTCTTCTAGATTACTGCTCCGCTCAGTGGTGAGAGAGGAAGCGGTCCTGCCACTTGCGGCGCCCACCTGCACGCCCGGCCCCCACAAACAAATAAATGATGAAGCTGTTACACGCAACACAGTGGCAGGCTTCACATTCGCCTCCCATGTCGTGGTAGTGTGGGCCTTCTTGTTATGTTTCATTTGGTCGCGAGGAGGGATGATACATGATTTAAATAATATTGTCTATTAAATTTAAGTCAGTAGAGGATAAAGAGTTATCCAACGATTTGAATTATGATTTTGATGACATGTTAAGTGTATGTGCAATTTGTTTAGTGGATTTAGTGGAGGTTATGGGGGTGGAGTGGTTTGGTTGTGTGGATTTTGCAAAGTTAAAACTAGTGGATTATATAGTGATGATGATGATAATATAGATACAAGGGGTGTTTGAATGCACTAGAGCTAATAGTTAGTTGGCTAAAAATCTACTAGTAGAATTAGCTAGCTAATTTGCTAAAATAGCTCATAGTTGAACTAGTAGCTATATTGTTTGGATGTCACAAACTAATTTTAGTAGATAACTCTAGGTCATTCAAACATGTCCATATTAAAATCGTCTATGCTCATAAAAGTTTTTGGCTCCGCCTATCATGATTTCCTTACCACGGAGTTAATTTGCTTAAGATGTCGGATAGAGATTATGTGGCAATTCTCTAGTTAACTCCTCTGAGTTCAGATCAACCATCATCGGTTCAAATGTTGTGTACTATACCAGGCAACAAGTGTAGGATCAACACAGAATACTAGTGTATGCGCACGCATGCAGGAAGGCAGCAACACCAACAGAGTAAACCATCCAAGCCAAACCATGCTTGTTGGGACAGCACGCGTGAAGAACTCTGACAGCTAACTCAGGCTCAGGCATAGGCTTCCGGCACGAGCCGTGGCGTGGCGACGGCGCGGAGCGGCACTGCCTTGGGCAGCGCGAGGCCGAACGTCTCGCTCATGTCCAGCTTCTCCTCGCCGTCAGGCAGGCGCCAGTCGAACGCGTGCAGCAGCGTGCCCAGGAAGTACTGCACGAACACCATGCCCGCCAGCTTCCCCGCGCAGATCCTCCGGCCGGCGCCGAACGGGATGAGCTCGAAGCAGTTCCCCAGCGGGTCGACCTTCTCCGCGCCGCCCCCGGGCAGGAAGCGCTCGGGGCGGAAGTCGAGGGGCCTCTCCCAGGCCTCCGGGTCCCGGCCGATGGCCCAGACGTTGACGAGCAGGCGGGTGTTGGCCGGGACGCGGTAGCCGTCGACGTCGTCGCAGGCGTCCAAGGAGAAGTGCGGGAGGCTGAGCGGCGTGGACGGGTGCAGCCGCATGGCCTCCTTGCACACCGCCTGCAGGTAGGGGAG
Source organism: Zea mays (assembly GCF_902167145.1). Taxonomy (NCBI): domain Eukaryota; kingdom Viridiplantae; phylum Streptophyta; class Magnoliopsida; order Poales; family Poaceae; genus Zea; species Zea mays. Next base: position 133,219,695 of record NC_050104.1, read on the forward strand.
GCCGGGCAGGTCCGACTCCTCCAGGCGCCGGCCCCGGCCCACCGCGCGGTCCAGCTCCTCCTGCGCGCGCGCCATGACGCTCGGGTTCTTGAGCATCTCCGCCATCGCCCACTCCACGATGATCGACGACGTGTCCGTACCCGCCGTGAACATGTCCTGCGGAGCAAAACGTTGTCTTCACTTTAGTTTGACGAAAAGAAATAGTTCGGATTAAGACAACTAGTAATCAACATTGTCTAACTTAATTAGCGGTATCAGTGAGCTAAGACTTGAAGGGTGGTGCATTGTCTTAGCGGCGTTCGATGGTACAAGTACATGACAACTTGACAAGGCAAGGGAGTTCATGATGGTTGTGGTTTACGGCAACACTGCTTCACAACATTTTTTTTTGGTCACGGCCAAGCAAAGCCCAGTGCGTGGTTCATTAGTGACAAAAAAAAAAAATGTTCTGCAATTTTGACGCAGGATTTGGTATCAGTGTGTCGAAAGTTAGATTCACGGATAGTGACCATCAGTTCTTTTCAGCATCTTTGGTTTACACCAACACCGAACAGTTTATCGTGCCTCAGTTTGTTTTTTTTTTTTTTTTTTGGCAGCAGACAGCAGGGCTTTGCCAAGCAAAACCTGAACTGGTGGGATGTTGTGTCATTGTAAGATAAAAAGTTTGGTACCAAGTCAGCTTGGTTGCTTCAAGCCATCTACTACAGCTTTCGAGACTTTGCTCGATTTGACTACCAATTCTTCTAGTCTAGGAAATGACATCATACCATGATCCAGAGGTTACATCTATCACGTTTGTTAACTACTCCAACGTTCTAGAGACTTGCATAGCTGTCATTCGTGTTCTGGTAGCAATGCATTCCCTATGTCCGACGTCTACACAGTGAACATTAAGCTAAAACGTCAGAATCGGATGTGGTTGCTGCACGCTACAGGAGTCCAATATCTTCTCCTGATTAACTGACTCACTGTTAGGGCTAGTTTAGTAACCTCGTTTCTCCAAGTGATTTCCATTTTCTAAAGAGAATTAGTTTATTTTTTTTGGAAAAAATAAAAATCCCTTAGAAAAATGAGAACCCTTAACCAATAAAAAAACACCGAGACATTCACTGAATAATTTGTATGTGATTTTGGGCCCCTCGTCTTAGAAATAACAAAAACAATAATTCCATAAAAGTCGACTCGATAAGATCTTTGGAGGTGTCGTATTGTTTGTTCCAAAAAGAGAATTCCTGTTTATCTTTACAGCTTTTTATGAAACTGCATAATTTAATTAATTTTCATAGCATCCACGTTTGTTTAGGAAAGGGAACCTCTAGCGTATCCACTTCTCTACCCTGTCTCCCTATCAATATCAGGCAGTGAGGAAAATTGTTTTAATCAAGCCTGAAAATTCGCTCTCAAGAGGATCGAACTCGAGACATGGAGGTGCTAATCGAAAGTTTTAACCATTACGCTAGAGACCCTTTAGTGCTATTAATTAACATTGGAACCATATTTCGCTCTAGTAATGTGTTGGACCAAACAAGGTGGATTCAAAACACTGCAGGCCCTACACACCATCAATTGGAGAGTGTGGTTTTGATATTGTCTTTCCAACAACTCGATCCACTATCTCCACCTAACACGCCACTGAGCTTTCGGTCAGTGCCTCCGTTAGGTGGCCACTGGCTTAGCTTAGCTCCCATGTCACGCCATGATCCCGCGGCCGTGCACTCTATTGCACCTTAGATTCAGTTACCGATGACCCATCGCTGTAGTACTAGTGCTACGTGTATCGCAGCTGCGACGGATTAGTTAGTTACTAAAGGAAAACCGAGCAAGTGTAAAATATAAGTGCATATGATGATGCATGGTTGGGGGCGAGGAAAAAGCAGGGAGCTTACGAAGATGAGGCCCTTGATGTTGACCTCGGTGATGGTCTCGCCGCTCTCGTCGTCGGCGGCGGCGCCGGCGTCCATCGTGGCGCGGAGCCGGTCGACGAAGTCCGGGCGGCCCTGGCGCGCGCGGTCCGCGGCCGTCGCGGCGTGCTCGGCCAGCAGCTTGGTGATGAGGCCGTCGAACTGGCGGTGGACGCGCCGCAGCTTCGCCTGCACGCCCTGCAGGTCCAGACGCGCCAGCGCCGGCACGAAGTCGCTGATGTTGAACATGCCCGTGCCGGTCAGCAGCGACACGATCATGTCCTTGTATCTGCACGCAATATGATATCAGCGTTATATATTATATTAGATGAAAAATGCCAGCTTTGTTTTTTTCCATGCATGAAAAATCCCAAGACTCTCATTAATTATTTATCGAGGGGCCGTTTCCATCGCTCTTTTCGCTTTTAAGTTTTGCTTGTCATGCCGATTAATTGTTCAGTCTTCACCATATATACGTACAGATGACAGCAGCTTCCTAGCTGATCTTTTTAAGTTTTTTTCTTTCCACATAAACAGTCTGCTAGTGCGCTGGCGTTCCGTCTAGCATTTGCAATAATAAAGGACAAGCAGGTAAACTCATCTCTCAAGGACCCAATTAGATAACCAGGGAAAGATGAATGAGAGTCAAAGAAAACGATCGCATTAAGTTTTATTGAGTGCTAGTCTGAGAACCTATTTTCCCAAAGAATTTCCATTTTTTCAAGAGAAATTCGTTTATTTTTCTTTGTAAAAATAGAAATCCTAAATGGAGTTTAAAACTAGCCTAAAAGATTTTACAAACTCTATCGAAACTTAAAGAAACAGTAATAATAAATTTGTAAGAAAAATATGTTCTTTTCTTTCCAAATGAACTTTTATGCATGCTCACAGTCACAGCTGGTAGGATTTCATGGACCTCCCATCCTCACCTGTTCGAGTCGTCCCCCTGCGCGTCGAACACCCGCTTGCTCACTGTGATCTGCCCGACGATGTTGGCGAGGGCGCACACGAGCAGCTCCGGCACGACGACGGGCCTGCCGGCCGCCGCCGCCTCCGCCACGCCGCGCAGCACGTGGCCGGCCTCGCCGCGCCGCACGCACGCCCAGTCCGCGAGCGCGCGCGCCCCGAGCAGGTGCACGCTGGCGAGCTTCCGCATCAGCTTCCACTTGGGCCCGTAGTCCGCGAACACCATGTTCTGCCGCCCGTACGTGATGTCCGCGGCGCTCGCCACGGCCGGCCGGTTGGCGTACCGCGCGTCCAGCGCCTTGAGGAACGTCCGCGCCGCGCGCGGGGACGACGCCACCACCACGCCGGCCGTGCCCATCTTCAGGTACATGATGGGACCGTACTTGCGCGCCAGCGCGGCCAGGCCGGCGTGCGGGGCTGGGCCCACGAGTGGCAGCGCGCCGAGGATCGGCAGGCCCGGTGGCCCCGGCGGGAGCTGCCCGCGGCGCCCGGAGGAAGAGGCGGCAGAAGGAGGGTGCAGCAGCGAGCGGAGAGCCACGTGGAGGAGGAGGCAGAGGAAGGCGCTGCACAGCACCACGGGGTCAGTGCACAACGCCGCGAGCTGCATGGTGGCGTGCGAGCTAGCTAGCTAGGGAGGAGGACCTGCCCAAGCTAAGGATGCCAGCGCGAGCACGACGGTGTTTATATTGGCGATGAGGCCCTGGGTACTCGAAATCTTTTGGGATCGTTGTTGTCTTTTTATTTAACCGTTTTTATCTTTGGACGAGCTATACTTGTATATTAGTACGCAGTATATGCATCGTAGTACAAAGCTCCAAATACTAGGAGTAAAATGTACTGTGGTCTCTTACCTTTTTCCACGTTCTTATTTAGCATTCACTATTGAAATGAAAACAGTAATTTTTTATGGATATTACATGATAAGTACGAGTTTCTTGTGGCACTCCTTCCTTTGTAGCTATCTGAGAAAATAAGGTAAAATTTGGTACAAGTGTGGGTTTCAATACTCGTTGTTGACTCCACGTTCACATCATCTAGATAGTAAAACATACATATTTTTGTACTTTATATAATAGATTCAACATAACATAGATATTTTTATGAAAAGGAAAAAATAAACCTATCATGCCAGACAAAAGGTCTAGACACGACACAGTGATCAAATCGAATCAGAACAAGTCTGATGGACAACAGGCTAGACCATATTTGAGCCAGACTAAATCATGCTGGACCACAGGCCGACGAGTAGACCTGACCCATTTAGACATATATGCCTGTAGTGGCGGAGCCTGCACACTATCAGAGCCTAGGCATCATTGTTACTATATTATGTTGTTTTTACTAGCTTAAACACAGTCAAATTAAATCAAACCAGAATCTAGGCATCATTGTTTGTCCCAGGTTGTTTTAATTTACCGGCTTGAACAGGCAGTCAAACTGAATCAAACGGTAATGTCTGGGTAGTATTTGTTTGGCTTGAAGGAAATCGATGCTTGGAAACGTTTGCCTTACCTCTAATTATAGACAAATTTTGGTCTTGACATAACGGCCACATCTTCCTCCTGCTAGCTTCGTGTAAAATAAACGAAGTACGTGTCTCATTTGTTGACCATGTCAATGTCATATAACTGATTTTTTATTACAAAGAAAGTTAGTAGCACAAGTACACGTGGCTGTGCAACTACGAACCAACTCAGAATCACTAGTACAATTTGGCTCTATACAAGCGGTAGGCTTTTTACATCACAGGCGGTTTGGTTAGAAAACCGCCTGTGACGTCCCAGGCGGTTCAGTACGCCTGTGATGTAATAGTATCACAAGCGGTTTTTGTTTAGGACCGCCTGTGGTGCTCTATCCTTTTCACAAACAGACCATAAGGAAAAACCGCCTGTGATTGTAAAAATATGAAAATACAATTTAAATATGAAAATAATTTTATTTTTTAACAGAAATACGCAAATACAATTTAAATGAATTAATATTTAATTTTTAACAATAATATGCAAATACAATTTAAATGAATTATAATAGCACACATAGATAACTAGAGAGATTTTAAATTAATTGGCAACCACAATTCATAGTCGATCATACATGATAACAAATACAATTTGATTCATACAATTTTTCATGAACTACCATTTTTCCGCATGTATGGCTTTAATTTCTTATCAATTTTCTTTTCCACACGCTTGATTCTCTCTGGACCGTTAAAGACGAACATCTCTTCATACTTATTGTATTCCTCATCTTGGTCTCCCACATTCTCAACTCCAACAATTTTTTGCTTTCCAGAAATAACTACATGCATCTTCTCATCTGCTGGATCGAGTACATAGAACACTTGTGCAACACATTCGGCGAGAACCCACGGGTCATCTTTATATCCTACTTTCTTTAAGTCTACCAGTGTGAGTCCGTAGTTATCCACTATCACCCTCACGGGATGTTGTACCCATTGGCACTTAAATAAGGGTATTTTCATGCTTGGGCCATAATCAAGTTCCCATATTTCCTCTATGAATCCAAAATATGTGGTCTTCTGTCCATGTAGGTCAAAAGCATCGATACGAACACCGCTATTTTGTGCAACACTTTTCATGTCTTTTGATTTAGTGTAGAATGTGTACCCATTGATGTCATATGCTTGCCATGATGTCACAAAACACGATGGCCCAGAAGCCAAATTCTTCATTGTTTTCTCTTCCAAAGAGTCTCCGAATGGGATGTTTTTGTCCATTAACCATTCGCTGAAACGATGTTTGTGCTCCCTCATGATCCAGTCCTCTGTGCGGTTCTGATTTTCTTTACGAAGCTCATCTAGGTGTTCCTCTATGTAAGGCTCGGCTATCGTGAGATGTTGTAGTACACTACCATGAGCACAATGTGCTAGCTTGTAATCCTCAACGCGAAAAGTTTTCTTGCCCATTCTCCCTCTCCCACATAGTTTACCCTCATGTTTAGGTACAGGCACACCTATCATTGTTCCGTCACTGATGTAATCTATACAACTCTCAATCACTTCTTCTGTAGTGTATCCCTCCATGATTGAACCCTCTGGGTGAGCGCGATTTCGCACATAACCTTTTAATACTCCCAGGTATCGCTCCAACTGAAACATATGATGTAAATATAGTGGCCCTAATATTTTTATCTGATCCACGAGATGTATGATTAGGTGTACTTGCATATCAAAAAATGATGGAGGAAAACACATTTCAAGCTTGCACATAGTCTCAATGATGTATGCCTTTAGATAGTCCAAGTCTTCTAAAGCTATTACTTTTTATGAAACCGCATTGAAAAAGTAACACAAGCGTGTGATGACAACTTTGACATGCTCTGTTTCGAGGGCTCTTACCGCAATTGGGAGGAACACCGTCATCATCACATGGTAGTCATGAGAGTTATAGCCAAATAGAGACAAGTCCTTCATCCTGACTAGTCTGCTGATATTGGATGAGAAACCTGTGGGCACTTTGACCCCACACAAACATTTGCAAATCTTTGTTCTCTCCTCAACTGACAAGTTGTAGCTAGCTAGGGGGAGGTAAGGCTTCCCTTTGCCACTATCCACTGGATGAAGTTCTGGTCTGATTTGAAGATCTACTAGATCATTGCGTGATTTGAGTCCGTCCTTTGTCTTACTCGGCATGCCCAGCAAGGTTCCAATGATGCTGTCAAAAACATTTTTTGTTACATGCATCAAATCAATGCTGTGGCAAATTTCCATATCCTTCCAGTACGGGAGGTACTTGAAAAAAATTGATTGCTTCTTGAAAGTTGTGTAAGTTGAAGGGTCAGTTCTCTTTCTCTTTTCTCCTTTGTTTTTTCCCTTTCCGAATACAACATGAATGTTCTTTACAATTTCAAAAACAAGTTTCCCACTATAAGGCTTTGGTGCACCTTCACTTTCCAGTTGATTGTTAAATTCCGCTTTCATCTTTCGGTACTTATGCTGCTTCATCAAGAACCGTCTGTGTCCCATGAACACCAACTTCTTGGATGATTTAAGGTACATGGAAGCAGTTCCATCGACGCACACTACACAACCATTCTTTCCTTTAGTCTTTTGCCCTGATAGTGTGGCGCCACCGGGAGAATCATGGATGGTAACAAATATAATTGCTCTTAAGTTGAAATACTCATGGCAATACTCATCCCATATTCTAACTCCTTCATTCCAGAGCTTTGTCATATCTTCCATAAGAGGTTCTAGGAACACATCAATATCAACACCAGCTGATTTCGGACCTTAAATAAGAATAGTCAACATAATGTACTTTCTTTTGTGACACAACCATGATGAAAGGTTGTACATCGTTAAAGTCACGGGCCAGGTGCTATGTACACTTCTTTTTTCACCAAATGGATTCATTCCGTCTGTACCCAAAGCAAATCTTACATTTCTGGTTTCTTTGGCAAACTCAGGATACATAAGATCGAAATTTTTCCATTGTGATGCATCAGCAGGGTGTCGAATCTGTTTGTTATTCTGCTTGCGATTTTCAGCATGCCAACGCATAAGCTCAGCCTCCCTAGGATTTGAGAACAAACGTTTTAAGCGATCAATTACTGGAAGATACCACATCACCAAAGCTGGGATCTTTGACTTCTTTTTCCCATCCATGTCATCAAAAGTGTCATCGTCACTTTCAGGTCCAATAGTGGATTTCTTCTTTTTATTTTTTTTCGGGAATTTTTTTACACAGTCTTGATTGTAGCTCTTCTTGTATCGACTGACATTGCAAACTGGGCATCTTGATGCGTTCTCAAAATCGCCACGATACAGAATACAATGGTTCGGACATGCATGAATTTTTTGCACACCCAGAGCTATGGGAGATATAAGCTTCTTCGCTTTATAAGTGCTTGTTGGTAGTTTGTTGGGTTTTGGTAGTAATTGGGACAGAAAATTCAAAAGATCTGTGAAGCTAGTATCAGACCATCCGGCGCTAGCCTTCAACTTCAGAAGTTCTAGAACTGTACGCAGTGTAGTAAACTCTTTGTCACAACCCTTTGATTCATCATATAAAGGTTCTTTTGAAGCACTTTCCAGTCCCTCCATTTTAGATAGCCCTTTCTGCGATCCCATAGAACTCAACATTTCTGGTTCCATATGGCGCAACATCTCTTCGCAATCAAATTCTTCAAAATCTTGATTAGCATCCACATTATCCACTTTACCATCAACTTTAAGATCTAAAATTCCGACAACTCTCTCGTCATTACCAGGCACTTCACACGGATCCAACTCACCATGTTCTGACCATATCGTGTAATTGTTTGTAAACCCTCTTTTTAGCAGATGTGATTGGATTACTCCTGTATCTCTCCAAGCTATCTTATTATCACAGTCGATGCACGGACATAATATCTCCTTGCTCTTTCGCAAATTCGCGTGCTTTTTGGCCGCTTCAATAAAGCTTCTCAAATTTCGAATATATGACGGATGTGGTCTTGGCACATTGTACATCCAACCTCGGTCCATTACCTATCCTTATATTGATTAACATCAATAAAATCATTAATTAATTGAATTCATCCATAAAACATGAAACGAATTGATATGTATGAAAATAAAACAAACATTGCAACAATAGATACCTTGAGGTGAGACAATTGTGTTTTTAAAGAATCTTTAAACTAGATCAACTATTATAAGTCCAAATCTTGAATTCCAAAGCTTTTCTTCAAATCCGTTCTATATTACAAAATTAAGGCAAAAAATCGCATCAAAATGAGAAAGAAAACAAATGGAGATCATATATATGCATAAACTATTGAAATCAATCAATAAACTCAAAAACAAAACCTTCTCCCTGTAGATCTAAAAAAAAACCCGCCGCCGCTAGTGTTGTGAATTAGGGTTCTGGAACCCGTCGGGGGCTAGCCCTTTTATAGTGTACACATATCACAGGCGGATATTTAGCAAAACCGCTTGTGATAGATAACATCACAGGCGGTTTTTTATGTCGACTGCCTGTGAAGTTAATTTATCACAGGCGGTCGGAATTAACAACCGCCTGTGATGTTGTCTATCACAGGCAGTTTTGCTAAATATCCGCCTGTGATTCTTTACAATATAAAAAGCTCGTTGGTCGGCAGGAACCCTAACTCTTCCCGCCCGAGCACGAACCCGAGCGCCGCCAGGCTGCCGCCGTGTCCCCGTCCCCGAGCACGAACCCGAGCCCCGCCGTCCCCGTCCCCGAGCTCGAGCGCCGCCGTCCCCGTCCCCGTCCCCGAGCCCGAGCGCCGCCGTCCCCGAGCGCCCGAGCAACGCCGTCCCCTTCACCGAGCCCGAGCGCCGCCGTCCCCTTCACCGAGCTCAAGCCCCGCCGTCCTCGTCCCCGAGCCCAAGCGCCGCCGTCCCCGAGCGCCCGAGCAACGCCGTCCCCTTCACCGAGCCCGAGCGCCGCCGTCCCCTTCACCGAGCTCGAGCCCCGTCGTCCTCGTCCCAGAGTCCGAGCGCTGCCGTCCCCGAGCGCCCGAGCAACGCCGTCCCCGAGCCCGAAGCGCCACCGTCACGGTCCCCGAGCAACGCCGTCCCCGAGCAACGCTGTCCCCGAGCAACAAGGGCCGCCGTCACGGTCCCCGAGCCCGAAGCGCCGCCGTCCCCAAGCTCTTTCTTCTTCCTCTCGTAGTAAGGTCAAAGTTCAGGTTCATTTCTTCTAAGTTCATGGCTCGAATTTCCTATATCTGTTTGAATCATATATGTGTTTGAATCATATATGTTAATTGATGGCAGATTACTTGTGTTTGAATCATATATGTGTTTGAATACACAACTGGATATATATGTGTTTGAATCATAGCTTAGGTTAATCAAATGGTTAGGTTAATCAAATGCTTAGGTTAATCAATGGTTCAAACACATTAAGGTGTTAATCAATGGCTATCCCTGATTATCAGTTCTTAGATTAATTACTGTTGTTGTTTTCACTTACATATTTTGTTTGGTTGTCAATATGCTTATTGCTTATTGCTTGGTTGTCAATTACTTCTCATGTATCAATTTTTTTATTTCTTTTATCCCTTCTGATTAAATGTTTGTATACCATTAAGGTGTTAGTATCCTTCGAATGAAGAATTTTGTGTCCCTCCATCGATTGGGATCTATTTTTATCCCTTCTGATTAAATGTTTTTTCACTTACATATTCAGTTATAAGAAAATCTCCATAGTGATTGGGGCAACACGTCTATTTTTAGTGTTTTTTGACTACCTATCTTTGTTTGATAATCATTAGGGCAAATGTGCTTATGGCCACATACATCATGGAAGTACATAGCCATGACAATGTTATTATCTCCCTATGTTATAAGACTTGTTCTTATCTCCCTTCTTAGTTTTTTGACTACCTATCTTTGCTTCCCAACCCTATGTTATAAGACTTGTTCTTATCTCCCATCTTTGACTTGTTCATAGCCATGAAAATGTTATTTGGACCCCTCTTTTTGCCCTATAAGCCACATCCTTGTTTTCCCTCTGATCCCTGCCTTTGTTGCAATCTCAATTTTGATTGTGAGACTTGGCCATTTTCAGTTTTAGAGATGGAAAAAGAGCCACTTGACATGGTTGAGAGCTCAGTTCGAGTCATCGAGACACATGTTGACATCATTCGCAGTCTAGTGACTAATGGGGTTGTGGATACTAGTGAACCGGAATCAGTGTACACACTTAAGACCACTTTGTTTCAAATTGGAGATGTATGCGACATGCTTGAGAAGTGTGCTCTGTCCATCAAAAAGTATGCTGACTCCAAGGGGGCTAATTATTCAAGATGAAGCCCTGCAATATGCTGAAGATGATGAAGCTGCAGATGATTTGGAGGAACTCCCAAGCCCAAATCTCCTTACTCAAGCCGACATATTGGAAAAATATTTTGGAATTGAGTATGATAGCGACCAGTCAAGGGGTTGCTGATGTTTAGTCCTAAACAACACGATATGAGTATCGTAGGTTTCACTCTTAGAGATAATGTATTTTGTATGAACCTCTTAGAGAGTGTCAAGTCAATGAACTATCTTCGAGTACTATTGGGAAGTGGATCTCTTTGATGTATTTTTTTCTAGTGATATCGATGGTGCCGAGTAGCACCAAATTTGGACTTGTGTCCATATCTATAGATGCTAGTAGTTGAGCACTAGCGCCTACAATCTTGACTACCTCATCCCTATTCTTTGTTTGGGACTTATATGGAGAATGGCATCGGCGGAATGCCTGAATCGGGTCGGGAAGCAAGCTCGCAGATAGAAGTGCACTTTCCAATGCAGTTAGACAGAGAAGGCATGACTGTGATGTTATAATGCTGAAGGACCCCAAGAAGAGATTAAGCCCTGTAGTCTACCACCTCCCGTTATTTGTGGGCTTCACCGATGGCTGGAAACATTTGGTGATAGCAAACGACCTTCGGGCTGAAGACGTCTGCGAGCTTGTTAAGGGGCCAGACGATGGTGAGCCGATGTACTATGTCCGGATGTGTGGTCACAAAATTTAAAGCTGCCCCGGCTGCATGTGTGTGCTTCTCTTCTCTTAGGTGGGGTGCTAAGTGATCTTAGTAGCCGACATAAGAGAAGAGAAGCGCACAGATGAAGCCGGGGCGGCTTTAAATTTTGTGACCACACATCCGGACAGAGTACACCGGCTCACCATCGTCTGGCCCCTTAACAAGCTCGCAGACGTCCCCAGCCCGAAGGTCGTTTGATGTCACCAAATGTTTCCCGCCCTCGGTGAAGCCCACAAATAACGGGAGGTGGTAGACTACATGGCTTAATCTCTTCTTGGGGTCCTTCAGCATTATAACATCACAGCCATGCCTTCTCTGTCTAACTGCATTGGAAAGTGCACTTCTATCTGCGAGCTTGCTTCCCGACCCGATCCTGCCCCGGAGGCGGGTTTGGGCTCGATTTCTTTTGAATCACCTTTTCTCCAAGTTCCCTTATTGATGGAACCAGTATATCAGACTAACAGTATATCCCTTTATCGATGGAACCAGCTTGAATGACAGACAACGAGCAGCCTAGTATGGATGTGGTCTGCACCGGTGCGTCTAACAAAGTTGATGAAGACGCGACCAAACTTGAATGGCAGACAACGAGCAGCTCCGGTGAAGGGAGCGGGGAGGATAGTTCTAGTGACGACAATCCTTGTACTCCTATACCTCCAAGGAAGAAAAAACATCAGATGAGCTTGATGCCGACTATATTCCCAACGATGAAGAGGTAAATAGAAATATGCCGACTATATTCTAAAATAATGTTCATATATGAAAGGCCATTAATTGTTACACTATATAGATTTCAAATGAAGAGAAGAAAGAGGATGCATATTCTACACGAAACACAGAGGATGCTCCGATGCCTGAATCATCCGTTTCACATAAGCGGAAACGAGGGCGACGAGGTCCGAATCAGATGAAAGAAGGTGCAGTTATGTACGTAACAAAACTAAATGCAGAGGGGTTTTCTGAAGAACCACTTGACGTGGTTACAAAGTTTCGAAATTCCTGCGGGTCTACTGTTAGAGATATAGTGCCAATCACACTTCAAAAATGGAAGGATTTAGATGAAGACACCCGCAATAAGCTATGGGCTAAGTTGTCTGAGTCATTCAAGTTCCCAAAAGGCACAGAGGATGCAGTAAGGAAGTCGATGCTCTCTGCTATGGCCAAGATGTTTCGTGGGTGGAAGGCCGAGATGAATAGGGAATTTGTTAAGAAGAATAAGGTTCCTCCGCCTAAGAAAATGGGGAAAATCACTCAAGCTCAGTGGGAGGAATTTGTTCGTCAGAAGACCGAACTGAAGGCCAAAGAACTGGGCGAAACTAATTCTCAGAGAGCGAAGATGAACAAACACCCCCATCGCCTGGGGTCAACTGGATATCACCATAAAGTTGTGCAGTGGAACAGGATAATCGAGGAAGCTATAACTAACGACACTTTGGACCCAATATTAAAAGATATCGATGAGCGAGCTATTCGTTGGATCTTAGGTCGGGCAGGTTTGAGTGAGGACGGCAAACTTTTGCATCCAGAATTGGTAGGCGAAGTTTCGACAAAAATTCAAGAATATGCAGATAAGAGAAAAAAAGGAGAATTTAAGCCTCGGAGGGAGAATGACATACTAACTGCAGCACTAGGTAATCCTGAACACACTGGACGGGCTCGGGGAATCTCTTCTAAGATTTCCTGGAGAGAGGCGTTTCCAGAGTATGCGTCGTCATATAGGAAACACGAGAAGTCGAAAAGGACCCTTGAAGAGACTATTGATGAAAGGGTACAAAAGGCTATTAATGACGTGATGAACAAAATGAAGAAAACAGAATGCATATCATTTGAACTCAAGCCAAGCCACATGAGTCCACCTATAGTCCCTAGCAGCGTTGGATCTGTGCAAGACTTGACCAAGTACCCTGTAGACGATATTGTTGAGGACAAGCCTTGCTTTCTTCATATTCCAATCAATCGATCCGGGACAAAAACAAAGCAAGCTGCTACTGGTTTGGTAAAACCAGGACTTGTTAACTACAAGGATAATCCTGTCCCGCCACACTATGCTGTGGTCCAAGTTCTAGAAATCACAGACAGTGGTTGTGAAGATTGGGAGATAGATTTTCCAGTTGAGGGGATCATAACTTTGCAGGAGGCAATGAACGAGTTGGTCCTTTGGCATCGACGCGACATCAAGTTGGGTGATGAGCCGAATTCAACACCAATGCAACAAAAATATAGTTCGATCATTCCACACCCCATGGTGCAGGAAAATATGACACCGACCTCCAAAAAAATCGTTGAAACAATCATATCGCCTCTTGCGAAGGAACTCGACGAGGGGGACGTAGACAAAATTGTTCCTCAGAATGTCGACGTCAACATCAAAAAGGAACCAAAGGTTGGCACCAATGTTGAAGGGCCAACTATTTCAATGAAAATTCATAAGCGAATTGTCACACCCGGGTTTCGGGGCACCAAGACCCGGGCGCGAACAAAATCACCAGGTGTGCTGGGACCAAGTCTCACACATATGATGAATCATGGCACAGGATCGAATGTCACATCTTTACTATATAATAGGAGTTCTGTACAAAATATAAATAAATAGTTACATTATAAGGAGACAACGGTCCAGCAACCCAAAGTTGACTAGGAGACGACGGCCTAGACCTCTCACGAACTCATCGCAACATCCTTCATGCGCCTCATCCTGCGGTACCTGTTCTTGACCTGTGGGGGGGTGAGACAGCAAGAGTGAGCTCACATACGTTCATCGCTCAACAAGTTGTGGGGAATAATGTGCATGAACTCGCCAAAGGTGGGAGCTCACGTGAAGTGTAAGGCTTACCAAAGAGGATGGTTAGAGCTGAGCATTGCTTTTAAGTAGTTGGTCAAAATTTTATTAGCAATTACTAAGTGTAAGTAAATACCAAACCTTAAATAAAGTAATAGAACAAATTAATAATAAACCCATGCATATGCAAATGACAAAATTGAATTTAGGTTCCATAAATTAATCATCAGAGAGTCCTGAGCTGCTCATGACTGTGAGCTCGGCTAGTATACCAGTTTTACACTCTGCAGAGGTTGTACCATTTACCCACAAGTCATGTTACCCATCTGCTAAGGGATCACGACTTCCCATACACCTCTACCAAGGAGGCGAGGCAGGGTAACACTACGAGGCCTTTACAAAGTTCCACTAGCTTCAGAAAACCCGCTACAGTTTATAGGAAGCTCCAATGCAGGGTTCTTGCCTGACCGCCATCACAGCAAAATCAACCAAGGACCTCCCTACACTGACCACTCCCCTACTGCCCTTGCCCCTTTCGGGTAAGGTAGTCCTCCACTAGCTTTCCTAATTAATCAGCCAAGGGCGTCCATAAACCCTTGTGGTGGCACGTGTTTCTCAAGTTAAGCTCTATGTTCCAATTAACATTAATGATCTTGACATGAACATAAATAGAATAACAAAATAACTGGAACATAGATATGATAAATAATTATCCCAAATCCATGTAAAGCAATAGCAAACTACCCAAGTGATTCAGGGGTAAACAAGGTAATGAGATAAACAATCTAGGGTAACCTATTGGGTCCCATCAAAATTAACCTATGCATGAATAAATGATATTAAAGAACATTATTGGGTAAAAGTGGTCAAGGGCACAACTTGCCTGAGACTTGAGATTCCAGGTACCAACTTGCTCTTTAGATGACACGTGTCCTCACCGCTAAACGTAGCAATACAAACATACATGGTATAGGCAAAATTAACATCACACCAAACATAAGAACAAAATACATATTAATAATCTACATATTAAAATGAGATCACTGGAACATGAATTATTAATTTTGGAGTTATGGATTTTAAGTTATGAATTTCCAAATGTTTCATGTGGTTGATACAAGATTAATTAAGAGATAAATTTTAATGTGGCTTTCATGTCAAAATAGTGGAACTATTTGATAAACAATAATATTACAAAAGTATAGGAACTGGAATGGGTTAATTTGGACTTAATATGAATTTTATATGAATTAAACGAGTTTCTGGGATTATTTATATACTAAAAAATCAATTTCCTAATCATTTATTCATTTTTACTAATTTCTGAACTGCGCACAAGATATCACAAGAGTCCAGGGGCAATAACGCAAAAGTGGCCCAGACTCAAACTATACTGCCGCGGAACTGCGGGTTGTTTTCTGGAAAGTATAAGGACTCTTTTGAAAGAAGCGCACGACGAAGGGGTATTCTCAAATCAGGGCTGTAGGATTCAGATCCAGAGGCCGAGGTTAGATCACGGTTCTTTAAAAAGGAGCGCTCCTTGTCGACCACCGGATCAATATCGGACGGCTACGCTTTAATCAAGCGAAGGGGTACGATCGTTTTCTAATCTGGACCGTCCGTGCATCATCCGACGGCCAATCCATCGTCTTCCCAGGAACTTGCTCAGAGGCGGCGCCATGGCCTGACTGGCGGCAAACACGCCGATGCACAGCCATCAAACCCAACCGGCGACTATCCCTAAATCCGAAACGTGCTACACAAAGCGGGGTAAGAGCTGAGTTCACCAGAGGAGCCCTTACCAGCAAGCGCGTAGCCGAGGCCCTGCTCTATTTTCTCCCTTCCTGCATCTCTCTCCTCCACGGCGGCTTGTTCGCCCACACGGTTCCGGCGACCGAGCACCCAAGGTGGCGGCGCGGAAGAACGCATGTCAGTCGCAACGTCGAGCCGGAACAGGGGTTCTCTAGCTCTCGGTTCGTGGTGAAGTATCTCGCTTGCTTCCATGGACTCAACGAAGGATACGACACGACCCTGCTGGTTTATATATCCTGGAGGCGAACTGGCAAAGCATGAACCAGGGAATCAGCGGGGAAGTTTGTTACGGAGGTAGTTATGGTTCGCGTTTGTTGCAGTAGCGGATTACGGCGAGCTCTATCCAATCTCGGGTAGAAGGACCTGGCAACTCGGTCTATCCTATCCACGCGAATCGTAACCACCCCCAGCTGGCATGGGCCTGGCGGATGCAACGTCCTAGCGTGGCTAAGAAGATAAGTTGTGGCAACACGGTCCCACAGGCTAGCGGCATGCACCGGTGAACACAGTCGTGCGCCAGTGGATGACCGTGATTAAATTTGTGCTAATGATAACATAGCGATGTTTTCCATGGATAGAGAAAAAAAACAAAAAAAACAAAAGAAAGAACGTGTAGTCTACTTGGGTCAATCAGGTGAATGTGGCCAGAGAGCAGATTCCTTCTTTTTTCTATTTTTTCCCTATTTCTCCAATTCAAACTCAAATATTTAAGTCTAGTTTTTAAATCTTAACTTCAAATTAGATGTAGCAAATAAAAATCTTAGCATGAGATGAACGTTCAACTTATTTATTGGTGGTTTTATAAAAATGCTTCAAATATGTCATGCACCAAAACGAGCATTTGACTTTTTTTAAGAAGATACTATTTTGGATATATATATATAATCCAATTTAAAGGTACATTCAGCGATTCAATATTCATTACTTATTTATTTGATTAGAAAGTAATTTCTAATGTATAATCTCTATTAAAACTTCAACTCTATGTTTTTAGAGAATATGTCCAAATGCCTAACTCCACCAAGGCTAAGTTGATTCATATGTTGTCCAAATGCCTAACTCTAGGGTATTACACGAATCGCCACTGACGATGTCAAGAAACCGTCAGAATCAGTGGCACGCTACCTGCATAAATTGCAGAGAGTTATGACAAATCAATCAAAAGCGGAATCAGC
The DNA here is from genome assembly GCF_902167145.1 of Zea mays. Classification (NCBI taxonomy): domain Eukaryota; kingdom Viridiplantae; phylum Streptophyta; class Magnoliopsida; order Poales; family Poaceae; genus Zea; species Zea mays. The sequence goes on from NC_050104.1 coordinate 133,236,836, forward strand.
ATCTCATGGAGTAGGCACACGGTCCCAAATAGACAATTTCGAAGTATGGGAAGAAGATGGAATGATTCATACTCGAGAATCATTACGTCTTAAAACCAATATCTCGGTATACAAGAAGGAGGATGTTCCTCCAAAATTTGTGAATGGGAGGCCGTTCTTGACGACGGTGCAACTTTCTAAGTTGTCGACTCCGGAGATTAGAATGCATGAGTGGTACATGGTGGCTAGCAACAAATACAAACTCGAGGACTTCACATTTGTTGTGCCAGAAGATGCATTTTGGAGCAATGATCATATAGATCCTGTGCGGCATTTATTCTTTGACGATCTCTGGTCGTTGTACCACCGACAAAGGATGGAAACCAACTACTTAACCCTCTTTTGCTTGTAAGTACCTCTAAACTTTCATATTTGTTAGTTTTGTACACGCACACATAAACGAGAGTCTAACGATTAACACTATTACACGTAGGATGCAATACATGGATGATAAGAAGAAACAACTTAAGACAGGGTTTCTTGACCCGTTGATGATATCCCAAGCTCGCTACAAAGTAGTTGCTCAGAGGCATGGAGAAGAATACAAAGACTTGGACGATGCTGAATTTGAGAAAGCCGTCAAACAGAATCAGAGAAAGAAAATGAAGGTAATGGCGGCATACATTGGACGAGCCATGTATAATCATGTACAACATGGCAAGGACTTAATAATAGCTCCGCACCACTTTAAGTAAGTTATCGATATGGTTTATTTTTGAACTATAAATTATGGCAATCGTGATCTTAACATGTGTTTTCGTCTATGTCTATATAGTGACCACTACATTTGTATCATGATCTGGCCAAAGGATGGTAAAGTCGTGGTCTTCGACTCACTGAGAATGGAAAAGGCTACGTATAATGACTTCTTGAAGATTTTAGAGAAGTATGATTATTATTGCACACTTGTACTTATTACAACTTAACAAATGTATTCTTAATCTCACAATGCTATTCTTATATGCAGTGCATACCGTTTTTATTGGAAAGATCTCGGCGGCGAACATCCAGAGGACAAGCCTAATTTGTCAATATCATTATTTCCATATGGTGACAAACAACCTCCGGGTACTGTCCTGTGCGGTTATTATGTATGCGAATGGTGTCGTGTCACCTTCCATTACATGGTCAATCGTGAGGATGTAAGTTCGCTATCATTGTCTATGTTGCAATTTTTATGTTATATTGTTGCTCATCACATTACTCTTAGCACCGCTTGCTTTTTGCTTTCATTGCAGGTTCCTAAATCCAAGATCAATGCTGAATGGTTAGAAAGAGATATGGTTTTCGTCGGCGTTGCTAAGGTTGTAAGAGACTTGCTTTACTTTATGCGCTGTGAAGTTCTTCATCAACAAGGGCTATTCTACAATATAAATGGAAATTTGCAAAAATTCCCAGAACTAAGTTTGTACACAATATCACACAGTGTTTAGGTCTTTAGTTAGGAACTTTAGATGTTTAGTTGTCTATGGAACTTTGAGATGTTTAGTTGTATATGGAACTTGATATGTGTATAATTCTGTGTATGACGATGGAACTTGATATGTGGATGAATCTGTGTATTATACCTGTTATGGAACTTGTAATCTGTGTATTATATCTGTTATGGAACTTGTAATATGTGTAAATCTTTGTATGTGGATGAATCTGTGTATAATCTGTGTATTATGCAATCTGTGTGAATCTGTGTATAATCTGTGTATGAAATCTGTGTTTGAAAATTCTGTATATATGAATCTGTATAATGAAAACCGTCTGTGATTTATAGTGTATGCAGTCGGTTCCTTTGAAATGGACCGCCTGTGATGTGTGTCTATCACAGGCGGTTCCTTTGAACTGGACCGCCTGTAATCTGTGTTTTTCACAGGCGGTTTTTGATTGACCGCCTGTGATGTTGTTTTACATCACAGACGGTGCACCACAAGCGGTTCCTGGAACCGCCTGTGTAGTGGCGAACCAAACCGCCTGTACAGAGGTATGCTGTAGTAGTGAATATTGGAAAAATTTCATATGTGTCATTAATATTTATAATCATTTCTTGTGTGCCATTGAATGACATATATAGATTTTTTTGTGTGTATGACATATAAGGCTAGTGACAAACAAGGAATAAGTATAAATTTCGATGGCACACAGATAATTTCCCTCTAGAATATTACTGCAGCGGCGACGACCAGTAAGGAGTTACAAGCGCTCAGCGTTTCACGTAGCAGCGTGCAGCGTGCCGCGTTCTTTCTTACCTCGTGTCCACTTTCGCTGTGGCCAACAATTAACGGAGTCTGGGAACATGCCGAGGCTAGTCGGGTCCTGGCTCCGCCGCTGTATACCCGTATATCAGTGATGCATTCACATAGGCAGGCAAGTAGGCAGTGGCAAATCAAGATAATAGTTTGTGACTTTGTGTAGATGGGCTACCTGTTGTCAGCGTAGTAGAGTTGTCAGGTCATCGATTGAGATACATCAGTTTTCAATTTGGTAAATTTGGGAATAGTTAAGTTTGATTTAAGATTGTAGTTGTTTGATTGAGAAGAAAATGGGAACCGATCCAAGAACCCGTGGTGTCGCCGCTCGCTATGTCTACGAGGCACGAAGTCGCGAGGACACGAGTAGGACTTCGTCGCCATCATCCTCGCAAGTCGTTCAGGACTTTCGGATGCTCGTAAAGGTCGAGAACATGTCTGCCCATGCATACACATTACGCAAGTAGCGAGTATGTATAGTACGTATAGCTAGCAGTGACGACGGAATGACGCTAGCTAGCTTCGGCGGGAACAGGTGCTTGGAGAGCGACGGCGGCCGGGCCGGGTCGGGCTGTCCTGCGGCATGAGTTGATGGACGTGCGCGTCCCCGTCGCAGGGTTTGGTGAGGCTTGACGACGACGACGACAGGATCCGGCGGGACCGGGGAGGGCTGCACCCGGCCGGCCGTGGATCGATCGCCACAGCTGCGACAAATGTAGCGCGAAAGCAGTGAATAATGGTGGCGACGACACACTACAGGCTGCACTGCAGGCTGCGGCTGTCTCCGTTTCAGTGGTAGGATCTGAAAGATGTTGGCTATTTCCCTGTGCGACATGTCAACCAAAAGATTCTTCTGTATGTAAACTTAATTTATATATAAAACACCATATCTAGAGACTCTACATACCCGTACGAGTGACGGTGAACCAGAGCCGCTGTGTAGAGCTTGCCCCATGCATGCACCACCGACAGCCGGCCGACCTTATTTGCCGTAGTAAATGAGTTCTAACCTTCTAATCCTACTCGGAGGCAATTTTTCGTGCTCTTCCATACCATTGCCAATGATATATAAGAATTTAAGATATGTAAATTTTATTTTCTCTTCTATGCCATCGACGATGACATGAAAGGTCAAGAAATTGTACCTTAGTAGCTGGCGTAGAAGGAAGAACATTTACTATGATAAATAAGATACTAATAAACACAGTGGTATGGAGAGAACTTTTCGTGACCTCGTTGAAAACGGGGAAAAGAGAGGACAACTACGGGGGTGATCAAACTTGGGCGTAAACCGTCAAGATTAACTGTCAATCCACATTAATAACATCGCTGTTCCTTTAGCATCCGACCAGCAGCTCACCGCGCGCGCCACCATATACAAAGTATAACTGTATATTAGTGTTGGCTACATGGCAGGCATACGCCGCATACCTATATACCGCACTTCTTCTGTAAGAGAGCGAGCCATAGAGAGTGATGTCTATATATTATAGAGAGAAAATATAACACACGGAGATCTATGTAATCTATTTCTATCTCTTGTCCTATAAATTTCAAATAGGTTTATATCTAAATATTTTAAAAAATTATGGAATATCAAAGCATAGAGGCTAAATTACCTAGTCTATAAATAAAGCACATTTTAATTCCTCTAAAATAAAAAAATATCCAAATGGGCCCGCCTAATAGAAACCGGGAAGAAACTGAAGACAGATTTTAAAATGAACTTGTCTCAGGGAAAGGTAAACATATATACTATATGGTGGAAGACTTGTGCTTGTCGATTTATTTGGTTATTGGAACTTGGAAGGCAAGGTGGAAGGAGATGATCCTATCCTTGATTCTCGACCTATTTTTTATTTAGTTGAGGGGGACTGGATTGACGTGTTTTTTTGTTTGGGATAAGACGATGACATACTGATACCCCACTGTTAGATGAAACAATTTCAATACTCACGCTCTCGTCGCACCTAGAATGACTCCGTCTTTTCGTTTTTTTAGGGACAAAGTTATCCCACATCTAGATAAATATTTCCTAGTGGAATATTCATACTCTCTCTTGATTCTGAATCGAACACTACTAGAATTGACTGGTTGGACCGTATTGAGGTCTATTAAAGATGCGTCTAGGGGTCTTGCACATCTATAATCGTTATATATTCAGTAGCCAATGTCACGTTAGAGCTCAGTTTCTTTTAGATTCAATCTGTCAATAATAGTATAACCGAACATCGTGATTCAATTGATTGTAACTTTTTTTTTTGTTGTTGCTTGTGTTCTCGATTACACTTCTAGGAATAAGCTTCTTGACGAGATCATCTGTGTGGCATGAGTGATGACCAAAAAAGTCGTGGTGTAGCAATTATGATGAGCCATTCATTTGGAGTCTTAGATCATCAACGTCGAGATCTTCACCTCAATCGACTTACCTTTCGGAAGATAAGGTCTATCACTACCGGACACAGCTCCGTTGCCGAGTGTAACACTTGGCAAAGAACGCTCGACGAACTGTACATCGGCAACAGCCTATTTGCTGAGTACTTTTTGTCGGGCATTCGGCAAAGAATTTGCCGAGTGCCATTTGACACTCGGCAAAGAAAAGTCACCGTCACGGCGCCAAGTGACGGTGACGGATCCTTTGCCGAGTGTCTTCTTTGGCACTCGGCAAAGAGGCTAATTTTGCCGAGTGTCTGCTCTAGCGGCCCTCGGCAAAGACGGGTCCAGTGGGCCCCACCGCCAGTCCCTGTGCCGAGAGCTCTCGTAGGCACTCGGCAAAGGAGGCTTCTTTGCCGAGTGTCTAGTGGACTGGCACTCGGCAAAGAGTCCTCCAGTGGGCCCTTTGCCAGTCACTTTGCTGAGTGCCTTGGCAACAACACTCGGCAAAGATGGCTTTACCGGTTCCCAGGTTTCCTTCTTTGCCGAGTGCCAAGGTCATAGCACTCGGCAAAGCTACCCTTTGCCGAGTGTTACACTCGGCAAAGTGACCAGGATGTCCCTTTTTTATTTATTTTTGTTGTTCCATCCAAACAAACAAAAGATATATATCATTCACATCACATTATATATCAATCGCATCACAGAATGAACACATTTATCATCAACACCATATATATCACAAAGTCTCACTAATATAAGTCTCACAAATATAAGTCAGGATCATCACAAAACAGATATAAGTCTGGATCATCACTAACATCACCAAGTATCTCACAAGACCAAGTCTAACTAACATCACCAACACTCACAAATATAAGTCTGGATCATCACAAAACAGATCATCAACGAGGTGGGCATCTGGACTGGTTCGGCGAAGGGCTGGACGAAGCGTGAGGGTTGTTCGACGCCGCCGATTGACCCTGCACAGAGAAGAGATTGTATGTGTGAGAACATATGAATATATATCATGCAGTACTAAAATTTTGATACTCACAGGAGTAGTGAACTCAGCAGGGTCAGCTGCAGGGAACAACGGAGGTGGTGGAGCATGACCCTGTGCGGCGCCAAGGCTCTGCATGTACGCGAACATCTCCGCCATCCTCTTCTCCAGCTCCTCACGTTGCCTCCTCTCATCATCTAGCTGAGTCTGTAATATTTCGCTCTAATGTTACGATAATGCAAAGAGAAGATATATAATAATCAATGAACGATGAATAGATAAGGAATAACCTGGAGTTGCTGGATACGATGCTGTGAGCTGTCCTGCCGAGGTCGTATGGCTGGGCTCGCGCTCGTGCTCCTTGCTCGCACCTGAGAGAGAGTGGGAGTGGAGGACGAGTCAATTGCCCTGTCGGCAATCCAGTACCGCCCATGCCTCTTGCCTCCTCCGACCCTCATGAGGACATCTCCGTCGATGTCCTCGGTCCTCGGATCGTAATCTGGCCCATGGACCTCCTTGGCCATGGCGGTGTACTCACTGAGGTGGCTGTGGATGGCGGGGTTGGTGTACGCCTCGGGCCCGTCATCCGGGTTGTAGGTGACGTCGGACGTCGCCTTCCCCTTGTGGGTCATAGCATATGCCGAGAACGTGGAGCAAGGCGCGCCACCATGTGCCGCCGACTGCGAGAAAACCAACGAGATGATTAGAAATCATGTCTAATCGAAAGTTATATACCTAAATAAAAAAGAGCGTGTACCCATGCTTCCGCGTATTTGCCCAGGTTGCGGCTGCCTTGATGGTGGGAGGGACCTTGCATCATCAAACGTCGTTCCCGGCTAGCGTTGTGCGCCTCGTCCCACTCAGCCGAGCACCACCTCTGCACCATCTGCTCCCAGCACTCAGGATGCGCGGCGCACCAATGAGGAATCATCTAAAAAAATACAAGTACACGACATATCAGAAGATAAAATTAAGCATATTTAGTACCAATAATAAAGTTTTGTATTTACCTGCAAGTACTGGTCCGGAGTCAACGACATGGTTCGGGCGTCCTTCTTGGTCACCTTCTCCCCAAGGACGGAGCCGTGGTAAGTGACGATGGCCTGGATGCGCGCCTCGTAGTGCATGTCCACGACGAGCTTCTTACAGCTCGTCGTAGCCACCACATCCGCCCTGGCCTCGTATCTAGCCTCGCATATGAAGAAATCCTACATACAAAGACGATGTATCCATACATTATTTCAAGAATATGCAACAAATGCGACTTATTAAACAATATAGTGCGAGGAAGACTTACCCACAGCTCTTGCTTCACCCGCTCCGCCTTGTTGTTGAATTGTCTGTCGTCCCGATCTACTGCATCGGGGGCGACGACGTAGTGGTCGAAGGTGTATGCTGGGCTCGTCACTCCGGCGTACTCGACAAGTCTAGGGAAGTGTTCCCTGCATAGAAGACCGAGGATGTCATTGGGGTTGCGGCCGTGACCCCATGCAGTCTCCAAAATCATCCAAGACCTATCCAAGTGATTAAGATAAAGTATTAGTTTCTATTATTAATTTGAACATATAATATGAAAAAGCAGCAACAACATCTAAAGTTACCTACCTCTCTCCATCAGGTCGTATCAGCGGACGTCTGTCACGAAGTATGGGTCGCGGAGGGAGACTCGCGGGACCTCGCAGGTAGATACTCCTCGAACCTGAGGAGCCAGAACCTGAGACGTCCTGCTGAGCGGCGTCGTCGTCGTCGTCCTGCTGCACCGCATCGTCGTCGTCCTGCTGCGCCGCATCGACAGCGGCTTGCTGCTCCACCTGTTGCTGTACGGCGTCGTCCTGCTGCGCCTCCTCCTCCGTCCTACGGGTGCTCCTCCTCCCCCTCCCCCTCCCCCTCCCCCTCCTCGTCCTCGTCCCACCGCCCACCATCTTTGTTCAACAACCTGCAATTAAGAGTAAGCAATTAAACACAGATAAAAAAATATGTATTTAGAAACATATGCAAAATAAATGAAATATAGCATTACATCGATTAAAAATAATCTCCATATGTGTCCGGGTTAGCCGGATCATAAGTGTCATCATCACTATCAACCATTTCATAGTCAACACCATCTGAAGGCGCAATTTTGTCATTGGCATTGCCTTCAAGCATTTCTAAGTCATTCTCATTTTGCACCTCATCCTCCTCATCAACAACTATTTCATCATCCGGCATTTCAATATCTACTTCCATTCCGATCGCTTCGGTTAAGTCTATCTCAAATCGCCCTTCGAGTCCATCTTCTTGGAAGAACTCTCCATCATATGTGTCCGGGTCTAAGTTATAATCTTCATCGTTTGGAACAGGTAATTTAGCGTGCGGTGATACCTTATACACAACATCCCAACCCTTAAGATGTTGTTTTGTTTGGCACGCATATGGAAGATAATACACTTGTGTGGCTTGTTGGGCCACAATATAGACATCGTCTCCTGGTAAGATGGAATCCTGTCGAATTTCGACTAGCCCAAGATTAGAATGTGTCCGTCTCGTAACTTCAGGGTCAAACCAATGACATTTGAATATCACTGGAGTAAGAGGTTTGGAACCATAAAAATTGAGTTCATATATTTCTTCAATTCTTCCATAATACTCGACCTCGTCAAGCCCGGACGTAAAGACTCCAGAACACGTGGTTTTTCGATTGGGCCGACTTTGGTCGTAGCTTGTTGTGCGAAAACGGTATCCATTGACGTCATACCCAGAAAATTTCCTGACCCTATAGGCAAAGCCATTGGCTACTTGTCTCAACTCGGCACTCATAGACTGCTCTCTTTGGCCCTGCAAGTTCAAACACGCTAGATTGTTATATTATTCGCGCGTAAGAGCAACTTCAAATGACAAACTAAGCACGTACCTTATGTTTAAACCAGGAAATGAAATCGGGCAATCCATTTCCCGCTCCCTTTCCAAGAAGGGTATCATATTCCTGTGGAGTTGGGTCCCTTGATCGACGCCAGAATTCATGAAGAAATTGCTCCATGTATGGCGTCACCTCTTCAAGGTTGGTCAACGCATATAGCATGATATGGCGCCACTCTTCATGTCTCAGGGTCTTGGTGGTCGAACCACTCGCGCTTCCGAGTTGCCCTCAAAAAATGCTGAGGTTCGATTCATTGTCGCCATCATTGTAACGAGGGGCTGGATTATGCACGCTCGGCAGTTTGCACCATAGTAAGTTGTTGTGAAGTTTGACACCTCCTCCAGTATGTATGCCTCTGCAATGGAAGTCTCGATTTTGCATTTATTTCTACATTTCTTTCGGATAGTCTTTAGACATCTCTCGATTGGATAGCACCAACGTCCCTGCACGGGCCCCCCCATTCGTGCCTCATACAGGAGATGAAGAATCAAATGCTGCATCGGATTGAAGAAGCCGGGTGGAAAGATCTTCTCCAGCTTACACAGTAACACGGGTGCCATCCTTTCCAAGTCTGCAATCATGGTCCGAGCTAACTCTTTTGCACAAAGCTGGCGGAAGAAATAGCTCGACTCTACAAGCGCTAGCCAGACATGCTCAGGGACATAGCCTCGAACCATCACCGGAAGAATTCGTTCAATCCATACGTGGAAGTCATGACTCTTCATCCCTAAGACTCGCAGAGTAGATAAGTTCACCCCCTACTAAGGTTAGCTGCATACCCATCAGGGAACATTAACATCTTGATCCACTGTAGTACTTCCTTCCTCTGGGCCCTGCTTAGGACGAAATCGGCCTTAGGCCTTCTCCATGTCTTACCACCACTAGGCGGCTTCATCTCTTGGTTTGGTCTATCACATAACTCTGCCAGATCTACTCTTGCCTTTACGTTATCCTTTGACTTATCAAGAATCTCCATAATTGTTGCCCAAAGTGCCTCGGCGACATTCTTTTCAGTGTGCATCACGTCAATGTTGTGTGGAAGGAGCAGGTCATCATAATAGGGGAGCCGAGTCAAGCCTGACTTATGTGTCCACATATGTTGCTCACCATATCCCATAAAACCACCTTCTGGGTTGGCCACGAGACCATCTAGCTGTTCGCGAACTTCGGCACCAGTCATCATTGCAGGTGGGCGGTCTGTCACCACGACACCTTTCGTACAGTTCTTGATGAAACCTTTGTCTTGCCGTGAAGGGGTTTCTGTGCCGCGTCAAACATGTCGTAGAATGCCTTTGCGGTCGCCTCTGGCTCGTCCTCCGTACGTCCTTCGGAGAACTGTGCCTCGTGATAGTCGTTCAACATGTCCGCTACCCCGGCATCAGCATCATAATCCTCGACGCGTTGTCTCACCACCTCCTCTCTCGTGCGATGCGCTTCACCATGGAAGATCCACCGAGTATAGTCCGGCGTAAATCCATTCTTCCAAATATGTTCTACCATGGCCTTCTTTGGTTTTCTTTTCCGGTTGTCACATTTGCTGCACAGACAAGGGACTAGGCTAGCTCCTTTAGCAGCTTCGCCATATGCCCGTTGCACGAAAGCATCGGTCTTCCTAATCCATTCAGGGGTGACATCATTACGTCGAAGGCGTCCCGTGTACATCCACTCACGGTCCTCCATCCTCTAACATATATAACCGAGTATAGTTTAATATAGACATGTAATGCATGTACACTACGTTCGTACCTTCTAATAGGTGAGGATAGGTCCTAATCCCACCCGCAGTTGCGTAGATGGAGTTAGTTTCCATGCTCTACTCCGATCCGAGATAGAATTTCGATAGCACCTCCCCGCTGTTCTCCGGATACACGTCCTGACAGGGAGAGTGTACTGTCCGGAGAACAACATGGAGGGGACGCCGAAACTCTGTCTCGGACCGGAGTAGAGCATGGAAACTAACACCATCTAGGCAACCGCAGACTGTCCAAAAAATGTGGACAATTCGAAACTAATACATTTGTAGATATGCAAAGATATGCATATCTACACCGTATCTCTTTCGAACGGGAGACGCCTAACTGGGTTACGTGATCTACGACCATGATGCGGAAATTGAGGTTATACCTAGGGTGAGGGTGGAATCAGGCTAGCGGGGCTGTGGCGGGTTGGTGCAGTGGCGACGCAACGCGGTGCAGGCAGACCCGCAGTGGCTAGGAAGACAAGTATCTTCTCTGTAAAAAATAAACAAGCATGTCAAAAAAATCGGCAGCACTTCCCCTGTATGGGGAGGTTTCCAAAACCTGCAAATAGATCTAACAGCACGATGGCTGACACGCACATATACAAACGACACGATGAATGCAAGTCACATCTAAGTGGCATCCATATCCACCATCACACATATTTCAACGGCATCCATATCCATCATCACATTATGCCAAATTAACACAAATAGTATAAACTCTCTAAACACACATACTAAACTAATTAAACTCACTAAAGTCACTATATTCACTAAAAACATATAGTATAAACTCACTAAACACACATACAAAACTAATTAAACCCACGAAAATCACTAAATCCACTAAACACATATACTATAAACTCAATAAATACATACTAAACTAATTAAACTTATTATACTCACTAAATTCGTCGGAGAGGGACCGGGGTAGAAGACGGGACGGTGTTGGGTCGGCGATGGCGGTGGCGCGACGGCGGTGGGCGCGGCCGGCGGTGCACGCCGCGGGTGCGGGAGGCCGGCGGCGCGACGACGGTGGCGGGGCGCGGCGGTGGGGGCGCCGTAACGGCGCGTGGGGAGGCCGAGCGACTTGACTGGCGGCGCCGGCGGCGAGCTGGGAGCGTGAGGCTGGCAACGGTCGTGGGCGGCGGTGGGAGCGGCGGCGTGCCGGGCGGGTGGAAGAGAAGGAAGTGAAAGGAGAGAAAGAGAGAAGAGAGCCCGTCGGGCGGTTAAGTTACCTTCTTTGCCGAGTGCCTGCGATCCGGCACTCGGCAAAGATTTTTTTAAAATTTAAAAATAAACTTCGCCGAGTGCCGGATCTCGGGCACTCGGTAAAGACGCCTTTGCCGAGTGCTAGCTGTAGAGCACTCTACAAAGATGTGTTCTACAGACTTTGCCGAGTGCCAACGGACAGGCACTCGGCAAAGCCGTCTTTGCCGAGTGCTAACTGGATAGCACTCGGCAAAGTATATTTTATTTTTTTATTTTTGGCAACCAAACTTTTTGTGGTGTGTTCCTACACTATGTAGACCTACAAGTACCATTTTGTACAATTATAAAAGTGTTTTTTATAACTATTAGATTTAGTTCGTTTATTTGAATTTCTTCGGAAAATTCATATTTGAACTGCAGGTCACTCGAAACTTGGGAAATCGTGCATGTAAAAATGATACCCGTCCTATTTAGCACAAGTTACGACCGATTCCAGGAGCGGAACGGAAACTTCGAGTAACATGCTCACTAAACATGGTCATGAACTTGCCATCCACATGTTTAAAAATTATATAAAACACAAACAAAGTCATAAAATCATGAAACTTGTCCACGTGTCATGATATCATATGTACAGGTTGTGATAAAAAATTGAGAATGTTTGGACAAAGTTGTGAGACACTATGTGTAGAAACCTAAGAGAACTACACATGAAATCATAGAGTTTCAATGTGGATCTCTTAGGTTTGTACACATAGCGCGTCATAGTTTTCTCAAAAAAATTTCAATTTTTTATCGCAGCTTGTACATATGATATTATGACACGTGGACAAGTTTCATGATTTTCTGACTTTGTTTGTGTTTTATACAATTTTTAAACATGTGGATGGCAAGTTCACAGCCATGTTTAGTGAGCATGTTGCTCGAAGTTTCCGGTCTGCTCCTGTAATCGGTCGTAACTTATGCTAAGTAACATGAATATCATTTTTGCATGCACGGTTTTCCAAGTTTCGAGTGACCTGCAGTTCAAATCTGAATTTTTCGAAGAAATTCAAATAAACGAACTAAATCTACTAACGATTGAAAACTCTGTTATAATTGTCCACAAATGATAAATATTGGTCTACATAGTGTAGGAACATACCACAAAAAGTTTGGGAGACAAAATAAAAAAAATAAAAATATCTTTGCCGAGTGTCTAGAGAAGACACTCGGCAAAGCGTCCTTTGCCGAGTGCCCAATATGTGGCACTCGGCAAAGACTGACGGCCGTCAGCTGTAGACGGCAGCTAACGGCCCTTTGCCGAGAGCCGTCTTTGCCGAGTGTTTGACTCTCGGCAAAGTAGTCTTTGCCGAGTGCTGGGCTGTGCCGAGTGTCCCGCACTCGGTAAATAAGACCTTTACCGAGCGTAGGTCTTTGCCGAGTGCGGCGCTCGGCAAAGTCGGCTTTGCCGAGTGCCCGATAAAAAGCACTCGGCAAAGAGCCGAATTCCGGTAGTGTATCCTAATATCAACTGCTCCTATGCCGCACGTAAACTAAAGATGGAACACTTAGTTACCTAAAATATTGTTGCCACACTGATGGTTGCGTTTCTTGGATATTGGGGATACTTTGTATATTGTACCTGATTCAAAATAAATGACTGATTACATGTTTTTCCTATGGGGTCAAGAATTGAAAGTATATTCATGCAGTTTTTTGCTATGTGGAATTTAGTTGGCCATGATGATCCATCTATGAATTAAAAACCTGAACAGGTGTCGACCTAAACAATGTCTATCCTGCTCCCAACCAACAGTTATCTATTATGTTCCCCTCATCTTTCATCTTCAGCTCTTGTCGACTTCTTCTCCTTCGTCACTTTGGCCATCACTACTCATAAACTTGGACCATTGGATGGGCAGCAATCTACGACCATGGCGACTCTAGCCTATGCTTGACACCCCTTCATCCATGAGACTCTCCACTCTTCCACTCTCCCCTCTCTCTTCATTCCCATCCCATCCTTCTTGCTAAACCCTAAACACTTGCAATTCACTCCACATCTACAATGATTTGGACCTATGCTTCCATCACATCCTCACCGCGAAGACCTCCATCTCCCATGGGTGTGCACACCTTTGTTTTCTCCAAATTGTAGCTCTGGATGTATTAATTTTGATAGAATTCATGGTGAAGGGCATGTTCTTACTTTTGTCCCTCTAATAGCAGCACCTCTCGAGAGTGCATCAACAATATGCCTTCACATGTGCTTCATGTTCTACTGTGGTTGAAGTGTATAAGTGGAATTCCTACCTTATGAGTTGAATTAGTTAGTGCGTCCACTCATTCATGGTACTATAGAGCCACATGTCTCAAGTTCAAATTCTGGCAGAAGCTTTATTTGTGCCTCTGTCCTTTATTTTCACATTTTGCGACTTTCTCTCTGGTTGCATGTGAGGGGAATGTTGAAGTGTATAAGTGGATTTCCTACTTTCTCCTAATATCTTAAACTTTCAGGTTAAATTGATAGTGCGTCCACTCTAATGGCAGTCCCTAATCCCAAGCGACAGGTATAACAGAGATGGAACCCTTAATTACATATAATATTGTTGCATAGTGATGGTTGCATTTCTTGGATATTGGGGATTATTTTTATATAAATATCTAGTTCAAAACAAATGCCTGATTACATGTTTTTATCCCGTGGGTCGAGAATTGCAAGTCTATATATGCGATATTTTGATATGTGAAATTAGTTGGCTATGATGATCAATATTTGAATTGAAAACCTAATATATTATCTTTAGATAGTTTATAATCTCTTTTTTGTTTGCTAGATATCACTTCAACTAAAACCATGACATTATTTAGTTCAATTTAATTCTATCTAAGCTCTCTCTCTACTCCTGGGCCTCCCCCTCGACCTATTTTCTTATGGTTAATGTTAGCATTTAGAGCCTGGAATGAGTTTTCCTGCGTCCATTGATCGTAGAAGAGGGAGTTTAGGCCGCCAAGGGACAAAGAGTCCCTCCAGGGGGACAGACAAGCAGGACACACGAACGAACACTCACTTCTCCACACAATCTTTGATATTGGCACTTGCCTCAATCAGTTCTAGGGACTTGGGGACTTCTCTCCCGCTGTGCTTGTAATCCCTACTGCAGGCATCCCAGTGCGAGTAATATAAACCTCACCCCCTTTGTTGAAAGTAGGGTTTTGCATTGCTCGAACCAGGATAAATTGCTTGTGTCTACTCGCACACCATCTAGACTCTGGCCATGTGACATTATTTACTAGTTGGTTAGGACCCTTAGTCCAAACACCGACACTTATAATCACTGATTTGACATCGTGCCATATCCGCAAGGGAACAACATACCAGATTTTTCTAAATTTTCGAGTGAAGGCACGAAAAGCATGCACGGGAGAATTGGCTGATAGGGAAGCCTACCGTGTCTATTTGTTCTCGTTGTCCCTTACTAGTACCACATTTGCATGGTACACAACCCTATCGCCTAATTCTATCAACTCTTGGGAGGAATTAGAGCGAAAATTTCATGAACAGTTTTTCTTAGGAGAGCATGAGTTAGAATTAGCTAATTTAGTTTCAGTTTGACAGGGGAACGAAGAATCGATTAATGACTATATTCAGAGGTTCTGGGGCACTAGAAACCAATGTTTCTAAATCCATGTCGCAGACAAACAGCTAGCAGGGCTGGCTTTTAATGGGTTGCGATCTTACCTAAGAGAAAAGTTAGATGACACCTAGTTTTTTTCATTAGTACAGTTACACCAGCGAGTGTTGGCCTGTGAAAGCCGAAATAAAGAGACAACAAAATCGACTGGCCATGATGTGCATCTAGTGGAGCGCGATAGCTCGGATGATGAATCCACAGGTTCATATACCACCAGACTTGTTTGGTCAACGCAGGCCAAACCTTTGACATGCTCTTGTTTTTAGCCGGTTCAAAAGAACCGGCAAGAAGTTAAATTTACCTTTAATGTTGCTAAGTGTGACAGAATAATTGATGAGCTATTAAAAAGTGATAACACTAAAGTAACTCATACTATCCCTCCTCTAGATGAACTAAAGAGACATGCTTATTGCAAGTGGCACAATTCTTTTTCTCATGCCACCAACGATTATAATGTTTTCCGCTGGTAGATACAATCGGCCATAAATGAGGGTCGGTTGAGTTTCTAGGAGATGCAAGTTGAATAGCCATTTCATGTTAATATGATGGAGCTAGCGAATAAAAAAGTCTTGGTTCGACTAGATGTGGCCGATAGAGAGAGGCAAATGTATTATCGTTGGTAGTCCTCGCACGTCAAAAACATCGTAAGGAGTAATTACTCAGAAGGCTTTGGACAAAAGGACTAGCAAGGCCGGAGGTGCTGGGGCAAGCGCGATCGGCCAACCGATTAAAGTTCCCTATCCCACGCATCGCGGACAGTCCGGCGCTCGCGTCAGACAGTCCAGCTCATCCTGTCGGACAGTCTGGTAGCGACCAGAGGCCGAATCATCAACGCGCCTTCAAGCATTGACAACCAGAACATGCACATCAAAGCAAAATTCGTTTAAAACTTTTGGTCGGCTAGTTAAAGTTGTCCTTGCTTTTTGAAAAGGTCGTCCCTTGTGGTTGGCCAACGAAGCAACTCCGATCACCCGCAAAGGCAACACGACCGAATAAAATGTCCCAAATGGCGACACAACAAGTGTTGCCTATCCATTCAATGACGTCATGGTACTTTCCACCATCCTATCCACCGCCAATATATTTTCCTACTCAAGCATGGGGTAGTGCAGCGATGAACATGTATTACACGTATCACCCCTTTCCTTATTCGGGCTGGGGCACCACAATTTTGTACTTATTGAAACATCGATCAAGTAATTGTTGCCGAGAAATATGCAGTTTTAAACGACCTTTATGCATTAGAGCTCTATTACACGATTACCCTATTAGATTGAAAAAGTCGGTGACTTGCATCAAGTTTAATCCTTACTTCGGGAACAAAATTACTTGTGAGATTTATTATTTCTCGAAGGGAGCTGATGGTGCATATGCTTTTGATTCGTCAACCTCCACTAAAAAGGCAAGGGGAATGTGTTGAGAACCAATCTTGCACACAGGATGGTCCGGCCCTCAGGTAGGACAGTCCATGGTGGCAGCGCGGATGGTCCGATGTGAATAGAATCTGTTAGGATTCCGGATTTCTTGAGTGATTTGTTAACAAAATACATGGGATTTATTTAGAAAACGACTTGTAATGTGTCTAGACCTCCTACTTTATATATATATAGATGAAGGAGTACGACCGATTGAACCCCCACAATCGACCTAATCAAACCTACTTATCAAATTTATCTTATTTGCACAATCCTTAGGAGTAGGAGCAAACTAGTCTTAGTTTAGCCTAGTATTAATCTTTCTCGGCCTATTTCTTCACCTCTCTTCAGTCCGACGTCTTGGGTGGCCTGTCGACTTCAAGACAACCCTTAGATCTCTCCTCCCAACGGGGTCCCTCCCGGGAGGCGAGATTCAGGTTCTTCGCGAAGAAGACCTCTGCGCACGCGCGGACGGTCCAACAAGCACACAGGGAGAAGTCGTTCCTGCAGCGTGGTCGAGGTCCGTCGGAGCTCCTGCACAGAGCACCGCGAAGCGGTTCTCACCTTGTGTTTGGTGCCAGATCGGCGTCTACACCTACCTTGCTGAATAGATGCATGACCTTTCCTTTATGCCTTTACTCCCACTAGTTCCTCATTTCGGGTGCATCTACCTTGCTGAATAGATGCATAACCTTTCCTTTGTGCCTTTACTCCCACTAGTTCCTCATTTCGGGTGCAATTTTTTTTTACTTTTTTAGAAATGCAATTTACTATGAAGACTAACAGCAACGGCTACATTCGCAAATACAACTTGCAGTCATGTTTCTTTCATCACGGCCCCACCCACCCCCCCCCCCCCCCCCCCCCCCCCCCCCCCCCCCCCCCCCCCGGCTCATGGAAGAAGTGAAGGCTGGGTTACTGGTAGCTCTGATTGCCAATGTTTTCATATACGAATTTGGCAAGCCAATGGTCATTTGTGAAGCACTTCAAGCTTGAAGAGATGTTTTGCCATAATTCTGAATTTTCTAAAGCTGCCGGCATTGATGATTCAATCACAGACCAAGGAGAAAGTTTTACTGACACTGGATTGGTTTTTTATGGCGACAACTTGTTTTTTACTGACACTGAAACAGGTACCACTGCAAGTGATTTACGTTCCCTTCCTGTTTCCGCTTCCGGCACCTGAACTTATAAAAAATGTACTATATTTTTTTTAGAAAGCGGCTCTCTGTTCTAGAATTGATGGCACATGAACAGTTCCAATACTGTCTGTAAAAATTCATTTTGATAATCCGAATAATCATTTGTTCAGTAGCTTGTTGACAAACTTTTTAATCCGACATATCAAATGCCTGGCAATTAAGCATAGGAATGTGAATACCATGTTTCTATAAAAAAAACAGAAACAGAATACGCATACAGGTTGACAAGCACAAACCTTCAGGCAATCATCCTTCCGTCATGATCATGGGCACAAACCTTCAGGCGTAGGCTTCTGGCAGGAGCCGCGGCGTGACGATGGCGCGGAGCGGTACGGCCTTAGGCACCGTGAGCCCAAACGTCTCGCGCATGTCCAGCTCCTCGCCGTCGGGAAGGCGCCAGTCGAACGCGTGCAGCAGAGTGCCCAGGAAGTACTGCACGAACACCATGCCCGCCAGCTTCCCGGCGCAGATCCTCCGGCCGGCGCCGAAGGGGATGAGCTCGAAGTAGTTGCCGAGCGGGTCGACCTTCTCCGCCGCGGCCCCCGGCAGGAACCGCTCGGGCCGGAACTCGAGGGGCGCCTCCCACGTGGCCGGGTCCCGGCCGATGGCCCAGACGTTGACGAGCAGCCGGGTGTTGGCCGGGACGCGGTAGCCGTCGACGTCGTCGCAGGCGTCGAAGGAGAAGTGCGGGAGGCTGAGCGGCGTGGACGGGTGCAGCCGCAGGGCCTCCTTGCACACAGCCTGCAGGTAGGGGAGGCTGGGCAGGTCCGACTCCTCCAGGCGCCGGCCGCGGCCCAACACGTGGTCCAGCTCCTCCTGCGCGCGCGCCATGACGGCCGGGTTCTTGAGCATTTCGGCCATCGCCCACTCCACGATGATCGACGATGTGTCCGTGCCTGCTGTGAACATGTCCTGCCGTACATGCAAACTTTATACTATGGTAATGCCACGAATTCAACTGTTTGTTTTTTGTAGGCGGCCAATCGACCATAATAATATGCATTTCTACAATTTCTATATACTCCCTCCGGTGCAGTAAAAGAAGTCATCATGCGCGTGACCGAGCGTGCACAAAAAGAAGTCATAGCACGCGTGGGTCTGGGATTTGGACGTTGTTGCCCCTAGTAATTGCACAAAAAAAGATGCATTTAAGAGGAATCGAACTTGAGACCTCTAGTCTAGAATGCCTTGGAGCTGTTGCATCAACCAATCAAGCTTGATTGTTTTAGTGACGTTAATGCACCCATATCCCTATTTAATAGGGGCAAACAGGGAAAACTCTATGATAATTAATCACTCCTTGGTATGCACAATCATGTCCTAAACGACTACCTTTACTGCACTGGAGGGAGTATTGTATATGTATCGTATAGGTAGACGTTATTTGGATGAGATAGTTATTAAAACACGATCTAACTCGTAAATTCTCAAATCGTGTCAAAGAGAGACGGCAAGGGACCGAGACAAGATCAGCACACAGCCATAGTCGGCACCCTTCGGGTTGAGCCAAACCAATATCGAGTTAGACGTGCGGCGGACCGGCGGTGCCATCTTTGTCGGCACGATAGATTTAGTGGTGCGTCTCACGCGAATCTAAACACGCAGCAGCGCGCTCCTGGGGTCAGATTGTGTGGTTTCGGATGCGCCTCACTGTGTACCTAGAATTTTCTCTAGAGACGTTGGCGACGACGTGGCGAGAAGAAAGACAAAGAGACGGGTGGCGGAGGGCTCATTATGGTTTGAGTATGGCACCTGGTGCGATCATTAAGACTTGATGTTTGTAACAGTAGATTGCATGTTCGATTCTTGCTGGTGTAACATTGTCTCTTTTTTCTACTAGCTAGCTAGCCATATCTTTCTTTTATTTTATCCTCCGCCACGGGTGGCAAGGCATGTTGTGCGGGATAAGACGAGATAAAAAAATTTCTCTACTTTTTTTCTATGCTCGCGAGATCAAATATGCTGAGGGAGAAGATAATGATTCATAGATGACCAAATAGCGGTGTCTAGTGGGCCGTCCCGAGACATAATCTATTTAATAGTGTCGTGGTCTGACTCGACACGATTCAAAGTGGACCAACATTGTCTCTTTTTTTCTACTAGCTAGCCATACCTTTTTTTTATTTTGTCCTCCCCCACTGGTGGCGAGGTATGTTGTGTGGGATAAGACGAGATAAAAAAATTTCTCTTCCTTTTTTCCATACTCACGAGATCAAAGACGGTCATAGAGAAGATATTAAATTATAGATGACCAAATAACGGTGTCCAGTTGAAAGGGAATTAGGCTTTCACCTAGTTCCTAAATAATTTTGGTGGTTGAATTGCCCAACACAAATCTTTGGACTAACTAGTTTGCCCAAGTGTATAGATTATACAGGTGAAAAAGGTTCACACTCAGCCAATAAAAAGACCAAGTTTTGGATTCAATAAAGGAGCAAAGGGGCAACCGAGGGCACCCCTGGTCTGGCGCACCGGACTGTCCGGTGTGCCACCGGACAGTGAACAGTACCTGTCCGGTGCACCAGGGGACTCAGACTCAAACTCTTCACCCTCGGGATTTCTCGGAAGCCGGCGCGCTATAATTCACCGGACTGTCCGGTGTGCACCGGACATGTCCGGTGCTCCAAGGAAGCGCGTCCTCCGGAACTCGCCAGCCTCGGTTTCGCGTGGCAGCCGCTCCGCTAAAATTCACCGGACTGTCCGGTGTGCCAGCGGAGCAACGGCTCTCTTCGGCGCCAACGGCTCTCTGCGGTGCATTTAATGCGCGCGCAGACGTCAGACTTGCCCATACCGGTGCACCGGACATCAAACAGTGCATGTCCGGTGTGCACCGGACACCCAGGCGGGTCCACATGTCAGAGCTCCAACGGTCAGAATCCAACGGCAACGATGACGTGGCAGGGGGCACCGGACTGTCCGGTGTGCACCGGACTGTCCGGTGCGCCATCGAACAGAGAGCTCCCAGCAACGGCCACATTTGGTGGTTGGGGCTATAAATACCCCAACCACCCCACATTCATTGCCATCCAAGTTTTCCACTTCTCAACTACTACAAGAGCTCTAGGCATTCAATTCTAGACACATTCAAAGAGATCAAATCCTCTCCAATTCCACACAAAACCCTAGTGACTAGAGAGAGTGATTTGCCGTGTTCATTTGAGCTCTTGCGCTTGGATTGCTTCTTTTCTTTTCTTTCTCACTTGTTCTTGTGATCAAAACTCCATTGTAATCAAGGCAAGAGGCACCAATTGTGTGGTGGCCCTTGCGGGGAAGTTTTGTTCCCGGCTTTGATTAGAGAAGAGAAGCTCACTCGGTCCGAGGGACCGTTTGAGAGAGGGTAGGGTTGAAAGAGACCCGGCCTTTGTGGCCTCCTCAACGGGGAGTAGGTTTGCAAGAACCGAACCTCGGTAAAACAAATCTTCGTGTCTCACTTGCTTATTCGCTTGGGATTTGTTTTGCGCCCTCTCTCGCGGACTCGTTTATATTTCTAACGCTAACCCAGCTTGTAGTTGTGTTTATATTTATAAATTTCAGTTTCGCCCTATTCACCCCCCCCTCTAGGCGACTATCAATTGGTATCAGAGGCCGGTGCTTCATTAGAGCCTAACCGCTCGAAGTGATGTCGGGAGATCACGCCAAGAAGGAGATGGAGACCGGCGAAAAGCCCACTACAAGCTACGGGAGCACTTCATCGGAAGAGTCCCGCACCAAAAGGAGGGAGAAGAAGAAGAGCTCCTCCAACAAAGGGAAGGAGAAGAAATCTTCTTCTCACCACAAAGAGAAGAAGGAAAAATCTTCTTCCCACAAGCCACATCGGAAAGGCGACAAGCACAAGAGGATGAGGAAGGTGGTCTACTACGAGACCGACACTTCATCAACTTCTACCTCCGACTCCGATGCGCCCTCCGTCACTTCTAAGCGCCAAGAGCGCAAGAAGTATAGTAAGATCCCCCTACGCTACCCTCGCATTTCCAAACATACACCTTTACTTTCCGTCCCATTAGGCAAACCACCAACTTTTGATGGTGAAGATTACGCTAGGTGGAGCGATTTAATGCGATTTCATCTAATCTCGCTCCACAAAAGCATATGGGATGTTGTTGAGTTTGGTGCGCAGGTACCATCCGTAGGGGATGAAAACTATGATGAGGATGAGGTGGCCCAAATCGAGCACTTCAACTCTCAAGCCACAACCATACTCCTTGCCTCTCTAAGCAAGGAAGAATACAACAAAGTGCAAGGGTTGAAAAATGCAAAGGAGATTTGGGATGTACTCAAAACTGCGCACGAGGGAGATGAGCTCACCAAGATCACCAAGCGGGAAACGATCGAGGGGGAGCTCGGTCGGTTCCGGCTTCAAAAAGGGGAGGAGCCACAACACATGTACAACCGGCTCAAGACTTTGGTGAACCAAGTGCGCAACCTCGGGAGCAAGAAGTGGGATGACCACGAAGTAGTAAATGTTATTTTAAGATCTCTCATTTTTCTTAATCCCACTCAAGTTCAATTGATTCGTGGTAATCCTAGATATACTAAAATGACCCCCGAGGAAGTTATCGGGCATTTTGTAAGTTTTGAGTGCATGATAGAAGGCTCGAGGAAAATCAACGAGCTTGGCGACTCATCCGAAGCCCAACCCGTTGCATTCAAGGCAACGGAGGAGAAGAAGGAGGAGGCTACACCAAGACGACAACCAATCGACGCCTCCAAGCTCGACAATGAGGAAATGGCGCTCGTCATCAAGAGCTTCCGCCAAATCCTCAAGCAAAGGAGGGGGAAGGACTACAAGTCCCGCTCCAAGAAGGTTTGCTACAAGTGTGGTAAGCCCGGTCATTTTATTGCTAAATGTCCTATATCTAGTGACAGTGACCGAGGCGACGACAAGAAGGGGAGAAGAAAGGAGAAGAAAAGGTACTACAAGAAGAAGGGTGGCGATGCCCATGTTTGTCGGGAATGGGATTCCGACGAAAGCTCAAGCGACTCCTCCGACGACGAGGACGCCGCCAACATCGCCGTCACCAAGGGACTCCTCTTCCCCAACGTCGGCCACAAGTGCCTCATGGCAAAGGACGGCAAAAAGAAGAAGGTTAAATCCAACTCCTCCACTAAATATGAATCTTCTAGTGATGATAATGCTAGTGATGAGGAGGATAATTTGCGTTCCCTTTTTGCCAACCTTAACATAGCTCAAAAAGAAAAGTTAAATGAATTAGTTAGTGCTATTCATGAAAAGGATGACCTTTTGGACTCCCAAGAGGATTGTCTAATTAAAGAAAACAAGAAACATGTTAAGGTTAAAAAGGCTTATGCTCTAGAAGTAGAAAAATGTGAAAAATTGTCTAGTGAGCTAAGCACTTGCCGTGAGATGATTAACAACCTTAGAAATGAAAATGCTATTTTAAATGCTAAGGTTGATTCACATGTTTGTAATGTTTCAATTCCCAATCTTAGAGATGATAACATTGACTTGCTTGCTAAGATTGATGAATTGAATGCATCTCTTGCTAGCCTTAGATTAAAGAATGAAAATTTAATTGCTAAGGCTAAAGATTTTAATATTTGCAATGCTACTATTTCCGACCTTAGAACTAAGAATGAAATGTTGCATGCTAAGGTTGTAGAACTTAAATCTTGCAAACCCTCTACATCTAATCTTGAGCATGTTTCTATTTGCACTAGATGTAGAGATATTGATGTTAATGCTATTCTTGATCATATGGCTTTAATTAAACAACAAAATGATCATATAGCAAAATTAGATGCTAAAATTGCCGAGCACAATCTAGAAAATGAGAAATTTAAATTTGCTCGTAGCATGCTTTATAATGGGAGACGCCCTGGCATTAAGGATGGCATTGGCTTCCAAAGGGGAGACAATGTCAAACTTAATGCTCCTCCAAAGAACTTATCTAACTTTGTTAAGGGCAAGGCTCCCATGCCTCAGGATAACGAGGGTTACATTTTGTACCCTGCCGGCTATCCTGAGAGCAAAATTAGGAGAATTCACTCTAGGAAGTCTCACTCTGGCCCCAATCATGCTTTCATGTATAAGGGTGAGACATCTAGTTCTAGGCAACCAACCCGTGCCAAGTTGCCTAAGAAGAAAATTCCTAATGCATCAAATGAACATAGCATTTCATTTAAAACTTTTGATGCATCTTATGTGCTTACTAGCAAATCCGGCAAGGTAGTTGCCAAATTTGTTGGGGGCAAACACAAGGGCTCCAAGACTTGTGTTTGGGTACCCAAAGTTCTTGTTTCTAATGCCAAAGGACCCAAAACCGTTTGGGTACCTAAAGTCAAGAACTAAATTTGTTTTGTAGGTTTATGCATCCGGGGGCTCAAGTTGGATACTCGACAGCGGGTGCACAAACCACATGACCGGGGAGAAAAGGATGTTCTCCTCATATGAGAAAAACCAAGATCCCCAACGAGCTATCACATTCGGGGATGGAAATCAAGGTTTGGTCAAAGGACTTGGTAAAATTGCTATATCTCCTGACCATTCTATTTCAAATGTTTTTCTTGTTGATTCCTTAGATTACAACTTGCTTTCTGTTTCACAATTATGTCAAATGGGCTACAACTGTCTTTTTACTGATATAGGTGTCACTGTCTTTAGAAGAAGTGATGATTCAATAGCATTTAAGGGTGTGTTAGAGGGTCAGCTATACTTGGTAGATTTTGATAGAGCTGAACTCGACACTTGCTTAATTGCTAAGACTAACATGGGTTGGCTCTGGCATCGCCGACTAGCTCATGTTGGGATGAAGAATCTTCATAAGCTTCTAAAGGGTGAACACATTTTAGGACTAACCAATGTTCATTTTGAGAAAGACAGGATTTGTAGCGCATGTCAGGCAGGAAAGCAAGTTGGAGCCCATCATCCACACAAGAACATCATGACGACCGACAGGCCGCTTGAGCTACTCCACATGGATCTATTCGGCCCGATTGCTTACATAAGCATCGGCGGGAGTAAGTATTGTCTTGTTATTGTGGATGATTATTCTCGCTTCACTTGGGTATTCTTTTTACAGGAAAAATCTCAAACCCAAGAGACCTTAAAGGGATTCTTGAGACGAGCTCAAAATGAGTTCGGCTTAAGGATCAAGAAAATAAGAAGCGACAACGGGACGGAGTTCAAGAACTCTCAAATTGAAGGCTTCCTTGAGGAGGAGGGCATCAAGCATGAGTTCTCCTCTCCCTACACGCCACAACAAAATGGTGTAGTGGAGAGGAAGAATCGAACTCTATTGGACATGGCAAGAACCATGCTTGATGAGTACAAGACACCGGACCGGTTTTGGGCCGAAGCGGTCAACACCGCCTGCTACGCCATCAACCGGTTATATCTTCACCGAATCCTCAAGAAGACATCATATGAACTCCTAACCGGTAAAAAGCCCAACATTTCATATTTTAGAGTTTTTGGTAGCAAATGCTTCATTCTTATTAAAAGAGGTAGAAAATCTAAATTTGCTCCTAAAACTGTAGAAGGCTTTTTACTTGGTTATGACTCAAACACAAGGGCATATAGGGTCTTTAACAAGTCCACTGGACTAGTTGAAGTCTCTTGTGACGTTGTGTTTGATGAAACTAACGGCTCTCAAGTAGAGCAAGTTGATCTTGATGAGATAGGTGAAGAACAGGCTCCATGCATCGCGCTAAGGAACATGTCCATCGGGGATGTGTGTCCTAAGGAATCCGAAGAGCCTCCAAGTACACAAGATCAACCATCCTCCTCCATGCAAGCATCTCCACCAACTCAAAATGAGGATGAGGCTCAAAATGATGAAGAGCAAAATCAAGAAGACGAGCCACCTCAAGATAATAGCAATGATCAAGGGGGAGATACAAATGATCAAGAAAAGGAGGATGAGGAAGAACCAAGACCGCCACACCCAAGAGTCCACCAAGCAATCCAACGAGATCACCCCGTCGACACCATCCTCGGCGACATTCATAAGGGGGTAACTACTCGATCTCGAGTTGCTCATTTTTGTGAACATTACTCTTTTGTTTCCTCTATTGAGCCACACAGGGTAGAGGAAGCTCTCCAAGATTCGGATTGGGTGGTGGCGATGCAAGAGGAGCTCAACAATTTCACGAGGAATGAGGTCTGGCATTTAGTTCCACGTCCTAACCAAAATGTTGTAGGAACCAAATGGGTCTTCCGCAACAAGCAAGATGAGCATGGTGTGGTGACAAGGAACAAAGCTCGACTCGTAGCCAAAGGGTATTCACAAGTCGAAGGTTTGGATTTCGGTGAAACCTATGCACCCGTAGCTAGGCTTGAGTCAATTCGCATATTATTAGCCTATGCTACTTACCATGGCTTCAAGCTTTATCAAATGGACGTGAAGAGTGCCTTCCTCAATGGACCAATCAAGGAAGAGGTCTATGTTGAGCAACCTCCCGGCTTTGAAGACAGTGAGTATCCTAACCATGTTTATAGGCTCTCTAAGGCGCTTTATGGGCTCAAGCAAGCCCCAAGAGCATGGTATGAATGCCTTAGAGATTTCCTTATTGCAAATGGCTTCAAAGTCGGCAAGGCCGATCCTACACTCTTTACTAAAACTCTTGAAAATGACTTGTTTGTATGCCAAATTTATGTTGATGATATTATATTTGGGTCTACTAACGAGTCTACATGTGAAGAGTTTAGTAGGATCATGACATAGAAATTCGAGATGTCGATGATGGGGGAGTTGAAGTATTTTCTAGGATTCCAAGTCAAGCAACTCCAAGAGGGCACCTTCATTAGCCAAACGAAGTACACTCAAGACATTCTTGCTAAGTTTGGGATGAAGGATGCCAAACCCATCAAGACACCCATGGGAACTAATGGGCATCTCGACCTCGACACAGGAGGTAAGTCCGTGGATCAAAAGGTATACCGGTCGATGATTGGTTCATTGCTTTATTTATGTGCATCTCGACCGGACATTATGCTTTCCGTTTGCATGTGTGCAAGATTCCAATCCGACCCTAAGGAATCCCACCTTACGGCCGTAAAACGAATCTTGAGATATTTGGCTTATACCCCTAAGTTTGGGCTTTGGTACCCTCGGGGATCCACATTTGATTTACTTGGTTATTCGGATGCCGATTGGGCGGGGTGCAAAATAAATAGGAAGAGCACATCGGGGACTTGCCAGTTCTTGGGAAGATCCTTGGTGTCTTGGGCTTCAAAGAAGCAAAATTCGGTCGCTCTTTCCACCGCCGAAGCCGAGTACATTGCCGCAGGACATTGTTGCGCGCAATTGCTCTGGATGAGGCAAACCCTGCGGGACTACGGTTACAAATTAACCAAAGTCCCTTTGCTATGTGATAATGAGAGTGCAATTAAAATGGCCGACAATCCCGTCGAGCATAGCCGCACTAAGCACATAGCCATTCGGTATCATTTTCTTAGGGATCACCAACAAAAGGGGGATATCGAGATTTCTTACATTAATACTAAAGATCAATTAGCTGATATCTTTACCAAGCCACTTGATGAACAATCTTTTACCAGACTTAGGCATGAGCTCAATATTCTTGATTCTAGAAATTTCTTTTGCTAAGCTTGCTCACATAGCTCATTTGAATACCTTTGATCATATCTCTTCTATATGCTATGACTAATGTGTTTTCAAGTCTATTTCAAACCAAGTCATAGGCATATTGAAAGGGAATTGGAGTCTTCGGCGAAGACAAAGGCTTCCACTCCGTAACTCATGCTTCGCCACCACTCCAAGCAACTCTCTCTTCTTTGGGGGAGAAATGAGCATCAAGGAAAAGGACTTCATCCTTGGGGGAGAGAGAGTAAAAGCTCAAACACAAAAGAACCGGACCTCGTCTTTGGTATAATCTTAACTCATTTACTTATGACCAAAGGGGAGGAACTTACTTCGAGGGCTCTAATGATTCCGTTTTTGGCGATTCATGCCAAAAAGGGGGAGAAATGAGCCCAAAGCAAAAGGACCGCACCACCACCACCAAATTCAAAAACTTAGTGCTTTCCAAAAGTATTTATCATTTGGTATCCTATTGTGTTCAAAAGAGGGAGAAAGTAGTATTTCAAAAATGGTATATCAAAACCCTCTTGAACACTAAGAGGTGGATCTCTTTTAGGGGGAGTTTTGTTTAGTCAAAGGAAAAGCATTTGAAATAGGGGGAGACAATTTCAAATCTTGAAACTGCTTTGCAAACTCTTATTCATTTACCTTTGACTATTTGCAAAAGATCTTTGAAATGGATTTACAAAAAGAATTTGCAAAAACAAAACATGTGGTGCAAACGTGGTCCAAAATGTTATATAAGAAAGAAACATTCCTTGCATATCTTGTAAGTAGTTATATTGGCTTAATTCCAAGTAACCTTTTCACTTACATTATGCAAACTAGTTCAATTATGCACTTCTCTATTTGCTTTGGTTTGTGTTGGCATCAATCACCAAAAAGGGGGAGATTGAAAGGGAATTAGGCTTTCACCTAGTTCCTAAATAATTTTGGTGGTTGAATTGCCCAACACAAATCTTTGGACTAACTAGTTTGCCCAAGTGTATAGATTATACAGGTGAAAAAGGTTCACACTCAGCCAATAAAAAGACCAAGTTTTGGATTCAATAAAGGAGCAAAGGGGCAACCGAGGGCACCCCTGGTCTGGCGCACCGGACTGTCCGGTGTGCCACCGGACAGTGAACAGTACCTGTCCGGTGCACCAGGGGACTCAGACTCAAACTCTTCACCCTCGGGATTTCTCGGAAGCCGGCGCGCTATAATTCACCGGACTGTCCGGTGTGCACCGGACATGTCCGGTGCTCCAAGGAAGCGCGTCCTCCGGAACTCGCCAGCCTCGGTTTCGCGTGGCAGCCGCTCCGCTAAAATTCACCGGACTGTCCGGTGTGCACCGGACTGTCCGGTGTGCCAGCGGAGCAACGGCTCTCTTCGGCGCCAACGGCTCTCTGCGGTGCATTTAATGCGCGCGCAGCGCGCGCAGACGTCAGACTTGCCCATACCGGTGCACCGGACATCAAACAGTGCATGTCCGGTGTGCACCGGACACCCAGGCGGGTCCACATGTCAGAGCTCCAACGGTCAGAATCCAACGGCAACGATGACGTGGCAGGGGGCACCGGACTGTCCGGTGTGCACCGGACTGTCCGGTGCGCCATCGAACAGAGAGCTCCCAGCAACGGCCACATTTGGTGGTTGGGGCTATAAATACCCCAACCACCCCACATTCATTGCCATCCAAGTTTTCCACTTCTCAACTACTACAAGAGCTCTAGGCATTCAATTCTAGACACATTCAAAGAGATCAAATCCTCTCCAATTCCACACAAAACCCTAGTGACTAGAGAGAGTGATTTGCCGTGTTCATTTGAGCTCTTGCGCTTGGATTGCTTCTTTTCTTTTCTTTCTCACTTGTTCTTGTGATCAAAACTCCATTGTAATCAAGGCAAGAGGCACCAATTGTGTGGTGGCCCTTGCGGGGAAGTTTTGTTCCCGGCTTTGATTAGAGAAGAGAAGCTCACTCGGTCCGAGGGACCGTTTGAGAGAGGGTAGGGTTGAAAGAGACCCGGCCTTTGTGGCCTCCTCAACGGGGAGTAGGTTTGCAAGAACCGAACCTCGGTAAAACAAATCTCCGTGTCTCACTTGCTTATTCGCTTGGGATTTGTTTTGCGCCCTCTCTCGCGGACTCGTTTATATTTCTAACGCTAACCCGGCTTGTAGTTGTGTTTATATTTATAAATTTCAGTTTCGCCCTATTCACCCCCCCCTCTAGGCGACTATCACCAGTGAACCGTCCCGAGGCATAATCCATTTAATAGTGTCATGATCTGGCTCGACACGATTCAAAGTGAACCAACATCATCTCTTTTTTTCTACTAGCTAGCCATACCTTTCTTTTATTTTGTCCTCCCTCACTGGTGGCGAGGTAGTATGTTGTGTGGGATAAGACTAGATAAAATTTTTGTCTTCCTTTTTTTTATGTTCGCGAGATCAAAGACGGTGGGGGAGAAGATATTGAATTATAGATGATCAAATAATGGTGTCTAATGGACCGTCCCGAGGAATAATCTATTTAATAGTGTCATAGTCCGGCTCGGCACGATTCAAAGTAGACCTGTGTTGTACCTGGACCGCCTTCTCGGTCCATAGTGCCGGTTCGACTCATAATGGTTACATTTTTATTTTCAAATTATTAATATATATTATTTATCCTCTATATAACACAAATAAACATGAGCTGTAACGATTAGAAGATGAGCACTTTGTTCCATTTACATCAACGGTTCGGAGTTTGGACCCAGGCGTGCTCTATTTTTTTTATTTCACTAAGCACGCAGGGAAGCGTGCGTTGCGTACTCGTTCATTAGATCCCACGTTCCTACTGTTACAATGCACAACGTCACATAATCATATTTGATATTTATAAAAAATAAATTTAATATGAAAGTAAATATATGATTCACATATCAGATATTAAATTTATAAAAACAAGTATTGCACTTTATCTTAGCCAAAAGACCAAGAAATATATGAGTTACGAAGGAGCCCAACCCTTTTTTATAGCTCGTTCGGTCGCTCGTCTTTCTTCAACTAGTAGCTCGTTCGGTCGCTCGTCTTTCTTCAACTAGTGAGGCGATACTATGTGGACTTTCACTACATATGGCTTTCTGTCGTGTTGGCTTTCAGTGGTTTTTCATGGTCTATCTGTGATGTAACAATTTTTTATAGCTCGTCCGGTAGCTCGTTTTCCTTCAGCTAGTGAGGTGATACGATGTAGACTGTATGTGACTTTCTGTCGTGTTGAGCTTTGTGGGTTTTCACGGTCTATCTGTGATGTAACGATAACGGCTTATTGGTAGGCAAGAACCAGTGATGCACACTTTCACACGTGACGCACAATACAGGAGACAGAAGTCTTAGCAAGATACAATTTGATCTTTATTCTATCTCATTTTAATAATGGTTATTCTAGATAGCAGGATGCATCACTAATAGATCTTGATGGCTACGACAACATCTTCGTTGTGGGGATCAATTTCGTTGGTAAAATATTAGTTTATGGTACTCCGTGTACGGATATTAATTCAGGTCGTTGATCTTATTATACATGGGTGCGGAGACGAAATCAAGCGTCTAAATTAAGGATCAAAAGGTGCTGAATCTGTAGCCTGTGCTTACCAAACGATTCAACTGCCGAGTGTCAATGGTTCTTAATGTTGCATCATGTCAAAAATTGACACACATTTTATACCACACTTAAAGTTAGGCGGTCAAATTCTACGTTCATTTTATACCACACTTAAAGTATGACGACTTACGGTTGGTCGCTAAATTATAATACAACAATCCATAGTTGGTCGCTAAATATACAATATCAGCAACGGACGGTCGGTCGCTAAAAGGTTGTCGGTCGCTAAAGACTTTAGCAGCGACACTTACAACGATCATCCTTTTAGGTCGCTAAAAGTTTTTTTAGTGACCAACAGCAGGTCGTTGAAGGTTGTTTTAGCAACCAACCGTATGTCACTGTAAGTGAACCAGTGTATTTAGGGGGACTAAATACAAATCGAGCTATAATAATTAAGCCCTATATCATATATTTTAGACAATAAATTATATTATTAAGAAAGAAAATACTGAGAATAATGTATAAAACAAGAATAGGGCACTGGTCCATAGTGTAGTATGTTTATGCCACTTTCTGTTATGTCCTATATTTTTTGCTAAAAATTATAAAATACGACACTGCTAAAGTTGTTTTTTACAGGTTGACTCCTATATTTTAAGATAGTGTACTGATTTTAAGTCACTATTAAAGATGCTCATACAACATTTATTGACCATGCTAATTTTATGTCACCATCTCAACCATATTTTGCTCTAAGGTGGTCTTTGTACCAAACAAGCCATCAGCTAGCTGTGGCCTGACTGACTGATCATGAAAAGTTCACAACGACCCTGCAGCACCCCACGGTAGGAATTAGACCAGAAACCAAACATAACATCAGCTCGAGAGTGTGTTTTCGTTTGGATTTCAACAACCCACCAGCTCCACCAAACTCTCTTCACTCATTGCAGGGATCGGAGTCGGAGCCGCCCCCACGAAACTAAACATGCATGCAGTTTATTATTTCCAGCACAAGATTATCAGTTACGAATTTACGATCATGATCGATATTACTAGTAATTTAATATTCTCTTGATTTTTTTATATGTCGCGTTTTAGTTTAAAAATAAACTAACGAGCACAAATATTCGAGATAGCGCTATATATCTTGCAACGTCCAATGGATTAGGTAACAACAACAACAATACTAATAACAAGTAAGCAAGTGAAGTAAGGAAAGAGTGCTGAGCTGAGGAGAGTGCTTACGAAGATGAGGCCCTTGATGTTGACCTCGGTGATAGTCTCGCCGCTCTCGTCGTCGGCGCCGGCGTCCATGGCGTCGCGGAGCCGGTCGACGAAGTCCTGGCGGCCCTGGCGCGCGCGGTCCGCGGCCGTCGCGGCGTGCTCGGCCAGCATCTTGGTGATGAGGCCGTCGAACTGGTGGTGGACCCGCCGCAGCTTCGCCTGCACGCCCTGCAAGTCCAGACGCGCCAGCGCCGGCACGAAGTCGCTGATGTTGAACAGGCCCGTGCCGGTCATCAGCGACACGATCATGTCCTTGTACCTGCTCGCAGCACGCATATATGATATATACTCGCAGATGATATATGAATATTGCACATATTAGCTTATTAATATGTTGGTAGACAGAAGAAATTTGATGCAGTATATGTGTCGTATATAGCTTTTCTGCAAGAAGGGAAACCAAGCGGCACCTAGCTCACCTGTTCGAGTCGTCCCCCTGCGCGTCGAACACCCGCTTGCTCACGGTGATCTGCCCGACGATGTTGGCGAGGGCGCACACGAGCACCTCCGGCACAACGACGGGCCTGCCGGCCGCGGCCGCCTCCGCCACGCCGCGCAGCAGGTGGCCGGCCTCGTCGCGCCGCACGTGCGCCCAGTCCGCGACCGCGCGCGCCCCGAGCAGGTGCACGCTGGCGAGCTTCCGCATCAGCTTCCACTTGGGCCCGTAGTTCGCGAACACCATGTTCTGGCACCCGTACGTGATGTCCGCCGTGCTCGCCACCGCCGGCCGGTTGGCGTACCGCGCGTCCAGCGCCTTGAGGAACGTCCGCGCCGCGCCCGGGGATGACGCCACCACCACGCCGGCCGTGCCCATCTTCACGTACATGATGGGCCCGTACTTACGCGCCAGCGCGGCCAGGCCGGCGTGAGGCGCCGGCCCGACGAGTGGCAGCGCGCCGAGGATAGGTAGGCCCCTTGGTCCCGGCGGGAGGTGGCCGCGGCGGCCGGAGGACGACGAAGAAGCAGAAGAAGGGTGCAGCAGGGAGCGGAGCGCGAGGTGGAGGAGGAGGCATAGGAAGGCGCTGGAGAGCACGACAGGGTCAATGCACAACGCCGCGAGCTGCATGGTGGCGTGCTACTGTGCAGGAACTGGAGTCTGGAGGAGGACATGCCCAAGCAAAGGATGTCCCCGCTGTGCACGACGACGACGGCTTTATATTTCCTGAGACGTTGCATCCTGCAGCACGCTGCGGGCCTGCGGCTACGTATTCGGAATCAGACAACCAGTGTTGCCTCCGGACAAGTTTCTTCCTTGGAGCAACCAAAACTCCGGAGGCAATGCTGTTTCTTCCTTGGAACGACAGAAAAGGGTAATTTCATTAGAGACGGCCGCCCACGAGTAAAATAAACCCAAGACTCCAAGAGCGCATAAAAAGGCAAAGCCAACTACCCAAAACCAGCCTCGAAGAAAAAATAGATTTCGGTCCATTTAAATTTGGATTTTAGTGTTTGATAATTAATATGGCTATTTACACTAACAACATTTACTATTATACAAGGTCCTTCACCTCAGTTCTGCTCCACCTCCGTCTTCGCCGGCCGGGTTCCCACCTCCACCCCACACCACGCTATGGCGGCGTCCCGTGTGAGCTCCTACGGTTCGGGTTGCGCACGGACTCCGATTAAGAAGCATACCTCGTCGGTGTCTCCATAACGCCGCCACCCGAGCTGAGGGCCGGCAGCCTCTAGCTTCGCCTCGGGGCCGCCACCAGAGCTTGCTTCGCCTCCGACTCCCATTGTTCGGTGACGGATGCTCGTCTCCCCGTGAGGCGCAGTCGGCAGCAAGGAGCAACAACCTTCACCAGATCCGTCGA
This sequence comes from Zea mays, assembly GCF_902167145.1. NCBI lineage: Eukaryota > Viridiplantae > Streptophyta > Magnoliopsida > Poales > Poaceae > Zea > Zea mays. Next base: position 133,270,869 of record NC_050104.1, read on the forward strand.
GGTTTCAACTCAATCGACCGAGGTCGTAGTTCAAAGGTAAAAAACAACACTCCTCCCACATCTCAAATGGTCTTTGCTATCCGAAACCATGACTTCCACTTCCTTGAGTCTGATGAATTTGGTATATGATACAAGCTAATGATACATTCGTAAAAACTCAAGTTATTTACTTCAACGAAATAGTAAAACGAAACAACGTTGTTGTACATATGTTTATTTTAGTTAAATCATACATCGGTGTCCATTTTGAGCGTAAACGATGCCTAGTTTCAATGTTGCAACCTATGCCAGGCACAACTATTAGTTTTCAAAAAAGGGTCATGCACAAATGATACATTCTAAAACTTATACTACTTCACATTAGTTGCCATTTCATTGAAACAAACATACATAGTTTATAGTAGATGGGAAAGCATCATAACATCACATTCATGATAAGCAGTAGTTCAAATAAAAGTTGGGCACATACTTGTTTACAAACATATGATGAATAGGACATAGCATGATCCGAAATACTTAATCTAGACCTGGTGCAAAATACGATGCACGTCAGGTACACCTATCTAGTTTATCCCCCTAAACCCTATGGTGAAAACAGGATAGCATATAGTCTGACGCCAATAGTCCCTCACCTTTCGGTGTAACATTCACTAAATTGAACCTAACAGTGACACCTTATAGTCTAACGCTAGTGGTCTGATGCTCATCTTTTGGTATTGAAAGGAATGATGACACCTAAGAGAAAGGTGAATCATGATAACTATTATTTACACTAATCTAGTTCTCTATTTTTTAATCAAAATCTATGCAGATAATCAAACAAGTATGTGCAATTAATATTTTGTCTAAGTGTTGCTATCTCTACTGGGAAAAGAGTTTTACAGTCTAGGTTCTAAAACTATTCACTAGCATATAATGAAGCTATTAAGATAAAGCACACAACCAAAGTCAACAATATAAATGCAGAAGATTAAGTAGGGTAGAGATGCAAACTCTTGGACTCTTGTATGATCTTGATAAATCTTCAATGAGTTTTACAATGTCTTGCTTTGAGGTATTGATCTCCTTAATCACCCTGTTTCCTTCGTTCAAATCCATGTTGCGTCCTTTAGACTATAAACATAGAACCTCGTTTGGTTTACTACATATTATATAATCTGATGCATGCTCGGTATCTGAGAAAATGTGTGTTGACACCTTTTTGGAGGCGTCAATTACTCAAGAGAACCAGCGGTGGTGCTCTCTGGTCAGGCGCGGACGGTCCGCGGCCCAGGGCCGGACGGTCCACGACCTGGCGCGAGGCGGCGGTGCTCTCTGGTCAGGCGCGGACGGTCCGCGGCACAGGGCCGGACGGTCCGCGACCTGGTGCAGGAGCTCGGGTTCCCTGCCTGACGGCCGGACGGTCCGCGCCCTAGGGCCGGACGGTCCGCGCCCTAGGGCCGGACGGTCCGCGCGTGCGCAGGGGCGGCGGAAGATCGCCGGCGGCGCCTGGATCTCGCTCCCGGGAGGGACCCCGTCGGGGAGGAGAGATCCTAGGAGTTGTCTAGGCTCGGGTAGACCAACCTAGACTCCTCTAATCGACATAGAGTCGAGGAGAGGCGGAGAATTTGGGGATTGGAAGGCTAAACTAGGGCTAAACTAGAACTACTCCTAAGATAAAATGCGAAATAGAAGTTGTATTGATTCGATTGTTAATTACAAATCGGCCGTAGACCTCTCTATTTATAGAGGAGGGGGGCTGGACCCTTTACACAACTGATTCCGAGCTAATCCCGCGAATATAGCTAACAATCGTAGCACAAAACTCGGAACCCTAAACTGCTCTGCGCATGCGCGGACCGTCCGGCCCACAGGCGCGGACTGTCCGGACCGCGGACCGTCCGGTGGCTCAAAAGTGTGCTCAACATATGCCCCCTGCCTTTTGGTGGAGCTGAGCAAACCAAAAGCAACTAACTCGATGTGATTACATCGGTTCTCTTAGGCATATTGCCACATACTAGGATGGTACTGTTTGAGGAAACGCCCATTTAAAGCCTTAGGCAAATCCTTGCCTTGTAATGTTTGTAGCAAATAGGCGTTGCCAGACATCACTTGTCTTACTTTATAAGGACCCTCCCAGCTTGGCGACCATTTCCCAAACTTCCGGTCTTTATTCCTTAGAGGCAGAATGGTCTTCCACACCAGGTCCCCTACTTGAAATGATTTTGTTTTGACCTTCTTGTTGTAGGCCCTGGCTACCATGATCTTGTCCTTTTCTATTGCTTCCAAAGCTATCATCCTCTTGTCGGTCACCTCATCAATATTATCCATCATTGAATTATAATAATCAGTAACAGTTAGATCATTTTGTCTGGCAAACCTGACAGCATTCAAACTTATTTCCACAGGCAACACTGCTTCCTGCCCATAGACAAGCTCAAAAGGAGATACTTTAGTAGCCCTATGTCTAGATATTCTATGAGCCCATAAAGCTTCAGACAAAATCTTATGCCAATGTTTAGGATTATCAGATATCTTCTTTTTTATCAAATTAATCAATGTTCTATTACTAGACTCGGCATGTCCATTGGCCTGAGCATAATATGGAGATGAATTAAGTAGCTTAATCTTGTATGATTCGGCAAATTCACGTACCTCCTTTGACATAAAAGAAGTACCTTGATCTGTAGTCAAGGTCTGGGGAATGCCGAATCTATGAATAATATGCTCAGTTATAAACTCAATTACCTCCTTGTGCGTCATGTTCTTCAGAGCAACGGCTTCAGTTCATTTGGTAAAGTAGTCAGTGGCAACTAACACAAACCGATGCCCCTTTGATGATGAAGGATGAATTTCTCCAATAAAGTCTAATCCCCATCCTCTGAACGGCCAAGGCTTAATGATAGGATGTAATTCGGCTGCAGGGACCAACTGTAGGTCGCCGAATTTTTGACACACTTGACAACCCTTGTAGTACTTGAAACAATCAGCTATCATATTAGGCCAATAAAAACCAGACCTTCGCAACAACCACTTCATCTTTGGAGCTGATTGATGGGTACCACAAATTCCTTCATGTACTTCGGCCATGGCTAATATAGCATCATCTGGGCCCAAGCACTTAAGTAGGACGTCATTGACTGTTCGGCGGTAAAGTTCATCACTCATCAAAACATACTTGAAAGCTGTTCGCCGAATGTTCTTATCTGTCCTGATATTGGGATTTCGTAAATAATTAAGTATAGGTGTCCTCCAATCACTTGCATCGGCTTCATTGTCAGCCGAATCGATTAAGAGAACATTTCTGGTAACCTCGGACGGTCCGGCGTCATCACGCGGACGGTCCGCGACCTGGGAATTTGGCTCTGCACTGGTTATCAGATTTTCAGTTTTGTGAAATTTCCCTCTCTTTATCCGATAACCTGATGCATCTTGTGCCAAATCGTTCGCTCTATGGTTCTCAACTCTAGAGATATGCCGAATACTGAATTCGTCAAAAGAACGGATTATGCTCCAACATTTCTCAAGGTAACTATTTAGAGTACCATCAAAACATTGATATTCTTCTAACACTTGTTGGACAACCAGCTGAGAATCACCAAATACCTTCACATGTTTTACTCCTATGCCATTTAAAAGTTCTAAGCCGAATAGGAGGGCCTCATATTCAGCTTGATTATTAGTGCAATAAGTTTTCAATCGGCTAGAGAAGTCAAAGGAGACATTACTTGGTGAAACAAGCACAATGCCAATTCCTTGCCCTTCATTGCAAACCGATCCATCAAAATATAAAGTCCAAGGAGTAATAGTGAGGTATGACATGTCTAGTTCATGTATATCATTAACCCGATGTTCTACAATGAAATCCGCTACGACTTGGCCTTTCATAGATTTCAATGGTTCATAGGCCAAGTCATATTCTACGAGTGCATAAGCCCACTTACCAATCCTACCACTCATAATTGGGTTATGCAACATATATTTGATCACATCGGCTTGACCAGAAACAATGCAATGACTAGACAGTAAATAACATCTACATTTGGTACATGCATAAAACAAGCATAAGCATAACTTTTCGATAAAAGTGTACCTTGTTTCAGCATCCACCAACCTTCGGCTTAGATATGTCACCACATGCTCCTTTCCTTTAGTTTCTTGTGTCAGAACAGCCCCAATAACCTTATCTTCAGCTGCAATGTACAATTTGAATGGTGCTCCTACTTGTGGTGCTTTTAACACGGGAGCCGAAGACAAGTATTTTTTAATAAGATCAAACGCTTCCTGCTGCTCTGCCCCCCAAGTGAATTCAGCATCATTCTTAAGCCGAAGGATAGGGGTGAAGGCATCAATCTTCCCGGCTAGGTTAGAAATAAACCTTCGTAAATAATTCACCTTGCCGAGAAACCTCTGCACTTCGACCTTACAAGTCGGAGGCCCCACATTCCGAATAGACTTGATTCGGTCAGGGTCTATTTCTATACCATGTTCATGGATGACAAATCCTAAAAACTTACCAGCCGACACTCCAAAAGCACATTTACGTGGGTTCATTTTCAAACCATACCGACGCATTTTATCAAAGGCTTTGCGCAAATCAGCTATATGAGAACTAAACTCAACTGATTTGACTACAATATCAACAATGTAGACTTCCACAGTGTTTCCTAACAACTCATGGAAGATCAGATTCATAGCCCTCTGATAAGTAGCACCAGCATTTCTAAGACCGAATGTCATGACAACCCATTCAAATAAACCAATGAAGCCTGGACATATAAAGGCCGTTTTAGACGCATCTTCTTCGGCCATGAAAATCTGATTATATCCGGCATTACCATCAAGGAAGCTAATAATTCTATTTCTTGATGCATTATTGATTAATGTGTCGGCTATGGGCATGGGATATTCATCTTTAGGAGTTTCTCTATTTAAATTACGAAAATCAATGCATACTCTAAGCTTACCTGACTCCTTCTCCACCGGCACAATATTGGAGACCCACTCTGCGTATCTGCAAGGTCTAATAAAATTAGCCTCTAGCAGCCGGTGGATTTCGTCCTTGATTCGTGGGAGAAGATCTGGACGAAATGTTCTAGCTTTCTGCTTGAAAGGTCTAAAACCAGACTTAATAGGCAGCCGATGTTCGACAATCTCTCGGCTTAGTCCAGGCATTTCAGTGTAATTCCAAGCAAAATAATCTGAATATTCCTTCAATAGACCGATCATCTCATTTCTAGAATCGGTCTCCAGGGTCTTGTTTACAAAAGTCGGCCTTGGAGTTTTACCATCTCCTATGTCAATCTCCTCCAAAGGATCGGCCGATGTAAACCCATGTCCTAGTTTATCAAGATCTCTGAATTCCTCTATCATGTCCCCCACAGAGGAATCAGATGATCTTTGTGTGATGGCGGACTTTCCGGTCTCGGGGACCGGATCATCCGTAATACTGTCTTTTCGCTACGGTAGATGTTCGGTCTTAAAGTCCGAACTATTTTGTGAAAGACCAGACCATCCGGCTTTGAGAGCCGAATTGTCCGTGATCAAAGACTCATGAACTTTGTGTGTATTCATCATTTAAACTCTATTTAGGATTTAGCCGATTCTCCATCGGCTCTAGCATTATAGGAATGAAACCTTTCTTATCTATACTTATGAACTGATAATCAGAAAAATTTACTCCTATGAGACATGTAGCAGTCTCATAGGTCCAGAGTACAGGGGCATCGGCCACAGCGATGCAGGCCGATACATCAGCATGTACTTGTTCTATGTCATCGCCTACCCATTGTATTAGCATTTGATGTAATGTAGAAGGTATACATTGATTGGCGTGAATCCAATCTCTACCTAGAATTAAACTGTAATTTCCTTCTACATCAGCGACGAAGAATGCAGCAGCAAGGGTCTTAGTCCCGATGGTTAATTCAACGGACGTGACTCCCCTGGCTTTGATCGAACTATCAGTTCCAACACCGCTGAGGGTCATGTTGGTCTTGACAAGTTCGTCATCTTGTTTACCTAATTTTCTGTATAATGAATAAGACATTAGATTTACAGCCGCCCCTCCGTCTACCAACATCTTAGCAATCGGTATCCCATCAATGTGACCGCGCACGAAGAGCGGCTTTAAATGATTTACCGATTCCTTTGGTTTAGTAAAGGCGGCTTCTTTAGGACCAAAATCAAACTGAGCAACAACAGGTTCATCGTCACCGATGATAGTACAATCGGCAGAAAATGTAATAATATTTACATCCATACCTGGGCGTTCTGGAGAAGCCTCGTAGTTGACCAGGTCTTCTCCCAGCAAGTCGTCCTCTTCCATTGATGTTGTCGTGTCGTTGGAGGCCTCCTGGTGAACGGCGGACGGTCCGCACGCGGGGGCCGGACGGTCCGCGCCTGGTGCAGGTTGTCCAGAGGCTTCCTGGTGAACAGCGGACGGTTCGTGCGTGGGGGCCGGACGGTCCGCGCCTGGTGCAGGTTGACTTTCTATTTCTGTGACCGTTTGTTTTTTCTCAACGGCCTTCGGTCTCCATTTCTTTTGCGGTGGCGGGTATAGTGGATGTGTGTCATTAAATGTCTTTTCCGCCTCCTTCTCCTGGCTCTCCTTTGCTCTTAGGCGCTGTAATTTTCTCTTTTGGGATCGTGTCAATCCCGCTGGGCACCATCGAGGCATGGAGTATTTTGGATCGGCTGTTTTGATGGTAGCCGTATCCTTTTCGGTTGTGTTGGCCGATTCGCCGAAAATCATCGGCCCTTTATTGTCTCCCCGTATGACAACATCTGCGGTGCCTATTTTGATGATGTCCTTTTTTGTTGTTCTTTGAGTTGCTACAGGCATATGCCCCCCTGCCGGATTGGTCGGCCTAGGAGGCCGAGTAGTCCGACAATCTTGTTGGGCCTGTGCCTGGTGACCGGATTCAGCAGCGCTCAATCGGTCTTGCACTAGCGGCGCCAACCTATCAAAAACGGATGTTTGGGGTGCCCCCTGAAAGGGAATTAGGCTTACACCTAGTTCCTATATAATTTTGGTGGTTGAATTGCCCAACACAAATCTTTGGACTAACTAGTTTGTTCTAGTGTATAAGTTATACAGGTGCAAAAGGTTCACACTTAGCCAATAAAAAGACCAAGTATTGAGTTCAACAAAAGAGCAAAGGAGCAACTGAAGGCTCCTCTGGTCTGGCGCACCGGACTGTCCGGTGTGCCACCGGACAGTGTCCGGTGTACCACCGGACAGTGTCCGGTGCACCAGAGGACTCCAACTCCAACTCGTCACCTTCGGGAAAATCCAGAGCCAGCGCGCTATAATTCACCGGACTGTCCGGTGCACACCGGACAGTGTCCGGTGCTCCAACGGGACGCGGCTCTGGAACTCGCCAGCTTCGGGTTTTCACGAAGGCTGCTCCGCTATAATTCACCGGACATGCCTGGTGTGCACCGGACTGTCCGGTGCGTCCTCGGAGCAACGGCTACTTCGCGCCAACGGCTACCTGCAACGCATTAAATGCGCGCGCAGCGCGCACAGAAGGCAGGCGCACCCATACCGGCGCACCGGACACTGAATAGTTCATGTCCGGTGCGCCACCGGACATCGAGGCGGGCCCAGAAATCAGAACTCCAACGGTCAGATTCCAACGGCACTGGTGACGTGGCTGGGGCACCGGACATGTCCGGTGTGCACCGGACTGTCCGGTGCGCCATCGACAGACAGCCTCCACCAACGGTCAAGTTTGGTGGTTGGGGCTATAAATACCCCAACCACCCCCACATTCATGGCATCCAAGTTTTCCAGCTTCCAACCACTATACAAGAGCTAGCATTCATTGCAAAGCACACCAAAAGAGATCAAATCCTCTCCCAACTCCACACAAAGCATTATTGATTAGAGAGAGTGATTTGTAGTGTTCATTTGAGCTCTTGCGCTTGGATCGCTTCTTTTCTTTCGCATTCTTTCTTGTGATCAAACACTCACTTGTAATTGAGGCAAGATGCACCAATCGTGTGGTGGCCCTTGCGGGAAGTTTGATTCCCAAGTGATTTGAGAAGAGAAGCTCACTCGGTCCAAGGGACCGTTTGAGAGAGGGAAGGGTTGAAAGAGACCCGGCCTTTGTGGCCTCCTCAACGGGGAGTAGGTTTGAGAGAACCGAACCTCGGTAAAACAAATCCGCGTGTCTCACTTCATTATTCGCTTGCGATTTGTTTTGCGCCCTCTCTCGCGGACTCGATTATATTTCTAACGCTAACCCGGCTTGTAGTTGTGATTATTTTTGAGAATTTCAGTTTCGCCCTATTCACCCCCCCTCTAGGCGACTTTCAATTGGTATCAGAGCCCGGTGCTTCATTAGAGCCTAACCGCTCGAAGTGATGCCGGGAGATCACGCCAAGAAGGAGATGGAGACCGGCGAAAAGCCCACTACAAGCCACGGGAGCACTTCATCGGAAGAGTCCCGCACCAAGAGGAAGGAGAAGAAGAAGAGCTCCTCCAACAAAGGGAAGGAGAAGAAATCTTCTTCTCACCACAAAGAGAAGAAGGAAAAATCTTCTTCCCACAAGCCGCATCGGAGTGGGGACAAGCACAAGAGGATGAGGAAAGTGGTCTACTACGAGACCGACACTTCATCAACATCGACCTCCGGCTCCGATGCGCCCTCCGTAACTTCTAAACGCCAAGAGCGTAAGAAGTTTAGTAAGATCCCCTTACACTATCCTCGTACATCTAGACATACTCCATTACTTTCCGTTCCATTAGGCAAACCGCCAACCTTTAACGGTGAAGATTATGCTATGTGGAGTGATTTAATGAAATTTCATCTAACCTCACTCCACAAAAGTATATGGAATGTTGTTGAGTTTGGAGCACAGGTGCCATCCGTAGGGGATGAGGATTATGATGAGGACGAGGTGGCCCAAATCGAGCACTTCAACTCTCAAGCTACAACCATACTCCTTGCTTCTCTAAGTAAGGAGGAATACAACAAGGTGCAAGGGTTGAAGAATGCGAAGGAGATTTGGGACCTCCTAAAGACCACACACGAGGGTGATGAACTAACAAAGATCACCAAGCGGGAAACGATCGAGGGGGAGCTCGGTCGCTTTCGACTTCGCCAAGGGGAAGAGCCACAAGACATGTACAACCGGCTCAAGACCTTGGTGAACCAAGTGCGCAACCTCGGGAGCAAGAAGTGGGACGACCACGAGGTGGTTAAGGTTATTTTAAGATCGCTCATTTTCCTTAACCCCACTCAAGTTCAATTAATTCGTGGTAATCCTAGATATACTCAAATGACCCTCGAGGAAGTTATCGGAAATTTTGTGAGCTTTGAATGCATGATCAAAGGCTCCAAGAAGATTAACGAGCTTGATGATCCCTCCACGTCCGAAGCACAACCGGTGGCATTTAAGGCGATGGAGGAGAAGAAGGAGTCTACACCGAGTAGACAACCAATAGACGCCTCCAAGCTCGACAACGAGGAGATGGCTTTAATCATCAAAAGCTTTCGCCAAATCCTCAAGCAACGGAAGGGGAAGGATTACAAATCCCGTTCCAAGAAGGTTTGCTACAAGTGTGGTAAGCCCGGTCACTTTATCGCTAAATGTCCATTATCAAGTGACAGTGATAGGGATAACGACAAGAAGGGCAAGAGAAGAGAGAAGAAGAGGTACCACAAGAAGAGGGGCGGCGATGCCCACGTGTGCCGCGAGTGGGACTCCGACGAGAGCTCCATCGAGTCTGAGAGCACCTAGAGGGGGGGGGGGGTGAATAGGTGATCCTGTGAAACTTAAACTTATAGCCACAAAAACTTGTTAAGTGTTAGCACAATAATCGCCAAGTGGCTAGAGAGAAGGTCTTGCACAATACGATAATCACAAAGAATTCAACACAGAGAAGACACAGTGATTTATCCCGTGGTTCGGCCAAGTACAAAACTTGCCTACTCCACGTTGTGGCGTCCCAACGGACGAGAGTTGCACTCAACTCCTCTCAAGTGATCCAATGATCAACTTGAATACCACAGTGTTATGCTTTTTTCTTTTCTTATCCCGTTCGCGAGGAATCTCCACAACTTGGAGCCTCTCGCCCTTACACTTTTGATGTTCACAAAGAATCACAGAGTAAGGAAGGGAAGCAACACACACAAATCCACAGCAAAATGCGCACACACACGGCCAAGAATCGAGCTCAAAAGACTATCTCAAAGTTCTCACTAGAACGGAGCTCGAATCACTGAGAATGACAAACGAATGCGCAAAGACTGAGTGTGGATGATCAAGAATGCTCTAAGGTTGCTTGGTTTTCTCCTCCATGCGCCTAGGGGTCCCTTTTATAGCCCCAAGGCAGCTAGGAGCCGTTGAGAGCAAATCTAGAAGGCCAATCTTGCCTTCTGTCGTCGGGTGCACCGGACAGTCCGGTGCACACCGGACACTGTCCGGTGCCCGATTTCCTTCCTAAAATGGCGCAGCCGACCGTTGCTGATCTGGGAGCCGTTGGCGCACCGGACATGTCCGGTGCACACCGGACAGTCCGGTGCCCCCTTCTAGCCGTTGGCTTGGCCACGTGTCGCGCGCAGATTCCGCGGCCGACCGTTGGCCCGGCCGACCGTTGGCTCACCGGACAGTCCGGTGCACACCGGACAGTCCGGTGAATTTTAGCCGTACGTCGTCGGCGAATTCCCGAGAGCGGCCACTTCGCTCGAGCCAGCCTGGCGCACCGGACACTGTCCGGTGCACCACCGGACAGTCTGGTGTGCCAGACAGAGCTGAGTCTTGGCTGTACACAGCCAAGCCTTTTTCACCTCTTTTCTTTTCTTCTTCTTTCTGTTTCTAACACTTAGACAAGTATATTAGTACACAAAACCAATGTACTAAGGCTTAGAAACATACCTTTACTCTTGATTTGCACTTTGTTCATCCATGGGCATAGATTCACATTTAAGCACTTGTGTTGGCACTCAATCACCAAAATACTTAGAAATGGCCCAAGGGCACATTTCCCTTTCAATCTCCCCCTTTTTGGTGATTTATGCCAACACAACATAAAGCAACTAGAACAAGTGCAATATCACTTCAAATAAAAACTCAAATTTATTTTGATTCAATTTGGCATATATGGATCATCCTTTGCCACCACTTGGTTTGTTTTTGCAAATCAAACTCAAAATCCTATCTCTAAGTCAAATCCACTTGTAGAGACATAAAGAGAGGTTTTCCAAAGAAAATTGATTCAATATTCCAAAAACTCCCCCTTTTTCCCATAATCAACACTTCTCCCCATAAGAGGCCAACTTTTGACAAACCAAAAGCTCTATTCTACTGTTTTCAAAGTTTCTCAAGTGGTAGCTGATCCATTTATTGCTTTGGCCTTTATTTGTTTCTCAAGTGGTAGCTGATCCATTTATTGCTTTGGCCTTTATTTTCTCCCCCTTTGGCATCAAGCACCAAAACGGGATCAATCTTGGCCCTTTAACCCCATTGCCTCACCAAAATCTTCAATTAAGAGCAAATAGGCAATAAGAGTTTAAAGATGAACTTGGAAAAGTTACTCTTTTCATCGGAGTGCAGTGGAAGTCTTGCATGGTCCAAGTCCACCTTTTTCCCTTTCAATTCTCCTTGGAGACTAAAACAACCAAACTCAAGTACATGGTTAGTCTCAAAGGGTCAAGTTGTAGCACAGGTCCCCCTAAATATGTGCATCACTTGCAAACAGGACTTGTGAGGTCCAGGGAGTGTTTGTACAACTTGAGCACCACAATAAGCAACAAAATGCAGAATGAACATGATCAAAAGCATAAACACATGTATGCTATAAATCAATCCAGGTTCCGCGAATCTAAGATATTGAGCTCACTACGCAGCCTGCAAAAGGTCTTCTCATCTAGAGGCTTGGTAAAGATATCGGCTAGCTGGTTCTCGGTGCTAACATGAAACACTTCGATATCCCTCTTTTGCTGGTGGTCTCTCAAAAAGTGATGCCGGATGTCAATGTGCTTTGTGCGGCTGTGTTCAACAGGATTTTCCGCCATGCGGATAGCACTCTCATTGTCACATAGGAGTGGGACTTTGCTCAGATTGTAGCCAAAGTCCCGAAGGGTTTGCCTCATCCAAAGTAGCTGCGCGCAACACTGTCCTGCGGCAACATACTCGGCCTCAGCGGTGGATAGGGCAACGGAGGTTTGTTTCTTAGAGTTCCACGACACCAGGGACCTTCCTAAGAATTGGCACGTCCCTGATGTACTCTTCCTATCGACCTTACATCCAGCATAGTCAGAATCTGAGTATCCAACCAAGTCAAAGGTAGACCCCTTTGGATACCAGAGCCCGAAGCAAGGCGTAGCAACCAAATATCTAAGAATTCGCTTCACCGCCACTAAGTGACACTCCTTAGGATCGGATTGAAATCTAGCACACATGCATACGCTAAGCATAATATCCGGTCTACTAGCACATAAATAAAGTAGAGACCCTATCATTGACCGGTATGCTTTTTGATCAACGGACTTACCTCCTTTGTTGAGGTCGGTGTGTCCGTCGGTCCCCATCGGAGTCTTTGCGGGCTTGGCGTCCTTCATCCCAAACCGCTTTAGCAGATCTTGCGTGTACTTCGTTTGGGAGATGAAGGTGCCGTCTTTGAGTTGCTTCACTTGGAACCCAAGGAAGTAGTTCAACTCGCCCATCATCGACATCTCGAATTTCTGCGTCATCACCCTGCTAAACTCTTCACAAGACTTTTGGTTAGTAGAACCAAATATTATGTCATCGACATAAATTTGGCACACAAACAAATCACCATCACATGCTTAGTAAAAAGAGTTGGATCGGCTTTCCCAACCTTGAAAGCATTAACAATTAGAAAGTCTCTAAGGCATTCATACCATGCTCTTGGGGCTTGCTTAAGTCCATAGAGCGCCTTAGAGAGCTTACACACGTGGTCGGGGTACCGTTCATCCTCGAAGCCAGGGGGTTGCTCCACGTACACCTCCTCCTTGATTGGCCCGTTGAGGAAAGCGCTCTTCACATCCATTTGGAACAACCTGAAAGAATGGTGAGCGGCATATGCTAGCAAGATACGAATGGACTCTAGCCTAGCCACAGGAGCAAAAGTCTCCTCAAAGTCCAAACATGCGACTTGGGCATAACCTTTTGCCACAAGTCGAGCCTTGTTTCTCGTCACCACTCCGTGCTCGTCTTGTTTGTTGCGGAACACCCACTTGGTTCCCACAACATTTTGCTTAGGACGAGGCACCAGCGTCCAAACTTCATTTCTCTTGAAGTTGTTGAGTTCCTCCTGCATGGCTAACACCCAGTCCGGATCTAGCAAGGCCTCTTCTACCCTGAAAGGCTCAATAGAGGAGACAAAAGAGTAATGCTCACAAAAATTAACTAATCGAGATCGAGTAGTTACTCCCTTGCTAATATCACCCAGAATTTGGTCGACGGGATGATCCCTTTGAATCATCGCTCGAACTTGGGTTGGAGGTGCCGGTTGTGCTTCTTCCTCCATCACATGATCATCTTGTGCTCCCCCTTGATCACACTCCTCTTGATGAACCTGTTCATCGTTTTGAGTTGGGGGATGCATCATTGTTGAGGAAGAAGGTTGATCTTGCTCCAATTGTTCCTGTGGTCGCACATCACCAATCGCCATGGTGCGCATAACGGCCGTTGGAACGTCTTCTTCATCTACATCATCAAGATCAACAACTTGCTCTCTTGGAGAGCCATTAGTCTCATCAAATACAACGTCGCTAGAGACTTCAACCAAACCCGATGATTTGTTGAAGACTCTATACGCCTTTGTATTTGAGTCATAACCTAACAAAAACCCTTCTACAGCTTTGGGAGCAAACTTAGAATTTCTACCCTTCTTTACTAGAATGTAGCACTTGCTCCCAAATACACGAAAGTAAGATACATTGGGTTTGTTACCGGTTAGTAGCTCATACGAAGTCTTCTTGAGGAGGCGATGAAGGTAGACCCTGTTGATGGCGTGGCAAGCCGTGTTCACGGCTTCCGACCAGAAACACTCGGGGGTCTTGAATTCTCCAAGCATCGTCCTTGCCATATCGATTAGTGTCCTGTTCTTCCTCTCTACCACACCATTTTGCTGTGGTGTGTAGGGAGCAGAGAACTCGTGCTTGATCCCTTCCTCCTCAAGGAACTCCTCCACTTGAAGGTTCTTGAACTCGGACCCGTTGTCGCTCCTTATCTTCTTCACCTTGAGCTCAGACTCATTTTGAGCTCTCCTGAGGAAGCGCTTGAGGGTCCCTTGGGTTTCAGACTTATCCTGCAAAAAGAACACCCAAGTGAAGCGGGAAAAGTCATCGACAATAACTAGACCATACTTACTTCCCCCTATGCTCAGATAGGCGACGGGTCCGAAGAGGTCCATATGCAGCAGCTCCAGGGGTCTTGAAGTGGTCATCACATTCTTGCTGTGATGCGCTCCTCCCACCTGTTTACCTGCTTGACAAGCTGCACAAGGTCTATCTTTTTCGAATTGTACGTTAGTCAAACCTATCACGTGCTCTCCCTTTAGAAGCTTGTGAAGGTTCTTCATCCCCACATGTGCTAAGCGGCGATGCCACAGCCAGCCCATGCTAGTCTTAGCAATTAAGCATGCATCTAGACCGGCCTCTTCTTTTGCAAAATCAACTAAGTAAAGCTTGCCGTCTAATACACCCTTAAAAGCTAGTGAACCATCACATCTTCTAAAGACAGACACATCTATATTTGTAAACAAACAGTTATATCCCATATTGCATAATTGACTAACAGATAGCAAATTATATCCAAGAGACTCTACTAAAAACACATTAGAGATAGAGTGCTCATTTGAGATTGCAATTTTACCTAACCCTTTTACCTTGCCTTGATTCCCATCACCGAATATTATTGAATCTTGGGAATCCTTATTCTTGACGTAGGAGGTGAACATCTTCTTTTCCCCCGTCATATGGTTTGTGCATCCGCTGTCAATAATCCAGCTTGAACCCCCGGATGCATAAACCTGCAAGGCAAATTTAGGCTTGGGTCTTAGGTACCCAACTCATGTTGGGTCCTGCAAGGTTAGCACAAATATCCTTAGGGACCCAAATGCAAGTTTTATCACCCTTGCATTTTGCCCCTAACTTCCTAGCAATCACCTTTCTATCCTTTCTACAAATTGCAAAGGAAGCATTCAAAGCATGATATATTGTAGAAGGCTCATTAACTTTCCTAGGAACATTAACAACATTTCTCCTAGGCATATTATGAACAACATTTCTCCTACCAACATTCCTATCATGCACATAGAAAGAACTAGAAGCAAACATGTCATGAGAATCATAAACATCATAAGCATTATAACTCCTATAAGCATTTCTAGTTTGTCTCCTATCATGGTACATAAAAGCATGGTTCTTTTTAGCACTACTAGCCATAGGAGTCTTTCCTTTCTCCTTGGCGGAGATAGGAGCCTTATGGCTTGTCAAGTCCTTGGCTTCCCTCTTGTAGCCAAGTCCATCCTTAATTGAGGGGTGTCTGCCAATTGTGTAGGCATCCCTTGCAAATTTTAGCTTATCAAAATTACTCTTGCTAGTCTTAAGTTGGGCATTAAGACTAGCCAATTCATCATTAAGTTTGGAAATTGAACCTAGGTGTTCACTGCAAGCATCAATGTCAAAATCTTTACACCTATTACAAGTTTCAACAATTTCTACACAAGATGTTGATTTACTAGCTATTTCTAACTTAGCATTTAAATCATCATTAAAACTTTTTAACTTAGCAATAGTTTCATGACAAGAAGATAATTCACTAGAGAGCATTTCATTCCTCTTAATTTCTAGAGCAAGAGATTTCTGAGCTTCTACAAATTTATCATGCTCTTCATACAACAAATCCTCTTGCTTTTCTAGAAGTATATTCCTATCATTCAAGGCATCAATTAATTCATTAATTTTGTCTACCTTGGTTCTATCTAATCCCTTGAATAAGCATGAGTAATCTATCTCATCATCATCACTAGACTCATCCTCACTTGAAGAAGCATAAGTACTAGTATTATGAGTGCTTACTTTCTTCTCCCTTGCCATGAGGCAAGTGTGACGTTCGTTGGGGAAGAGGGATGACTTGTTGAAGGCAGTGGCGGCGAGTCCTTCATTGTCGGAGTCGGACGAAGAGCAGTCTGAATCCCACTCCTTGCCAAGATGAGCCTCGCCCTTTGCCTTCTTATAGTTCTTCTTTTTCTCCCTCTTGTTCCCTTGATCCTGATCACTATCATTGTCGGGACAATTAGCAATAAAATGACCAAGCTTACCGCATTTGAAGCATGAGCGCTTCCCCTTGGCTTTGGTCTTGCCTGGCTGTCCCTTGCGACCTTTAAGCACCGTCTTGAATCTTTTGATGATGAGAGCCATCTCTTCATCATTAAGTCCGTCCGCCTCAAACTGTGCCACCTTGCTAGGTAGCGCCTCCTTGCTTCGTGTTGCCTTGAGAGCAAGGGGTTGCGGCTCGTTGATCAGGCCATTCAAGGCATCGTCCACGTACCTTGCCTCCTTGATCATCATTCGCCCGCTAACGAATTTCCCAAGAACTTCTTCGGGCAACATCTTGGTGTACCTGGGATTTTCACGAATATTGTTCACCAAATGAGGATCAAGAACGGTAAATGACCTTAGCATTAGGCGGACGACGTCGTGGTCCGTCCATCGCGTGCTCCCGTAGCTCCTTATTTTGTTGATAAGGGTCTTGAGCCTGTTGTATGTTTGTGTCGGCTCCTCGCCCCTTATCATTGCGAACCGTCCAAGCTCGCCCTCCACCAACTCCATCTTGGTGAGTAAGGTGACATCATTCCCCTCATGAGAGATCTTGAGGGTGTCCCAGATCTGCTTGGCATTGTCCAAGCCGCTCACCTTATGGTACTCGTCCCTGCACAAAGAGGCTAGCAACACAGTAGTAGCTTGTGCATTTTTATGAATCTGTTCATTAATAAACATGGGACTATCCGTACTATCAAAGTGCATTCCACTTTCTACAATCTCCCATATGCTAGGATGGAGAGAGAACAAGTGACTACGCATTTTGTGACTCCAAAATCCGTAGTCCTCTCCATCAAAATGAGGAGGTTTACCAAGTGGAATAGATAATAAATGAGCATTAGTACTTTGAGGAATACGAGAGTAATCAAAAGAAAAGTTCGAATTGACCGGTTTCTTTCTCTCGTATTCGTTGTGGTCGTCGTCCTTTTGGGAGGAAGTAGACTCATCGCTGTCGTAGTAGACGATCTCCTTGATGCGTCTTGTCTTCTTCTTCCCATCTTTGCGTCTGTGGCCCGAGCCCGAGTCGTTGGACTTGTCATCCCTTGGCTCGTTGACAAAGGACTCCTTCTCCTTGTCGTTGATCATGATTCCCTTCCCTTTAGGATCCATCTCTTCGGGCGGTTAGTCCCTTTGTGAAGAGAACACCTCTGATACCAATTGAGAGCACCTAGAGGGGGGGGTGAATAGGTGATCCTGTGAAACTTAAACTTATAGCCACAAAAACTTGTTAAGTGTTAGCACAATAATCGCCAAGTGGCTAGAGAGAAGGTCTTGCACAATACGATAATCACAAAGAATTCAACACAGAGAAGACACAGTGATTTATCCCGTGGTTCGGCCAAGTACAAAACTTGCCTACTCCACGTTGTGGCGTCCCAACGGACGAGAGTTGCACTCAACTCCTCTCAAGTGATCCAATGATCAACTTGAATACCACAGTGTTATGCTTTTTTCTTTTCTTATCCCGTTCGCGAGGAATCTCCACAACTTGGAGCCTCTCGCCCTTACACTTTTGATGTTCACAAAGAATCACAGAGTAAGGAAGGGAAGCAACACACACAAATCCACAGCAAAATGCGCACACACACGGCCAAGAATCGAGCTCAAAAGACTATCTCAAAGTTCTCACTAGAACGGAGCTCGAATCACTGAGAATGACAAACGAATGCGCAAAGACTGAGTGTGGATGATCAAGAATGCTCTAAGGTTGCTTGGTTTTCTCCTCCATGCGCCTAGGGGTCCCTTTTATAGCCCCAAGGCAGCTAGGAGCCGTTGAGAGCAAATCTAGAAGGCCAATCTTGCCTTCTGTCGTCGGGTGCACCGGACAGTCCGGTGCACACCGGACACTGTCCGGTGCCCGATTTCCTTCCTAAAATGGCGCAGCCGACCGTTGCTGATCTGGGAGCCGTTGGCGCACCGGACATGTCCGGTGCACACCGTCCGGTGCCCCCTTCTAGCCGTTGGCTTGGCCACGTGTCGCGCGCAGATTCCGCGGCCGACCGTTGGCCCGGCCGACCGTTGGCTCACCGGACAGTCCGGTGCACACCGGACAGTCCGGTGAATTTTAGCCGTACGTCGTCGGCGAATTCCCGAAAGCGGCCACTTCGCTCGAGCCAGCCTGGCGCACCGGACACTATCCGGTGCACCACCGGACACTGTCCGGTGCACCACCGGACAGTCCGGTGTGCCAGACAGAGCTGAGTCTTGGCTGTACACAGCCAAGCCTTTTTCACCTCTTTTCTTTTCTTCTTCTTTCTGTTTCTAACACTTAGACAAGTATATTAGTACACAAAACCAATGTACTAAGGCTTAGAAACATACCTTTACTCTTGATTTGCACTTTGTTCATCCATGGGCATAGATTCACATTTAAGCACTTGTGTTGGCACTTAATCACCAAAATACTTAGAAATGGCCCAAGGGCACATTTCCCTTTCAGAGTCCTCCTCTGACGAGGACGCCGCCAACGTCGCCGTCACCAAGGGACTTCTCTTCCCCAACGTCGACCACAAGTGCCTCATGGCAAAAGACGGCAAAAGGAAGAAGGTAAAATCAAGATCCTCCACTAAATATGATACCTCTAGTGATGAGGATGATGCTAGCAATGAGGAGGATAACTTGCGCGTTTTTTTGCCAACCTTAACATGGAACAAAAGGAAAAACTAAATGAGCTAATTAGTGCCATCCATGAAAAGGATGACCTCTTGGACTCCCAAGAGGACTTCCTAATCAAGGAAAATAAAAGGCATGTTAAGGTTAAAAATGCTTATGCTCTAGAGGTAGAAAAATGTGAGAAATTATCTAGTGAGCTAAGTACTTGCCATGACACTATTACCAACCTTAGAAATGAAAATGCTAGTTTAAATGCTAAGGTTGATTCACATGTTTGTAATGTTTCAATTCCCAATCTTAGAAATGATAATGATGATTTGCTTGCTAAGATTGAAGAATTGAACATTTCTCTGGCTAGCCTTAGGATTGAAAATGAAAAATTAATTGCTAAGGCTAAAGATTTTGATGTTTGCAATGTTACTATTTCTAACCTTAGAAATGAGAATGATATACTACATGCTAAGGTTGTAGAATTAAAATCTTGCAAACCCTCTACATCTACCATCGAGCACACTTCTATTTGTACTAGATGTAGAGATGTTGATATCAATGCTATTCATGATCACATGGCTTTAATTAAACAACAAAATGATCACATAGCAATATTAGATGCTAAAATTGCCGAGCATAACTTGGAAAATGAAAAGTTTAAATTTGCTAGGAGTATGCTCTATAATGGGAGACGCCCTGGCATCAAGGATGGCATTGGCTACCAAAGGGGAGACAATGTCAAACTTAGTGCCCCTCCTAAAAGATTGTCCAATTTTGTTAAGGGCAAAGCTCCCATGCCTCAGGATAACGAGGGTTACATTTTATACCCTGTCGGTTATCCTGAGAGCAAAATTAGGAAAATTCATTCTAGGAAGTCTCACTCTGGCTCTAATCATGCATTTATGTATAAGGGTGAGACATCTAGCTCTAGGCAACCAACCCGTGCTAAGTTGCCTAAGAAGAAAACCCCTAGTGCATCAAGTGAACATAGCATTTCATTCAAGACTTTTGATGCATCTTATGTGCTTACTAACAAATCCGGCAAGGTAGTTGCCAAGTTTGTTGGGGGCAAACACAAGGGCTCCAAGACTTGTGTTTGGGTACCCAAAGTTCTTGTTTCTAATGCCAAAGGACCCAAAACTGTTTGGGTACCTAAAGTCAAGAACTAAAATTGTTTTGTAGGTTTATGCATCCGGGGGCTCAAGTTGGATACTCGACAGCGGGTGCACAAACCACATGACAGGGGAGAAGAAGATGTTCTCCTCATATGAGAAAAATCGAGATCCCCAACGAGCTATCACATTCGGGGATGGAAATCAAGGTTTGGTCAAAGGATTGGGTAAAATTGCTATATCACCTGACCATACTATTTCCAATGTTTTTCTTGTAGATTCCTTAGATTACAATTTGCTTTCCGTATCCCAATTATGTCAAATGGGCTACAACTGTCTATTTACTGATGTAGGTGTTACTGTCTTTAGAAGAAGTGATGATTCAATAGCATTCAAGGGAGTGTTAGAGGGTCAGCTATACTTGGTAGATTTTGATAGAGCTGAACTCGACACTTGCTTGGTTGCTAAGACTAACTTGGGTTGGCTCTGGCACCGCCGACTAGCCCATGTTGGAATGAAGAATCTTCATAAGCTTCTAAAGGGAGAGCACATTTTAGGACTAACAAATGTTCATTTTGAGAAAGACAGGATTTGTAGCGCATGCCAAGCCGGGAAGCAAGTTGGCACTCATCATCCACACAAGAACATCATGACTAGTGACAGGCCACTGGAGCTCCTACACATGGACCTATTCGGCCCGATTGCTTACATAAGCATCGGCGGGAGTAAGTACTGTCTAGTTATTGTGGATGATTATTCTCGCTTCACTTGGGTATTCTTTTTACAGGAAAAATCTCAAACCCAAGAGACCTTAAAGGGATTCTTGAGACGAGCTCAAAATGAGTTCGGCTTAAGGATCAAGAAAATAAGAAGCGACAACGGGACGGAGTTCAAGAACTCTCAAATTGAAGGCTTCCTTGAGGAGGAGGGCATCAAGCATGAGTTCTCTTCTCCCTACACTCCACAACAAAATGGTGTAGTGGAGAGAAAAAATCGAACTCTATTGGACATGGCAAGAACCATGCTTGATGAATACAAGACACCGGATCGGTTTTGGGCTGAGGCGGTCAACACCGCCTGCTACGCCATCAACCGGTTATATCTACACCGAATCCTCAAGAAGACATCCTATGAACTCCTAACCGGTAAAAAGCCTAATATTTCATATTTTAGAGTTTTTGGTAGCAAATGCTTTATTCTTGTTAAGAGAGGTAGAAAATCTAAATTTGCTCCTAAAACTGTAGAAGGCTTTTTACTAGGATATGATTCAAACACAAGGGCATATAGAGTCTTTAACAAGTCCTCAGGACTAGTTGAAGTTTCTTGTGACGTTGTGTTTGATGAAACTAACGGCTCTCAAGTAGAGCAAGTTGATCTTGATGAGATAGGTGAAGAACAGGCTCCATGCATCGCGCTAAGGAACATGTCCATTGGGGATGTGTGTCCTAAGGAATCCGAAGAGCCTCCACATGCACAAGATCAACCATCCTCGTCCACAAAAGCATCTCCGCCAACCCAAAATGAGGACGAGGCTCAAGTTGATGAAGGAGAAGATCAAAGAGATGAGCCCCCTCAAGATGACGGCAATGATCAAGGGGGAGATGCAAATGATGAAGACAAGGAGGATGAACAACCAAGGCCGCCACACCCAAGAGTCCACCAAGCAATACAACGAGATCACCCCGTCGACACCATCCTCGGCGACATTCATAAGGGGGTAACTACTAGATCTCGTGTTGCACATTTTTGTGAGCATTACTCGTTTGTTTCCTCTATTGAGCCACACAGGGTAGAGGAAGCACTACAAGATTCGGATTGGGTGGTGGCGATGCAAGAGGAGCTCAACAACTTCACTAGAAATGAGGTATGGCATTTAGTTCCACGTCCTAACCAAAATGTTGTAGGAACCAAGTGGGTCTTCCGCAACAAGCAAGACGAGCATGGTGTGGTGACAAGGAACAAAGCTCGACTCGTGGCCAAGGGGTATTCACAAGTCGAAGGTTTGGATTTTGGTGAAACCTATGCACCCGTAGCTAGGCTTGAATCAATTCGCATATTATTAGCCTATGCTACTTACCATGGCTTCAAGCTTTATCAAATGGACGTGAAGAGTGCCTTCCTCAATGGACCAATCAAGGAAGAGGTCTATGTTGAGCAACCTCCCGGCTTTGAAGACAATGAGTACCCTAACCATGTCTATAGGCGCTCTAAGGCGCTTTATGGGCTCAAGCAAGCCCCAAGAGCATGGTATGAATGCCATAGAGATTTCCTTATTGCTAATGGCTTCAAAGTCGGAAAGGCCGATCCTACGCTATTTACCAAAACACTTGAGAATGATTTGTTTGTATGCCAAATTTATGTTGATGATATTATATTTGGGTCTACTAACGAATCTACATGTGAAGAGTTTAGTAGGATCATGACACAAAAGTTCGAGATGTCTATGATGGGGGAGTTGAAGTACTTCTTAGGATTTCAAGTGAAGCAACTCCAAGAGGGCTCCTTCATTAGCCAAACAAAGTATACTCAAGACATTCTAAACAAGTTTGGAATGAAGGATGCCAAGCCCATCAAGACACCCATGGGAACTAATGGGCATCTCGATCTCGACACGGGAGGTAAGTCCGTGGATCAAAAGGTATACCGGTCGATGATAGGTTCTTTACTCTATTTATGTGCATCTCGACCGGATATTATGCTTCCCGTATGCATGTGTGCAAGATTCCAAGCCGACCCTAAGGAATCCCACCTTACGGCCGTAAAACGAATCTTGAGATATTTGGCTTATACTCCTAAGTTTGGGCTTTGGTACCCTCGGGGATCCACTTTTGATTTAATTGGTTATTCGGATGCCGATTGGGCGGGGTGTAAGATTAATAGAAAGAGCACATCGGGGACTTGCCAGTTCTTGGGAAGATCCTTGGTGTCTTGGGCTTCAAAGAAGCAAAATTCGGTCGCTCTTTCAACCGCCGAAGCCGAGTACATTGCCGCAGGTCATTGTTGCGCGCAATTGCTTTGGATGAGGCAAACCCTGCGGGACTACGGTTACAAATTAACCAAAGTCCCTTTGCTATGTGATAATGAGAGTGCAATCAAAATGGCCAACAATCCCGTCGAGCATAGCCGCACTAAGCACATAGCCATTCGGTATCATTTTCTTAGGGATCACCAACAAAAGGGGGATATCGAGATTTCATACATTAACACTAAAGATCAATTAGCCGATATCTTTACCAAGCCTCTTGATGAACAAACTTTTACCAAACTTAGGCATGAGCTCAATATTCTTGATTCTAGGAACTTCTTTTGTTAATTTGCACATATAGCTCATAAGTATACCTTTGATCATGTCTCTTTTATATATATGCTATGACTAATGTGTTTTTCAAGTCTATTTCAAACCAAGTCATAGGTGTATTGAAAGGGAATTGGAATCTTCGGCGAAGACAAAGGCTTCCACTCCGCAACTCATCCTTCGCCGTCACTCCGAGCCGCTCTCTATCCTTGGGGAGAGAGCAAGGCAAAAGGCCTCCTACTTTGGTATAATCTTCACTCTTTTAGTTATGACCAAAGGAGGAGAAAGTAATTCCAAGGGCTCTAATGACTCCATTTTTGGCGATTCATGCCAAAGGGGGAGAAAGTATTAGCCCAAAGCAAAAGGACCGCACCACCACCAATTTCAAAAACTTAAGTATTAGCCCAAAGCAAAAGGACCGCACCACCACCAATTTCAAAAACTTAGTGTTTTCCAAGAGTATTTTTCAATTGGTATCTTATTGAGTTCAAAAGGGGGAGAAAGTAGTATTTCAATTTGAATCATCAAAACCCTCTTGAACACTAAGAGGATGATTTCATTTAGGGGGAGTTTTGTTTAGTCAAAGGAAAAGCATTTGAAACAGAGGGAGAAAATTTCAAAACTTGAAAATGCTTTGCAAACTCTTATTCATTTACCCTTGACTATTTGCAAAAGAACTTTGAAAAGATTTACAAAAGATTTTTGCAAAAACAAAACATGTGGTGCAAGCGTGGTCCAAAATGTTAAAAATGAAGAAACAATCCATGCATATCTTGTAAGTATTTATATTGGCTCAATTCCAAGCAACCTTTGCACTTATATTATGCAAACTAGTTCAATTATGCACTTCTATATTTGCTTTGGTTTGTGTTGGCATCAATCACCAAAAAGGGGGAGATTGAAAGGGAATTAGGCTTACACCTAGTTCCTATATAATTTTGGTGGTTGAATTGCCCAACACAAATCTTTGGACTAACTAGTTTGTTCTAGTGTATAAGTTATACAGGTGCAAAAGGTTCACACTTAACCAATAAAAAGACCAAGTATTGAGTTCAACAAAAGAGCAAAGGAGCAACCGAAGGCTCCTCTGGTCTGGCGCACCGGACTGTCCGGTGTGCCACCGGACAGTGTCCGGTGCACCAGAGGACTCCAACTCCAACTCGTCACCTTCGGGAAAATCCAGAGCCAGCGCGCTATAATTCACCGGACTGTCCGGTGCACACCGGACAGTGTCCGGTGCTCCAACGGGACGCGGCTCTGGAACTTGCCAGCTTCGGGTTTTCACGAAGGCTGCTCCGCTATAATTCACCGGACATGTCCGGTGTGCACCGGACTGTCCGGTGCGTCCTCGGAGCAACGGCTACTTCGCGTCAACGGCTACCTGCAACGCATTAAATGCGCGCGCAGCGTGCACAGAAGGCAGGCGCACCCATACCGGCGCACCGGACACTGAACAGTTCATGTCCGGTGCGCCACCGGACATCGAGGCGGGCCCAGAAATCAGAACTCCAACGGTCAGATTCCAACGACACTGGTGACGTGGCTGGGGCACCGGACATGTCTGGTGTGCATCGGACTGTCCGGTGCGCCATCGACAGACAGCCTCCACCAACGGTCAAGTTTGGTGGTTGGGGCTATAAATACCCCAACCACCCCCACATTCATGGCATCCAAGTTTTCCAACTTCCAACCACTATACAAGAGCTAGCATTCATTGCAAAGCACACCAAAAGAGATCAAATCCTCTCCCAACTCCACACAAAGCATTAGTGATTAGAGAGAGTGATTTGTAGTGTTCATTTGAGCTCTTGCGCTTGGATCGCTTCTTTTCTTTCGCATTCTTTCTTGTGATCAAACACTCACTTGTAATTGAGGCAAGAGGCACCAATCGTGTGGTGGCCCTTGCGGGAAGTTTGATTCCCAAGTGATTTGAGAAGAGAAGCTCACTCGGTCCAAGGGACCGTTTGAGAGAGGGAAGGGTTGAAAGAGACCCGGCCTTTGTGGCCTCCTCAACGGGGAGTAGGTTTGAGAGAACCGAACCTCGGTAAAACAAATCCGCGTGTCTCACTTCATTATTCGCTTGTGATTTGTTTTGCGCCCTCTCTCGCGGACTCGATTATATTTCTAACGCTAACCCGGCTTGTAGTTGTGATTATTTTTGAGAATTTCAGTTTCGCCCTATTCACCCCCCCTCTAGGCGACTTTCACCCCCCAGGCGGGGTACTGTGGCATTCCAAATGGATATGGTGGCATGCCCCACATTTGATTTGGGACATATGGTGGAGGTAAGTATGTGTATGGATATGACATAGATGAATAAGGAGGTGGAGGGGTCCATGTTGGCATGTTAGGTCTCAATTGTACAATAGGACCTTTCATTTCTTTCGATTGGTGAGGTGGTCCAATCGGCCTGACCTAATGTTGCTCATGAATGGGTGAGCGGGGTCGCTTCGGTGGCCGGTCACTGGGGCCGGCCTTCTTTTTCACATATTTAGACAACAATTGATCGAAAGTCGGGCCAGGCTTGATCAGCCGACCAGCTGCTTTAAATGTATTTGTTTTCCACGTACCTATCTCTGGTCGTCGTGGTTTGAAGGTACGTGGTCGCTGCGAGTCCTGAGCATGGCCGGACCGTCCGCCAGAGTCCTCCGGACCGTCTGGAGAAGCGTCGGACCGTCCGCGTCGGGACGGCGGACTGTCCGTGATGCGCAGCACGGGTTCCCGCAACTGTCTCCCTGTCTGCGCTTGCCCCCCAGTGCTAGAGGCTGTGATGGTTACCTTCAGGGTCTCCCCTCCATCGGGAGTCTTCTCGGCCACCACTTTCCTGCAAGAAACTTTATGATCCTCATCGGGCTTTTTAGAATTGCCGATGACTGTCTCTTTGCCTTTGCCTTTATCGGCCGTGTTTGGCCGAACCAGGACTTTCTTGCCCTCGAAGTCGATCACATTCATCGGAAAGGGCTCTGTATCCACCTGCATTTCCTGAAATTTCAATCGTCCCTCATTAATGGCTGATTGAATCTGTCGACGGAATACATTACAATCATTAGTGGCATGAGAAAATGAGTTATGCCACTTGCAGTATGCACGACGTTTTAGCTCGTCGGCGGATGGAACAATGTGATTTATTTTAATATTGCCATTTTTGAGTAATTCGTCAAATATTTTATCGCACTTACCAATATTAAACGTAAACTTAACCTCCTCTTGTCGTTTCTTTTGAACCGGCTGCAAGGAGGAACAAGCCGAAGATTTGGCCTGTTTTGGCCAAACCATTTCAGCAGCATACACTTCTGCTGACTCATCATCTGAGCTACTTTGGTCGCATTCTACTATATGTACGTTGTGATGCATTGTCTTAGCAGTTTCTTTGCTCCGGCTCTCGCAAGCCAAAGCCCTCTGGTGTAACTGTGCTAGTGTAAAAAATTGGATGCCTTCTAATCTTTCTTTTAAATAATATCGTAGACCATTAAAGGCTAATCCTACTAGCTGTTTTTCTGCTAAATGAATTTGAAAGCATCGGTTTCTTGTATCGCGGAATCTCCGGATGTAATCATTAACCGATTCATCTTTTGTCTGTCGCAATGATACTAAATCTACCAAATCCAATTCATAATCACCGGAGAAAAAATGATCATGAAATTTTTGTTCTAGATCCCCCCATGATGAAATGGAATTAGGAGGTAAAGTGGCATACCATGCAAACGCGGTTCCTGTTAGCGATAATGAAAATAAACGCACGTGAAATGCCTCTGTGTCTGCCAATTCTCCCAATTGTGCTAAGAACTGGCCTATATGTTCGCGCGTGTTTTTCCCTTGATCACCCGAAAATTTTGCGAATTCGGGTATTCTAGTTCCCTGTGGGTACGGGTGGTGATCAAATCGGCTGTCATAAGGTTTCCGATATGATTGCCCCCCAGGGACCATGCTTACTCCGAGCTTATCTCGGAACGCCCCGGCTATTTCTTCCCTCACTATATCAATGGCAACCGGTGCAAGACCACCGGCTCTCTGGTCAAACATAGGTGGGGTTGGTTGCATATTAGTATGTTGTCGTTCCCCCCATTGGTTTGAGCTACGTGGTGCATTTCCATTTGCCCTATATGGCTTATAGGTTTGATCGTTTCTTTCCGGCCTTTTAGGTGGGGCCGGAAAGCTTTCCTGGGCTCTGGATCCTGAATTAATGGGTTGGTGCATTGCATAATGTGATGGGAAGTGTTGCTGAGACGGGCGAGGATTCAGGTAATAATCCTCCTCAAAAGACTCATGCGCGGACTGCCCGGATACGTACCCGGACCGTCCGTGGTTATATGCGGACCGTCCATCGTTGTATGCGGACCGTCCGACTGGGTAGTTTGGGTTCTATGTCATATGTGGTGGCTCGGGTGCATATCTAGGTAACTCATTAAAAATAGGCCCGACTGTTGTTGGTCCGGACGGTCCGCGCTCACGTGCGGACGGTCCGGACATGTGCAGATCGGCTGATTTGCTGCCGATTTGCGGTTGCTCAGGGTACGTGTCCATCGGCATCCCATAAAGGGGTTGTGACTGGTCGTGACAACCTGTAGCCGATGTGTTACGCGTGTTACCTCCTAACTCAACCTCGTGCGAAGGAAAATTGGCGATACTAAATTTATCAAATGCACGTACTAGTCTCTTAAGATCGCTTTGCATACCCCCTATGATGTTCTGCATTTGTTCACGCTGATCTTCTACATAATTTCTAAGAGATTGCAGATCGTTGGTATTACTTACATTGGGGATATCTGTCGTGGGTTGGAGCGAAGCCGGATCCATCGCCCGATGTCGGACGACCTTGTTGTTACTGTCCACTTTGAAGTTGGCCAAGAACTTTGCTTTCGCCTCCTGGATCATCCGCTCCTTGTGCTCCTCGAACTGGAGTTGCTCGTTAGCCGGCAAGGTTTCCCCCGGCTCTATGATGTTGCTTGGAGAAATATCAGAGCTATCCCTTGAACCGGCCATTGAGGGCCGATTTGATGAGCTTAGATGTGTCTTCCCCAGCGGAGTCGCCAAAAAGTATGTTGACACCTTTTTAGAGGCGTCAATTACTCAAGAGAACCAGCGGTGGTGCTCTCTGGTCAGGCGCGGACGGTCCGCGGCCCAGGGCCGGACGGTCCGCGACCTGGCGCGAGGCGGCGGTGCTCTCTGGTCAGGCGCGGACGGTCCGCGGCACAGGGCCGGACGGTCCGCGACCTGGTGCAGGAGCTCGGGTTCCCTGCCTGACGGCCGGACGGTCCGCGCCCTAGGGCCGGACGGTCCGCGCGTGCGCAGGGGCGGCGGAAGATCGCCGGCGGCGCCTGGATCTCGCTCCCGGGAGGGACCCCGTCGGGGAGGAGAGATCCTAGGAGTTGTCTAGGCTCGGGTAGACCGACCTAGACTCCTCTAATCGACGTAGAGTCTAGGAGAGGCGGAGAATTTGGGGATTGGAAGGCTAAACTAGAACTACTCCTAAGATAAAATGCGAAATAGAAGTTGTATTGATTCGATTGTTAATTACAAATCGGCCGTAGACCTCTCTATTTATAGAGGAGGGGGGCTGGACCCTTTACACAACTGATTCCGAGCTAATCCCGCGAATATAGCTAACAATCGTAGCACAAAACTCGGAACCCTAAACTGCTCTGCGCATGCGCGGACCGTCCGGCCCACAGGCGCGGACTGTCCGGACCGCGGACCGTCCGGCGGCTCAAAAGTGTGCTCAACAATGTGTGCTCTAGATTCTGGGATTTTGTTTCTACGCGCACAGAATCCAAGACATGGAACGAGCTTCGTTTAGGTTTAAGATGTATTTTTAAAATCAGATTCCTTGTATCTGGTATGAACCAAACACGACCATAAACACTAACAAACACATTAGTCTAAATGACTACTAGAACCTTTAATCAAATGAGCATAGGTCTATTTTCCTTGCATCTCCTTTATAACCGGTAACCAGAAAACATAAGAAACAAAGAGAACATATTCCTCATTGTCTCACTATATCCAATATTGTGTTCTATGCGTGTATCACTAGAACAATTTCTCAACATTATCTACTTTTTCTTCTTTCATGTGATGAGGACATACCAAGCTTAGATGACATTGGGATAGAGGAGAGCAAACTCAGAGCTAAAGGTGTACCAAATATTTGATTGAAACTCAGATTTACGTTGAAGGTGTATAATGGTGGATTTAGGGCCTGTTCGGTTGTTCCGGATTGGAGCCCCGGATTAATTCCTAGCCGGATTACTTCTCTAATTTATATAGATTTTGATGAGCTGGAATGAATCCTGGCTCATTCCGGTACAACCGAACAGGCCCTTAAGTGAATCTGAAGCTGATGAAGCTCGAA
Organism: Zea mays; assembly: GCF_902167145.1. Taxonomy (NCBI): domain Eukaryota; kingdom Viridiplantae; phylum Streptophyta; class Magnoliopsida; order Poales; family Poaceae; genus Zea; species Zea mays. The sequence continues at coordinate 133,300,515 of NC_050104.1, forward strand.
CCATATTGGTCACATGCCTGAAATTAAAGGGTTTGTTCCATCCATTTATAGGAGTAACAGCCAAATTAATACGGCTGTCCTGAAACTGCAAGCCAAGTGCTTGTCTCCATTTTAACACTAACATCACAAACACTATATATCTTACATCGGAGGGCTCTGAGCTGAAACCGAGAGCAATGACAAAGGAATGACGCTTCCACTGGGGTAGGTGAAGGAGAGCGACGGCTGGGACAAGCATGAACAAAATGGGCGGATCAGTGGTTGGTAGGCTGTGTGAGGAAGCACGTCCCTGTCGCCGTTTGGTACTTCGGTGTGGCTTTACCAGGCAATGAAATGAAGCAACAAAAATAGTAGTAATATGTATATGTGCCTGGCCACGAACAGGGGCGGATCCACCATGTGGGTAAAGTAGGTTATAGTCCTACCTCAATTTTTAGACTTTTTATATCTACCTTTTATATATACTATAAAATAAAAAATATTAGGTATATCACACCAAATTAGATAAACATCAAATCTACCACATCATACCATCGATTAACTCACAAGGTCTAGCCCATCATCTTAGGCCACGACCTATGTCGACTAAAACACAGAATGAGAAAGACATCAACCGCACATCTGTAGCATCCAACCCAATGCTTAGCGTGTCCTAGCATTGTGCCCAATGCCCAACCGCCATCCAATAGTCAGCTCATCATCGTTGGCCTACCGCCCAGCCGCCCACCCAACGGTCACCGTTAGCCGTCAGGACATCGTCGCTAGCCTGTGGCTCGCGTGCCATTGCTGCCAGCCCATCATCTAGCCGATAGCCCGTCATGGCCGGCCCGCCTCCACTCGGCCAACACCATAAGATTGATGGTTTAATGGTATTTTCGATGTTTTTTCTATATAGTTTTGTTCTTTTACTTACATTGATGCTTACTTAATACTTTTTCTAATTATAGATTGGAGTTTCTATCGATGATTTAGTGTCGCTAAGGGTTTGTTTGGTAGTAAATGGAATAAAGGGTATTGATGGGGCTAGAATCCCTCACTATTTAAAATTGAATAGTGGAGGATTATAGCCCCTTTAATCCCCTTCATTACCCTTACTCCCAAACAAGTCCTAATTTTTTTTCGATATCCACATTATTTTGTAATAGTCATGATATTACAACTTAACTTTCATGCTATTAACAAGAAACCACTTATAGTTTAGCATTTTTTTGTGATATCTCCATTATGGATTGACCCCACCTGAACCCTGAACTTTCGTCCTGCCCACCTGAACTTTCGTCCAGCGTCCGCCACTGGCCACGACCACGACTAGCGAACGCTACTGTCTCCCACTTCACCGGTAGTAGGATGAGGAAATAACATGGTTCTTTCTGGGCGGAAAAGCTTTTGCGAGCGGCGGCATGTCAACCAAGAGATTCTAGAAGAAACCTGGGAAATTATTTTATGCCGTGGAAGATAATGAATCCTAGATAGCTATTAAAATTCCCTGCATATTGTTTCTCATTTACATCTTGCACACTGTTCATTTTCCATACATCCAAACTTACTCTAATAAATACCAGAAACCTCGGGGCAGTTCCTCTTCACTGCCATGATTTTGGATGTCTCCGCAGTACACACTGGACACCTCAGAGTATCGCGCACCTGTTCATGCCAAGAGACGAGAAGATCATCCTCGCAGAGGGCCACAAGCTGCCAAGAAGCCCGGGCCTCTCTTCCTCGAAGGCGTACTCTGATTCGCTGGTCGGACTGTCATTTGTGTTTACACCTCTATCAGCACTCGTTGCCTCACCACCATTGACTCTTGCATCACCTGCATCCTTTCCACCGTCTGATTCTACACCAACTTCGGATATCTCTCCTGGCTTCTTGTCAAAGAGTCCTTTGAACTGCTTCCTCGCCTTCTTTTCGGCTTCCTGATATAAATATTTGTCCATTCGTTGTTAGCTCCCCAAAGCTTTCACGGGTTGGGTTTGGTTAATGTTGTTCTGTTGCATACCTGTTCCTTCTGCTTAAGTTTAAGGAGGGCAGCTGTAGCGTCCTGTTCTGATGACTTGTCAATGGTAATCATCTACAATAAGATAATGCAATCACATGTTGACTAGGGCAGTGACATAAATTTAAACATGGCACTCGAGTATGGTGTCGTTGACCTTCTCAAAATCATTCCTTGCATCGTTGAAGTCCCCAAGTAACATGAAGGACGTTCCTCGGCGGTAAAGAGCTTTCACATGCACGGGATTTGCGTCCAGCACCTGCTCAAAGAGTGAATGAAATAAGTTGCTAATTTAGCATTAGCACCACATAACTTTGCTTTCAAACAACAAAAAAACCTTCACCAAGCAAACAAAAGGAATCAGCTAACAAATTCACAAATGTATGTGTTACTGAGTTGGTATACCATGCAAAGGCACTATGCAACTGCTGCTAAATTCCAGGCATGTGATTTCACTCCAAGGGAGGATTAAGTGCAAATAAACATCAATATTGGACACCAGGTTCCATCTCCCCAACACCACAATCCTACTTTTGATACGAGCATCAAGAAATTTCTTACCTCCAAACCCAAACTAGTTGAAAATGTATCTCTTCAACAAAATCAATATTCCAAGAGAAACCTTACCTTATTGCATGTTTCAATGGATTTTCTGTATTCGCCCATCTTCTGGTAGCAAAAGGCTACATTTAGATGTAGGGAACTCTACATATGTAACAGAAGAGAAAGTGAATAAATCGTTCAGTACTGCTTACTGGAGGAGGATGTGCAAAGAAAACGGTCAGGTGACCTGTGCATCAAAATGTTATGGTAAAAGAAAAATTGGAACTGAGCATTATCATCATACTCTTGAATTAGCAAAGATTTTTCCCTCTTCATCATCATGAGGATGCACGTGGTTATATTCCCTAAGCACCTGCAGGCATAGAGGTTAGAAGAGCCATGTTAGCAAAATATTTAAAAATACAGTCTACATTTAAATGTGAAACTATTTCACATCTCAGCAACTTCTAGTATTAAGCAAAAGGGAGTTCTGTGTGTTTCTCGCAAGTTAACAGCTGCAAGGAACGCAAGATAGCTTGTGCTTGTTGAAGTGTATAAGTGGACTGAACTGATTGGTGCATGCAACTCAATATGATATTAAAGCCAGAGGTCTCGAGTTCGAATCTTGGCAAAGCCTTCATTTGTGCCTCCGCCCCTTTATTTTGATGTTTGCGCCTTCTTTATGGCTGCACGTGATTGTCTATCTTCTCCCAACACTTTAACCTTTTTGGTTGAACTCGTTAGTGCGTTCACTCTACCAGTGATGTCCAGTAAACAGAGGGTGAGAGGAATTACTGAATTAGGAGATAGATAAAGGAAAACCTTCAAGATGCAGTGGCGCTATTTAGGTTTTAATTCACAATGGTTCACAGCTCAATCATGATAGAGATAATGGGTGCTCAGAGAAGGAAAGGGAGAGGGAGAGATGAGATGTGTTTGTCATATCAATTTTTTGGTTGCCATCTTTTAAGATGTATATTACTTTAATATAAAATAGATCCGGTGTTTGTCATATTCTTTGACAGTTTTGCTTTGATCAACTACTATATGATCTCTGGCAATGAGTGAACTTGTGCATCATTAGAATAGCATGGTAGCATATACTGGTGGACCTCTCACCACTGAGTCAAGGATGAGATATTCAGTGATTGGTGGTTTCTGATAAATACTTTGATACCAGGACATTCGTAAATCGGAGTAAACTCTTTGATCACCTTGTTAGTATGGATGATTTGTAGACACAGAAATGAGTGTTTTAATTGGTGCTGCACCAAGTGTCCAGTATGTTACAAGAATTTTTGAAGAGGACCTTTGGTGTATGGCTGGTGCAAAAGGTTTGGCGCAGATTTTATCTGTTGCCTCTTAAAAGGTCGCTTTAGTTTTTTGGCCGAGCATTTTTTTAGTTTTAGGTGAGTACTTTTTTTAGTTTCAGACTTTCAGGCACTTATGCTACTTGCACAAGTAATGTGTTGTATGAGTTTGTGCCTTGTAAATATTTTCTCTCCTTAATGCAAAGATACACAGTTCTGCGTATTAAAGAAAAAGCACACAGGGAGCGGAGCCTAATCGAGGGCAAACTGGGCTCCCCCTCCGCCTCTGGCTGAGAAAGACTGATGATGGTTTATGTATATTTGCAAGTGTATAAACAGTTCATTAAGAGAGGTAACCAGTTGGTAGGATCTTTGATCCTATCGTGGTTGCGAAGTGCGTAGGAATGTGAGATTGGGGGTCGAGGTTGGAATTTCCGGGTTCAGAAGGACGCCATGGTGGCACGGGTACAGAGTGGTGGTGCAGCAGCAAGCAAGGGAGAGAGAACGTGTAGAAAAAGCCCTAAAGGCCAGGCAAGATGTTTGTCTTGCTTGCTTTAAAGCAGTTACATTGCCCCTATTTATAGTTACTAGAGGACTTGGTTCCCAAGCAAACTAGATGAGGAATCCTTGTAGATTTGGACTCTTCTTTCCTAACAGACCAATACTATTTCCTAAACCAACTCAATCTCAGCTCCTAAGTCATCTTTATTTTAACTCCTTCCTAAACTGAACTCATGCATAGGTATTGTTCACACTGGGTCTAATTTGAACCCAACACCTGTGCGGCCTGTTTTCTGGCGCATAGGGGATACCAGTCATACCACCAGTCTTTCTAAGCTTGCTGCCGTGCAAACCATGCATTTAATGGTATCATGTCATGTCTATAATCTATATCCATTTAGTACTAGTTAGCTTCCACAAATCTGCGGTTAATCTGGGAAATAATGTTTGTTTTATCAAATTATCTATGGAAAATTTGGCTCCACTTGATTATTAGTCATGCTCCACCAATAGTAGCATACTACTATCAGGAATTAAGGTGCCTGATAAGGTCGTGTTGGATATCAATGCTGTTTCATCAAATCAAACAAGAAACATGCAAGGTTAAATGTTCTGAAAAATAAAATCATGAAAGTGGAATTTTATTGTAATAATGTATGCAATCAAAATAGCCATGTCCTTCACCACAGAATGGAATAGGAAATGGAATGCAGAGAGAATAACTAAAATTGCTAGAAAGATGTTGATAACCTGATCAATCAATACATCAACAATGAAGCCTTTTAGTCCCAAGCAAGTTGGGTAGCTAGTGTTAGACTATGTGTGTGTGAGTGTGTGTGGGCCGGCACCACTGTTGGGCTGCCGGCCCATTAGGGTTAGGGTTTCCTGTCTCTATATATTGTAACCCCATCTATTATCAATACAACACTTCACTATTCAACATGGTATCAGAGGATTAGGGTTTTTCTCCCTCTCCACCCACAGCCGCCACCTCCTCCCCTGCCAGGTCCAGCCGCCACTGTTCCACGCCGCCGCCCCGGGAGGCTCATCCTTCCCTCCCGGGGGCGGCTCCTTGCCCGGCTCCGTCGCTCCCTGTCCGCGGCCGCCGAGTTGCCGACGCGTCTGGAGAATGCCCAGCCAAGCTCTGTCTCGACCGCTACCGGGCCATCGCCCTGTTCCACGTCTGCCCAACCGCCGAGGACGAGGCGACCAACCTGTGCGGTCCATCCCACGTCCGCCCTCCAAGATCCGGCCCTCCGTCGAGCCGCCGGCGCCGCCGCGTCTCCAAGCGTGCTCGGGAGCAGCCATGGCGCGACTCCTCAGGCCGGGGGCGGCCCTGGCGCAGGGCGCGTCCAGGCGCGGCGGCCCCGATGCGGCGTGCCAGGCCCAGCGAGAGCTGCAGCGCAGTGGCCGCCTCCGCGGTGAGCGACTGGTTCACCGTGTACGCCCCCGCCCGCCGCCTCCTTCGCGGCGTCGCTCCTCCAGCAGCAGCCGGCCAGCCCGACGCTGACCAACGCGGTCGTGGCCGCGCGCAGGCCAACCAGCGTCGCGGCTGCGTCCACCTGCAGAGCCACCAGTCGCCGCCGCCGCCAGGCCAGCAGTCGCACTCCACTTTCTCCCAGGCCACGGCACGGAGTCGCCCCTCCCCTCCTCACCGGCCGCCCCACCCCTGCTCTACTTCCCCTGTTCACCGGCTGTTGCCATCCCTTGCCCGGACTCGGCGTCCGCGGCCTTCCTGCGCGCCGCCGCCCCTGCGTGCAGCGCCCTTCCCGGCTTTCCTGCGCGCCCTGCTCGCCATTGCCCTCCGCCGCGCTGGGCCTCTGCCCACCACCGTCAGCTCCCTCTCTGCTGCGTCCTCCGCCGGCACCCTCGCACGTGTCGCCTCTCATCGCGCGACCTCCTCCTAACTGCTCGCGCTGATGCCCAGCAGCGCCTCACCCTTCAAGCTTCTCCCGACGCCGGCGCCGTCATCATCCCTTGCCAGGTCTGGCGCAGGCCCCTGCCTGGCTGGAACCGCCCCGTCGCCCTCCCCTTCCTCGCCTTCATTGGATCCGTCGCTGCCGCGGCCTTCCCGGCCGGATCCACGTTGCTGCGTCCTTCTCGGCCCGATCCGCCGTCCCTTTGGCTGGATCGCGTCTCCCCGTCCGGATCCGTCGCTGCCGTGGCCTTCCCGGCCGGATCCGACATTCCCCTTCTTTTCTGCCGCGGGCGCGGACACCTTGACCAGCGCAGCCGCGTGCGCTGCTGTCGGCCTCCCTGGCGGGGCTTCTTGACGTCTGGTCGATCGAAGAAGCAGGAAGGTCGGCCTGCCGGTGCCCTTTTGTTGTGTCGCCCTGCCGATCGTTGACGCTCCAACGTCGACCCTCCCGAAGATCAGGCTTTTGCTGCGCGTCTTCCGACCGCGACCACCTCGACTTCGGCTACCTCGGCATCTAGGGGCTATCGTCTTCTTGGAGCACACACCGGTCTCTACTCCAGCCGCAACATTCGCACCATCACGACGCTGCGACTGCGGGGGGATTTCAACCCGTCGGCTCCTACCTTCGGCATCTACTCCAGTCTCATCGTGTGTGGTGCCCCCGTTGCGACTGCGGGGGGATGTTAGACTATGTGTGTGTGAGTGTGTGTGGGCCGGCACCACTGTTGGGCTGCCGGCCCATTAGAGTTAGGGTTTCCTGTCTCTATATATTGTAACCCCATCTATTATCAATACAACACTTCACTATTCAACAGCTAGAGTTGAAACCAATATAAACCACAAGTCAAGGTTCAGGCACGCGGATGATTGTTTTCCATACACTCATATTCAAAGCTAAATGTTTGGGTATATTCCATCTCAATAACATTTGCCTTCACTTATATGATAAATGACAGCGATTCAATAATTTTTTTTGAAACCGCCGGCAGGACTCTGCACGGCCTGTATTAATATAGAAGGGACATCAATTCAATTCAATTATGAAGCCAGCGTAAAACTGAACTGTAATAAAAAAATGTGGATCCACTCTATATATATGATAACACGATAATAATTAAATTATAATAAGCGCCAATTTAATGAATACAAAGTGTGGACCCAGTGGGAACCTTACCTTATCATATTTCGCCTTTGCAAGTTCGAATTTTCCTTCTTTAAACAGTCTGTTACCCTGAGAAAGGCCTCCAGCTCAGAACTAGATGTTAATCAACTCAAAATAACAAACCAGTCAATGCACAAGGAGAAGTATTTGACAGAAGATACACAATCAACATGTGCCATGTAACTAAGTACTGGTTGAAACACAGGACAGAAACCACCAACGAATTCAGAATCAGCTGACAGACTATGCTTCAATGCTTTCACATATTCACTACTGACATCTTAAACAAAATCGACCATCTTCAGAAACATGGTTGTATTTCTATCAAGCACTCAAAAGGCAGTTAACAGTTTGCTCAAATGAGAACAAAACAAAACGAAGTTATATAATTCATATGGACATTTTGAAGTATAAACATTTCAGCAAAAATACACTTATGATAAGCTAACTGGGATACAGATTTGCACAAGTTGAGCAAAAATGAATTTCAGTCAGTATACCGTGTTCTTTATTTTGTCCGCCTCATCCATGATTTCTTCAAAAGTTAAGCCAGTCCAATCCTATAGTATAAACAGATAGTCGTCAGAAGAAAAAAAAAAGAATCAACAGCTAAAACTATAGGAGAAGCAAAATAGAGTGGGAAAATACAAACATTAGGTATAAATGCATATGTTTCCTAGGAAAAGTATAGGTCAGTGTACCAGGCTATGAAATGCTTCCAACAAAAAAAGAAACATTAAGGGCTGATTTGGTGACCCGGGATCCCAGGAGTATTGGAGGGGATTGAGGGGGAAATTAGTTTATTTCCTCCTCAATCCCCTCCAATCCTCTCGTGATCCCCTTGTCACCAAATCAACCCTAAAAGTAGGGGGAAAGGGAAAGGCATCTATTCTGTGTCTTTGTTGTCTATTCCAAGTAGCACTAGGCCACTAGCTATACATTCCTTCGCTATTTAGCACAGTAAACGGATACATGTAACAGAAGGGGCAAAACCATCACTAATCAAAATGGGGTGTGTATCAAGAACTGCAAAACTCAGCAAAGATGGAAAAACTATTGATCAATGACAAACATTGCACAGGAGCAGAATGCAGAGTAACCATTGCTATCATCTGAAAGTGAAATAGGTCTGTTACCTTGGGCATTTCGAATCCAAGTAGTTCAATTTCCCACTGAACATGAGCTCCTTCAGGAACATTTGCTGGCCTGTTGCAACCACAATATATTATTCTGAAGGCCCCATTACAATAAGGGACTCTGAAATAATGTTTGGCACGACCTTGGGAACTTATCATATGCAAAATCTGGTGGGCAGGTGACAATAGATTTTTCACCAGGAAGCATTAGCCGAACACACATTTCAAAACCCTCTGGTACCTACAAAATGCTTCGCTGATTTGTAAATTTAACAGCAAAGTTTCATTCAGTAAAATCATTGTATAATGTGACAGATCAATGTGCTAATATGTACCAAGCCTTCTCCAGAACAGAATTCCAACGGTTCACCATCATTATCGGCACGTGTATCATAAAAAACTGACTTTGGTTCATCAAGGAGCATGCCCTTATAATGCACTCTTAATAGGCTATCATGAAGAGGGCAGTCCATTGGAAATTCACCTGATATTTGTAAGGTAGGCAAAGGAGCACGATAAGTATAATATAACTATCAAATGACATAATCAAAACAAAGAATATAAAACTATCAATATTAAATGATTTACATTCCATCTGCAAGTTTTATTTAGTGAAGAATTTGGATATTTTTAGTAAAAGAAAATAATAAATAATGAACCAGTTTGCCTAATATTACATTCTTAATGCTTCCCTGCATATGATCTCAAGTCATGTTATGGGCACTGGGCCCATGGTGCAGTGTCAGGTCAGCCACGAGTACTGTTCACGCGTGTGAACAGTACCAACCAGATAGGGTTTGTTAGAGTTGCTTAGCTATTAAGTTAGGGTTACCCCTCTATATAAGGAGGGGCAGGGTGTTATTAGAAGACATGCAACAATAATAGATCCGGTACTCGCCCTCCTGTAGGAGGCCCTTGAATAAACCCAGATATATTATTCTTGTCTGTCTTCTAATAACACCCTGCCCCTCCTTATATAGAGGGGTAACCCTAATAGCTAAGCAACTCTAACAAACCTTATCTGGCCGGTACTGTTCACGCGCGTGAACAGAACTGGCGGCTGACCTGGCACTGCACTGTGAGCCCAGTGCCCATAACAAGTCATCACTGATGGAGCACATCTGAATTTTGGTTTTTTACCGCTATTACTCAGATTGACAGCACAGTCAATACATAGATCAACATTTTCGTTGAACGCGCAGAGGAACTGCACATTATTTCATTAAGGAAAGTTTACATAGAGTACAAGGGGAGAAGAGTCCCGATAACACACAAAGAAAGTGTCCATTGTTGGGAAACTGGTTGGTGATCAGATGTTCTGTCGTCCATATTAGCGAAAAAGTGATTAATACAACATGCTGCAGTGTTTAAAAAACAAAAAACTTGTATGTAATACATGCTAATCAAACCTTTGATGGACTCAAAATTAGCAAGTGATGAGTAATGCTGGATGGTTGCTTCTATATTGTTTCTTGACTGAGTTTTGCTGTTTTACTGTATGTGTAGTACAAAGTACATAAATGATATCATGACGGGGTTTTTTTTTGAAACATTGCAATATGCTGCATTCGCAAATGGGAATACCACAACCCCTGGATACAAACCTGACAGCTATACATAAATAACATTGAGCATCCTTTATAATTCATTTATTTCTCTAGTTAAAGTAGAAAAAGAATGGATCCTTTTCTGCTATTTTGTATGGTGCAGGATGTTAGCCTACAAAAAAAACGACATGTTCAACAAAAAGTGTTGTGGAAATATATGTATGTTGTGCTAGATTTGTGCAGACACAAGAAATGATCGAGTCCGTAACGATGATATATGTGATAGGCTAATTTTATGGAGGCTGCAGTTTTGTGCGCAGCAGAAGTTGGTGGTTTTGTGTTTTGCCTATTTTGGCATTGTACTTTGGTCCATTTTGGACTGTTTTCTTCTCTTAATTTAATGATGCGCAGCTCTCCTGCGCGTTTAAGAAAAGATATATGTGATAGGCTAATTGAAGAAAATCTTGTCCAACATCGTTTGAGATGGTTTGGACATGTCCACCAGAGGCACCAGTGGAAAGAGAGGCAAGAAAAGACCGAAGTTGGCATGAGAAGAGACACTGTAAAAGGAGACTTGAAAAAATATAATGTACCCAAAGATTTAGCCACAAATAGGAGCACATGGAAAACAGTTATCCATGTGCCTGAACCTTGACATGTGATTTCTGTTGGGTTTCAATCCTAGTCTACCCCAACTTGCTTGGGACTAAAAGGTTTTGTGGTTGCTGTTACTTCCCTAATCTTTAAATTATCTACAAGAGTTAATTTTTCTGCCAATAAAACTAAAAAGAAGTTATCTCGCACCCCACACACAAATGACCATGGAAGTGTGAACTTTGGAAAATAAAAGTATTCGACTTGGGCAGTAGGTGAATTTTGGAAGGAAAAAGTGACCATTGATAGCATTGTTTTGAGAATGACAAATTGTACTAGGGAAGTGTGCACATGGAAGGTCATAGGAGACAAAAACTTGCATCCCCACAAAAACCATACAATTATGAATTATGATTGATGAATGTGAAACGAAGTGTAAGATTATCAACCTTTTCCATCAAATACACGTCGTTTTATTAGTCGACCATCACCAAGCATGTCTCTCACCTGTTAATGCATTCATCACACAACCTTTTTATGTAGTGTAGCAGAAAGGTCACACCTTTCTTAAGAACGGAATAAAAGGTACATCTAAAAGAAAGATCGTGGTCTTAAGAGGATAATTCAAATGAATCAGAATACTTAGAATCCCAAAATCTCTTTCATCTACATATTTAGCTAGGAGAACCAGCGTAATCTAATAAGGCATGAACCATAACCAGTGAGCACAGCAAGTGATTTTGGTAATTCAAGTATTGATGAAGCATATCTGAAAATTTACAGATCACAACCTTGTTCCAGTATTAGCACCCAGTTCTCTGCTGCTGATCTTTAATCTATCTAGCCAAAGGTTGGAATACACTCTAAGTCTCGAGCAATATGATTCAAAATTCCTTGGGTAAATGCATTTTGTTGAATGTATCTACAAAACCATGGAAGAGGCCAAAAAATTGAGGAGACCTACAAATAACACCATTCATGACCATAGAAGACTGCATAACAGTTTTGTAGTGGATGTGGTTGGCAGGTGGTCACCCTAGACCCTATATTGAACACTTATGCAGATTGGTGAATGGAAGCAATAGGTGGATCCACAACATATGGCACTTAATTGGTTATAACCTCTCACTTAAATGGTTTTCAAGTTAGTAAAGAGATCTGGGTCAATAATAACTGTGGCTGGGCCCTGTTTGCCTAATTTGGTGGCCTAAATAGGAATACTGATATGTTGGTTACTGACCTTGATATGGAACTTTCTGCTAAATAGGGATGAAAACGGTCGGAAACGGTATTTATTCGGTAATCAGTTTTTTCTTTGATTGCGAATAAATAAGATATAGAATATACAATACAAATTTGTATTCTTGTTTTTAACATCCAGCTTGTTAAGATTCATAAAAGGTAAACATCAAATTCATCCTACATTTTCTCAAATAATAGATATAAACTTCGGTATGGATTCGGAAACAAATTCGGTAATTTTTTCAACTTTTTGTGTTGTAGGGAGCAAATAATACATAAAACAACTTATATAATATTTTATTCATATTTGTACTAATGTGCTTGATAACATAAGAAAAAATCAACATTAAATTTTATACATATCTATTTTAAAATATTAAATTTGTTCTAACAGTTCGGATTACCACTTTCATCCCTACTGCTAAATGAATGATTTAGAAGGTGAATGTGTTGCTTCAGGGACCTTGTTCTAAAACACTGTTCAAACAATAAATGCATGGTGTCGTGCCAGTCATAACACACCACAAAATTATTTTCAATGCAGTGTCCTTGTAGACAAAGGATAACCATCTGGTGAAATAAAATGAAGTGCAACCATTGACTTCATTATTATCCACTATAGTCTGTTGTTCTTTGAAGAAACAGCTAAAGATAATCATGGGATGTCATCAACATAGAGCAGTCTCTAATCCTAATTGAAAATCAAATAGAGATGAATGAATATGAAGATGACTAACAAAATGAAAGGAATAGTTAGTTATGATTGTACCTGGATAAACTGAACCAGTTCAATGTAAAAATGAACTTCTTCAAGGCCTTCAAGCTGTGGCATTAGTGAGGACTTCGTCAAATAAGTACTACTGACAAAAATAATTGCCTTTTCCTTGTGTGACATTGTTCCGATGCCCATCTCAAGCCCTTTAGGTACCTAAACTAGAACAGTAACAAGGATATTGCAACAAACAGTAGTTAGGGGAGCGGGGGAGAAACTTAAATCAAAATGAACCATATATTCTTTTACTGTCATCTAAACCAATTTAGGTCAAGTATAGCATTATATTACAACCAAGAACATAGCACTACAGATTGTTCCACTGAACTTAATGCTAGATGGCAGCGGCACAGTCACACACTACACAGTTCATTTATATGAAAGGAAAACCTGCAAGCCAAACAGACATCATCCAATGTGCTACAAGCAAACTAGTAAACTTCCATATTATTGTAAAGTAGTCCAAAAGGGATAATATAACATTATACTTCCGCCGTTCCAAAATCTAGGTTGTTTTAGTTTTCCCTAAGTCAAACTTTTCTAACTTTGACCAAGTTATAGAAAACACATCAAATTAGCTTCCATAATCCTCCAACAAATATATCTTCATGGTACATTTGTTCAGTATTTAGATGTCAATATATAGTTTCTTTATAAACTTGGTAAAAATCAAAATAGTTCAAGATAGGACAAAATGGAAATGACCTATAAATTGAAACGAAGTAACTCGTATGATTAGCACAATTTGTTCTCAAAGTATACAGTATTTTACAATAAAAGAGTCTGAATGAAAACACTATGTATCTTTATACTGCTAAGAAGCAGATACCATATGTTCCTATTCATATTTCATAAGAATATCACAGACCTCAGATTTACCAATAGTGAAGAAATATGCCTCTTCTTTACTCGGAATAATTTCTTTTCCATCTGCTGTTCTTGCAGTTATCCTGGACATGTTAGTTCAGATAATATTTAGGCAGCTGAAAAAACATTATGATCATAGATTACATGTATGAAGTTATTAGTCTTACATAACTATTTAAACAGAAATAATAATTGCAGCAGGCAATGAAGATAAGAATGCAGTGTAAAGTACAGGAAGACTGACATTTATACTGGTTTATTCAAATATTTTAATTTCCAATGGTGCTTGTACTAGCAAATTGTTGAGGTCCAAGAATATATTACTGCAACAGAGCGAAAGGGCCTCTAGCTGAGTTGGTTAGGTGGTCTGAGTACCTGAGTTCAACTCCCTGTGGGAGGGAATTTCAGGCTAGGGTTAGAAGGTCTTCTTAATACAATGCCTAGGGCTCCCCCCCCCCACCGCATGTCGAGTTTTTTATATTACTGTATTAGTCACAGGAAGGGATGCATCATGCATATGTATACCTAGCAGTGTTCTAGGTCTTCGTTAGTATAGTTCATTTGCATCCTCTTCTTGCTTTGAGGATCTGTATTAGTTTAATTGGATGAGTAAACTGGAACCCCTAGTACCTTAAAGCATTTTGTGAAGGCTGGTGCAACAACTAATGCAACTCAGCATTAATCGGCCCACTTAACTTTCCATTCAAATTAATCATTAGATGTTTGTATCATCAAATCTACTAACTTATCTATGTCACAGAGATTAAATGGCTAACACAACAAAAGAAAACCATGCCCAAATACCTCAATACAGCCAACACATAGGTGATTAGACGAGTATTTTTCTGCAAATTTGAAACTGAAATATTTACCGTGCTGTTATTTCATATGGCTCTCTAGGTGTTTCCCATCCCTTCCCTTCTTCAACTATCTGCAGCATTCAAAGGAAAAACAGTTTTGTCACATAGCTGAAGCATCCAGCTTCACATAATAGACCACTATATGGAACGGCACCAATAACGTTTAAAGAAAAAGACTATGCATGATTAATTTAGCAATACTCTCCCTGTTCCAAATTGCAAATCGTATTGGCTTTTCTGGGTACATAGCTTTCTCTATGCTCCTAGATATATTTTATGTCTAGATACATAGTAATGTATCTAGAAAAAATCCAAAATGACTTACAATTTGGAAGGGAGAGAGTACTAATTTTCAGAAGTAAAAGAAATGTCAAACCGGTGATCCAAGAAAAGCGAGAGAAAAAATATTTTTGCTGCAATGAGATAGGAAAGCTGTTCACCTTCTTTACAACCCCTAAATCATCTGCCACAACCTGACAAAGAAAATAAGCAGAGTAATTAATCAAAAGTAGCAAATAAAATCTTTACATGCCATGTTGTACATCAGCCATGGAATCAAAAAATCATCAAGACAGCAGGAGAGAAAATGTGTTTCTCAGTTATGACAACAACCTGGCAAAAGAGTTTAAGGGAATCAATACCAGAATTGCACTAAAAGGGTTTGTTTTCATGTAATAGTTAACCTCAACAGCTTTCATATTGGATGTGATATTATCCAGATAAAATAGAAAACCAAACCATTACTATTAATAAATAGTTACAGTTTCTTATGTGATAAATATAATTGTGCTGTGCTACTGAATGGGACACTGAAAAAAAACTATATACTAAATTATTAAGAAGTAAAAACAAAAAATGATACGGCACACAAACAACCAAATTTGATACCCTGATATCTTGCACAGTGAGCCTTACTTGTATTGACGGTATTACTTTTTGTATATTGCATAATGTTTTTGAAATCATACCACGCTGTAGATATTTTAAAAAAAAACAGACAAGGACCAGAAGTTCTCTGACATCAATGAAATATACATCAGTTGAAGCCATACTCTAGTCATCATTTAATGAGATTAACCTTGGCTTTAAAGAAATCCAACATTTCAATCTCAAATTGAAGTTCATCATCCTTCGGAAAGCCATCTGGAGTTGCAACTGGACAATCGTCCTCAGCGTAGTGAATTTTAGGCTGCATTTTGAACTGAAAAAAAGAATATAAGTGAGTAAGAAAAAGAGACAAAAATGACTAAACAATATGCGCATGTATTATTGTTAACATGTGCATTTTCAAATCGCTGCATTCTCCATGAAACTGAGTAGTGTCTTCGTATTAGAAATACCATACCATAGCAATTTCACCCTTCAGCATTGTTGGGAAGCCTTCAGCAAAGCCTAGGATCATCTTGCTCTTCCCTAAAACAAATCTGAGTGGGATTCCTTTACCTGTAAATTATAACAATAGTAACGAAGATGATTTGAAGGCTCAATAATTGAATTGGGTAGTCATATAGATGGGACAACCATTTGGGGTGCAAAGTTCATGCGGCAGTTTGTTGTAAGATACAAATATTACAGAAAAGAATCAGATAAAAAAGTACTACAGAAAAGACATAGTGATCTATTATATTGTTCTAGAGGATGCACAATACAGGACAGGTGTTTTCCAAACCGCACACATGGCTAATGAACACAGCACAAAACAGGATGCTTGCGACATAAAATTTAAGTTGAGTTGTGAAATGCAAGCACGCAACCTCATCAACAGAGGAGGAAACCATACTATAATTAATATGAAAACAGGATATGGAAGCAACAATATTTATAGATACTGCAGTATACATAGTGGTGAAATGTGCTCAGAGATGATGCAACACCTCCATGCTCCCTTCTTGTAGAATTTACAACGATACCATCAATTGTCCGAGTAGTGCAATGAAGTATAACCTGCACAATTATTACAATGAGATATATTTAATCTGACCATCTAAAATTCCTCATGTCCACAGTAATAAAAACAGGACTGTGCAAAAGCCATTATGAGGGTCAGCAAAAAGTGCTGCCATCAACAGTGTAAAATGTGTAGTCCTGAAAAAAAAAGGAATATGTGCTATATGTAGTATGTATGAACAATCCAACACAAGAGTTTCATTTGACCATTAGGATAAGTTCTGTTAATGTGTATTTACAGGACACAATAGAAAATGTCAGTTAATGGATGATCTCGGCATTACACCAAAAACTTGTGCCACAAATAGGGTCATTCTATGTAAGAACCAATAGCCAATTACACAAATTGTTGGATGATTTACTCGATCAAGTACAACTAAAGTTCCAAACGTCCTTGCTCATCAATCAACATCAAACAGTGGTTCGGCTGCAGAGGGAAACACACGTTCCTGATTGTATGCACTTCCACAATTTCATTGCACGATATATGAAGGCAGAGAGGGCAGGCAGTCCTTTCAACCTGATCGCCCTCTGCAGGGGTGGCATCACCGCTCCCAGACCGTATAATGCCCTTCATTAAGCTCCCAGGTGTAAGCTTCTTCCTCCTGCAGTGCAACAGAAACATGGCGTGATCACAAGCAAGCAGCAGTAGTTCAACGAACGAAAGGAATGTCTGAATTGCAAAATTCTACAGCCGGATTAATAATGGAAACAAATACTAAGTCCCGCAATTCGACCCTGCATGCTTCGGAACCCCGAGGGGGCGAACTGGGACTGACCTCTTCTCGGCCTCCTCCTCCGCCGGTGACTTCTTCTTTACGGGCGGCGGGAGTTCCCCACCGCCGTCGCCGGCATCTTGGGCCATGGCCGAAGCTATAGCTTCCGGGCAGGTGCTCAACGGCCGCCGCGTCGGAACGGGGTAGGGAGAGAGGTAGGGCAAAGGAATACTTCGCTAATCAAGGCCGCTGTCCTGCGCGGGCGTAACTGCTGCTAATCAAGGCCGGGATGCGGAGCAGTTGCGGCAGTCGGTAGCAGCAGGCCAGCAGCCAGCACAGCGCCTTGGAGAGTTGGAGTTGGAAGAAGCGGGTGGTACGGGAATGGGATGGTGGACTCGCCGGTCCCCGCCTCTCCGGCGCCCGGCGGAGAGTCCAACGAAAGCATGTCGCTGGTACCTTCCTTTGACTTGGGCCTCGTGTTTCAATGGGCTGTGGCTCCATTGGGCTGCGAGCAGGCTGCCATATGCCCAGGCCGTTATCTCAGATGGGCCGTTGCACTTGCACGTCTCGCTCAGGCGCTCCTTATTAGCGGCCGCCAACTCGCCGGCGCTGCGTCCGCGTGCTGCGTCTTCACCAAGCTCCCGGTCGCCACCGCGCCTCTCGTGCGCGCGGCGGTCCGGCGTCGATGCTAAGCCCTTCCCGCTCCATCGCTTCCGCCTCTCGTGTAATTCTGAGTAAGGATTCATCCTTCGTTGGCTCTTCTCTGTCGGCAGTTTATTTTATGTTTTATGGGGCTATGGTGGTTCGGGGGGGATTTTGAACTGCACTTAGCTGTTCGAAGGAAGGGCCGACCGAATCAAACCGAAACCGCGTGGATTGATACAGGCCGATGGTAGCTATCTACTTTGGCATTCGATAGGAAATGGGAATCAGCAGTGCATATTGTTCCCTGTGATTTGGATGAGCAGTCATCAATGCAGGCGGTCTGTGTTCATCCTGTTTGTAAACAGCATCGGAGCTCCTGTGTGTAAGGCTGTAACATCTCTCTCCTGAAACTGGCAGAATGGACCAACCTCTCCATCTCGTGCACGTCAAGATTCTCGCCGCGGACCTTCTCTCCTTAACCGTACGGCACACCTCTCCGACGACGTTCCTCCGCTGCGGCCGTAGGGTTGCGCGTGCGGAGCTCGTCGGAGTCGTCGTCTCGCGTGACCGCAGGGAGAAGTTCCTCCGCTTCCTGGTCGACGACGGCACTGGGTGTGTGCCGTGCATCCTGTGGCTGAACCACCAGTACTTGAATGCTAGGACGTCCTCTGGGCCATCGTCAGACCATGATCCTACTGCAGAGATGGCGCTGAAAATGTCAGAGGAGGTGCGTCTAGGCACCCTCTTGAGGGTGCGAGGGAAGATCGCCTCGTATCGTGGTGCGATCCAGATTACTGTTAGAGATGTGGTTCCGGAGAAGGACCCGAATTCGGAGGTGCTGCATTGGTTGCAGTGTGTCCGCCTGGCCAAGGAGTGCTATGATCTGCCACCACGTTCTGCTCAAGGTCGCACTTGAATGGGGTTTACCATGTGTAGTTTGTACGAGTTTATCTATCTCTGCACTTGCTGGAGACAATCTCTTCTAAGGGGGGCTCTTAATTCTTTGCCATCTTTACGAAAACCACTTAATCACATGTTATTGATATGGTATTTTATATGCCACTCACCCCTGTAAAAGTGGCAAAATGTATTTAGTGTCTCTTCTTTTCCTACTAAAAAAATTATCCCATGCTCACGGGCTGCATAGGAAATGCTCAAGTATTAAAATCTATATGAAACGATATAGTGTTTTGTTTATGTAACCCATACGAAAACGCTGCTACCGCGCTTGTGTGCTCGCATGGAGCATGTAGGTTCTAGCATGGACGTGTAAGCAAGCATGCCGGGCAAATTATGCATGGACTTGAACGGAATTTGATCAAAACTATACATGTCAAAATACTTTGTCGCCAAACAGATGTTAGATTGTACATTGCAATTAGTAAACCATGGTACTGTAATGCTATGGTATTGAAAAGTGAGTTGCCAAACAGGCTAACAAAGGATCCACGCTCACTGGAAATCTCGAACGCATACAAAAGCTCGGCGACTTTAGCAAATCTGCATTTCACCATATATTTGGATTTCTTCTCATGGAATCTGTTTCCTAAGATGTCCCAGCTTCTGGCCTTTTCCTCAAATCACCTCCCATAGCCTCGTCATTATACGGTAGAGGTCGCATAATCCTTCTTGTGGTAAGGATTCCAAAGTTACAAAGCTGTACATCAACTCCCGTTATGAAATTATAAATAAAAACAACAATAGCATGTCATCAAGCGACACAGGTGCACAGCACAAACGAAGGCAATGCCTGCATTTTTTATCGAATATGCAGGAGAGCTACACATCATTATATTAAGAAGAAGAAATGCAATACCTGTGTTACTGGAACAAACAAGCAAAAAAAAAACAGCCCCAAATCCTTTAGCCTTTCCATTCTTCCCAAACCAAATCTGTACATTCCTCTTAACATCTTGAGGACAAGGGCGGAGCAAATATACAACTACTGAGAGAATTTTACCTCTTACCCTAACCTGATCTGTTAATCTTTGTACTGGTCTGATGGTCTCATGCAACTTCTACAGCCAGACATGGCATGCACTGGCCCTGAGATTAGGGATTGGTCAATGCAAACGGTTATCTTGGACTTTAGGGATTGTGCGTGAAGAAACTCCATGCAATAGTTTTATGAAGCCGAGGAAACTGAGGTTTCCGTCTGAATGTCTGATCCAGTCTTGGAGAACAACATGAAGTGGAACCGAAGGGCCAAGTCCGAGCTCCTGAAAGACGAACATCATAAGTCACGGTCCGTTTCCTACGCAGAAACGTGTTTTGAGATCAAACTATACCGATGCAAGTTCTTCGATCACAATCGGTCGGTTGCCCTCCCTGTCAAACAATTCATATGCTTGTTGAGCATGTTGTTGCCAGGTCTCCAGGCCTTCCATTTGATATACACTAATGGCCGCAGCAGAAAACTCTTCAAAATCAATATTTCCATATTGGATATTGCATATCTAGCGCAATGGGTACAATTAGTACATTGTCATGCACTGAATTATGAAAAGAATATAAGAGGACAGATAAGGCTTACTGAGTTAACAAAGTCAAGAACCCTAGAATCGTTCATTGCACCCGAGGAATTTTTCATCAAGGCCTAGAAGTTCCATGAAAATTCAGCAATTGCATGTTACAGATTAATTTTAACTGAATTAAGTAAAATACTAACCGCCTTCATATTTTGCAAGGATATATGGCCACTCTTGTTTGGATCTAACAATGTAAACTGCTCTCTTAGGTAGAAGAGTTGATCTGTCGTCAGTGCCTTTGCAAGAGCCTGAAAAACTTAAAAGAGCTAATTAGCAAATCATGTATAACAGTTTCTTGAAGTGTCCTTTGTTCACAATAACAGCAAGAAACAATAACATCCCAACAAAAATGCAGTCCCAGGAAATAAGGGTCAGTAGAATGGAAAAACAGAACATCCAAATGATGTATCTATGATCATTGATTCCAATTTTTAAGGTTAAAGGCAAGCAAGGAACATACTGAATAGTTACGGAGTTGAGAAAGCTGAGCTAGCTCGGTTGGTCAAGGGTGTGGTGTGGATATATAGCCAGACCACCCAGGTTCAAGTCGTCCTCGTTGAGGCAAATTTGTCTTAATAATAAAATGCCACCTATTGGTCTAGTTTTTTTTAGAAGAACAGAGTTGCAACGGCTACAAGTACCCCAGGCAGAGGGAATAATGGTTTCTTCTTAATAATAAAACGCCACCTATTCCTCCTAGGTTGGTCTAGTTTTTTAGAAGAACAGAGTTGCAAAGGCTACAAGTACCCCAGGCAGAGGGCATAATGCCAGCTAGTTATTAACAAAGAAGTATATCATATTTACCCTTCAATTTGAATTCCTGATGATGCATCAAACTAAATAGAAAGCATGGAGTACAATTATGTCCACAGGCATTCAGTGTTTTTATTTACAGAGCAGTACACACTACATATATTTATAAGGGAAAAAGGCATGAAGGGACTACATGAATCCAAGAACAAAGCAACCATTTGCTAGGTGATGCAGATGAAACATTGCCAATAAAATGCACTTCGAAAAATGGAGACTGTTTCATATTATTAGCATCATTTATGCTGAAAATGGCTTCAGTTATTTATCATCCAAGGTCCAACAGACACGAAAGATGATGATTCCTTGCAAAACAGTAAAAGCAACCTACAAAAGTTACCCTCAAAGCAGACTTCCGTAGAGAAGATGAACTTATGTAAGCCCTCATAAGCCTGTAGATTATCATGTCTAGATAAATCTTAACTTCCTGTGTACCACGGATCCATGGATGACCTGTAATTGGCAATGTAAGAAAGAAAAGGATCACCTTATCTGCAAGCATAATAACAGGGTACACAAAGTTCAAGACAAGAATGTTACATACAGAGGGCTTGTGCAGCAGTCATCCGCTTGCGGTAATCCTTATTGAGCAGCCTCCTTACGAAGTCTTTCGCTTCAGCAGAAAGGGTAGGCCATGGGATTTCATCAAAACTAGGATCTGCTTTTAGGACAGCTCTAAAAATTCCTGACTCGGTTCTTGCCCAGAAAGGGCGGCTTCCACAAAGCAAAATATATGCAATTACTCCAATGCTCCACATATCTGCCTCAGTGCCATAAGATCGATGGAGAACTTCAGGAGCAACATAATATGCACTTCCAACAATGTCATTAAGTCTGCCGTCTGCATAATAGAATAGCACCTGTATTTTAATGGAAATAATAATAATAATAATAATAATAATAATAATAATAATAATAATAATAATAACAATAACAATAACAATAACAATAACAATAACAAGAAGAAGAAGAAGAAGAAAGGTTGTAAGACTAACCTGGTTTAACAAAGTCAGATAAACCAAAGTCTATGACTTTCAAGGCAGAATTCTCATCCTTTGACATGAAAAGAAAATTCTGAGAAATGGGAGTAAAAGGCAAACCAACATTAGCATCAGCATAAAACATCAAGGTTGTCATAGCATTTCACTTTTAACAATAGAAGTGGTCAATCTTTTTTCGAATACAAAGGAGAGTTGTGTTATCATTATACTAGAGAACCAATAAGGGTAGAACCCATACAAACACACCCCACACACCCACGAGATATCAGGTTACATGTAATTCATGCCTTTGGGAGACAAGCACGACCTCAACCTTAAACACAGGCTAAGATTCCACAAAAACAACAGGGACAAGGGCATGTTATAAGAAGGTATGCAGCAGCACACACAGTTCAGCCAACAACTGCAAGCTTCATGGTACCAAACATTAGTTGTGAATTGTTAGACAAATCTTACCTCTGGTTTCAGATCCCGGTGAACAACACCCTGAAGATGGCAAAATGAAGCAACACTTAGAATTTGGTGAATAACAACCTTAGCATCTTCCTCGGAATATTTTCCACCTCTGCAAAACAGTATGCAGGTATGATCAGTATTCCTGTCGAATCAGTGACTTCAGTCTTAGAAATGAAACGTCATGTAAGTACCTAGCCAAAATCCTGTCCAGCAGTTCACCTCCTTTGCATAACCTGGATCAATAAAATTCACCAGTGAGTTAGATGTGATCAAACAAAAGGTAACACAAACCTTTTCTAGAGGTGCACATCATATTTCTATATCAAAATGTTCTAGCTTTGGTATCCTATTTTTGAAGAAAAGTTTACAGATATTACAGAAACAAAAGTCAAGGCCAAATCTGCACTTGCTGTAACATTGTTATGAGCTATGACAAATACAAGGAAAAACATCACCGATCCCAGTCTTTGTTCCAACAAAACAATCCTACCTTATTGGGCAACTCTTATCCAGTCTCACCTCCATGATAATATGTGACCAGCCGATAAAAAGATGAATAAAAAGCAAATAGACATCACCATCTAATGCAAGCAAATAAAGTGACCTTATAATGGCCCTGTTTGGCACAGCTTATTTTCAGCTTCTTCACAAATTTAAGCTGAAGTTCTGCCAAACAGGCAGCTTCTGCAGCAGCTTATCAGTTCAGCTGCTTCTCAAAATGAACTAAAAGCAGCCAACAAGCAGAAGCTGCTTTTTACCAGCTTATCAGATAAGCTGCTTTTTCAACAAGCAGCAGCTGTCCCAAACAGGGCCAATAGATGCTACTCAATGGCATCCCCTACACATTCATATACATTGGCACAATCATACTATCAGAGTTGATCCCGATTCAGGGCGTGCAACTAATCAAATATGGATCATACAGGTTCCATCAATATTAATATGTTATTTCCTTTTTTCTCGAACGACCAAAGAGAGCTATGTGTCATTTCATTAAGAGAAAAAAGAAAGTACAACAAGTTCGATTAAGGGCCGAACCCAGTGGGACAGACACCTACACAGAGGACCTGCCACCTAACAGAGCAGGACCACGGCCTAAACACCTTGACCTAGGCAGGAGGGGCCAATGACCTCATTAGAAGTTCCTGAAGTTTGGTTGCCCCAGCCATGCCCCACACAGTACACTCATTTGCCACTGGTTGGAGTAACAAGGAGGTGTTGGGCCTAGCATTTTCAAACACACATAGATTCCTGTGTTTCCAAACTTCCAAAAAAACATGATAATAAGCGTGTTGAGCCCTTTTCTTAACTCTTTTGGTACTGAGTTCACAGCCTTCCTCCACCAGATATGAAATCGAGCCTCAAAAGGTGAAGGGATCAGGGCTTCCAGTTTCAGAGGATGGAAGAGTAAGGTCCAAACCTGCCTTGTAAAAACACAGCCCACTAATAAGTGCTCCATGGTTTCCTCCTCTTGATCACAGAAGGGCCTCATGGTGAGGCAAACCTTGTTTAGCAAGACGATCCGCAGTCCAACATCTATTGTTAATGGGTAACCAAATGAAGTTTTGTTCTCCTCCACAGTTGGTATGCTTGGAATGTAAGCTTTGCATGGCCAGGGTAATAAAGGACCTCTACTAACAAACAAATTCATGACCACATATCCTGAGAGACAACCTTTTCTCTAAAAATGCTTATTTCACTTGCAGAAAACATGCATGGGATTAGAAATATTGATAGCAATCTAATTGAGTAATTGGGTTATCATGTGTATATTACTAGCCTTTTCCAACACTTGAGTTAACCAAATCCACCATGCTTATTTCCTTTCTAGACTTGACAAAAGTACATAGAGCATTTTGAAAGGTGATAGAATTTAGCAACGTTTAAATTCTGAGTGCCACATGTTTCCATGCTTCATTTGATTTAAGTGCTTACTTCTAAATACCCAATCACATATAGACAATTATAATGTTCTTTAAAAAGGAAGAATAGTAAGAGAATGAGACGACATGGCCAACCAAAATAGCTGTCCTGCAAGTCAAGTTTGCCCGGAAAAAAAAACATGATCAGCAACAAGAGACTAGAATTTAACCTTTCTAATCTCTAAAAGA
Organism: Zea mays; assembly: GCF_902167145.1. Taxonomy (NCBI): domain Eukaryota; kingdom Viridiplantae; phylum Streptophyta; class Magnoliopsida; order Poales; family Poaceae; genus Zea; species Zea mays. The sequence continues at coordinate 133,325,177 of NC_050104.1, forward strand.
ATTAGTATATAATGTGTTGCCTTTTCTAAAAAATGCATAACGGTGAAAGGGCCTCTAGCCGAGTTGCTTAGGTAGTCTAAGTAGCACTCCTTAGGTCCTGAGTTCGAATTCCAATAGGAGCGAATTTCAGGCTGAGGTTAGAAAAGGTCACTTGCTAGTTCCCCTGGTTGTGCGCACACGTGTTACCGACTTCCCTCTGGTAAGTCCGTAACTTGTGTTTCCTGGTGTCTCTTAAGGGTGAGTGGAGGGGGATGTTGGAATGACGCAGTGCGTAGGGAAGAGGAGGACGCTGATCGTCTAGGTTCCCTGTACTGGCGTTGTGCCCAGCCAGGATGACCCAAGACGATCCCGCCCTAAGGAGGATCTTTATTTCTTGGATGCCTAATACAAACTACAGCCTACGCCTTTATAGAGGCAGACGACTTACAGCTCAAGAAAACAAGCAGATATTTTAAGGAACTAATCTGCTATTATTTGGCAACCAACTAGCTAAGGAAACTAAGCAGATATCTTAAGGAACTAATCTGCTATTATTTGGCAACCAACTAGCTAAGGAAACTAAGTATCGCTGATTTGTAGCCACCGTTGTTACCTGCCCCTTTTCTCCTTATTTGCTGATTGTCTTTCCTTAACTATCCCTGCTGGCATTCAATCCCTTAGCTGCCCTTCTCCTTGAATACTGGCGCCCCACAAAGGTATCTATAACATTTCCCTCCTCCCCAACAAACAGCTCGTCCGCGAGCTGTATATCTGGATAGCGACGTTTGAACTCATCAAGCTGCTCCCAGGATGCATCAGACGCTGCCTGTCCAACCCACTGTACCAGCAACTCCCACACACCTCTGTTTAAACGTGATTTGACCACCTTAGCTGGAGTAGGAAGTACTTTACCATGTAGAATATCTGGCAAGGGAACGACTTCTGCTGGGGGTGTGCCTTCAAACTTCTTGAGGAGGGCGACATGAAAGACGTCATGGATCCGGGCCTTGGCCGGAAGCTTCAACCTGTAGAAGACCTCCCCAATGCATTGCTGGATTTGATAAGGACCGTAAAACTTTGGTCCCAGTTTGGAAGGAGCTGCAGACGTTACGCCAACCGCCGAACGTTGTTGTAGCCACAGCCAAACCCAGTCCCCTACTGCATATTGGACTGCCCTGCGGTTCTTGTCGTGTGTGTGCTTCATGGTAACTTGGGCCTGGAGCAGACGGTTCTTGATCTCCTTCAAAAATTCATCCCGAGCCAACAGTTGGTGATCTACTGCAGTGACACGAGCTGTTCCCGGCTGATAGGACAGCAGGGTTGGAGGGTCACGCCCATACACAATTCTGAAAGGAGTGCACTTAACAGCCGTCTGGTAGGAAGAATTGTAACAAAACTCGGCCCAAGGAAGCCATTGTAACCAAGTCTTTGGCCTGTCACCTGCCAAGTAGCGAAGATACATGACAATGACCCTATTGACCACCTCTGACTGACCATTCGTCTGTGGATGGAATGCTGAGCTTAGGAGAAGGTTGACGCCAGCAAGGCGGAACAGTTCTGTCCAAAAGAGACTAGTAAAAACCGTATCCCGGTCACTTACTATGGAGCATGGAATGCCATGAAGTCGCACAATCTCCTCAAAGAATGCCTTGGCTACCGATGCAGCTGTGTATGGGTGACCAAGCGGAATAAAATGTGCAAACTTGGAGAATCTGTCCACCACAGTGAGAATTACTGATTTACCACCAACTTTGGGAAATCCTTCCACGAAGTCCATTGCAATGTCACTCCAAACTTCTGACGGGACTGGTAGAGGCTGGAGCAGCCCTGCTGGATGTAAATGTTCAGTTTTGTTCTTCTGGCAAATGGTGCAGCCCTTAACAAACTCCCTGACCCGACGTGCTGCTTGAGGGCTGAAGAATGATGCTCGCCACCGATGTAATGTTTTCTCACTGCCTTCATGACCACTGTTGTGAGCATCCGCTAAGGTCACTGGCCAAACTGATGATGCTGCTGGCACAAACACTTTTCCTTGAAATTGGAGCAGACCATCCCTAAGCGCCCACCCTTCCTTGGCGGTTCCTGCTGTGAGTTTGTTGCGCAGTTCCGACACTTGAGGGTCACTGTCGGCTTCTGCTCTCAGAGTCTCAAACAAGTGAAACTGTGGAGTGGATATGACGTTGAGAGCTGCATCTTCCTCATTACGCCGAGATAACGCATCTGCTGCACCATTCAATTTGCCTGGTCTGTACTCAACAGAGATGTCATAGCCAAACAACTTACTAACCCATGTATGTTGGGGAATGGTGGATACACGCTGATCAAGAAGGAACTTGAGGCTATAGTGATCAGTCCTTACTGTGAATGGACGTCCCCACAGATAGGGCCTCCAGTGGCGGACTGCTTTAACAAGGCCAATAAGCTCTCTTTCATATGCCGGTAATTTCTGATGATGGGTTGCCACTGCTCGACTGAAGTAATCAATAGCTCCCTCTCCTTGGTGTAGCACCGCGCCAAAACCCACACCGGAGGCATCACAATCGACGACAAACCTCTTGGTGAAGTCTGGCATTTGCAGCAGCGGGGCCGTCATGAGAGCTTGTTTCAGTTGAAGAAAAGCATCTTCGGCCTCCTCGGACCAGCGGACAGCCTCCCGCTTGAGTAGCGCCGTGAGGGGTGCTGCGACCGCTCCATAACCCGCAATAAACTTGCGGTAATATCCAGTGAGGCCGAGAAAGCCCTGTAGCGCCCTGAGGGAGCGCGGTCGTGGCCAGGCTTCCACGGCAGCGATCTTGTCTGGATCCATGGCGACGCCCTGTACTGAAATGATATGCCCCAGGTATGCGACGGACGTCGTGCCGAAGGAGCACTTGGACGGTTTGAGTGCCAGCTTGTGTGTTCGGAGGACCTCAAACACCTGTTTCACATGCTGCAGATTGGCTGCCCAAGAGTCGCTAAAGACCAAAATATCATCAAAGAAAACCAGTACGAATCGACGGATAAATGGCTTCAAAATATCATTCATCAGCGACTGAAATGTGGATGGCGCATTGGTGAGGCCGAACGGCATTACCAGGAACTCGAAGTGGCCCCTGTGTGTGCGAAATGCAGTCTTCTCCACGTCAGCAGGGTGCATGCGCACTTGATGGTAGCCACTCTGGAGGTCGAGCTTGGTGAAGAAGCGAGCTCCGCAGAGTTCATCAAGAAGTTCGTCGACCACCGGAATTGGAAACTTGTCCTTCACCGTCTTGTGGTTGAGCTCGCGGTAGTCGACACAGAAGCGCCACGAGTTACCCGCCTTCTTTACCAGGAGTACCGGTGAGGAGTACGCCGAGGTACACTCACGGATAATCCCTTGTTGCAACATGTCCTCGCATTGCCGCTCGATCTCGTCCTTCAGCAGCTGTGGGTAGCGATAGGGACGGACTGCCACGGGAGCCGTCCCTGGCAGGAGTCGGATGCGATGGTCGTGGCTTCGAGGTGGAGGAAGACCTCTTGGCGTGGCAAAGATGTCGGCGTAAGAGTCCAGTAGGGTTGTCAGCAGCTCCTGTGGCTCGGTCAGTGCTGCACACTGGGGTGTTGGCGCCCCCACCCCAGTCCAGCGGACTGTACGGCTGTGTCGCCAAAACTCCATCGAGAGGGTGCTGAAGTTCCATAAGATTGGACCCAGGGAACGGAGCCACTGAACGCCGAGCACGATGTCAAAGCCGACCAGCGGAAGGCCGAAGCAGGTGACATCGAAGGCCTCGTCGTCGATTGTGAGGCGCAGTTTGGGGTAGACGCCACTGCTGGTGACGCGATCCACGTTAGCCACCTTGACGGAGAGGCCTGGACAGGGGTCGACTTGGATGCCGAGTCGGGACGCCACCGCCTCCTGGATGAAGGTGTGTGTCGAGCCAGTGTCGACCAACGCCACCAAGGTCAAGCCCTGGACAGCGACATGGAGCTTCATGGTGTTGTTGACGTCGATGCCGGTGAGGGCATGCAAGGAAATGCCCAGATCTGCTAAGGCAGTCTCCTCGTCCTCGTTGTCCTCCATTTCTAACAGGAGCACCCCCTTCGACGAGCACTTGTGGTCGGCGGAGTATTTCTCGGGGCAGTGGTAGCATTCCCCACTCGCACGCTTGGCTGCTAGCTCCGCCGGCGTGAGGCGCTTGAAGCGTGGGCGAGGTGGTGTCGTCGTCTTGGCCCCCAATCCTGGAATACGACTGGCAGCTGCAGTCTTCAGGACGGAGACAGCTTCTGCTCTGCGCTCATATGCCCTGGCCAGACTCATGGCAGTCTGCAGGTTGGTCGGTGCGAGGAGCTCCACGTCGGTACGGAGGGGCTCACCCAGGCCTGCTGTGAACATGTTGACCTGCTGCGACGGTGACAAATCATCACAACGACAAAGTAATAAGGAGAATTGACGTTGATACTCTTCCACCGTCCCAGTTCGGTAGAGTGCCTTCAATTCCGCCAAGCTATTGGTTCGGAGAGGTGGTCCGAACCGCATGTGGACGAAGTCGACGAATCGGGCCCAGGAGAGGATGCCATGATCCCTCTCCAAGGCGTAGTACCATTCTGCCGTGACGCCCTCCATATGAAGCGACGCGATCCACACCTTCTCCTCTGCCAGGGTACGCATACCACGAAAGTATGTGTTGCATTTGTTGATCCATGTCAACGGGTCGGATTCCCCGTCGAAGGAGGGGAAGTTGGGTCGTGGTGGCCGGATGGCGCCCTCCTCATCACGGGCGCGACCACCTCCACGGCCATAGCCCTCTGGCCCGACGTAACGGTCATGACGACCGTAAAAGTCGTTGCCGTCCCCACGGCCACGACGTGCGCCACCGCGGCCGCCGTTGGTGCTGTTGCGACCACCGTGGTTTGGCGGAACATCATTGTCGTCGGTCTTCGTGATATCCTCCAGCTGGACACCGCTGGTTGGCTCCGTCTCCACTTGCGCCAGCCGTTGATCATGGGAGTCAAGTCGACCATTCATGGTGGTCAGTTGGCCCAGCACCCGATTCATCGCGTCCATGAGGAAGTCCAACTTCTGATCGCTGCTCTTGCCGTCAGGATCGGTCATGCCGCCGGACATGGTTGTCGATGCGACGTCTGAATCTGATACCAATTTGTTACCGACTTCCCTCTGGTAAGTCCGTAACTTGTGTTTCCTGGTGTCTCTCAAGGGTGAGTGGAGGGGGATGTTGGAATGACGCAGTGCGTAGGGAAGAGGAGGACGCTGATCGTCTAGGTTCCCTGTGCTGGCGTTGTGCCCAGCCAGGATGACCCAAGACGATCCCGCCCTAAGGAGGATCTTTATTTCTTGAATGCCTAATACAAACTACAGCCTGCACCTTTATAGAGGCAGACGACTTACAGCTCAAGAAAACAAGCAGATATTTTAAGGAACTAATCTGCTATTATTTGGCAACCAACTAGCTAAGGAAACTAAGCAGATATCTTAAGAAACTAATCTGCTATTATTTGGCAACCAACTAGCTAAGGAAACTAAGTATCCCTGATTTGTAGCCACCATTGTTACCTGCCCCTTTTCTCCTTATTTGCTGATTGTCTTTCCTTAACTATCCCTGCTGGCATTCAATCCCTTAGCTGCCCTTCTCCTTGAATACTGGCGCCCCACAAAGGTATCTATAACAACACGAGATGGACTGGCCTATGGGGCGGAACCTCGTGTACGAGCTGGAAGAGCTAAAAGCACGAGTAAAGATCTAGCCTATAACCCTTATGTTGCACGAGGGGCTAGCTTTCGTGACCTTTCTCGGTCCAGGCCCGATTGAGCTTCTTCTTAATATAATACCATTGGGCGGTCGTTCCCCTACCGGTCGAGTTTTTAAAAATACATAACGACAAACAATTCAATGGTCCATTCTATTTCTGACACAATGCTGCACTAAACTCTAGAAGTTTCAGTAAATCAATAGGGTTACTAATAAATGGAACAAATGTGAACTTACTCCATAACAACATATACATTTTCTTCATCCTCAAAAGCATCATGAAACTGCACTAGGTTGTTGTGGTCTGCCAAAGAACTCAATATTCTAACTTCCCGTCTGACATCTTCAATGGCAATAGCAGTAGTCATCTGTCCAAAAGTAGTTTGCTTAGGTGAGACTACAACATGACAGCATTTACTTAGGATTTTAAGTGAAACTTTATAAAAAGTATAAAAAACAGTGAACTGAATCCAAGTTTTTACTAGCAATATATACTATGCAGCTACTATAACGAGATCAATATAATCGTGTGATCACGAATATTTCACACAGAAGGGCATCAAACATGGAAAAGTTACTATGATTAGTATTAAAATATGCTTATGTTGGAAGCTGTTGAGAATTTCGACACTTTCTAAGCTCTCCTTAGATCAAATCTTAATTGTGCCTGAAAGTTACAAGACAAATGCATAAAATATATCAAATCAATTAGGTCCTGTGGGAAACCCTAACTAGGATTGGGAGTAGTATTAATAGACCAAGTTAGGTGGGCCTGGCCCATTACATAGGGGTGAGAATATAATTACACGAGGTAAACCCCAAACCCTAAACGGGTACTCTAACACTCCTCCGGTCTTAACTCTATCCTGTACAGATGTTGAGACCGAATCGAAAGTCTAAGAATACACTTGACGATAACCCTTTGGTGAAGATGTCGACGAACTACAGCGTGGTGGGGACGCTGAGAACCCGAATGTCATCGGCAGCGACACGCTCGCGGACGAAGTGCAGGTCGATCTCCACGTACTTCGCATGCTGATGTTGCACGGGGTTGGTGGAGAGGTAGACCACGCTGACGTTGTCACAGTAGACGAGGGTGACGCGCTAAAGAGGGCTATGGAGCTCCTGGAGTATATGGCGCATCCAGTAGGCCTCTGCCACGCCGTTGGCCGCAACGTGGTACTCGACCTATGCGCTGGAGCGGGAGACGATGAGCTGCCGCTTGGCGCCCCAGGAGACGAGGTTGGTGCCCAGGAACACGGCATAACCAGAAGTGGATTGGCGCGTGTCGGGACAGCCAGCCCAGTCAGCGTTGGTGTAGACCACGAGCTCCGACGTCGGGGAGGGTCGGAGTAGGAGGTCGTAGTCGAGGGAGCCGCAGAGTAGCGTAGGATCCGCTTAAGAGCGGTGAGATGGGGCTCCCGCGGGGTGTGCATATGTAGGCACACCTGCTGGATGGTGTAGGCGATGTCGGGCCTGGAGAAGGTGAGGTACTGGAGCGCGTCGGTCGGGCTCCGATAGGAGCGTCGTGTCTGCGACCGGGGGCCCGTCGTCCTCAGAGAGCTTCGCCTAAGTGTCGACAGACGTGCAGCAGGGCTTGCAGTCGGACATGCTAGCCCGCTCTAGGATGCCGATGGCATACTAGCGCTGAGGTCGACGCTCGGCGGTGATGCCGAGGAAGTGGTGAAGGGGCCCTAGGTCCTTCATCGCGAAATCAAACTAAAGGGCGACGATTGTGCGTTGTAGGAGGTCGCGGTGGATGCGATGAGCACAATATCGTCGACGTAGAGCAGGATGTAGACGGTGTCGTCGTCGCGTCGGTAGATGAAGAGGGACGTGTTTGACTTGGCCTCGACGAAGCCGATGGAGGCCAAGTAGGAGGCGAAGCGACTGCATCAAGCCCGCGACACTTGCTTGAGGCCGTGCAGGGAGCGGTTCAACTGGCAGACCAGATTCGGGCGAGCGGCGTCGACGATGCCGGTGGGCTGGCTGCAGTAAACAGTCTCTGTCAGAGTGCCGTGGAGGAAGGCATTCTTGACGTCCAGCTAATGGATCGCCTAGTCTCAGAAGAGGGCGAGGGAGAGGATGGCTCGAACGGTCGCGAACTTGACGATGGGGCTGAAGGTCTCATCGTAGTCCACTCTGGGGCGCTGGGTGAAGCCCTAAATGACCTAATGGGCCTTGTAGAGGTCAAGGGAGCCGTCCAAGGTCAGCTTGTGGTGAAAGAGCCACTTGCCGATGACCACGTTGGTGCCTGGTGGACACGGCACCAGGTCCCAAGTGTGGTTGGCCAGCAGGGCCACGTACTTCTCCATAGCGCGATGCCAGTGGGGTCGGTGAGGGCGACGCGAACGGAGGAGGGGACCGGGGAGGCGTCCGGAGGAGTGTCTGTCGTATCAGCCACTAGGATCAACCGGTCGATGGGGCGGAGAACGCCGGCTGCATGATGAGTCACCATCGAGTGCACGTGCCCGAGGTCGTGGTGGATGGCGACCGAGTGGTACACAGGAGACTCGGTGCGGGCCATCGGGGCGTCGGGAGCCGAGGGTGTAGCCCGCTCGCGGCGGTGGTAGACGACTGCGGGGTAGGCGAAGCGAGCCACACTCGTCGACGATTTCGGGTCAGCGGGAGCCGAGGGAGTGGCGCGCCCGCGACGGTTGTAGACGAGGGTGGGGTCGGCGAAGCGGGCCGCGCTCGACGGGGCCGCGCGTGGCGCAGGCGGGGTCGACGTGGCCACACGTGGCGCGGGAAGAGGCGAGAGCGGAGGCGTCGGAGCCGCGCGTGGCGCGGGCAATGGCGCAAAGCGGGGCAGTTGGGTGGAGGTGGAACCGGATCGGACTCGAGAAGAGAGTCGAGGTCGGTGGGTGGGAAGGAGCCAGTAAGGGGGAACATATCTTCGTCGAAAACAACGTGACGAGAGATGAGGATGTGATGGGAAGCGAGGTCAAGACAGTGATACCCCTTTTGGTCGGGGGAGTAGCTAAGGAAGAGGCAGCGAGTGGAGCGAGGAGATAGCTTATGGGAAGCGGTGGCAGAAGTGTTGGAGTAGCAGGCATAGCCGAATACGCGAAGGTGGTCGTAAGAGGGGGTTGTGTCGTATAGGGCGAAGTGGGGAGTGGGGTGATTCACCGCCTTCGAGGGAAGGCGGTTAAGGAGGTGTGGCGGTGTGCAGGGCCTCTGCCAAGTAGCTGGCAGGGAGAGACACCTGGAAGAGAAGGCATCGGATCATATTGGTGGTGATGCGAATCATGTGTTCGGTCCGACCGTTCTGGGGAGAGGTGTAGGGGCATGAGAGACGCAACCGGACGCCATGGATGAGGAAGAAAGAGCGGGAGGCATAGTTTTCAGATCGCCTGATCGATCCCACTGGGCGATTAGGCGTCGATCAGGGCGATTAGTCACCCCTGATCGACCCTAATCGTCCCCCTAGTGGCCTAGTCGTCCTGTGCATTCCAGGATATATATATATATATATATATATATATATATATATATATATATATATATATATATACACGGCGGCACTAAAATGCACCTGGGTGCATTCTCTATATTGAATGCACCCAGGTGCAATAACACCCCGAGCACGCTCTCGGCCCTTCTGTACGCGCGTCTCCCTGCCCCCCGCCGCGGGTATCCTCTAATTGCAAACTTGAGTCTCTGTTTTTACTCCTTGATTACCATTGCATGCTGTGTTGTTGCTCCAGTTGCAACATTTGTTGCTTGTTGATTGCAACTATGGGTATCCGCTAATTGCAACTCATGATTGCGTGTTGTTCTGCAGGATGCAAACATACATGATGTGTTTGTCCCCAGGGTGCGGCAAACATTTGATACAAGGGAAGAAGCCTACCTCTTTTACCTTGACTATGCAAAGTTGGCTGGTTTTAGTGTCAGGACAAAGAGGTGTAATTGCAACTGCTGGTGTGGTGTGATTGCAACCCCGCATTAGGTGTGATTGCAACTGTTGTATAATTCTACCCAAATATCTGTTAAAAAATGTAAATAAAATGATTGCAACTGCTGATGTGTTGTAATTGCAACTACTGGTGTGGTGTGGATGCAACTGCTGAGTTGCTCTGATGTGATTGCAACTGCTGAATAACTCTGGGAAATTTTGTTAAAAAATATGATTGCAATTGCTGGTATGGTGTAATTGCAACTGTTGGTCTGGTGTGATTGCAACTTCTATATAACTAGATGCAACTGCTGGTCTGGTTCGAAAATTGCTCTGATGTGATTGCAAGTACTAAATAACTCTGAGAAATTTTGTTAAAAAAATATGATTGCAACTGTTGGTCTGGTGTAATTGCAACTGCTGGTCTTGTGTGATTGCAACTTCTATATAACTAGATGCAACTGTTGGTCTGATTCGAAAATTGTAGCATTCTGTCGGGAGTGTGCGGGAGGGACGAAGATGAAGCGTCGGTTCGGCCTGGTTGGGGCGGTTGGCTCGGACCAGGTGCTCCTGGCGCGTAGGTTCGGCCTGGGTGCATTCTCTATATTGAATGCACTCAGGTGTAATATATAAATACAGTATATATATATATATATATATATATATATATATATATATATATATAAAAGACTATAGAGACTTGCAGCAGTATAAATAGTCCAATATTCAATACTTGAATAGTCTAAAACAGCAGTACATCCAGCTTACTAGACCATCACAGCAGCAACAAGTTTATTCTGAATGAAGGTTTTGAATAAGCAAGCAAACTTTGCTGGCCACATCATGGTCCTGTCCCAACTAACAACCAGGGAACCGCCCCAATAACAAGAAATCAAATTAACACTCTTCAGTCTGTCGTTTTAATCTCAGTCAAGAAACAGATTAATGCCTAACAATCTGATAATTTTAGTGTTGGGTGCCAAATGAAGTCCTCTGGAGGAGCAGTGTGCACCTATTATATGATTCCTACCTTTCTTCTAGTCGTGCAATACGAACCTAAAATGTTTGAAGAAGTCACAAGCATATCAACTGAAAGTCTATAAACCAAACGAGCACAAGAATCAGATTTCAGGATAGAGCTGCGCAGGATAGCATTACTCGAGCTGGTTTATTTAAAGAATGCAAGAAGCCATGGAAACGGGACGACCCAATCGAGCACAAAACTAATCAGTGAACACAAGTGACTTAAGTGAGGAACCGAAAAGAAGAAATTGACATGGGGGAATAAGAGGAGGATATGCTCGCACCTTGGCCTTGGGAATGACCTTGACGGCGACGTCCTCGCCCTTGAGCTCGCCCTTCTTGCACTTGGCAGCGCAGGTGAAGCCAAAGTGGCCGCGCCCCACCTCTCGACCAAGGTCGTACTTGGCCGCAAAGTGCCTGGAGTAGCCGAAGCTCTTGTCCAGCCCAAGGTCTGGTTCGCCGCCCTCGGAGATGGACGCCTCGTTGGGCTTGACCGAGCCGTGGCGCCGCGCCAGCAGCGCACGAATGTGCTTGGCAGGCGACGGCGGCAGGAACGGGCGCTTGAACCCGCCGCGCGCCGGCGTGGACGCGACGCTGGAGTTTGCCGGCGAGCCCTTGTAGCTGGAGGGCGGGAGCGGGCTCGGCAAGTAGAAGGACAACTTGGGCTGCTTGGGCGTCCGAGGCACCTTCACCGGCGACGCCGGCGGGCCATCGCCTCGGCCCGCCGCCGCGCCATCGGCTTTGTTGTTCTCCTCCGCTACCGCCGGCTCCTGGACCGCCGCCGACTTGCCGTAGCAGAGGCCCATGGCGCCCGGCGGATCAAGAAGCGGTGGGAGCTCGGAATTTGGAATCGCAAACTAGGCAGGTCAAAGATTCACCTCGGCTTCAAAGAACCCATCATTGCATAGCGGACTCCTGACAGGACGCCATCAACCCGCACCAAATTCATCGCCTCGGAAGGGGGGCCTTCCCAGACCAAAAACCGAGCCTTCCTAATCCGAAACAAACCCGTGGAATCCAAAGTGAACAACAAAGCTCGCCGAGTGAGAAGGGAGGGGACAAAAACCGCAGCAAAACAACACAACGAAATCCGTTGTTTTCTACACCGGACAAGGCAGTAGATGCCAAGGGAAAGTGGGGAAAAAGGTCAGAGCTTTAGGTGCAGCCGTGCAGGCGAAGACGACAGGCAACGCTGGATCGAAGGAAGGATGGCGAGGGGATGAAGAAACGGCGCGAGCGATTGAAGAGTCCTGGCCTGCTGGGGGCGGAAAAGTAGAGGCTTTCGGGTTGCTTTCCGTTGTGCTATGCCTCTCGATCCGTATCATTTTCCTCTTCGTTTTGAAGCTTAAAAAAAGACGCCGGCTGGTTGTACTTGTACGGTACCAGCAAGTAAGTGGGAATTCGAGACTGCCCTGACACTGGTCGTGGAATTTTGTAGTTACTGGCTTTCTGCTGCCACACCGTGTTTACTGTTCTGTGCAAGGTTTATTAAAAAATGCAATTAAAAATCTCAACGGTTTCCATTAAACTTTGTAGATATTTTGTGGGGTTATATATTTTTGTTGCGTGGGCGGCCATGAGAACCACAGATACTTAAATGTACTAAACTGATTTCATTGATCTCTTTGTTAAAGGCCAGTCTTTTTTCAGCTATCTCTACTACTCTATATGTTACCAATGTAGGCGTGCACAGTACCTTTGTTCTGCCTCCCCGCGCATCGGCTGCTGCCGCGCGCAAATCCGCCGCGCCCCCGGTCCCGCAAATCCGCCGCGCCAGCTCCGCCCGCTCGATTCCCCTCCCAGCGCCTGCATTCCCCGCCGCCGTCCTCGCGGCCGCAGCGCCCCCGGACCCGCGCCAGCAACGCCCGCAGTCCCCGCCGCGAGGACGCAGACGAGCACAGCTGGAAGGCCCGCTACTCCGCAACGCCCGCGGATGGAAGGTTGTGCCACCAAATCGCGCGGATGGAAGGTCCACCTCCTCCTCCTCCTCTCCCTAAATCGCGCATTCGTCGCGCCCTCAAATCCCCCGCTCCCGGATCCCAAGCATGGATGACTGCGCCGGATCCGCTCCTCCCCAAATCCGCTCCTCTCTGCTGTCCGTGCCCACGCCGTCCGGCGCCGGATCCGCTCCTCCCTGGAGTAACTCCAACAGCGGACCCTAACAGTCCTGCTGTTCTGCGTCCGTGTACCAAGGCGCCAGCCACCAGGGCAACGAGAGCACCGACACCGAGCAGCACGCGAGCTCTGCGAGCGCCGAGCAGCAGCAGTAGCACCGCAGGGCGCAGGGCGTAGGCGTCATAGCGGGGGCACGGATTCCGGCCGACACTTCGTCGTCAAGCTCTCGCCATTTGTAACTCCTTGCTCCGCGGACCTCGACGCAAACTACAACTTCTCGCTCGCGCCTGTCCAGGATCTGCTCTCGCCATGGTACCGCCCTCTTTCTCGACCTCTGAATCCACCCCCATCTCCCCTGCTCCCTCCTGCATTTGCTGTCCTTCTTGGAAGCAGGTTGCAGGGACCAAGATTGCCATTTCGTGAACGATAAGCCTTCATCTGGAGTCGAGTAAGTTGGCTCATGTAAAATCTACTAGCGACTGAGATTTCCTTTTCCGTATTTCGTTCAAGAAATGGCAATCTTGGTTCAGTGACCCCTAAGCATTTCGCCTGTGGCTTCTAACATGTTTGTATCCCCATAGATTTGTTCAGCAGAAGCTGGGTAGCCCGTCAATCTCTGACTATGAAAAGCTCAAGGCAGAGAAGTTGGACTTGCAATTGAAATATGATAAGCTTTTAGAAACCCACAAGGAAACATGCAGACAGGTATGCGATGTTACTGTGTTGGCACTGTACACTGCTCTGTCTATTTACACGGCACACTTAATGTTCAGTAGCATTTGGAAGAGATGATCGCAGTGACTGTTCAACAAGGACTGTATGTGCCTTTTGTTTACCTTTTACTCCTCCGCTTGCTTTTTTCTTCTTTTTTTCCGACCCTCTTGATGATTACTACTACTCTTGCATAAGGCTCGTGTGAAGGGTATGATCAGCACACAGCAGAATTGGTTTAGCCAAGGCCACTGTATGTCTGTATTGACCTCACTCTGCAAAACATTCCTGCTCTATAAATAGTGTTGTAAAGTCGCTTATTAAAATGTTGCCCAGGTATACTTTTTCGGTGAGGGCTGATTTGATAAATAGAGAATTGGAGAGGTATGAGGAAGAAATCTCCTTACTATTCTATAGATTCCCTCTTAATTCACTTGTCACCAAATTAAACCAGCCATGATATGTAAGACTTAGTACTCGCACATACGATGAAGTGATGAACTTGACAGCTCATCCTTTCGTGCCAGTAAAGCTTCCATCTTGGCATTCAGATAAAATTCTCTAGATGCTTTACTCTGGCCTAATAATGTAACATAATCTCCATGATGATCTTTTCAGAATATCTCGTTTTTTCTTCCTGGAAACCGAACGCCTGGCATGGTTCATTGGCTTGCCTCTATTCAGCTCATGTGAGTTGTAAGGAGCGACAAGATCAGACCCTTTTACGGACAGAGCCTACACTGATGTCTGTCTGTCGGATTTAGCTGGAGCTTTCATTTTTTTTGGACAAACCAACTACTCCCCATCAAGGCCATGAGCCATGTTCCAACAAGAAGTGTACTTGCTCCTGCGGCCTTGCCCAACAGACAAACCAGAACATTTTTCAGACAGCATCAAAATGTAGGTTATATTTAGCTTTAAGAAATTTGAAGGCCTTCTACTTAACACAGACATAGGATGACATGATTGCGCAGGAGATCCAAAAGAAGCCAGAAAAGGAGGGAATGGACTCAGAACTGGAAAAGAACAAAACGATGGTGAGCTATTCATTTCAGCTGTTTTTTGTACAATCGATATTAGGGTTATGTTGTGACACTTTGTTTCTGATGACATTCAGATAGCTTCTCCGATTATTTGGGTTCATATCGTTATTTACGTAAACTACTGTAGGATGGGGATGTTGGTAACTCAAGATCCTGTGGTGATCCAGTTGCCTCTGTTTTAAACAGTACAAATTTCAATATCGAGGAAGAAAAGGACAATGATTTCAAGCGCACCTCAAGACCAAAAAATAGGTTCGTTATCACTTTCTTGCATAATCTTGTAGGGTTTTACTACAACTTAGATGCATGCTTTGCATTAGATGTTGTTACTAGGTTCCCATATTTGTGATCCAGATCCTTTTCTATCTGTATATTAACCTCCGCGTGATGAATATCTATTTCTTTGGAACTCCCATTTGTGTGTTTTGTCTATTGTCTGTGGGGCTTATAACTGATTATATGTAACAATCCCCACCAATATTTTTTTGGCCACTCCTTTGGATAGACTTTTTTAGCAATCCATAGCATTTTTTAGAACAGTAAACTATCAAATTGGTATTAAATAAACATACTTGATAAGAATTCCTAGATCTCGAATATTTCTGAAGTGTCATGACATTTTCAGTTCAAGCTGCTACTCCAGCTGTGCAAGGGCGTGGGTTTTGTTCACGGCCGCGGGGTGCTCCACCGTGATCTGAAACCGCACAACCTGCTCATGGACCGCAAGACCATGGCGCTCAAGATCGCTGACCTCGGACTCAGCCGTGCCATCACCGTCCCTGTAAAGAAGTACACGCACGAGGTCTGCTTCCCACTGCCACTGGTCTTCATCATCAGTCGTGCATCTTGCGTCTGATTAAATAGTGGAGTCTGAATTGTTTGTGCAGATTCTGACGCTGTGGTACAGGGCGCCCGAGGTTCTTCTTGGCGCCACACACTACTCCACGCCGGTTGACATTTGGTCCGTGGGTTGCATATTTGGTAACATTTCGATGAGCACATATTCTTGTCAAAGCAAACTGCTTCAGAATTCAAACCGGCATATACGATTTCTAATTTGGTTGTAAATGGCAACTGAGTTGAAATTTTCATCTGTTCAGTTAAGAAATAAGCTGTTCAGTGTCTAAACTTCATAGAAATAAGCTGATAACACATTTCTACTAATTATCTTTTAATTTTAGTTAGTCCAAATACCTTCTTAATTGAAATTTTCAATTAAGAAGGTATTTGGACTAAACTAGGGCTTATTAGGAGCTTTGCTAAGCGCATTGTAGGATCCTCCCAGATACAAGAGGCTCTTTTCCTTGATTGGTTGACCACTAGACTTGTAGTTATGTCAACAATTACATATGTTATTTGTGAAGCAAAATATACATATTGTTTAAAAGCGAAAGCCACTTCTCACTAGCTATCTCTGTATGTTGTTCAGTGCCATTTTGTGATGCATTAGAAACCATATGCCATTCTATATCAACAATGCAATATACTTGTGCTTCAGCTAACTCGTTCATTTTGACAATAAGTGTAACAGACTATTCTGTTACTGGCAGCAAGTCAAAAGGAATACTGGCGGCTCAGACAAGCAAATCTACAGAACTGACCGCCTTCTTGGCGTAAGCGCCCTTGTTGCCACCCTGCCATCGACGAACAAAGGCCAAAGTCACTAACTGATGAATAGCTCCGCCGAAATTCGGTGGCGAAAAGCCGAGCCTGGTTCAAATAAGGTATGTTGCAAAATCAGCACCGCCCTTTTGTGTCGCACCAAACATGTATGTTTTATGGAACAATCGATAAATAAAGCAATTGAATTAGTTATAATAAAAAAACCACTCCTTGATGTTTTGCAAAAAGTGTTTGACAAATTTCGCTCTTGTCCTGGACTTCTCGTGATGCTAGCTGGTTCCGCATGTGCAGCAAGGCCTTCACCTGGGACGGCGGCCTCGCTTGCGTGCTCATGGTGCTTAAGACGTTGGGGATTGATCGTTGCGACAGCATTGCCGACCTCGAGAGGCTCTGCCGCACCACGAGGTTATCTCTCTAGGACTGGAACATTACAATTTTACGTGCAATTAACTGTACGGCAGAACTAAAGAAATGGATGCCAGTTTGATTTGGTGGCCCTAAGCATGGCACAATCAAAAGGTAGAAGGAAAAAAGAAGGTAGTGGTACAGAGCTAAATGACTGTTGTCCAATGATCATAAGAGAATATTTGGTCCTGAATAGTCGTAAGATCAAAAAAATGCAATATTTTCTTCATTCAAAACAAATACAGGTATACTTACAAGAACAAAAGCTACATGAATATGGATATCTTAATTGTTCTATTTAAGCATTAGGGTCTGCCAACCATTCCAGAAGAAGATGATGATTTCTCATGATGAGATTTGGCTACAGGTATGCTTTTGGTACGAGGGACACCATATCACCAAACAGCTATAGTGAATGTGTTGAACTGCCATATCGCAATGTAATTCAGAATACGACCCCCTTTGTTTTGCAACCAATATATGTGTAATACTAAGTGATGTACATGTTCTTTTTTTCTCAGTATATTCTTATATTTGCTTGTTTTATTGTCCGAGGCTCCAGGTCCAAGATATATTGATTTTATATTATCGAACATATTATAAATTTTCAGTTTCGGACTCACGTATTGCATAAGACTCGGAATGTTTAGCCCTGAAATAGGAAGCGGATTTGCAGATTGCAAGCTTCCTTTGGAATAATAATGTAAACCAGCCTCTTATGGAATCCTTGAAATATGGACTGCAGAATTGGACCAAACATATATCTGTTTGATGAGTAATGTTTAAATAAGAAAAACTCCATCAGTTTGCTAGATGCCTAGCAGCAGTCCTTTTAAGCTTTTTTTATAGGGTATTCTTGTATGCTTGAACTCAAGTTCCGCTCCCTCTTCTTTGCATTTTCTTTATACAGTGTTTGTTGGTTAGATTGTTCTGTCAGTTGTATTTTCTTTTTTACATTGTTTTCTAGGAGTATTGAAATGCTAACTCTTGTGGTACTGGGAATACTAATGCTGTTAGGGATTCCTAATTAAAAAAGAAGAAGAAGACAAAATGGGCAGCCCAAACGTTCCTTATGTGCTAGATGGAGTGAATGTAAATCAGCAAGCTACTGCCCATCAGAAATGTAACATGCCTTTTCTCTTCAGCTATTTGCTTTAGCTGTTCTCATCCACACAATGATGATCATCAGAATGTACCAACTCAAATAAGGATTCTTATGGTTAGCATCTTCTATGTTTCTGACTTGGTTTCTCCTTGTAAATACACATCAACAAATGAATTTATCTTCTGGTCATACCTATCAAGTACGATGTGCCTGATTGGAGCCGAAATTTAGTTGCCGAAATCAAGGCAAGCGAAGTTTGGTTTCAAAAACTTGCCAACAACAGAAATTTGGCTTACCAAACGTTTGGCAAAAAAATTTTGCCCTGCTTGATAAATCTTGTGTGGTAAATTTTGGTAGTAAACCAAGCAAGCCCATCATGCTTCCAAGCAAGAGAACAAATGGAGACTGATTTCTCTTGCGTTCCACATCTTGTGCTTGTTTGAAGAAGGCAGTTTGAGCACCAGCAGTGCAAATTTAATCTTTTCTACTAGGTGGGTGCCCGTGCGTTGCGACGGAACCATATAATAACTTATGTACATATAGGTGAGTGCTCATGCGTTGCAACGGGGACATATAATATCACGGTAACTTATGTATTATATGTCTCCGTTGCAACGCACGGGCACTCACCTAGTATATTATTGAGAACATATTAGGTGCAAAATAGTTATTTAGTGAAAACTATACATGCAGTCATGATATTTTTTTTAAACAACTCTCTCATCATGCATCAACTTTCAAAACGATTCTTCCATCTCCTCCGGTATACTTTCAACTACACCCTCCCACATGTACCAACGTGTTGATTTACACGGTTTACATTCAATGATTGGTCTGCACGTGATACTTTCTCTTTAAATTATATAGAGTTAGTGTACATGTGTGGAGAAGAAAAAAAACAACCGTCCTTTTTTTTGTCTTCCATTCTTACATTTTCATATTAAAGTCTACCTTTTTCTACTTAAATCCTTAGGGTTTCTTAAGCAACATTTTGGTGGTTTTGACCTAGGGCCTCATAACGGCTTCGATTTTACTCTTTTTGCTTGGTTTTAGCACTATAGGTAGTACTTTGTGCTGTCGTTTGGTAAAACTATTAATTGAATCATTGATACGTTTTTTAGCTCGGCAATGATGATTGGTGGTGTGTTGTGCGTCGTTTTGGGTTGGTCATTTCGTCCATATTATCGATGATATGTCTTTTCCGGGGTTTCCTTTAATTAACCTTCTAAGCATTAAGATTTTGAACCTAGTTTTCTAATAAAATCGACCAAGCCTTTTATAACTTGAAAGATAAAGATCATATCATTGCGTTCCAAAAAAATATAAACCATTGAATAAGCCTCAACAAAAAACTTGCCAAAAAAGTCTTCATCGCCAACTTAGATATTTGAAGCATGGTATTATAGGAGCATACCTCGGCAAGAACCCTCTTCCTAGGGCACTCGTCCTTATTTTTTTTGAAAAACGCAGGAAAACTGCGCCTCAATATATTAAGAAGAAGAAATAAGCCCAGGTCAAAGAGACCTAGAACAGAGTACAAGGCCTTCTTAGGGAGGCCAAAAACACAGGAAACTGAAAAAATCCATCAAACCCACCCTACGACTCTCTAGTCTTCAGGAATTAGGGCAGCAAAGTATGAAAGACCTTTAGCCCCGGCCATTTCCCAAGACTGCCTCTCCTCCCTAGCTAACTTAAGGGACAAATCTAAACTAGGAGTACAACCATCAAAAACACAACTATTTTGAAGCTTCCACATTGTCCATGCTCCTAAGGCCGCAAGCGAGTTGAGACCTTTTTCAGGAAGACCAATGGCCATCCCTGAGATTTGCTCCCACTAAGTCATGAAAGATGAATGCCCTGGTTGGGGAGCCAGTCTTCGAAACCCAAACGGTTTAAGGTGATTAAACCAGAACACTCTTGTGAACACACAAGAGACAAGGATATGGTCAATAGTTTCAGCTTCCTGTCCTTAATATCACTAGGACTATCTCGTCTTATCTTATATCACAATGCACCACATATTAGGCATGTATATAAATCTAACTCCTCACTAAGATAGAGGATGCAATCATTATTCATTAGGATATGCTTATATCTTCTACACTCTAACCATGGAGGGTAGACAGTCTGTTTTGCTTCATATGTAGTGGTGGGCCATTCGTCATCCTTAAGAAGCATATTCTCCATATTCTTCAGTAACTCTAAACCCCTTGTCAGATGCACCATATATTCTTTGCCTTTTATCGTAGCACTTCTAGTGTGGTACCCAACCTTTTCTCCTTCTCACGATGAGGGTACAATAATTTCTTGTGATCCTCTAACAGTGTTAGAACTTTGTTCTCTTGTTTTCACTTTTGTGGGCTCTCTGTGCATGTGAATGGCCTAACCAAGTCACCGGTGAGCTCAACTTCTGTTGTTATCTCTTCTTTAGTTTCCATCATTGCAGTATAATCAGTGCCCTAACCTAAACAAGTGTTCATGAAGGATCTTTGAGGATAAGTAATCCTTCACGTTCTTACATAGAATATATGGACATCACATGAAATCATCAATAACTCATTTGGATGTAGATATTAACACGTGGGATTGAGAATTAGTATCAACTTTCCTATTATTTGGTTGCACATGGAATTGAGATCTAAAATTAGAGAACCAATTCTCTGGTATTGGACTAAAACTAGAAGCTCCCTCTCCCAATACAGAATATCACCCCTCTGTATTGCCTAGAATTAGACCACACAATTCCAAACTCTAATATAGTGACATCCAAACAATTGATTCATCTACATCATATGAGTATTCTATTGCATAACATGATTAATTAATTTAAAGGTACCAAATTATCCATCGCACGATATGATTGATATATCAAACCTCCTATCACCATTGTTTGGCTTGAACATTAATTTATTAAAGCCTTGATATAATATAGACAATCTCCTATAGCACTAAATAAACTAAGCCAACAATACACTAACAAAATAAAGGATTTTATGTCTAATTACAACTAAAAGAGATAAATTCTTTATTACATGTTCATCAATGGGCTTCTTATGATTTGTCTCTTTATGTTTAGGTGCACTCTCATTAGCCTCCTCAACCGACTTACTGACCTCTAACATGTACTTAACATACTCTTTCTCTTAGTACTAGCTAAGACATCCAGTACCGTCACACTCATTTTAAAACAATGAATCAAGAACTTCAAAATAAAACTATCACAAAATAGCTATAGCTCATAAAAATGGTTAAAAGGCCCCACATTGTGATCTAGACACTTATAGAAGATATAGCCAAAGTTGCAGGTTTCCTTCTTCACTATATACTCCGACGTAGTGTGTTACACTTGTTGCGCATAATGGGAGGGGGCGCTGGCCTCAGTAGATCAAGAACCTCATGCAAGGCTAATGACCTAGACGCAGACGTCACCTACACATACTTATTTTTGACTAACTGCTATAAGTAAACACATCTATATGATTGATTAATTGATTAAAAGGTCTGAAATATTCATTATATAACATGAATACTTAACTAAAAAGTCCAATAAATATTATATAACATAATTAACTAATTAAAATTTACAAAATATATATTACACAACATGATTTGTTTAATAATTAAAAGATTCAAACTATCCATTGCATTACACTGTTAATAGCCATCTACTAATGCAAGCTACAAATTTAAGCTTAAACAATGTATAAATTTTAAAAAACTCCACCATTATTTCTAACCAAAACACACAAATTTGTCCATTAATAAGCCATAAAATGTGATATCATGTCCCAAGGCTTAATAGAATTAATAGAATATCCATACCAACAAGGTGCGTCTTCTTTTTTGAAAACTTGTCTCGAAAGAATCCCTAGATTAAGTGTGCTTGGCTTATAGAAATTTTGGGATGGGTGACTGATTGGAATTTTTTGGGGTGCGCATGTGTGGAGACAAAGTGTGCACAAAAGACTCGTGTTGGTTTGTGGGGATGGTCTATGATCTTAGAGGGCTACTAAGAGTAAGTACCGCTGGTCTATGAGTGGACAGGGTGTTACAAATGGTATCAGAGCCGACCCTCATGGTTTTACGGGCGTGTGTGCGCTAGGAGTTCGGTTATGTGGCACATGGAGCATGTGGGCATGGAGTGCATGACATGGCATATGACGACACTAGACACATAGACATGGCCAAGATGGGAGGTTTCTAGCTTGGGGTTGACCGACGAGGACGTCAGTTTTCTAAGGGGGTGGATTGTGATATTATGGCCCAAGGCTTAATAGAATCAAGAGAGTATCCATACCAACAAGGTGTATCTTCTTTTTTAGAAACCTATCTCGAAAGAACCCTTAGGTTAAACATGCTTGACTCATAGAAATTTTGGAATGGATGACTGATTGTGAAGTTTTCTTAGGTGCGTATGAGTGAGGACAAAGCACGCACAAAGACTCGTGTTGGTACCACTGATTCAGGAGTGGACGAGGTGTTACGTCAAATAAACAAGATGAAGTTGCTAACCTTTTAAATTTTAAACCCTCAAATATATGGAGGGATGAACTCTTCATGGTTTCCTGAACAATAATAGAAAGCCTTTAATTTGAATATGAAGGGATCTAATCCTCCAATCTCCTTCAATCCACCCCTAATTGAATAAGCCCTAAGAGGGCTGAGATGCGATCCTTATCCAAGTCTGGGTTTTCAATATCTGATACGTATCCGACATATATGTTTCCATATACTCAAAGTTGGATATTTAAGATATTGATATACATTCAAATCTTATCTAACACAACTCAATATTATCTATATCTGAATCTGAAGAGAAAATATGGAAAACAAATATAGAACGAGTAATATCCGTCCATATCCGATTCGATTAAGTCTAATCGGAGAGGTTATGACCGAGGCATAAGCCAATACGAGGGGAAAATAGAGAGACAAAAGCTCAATCTGCAGTTCATATGAAAAGGTTAATTTTTATAAGAGTTGAGATAGAGTAAAAATGGATTTTTAGCGTGACCGAGCGTTATTCCAATAGATTGTGATGGTTATCAAACACCAAAACAAATATAGAAATATTTTAATGTCCATTTCCATTTCAGAGAGGTATGTATAGACCATGGCATGTAATTAGTCGTTGCCCCTTCATTCAGCTTTCATGAGGTCACCGAACACGTCCGATGCTCACCACATGCCTCCACCAGACACGTTTGGTTAATACGCTAAAGACTAGTTTTTGAACTAGCCATATATTGTACGAGTATTGTGAGTTGCCTAACTAGTGCTCACTTAACATGTATAGTGTGTATTGTCTCAGAAACATGGCTATATAACACTCTGAGTCCCTTCATGGTGGAGATCCTGATGAACCACCGAACACGTCTGATGAGTGCACTAGCTCCCACACTCACTTGGAGCCTTCTCTAGATGGCATGTCCAATGGGGAGTCTACTGCACCATCGAACATGTCTAGTGAGTGCACTAGCTCCCACACTCACTGTCAGTACCCTCAATCAGGGGTACCCTCTACTACAGTATAAGGTAGCCACGCACCCGTGCAACACCTCAAGGTCGCGCAGAGAATGGCGCCTAACCCCACCACATGGGCAGGTCCAAGGGCGCCACGTGGCAAGGAAAGGTAGCACATCCCAGTATTCATCGTTGGGTCCGGACCTCCATGGAAGGACACCAGACCCCTATGCGTACAAGTCCGGAGCCCCCAAGAAGGCATGCCGGGTCCCTTGGGAGGGCCCTAGTCCCCCTCCGAGTAGGGTCCGAGCCTTAGCAAGGTCCCGGGGCGAGAAGGACCCTGGCATGAGTAGGGGTCCGGTGCTGGCACATGTCCAGGCCTTGCCCTGCACTCCCCGCTGCTGGCGTGCGGCTTGTGGCCCGTGACATAAGCCAACGGGTCAAGCCTGATGTAAAGACCGTAAAGCCGTGCAACCTCTGCATCTATTGTGGAGAGGATGTGCCGTCTGCCACCACGATAACGGGCGACGTGCCATCCCAGCATTTAATGTGTCCTGTCCAATCCGCTGGCAGACGGCGTCAGGGTCACCCAGCAGGCGGCGCGCCTGACTGGTCTGTTGGCAAACAGTGCACCCGTGCCGAGCGGCGCACTGTACTCATCATCCCTTCTACAAGAAGCCTCCCCTACACGCCGAGGATATGCAGATCTTGGGTGTCAGGATACTAGAAGATCGCCCTAGCAGCGGACATTTGTGAATCCATTCGCCATGTTCTTGGGCCCGCATGTCGGGGCTCAGTACCTTTGTGCATGCCCCCCTTCAGCTATAAAAGGGGAGGCATGCGGCGTTACAAGGGAGATCCAATCTTAGGCTCACTCAGACACTCACAAGTTCATACAAGCTCTCAAGCAATACATCACACAGTGGAGGAGGGTATTACGCTCCGGCGGCCCGAACCACTCTAAACCCTCGTGTGCTCTCATGTGTTCGTCCACCAGTCTCGTAACAAGCAAAACGCTTAGGCCCCTCCTCTTATTAGGATTTAGGGCGGGTGCAATCCGCCACCCGGCCAGAGAGATTTCCCCTCCGACATTTGGCGCGCCAGGTAGGGGGCTAGGCTTGAAGTTTTTGCTTGTTTTCTCGCTCAGCATGATGGTGCGGATCATCGAGCACCGCACCGAAACTTCAGAAGATTTGGTGATTGAAAGTCGCCTAGAGGGGGTGAATAGGCTGAATTTGAAAATTATAAACTTAAGCACAACTACAAGCCGGGGTTAGCGTTAGAAATATAAAAGAGTCCGAAAGAGAGGGCGAAAAACAAATCACAAGCAAATAAGAATGGATGACACGGTGATTTGTTTTACCGAGGTTCGGTTCTTGCAAACCTACTCCCCGTTGAGGTGGTCACAAAGATCGGGTCTCTTTCAACCCTTTCCCTCTCTCAAACGGTCACTTAGACCGAGTGAGCTTCTCTTCTCAATCAAATGGGATACTAAGTCCACTACAAGGACCACCACACAATTGGTGTCTCTTGTTTTGATTACAAGTGTTATGGAAACAAGAATGAGGAAGAAGAAAAGCAATCCAAGCGCAAGAGCTCAAAAGAACACAAAAGTCACTCTCTCTAGCCACTAATTTGTTTGGAGTGATTCCGGACTTGGGAGAGGATTTGATCTCTTTGTTTGTGTCTTGTATTGAATGCTATAGCTCTTGTATGAGGTTTGAAATCTGAAAACTTGGATGCCATGAATGTGGGGTGGTTGGGGGTATTTATAGCCCCAACCACCAAAATGGCCGTTGGGGATGGCTTCTGTCGACGAGCGCACCGGACAGTCCGGTGCGCCATCGGACACTGTCCAGTGTGCCAGCCACGTCACCCAACCGTTAGGGTTCGACCGTTGGAGCTCTGACTTGTGGGGCCACCGGACAGGTCCTGTAGACTGTCCGGTGTGCCTTCTGGCGCCTGCTCTGACTTCTGCGCGCGCAGGCGCGCACTGTAGCGCATTTAATGCCTTCTGCAAACAACTATTGGCGCGAAGTAGTCGTTGCTCCGCTGGCACACCGGACAGTCCGGTGTTACACCAGACAGTCCGGTGAATTATAGCGGAGCGGCCTCCCAAATTCCCGAGACTGGCAAGTTTGATTTAAATCCGGTGGTGCACCAGACACTGTCCGGTGGCACACCGGACAGTCCGGTGCGCCAGACCAGGGCTGCCTTCGGTATACTTTGCTCCTTTGTTTTGAACCCTTTCTTTTGACCTGTATTGGTTTGTTGTGAACCTTTGGCACCTGTAGAACTTCATAATCTAGAGCAAACTAGTTAGTCCACAATAATTTGTGTTGGACAATTCAACCACCAAAATTCATATGGAAAAGGTTTGACCCTATTTCCCTTTCAATTTCCCCCTTTTTGGTGATTGATGCCAACACAAACCAAAGCAAGTATAAAAGTGTAGAATTGAACTAGTTTGCATAATATAAGTGCAAAGGTTGCTTGAAATTGAAACCAATATACTTATTTCAATAGATGTGCATGGATGGTTTTCTTCTTATTTAAAATTTTAGACCTCAGATGCACCACAAGTTTTGTTTTTGCAAATCCTTTGTAAAATTCTTTTCAAAACATTTTGCTAATAGTCAAAGGTACATGAATGAGATTGAAAGAAGCATATTCAAGATTTGAAATTTTCTCCCCCTGTCTCAAATGCTTTTCCTTTGACTAAAACAAAACTCCCCCTAAATAAAATTTTCCTCTTAGTGTTCAAGAGGATTTTGCAAGTTTTGAAGATACTACTTTCTCCCCTTTTTGAACACAATAAGATATCAATTTGAAAAACTTCATTTTTAAAATTCGGTGGTGGTGCGGTCCTTTTGCTTTGGGCTCATACTCTCTCCCCCTTTGGCATGAATCGCCAAAAATGGATACTTGTGAGTGAAATATAAGACCTTTTTCAAACTTTCTCCCCCTTTAGCAAACACAAAAATATGAGTGAAGATTATACCAAAGTGGAGAACGATGCGGAGTACCGGCAAAAATAATTGGAGTTGAGTGGAAGCGCCTTCTTTGCTGAATACTTCATTTCCCTTTCAATATCTATGACTAAGCATAAGATGACACTTGAAAACACATTAGTCATAGACATAAAAAGAGATATAATCAAAGGTATATAAATGAGCTATGTGTGCAAAGAATCAATCAAAATTCCTCGAATCAAGAATATTTAGCTCATTCCTAAGTTTGGTAAAGGATTGCTCATCTAAAGGCTTGGTAAAGAATATTTCGGATTATCCGCCATGCGGATTGCACTCTCATTATCACATAGGAGAGGGACTTTGCTAAACTTGTAGCCATAGTCCCTAAGGGTTTGCCTCATCCAAAGCAATTGCGCGCAACAATGGCCTGCTGCAATGTACTCGGCTTCGGCGGTAGAAAGAGCTACTGAGTTTTGTTTCTTTGAAGCCCAAGACACCAGGGATCTCCCCAAAAACTGACAAGTCCCTGATGTGCTCTTCCTATCAATCTTACACCTTGCCCAATCAGCATCGGAATATCCTAATAGATCAAACGAGGATCCCTTGGGGTACCAAAGACCAAACTTAGGTGTATAAGGTAAATATCTCATGATTCGCTTCACGGCCCTAAGGTGAACTTCCTTAGGGTCGGCTTGGAACCTTGCACACATGCATACAGAAAGCATAATGTCCAGTCGAGATGCACATAAATAGAGTAAGGATCCTATCATCGACCGGTATACCTTTTGATCTACGGATTTACCTCCCGTGTCGAGGTCGAGATGCCCATTGGTTCCCATGGGTGTCTTGATGGGTTTGGCATCCTTCATCCCAAACTTGTTTAGAATGTCTTGAGTATACTTCGTTTGGCTAATGAAGGTGCCTTCTTGGAGTTGCTTGACTTGAAATCCTAAGAAGTGCTTCAACTCCCCCATCATAGACATCTCGAATTTTTTAATCATGATCCTACTAAACTCTTCACAAATAGATTTGTTAGTAGACCCAAATATATTATCATCAACATAAATTTGGCATACAAACAAATCTTTCTCAATTGTCTTAGTAAAGAGAGTAGGATCGGCCTTTCCGACTTTGAAGCCATTATTAATAAGAAAATCTCTTAGGCATTCATACCATGCTCTTGGGGCTTGCTTGAGCCCATAAAGCGCCTTAGAGAGTTTATACACGTGGTTAGGATAATCACTATCTTCAAAGCTGGGAGGTTGCTCAACATAGACCTGTTCCTTGATAGGTCCGTTGAGGAAGGCACTCTTCACGTCCATTTGATAAAGCTTAAAGCCATGGTGAGTAGCATAGGCAAGTAGTATTTGAATTGACTCAAGCCTAGCTACGGGTGCATAGGTTTCACCAAAATCCAAACCTTCGACTTGTGAATATCCTTTGGCCACAAGTCGTGCCTTGTTCCTTGTCACCACACCATGCTCGTCTTATTTGTTGCGGAAGACCCACTTGGTTCCTACAACATTTTGGTTAGGACGTGGAACTAAATGCCATACCTCATTCCTCTTAAAGTTGTTGAGCTCCTCTTGCATTGCCAACACCCAATCCGAATCTTGAAGTGCTTCCTCTACCCTATGTGGCTCAATAGAGGAAACAAAAGAGTAGTGTTTGCAAAAATGAGCAACACGAGATCGAGTAGTTACCCCCTTATGAATATCTCCTAGGATGGTGTTCACGGGGTGATCTCGTTGTGTAACACCATAAAAGCCATCAAATAAAAATAATGAATTTAGTTATTATATTAATTAGGGTCATAATTTTTTTAAGTGTTTAATTATTTATTTGCATTTTGAATCAATTTTTGTTGTGTGCGCTTGATTGATTATCGGATGTTTATTATCATGTATTCATAAAAAGAGATCCTAGTAGTTAATATAATAATTAAATAATATAATGATTATTAGTGTAAAAATGAATATGTTATTTATAAATAATTTTGGTGAAGTTTTATGAATTTTTGAGCTATATAGAAAGGTATTTCGGAATTTAAAAAAAACTAAGCCTACACTAGCCGGCCCACTAGGGGCCCAATCCCCAAACCCTATTCCCAGCCGCACTGCGCGCGCGCTCCCTGAAGCCGCCGCCGCCTGCTACTCTCTTCTCTCCCCCGCATTCTCTCTCCTCCCTCCCTCAATCCCCTCTCTCCCCGCGGCCGTGCCACGCGACGCCCACCTGTGAGCCTCGACGAGCGCCGGTCCAAGCAGCCCCAGCCCCAGCCCGCGACCGAGCCGGCGCTCACGCCGCGGCACCGCGCGCGCCACCCAGGCCGACCGGCGCCTGCAGGCCCGGCTGAGCCAAACCCTCTGCTCCCTCCCTGCCGCGACGCGCGAGCAGCGCGCCCGCCCTGCACAGCGCCGAGCGAGCCACCCTGCGCGCGACTCCGACTGCCCTGCGACCCCGCGCGATGACCGCAGCCGGCTGAACGCCGCACGTCCGTGATTACTCGTTGTTAATAGTGCTTGATTGCATCCGTTACTCCTTCTCCCATTCCTCTCCATCATGTTCGTTTGAAACCGTCGTTGTGATGGCCATTGAAGACCGCGTTACTCTCTCTGGCAGACCCTTCTTCTTCCCTCCCTCTCTCTATAAAAGGCAGCAGAGCCCTCCCCATTCCTTCCTACCTGAGCTCGTCTCTTTCTCTAGTGCTCCTCGCTCATCGCTAGTGCCGCTCGTCGTTCGTTGCCGTTCGTCGCCGGAGCCCGTGGAGTTCGCCGGAGTGTGTCGTTCGTCGCCGGAGTTCACCGGAGCCACGCATTCGCCGTCCGTAGTCGAGCCTTGCTCTCCACCAGGTCGAAACCCGTCGATCCATCCCCGTCACACGCGCGAACCTAAGGTTGATGACGATCCAAATTTATTTTGTGTATTTTATAAAAGTACTTTTTGGTTTGATTCATGAGTTGTATATTTGTTGTAATATGAACACGTGTGATTCGCAATTTATGTGTATATGCGTTATGGAATTGTTTGGTAGATTCATGCGATTATTAACACCGTGATAATTCATGTTAATCGATGCGTTGAATTTTGGTTTAGAGAAGTATGACAAAATTTAGTAGTCACATGTTGGTGATAAAAACAATAGATAGGAATTTTAGTAGGTAAATTTGGTCGCAATGAACTTAGAAACTATTTGGAGAATTATAGGTGCATTTTAAGTGGATTTAGAAAAATGGTATGGAACGCATGTCATATGAATAATATAGGATTTTTAGATGATTTATCCGATTATTTAATTAATATCTTCTTTTAGAAAGAAAAGAGAAAATATCACCGGTAGTGTGGAAAAAGGATTTTTGCTAGTTAAATAATCATGTTCGCAAATTTAGCACTTAAACTTTTAGAGTACTAGTTTATGTCAAAATATCCTCACTTGTGTTATAAAAGTCCAATTACCAATTTATGTAGATTTTTAGAATATTAATATTATTAAATTTATTTTTGCTATACTAACTAATTTGAGTTAGAAGTAATAAAAGGTATTAATTTATTAGTATTAAAAGACAATAAGTATTATTTATTTTCATTAATTATGTTAAAATATATTAATACTAGTTAAACTGTATTTATTACACCCACTCATAAATTCACCATTAGGATTCACAATAATAGCCACAATTGAATTAATAAGTATTTACGCGATTAGTATGTAATTAAGATATGATTAGTGCGATATGTTAATGTGTGTTTAATGACGTATTGATGTATGTTTATGAAATGGTGCATGTTTATTTATTGGTTTATGTTTTATTTTTGTATGTGCGCTATGCGACTCTATTAGAAACCGATTGTGCGGTAGGCGATTCGAATACGTTCGAGGACGACCCGCAAGACGCTTTTGAGCAAGGCAAGTGGATTCTCCCTCTGCATATTCTGTTTGTACCTATTCATTGCATATAATAATGTTTACTTTTTGATATACTGCATAATTTGTTGGGTTATACCTAATTAAGGATTTCCTAGATTTACTACATGTATTCCTTGTTTAACCTGAGAAATAATTAAGCTGTGCAAAAATTTATGCTACCGCCCAACTTAATGATCCTAATGTCACTCATTAATTGGTTTTAATGTTCCAAAAATATTAATCGGCAATTATGACATTAACCCGATGGTTAAGATAACTTTATTACAAATTTAATTGGAACATGGAGTGACCACCCAGGATAACAGTGCAACCACGAGTGCTATCATGGCTCTGGCTTTGGTAATTAGCTCTATATGCTTAGTGCCTAGCAACCTTACCTGAAAGATGGGCAAGAGGGACAGCGGTAGGTGCTGACAGCCCACGTTAACATGGGGTCGTATTCTTGGCTAAGGTACTTCACCCAGGGGGCCACCACCATCGTCTTAGAAACCTTAGCGGGTTGCTTCGTATTAAGTGTATTTTGTGAAAGCCTCATAATGGATCCCTAGCCATTCACCTCGGCAGTGTCTAAGGGTCCGATCAACCCGGGCTAGATGGGATACATGGCTTGTGGGTAAAGTTGTACCACCTCTGCAGAGTGTAAAACTGATATATCAGCCGTGCTCCCGGTTATGAGCGACCTAGACTCCTCACATGATAATTGAACTTGAAGATGGAATTAAATTGAGATCTGATGATCTGCCAATAATTTGCTTAAGTGGTTTCACTTAAGTGTTTTTGATATATTCATATTCCTTTGTTTAAATGGGATATTTGGGACTCACACTTATTAGTAAGACATGTGTTAATAAAATGTTGACCAACTAAAATGCTCACTGCTCAACCTTAGCCTCACCTTGTTATACCTGCATTAATTTTTCCCCCACTTGCTGAGCCCCGACCATAAGTGAGCTCACCCTTGCTTATTTTGATCAGAGGGTGACGCTGGAGACTTTGATGGAGTTTTTGACGACGAGGAATTCTAAGTCTAACGATACGCCGGTCAACTTCCTGTGGAAGATTGCCCAGTTGTTTATTTCCGCTTTACTTTGATATGATACTTGTTTAAGATACAATGTTTCAGATGATGTAATAAAGTATTATACTCTCTTTACGCCTTTATTGCATTGTCTTTTGATATATTACACTTGTGACATCAACATATGTGTGGAAATGGATCCTGGCACACATATGGTATGCGCTCGGTTCTACCCCCTGGAACCGGGTGTGACAGAAGTGGTATCAAAGCTATGCTGACTCTAGGTCGATAGATTAGTTAGAAATGGAAAGCCTAGTTGTTCAAAACTTGCTAATTTCATTCCTATAAATTCCTTTATCAGTCTCACCTCTTTGAAATTCAACTGAGTTGACACTTCTCTTGTAGATGGTTCGCACTCTCCAAACCACCCGCGTCAACACCAGCTACGCCCCTCAGCCCCGGCAGATCCCGGTCTACCCAGTGGTAGTCGAGGAAGTTCTGGCGGATCTCCCTCCCGTCCGAGTGGAGAACGTAATCAACCTAGAGGATAGCTCGGAGGAGCAGCTGCCGACCCCCACCCCGTTGGCCGAGTCCCTGGCCTTCGCAGCTGGGTCATCGACGTCAGCATCGTCTGCACCAGCCTTCCAAGCACCTGCACCCGGAGGCGACGACCCCGATGACTCTGGAGACGGCGATGACGAGGATGACGACGACAAAGACGATGGAGAAGACGAACACGTCAACGAGGAAGCTGACTACGCCCAGCAGGACAACTTCTTGGGGTTTGGTCCTGTTGTCGAACATTACACATCAATGTTCGAGACGGGGCACTTCCCCAACCTGCTGCAAGAGGTGCTGCACGCGCTAGGCACCTACGTCCGCCCCCTGTACGAAACAAGGCGAGTGAGCGAGCCTCCCTGGGCTTGCTATTACATCACTCGCATCCACGTCAGGGTGATGAATGCAGGTGACAGGGGATTCAGGACTCTGTCTGCTCACGAGTCCCTGACGCCACTGTCCACCTACGCTGCCTCGGTCAGCGATGCTGCCTATCGGACCCTGTGGTCGCTCAGCCACACCTACCGGCAGCTGCTGCAGAACACGAGGTTCAGGCATCTTCCTCAGCGTCTGCATGGAGAAAGCCAGACCAACATCGTCCCAGGTGAACCTGGTGAGGATCGCCTCAACACCCTAGCTGGTGTAGTGGCCGGTCTCAACACCGACCTGGACAGTGCCACCCTGGATCTCTACAGGGTGCACTTGGAGCTGGAGAATGCCCATGCCAGGATTGCAGCCCTGGAAGCCCAACTGCAAGGACCGGATCCACCCGAAGCTCAGGTCCCCGCCATGGCGTTGTCTCCTCCCCGCAAGAGGCTGCGTTATGGAGAGCCCGGATCCGTCACTAGGCTGCTTTAAGTTTTAAGTCATGATGTAATAAGTTATACTTCGCGTTAGACGATGAAACTCTATTTAAGTTTTCATATTAATAAATAACAACCATGTGATGGTGATTGGTTGAAATGTTTGATTTGGATCTTTGTTTGAGTGCTATGGTCTTATGGAATGATGGCCATAAGAACATATAAAATTTTTAAAACTTAAGCTATTTTCCCTCTAGAATCTTTTCTACTCCTCACTTTTCTAAGGATTTCACTTCCTAACCAATCAGATGGTGAACCCACATCAAGGACCTAACAACCGGAACCAGCGTGGTCAACAAGCACCACCACCACCACCACCGAATCCCAATATGGAGCAGTTCATCGCCGCCCAGATGCAGATTCTACAAGGACTCACTGCGGCTGTTCAGCAATTACAACAGAACCAACAGAATCAGCAACCTCAGCAGCAGCAGTATGCACCCCTGGCCAGAGATAAGCACCGGGATTTCATGAGTCATCACCCGCCGACATTTTATCATGCGGTTGATCCTCTGGATGCCGATGACTGGCTCAAAGTCATTGGAAAGAAGCTGGACATAACTCAGTGCAACGACCGGGAGAAGGTCTTGTACGCCTCGGGAAGACTCGAGGGAGCTACGTCCGATTGGTGGGATGCCTTCACAGCGGCACATCCCAATGCGGATACAATAACATGGCAGGAGTTCCAAGCGAACTTCCGCGCTCATCACATTCCTTCGTGAATTATGAAGCTGAAGAAGAAGGAGTTCCTTTCCCTTACTCAAGGGAATATGTCTGTCAGTGAGTATCGTGATCGCTTCACTCAGCTTTCACGTTATGCCCTTGAAGAAGTGGACACTAATGAGAA
This sequence comes from Zea mays, assembly GCF_902167145.1. Lineage (NCBI taxonomy): Eukaryota > Viridiplantae > Streptophyta > Magnoliopsida > Poales > Poaceae > Zea > Zea mays. The sequence goes on from NC_050104.1 coordinate 133,358,451, forward strand.
GCGCCAAGAGCGTTTCCTGGAAGGACTGATTGGACCTCTGAATTACCAACTTCAGAGTCATACATTTCCCAACTTCCAGACACTCCTGAACAAGGCAATTGGCCTTGAAAGCAAAAGAAAGGAATTATCTGACCATAAAAGGAAGTTCCAAGGTCAGTCAAGCAGGAACACCCGGCCAAACAATGCTCAAGGTTCGCAGTTCCGCTCTGGAAATCAAGCGGAAGCAATTATCAAATGCAACGCTCTGGGCAGCAAAGCCAGAGAAATAATCAAAACCAGAACTAGCAAAGGAGCAACTCCCAGACCAACCAGAGGTCTGGTGGAAATTCACAGACTCGTCAAGGTGGCACCAATAACACGCAGGCCAGAAGCAACGCACCAGTCCAACCCAATGGCTGTTTCAAGTGCGGTGAGCTTGGCCACTATGCCAACAACTGCCCAAGGCGCAACCAGCAGACATCCCAGAAAGGCAATAATCAGAGGAATGACCAGAACACCCCCGCTCGTGGATCTGCTCAGAACAAGACTCCTCAGAACCAGAGCAGAGGAAGGGTCAATCACGTCACTGCGGAATCAGTGCCTGAGGATGCCGACATAGTGTATGGTATGTTCCTTATTAACTCCATACCCGCATCAGTTTTATTTGACTCTGGAGCATCGCATTCGTTTATAACTGAGTCATTTGTGGAAAAACACAATATACCTAAGTATCCTCTTAAGAAGATATTACACATTAGTTCACCGGGAGGTGACATGAAGGCCACACACTCATGCCCTCATGTTAATATCAAGATTCAAGGAATAGATTTTTCAGTCGACCCAGTGGTCCTAGGATCCAACGGTATTGATGTGATTCTTGAATGCAACTGGTTGAAAAGTTGTGATGGAGTGATACAGTGTGCCAATGGAACTATTATGTTGACAAGTCCTCAAGGTGAAAGAATCCAAGTTAACATAGACAAGTCAACAGATGCAAAAGGGAAGACAGTAATCAATCACTTGGAAGAAAAACCCTTGGAAAATATCAAGGTAGTGTGTGAATACCCAGACGTATTTCCGGAGGAATTACCAGGTATGCCACCTGACCGTGATATAGAGTTTTCTATTGAATTAGTACCCGGAACCGCACCTATCTCGGAAAGACCTTATAGAATGGATGTCAAAGATTTAGTAGAACTAAAGAAACAAATAGAAGAATTATTAGAAAAAGGTTTCATTCGCCCAAGTTCATCCCCTTGGGGAGCCCCAGTTCTATTTGTGAACAAGAAGGATGGTTCGAGGAGAATGTGCGTTGATTATAGAAGCTTGAATGAAGTAATCATCAAGAATAAATACCCGCTACCTCGGTTGAAGATTTATTTGATCAGATGAAAGGAGCTAAGATATTCTTGAAGATAGATCTGAGATCGGGATATCATCAGTTAAAGATTCGAGCAGAAGATGTACCCAAGACAGCCTTCACGACGAGATATGGATTATATGAGTTTTTGGTCATGTCGTTTGGACTGACTAATGCACCAGCATACTTTATGAACTTGATGAATAAAGTATTCATGGAATATCTGGATCAGTTTGTGGTTGTATTCATTGACGACATACTGATATATTCTCCGGATGAAGAAACACATGAAGATCATCTAAGGCTAGTCCTACAAAAGCTTCGTGACAACCAACTGTACGCAAAGTTCTCTAAGTGTGATTTTTGGTTGAAGGAAGTTGCTTTCTTAGGACATATCGTTACCGATGGTGGAATTAAAGTGGACCCAGGAAAGATAAGCGAGATACTAGATTGGAAGCCACCAAAGGATGCGTCCAAGATCAGAAGTTTTCTTGGATTAGCAGGATACTATAGAAGATTTATTGAAGGTTTCTCCAAGTTAGTGAAACCACTTACCTATCTACTGGAGAAAGGCAAAGAGTTCAAATGGGATGAAGCTTGCCAGAATTGTTTTGAAGAACTCAAGAAGAGGTTAACCACTTCACCAATATTGGTAATGCCAGACATCCACAAGGGATTTGATGTGTATTGCGATGCGTCACACCTTGGACTTGGATGTGTGCTAATGCAAGAAGGAAAGGTGATAGCTTATGCTTCAAGACAGTTGAGGAAACATGAGAAGAATTATCCTACGCATGATCTGGAACTAGCTGTCGTAGTGCATGCTTTGAAGATTTGGAGGCACTATATGATTGGAAACAAGTGCAAAATCTTCACGGATCACAAAAGCCTGAAATATATATTCACTCAGAAGGAACTCAACCTCAGACAGAGAAGATGGCTTGAGTTAATTAAGGACTATGATTTGGAAATACAATATCACCCCGGAAAAGCAAATGTAGTAGCTGATGCTTTGAGCCGTAAGGGTCAAGTGAACAACATCACCACCCATTTGATGTCACAAGAATTGTGCTGGGAAATGGAACGACTCAACCTTGGATTGCTCAATAATGTAGAAGCAACGGTGATGGAAGTCGAATCTACTTTGGAAGAAGAGATTCGTAAAGGACAAGAATCTGATGAGAAAATTAAGGAAATTAAAGCTTTGATTAGTTTGGGTAAAGCCCCAGATTTCATGGAAGATGAACAAGGCACCATATGGTTTAAGAAGAGAATCTGCGTACCAGAAATCGAGCACTTGCGCCAACTTATTTTGAGAGAAGCTCATGATTCAACTTACTCTATTCACCCTGGAAGTACAAAGATGTACCAGGATCTTAAGGAAAAGTATTGGTGGTACGGTTTGAAAAGAGATGTTGCTACTCATGTTGCATTATGTGACGTGTGTCAGCGAGTTAAAGCCGAACACCAGAGACCAGCAGGATTGCTACAACCTCTCAAGGTACCAGAATGGAAATGGGAAGAAATCAGTATGGATTTCATAGTTGGACTACCCCGTACTCGAGATGGCTATGATTCAATATGGGTCATAGTAGACAGGTTAACTAAAGTGGCACATTTTATACCTGTGAAGACAACTTACTCAGGAGCCCAGTTAGCAGAGTTGTACATGTCGAGGATTGTTTGTCTGCATGGAGTACCGAAGAAGATCGTATCAGATCGAGGAACCCAGTTTACCTCGCGCTTTTGGAAAAGATTACATGAGTCCATGGATACCAAGCTAAATTTTAGTTCAGCTTATCATCCGCAGACGGATGGGCAAACAGAAAGGACAAACCAAGTGTTGGAAGATATGCTAAGAGCTTGTGCTCTAAAGCATGGTAGAAGCTAGGATAAAAGTTTGCCTTATGTAGAATTCTCGTATAATAACAGTTATCAAGCAAGTCTAAAAATGGCACCATTTGAAGCACTTTATGGACGAAAGTGTAGAACACCGCTTTACTGGAATCAGACAGGAGAAAGTTAAGTATTTGGTCCAGAAATTCTCCAAGAAGCCGAAAAGCAAGTGCAGATTATCAGAGAAAATCTGAAGGCAGCACAATCAAGACAGAAGAGCTATGCTGATAATAGAAGAAGAGAGTTGATGTTCGAAGTAGGAGACTTCGTCTACCTTAAAGTTTCACCGATGAGAGGAATGAAAAGGTTTAAGGTTAAAGGAAAATTATCACCTCGCTATATCGGCCCATTCAAGATTTTGGAAAGAAAAGGTGAAGTAGCCTATCAGTTAGAGCTACCCAATAGATTATCGGATGTGCATGACGTATTTCACGTATCACAGCTTAAGAAGTGCTTGAGAGTACCAGAAGAATAGTTACCCATGGAAGAACTGAATGTTAATGAGGATTTGACTTATTCGGAGTACCCAGTCAGAATTCTGGAAACATCTCGCAGAATTACACGAAGTAAAGTCATTAACATGTGCAAGGTTCAGTGGAGTCATCATTCGGAAGATGAGGCCACTTGGGAAAGAGAAGATGAACTCAGAGCAGAATTCCCTCAGCTATTCTCAAAAGTTTCTTAATCTCGAGGACGAGATTCTTTTTAAGAGGGGTAGGTTTGTAACACCACAAAAGCCATCAAATAAAAATAATGAATTTAGTTATTATATTAATTAGGGTCATAATTTTTTTAAGTGTTTAATTATTTATTTGCATTTTGAATCAATTTTCGTTGTGTGCGCTTGATTGATTATCGGATGTTTATTATCATGTATTCGTAAAAAAAAGATCCTAGTAGTTAATATAATAATTAAATAATATAATGATTATTAGTGTAAAAATGAATATGTTATTTATAAATAATTTTGGTGAAGTTTTATGAATTTTTGAGCTATATAGAAAGGTATTTCGGAATTTAAAAAAAAACTAAGCCTACACTAGCCGGCCCACTAGGGGCCCAATCCCCAAACCCTATTCCCAGCCGCACTGCGCGCGCACTCCCTGAAGCCGCCGCTGCCTGCTACTCTCTTCTCTCCCGTGCATTCTCTCTCCTCCCTCCCTCAATCCTCTCTCTCCCCGCGGTCGTGCCACGCGACGCCCACCTGCGAGCCTCGACGAGCGCCGGTCCAAGCAGCCCCAGCCCGCGACCGAGCCGGCGCTCACGCCGCGGCACCGCGCGCGCTGCCCAGGCCGACCGGCGCCTACAGGCCCGGCCGAGCCACGCCCTTTGCTCCCTCCCTGCCGCGACGCGCGAGCAGCGCGCCCGCCCTGCACAACGCCAAGCGAGCCACCCTGCGCGCGACTCCGACTGCCCTGCGACCCCGCGCGACGACCGCAACCGGCCGAACGCCGCACGTCCGTGATTACTCGTTGTTAATAGTGCTTGATTGCATCCGTTACTCCTTCTCCCATTCCTCTCCATCACGTTCGTTTGAAACTGTCGTTGTGATGGCCATTGAAGACCGCGTTACTCTCTCTGGCAGACCCTTCTTCTTCCCTCCCTCTCTCTATAAAAGGCAGCAGAGCCCTCCCCATTCCTTCCTACCCGAGCTCGCCTATTTCTCTAGTGCTCCTCGCTCATCGCTAGTGCCGCTCGTCGTTCGTTGCCGTTCGTCGCCGGAGCCCGTGGAGTTCGCCGGAGTGTGCCGTTCGTCGCTGGAGTTCACCGGAGCCACGCATTCGCCGTCCGTAGTCGAGCCTTGCTCTCCACCCGGTCGAAACCCGTTGATCCATCCCCGTCACACGCGCGAACCTAAGGTTGATGACGACCCAAATTTATTTTGTGTATTTTATAAAAGTACTTTTTGGTTTGATTCATGAGTTGTATATTTGTTGTAATATGAACATGTGTGATTCGCAATTTATGTGTATATGCGTTATGGAATTGTTTGGTAGATTCATGCGATTATTAACACCGTGATAATTCATGTTAATCGATGCGTTGAATTTTGGTTTAGAGAAGTATGACAAAATTTAGTAGTCACACATTGGTGATAAAAACAATAGATAGGAATTTTAGTAGGTAAATTTGGTCGCAATAAACTTAGAAACTATTTGGAGAATTATAGGTGCATTTTAAGTGGATTTAGAAAAATGGTATGGAACGCATGTCATATGAATAATATAGGATTTGTAGATGATTTATCCGATTATTTAATTAATATCTTCTTTTAGAAAGAAAAGAGAAAATATCACCGGTAGTGTGGAAAAAGGATTTTTGCTCGTTAAATAACCATGTTCGCAAATTTAGCACTTAAACTTTTAGAGTACTAGTTTATGTCAAAATATCCTCACTTGTGTTATAAAAGTCCAATTACCAATTTATGTAGATTTTTATAATATTAATATTATTAAATTTATTTTTGCTATACTAACTAATTTGAGTTAGAAGTAATAAAAGGTATTAATTTATTAGTATTAAAAGACAATAAGTATTATTTATTTTCATTAATTATGTTAAAATATATTAATACTAGTTAAACTGTATTTATTACACCCATTCATAAATTCACCATTAGGATTCACAATAATAGCCACAATTGAATTAATAAGTATTTACGCGATTAGTACGTAATTAAGATATGATTAGTGTGATATGTTAATGTGTGTTTAATAACGTATTGGTGTATGTTTATGAAATGGTGCATGTTTATTTATTGGTTTATGTTTTATTTTTGTATGTGCGCTATGCGACTCTATTAGAAGCCGATTGTGCGGTAGGCGATTCGAATACGTTCGAGGACGACCCGCAAGACGCTTTTGAGCGAGGCAAGTGGATTCTCCCTCTGCATATTCTGTTTGTACCTATTCATTGCATACAATAATGTTTACTTTTTGATATACTGCATAATTTGTTGGGTTATACCTAATTAAGGATTTCCTAGATTTACTACATGTATTCCTTGTTTAACCTGAGAAATAATTAAGCTGTGCAAAAATTTATGCTACCGCCCAACTTAAGGATCCTAATGTCACTCATTAATTGGTTTTAATGTTCCAAAAACGTTAATCGACAATTATGACATTAACCCGATGGTTAAGATAACTTTATTACAAATTTAATTGGAACATGGAGTGACCACCCAGGATAACAGTGCAACCACGAGTGCTATCATGGCTCTGGCTTTGGTAATTAGCTCTATATGCTTAGTGCCTAGCAACCTTACCTGAAAGATGGGCAAGAGGGGCAGCGGTAGGTGTTGGCAGCCCACGTTAACATAGGGTCGTATTCTTGGCTAAGGTACTTCACCCAGGGGGCCACCACCATCGTCTTAGAAACCTTAGCGGGTTGCTTCGTATTAAGTGTATTTTGTGAAAGCCTCATAATGGATCCCTAGCCATTCACCTCGGCAGTGTCTAAGGGTCCGATCAACCCGGGCTAGATGGGATACATGGCTTGTGGGTAAAGTTGTACCACCTCTGTAGAGTGTAAAACTGATATATCAGCCGTGCTCCCGGTTATGAGCGACCTGGACTCCTCACATGATAATTGAACTTGAAGATGGAATTAAATTAAGATCCGATGATCTGCCAATAATTTGCTTAAGTGGTTTCACTTAAGTGTTTTTGATATATTCATATTCCTTTGTTTAAATGGGATATTTGGGACTCACACTTATTAGTAAGACAGGTGTTGTTAATAAAATGTTGACCAACTAAAATGCTTACTGCTCAACCTTAGCCTCACCTTGTTATACCTGCATTAATTTTTCCCCCACTTGCTGAGCCCCGACCATAAGTGAGCTCACCCTTGCTTATTTTGATCAGAGGGTGATGCTGGAGACTTTGATGGAGTTTTTGACGACGAGGAATTCTAAGTCTAACGATACGCCGGTCAACTTTCTGTGGAAGATTGCCCAGTTGTTTATTTCCGCTTTACTTTGATATGATACTTGTTCAAGATACAATGTTTCAGATGATGTAATAAAGTATTATACTCTCTTTACGCCTTTATTGCATTGTCTTTTGATATATTACACTTGTGATGTCAACATATGTGTTGAAATGGATCCTGGCACACATATGGTATGCGCTCGGTTCTACCCCCTGGAACCGGGTGTGACACGTTGGATTGCTTGGTGGACTCTTGGGTGTGGCGGCCTTGGATCTTGTTCATCCTCCTTGTCTTGATCATTTGCATCTCCCCCTTGATCATTGCCGTCTTCTTGAGGTGGCTCGTCTTCTTGATCTTCTCCTTCATTATCTTGAGCCTCATCCTCTTCTTGAGTTGGTGGAGACGCTTGCATGGAGGAAGATGGTTGATCTTGTGCTTGAATGGGCTCTTCGAATTCCTTAGGACACACATCCCCAATGGACATGTTCCTTAGCGCGGCGCATGGAGCCTCTTCATCATCTAATTCATCAAGATCAACTTGCTCGGTGAGGAGTTCGTATGATGTCTTCTTGAGGATTCGGTGTAGATATAATCGGTTGATGGCGTAGCAAGCTGAAAGGGAATTAGGCTTCCACCTCTTTCCTAAATGATTTTGGTGGTTGAATTGCCCAACACAAATAATTGGACTAACTAGTTTGCTCTAGTCTATAAGTTCTATAGGTGCCAAAGGTTCACAATAAACCAATAAAAAGACCAAGAAAAGGGTTCAATCAAGAGAGCAAAGGATTTCCCGGAAGGCACCCTGGTCTGGCGCACCGGACTGTCCGGTGCGCCACCGGACAGTGTCTGGTGCACCAGGGAACTCTACGTCCAACTCTTCACCTTCGGGAATTTTCAGAGGAGCTTCGCTATAATTCACCGGACTGTCCGGTGCACCACCGGACAGTGTCCGGTGCTCCAGGGGAGAGCAACTCTGAACTCGCCAGCTTCGGGAATCCGCTCCCCTATAATTCACCGGACTGTCTGGTGAGTCACCGGACAGTGTCTGGTGCACACCGGACTGTCCGGTGTGACAGCGGGGCAACGACTACTTCGAGCGCAATGGTCGTCTGCAACGCATTAAATGCGCGCCAGCGCGCAGAGGAGCAGAGCACGCGCAGGTGGCACACCGGACAGCCTACAGGGCCTGTCCGGTGCACCACCGGACAGCCAGGCGAGCCCACAAGACAGAGCTCCAACGGTCGGAACCCTTCGACCAGGTGATGTGGCTCGTGCACCGGACAGTGTCCGGTGGCGCACCGGACAGTGTCCGGTGGCGCACTGGACTGTCCGGTGCGTCATGCGACAGAAGCCTCCACCAACGGTCAAGTTTGGTGGTTGGGGCTATAAATACCCCAACCACCCCCACATTCAAGTCATCCAAGTTTTCCACCTTCCAACTACTTACAAGAGCTCTAGCATTCAATTCTAGACACACCAAAGAGATCAAATCCTCTCCCAATTCCACTCAAAGCTTTAGTGATTAGAGAGAGTGATTGTTGTGTTCATTTGAGCTCTTGCGCTTGGATTGCTTCTTTTTCTCATTCTTCTTGTGATCAATCTCAATTGTAATCAAGGCAAGAGACACCAATTGTGTGGTGATCCTTGCGGGGACTTTGTGTCCCGTGTGATAGAGAAGAGAAGCTCACTCGGTCCGAGGGACCATTTGAGAGAGGGAACGGGTTGAAAGAGACCCGGTCTTTGTGACCACCTCAACGGGGAGTAGGTTTGAGAGAACCGAACCTCGGTAAAACAAATCCTTGTGTCTCACTTCTTTATTCGCTTGCGATTTGTTTTTACGCCCTCTCTCGGACTCGATTATATTTCTAACGCTAACTCGGCTTGTAGTTGTGATTAACTTTGTAAATTTCAGTTTCGCCCTATTCACCCCCCTCTAGGCGACTTTCAATTGGTATCAGAGCCCGGTGCTTCATTAGAGCCTAACCGCTCGAAGAGATGTCGGGAGATCACGCCAAGAGGGAAATGGAGACCGGCGACAAGCTCACTACAATCCACGGGAAGGCTTCATCGGAAGAGTCCCGCAACAAAGGGAAGGGGAAGGAGAAGAAATCCTCTTCCCACAAGTCGCATCGGAGCGGTGACAAAAAGAAGAAGATGAGGAAGGTGGTCTACTACGAGACCGACACTTCATCACCATCGACCTCCGGCTCCGACACACCGTCCATTACTTCTAAGCGCCATGAGCGCAAGAAGTTTAGTAAGATTCCCCTACGCTATCCTCGCATTCCTAAACATACGCCTTTACTTTCCGTCCCATTAGGCAAACCACCAACGTTTGATGGTGAAGATTATGCTAGGTGGAGTGATATGATGCGATATCACCTAACCTCACTCCACAAAAGTATATGGGATATTGTTGAGTTTGGTGTACAGGTACCATCCGTAGGGGATGAAGATTATGATGAGGACAAAGTGGCCCAAATCCAACACTTCAACTCCCAAGCCACAACTATACTCCTCGCCTCTCTAAGTCGAGAGGAGTATAATAAGGTGCAAGGGTTGAAGAGTGCTAAGGAAATTTGGGACGTGCTAAAGACCGCGCACGAGGAAGATGAGGTGACCAAGATCACCAAGCGGGAAACGATTGAGGGGGAGCTCGGTCGCTTCCGTCTGTGCCAAGGGGAGGAGCCACAAGACATGTACAACCGGCTCAAAACCTTAGTGAACCAAGTGCGCAACCTCGGGAGCAAAAAATGGGATGACCACGAAGTGGTTAAGGTTATTCTTAGATCACTTGTTTTCCTTAACCCTACTCAAGTTCAATTAATTCGTGGCAATCCTAGATATACACTAATGACTCCCGAGGAAGTAATCGGGAATTTTGTGAGCTTTGAATTGATGATCAAAGGCTCAAAGAAGATCAACGAGCTTGATGGCCCCTCCACATCCGAAGCACAACCGGTCGCATTCAAAGCGACGAAGGAGAAGAAGGTGTCTACATCAAGTAGACAACCAATCGACGCCTCAAAGCTCGACAATGAGGAGATGGCGCTCATCATCAAAAGCTTCCGCCAAATCCTCAAGCAAAAGAGGGGGAAGGACTACAAATCCCGCTCCAAGAAAGTGTGCTACAAGTGTGGTAAGCCCGATCACTTTATTGCCAAATGTCCTATTTCTAGTGACAGTGACAGGGGCGACGGCAAGAAGGGGAGAAGAAAGGAGAAGAAGAGATATCACAAAAATAAGGGCGGCGATGTCCATGTGTGCCGCGAGTGGGACTCCGACGAGAGCTCCACCAACTCCTCCTCCGATGAGGACGCCGCCAACATCGCCGTCACCAAGGGACTTCTCTTCCCCAACATCGGCCACAAGTGCCTCATGGCAAAGGACGGCAAAAAGAAGAAGGTTAAATCCAAATCCTCCACTAAATATGAGTCCTCTAGTGATGATAATGCTAGTGATGAGGAGGATAATTTGCGTACCCTTTTTGCCAACCTCAACATGCAACAAAAGGAAAAGCTAAATGAATTAATTAGTGCTATTCATGAGAAGGATGATCTCTTGGACTCTCAAGAGGACTTCCTAATTAAGGAAAACAAGAAGCATGTTAAGGTTAAAAATGCTTACGCTCTAGAAGTAGAAAAATGTGAAAAATTGTCTAGTGAGCTAAGCACTTGCCATGATACTATTGCCAACCTTAGAAATGAAAATGCTAGATTAATTGCTAAGGTTGATTCTAATGTTTGTGATGATTCAATTTCCAATCTTAGAGATGATAATGTTGATTTATTTGCTAAGATTGAAGAATTGAATGATTCTCTTGCTAACCTTAGGATTGAAAATGAAAAATTGCTTGCTAAGGCTAAAGAATTAGATGTTTGCAATGCTTCCATTTCCGATCTTAGAGATAACAATGACATTTTGCGCGCTAAGATTGTTGAACTTAATTCTTGCAAACCCTCTACATCTACCATTGAGCATGTTTCTATTTGCACTAGATGTAGGGATGTTGATATTGATGCTATTCATGATCATATGACTTTAATTAAACAACAAAATGATCATATAGCAATATTAGATGCTAAAATTGCCGAGCATGAACTTGAAAATGAAAAATTTAAATTTGCTCGTAGTATGCTCTATAGTGGGAGACGCCTTGACATCAAGGATGGCATTGGCTTCCAAAAGAGGGACAATGTCAAACTTAATGCCCCTCCTAAGAAATTATCCAACTTTGTTAAGGGCAAGGCTCCCATGCCTCAGGATAACGAGGGTTATATTTTATACCCTGCCGGTTATCCTGAGAGCAAAATTAGGAGAATTCACTCTAAGAAGTCTCACTCTGGCCCTAATCATGCTTTTATATATAAGGGTGAGACATCTAGCTCTAGGCAACCAAACCGTGCTAAGTTGCCTAAGAAGAAAACTCCTAGTGCATCAAATGATCATGACATTTCATTTAAAACTTTTGATGCATCTTATGTTTTGACTAACAAATCCGGCAAGGTAGTTGCCAAGTTTGTTGGGGGCAAACACAAGGGCTCCAAGACTTGTGTTTGGTTACCCAAAGTTCTTGTGTCTAATGCTAAAGGACCCAAAACCGTTTGGGTACCTAAAGTCAAGAACTAAAACTGTTTTGTAGGTTTATGCATCCGAGGGCTCAAGTTGGATAATCGACAGCGGGTGCACAAACCACATGACAGGGGAGAAGAAGATGTTCTCCTCCTATGAGAAAAATCAAGATCCCCAACGAGCTATTACATTCGGGGATGGAAATCAAGGTTTGGTCAAAGGTTTGGGTAAAATTGCTATATCTCCTGACCATTCCATTTCCAACATTTTTCTTGTAGATTCTTTAGATTATAACTTGCTTTCTGTTTCCCAATTATGTCAAATGGGCTACAACTGTCTATTTACTGATGTAGGTGTCACTGTCTTTAGAAAAAGTGATGATTCAATAGCATTTAAAGGAGTGTTAGAGGGTCAGCTATACTTGGTAGATTTTGATAGAGCTGAACTCGACACTTGCTTAATTGCTAAGACTAACATGGGTTGGCTCTGGCATCGCCGACTAGCCCATGTTGGGATGAAGAATCTTCATAAACTTCTAAAGGGAGTGCACATTTTAGGATTAACAAATGTTCATTGTGAGAAAGACAGGATCTGTAGTGCATGCCAAGCAGGGAAGCAAGTTGGCACTCATCATCCACACAAGAACATCATGACGACTGACAGGCCACTGGAGCTCCTACACATGGACCTATTCGGCCCGATAGCTTACATAAGCATCGGCGAGAGTAAGTACTGTCTAGTTATTATGGATGATTATTCTCGCTTCACTTGGGTGTTCTATTTGCAGGAAAAATCTCAAACCCAAGAGACCTTAAAGGGATTCTTGAGACGAGCTCAAAATGAGTTCGGCTTAAGGATCAAGAAAATAAGAAGCGACAACGGAACGGAGTTCAAGAACTCTCAAATTGAAGGCTTCCTTGAGGAGGAGGGCATCAAGCATGAGTTCTCCTCTCCCTACACGCCACAACAAAATGGTGTAGTGGAGAGAAAGAATAGAACTCTATTGGACATGGCAAGAACCATGTTTGATGAGTACAAGACGCCGGATCGGTTTTGGGCCGAGGCGGTCAACACCGCCTGCTACGCCATGAACCGGTTGTATCTACACCGAATCCTCAAGAAGACATCATACGAACTCCTAACCGGTAAAAAGCCCAACATTTCATATTTTAGAGTCTTTGGTAGCAAATGCTTTATTCTTATTAAAAGAGGTAGAAAATCTCAATTTGCTCCTAAGACAGTAGAAGGCTTTTTACTAGGATATGATTCAAACACAAGGGCATATAGAGTCTTTAACAAGTCCTCAGGACTAGTTGAAGTTTCTTGTGATGTTGTGTTTGATGAAACTAACGGCTCTCAAGTAGAGCAAGTTGATCTTGATGAGATAGGTAATGAAGAGGCTCCGTGCATCGCGCTAAGGAACATGTCCATTGGGGATGTGTGTCCTAAGGAATCCGAAGAGCCACTCAAGCACAAGATCAACCATCCTCCTCCACGCAAGCATCTCCACCAACTCAAAATGAGGACGAGGCTCAAGTTGATGAAGGAGAAAATCAAAATGATGAGCCACCTCAAGATGACGGCAATGATCAAGGGGGAGATGCAAATGATCAAGACAAGGAGGATGAAGAACCAAGACCACCACACCCAAGAGTCCACCAAGCAATCCAACGAGATCACCCCGTCGACACCATCCTCGGCGACATTCATAAGGGGCTAACAACTAGATCTCGTGTTGCACATTTTTGTGAGCATTACTCTTTTGTTTCCTCTATTGAGCCACACAGGGTAGAGGAAGCACTCCAAGATTCGGATTGGGTGATGGCGATGCAAGAGGAGCTCAACAATTTCACTAGAAATGAGGTATGACATTTAGTTCCACGTCCTAATCAAAATGTTGTAGGAACCAAATGGGTCTTCCGCAACAAGCAAGATGAGCATGGTGTAGTGACAAGGAACAAAGCCCGACTTGTGGCCAAGGGATATTCACAAGTCGAAGGTTTGGATTTTGGTGAAACCTATGCTCGTAGCTAGGCTTGAGTCAATTCGCATATTATTAGCCTATGCTACTTACCATGGCTTCAAGCTTTATCAAATGGACGTGAAGAGTGCCTTCCTCAATGGACCAATCAAGGAAGAGGTCTATGTTGAGCAACCTCCCGGCTTTGAAAACAGTGAGTATCCTAACCATGTCTATAGGCTCTCTAAGGCGCTTTATGGGCTCAAGCAAGCCCCAAGAGCATGGTATGAATGCCTAAGAGATTTCCTTATTGCTAACGGCTTCAAAGTCGGAAAGGCCGATCCTACTCTATTCACTAAAACTCTTGACAATGATTTGTTTGTATGCCAAATTTATGTTGATAATATTATATTTGGGTCTACTAACGAATCTACATATGAAGAATTCAGTAGGATCATGACACAAAAATTCGAGATGTCAATGATGGGGGAGTTGAAGTATTTCTTAGGATTTCAAGTGAAGCAACTCCAAGAAGGCACCTTCATTAGCCAAATGAAGTATACTCAAGACATTCTAAACAAGTTTGGGATGAAGGATGCCAAGCCCATCAAGACACCCATGGGAACCAATGGGCATCTCGATCTCAACACGGAAGGTAAATCCGTAGATCAAAAGGTATACCGGTCGATGATAGGTTCATTACTCTATTTATGTGCATCTCGACCGGACATTATGCTTTCCGTATGCATGTGTGCAAGATTCCAAGCCGACCCTAAGGAATCTCACCTTACGGCCGTAAAACGAATCTTGAGATATTTGGCTTATACTCCTAAGTTTGGGCTTTGGTACCCTCGGGGATCCACATTTGATTTAATTGGTTATTCCGATGCCGATTGGGCAGGGTGTAAAATTAATAGAAAGAGCACATCGGGGACTTGCCAGTTCTTGGGAAGATCCTTGGTGTCTTGGGCTTCAAAGAAGCAAAATTCCGTAACTCTTTCTACCGCCGAAGCCGAGTACATTGCCGCAGGCCATTGTTGCGCGCAACTACTTTGGATGAGGCAAACCCTTAGGGACTATGGTTACAAATTAACCAAAGTTCCTCTTCTATGTGATAATGAGAGTGCAATCCGCTTGGCGGATAATCCCGTTGAGCATAGCCGCACTAAACACATAGCCATTCGGTATCACTTCTTAAGGGATCACCAACAAAAGGGAGATATCGAGATTGCATACATTAATACTAAAGATCAATTAGCCGATATCTTTACCAAGCCATTAGATGAACAAACTTTTACCAAACTTAGGCATGAGCTTAATATTCTTGATTCTAGAAATTTCTTTTGATACCTTGCACACATAGCTCATAAATATACCTTTGATCATGTCTCTTTTATATATGCTATGACTAATGCGTTTTCAAGTGAATTTCAAACCAAGTCATAGGTGTATTGAAAGGGAATTGGAGTCTTCGGCGAAGACAAAGGCTTCCACTCCTTTCCATCACTCTTCCTTCGCCGTCGCTCCGAGCATCTCTCCGTCTTTTGGTATAATCTTCACTCATATTATTTGCCAAAGGGGGAGAAAGTAGTTCATGAAAGGGCTTATATTTCACTCAAACATCCGTTTTTGGCGATTCATGCCAAAGGGGGAGAGTATTAAGCCCCAAAGCAAAAGGACCGCACCACCACCAAATTTTTTTAAAACAAAAAAAAAGAAACTTATGATTTTCAAAATTGGTATCTCATAGTGTTCTAAAGGGGTAGAAAGTAGCACCCTTCAAAAATTGGTATCTTAAAACCCTCTTGAACACTAAGAGGAGAATTTATTGAGGGAGAGTTTTGTTTAGTCAAAGGAAAAGCATTTGAGACAGGGGGAGAAAATTTCAAATCTTGTAAATGCTTCTCAAGAATCTTATTTATTTACCTTTGACTCTTTGCAAAAGATTTTGAAATAAATTTACAAAAGAATTTGCAAAAACAAAATATGTGGTGCAAGCGTGGTACAAAATGTTAAAATTATAAAGAAACAATCCATGCATATCTTATGAGAATTTATATTGGCTCAATTCTAAGTAACCTTTGCACTTACATTTTGCAAACTAGTTCAATTATGCACTTCTATACTTGCTTTGGTTTATGTTGGCATCAATCACCAAAAAGGGGGAGATTGAAAGGGAATTAGGCTTCCACCTCTTTCCTAAATGATTTTGGTGGTTGAATTGCCCAACATAAATAATTGGACTAACTAGTTTGCTCTAGTCTATAAGTTCTACAGGTACCAAAGGTTCACAATAAGCCAATAAAAAGACCAAGAAAAGGGTTCAATCAAGAGAGCAAAGGATTTCCCGGAAGGCACCCTGGTCTGGCGCACCGGACTGTCCGGTGTGCCACCGGACAGTGTCCGGTGCACCAGTGAACTCTACGTCCAACTCTTCACCTTCGGCAATTTTCAGAGGAGCTTCGCTATAATTCACCGGACTGTACGGTAGTGTCCGGTGCTCCAGGGGAGAGCAACTCTGAACTCGCTAGCTTCGGGAATCCGCTCCGCTATAATTCACCGGACTGTCTGGTGAGTCACCGGACAGTGTCCGGTGCACACCGGACTGTCCGGTGTGACAGCGGGGCAACGACTACTTCGAGCGCAACGGTCGTCTGCAACGCATTAAATGCGCGCCAACGCGCGCAGAGGAGCAGAGCACACGCAGGTGGCACACCGGACAGCCTACAGGGCCTGTCCGGTGCACCACCAGACAGCCAGGCGGGCCCACAAGGCAGAGCTCCAACGGTCGGAACCCTTCGGCCAGGTGATGTGGCTGGCGCACCGGACAGTGTCCGGTGGCGCACCGGACTGTCCGGTGCGCCATGCGACAGAAGCCTCCACCAACGGTCAAGTTTGGTGGTTGGGGCTATAAATACCCCAACCACCCCCACATTCAAGTCATCCAAGTTTTCCACCTTCCAACTACTTACAAGAGCTCTACCATTCAATTCTAGACACACCAAAGAGATCAAATCCTCTCCCAATTCCACTCAAAGCTTTAGTGATTAGAGAGAGTGATTGTTGTGTTCATTTGAGCTCTTGCGCTTGGATTGCTTCTTTTTCTCATTCATCTTGTGATCAATCTCAATTGTAATCAAGGCAAGAGACACCAATTGTGTGGTGATCCTTGCGGGGACTTTGTGTCCCGTGTGATTGAGAAGAGAAGCTCACTCGGTCCGAGGGACCGTTTGAGAGAGAGAAAGGGTTGAAAGAGACCCGGTCTTTGTGACCACCTCAACGGGGAGTAGGTTTGAGAGAACCGAACCTCGGTAAAACAAATCCTTGTGTCTCACTTATTTATTCGCTTGCGATTTGTTTTTACGCCCTCTCTCGGACTCGATTATATTTCTAACGCTAACCCGGCTTGTAGTTGTGATTAACTTTGTAAATTTCAGTTTCGCCCTACTCACCCCCTCTAGGCGACTTTCACAAGCGGTGTTGACCGCCTCGGCCCAAAACCGATCCGAAGTCTTGTATTCATCAAGCATGGTTCTTGCCATGTCCAATAGAGTTCTATTCTTCCTCTCCACTACACCATTTTGTTGTGGCGTGTAGGGATAAGAGAACTCATGCTTGATGCCCTCCTCCTCAAGAAAGCCTTCAATTCGTGAGTTCTTGAACTCCGTCCCGTTGTCGCTTCTTAATTTCTTGATCCTCAAGCCGAACTCGTTTTAAGCCCGTCTCAAGAATCCTTTCAAAGTCTCTTGGGTTTGAGATTTATCCTGTAGAAAGAATACCCAAGTGAATCGAGAATAATCATCCACAATAACTAGACAGTACTTACTCTCGTCGATGCTTATGTAACCTATCGGGCCAAATAGGTCCATATGGAGGAGATCAAGTGTCCTGTCAGTCGTCATGATGTTCTTGTGTGGATGATGAACACCAACTTGCTTCCCTGCTTAGCATGCGCTACAAATCCTGTCTTTCTCAATGAACATTTGTTAGTACCAAAATGTGCTCTCCCTTTAGAAGCTTGTGAAGATTCTTCATCCCAACATGGGCTAGTCGGCGGTGCCAGAGCCAACCCATGTTAGTCTTAGCAATTAAGCAAGTATCGAGTTCAGCTCTATTGAAATCAACTAAGTATAGCTGACCCTCTAATACTCCCTTAAATGCTACTGAATCATCACTTCTTCTAAAGACAGTAACATCTGTATCCGTAAAAAGACAGTTGTAACCCATTTTGCATAATTGAGAAACAGAAAGCAAGTTGTAATCTAAAGAATCTACAAGAAAAACATTTGAAATAGAATGGTCAGGTGATATAGCAATTTTACCCAATCCTTTGGCCAAACCTTGATTTCCATCCCCGAATGTGATAGCTCGTTGGGGATCTTGGTTTTTCTCGTAGGAGGAGATCATTCTTTTCTCCCCAGTCATATGGTTTGTGCACCCGCTGTCGATGATCCAACTTGAGCCCCCAGATGCATAAACCTACAAAACAAATTTAGTTCTTGATTTTAGGTACCCAAACAGTTTTGGGTCCTTTGACATTAGATACAAGAACTTTGGGTACCCAAACACAGGTCTTGGAGCCCTTGTGTTTGCCCCCAACATATTTGGCAACTACTTTGCCGGATTTGTTAGTAAGCACATAAGAAGCATCAAAAGTTTTGAATGAAACATTATGATCATTTGATGCTTTAGGAGTTTTCTTCTTAGGCAATTTAGCATGGGTTGATTGCCTAGAACTAGATGCCTCACTCTTATACATAAAAGCATGATTAGGGCTAGAGTGAGACTTCCTAGAGTGAATTCTCCTAATTTTGTGTTCGGGATAACCGGCAGGGTATAAAATGTAACCCTTGTTATCCTGAACCATGGGAGCCTTGTCTTTAACAAAATTAGACAATCTTTTAGGCGGGGCATTAAGCTTGACATTGTCTCCCTTTTGGATGCCAATGTCATCCTTAATGCCAGGGCATCTCCCACTATAAAGCATGCTTCTAGCAAATTTAAATTTTTCATTTTCCAAGTCATGCTCATTGATTTTAGCAGTTAATGTAGCTATGTGATCATTTTGTTGCTTAATTAAGACAAGGTGATCATGAACAGCTTCTACATTAACGTCTCTACATCTAGTGCATATAGAAACATGATCAATGGTAGATGTGGAAGGTTTGCAAGTATTTAACTCAACAATCTTAACATGCAAAATATCATTCTCATCTCTAAGATTGGAAATAGAAGCATTGCAAACATCTAAATCCTTAGCCTTAGCAATTAATTTTTCATTGTCAATTTTAAGGCTAGAAAGAGAGGCATTCAATTTGTCAATCTTAGCAATTAAATTAGCATTATCAATTCTAAGACTAACAATTGAATCATCACAAACATCAAACTTTTCAACCTTAGCAATTAATGTTGCATTTTCATTTCTAAGGTTGGAAACAATGTCATGGCAAGTGTTTAGCTCACTAGTTAATTTTTCATTTTTCTCCACCTCCTGAGCATAAGCATTTTTAACTTTAACATGCATTTTGTTTTCTTTAATTAGGAAATCCTCTTGGCTATCTAAGAGTTCATCCTTCTCATGAATAGCGCTAATCAATTCATTTAATTTTTCCTTTTGTTGCATGTTTAAGTTGGCAAAGAGAGTAAACAAATCATCCTCATCATCACTAGAATTAGCCTCATCACTAGATGTTGCATACTTAGTGGAGGATTTGGATTTTACCTTCTTCTTCTTGCCGTCCTTTGCCATGAGGCATTTGTGGCCGACGTTGGGGAAGAGGAGCCCTTTGTTGACGGCGATGTTGGTGGCGTCCTCGTCAGAGGAGGAGTCGGTGGAGCTCTCGTCGGAGTCCCACTCTCGGCAAACATGGGCATCATCGCCCTTCTTCTTGTAGTACCTCTTCTTTTCTCTCCTCTTTCCCTTCTTGTCGTCGCCCCTGTCACTATCACTAGATAATGGACATTTAGCAATGAAATGACTGGGCTTACCACATTTGTAGCAAACCTTCTTGGAACGGGGCTTGTAATCTTTCACCTTCCTTTGTTTGAGGATTTGGCGGAAGCTCTTGATGATGAGCGCCATCTCCTCATTGTCGAGCTTGGAGGCGTCGATGGGGACTCTACTCGGTGTAGAGTCTTCTTTCTTCTCCTCTGTTGCCTTGAATGCAACGGGTTGTGCTTCGAGTAAGGAGGAGGAGGTGCCTTGCTCGATGATCTTCTTGGAGCCTTTGATCATCAATTCAAAGCTCACAAATTTGCCTATCACTTCCTCGGGAGACATTAGTTTATATTTTTGATCACCACGAATTAATTGAACTTGAGTGGGGTTAAGAAATACGAGTGATCTAAGAATAACCTTGACCATTTCATGGTCATCCCACTTGGTGCTCTCGAGGTTGCGCACTTGATTCACCAAGGTTTTTAGCCGGTTGTACATGGCTTGCAGGGTCTTCTCCTTGGTTTAGCATGAAGCGACCAAGCTCCCCCTCGATCGTCTCCCTCTTGGTGATCTTGGTCACCTCGTCCCCTTCGTGCGCTGTTTTGACCACGTCCCAAATCTCCTTGGCGCTCTTCAATCCTTGCACCTTGTTATACTCCTCTCGACTTAGAGAGGCAAGGAGTATTGTGGTGGCTTGTGAGTTGAAGTGCCGGATTTGGGCAACTTCGTCCGAATCATAGTCCTCATCCCCTATGGATGGTACCTATACACCAAACTCAATAACGTTCCAAATACTAGTGTGGAGTGAGGTTAGGTGATGTCTCATTTTATCACTCCACATGTTATAATCTTCACTGTCAAAAACCGGTGGTTTGCCTAATGGAACGGAAAGTAATGGAGCGTTTAGAAATGCGAGGGTAGTGTAGGGGAATCTTACTAAACTTCTTGCGCTCATGGCATTTAGAAGTTGTTGGGGGCCTTCGTCCTCCGAAGGTCCTCAAAAACATGATTTGACAATGTTTTCCAAGTGAATTATATGAACAGGTATTTTCGGATTCAGAATTATGGATATGGAGCACGACCAGGACGAAGGCTGAGCCAGACGAAGGTCGAGGGCAGCCGAAGCTGTACGCAGGGAAGCTTCGGCGCGATGGCACAAGGGGGAACCGACTTAAAGATGAAAAGACTTCGGGGTCCTCAATAGATTTCCATAAACCGTTAAGAAATGTAATGGACATGGATGTAATTTTACGTGGGCTGCGTCCCGCGTCTATAAATAGATGAACAGTACTCCCGTACTGTTCACGCTGACTTGGCATTCGCTTTTGCGTCACGCTCGTACTTTTCACCTTTCTCTCAAGACCGAAGGTACATTTGTAATTTGAAAAACATTTCTGTTTTTCCATGTTAATAAAATAGAAATGATTCTATGATGATGCTTATATTATATTTCGTGCTTTACGTGAGTCCTTCGTCATTACTTGTTATGTTTACGAAGGTATGTCACTATTAACCTTCGTCCGAGACTCATTATTTCCCGAAGGGATATAATGCTTCGAAGGACGAAGGACCCTAACACTTAACACTTTTTATGTTGCCTTGTTCTTAACTCTTAGAGTTTGAGAACAAGTCCCCAACATTGGCGCCCACCTCCGGTGAACTCACTTCCACTTCGAGTCTTCGTGAACACCTTCGGAAGCTATAGACCTTCGCCATGGCGCCGAAGAAAGCTTCAGCGGCTGGGGCTACAGCACTACAACCGCTGGACCACAACCAGGAGACCGTCTCTCTTCGGGAGGCCAGAAGCCAGAAGAGAAAAGCTGTTAGCCCGACGCTTGAGGAAGAAGAGCTAGACCAAGAAATCAGAGAGATGGAGATGCTACATCAACAAGTGCAGAGGAAGAAGGAGAAGATGGCCCGCCTAGCTGAGTTGCAAAGGCAAATTGACGAAGCTTCTGAGGAAGTTCGTCATCTCACTCACGATGAGCAGAACAGAAGGCCTCATCAGAAAGACCTTCATCAGGAGGGCTTCGTCAACGAAGACGACTGGTATGATAATTTCCATCAGGGAAATTTCGTTTTTGATGATGCTTCTCCTCTGTCTGCTGAGCTGCAGGCTACTCCTTGGCCTCCATCCTATAAGCCACCCCAGCTCCCCATGTTTGACGGCCACTCCGACCCGAAGCAATTCTTGATGAGCTACGAAGCGACAGTGTCTTCGTACGGGGGCAACGCTGCAATCATGGCGAAGTCTTTCGTCATGGCCGTCAGGAATGTTGCTCAGACCTGGTATTCCTCCCTTCGGCCAGGAACAATCACTTCATGGCAGAAGCTGAAGGATATGTTACTGACCAGCTTTCAAGGATTTCAAACGAAGCCGGTTACAGCTCAAGCCCTCTTCCAGTGTATTCAGGATCACGAAGAATACCTTCAGGCGTATGTCCGAAGGTTCTTACGATTGAGGGCGCAGGCACCAACGGTGCCCAATGAAATCGTTATCGAAGCCATGATTAAGGGGCTTCGTCCTGGACCTGCAGCTCAATACTTTGCTCGGAAGCCTCCTCAGACCTTGGAGAAATTGCTCCAAAAGATGGATGAGTACATTCGTGCCGACAATGACTTTCGCCAAAGAAGGGAGGAGGCCTTCAGATTTTCTGAGATGACCAGGGGCTTTGGAGGAAGATACTACCCGAGGCATGTCCGTTCCATTCACAGCACTCAGAATGATGATAAGGGGAGTCAGCAAAACAGGCCACAGTGCTCCTCACAGGCTTCGGGGCAACAACAAACTTCCTTTCGGCCACCAGCTCCAAGAGGCAGAGGCGCCAGGGGCTTCGGCGGAAGATTCGGAGATCAGCCAAGGAGACTGTTTTGCCTATTTTGTGGAGAGGGCAAGGGCCACACCACTAGGTCGTGCCATGTTACAATCCAGAAGCAAAAAGAACTAGCCGAAGCTGCATCTCAACAAGCTCAGTCGAAGCAGGTTATGCATACTGCTTCGTTTCATCCGCCTTATGTCCCACAATACATAGATAACCACCCTGCGGCTTCTGTAGCTTCGGCAAGTCAACCTCAAGCTTCCTGGCAGCAGCTTCCACCTCCACCTCCATTGCAGCAAGGTCAACAGCCAGAAGGGAGTCAATACGCTCCACAGCAGAGGGACTTCAGAGAACAGTCCGAAGCTCGCACAGTCAACAGCACTGTGCCAGAGTCGAAGCACATTTATTGAAATATCCTACCTCTGATAGCAGTCTTTTCTATTCAGTTTTATTTTCTGTGAAGCAAAAAACATTGATAGTTTCCATGTAATAATTTCGTTGTCTCCACGAGAAAAATTTATTTGATTCACAGGCCTAAGTTGCCGAAGCCTAAAATTTCTTCCGTTACCAAGAAGGACCTTCGGACTAAAAATCCTTCGGAGTAACAAAAAGTCGTTCTAAGGAACGCAGAGTAAGTTTATAAAGTCACAAAAAGTCGTTCCAAAGGGAGCGCAGCGTAAGTTTTCTGCTCAGAAGTCGTTCCTAAAGGAATGCAGAGCCTACAGCGAAAAATCAACGCTGATACCGTCTAAGTAAAAGACGAAGAAGCTCCTAAGGGAGGCTTACAGCGAAAAGTCAACGCTGATACCGTCTAAGTAAAAGACGAAGAAGCTCCTAAGGGAGGCTTACAGCGAAAAGTCAACGCTGATGCCGTCTAAGTAAAAGACGAAGAAGCTCCAAAGACGTTCCTAAGGGAATGCAGAGCTTACGAATATATTTTATGTGTATCTTCGGAACAAATGTCACATGCATAACATAACATCATCACATCATTTTGCATAGCATAAGCATCATACATCATATCGCATTTGGCAAGAGAAGGGGACACTCTAAACCTTCGAAGGGATGCTTTGAAAAAGTAACATTGAAATTGTATAGCTTCGGAATACAGTTTCGGGGAATATTTTCACGAAACATGGGCGAACTTTATCAGATCAATATCAAAGTTGCATAGCTTCGGAAAATAGCTTCGGAAAATGTTTTCACGAGGCATCGATGTCATTCATCAGAATAATTTTGACGAAGGCTATCTTCTTCACGACGCATGAAAAGAAGGGAAGGTGTTTTTTCGCCGAAGGCTCAAAAGTGGTATGTATTTAAAGTTTCATGCATCGTAAAGAATTCAATAGTGAAAAGAGACTTGTATATTACATTCAAATGTACAAAGTGTTGCATAGATTACACTTTAAATGTTTTTTCCAAATAGCACCTAATCTTCCCTCAATACTGCTTCGGCGGCTTTATTCAGAAGTTGGTCAACGACCTTGTCCATGATAGTTTCGGCCATTTGATTAATTTCTTCATCCCCTTTTGTGTGGGGGTCGGCAGATCGTCCAACAGCTTCTGAGCGTAGAGAACACTTCTTCAGTACTTTTACAAATCGCGAGCAAAGTTTAAAATGAAAATTACAGCGCAACAAGAACGACTAGTTGGTACCTAACTGTCTTTCGGGCTCCCTACTCCTTTCGGCAGCGTCTGCTACTCTTCTAGCATCGTGAATGCCTTTTTCGCTTCTTTCAATGATCTCTCGTGCCATTCCTCGGCCGCCGTCGTTCCAGATATCAGTAAAAAATTTGCCTCCAACTGCGCTCGCTTCGGCCGAGGGGTCCTTGATGTCTTCGGTAGATAAGGTAGCTTCGGATTGAGCCAAAAATTTTACATGTTCGCAACCTTTCTTCTCCAAGACGGAAGCAATTCCTCTGGCGCCCGAAAAAGCACATATGTCGCCGCGACTGTTCAGAATCTCTTCGAAGGCCTCTGCTTCGTGGCCAATCCATTCCAGCGGACCTTCGGGATTGCCTCGAGAGAAATTCTCTTCGCTGGAAAAAGCGCCTACGCTGGCGAAGCTGGATTTAATTTTATTAACACATTCTACAGATTTCACATAATATTTCCCCTGAGATGTGCGAAGCTCCTTAACTCTTGATTCCAATTTGCTGACCATGAAATCACTAAGTTCTCGTTTCGTTTCCTCAAGAGCGCGATCCTCTTCGGCTCTGGCCAGCTGTTTCTGAAGATCTTTTATTTCGAGTTTTTGAGCTTCGGCCTGGGCCTTTGAAGCAGCTTCGTTTTTTCTCACTTTATCTACCAGTGTAAGCAGAATCTTATCTTTTTCCAAAGCTTCGTTTCTCAGTTTGATAACTTCGGAGCGTAAATTATTAAACGCAATTTCATAACTTTCATCTTCGGCGCTCTTTTGCGCTCTTAACGCGTTGCTTAGGATCAGGCCCTATATGAAAAAAGAATTCATATAAGAAAAAAGGAATGAGTTGCGTAAAAAAAAAGGGGGGTTTTTTCTCAAGTGTTTAATTCCCGTACCTTCAGGCTGTTGTACGCAAGGCTGTCTGCGAGATCCTCTTTCGTCATGGCACTTAACCCAGCTTCAAGCTTCGGAAAGCCTATGCTTCTAGCCATCTCTCGGCAGACGGATAGCTCTTTGTTATCAGGCAGGCAGTATAAGAAGTCATCTTCATTTGTTCCATTGAATATTACTGCCCCCTTCGGATATTTCAGCTCCTTTGCATAATGATTAGCTTCATGAATTTCTCCATCAGATAGCTTTTTTCCCGAAGCATGTCGTATGATGTAATCACACATGCTGGCAGGCGCTTCGGGGATGGCAGTGTCAGTCTCTTCAACTAAAATTGGTTCTGGTATTTTTATCGCTTCGGCTTCCAAAGTTTCCTCCTTGAAGGGCTCTGAAGGCCCAGCTTCAGCTTCAGTTTGTTGTGTCGGAGCTTCAGAGGAAGCTTCAGCAATTTCAACACTCTTTTTTGGAGTTGTGCTTGAAGACTTAATTGTCTCCAAGACATCTAGTACATTTACCATTCTTTTCCTTTTTGGGGTCACCATTGGAGCCTTTTGGATTTTTGATGCTTCAATATTTATTGCAGGACTTAAAATTTCTGAGGTTTTTTCCTTAGTCACATTTTTCGCTTCTTCCATTTTTTCTGTCGATGGTGCTTCGGCCATCTCTGCAATTTCTGGCAATAAGAGTGGCCGTTCAGCTTCAGCGGCCGAAGGAGTTCCTCCAGTATACTCAGGCACCGAAGCTGGTTCAATATGGCGTGGTCGGTGTGTGAAGACCTTCAGCCTTTTTCCTTTTGGTTCTGGCTCGCTAGGAGCGGTTCCAGCTTCTTCTTTTTCAGAGGTTATGTTTTTCCTTTTTTGCCTTCGGATGGGATAACAATAATCAGGGTAGAAGAACCCGATTGCATCAAACACTCGGTTCAGTCTCTTCTTTTTTCGGCCTCCGAAGGCTGCTGATAGTGCAGTATTTTCAGCCTTCGAGAATGCCCCAAGTAATTCATCACTTAATGTTTCAATGCTTTTCAGCCAGTCATCATCAGGTTCAATAAATTTATCTGCATATTTGAATGTGTATTTTAATCTGACTAGTCCGCCTTCGTCGGACTCTTTGATGGTTTCTTTCGGCATTTCCCACTTTTCTGCAAGTGGCCATACCCTGAAGGCAATGTGCTCCTGGACCAAGTCCCTTGTCCCAATGAAGGAGCAGACTGCGCCGAAGGCTCTTTGGCATTCTTCGGCTGCCTCATCCATTTCAACCTTCGGCCTTCGAAGCCCGAAGCGTTGCCAAATTGGGTACATAATGATACTTTTGACATTATTTTGCGCTGTTAGATCATTTTTCACATAAAACCATTCAGACATCCAGGCTCCGGGCCACCTCTTCCGAAAGGTTGGCACAGGGTAGCTTGACCCGGAGCGGGCGCCGAAGCTGTAGCACCCAAAGTTGTTGTGGTATTGCTCCTTTCCCCAGGGCTTCGTCTCGTACAATAACTCGTGTATGTTGCAGAAGCTTTTAGCGTTTGGTTCCAAACCTTGGCTTCTCACAGCCCAGACAAAAATCCCCATTCTTATAATAGCTTCGGGAGTGAGTTGATGAAGGTAGATTTGGAATGTTTTCAGTACCTCAACAACAAAATTGCTCAGGGGGAATCGAAGCCCAGCCTTGAGGAGGCTTCGGAAAATCACAACTTCATCCTCTTCAGGGGTGGGAGAAGTCTTTTCCCCGGCATCAGCTCTCACAATAGATATGTCTCGGAAGTATCGCCCCCTCATATTATCAATGTGACTCTGCTTGATGGTTGTTTTCCCAAAAACTGAGTGACTTGGTCGCCACGGTCGATCTTCGGCCTCTTCCCCATCACTTTCCACATCATAGCTGTCGCTGTCATCAGTATCTTCGGACAAACCTTCGAGAATCTCCTTCGTGATTTTCTCTGTATTAGTCTCTGCCATCGCTATCAGGAACCCCAGATTCTTCTCCTCCTCGAGACTCAGCTTCGTCTCAGCAGGGATCTTCTTGTCTTCAGACATCTTCGGAAACACTAAAAATTTGTTCCCGAGGCCGAAGCTTCGAAATCAAAAAGACCAGCAAATCTCAATGAGCAAGAGCTAAAAATTTTTAGTGGGCCGAAGCAAAAGGCAAGCGTGTGTACCAAATGAATTCACGATGTGTTCTTATTTATACGCCTAGGGCGTTGAAAGTTAAAAGGCCCCGCTTGTCAGTGAATGTTGCTATTCTAGCAAAGGGAAGGTGTTTTTTTCGGACCTTCGGCTCAAGGCCTTCGTCCATATCGCAATCTGAATTCATTATTTACAAATTAATATTGCGAGGGGCTACTGTTGGGGGCCTTCGTCCTCCGAAGGTCCTCAAAAACATGATTTGACAATGTTTTCCAAGTGAATTATATGAACAGGTATTTTCGGATTCAGAATTATGGATATGGAGCACGACCAGGACGAAGGCTGAGCCAGACGAAGGTCGAGGGCAGCCGAAGCTGTACGCAGGGAAGCTTCGGCGCGATGGCACAAGGGGGAACCGACTTAAAGATGAAAAGACTTCGGGGTCCTCAATAGATTTCCATAAACCGTTAAGAAATGTAATGGACATGGATGTAATTTTACGTGGGCTGCGTCCCGCGTCTATAAATAGATGAACAGTACTCCCGTACTGTTCACGCTGACTTGGCATTCGCTTTTGCGTCACGCTCGTACTTTTCACCTTTCTCTCAAGACCGAAGGTACATTTGTAATTTGAAAAACATTTCTGTTTTTCCATGTTAATAAAATAGAAATGATTCTATGATGATGCTTATATTATATTTCGTGCTTTACGTGAGTCCTTCGTCATTACTTGTTATGTTTACGAAGGTATGTCACTATTAACCTTCGTCCGAGACTCATTATTTCCCGAAGGGATATAATGCTTCGAAGGACGAAGGACCCTAACACTTAACACTTTTTATGTTGCCTTGTTCTTAACTCTTAGAGTTTGAGAACAAGTCCCCAACAGAAGTTATGGACGGCGCGTCAGAGCCGGAGGTGGATGGCGACGAAGAGTCGGTCTCGTAGTAGACCACCTTTCTCATCTTCTTTTTCTTTTCGCCACTCCGATGCGACTTTTGTGAACGGGATTCCTTCTCCTTTCCCTTGTTGCGGGACTCTCCCGATGGAGCCTTCCCGTGGCTTGTAACGGGCTTCTCGCCGGTCACCATCTCCTTCTTGGTGTGATCTCCCGACATTACTTCGAGCGGTTAGGCTCTAATGAAGCACCGGGCTCTGATACCAATTGAAAGTCGCCTAGAGGGGGGTGAATAGGCGGAATCTGGAAATTATAAACTTAAGCACAACTACAAGCCGGGGTTAGCGTTAGAAATATAAACGAGTCCAAAAGAGAGGGCGAAAAACAAATCACAAGCAAATAAGAATGGATGACACGGTGATTTGTTTTACCGAGGTTCGGTTCTTGCAAACCTACTCCCCATTGAGGTGGTCACAAAGATCGGGTCTCTTTCAACCTTTTCCCTCTCTCAAACAGTCACTTAGACCGAGTGAGCTTCTCTTCTCAATCAAATGGGACACTAATCCACTACAAGGACCACCACACAATTGGTGTCTCTTGTTTTGATTACAAGTGTTATGGAAACAAGAATGAGGAAGAAGAAAAGCAATCCAAGCGCAAGAGCTCAAAAGAACACAAAAGTCACTCTCTCTAGTCACTAATTTGTTTGGAGTGATTCCGGACTTGGGAGAGGATTTGATCTCTTTGTTTGTGTCTTGTATTGAATGCTATAGCTCTTGTATGAGGTTTGAAATATGAAAACTTGGATGCCATGAATGTGGGGTGGTTGGGGGTATTTATAGCCCCAACCACCAAAATGGCCGTTGGGGATGGCTTCTGTCGATGGGCGCAACGGACAGTCCGGTGCGCCACCGGACACTGTCCGGTGTGCCAGCCACGTCACCCAACCGTTAGGGTTCGACCGTTGGAGCTCTGACTTGTGGGGCCACCGGACACTGTAGCACATTTAATGCCTTCTGCAGACGACCGTTGCCGCGAAGTAGCCGTTGCTCCGCTGGCACACCGGACAGTCCGGTGTTACACCGGACAGTCCGGTGAATTATAGCGGAGCGGCCTCCCAAATTCCCGAGATTGGCAAGTTTGATTTAATTCTCCCTGGTGCACCGGACACGGTCTGGTGGTGCACCGGACACTGTCCGGTGGTACACCAGACAATCCGGTGCGCCAAACCAGGGCTGCCTTTGGTATACTTTGCTCCTTTGTTTTGAACCCTTTCTTTTGACCTGTATTGGTTTGTTGTGAACCTTTGGCACCTGTAGAACTTCATAATCTAGAGCAAACTAGTTAGTCCACAATAATTTGTGTTGGACAATTCAACCACCAAAATTCATATGGAAAAGGTTTGACCCTATTTCCCTTTCAGTGATGGAGCAAGAAGTTGCATCCTCCGCGCCGCGAGTACCCGACCGCCCTGAGTCTGGGACTGCTGTTGTACACGCCGTGCAGCAGCACACGCCAGCACAGGTCTCCCGGACTCCGTCAAGAGCAGTGCCTACGGCGCTGTCTGCGGCCAGGGAGTTGCTACGCCACCCCCTAGCTCCACGGCTTCACCGGGGGCCATGAAGCAGTGGCGTGACGACGTTGACCGGTTACTCGGCATGGCGCATTCTACCTCAACCAGGTCCAGGCCTCGGTCATCCCGGCGCAAACACGAGGCGACGACGTCTGTACGCTCACCCTCCGTAAGGGGTGCACAGACCGATGACCTCCGGGCAGAACTCAACCGCAGGCGTACGGGGGAGGACGCCCGGATCTCTTTGGAAAGGGCACGCGAACGCCGCCAAAACATCGAGGGTCGTAACCTCGATCAAGACTTTGCTGCAGCAGCACCGCAGACACCAATGGGCACCCGGTCCCAAATGGGTGTCCCCTTGGCCGGCGTGGGCTGCGCCGCCCTCGCGAACCATCTTCACGAGGCGTCATGGCCACCCAAGTTCTGGCCGCACCTGCCGAAAAAATACGATGGAACATATAACCCGTCGGAGTTCCTACAGGTATACGTCACCGCTATCACGGCAGCAGGTGGAAACACCACTGTGATGGCAACGTATTTTCATGTCGCCTTGTCTGGACCTGCCCGGACTTGGCTCATAAACCTCGCCCCAGGGTCAATCTACACCTGGGAAGAGCTCTACACACGGCTCGTTGCGAACTTCGCCAGCGCTTACCAGCAACATGGCGTGGAGGTCCACCTACACGCAGTGAGGCAGGAGCCCGGAGAGACCCTCCAGACGTTTATCTCCTGCTTCACCAAGGTACAAGGTACTATACCTCGTATTTCTGATGCCTCCATCATCACGGCCTTCCGACAGGGGGTACGTGATAAGAAAATGTTGGAGAAGTTGGCCACACATGACGTGGAGACTGTCCCCACGCTCTTCGCTCTGGCTGACAAGTGCGCCAGAGCCGCCGAGGGTCGTGCATGGCACTCGGCCCCACAAACCGGGACTACCCAGACGGGTGGCTCGGGTGCCGTCCCCCGAGACGGCAAAAAGAAAAAGAAGGGCCGCGGCTACGAAAGGCCACAGTCTACCGCACTGGTCGTTGCAGCTACGACCGGGGGCCGGGGCGACCACAACAAACGCCCACGGCCATAAAGGGGTAACAGCGGCTCGTGCCCCGTACACCCCAACGATCGCCACAGCGCCGTGGAGTGTCGTGAGATCATTGATCTCGCAAAATGCGTCAGCGAGCGGCGTGAGCAGTCTTCCAAGGATGGCTCCCCACCTCGTCGCCGTCCTGGAAAGGAAAAGGTCGACGACAGCGAGGTAGCCACGGCTGAGCGAGACCTCGGGTATCAGTCTCCCGAAGGGGACCTAAAGGACGTCTTCACTAGGGACTCCCACTCTGATGGCGACGACTAGACGGACCGCCGGCAGGACCCCATGTCTCCCGGCCTATGGAGCTAAAGCCTACCTTCCTCCGGAAACCCTTTTGGATTCCCCACGGGTCCAGACTTCTGACAGGTTAATCCAGGAATGACCGCAGCCAAAGACGGGGGCTCCTTCGTCAAACGCAGATAGAAACCCGGGGTCGGGACCTAATCTTATGGAAGTACCAAACCAAGTTAGGGCTCGGCAACACTCCCCCAGCTGGGAAGGACCCTTCAAGGTAACGGGAATACTCCGACCCGAGGGCAACTGTCTAGCTATGACAGAAGGAGTGACTCCCCCGGTGCCGGAACATCTCTGTAAGTTTTATCTATAGAGCAAGTCTGAGGGGTCGAAGTGTTTCCCTTTTGTAACTAGGTAACGCATACGTGTACGCCAACCCGGTGGGGTCTGTCCCCATAAACCCGGCCTGTTGGTCCGCACCCATGCATGATAAGTTATAAAGGAAAACTACCCTCTCAGATGTACCTCTATGATAGTATTATCCTACTGCTCCAAGCTCTTTTCCTGCAGTTTTTGGATTGTATTTTATCTAACCCACCCGGCCAGTTCCCATCCTATTAGGCATGATGACATCTGAATTGGACAGCCAGGCTTGTGGTTTAGGACCTCTATGTGAAAGCAAGAGGGCCCGACAACCTGGGGACCGGCTCTGGAGAATGGGAGCCTGTTCCATGGGGTGGTCTGGAGCCTGTGTGGCCGGTTAGCCTGGTTCCGTACCCGAAATCCTGCACACTCCACCACTGTGATGGGTACCCTAGTACTTGGAGCTATAAGTACTGTGGGTCCGGCAACCTAGGGGTCCGGAACTAGAGAAGAGATACTTGTCTCCTGGGGTGGTCCGGAGCCATGTAGCCGCTCAGCCTGGTCCCGTACCGTGGGCCTGCACACTCCACCACCCTGCGGCAGGTGTCATAGTACCTAGAACCACCATCCAGGGGGTCTGGATGCACAACTTGGCTCCCCCAGGCTAGACCCTGCAAGTCCCGAGCATGTATCAAAGGATGGCTAGTGTCAGATGGCGGGTCCTACGGGTGTACTGCTAACGCTCCTTAGCTAAAGCTGTGTACAGATCCAGGTCTCGGCGAAGCTGCCTCCCGAGAATTGTTGTCAACTCTTTCAGACGCGCTGATATCCAATCTCGACACATCAAGCCTGCATCCCAGGCGGGGGCCAGGTACCAGGGGGAGTCAACAGCATAACACCTCACATAGCAGGAACGAGCGATACACAGATAAGTGTTAAACACTGCTTTATAAATAATACTCAGGAGTACCTTACAAAAACAGGAAAAAGCCTGGGGGCCGGTTCTAAAGAACGGGTGCCCGTTCCACGGGGTGGTTTGGAGCCTGTGTGGCCGGTTAGCCCGGTTCCGTACTCGAAATCCTGTACACTCCATCGCTCCGTGACAGGTGCCCTAGTATTTGGAACTATAAGTCCTGTGCGTTCGACAACTTGGGGTCTAGAACTAGAGAAGCGGTGCTTGTCTCCTGGGGTGGTCCAAAGCCATGTAGCCGCTCAGCCTGGTACCGCACCGTGGGCCTGCACACTCCACCACCCTGCGGCAGGTGTCCTAGTACCTAGAACCACCATCCAGGGGGTCCGGACGCACAACTTGGCTTCCCAGACTAAGATCCTGCATACATATGTTATTACATTTTGCTTCCGAGCAAACATATGTTATTACATTCCCTTACAAGCGGGGCCCTAGCTCCATTTTTGCAGGAATGAACTGCGCTGCACCAGCAGGAGTCGCGCTGGAAGCTGGCTCCGAGCAACCTCACCAGTGGCGGCGGCCACCTCTACATCAGTGGATTGCCGGCGGCAGCGACCACCTCTGCACCAGCAGCGACAATGTAGCATCCCAAAAATTCAAATCCTGAAATTTTCTCAAACTCCCTCTAAATTCAAAATGAATTTCAAATTTCATTTCAAAATGTTTGTTTGCGAGTTGATATCAGCAAATAAAATATAGTGGTCTATATTCTCTCCAAAATCCTCCTCAAATATCCTACAAATATTTCCCCAGTGATCACCCTCAATTTGTTTCCAGAAATACCGCCCAGATATTTCCCGAGTAATCCCCTTCAAGTTCTTTCCAGAAATACTGCCCAAATATTCCACCGATATATCTCCAGGTATTTTCCTCTTGAGAAATACCTTCAGAATCATTTTTCAAGTCCCTACAAATATTTTCTTCATAACTTTCCTCATGCTCATACGTATACGTATGCCTCCAGTGTCATACGGTGAGCTCTACAAGCAAATCTCACTTATACAAGACAAATACATGCTAACCTCCCACTAATCATCTCATCCTCCCACTAATCCTCTCATCCCTCCCACTAATCCTCTCATCCCTCCCCCTAACCCCCCACCATGGCTATAAATAGAGGGGCAAGGGCCTCCTCTCATCCCACCCCAAGCCATTTCATGGCAACTCTCTTCCCCCCCCCACACACCCACTCCATGTTCCACACAAGCACACACTAGCACAAGGATCGTTCGATCGTTCTTCGATCGTTCGTCCCCTGTTCTTAGTTTGTTCGTTCGTTCGTCCGATCGTTCGATCGTTCGTCCGATCGTTCATGGTTCGTTCGTCCGATCGTTCGATCGTTCGTCCGTTCGTTCGTCCAAATAATCCTTTTCCTACCGTTATGCTGCCGAAATTCCGATCGTTCGTTCGTTCGATCAATCGATCGTTCATTGTTCGTTCATAGTTCCTATTCATCGTTCATCGTTCGTTCATAGTTCCTATTCATCGTTCATCGTTCATTCATAGTCCCTATTTATCGTTCTTCCAGATAATCCTTGTCCTGCCGTTATGCTGCCGAAATTCCGATCGTTCGTTCGTCCGATCATTCGATCGTTCGTCCGTTCGTTCATAGTTCCTATTCATCGTTCATCGTTCGTTCATAGTTCCTATTCATCGTTCATCGTTCGTTCATACGACTATTCACCATCACTATTCACCGTTACTATTCATCATTACTATTCACTGACACTATTCACCATCGTTACTATTCAGTGTTACTATTCATCATCGTTACTACTCATCGATGATATCTAGTACCTTTTTCGTCATCACTATTTATCGTTACTATTCATTGTTACTATTCATCGATTAGCCGATCACCCCAAATTTCAACTACTCATACATCATGCTGTCCAGTCCACCTAAGACCAGCCAGACCCATATTCCAGTCATACGAACTCCGGTGACTGTGATTTTCCTTCCAGTGGGAACTTCCCATCTGGTCACCCATCCCAGGTTTCTCCAAGTTGAGCACGCTTAACTTTGAGATTCCTTCGAACCAGGCTCCCAAACTCAGATTCCAATAATTCTTGTTTCTAAATTCTTATCAAATTATTCCCTATCCAACCATGTCATCCCTTAAGCATGGTTCATGTTCCAGAAGACTCCCAAAATACTATCGTCCCATATTCTGCCTATAACTCTCCTGTTCATACTAAGTCAGACGATTCATTCGTCACTATTCTCACCTACAGTGAACTTCACTGTGCTACACCACATACACCCAGCTATAAATACACCCAGCTACCCTCTCCCTCTCCACACACACTCCACACCCTCAGCCAAGGAAAACTCCCACCCACTCAGTTACTCCGCTCTGCCGACTACACGCGTAGTGTCGCTTCGCCTTCAGTCCACCCTCCTGGTAAGCACCTCCGCTCCACCACTAGTAGTATCTCAACACCACATGACACAGATTCTACTCAAGACTCTACCCATCCATATATCGCTATTCTGACCATTATACTAAATATTTGTTGGTATACTTGCTGGTTTGTATGTTTGCTTGTTCATGTTGCATAGTTATCGGAGCGTTCGTGTCGTCTCGTGGAGGCCAGATCTGCAAGTCTACGCCAGGCAGTGGAGCTAGAAGCCAGTTCCGCGAGCTCCCCTTCCCCCTTCGTCGAATAAGCACGGCAAGCTCACTGGATCCCTTTGATGCATAAATTACCTATGATTTTTCAACCACAACCCTCAGCCTGTTATTTTATGCATGATATGATTTTGAGACAAGTTATTATGGCCACCCAGCCGCTTGCCGCAATCAATCCCTGATATATATGTTCTAAATGATTTGAGAACAGGTGTGAGTTTCCAAAAGAAAATGCTTTTCAAAATGTGTGTGATGAGGGGTTTTCACCCTTATCACCTTGTGAGTGGGATAATCAGGGACTCCCTGGTTTAGGGGAGGGCCTAAGGTGTTGGCTCAGCTGGTTTAGGCGTGAGCAGAAGGATTGTCCCCTCATATAAGGACCGGTTTGTCATCTTCACTACCTGTACTCTTTAATAGTACAACCACTCGAGACTGTGTGGGCAGTCACTCAATCTGAACTCGTACGGTCCAACCCCAGGGTTATGAAGGCTGGGGAGCACCGGGAGGATAAGGAGGGGGAATGTTTTGTCCGGTTTGGACATGGTGGTGGCCTGACTCCTTCCGGTATAACCGTTAAGGTTAGGCCGTGCAAGGGAAGAAAGAGATTCGGATTCGGATCTCATTGATCATGAGATCGCAGAGCCGGACTAGTGGGTAAAGTGTACACCTCTGCGCAGAGTTTGAAACCTATTCGAATAGTCTGTGTCCACAGGAATGGACGAGTCTGGTATGGTATGGCAATTAATGTTTTGTTTTCCAAAAAAAGAGATGCTTTTGAAAAGTGGTTTTTAAAAAGGTTCGGCGGTTGAGCCGTGAGCTATGGTGGACGGGAAGTCCAGTAGCTGTTTTTGAAAATGAAAACCAGCGGGAACTGGTGAGATACCTGGATGGTTTAGTCCAGGGGATTTTGCTATAATACTGAAAAACTTCCTGCTCCTTTTGGAGAGGATGCGCTTTGCAAAAATACAAAATGTTTTTCAAAACAACTCTGCATAAAATATTGCTGTTTCTGCAAAATATCCTGAGCTCCACATATTCCATGCATTATATCTGATTTCCCCATTCCGCGGGTGAAGGTGGGCTGCTGAGTACGTTTGTACTCACCCTTGCTTATTTGTTGTTTTTCAGAAAAAGGAGATCGGGTAAGAGTTACGACTGTTCCCAACCTTGCCTGTGGCTGTTGGACCGCTGAATTGCTTCACTGCGTATATCGGGCTGCTTCAGCCCCACTCTAATGATATGTCCCGAGTTGTGGACCAACTCTTAAAGTTGATCGCCACCTTTATAGGTTTGTCTCGTTTAAGCAGATCTGAAATCATCTGATGTATAAATGTGTTTACTAGCCTCCTGGGACTAGTAATTGTATCACATTTGAGTCCCAGAGGATTGGGGACGCTTCAGGTGGTATCAGAGCTATTAGGTTGGCCGCAGGACGTAACCCCTTAGCCTGATCCAAAAGTTTTTGAGTCCAAACTATTTTCTTAAAAAAATTCTTGCTCTCATCCCTTCATTTCAAAAATGTTTTCCCCTTTCCTTCTCTCAGAAGTCAGATGGAGGTTCAGTGCCAAACCAGCTTCTGCCAGAATGAAGATGGTTTCCCCAAGTTGCTGAGAGCATGCACAGTTCGCCTCGGAGTCAGGAGTCAACCAGAGTATGATGGTCGTGAATTCGTCGAGCATGGCACAGAGAAGTGTGTCGTGACTGTATACATTGGATCCAGTCCTCACCATGTGGAATGGAGTGTCACTGCTGGTGGGCACAGATTCAAAGACACCTGCCAAGTCGTCGCTCGCCAGGCATTGAGGGCCCTGTGTCAGATCTATGAAGAAGAAGTGGCCGACACCCCACTCAGATTCTTTCCGCCCTTTCAGAGAGACCATCCCGCTTGGATGGCCAGGATGCGTGCATTGGAGGACCAGCAGCTGCTTGAGGACGACCCCAGAGTCGTGTACCTCACTGCATACCTGCTCACCCTTGATACACAGTATGATTTCTTGGCTCAGCACCACCGTCAGATGATTGCCCGAGCAGAAGATGCAGAGAAGCGCAACCGTCAGCTGCATGTGGATCTCACCACAGCTCAAGCCCGTGCAACTGCCTTGGAGAGTCGTGAAGTCATTGCTGTGGAAGCCCTGAAGCAAGCCAAGGATGAGCATGTCCAGAAGCTGATGGAGGCCTACTTGGTAACCCATAACCAACGTAGAGCCCTGCGGATCCAAGAGCCCGCCTCATACAACCCAGTTCAACCCAGGAGAGTTGAAGATCCCCAAATTCTTGAAGGTCACCCGGTCTCTATCAGAGGAGAGAAGAAGGCTTGGGAACTCCCGGAAGGAGCCATAGTCTTGGAAGGAATTCCAGTCTCCCCTAAGGCTATGGATAAGCAAGAGCACCCCGAGTCCTCCCAAGATCCCCCGCCGGAGTTGTGTGAGCCCCTCACCATGAAGAAGATTCCAGCACCGTCCCTTGAGGTCAAGGAAGAAGCTGCAAGCACCCCGCCAGCACCGCCGCCCTCAGAGGAGCTACAAGAGCCAGTCCCGCTTGAAGAAGAGTTCGACCCTGTCCTGCCATCTCAGTCGCCGCCAGAAGAAGTCATCAACATCAGCTCCCTGTTGACCCATCCAGGAGATATCTCAGATTGAAGTTGTGCGCCAGCCTTGCCAGAAGAGAAGTTGCCTGGTCTGAAGTTAGTTATGCCCAGTCCTCTGCATGCATTGGGTAGTGAAGTTTTTTGTCACTTTGGCTAGAGCCCTGCATGTATGAGAGGTAATCATGTAGACTCGTGTTTTGCAAAACTCTATTTGTGTGGCCCCCTAGGGCATTTCAAAATGAATTTCGCTTGATGTTTTCTCCCCTTTTGAGTGCATATGTGATGCTTTAACGTTAGTGCTCATAAGTTGCATTTAGCATAGTTCTCAATTCAGGAGCCAAGCAATAGTAGTTATGCTTAGCCCCCGAATCTGAGTAGCCCGTGCTTTGGAAAAACTCTATTCTACCCTTATTCAAAACATTTTATTTGTTTGTGCTTATCATTGCTGAGCTTGTGTTTTTTCTTTTCATTTTTCTTAAAAAGGTTTTCTCTAAAAACATAGATCACAAATTAGAGCTAATCCTTACCTTATGCTTCCATTCTCATCTTAACCCATCTGAAGATAAAAGTGCCTTACCCAAGAAGATACCGGGAAGCTTACCCTTGAAGCCTGGAATAAGCTACAGAGGAACCTATCCAGTCGCTCAGTCAAAAGGACCGACCGTGAGAATCAAAGCACTGCCCCTGAGTCAAAGTAAACAGGAAAAGAGGACAGAAGGAGTTATTACCATACAGAGAGGCAAAGATTCTTGGAACCAGAGACCACAAACATCAGGGTCATCGACCCCACCACTCACCCGTGCCCCCCGCATGTGTGCCCGCCTCCATGCGCACTAGCACCGCCGCCCATGCCCCCTTTGCAGCGCACTACCGCCGCCCACCCCCCTTTGCAGCGCACCCACCGCCGCCATCATCGTCGGCACCAGGCCCCCCTTCCCCTCCGTCGCACCTGTTGCCACGTAGCACCTACTCCATCACCACTACTCCACAACCGAACACCAACGCTCGCCTATAACCCCCCCCCACCAGCTCCCTCAACTCCCAACTCGCTCAAAGCACACTCCAGATAAATCCCCTCTGCCAAATCGCAAGCAACTCCATTTTCCACTCCCTCGCCCCTAAGATCACAATGCTTGGTGATTCTTGGGTTGAAGACTGTTGCACATGGTTCATAGTCTTTGGTTTCCTCCTCTGTATGATGGTAATACTCATCGATAGAATCCTCTAGTGGGAATAGCAAAGAGAAAGAAAGAGGCAGTGAAAAGTGAAAAGTGAGAAGAGAAAATAAGATAGTGAAGAGAAGATAAGAAGAAGGTTCTCCCAGAATCAACCCTGTGCCAGTCATCTCTCCGCAGCCTGGTCAAGCAGCAACAGCAGAAGGAGGCCCCGTAACACCCTTGTTATGAGGTACTTCAAGGAGTTCAAATCCCCAAGATTCAAGAGTTCTACCCTCATTCATTTTAAGTGGGGTAGTGTTCCAGTAAGGTTCCTGCTATGGAGAAAAAGAAGAAGGCCTGTAGCAAGCTTGTGTAGGACCAGATCATCGAAGCTTATAAGTTTCTGGATGAGAAGTGGTCACCCAAGTTTTGTTGATAAAGCACCAGAAGACTAATCAAGGAAGGGACCCATGGATAAGTTCGCAAGAAGAAGGTTTGTGTGTTGGCATCGATGCTTCTTCAATAAGCTAGCTGCCAAGCGAAAGCTGAAGCCTGAAGATGATCTTTGAGTAGCTAGAATCAGCATTTGCAATCAGCAACCGGATGCTCCTCAAAGGCCGGATTTTGTTGAAGTTCCATCTCCTCGAAGAGTTGCAAAGTGAAGATATGTAGCTGAAGTAAAGCTATACCCATAACCCTTCTAAGCCAAATCTCGAGGACGAGATTCCTTTTAAGTGGGGTAGATTTGTAGCATCCCAAAAATTCAAATCCTGAAATTTTCTCAAACTCCCTCTAAATTCAAAATGAATTTCAAATTTCATTTCAAAATGTTTGTTTGCGAGTTGATATCAGCAAATAAAATATAGTGGTCTATATTCTCTCCAAAATCCTCCTCAAATATCCTACAAATATTTCCCCAGTGATCACCCTCAATTTGTTTCCAGAAATACCGCCCAGATATTTCCCGAGTAATCCCCTTCAAGTTCTTTCCAGAAATACTGCCCAAATATTCCACCGATATATCTCCAGGTATTTTCCTCTTGAGAAATACCTTCAGAATCATTTTTCAAGTCCCTACAAATATTTTCTTCATAACTTTCCTCATGCTCATACGTATACGTATGCCTCCAGTGTCATACGGTGAGCTCTACAAGCAAATCTCACTTATACAAGACAAATACATGCTAACCTCCCACTAATCATCTCATCCTCCCACTAATCCTCTCATCCCTCCCACTAATCCTCTCATCCCTCCCCCTAACCCCCCCCACCATGGCTATAAATAGAGGGGCAAGGGCCTCCTCTCATCCCACCCCAAGCCATTTCATGGCAACTCTCTTCCCCCCCCACACACACACCCACTCCATGTTCCACACAAGCACACACTAGCACAAGGATCGTTCGATCGTTCTTCGATCGTTCGTCCCCTGTTCTTAGTTTGTTCGTTCGTTCGTCCGATCGTTCGATCGTTCGTCCGATCGTTCATGGTTCGTTCATCCGTTCGTCCGATCGTTCGATCGTTCGTCCAAATAATCCTTTTCCTACCGTTATGCTGCCGAAATTCCGATCGTTCGTTGTTCGTTCATAGTTCCTATTCATCGTTCATCGTTCGTTCATAGTTCCTATTCATCGTTCATCGTTCGTTCATAGTCCCTATTTATCGTTCTTCCAGATAATCCTTGTCCTGCCGTTATGCTGCCAAAATTCCGATCGTTCGTTCGTCCGATCATTCGATCGTTCGTCCGTTCGTTCATAGTTCCTATTCATCGTTCATCGTTCGTTCATAGTTCCTATTCATCGTTCATCGTTCGTTCATACGACTATTCATCATCACTATTCACCGTTACTATTCATCATTACTATTCACTGACACTATTCACCATCGTTACTATTCTGTGTTACTATTCATCATCGTTACTACTCATCGATGATATCTAGTAACTTTTTCGTCATCACTATTTATCGTTACTATTCATTGTTACTATTCATCGATTAGCCGATCACCCCAAATTTCAACTACTCATACATCATGTTGTCCAGTCCACCTAAGACCAGCCAGACCCATATTCCAGTCATACGAACTCTGGTGACTGTGATTTTCCTTCCAGTGGGAACTTCCCATCTGGTCACCCATCCCAGGTTTCTCCAAGTTGAGCACGCTTAACTTTGAGATTCCTTCGAACCAGGCTCCCAAACTCAGATTCCAATAATTCTTGTTTCTAAATTCTTATCAAATTATTCCCTATCCAACCATGTCATCCCTTAAGCATGGTTCATGTTCCAGAAGACTCCCAAAATACTATCGTCCCATATTCTGCCTATAACTCTCCTGTTCATACTAAGTCAGACGATTCATTCGTCACTATTCTCACCTACAGTGAACTTCACTGTGCTACACCACATACACCCAGCTATAAATACACCCAGCTACCCTCTCCCTCTCCACACACACTCCACACCCTCAGCCAAGGAAAACTCCCACCCACTCAGTTACTCCGCTCTGCCGACTACACGCGTAGTGTCGCTTCGCCTTCAGTCCACCCTCCTGGTAAGCACCTCCGTTCCACCAGTAGTAGTATCTCAACACCACATGACACAGATTCTACTCAAGACTCTACCCATCCATATATCGCTATTCTGACCATTATACTAAATATTTGTTGGTATACTTGCTGGTTTGTATGTTTGCTTGTTCATGTTGCATAGTTATCGGAGCGTTCGTGTCGTCTCGTGGAGGCCAGATCTGCAAGTCTACGCCAGGCAGTGGAGCTAGAAGCCAGTTCCGCGAGCTCCCCTTCCCCTTCGCCGAATAAGCACGGCAAGCTCACTGGATCCCTTTGATGCATAAATTACCTATGATTTTTCAACCACAACCCTCAGCCTGTTATTTTATGCATGATATGATTTTGAGACAAGTTATTATGGCCACCCAGCCGCTTGCCGCAATCAATCCCTGATATATATGTTCTAAATGATTTGAGAACAGGTGTGAGTTTCCAAAAGAAAATGCTTTTCAAAATGTGTGTGATGAAGGGTTTTCACCCTTATCACCTTGTGAGTGGGATAATCAGGGACTCTCTGGTTTAGGGGAGGGCCTAAGGTGTTGGCTCAGCTGGTTTAGGCGTGAGCAGAAGGATTGTCCCCTCATATAAGGACCGGTTTGTCATCTTCACTACCTGTACTCTTTAATAGTACAACCACTCGAGACTGTGTGGGCAGTCACTCAATCTGAACTCGTACGGTCCAACCCCAGGGTTATGAAGGCCGGGGAGCACCGGGAGGATAAGGAGGGGGAATGTTTTGTCCGGTTTGGACATGGTGGTGGCCTGACTCCTTCCGGTATAACCGTTAAGGTTAGGCCGTGCAAGGGAAGAAAGAGATTCGGATTCGGATCTCATTGATCATGAGATCGTAGAGCCGGACTAGTGGGTAAAGTGTACACCTCTGAGCAGAGTTTGAAACCTATTCGAATAGTCTGTGTCCACAGGAATGGACGAGTCTAGTATGGTATGGCAATTAATGTTTTGTTTTCCAAAAAAAGAGATGCTTTTGAAAAGTGGTTTTTAAAAAGGTTCGGCGGTTGAGCCGTGAGCTATGGTGGACGGGAAGTCCAGTAGCTGTTTTTGAAAATGAAAACCAGCGGGAACTGGTGAGATACCTGGATGGTTTAGTCCAGGGGATTTTGCTATAATACTGAAAAACTTCCTGCTCCTTTTGGAGAGGATGCGCTTTGCAAAAATACAAAATGTTTTTCAAAACAACTCTGCATAAAATATTGTTGTTTCTGCAAAATATCCTGAGCTCCACATATTCCATGCATTATATCTGATTTCCCCATTCCGCGGGTGAAGGTGGGCTGCTGAGTACGTTTGTACTCACCCTTGCTTATTTGTTGTTTTTCAGAAAAAGGAGATCGGGTAAGAGTTACGACTGTTCCCAACCTTGCCTGTGGCTGTTGGACCGCTGAATTGCTTCACTGCGTATATCGGGCTGCTTCAGCCCCACTCTGATGATATGTCCCGAGTTGTGGACCAACTCTTAAAGTTGATCGCCACCTTTATAGGTTTGTCTCATTTAAGCAGATCTGAAATCATCTGATGTATAAATGTGTTTACTAGCCTCCTGGGACTAGTAATTGTATCACATTTGAGTCCCAGAGGATTGGGGCCGCTTCAGACAACGACCTCCGCTCCGAGCGGCTTACCAGCGGTGGCGACCACCCCAGGGTGTGCGCCATTGCAAGGAGGTCCTTGCCCCCGTCCTCCTACGGGGGGTGACAACGATGCCATTAAAGCCAAAAAGTCAGGGACTCGGCGGCAGGAGGCTTTGATGGTCCCGCTAGCAGAGGCAACCACCTCTACAGTGGGTAGCCTCACCAACAGCGGCGACCACCTCAGCACCGACGACAGCGACCACCTCTGCACCGGGCGGCGGTGGCTGCCTCAGCATGCACGAAGCGGTCCTCGCTCCCGTCCTCCCACGGGAGTGAGGACAAGACCATCCAAGAACGCGGCGCCACCCCTGTCGCAGAACCTCCCAAGTTATCGGGCCCACATGCACCTGTCCTTGTCTCAAAGACCTCAGACAGCTATGCGTGTGCACCAAACAACTTA
Source organism: Zea mays (assembly GCF_902167145.1). Lineage (NCBI taxonomy): Eukaryota > Viridiplantae > Streptophyta > Magnoliopsida > Poales > Poaceae > Zea > Zea mays. The sequence continues at coordinate 133,401,675 of NC_050104.1, forward strand.
ACAGGATCTGTCCGAGTGCCCCGAGGACCCCGGATAAACGACTTACCACCAAGATCGCAGGATTAAGTAAACACAAATCACACACCAACATTTGCAGCGGAATTTCTTTATTACAAAATGGTTACAAGTTACAACATTTACAAGTTATAACAAGATTACAATATATATCATCGGAGTTTATTACAAAAGAAGTTGATTCAAAAAGATTACAATTTGAATGTATAAAACATTTATAAGTTTTAAAATACATGCTAGCTTAAGTGTCAGTCCTCAATAAAGAAGCAAAAGATGGGATATAGTTATATAAGAAGGTCGAGCCCACCGGCACTTAGCACCATCCACAACAGAACAAACTTATAACCTGAAAAACAACAGGGAATAAAGCCCTGAGTACGCAATTACTCAGCAAGACTTACCCGACTAAAGAAAAGACTCTCAAGGGTATGCTGGTTTATTGGGAATCAAGGTAAAGCTTATCAAATTTCAAAGACTCATTTTTGCAGAATAGCTTACTAGTTGTGGATCCTTATGCCAAGCTTTTACTTCACCAGTTAAGTACTTTACCTGAATCTAGATTTTCCTAATCTAGAGCATTCACTTGTTCTACACTAACTTTATTTTAGCATCTTTAGTTTCACTTGTTATCTACAATGTAGGGCAGTGATCCAGTCTTCATATCCGAGAAGTTCGGCGATCCGAATCGATTAATACTCTGTCGGTGTTTTGGGTCCGACCGCACACCCGGGGTTGCCCCTCAAGGTGCTTTTAGGAGTAGGACGGTGTCGACGACTGTAGCAAAATGGTTCGTGCCAATCGCACGAGGGACAATGGACAAGGTTTGCAGGTTCGGGCCGCTTAGAAGTGCGTAACACCCTACGTCCTGGTGAGTATATGAGCGTGGTTACAAGAGGATTCTCTGGATAGAAGGCACAGAGAATGTTTGTGGGTGGCTAAGTAGAATAGGTCGATCCATCTGAAGGGGTGCCCCCTAGGCCTTATATACTCGGCCGTGGAGCATTACATGTGCTACGATAACAACCAGTAGCTGGAAGATAGTAAACCTCTTGAGTTTATCCTTACGTAACCTCCGCCGACTTATCCTCGCATGGCTCCGTTGCATGGGGGCTTTAGCGCGGGAAAGTCGGGTCTCTGTTTGTGATTCATTCGTTTGACGTTGTGGGCCGCCTGTGTTTGCACTAATCAGCCCCACGTCTTCTTTATTGGTTGTCTTTCCCTAGGCCCACGAAAGAATGACCTTACGAATTATTTGGGCCCTTGGGCTTTTCGTGAGGCCTTTTACTTCTTTAGTGGACCCAGGGGATATCTATCCCCCACAAGCCCCCGATCTTTGAGTTAATTTAGAGGTAATCAACTCAAAGATCCAAGGTCCGGAAAATGACTTCCTGCTGTCTTCTCTGGCTCTGATCACTCGTTCGACCAAAGTTTGGTTTTGTGCTTGTGCCTTAGAGGTCGGCATTTTGGATTGTAAGACTCTAGACTTCATTGGGTGCACCGGAGGTGCACCCAATGGGTGTAGCCCTCGACCTTTGAGTAGATTTTACAAGATAATCTACTCAAAGGTCTTCTCCAAAGATTATCTCCATTCGCGTTCCTGTATCTCAGTTGAGGATTGACCTTTCCAATCTTGTTCTATGCCTTAGAGGTCGGCACTATATTGATTTAGAATGATAATCCATGGGGTGCACCGAAGGTGCACCCAATGGGTGTAGCCCCCGACCTTCAAGTGGATTTTTGAGGATAATCCACTCGAAGGTCTTCCTTCTGTGTCCTTTTGCTGAGAATTATCCATTCTGCTTGTAAAAAATTGGCATGATGTCATCCGCGCTATGTCATCAGTTTTTATGCTTCAGAGGTCAGCATGTTTTCTGTCTTTTGCAGCCGAGTTCGCAATCCATCCATATCTCGCTAGGTAGTGTAATTTATTTGCTCTGTGACTGATTGGACATTTGATGGACGTTCTCTGTCTAGTCTTCAAGTCATTTCTGTCGACCATATTTTGCACTCCACTGGCTATATTTGGCTTCCCTCTAACTCTTGTTGATATCTCATTTTTGTCTTGAGGTATTCACTGCACGCCCTGCACGGATGTGACCGTTTGAAAAATATACTGATAATTCCTGGGCGTCCCCCCCCCCAATGGGTGTGGGCAAGAGATGGCTTGGTACGCTGAGTGTTTTAGCCTGGTTGCCTCTGAGTAGTAATGCGATGGGACGGCTAGTGTAATCATATCCTTTGCGCTGTTGACTGGAGTCCCAATGGGTGTAGTGTTGCATGAAACGGCGTCCGCCGCCTGACGTGTCTTCGGGTGGGTGGAAGTGCTTATTGAATGCCTTGCGACTGTTCAGTGACCGCGGTTAGAAGTGAGCGGTTGCCTTTCCCTTCTATAAATAACCCTTTTGCTCCTCTGGTTTCTTCGCATCTCTTCGTTGCTTCTTACTGCCTCTTCTCCTTCTTCTCTCCCAAAGCTCTCAACCATGGGCAAGAACAACAAGCGTAAGCGTGAGCCGACTCCTCCATCAGAGGAGTTTGGCGACTCGGAGTACTCGGAGGAGGAGTTCTCCTCCGAGCCCGAGGGGTCTCCGGCTCCCGTCTCTCCCCCGGCGTCGTCCGATGACTCGGACGACTCCCAGGGGATAGCCGCGGAGGTCTGGACATACATCCGGGCCGTCGAGCGCTCCGGGCTCGAAGGCTCGGATGAGTCGGAGTACTCCTCGGATGAGGAGGACTCGGACGGCGGCGAGGAGGGTGAAGACGACGACGACGACGACGACGATGACGACGACGGCGGCAGCGGTGGCGGGGGCGACGGCGACGGCAGAGGCGGCACCAAAGGCGGCAGCGGCGGCAGCGGAGACAGCACCAGGGGCAGCAGCAGGGGCAGCACCCGGGGCGGCGGCGGCGGCAGGGGCAGGGCCAGTGGCTAGGTGCCACTGGTCTTTTTAGATTTTAGTATAGTTTAGTATATAATGTAGTAGTAATTAGTGTAATTTAGTAGTAGTAGTAGTGTAATGTAGTTTAGTAGTAGTAGTAGTGTAGAGTAGAATTAGGGAAGTATCAACTCATAAAGAGTTGATTTGTAACTTGTTAACTTCCCTTCAATGAAAGTTGTCGCTTATTTCCTCTTTTTGATGACTCTTCACTGGTTTTGCTAAATGTTGAATTGATTCTTTTGATGTAGTAGAAATAACGCCGAGCAGTTGTGAAATTTGACGTCAGCGTTTTAGAAGTAACACTGAGCAATCGAACACAAGACCAGCATTTTAGAAATAACGCCGAGTGATAGAATACCGGCATCAGCATTTTGGAAGTAATGCTGGGCGTGTGAACACGTGGTCGGCGTTTTAGAGGCAGCGCCGAGTGATTGAAGGTCGGCGTCGGCATTTTAGAAGCAATGCCGAGCGATTGAACACATGGTCGGCGTTTTAGAGACAGCGCCGAGTGGTTGAAAGTCGGCGTCGGCATTTTAGAAGTAATGCCGAGCGATTGAACACGTGGTCGGCGTTTTAGAGGCAGCGCCGAGTGGTTGAAAGTCGGCGTCGGCATTTTAGAAGTAATGCCGAGCGATTGAACACGTGGTCGGCGTTTTAGAGGCAGCGCCGAGTGATAGCAAGTCGGCGTCGGCATTTTAGAAGTAATGCCGAGCGATTGAACCCATGGTCGGCGTTTTAGAGGCAACGCCGAGTGATAGCCAGCTTCTTCAAGTTTCTTTGGGGAAAATGGCCGAGTGATGAGGTGGCACATCGGCTTTCTTGGAAATAACTGTTAGATATCCACGTGGCGTGCTGAGATTTCGGAGATGACCGCTGGGTGATGACCGGGCACTTTTTCAAAAAGGTATCTGGCTCAAGAATATCCCTTAAGTGTCGCGCTTTCAGCCGCCTTTGCTTTCCGTGCCCTAGTTCTTGCATTTCCGCATCTGAATCTTCTCTGCCACTCGCCTCCCACTCTGTTTCGCTAGCGAGAAGCAAGAATGGCGCCCAAGAGGAAAACCGCGAACTCGTCTGCTGCAGTGATCCCCGCCATCGATCCCAACAGTCAGTTACCCTTCGCAGGTAACCATATGTCTGTGATTTCTGAAGTTGAGCTTCTCCGCCTTGTTTCCGTCGGGGTTCTCCCTCCACGGGAACTCTGTTCTTGGCGTTCTTGCCATGGGACTACTGTCCCAACCGAAGATACCCACGAATCAGTGGTCTATACCCCTTTCCTTCTTCGCGGCCTCGGCCTTCCCATATCTCCTTTTTTCCGTGGAATCCTTGATTTTTATCACATCAACCTGACTCACTTAAACCCTAACTCCATTCTCCAAATCTCTATTTTCGTCCACCTTTGCGAAGCTTTTCTTGGCGTGCTGCCGCATTTTGGCTTATGGAAATATTTGTATCACTGCCGTCCTGGGATGGCCGGGGGGCAACATCAATTGGTCGGAGGTGCCAGTTTAGAGATGCGCCGGGGGCGGAAGACCGAGTATCTCGAGATACCCCTCAAGGATAGCATTAAAGGCTGGCGTCTGGAGTGGTTTATAGTGGACAATTATGGAAACTCTCTTCCTCCTCGTTCAGGGAGACAGGCAGACGTTCGCACTCCGAGTTGGACTGAATCTCCCACGGACCAAGAAGTAGCCGAGGCGGGCGTGTTGCTTACTGAGGTTGGATTACTGAAAGAGAGAGGTCTGACTGCCGAAGCTGTGGTCACAGATTTTGTTTTCAAAAACATTCAGCCGCTGAAGGACAGGGCCTATCCAGCATATCTTTACCGAGGGCTGGCCGACCCAACTCGAGTTACTAATAGGAGAATTCCTTCTGTTGATTTGGTGAGCCGACTCGAGATGATTCTCAGGGGTAAGGTTTCAAACGTTGGAGCTCCAGTGGCATACTCGGCTTGGAATCTGCCTTCTCCCAAAGATTTCACTCTTTTTGTGTCCAATCCGCCCGTGACAGATAGCAATTTGGGTCTTAGAGTTCGACCTTCTGCTGAAGATGTCCGTTCCTTAGTTGCTTCGCTCGGGGAGATACCTGATGATGAGCGACAGATTTATTTTGAGGTGCCCCTGAACCCTAGTGACGCAGACATAAATGACATGCTCGATCTGCTAGCTGAGGATTCGTCTGATACTGTTCCTGATGGTACACTGGCAGTGGTGCCGCCTCCGGAGGTTGATGCGACCTTGGATGTCTCGAAACCTGTCAATGCTCGCCCGAGGCGTCCTAGCCGAACCAGTCAGCCCGAGCCTTCTGCTGATGAGCAGAAAAGGAAAAGAAGACGCCTCCGGCGAGTGTCTAGCTTTGATGAGGACGCCAGCACCTTAGCTCCCACTGTTGAAGAAATGACTGCAACTGGTCTAGCTGACGTTGATCCCAATGGGTGTGCTCCGCCTGTTGCTGACCCTAATGAGGATGCTGTCTGCGCTGCTGCTGTGGAAGATGAGGAAGAAGAGAATGAAACTCCGTTAATTCGGAAAAACAGTCGGCAGCTCGTCGCTAGCGGTGGTAGTAGTGGGGTTCCTTCTCCTGCCTTGTCTGCTCTTATTGGTCTGCAAGAACTGTCCATGACCAATTTTGATCAAGCTCTAGAGGATATGGTCCCTGAGAACTTGCTGTTGGAACCTGCAGACGTTGATGCAACAGAAATTTGCGCAGCCGTGCCAGATGCAGGGTTGAGGTCGTCCCGTGCCTCGTCGACCTTAGAGCGCGATCTTGAGGGCCGGGATAATGACTTGGACCGTCCTGATCCTGTGGAAACAGCTGAAGGTCCGTTGACCTTGGAGGTGGTCACGGCAGAGAGCTTGGATCCTTTGAATGGTGCTGACATGTGCCCAGCCCCCGAGGGTGTCGCCGGGGAGGACTCAACTCAGGTGAGGAGTGTAGGCCACTTCCCAGCCCCCGAGGGTGTTGCCGGGGGTAACCCGGCTCAAGTGGGCAGTGCCAACCTTGACCCAGCCCCCGAGGGTGTCCGAGTGGGGTCTCCCTCCTGCACTTCTATGGATGTTCATGTGGGTTCACCTCCACATTCTGGCGGCATGACGATGGCTCGAACTTCAGATCAGGAGGTCGCTTTGGAGGGCAGCATCCCCACTGGTCTGAAGTTGAACTCTGCTGAATGTACTGAGCTTGTTCCTGCTGGCCTACTACGAGCTGCTTCGGGTGGTGGTCTGATACCTGATTACCAGCTGATTTCTCCTGACCTGGGGATCTCTTCGTTCTTTTCCAACCTCCAGGTGCTGTGCCGTGCTTTAATTTGATCTCTATGTTGCATGAATTGCTGTCATTATACTCATCTGTTCTTCTCGTCAGGCTTTGGTGAATGGATTGGTCAGTCAACTGAAATCACAGGGTGCTTCTACCCCAGAAGTGGCATCATCTCTCGAGTGTTGGAATCCAGTGTTGCTTCGCCGTCGTGTATCTGAGTTGGAGGCCATCAATGCTGGTCAGTGTCCTTTCTTCTTCTTCTTTACTCTTGTCCGTAGGTTGTTTTACCTTCTCATATCGCTTTGTTTGAATACTTCTTGATAGGGATGACTCGGCAAATCATAGTTCTTGAAGAAAAACATTCTCAAGATCAAGCCGAGATGACTCAACGATGCGCTGACTTCGAGGAGAAGTATTCTCAAAGTCAGATCGAGTTGAGTCAGGTCTCTGCGGCTTTGGATGATGCTAACGCTCTGAGTTCTTCTCTTCATGCTCAGCTTAACTCTGAGAAGGTAGCTTGCGAACCTGTGCTTCGCCTTATCACGATCTTGGATTCTGAATGAGCTTGATTTTTGCTTGTAGGAAGAGAAACGTAGCCTTGCTGCTTCTCGCGACAACTTGGACAGACTGTACCGGGATTCCAGTAATTCGCTGACCATCTTGGAGAGGAGCCACCGCTTTACGATGGAGGAGCTTGACAATCAGCGCCGTCAACTGCAAGAATCTTCGGACGAAGTGGCCCGCCTTACACAGTTGCTATCAGCAAAGGATGCCTCCATCAAGGAACTCCGAGCTTCCAAGAAAACCATTGCCCGGGAGTTGGAAACTGCTCAGCAGGCTGTTAAAGTTGCTGAAGAGGCTGCTGTCACTTTCAAAACCCAGCGCGATAAGGCCCTGGACAAGGCCATTCGGGCGGGACGAATTTTGATGAGAAGACCTGGCGTGGTTGTCCCCGAGGATATAAGAGCCGATGTGGTTGCTGCCCCTGATTCCTCGAATCGCCCTTCTTCGTCAGTCGTTCCTGAAAGAGACATTGGAAGATAAAGAAACAGTTCGCGTGCTCTGAGCACGCAGTTAGCATGAGCGAGTATTTATTTAGAGGACATCAGCTTATCATTCGAATGTTATGATTTCTTTCCTATCGTATCAGAATTTATTAGTTTGCAAATTTGTGGTATGCTACGTGATAATTATGAAGTCTGTTTGTGGGATATGGAGATCATCCCTTGAACTGCATAAGCGTGAGTATGTTATACTGGTTTAAACCATCAATTACTTTTAGCCGGTAACTTCCGTTAGTAGGGCATAGTGGTCACCCCTGAGTTAAGTAAGCGTGAGCGTGTTGCACCGCCTTAAGTCGTTGCCGACTTAAGCCGATTGCTCCGTTTGTAGGGCATAGTGGTCACCCCGAGTTAAGTAAGCGTGAGCATGTTGCACCGCCTTAAGTCGTTGCCGACTTAAGCCGATTGCTCCGTTTGTAGGGCATAGTGGTCACCCCGAGTTAAGTAAGCGTGAGCATGTTGCACCGCCTTAAGTCGTTGCCGACTTAAGCCGATTGCTCCGTTTGTAGGGCATAGTGGTCACCCCGAGTTAAGTAAGCGTGAGCATGTTGCACCGCCTTAAGTCGTTGCCGACTTAAGCCGATTGCTCCGTTTGTAGGGCATAGTGGTCACCCCGAGTTAAGTAAGCGTGAGCATGTTGCACCGCCTTAAGTCATTGTCGACTTAAGCCGATTGCTCCGTTTGTAGGGCATAGTGGTCACCCCGAGTTAAGTAAGCGTGAGCATGTTGCACCGCCTTAAGTCGTTGCCGACTTAAGCCGATTGCTCCGTTTGTAGGGCATAGTGGTCACCCCGAGTTAAGTAAGCGTGAGCATGTTGCACCGCCTTAAGTCATTGTCGACTTAAGCCGATTGCTCCGTTTGTAGGGCATAGTGGTCACCCCGAGTTAAGTAAGCGTGAGCATGTTGCACCGCCTTAAGTCATTGTCGACTTAAGCCGATTGCTCCGTTTGTAGGGCATAGTGGTCACCCCGAGTTAAGTAAGAATGCAGGTCAATCATAAATGAATCAAGTATCTTTGAAATTTCTCTTTATTGATGACATATTTCCACTTTACAGAGTACATGGCCGCTCCGGCTGTTTTGAAGTACAGCTAGGGGTAAAACTTTCTGAGGTGTTCTATGTTCCAAGAGTTCCCGACTTCTGTACCATCCATCTGGGTGAGGCGATACGATCCGGGTCGAGTGACCTCTGCCACTATGAAGGGTCCTTCCCATAAGGGTGATAGCTTGTGTCGTCCCTCCCCCGTTAGAATTCGGCGGAGGACGAGGTCCCCTACTGAAAAGAACCTTTGCCGCACAGCCTTATCGTGATAGCGCCTTAGAGTCTGCTGGTATCGCGCTGACTGTATTACTGCATTCAGTCGTTCTTCCTCAAGTATATCGATATCTTCCAGCCTGGTGGCCTCAGCTTCCGCTATGCTTTCGAAAATCAATCTTGGCGCCCCAAACTTGAGATCAGCGGGTAGCACTGCTTCTGATCCATAGACCATGAAAAAAGGAGTGTTTCCATGTAGGGCCCGGCTAGGTTGAGTTCTCAAGCTCCAAACAACATAAGGCAATTCTCTTATCCATTTTCCTGCGAATTTTTCATTTTTATCAAAGACCCTCTTTCTGAGTGCCTCCAATATCATTCCGTTGGCTCGCTCAACCTGCCCATTGGCTCTCGGATGGGCTACAGATGCATACTTGATCTGAATGCTTTTCTGCTCGCAGAAGTCAAAGAATTCTGAGCTGGTAAAGTTGGATCCCAAGTCAGTGATGATACTGTTTGGTATCCCAAATCTGAATATTATGCTTTGTATGAATTCCACGGCTTTAGCAGAGGTTAAAGAGGCAATGGGCTGAAACTCTATCCATTTAGTGAACTTGTCAATTGCCACCAATACATGGGTGTATCCTCCTTGAGCTTTCTTGAAAGGTCCAATCATATCCAATCCCCAGCATGCAAAAGGCCAAGTTACTGGTATGGTTTGCAGTTGCTGTGCTGGCAGGTGCTGTTGTTTTGACAGGTACTGGCAAGCTTCACATCTCTGAACTAGCTCGGCTGCATCATTCTTCGCTGTTGGCCAATAGAATCCCGACCTGAAAACCTTCCCAACTAATGTTCTGGATGCTGCATGTATTCCGCACTGCCCTGCATGGACTTCCTCCAGAAGTTGCTTCCCGGTGGACGGGAGAACGCACTTCATGAGGACGCCTGACGCGCCCCTCCGATATAATACCTCCCCAATGAGTGTGTAGTGAGCTGATTGTCTGGCAATGCGCTCTGCTGAGTTCTTGTCATCTGGCTCTTCTTCATTCTTTATATACTTAATAATCGGTTGCCTCCAGTCATCAGAGTCTGGCTCGGGTTGGTCTATGATGTTGCACTCTTCCCTTTGATCCATCGAGATGCTCGGCTGAAGGATTTCTTGCACGAAGACCCCGGGCGGGACTTGAGCTCGACCAGATCCGAGCTTTGACAGTATATCAGCCGCCGTGTTCCGATCTCTTTCTATATGATGAAACTCCAGACCTTCGAATTTATCTTCTAGCTTTCGGACGGCAGCGCAGTATCTCCCCATTGAATCATTCGAACAATCCCATTCCTTGTTTATCTGACTGATGACTACCAGAGAATCCCCATATACCATCAGTCTCTTGACACCCAGTGATATGGCGATGTTTAATCCGTGTATCAAGGCTTCATACTCGGCTGCGTTGTTAGAGGCCGGGAATAGCAATTGGAGAGCGTACTTGAGGTGTTCGCCTCCCGGTGCAGTGAAGAGAATTCCTGCTCCTGCTCCCTGCAGCTTCAGCGAGCCATCAAAATACATTTGCCATACTTCTGCGGTTTCTGGATTATCCGGCACTTGCTGTTCTGTCCATTCTGATACGAAGTCGACCAGTGCTTGAGTTTTGATGGCAGTGCGAGGTCGGAACTCGATATCATGGGACCCCAACTCGCAAGCCCATTTGGCTATTCGGCCAATGGCTTCCTTGTTGTGAAGAATGTCCCCTATTGGAAAACCAGTAACTACTATGACTTTGTGGTCGTCAAAGTAGTGACGCAACTTGCGGGCAGTTAGAAGTACTGCATACAATAGCTTCTGAACTTGAGGATACTTTTTCTTCGATGGGCCTAGAACCTCACTGATGAAATAGACGGGGTGTTGAACCGGGTAGGCATGCCCTTCTTCCACTCGCTCGACTACCAACGCAGTGCTTACCACGTGAGTCGTGCAAGAGATATATAACAGCAGATCTTCAGCCGGCTGAGCCGGCGTAGCTCGCCGGGGCGGTTTCAATACTGGCGGTGTTGTCAGGAATTTCTTCAGTGCGTCTAGAGCTTCTTGTGCTTCTGAAGTCCATTGAAACTTATTCACCTTTTTCAGCAGTTTATAAAATGGCAGACCTTTTTCTCCTAGTCTGGATATGAATCTGCTCAGGGCTGCCATACATCCGGTGAGTCGCTGAACCTTCTTCTGTGACCGAGGAGCTTCCATCTTCATGATAGCTTCGATCTTATCTGGATTAGCTTCAATTCCCCGGTGGCTGACAATAAATCCGAGTAACTTCCCTGCTGGTACCCCGAAGACACATTTTTCAGGATTGAGCTTCCATCTATATCTTCTCAAACTGTTGAAAACCAGCTGTAAGTCTTCAATGAAGTTTTCTGGATTCTCCGTTTTGATCACCACATCGTCCACGTAAGCTTCCACACGCTTGCCCCAGTGATCGGCTAAGCATGTTTGAATAGCTCTCTGATAAGTCGCTCCAGCGTTTTTGAGGCCAAACGGCATGGAGGTATAACAGAAAGCACCGAATGGGGTGATAAATGCCGTTTTTTTCCTCGTCTTCTTTTGCCAAACTGATCTGATGATACCCGGAATAGCAATCTAAGAAAGACAGCATCGAACATCCAGCGGTGGAATCCACCACTTGATCTATCCTTGGGAGCCCGAAGGGATCCTTCGGACAGTGTTTGTTGAGATCGGTATAGTCGACGCACATGCGCCAATCCACTTTATTCTTTTTGAGTACAAGAACAGGGTTGGCTAACCACTCGGGGTGTAATACTTCTCTAATAAATCCGGCCGTGACCAAGCGAGCTAACTCGGCACGAATAGCCTCTCTCTTGTCGGGCGTGAAACGACGCAGCTTTTGCCGAATTGGCCTCGCCTGGGGATAGACCTTCAATTTGTGCTCGGCCAGTTCTCTTGGGACTCCCGGCATATCCGCAGGTTGCCATGCGAATACGTCTCGGTTATCTTGCAGGAACTGGACGAGCGCGCTTTCCTATTTGTCACTCAAACTGGAGCTGATGATGGCCGTCTTGCGCTCATCAGCGAAACCCAGGTTGATCCGCTTGGTGTCTTCAGTCGGCCGCATAGAGGTCGCGGCCTGAGCTTCGTTTGCCGGCACGGCGAGGTCTTCGTCAGGCTTAGAGTTCGCCGGTGTAGAAGAAATCGCTGATGGCTTGGTGGTGAGGGCCGCCTGGATGGCCACTCGGAAACACTCTGCGGCGCCTTGGAAGTCGGCGCGTACAGTTATGATTCCTCGTGGTCCTGGCATCTTCAGTATCATGTACGTGTAGTGTGGAATGGCCATGAACTTGGCCAGCCCTGGCCTCCCGACGATGGCGTTGTACCCGCAGTCGAAGTTCGCCACCTCGAACCTCAGGAACTCGGTTCTGTAATTATCCGGAGTCCCGAAGGTGACCGGCATGTAGATGTGGCCCAGCGGATACTCCCCTTCCGTCGGCACGATGCCGAAGAAAGGAGTGTCTGACTCGTGGAGCTCTTTGAGGTGAACCCCCAAGCCTTGAAGTGTGCGGGGGAAGGTGACGTTGATGCTGCTCCCCCCGTCCACTAGCACCTTCTTCACCCGGCTCTCTCGGATCACCGGATCGACGAGGAGCGGGTATTTGCCTGGGTGGTCGAAGTTGAGCCATTGATCCTCCCGGGTGAACGTGATTGGGTGCTCCGACCACCGGTACGGGGCGGGAGGGCCGGTGGTCGCCACCAGTATCTGGCGGTCGTTGAGCTTTTGTTGTCTCTTGTTCTCCTGCGACCCATGTCCGCCGAAGATGACGTTGACCTCCCTGTCAACGCGCGGGAAAGCTCCGCCTCCCCCTTCCTCCGGCTGATGGGGTTGTCGTGGTTCGTCTGGTCCTCCCCTCGGAGGAGGAGGTGGTAGAGGTTGGAAGGGTCGGCCATGCCCGACGGAGTGCTTGAAGTCCCGACAGTTGCGGAGAGTGTGGCGCATATCCTTGTGGTACGGGCACTGGGCGTCGAGGATGTCGTCCAGCGTGCGTTCGCCTCCGCGAGGTCCTCCTCGGGCGCGAGAGGCGGGTGGTCCGGCGGCGTGTACCTCTTCGCGAGGCCTCTTCTCCCAGCGCTTGTCGGACGGCTGGTTCGCGTCGCGTCGTGGTGCCGCTGGTACGGGTTTTGTTCCTCCGATGAGGTCCTGGGCCCGCTCGTCAGCGGTGATGTAGAGGTCGGCTTCCCGGAACAGCTCCTCGGAGGTGGTTGGCGCCTTTTGTAGTATGGTTCGGACGAAAGCCGAGTCATTAGATCCTCTGTAGAAGTCCTCGATCACGGCCGCCTCCGTGACCTCGGGGATGCGGTTTCTCATGGTCTGGAACCTTTTAAGGTATGACCGGAGAGTCTCATCCCCCCGGCGCTTGATGGATTTGAGGTCCCATGGTTGCGCCGGCTTGTCGGAGAGAGATTGGAAGTTGGCGGTGAAACGTCGGCTGAAGTCTCCCCAGTCGTCGATGCAGTGTCGGGGTAGATGCCGTAGCCACTGCAGTGCGTCTTGCCCGAGGACAATGGGCAGATACACAGTCATGACGTCCTCAGATGCCCCGGCAGCCCGAGCGGCGGTGGTGTAGACGGCTAACCAGCCCCCTGGGTCCTGCTTAGGTTCATATTTGTCGACGTTGGATACCTTGAAGTTTGGAGGCCATTGGATGGCCCTAAGGCGCGGAGTAAGAGCAGATACTCCGCACGTGTCCTCCTGTCGTCGAGGATGGCGCCTGTCCCGGGGAGGGGAGTGGTGGTGGCGGTTCCTCGACCGTTCCCGGGAGGTTCCACCGGTTGAAGCCGTTGCTGACTCAGTTCGGGTGGCCTGGCTTTGAGTCGGGAAGCCATGATCTCGGTCATACTCCTCCCGACGGCGAATTTCGTTCTCGTGCCGCCGTTCGCGCGAAGCATTGATAGAGCTTCGCGCGTCTCGGTGACTGTTGATGGCGTGTCGCAGATCGTTCGGCGGATGGGCGAGCGGTAGAAGATGATTGGCTGCCTGAGTGAACAGGCGCCGGTATCCCTCGGCGTCGGGGGTCCGAGGAAGTCCGTCGGCTATCCGGGCCAGAACGCCTCCGACTTCGCTCGGCGTATTCAGAGCTCGGGCGAAGTCGGGGTTCAGGTTGCGCCCGAAGAGCGGATTCTCGCGTCGTTGCCTTGCATCTTGCTCGGCTTGCTCCTGAGTCCGACGGCGATCTCGTCGTCGGGAGTTCCTTCGTTCCCTGAAGACGCGTTCTTCCGGAGTTTCTCCCATCTCTGAGACCTCGTCTCGCGAGACAGGCTGCTCCGGATCCCGTTCTCCAGCTGCGTGATGTCGTCGGATGTTCCTGCGTCGGTTCCTTCGTCGGCGGGACTCTCGCTGAGGCGGTTCTTCTCCGGGTGCAGTCGGTTCATCGTCGGAGACGGCGAGCGATTCTGCCCTCCCAATGAAGAGGATGTCGGGGTAGAACGGCATAGTTGCCGCGGCGAATTTCTTTCCGTTCTCCTTTGAGGTCGGAGGAACGGGAAGAATGACTGGCCTCCCTCTGATCTCCTTCTTCCTTATGACTTGTGTCCATTCTCTCGTTGGGGAAGTAGACAGCGGAGTCTTCCGGGTCAGCGAGCTTCTAGCTCCAGCGTCCCCGGAGGCGATCTTGTTCCGAAGAGCCGGAGGTAGTGCTTTTCCAGCATCCTCGGAGTTTGTTGGAGGAGACTTCTGTTCCGGTAGATCCGCGAGGCGGTGTAGAATTCCTTCTTCGTCCGCCACGGATGAGATTGTTCCGAAGCAGAAAGTGGATCCGGGGCGCATGGTAATCTTGCTATGGAAGGTGACGGCCATTGAGCTAGCTTGGATCGTCGACACACCCCCTACCTGGCGCGCCAGCTGTCGGTGTTTTGGGTCCGACCGCACACCCGGGGTTGCCCCTCAAGGTGCTTTTAGGAGTAGGACGGTGTCGACGACTGTAGCAAAATGGTTCGTGCCAATCGCACGAGGGACAATGGACAAGGTTTGCAGGTTCGGGCCGCTTAGAAGTGCGTAACACCCTACGTCCTGGTGAGTATATGAGCGTGGTTACAAGAGGATTCTCTGGATAGAAGGCACAGAGAATGTTTGTGGGTGGCTAAGTAGAATAGGTCGATCCATCTGAAGGGGTGCCCCCTAGGCCTTATATACTCGGCCGTGGAGCATTACATGTGCTACGATAACAACCAGTAGCTGGAAGATAGTAAACCTCTTGAGTTTATCCTTACGTAACCTCCGCCGACTTATCCTCGCATGGCTCCGTTGCATGGGGGCTTTAGCGCGGGAAAGTCGGGTCTCTGTTTGTGATTCATTCGTTTGACGTTGTGGGCCGCCTGTGTTTGCACTAATCAGCCCCACGTCTTCTTTATTGGTTGTCTTTCCCTAGGCCCACGAAAGAATGACCTTACGAATTATTTGGGCCCTTGGGCTTTTCGTGAGGCCTTTTACTTCTTTAGTGGACCCAGGGGATATCTATCCCCCACATACTCAGCTGAGGATCTCCAACCACACGACATATGTAGCACTTAACCCTTGCATATGTCAACTCGCCCACGGGTTTCTCAAGACCAGAACGGGTTCACGCGACCCGAGAGCACAGCACTCCACCGTCCAGCCATTGCCCTGGTTGGTACACGTTACTCTCGCCATGGTGCCCGCCATGTTTCCGAGAGTACAACACCCCACCTTCCAGTATCTTGCCACGGAGGGTACAAGCTACTCTCGCCATCTCTCCACTCCCAGTGCGTGCGAGCTGTTCTGGTATTGGTCTAACCGAGGCTAAGCTTACCCATGACGAGGCATGTGGCCAGTTAAAGGGTCCTAGATCAGCAAGCCTACTTTCGGTACGGTCCTTAATCGACACAGACGAGCGACCTTTCCTGCTCAACGTCTGGTCTCATATTATTATTTCCTTCCCAAAACCATGTACCTGACAGAGGTACCATACTTGAATGATGAATTCATCACTGCAGATGATGCTCTCACCATTACAAGTCCTTTTTCATAAAACAAACCCATACCCAGTGTTACACAACATTCTTTTAAAAAGAATCAAGTTTTAGTTCTCTAGGCAGGGCTAAGCCTCATTAGTTCTCTTTATAAAACAGGTAGCAAGGAGGATAATCAAATTCCAAGGAATGGTAATGCATCAATTGTTTATTCACACAACTCCTATCACCTAATGCAGCAGGTAAGTGATAAAAGTTTTTAAAACAGAAGGAGGTGGCAAATGCACCGGGGCTTGCCTGGGATAACACTATGTTAGTGTTGTTAAATGACGATCACTTGGTGAGTATCTCCCATCCTGGCACTTGGTTGATTCATCCACTTTAGCTTCGTCCATCAGCATCGTCTTGTGATTAATCCAGCTCTTGTCCTTCACATCACGTGATTAATTAACGTACCTAGATGATATGCATAATGCATATGAGTGAATAGGAGCATAAATAGCGCAAGATAGATAAGTTATACTAAGGAGGATACAGACTTAAAGCAAGACATCACAATTCTTATGTGTAACAACTAGATATATTTAACTCTACATCAGACATGACGTTCTAGTCAATTGGACCTAAACCAATCATCAAGTAACATTAGCAATATTCAAATCCTGATGTACCGCAATATTTAAAAACAATTACTATATGTTGACATATCACTACGTATCACAATTACATTTTTTTCATTTAAACGGATGAACTCAAGCATCAAAAAGGCTACACATAAATCCAACCTCATGAACTAGAATATCCTACCGAATGATTAACACCACTCTTAGTACTAAGAAACAACTCATTATTAAGAAGCATAGAATTTTATAGTATAGTATTTATCTTAATTTAAAGGTTTAAAACACTTATATGCATAAACACTAGATGCTTCTGATTTTATACAATCATGAACTTTGAGGTAATCAGACCTAACCCAAACATTAGGTAACAATAACTAAACACATTAAACATGGGACACATGTTCACTTTAGGTTAGCTACTTCAAGACTTCACCAATCAAGAACCAAGAACTAATTAATCCTATCTAGCCAAGCAAGAATGATTCCAAGTAACAGTTTAACGTGTGCAGATTTTCTGGACAGCAGAACAGTAGTCAATTGTTTTGCTCATAATTCACAAAATATCCATCCAAAAATAGTAAACTAGGACTTTCTGGAAAGCTTATAAAGTACTCTATAACTTTTGTATTATAAGCACAACATGATTCTGCATTTTGAAAGGTCAATCAGTGCTAAACGTAAATTCTGTCCAGATTTAGACAGAATTCGACTACTTACTTCAAAAATTCATAACTGGAGTTTTAGAAATCCAAATCAGGTGATCCTAGACTTTTTAGAAAGCTAATAGAATTGTCTACAATTCATTTATAAACATCTCAGGGTGATTCAATGTGTATCGAAGTCAGTTAATACAAACAAGCATTGCTGTCCAGATTTGGACAGATTCAGACTCTATAGTTCAAACAGCTGTAACTTGGTCTCTAGACAACCAAAAAGGGTGCTCCAAAATTTTTTGGAAAGCTTAAGAAAAGTACTACAATTCTCCTATAATTACTAAGAGCTGATTCTCAGTTTAGCTTAACCAAACAGTCCAATTTTCGAAACCTGTACAGAATTTGGACAGATTCTGAAACTGGACTTGGAAAAATCATAACTCCTAAACTACTGAACCTATGGTCATGAAATTTTTACACAAGTAAGATAAAGAAATTATCTACAACTTTTATATATCACACTTTCACAGAAAACATGATTTATTTTATTGAACTAGTTGCTGAAGTAAAATTGGTCATGCAGTCCCAAACAGCAAGAATTCAATTTAACTCATAGTTAACCTCTACAATCACCATATGCTTGATACTTCAACTATTCTAACACATCATCCTAAATTAGAGTTAAAACCACCTAATTAATCGTGTTTATAAACTAATCTATTTTATATTCAAATATCAATCAACACTTGGTCAAGACTCCTAATCGATCACCACATATAGCATAATGATTTCCCTAGCCAGACAACAACTCATTAACCAAAATGTATTCAACATAATCAACAATAACGAAACTTTGGATTATCGTTTAAAACACAAAATCTATTCTGTGCATCACTAATGCACCACACTCCGCATACAAAGGACCTAATTAATCATACTAGACATGAACACCCAAATGTAAAATAATGCTCTCAGCCGCACACATCTAAACATACAAAAAAACAAGAGATCTATCCAGAAATTATTACCCAAAAGCTGCAGTAAAAAAATGAGACAATAGCAAGGAAAACTTGATAACGATGAACAACATAGGGATAGCCAGGACCTTCAACGACGGCAGGGTCGAGGTTGAATCGGAATTCTGGATTAGACCTTTTGTCGAACACCTGTTGTGCGATGCACAGCCATGACGAACAACGAGGTCAAAGGAATGGCTACAGGTGGTGGAAATCGACGACGTTGTGCACGTGCGGTAAAGATTAGCCATCGGTGAGCACGAGCATGTCGCCGGCAACCCGGAAGAAGGGGCACAGAGCCCAGCGCCCAACGTCGTGAGCCAAGGGAGATGCAAGGGAGATGGGGCTGGGCGCAGGAACCAAGCTTGCTGGCGTTGACGAGCAGAAACGACGTGGCGGCCAGGTGCGCTGGAGCAGCAACAGGAAGGGGAGCTGGTTGGACCTGGGTAGGGAGACGTCGGCCATGGAGGTAGGTGCTGGGAGCAGGAACGGAGCAGGGAGACGGGGAGGTGTCGTGACCGAGCAGGGGGGCGAGCAGGAGATGGCGCGCGCCGGCGTGCTGGAGCACTGGACTCCCAGCGCAGGAGCAGGGAGGGAGGCACTGAGAAAGACGACGTGAGGGAGATGGGGATCGGCGGGGGCGGTGGAAAACAGGATAATGGAGATGAGCTGAAGACGACACGTACGCTGATGGCAGGACCATGCTGGCTCGATAGGATTTTCCAAGGGCGGTAGAGATAAGCTTGTGAAAGAAAACAATAATGTATCCTTTTCCATTTTATTCAGCAAAAGAACAAAAATATTGTTAGAATTATAGGCATTTTCCGTATCATTTTAATTCCATAAATTAATATTATGATGATGACATATAAAAGATAATTAACCATAGAAATCGTAATCTCAATCATATCCATAACAATATGAATCATGAGAACACAAAGCATATGAATCATATAGATCATATAAATACGATAAACATATAAACTGACTGAACACTTGAAAATAAACAAATAGAAACATAAACAGCATGATTGTAAAATTAAAACAAACAGATATAACACATTATAAGGTAACAGAACAGATGAGATAAACTCTTTGCTATACATGAAACAGTACAAATGCATATATAAAACATATATAATCTGTAGAACGCAAAACAGTAAGGAATTAAACTGATCATACCCTCCCATGCGCTCTGATCCAGATCCTTGTCCAACTTCCTTTGTCATGTCGCAGATGTTTTGGGCAGTCGCGTAGACGCTCCCCAAAAACCTAATTGCCGATCCCCCGTGCAAGGTTTCGAACGGCACCGGCTTCGGAGGCACCTGCCCTCTCGCTTCTCTGTGCGCGCAGAGTCACGAGATGGAAATACCCTCACTCGGCGGCTGGACTGTGATTCTGAAAGTGGTGTGTTCGCGTGTACCGAGTGACAGGGGTGCTCCTCTATTTATCCTCTCGCAGAGGGAAGCTGAAGGAGAAAGGTCGCCGAGTCACGCCAAGAGTCGGCCAGCTCTAGCCGAGTTATGCCATGAGTCGGCCAGCTCTTGCCGAGTCACGCCATAAGTCGGCAGGTGAAGGAGAAGGGTCACTCGGCTGGCTGATGAAGAGACAAGGTCACTCGGCAGACGAAGAGACAGGGTCACTCGGCTGACGTACGCGGTTAGTGAGTGCTAAAAATTAACACAACCACACCACGCCCGCTCGCCTGCCTCGCCACGCCACGCCACGCCACGCCCGGCCCGGCCCGGCCGGCGGCGGCGGCGGCGCGCGCGCGCGCGCGTGTGGCACGCCCTTGTCCATTTCTTGACTTCTCAAGTTAAGTGGAATAAATCCCACCATATAAGTCAAGGCAAAAGACCCTTGGACTTCCAATGTGGTACTATTGGTATTCTCCACCATTACACACCATAGAGTTTATTCAATAAATGGGCCAAGCCCATAAAAGATCCAACAATCCCCACCAAACTCTAGGGTTTGTAATGATGAAGTATCAGAATCACAATCCTTTGATATACCAGTGTTTCGATGGAGACTGTTAAGTTGAACATCCATCTAGAATAAGAGTTTCACTCATTCACAACTGAACAATGGACTAAGCCTTGAATTGACAGTTTTGTGCGAAATAAGATTCACTCAAATCCTTTGCTGATACTAGGCTGCAAAAGGGTATTCCCGCTGTTTAGAAGCATATAAGTCACACTTCAGTGCCTTTCATGAGTATTTAGGGATTACCCAAGTCCCATAGACTGTGACCAGCAGTCTGACTCATATAGGTGTATTCCTCAAAAGATGTTCTGTAGGACAACATCTCACCTTTATAAGACTCTTGGAATACATTAAGGTAAATATCATCCTGCCTTACAGATAGGAAAGATGTGCATCAGAAATGAGTTAAAGAAGGGATCTTTCCTCACAATCTACTCCTAGCTTGTTTCTCCACTCTACTTCACGGGATCTCCGATCACATAGAGCAGGTTACCACTAGAGTAGATCTCACATGGGTCTCATACCCATTTCCCTCGATGCACTTTCTATCACATTGCGTGATAGACCCTTAGTGAATTGATCTGCCAGATTATTTGATGTGTGGACATAATCCACAGTTATAACTCCGGAGTTTTTCAACTTTCTGACAGATTTCAATCTCCTCTTAACATGCCTTGTAGACTTCATGTTATTCCTAGAACTGTTAACCTTTGTAATCACCGTTTGGTTGTCACAGTTCATGGAAATAGCCGGTATCGGTTTTTCAACTACCGGTAAGTCCAATAGGAAATCACGAAGCCACTCGGCCTCAGCCCCAGCAGTGTCTAATGCTGCGAGTTCTGCTTCCATTGTAGACTTCGTTAAGATAGTCTGCTTGCAAGACTTCCAGGAAACAGCGCCACCTCCAAACAGAAACACATATCCGCTTGTGGCATAAAGCTCATCAGCATCAGAAATCCAGTTGGCATCACAATAGCCTTCCAGCACTTTTGGGTTTCCGGTATAATGAATACCGTATGTCATAGTACCTTTCAAATACCGCAACACTCTCTCAAGAGCACGCCAGTGATCATCTCCTGGTTTCGACACAAACCGACTTAGCTTACTCACAGCATAAGAGATGTCTGGCCTTGTTGCACTTGCAAGGTACATGAGCGAGCCAATGATCTGGGAGTATGTCAATTGATCCCTTGCTATTCTCCGATTCTTTCTTAATAGCACACTGGGGTCATAAGGTGTTGGAGCAGGATCACAGTCACTAAAACCAAAGCGACTCAATACCTTTTCCACATAATGGGATTGTAACAAAGTTACCCCACCATCAGCTTCTCTAACAAGCTTGATGTTTAGAATGACATTAGCCTCTCCCAAATCTTTCATCTCGAAATTGCTCGATAGAAGATTTTTAACTTCCTCAATCACATTGAGATTTGATCCAAAGATCAAAATGTCATCAACATAAAGACACAGCATAACAGACTCACCCCCACCATACCGATAGTATACACATGTGTCAGATTCATTTACAACAAAGCCAGCTGTTGTAAGAGTATTATCAAACTTTTCATGCCATTGCTTAGGTGCTTGTTTTAGGCCATACAATGATTTTATCAACCTGCACACCTTGTTCTCTTGACCATCCGCAATGAACCCTTCTGGCTGATCCATATAGATCTCCTCATCCAACTCTCCATTTAGGAAAGCTGTCTTAACATCCATCTGATGAATGATAAGACCATAAGAGGCTGCCACAGCTATTAATGTGCGAATTGTAGTCAATCGAGCCACTGGTGAGTAGGTATCAAAGAAATCTTCACCCTCCTTTTGGGTATATCCTTTGGCCACAAGCCTTGCCTTGTACCTCTCGATTGTACCATCAGGCCTAAGCTTTTTCTTGAAGATCCATTTGCAACCTATAGGTTGACAACCATAAGGACGGTCAACGACCTCCCAAGTTCCATTAGACATAATAGATTCCATCTCACTCCTTACTGCTTCCTTCCATAAGTCAGCATCAGGAGAGGAATATGCCTCACTAATGGTAGTTGGTGTGTCTTCCACAAGGTACACTATAAAGTCATTACCAAAGGATTTTGCAACCCTCTGTCTCTTGCTCTTTCGAGTGACTATAGTGTCATCCTCCTCAGGGATGTGCACGTGAGAATCCTCAACATGATCTATAGGAATCGACAGTTCGTGCTCATGGGGAATTATAGTCTCATGACTTGTATCGCTAGGTGTATTCTTCATGGGAAACTCATTCTCAAAAAATGTTGCGTCTCTTGATTCCATGATAGTATCAACATACATATCAGGCACATCAGATTTTATAATTAAGAACCTATACCCAGTGCTGTGAAAAGAGTACCCAAGGAATATACAGTCAACAGTTTTAGGCCCAAGTTTACGCTTTTTGTTGATTGGCACATTCACTTTAGCCAAGCAACCCCAAGTGCGCAAATATGAGAGATTTAATCTTCTCTTTTCCCATTCCTCAAATGGAGTGATCTCTTTGTTCTTTGTTGGAACTCTATTCAGGACATGACATGCTGTCAAAATCGCCTCACCCCACCATGCCTTGGATAATCCCGCTGTACTCAACATGGCATTCACCAAATCTGTTAGAGTGCGGTTTTTCCTTTCAGCAATCCCATTGGATTGTGGTGAAAA
The DNA here is from genome assembly GCF_902167145.1 of Zea mays. Lineage (NCBI taxonomy): Eukaryota > Viridiplantae > Streptophyta > Magnoliopsida > Poales > Poaceae > Zea > Zea mays. The sequence goes on from NC_050104.1 coordinate 133,424,127, forward strand.
TGGCGGTGTCCTCTCATGAATAATACCATGTTCCACGCAGAACTCATCGAACACATTAGAGAAATATTCTCCACCTCGGTCGGACCTTAAACGTTTTATTTTCCTCTCAAGTTGGTTCTCTACTTCAGCTTTATAGGCCTTAAAATAATTGAACGCTTCATCTTTTGTTTTTAAGAGATACACATAACAAAATCTAGTGGAGTCATCTATAAAAGTGAGAAAGTATCTTTTACCACCTTTGGTCAAAATTCCATTCATCTCGCACAGATCAGAATGAACAAGTTCTAGAGGTGCCAAACTCCTCGCCTCAGCAGCCTTGTGAGGCTTGCGGGGTTGTTTTGATTCGACACACACATGGCACTTAGACTTTTTGACCAAGTTAAATTTAGGAATTAAATTTATATTTGCTAACCGCATAAGACAGCCAAAGCTTGCATGACAAAAACGTGAATGCCATAAATCTGACTCATCAGAAAAATGAACAGAATTCACCAGTTTATTACACACATCATGCAGTGATAAGCGGAACAGGCCTCTGCAGTCATATCCTTTACCAACAAAAGTACCATGTTTCGACACAACACATTTATTAGACTCAAGAACAACTTTGTATCCATCTCGACATAGCATAGAAGCGCTAACGAGATTCTTCTTGATAGAGGGCACATGCTGCACGCTCTTCAATGGCACCGTCTTTCCCGAAGTAAACTTTAGAATGACCGTACCAACACCAAGAACATGAGCACGCGACCCATTTCCCATCAACAAGGCGCCAGACCTCCCGACCTGATAGGAAGTGAACATAGAGGCATCAGCACACACATGAATGTTTGCACCACTGTCCATCCACCACTCAGGTGAATTACAGACTGAAAGAACAAATGGTAAAGAATTACCATACCCAGATGTTCCTCCTTCAGTTTCAGTGGTTACAACATTAGCTGATTTCTTGTCTTGAGTGAACTTGCGATCAGGGCACTCTCTTGCCCAATGTTGATCACTGCCACAGACAAAGCAACCTCCCTTTCCCTTGTTGTTGTTGTTCTTCTTTTTAAACTGTGCTGTATGAACAGGTTTATTTGCGTTCTCTGGTTTGTTTTGGTTTTTCTTCTTGTTAAACTTGCGGAAGTTTCTCTTCTGCACCACATTAGCAGTAGAGGTCTCCACACCTTTTCCATTGTCCTTTGATCTAGCTCTTTCCTCAACATCAAGAGTACCAATGAGCTCTTCCACATTGAACTCTTGTCTCTTATGTTTGAGAGAGGTAGCAAAGTCCTTCCAAGAAGGTGGCAATTTGGCGATTATACCGCCAGCCACAAACTTGTCAGGCAAAGGACAAGGAAAAAGTTCGAGTTCCTTAGCTAGTGCCTGAAACTCATGAGCCTGTTCCACTACAGATCGGTTCTCAACCATCTTGTAGTCATACAGCTGCTCCATGAGATACAGCTCGCTACCAGCGTCAGTAACTCCAAACTTTCCAACAAGAGCATCCCACAGCTCTTTCCCCGTGGGAAGGATGATATAGCTTTTCTGGAATTTTGTATCCAGTGCGCTAATTACTGCTCCTCGAAAGAGGTTGTCTTCAGCCTTAAACTTAGCCTCATCCTCAGGAGGTAAGTTTGCAGGCTTGCCCTCAGCGGCATGAAAACAAGACATTGCAGTTAGCCACAATTCCATTTCAGCTTTCCATATCAAGAAGTTTTTACCATCAAAAGGATCAGGCTTTAGCACAGCAGCAAAACCTCTGACAGAAAAATGCCTAACATTAGGTTTTTGGACTGTTAGAATTATAGGCATTTTCCGTATCATTTTAATTCCATAAATTAATATTATGATGATGACATATAAAAGATAATTAACCATAGAAATCGTAATCTCAATCATATCCATAACAATATGAATCATGAGAACACAAAGCATATGAATCATATAGATCATATAAATACGATAAACATATAAACTGACTGAACACTTGAAAATAAACTAATAGAAACATAAACAGCATGATTGTAAAATTAAAACAAACAGATATAACACATTATAAGGTAACAGAACAGATGAGATAAACTCTTTGCTATACATGAAACAGTACAAATGCATATATAGAACATATATAATCTGTAGAACGCAAAACAGTAAGGAATTAAACTGATCATACCCTCCCATGCGCTCTGATCCAGATCCTTGTCCAACTTCCTTTGTCATGTCGCAGATGTTTTGGGCAGTCGCATAGATGCTCCCCAAAAACCTAATTGCCGATCCCCCGTGCAAGGTTTCGAACGGCACCGGCTTCGGAGGCACCTGCCCTCTCGCTTCTCTGTGCGCGCAGAGTCACGAGATGGAAATACCCTCACTCGGCGGCTGGACTGTGATTCTGAAAGTGGTGTGTTCGCGTGTACCGAGTGACAGGGGTGCTCCTCTATTTATCCTCTCGCAGAGGGAAGCTGAAGGCGAAAGGTCGCCGAGTCACGCCAAGAGTCGGCCAGCTCTAGCCGAGTTATGCCATGAGTCGGCCAGCTCTTGCCGAGTCACGCCATAAGTCGGCAGGTGAAGGAGAAGGGTCACTCGGCTGGCTGATGAAGAGACAAGGTCACTCGGCAGACGAAGAGACAGGGTCACTCGGCTGACGTACGCGGTTAGTGAGTGCTAAAAATTAACACAACCACACCACGCCCGCTCGCCTGCCTGCCTGCCTGCCTCGCCACGCCACGCCACGCCACGCCCGGCCGGCGGCGGCGGCGGCGCGCGCGCGCGCGTGTGGCACGCCCTTGTCCATTTCTTGACTTCTCAAGTTAAGTGGAATAAATCCCACCATATAAGTCAAGGCAAAAGACCCTTGGACTTCCAATGTGGTACTATTGGTATTCTCCACCATTACACACCATAGAGTTTATTCAATAAATGGGCCAAGCCCATAAAAGATCCAACAAATATAAATTCCAAAACAAAGATCTAAACAGGGTATAACTGAATTAGATTACCCCGATACGGTTCGACGATACTTGGGATAATATTTAGGCGAGATATCAACGAATCAAACCAAACGATATTAGAGTCGATATATAATTTAAATAAACATTTGATTTAGCTGAGCCTAGACAATTTCGCCGCTATCTAAACATTCGGCTAAGGAACAACACAATTTATAACTCTACACCTTATTTTTCTTGGATATGGATCGTGGTCAAATTTATAAAATTGATCTCATTCTGAAATCATATCCGCATTCGGCCAGTCTTAGCAGCACCGGACTCGACATTTCGCAAAATAAATACGCGAGATCGATGCGGCATCGCAATTGTGATCCTTTCGGAAGCGACGCCACACATCGTTCACGTGGGCGAGAGGCCATGCGCTGTCCAGACACCGGTTAGCGCCCGCCACACGCGTCACGATGTCAGGCGTGCAACGCAAGCGTGAAAGAATTTCAAATGAAGTTTAAGAAGCTACATTTGATTTCAAAAATTATAGTTTAGGCAAGACGTCGAGGGCTCAACCCAAACGATACTGGATTCGATGTTCCGAAGATTACCAAAGGCTGAATTTTAAAAGAAATAGATTTGGAAAAATTTAGACAGATGGAGGCAGACACGATATCAAAATCGTGATAAACGAGGTTGATTAAAAATTAGTGACCTTTACATTCACAGCTATCACATGTTAACGTCCGCACTAGTGGTCGAGCAAACGATAAACACCTGGGGTGTTACAACCCCCACGACGTACGACGTCTTGTACAACCCCCTAGTGCGGCCGGTGGGCAGGAGAAGTTGTGGATGTGGCGGACCCGCGCACGGCGCGACCATCGCCCGGGCGGTGGACGGACAGCCACGCCCCGGCCAGACGACAGGAGGCAGCATCAGAGGCAGCGCCGAAGCCACCCAGCCCAAAGGGCCAGACACGCTGCAACTGACGACCTGCGGCCAACCGGCCCCGCGTAGCCGAGGTTCGCCTCCTCCGCAAGGCTGGTGAACATCCTCCGCCACTGAATGCTGGAGGAAGAAGCGGATCACCAGCCCACGCGGAGGGCAGGGCCCCGACTTGGCTCGCCCTCCACCCCAGCGAGGATGATGAACATCCTTGAAGCTGAGGGTGGGGGGGAGGCCGTAGCCCGGCTTGCTTCTCCCCACCACGAGGCTGGTGGTCATCCTTCTGGATGACCACTGGCGGGGGACGACAGCCAGGCTGCATGATGAAAATCCTTTAAGCCGAGCAATGGCGGAAGAGCACCGACCCCCACGGGGTTGCGCTCCTCAAACAGCAACAAGAAGAAGACAAGATCGACAGCCCCACTACGAGCGCGGGCTCTCCAACGATGGGACCGCCGGAGGGGATGGCTCTGACGCGTTTCCCTCTAGCGAACACCGGCGCGCCCCATCCAGAGGCCCAGAAGGCGGAAGGGCTCGAAGGGTGCAAGAGGAGCAAGGCATGACTACTACCCGAGAGATCGATCCCTTTTTAAAGGGAGATTTCCCCTCTTGCGCCCCGGAGCGTCACGGGCAAAGCCTCCCTCGGTGTGCACCAAGGATTCCACCCTATGACACAGGGGCCAGGCCCCACACGTCATATAGGCTGGCCCGAAGCACGAAGAAGACGAACCGCCGCACAAGGAACGTGCAACCGCCCCGCGATTATGCGCCTCTCCATTTTTGCCAAAACCAGCGGTCAAGAAGGCGAACCGCCACGCAGGAAGTGAACAACCGCCCCACGGTTGTGCGCTCCCTCAGCTTCGCTACAATCGGCGGTCCAACATGCGGACCCAGGCCCACATGTCATGCAACTGGCGCGCTGGTTACGGGGTGCGAAAAAATCGCACCGCCGCTTGCGCCAATGCCGCGTCCCCTCGGGGCCGTCGTAGAAGACTGAAAAGATAAGTTTTTAGAACTGATGCAGCGACTCGAGGCACCCCGCGCATGGACCAACAGTGACATTAAATACAAAGGTCACGGGCCAGTCAACCGTGGGAACGGGCGTGACAGTCGGCGTAGCCATAGGCGGGCCGGCAGTAATCGCACCAACAGGCGCGCAAGAGCAGCAGGCAGATCGCCAATCAAACTCTGGCTCCACCTGCAAGCTCGCATCCTCCCCTGAGGCGGGCCTGGGGGCCACTGTCAGTACCCTCAATCAGGGGTACCCTCTACTACAGTATAAGGTAGCCGCGCAACCGTGCAACACCTCAAGGCCGCGCGGAGAATGGCGCCTAACCCCACCACATGGGCAGATCCAAGGGCGCCACGTGGCAAGGAAAGGTAGTACATCCCAGTATTCATCGTTGGGTCCGGACCTCCACGGAAGGACACCAAACCCCTATGCGTACAAGTCCGGAGCCCCCAAGAAGGCACGCCGGGTCCCTTGGGAGGGCCCTAGTCCCCCTTCGAGTAGGGTCCGAGCCTTAGCAAGGTCCCGGGGCGAGAAGGACCCTGGCATGAGTAGGGGTCCAGTGCTGGCACGTGTCCAGGCCTTGCCCTGCGCTCCCCGCTGCTGGCGTGCGGCTTGTGGCCCGTGACATAAGCCAACGGGTCAAGCCTGACGTAAAGACCGTAAAGTCGTGCAGCCTCTGCATTTATTGTGGAGAGGACGTGCCGCCTACCACCACGATAACGGGCGACGTGCCATCCCAGCATTTAATGTGTCCTGTCCAATCCGCTGGCAGACGGCGTTAGGGTCACCCAGCAGGCTGCGCGCCTGACTGGTCTGTTGGCGAACAGTGCGCCCGTGCCGAGCGGCGCACTGTACTCATCATCCCTTCTACAAGAAGCCTCCCCTGCACGCCGAGGATATGCAGATCTCGGGTGTCAGGATACTAGAAGATCGCCCCAGCAGCGGACATTTGTGAATCCATTCGCCATGTTCCTGGGCCCGCATGTCGGGGCTCAGTACCTTTGTGCATGTCCTCCTTCAGCTATAAAAGGGGAGGCATGCGGCGTTACAGGGGAGATCCAATCTTAGGCTCACTCAGACACTCACAAGTTCATACAAGCTCTCAAGCAATACATCACACAATGGAGTAGGGTATTACGCTCCGGCGGCCCGAACCACTCTAAACCCTCGCGTGCTCTCGTGTGTTCGTCCACCAGTCTCGTAACAAGCAAAACGCTTAGGCCCCTCCTCTTATTAGGATTTAGGGCGGGTGCAATCCGCCACCCGGCCGGAGAGATTTCCCCTCCGACACTCACTTTCAAACTTCTTTACGTGTTATGCCCATTATGCCTTGATTGTTGTATATCGAACACAACGTCGCTAGTTTTTTTTGCGTTGAATAAAGAACATTTGTATTTGGTGCTAGGCTTGGGCAAAATAAAGTGAAACCAAAGAACCAAACCAAATTAACCATTAGTAATTTTGGTTCCATGTTTTGAAAACAGAAATAACCAGGGTGATTTCGTTTCTAGACCTCAAAAACCGAATTAACCATAAAACTGAAATATAATATAAGCCTAATAGATCGACCAATAGAATTTTAAGCATAGCTCAATATAACCTTCCCAAATCCAAAGTATATAAGCATACAACCCCTTCAAAACAATCCATTCCCAACCTTAATCCTCCATCTGGTCATCTACGCACTTTTGCTAAACTATAAAATTGTGCTGTTTTGTTGTTTTTTTTGCTAAACTTCGATCTGTTCGGTTAGAACCAAAACTGAACCGAAAGAACTAGAATTGAATTTTTTGGCCCACCTCTCCTGGATGCATATTTCAGTTGTAGTTTTCTAGGATCTGAATTTTCTTAAAACCGAGGAATCGAATCGAATCGAACCGAAGAACCGAATGCCCATACCTATCTGGTGCCCCATATCTAGTGCACATCGGACATATCCAGTGCACCTGTGGCATTGCCAACTCATCGATCTCAAATAATGTTTGAGTTGGATTTGTTCTCAAACTTATCTTGTGCTTCCATAGAGTTACCTAGTACTATATTTACATAAGTGTGAATCATCACTCATCACTAGACTTACTTATGTTAAGCTACCCATCCATGCCCTATTTTATAGCATGACCAAAGAAAAAATAAAGGTTTTATCACTAATCTAAGTGTCATATCAATTCCACCGATACTTAGAATTGGTCGATCATTAACCTTCTCATCGTCCTTAAAATCAAAATTGAATGCACCAATTGGGCATGAAATCCATATATTACCACACAATCATTATCATGACCTAACTTATATTGCCCCCACAAAACACACATTAGTCACAATAATCTAGTGTAATCATTAACCATAGAAACCCAACTAGGGGACTAGATGTTTTCAACTGGACTTAATGATGTACAATACTTGGAGGGCTAAAGGGTGCGGTTACATGAAGGCGCTTGGAGGACCAAGCCATCAGTACATAAAACTTTGTTATACCGTTCCCAGTAGTTCACTCATATGGTCACCCGAAACACTATTTTGCATTGTAGACTACACTATTTGTAGAGTAGAGTTTGAATATGGGGATGAGGATGGATAAGCTGTTGGAGATAGTCTTATCAACCCTTTAAAAGCACTAGTATGTAGAATGTCAAGATCCACACTCAAAGGATAAAGTCATTCGATTGCCTTAACATTGATGTCCTTTAGGGGCTACTGTAGGTGATCCCTCACCGCGTAGAATATTGGCCCATAACCATTAGGGTGGGCCAAGGCTAGCAAAGACAAGGCCCAACCGAACTAGGGTACCTCACTAGACTTTATGTCCATGCAACCTAGTTCAAGAAGCTTGGGCGCCAACTTCTACAATATATAATAGCCATTATGTTATGATTTCCATGTGATCAACTAGGAAGCATATCCATAATCCGTTTGATATCTATGTAACCCTACCCCTTGAAGTATATAAGGTGAGGTAGGGAGTACCTAAAACTAGTATAAATCTATGTTTCATGTGCTACCATTTTGATTCTCTGTGCATGATACGCTGATCTTTATTTCCATGTTTAAAACTTTCGGTAAAGTCTATGCAATCTCGTGGGCCAAGGGTGGTGAAGGACAGACAGAAATGCTTGAACCAAAGGATCAAAAGGTTGAGGATGGTCCCAAGCCATGGGTGGCTAGCATTGGGCACATGAAAGGGAGATAATACATGGATGCTGATGATGCCATTGTGGAACCTTGAAAGCCCTATGCTTGGTTTGGCAATTGGGACATCTAGTGGACTAACCATCTCCTAAGGGTTGATTTAGTGACAAGGGGATCACGGGGGTTGGAGGGGATTGAGGGGGAAATGAACTAATTTCTCCCTCAATCCCCTCTAACCCCCTGTAATCCCCTTGTCATCAAATCAGCCCTAAGTGTGTGTGATGAGGCTTTTAAAGTGTCCAAATGCATATGCACCGGGTTCCAACGTTTTGGACACACAATTTTTCACTACTTGTTTATTTGGGCCGATCCTCATGTGGGTCAGCCCACGCGATTAGGAAAGCCCAGCTACATACTACCAACAGGACGCCTAGTTCCATCACGAAGTTCTTGGGCTGTTATGGGCATGAGCCCACAGGTTCTAATCCCCCCACCCCCAGCATTCGGCCTGCTAGAGCAACAACGTCTATTTCATCACACATGACTTGAGAACGTCTTATTTCTTTCCGTTCATCTGTTTGTAAAGACAGACAGGGACAGCACAGCAGCCTTCTTTCGCAGCTAGCTTGTTCATTGACACTGCTTCACAGGTAGAGGTAGCTTTAGAGAGATGGCAGTACTCTTCAACGCTCTGGTGCAGTTGCAAGGAGAGCTACCATACGACGACAAGAGGCAGCAGCCCAGCCTAGGCATGCACACACACCCGAGTCACCAGACAATAAGGCTTTTGCCCAAAAGTCTGAACCGCTTTTGTTCGTTCGTTCTTGTTCATGGTGTGCGATCGATGTGTATAGATGGACAGATGATGGCGTTGCTGCTCGGAGGAGGGACATATATATGGTGCCCTTTATATAGCAATAAAGTAGGATGGGAGGCAATAAAGGTGTAAATATGTGGATGGGTGATCGATGGCAAAGCCTGAAAAGGTACCTTTTAGACATCGTGTTGACTAGCGCTAGACATATACACTATATCCTTAGCCGCGAAGCTAGCCATATATGGTTAGCATTTTGCCCGGCAAGTTCATGTATTTGTAGTCCACAACGTACAATCTGAGATATAGGTGATGAGAGTCGCCATCTAAAGCTAGCTGTTGAGACCATGCTTCGTTGCCGAAGGTCATGCAGGAAGAAGCAACTTCGGCTGAAGCTGTTTGTACGAGATACCGAAGGATGCAGTTCATGAAGCTTCGGAAATGCAAACCGACTTAAAGATAGAATGACTCTTTAGCCCATAAGAGTTCGAGTCATTGTTGTAAACTTTTATGAGGGGTATGATTGTAATTCTTCACAGGCTGGGTCCTGTGTCTATAAATAGTGAACAGTATTTCTTTACTGTTCACGATTTTTCCGGTATTTGCTATCGCATCACTCGGGAATCAATCTTTGCCAAGGCAGAGGTATAATTGTATTCAACACTTAAATATAATGAATGGATAAAATATGGTTTATTTATGATTCATTTACCTTTGATGTTCTATATTTTATGTCATCTCTTAGAATTCAATTACGAAGATATGACCTTCGTAATTATATTGCTATCAACCTTCGTCCAAAGCCCATTATCCCCAAGGGAATAATGTTTCGTTGGACGAAGAACATTAACATTTAACATTTTATGTTGCCTTGTTCTTAATTCATAGCATTTGAGAACAAGTTCCCAACATTGGCGCCCACCTCCGGTGAACTCACTTCCACTTTTTTGAGCTGATGGCTTCGTTCAACGATCGAGCTGGAGCTGCTTCGGCTCCGAAGCTGATGCTCCCGATAACAGGTGGTTCGTGCTCAGAACCAGCTGTGGGGGATGGATATCCCCTGGGTCCAAATGAGGCGTATTCTCTACATGGGCCGACCGACCGACTCGGGCCCGAGGCCAATGGGCTAAACAAACTTGGCGCACAAAACAGGGACTCTATTGTAATCTAAACCGTCTAGGAGATATATAAGGAAACTGACTTGTAACCCAAGCCATGCCGGATTATATAAGGCGAGCTAGGGATCCCTCCCAAGGCAGATCTTAGGGGATCTGATCTCATACACGCCCCCGCCCCTCATCAAACATCAAAACCCTAGCCCTCATTGTAACCTCCAGATATCAAAGCAATACAATCCACCGCAAACAGGATGTAGGGTATTACGCATCTCGCGGCCCGAACCTGTATAGATCGTGTGTCATGTCGCATCTCGAAGCGAACCATTGAGCTACAGTTGATGTTGCCGACCCACAAAAGCATCCCGTGGTATACCCCGTGGTGCATTGTCGGTACTAAAAACCGACAGTTGGCGCGCCAGGTAGGGGAGGCGACATTGACATCAGCTAGCTCTATGGACCATCTTCAACGACAAACAAGTTCAAGACTGAGCGGATCCAATCTACTACCAAACCGCCAGTGGCTGTTTTGTCATCGTTCGACGGATCTGTTTTGGCACGTGTGCTGCTGTCGCAGAGGATCAACAAGGCAGATTTCAACCAAGATCCTATGGTTCCGACAGACAAGTTCTACCAGATTGAACTGAAGAATATAGTTCTAGATCAACGATTGGAATCCTCCGCTAGAGTCACAAGGTTCAGAAAATCAAGTCAAGATCAATCTATTACTCTATTGGCAAGAAGATCAATCTGGCTGCACCCGAACTTGCCGTAGTAAGAGGGCACACTAGTCAGCAGTCGTTCATATTATTCCGGGATAGACTCAGAAGCAAAAATGCCCTCGAAGTTGTTTAGATAAAAAGCGAGAAATCTGCTATCACCTGTGGCTGGAGGGAATGTCACCAGCCCTTCATTGTGTAGCGGCATAAGGAAATTTGAGCAGGCATGCATATATGTGCGCACACAAAAGAGAAGAAAAAGCAAGATTTTACCGCTAATTACGCTGTGTCGGGTGGCCAACTCAACTAAACAGCGCATACTTCGTCACGAAGGGTCAATTTCTATTCGACGTGCAGATCCTCCATAGTCCATACCAGTTGTCCAATGGCTAGACTACTCCAAACAGGAAACTTGTCGCGGCCTCGCGTAAACTTTCAGTGGTTTCTAGTTGGATCATTTATGTATCACTCGGGATGTCAGATCACTCATTATTTCTAGATTATTCATATTATTTCAGGATCACTCAACTACTCGTATTATTTCAGCACCAATATTTCTGGATCAACCAAAATTTTGGAGCGCTCAGTCTATTCCTAGATCACTCTGATTATTTCGGTTCTTTCATATTATTTCTGGATCACTCTAATTATTTCGGTTCTTTCATATTATTTCTGGATCACTCTGATTATTTTGGTTCTTTCATATTATTTCTGGATCACTCTGATTATTTCGGTTCTTTCATATTATTTCTGGATCACTCTAATTATTTCGGTTCTTTCATACTATTTCTGGATCACTCAGATTTCAAATCAATTATATATCTCTGATCATCTCTTTGGGTCACACCTCGCTAACTCTAGCCATGTGTGCATCACAGTCAAATCACTCATACTATCTCTAGATCATCTCAGTTATATTACTTCAGGCGTCATGAACTCTATATGACCATCGTTAAAACGGAGCAATCGGCTTGGGTCTCGGTGCCCGACCCAGGTTCGGTGTTACATGCTCACGCTAAATCAGAAAAGGGTACCTCAAAACCCTTCCTACGGAGCAATCGGCTTGGGTCTCGGTGCCCGACCCAGGTTCGGTGTTACATGCTCACGCTAAATCAGAAAAGGGTACCTCAAAACCCTTCCTACGGAGCAATCGGCTTGGGTCTCTGTGCCCGACCCAGGTTCGGTGTTACATGCTCACGCTAAATCAGAAAAGGGTACCTCAAAACCCTTCCTACAGAGCAATCGGCTTGGGTCTCGGTGCCCGACCAGGTTCGGTGTTACATGCTCACGCTAAATCAGAAAAAGCTCGAGGGCCGGGTCGTCGCCTGCCTCGCCGACTCGCTACTTCGACAGCTCGGGGGCTGGGTCGTCGCCCGCATCGCCGACTCGCTACTTCGACGGCTCGAGGGCTGGGTCGTCGCCTGCCTCGCCGACTCGCTACTTCAACAGCTCGGGGGCTGGGTCGTCGCTCGCCTCGCCGACTCGCTACTTCGACGGCTCGAGGGCTGGGTCGTCACCTGCCTCGCCGACTCGCTACTTCGACAGCTCAGGGGCTGGGTCGTCGCCCGCCTCGCCGACTCGCTACTTCGACAGCTCGAGGGCTGGGTCGTCGCCTGCCTCGCCAACTCGCTACTTCGACAGCTCGGGGGCTGGGTCGTCGCCCGCCTCGCTGACTCGCTACTTCGACAGCTCGGGGGCTGGGTCGTCGCCCGCCTTGCTGACTCGCTACTTCGACGGCTCGAGGGCTGGGTCGTCGCCTGCCTCGCTGACTCGCTACTTCAACAGCTCGGGGGCTGGGCCGTCGCCCGCCTCGCCGACTCGCTACTTCGACGGCTCGAGGGCTGGGTCGTCACCTGCCTTGCCGACTCGCTACTTCGACGGCTCGAGGGCTGGGTCGTCACCTGCCTCGCCGACTCGCTACTTCGACAGCTCGGGGGCTGGGTCGTCGCCCGCCTCGCCGACTCGCTACTTCGACAGCTCGAGGGCTGGGTCATCGCCTGCCTCGCTGACTCGCTACTTCGACAGCTCGGGGGCTGGGTCGTCGCCCGCCTCGCTGACTCGCTACTTCGACAGCTCGGGGCTGGGTCGTCGCCCGCCTCGCCGACTCGCTACTTCGACGGCTCGAGGGCTGGGTCGTCGCCTGCCTCGCCGACTCGCTACTTCAACAGCTCGGCGGCTGGGCCGTCGCCGGCCTCGCCGACTCGCTACTTCGACGGCTCGAGGGCTGGGTCGTCACCTGCCTTGCCGACTCGCTACTTCGACGGCTCGAGGGCTGGGTCGTCACCTGCCTCGCCGACTCGCTACTTCGACAGCTCGGGGGCTGGGTCGTCGCCCGCCTCGCCGACTCGCTACTTCGACGGCTCGAGGGCTGGGTCGTCACCTGCCTCGCCGACTTGCTACTTCGACAGCTCGAGGGCTGGGTCATCGCCTGCCTTGCCGACTCGCTACTTCGACGGCTCGAGGGCTGGGTCATCGCCCGCCTCGCCGACTCGCTACTTCGACAGCTCGAGGGCTAGGCCATCGCTCGCCTCGCCGATTCGCTGCTTCGTCGACTCCGGGAGGCCACACTACCGCCTCATCAGCTCGGGGTTGCGTTACGACACACCTCGCCGACCACTTCGTCAGCTCGGGTGCTTCTGCCCACCTCACCAAAACCACTCGGAGGAGTAAGTTGCTTGATCCTCGAATGGAGGATACCATCAGAAAAACTTTTGAAGACTACAAGGAAAAATCTTCAGAAAGCAGAATTTGGATCTTCAAGCTGATTGTTTCTCAAAGTCAACTTGAAGCTCGAGGGCTTGTGGGGGATGGATATCCCCTGGGTCCAAATGAGGCGTATTCTCTACATGGGCCGACCGACCGACTCGGGCCCGAGGCCAATGGGCTAAACAAACTTGGCGCACAAAACAGGGACTCTATTGTAATCTAAACCGTCTAGGAGATATATAACGAAACTGACTTGTAACCCAAGCCATGCCGGATTATATAAGGCGAGCTAGGGATCCCTCCCAAGGCAGATCTTAGGGGATCTGATCTCATACACGCCCCCGCCCCTCATCAAACATCAAAACCCTAGCCCTCATTGTAACCTCCAGATATCAAAGCAATACAATCCACCGCAAACAGGATGTAGGGTATTACGCATCTCGCGGCCCGAACCTGTATAGATCGTGTGTCATGTCGCATCTCGAAGCGAACCATTGAGCTACAGTTGATGTTGCCGACCCACAAAAGCATCCCGTGGTATACCCCGTGGTGCATTGCCGGTACTAAAAACCGACACCAGCCAACAAAAAGCAAAAGAAAGAGGCGCAGAGAAGGGTACAACATGTTGGAGTGCAGGGACCCTTCATCAAGTCAAGGTGGTCCCACATTCCAATCACCTTCTCCAAGGAGGACCTTCAGCTCAAGGATTTTCCTCATAACAATGCTATGGTTATTTCTTGCGTTATCAAAGGGTTTCTGGTCCACAATGTTTTGGTTGATACAGGCAGTGCAGCTGATATTATATTTGTTAAGGCCTTCAGGCAAATGCAAGAGCCAGAAGATAAGATTCATGATGCTACACACCCTCTCTGTGGCTTCGGAGGAAGACAGATTGTAGCACTGGGCAAGATCACCATGCCAGTGACCTTCGGATTCATTAACAACACCAGAACTGAGCAAGTTGTGTTTGACATTGTTGACATGGAATACCCTTACAATGCAATTATTGGTCGTGGCACCCTCAATGCTTTCGAAGCAATTCTTCATCCTGCTTACCTTTGCATGAAGATACCTTCGGATCAAGGACCCATTGCTATTCATGGGAGTCAGGAAGCTGCCAGAAGGGCTGAGGGAAGCTGGACTGACTCAAAAGCAATCCATAACATAGATGGAGCTGAAGCTTGTGAACAGTACAAATTCAGAAGGGAGAAAGCAGCTTCAGCAGATCAGCCGAAGCCCATGCTCTTATGTGAGGACATAGCAGAGCAGAGGGTGCTGTTGGGCTCTCAATTATCCGAAGAACAGGAGAAAACCTTGATAAGGTTTTTGTTCAACAACAAAGATGTTTTTGCATGGTCAGCCAATGATCTTTGCGGAGTTAACAGGGATGTTATTGAACACTCGCTCAATGTTGACCCATCCTTCAGACCCAGAAAGCAGAGGCTTCGGAAAATGTCTGATGACAAGGCCGAAGGTGCTCGTAATGAAGTCAAAAGACTCCTCAGTGCAGGAGTTATCAGAGAAGTAAAGTACCCAGAATGGCTAGCTAACACTGTTATGGTAAAAAAGGCCAATGGCAAATGGCGAATGTGTATCGATTTTACAGATCTCAACAAGGCCTGTCCGAAGGACGAATTCCCTTTGCCAAGGATAGACTCCTTAGTTGATGCAGCAGCTTCGTCAGAGCTTATGAGTCTTCTCGATTGTTATTTAGGCTATCATCAAATTTGGATGAAGAAGGAGGATGAGCCAAAGACCAGTTTCATAACCCCAAGTGGAACATATTGTTACCTTCGGATGCCTGAGGGGCTCAAGAACGCTGGAGGAAGTTTCAGCAGAATGACTGCGAAGGTTCTCCAGTCTCAGATAGGTAGAAATGTGCTAACTTATGTTGACGACATCATTGTAAAAAGCACGAAACAGGAAAATCACATTACTGATTTGCAGGAGACCTTCGCCAGTTTTAGGCAAGCTGGCCTAAAGTTGAATCCAAAAAAATGTGTCTTCGGAGTTAAGAAGGGGAAATTTCTTGGATGCTTGGTTTCAACAAAGGGAATTGAAGCTAATCCAAGTAAAATTGAAGCTATACTTCGAATGGAGCCACCAATTACAAGAAAGGGGGCCCAAAGATTGGCAGGGAGGCTGGCATCTCTTAATAGATTTATATCCAGATCAGCAAAAAGAAATTTACCATTCTTCGAAGTGCTGAAATCAGCCGAAGTCTTTCAATGGGGACCAAGCCAACAAAAGGCCTTCGAGGAACTGAAGCAATATTTGATAGATTTAACAACATTAACTCCACCAACGCCAGGGGCTCCTTTGTTATTATATGTGGCAGCTTCGCACTCAGCGGTAAGTGCAGCACTTGTTCAGGAGAAGATTGATGGCCAAGTCAAGAAGCAGGTCCCAGTGTATTTTGTATCTGAAGTTCTTAGTATATCAAAGAAAAACTATACAGAATTGGAGAAGGTGTTATATGCTGTTTTGATGGCATCCAGGAAGCTTCGGCATTACTTTCAAGCATACAATATTGTTGTTCCTTCTTCGCAACCGTTGAAGGATATTATGAGAAATAGAGAAGCTACTGGGCGGATTGGAAAATGGGCTGCAGAGCTCAATGAATTTTGCATTGATTATGTGCATAGATCTTCGATCCAGTCTCAAGCGTTGGCAGATTTCATCGCCGATTGGACGCTAGGGGCTCAGGATGAAGGAACAAATAAAGATGCCGAAGTATGGACAATGTTTTGCGATGGGTCTTGGGGAACCTTCGGAGCAGGAGCAGCCGCTGTGTTGGTCTCACCATCCAAAGTTAAAACTTGTTATGCGGCAAGACTCGATTTTAGTTGTACAAACAATATTACTGAGTACGAAGCCCTGCTTTTGGGTCTTCGGAAGTTAAAAGCAATGGGAATCAGAAGGGCCATTCTTAAAACTGATTCCCAGTTTGTTTCGGGTCATATCGAAGATCCGAAGCTTGAAAAATATCTAGACACGGTCCGAAAAGTCGAAGCTTCCTTCGAAGGATTTTCTGTCAAAAATATCCCTCGAGGACAAAATGAGCATGCTGATTTGCTAGCTAAGTCAGCAGCACAGGGGCTGCCTTTACCTTCGGATGTGTTCTTCGAAACAATAAAAGCACCTTCAGTGGAACTCCTTGAAAGAGCAGTCCTCAGTATATCTCCTGTTTATAGCGAAGATTGGAGAACTGAGATCATCTCTTACCTTCAGGGTAAATTCCTTTCAGATGACGAAACTTATAACAGGAGGATAGAGGCAAGAGCTCGTCCATATGCCATGATAGAAGGGGAGTTGTACAAGCATGGAGTTTGTGCCCCACTACTCAAGTGTTTATCTAGAACCGAAGGCATAGAATTGATGAAAGAAATACATGCAGGCCTGTGTGGATCTCACATTGGATCTAGGCCGCTACTTGGAAAAGTTTTCCGTCAAGGGTTTTATTGGCCGAAGGCAGCTTCGGATGCAGCGGAATTAGTTCAAAATTGCGAAGGTTGTCAGAAGTGTGCACGAGATCAAAAACAACCTTCGTCCTTAACCCAGCTCATACAACCCATCTGGCCATTGCAAAGGTGGGGCCTTGACTTGTTAGGTCCGTTACCACCGGCCCAAGGGAACTTAAGATATGTTGTAGTGGCTGTGGAATATTTTTCTAAATAGATTGAGGCAAAGCCTTTAGCCACAATAACTTCGGCCATTATTCAAAAGTTTTTCTGGCAGAATATTGTTTGTCGTTTTGGGGTACCAAAGGCCATCACTATAGATAATGGAACACAGTTCGACTCCGAAGCTTTCAGAGATTTCTGTGATCAAATTGGTACGAAGATCCATTTTGCATCAGTCAGGCATCCGGAGTCAAACGGACTCGTTGAAAGAGCCAATGGCATTATAATGACAGGAATAATGAAGTTAATCTTCAATCAACCCAGGGGAAAGTGGCCAGATCAATTAATCAAAGTGGTATGGAGCCACAACACAACAATATCAAGGTCAACAGGCTTTACTCCATTCAAACTATTGTTTGGTGACGAAGCAATAACTCTGGAGGAAGCCAAAACTGGATCAATAAGAGTAGTAGCTTCGGCAGAATCAGATTCTGAAGCTGTTCATTCTGTGGAAAAAGATGCTATAGAAGGGATCAGGCTTCAAGCTGTGGAGAACACCAATAAGTATCAAGCCGAAACAATCAAATGGCGTGATAGAAAGGTCCGGCTAAAGAATATTGAGCCAGGACATTTGGTGCTTCGGCGAGTGGCTAACCCAGATACAGTGGGCAAGTTGCAGTTGAAATGGGAGGGATCTTTTTTGGTAGCATCTTCGTCAAGACCCAGTTCATACAGATTGAAGGATATGGACGACAATGACATTCCTAGATCTTGGAATGCGGATGAGCTTCGGCGATATTATGTGTAACTTGATGTAATTTTTTATATTTTTTCTTTCATGGCACCCTTTTCCTTTCTGAAGGGGGAGAAAGGTTTTTAATGGGGCCATCATATGTAATTTCCTTTTTTACTTCTATAAGAGTAAAATCCCCCAAGGATGTAAATGTAAAAGCTGAGAACGCACCATCGAGTGCCGAAAAGAAAAGGCGAAGAAGCTCCAAAGTCGTTCCTAAGGGAATGCAGAGCTTACAGCGAAAAGTCAACGCTGATTCCGCCGAAAGTAAAAGGCGAATAAGCTCCAAAGTCGTTCCTAAGGGAATGCAGAGCTTACAGCGAAAAGTCAACGCTGATTCCGCCGAAAGTAAAAGGCGAGGAAGCTCCAAAGTCGTTCCTAAGGGAATGCAGAGCTTACAGCGAAAAGTCAGCGCTGATATGTGATTATTTCTAAGGAAATAACGGCTGTGATTATGGCTTCGGATATGTGTTTGGACATTCATTTGCACATCACATTACATCATAGCATTTGCATTCATAAACATTCATCCAGGCATATGTAGGATAACCATCATCATAGCATAAGTGGTTGCTTCGGCAAAAAGGAAAAACTATCTTTTGTACTTCTTCGTGTACGAAAAGAAGAGCTTCGGAAGAAAAGGAAATGTTGTTTTTTATGCTTCGCTGTGTATGAAAAGAAGGGAAGGTGTTTTTTTGCTTTCGGCTCAAAAAGATAATTTCGTCCACACCGAAGCACCTCTCATACATTAATGGAAGGGTAAGAGCATATTACAAGATATAAACAGAATTCATTAAAGACAAGTTTAGTCACATTTACAAAAGTTATCTCAAAAGTTTCTTGAGTCTGTCTACAGTCTACTCTTATTTAATCTTCAAGGGACCTCAGCTTCGGCGTCATTCTCTTTAATCATCGGCTTCGGCTTCGTCATCCTACATGAATTAAGTTGTAAGTCAAAATCGAGCTTGAAGGAAGAGGTAAGCACAAGGTATGATTTCTTACTGGTTCAAGATGACTCCGAGCTTCGTCTCCAGCCTTTTCTCGCCCGCCTTTGTCCATATCATCTTTACGAATCTATTAGAAATGCTTCGGGCGAGATCAGGAATGTCATCTAGAATTGATGGTGATAAAGTGAAATTGGGCCTATTGACAATTTTTCCATGATCGCAGTCAGCTTTTAGGAAAGCCGCAGCAGTGCCCCGAGAAGCTACCCAGGCGCAGAAGTCACCGTGCCCGGCTATAACTTCGTCAAGCTCATCAATTTCACCCTCAATATGTTCGAAGGTCTTTGGTAAATCTTCAGCTGACGGGGTGAATTTCTCACTGCTAGCTCCAACTGAGTGGAAGATTTTTCTCAGTCGTTGAATACATTTGTTGCTAAATTCCAAACATTTGCCTTGAAGGCCCGCCAACAGTTTTTTCAAATCTGAATTTTGTTGAACTTCGGCTTCAAGTTTTGCATTTAGTTCTTGCTTTTCTTGTTCAAACTGTTCAGATTGGCAGAGAAGCTTCGTGTTCAGTTCTGTTATTTTAGCTTCGGCTTCCGTTATTTCAGCTTTGGCTTCCGCCAATAAGCCTTCAGTTGCTTGAAACTCGAAGTTCTTCTTTTCAATAGTAGCTGATTGCTCTTTTATTTTGCCTTCTAAATTTTCAATTATAACCTCGTGTTTCTTGTCTTCCAGATCTTGCTGCATTTTTAAAGCTTTGCTCAACAGCATACTCTGCACGAAAACAACCTTCGTTAAGACATATCTTCATTATTAAAAACAATAAAAGTCAAGGGAAAAGTAGTCCACCTTGAAATTGGAATAAAATAAACTACCAACGATATGTTGTCGTCGGTAGCGGCTAATGTTCGTTTCTAGCTTCGGAAAACCGATACTCTTTGACAGAGTACCGATAACCTTAGCTCCAGTTTGATCCCAGATACAGTCTAATTTTTCATCATCAATACCTCCGAAGAGGAGTGCTCCTGGTTTATATCCGCAAGATTTGGCATACTCTTTAAGCTCTTCTATTTCGGTTTTTGACAATTTTTCTCCAACTAAATTTTTAAACATGAAGGCCTCGTCCTCTGAAGCTTCGTCAGCAATTTCCTTTTCTTTCCCCGACACTGCAGCCATGGCCTCTTCGGCGGCAGTAGTAGCTTCTTCTGTGGCCATGTCTAGCAGCATTTTGTCGATGTGTTCGATTGTGCTTTCCAAGTTCAAATCTTCAATTGAGGTAGCTTCGGCAGCCGCGACCTCCGAAGGAGTGATTTCAACATTTGTTATTCCCTCAGCCGCTGGTATCTTCTGAGCTGAAGCTCTCGGTGGTGTCTTGTCAATGACCTCTGTCACAGCGATGATTCTTTGTCTCTTTGCTTTAGTCGTTTGCTTCGTTTTTTTGGGCTCCTTTTTCTTCTGAAAAAACTTTGTCAGTTGAGGCCTCAATGGACTTAGCTTCGCAGGCAGGGATTCGGTCATTACCTTCTGTTGGGGACTTGTTCTCAAATACTATGAATTGAGAACAAGGCAACACAAGATGTTAAATGTTAATACCCTTCGTCCTTCGAAGCATTATTTCCCTTAGGATATAATGATCTTCAGACGAAGGTCATGAAAGACATACCTTCATCATCGCAGTATATGTTAAATAAAAGAAGAAGCATATGAAATATAGAATATGAAGTAAAATGTAGGCAATTATATGTTGTTCTCAATTCGTTTCTGTATTATTATTATTGAAGAATAAAAACGACATCAAGTTACAGATGTACCTTCAGCTTGGAAGGAAGTAAAAGTACAAGCGTGACGCAAAAAGCAAATGCCAAGTCAGCGTGAACAGTACGGGGTACTGTTCACCTATTTATAGGCACGGAACACAACCCATATAAAATTACATCCATGCCCTTTACATTTGATAGTAGTTCTATAGTAATCCACCGAGGTTTAAATAGCCTTTTCATCTTTAAGTCGGTTTCCTTTTCTGCAGTCACGCCGAAGCTTTCCTGCTCACTCCTTCGGCGCTGTATCAACCTTCGTATTCTTTGAGCTTCTCCCACTGTGGTACCGATTCGGGTCCAAAGATACCTGTTCACACATTATACTCCAGAAACACTGTTAAATCCTGTTTTTGAGGACCTTCGGAGCCGAAGGCCCCCAACAGTAGCCCCTCGCAATGTTAATTTGTTAAAATTCAGATTGCGACATGGACGAAGGCTTTAAGCCGAAGGTCCGCAAAAACACCTTCCCTTTGCTAGAATAGCAACATTCACTGACAGGCGGGGTCTTTCAATCTTTCACGCACTGGGCGTATAAATAAGAGCATACCGCGAGCTCATTTGGCACGCTCTCTTGCCAGCTGTTCTCGCTCACTCAATTTTTAGCTCTTGCGTACCAAGATTTGCTTAGCTTTTTAAGTTTTTAAGCTTCGGAGCTGAAAACAGTTTTTTAGTGTCTCCGAAGATGTCTGAAGATAAGAAGGCTGCTGCTGAGATGAAGCTGAGTCTCGATGAAGAGAAGAATCTGGGGTTTCTTATAGCAATGTCGAAGACCAATACAGAAAAAATCACCAAAGAAATTTTAGAAGGTTTGTCTGAAGATACTGATGACAGCGACAGTTATGATGTGGATAGTGGTGGTGAAGACTCCGAAGATCGCCCCTGGCGACCAAGCCATTCAGTTTTTGGCAAGTCAGGTATCAAATAAAATCATCTTGTCAACATGAGGGGAAGGTACTTCCGGGATTTATCCATTGTGAGGGCTGACGAAGGAGAAAAAACTTGTCCGACCCCTGAGGAAAGTGAAGTCGTAGTGTTCCGAAGCTTTTTGAAAGCTGGACTACGATTTCCCCTGAGCAGCTTTGTCGTAGAAGTGCTGAAAATATTTGAAGTCTATCCTCATCAACTTACCCCCGAAGCAATTATAAGGCTAAATATCTTCGTGTGGGCCGTGAGAAGCCAAGGTCTGGAACCTGATGCGAAAAGTTTCTGCAACATACACGAATTATCATACGAGACAAAACCCTGGGGTAAGGAACAGTATCACAATAATTTTGGCTGCTACAGTTTCGTTTCTCGGTCTGGGTCAAGCTGCCCCGTGCCAACGTTTCGGAAGAGATGGCCCGGCGACTGGACGACATAATGGTTTTATGTGAAGAATGACCTGAAAGCACGGGAAGACATTAAAGGTATAATTATGCGCCCTATTTGGCAAAGTTTCGGCCTGCGAAGGCCGAAGGTTGAGATGAATGAAGCCGCCGAAGAATGTCAGAGAGCTGTCGGAGTTATTTGTTCTTTTATTGGAACAAGAGATTTGGTCCAAGAGCATATTGCCTTCAGAGTATGGCCGCTCGCGGAAAAATGGGAAATGCCACAAGAGACCATAAAAGAGGCTGACGAAGGTGGACTTATCAGGCTGAAGTATACTTTCAAGTTCAGAGATAAATTCATTGAGCCAGATGATGACTGGCTAAAAAACATTAAAAATTTAAGTGATGAACTACTTGGGGCTTACTCGAAGGCCGAAGATACTGCACTGTCAGCAGCCTTCGGAGGCCGAAAAAAGAAAAGACTGAACCGAGTGTTTGACGCAATCGGGTTCGTCTACCCTGACTATCGATATCCCATCCGAGGGCAGAAAAGAAAAAGCACAACCTCTGCAAAAGAAGAAGCTGCAGCTGCTCCTAGTGAACCAGCACCGGAAAGAAAAAAGATAAAGGTCCTCACACATCGGCCACGTTATATTGAACCAGCTTCGGTGCCTGAGTTCACCGGAGAGACCTCTTCAGCCACCGAAGCTGCAAAGCCAACCAAGCCAACCTTGCTGCCAGAAGTCGCAGATATGGCCGAAGCGCCAACAAGAATAGAATTGGAAGAACCAAAGATTTTGTTACCAGAAACCAAAAAGATGGCCGAAGCGCCATCGACAGAAAAAATGGAAGAAGTAAAAGGACCAGTTGAGGGATCAAAAATATCAGAAGTTTTAAGTCCTTCAGCAAATGTTGAGACAATAAAAAATCAAAAGGTGCCTGCGGTGACTCCGAAAAGAAAGAGAATGGTCAATGTGCTAGATGTTCTGGAAACAATTAAATCCTCAAGCACACCTCCGAAGAAGACTGTTGAAACATCCGAAGCAGAAACTGAAGTCTTCGATGCTGAAGCTCCAAAGCAACAGGCTGAGACTGAAGCTGGGCCTTCAAAGCCCACGAAGGAAGAAAAAATATCAGAGCCAATTCCTATTGAAGAAATCAGTGTTGTTGCCCCCGAAGCATCCCCCACAGTCCCTGACTATATTCTTCGACATGCTTCGGGGAAAAAGCTGTCTGAAAAGGAAAAACAAGAGGCCCAGTTTTACGCCCAAAAACTGAAATATCCTAAGGGGCGTTGATATTCAACGGCAGTGGAGAAGAAGACTTCTTGTATTGTCTCCCTGACAGCAAGGAGATTTCTGTCTGTCGGGAGATGAGCAAGAGCTTCGGATTCCCAACACTAGAAGACGGGCTCTCAGTGCTGTCGAAAAACGAGCTGGCCGACAGCTTGGCGTATAATAGCTTAAAGGTACAAAAAATGAGGCCTTTGTGTTTTTTCTCGAAACCAAAATCTTTCATTTGCTCAAACTTATTGACACACATTCATTTTTGTTTGCAGGGCCTTATACTTAGCAATGCCCTCAGGGCCCAAAAAGATGCTGAAGATGAAGGGTGTGTTATGGCCCTGAGCAACCTTCGTTCCGAAGTTATTGAACTACGGAACGAAGGTCTCAAAAAAGATAAGATATTGTATTCCTTGATAAATAAAATAAAAGAAGACGAAGCTACTTTTAGAGGTCAAGCCGAGGCTCAGAAGCGTGAAATTGAAGATCTTCGAAAACAACTAGCCAGAGCTAAAGAGGAATGCATACTTGAAGAAACGAGGCGAGAACTTAGCGACCAATGGGCAAATCATTTAGAAGAAACTGTTAAAGAGCTTCGTTCGTCCAAGAAAAAATGCTATGACAAATCTATGGAGTGTGTTAAGAAAATAAAAGCTAGCTTCGCCAGCGTTGGCGCATTCTCGAGCGAAGAAAACTTTAAAAGAGACAACCCCGAAGATCCCATCGAATGGATTAATCACGAGGCAGAGGCCTTTAAAGAAATTTTAAATAGCCGCGGAGACATCTGCGCTTTCTCAGGTGCCAGAGGGATTGCCACCATTTTGGAGGGAAAAGGCTGCGAACATGTAAAGATTTTATCGCAATCCGAAGCCACCTTGTCCGTTGAAGATGTAAAAGATCCTTCAGCCGAAGCTAGCATGGTTGGGGGAAAATTTTTCACCGATATCTGGGACAATGGTGGTAGAGAAATGGCCCGAGAAATCATCCAGAAAAGCGAAAAAGGGATCCACGAAGCTAGAAAAGTAGCCGAGGCTGCTGAGAAAAACATAGAGCCCGAAGGGCAAATAGGTATTAACTAATGGTTTTTATTGTGTTGTAACTTTTGATTTTAAACTTCGCTCGCAATCTGTAATAGTAATGTAGTCGTATCCTGTCCTCCCTCAGATCCTACTGAAGCGTCTCCGGGCCCTCAGCCTAAAGATGACGATGAAATTAAAAAGATGGCTGAAGCTATCATGGATCAAGTTGTCGATCGACTCCTGAACGAAGCTGCAGAAGTAGTACTTAGGGAAGACTAGGTGCTATTGTAAAAACATTTGAAATGTAATATGTGTAATATCTTGTAACCCTGAATGTAATATACTTGTTTTTTATGGTTTAATTCTTTACGATGCATGAAATTTTAAACACATACCGTTTTTGAGTCTTCGACGAAAAAACACCTTCCCTTCTTTTCATGCTTCGTGAAGAAGGATTGTCATTTATCATAACAATATCCAAAATGTTCTGATGAAAAATATCCAAGCTTCGTGAAAATATTTTCCGAAGCTATACTCTGAAGATCAATATTGTTTCTCCTTGTGACTTAGCATGATTTGCTCCTTTTCAAAGCATTTTCCCGAAGATCGATATTATGCCCCCTTCTTGTGCCATATGCAGCATGATGTATGATGCTTATGTTATGCAAAATGATGTGATGATGTTATGCTATGTGAGATGGTATTCATTCCGAAGGTACACGCACATCCGTGCGATAAAATACATAATCCTTTTTTGAATCAGCGTTGATTTTTCGCTGTAAGCCTCCCTTAGGAGCTTCTTCGCCTTTTACTTCAGCGGAATCAGCGTTGACTTTTCGCTGTAAGCTCTACATTCCCTTAGGAACGTCTTTGGAGCTTCTTCGCCTTTTACTTTCGGCGGAATCAGCGTTGACTTTTCGCTGTAAGCTCTGCATTCCCTTAGGAACGACTTTGGAGCAAAAAACTTACACTGCGCTCCTTTTGGAACGACTTTTTGTTGTTTCGAAGAATTCATATCGTATTTTTTTAAAAAAAATAAATTTAATAATCCGAAGGTCCTCCTTGCTATTGCAAATTCTCAAGCTCCAGCAACTTAAGCCTGTGTAGAAGATATGTTTACCTTGTGACAAACAACAAAACTATTACTTGAAATTTAAAAGGTGTCCTTTATTACACAAAAAATAAAACTGAATGGAAAAGACTGCTGTCAGGGTAGGATATTTGTTAATAGATGTGCTTCGACTCTGGCACAGTGCTATTGACTGTACGAGCTTCGGATTGTTCTCTGAAGTCCCTTTGACGTTGCTCATATTGGCCCCCTTCTGGCTGCTGGCCTTGTTGCAGTGGTGGTGGTGGGGGCGGAGGCTGTTGCCAGGAAGCTTGAGGTTGGCTCGCCGAAGCAACAGAAACTGCAGGGTGATTACCTACATATTCTGGGATGTAAGGCGAATGATACGAAGCAGTGTGCATGACCTGCTTCGGCTGACCCTGTTGTGTTGCAGCTTCGGCTATCTCCTTTTGCTTTTGGATGGTAACATGACACATCCTAGTTGTATGGCCTTTGTTTTCTCCACAAAACAAACAAAATATTCTCCTGGGTTGATCCCCAAATCTTCCGCCGAAGCCCCTGGCGCCTCTGCCTCTTGGAGCTGGTGGTCGGAAGGAGCTTTGCCGTTGCCCCGAAGCCTGTGAGGAGTACTGTGGCCTTTGCTGCTGACTCCCCTTATCATCATTTTGAGTAGAGTTGTGAATTGACCTGACATGCCTTGGATAGAATCTTCCTCCGAAGCCCCTGGTCATTTCAGAAAACCTGAAAGCCTCCTCCCTCCTTTGACGAAAATCATTGTCAGCTCGAATGTATTCGTCCATCTTCTGGAGCAGCTTCTCCAGCGTTTGTGGTGGCTTCCTGGCAAAATACTGCGCTGATGGCCCCGGCCGAAGCCCCTTGATCATGGCCTCAATGACAATCTCATTGGGCACTGTCGGCGCCTGTGCCCTCAGACGCAGAAACCTTCGGACATACGCCTGAAGGTACTCTTCATGGTCTTGGGTACACTGGAAGAGAGCCTGAGCGGTGACCGGCTTCGTCTGAAACCCTTGAAAGCTAGTTATCAGCATATCCTTCAATTTCTGCCAAGAAGTGATTGTCCCTGGCCGAAGAGAAGAGTACCAAGTCTGAGCAACACTCCTGACGGCCATGACAAAGGATTTTGCCATGACTACCGTATTGCCACCGTACGAAGATATAGTTGCTTCATAGCTCATTAGGAATTGTTTAGGGTCTGAGTGACCGTCATATATGGGAAGCTGAGGTGGCTTGTAAGTCTGTGGCCAAGGTGTAGCCTGCAATTCTGTTGAGAGAGGAGAAGCATCATCAAAAGCAAAGTTTCCATGATGGAAATCTTCATACCATTCATCCTCATTGTGGAAGCCTTCCTGATGAAGCTCTCTGCGTGGAGGCCTTCGGCTTTGATCATCTTGAACAAGATGACGAACCTCTTCAGAAGCTTCATCTATCTGTCTCTGAAGATCAGCTAGACGAGCCATCTTCTCCTTCTTGCGTTGGACCTGCTGCTGAAGGATCTCCAGATTTTGAATTTCCTGATCTAGATCATCCTCCGGAGGTGTTGGACTGACAGCCTTCCTCTTCTGGCTTCGAGCCTCTCTAAGAGAAAGGACGTCTTGATTGGGGTCCAGCGGCTGCAGCGTGCCAGCCCCTGTTGCTGAAGCTTTTTTCGGCGGCATGACGAAGGTGATGCTTGCCGAAGGTGTTCAAAGCTCAAGAAATGGAAGTGAGTTCACCGGAGGTGGGCGCCAATGTTGGGGACTTGTTCTCAAATACTATGAATTGAGAACAAGGCAACACAAGATGTTAAATGTTAATACCCTTCGTCCTTCGAAGCATTATTTCCCTTAGGATATAATGATCTTCAGACGAAGGTCATGAAAGACATACCTTCATCATCGCAGTATATGTTAAATAAAAGAAGAAGCATATGAAATATGGAATATGAAGTAAAATGTAGGCAATTATATGTTGTTATCAATTCATTTTTGTATTATTATTATTATTGAAGAATAAAAACGACATCAAGTTACAGATGTACCTTCAGCTTGGAAGGAAGTAAAAGTACAAGCGTGACGCAAAAAGCAAATGCCAAGTCAGCGTGAACAGTACGGGGGTACTGTTCACCTATTTATAGGCACGGAACACAACCCATATAAAATTACATCCATGCCCTTTACATTTGATAGTAGTTCTATAGTAATCCACCGAGGTTTAAATAGCCTTTTCATCTTTAAGTCGGTTTCCTTTTCTGCAGTCACGCCGAAGCTTTCCTGCTCACTCCTTCGGCGCTGTATCAACCTTCGTATTCTTTGAGCTTCTCCCACTGTGGTACTGATTCGGGTCCAAAGATACCTGTTCACACATTATACTCCAGAAACACTGTTAAATCCTGTTTTTGAGGACCTTCGGAGCCGAAGGCCCCCAACACCTTCAAAATTTCCTCCACGTCAGTGGCAGAGTGTGATGCGGGAGTTTCTTCTTCGTCGGATACTTTTTGCTTCGGAGAAGACATTTTCCTCTTCTTCGGAATTTTCTTCTCTTTTGATAGTTCTTTCTCATCTTCATTTAAGGCTTCGGTTATCTTCTTCCTTTTTCGGCCTCCGATACCTTTATTCAGATTTTCGTAGTCAGGGTATTCAAAACCCACGGCGTCCAGCACTCGATTTAGTCTTCGCTTCGGACGGGTACCGAAGGCCGCAGTCATCAACTGATCTTCTTTTTTGGAGTAATTGCCGAGTATTTCATTGCACATTATTTCAATTGTATCCAACCACTCTTGACAAGGTGTTTTAAAGAACTTCTTAAACTTGTAATAGTAAGGTAACCGCACAAGTTCCCCTTCTTTCTTCTCCCCCTCTAGCTTCGGCATTTCCCATTCTTTTAAACTAGGAAAAACCCTGAAAGCCAAAAACTCCTGAACCAGGTCTCTTGTACTGATATGCTCTGCAATAATTCTGAATTCATCCAACGCTTGTTGGGTTGGACCTTCTGGTGTCATGTTGCAACGAGGTCGGGTTTCTCCGAAGATTAGTTCAAGCGGACTTTGCACAAGCTTCTCCTTGTCATCATCAACCTTGACATAGAACCACTCTGACTTCCAGCCTGCTGCCCATTTGCTTCGGTAGCTAATTACAGGAAACTTTGTGGTTTTCCGATAAGCAAAATTATAGCAACCAAAGTTATCATGTAATCCATCTTTTCTAGCCTTCGTTTGATAGTGCAGCTCGTGAACTCGACAAAAACTGTCTGCAAACGGCTCCACCGCCTGGCTTCGGAGGGCCCAGATATAAACACTAAGCCTGACGATAGCGTTAGGAGTCAACTGATGAAAGTAGATACCAAACCTCTTCAATACCTCTGCAATAATCCCATGCAGGGGGAATCTTAATCCAGCCTTTAGAAAGCTCTTGAAAATGACTATTTCATCCTTCTCCGGCTTTGGGGTAGTTTCTTCCCCTCCGAAGCGAAGAAGCTTCTTCTGACTTTCATTGAAATAACCCGATTTCACCATCTTGGACAGATCAGCCTTCGAAACAGTCGACTTTCCGAAGTCCAAGTGGCTGGGCTTACTTGGCATGGCAATACGGTAATCATCTTCGGAATCAGTTTCCTCAATGTTTTCTTCTTCCGCTTCAGCAGTCGCATGTTCTGCCTCAGCAGTGGGGATTTCTTCCGGGGTTACCAGTCCGGATCGTTGCATCGCTTCGGAGATGGGAACAGTCTCCGATCCTTCAGCTTCACCTCCCTCACGTTCAACCCTAGCAGTAGAACGCACTCTGGCCATTTAACTCTGAATTTTTGGGAACTAAATGCTTTTTCTTCCGAAGCTTTTACTTCTGACAAAGCAGGCTTCAATCTGGAGCTTCGTTTGGTTCTGAGAGTCAAGCTTCGGCTATGGTTAAAAATTTTGGCAGCAAAACAGTGCAAATAGCAATGAATGCTGTGGTAACTTCACACCTACCCGTCTGTTTATATAGTGATGCAGGCAAGAAGGCGAGTCGCCAGGATTTTTACACCAGGCGAACAGCTGGTACCCACTGAACACTGGGCCACAGAACCCGAGAAGGTGAATCGCCAGTACACGTGTAACTGCTGCATGGCGGGGTTACCTTGCGCTCGGATTATTTTAATCGTTTCTCGGCAACGAGCTCAGGGAAGGTGTTTTTTGGACCTTCGGCTTCCCGAAGCCTGAGATACTTTTTTCACGGATCAAGCTCGTTACGAAAAACGATCTAGCACCGCGAAGGGGCTACTGTTGGGACCATGCTTCGTCGCCGAAGGTCATGCAGGAAGAAGCAGCTTCGGCTGAAGCTGTTTGTACGAGATACCGAAGGATGCAGTTCATGAAGCTTCGGAAATGCAAACCGACTTAAAGATAGAATGACTCTTTAGCCCATAAGAGTTCGAGTCATTGTTGTAAACTTTTATGAGGGGTATGATTGTAATTCTTCACAGGCTGGGTCCTGTGTCTATAAATAGTGAACAGTATTTCTTTACTGTTCACGATTTTTCCGGTATTTGCTATCGCATCACTCGGGAATCAATCTTTGCCAAGGCAGAGGTATAATTGTATTCAACACTTAAATATAATGAATGGATAAAATATGGTTTATTTATGATTCATTTACCTTTGATGTTCTATATTTTATGTCATCTCTTAGAATTCAATTACGAAGATATGACCTTCGTAATTATATTGCTATCAACCTTAGTCCAAAGCCCATTATCCCCAAGGGAATAATGTTTCGTTGGACGAAGAACATTAACATTTAACATTTTATGTTGCCTTGTTCTTAATTCATAGCATTTGAGAACAAGTTCCCAACACTAGCTAATTATTAATAGTACAAATATAAGGGGCTAAAAACTAGTATGAGACGGCCGGTCATGTTATTAGTCGCATGCGTGCATGGTGCTGCACATGGATAATACTGTGGTGATGGAGATCATCAGAGAGGCGAGAAAGGAGATTTGTCGTCAGATCTTCTAGTACGTAGTACCAACGCTTGTCGTCATGCGTTACTGCGTGTTAATTATATAGCCTGTAACAAGGATATTCAGACGCAGAGAATATCTATATGTAATGCTTGTGAGGTCGATCGAGCTCCATTTATGGGAATGGATTAATTGCATCAATGTTTATAAATTTATAATGGCCATTACTAGCAGTGACTAATACTCCGTACTAGCTAGCTAGCTGCTAGTGACCACTGACGTACAACAAGTTGCAACTTGCAACCGCGCGGCGGTCCAACTAACGAAACCACTAAATCCCTATACAGGTATGGATCAAATCACTCGATCGATCTTGGTCTTGTCATGTGGTATTATTCATACACAGTACATGGTATGCTACTACTATTAAGTCTTGTTTAGTTGCATGAGGATTAGGCCATGTTTGGTTCCTTTAGTCACTAGACTAAATTTTAGTAACTAAAGTTTAGTCACTAAAGTAACTCGTTTAGTTTCAGTGGCTAAACCGAACTAAAGAGCATTAATTGCGGTGAATAATGACTGTTTTACCCCTATTAATTAATGGATGTTTGCTATAAGAAGAAAATGGAGAGGGTAAATAAGGTAAAAATACTACTTTAGTCCCTTTTAGTCACCTCCTTGATGACTAAAGAACTAAAGTTTAGTCACCCCCATTTTAATCACCATGTTTGCTTCTTTAGTGACTAAAAGTGACTAAACTTTAGTTACCCCAAACCAAACAGGACCTTATATTGGAGGGGATTGAGAGGCATATATATAATCCCTTGCTGATACTAGCAACCGTTGCGGTCCAACCAACCCGACCAATAAATTTTCCTATCGATCAAATTAATCACTCAATCTTTGTCATGTGTCATGCGGTATACTTATTCCAGTTAGCAAGAAAAGAAAGAAAGGAAGGAAGCACGTGGTAACGGAAATAGTATTAGCGATCGAGGCAGTATATCCGAGCACATGGTAACGGAAATAAGTATTATGCGGAGACTGACTGTGAATGGGCGGTATCATTCTGGTTGCTGGCGCGCGAAAGCAAACGCCGCAGCTTCGCATCCGTAGCTAGAGGGCTAGCTAGCCTAGGTGCTACTGCTCGTCCTCACATCACATGCATGGTCTCATGGTGCTCTGTCTAGCTAGCCCACCACTCACAACTTTCTCTGTCAACTGTCCTTCAGTACGTGGCCGGATCAATTATTCTTCAGCATAAGCAGGTCAGCCGGTGTCTCTCAGGGATAGCTCGTGGCTAGCTAGCTAGCTTGGGCATAGTAACTTATTAGGCAGCCTAGTTAGGTTTGGTGGCGCTCGCTAGCTAGGTATGGGATGTGTGGTATCAGGTAGATCTCGAGCGCCTCCAGGGTAGGTGTGGTGACTGGTGAGTGGTCAGGGGGAACGAACGAACGAACTGCCCGGTCCCGGGTCGAGCTTTGCCGACGGCGTTTGCATTGGTAGAATTTTGGATCTCCCCAAGAATGATAACCAGTATAGATCAATACTAAAATAGATTATACCTTTATTATCATATTCGCCGTTGGACTAATTGGCAGAGATCAACTACAAAGTTTCAGAACTTCTATATATCTACAATTTTTTATTTAGATGTGTTTTTTCATACGAGGCCATTTTAAATTTTTTAAAAAAAAATCGATTTACAATTGTTTTTACGAGCCTTATTATTCTTACTAGGTTTATACCCGTGCGTTGCCACGGAAAACACATGAAATCGTTATATGTGCGGTATCGTAAATCAAACAATATATCATGATATGACTTTTCGTCCTAAATTAGGTATATATAAAATTGCATGATCTTAACAACACGGTTATATTCCACTTAAGGTCTTGTTCGGTTGTTTCGATCTCATGTGGATTAGATGAGACTGAAAAAATTATGAAAGATTTTGGATGTGTTTTTCATATGAGGCCATTTAAAAACCTTGTAAAAAACGATTTACAATTGTTTTTACGAGCCTTATTCTTATAAAACTCTATTTATTCTATAGAATTGTTATTACTTTTTTATTTATGCTATATTATATTAGCTTACCAAATGCTCGTGAAACTCTCGTAGAATTTGATTGAGACTGCATAAGCACCGGTTTAAAGTCCACGTCGCTTGCCATGAGGGCGCACGCACACAGGGGGGCCGGCTGGGGGCACAGAGTCGCAGAGCGCAGGACGTCACCAGCCGAGCAAGCCAAGGCCCCGTGAGCCACGCCACGGGATACTCCGACGAGTCCCGCGGTCACGCACCGGACGAGGGGCCGCAGGCGACACGCAATCATCTCTACTAACTATTAAGCGCTTACTGTAGACTGCCCCCGCCTCCGCTCGCCCCGCCTCCGCTCGCCCGACCTCCGGAAACTCCGCCTCCACAAACCTCCGCGACAGCATGTCCGCCGCAAACCACGCTGAGGCCTCCTCTTTCTCCCCGCAGTCCCCGACCCTCCGTGGCTCCGATCCGGCTTCGCCGCGGAGGCCGTTGCGCCCACCCATGCCCGGTTCCGCCTCTGGTGCTAAACCCTAGCGTGCCGCCTATTTACGCGCACTCCACATCCCCTGCGCCGTCACTTGGGCATGGACGTCTCCGTGCCGACGGCTTCTTCTTTAGGCTTGTCGGCAAGAGGACGAGGTGCCCCTGCCGTCGCCAACGCCGCTCCGCCTCCCGCGCGTCATGTCCGTCGCGTCCCCGGCCTCGCCCACCTCGCCACCCGCGCCCGCCCCGTCGCGCCACGTCATCGTCTCCCACCGCCTGCCACTCCGCGCGTCGCCGGACCCGGCGGCGCCCTTCGGGTTCGCCTTCTCCGTCGACGCCGACACTGTCGCGTACCAGCTCCGCTCGGGGCTGCCCGCCAACGCGCCCGTCCTCCACATCGGCACCCTCCCAGCCGCCACGGCCGAAGCCGCCTCAGATGAGCTGTCTGACTACCTGCTGGCCCGTGTACCTCCCCACCGACCTCCACCACCGCTTCTACCACGGATTCTGTAAGCACTACCTCTGGCCGCTCCTCCATTACCTCCTCCCGCTGACGCCGTCGTCGCTCGGCGGCCTGCCGTTCCAGCGGACGCTCTACCACTCCTTCCTCTCGGCGAACAGGGCCTTCGCCGACCGCCTCACCGATGTGTTGAGCCCCGACGAGGACCTCGTCTGGATCCACGTCTACCACCTCCTCGCGCTCCCGACCTTCCTCCGCAAGCGCTTCCCGCGAGCCAAGGTCGGATTCTTCCTCCACTCACCTTTCCCCTCGTCGGAGATCTTCCGCACCATCCCTATGCGGGATGACCTCGTCCGCGCCCTCCTCAACGCCGACCTCGTCGGCTTCCACACCTTCGACTACACGCGGCACTTCCTGACCGCGTGCTCGCGGCGGCTTGACCTCGACTACCAGTCCAAGCGCGGCTACATCGGCATCGAGTACTACGGCCGCACCGTGACGGTCAAGATTCTCCTCGTCGGGATTGACATGGGCCACCGCTGTTCCCCCGACCCAACGATGAATCCCCTGTCCACGGCAGCAAGCGGCGGGGTCCCCCACCCCTCGCTCCGTCCGGTGCTGCGGCGAAGAGGGTCAATCCCTACCCTCGGCTGTCTTTGTGCGTTCCTCGCCACTGCCCATGGTAGGCCGGTAGCTGAGGTCTGAAGATGAAGGCGTCGTCCGTATTTACGCGGTCACAGCTCCCACCCCCTTCTCCCGCATCCTTCCATTGACGGCGGTGAGATTACCACACCCCCATGCCCCCGCCCCCGCATATGTCTCCCTCCCATGGAGCTCGCCGTGCCCCTGCCCCCAGCTCCATCATCGCGTGAATCCAGCCCCCACCCCCTTCTGCATCCTTGCATTGACGGCGTCGAGATTGCAGCAGACCAGGCTGCAGAGATGCATGCCCCTTCTCCTGCATCCTTGCATCGACGGCGTCGAGATTGCAGCAGTTCAGACTCCAGAGATGCACGCCCCCTTCCAACCACCATGCCTCCTTCCATCGACGGAGCGCCTCCGCCCCAAAACATCGGCGCCACAGAACTAGCCCCCTGGTACGTGGCTGCAGGCCCCCTACCCCAACCCCCTTCCACCACTTGAGTCTACAGCCCGTGAGAAAAAGCAGCGACGTCGGGTGGTCTCCCGGTTGGTGGTCCTGCTCGTATCTCACCTTGATGGGCCACCCTTCCCTCGTAAACCATTAAGATCTAAGATGAGAAGATTTTTCTTCGGAGACCCTAAGGACTTTCCCGGTGAAAAGACAAGTTTGAGTTTTTCCGTATATTCCTTAGCTAAATGGGAACGGTTCAAGTAGTTAACATTGTGACTGTTTGACAAACATGCTAAGTCTTGCTCTTGTAATCCATTTCTCACAATATTTATGGAGTCCAAATTACTCTTTTCCAGCTCATACCTATTTTCAAAGTTGTTGTCAAAAATATTATAAGCCAGTTCACATCTCTTTTGAATAGTGCCTTCCAAATTCACACCAAATGGTTCTGATCTTCGTGCATTGTTGATTACAAGTAAGTTAGTCATGGATGTCTTGTTCTGATCTGGCTTCTTCCTCTGTTCCTCTGGTTTAAGAGCTGAAGTACATTTCTTAGAAAGGAACGTCACCAAACCAGAATTATCAGCAGCAGTTGAAGCTGGAGAATCCTGTAAATTAGCTTTCTTGTGAAAAGGATATTTGGAAATGGAAACTTAATATATTTTTTAGGTAACAGGCCCGTCGAGTCAGTAATGATCTCTATAGGAACTTATCCTACATAAATATTAATATATTTTTTAAACACATCAATTTACTGTATTCAAGTTTTCAAGTAAGTATTATTATGTTTTTTTGTTAGAACTAATGTGTGAATATATTCTCTTTTTTCTTTTCCAATTTAGGGAGGATCTGCTTGGTCAGAGTAAAAAGGCAGATGACATGAGCAGAGTTGCTGGGTTAGATAACCAAGGAATTGTTGGCCTTCAGAGGCATTATGAAAGATATTGGTTTATTGTGGTTTGCTCAGTAGTGTTTGCTCGATGGACCTTACTAAAAAGGTGCGATTAACTGTTTGCATGGGGTCATGTAGCACTGTTTCTTCACATCATTTCCATTTGCATTTCAGATTTGGTTGGTACAGATCTAGGTTCCTTGGAAATGATAGTAGTGGGAGCAAGGACCATTTCATAGTGCTTTATTTATTTGAGTTGTGTATCAACATTTTATAGAGCAAGATTTGTCTTGAGAAGCCGGAAGAGACAGTGCTGCGCACAAAGCATGTTGCATTAGCAGAATGACCTTGAAGATCATGTTGATGTTACAAATTCACGTCTTCAGATTAGCATTGAGTATTCGTATTTAAAATGTTGTTGTTGCTTAAACTACTACTACTACGTAGAATTGCTTAACTGCTACTTTCATTCGAAATTTTAAGTTCTGGATGCACTATGTGACTATGTCTAGATACATAGCAACTTAGAAATTCCAATAGTACGGAGAAATTTTTACTGCCACATGCTATTCAAACTTCTCAAGATTGCAATGGAACACTGGTACAAAATTCTCTTTTGTTCAGCGTGTGCACACTTTTACGACAGTCAGATTGAATCTTACATTCATATAACTACTTTATCTTATCATGTTATGATCCATTTGTTTTAACTGTGACTTTATATTGCACTCTTCAAGGTCCACGATGCAGGAAACCTTTTGACAAGGGCAGGCTTCACCCTTCCAGGAGTTGGTGTTGATCACTATACCGTTAGATACAATAATGGTTTGTAGAAAAAGAAAGCTTTAGTTTCATATAGTTCTTACAATATTACTTGTAGGTAGAATAAACATTTATTTAAATTTTTACTTTTGTACTTGGCTTTTGTGTGGTTGCTGTTACATTTATCAGATAACAATAGTCCTTCCTGTATTTAATTTAGAACTAATTTGTTGTTACATTTATCAGATAACAGGTCCTACTACTGTGGCATATTATGGGTTCTGGTGATGTGCTTCTACAGTTTGAGCCAGCCCCAAGAAGGGGAGAGCCAGATGTAATTACTCGTAGGACACCTGACTATTTCCTAGGATGCGAAAGTGATGTGGGGTTCAAGCTTTAAGCAGCGTTCTGTATTATGGGAGGAAACTGATCCCATTGTAAGGCCACAACCTTGGCGAGACTGCCACCATTAGCGTGCCCCACGGCCGCCACCAGGACCACGAGCTCGCCATCGATGACTTCGACGAGGAGTTGATTGAGCCTGAGCTACGCTACTGGTTCTAGCGCAACAGCAAGGTACAATCCTCCCCATCCCCGTCCAACCAACCATTCTTTAGGTCGTAACTGGTGTGTATGTTTTTTTACTGTTATCCCGTAATTGGAATAAAAAAGTAGGGAAAATACAAGTGAGTTATTGATTCACTTTTGCCAGTTGTTCGTCTTTTGCATGTATTTATGCAGTTATATTATAGTGGTATTGACGTATTGTGGTAATAATTCTGTTGTGCAATGATCCTTGACTAGGAAATAGAGGCAAATAGGGTGGTTTAATTCATTGCTTATCAGTTGACTCATGATACATCAGCTACAAGCATGAGAAAGTTATTTAATAACAAATATCTGCTTTGATATATTATGCAAGTTCTATGATAAATTGACAAATTTAGATTCTTCCTTTAAGTTTTTCAGATACGTTATGCAGTCGCAGCATGTTTCAAAAGTTCATTCAGTTTTATTTTAGATATGTTCACAAAGTCATCACCTATTAGGTTGTATATTCGAATGCTCGTTTCAGGTGTTAATATATTTTTATCTCTGTCTTGCAGATGTCTTACTGAAGAGGCTCAAGCCATGATGATTATGCTATTTGTTGATATCTGCCAATTGCTGAAGTCCCTTTCAGTTTGTGAACTCTAATTCTGTAAGTAAGAAGTGCTTTTCTTCCACTTACAGCTGTGGAGTACATTGCTTTTCGGACTCCATTGCTTCTGCTTCTATCTTTACATTCTTTTTGACTGGTAACACTGTAGAAAGTTGAAACTCAGCAAGCTAGAACTGACTGCATTGTGGAGATATTGGCGCCACTACAATCTCGTAAGTAGAGCTCAAATTCTTAGATAAGGCTCTACTATCAACTGCAAGTATCCAATTATGCTTCGTTATTCTAATTGTCGGCATTTACTAAACAGGATGCATGTCCTAATCCATATAGAGAGCAGTTACTTGATGCTGTTCAGAGGCACTTCATA
Source organism: Zea mays (assembly GCF_902167145.1). NCBI lineage: Eukaryota > Viridiplantae > Streptophyta > Magnoliopsida > Poales > Poaceae > Zea > Zea mays. The sequence continues at coordinate 133,461,549 of NC_050104.1, forward strand.
GCCCAGGTTGATAAAACAAATTTAACTTCTGACTCCAGTAACTTGCATCATTATGATGTTATTAGGACCTGACAGTCTGCTTTGTTGTGTTAATTCCAATTTGCTTTGCCCATGCCGAAGCAATTGGATGAGTTGCAGGTCATTGTCGGCTTTATGCAAGTTGCAAAGAGGCTGAAGACGACTATGAAAGTGGCCTAACTGTGAAGCCTGAACTTCAACTAACAGATTCAAGAGAGGATGCAGCATGTTTGATGAATGTTGTCGTGCTATGTAATATATATGCACAAAGTTCTTTAGATTTAGGTGGCTAGGTTAATGACAACTATATTATGTTAGCCTCATCTGATGTAGATATGCCTATCGAAAGATGTTTTAACCTCTAGCTCAGTTCTTTCCTGGTGACTGGATGTGGATTGAAATGACAAGTTTAAAAGTTATTTTGTCACCCTTTTCTAAGTTCCAAATTATATTTAGCCCATGCTTTGCCCAAATTGCATGCAAAACTAATCAGGAATGCAAAAATGTGGTGGCCAGAAGTGCCAGAAAATTACCAAGTCTTATGGTAAAACCCTTCCGCAATAGTAGCCGGGAACTGTTTAAGTGAGCATGTGTAAAGACTTCTGAGTAATGGCTTGATAAAAGCTTTGGGAGGTGAATTGCAGTTAGCACCAAGACGAATCGAGCACCATGAGAGAAGCACGATGGCCAATTATAATATATCAGGTATTTAATTAACGTTTTATCAAATTAGGTCGTAGCATTAGCACGGGCAACTCACTATCTTATCTATTAAGAACCTAATATGGGCACAAACTTACGCCCCTTGCTCTAGAAATTTAGGTCTAACCAGCAGACCACATGTATCTTAATGTTTAGAAATAAACAATAATTATATTTACAGTGTAGGCGTCGCTCCACCCGCTTCCCCGCCTTGTGGCAACGCACGGGCATATATCTAGTCTACTTTAGGAAGGCAGGCGGCGGCGGTGGCGGCGGTGCCGGCGCAACAGTGACGGCACCACCGGTATCCACATGCGCGGCGGTGGCGGCGGTGCCGGCGCAACAGTGACGGCACCACCGGTATCCACATGCACCGAAGCTGCCGCCCCCCCGGGCCACGGCGCCCACCACAGGCCATGAAACACGAGCTGTGTCGACACCGGACAGCGACCTGTCTCCACTCCATGGAATGGAAGGTGGCGGTCTGGCTGAGCTTGGAAGCTACCCGTGGCCGTGGCGGTCAAACCCGCTCGTCGGCGCAAGGTCCACTCGGTTCTGGAAGGACCCAGCCCCCAAACATGCCCACTGTTTTGTGCTCTTGCTCCATACATCTTGGTCCAAGCCTCCAGCTACACTCTTCTGATGATAGTACCAGCTCCGTTCGTTCAGTGCTGCAAGCGACAGAACAGAACCCCCACAGCAGGCATCTCTGGCCCCCAAAAGGAGGCCAGTGTGTGTGCAGTGTGCTTAACTGTTTCCGGTCCTTTTTTCACTGCAAGTGCAAGCACAGACCACACACATCTGCATTTGCATAATTGCATGACAGACCAAAGCTAAGAGGCACACAAGGCCTCGGAACACCGATATACTATAAATCTACATCCATGTAATGCACCGTTAATATATCTCTATAAGTATGACCCAAGACAAAGACGTTAGAGGGGGGCTACAAGTATATGTGTATATGGTGCTGGACCCCAAAAGAAAGAAACGCTAGACTGATCCATATATCCAGGTTATAGTATACAAGCAGGGCGGGTCTCCAGAACTAGTGAAAAGCATGGATGGGGTGGACGGGATCAGCGTCAGCGGCGGACGGCCAGCCGGTTCCTGATGTTGCTGCTGTTCCTCGGCTTGCCGCTCAGCGCCAGGTTCCGGCTCCCTTGCTTCGGCAGGTCCTGTGGATCCACCATCTGGATCGTCCGCTGCTTCTTCGCTGCATTTGACGACGGCGGCGTCAACAACATTCATCTTGCTTTCTCTCCAGGCCAAGACCAGTCAGAGAAATGCAGTGCGATTTGCAGAACTACGCGCTGGTCAATGGCTAAACTAAACATCATACCAACACTGTAACTCTGCGAGCTAACTTACCGTTGTTGAATTCTTGGTAACCCTCCTGTAGCTTACGCTTCGTAGCCTCCAGCTTGCCATCCTTTGCAAGCTGTTGCTGTTGCTTCGCGCGGACTGGATATTCATCATGCTCAGTTGGCGGCGGCTGCATCGGCAGTGGAACAATAATTTACGCCATTAGTAGCAGAAACATGCATCAATTGGATACAGCAAGCTGCCCACAACACCGATACACGCTTACCTTAGGCACTGTCGGTTTCGGTCTTCTTTGAGCCACCGAGACGTCTCGCTGCTGCTGCTGCTGCTGCTCTGGCTTCACCTCCGAGCATCTCGGCCTCCCCATCTGCGACGCCTGAGGTCTCCCTGGACCAAAAGCCGCACTCGACGCCTTCGCTTGCGCCCCCGAATTCGACCGCTGCGTTGTCTGCCAGCCGAATGCCTCGTTTGGTCGCAGTTGCTTCGTGGCAGACTGGTCTAGCTTCCAGTTCTGCTCTGGGTCATACTGCTGGACCGTAGGTGACTGCTTGCTGACCGACTCCTGGCTTGCCGGATTACGCTGCCCGCCGTCCTTGACGTCGGCCCTAATATCTGTGCAGGAGTTAGGGAGGGGGGACAGGAGTGAGTGAGGTCAATGCAATATGTAACCGAGAGTCGCCAGGGCATGTGGTGTGTGATCCAGGAAGTGCGATTACTCACTTCCGTCGTCATCCATTTCATCGAAGAACTTCAAAACCGATGCAGAGTTTCAGCTGTAACATTGACAGATATAGTAATACAAGGAAAGATGGAGTGGAGTTTGTGCCCGGTACCTCGGATAGCTCGATTGAGGTACATGGTGCTGCAAACAAGGCTGCCTCATCCATGGGAGGGGATGGCAGACCCCCTTCTTCCTCATCCAGGCAAGAAGCATCCACTGATTGTGGTGTATGATCTGACAATTATTTCAGCTAGATTAGATACTAAATTAAGGACAGAGTAGGAAGAGCATAACAGTGAAGAGTACATTGACTTCTGTATTCCTTACCTACAACGGGATCTCCATTGTTCATCCACTCGTTAACAGTAGCCGTCCAACCTCTGCAAATTCAGATTCAGATCAAGCATAACATCAAGCATGTGAATACAAGAAAGCTGCGTAAGAACAAACCAGTGCCTAAAATGATAGCCAGGTAATCTAAACAAAAACACTGCTGCATACATGACTCCAGTGGTACACTCAGATATGACTAGTACTAATAGCTCATGATTCATTAGTTCAGAATAAAAGACAGCAATAGCCGTAGATTAATGTTGGTCGCAGGGATGGATAGTACGTGAAGCACTTTTGTATAAACAAATAGACATTTTTGGGCAAGGAAAAGCACAAGTAGCTTACTCAATGAGCGATCGGACGAGTTGCCGAATCTGTTTCGAGCCATGCTTTCGCAACGGTCTCACGTCCATTCCAATCCCAGTAGCCTATACAAGTGATTCGAGATATATGAAGGACGGCACATAGAAGAGTTCATCAAGCAAGCACATGCAGCGGTAGGTTCACTCTCATCACGGCTCACCCTGATGGCGTCCACCGTGAATTCCAGCTGCCCCAGCCTCCCCAGAAGCTCTAGCAACTCGGCCTCCGACTGCAGGACAGTTGAACCCACAACAAAATCGATCAGACAGAAGCGGTTGATGCCAACACCAACAAATCAGGAACAGAATCAACAAACAAACAATGGGCGAACCTTGTCTTGGGCATTGGAGAGAGCCGCCTTGATACGGAACGCCTCGGCGACCACGTCGTCATCGCTGTTGGTCAGCGGCGCGCCGCCGCCGTCGTTGTTGACGACCTCGGCGCGGTCCGAGCTGCAGAGGCTGGGCACGCTGGCGGCGCCCTCGGGAAGGAGGAGCGCCGGCTGGCCCGGGGTGGACTGCCCCGGCGCCTCCTGTGTTGCAGGAAGCGCGACAATCGCGGTGTAGAGGCGCTCGGCGATGGCGTCGCGGCGCGCGCGGAGGGCGTCGGGGTGGTCGGCGGCGGCTACTCGGATGGCGGCGTCGATGGCGTCAAAGATGCTAGCCCGCGCGCCGCTGAAGAAGCACCGCCAGTAGTCCAGCGACGCCAGCGGCTGCGGCGGCGCTGCCATCCGAGCCAAGATCGGCCGCCGCCGAAGGCTCTCTCCTTTTTTTTGAAGAAAGATTATTGCAGCCAATCAAGGTTGGTTATATTTTTCTTGTTAATCTTGGCAGTTTAATTGCAGGCGTTTTTCTTGATCTCGCGGATCCAGGCCGAATCCAAATGGAACCCCCGTGAGGAATTAGTGTTGGAATGGAACCGGCGGACGATCCCGTCAATAAAAGGGAAGAAAGAAGGGAGAGGGGAGAAGGCGCGGCTTCTTTTCCTTGGGCAGCGCGATCTGTGTCTCTCTTTGGAAATGGCGCCGCTGTATCTGTCCGTCGACGCCAAAGCTGGGGGCCTGGTCGCCTGGAGGAGGCAGAGGCGGGGAGCTGGCGGTGGTGACTGGTGGTGAGGGAGACGATGGGGGGCGATAGGGACGGGGTTGGGTGGGCCGAGCAAAGCACGGCCGAGTGCTACGAGGATAGCGACGGCGGCCGCGATTGGAATGCATAACGCGAATGCGAATGCGAATGGAATGGATGCCGCAATCCAATCCAGTCCGGATTCCGGTGGATTTGCTCCACGATGCGGATTCGACGGGGACGAGAAAAAGGAAATTATGGGGGGAGTCATCGACTCGTTATTTTTTTTTTCTTTTTAGAAACATCGACTCGCGCTAGTTGCGCTGCTTGTCCTGGGAGTCTTCGGTGAATGGGCCGTTCGACGTTCTGGGCCCAGCTAATTTTGATTACGAAAGATATGATGTATAACTAAAAGCTCACATGATACTTGGGCCGACAGTAGATTTGTTGGATCTCGGTCGTTATTTTGTCAACCCAGGGCAGCTCGACGCGGTGGGTGGGCCGGTGGGCGGGCCACGCGAAAAATGAACTAGCCGCTGCGCTATATGCGAAGTTTGGCGTGCCAGTCCACTGTCCACCGTTAAAATATCTTTAGTAGCATGTAATCATCACCCTGATCATGTAATATCTTTTTTTCCTCTCTGCTCATATCTCCCCCCATCCCCAACATACATGTAACTGAACTGAACCTTATTTCTCTGAAATCTAGAATCGATCCCGTCAGGTGGGGGCTGTTGGTCCCCCGTTGCACTGTCATAAAAGAAAAACAAAAACAAAAACAAAAACGCAATCAGTGAGAGTATATTGCACCGTACGTGTCCTCGTGTCGATCACATACGCACTTCTCTAATGAGTGCCTGGAGACCCTTGTAGCTTATATATCAGCAGTCCTGTTCCAGAGTCGCTTGCATGCACGTACTTCCCTGATTTTTATATGGTGAGAAGCGCTGATTGTGTCCTGAAACCGGAACGTGCTCTGTCTTCACTCTTCAGAGAGAGAGAGAGAGAGATTGGATTGAACCAGAGTCTCGAGAGGCAGGAAACTCATCGTTCTGTCTGGGCCACGCCATGCCGCGTGCGCTGCATCTGTGTGCATGTCTGTATCCATAGAGGGAATTCCTGCAAATTAATGCTAGGTTGTACGGCGGTGACGGATCACAGTCCAAATGCCCAGTTTGTTTGATTCCTTAACTAGTTTTAGTTAAAAATAAAAAAATAGTCTGATCTCAATATAATCCAACCATTAAATTTTATAGCGTAGAATTTAGATTCTATTATCATCCCTGTCTTAAATGCTGGTTGGACGAGATCTATCGGGCGATGGGTACCGACATACTGTACACTGTACACAAAGCAGCCGGCAGTTTCCTGTATGCATGGTACGTATAACCACCGTTTGCTTTGAATAGGCAGTAGTAGGTACGCGTGACGATGTTAACTAGAAGAGTGTGTACGTCGTAGCTGGAATACTGACAGGGACGGACGAGCGCGACGACGACGGATCATGTGCAGTGGTGAGCGAGCTGCGTTAAGGTCAGGATGGAGCACACACAAGGATGGAACGACAGGGGATGTGGTTGGGCTTGGAACGTACGTCGCCTGCAACTGCAGCATGCATGTCGTCTGCCGTTTTCGCAATGGCAATCCACCAGAGCCAGACCGATGAATTGATTGATTTCTTCTCCACCCGATCAATGCCCCCGACCCTGGGTTGGGTTGGGTTGGATGAGTTGCGATCCTTTCCAAGCTATGATGATGTCGATGGCCCTTGCGGTTTGCGGCCGACTGCATGATGACGATCGACACTCCAATGTCCACTCGGAAACAGTGGAGAGACGAGCGAGGACGCGGCCGGCCGGAACGAAACCCTAAACTAATCACCGCTCGATCGGTGCGCTCAGTTGTTAAGAGCGTTGGTTGATTGATTAGCTGCCGCTGCTTAGTTGGGTCAAGTTGGTAGCTAGCTAATTAGTCAGGGCACGCATCATCATATCATCGCCGCCGCAGCCTCTAATTAATCTGCGACCAGCCACCGGCCGTTTATCCCTGACAGCGACAGGGGCCTTAAGCACTCCATGCGGATAGGGCCATATACAACCCACATAAAAAAACTCGTATTTTAAGAACTATTTAAGAAGGTAAATGTAAAAAATACACAAGAGACTTATCTTAATGAAGGAACGTCCATAGCACGGTTCTCTAATTGTCGGGGACCATAATTAGGGGTACCCTCAAGACTCCTAATTCTCAGCTGGTAACCCCCATCAGCATAAAGCTGCAAAGGCCTTATGGGTGCGGCTAAGTCAGGGATCAGTCCATTCGAGCGACTCGATCACGCCTCGCCCGAGCCTAGCCTCGGACAAGGGCAGCACCCCGGAGGATTTCCGTCTCGCCCGAGGCCCCCCTCCAACGGCGAACATATTTCCGGCTCGCCCGAGGCCCTGCCTTCGCTAAGAAGCAACACTGACTAAATCGTCGCACCGACCGACCAAGTCGCAGGAGCATTTAATGCAAAGGTGGCCTGACACCTTTATCCTGACGCGCGCCCCCCGGCAGAGCCGAAGTGACCGCCGTCACTTCGCCGCTCCACTGACCGGCCTGACAGAAGGACAGCGCCGCCTGCGCCACTCCAACTGCGGTGCCATTTGACAGAGTGAGGCTGACAGGCAGTCAGGCCCCGCCGGAGGCACCATAGGAAGCTCCGCTCCGCCCGACCCAGGGCTCGGACTCGGTCTAAGTCCCGGAAGACGGCGAACTCCGCTCCGCCCGACCCAGGGCTCGGACTCAGGCTAAGTCCCAGAAGACGACGAACTCCGCTTCGCCTGACCCCAGGGCTCGGACTCCGCCCTGGCCTCAGCCGACGACCTCCGCCTCGCCCGACCCAGGGGCTCGGACTCGGCCTCTGCCACGGAAGACAGACTCGACCTCGACTTCGGAGGAGCCTCCGCATCGCCCAACCTAGGGCGCAGGCCAGCCACGTCAACAGGAGGCGCCATCATCACCCTACCCCGAGCTGACTCAGGCCACAGGGAACCAGACCGGCGTCCCATCTGGCTAGCTCCGCCAGATAGGCAATGATGGCGCCCCGCATGCTCTGTGACGACGGCGGCTCTCAGCCCCCTTACGGAAGCAAGAGGACGTCAACAAGGACCCAACCGCTCCGACAGCTGTCCCTCCGCCAGGCTCCATCGCTCCTCCGACGGCCATGACATCACACCAGCTGGGTGCCAAAATCTCTCCGGCTGCCACGACGGCATGTACTTAGGGCGCTAGCTCTCCCCCGCTAGACACGTAGCACTCTGCTACACCCCCCATTGTACACCTGGATCCTCTCCTTACGCCTATAAAAGGAAGGACCAGGGCCCTCTTAGAGAGGGTTGGCCGCGCGGGGATGAGGACGAGACAGGCGCTCGCTTGGGGCCGCTCGCTCCCTCTCCCGCGTGGACGCTTGTAACCCCCTACTGCAAGCGCACCCGACCTAGGCGCGGGACGAACACGAAGGCCGCGGGATTCCCACCTCTCTCACGCCGGTCTCCGGCCGCCTCGCTCTCCCCCCTTCGCGCTCGCCCTCGCGCTCGACCCATCTGGGCTGGGGCACGCGGCGACACTCACTCGTCGGCCCAGGGACCCCCCGGTCTCGAAACGCCGACAGTTGGCACGCCAGGTAGGGGCCTGCTGCGTGTTGACGAACAGCTTCCCGTCAAGCTCCAGATGGGCTGTCTCCAACAACCTCTCCAACCCGGGACGGTGCTCCGTTTCGGGAGTCTTGAGTTCATGTCCCTCGACGGCGGCTACGACATGATACTCCTTCCACCGCCGCGCGACGACGACAATGGCGGCCGACAACCTGCCCGCCGGCGGCGGAATCGACGACGTCTTCCCCGCGTGGTGGAAGAACGACCTTCGAGCTCATCCTGCCCTTTCCCCCGCCGACGGAGGGGAAGGCAGGGCGACCAAGGCCAAGCAGAAGGCAGCGCCTCGTTGGCTGTTGAGCGAGCCGACAGCACCGGCACCCCAACGAGGGGCGCACCGGGTATCGACTTCGCGCCTGAGTCGAAGACGAGCGCCGTCTCCCCGCGACACGCCCATCCCGAGCAAGCGGACGACGCGAGCGCGCTTGCGGAAAGCTTGCTGGACGTCACCCTCGCACCTGAGACGACAGTGCAGTCAGTCCCCGACGTGACTTCATCGCCTCTCGTCGACCAAAAGGTACCGACCGATTCCCATCCTACGTCATTTGGATTCAGCCTCAACCCGCCTAGCGACCTCGCTTTGGCGGACGCTCTCGTAGAGGCGAGTCCAAACCCTCTGGGGTTTCGCATGCGGTCGCCTTGGGACCGGCTGACGGACGTCTCGACCTACGGGCCCTCTGGGTCCGAGGAAGACGATGGGCCCAACATCTGTTGGGATTTCTCTGGACTTGGCAACCCCAGTGCCATGCGGGACTTCATGACCGCCTGTAACTACTGCCTCTCCGACTGTTCCGACGGTAGCCGCAGCCTCGGCGACGAGGACTGCGGCCCAAGTCGCGAATGTTTCCACGTCGATCTAGGGGGTCCCTCCGAAGGCAATCATCTCGGCATGCCGGAGGACAATGATCTCCCTAGGCCAGTGCCCCGCGTCGACATCCCACGGGAGCTAGCTGTGGTCCCCGTTCAGGCGGGGGGCCATGACCCACAGCTCGAGCAAATCCGCGGGGCGCAGGCCAGGTTCGACGAGGGAGCAGAGGCGCTTGAGCCAATCCGCCGGGACGTCGGGCAGGCATGGGCGGGCCAACCCCCGGCCGGAGAAATACGTCATCTGCCCCAGGGTTTTCAGCACCGCGTCGCCGACGACGCCAGGGTCAGGCCGCCACCCGCATCTAGTGGCGTCAGCGAGAACCTGGCTGCCGCAGCGATGCTTCTCCGCGCGATGCCGGAGCCATCAACCACCGAGGGCCGGTGAATCCAGGGGGAGCTCAAGAATCTCCTGGAAGGCGCCGCGGTCCGACGGGCCGAGAGCTCTGCCTCCCGAAGGCAGGGATACCCCTCGGAACCTCATGCCGCGACTTCCCGATTCATGCGGGAATCCTCGGTCTACACCGGGCGCACGCGCAACACCGCGCCTGTGGCCCCGGGTCACCTCGGCAACGAGCACCATCACCGCGACCGTCGGGCCCGCCTCGACGAGAGGGTGCGCCGAGGCTACCACCCCAGGCGTGGGGGACGCTATGACAGCGGGGAGGATCGGAGTCCCTCGCCCGAACCGTCTGGTCCGCAGGCCTTCAGCCGGGCCATCTGACGGGCACCGTTCCCGACCCGGTTCCGACCCCCGACTACTATCACAAAGTACTCGGGGGAGACGAGACCGGAACTGTGGCTCGCGGACTACCGCCTGGCCTGCCAACTGGGTGGAACGGACGACGACAACCTCATCATCCGCAACCTCCCCCTGTTCCTCTCCGACACCGCTCGCGCCTGGCTGGAGCACCTGCCTCCGGGGCAGATCTCCAACTGGGACGACCTAGTCCAAGCCTTCGCCGGCAATTTCCAGGGCACATATGTGCGCCCCGGGAATTTCTGGGACCTCCGAAGCTGCCGGCAGCAGCCGGGAGAGTCTCTCCGGGACTACATCCGGCGATTCTCGAAGCAGCGCACCGAGCTGCCCAACATCACCGACTCGGATGTCATTGGCGCGTTCCTCGCCGGCACCACCGGCCGCGACCTGGTGAGCAAGTTGGGTCGCAAGACCCCCACCAGGGCGAGCGAGCTGATGGACATCGCCACCAAGTTCGCCTCCGGCCAGGAGGCGGTCGAGGCTATCTTCCGAAAGGACAAGTAGCCCCAGGGCCGCCCACCGGAAGATGCTCCCGAGGCGTCGACTCAGTGCGGCACCAAGAAGAAAGGCAAGAAGAAGTCGCAAGCGAAACGCGACGCCGCCAACGCGGACCTTGTCGCCGCCGCCGAGTACAAGAACCCTCGGAAACCCCCCGGAGGTGCCAACCTCTTCGACAAGATGCTCAAGGAGTCGTGCCCCTATCATCAGGGGCCCGTCAAGCACACCCTTGAGGAGTGCGTCATGCTTCGGCGCCACTTCCACAGGGCCGGGCCACCCGCGGAGGGTGGCAGGGCCCGCGACGATGATAAGAAGGAAGATCACCAAGCAGGAGAGTTCCCCGAGGTCCGCGACTGCTTTATGATCTACGGTGGACAAGCGGCGAATGCCTCGGCTCGGCACCGCAAGCAAGAGCGCCGGGAGGTCTGCTCGGTGAAGGTGGCGGCGCAAGTCTACCTAGACTGGTCCGACAAGCCCATCACCTTCGACCAAGCTGGCCACCCCGACCACGTGCCGAGCCCGGGGAAATACCCGCTCGTCGTCGACCCCGTCATCGGCGACGTCAGGCTCACCAAGGTCCTTATGGACGGAGGCAGCAGCCTCAACATCATCTACGCCGAGACCCTCGGGCTCCTGCGCGACGATCTATCCTCCGTCCGAGCAGGCGCTGCGCCCTTCCACGGGATCATTCCCGGGAAGCGCGTCCAGCCCCTCGGACGACTCGACCTTCCCGTCTGCTTCGGAACACCCTCCAACTTCCGAAGGGAGACTCTGACGTTCGAGGTGGTCGGGTTCCGAGGAACCTACCACGCGGTACTGGGAAGGCCATGCTACGCGAAGTTCATGGCCGTCCCCAACTACACCTACCTGAAGCTCAAGATGCCGGGCCCCAACGGGGTCATCACCGTCGGCCCCACGTACAAGCAAGCGTTCGAATGCGACGTGGAGTGCGTGGAGTACGCCGAGGCCCTCGCCGAGTCCGAGGCCCTCATCTTCGACTTGGAAAGCCTCTCTAAGGAGGCGCCAGACGTGAAACGTCATACCGGCAACTTCGAGCCAGTGGAGACGGTTAAGGCCGCCCCCCTCGACCCCAGCAGCGACGCCTCCAAGCAGATCCGGATCGGCTCCGGGCTCGATCCCAAATAGGAAGCAGTGCTCGTCGACTTCCTCCGCGCGAACGCCGACGTCTTCGCGTGGAGTTCCTCGGACATGCCCGGCATACCGAGGGATGTCGCCAAGCACTCGCCGAATATTTGGGTCGGAGCCCGACCCGTCAGGCAGCCTCTGCGCCGATTCGACGAGGAGAAGCGCAGAGCCATAGGCGGGGAGATCCACAAGCTAATGGCGGCGGAGTTCATCAAAGAGGCGAAAAGCGCCAAGCTCAATCCTGGTCTTGGGGTTTATCATCTCCAGGCGGGGCATCGAAGCCCACCCAGAGAGGATTGCGACCATCGCACAACACCCCGAGCCCTTGTTGGGGGCACCCGGGGGCTACACGCACCCCCGGGAAGGACCGCTTGTCACCACCAAAGTTCTGAAGCTCGGAACGTACAAGCTGGCCAACAGTCAGGGCGAGGTCTACGACAACGCTTGGAACATCCAACGGTTACGTCGCTTCTACCCTTAAGATGTTTTCAAGTTGTTCGTATACCTCGCTCCCACGCAAGTCTTAGTCGTCAAGGAAGGGTCAGCCTCGCCTCGGCAGAGCCTGACCCTCCCTCGGGGGCTAAAAAGGGGGGAACCCCCCTTTATCGCTCTGCGTCAAGATTGGGGAACCCCTCTGCGTCGAAAATTTTCAATCAAAAAGGCTTTTACGTTCCCCCGGCTATGTCAAAAGCAGGACCCCAAGGAGCGAACGTGGGTGCATGTAAGTGGCAAGGCCGACCGAGCCGAGGTACTCCCATGCCTCCGGGTTAGGGACATCTCACTCGTCACCCGCCACGAAAAGTGACCCCTACTTGGGGAAGCCACCCTGCTACTGACAGGCGAAGCCGGACACGCAAAATAAAAGGAAAAGGAGTACGACTTCATGCAACGGTAACAAAGTGTTCAGGCCTCAGCGGCCGCAGAAAGACACACGCGCATCCAACAGAAACTGTTCCAACAAGTTAGGCGTCGCCTTGGGAAGGAGCCGCGCCTTCAGCTCCGTCCCCACCTTCAACGAGGTCCATCTCGGCTTCCGGCGACGGCGCAGGTGGGAGGATCTCCGCCTCAAAGGTGGTCGCCAGCACTGCGCTCGGATCCGCGGCGGCCGCATCGAGCCTCTGGACTTCTGCCAGGGCGGCTTCATCTTCGTCGGGAAGGCAATACCCCTCGCTAACCCGCTCCAGGTCCACAACGTAGTGGGAAGCGAGCACGGCGAAGGCCCGCCTGACGCCGTGGTGTAGCGCCTCGCGGAGTCTGCCGCGCATATGATCGCCCAAGACTTGGAGGCGACTTTGAGGGGAGCTTCCTGAGGGAACGTCGCCGAAGCCAAGGATCCGGTAAACGTCCGAGACGGCTTTGGACATGGCCGCGTGGTCAGCCCCCCTCTGCTCGGCCGCCCCGGCAAGCGCCTCGGCAAGTGCCTTGGCGGACTCATCAAGGGCGGACTCGAGCTCTGCGAACAGCCAGAAGAAAGATCTCAAACACAAGCAGTGGAAACAAACAGGAACGAAAACCAAGGATGGCCAAGGCGTACCTCCGGCTCGGGCACGCTGCTCCGAGGCTGCGACCTGGGCTACGGCTAAGTCGGCTGCAAGGGTTTCGGCCCAGCTTTCGGCCTCGGCAGCCCGGCCCCGAGATTGGTCCCGCTCCTCGACGACCCGGTCGAGCTCCGACCGCTGCCGTTGCGCTTCTGCACGCGCCGCGGCCGCCTCCGCGCGCGCCGCTGCCCGCTGCCGCCTCGGCTCTCAGGTCGGTGCAGAGCAACTGGAGGTCCGCTACCTCGGCACCCTGCTGAGAAAGGCGCGCAGTAGCCCCGGCGAGCGAGGTCCTCAGGGATCGCAGCGAGCCCCAGACGTCGACCTCACGACGGATGAACGACGACTTGGCGGCGCTCCGATCCGTCAGATCCTGAGGGAAGGAAGCGGGGCGTCACGAAGAATGCCTCGGTCACAGAAGAGAAAAGGTATGCCTGAAACCGTTACCTGGAGGATTTTGGGGATATCCCTGCAAAAAACCTCCAGCGACGACCGGAGCGACCCCACCGTTGCTTCAGCACACTCGCGGAGCTCATCCCAGGACTGGTCCTCCCGTTCATCGTCGAGAACGAAGACGGGGTCCGACGCCTCACGGGTTCGGAACCGGAGCAACTGGCGCCGGCCCTCGGAGCTCTGCCGCACAGCGACGAGGCTGCCGCCCGGCGGGACGGATTGCGTCTCCACGCCCCCCTCTTCCGAGGCACCAAGCGCCGATGCATCAGCCGTCTCAACGTCGGCAGCAACCGATCGCTCTCCGACGGGGGCGACGGCGACTTCAGTAGCGGCAGGCGCCGGCATGGCCGGCACGTCCGGTGGGCTTGGGACCACGTCAGCGTCAGCCGCCTCCCCTATCACAATGGCCGCCTCGGCAGAAGAGTCAGCCTCGGGAACCTGCTCCACGGCGACCGGTGCCGCCTGAGCCTCCTGCGGTGGAACGCCTTGCGAGAAGGTCGGCTGGACGGCAAGGCCTGGAGCGGCGTTGGCCACGCAAGCCGGCGCCATCTTAAGGGCCTTCCGGGGTGCCAGGTCGGTCAGGCCATGGCTCCGCTTGCTGAGGAAAAAAGGAAAATCACGGCCGGGACATATGAATGAAAAGCCAGGACGAAGACATTCCGAGATACTTACCCGCTCTGGGCCATGATCAACCGTGCCTGGGGGGAAGTCTCTTGGACCTCGACCCCCGGAACCACCGCCGAGGTCCGCTTCGCCGGCAGCTTCGACACCACCCTTGCTTTGAGCGCCCTGGACGCCCGGGGGGCGGACTGCCCAGGCACTGTCACGGCGACCTGAGGGTCGCTCCCCTGCGCTGCTGGCGCGGGCGGTGGCTCTTGGGGAGCAGACGCTCCGGCCTGGCCCCTCGGGGTCGCCTCACCTCTTCCAGCCGAGGGGTCCGGTACCCTCTCGGATTGCCCCCGCCCCTCGGGCTGGGACCTCGGCGTCCCGACCCCGGGGACTGACGGCATCAGCCCGCTCGGGGGCTGGTTTGACGGCTCCTGGCCAAACCCCAAGCCGGGGCTGAGGCTGAGGTGTGCAGCCATGTCGTCCTCCTCGTCATCATCTTCATCATCGTCGTCGTCGTCGGGCGTTTCCGTCGACGGCTCCCTCGGGAGCCCCTCCCTCTCCTGCCGGCGACGAAGCTTCTCCAAGGCGTCTCGAGCCCGCCTCCGCTCACGGGCCCGGGCCTTCTCCACGTCCTTCTTCTTCTTCTCCTCCGCGGCGACCCGTCGCGCTGCTCGGTCCACCGCATCCTGCGGGACCCGTGGCAGGGAAGGCTTGTGCCACCCCACCTCCTGAAGAAGGGGGAAAAACCCAACCGTAAGAACCAGGAGCAACCCGATGCAAGAGGAAGGAAGAAGCGGACACTCACCAGAGTCACGCACCCTTGGTCTGGGCGCATCAAAAGCTGGGAGTAGGCGGTGGGGTCCGGCTTCCCCAACGCGACGGACACCCGCCCGTGGAGGGCATCGAAGGGAAGAGGATCAGAGGACATCCGCGAGCCCTCCAAGTCAGCCTCCAGTGTCATCTCCCAAAGCGACAGCCGTCGCTCCGCCAAGGGAAGCACCCTCCGACGGTGGATGGCGGCAATCACTCCCACAGCGGTGAGTCCCCCCTTCCGCAACGCCTCCAAGGCCTGGAGAAGGGGTTCGAGGTTCTTCTGTCTTTCGTGCGGGGTCCCGTGGCGCCAAGCGTCGGCGGCAGTGGTGACTACTCGCTGGGAGAACAGCGGGAGCAACTCGCCGTCATTCCGGAGGTAGAACCACCGGCGCTGCCACCCCTTGTTCGAGGAAGCGAGGATGGCAAGAATATACAGCGACGCCCGCGACTGCCTCAGCAGGAGGGTGCAGCCGCCGGCCCGCACCGCTGCGTGGACTTTCCTCTCCCCCGTCGGCGTGGCAAAAAGCTCCGCGAAAAAGAGATGGGTCCACAAATCCCAATGGGGGGGCGATCCCCAAGTACCCCTCGCACACCGCTACGAAGATGGCGGCCTGCGAGATGGAGTTGGGGGTGAGGTTGTGCAACTCCACCCCATAGTGGTGCAGGATCGCCCGCATAAAGCGGCCCGCCAGCACACCGAATCCCCGCTCGTGGAAGGAGACAAAGCTCACGATGTACCCCGGCGGTGGGGACGGAGCGGCTCCGCCCACGGGAGGAATCCATTCCAGTCGCTGCTCATCAGTGAGAGGGCGAAGTAAACCCTCGCCAATTAGATCCTCCAGATCACTCGCCGTCACCGTGGAAAAAGGCCATGGATCGCGCGGCGAGATGATGGTCACCCGGTCAGCCATCACCGAGCGGAAGGGATGGCGGCGCAAGGGGCAGGAAGGGCGGTTTCCTCTTCTCTGGCTAAGTCTCTCGGGTTACGAAAACCTAAGAAGGAGGCAGGAAGCGGAGCAAAGAACCGTCACCAGACTCTCTCCCGGGTATATAAAGACCAAGGCGAGACCGGTTCAAACGTTCCGCCCGGACCGGACGCGGGATTCGAAAACTGAGAGCACCTAGAGGGGGGGTGAATAGGTGATCCTGTGAAACTTGAAAACTTAAGCCACAAAACTTGGTTAATCGTTAGCACAATAATTGCCAAGTGGCTAGATAGGAATCTTCAACAAAACACAATAACCAACAAGGATCAATTACAGAGATGGCATGGTGGTTATCCCATGGTTCGGCCAAGACCAACGCTTGCCTACTCCACGTTGTGGCGTCCCAACGGACGAGGGTTGCAATCAACCCCTCTCAAGCGGTCCAAAGACCCACTTGAATACCACGGTGTTTTGCTTGCTTTTTCTCAATCCCGTTTGCGAGGAATCTCCACAACTTGGAGCCTCTCGCCCTTACACTTGAAATTCACAAAGAAGCACAGAGCAAGGGAGGGATTAGCAACGCACTCAAGACAAGAAATCACAGCAACACCACGCACACAAGTCACAACGAGAGCTCACAACACAACTCAATGAGTTCACCACTCAACAAGAGCTCTAATTGCTATCGCAAAGAATCAAAGGCGTGGAATCGATGTCTTGGTGCTTAGGAATGTTGTAGGGATGCTTGGTGTTATCCTCCATGCGCCTAGGGGTCCCTTTTATAGCCCCAAGGCAGCTAGGAGCCGTTGAGAGCAATCTAGGAAGGCTGATCTTGCCTTCTGTCGACTGGGGCACCGGACAGTCCGGTGCACACCGGACACTGTCCGGTGCCCGATTTCCTTCCATAAATGGCGCAGTCGACCGTTGACAGCCTGAGAGCCGTTGGCGCACCGGACATGTCCGGTGCACACCGGACATGTCCGGTGCACACCGGACAGTCCGGTGCCTTCTTCTAGCCGTTGGCTCGGCCACGTGTCCCGCGCAGATTGCGCGGCCGACCGTTGGCCCTGCCGACCGTTGGCTCACCGGACAGTCCGGTGCACACCGGACAGTCCGGTGCACACCGGACAGTCCGGTGAATTATAGCCGTACGTCGACGATGAATTCCCGAGAGCGGCCACTTCGCTCGAGCCAGCCTGGCGCACCGGACACTGTCCGGTGCACCACCGGACACTGTCCGGTGCACCACCGGACAATCCGGTGCTCCCAGACTCAGCAGAGTCTTGGCTGCTCGAGCCAAGACATTTTCAATTGGATTTTTCCTATTTCCAGCACTTAGACACAATACATTAGTCCATAAAACAATGTACTAAGTCTGAGAAACATACCTTTATCCTTGATTTGTACTTTGTCCACCTTTTTACACTTAGGCACTTGTGTTGGACACTAAATCACCAAAATACTTAGAAATGGCCCAAGGGCACATTTCCCTTTCAATCTCCCCCTTTTTGTTGATTTATGCCAACACAACATAAAGCAAGTAGAACAAGTACAAAATCAATTCAAATAAGAACTCAAAATTGTTTTGATTCAATTTTGACATATATGGATCATCCTTTGCCACCACTTGGTTTGTTTTTGTAAATCAACCTCAACTTCCTATCTCTAAGTCAAACACACTTGTTAAAACATAAAGAGAGTCATTCCAAGAGAAATTGATTCAAGATTTCAAAAACTCCCCTTTTTCCCATAATCAACACTTCTCCCCACAAGAAGCCAACTTTTGACACGAGAGACAATAAAAAGAGTTTTGTCAAACCAAAAGCTCTAATCTACTATTTTCAAAATTTCTCAAGTGGTAGCTGATCCATTTATTGCTTTGGCCTTTATTTTCTCCCCCTTTGGCATCAAGCACCAAAACGGGATCAATCTTGGCCCTTTAACCCCATTGCCTCACCAAAATCTTCAAATAAGAACACAAAGGCAATAAGAGTATAAAGATGAACTTGGAAAATTTACTCTTTTCATCGGAGTGCAGTGGAAGACTTGCATGGTCCAAGTCCACCATTTCCCTTTCAAACTTCCTTTGAGACTAAATTCAAGCAAACTCAAGCAAACAGTTAGTCTCAAAGGGTCAAGTTGTACCACAACTCCCCCTAAATATGTGCATCACTTGCACAAGGATTTGTGAGGTCCGGGGATTGAGTATACAACTTGAGCACCACAAGTAAGCAACAAAATGCAGAGGAACATGATCAAAGGCATAAACACATGTATGCTACAACTCAATCCAAGTTCCGCGAATCTAGGATATTTAGCTCACTTCGCAGCCTGCAAAAGGTCTTTTCATCTAAAGGCTTAGTGAAGATATCAGCTAGCTGGTTCTCGGTGCTAACATGAAACACTTCGATATCTCCCTTTTGCTGGTGGTCTCTCAAAAAGTGATGCCGGATGTCAATGTGCTTTGTGCGGCTGTGCTCAACAGGATTTTCCGCTATTCGGATAGCACTCTCATTATCACATAGGAGTGGGACTTTGCTTAGATTGTAGCCAAAGTCCCGGAGGGTTTGCCTCATCCAAAGTAGTTGCGCACAACACTGTCCTGCGGCAACGTACTCGGCCTCAGCGGTGGATAGGGCAACGGAAGTTTGTTTCTTAGAGTTCCACGACACCAGGGACCTTCCTAAGAATTGGCACGTCCCCGATGTACTCTTCCTATCGACCTTACATCCAGCATAGTCGGAATCTGAGTACCCAATCAAGTCAAAGTTAGACCCCTTTGGATACCAGATCCCGAAGCAAGGCGTAGCGACTAAATATCTTAGAATTTGCTTCACAGCCACTAAGTGACACTCCTTAGGATCGGATTGAAATCTAGCACACATGCATACGCTAAGCATAATATCCGGTCTACTAGCACATAAATAAAGCAAAGAACCTATCATGGACCGGTATGTTTTTTGATCAACGGACTTACCTCCTTTGTTGAGGTCGGTGTGTCCGTTAGTTCCCATCGGCGTCTTTGCGGGCTTGGCGTCCTTCATCCCAAACCGCTTTAGCAAGTCTTGCGTGTATTTCGTTTGGGAGATGAAAGTGCCGTCCTTGAGTTGCTTCACTTGGAACCCCAGGAAGTAGTTCAACTCGCCCATCATTGACATCTCGAATTTCTGCGTCATCACCCTGCTAAACTCTTCACAAGACTTTTGATTAGTAGAACCAAATATTATGTCATCGACATAAATTTGGCATACAAAAAGATCACCATCGCAAGTCTTAGTAAAAAGAGTTGGATCGGCTTTCCCGACCTTGAAAGCATTAGCAATTAAAAAGTCTCTAAGGCATTCATACCATGCTCTTGGGGCTTGCTTAAGTCCATAGAGCGCCTTAGAGAGCTTACACACGTGGTCGGGGTACCGTTCATCCTCGAAGCCAGGGGCTTGCTCCACGTACACTTCCTCCTTGATTGGCCCGTTGAGGAAAGCGCTCTTCACATCCATTTGGTACAACCTGAAAGAATGGTGAGCGGCATATGCTAGCAAGATACGAATTGATTCTAGCCTAGCCACAGGAGCAAAAGTCTCCTCAAAGTCCAAACCTGCGACTTGGGCATAACCTTTTGCCACAAGTCGAGCCTTGTTCCTTGTCACCACCCCGTGCTCATCCTGTTTGTTGCGGAACACCCACTTGGTTCCCACAATATTTTGCTTGGGACGAGGCACCAGTGTCCAAACTTCATTGCGCTTGAAGTTGTTGAGTTCCTCCTGCATGGCCAACACCTAGTCCGGATCTAGCAAGGCCTCTTCTACCCTGAAAGGCTCAATAGAAGAGACAAAGGAGTAATGCTCACAGAAATTAACTAATCTTGAACGAGTAGTTACTCCCTTGCTAATATCACCCAATATTTGGTCGACGGGATGATCCCTTTGGATCGTCGCTCGAACTTGGGTTGGAGGTGCCTGAGGTGCTTCTTCCTCTTCAACTTGATCATCCTATGCTCCCCCTTGATCATGCGCCTCCACTTGAGGTACCTGTTCGTCATCTTGGGTTGGGAGATGCACCATAGTTGAGGAAGACGGTTGATCTTGCTCCAAATGTTCCTGAGGCCGTACATCTCCAATCGCCATGGTGCGTATCGCGGCTGTTGGAACGTCTTCTTCATCTACATCATCAAGATCAACAATTTGCTCTCTTGGAGAGCCATTAGTCTCATCAAATACAACGTCGCTAGAGACTTCAACCAAACCAGATGATTTGTTGAAGACCCTATACGCCTTTGTATTTGAATCATAACCTAATAAAAACCCTTCTACAGCTTTGGGAGCAAATTTGGAATTCCTACCCTTCTTCACTAGAATGTAGCATTTACTCCCAAATACACGAAAGTACGATACATTGGGTTTGTTACCGGTTAGCAGCTCATACGATGTCTTCTTGAGGAGGCGGTGAAGATAGACCCTGTTGATGGCGTGGCAAGCCGTGTTCACGGCTTTCGACCAAAAACGCTCGGAGGTCTTGAACTCTCCAAGCATAGTCCTCGCCATATCAATGAGCGTCCTGTTCTTCCTCTCTACCACACCATTTTGCTGAGGTGTGTAGGGAGCGGAGAACTCGTGCTTGATCCCTTCCTCCTCAAGGAACTCCTCTACTTGAAGATTCTTGAATTCGGACCTGTTGTCGCTCCTTATCTTCTTCACCTTGAGCTCAAACTCATTTTGAGCTCTCCTGAGGAAGCGCTTGAGGGTCCCTTGGGTTTCAGACTTATCCTGCAAAAAGAACACCCAAGTGAAGCGGGAAAAGTCATCAACAATAACTAGACCATACTTACTTCCTCCTATGCTCAGATAGGCGACGGGTCCGAAGAGGTCCATATGCATCAGCTCCAGAGGTCTTGAAGTGGTCATCACATTCTTGTTGTGATGAGCTCCTCCCACCTGTTTACCTGCTTGACAAGCTGCACAAGGTCTATCTTTTTCGAAATGTACATTGGTTAGACCTATCACGTGTTCTCCCTTTAGAAGCTTGTGGAGGTTCTTCATCCCCACATGTGCTAAGCGGCGATGCCACAACCAGCCCATGCAAGTCTTAGCCATTAAGCATGCATCTAGACCGGCCCCCTCTTTTGCAAAATCAACTAAATAAAGTTTGCCGTCTAGTACACCCTTAAAAGCTAGTGAACCATCACGTCTTCTAAAGACAGATACATCTACATTTGTAAATAGACAATTATATCCCATATTACATAATTGACTAACAGATAGTAAATTATATCCAAGAGACTCAACTAAAAACACATTAGAGATAGAGTGTTCATTTGATATTGCAATCTTGCCTAAGCCTTTCATCTTGCCTTGGTTCCCATCACCGAATATGATTGAATCTTGGGAATCCTTATTCTTGACGTAGGAGGTGAACATCTTCTTCTCCCCTGTCATATGGTTTGTGCATCCGCTGTCAATAATCCAGTTTGAACCCCCGGATGCATAAACCTGCAAGGCAAATTTAGACTTGGGTCTTAGGTACCCAACTCTTGTTGGGTCCTACAAGGTTAGTCATAATTGTCTTAGGGACCCAAATGCAAGTTTTATCACCCTTGCATTTTGCCCCTAATTTCCTAGCAACTATCTTCCTATCTGTTGGGGACCTTCGGCGTCCGAAGGTCCTCAAAAACAGGATTTAACAGTATTTCTGTAGTACAATGTGTGAACAGGTACCCTCAGACTAAAGTCGGCATTGCAGCAGATCGGAATAATACGAAGCTTGATACAGAGCCGAAGGTGTTGAGTAGGAAAGCTTCGGCGTAACAGCAAAGAGTGGAACCGACTTAAAGATGAAAAGGCTATTCAGACCTCGATAGACTACTATAGAGTTATTATCAAATGTAAAGGGCATGAATGTAATTTTGTAAGGGCTGTGTCCCATGTCTATAAATAGGTGAACAGTATCCCCGTACTGTTCACGCTGACTTGGCATTCGCTTTTTGCGTCACGCTTGTACTATCGTTTCCTTCCGATTGAAGGTACACTTATAGTTTAATAATATTTTTGTTTATGTTCAATAATAATAAATGATTGTTCATGTGTTCTTTTACATTCTTTATATTTTATCCTTCGTCATTGTTTGATGAATTTATGAAGATATGTCTTTCATAGCCTTCGTCCGTAAGCCATTATATCCTAAGGGAAATAATGCTTCGGGGGACGAAGGGTGTTAACGATTAACATTTTCTATGTTGCCTTGTTCTTAATTCATAGCATTTGAGAACGAGTCCCCAACACTATCCTTTCTACAAATAGCAAAGGAAGCATTTAAAGCATGATATATTGTAGATGGTTCATTAACTTTCCTAGGAACATTAGCAACATTTCTCCTAGGCATATTATGAACAACATTTTTCCTACCAACATTTCTATCATGCACATAGGAAGAACTAGAAGCAAACATGGCATGAGAATCAAAAGCATCATATGCATTATGACTCCTATAAGCATTTCTGTATTGTCTCTTGTCATGATACATAAAAGCATGGTTCTTTTTAGCACTAATAGCCATAGGGGCCTTCCCTTTCTCCTTGGTGGAGATGGGAGCCTTATGGCTTGTTAAGTCCTTGGCTTCCCTCTTGAAGCCAAGTCCATCCTTAATTGAGGGGTGTCTACCAATCGTGTAGGCATCCCTTGCAAATTTTAGCTTATCAAAATCACTTTTGCTAGTCTTAAGTTGGTCATTAAGACTAGCTACTTCATCATTTAATCTAGAAATTGAAACTAGGTGTTCACTACAAGCATCAATATCAAAATCCTTACACCTAGTGCAAATCATAACATGTTCTACACAAGAATTAGATTTATTTGCTACTTCTAATTGAGCATTTAAATCATTGTTAACACCTTGTAAAGTAGAAATGGTTTCATGACAAGTAGATAGTTCATAAGAAAGCATTTCATTTCTTTTAACTTCTAAAGCATAGGATTTTTGTGCCTCTACAAATTTATCATGTTCATCATACAACAAATCCTCTTGCTTTTCTAAAAGCCTATCCTTTTCATTCAAGGCATCAATCAATTCATTGATTTTATCAATTTTATTTCTATCCAATCCCTTGAACAAGCTAGAGTAATCTATTTCCTCATCGCTAGAATCATCATCACTTGAAGAATCATAAGTAGTACTGTCTCGAGTACATACCTTCTTCTCCTTCGCCATGAAGCATGTGTGATGCTCGTTGGGGAAGAGGGATGACTTGTTGAAGGCGGTGGCGGCGAGTCCTTCATTGTCGGAGTCGGACGAGGAGCAATCCGAATCCCACTCCTTGCCAAGATGTGCCTCGCCTTTTGCCTTCTTATAGTTCTTCTTTTTCTCCCTCTTGTTCCCTTGATCCTGATCACTATCATTGTCGGGACAGTTAGCAATAAAATGACCAAGCTTACCACATTTGAAGCATGAGCGCTTCCCCTTGATTTTGGTCTTGCTTGGCTGTCCCTTGCGCCCCTTTAGCGTCGTCTTGAATCTTTTGATGATGAGGGCCATCTCTTCATCATTAAGTCCGGCCGCCTCAATTTGTGCTACCTTGCTGGGTAACTGAGAGCACCTAGAGGGGGGTGAATAGGTGATCCTGTAGAACTTCAAAAACTTAAGCCACAAAACTTGGTTAATTGTTAGCACAGTAATTTGCCAAGTGGCTAGAGAAGGATCTCAACACAACACAATAACCAAGAGATATCAATCATAGAGATGGCACAGTGGTTATCCCGTGGTTCGGCCAAGACCAACGCTTGCCTACTCCACGTTGTGGCGTCCCAACGGACGAGGGTTGCAATCAACCCCTCTCAAGCGATCCAAAGACCAACTTGAATACCACGATGTTGCTTTGCTTTTCTTAATCCCGCTTGCGAGGAATCTCCACAGCTTGGAGCCTCTCGCCCTTACAAAAGATGTTCACAAAGAATCACGGAGCAAGGGAGGGATTAGCAACTCACACACGACACAAAGATCACAGCGAATACGCACACACAAAACCCAGACTTGAGCTCAAGAGACTAGCACACTAGAGCGGAGCTCAAATCACTAGAATGTCGAACAAGTGCGCAAGAATGAAGTGTGAGTGATCAATAAAGCTCAAAGGATGCTTGGTTTATTCCTCCATGCGCCTAGGGGTCCCTTTTATAGCCCCAAGGCAGCTAGGAGCCGTTGAGAGCAAATCTGGAAGGCCATTCTTGCCTTCTGTCGTCTGGCGCACCGGACAGTCCGGTGCACACCGGACAGTGTCCGGTGCCCGATTTCCTTCCTCAAATGGCGAAGCCGACCGTTGGCGGCCTTGGAGCCGTTGGCGCACCGGACATGTCCGGTGCACACCGGACAGTCTGGTGCTCCCTTCCGACCGTTGGCTTGGCCACGTGTCGCGCGCGGATTCCGCGGCCGACCGTTGGCTCACCGGACAGTCCGGTGCACACCGGACAGTCCGGTGAATTTTAGTCGTACGTCGTCGGTGAATTCCCGAGAGCGGCCACTTCGCTCGAGCCAGCCTGGCGCACCGGACACTGTCCGGTGCACCACCGGACAGTCCGGTGCTTCCAGACTCAGCAGAATCTTGGCTGCTCGAGCCAAGACAATTCCAATTCGATTTTTCCTGTTTCCAGCACTTAGACACAATATATTAGTCCATAAACAATATACTAAGTCTGAGAAACATACCTTTATTCTTGAGTTGTACTTTGTCCACCTTTTTACACTTAGGCACTTGTGTTGGACACTAAATCACCAAAATACTTAGAAATGGCACAAGGGCACATTTCCCTTTCAATCTCCCCCTTTTTGGTGATTTATGCCAACACAACATAAGGCAAGTAGAACAAATACAAAATCATTTCAAACAAGAACTCAAAATTGTTTTGGTTTAGTTTTGGCATATATGGATCATCCTTTGCCACCACTTGGTTTGTTTTTGCAAATCAAAACTCAAATTTCTATCTCTAAGTCAAACACACATGTTAAGACATAAAGAGAATCATTCCAAGAGAAATTGATTCAAGATTTCAAAAACTCCCCCTTTTTCCCATAATTAATACTTCTCCCCACAAGAAGCCAACTTTTGACAAGAGAGAAACAAAAGAGTTTTGACAAACCAAAAGTTCTATTCACAACAAAAGAGTTTTGACAAACCAAAAGTTCTATTCTACTATTTTCAAAATCTCTCAAGTGGTAGCTGATCCATTTATCGCTTTGGCCTTTATTTTCTCCCCCTTTGGCATCAAGCACCAAAACGGGATCAATCTTGGCCCTTTTAACCCCATTGCCTTACCAAAAGCTTCAAATAAGAACACAAAGGCAATAAGATGAACTTGGAGAAGTTACTCTTTTCATCGGAGTGCAGTGGAAGTCTTGCATTGGTCCAAGTCCACCTTTTCCCTTTCAATTCTCCTTGGAGACTAAAACAACCAAACTCAAGTACATGGTTAGTCTCAAAGGGTCAAGTTGTAGCACAGCTCCCCCTAAATATGTGCATCACTTGCAAACAGGACTTGTGAGGTCCAGGGAGTGTTTATACACCTTGAGCACCACAATAAGCAACAAAATGCAGAATGAACGTGATCAAAGGCATAAACACATGTATGCTACATTTCAATCCAAGTTCCGCGAATCTAAAATATTGAGCTCACTACGCAGCCTGCAAAAGGTCTTCTCATCTAGAGGCTTGGTAAAGATATCGGCTAGCTCGTTCTCGGTGCTAACATGAAACACTTCGATATCCCCCTTTTGCTGGTGGTCTCTCAAAAAATGATGCCGGATGTCAATGTGCTTTGTGCGGCTGTGCTCAACAGGATTTTCCGCTATTCGGATAGCACTCTCATTGTCACATAGGAGTGAGACTTTGCTCAGATTGTAGCCAAAGTCCCTGAGGGTTTGCCTCATCCAAAGTAGTTGTGCACAACACTGTCCTGCAGCAACGTACTCGGCCTCAGCGGTGGATAGGGCAACGGAGGTTTGTTTCTTAGAGTTCCATGACACCAGGGACCTTCCTAAGAATTGGCACGTCCCCGATGTACTCTTCCTATCGACCTTACATCCAGCATAGTCGGAATCCAAGTACCCAATCAAGTCAAAGTTAGACCCCTTTGGATACCAGATCCCGAAGCAAGGCGTAGCGACTAAATATCTAAGAATTTGCTTCACAGCCACTAGGTGACACTCCTTAGGATTGGATTGAAATCTAGCACACATGCATACGCTAAGCATAATATCCGGTCTACTAGCACATAAATAAAGCAAAGAACCTATCATGGACCGGTATGCTTTTTGACCAACGAACTTACCTCCTTTGTTGAGGTCGGTGTGTCCGTCGGTTCCCATCGGCGTTTTTGCGGGCTTGGCTTCCTTCATACCAAACCTCTTTAGCAAATCTTGCGTGTACTTCGTTTGGGGGATGAAGGTGCCGTCCTTGAGTTGCTTCACTTGGAACCTAAGGAAGTAGGTCAACTCGCCCATCATCGACATCTCGAATTTCTGCGTCATCACCCTGCTAAACTCTTCACAAGACTTTTGGTTAGTAGAACCAAATATTATGTCATCGACATAAATTTGGCACACAAAAAGATCACCATCGCAAATCTTAGTAAAAAGAGTTGGATCGGCTTTCCCAACCTTGAAAGCATTAGCAATTAAAAAGTCTCTAAGGCATTCATACCATGCTCTTGGGGCTTGCTTAAGTCCATAGAGCGCCTTAGAGAGCTCACACACGTGGTCGGGGTACCGTTCATCCTCGAAGCCAGGGGGTTGCTCCACGTACACCTCCTCCTTGATCGGCCCGTTGAGGAAAGCGCTCTTCACATCCATTTGGTACAATCTGAAAGAATGGTGAGCGGCATATGCTAGCAAGATACGAATTGATTCTAGCCTAGCCACAGGAGCAAAAGTCTCCTCAAAGTCCAAACCTGCGACTTGGGCATAACCTTTTGCCACAAGTCAAGCCTTGTTCCTCGTCACCACCCCGTGCTCGTCCTGTTTGTTGCGGAACACCCACTTGGTTCCCACAACATTTTGCTTGGGACGAGGCACCAGTGTCCAAACTTCATTGCGCTTGAAGTTGTTGAGTTCCTCCTGCATGGCCAACACCCAGTCCGGATCTAGCAAGGCCTCTTCTACCCTGAAAGGCTCAATAGAAGAGACAAAAGAGTAATGTTCACAAAAATTAACTAATCTTGAACGAGTAGTTACTCCCTTGCTAATATCTCCCAATATCTGGTCGACGGGATGATCCCTTTGAATCGTCGCTCGAACTTGGGTTGGAGGTGCCTGAGGTGCTTCTTCCTCTTGAACATCCTGTGCTCCCCCTTGATCATGCGCCTCCACTTGAGATACCTGTTCGTCATCCTGGGTTGGGGGATGCACCATAGTTGAGGAAGACGGTTGATCTTGCTCCAAATGTTCCTGAGGCCGTACATCTCCAATCGCCATGGTGCGTATAGCGGCCGTTGGAACATCTTCTTCATCTACATCATCAAGATCAACAACTTGCTCTCTTGGAGAGCCATTAGTCTCATCAAATACAACGTCGCTAGAGACTTCAACCAAACCCGATGATTTGTTGAAGACTCTATACGCCTTTGTATTTGAGTCATAACCTAACAAAAACCCTTCTACAGCTTTGGGAGCAAACTTAGAATTTCTACCCTTCTTTACTAGAATGTAGCACTTGCTCCCAAATACACGAAAGTAAGATACATTGGGTTTGTTACCGGTTAGTAGCTCATACGAAGTCTTCTTGAGGAGGCGATGAAGGTAGACCCTGTTGATGGCGTGGCAAGCCGTGTTGACGGCTTCCGACCAAAAACTCTCGGGGGTCTTGAATTCTCCAAGCATCGTCCTCGCCATATCGATTAGCGTCCTGTTCTTCCTCTCAACCACACCATTTTGTTGTGGTGTGTAGGGAGCGGAGAACTCGTGCTTGATCCCTTCCTCCTCAAGGAACTCCTCCACTTGAAGGTTCTTGAACTCGGACCCGTTGTCGCTCCTTATCTTCTTCACCTTGAGCTCAAACTCATTTTGAGCTCTCCTGAGGAAGCGCTTGAGGGTCCCTTGGGTTTCAGATTTATCCTGCAAAAAGTATACCCAAGTGAAGCGGGAAAAGTCATCAACAATAACTAGACCATACTTACTTCCTCCTATGCTTAGATAGGCGACGGGTCCGAAGAGGTCCATATGTAGTAGCTCCAGGGGTCTTGAAGTGGTCATCACATTCTTGTTGTGATGTGCTCCTCCCACTTGTTTACCTGCTTGACAAGCTGCACAAGGTCTATCTTTTTCGAATTTCACGTTAGTCAAACCTATCACGTGTTCTCCCTTTAGAAGTTTGTGAAGGTTCTTCATCCCCACATGTGCTAAGCGGCGATGCCACAGCCAACCCATGTTAGTCTTAGCAATTAAGCATGCATCTAGACCGGCCTCCTCTTTTGCAAAATCAACTAAATAAAGTTTGCCGTCTAATACACCCTTAAAAGCTAGTGAACCATCACTTCTTCTGAAGACAGACACATCTACATTTGTAAATAGACAATTATATCCCATATTGCATAATTGACTAACAGATAACAAATTATATCCAAGAGACTCAACTAAAAACACATTAGAGATAGAGTGCTCATTAGATATTGCAATTTTACCTAACCCTTTTACCTTGCCTTGATTCCCATCACTGAATATTATTGAATCTTGGGAATCCTTATTCTTGACGTAGGAGGTGAACATCTTCTTCTCCCCCGTCATATGGTTTGTGCATCCGCTGTCGATAATCCAGCTTGAACCCCCGGATGCATAAACCTGCAAGGCAAATTTAGGCTTGGGTCTTAGGTACCCAACTCATGTTGGGTCCTACAAGGTTAGTGCAAATATCCTTAGGGACCCTAATGCAAGTTTTGTCTCCCTTGCATTTTGCCCCTAACTTCCTAGCAACTATTTTCCTATCCTTTCTACAAATAGCAAAGGAAGCATTTAAAGCATGATAAATTGTAGAAGGTTCATTAACTTTCCTAGGAACATTAACAACATTTCTCCTAGGCATATTATGAACAACATTTCTTCTACCAACATTTCTATCATGCACATAAGAAGAACTAGAAGTAAACATGGCATGAGAATCAAAGGCATTATATGCATTACAACTCCTATAACCATTTCTAGATTGTCTCCTATCATAGTACATAAAGGCATGGTTCTTTTGCACACTACTAGCCATAGGGGCCTTCCCTTTCTCCTTGGCGGAGATGGGAGCCTTATGGCTTGTCAAGTTCTTGGCTTCCCTCTTGTAGCCAAGTCCATCCTTAATTGAGGGATGTCTACCAATCGTGTAGGCATCCCTTGCAAATTTTAGCTTGTCAAATTCATTCTTGCTAGTTTTAAGTTGGGCATTAAGACTAGCTAATTCCTCATTTAATTTGGAAATTGAAACTAAATGATCACTACAAGCATCAATGTCAAAATCTTTACACCTATTACAAGTTTCAACAATTTCTACACACGAATTAGATTTATTAGCTACTTCTAGTTTGGCATGTAAATCATCATTAAAACTTTTTAACGTAGCAATAGTTCATGACAAGAAGATAATTCACTAGAGAGCATTTCACTCCTCTTAATTTCTAGAGCAAGAGATTTCTGTGCTTCTACAAATTTATCATGTTCTTCATACAACAAATCCTCTTGTTTTTCTAAAAGCATATTCTTGTCATTCAAGGCATCAATTAATTCATTAATTTTGTCTACCTTGGTTCTATCTAATCCCTTGAATAAGCATGAGTAATCTATCTCATCATCATTACTAGACTCATCCTCACTTGAAGAAGCATAAGTACTAGTATGAGTGCTTACTTTCTTCTCTCTTGCCATGAGGCAAGTGTGACGCTCGTTGGGGAAGAGGGATGACTTGTTGAAAGCGGTGGCGGCGAGTCCTTCATTGTCAGAGTCGGAGGAGGAACAATCCGAATCCCACTCCTTTCCGATATGTGCCTCGCCCTTGGCCTTCTTATAATGCTTCTTCTTCTCCCTCTTGTTCCCTTGGTCCTGATCACTGTCATTGTCGGGACAGTTAGCAATAAAATGACCAAGCTTACCGCATTTGAAGCATGAGCGCTTCCCTTTGGCTTTGGTCTTGCTTGGCTGCCCCTTGCGACCTTTAAGCGTCGTCTTGAAGCGCTTAATGATGAGGGCCATCTCCTCATCATTGAGCCCGACCGCCTCAACTTGCGCCACCTTGCTTGGTAGCGCCTCCTTGCTCCTTGTTGCCTTGAGAGCAATGGGTTGAGGCTCATGAATAGGACCGTTCAACGCGTCGTCCACGTATCTTGCCTCCTTGATCATCATTCGCCCGCTTACGAACTTCCCAAGAACTTCTTCGGGCGACATCTTGGTGTACCTGGGATTTTCACGTATATTGTTCACCAAATGAGGATCAAGAACGGTAAATGACCTTAGCATTAGGCGGACGACGTCGTGGTCCGTCCATCGCGTGCCCCCGTAGCTCCTTATTTTGTTGATAAGGGTCTTGAGCCGGTTGTATGTTTGGGTTGGCTCCTCGCCCCTTATCATTGCGAACCGTCCAAGCTCGCCCTCCACCAACTCCATTTTGGTGAGCAAGGTGACGTCGTTCCCCTCATGAGAGATCTTGAGGGTGTCCCAGATCTGCTTGGCATTGTCCAAGCCGCTCACCTTGTGATACTCGTCCCTGCACAAAGAGGCTAGCAACACAGTAGTAGCTTGTGCATTTTTATGAATCTGTTCATTAATAAACACAGGGCTATCCGAGCTATCAAATTTCATTCCACTTTCCACAATCTCCCAAATGCTTGGATGGAGAGAAAACAGGTGAGTACGCATTTTGTGGCTCCAAAATCCGTAGTCCTCTCCATCAAAGTGAGGGGGCTTGCCAAGTGGAATGGGGAGCAATTGAGCATTTGAGCTATGCGGGATGCGCGAATAATCGAAAGAAAAGTTTGAGTTAACCGTCTTTCGTCTATCGTAGTCGTCGTCGTCCTTTTGGGAGGAGGAAGATTCGTCGCTGTCGTAGTAGACAATTTCCTTGATGCGCCTTGTCTTCTTCTTCCTTCCGTCTTTTCTTTTGTGGCCCGAGCCTGAGTCAGTGGGCCTGTCATCATTTGGCTCGTTGACGAAGGACTCCTTCTCCTTGTCGTTGATCACCATCCCCTTGCCTTTAGGATCCATCTCTTCGGGCGGTTAGTCCCTTTCTTGAAGAGAACGGCTCTGATACCAATTGAGAGCACCTAGAGGGGGGGGGGTGAATAGGTGATCCTGTAGAACTTCGAAAACTTAAGCCACAAAACTTGGTTAATTGTTAGCACAGTAATTTGCCAAGTGGCTAGAGAAGGATCTCAACACAACACAATAACCAAGAGATATCAATCACAGAGATGGCACAGTGGTTATCCCGTGGTTCGGCCAAGACCAACGCTTGCCTACTCCACGTTGTGGCGTCCCAACGGACGAGGGTTGCAATCAACCCCTCTCAAGCGGTCCAAAGACCAACTTGAATACCACGATGTTGCTTTGCTTTTCTTAATCCCGCTTGCGAGGAATCTCCACAGCTTGGAGCCTCTCGCCCTTACAAAAGATGTTCACAAAGAATCACGGAGCAAGGGAGGGATTAGCAACTCACACACGACACAAAGATCACAGCGAATACGCACACACAAAACCCAGACTTGAGCTCAAGAGACTAGCACACTAGAGCGGAGCTCAAATCACTAGAATGTCGAACAAGTGCGCAAGAATGAAGTGTGAGTGATCAATAAAGCTCAAAGGATGCTTGGTTTATTCCTCCATGCGCCTAGGGGTCCCTTTTATAGCCCCAAGGCAGCTAGGAGCCGTTGAGAGCAAATCTGGAAGGCCATTCTTGCCTTCTGTCGTCTGGCACACCAGACAGTCCGGTGCACACCGGACAGTGTCCGGTGCCCGATTTCCTTCCTCAAATGGCGAAGCCGACCGTTGGCGGCCTTGGAGCCGTTGGCGCACCGGACATGTCCGGTGCACACCGGACAGTCCGGTGCTCCCTTCCGACCGTTGGCTCGGCCACGTGTCGCGCGCGGATTCCGCGGCCGACCGTTGGCTCACCGGACAGTCCGGTGCACACCGAACAGTCCGGTGAATTTTAGCCATACGTCGTCGGCGAATTCCCGAGAGCGGCCACTTCGCTCGAGCCAGCCTGGCGCACCGGACACTGTCCGGTGCACCACCGGACACTGTCCGGTGCACCACCGGACAGTCCGGTGCTTCCAGACTCAGCAGAATCTTGGCTGCTCGAGCCAAGACAATTCCAATTCGATTTTTCCTGTTTCCAGCACTTAGACACAATATATTAGTCCATAAACAATATACTAAGTCTGAGAAACATACCTTTATTCTTGAGTTGTACTTTGTCCACCTTTTTACACTTAGGCACTTGTGTTGGACACTAAATCACCAAAATACTTAGAAATGGCCCAAGGGCACATTTCCCTTTCAGTAACGCCTCCTTGCTCCTTGTTGCCTTGAGAGCAACAGGTTGAGGCTCATTGATTGGACCATTTAGAGCGTCGTCCACGTACCTTGCTTCCTTGATCATCATTCGCCCGCTTACAAATTTTCCAAGGACTTCTTCGGGCGATATTTTGGTGTACTTGGGATTCTCACGAATGTTATTCACCAAATGAGGATCAAGAACAGTAAAGGACCTTAGCATCAATCGGACGACGTCGTGGTCCGTCCATCGCGTGCTTCCGTAGCTCCTTATTTTGTTGATAAGGGTCTTGAGCCGGTTGTATGTTTGTGTCGGCTCCTCGCCCCTTATCATCGCGAATCGTCCAAGCTCGCCCTCCACCAACTCCATCTTGGTGAGCAAGGTAACGTCGTTCCCCTCATGTGAAATCTTGAGGGTGTCCCAGATCTGCTTGGCGTTATCCAAGCCGCTCACTTTGTGGTATTCATCCCTGCACAATGAAGCTAGAAGAACAGTAGTAGCTTGTGCATTCTTATGAATTTGCTCATTAATGAACATGGGACTATCCGAACTATCAAAGTGCATTCCACTCTCTACAATCTCCCATATACTAGGATGGAGAGAGAACAAGTGACTACGCATTTTGTGACTCCAAAATCCGTAGTCCTCTCCATCAAAATGAGGAGGTTTACCAAGTGGAATAGATAATAAATG
Source organism: Zea mays (assembly GCF_902167145.1). Taxonomy (NCBI): domain Eukaryota; kingdom Viridiplantae; phylum Streptophyta; class Magnoliopsida; order Poales; family Poaceae; genus Zea; species Zea mays. The sequence continues at coordinate 133,494,563 of NC_050104.1, forward strand.
AGCATTTGCACTTTGAGGAATACGCGAATAATCGAAAGAAAAGTTCGAGTTAACCGTCTTTCGTTTGTTGTAGTCGTTGTCGTCGTTGTCCTTGTGGGAAGAAGTGGACTCATCACTGTCGTCGTAGTAGACGATCTCCTTAATGCGCCTTGTCTTCTTCTTCTTCCCATCTTTTCGTCTATGACCCGAGCCCGAGTCGGTAGGCTTGTCATCCTTTGGCTCGTTGACGAAAGACTCCTTCTCTTTATCGTTGATCACGATACCCTTCCCCTTAGGATCCATCTCTTCGGGCGGTTAGTCCCTTTGTGAAGAGAACGGCTCCGATACCAATTGAGAGCACCTAGAGGGGGGGGGGGTGAATAGGTGATCCTGTGAAACTTGAAAACTTAAGCCACAAAACTTGGTTAATCGTTAGCACAATAATTGCCAAGTGGCTAGATAGGAATCTTCAACAAAACACAATAACCAACAAGGATCAATTACAGAGATGGCACGGTGGTTATCCCGTGGTTCGGCCAAGACCAACGCTTGCCTACTCCACGTTGTGGCATCCCAACGGACGAGGGTTGCAATCAACCCCTCTCAAGCGGTCCAAAGACCCACTTGAATACCACGGTGTTTTGCTTGCTTTTTCTCAATCCCGTTTGCGAGGAATCTCCACAACTTGGAGCCTCTCGCCCTTACACTTGAAATTCACAAAGAAGCACAGAGCAAGGGAGGGATTAGCAACGCACTCAAGACAAGAAATCACAGCAACACCACGCACACAAGTCGCAACGAGAGCTCACAACACAACTCAATGAGTTCACCACTCAACTAGAGCTCTAATTGCTATCGCAAAGAATCAAAGGCGTGGAATCGATGTCTTGGTGCTTAGGAATGTTGTAGGGATGCTTGGTGTTATCCTCCATGCGCCTAGGGGTCCCTTTTATAGCCCCAAGGCAGCTAGGAGCCGTTGAGAGCAATCTAGGAAGGCTGATCTTGCCTTTTGTCGACTGGGGCACCGGACAGTCCGGTGCACACCGGACACTGTCCGGTGCCCGATTTCCTTCCATAAATGGCGCAGTCGACCATTGACAGCCTGAGAGCCGTTGGCGCACCGGACATGTCCGGTGCACACCGGACAGTCCGGTGCCTTCTTCTAGCCGTTGGCTCGGCCACGTGTCCCGCGCAGATTGCGCGACCGACCGTTGGCCCTGCCGACCGTTGGCTCACCGGACAGTCCGGTGAATTATAGCCGTACGTCGACGATGAATTCCCGAGAGCGGCCACTTCGCTCGAGCCAGCCTGGCGCACCGGACACTGTCCGGTGCACCACCGGACAGTCCGGTGCTCCCAGACTCAGCAGAGTCTTGGCTACTCGAGCCAAGACATTTTCAATTGGATTTTTCCTGTTTCCAGCACTTAGACACAATACATTAGTCCATAAAACAATGTACTAAGTCTGAGAAACATACCTTTATCCTTGATTTGTACTTTGTCCACCTTTTTACACTTAGGCACTTGTGTTGGACACTAAATCACCAAAATACTTAGAAATGGCCCAAGGGCACATTTCCCTTTCAAAAACGCAAAGCGAACAACCGTTCCCCGGACGACTCGCGCACGCGCAACGGTCGCCCCGCCGACCACTCGCCCCGTCGCATTAACTCCGCGGCGGGGCAGGCGGCGCCTCTGGCAGGAGAAGCGGGCGACGCTTCGCCTTCGCCATAATGACCGCACCAGTAAAGGTACGCCACGTCGTTCGATTTCGTATCCTTTTCCTTTTTTCCTCTTTCTCTCTCTCTTGCAACAGGGACCAGGAAAGGGGGATACCCCGAAAAGGGTCCTTCCCCGTGAAGGAACCAAGCTCCGAGCCTCCCTACTGATCAGAGGTTCGAAGGCTGGCCCCCCGAAGGGTTCGACAGCCGCCTCAGATCGCGTGGGCCCTACACCCACTACTGGTCAGAGGTTCTAAGGCCGCCCCCCCGAAGGGTTCCACGGCCGCCTCAGGCTACTCGGGCTCCGTGCCCATTACTGATCAGGGGTTCGAAGGCTGGCCCCCCGAAGGGTTCACAGCCGCCTCAGACGCCGAGCGAGGGATGACAATGGGTACGTTCGATACATAACCAAGGCTCGGGCTGCGCTCCCGAGGTACCCTAGGACATTTCCGAGACCAGCGGGAGCGATCTTGTAACGGAATCCCATCAGAGGGAGGCATCGAGCCCTCGGACCCCGTCGCCAGGGGACCGGGTCCGGCAGATCACCCGCAGGTACTTTTGGGCGTGCCTCTGGGCCCCTAGCCGACCCCTAACGAATGGGGCACAGACGTCCACTCGGATTACCCGCTTGCAGCTCACCGGAGACACCATGTTCGGCGCCCATCGAGGGCAACATGGCGCTTTCCCCCCTCCTCCTTGCGGAAAGGCGACGCAGGGGCGTATGTAAAAAAGCCGAGTCTGTCCCTGATCGCCCTCTCGCCCTGTGCAGAGGCTCGGGGGCTGCTCTCGCAAACCCGGCTCCGGCCGAACCGTTGACAGCGTCAACATACCAGCCCGAGAACTTGGGACCCGACCGTACACCCGGGCTACGGCCAGCTCGCATGAGGGAACAACCAGACCAGCCGAAGCATTACGCGAGGCATTAAGACCTCGGAGGAGTGAAACCACTCCTCCGAGGCCTCGGGGGCTACACCCGGCGGGTGCGCTCGCGCGCACCCACCGGAACAAAACGCAACCGAGAAAGGCTGGTCCCCTTGCAAAAAAGTGCGACGAAAGCCTCCAAGCGAGTGCTAACACTCCCTTCGAGGCTCGGGGGCTACTGTCGGGGACCATAATTAGGGGTACCCTCAAGACTCCTAATTCTCAGCTGGTAACCCCCATCAGCATAAAGCTGCAAAGGCCTGATGGGTGCGACTAAGTCAGGGATCAGTCCATTCGAGCGACTCGATCACGCCTCGCCCGAGCCTAGCCTCGGACAAGGGCAGCCGACCCTGGAGGATTTCCGTCTCGCCCGAGGCCCCCCTCCAACGGCGAACATATTTCCGGCTCGCCCGAGGCCCTGCCTTCGCTAAGAAGCAACCCTGACTAAATCGCCGCACCGACCGACCAAGTCGCAAGAGCATTTAATGCAAAGGTGGCCTGACACCTTTATCCTGACGCGCGCCCCCCGGCAGAGCCGAAGTGACCGCCGTCACTTCGCCGCTCCACTGACCGGCCTGACAGAAGGACAGCGCCGCCTGCGCCACTCCGACTGCGGTGCCATTTGACAGAGTGAGGCTGACAGGCAGTCAGGCCCCGCCGGAGGCACCATAGGAAGCTCCGCTCCTCCCGACCCAGGGCTTGGACTCGGGCTAAGTCCCGGAAGACGGCGAACTCCGCTCCGCCCGACCCAGGGCTCGGACTCGGGCTAAGTCCCGGAAGACGGCGAACTCCGCTCCGCCCGACCCAGGGCTCGGACTCGGGCTAAGTCCCGGAAGACGGCGAACTCCGCTCCGCCCGACCCAAGGCTCGGACTCGGGCTAAGTCCCAGAAGACGACGAACTCCGCTTCGCCCGACCCCAGGGCTCGGACTCCGCCCTGGCCTCAGCCGACGACCTCCGCCTCGCCCGACCCAGGGGCTCAGACTCGGCCTCGGCTACGGAAGACAGACTCGACCTCGGCTTCGGAGGAGCCTCCGCATCGCCCAACCTAGGGCGCAGGCCAGCCACGTCAACAGGAGGCGCCATCATCACCCTACCCCGAGCTGACTCGGGCCACAGGGAACCAGACCGGCGTCCCATCTGGCTAGCTCCGCCAGATAGGCAATGATGGCGCCCCGCATGCTCTGTGACGACGGCGGCTCTCAGCCCCCTTACGGAAGCAAGAGGACGTCAGCAAGGACCCAACCGCTCCGACAGCTGTCCCTCCGCTAGGCTCCATCGCTCCTCCGACGGCCACGACATCACACCAGCTGGGTGCCAAAATCTCTCCGGCTGCCACGACGGCATGTACTTAGGGCGCTAGCTCTCCCCCGCTAGACACGTAGCACTCTGCTACACCCCCATTGTACACCTGGATCCTCTCCTTACGCCTATAAAAGGAAGGACCAGGGCCCTCTTAGAGAGGGTTGGCCGCGCGGGGACGAGGACGAGACAGGCGCTCGCTTGGGGCCGCTCGCTCCCTCTCCCGCGTGGACGCTTGTAACCCCCTACTGCAAGCGCACCCGACCTGGGCGCGGGACGAACACGAAGGCCGCGGGATTCCCACCTCTCTCACGCCGGTCTCCGGCCGCCTCGCTCTCCCCCCTTCGCGCTCGCCCTCGCGCTCGACCCATCTGGGCTGGGGCACGCGGCGACACTCACTCGTCGGCCCAGGGACCCCCCGGTCTCGAAACGCCGACACTAATGATCCTGTAAAAGATCTTGTCTTTGGCAATCATGAATAAAATAGACCTGTTCAAACTGCATGATACAAGCCTGAATTAATGAATTGGATTGTATTAACAAGTTTTTTTAAACTGTACCTAGTACTTGGACAACCATAATATAGTCCATGTCCTTACTACTGATTAGGTTGGTGAACTGCTGATTGGACAACAATACCAGGGGGTTTCGCGTAAAACGTCGTAACGGTAACGGACTCCCGCCATCGCCCGGCCCCCTCCTTTCCCGCCGCCAGCATCGCCATCCGACGGCCGTGATGGGTCGTCGCTGAAAGCGACTACGGGGCGACCGCCCGCCTGCTCCGTGTCCAGGATTAAACGTGATTGTGTTTTTTTACATAGAATTATTAACGGCAATGACACAAAAGGGAGAGAGAATAAAACCGATGGCATCAATGAAAGACTATAAGACTGTTTGGTTTATGACTAACTATGTTACACTTTGGCTAAATTAGTCATTCGAATCGAAAAACTAATATTAGACACAAAAGTGTGACAAAATACGGTAAATTAGACAGCGAACCAAACACTCTCTATATTTTTCGATGGCACATACAGGAGAAAGATTTTAATGACAATGAAGAAAATTTCTCATATGTGGATCTGAGTAGTGTTGCTGTTGCACCATCGAAAAGGGTGTCCTTGCCTAATTGAGGTTTTCACTGGCGTTGAACACAAGTGCCAAGTCCACACGTTGGGGTCTCTAGAGGTCTCCTAAGGCAAGTGAAAAAAAATCAGGACTTTTTCGTGAAAACATGTCTCTTGCAGGCCACGTACAACGACATCAAATACGACGTCTCTAAGTAGCCTGTAGCCACATAAGCAACAATTAAACGAACGGGACGTTTGGATCCCTTCATTTTAAAGGAATTGGAATTCACTCAATAAAGTAACTTATTTAGTTTGGAATTTGGCATTCCACCACTTTCCAAAGTTCAGATATAAGGTTATCTCAAATTCATAGGGTGGAGGATAGGAAATGATTTTATGCATGATTAGAATTTGTTTCTAATCTGTAACTTACATGACACTCTTCGTTCTACTCCTCTATAATAAAAATGTAGCACATAAATATCTAGGACATCTTGCTAATAATAGTATGCAAATATATTTTGTATAAAAGTGAATTAGCTTAATTGATATATGCCTAAATTACTATTATTAGAATGGAATTCAATTCCAGTGATCCAAACGGGGCGGAAAAGAAATCAGGAGAGAGGCATATATCGTCCTTTTGTGGAGACTTCGGTCCGTGCTCTAATACAAAAGACAGTAAGATAACCACTTTATGACTACTTTGGTCCTTATTCTACGCATGAATTAAAAAATTATAGACAATATAAACAAACAACCCAAATATTGTCTATACATGTTTTTCAATATATATAAACAGTTGTTGTGTGTGGACTGTATATGCCCTAAAGGCATCTACAACCCTATTAATTAGAGGCCTTTTGAGTGGTCTCTAAGGGTAAGCGAAAAAAAAATCAAGAGACGAGCTCTATATGACTCTCTATACATATTATCTTTTAACTGTATTTATGATCTAGAAAGTTAAATTGTATTATACAATTTCTTTGTTGTCTATTATGCGCGAAAAATCGATCCAAGGGCTTTGTATTGTAGATGCCACATTGTGTGTTAATGTCAGTTAATACTTACCTTTCAGGCTGTTTTTAGAGATAATACATTTATGAGTTAGAGAAACTTTATCCCTAATATAAAAGACACGGACTCCTGGTTAAGCACCTAAGGTCCCGTTTGATTTGGGGTGACTAAAGTTTAGTGACTAAAGTTTAGTCACTTTTAGTTCCTAAAAAAGCAAACATGGTGACTAAAGTGGGTGACTAAACTTTAGTTCTTTAGTCATCAAGGGAATGACTAAAAAAGACTAAAGTAGTATTTTTTTACCTTATTGTCCCTCTCTACTTTCTTCTTATAGCAAACATCCATTAATTAATAGGGGTAAAACAGTCATTATTCACAACAATTAATGCTCTTTAGTCCGGTTTAGTCACTGGAAACAAACGGGATGCTTTAGTGACTAAACTTTAGTCACTAAAATTTAGTCTAGTGACCAAACATGGCCTAAATCTCGGTGACACAAAATAACTCCCGTTGTTTCTATTCAAACACGTAGTACAACGTACAGTACATAGAAAAGGGAGGGAGGATTTGAGCCTTTTTCTTTTTCTATACCAACATGGTCCTGCCTTGTGAAGCAGGGAACAAGAAAGAAAGAAAGATGCACGTTGTGCAGTGTGACCCTAGCAAAGGAGAGATGCGATACCCCCGGCCGGACCAGCGATCGCCATTCAAAGCTGCCAGTGCCACCCGCCATCCCCTGCTCCCACTGCCACTGCCAGCACATAAGCCCTACCAGTACCAGAGGCTACCAGCAGAGAGAGAAGGCGAGCGCGCGGGCAGAACCCGCGCAGAAAAGCAACCACCTCCCTCCGCCTCCCCCGCAGGGCTGGGCCGCACCGCATCACCCTCGCCCTCGCGAGATCCCCAATTCGCCGCAGGTTCCTCGCCGGAGCGAGCGGCCCCCATTGTGGCGTGGGGCTGCCGGTTCCGCGGCCAACAGTCCCCCTCCTCCCTGCTGCTGGAGCTGCCTTGAGTCCCGCGACTCGACTCGAGCTCTGCTGCCGTGGAGGCGGCCAAGGCCAAGGCGCGCGCATTGCGAGGGTTTTTGCTACCTCTCGGTATCGATCATCATCCCCTCCCCCTCCCCCTCCCCCTCCGCGGAATTTGGCGTCTATGAACTCTTCGCTCGGGGAGCGGAGAGCTTGGATCTCTCCGCTTTGTTCCGTTCTAGTAACGTTAAGGTTCTTCGCGTTCTGCGTTTGCTCATCATCGAGATGCTTTGTTTTACCCCTTGGCCTGGGTCTCGCATTTCCGTCGATCGGTTGGGTGGTTTAGGGACGGGAATGGGATGCCGTGTGGAGTCCGAATTAGTTCTGTGCTACAGCTGTACCCCGATTGTTTATACTCTTCATTGATGGGGTCCCGTCCTGTAGTGCTTGCAAATACTACTCGGCTACTTGCACTCTGGGGCCTGTAGCGTAGGAGTAGGCTAACCTCACGTATGTTTCGTTCCGAAGCACTGTTTGGTCTAAGAAGATACGATCTTATCTTCGGGTCTACGCCAATAATTGTTCTAGCGTACTAGAGACGAAAAATAGTTGAACTGGCTTCGCTTGCTAACGGAGATTCTTGTAATCTTGAGTGGATAATAAAAAAAAACTGGATGCGACATCGACGGGCTAAGCAACTCAATAGCTCTGGTTTCTTTAAGTGCAGTTACTTATGCTCTGCTAGTGTAACGTACTGCTATATCTTTCGAAGCCAAAAGGTCCTTACAACTGAAGCTGCTACAGTGCACAATGTTTAACTTTTAATATCCCCGCGTGACTTCAGATTTCGTTCTTGGTTTCACAATTTGTTTGACTTTCTGCACATGGAATGAATGAGGTAGTAACGGGAAGCTGTCATGTGAGGAAACCCTGACGTTCCGTGATGTCGTTCTCCTGTTTACAGTCCCTGTCCTAAAAATACATGACGTTTTTTACTGTTAGATATTTGTTTAACTATCCGTATTAGTTAAATTTTTTATATAAGTATTATTTATTTTGTTTTGAATTATTTTTTCACTAGAGATACTTTAATAGTGACATTAATTTTATTGTTTAAAAAAACTGATTAAAAATGATCAAACATGATATCTAAAAGTCAAAATTATCCTCAATTTTGGGAGGGAGTAGCTCTGTACAAACTATGGTAGCCCCACTCCCAAGTCCCAACTGTAAAGCACGGATGTTTTTCTTATTCACTGATAAAAGTTGCATTCTTCCCGTCCCCTGACTGCCCTTTTTGTGAATTTCAAGAAAACGACGTCAAAAGTGCTAGGTTCCACTCTGGTCTTAATTTCAGCTGAGTACCCGAATTTGCTGTTATGGGTTTCTGTACACATTATAGGAGGCTTATGGATTCATGCTGCATTATTTTGTCCAACACCTGCAGGACGCAATCATTTGTTATCCATTTATTTGCTGCTAGGAAATCAATCATTTGTGGCTCTCTCTTTGTGAGTGCCTATTGTTTTTTTTCCTTTTCTTCTGGTGCGTATTGTTAAAGAAAGCGTTTGGACATTGCTGTTTTTTGTGTCCTGAGAATCCACCTTTTGTTTCCTTGTTTCTTTATCATCTTAAAGATTAGCTCAATTGATGTTTATCATTTGCTGCACGCAAGCTGTACATAGTGGAAACAATTAGGTCATATTTTAGTGCCTATCCAGCCTGTATCCACCTTTAGGGGGTGTTTGGGAACAAAGTTTTTCTACAGTTTTGAAAGAATACTGCAGTATTCTCAAATACTGCAGTATTATATACAGAATGGTGTTTGGCAAGCTAGCTAAAATCTCAGTTTTTAAAACTGAAGTAGTGCAAATACTATAGTAGTTTTAAGCTATTCTAAACTTAGGTCTGGACCTCAGTTTTTAAAACTGCGGTATTGTAAACTGCTGTATTGTCATGACTAAAGTATACTGTAGTATTTCAAAAACTGTGGTTTTCAAAAACTTTGTTCCCAAACAGGGCCTTATATTCTTGGATTCCATTGTGCAAGTTCTGCTGTTTGGCAATATTCTTTTCTTTATGCCATGCTTTTTAACAAAAGAAAAATGCGAATGGCAATATTTTTTATCCAAATAGCACATAGAAATGGTAATTCTGAATTTCACAATGACAGTTCTTTATTTTGTGGACCAGGATTCAAGGGTATTTTATAGATGACGAAGGCAGCAACTATTTATGGGAGCAAGACACAGAGCGATGCCTTGCGGCCAGGGCCATTGCGTCCAGCAAATATTATCAGAAATAAATTTCCCACATACAAGAATGGTTCAAATGGTATAGTAATCAAGCTGGCTGATGGTCCCGAAATACCACCTCTCAAGGAGATAGTTGCAAAGGAGACTGCAGATCTACTTGATCGTCGTCAGCGTCTCTCTGTCCGTGAACTTGCGATGAAGTTTGAGAAGGGTCTCAGCACTGCCACATTGTTGTCGAATGAGGTTCAGACCCGTTCATTTCAGTGTATTTTTTGTCAGTTGTATTTAAATTGATTCAATAACATAATACCAATTTTCATACTTCTATGATTACACAAACATGCAGTGCACTTTACTAGCGTGTTGGCTTATGTGTCCCTGATTAATGTATTTTTTTCCAATAATTGTAAGCCTGGCCAAACATACAACACTGAGTATTTTGTTTGACTTTCACAAACTGGCAGGTTAAATGGAGACAAGTAGCTTTGATGGAGCGGGATATCCTTTTGAAGAATCTAAAGAGTGTATTAGAGTCACTGAGAGGTCAGGTGACAGGCAAAACTAAGGATGAAATCGAGGAGTCTATATCTATGGTTGGTTTCTTCATATTCTTTTGCCAATTTATCGGGCTTACCTTTCCGGCTTTCCCCTTGACACCCACACACGCGCACCCGCACACACCTGGTGGCAGATGCAGTGGTGAGAGTTGTCGCACTGAGTCACTAGGTCATGGGTTCGAAGCAGCCTCTCCACATTTGCGGGAGAAGACTTGCCTCGGTTTATCCCTTCCACAGACTCCACTCATGTGGAGCCTCCAACACTGGGTCTGTCCTTTTTTTTTGTCAAGAAACTTCCAGCAACGTGCTGAGGTAGTGCTCCTTTTTTATTTTGATATTTGATTGGGGTGTAATGTTTTGTAGGTGGAGATCCTCACGGTTCAGCTCTCCAAAAGAGAAGCTGAGTTGGTTCAACAAAAAGAAGAGGTCACAAAATTAGCAAAATCATTAAAGCAGGTGTGTTTTACATTGTTGTATAACTTATGTAAACGTGTGTTAGTAATTTGAGGAATGAAAATCTATTTACTTGAAATATTCCAAAGTTCTTACCGTCATGATTCAGTCATCTTGCACTGTTTATAGTTCCCCACCAACTTGTTTAGCTTAAAGGTTGCTGTTTGGTAGCTATGTTTTCAGAGGATACCTTGCTCAACATGTGACAGATCTTGAACAAGTTGACTTAACTGTTAAATCTCAATATCTTCTAGAGAATACCTCAACCAGGAATCTTAAAGTTCCCAATTGATGTATGGATTTGAAGTGTCATGACCATAGAGAAGGGTTTTTTTATGTTCAATTGAGGAACACACCCGCTGATCATAAAAATAAATGGCCCAAGCACCCACTTGGCACTAAGGCACTTGATTATCAAAATTATAATAGATACGGAACTATGCACCACTTTGTAGTTTATACTAATACTCATTGCTGTTGAAGTCTTGCCTAAAAAGTTGAGTCTTTGCTGTAATAGTATGGTAGTCCTTCATTTCATCTGACTTTCTCTAATTTTAAAATTTCTCATAAATCACGTAGCTACTTATGTGAGCATAACTATGATTGCATTACTTTGGATTTGATTTTCATACTCATTGACTCATTGTAAACATTATGTTCTGGCATTAATCTCTCAGAAAAAAGAGCAGCACTATGGGTTTAGCCATCCAATCTCCTCATTGACATTGTTATTTGTTTACAAGTTTGAAGTTTGCTCCGTTCTACTCTTGCTCATAGGCTTCTGAAGATGCAAAGAGAATTGTTGAAGAAGAAAGAGCTAATGCTCATACAGAAATAGAAACTGCTAAGGGTGCTGTCCAAAGAGTTCAGCAAGCAGTTCAGGAGCATGAGAAGATGTCCCAAAATACTGGGAAGCAAAAGCAAGTATGGGATAAATTTTAGAATTTTTCATCCTCATTACATTCCAATTAATACAAGCTGATGCATAAATTTGCTTCATCTAGTTTAAGTGAAGTTTAGACATACTCGTTGATACATTGTGTCTTGTCGTACTCATCTATATTTCCTATATGATTGCATTCGTACTTAAATCAGTCTGATCAGTTCTGAAAACCTGCTTAGTTCTCTGGACTTATACAAATTATAAAGTTCAGTTACATGAAAGTTTATTTCTGCACGTCTGCATGGTTAGGGATAACCTAGAAGATATTTCCTAGAGTTTCATTAGTTGTTTATGGCTGTATTATTAGTTGTATTGACCTTAATGCATGCCTTTTGGTTTGTTGGCATTTTTAGTTCAAATCTCAAGTGCCACACTATTATTTGGAACTTGCAGAAGTTATTCCCTTTGTATATACATATATGCATCTACAGGTTTTACATCATTTCAAATTTATAAACGATTTTATTTTCATACCATTTTCAACTATGAACATGTATGCAATATCTGTTTGATGTTTGGAAGGACATGGAAGAACTAAAGAAAGAAGTTAGGGAAGCTCGGAGGATCAAAATGTTGCATCAGCCAAGCAAGGTTGGGATAACCATACCTACTATACAACTCAGTATATCAATTGGAGTGTGTATACTCTCTGTCGTATGATCACATGATACATTTTTGTGTTTGTCTAGGCAATGGATCTGGAAAATGAAATACGAATTTTACGTAACACATTTGCTGAGAAGTCTAAGGATTGTGTTAGTCTTTTGAAAGAGGTACTTTTTATTGTTTCAAATACCTGCTTCAATTTGTTAGTATATTGATATTGGTATTATTTAGTGTACTGGAAGTAGTTAGTATAAATAACACAAGTGGGTGCAAAGTGTTAGATTGTGTGTGTGGACTGGCACCACTGTTGGGATGCCAACCCATTAGGGTTAGGGTTAAGTCCCTCTATATATGTACCCCCTTCTCTATGCAATATAACAATACTTCACACTCCAATATGGTATCAGATTAGAGTTTCCTTCCTCCCACCTCCACAGCCGCTGCCCGTGAGGCTCATCCTTCCCTCTCGGGGTCGGCCACCTTCCCAGTCTGCCGCGCACAGCAGCACAACCGCCCTCCACCTCACACTCCGCTGCCGCTGCTCCCCTCCCTCCCGCTTGACCGCCTCAGACCACAGCTGCGACATTAAGTAAAGCTAGCCCACGCGCGATGTCTGAGGAGGATGAGGACCAGGCCGCCAGCTCCTCATCCTCATGGATCTCGTCGGCGCTGCCGTCTTCTCCGCCTCTGGCGCAACCCTCGACCCGGCCCAACCAACGTGCGCGCGGGCGTCCTCCCTGTCGCGGGCGCGGCCCTGCCCGCCGTCGCCGTTGACGGCCTTCTTCCCGTCGCAGCCGCGCCCCCTGTCCGTTTGCGCGGGACCCATTCCCGGCGCGGAGGCCCCTCTCCGGCTCCCTGGCGACGTGGCGGCCCCTCTCGCCCGCTCGCAGCACGCCCACGGTCGCGCTCCCGAGCTGAGGTACGAGCTAGGGCTGTCGCGCTTGGCCGGAGCCGTGCGCCACCGGTGGACGCGCCAGAGACGCCCGCGCCGCCGGAGTCCGCTGCGCCCGTGTCGGGATGAGGTCACCCGGCCAGATAAAGCCTGCACCATGGCGGCGGCACCTGCGAGCAAGGAGATGGAGCAGGTCGGCCGCTGCGCCGTCCTTCCCTTGCGCCTCCCTCCTAGGCGCCGACCCTCCTCCCGCCCCTTTTCTCTGGTCACCGAGGCCCTTTAGGGAGCAACGCGCCGGCGACCCCTCCAGGGCACCCCACCGTCGGACCAGATCTGCGGCCAAGGAACCTGCTGCTGGCGCAGATCTGCGCCGTCAACCTCATGGCAGCCTCCTCTCCCTCGCCGGCGTGGACGAACCATGCTTGTCCCACCTGCTTCTCCCCTGCCTCGGCAACCTCCCCTTAGCGTTGGCCATCACCTCCCTGACTGCGCCTTCACCCAGCAGCGCCTTCTTCCTCTTCTTTGCACCTCTCCCATCGCCGGCGACAAACCCCTCCCCAGGCCCGGCGCAGGCCCCTGCTCGGTTGGATCCGCCCCGTCGCCTACCCCCTTCGTCGTTGCCATAGCTGAATCCATCGCTTCCGCGGCTTTCCCGGTCGGATCCATTGCTGTCGCGACCTTCCCGGCTGGATCTGCCGTCCCTTTGGCCGGATCGCCGTCTTCCTGGCTTGATCCGCCACTGCCGTGGCCTTCCCAGTCAGATCTGTCGTTTCCCCTTCTATTCTGCGGCGGGCGCGACCACCATGACCAGCGCAGACGCGTGCGCTACTGCCGGCCTCCCTAGCGGGGCTTCTCGACGTCCGGACGATTGAAGAAGCAAGAAGGTCGGCCTGCTGTACTCTTTTGTTGTGTCGCCCTGCCGACCGTTGACGCTCGAACGTCGACCCCTCCCGAATAACAGGCTACTGCTACGTCTACCGACTACGGCCGCCTCGACTTCGGCTACCTTGGCATCCAGGGGCTATCGTCTTCTCGGAGTCCACACCGGTCTTTACTCCAGCCGCAATATTCGCGCCCTCACGACGCTGCGACTGCTGAGGGATATCAACCCGCCGGCTCCTATCTTCGGCTTCTACTCCAGTCTCATCGTGTGCGGTGCTCCCGTTGCGACTGCTGGGGGATGTTAGACTGTGTGTGTGGAACGACACCACTGTTGAGCTGCCGGTCCATTAGAGTTAGGGTTAAGTCTCTCTATATATGTACCCCTTCTCTATGTAATATATCAATACTTCACACTCCAATACAAAGGCACCATTTTTATTCAGAAGCATGATGCGCATATGCCATTTTCATTTTTTTGGGGGAAAGCTATATGGTACTGCTTGGATCAGTCACAAAAAGTGAACCGTGTGTCTCTAGTCACTGCTGTCCCCAGACAGCCTCAAGCTCTTTTATTGTCAACATCTGAAGTGTTTCCAGCAGTAGTGATCTTTTGCCGTGTCAAATATTTACATTACTGATTTGGAAATATGTTTCTGGCAGTTGGAAACGCATAAAAGGTTAAAAGAAAATGGTACCATCCCTTCATTCGATCTGGAGGGTCTCCAATGCTTAGGATCAATGCTACGTATAGTTGGTCTGAGTGGTACTCACATGGATCTGTCAAATATTTCAATCCAGTGGTTCCGTATACATCCAAAAGAAAGCAACAAAGAGATTATTTCAGGTAGAATCATGCTCTGTCTTCGTCTCGGTCTTAGACTCTGTCTTATCCTCGCATTAAATTCAGAGTGCCAGTGCCTTTTACATCTTTTGTTTTGAACCTCTTTAGGTGCCACAAGACCAGTATATGCTCTAGAGCCACATGACGTAGGACGCTATTTGCAAGCTGAAATCGACGTAGGCGGCGAAATCGCAGTAGCAAAGACTGCTGGGCCAGTAGACCCTGGTTTGTTTGACTGGACACGTTCGGTGAGCGTTATTCACATGTGCTGCGTATTGCATGACTGACGTGTGTTTCATTATTGTTAGCAGATGCTGGGTTGGTTGATTATGTGGAGACGCTCGTAAGGAAACCTGAAACTGAATTCAATGTACGAATCCAGCATCCTTTGCCACTGTATGGCATTTCTTTTGCACAAACATGCCATGTTTGCAGCCTGTTTACCAAACAAGTAGTCTGAATCGGCATTACCAGTATATTAGTTTGATTTTTTTTCTTCTTTCAACTGTGCACATGCACTACTCTTAAACATGCCATCCGCTGCTCTTAATTTGAACAGTACTGATGGTAACATAGCCATGAATCGAATCAAGGCGCAGCCATTAAAACCTCGAACGGGTGTGTTCTTGACTGCCCCTTGGCCCTTGCTTTGTGTCTTGTTACAACAGGTTGTTGTGCTTCAATCCAATGGCGTCGATCAGCCAAAAGAGTCGGTTCATGTACTAAATGTCGGGAGGCTGCGGATGAGGCTTACTAAAGGGAAGTCGGTAGTCGCCAAGGAATTCTATTCCTCATCGATGCAGGTATGGTTACAACGCATGAGTAACATCATATCTTCTCTTTTGTTGTTACATAGTGGTGATTGTGAAGGATTATATTCCATATTGGTGCATCTTATACATGTACATGTGGGCCGGCCTGGCCCGGCACGGCACAGGCCCACAAAAGCACGGCCCACAAAGGCACGGCCCACAAAAGCACATATCTAATTATGGGCCGTGCCGTGCCAGCACGTGTGCCCAGTCATCGGCCCACGGCACGGCCCACAATTAGTTATGTGTGCCAGGCCGGCCCAAATAGCCCAAAATGTCTTAATGTGCCAGACCGGCCCATATACATACAACAGTAATGCATCAACAAAAAGTATAAAATATATATATGACCAAAATAAAACTAAGATGTTTTGTGGATGCACATTATAAACCTTTGGTCAGAAAGAAAAAAAAATATTACAACTAGCTCACAAATAATATTCAGTTCTCTGTTTAGTGTTTAATTGAGTACTATACATCCATACATAATACATATACAATGATCATCATCACTATTCACTATCCATATATAGGTATTGGTTCTCGATGACTTATTGAAGCTCTAGATTCTTCAAGTTATGCTAGTCATGTGGTATTTGATGGACCTTAGTTAAATATTGAGTCTATATTTAGTGGGCCTCAGTGGGCCTTAGTTAAATGGGCCGTGCCAGGCCGGCCCGTGGGCTTGACTTGAGGCCCAGGCACGGCCCACAATGTGGGCCGTGCCGGCCCAGGCCCACAATTAGGTTGGGCCGTGCCAAAAATTATGTGCTTTGGGCCGGCCTATTAGACACAGCACAAATGTACACCTATAGTGCATCTACTACGGCAAGAAAAACTTGCGTGCCTGTCTTTGACAAGTGAGAAGATTCTCCCTGCCACTAAAGACCTTGCTGTTGTTGTTACAGTTATGTGGTGTGAGAGGCGGAGGCGAAGCAGCCTCGCAGGCGATGTTTTGGCGACCCAGAAACGACCTCAGCTTGGTGCTAGCCTTCGAGAGCACTCGAGAACGCAACGCAGCCATCATGCTCGCTCGGCGTTTCGCTGTAGATTGCAACGTATGCGCCTTCACCAAGCGCTATGTACGCGTCTCAGACCGCTGCAGCATTTTTTTTTTGCCTTACCTTAATGAAATGTGGTTGCAGATCATCCTTGCTGGGCCAGGCGACAAAACTCCCTGGTGAACGAAGATGGCACCTGTGCTCTGCCGATACCAGATACCACCCAGCACCCACCACTCCTGACTGTCCTGCTCTTCCTCGCGTCGTAGGTTCCTGAAAGAAGGCGCCGTCCGCACCATTTTAACCGCCTGGGCGCCGCCTTTCTATGTCACTGTGCTATGTTTTCCCAGTCCGCGAGGGTTGTAATCTGTTGTTGCTGGGAGATGCGACAGCAATGTAAGCTACAAGTCTAACTGTGTTTGACATATGTTTAGGCCTCGTTCGGTTGGCCTGGAACGGCCCTATTCCATCCGGATATATTTGGTCAGGATTGAAACCGGAAACAACTAATAATGGTTGTTCGGTTATGTCTAACTCATAATAAAACCAGATTGAAAACAGGTCATTTCAACCCTTTTCACCACTCAACAGCTCGGATTAAATCCACATCTACAAGCTCCTGGAATCAAACCAAACCAGACCTTCTCAGGTTCTAGTGAACCACCTGGTTTCACTCGATCCGGACCTAGAAGAAAAACATGCTTGGTTTCGATTTGGAACAAACGAACGAGGCCTTAGTGTGATGTTGAAGCAATGACATATGTTAATGTTGATGTTGAGTTAATTATGTCGGTGGTGATGTGGGTGGCTCGTGGGTCTATCTCTTGGCCATTGATACAACGCACGATCAGATTGGAAAACAAAAAAAAATTGCCTTAAGGCGGTGTCGAGCAAATCATGTATAGACTAATCTATGGTCGTCTCGTGTCATTTTTTTAATAAATAATTCCTCATAACTATTTCAAATTAATCTGTTGCACGCCTATAGATGACCAAACGCCGGCCCGGCACGGGCCAGACGCACGCGAGTCACAACTATGGCCTAGGTACGTCAATGCCGGCCTGCTGATTGTGCCGGGCCAGCCCGTTAGCTCGTCGGCCCATTTGATTAAATCAGCGTAAAATATTAAAAAGCGATGCAGGAGGTGGTGTTCGAACCCATGCCCTGATGAAAAAAGGACTGGAGACACTGGAGACACTGGGTGAAGCTGTCTAAGATGTTTTTAATGTTGAATATAAATTGTATATATGTATATACATTTTTTTGTAAAATAAAAAAATATAATCGTGTCGGGCTGGGCCAACACTACGGGCCGAGGCTACAACCCAAGCACGACACGACGTTCTTGGCTCTTGCAAGCATTAGGTCGTTTCTAAGACCACATTGGCGCAATGGAGTACATGGTGTTTGAGGTTGCTGAATTGGATGAAGCAACAATGATTGTCAAACTAACAGTAAAATGAAGGTTATTTGTTAGTTTTAAACGTTAGTAATTGCTACGAAGTAGCATAATTTATATGGAGTACATCCAGTTTTTGTTGATGCCTGACTTTAGCAACCACTCCATATTTTAATCTATCTTTTTTATTGGTTTGACTTCATGTGACTTATTTTAGAAACTTGAGCTCAGAAACTTTCTCTTATTTGATCTCTGTATGGTGGGATTATGTCTATTTATAATCTCTGTTCGTTCAGTCAGTCATTGTGAACTCTCTTCTAATCGCTCACTTCATTGGTCGTATTGTACCAAGACATATTGCATGGAGTAAACAATAACACAAGTTAGTCAAATCAAAAAAATATTATACAGAGAACGGAGACAATCAATAAAAAATCTTGAATTTTTTGATGGATAATTTACGTGGGTATTGTTGTAAGACATCGCAACGCACGGCTAACCAACTGGTACATCTTTATGCATGCCTCTATGTGCATTTTAAAATAGAAGATAAGATATATGAGAGCTATTAATATAGCCTAAGAAAGAAAATACGCCTCCATGCATGCCTCTATGTGCATTCAGTCCATTCACCCCTGGATGTGGGTACAGCAAATATACTTTATTTATATATAATAACATTATTACAAGTGTATATGCACTGTAGAAAGGTAAACAGCTCGAACCAACATGGTGGGGTCATCGGAGTAGCCCTAGCGGACCCTAGTTATTACTATCATCGTCCACAACGATGCCGCTGACATCCGGTTGGGCCTGTGGCTTCGGTAGTATAGCAGCCTCCTTCTTGGCCTTCTCCAACGCGGTGACCAGCCTCGCGAGGCACGGTCCAGCGTCTTCGAATTCGTCGGGGCTCCTGGGCGTGAGGTGCTCGCCGACGTCGACGGGCACCATGTTCACTTCCTGGAGCAAAGCCCTAACACGGTCGCACTGCGCCCCGTGTGCCTCGACGACGTCGTCGCGGAGGTGCATCCGGGCCAGGAACTTGAAGGACTCGAAGTCGCAGTAGGACATCTCGATCTTTTTGTCCATCCGCCCCGTCCGGATCAGCGCCGGGTCCAGCTTGTCGACGTGGTTGGTGGTGAACACGACGAGCCGCTCCTCGCCGCACGCCGACCAGATGCCGTCGATGAAGTTGAGCAGGCCCGACAGAGTGACCTTGCTGCTGCTCTTGGCGTCCTCCTCCTCCTCCTTCTGTTTCGCCGCATAAGGGTCGTCCCCGTTCCCGTCTTTCGAACCCTCCTCCTCCTCCTTGCTTTTGCGCTTGCCGGTCACTTGGAGCGAGCAGTCGATGTCCTCGAACACCATGATGGACTTGCTCTTGGTCTCTATGAGCAGCTTCCGGAGGTCGGTGTTGGTCTTCACCGACGTGAGCTCGAAGTCGTAGACGTCGTACCCGAGGTGGTTGGCCATCGCGGCGACCATGGTGGACTTGCCGGTGCCCGGCGGCCCGTACAGGAGATACCCCCGCTTCCACGGCTTCCCCACGCGGTTGTAGTAGTCCTTGCTCTGCTTGAACATGTCGAGGTCGTCGATGACGTCCTTCTTCTTCGCCGGGTCCATGGCCAGCTTGTCGAACGTCTTGGGGTGCTCGAACGGGACATGCGTCCAAACGTCTCGGTAGAAACTGCAGGGGAATCCAAGGAAGTTACATACACATACATAGAATAGAAGCAGATTCTACATGCATGTCGACATGTTCAGGAAAGGGTACCCGTCGTCAAAGCCTTCCCTGAGGATGTTCGTGTAGAGTCTTCGCTGGCGGTTCTTGGCCATGACGGCGCGGCCCTGCCTGCGCACGTACGGGAGGTACTCGTTGAGCACCAGGTCGCGGTGGCCCTCGTGGAACTCGAGCCGGAAGAACCGGCGCTCGGCGCGTGAGGCACGGCTCCACGGCACGGTGTCACTGGGCGGCGGCACGCCGGCGGCCGACCACCAGACCATGGCGCCCCGGAATGTGTCGGCGACCTCCTCGCCCTTGGCCATGCTGAACACGAGCTTGTCCCTGTCGGTGGCGGCGGCGTCCCGGCGGCCGCCGCCGCCAGACTCGGCCCTGAGGTGGCGCACGTCGCGCGTGCTCGCCGTGGTGAGGTAGGACTTGATCTCGTCGAAGGCGTCGCTGCTCTTGATGCGCCCGCCCTCGTACTCCTCGAAGGTCACCGACAGGTAAGGGTCGACCACCGCGGCGAGCCGCCGCGCGCGACGGTTGAAGCTGCGCGCGAAGAACTGCTGCAGGTGGATGTGCTGCAGGTTCTGCCATACCACGGTCCAGCACACGGCCAGAACGCCTACCACCACCGAGACCTGGCTAAACCACGAGACCACATCCATCTCTCAACTTTGTATGCTGCGCTCAGTGCGTGCTTCCAAGTTTCTTGCATTGGCTACCGGCAGCCTACAGTACAGTCTCCAGCCACGGTAGCATATATATATATACATACAGGATATATGACGCCACGCATTATATTCATGCACACACATAATTTTACCAGATCGCTACATGAACCGTCAGAATTACTCGATCGCATAAGATTATCTACTCGCTCCGTTCGTAAATATATGACTTTTGGCTCTTTTTTAGTTTCAGCTTTGACAGCTCGCCTTGTAAAAAAATTAGAAATTTTACTAATTTGCACTATGGTTTGGTTTAGTATATAATAAACCTTAAGTCTAGGTATAAATCACTCTGAAATTTTAATTTCTTTTGGATAAGAGGAGTGGTCAAATTTGAGACTTAAAATATTAAATGATATATATTTGTGAACGGAGGTAGTATAAAGAAGCTATAAAATTAATTTAGTCAAAAATAAAACACTCGGCAGAGAGTTTCTTTGCCGAGTGTTTTTTTATCGAGATTTTTTTTTGTTTGGCATTTGGCAAAAAACCGAATTTTGGTAGTATTTGGCTGAACACACCAGAGGTTTTCTGCAAAAAAAAAAAAATTATAGTTGAGCGCAGAGAGGAGAGTGTGGAAGTTTATTTTAAAAAACACGGTAGCAGGTCCAGATTAATTTTGTGTACATAAAATTAATTTAGTAGTATTGGGGGGGAGCAACATACATCCTTAGTTCATCATCATGTCCTCATTTACCTTCTGCAGATGAGGTTGTCTTGGTTTTTTTATGTAAAATGTTGTTCCTATAAAACTGTGCAGTACTAGAGGGAAAATATTTGTCGGGGACTATAATTAGAGGTACCCTCAAGGCTCCTAATTCTCAGCTGGTAACCCCCATCAGCACAAAGCTGCAAAGGCCTGATGAGTGCGATTAAGTCAGGGATCAGTCCATTCGAGGGACTCGATCACGCCTCGCCCGAACCTAGCCTCGGACAAGGGCAGCCGACCCCGGAGGGTTTCCGTCTCGCCCGAGGCCCCCCTCCAGCGGCAAACATATTTCCGGCTCGCCCGAGGCCAGTGGCGGACGCAGAACAAAACTTTAGGTGGGGCGACATTATAAGAGACAAACCACGATACTAGACGACTAGATAAAAATAGCTTCATGATAATAACAAGGTTAGGTGATAATACTAGGAGCGTTCTAAAATGATATGAATATTAGAAAACCATTTTGGCCACCCTACAGAAAGACGGGTGAAGCGGCCACATTGACGCGTCATTGTGGTGAGTCTGCCTTGAGATGGCGATGATGAGGCAGCAACATGCGAGGGGCAGCAAGGGCAAGCGACTGTAGGTAGTGGCAAGCGACAACAACTGTTGCATTGCGATGACGTGGTGGGACCCTGTTGACATAGTGAGGGCAGATGGTGGTGGCACCATGGTGCCAAGGCAGGATCCCACCAATAGCTTGCCCACCAGTCGATGCGGAATAAGAGGCAAAGTAGTGGCGCTGCGTGTGGGATCCCGACAACGCGATGAACTAACGAGTGACGAGAAGACAAGGTGACACTAGTAGCGGACAGGTCTGGTCACCCACTACCGATCCAGTCATGATCGAAGGAGCTATCGAGCCACGAGTAGGTCGAGTAGCTAGCCGCTAGAGGAAGGAATCGAACTACTTGTATGGAGAGTGGGCTGAGCAATGGACTGTCGAGAAAAAGTTAGATTAAAACTAGGTTTCATTAGATTTGGTTGTACCTACTATATAAAGGTTTTTTTTTATTTTGATGTATATCTAAATATAGGTATAATAGCATATAAAAATTGAGGTGGGGCCATGGCCCCCTTTGCCCCACCCTTGGATCCGCCTCTACCCGAGGCCCTGTCTTCGCCAAGAAGCAACCCTGACCAAATCGCCGCACCGACCGACCAAATTGCAGGAGCATTTAATGCAAAGGTGGCCTGACACCTTTATCCTGACACGCGCCCCCCAGCCGGCAGAGCCGAAGTGACCGCCGTCACTTCGCCGCTCCACTGACCGGCCTGACAGAAGGACAATGTCGGTGTTTTGGGTCCGACCGCACACCCGGGGTTGCCCCTCAAGGTGTTTTTAGGAGTAGGACGGTGTCGACGACTGTAGCAAAATGGTTCGTGCCGATCGCACGAAGGAAAATGGACAAGATTTGCAGGTTCGGGCCGCTTAGAAGTGTGTAACACCCTACGTCCTGGTGAGTATATGAGCGTGGTTACAAGAGGATTCTCTGGATAGAGGGCGCAGAGAGTTTTTGTGGGTGGCTAAGTAGAACAGGGTCGATCGATCTGAAGGGGTGCCCCCTAGGCCTTATATACTCGGCCGTGGAGCATTACATGTGATACGATAACAACAAGTAGCTGAAAGATAGTGAACCTCTTGAGTTTATCCTTACGTAACCTCCGCCGACTTATCCTCGCATGGCTCCGTTGCATGGGGGCTTCAGCGCGGGGAAGTCGGGTCTCTGTTTGTGATTCATTCGTTCGACGTTGTGGGCCGCCTGTGCTTGCACTAATCAGTCCCACGTCTTCTTTATTGGTTGTCCTTCCCTAGGCCGACGAAAGAATGACCTTACGAATTATTGGGCCCTTGGGCTTTTCGTGAGGCCTTTTACTTCTTTAGTGGACCCAGGGGATATCTATCCCCCACAAGCCCCCGATCTTTGAGTTAATTTAGAGGTAATCAACTCAAAGATCCAAGGTCCAGAAAATGACTTCCTGCTGTCTTCTCTGGCTCTGATCACTCGTTCGACCAAAGTTTGGTTTTGTGCTTGTGCCTTAGAGGTCGGCATTTTGGATTGTAAGACTCTGGACTTCATTGGGTGCACCGGAGGTGCACCCAATGGGTGTAGCCCCCGACCTTTGAGTAGATTTTAGAAGATAATCTACTCGAAGGTCTTCTTCCAAAGGTTATCTCCATTCGCGTTCCTGCATCTCGGTTGAGGATTGGTCTTTTCAATTTTGCTCTACGCCTTAGAAGTCGGCGCTATGTCGGTTTAGAATAATACTCCATGGGGTGCACCGGAGGTGCACCCAATGGGTGTAGCCCCCGACCTTCAAATGGATTTTTTAAAGATAATCCATTCGAAGGTCTTCCTTCCGCTTGTGGAAACTGGCATGAAGCTATTTTGCATTATGCTTTTGAGGTCAGCATTATGTCATCAATATTTTGCTGCAAAGGTCAGCGTATATTTTGTCTTTAGCAGCCGAGTTTGCAATCCATCCATATCTTGCTAGGTAGTGCAATTTATTTGCTTCTGCGATTGATTGGACGTTTGACGGACGTTCTCTGTCTAGTCTTCACGTCGCTTCTGTCGGCCATATCTTGTACTTTGCTGGTTATATTTGGCTTTCCTCTGATCCTTACTGATATCTCATTTTTGTCTTGAGGTATTCACTGCATGCTCTGCACAGATGTGACCGTTTGAAAAATATACTGATAATTCCTGGGCGTCCCCCTCCCAATGGGTGTGGGCAAGGGACGGCTTGGTACGCTGAGTGTTTTAGCCGGTTGCCTCTGAGTAGTAATGCGATGGGACGGCTAGTGTAATCATATCCTTTGCGCTGTTGACTGGAGTCCCAATGGGTGTAGTGTTGCATGAAACGGCGTCCACCGTCTGACGTGTCTTCGGGTGGGTGGAAGTGCTTATTGAATGCCTTGCGACTGTTCAGTGACCGCGGTTAGAAGTGAGCGGTTGCCTTTCCCTTCTATAAATAACCCCTTTGCTTCTCTAGTTTCTTCACATCTCTTCGCTGCTCCTTACTGCCTCTTCCCTTTCTTCTCTCCCAAAGCTTCAACCATGGGCAAGAACAACAAGCGCAAGCGTGAACCGACTCCTCCATCGGAGGAGTTTGGTGACTCGGAATACTCGGAGGAGGAGTTCTCCTCCGAGCCCGAGGGGTCTCCGGCTCCCGTCTCTCCCCCGGCGTCGTCTGATGACTCGGACGACTCCCAGGGGATAGCCGCAGAGGTCTGGACGTACATCCGAGCTATCGAGCGCGCCGGGCTCGAAGGCTCGGATGAGTCGGAGTACTCCTCGGATGAGGAGGACTCGGACGGCGGCGACGAGGGTGAAGACGACGACGACGACGACGACGACGATGACGACGACAGTGGCAGGGGCGGCGGCGACGGCGGCAGGGACAGCACCAAGGGCGACAGCAGGGGCAGCACCAAGGGCAGCAGCAAGGGCAGCACCAAGGGCGGCGGCGGCGGCAGGGGCAGGGCCAGTGGCTAGACGCCACTGGTTTTCTTAGATATTAGTATAGTTTAGTATAGCTAGAATAACGTAGTAGTAATTAGTGTAATTTAGTAGTAGTGGTAATGTAGAGTAGTATATTGTAGTTTAGTAGTAGTAGTAATGTAGAGTAGAATTAGGGAAGTACCAACTCATAAAGAGTTGGTTTGTAAGCTCGTCAGCTTCCCTTTAATGAAGTATATCGTTTATCCCCTTTTTTGATGACTTGCCACTGCTTTTGCTGAATGTTGAACTGATTCTTTTGATATAGTAGAAACAGCGCCGAGCGATGTGAAGATTGACATCAGCGTTTTAGAAGTAGCACTGAGCAATCGAACACAAGACCAGCGTTTTAGAGGCAATGCCGAATGATAGAAGGTCAGCATCGGCATTTTAGAGGTAATGCCAAGCGACAAAATACAGGGCCAGCATTTTAGAAATAACGCCGAGTGATAGAATATCGGCGTCAGCATTTTAGAAGTAATGCTGAGCGTTTGAACACGTGGTCGGCGTTTTAGAGGCAGCGCCAAGTGATTTGAAGGTCGGCGTCGGCATTTTAGAAGTAATGCCGAGCGATTGAACACATGGTCGGCGTTTTAGAGGCAGCGCCGAGTGATTGAAGGTCGGCGTCGGCATTTTAGAAGTAATGCCGAGCGATTGAACACGTGGTCGGCGTTTTAGAGGCAGCGCCGAGTGATTGAAGGTCGGCGTCGGCATTTTAGAAGTAATGCCGAGCGATTGAACACGTGGTCGGCGTTTTAGAGGCAGCGCCGAGTGATTGAGGGTCGGCGTCGGCATTTTAGAAGTAATGCCGAGCGATTGAACACGTGGTCGGCGTTTTAGAGGCAGCGCCGAGTGATAGCCAGCTTCTCAAGTTACTTTGAGGAAAATGGCCGAGTGATGAGGTGGCTCATCGGCTTTCTTGGAAATAACTGTTAGATATCCAAGTGGCATGCTGGGATTTCGGAGATGACCGCTGGGTGGTGACTGGGCACTTTTGAAAAGGTATCTGGCTCAAGAATATCCCTTAAGAGTCGCGCTTTCAGCCGCCTTTGCTTTCCGTGCCCTAGTTCTTGCATTTCCGCATCTGAGTCTTCTCTGCCACTCGCCTCCTGCTCTGTTTCGCCGGCGAGAAGCAAGATGGCGCCCAAGAGGAAGACCGCGAACTCGTCTGCTGCAGTGATCCCCGCCATCGATCCCAACAGTCAGTTACCCTTCGCAGGTAACCATATGTCTGTGATTTTTGAAGTTGAGCTTCTCCGCCTTGTCTCCATCGGGGTTCTCCCTCCACGGGAACTCTGTTCTTGGCGTTCTTGCCATGGGACTACTGTCCCAACCGAAGATACCCACGAGTCAGT
This sequence comes from Zea mays, assembly GCF_902167145.1. Lineage (NCBI taxonomy): Eukaryota > Viridiplantae > Streptophyta > Magnoliopsida > Poales > Poaceae > Zea > Zea mays. The sequence goes on from NC_050104.1 coordinate 133,520,200, forward strand.
GGTTTACACTCCTTTCCTTCTTCGCGGCCTCGGCCTTCCCATATCTCCTTTTTTCCGTGGCATCCTTGATTTTTATCACATCAACCTGACTCACTTGAACCCTAACTCCATTCTCCAAATCTCTATTTTCGTTCACCTTTGCGAAGCTTATCTTGGCGTGCTGCCGCATTTTGGCTTATGGAAGTATCTGTATCACTGCCGTCCTGGGATGGCCGGGGGGCAACATCAATTGGTCGGAGGTGCCAGCTTAGAGATGCGTCGGGGGCGGAAGACCGAGTATCTCGAGATACCCCTTAAAGACAGCATTAAAGGTTGGCGTCTGGAGTGGTTTATAATGGATAATTATGGAAATTCTCTCCCTTCCCGCTCGGGAAGACAGGCAGACGTTCGTACTCCGAGTTGGACTGAATCTCCCACGGACCAAGAAGTAGCCGAAGCGGGCGTGTTGCTTACTGAAGTTGGATTACTGAAAGAGAGAGGTCTGACTGCCGAAGCCGTGGTCACAGATTTTGTGTTCAAAAACATTCAGCCGCTGAAAGACAGGGCCTATCCGGCATATCTTTACCGAGGGCTGTCCGACTCAACCCGAGTTACTAATAGGAGAATTCCTTCTGTGGATTTGGTGAGCCGACTTGAAATGATCCTCAGGGGTAAAGTTTCGAACGTTGGAGCTCCAGTGGCATACTCGGCTTGGAACCTACCTTCTTCCCAAGCCTTCACTCTTTTTGTGTCCAATCCACCCGTGACAGATAGCAATTTGGGTCCTAGAGTGCGACCTTCTGCTGAAGAGGTCCGTTCCTTAGTTGCTTCGCTCGGGGAGATACCTGATGATGAACGGCAGATTTATTTTGAAGTGCCCCTGAACCCTAGTGATGCAGACATAAATGACATGCTCGATCTGCTAGCTGAGGATTCATCTGATACTGCTCCTGATGGTACATTGGCAGTGGTGCCCCTTCCAGAGGTTGATGCGACCTTGGACGTCTCGAGACCTGTCAGTACTCGCTCGAGGCGCCCTAGCCGAACCAGTCAGCCCGAGCCTTCTGCTGATGAGCAGAAGAAGAAAAGGAGACGCCTCCGGCGAGTGTCCAGCTTTGACGAGGATACCAGCACCTTAGCTCCTGCTATCGAAGAAATGTCTGCAACTGGCCTAGCTGACATTGATCCCAATGGGTGTGCTCCGCCTGCTGCTGACCCCAATGAGGGTGCTGTTTGTGCTGTTGCTGTGGAAGATGAGGAGGAAGAGAATGAAACTCCATTGACTCGGAAAAACAGTCGGCAGTTCGTCGCTAGCGGCGGTAGTAGTGGGGTTCCTTCTCCTGCCTTGTCTGCTCTTATTGGTCTGCAAGAACTGTCCATGGCCAATTTTGATCAAGCTCTAGAGGATATGGTCCCTGAGAACTTGTTGTTGGAACCTGCAGACGTTGATGCAACAGAAACTTGTGCGGCCGTGCCAGATGCTGGGTTGAGGTCGTCCCGTGCCTCGTCGACCTTAGAGCACGATCTCGAGGGCCAGAATGATGACTTGGATCGTCCTGATCCTGCGGAGGTAGCTGAAGGCCCGTCGACCTTAGAGGTGGTCACGGCAGAGAGCTTGGATCCTTTGAATAGTGCTGACATGTGCCCAGCCCCCGAGGGTGTCGCCGGGGAGGACTCAGCTCAGGTGAGGAGCGCAGGCCACTACCCAGCCCCCGAGGGTGTTGCCGGGGGTGACCCGGCTCAAGTGGGCAGTGCCAACCTTGACCCAGCCCCCGAGGGTGCCCGAGCAGGGTCTCCTTCCTGCACTTCTATGGACGTTCACGTGGGTTCACCTCCACACTCTGGCGGCATGGTGGTGGCTCAAACTCCAGATCAGGGGGTCGCTTTAGAGGGCAGCATCCCCACTGGTCTGGCGTTAGGCTCTGCTGAGTGTACTGAGCTCGTTCCTGCTGGTCTACTGCAAGCTGTTTCGGGTGGTGGTCCGACACCTGATTATCAGCTGATTTCTCCTGACTTGGGGATCCCTTCGTTCTTTTCCAACCTCCAGGTGCTGTGCTTTAGTTTGATCTTTTATGTTGCATGAACTGCTGTCATTATGCTCATCTGTTCTTCTCGTCAGGCTTTGGTGAATGGATTGGCCAGTCAGCTGAAATCGTAGGGTGCTTCCATCCCGGAGGTGGCTTCATCTCTTGAGTGTTGGAATCCGGTGTTGCTTCGGGGTCGCGTATCTGAGTTGGAGGCCACCAATGCTGGTCAGTGTCCTTTCTTCTTCTTCTTTGTTCTTGCCCGTAGGTTGTTTTACCTTCTGACCTCATTTTGTTTGAATACCTCTTGATAGGGATGACTCGGCAGATCACAGTTCTTGAAGAAAAACACTCTCAAGATCAAGCTGAAATGGCTCGACGATGCGCTGACTTCGAGGAGAAGTATTCTCAAAGTCAGATTGAGTTGAGTCAGGTCTCTGCGGCTTTGGATGATGCCAACGCTCTGAGTTCTTCTCTTCATGCTCAGCTTGACTCTGAGAAGGTAGCTTACGAACCTGTGCTTCGCCTTATCATGCTCTTGGATTCTGAATGAGTTTGATTTTTGCTTGTAGGAAGAAAAACGTATCCTTGCTGCTTCTCGCGACAACTTGGACAGATTGTACCGAGATTCCAGTAACTCGCTGACCATCTTGGAGAGGAGCCACCGTTTTACGATGGAGGAGCTTGACAATCAGCGCCGTCAACTGCAAGAATCTTCGGACGAAGTGGCCCGCCTTACACAGTTGCTATCAGCAAAGGATGCCACCATCAAGGAACTCCGAGCTTCCAAGAAAACCATTGCCCGGGAGTTAGAAACTGCTCAGCTGGCCGCTAAAACCGCTGAAGAGACTGCTGCTACTCTCAAAGCCCAGCGCGACAAAGCCATGGACAAGGCTATTCGAGCGGGGCGAATCTTGATGAGGAGACCCGGAGTGGTAGTTCCTGAAGATATAAAAGCTAATGTGCGTGCCGCCCCCGATTCTTCGATTCGCCCTTCTTCATCGGTCGTTCCTGAGAAAGATATTGGAAAATAGAGAAATACTTTGCGTGCCGCGAGCACGCGGTTAGTATGAGCAAGCATTCATTTAGAGGACATCAGCTTATCATCCGAATGTTATGATTTCTTTCTTGTCGTATCAGAATTTATTAGTTTGCAAGTTTGTGGTAACGCTGCATGATGATTATGAAGTTTGTTTGTGGGATATGGAAATCATCCCCTGAACTGCATAAGCGCGAGTATGCTATACCGGTTTAAGCCGTCAATGACTTTTAGCCGGTAACTTCCGTTAGTAGGGTTTAGTGATCGCCCTAGGTAAAGTAAGCGTAAGCATGTTGCACCGCCTTAAGTCGTTGCCGACTTAAGTCGATTGCTCCGTTTGTAGGGCATAGTGGTCACCCCGAGTTAAGTAAGCGTGAGCATGTTGCACCGCCTTAAGTCGTTGCCGACTTAAGTCGATTGCTCCGTTTGTAGGGCATAGTGGTCACCCCGAGTTAAGTAAGCGTGAGCATGTTGCACCGCCTTAAGTCGTTGCCGACTTAAGTCGATTGCTCCGTTTGTAGGGCATAGTGGTCACCCCGAGTTAAGTAAGCGTGAGCATGTTGCACCGCCTTAAGTCGTTGCCGACTTAAGTCGATTGCTCCGTTTGTAGGGCATAGTGGTCACCCCGAGTTAAGTAAGCGTGAGCATGTTGCACCGCCTTAAGCCGTTGCCGACTTAAGTCGATTGCTCCGTTTGTAGGGCATAGTGGTCACCCCGAGTTAAGTAAGAATGCAAGTCAATCATAAACGAACCGAGTATCTTTGAAATCTATCTTTATTGATGACATATTTCCACTTTTACAGAGTACATGGTCGCCCCGGCTGTTTTGAAATACAGCTAGGGGTAAAACTTTCTGAGGTGCTCTATGTTCCAAGAGTTCCCGACTTCTGTACCATCTGTCTGGGTGAGGCGATACGATCCGGGCCGAGTGACCTCTGCTATTATGAAGGGTCCTTCCCATAAGGGTGATAGCTTGTGCCGTCCCTCCCCCGTTAGAATTCGGCGAAGGACGAGGTCTCCTACTGAAAAGGACCTTTGCCGCACAGCCTTATCGTGATAGCGCCTTAGAGTCTGCTGGTACCGTGCTGATTGGATTACTGCATTCAGTCGTTCTTCCTCAAGTATATCAATATCCTCCAGCCTGGTGGCCTCAGCTTCCGCTATGCTTTCGAAGATCAATCTTGGTGCCCCAAACTTGAGGTCAGCAGGTATCACTGCCTCCGATCCATAGACCATGAAGAAAGGAGTGTTTCCATGCAGGGCTCGGCTAGGTTGGGTTCTCAGGCTCCAAACGACATAAGGTAGTTCTCTTATCCATTTTCCTGCGAATTTTTCATTTTTATCGAAGACCTTTTTCCTGAGTGCCTCCAATATCATTCCGTTGGCTCGCTCAACCTGCCCGTTGGCTCTTGGATGCGCCACAGATGCGTATTTGATCTGAATGCTCTTTTGCTCGCAGAAGTCAAAGAATTCTGAACTGGTGAAGTTGGATCCTAAGTCAGTGATGATGCTGTTTGGTATCCCAAATCTGAATATTATATCCTGTATGAATTCCACGGCCTTAGCAGAGGTTAAAGAAGCAATGGGCTTGAACTCTATCCATTTAGTGAATTTGTCAATTGCCACCAATACGTGGGTATAACCTCCTTGAGCTTTCTTGAAAGGTCCAATCATATCCAATCCCCAGCATACGAAAGGCCAAGTTATTGGTATGGTCTGTAGCCGCTGTGCCGGTATGTGCTGTTGCTTCGACAGGTATTGGCAAGCTTCGCATCTCTGAACTAACTCGGCTGCATCATTCTTCGCCGTCGGCCAATAGAATCCTGACCTGAAAACCTTCCCGACTAATGTTCTGGATGCTGCGTGTACTCCACATTGCCCTGCATGGACTTCCTCCAAAAGTTGCTTCCCAGTGGATGGGAGAATACACTTCATGAGAACCCCTGATGCACCCCTTCTGTATAATATCTCCCCAATGAGTGTGTAGTGAGCCGACTGTCTGGCAATGCGCTCTGCTGAGTTCTTGTCGTCTGGCTCTTCTTCGTTCTTTATGTACTTAATGATCGGCCTCCTCCAGTCGTCAGAGTCTGACTCGGGTTGATCTACGATGTTGCACTCTTCTGTTTGGTCTATTGAGATACTCGGCCGTGTAATTTCCTGCACGAAAACTCCGGGTGGGACCTGAGTTCGACCGGATCCAAGCTTGGATAGTGTATCAGCTGCTGTGTTACGATCCCTTTCCACATGATGAAATTCCAGACCCTCGAACTTATCTTCCAGCTTTCGAACGGCAGCGCAATATTTTCCCATTGAATCACTTGAACAATCCCATTCTTTGTTTATCTGGCTAATGACTACCAGAGAGTCTCCATATACCATCAATCTCTTGACGCCCAGTGATATGGCGATGTTTAATCCGTGTAACAAGGCTTCATACTCGGCCGCGTTGTTAGAGGCCGGGAATAGCAGCTGGAGAGCATACTTGAGGTGCTCGCCTCCAGGTGCAGTGAAGAGAATTCCTGCTCCTGCTCCTTGCAGTTTCAGCGAGCCATCAAAATACATTCGCCATACTTCTGTGGTTTCTGGATTATCCGGTACTTGCTGTTCTGTCCACTCTGATACGAAATCAACCAGTGCTTGAGTTTTGACGGCTGTGCGAGGTCGGAACTCGATATCATGGGATCCCAACTCGCATGCCCACTTGGCTATTCGGCCAATGGCTTCCTTGTTGTGAAGAATATCTCCTATTGGAAAACCAGTGACTACTATGACTTTGTGGTCGTCAAAGTAGTGACGCAGCTTGCGGGCAGTTAGAAGTACTGCATATAATAGCTTCTGAATCTGAGGATATTTTTTCTTCGAGGGACCTAGAACTTCACTGATGAAGTAAACAGGATGTTGTACCGGGTAGGAATGCCCTTCTTCCACTCGCTCGACTACCAACGCAGTGCTTACCACGTGAGTTGTGCAAGAGATATACAACAGCAGATCTTCAGCCGGTTGAGTCGGCGTAGCTCGCCGGGGCGGTTTCAATACTGGTGGTGTTGTCAGGAATTTCTTAAGTGCATCTAGAGCTTCTTGCGCTTCTGAAGTCCATTGAAACTTATCCACCTTCTTAAGCAGCTTGTAAAACGGTAAGCCTTTCTCCCCCAGTCTGGATATAAATCTGCTTAGAGCTGCCATACATCCTGTGAGTCGCTGAACCTTCTTTTGTGACCGAGGAGCTTCCATCTTCATGATAGCTTCAGTCTTATCTGGATTAGCCTCAATTCCCCGGTGGCTGACGATAAATCCGAGCAACTTTCCTGCTGGTACCCCGAAAACGCATTTTTCAGGATTGAGCTTCCATCTATATCTTCTCAGGCTGTTGAAAACCAGCTGTAAATCTTCGATGAAGTTTTCTGGATTCTCAGTTTTGATCACCACGTCATCAACGTAAGCCTCCACACGCTTGCCCCAGTGATCGGCTAGGCATGTTTGAATGGCCCTCTGATAAGTCGCTCCAGCGTTTTTGAGGCCGAACGGCATGGAGGTATAACAGAAAGCACCAAACGGGGTGATGAACGCCGTTTTTTCCTCGTCCTCTTTTGCCAAACTAATCTGATGATACCCGGAATAGCAATCTAAGAAAGACAGCATCGAACATCCAGCGGTGGAATCCACCACCTGATCTATCCTTGGGAGCCCGAAGGGATCCTTCGGACAGTGTTTGTTGAGATCAGTATAGTCGACGCACATGCGCCAATCCACTTTATTCTTTTTGAGTACAAGAACAGAGTTGGCTAACCACTCGGGGTGTAATACTTCTCTAATAAATCCGGCCGTGACCAAGCGAGCTAACTCGGCACGAATGGCCTCTCTCTTGTCGGGCGTGAAACGACGCAGTTTTTGCCGGATCGGCCTCGCCTGAGGATAGACTTTCAATTTGTGCTCGGCCAGTTCCCTCGGGACTCCCGGCATATCCGCAGGTTGCCATGCGAATACGTCTCGGTTATCCTGTAGGAACTGGACGAGCGCGCTTTCCTATTTGTCACTCAAACTGGAGCTGATGATGGCCGTCTTGCGCTCATCAGCGAACCCCAGGTTGATCCGCTTGGTGTCCTCAGTCGGCCGCATAGAGGTCGCGGCCTGAGCTTCGTTTGCCGGCACGGCGAGGTCTTCTTCAGGCTTAGAGTTTGCCGGTGTAGAAGGAACCGTTGACGGCTTGGCGGTGAGGGCTGCTTGGATGGCCACTCGGAAACATTCTGCGGCGCCTTGGAAGTCGGCGCGCACAGTTATGATTCCTTGTGGTCCGGGCATCTTCAGTATCATGTACGTATAGTGTGGGATGGCCATGAACTTGGCCAGCCCTGGCCTCCCGATGATGGCGTTGTACCCGCAGTCGAAGTTCGCCACCTCGAACCTCAGGAACTCGGTTCTGTAGTTATCCGGAGTCCCGAAGGTGACCGGCATGTAGATGTGGCCCAGCGGGTATTCCCCTTCCGTCGGCACGATGCCGAAGAAAGGAGTGTCTGACTCGTGGAGCTCTTTGAGGTGAACTCCCAAGCCTTGGAGCGTACGGGGGAAGGTGACGTTGATGCTGCTCCCCCCGTCCACTAGCACCTTCTTCACCCGGCTCTCTCGGATCACCGGATCGACGAGGAGCGGGTATTTGCCCGGGTGGTCGAAGTTGAGCCATTGATCCTCCCGAGTGAACGTGATTGGGTGCTCCGACCACCGGTACGGGGCGGGAGGGCCGGTGGTCGCCACCAGTATCTGGCGATCGTTGAGCTTTTGTTGTCTCTTGTTCTCCTGCGACCCATGTCCACCGAAGATGACGTTGACCTCCCTGTCAACGCGCGGGAATGCTCCTCCTCCCCCCTCCTCCGGCCGATGGGGCTGTCGTGGTTCATCTGGTCCTCCCCTCGGCGGAGGAGGTGGTAGAGGTTGGAAAGGTCGGCCATGCCCGACGGAGTGCTTGAAATCCCGGCAGTTGCGGAGAGTGTGGCGCATATCCTTGTGGTACGGGACTGGGCGTCGAGGATGTCGTCCAGCGTGCGTTCGCCTCCACGAGGTCCTCCTCGGGCGCGAGAGGCGGGTGGTCCGGCGGCGTGTACTTCTTCGCGAGGCCTCTTCTCCCAGCGCTTGTCGGGCGGCTGGTTCGCGTCGCGTCGTGGTGCTGCTGGCGCGGGCTTTGCTCCTCCGATGAGGTCCTGGGCCCGCTCGTCAGCGGTGATGTAGAGGTCGGCTTCCCGGAAAAGCTCCTTGGAGGTAGTCGGCGCCTTTTGCAGTATGGCTCGGACGAAAGCCGAGTCGTTAGATCCTCTGTAGAAGTCCTCGATTACGGCCGCCTCCGTGACCTCGGGGATGCGGTTTCTCATGGTCTGGAACCTTTTAAGGTATGACCTGAGAGTCTCATCCCCCCGGCGCTTGATGGATTTGAGGTCCCATGGTTGCGCTGGCTTGTCGGAGAGAGACTGGAAATTGGCGGTGAAACGTCGACTGAAGTCTCCCCAGTCGTCGATGCAGTGTCGGGGTAGATGTCGTAGCCACTGCAGCGCGTCTTGCCCGAGGACGATGGGCAGATACGCAGTCATGACGTCCTCGGATGCCCCGGCAGCCCGAGCAGCGGTGGTGTAGACGGCCAACCAGCCCCCTGGATCCTGCTTAGGTTCATATTTGTCGACATTGGATACCTTGAAGTTGGGAGGCCATTGGATGGCCCTAAGGCGCGGAGTAAGGGCGGATACTCCGCACGTGTCCTCCTGTCGTCGAGGATGTCGTCTGTCCCGGGGAGGGGAGTGGCGGTGGTGGTTCCTCGACCGTCCCTGGGTGGTTCCACCAGTTGAAGCTGTTGCCGACTCAGTTCGAGTGGCCTGGATTTGAGTCGGGAAGCCATGATCTCGATCATACTCCTCCCGACGGCGAATTTCGTTCTCGTGCCGCCGTTCGCGCGAAGCATTGATAGAGCTCCGCGCGTCTCGGCGACTGTTGATGGCGTGTCGCAGATCGTTCGGCGGGTGAGCGAGCGGTAGAAGATGGTTGGCTGCCTGAGTGAACAGGCGCCGGTATCCCTCGGCGTCGGGGGTCCGAGGAAGTCCGTCAGCTATCCGGGCCAGAACGCCTCCGACTTCGCTCGGCGTATTCATAGCTCGGGCGAAGTCGGGGTTCAGGTTGCGCCCGAAGAGCGGATTCTCGCGTCGTTGCCTTGCATCTTGCTCGGCTTGCTCCTGAGTCCGACGGCGATCTCGTCGTCGGGAGTTCCTTCGTTCCCTGAAGACGCGTCCTTCCGGAGTTTCTCCTATCTCTGAGACCTCGTCTCGCGAGACAGGTTGCTCCGGATCTCGTTCTCCGGCTGCGTGATGTCGTCGAATGTTTCTGCGTCGGTTCCTTCGTCGGCGGGATTCTCGCTGAGGTGGTTCTTCTCCAGGCGCGGTCGGTTCATCGTCGGAGACGGCGGGCGACTCTGCTCTCCCGATGAAGAGGACGTCGGGGTAGAACGGTATTGTTGCCGCGGCGACTTTCTTTTCGTTCTCCTTTGAGGTCGGAGGAACGGAAAGAACGACCGGCCTCTCCCTGACCTCCTTCCTTCTCATGACCTGTGTCCATTCTTTCGTCGGGGAAGCAGACAGCGGAGTCTTCCGGGTCAGCGAGCTTCCAGCTCCAGCCTCCCCGGAGACGATCTTGTTCCGAAGAGCCGGAGGTAGCTTCTTTCCAGCATTTTCGGAGTTTGTTGGAGGAGACTTCTGTTCCGGCAGATCCGCGAGGCGGTGTAGAATTCCTTCTCCGTCCGCCACGGATGAGATTGTCCCGAAGCAGAATGTGGATCCGGGACGCATGGTGATCTTGCTGTGGAAGGTGACGGCCATTGAGCTAGCTTGGATCGTCGACACACCCCCTACCTGGCGCGCCAGCTGTCGGTGTTTTGGGTCCGACCGCACACCCGGGGTTGCCCCTCAAGGTGTTTTTAGGAGTAGGACGGTGTCGACGACTGTAGCAAAATGGTTCGTGCCGATCGCACGAAGGACAATGGACAAGATTTGCAGGTTCGGGCCGCTTAGAAGTGCGTAACACCCTACGTCCTGGTGAGTATATGAGCGTGGTTACAAGAGGATTCTCTGGATAGAGGGCACAGAGAGTTTTTGTGGGTGGCTAAGTAGAACAGGGTCGATCGATCTGAAGGGGTGCCCCCTAGGCCTTATATACTCGGCCGTGGAGCATTACATGTGATACGATAACAACAAGTAGCTGAAAGATAGTGAACCTCTTGAGTTTATCCTTACGTAACCTCCGCCGACTTATCCTCGCATGGCTCCGTTGCATGGGGGCTTCAGCGCGGGGAAGTCGGGTCTCTGTTTGTGATTCATTCGTTCGACGTTGTGGGCCGCCTGTGCTTGCACTAATCAGTCCCACGTCTTCTTTATTGGTTGTCCTTCCCTAGGCCGACGAAAGAATGACCTTACGAATTATTGGGCCCTTGGGCTTTTCGTGAGGCCTTTTACTTCTTTAGTGGACCCAGGGGATATCTATCCCCCACAGACAGCGCCGCCTGCGCCACTCCGACTGCGGTGCTACTTGACAGAGGGAGACTGACAGGCAGTCAGGCCCGGCCAAAGGCACCATCGGAAGCTCCGCTCCGCTCGACCCAGAGCTCGGACTCGGGCTAAGTCCCGGAAGACGGCGAACTCCGCTCCGCCCGACCCGGGGCTCGGACTCGGGCTAAGTCCCAGAAGACGGCGAACTCCGCTCCGCCCGACCCAGGGCTCGGACTCGGGCTAAGTCCCGGAAGACGACGAACTCCGCCCGACCCAGGGCTCGGACTCGGGCTAAGTCCCGGAAGACGGCGAACTCCGCTCTGCCCGACCCAGGGCTCGGACTTGGGCTCAGCCCCAGAAGACGACGAACTCCGCACCGCTCGACCCAGGGCTCGGACTTGGGCTCAGCCCCAGAAGACGACGAACTCCGCTCCGCCCGACCCCAGGGCTCGGACTACGCCCTGACCTCAGCCGACGGTCTCCGCCTCGCCCGACCCGGGGGCTCGGACTCGACCTCGGCCACGGAAGATAGACTCGACCTCGGCTTCGGAGGAGCTTCCACATCGCCCAACCTAGGGCGCAGATCAGCCACGTCAACAGGAGGCGCCATCATCACCCTACCCCGAGCTGACTCGGGCCGCAGGGAACAAGACCGGCGTCCCATCTGGCTCGCTCCGCCAGATAGGCAATGATGGCGCCCCGCATACTCTGTGACGACGGCGGCTCTCAGCCCCCTTACGGAAGCAAGAGGACGTCAGCAAGGACTCAACCGCTCCGACAGCTGTCCCTCCGTCAGGCTCTAGCACTCCTCCGACGGCCACGACATCACACCAGCAGGGTGCCAAAATCTCTCCGGCTGCCACGACGGCATGTACTTAGGGCGCTAGCTCTCCTCCGCTAGACACGTAGCACTCTGCTATACCCCCCATTGTACACCTGGATCCTCTCCTTACGCCTATAAAAGGAAGGACCAGGGCCCTCTTAGAGGGGGTTGGCCACGCGGGGACGAGGACGAGACACGCGCTCGCTTGAAGCCGCTCGCTCCCTCTCCCGTGTGGACGCTTGTAACCCCCTACTGCAAGCGCACCCGACCTGGGCGCGGGACGAACATGAAGGCCGCGGGATTCCCACCTCTCTCACGCCGGTCTCCGGCCACCTCGCTCTCCCCCCTTCGCGCTCGCCTTCACGCTCGACCCATCTGGGCTGGGGCACGCGACGACATTCACTCGTCGGCTCAGGGACCCCCCGGTCTCGGAACGTCGACAGTTGGCGCGCCAGGTAGGGGCCTGCTACGTGTTGACGAACAGCTTCCCGTCAAGCTCCAGATGGGCAGTCTCCGGCAACCTCTCCAACCCGGGACGGTGCTCTGTTTCGGGAGTCTTGAGTTCGTGTCCCTCGACGGCAGCTACGATATGATACTCCTTCCACTACCGTGCGACAATGACAATGGCGGCCGACAGCCCGCCCGCCGGCGGCGGAATCGACAACGTCTTCCCCGCGTGATGGAAGAACAACGTTCGAGCTCACCCCGTCCTCTCCCCCGCCGCCGGAGGAGGAGGCGGGGCAACCAAGGCCAAGCAGGAGGCAGCGCCTCGTCGGCTGTCGAGCAAGTCGATGGCCCCAGCGCCCCAACGGGGGGGCGCACCGGGCGTCGACCTCGCGTTTGAGACGAAGGCGAGCGCCGTCTTCCCGCGACACGCCAATCCCGAGCAAGCGGACGATGCCAGCACGCTCGCGAAAAAGCTTGCTGGACGTCACCCTTGTACCTGAGACGACGGCGCAGTCAGTCCCCGACGTGACCTCATCGCCGCTCGTCGACCAAAAGGTACCGACCGATTCCCATCCCACGTCTTTCGGATTCAGCCTCGACCCGCCTAGCGGCTTCGCTTTGGCGGACGCTCTCGTAGAGGCAAGTCCAAACCCACTGGGGTTTCATATGCGGTCACCTGGGGGCCGGCTGACGGACGTCTCGACCTACGGGCCCTCCGGGTCCGAGGAAGACGATGAGCCCAGCTTCTGTTGGGATTTCTCTGGACTTGGCAACCCCAGTGCCATGCGGAACTTCATGACCGCATGCGACCACTGCCTCTCCGACTGTTCCGACGGCAGCCGTAGCCTCGGCGACGAGGACTGCGGCCCGAGTCGCGAATGCTTCCACGTCGATCTGGGGGGTCCCTCCGAAGGCAACCATCTCGGCATGCCGGAGGACGGTGATCTCCCTAGGCCGGTGCCTCGTGTTGACATCCCACGGGAGCTAGTTGTGGTCCCCGTTCAGGCGGGGGGCCATGACCCACAGCTCGAGCAAATCCGCGGGGTACAGGCCAGGCTCGACGAGGGAGCAGGAGCGCTTGAGCCGATCCGTCGGGACGTCGGGCAGGCATGGGCGGGCCAACCTCCAGCCGGAGAAATACGTCATCTACCCCAGGGCTTCCAGCACCGCATCGCCGACGACGTCAGGGTCAGGCCACCACCCGCATCTAGTGGGGTCGGCCAGAACCTGGCGGCAACAACAATGCTTCTCCGCGCGATGCCGGAGCCATCAACCACCGAGGGGCGGCGAATCCAGGGAGAGCTCAAGAATCTCTTGGAAGGCGCCGCGGTCCGATGGGCCGAGAGCTCTGCCTCCCGAAGGCAGGGGTATCCCTCGGAACCTCATGCCGCGACTTCCCGATTCATGCGGGAAGCCTCGGTCTACACCGGGCGCACGCGCAACACCGCGCCTGCGGCCCCGGGTCGCCTCGGCAACGAGCACCATCACCGCGACCGTCGGGCCCACCTCGACGAGAGGGTGCGCCGAGGCTACCACCCCAGGCGTGGGGGACGCTACGACAGCGGGGAGGATCAGAGTCCCTCGCCCGAGCCACCCGGTCCGCAGGCCTTTAGCCAAGCCATACGACGGGCGGCGTTCCTGACCTGGTTCCGATCCCCGACTACTATCACAAAGTACTCGAGGGAGACGAGACCGGAACTGTGGCTCGCGGACTACCGTCTGGCCTGCCAACTGGGTGGAACGGACGATGACAACCTCATCATCCGCAACCTCCCCCTGTTCCTCTCCGACACCGCTCGCGCCTGGTTGGAGCACTTGCCTCCGGGGCAGATCTCCAACTGGGACGACCTAGTCCAAGCTTTCGCTGGCAATTTCCAGGGCACGTACGTGCGCCCTGGGAATTCCTGGGACCTCCGAAGCTGCCGACAGCAGCCGAGAGAGTCTCTCCGGGACTACATCCGGCGATTCTCGAAGCAGCGCACCGAGCTGCCCAACATCACCGACTCGGATGTCATCGGCGCGTTCCTCGCTGACACCACCAGCCGCGACCTGGTGAGCAAGCTGGGTCGCAAGACCCCCACCAGGGCGAGCGAGCTGATGGACATCGCCACCAAGTTCGCCTCCGGCCAGGAGGCGATCGAGGCTATCTTCCGGAAGGACAAGCAGCCCTAGGGCCGCCCTTCGGAAGATGCTCCCGAGGCGTCAACTCAGCGCGGCGCCAAGAAGAAGGGCAAGAAGAAGTCGCAAGCAAAACGCGCCGCCGCCGACGCGGACCTTGTCGCCGCCGCCGAGTACAAGAACCCTCGGAAGCCCCCCGGAGGTGCCAACCTCTTCGACAAAATGCTCAAGGAGCCGTGCCCCTATCACCAGGGGCCCGTCAAGCACACCCTTGAGGAGTGCGTCATGCTTCGGCGCCACTTCCATAGGGCCGGGCCACCCGCGGAGGGTGGCAAGGCCCGCGACGACGACAAGAAGGAAGATCACCGGATAGGAGAGTTCCCCGAGGTCCGCGACTGCTTCATGATCTATGGTGGGCAAGCGGCGAACGCCTCGGCTCGGCACCGCAAGCAAGAGCGCCGGGAGGTCTGCTCGGTGAAGGTGGCGGCGCCAGTCTATCTAGACTGGTCCGACAAGCCCATCACCTTCGACCAAGCCGACCATCCCGATCATGTGCCGAGCCCAGGGAAATACCCGCTCGTCGTCGACCCCGTCATTGGCGACGTCAGGCTCACCAAGGTCCTCATGGACGGAGGCAGCAGCCTCAACATCATCTACGCCAAGACCCTCGGGCTCCTGCGTGTCGATCTGTCCTCCATCCGGGCAGGCGCTACGCCCTTCCATGGGATCATTCCCGGGAAGCGCGTCTAGCCCCTCAGACAGCTCGACCTTCCCGTCTGCTTCGGAACACCCTCCAACTTCCGAAGGGAGACCCTGACGTTCGAGGTGGTCGGTTTCCGAGGAACCTACCACGCGGTACTGGGAAGACCATGCTACGCGAAGTTCATGGTCGTCCCCAACTACACCTACTTGAAGCTCAAGATGTCGGGCCCCAACGGGGTCATCACCGTCGGCCCCACGTACAAACACGCGTTCGAATGCGACGTGGAGTGCGTGGAGTACGCCGAGGCCCTCGCCGAGTCCGAGGCCCTCATCGCCGACCTGGAAAGCCTCTATAAGGAGGTGCCGGACATGAAGCGTCATGCCGGCAACTTCGAGCCAGTGGAGACGGTTAAGTCCGTCCCCCTCGACCCCAGCAGTAACGCCTCCAAGCAAGTCCGAATCGGCTTCGAGCTCGGTCCCAAATAGGAAGCAGTGCTCGTCGACTTTCTCCGCGCGAACGCCGACGTCTTCGCGTGGAGTCCCTCAGACATGCCCGACATACCGAGGGATGTCGCCGAGCACTCGCTGGACATCCGAGCTAGAGCCCGACCCGTCAAGCAGCCTCTGCGCCGATTCGACGAGGAGAAGCGCAGAGCCATAGGCGAGGAGATCCATAAGCTAATGGCGGCAGGGTTCATCAAAGAGGTATTCCATCCTGAATGGCTTGCCAACCCTGTGCTTGTGAGAAAGAAAGGGGGGAAATGGCGGACGCGTGTAGACTACACTGGTCTCAACAAAGCATGCCCGAAGGTTCCCTACCCTCTGCCTCGCATCGATCAAATCGTGGATTCCACTGCTGGGTGTGAAACCCTGTCTTTCCTCGATGCCTACTCGGGGTATCACCAAATCAGGATGAAAGAGTCCGACCAGCTCGCGACTTCTTTCATCACACCCTTCGACATGTACTGCTATGTCACCATGCCGTTCAGCTTGAGGAATGCGGGCACGACGTACCAGCGGTGCATGAACCATGTGTTCGGCGAACACATTGGCCGCACGGTCGAGGCCTACGTCGATGACATTGTAGTCAAGACGAGGAAAGCCTCCAACCTCCTTTCTGACCTTGAAGCAACATTCCGATGTCTCAAGGCGAAAGGCGTCAAGCTCAATCCCGAGAAGTGTGTCTTCGGGGTGCCCCGAGGCATGCTCTTGGGCTTCATCGTCTCCGAGCGGGGCATCGAAGCCAACCCGGAGAAGATCGCAGCCATCACTAGCATGGGGCCCATCAAGGACTTGAAAGGCGTACAGAGGGTCACGGGATGTCTCGCGGCTCTGAGCCGCTTCATCTCACGCCTCGGCGAAAGAGGTCTACCTCTGTACCGCCTCTTGAGGAAGGCTGAGTGCTTCACTTGGACCCCCGAGGCCGAGGAAGCCCTCGGGAACCTGAAGGCGCTCCTCACAAAGGCGCCTATCTTGGTGCCCCCAGCTGCCGGAGAAGCCCTCTTGGTCTACGTCGCCGCGACCACTTAGGTGGTTAGCGCCGCGATTGTGGTCGAGAGGCAAGAAGAGGGGCATGCATTGCCCGTTCAAAGGCCAGTCTACTTCGTCAGCGAGGTACTGTCCGAAACCAAGATCCGCTACCCATAAGTTCAGAAGCTGCTGTACGCGGTGATCCTAACGCGGCGGAAGCTGCGACACTACTTCGAGTCTCATCCGGTAACTGTGGTGTCATCCTTCCCCCTGGGGGAGATCATCCAGTGCCGAGAGGCCTCGGGTAGGATTGCAAAGTGGGCGGTGGAAATCATGGGCGAGACAATCTCGTTTGCTCCGTGGAAGGCCATCAAGTCCCAGGTCTTGGCGGACTTCGTAGCTGAATGGGTCGACACCCAGCTACCGACGGCTCCGATCCAACCGGAGCTCTGGACCATGTTCTTCAACGGGTCGCTGATGAAGACAGGAGCCGGCGCAGGCCTACTCTTCATCTCGCCCCTCGGGAAGCACATACGCTATGTGCTACGCCTCCATTTCCCGGCATCCAACAATGTGGCTGAGTACGAAGCTCTGGTCAACGGGTTGCGGATCGCCATCGAGCTAGGGGTCCGACGCCTCGACGCTCGCGGTGACTCGCAGCTCGTCATCGACCAAGTCATGAAGAACTCCCACTATCGCGACCCGAAGATGGAGGCCTACTTCGATGAGGTTCGGCGCCTGGAAGACAAGTTCTACGGGCTCGAGCTCAACCACATCGCTCGGCGCTACAACGAGACTGCGGACGAGCTGGCTAAAATAGCCTCGGGGCGAACGACGGTTCCCCCGGAAGTCTTCTCCCGGGATCTGCATCAACCCTCCGTCAAGATCGACGACATGCCCGAGCCCGAGGCACCCTCGGCCCAGCCCGAGGTACCCTCGGCTCAGTCCGAGGCACCCTCGGCTCGGCCCGAGGCATCCTCGGTTCAGCCCGAGGTACCCTCGGTCCCCGAGGGCGAGACGCTGCACGTCGAGGGGGAGCAAAGCGGGGTCACGCCTGATCAAAACTGGCAGACCCCGTACCTGCAATATCTCCACCGAGGAGAGCTACCCCTCGACCGAGCCGAGGCTCGGCGGGTGGCGCGGCGCGCCAAGTCGTTCGTCTTGCTGGGTGATGAGAAGGAGCTCTACCACCGCAGCCCCTCTGCATCCTCCAGCGATGCATCTCCATCGCCGAAGGTCAGGAACTCCTGCGAGAGATACACTCGGGGACTTGCGGCCATCACGCAGCGCCTCGAGCCCTTGTCGGGAATGCTTTCCGACAAGGCTTCTACTGGCCGACGGCGGTGGCCGACGCTACTAGAATTGTCCGCACCTGCGAAGGGTGTCAGTTCTACGCAAGGCAGACCCACCTGCCCGCTCAGGCTCTGCAGACAATACCCATCACCTGGCCTTTCGCTGTGTGGGGTCTGGATCTCGTCGGCCCCTTGCAGAAGGCACCCAGGGGCTACACGCGCCTGCTGGTCGCCATCGACAAATTCTCCAAGTGGATCGAGGTCCGACCCCTGAACAGCATCAGGTCCGAGCAGGCGGTGGCGTTCTTCACCAACATCATCCATCGCTTCGGGGTCCCGAACTCCATCATCACCGACAACGGCACCCAGTTCACCGGCAGAAAGTTTCTGGACTTCTGCGAGGATCACCACATCCGGGTGGACTGGGCCGCCGTGGCTCACCCCATGTCAAATGGGCAAGTAGAGCGTGCCAACGGCATGATTCTACAAGGGCTTAAGCCTCGGATCTACAACGACCTCAACAAGTTCGGCAAGCGATGGATGAAGGAACTCCCCTCGGTGGTCTAGAGTCTGAGGACAACGCCGAGCCGAGCCACGAGCTTCACGCCGTTCTTCCTAGTCTACGGGGCCGAGGCCATCTTGCCCGCAGACCTGGAATACGGCTCCCCAAGGACAAGGGCCTATGCCGACCAGAGCAACCAAGCTAGTCGAGAAGACTCGCTGGACCAGCTGGAGGAGGCTCGGGACAAGGCCTTACTACACTCGGCGCGGTACCAGCAGTCCCTGCGACGCTACCACGCCCGAGGGGTCCGGTCCCGAGACGTCCAGGTGGGCGACCTGGTGCTTCGGCTGCGACAAGACGCCCGAGGGCGGCACAAGCTAACGCCCCCCTGGGAGGGGCCGCTCGTCATCGCCAAAATTCTGAAGCCTAGAACGTACAAGCTGGCTAACAGTCAAGGCGAGGTCTACAGCAATGCTTGGAACATCCAACAGCTACGTCGCTTCTACCCTTAAGATGTTTTCAAGTTGTTCATATACCTCGCACCCACGCAAAGTTTAGTCGTCAAGGAAGGGTCGGCCTCGCCTCGGCAAAGCCCGACCCTCCCTCGGGGGCTAAAAGGGGGGAACCCCCTCTGCGTCGAAATTTTCCTCGAAAAAAGATCTTTTCTGCCAGAATGTCTTTCGTGCTTTTTGACTACTTCGAAAGTGGATCCTGAAAACGATGGAGTACACGTAAGCAGCCAAGGCTGACCGAGCCGAGGGA
Organism: Zea mays; assembly: GCF_902167145.1. Lineage (NCBI taxonomy): Eukaryota > Viridiplantae > Streptophyta > Magnoliopsida > Poales > Poaceae > Zea > Zea mays. Next base: position 133,538,872 of record NC_050104.1, read on the forward strand.
CTCCTACGCCTCCGGGATACGGATACCTCACTCATCACCTTCTGCGATAAGTAACTCGCGTTCGGATAAGTGATTCCGCGGACCGAACAAGTCTTCTCGTTCGGAAGCTCTTCTGCCGGAGCGATTCTTCGAGCCTTCCCGACTGCGTCGGTAACAGAACCCCAAGGACGGGTAAGAGTGCGCGTAAGCGGCAAGGCTGACCGAGCCGAGGGACTCCTACGCCTCCGGGATACGGATACCTCACTCATCACCTTCCGCGAGAAGCAACTCTCGCTCGCACAAACATTTCTGTTACCAACAAAAAGTCCAGATACTCGAAGCAAGAGGAAAAGAGACGTAGCTTTACAACACGGCGAGGGTGTGTTTTGGCCTCGGCAGCCGCATGAAACACACGCTACAAGACAATCCGATCCTGCAGGCTCGGGTCTTAACGCTGGAAGGGAGCAGCAGCACCCTCGGCATCGACAACACCTTCGGCGAGGTCCGACCTAGCCTCGGACGGCGACGCGGTCCGAAGATCTCCACTCTGAAGGACGACGTCATCGCCACGCCCGGGCCATCGCTGCCAGGGTCTTCTCGGGAATCCGGCCCGAGCAGGCGGCTCGGCCGGTCACCCTGGGGCCTCGGCCAGCTGTCCTCCAAGGACGTCAGCCCGACCCGAGGCCTCTGCTGGTCAATTCCGGCGTCGGTCCCGCTAACGGACGACCCGGCCAGGCTCCGGCCAACCAGGTTTTCTTTTCGAGCCAACTCTGTCTCTGTTCATGTTGACACCGCTACCCCTGGCCTCGGCTCATCGGAGAGCGACCGAGGGGTTCCTTTAACTAAGCTAGAGAAGCCTCGGACAACAAGGCCGACCGAGCCGAGGGACTCCTACGCCTCCGGGATACGGATACCTCACTCGTCACCCTTACACGGGGCGACTCACGCTTGGTGAAGCGGTTCAGAGAACCAACAGGCGAGTCTTAGTGCTCGAAAATGAGGAAAAAACATGGCTCCGTGCCGAAAAATACATACATGTTCAGGCCCCGACAACCACAATGAACAAAATACTGGCATTCAAAGTGCCATTACAAACGGAACTCTGGTTCCACCTCCGCAGGTACGAACAACCCCACTCGATGGGGGGGGGGCTGCGGAGCAACGGAAGACCGACGAACGGCGCGCCGTCGCACGCTCCGGCAGCGGCGACGACGACGACTTCTGCTCCGGGGGGCCAAACAGCGGCATCGATGACCTCAGGGCGGATGCCGCTGCCAGGAGGCCCCCGCTCGTGCCCAAACTCGTGACGCAAGGACGGGCAGAAGGCCGTAGAGTTGGAGGTCGGCCCATGGGCGGCCCTGGCTATCTCGTCGGCGGAAGAACCTCTTCCAGCTGCCATGGCGGAAGCCGGCGCCGAGAGCGGCTCTGAAGCCACTCGGGTCCGAGAGCCAGGCACGCTGCAGCTGCCGGCGCCACGGACGACGACCGTCCTTCCCCCCCGATCACTGAGGGAAGGAGCGGGCCATCGCCCACGCGGGGGCTGACCCCAACTCGGCACACTCCCCTCCCCAGCCTTGGTGATGAAAATCCTTGAGGCTGAGGGAGGGGCAGAGGCCGCAGCCCGGCTCGCTTTCCCCCACCATCAGACTGGAGGTCACCGTCTTGGGTGACCGCCGGCGGGGGGGGGGGGGGGGGTGCAGCCGGGCTGCATGATGAAAATCCTTGAAGCCGAACGATGACTGAAAGGTACCAACTCCCACGGAGTTGCGTTCCTCCAACGATGAGGCGGAAAGACGGCGGGTATCCCCCATCCGGGGGCTTGGAAGGTGGAAAGACACGATGCATAAGGGAGCGCGAAGACGTGGTCGCCTTCCAAGGGGGTCACCCTCCTTTTAAAGGCGACTCTCCCTGCTTGCGTCCCCAGCCGTCGCGGGCTGAGTCTTCTCCAACACGCTCCAAGGTCCTCCCCCTACGGCGCGGGGGCTGGGTCCCACACGTCATGCAAGCCGGCTCAGAGCAGAAGAAGCCAAACCGCCGCGTGCGGTGCGTACAACCGCCCAACGGTTACAAGCGACTCTCCGCTTTTGCCCAGACCAACGGGCGAAAGGGGCGGGCAGCCATGCAGGCGGCATGCAACCGCGCCAAGTGGGCACACTTCTCCGACTCCCAACACGCCCAGCATGGAGGCCCAGGCCCACGCGTCATGCAACCGGCGCGCCGAATGCTTCGTGCATGCAACAGCACCGCCACTTGCGCCACTACCTCGCCTCCTCGACTGCGGAACCAATACCGTGACTCGAGGCGACCCAGCGCACGACCCAGCAGCGCCAGCCTGGCGCGGCGGTCAATGCGGCCAAAAATGGGCCGGCAGTAATGGCGATGGCAGGCGGGCAGGAGCAGCGGCCACGTCGTCAGCCAAGCTCACGTCCCGTCCGGGGGCAGCGAGAGAACCCACTCTCACGGCGTGAAGACAACGCGCCCGTGATCCGTTCCTCGAACGGCTCGCGCACGCGCAACGGCCGCCCCGCCAACCACTCGCCCCGTCGCATTAACTCTGCGGCGGGACAGGCGGCGCCTCTGGCAGGAGAAGCGGGCGATGCTTCGCCTTCGCCATAATGATCGCGTCAAAAAAAGGTACGCCGCGTCGTTCGATTTCGTATCCTTTTCCTTTTTTCCTCTTTCTCTCTCTTGCAACAGGGACCGGGATAGGGGGATACCCCGAAAAGGATCCTTCCCCGAGAAGGAACCAGGCTCCGAGCCCCCCTACTGATCAGAGGTTCGAAGGCTGGCCCCCCGGAAGGGTTCGACTGCCGCCTCAGATCGCGTGGGCCCTACACCCACTACTGGTCAGAGGTTCAAAGGCCGGCCCCTCGGAAGGGTTCCACGGCCGCCTCAGGCTACTCGGGCTCCGCGCCCATTACTGATCAAGGGTTCGAAGGCTGGCCCCCGAAGGGTTCACAGCCGCCTCAGACGCCGAGCGAGGGATGACCATGGGTACGTTCGATACATAACCAAGGCTCGGGCTGCGCTCCCGAGGTACCCTAGGACATTTCCGAGACCAGCGGGAACGATCTTGTAACGGAATCCCATCAGAGGGAGGCATCGAGCCCTCGGACCCCGTCGCCAGGGGACCGGGTCCGGCAGATCACCCGCAGGTACTTTTGGGCGTGCCTCTGGGCCCCTAGCCGACCCCTAACGAACGGGGCACAGACGTCCACTCGGATTACCCGCTTGCAGCTCACCGGAGACACCATGTTCGGCGCCCATCGAGGGCAACATGGCGCTTCCCCCCTCCTCCTTGCGGAAAGGCGACGCAGGGGCGTATGTAAAAAAGCCGAGTCTGTCCCTGATCGCCCTCTCGCCCTGTGCAGAGGCTCGGGAGCTGCTCTCGCAAACCCGGCTCCGACCGAACCGTTGACAGCGTCAACATACCAGCCCGAGAACTTGGGACCCGACCGTACACCCGGGCTACGGCCAGCTCGCATGAGGGAACGACCAGACCAGCCAAAGCATTACGCGAGGCATTAAGACCTCGAAGGAGTGAAACCACTCCTCCGAGGCCTCGGGGGCTACACCCGGCGGGTGCGCTCGCGCGCACCCACCGGAACAAAATGCAACCGAGAAAGGCTGGTCCCCTTGCAAAAAAGTGCGACGAAAGCCTCCAAGCGAGTGCTAACACTCCCTTCGAGGCTCGGGGGCTACTGTCGGGGACCATAATTAGGGGTACCCTCAAGGCTCCTAATTCTCAGCTGGTAACCCCCATCAGCACAAAGCTGCAAAGGCCTGATGGGTGCGATTAAGTCAGGGATCAGTCCATTCGAGGGACTCGATCACGCCTCCCCCGAGCCTAGCCTCGGACAAGGGCAGCCGACCCTGGAGGGTTTCCGTCTCGCCCGAGGCCCCCTCCAGCGGCGAACATATTTCCGGCTCGCCCGAGGCCCTGTCTTCGCCAAGAAGCAACCCTGACCAAATCGCCGCACCGACCGACCAAATCGCAGGAGCATTTAATGCAAAGGTGGCCTGACACCTTTATCCTGACACGCGCCCCCCCAGCCGGCAGAGCCAAAGTGACCGCCGTCACTTCGCCGCTCCACTGACCGGCCTGACAGAAGGACAGCGCCGCCTGCGCCACTCCGACTGCGGTGCTACTTGACAGAGGGAGACTGACAGGCAGTCAGGCCCGGCCAAAGGCACCATCGGAAGCTCCGCTCCGCCCGACCCAGGGCTCGGACTCGGGCTAAGTCCCGGAAGACGGCGAACTCCGCTCCGCCCGACCCGGGGCTCGGACTCGGGCTAAGTCCCGGAAGACGGCGAACTCCGCTCCGCCCGACCCAGGGCTCGGACTCGGGCTAAGTCCCGGAAGATGGCGAACTCCGCTCCGCCCGACCCAGGGCTCGGACTTGGGCTAAGTCCCGGAAAACGACGAACTCCGCCCGACCCAGGGCTCGGACTCGGGCTAAGTCTCGGAAGACGGTGAACTCCGCTCTGCCCGACCCAGGGCTCGGACTTGGGCTCAGCCCCAGAAGACGACGAACTCCGCACCGCCCGACCCAGGGCTCGGACTTGGGCTCAGCCCCAGAAGACGACGAACTCCGCTCCGCCCGACCCCAGGGCTCGGACTATGCCCTGACCTCAGCCGACGGTCTCCGCCTCGCCCGACCCGGGGGCTCGGACTCGACCTCGGCCACGGAAGACAGACTCGACCTCAGCTTCGGAGGAGCTTCCACATCGCCCAACCTAGGGCGCAGATCAGCCACGTCAACAGGAGGCGCCATCATCACCCTACCCCGAGCTGACTCGGGCCACAGGGAACAAGACCGGCGTCCCATCTGGCTCGCTCCGCCAGATAGGCAATGATGGCGCCCCGCATACTCTGTGACGACGGCGGCTCTCAGCCCCCTTACGGAAGCAAGAGGACGTCAGCAAGGACTCTACCGCTCCGACAGCTGTCCCTCCGTCAGGCTCCAGCACTCCTCCGATGGCCACGACATCACACCAGCAGGGTGCCAAAATCTCTTCGGCTGCCACGACGGCATGTACTTAGGGCGCTAGCTCTCCTCCGCTAGACACGTAGCACTCTGCTATACCCCCCGTTGTACACCTGGATCCTCTCCTTACGCCTATAAAAGGAAGGACCAGGGCCCTCTTAGAGGGGGTTGGCCACGCGGGGACGAGGACGAGACACGCGCTCGCTTGAAGCCGCTCGCTCCCTCTCCCGCGTGGACGCTTGTAACCCCCTACTGCAAGCGCACCTGACCTGGGCGCGGGACGAACACGAAGGCCGCGGGATTCCCACCTCTCTCACGCCGGTCTCCGGCCGCCTCGCTCTCCCCCCTTCGCCATAATGACCGCGTCAAAAAAAGGTACGCCGCGTCGTTCGATTTCGTTTCCTTTTCCTTTTTTCCTCTTTCTCTCTCTTGCAACAGGGGCCGGGAAAGGGGGATACCCCGAAAAGGATCCTTCCCCGAGAAGGAACCAGGCTCCGAGCCCCCCTACTGATCAGAGGTTCGAAGGCTGGCCCCCCGGAAGGGTTCGACAGCCGCCTCAGATCGCGTGGGCCCTACACCCACTACTGGTCAGAGGTTCAAAGGTCGGCCCCTTGGAAGGGTTCCACGGCCGCCTCAGGCTACTCGGGCTCTGCGCCCATTACTGATCAAGGGTTCGAAGGCTGGCCCCCGAAGGGTTCACAGCCGCCTCAGACGCCGAGCGAGGGATGACCATGGGTACGTTCGATACATAACCAAGGCTCGGGCTACGCTCCCGAGGTACCCTAGGACATTTCCGAGACCAGCGGGAACGATCTTGTAACGGAATCCCATCAGAGGGAGGCATCGAGCCCTCGGACCCCGTCGCCAGGGGACCGGGTCCGGCAGATCACCCGCAGGTACTTTTGGGCGTGCCTCTGGGCCCCTAGCCGACCCCTAACGAACGGGGCACGGACGTCCACTCGGATTACCCGCTTGCAGCTCACCGGAGACACCATGTTCGGCGCCCATCGAGGGCAACATGGCGCTTCCCCCCCTCCTTGCGGAAAGGCGACGCAGGGGCGTATGTAAAAAAGCCGAGTCTGTCCCTGATCGCCCTCTCGCCCTGTGCAGAGGCTCGGGAGCTGCTCTCGCAAACCCGGCTCCGGCCGAACCGTTGACAGCGTCAACATACCAGCCCGAGAACTTGGGACCCGACCGTACACCCGGGCTACGGCCAGCTCACATGAGGGAACGACCAGACCAGCCAAAGCATTACGCGAGGCATTAAGACCTCGAAGGAGTGAAACCACTCCTCCGAGGCCTCGGGGGCTACACCCGGCGGGTGCGCTCGCGCGCACCCACCGGAACAAAATGCAACCGAGAAAGGCTGGTCCCCTTGCAAAAAAGTGTGACGAAAGCCTCCAAGCGAGTGCTAACACTCCCTTCGAGGCTCGGGGGCTACTGTCGGGGACCATAATTAGGGGTACCCTCAAGGCTCCTAATTCTCAGCTGGTAACCCCCATCAGCACAAAGCTGCAAAGGCCTGATGGGTGCGATTAAGTCAGGGATCAGTCCATTCGAGGGACTCGATCACGCCTCCCCCGAGCCTAGCCTCGGACAAGGGCAGCCGACCCTGGAGGGTTTCCGTCTCGCCCGAGGCCCCCTCCAGCGGCGAACATATTTCCGGCTCGCCCGAGGCCCTGTCTTCGCCAAGAAGCAACCCTGACCAAATCGCCGCACCGACCGACCAAATCGCAGGAGCATTTAATGCAAAGGTGGCCTGACACCTTTATCCTGACACGCGCCCCCCAGCCGGCAGAGCCAAAGTGACCGCCGTCACTTCGCCGCTCCACTGACCGGCCTGACAGAAGGACAGCGCCGCCTGCGCCACTCCGACTGCGGTGCTACTTGACAGAGGGAGACTGACAGGCAGTCAGGCCCGGCCAAAGGCACCATCGGAAGCTCCGCTCCGCCCGACCCAGGGCTCGGACTCGGGCTAAGTCCCGGAAGACGGCGAACTCCGCTCCGCCCGACCCGGGGCTCGGACTCGGGCTAAGTCCCGGAAGACGGCGAACTCCGCTCCGCCCGACCCAGGGCTCGGACTCGGGCTAAGTCCCGGAAGATGGCGAACTCCGCTCCGCCCGACCCAGGGCTCGGACTCGGGCTAAGTCCCGGAAGACGACGAACTCCGCCCGACCCAGGGCTCGGACTCGGGCTAAGTCCCGGAAGACGGCGAACTCCGCTCTGCCCGACCCAGGGCTCGGACTTGGGCTCAGCCCCAGAAGACGACGAACTCCGCACCGCCCGACCCAGGGCTCGGACTTGGGCTCAGCCCCAGAAGACGACGAACTCCGCTCCGCCCGACCCCAGGGCTCAGACTATGCCCTGACCTCAACCGACAGTCTCCGCCTCGCCCGACCCGGGGGCTCGGACTCGACCTCGGCCACGGAAGACAGACTCGACCTCAGCTTCGGAGGAGCTTCCACATCGCCCAACCTAGGGCGTAGATCAGCCACGTCAACAGGAGGCGCCATCATCACCCTACCCCGAGCTGACTCGGGCCGCAGGGAACAAGACCGGCGTCCCATCTGGCTCGCTCCGCCAGATAGGCAATGATGGCGCCCCACATACTCTGTGACGACGGCGGCTCTCAGCCCCCTTACGGAAGCAAGAGGACGTCAGCAAGGACTCAACCGCTCCGACAGCTGTCCCTCCGTCAAGCTCCAGCACTCCTCCGATGGCCACGACATCACACCAGCAGGGTGCCAAAATCTCTTCGGCTGCCACGACGGCATGTACTTAGGGCGCTAGCTCTCCTCCGCTAGACACGTAGCACTCTGCTATACCCCCCGTTGTACACCTGGATCCTCTCCTTACGCCTATAAAAGGAAGGACCAGGGCCCTCTTAGAGGGGGTTGGCCACGCGGGGACGAGGACGAGACACGCGCTCGCTTGAAGCCGCTCGCTCCCTCTCCCGCGTGGACGCTTGTAACCCCCTACTGCAAGCGCACCCGACCTGGGCGCGGGACGAACACGAAGGCCGCGGGATTCCCACCTCTCTCACGCCGGTCTCCGGTCACCTCGCTCTCCCCCCTTCGCGCTCGCCCTCGCGCTCGACCCATCTGGGCTGGGGCACGCGGCGACATTCACTCGACGGCTCAGGGACCCCCCGGTCTTGGAACGCCGACAATATTAATGAAGGATTTACAATAATAAATTAGGGAAAAAAGAAAGTTAGATACTTATCCATCTTTAGTTCTTCAGACCGTTTCTACAATATCTGTTTTAAATCACAAACAAGTGGGAGAACACAAAACAACAAATTAAATTTCATAAAACAAAGTTCTGGTCCAGAAAACATATACTATCTTCATTCTAAACTAGGTGAGTACCCGTGCGTTGCAACGGGAACATATAATAACATAATAACTTATATACAAAATGTGTCTTATATTGTTATAAAAAATATTTCATAATCCATTTGTAATCCTAGCCATACATAAATTTTGTTATTTTAATTTAGCTGTTTCACTACTCCATTGCAACCATCAGTATCATGCAAACTTTGATATATGCCACGATTTGCATGGTCTCATCATTGAAGAGCACGTGTCACACATGTCGGTAGAAGTTCCCTCGTACATTGTTAGTCATCAGGTACGCACCATCATACACGCTTGCTTAAACAAAAAAGCAAGTGTATGTGTTTGCGAAGAGAATTAAAGGTAGGCCGGCACAAAAGCTACCCCGACGATGGCGAGTGGTCATTGTTGTCGGTCCTCCTCTGCGTCACCTCTGGTGCCAAGATGACGCCATAGTCCTTGATATAGTAGTCGTCGAACGCGCACGACATGACGAGTACCGGCTGGGCTGCCAAATGAAGTGCACCCCGGGCTCATCAGCGAGGTAGTACGCCTAGCCGTTGCACCACCGAATGTGCTACTCCTCTACATAAATCTTGTTCGAGGACACTCACACAACGTCAGCAACGACCGTCGTCCCAGCGCACAAGAATTCATGGTCGGTCAGTAGTGACTTATGTGGGAGGTTGAGCTTCAGGTGGATGATGAGCTGGACGGTGTGACGGCGCCGTTGTCGGATGCGGTGCCCAGAACAACCCGAGAGTCGCCGGCGTTGGTGATGACCATGAGGTCCCCCTATTTGAAGATGGACAGCGCGGTGCAGCCGCTCTGGACCGCGTCCAAGCGGCGGCTGCGCCGGAGCTTGCCGAACACAGCGACACATGCGATTACGTAGTACTGCTTCCAGAGGTCGAACTAGCAGTCGCCAAGCTTCTTTTTTGTCGTCGATGAGCGACGCCAACGCGAGCGCCTCCTGCCAGTGGTGTTTGTTCGGGGTTTCCAAGTAAGAAACATGGATTCATCTTTGGCATTGGTTTATAAAAATGACTCACAAGCCAGAGCCATGGAAAAATATTACAGAGAATAAATGTCACACATATAAAAAATAATTTAAGTTGAAAACATTATTCAAACAAAAGAAATTGCCTGCAAGGCTCTTTTTTAAATACTACTCCCTCCATCCAAAAATATAATTCAGGAATCTCGTTGATAATTATCTACTACTACACATTGTGCAAAGGTAGTAGGTGGGCTTTGGGAGAGATGTAGTATATATTTTTACTGTAACAAATATTGACATAAACATACATGTGGTGTAGTGGTAGCTACGAGCACATTTGCTTGAGAGGTCGCAGGTTTGAATCTCATTGGAGCCACATTTGTGTTTTTTTTAATTTAATTTTAGCTAGGCGTGGAATGCACATGGGAATGGAAATGGGATTTGCGGGGAGGGGGTAATGGGAATGGCAGAACACGGAATGGCAGCCGGGAATGAGAATAGGAATGGGCTTTGCGGGGAGGGGAGAATGAGAAAGACAGTGCGGGAATGGGAATGGCAGAACACGGAATGACATTCTACCCCTTACCGCCTTAATAAGTAGTAGAGATTAAAAGATGTTTTGGACTTTTTAGATACAATTATTTTACTATATTTCTAGATATAGTGTATATCTATGTTAGTAAAACCTATTTATCTAAAACGCTAAAATATCTTATAATTCATAACAAAGGGAATACTTCTTAGTTGTGAAAACACAAAAGCAACACGATCACACAACATGAGTTCATAAGTTAAAGTCACACTCACACACATTATAAAAGATTAGCATATAGCACGTGCTAACGCTACGATCCTGCGGAGAGGAGTGAAGGGGTCGAGGGCGACGACGCGCGTGGTGAGGGGAGGGGTTGGTGGTGGCGGCGTGAGTGAGGCGGAGGGGACGACGGGGAAATGGGGGAGGGCGGAGAGGGAGGATGGGGGCAGCGGGGAGGGAGTGAGGTAGGATGAGGGTTGAAGGATGATGCAAATAATCTTGTCCATTGGATTTGAGTAAGTGAGAGTGGTTATTCAACGATCTAAACTATTGGTTTTGATGGTGTGTTATGTCTGGGAGCACTTTGTTTGATGTATTTAATGGAGGATATGTGTGTGGGGGTGATTTAGTTGGGTGACTTTAGCAAGTTTAAACTGGTGGACTATATAGTGGTATAGATAAAACACGACATGGTAAAGCCTCACTTTTGTACCATTTTCAATGTTCATCAACATCAACATTGTTGGAGGGTTTCGACCTCGACAATGAAGATCAACATATTGCGCATAAGAAAAATATAAGGATAACACATGAGCCACAAAACTATGCCGATTCAGGTACATGGTATCCTATGTCTAAATTAGAGTAGATCCTTTTTATCTCATATGCTCAAGTTTACAAGGCGTTGTTAAGTATTGTAAAGGTATCAATGGGAAGCTCCCTACGTCGCCTTATATAGATCAAGGGGTAGGATTATGGATTTTGATTCGTTTACAAATATGTTTATTAGATGGTTATAAGAAAATAATAACAGAATGACTATCATATCCCATCAAGATCAGTGCCTAAGCTACTCACACTACGTTGCTTGACTACCACATCTGATGATGTAACCTAATTCGGGTGGGCCTCATCTTCGCCAGCCTCGATCCATCCTAACGCTAATGGACCAACACTCGGGGAAACAAGGTATCTTGGATCCATATCATTGACGGTAGTTCGAAGCATCTAGGCTCTTTAGTAGTGTTTTAGTAATTAATGACTATTATATGTGGACTAATACTTTCTTGGAGAAAATAAGAATACAAGTTGGACCAATTACGTATGAGCTACGTAAAGTCTTGGAAAACTTTGGTGCGATTGTTCGATAGCTCAAGGAAAAGGTAAATATAGGTTTTTGCTTTTGCTGGTCAGGAGGAGATTAGAGAAGTAAATTGATCGGGTTAGTAGGCTAGTTAGCCACACTATCAAGAGGAGTCAGTAGTGTTTACTTGACAAAATACTTAGTGCCTCATAGAGCATAAAGTTTATGCATGTGTATGAGGGCAAATAGCTCTTTTGATTGTGAGAGAAAATCTTTTCAAAAGCGAATTTTGAAAAGGGCTGAAATTATGTACCGTATACTGTCCGGGACAGGAGAGTAGACAAGAGTCCGGGTCGTCCGAATCCGAAGGGCTAAAATATAATTTGGCAGTTTTGATGAGTTTTAGTGTTGTGTAAGTTTTGTACTGCAGACTGTGTGGGCCTAACGGTTGGACTGTCCGGGCCTGGCTGTCGGACCATCCGACAGTGTTGGCCAAAAGGGCCTCGATTTGGTTAAGTCTCCGGTGCGCTGTGCGGATCGTCCATATTTGACTTGTATTAATTTGCGTATGGACTGTGTGGGTTTTGGGTCATGACTTGTGAACTATACATGCCCAGGTCACGAATGGTACAGGTTCCCAGGTTGCGGACCGTCCGTGCCTAGGTGCCAGACCATCCGCAGGTAGAAAAGTCAAGAAGGGCAGAGCTCGGGGTGTTCCTACGTGGGGTCGGTAGACCGTCTGCCCGGGGTCGGTAGACCGTCCACACATCACTTTTTTCACTGCTCTGACACGTTTTCAAGTGAAAAGTAGTCGCTAAAGTGAAGGACGGACCGTCCGGCCAGAGGGCGCTGACCGTCCGCGAGTTCGATTTACAACTTCCACCTCTCTTTGGAAACCGGCAGATCCTTCCACCATGCTTTAGAGTCTCTGACGACTAACACTACCGCAAGTTCCAGCTGGGTGCTTGCAACAACAACTGAGCCTCTGTAACAGCTAATTTTGGAGAGGGTGCTATAAATAGATGGAGTCCGGGTGTTGGACATTTCTCTTGGCCATTTGAACAATATATTGAGCACATTCAAGCCTCCAAACCTCTCTAACTCACACATGTTGCTAGAGATCGCATTCTAGTGAGTTTGAGAGCGCTCTAGTGCATTGCATCGAGTTGTTGATCTTTGAGGCACTACATGATCCTTCAAGCAAGTGTGTATGACTTGTTACTCTTAGAGGTTGCCACCTCCTAAATGGCTTGGTGAAGGAATCTTCCTCGAGCTCTACGACAGAGGTTTTGGAGGACCCGCGGGATCGATTGTGAGAGGTTTGCACTTGCCTCACCGGAGTGGCGAAAAATGACATTAGTGAAATCAAGGTCCGAGTAGTTCTTTGACCATCTAGCTCAAGAGATCAAGCGGAGTCTTGATAGAGGAGCGGGTGAGTGCATTGAATCCACCTCAACATGAATTAGGGGGTGATTGAAAAAACACTAAGACCACGATTGTCATGCCCAAGCTATGTTGTCATCGTCATCTACATCAAAGACCACAAATCATTAGTGGTGGCGACAACAATATAAAAAGCTAGTGGTATTCAGACCATCTCCAAACCATTCACCCATATTTCCCCGTACATGTACTTTTTATTATATTTTACTACACCCCTAGAAGATAATCCCCCAACTTATAGGGGGCGTCTCGAACCATTCCTTGTATCTAGCTCCCATATACAATATAACTCATTTATTTAATATTTTATCAGTTTTCGAAATTTTAAAAAAACATAGAATATATATCCTTTCTCTCTCAACATTGGGACGACGGGATGGAAATGGTTGAAGCTCTTGATCCGCCAAAGCACGCTTGATGTGAGGTGGGGGCGTCGTACATGGCACCGTTGGAAACAACTTACTGGATAGCGATATTCTAAAATTTGACTAGTCGAAAGGTTCGCGCGGAAGATGCATAAACTGAACCATGGAAATTTGACTAATGGACGATGACCGGAGTTGACTGACTCAGTTGGGCGACGACGAGCCGAGGACCAGTGAACACACAGGCAGATGATATAGATAGCAGCGAAGCTATTATATATTTTATCATGTGTGGATAGCAGCGACGAGCCGACGACGAGCCGAGGACCAGTGATCCGTCAGCTCATCGCACCTCCATCTCCATCTCGCGGATATATAGAGCCACAGCCACACAGGACCAATGTGGATCTCTGAACTCGGAGGAGTAAAGCGAGAGTGCGAGACAAGTGGCTTGGTGAATATGTCAGACAATGTTTTTTTACGGGCACCAATTTCAGAGGTATTTGATAAGTGCGAGGCAATGATATGAATCATAAATGGGGTGTTTAGTTTGAGTAATCACTCCATCCAAAATTAGGTGATGTATTGTGGGTACATTTTCTCAAATTTGGTGGGATGATTTTATTTTTCATATTAGTACTAATTAACTATGAGAAATGAGAAGGTGATGGATCAACTCTCCATTCCACAAACCAAACAAAAAAAAGTGAGGAGTGAGAAGATGACGGAATAGCCCATTCCTCAAACCAAATACCCTAAAAGTGTTTTATTTTGTCGGCCATGAGGTGTTGTATAAAAGATTTAAATAGTCGTATTTAAGATAGATATCCATATTATTATGAGGAAAAATGTGTTTGCATGTCTATTATCTAGTGCCACTTGTGAGGTCCTAATTATGTTGACTTTAAGGATAAGTGGTGATCCAAAATGAGTCAAAAAACTTCGCAAAAAAATATTAGAAAATGATCTAACCTATGCTCAAGGTAATGATTGTCTTGGTGATATAACACCTAGGGTTAGCGAAATTCACAAAGGTTTAAAATAGTCCTGAATGAATGATTTTGGATGTGTTTAGGTCGGTGAACATGCCCTAGTGGTTCAATCAGGCAGAACAGGGATGTGTCCACATGTATTGTAGTGGAGTAAACAATGTACATGCATGTCCGCTCTAATTCTATTAGGCCCTAGGTTCATGCTTGGTGATGGAACGACTATGTCAAGTCGACCGTTGGGCAGTAGCTGTCGGGCTGCTCCTGCACTGCGATGTGGGACCTAGTGGTGGAACCCTCAGGCACACAGAGAGCCCAACTAGTCCTCCAAACGGCTAGTTGGTTGTTCTGCTATATAAATTGATTAGTGTCCGATAGAGAGGATTATCTAGACACATTAGGAAGTTGTTCTACATCAAGAGACAATCACCTCAACTCTCCTTCTCATATACTTCATTTGAGACAAGTTCAATGAGTTGGAGAGTCATCCTAGTGCGAGGGGGCTATTGAGATCGTACCCACAAGAGGAAGGCGAAGAGAGTGTCTCTAGTAGAATCAAGGCTACCTTGAGGGTGTATAGTTGATTTGTCGTACTCAAGTTTAGTGCTTATGTTGGAGCTTACCTTGAGGGTGTAGTCTGAAGGTTGTGGGCTTTGAAGCTAACAAGAGGAACATCAATCCTAGAACTCACCTCAACATGAACTAATTGGTCGGCAAACCAGCGAACCAGGGGAAAAACATTGTGGGTCATCCTCTTCGCTATAGTTTGCACATCTCAACACAAATTTACTTTATTGTTATATTTTTATGCTTGGGTTGTTGAGGTTGTTCTTGGTATAGTTGCTCACTAATGTTGCTCTGATTTAGTTGTTACCATCTTTTGCACTAGTATATAGTAGTATATATAGGAGCTCCCTTGTGCTTGCTAGTGCTCTAGTGGTTTAGATTGTGTTTGATCCTTTCTGCTACAATTGTTTAGGCAAGCTCTAACTAGCTCGGTGCCCGCAAAATTAAGCCGACTTGTGGGTAAGATGATTATATTTATATCTATACTACTATATTAAGAACCTAATGTGGACATCTGGTGGTGCTACCACGGCTTCACCCTACGCTCTGACACTCTGGCCCGCCGCACGCCCAACGTCCGCGTGTAAAAAATAGTGTAGAGCGAGTATTCAAACCCACATAGCCTCCTTTAGAAATTTGGGGCTAACCATAAGACCAAACGTACCTTAGTATTTAGAAATAAGTAATAATTATATTTACAGTCTAGGCGCTGCTCCCCCGCGCCTAGGTATGTGCCCGTGACTGGATTAGGTCAATTTATATTTTACACCCAATCTAATTTACACCCGTGGCAACACACGAACACATACCTAGTATATGTTGCAAGGAAGTTTGATTCTTCTACTGTCTGTACGGCCTGTCCGCGGTGGCCCAGCGAAGTAGATTTCCAGGCCAGCACGTGGATCTGGCCATCCGACACAGGCACTTCTGTATGCATTGGTGGACATGAAAATTAAAATGCGGGAACACGGAATTCGCCGTTACATACGAATTAGTGTTCTTCAATACTTGAATGGAATTGATGGGCCAAAAGGGTGAGCTTTCTCAAAGATTACATGCGGATGAGACTTCACAGATAAAAGAAATCCAGTGGTTGCTAATTAAGAAGTTGTATTTTCATATGCCGCGGGCCCAGCCGAACAGGACCGGCGCGGCGTGGACTGATGACCCAAGCAGAGTCGGTCGCGAGTCGGCTAGCAGCGTGCTGGCCAATCCGTCGCAGGAGACTGCCGCCGGCACCGTCGTCGTCGTCGTATAGCAGCAATGTCGCCGTCGAGACAATGACGCTCGAGAGTGTCCCCGTATATAGGTCCCACCGGTACCGTTGCTGTCACTTGAATATCTAGATACCCATGTATGTCATGCTCCCGTTGGAAATTCGAACACAATGCAGGACGCAGGCGCGACGAAACAAATACTGCTCCATCCTATCTTAGTTGCGTGCTCTGAACCAGCACCCCTCGCCGTCGCCGTCGACGACGCAGCAGTAGAAACTTCAATTTCTATCTGCTGAACACTAAAAGTGATGGACGGTCTGGCTCTTGGACAGTCCGCGACTCTGTGATTAGATTAATTTAGGTGATTATCTTTATCTCATGCGTGCTTATCTATCTAATCACGTGAAAGTTGTTGGCTATCGCATAGGAACAGGTTCAGACCTCATCCACTAAATATAAAGGTGTACGACCGATTGAGAACCCCCGAACACATTCCAATTGAACTAATTACTTTATTTACTTTTCCTGCCCTATAGGTAGATGTAGCGTAGCTTTAATTGTAGCCTTTCGCATATTCACATATACCCCTATTCGACTCTACGTCGTCTAGATCTGTCTTAAGGTGACCTACCAACCCTAGGACGACCCCAGGATCTTACTCCTCCTGAGGGGCAAGATCTACTTCGTCTACTTCGCTCAAGATCTCTTCCTCGAATTATTCTCTTAATTTTTAGGCGACTCTACGTCGTCTGGAGACGTCCGTGTGACCTGCTGACCCGGAGTACCCTAAGGTCTCTCCCCCGAGGGGCAAGATCTAGGTACTACGAGGAGAAAAAGACGACCATGCGCCATTGCGGACTGTCCAGCCCAGAGCGTGGACCGTCCGGACAACACGCAGGGAAGGCGGCGCTCTTGTCGCCAGGTCACGGACCGTCCGGCCCAGAGCTGTGGACCATCCGCGCCGTCATAGCGAGCACCGACAGGCGACCCGATGACCCGTCGCGGACGATCGCCGCCATTCACCTCGTGGAGCCGAACCCAAGGTATTTTTCATCATGAGAAGTCCCTAGGGTTTGTTGTTGTTTGGTCTTAAATAGTTGGTGACCATCATAGAGGTGTTGCCCCACCTTCAGGATAACTATTTTAGATACATCAAGTAATCATCCCCTTAGCTCTAAGGTTTCCTTTCATGACCATATTCAAGATAGTATTATTTGTCTTGCATCTTATTTACTATCTCGCTTCCCATGGTCTTGAACCTCTATAGGCGAAACCTAGGGATCATCCTCAAGGTCTGAACTCACTACGAGGACGACCTAGGGATCATTAGTGCTTGGTCCAAAAAGGCGCCAACACACTTTTTGGCGACTCCGCTGGGGACGAAAATCGGATCTATCAAATCCGATCCATTAGATTAGATCTATTAAATTAGACCTATCAGATCAGTTGCAATGGCTAATCCCAAAGATCACAACAACATTGTCGTAGATATCAATACAAGGCTGACAACTCGCCGACCGCTGAGGATGAGAAATTAGAAGACCACATAAAAAGGTTGGACGAGTAATTCCAACGACAACAAGCTTAGATAAACAAGGTGGCGAAAAAGTGGTACCTCTCGGACTTCATGGTAGATCGCCACTAGAAGGTCGTCAATGAGAGGGAAGTAAAGTATGATTCACTCTCAGCCTGCTGCATGAGCTCCCCATTGTAAGTAACACCACGCCATTAGTCGATATTGAATTTGTTAAAATTTCTTTTGATATCAGATTAAAATTATAATGGAGGATATAGATAATATGACACATGTATTAGAAAATACTCATACACCTAATTTTTTATCACATAAATTGGGCACTAAAATAACTGCGTCAAAATCATCGGCAACAAATGGGGATTCTTAGTCCCAGCCATATTATGGTGTGTCGATGAACTCATATCCGGGGAAGATGGCGTCACCATCACCACTGCATGATAGATCGGCTCTGGGCACGACGGGACAGTCTGCACACGATCACGGACCGTCCGGCCCTCTAACGGACCATCCAGCACCTTACGCTAGATAGTCCGAAGTCTCATCGAGCCTGCCACAAGTCTCGCAGGCAAAGCCCTACACGACCGGACGATCCGGATATAATACTAGACCATCCGGTCCCTCTATGGGTCGTCCAATCACCAAGATCGGACTGCCCGGGTGTGCATACGCAGACCAGGGCAATACGCATCAGACACAATCTTCATGCTTCACCCCACCTACAGTGCACCATAGTCGTAGCATGCCATCACCCTCGCATGAGGCCAAATGCCTTTCGGACCCTGCAAAGCCGAAAGAAATACAAGTTGATGAGCTTGTTTGGCCTGCTAAGGCCAAATCTGCTACTCGCTCTCCCCTGCATTCTGCATAGAATGGGAAAGTTAAGGTCACATTTAATGTTGCTAATTGTGATAAAATATTTGATGACCTACTTAAGAATGGCAACATTAAATTGTCGCACACAATTCCTCCGATAGAGTAATTGAAAATGTGTGTATATTGTAAATGGCATGGTTACTTTCTTCATAACACCAATGATTGTAATATCTTCCGATGACAAATACAATCGGTTGTAGATGAAGGTCGATTGAGATTTCAAGAAATGAAGATTGACAAGCAACATATCCCTGTCGACACATTAGGACTGGTAGACAAGAAAGTCTTGGTTCAACCATGTTCGGCCGATAAATTCAAATGAAAAATATTATCATTGGTGACCCTCGTGTGCCAAATCTATCACGTGGGGTGGTTACTCAAAAGGCTCCGGACAGAAGGAAGGCTAATAAGACTGGAGGCATTAGGGGGCATGGTGCACCAGGTATGCCCGAATGTAAATGTTTTGGAGGTGAAGGTCGTTATAAACAAAAGGGTAAAAAGCCAAAGGTTACTTTTGAGCAACTTCTGCCTAAATATCACAAGAAAATCAAGGCAAAGGATGTTGATCAAACCGGCAATGCTAAGTCATCTAAAGCATATTTGAAGCCATTCAAATCACCTCTGAAGCGTAAATCTAGAGACCAGGATTGTCGAGGAGTAGAGTTTCATGCATCAACAACATATCCTCCTTTTGGGCCGCCAATACCAATGCAATACAGTTCAGCTCCTTTGTACTTTCATCCTTATCCATCTTGGGGCTGGTATGATTCAAATGCTTATTCTTTGTCATATTTTAGACCACGTAACATAGAATACTCATCTCATTTCAATTTTGATTTTGAGAAACGATCATATGACAAAGACCATTTTATTTATAAGAATCGGTCTAGAGCTCAAAATAAGAATCGAATGGTCAAGCAAATTTATGTATTGAAGAAGGATAATAGAAAAGCCAAAAGATCAGATCTGAATTCATGCATTACAGATCTAGAGGAAGTGTTAGATACTTCGGCTAGCAGTACCCAAACAATAGAGAAATTAACTAGCGATAGTCCAGGTACTAAATCTGAACTTAATAAACCTAATGTGCCCAAACAACCGAGAAGCCCACTCGGATTATCTATCTGGAACAAGAGGCTAGAAAAACTCAGTGCACAAGAGCTGAAGACGAGAGGCATGACATAAGCCCCTAATGGGAGTTCTCAAGATCCAGGTAAGGATGATGCTTTTGAAAGAAGTGGAGTAAAGGCAAACAAAAGGAAGAAAACAAGTACAAGTTGTTTGGGTGAAAGGTTTGCCCCACCTAAACAAAAAGCTATTGGTCATTGCATCATCCATACTTTTTAGCTACGCCATATACGTCGTCCTAAGGTATGTTCGGTTATGTTTTATGGCATCATTTTGCTCCATATGCGTCTTTATATTATGGAGGTGTGCAACCAAATTATTATGCATATGGATAGTTGCGATATGCTGCTGCTTACATAAAGCCGAAGTATTTCAGTTGTTGGTAGTAATGATTCTTGCTACAATTTGCTTCGGTCATGTTTATTCATGGGATGAACATGCTTATAATATTTTCTTATCACTATTCGGTTATTGTTTAATTGCAAACTACATAATCAATATTGTTGAATAGTTTCAAGTAAATGGTTCATTTATTAGTACAACCAAAACTCAAACTTATGCATCATTGAGTTCACTATTAATGTGTTCTTCCATGGGAGCAAGCTCTATAGTTAAATAGACATCTTCGCTCTTAGTGTCTGG
Organism: Zea mays; assembly: GCF_902167145.1. Lineage (NCBI taxonomy): Eukaryota > Viridiplantae > Streptophyta > Magnoliopsida > Poales > Poaceae > Zea > Zea mays. The sequence continues at coordinate 133,558,779 of NC_050104.1, forward strand.
TATGGCCAATGAATCCTTTCTAATCATCGTGCTAAGTTTGTGTCCCTATCCAAAGGGTAGGATGGATGCTTGGGGGCAAGCATGATCAGATACCCGATCATGGTCACCTATCCTGCGTACGAAAAGCATGGTCCGAGGCAGGCACGGATAGTCGGCTAGGAAGGCCGAACGGTCCGCGAACAACCATAAGTAGCAGCGGTCATAGACCGTCAGACCACATTGTCCTAAGATAAGTACTAGAGAGCAAAACACTTCCAGAACGTGAGAGCACCTAGAGGGGGGTGAATAGGTGATCCTGTAAAAACTTAAAACTTATAGCCACAAAACTTGGTTAAGTGTTAGTATAATGAAATCAAGTGGTTAGAGACCGAGCTCTTGTGAAACACAATAGTCACAGTGAGAACAAACACAAGAGACATGATGATTTATCCCGTGGTTCAGCCAAGTACAACACTTGCCTACTCCACGTTGTGGCGTCCCAATGGACGAGGGTTGCACTCAACCCCTTTCAAGTGATCCAAGGATCCACTTGAATACCACGATGTTTCTTTCTTTCACTATATCCTGTTTGCGAGGAATCTCCACAACTTGGAGCCTCTCGCCCTTACAAATGATGATCACAAAGAAGCACAGATGTAAGGGAGGGAAAAGCAACACACACAAGTCTCAAAAGCAACAGCTCAAACACGCACACTAGTCACAACTTGAGCTCTAAGTTCACATACGGAGTTCTCAACACAAGAGGAGCTCAAATTGCTATCACAAAGAATCAAATGCGCTAGAATGAAGACTTGGTGCTTAGAGATGATCAAAGAATGCTTGATGTACTCCTCCATGTGCCTAGGGGTCCCTTTTATAGCCCCAAGGCAGCTAGGAGCCGTTGGAGGCATTCTTGGCAGGCAATACTTGCCTTCTGTCGGGTGGTGCACTAGACAGTCAGGTGCACCACCGGACACTGTCCGGTGCTGATTGCTTTCCTATTCTAGCGCAGCCGACCGTTTAAGATTTGGAGCCGGTGGCGCACCGGACAGTCCGGTGCCCCCATCAGACCGTTGGCTCGGCCACGCGTCACGAGCGGATTGCGCGGCCGACCGTTGGCTCACCTGACAGTCCGGTGCACCACCGGACAGTCCGGTGATTTTTAGCCGTACGCCGCAGACGAAATCCCGAGAGCAGCCTTTCACCAGAGCCAGCCTGACGCACCGGACACTGTCCGGTGCACCACCGGACAGTCCAGTGCACCCAGACTGAGTAGCAGTTGGCTGTACACAGCCAACACTTTTTCCTTTTGTCTTTTCTCTGATTCTAGCACTTAGACAAATATGTTAGTACACAAAAACCAATGTACTAAGTCTAGAATCATACCTTTGTGTTGATTTGCACTTCTTCCACCATTTGGCATAGTTTCACACTTAAACCATTTGTGTTGGCACTTGATCACCAAAATACTTAGAAATGGCCCAAGGGCACATTTCCCTTTCAATCTCCCCCTTTTTGGTGATTTATGCCAACACAACAAAAAGCAACTAAAAGAAGTGCAACATCAATGCGAATGAGTACATAAATTTGTTTTGATTCAAATTTGGCATATTTGGATCATTCTTTGCCACCACTTGGTTTGTTTTTGTAAATCAAACTCAAATTCCTATCTCTAAGTCAAACACACTTGTTGAGACATAAAGAGAGGTATTCCAAGAGAAATTGATCAAAGATTCAAAAACTCCCCCTTTTTCCCATAATCAAACAATCTTCCCACAAGAGACCAACTTTTGAGAAAAAGAGACACTCAGAGTATTTTGACAAATCAAAACTTCGAACTCTGCTATTTTCAAAATTCTCAAGTGGTAGCTGATCCATTTGCTTGCTTTGGCCTTAATTTCTCCCCCTTTGGCATCAAGCACCAAAACGGGATCATTTTTGGCCCCTAAACCCCATTGCCTCACCAAAATCTTCAAATAAGAGTAAAAAGGCAAAAAGAGCATGGAGATGAACTTGGAGTAAATTACCCTCTCATCGGAGTGCGGTGGAAGTCTTTCATGGTCCAAGTCCACCTTTCCCTTTCAATCCACTTTTGAGACTAAAACAAGTAAACTCGAACACAAGATTATTCTCAAAGTGTCAAGTTGTAGCATGCCTCCCCCTAAATAAGTGCATCACTTGCAAAGGTCCGGGGATCATGTGTACAACTTGAGCACCACAAATAAACAATATGCATAGAGAACATGATCAAAGGCATAAACACATGTATGCTATAGATCAATCCAAGTTCCGCGAATCTAAGACATTTAGCTCACTACGCAGCCTGCAAAAGGTCTTCTCATCTAGAGGTTTGGTAAAGATATCGGCTAGCTGGTTCTCGGTGCTAACATAAAACACTTTGATATCTCCCTTTTGCTGGTGATCTCTCAGAAAGTGATGCCGGATGTCTATGTGCTTAGTGCGGCTGTGTTCAACAGGATTATCCGCCATGCGGATAGCACTCTCATTATCACATAGGAGTGGGACTTTGCTCAGATTGTAGCTAAAGTCCCTGAGGGTTTGCCTCATCCAAAGTAGTTGCGCGCAACACTATCCTGCGGCAACATACTCGGCCTCAGCGGTGGATAGGGCAACGGAAGTTTGTTTCTTAGAACTCCAAGACACCAGGGACCTTCCTAAGAATTGGCACGTCCCTGATGTACTCTTCCTATCAACCTTGCATCCAGCATAATCGGAGTCTGAGTATCCAATCAAGTCAAAGGTAGACCCCTTTGGATACCAGATCCCGAAGCAAGGCGTAGCAACTAAATATCTAAGGATTCGCTTAACGGCCACAAGGTGACACTCCCTTGGGTTGGATTGAAATCTAGCACACATGCATAAGCTTAGCATAATATCCGGTCTACTAGCACATAAATAAAGTAAAGACCCTATCATAGACCGGTATGCCTTTTGATCAACGGACTTACCTCCTTTGTTGAGGTCGACATGTCCGTCGGTTCCCATTGGAGTCTTTGCGAGCTTGGCGTCCTTCATCCCAAACCGCTTGATCAAATCTTGCGTGTACTTCGTTTGGGAGATGAAAGTGTCGTCCTTGAGTTGCTTCACTTGGAACCCAAGGAAGTAGTTCAACTCGCCCATCATTGACATCTCAAATTTTTGAGTCATCACCTTGCTAAACTCTTCACAAGACTTTTGGTTAGTAGAGCCAAATATTATGTCATCGACATAAATTTGGCACACAAATAAGTCACCATCACAAGTCTTAGTGAATAAAGTTGGATCGGCTTTAACAACCTTGAAGGCATTAGCAATTATAAAGTCTCTAAGGCATTCATACCATGCTCTTGGGGCTTGCTTAAGTCCATAGAGCGCCTTAGAGAGCTTACACACGTGGTCGGGGTACCGTTCATCCTCAAAGCCAGGGGGTTGCTCTACGTACACCTCCTCCTTGATTGGCCCATTGAGGAAAGAGCTCTTCACATCCATTTGGAACAACCTGAAAGAATGGTGAGCGGCATAGGCTAACAAAATGCGAATAGACTCTAGCCTAGCCACAGGAGCAAAAGTCTCCTCAAAGTCCAAAACTGCGACTTGGGCATAACCTTTTGCCACAAGTCTAGCCTTGTTCCTTGTCACCACTCCTTGTTCGTCTTGTTTGTTGCGGAACACCCACTTGGTTCCCACAACGTTTTGCTTTGGACGTGGCACCAGGGTCCAAACTTCATTTCGCTTGAAGTTATTGAGCTCTTCCTGCATGGCCAACACCCAGTCCGGATCTAGCAAGGCCTCTTCTACCCTGAGGGGTTCAATAGAAGAGACAAAAGAGTAGTGTTCACAAAAATTAACTAATCTAGAGCGAGTAGTTACTCCCTTGCTTATATCACCCAAAATCCGGTCGACGGGATGATTCCTTTGAATCGTCGCTCGGACTTGAGTTGGAGGGGCTTGAGGTGCTTCTTCCTCCACAACATGATCATCTTGTGCTCCCCCTTGATCACATGCCTATTCTTGATGAACCTGTTCATCGTCTTGAGTTGGGGGGTGCACCATTGTTAAGGAAGAAGGTTGATCTTGCTCTTGGTGTTCCTGTGGTCGCACATCTCCAATCGCCATGGTGCGAATTGCGTCCGTTGGAACATCATATTCATCTACATCATTAAGATCAACTTGCTCTCTTGGAGAGCCATTAGTCTCATCAAATACAACGTCGCTAGAGACTTCAACCAAACCCGATGATTTGTTGAAGACTCTATACGCCTTTGTATTTGAGTCATAACCTAACAAAAACCCTTCTACAGCTTTGGGAGCAAATTTGGAATTCCTACCGTTCTTCACTAGAATATAGCATTTACTCCCAAATACACGAAAATATGAACGTTGGGTTTGTTACCGGTTAGGAGTTTGTACGACGTTTTCTTGAGGAGGCGATGAAGGTAGACCCGGTTTATGGCGTGGCAAGCCGTGTTCACGGCTTCCAACCAAAACCACTCGGGCGTCTTGAACTCTCCAAGCATCGTCCTCGCCATGTCTATGAGCGTCCTGTTCTTCCTCTCTACCATACCATTTTGCTGAGGTGTGTAGGGAGCGGAGAACTCATGCTTGATTCCTTCCTCCTCAAGGTACTCCTCCACTTGAAGGTTCTTGAATTTGGACCTGTTGTCGCTCCTTATCTTCTTCACCTTGAGCTCAAATTCATTTTGAGCTCTCCTTAGGAAGCGCTTGAGGGTCCCTTGGGTTTCAGATTCATCCTGCAAAAAGAATACCCAAGTGAAGCGGGAAAAATCATCAACTATAACAAGACCATACTTACTTCCCCCGATGCTGAGGTAGGCGACGGGTCCGAAGAGGTCCATATGCAGCAGCTCCAGGGGTCTTGATGTGGTCATCACGTTCTTGCTGTGATGAGCATTTCCCACTTGTTTACCTGTTTGACAAGCTGCACAGGGTCTATCTTTTTCGAAAGTCACATTTGTTAGACCTAACACATGTTCTCCCTTTAGAAGTTTGTGAAGGTTCTTCATCCCCACATGTGCTAAACGACGATGCCACAGCCATCCCATGCTAGTCTTAGCAATTAAGCATGCATCTAGACCGGCCTCTTCCTTTGCAAAATCAACTAAATAGAGTTTGCCGTCTAGTACACCCTTAAAAGCTAATGAACCATCACTCCTTCTAAAGACAGACACATCTACATTAGTAAATAAGCAATTATAACCCATATTACAAAGTTGACTAACGGACAACAAGTTATACCCGAGCGATTCAACTAAAAACACATTAGAGATGGAATGCTCGGATGAAATAGCTATTTTTCCTAGTCCTTTAACCTTGCCTTGATTCCCATCACCGAATATGATTGAATCTTGGGAATCTTTGTTCTTGACGTAGGAGGTGAACATCTTCTTCTCCCCCGTCATGTGGTTTGTGCATCCGTTGTCGATAATCTAGCTTGAGCCCCCGGATGCATAAACCTACAAGGTAATTTAGGCTTGGGTTTTAGGTACCCAACTCTTGTTGGGTCCTACAAGGTTAGTAACAATAGCCTTAGGGACCCAAATGCAAGTTTTATCTCCTTTGCATTTTGCCCCTAATTTCTTAGCAATTACTTTCTTATTCTTCCTACAAATTGTAAAAGAAGCATTGCAAGCATGGTAAATTGTAGAAGGTTCATTACTTGCTTTCCTAGGTACATGAACAACATTTCTCCTAGGCATATCTCTACCATGCACAAAGGAAGAACTTGAAGCAAACATGGCATTTGAATCATAAGCATTACAACTCCTATCATGATGAACATTTCTAGAAAATTTCCTATCATAAATAAATGCATGATTCTTTTGAGCACTATTAACCATAGGGGCCTTCCCTTTCTCCTTTGTGAAAATGGGAGCCCTTTGGCTTGTTAAGTTCTTGGCTTCCCTCTTAAAGCCAAGCCCATCCTTAATTGAGGGGTGTCTACCAATAGTGTAGGCATCTGTGGGGGACAGATATCCCCCGGGTCCACTGGAAGGATAAAAGACCTCACGAAAGTCCCAAGGGCCCAATAAATCGTAAGGTCATCCCTTCGTGGGCCTGGGGAGGAACGACCAGTGAAGCAGATTGACATAAGGCCGGATCGGTGCAAGCCCAAATGGCCCAATGACGTCGAGCAAGTAATCATAACAGTGACCCGATCTTCCCGCGCTGGAACCCCATGCAACAGAGCCAAGCGAGGATGGGTCGGCGGAACTATAGGAAGATAGACTCAATTGGTTCACTATCATTTAGGCGCATACTGCTATCATATCTGCATGTAATGCCCCACGGTCGAATATATAAGGCCTAGGGGGCACCCCTTCAGAACGATCGATCTCACTACCCAGCCATCTACCCCAACTCTCTACGTCCCTGACACTAGAGAATTCCCTTGTAATCCGCCACATAAAACATTCCCGCCAGGACGTAGGGTGTTACGCATCTCTAAGTGGCCCGAACCTATACATCATTGTTCACAGTTTCTCGTGCGTCCTGCACGAACCATCGAGCTACAATCGGTAACACCGCCCTACTCCTAAAAAACACCTTGAGGGGCAACCCCAGGTGTGCGGTCGGACCCAAAACACCGATAGCTGGCGCGCCAGTAGGGGGTGTGTCGCCGATCTAAGCTAGCTCAATGGTCGTCACCTTCCATCACAAGATCATCCTCCGCCCCGGATCCGTGTTCTGCTTCGGAACTATCTCATCTGTAGCGGATGAGGAAGGAACTCTACATCGCATCGCAGATCCGCCAAGGAGGAAATCTCCTCAAACAACCTCCGAGAATATCAGGGTGAGGCAGGGAAAAGCGCAACCTCCAGCGCTCCGAAAAAAGATCGCCTTCAGCAAGCCAGGGGTCGAGGGCCCGCTAACCCGGAGAACTCCACTGTCTACCTCTCCGATGAAAGAATGGACACAAATCGCGAGGAAGAAGGAAACAAATAGGAAGCAAGTTGTTCTTTCTGTACCTCTGCCCTCAAAGGAGAACAGAAAGAAGATCGCCACGACAGCTGCGCCATTCTACCCCGATGTCCTCTTCATCGGGAGAGTGGAGTCGCCCCCCGTCTCCGACGACGAACCGACTGCACCTGGAGAGGAACATCCTCAGCGGGAATCCCGTCGACGAAGAAACCGACGCCGAAATGTCCGGAGACATCACGAGGACGGAGAGCGGGACCCGGAGCAGCCTGTCTCGCGAGACGAGGTCTCAGAGATAGGAGAAACTCCGGAGGAACGTGTCTTCAGGGAACGAAGGAATTCCCGACGGCGTGATCGCCGACGGGCTTAGGAACAAGCCGAGCAGGAGGCAAGGCAACGTCGGGAAAATCCACTCTTCGGGCGCAACCTGAACCCCGACTTCGCCCGAGCCATGAACACACCGAGTGAAGTCGGAGGGGTGCTGGCTCGGATAGCTGATGGGCTCCCTCGGACTCCCGACGCCGAGGGCTATCGGCGGCTGTTCACTCAAGCAGCCAATCACCTTCTACCTCTCGCACACCCGCCGAACGATCTACGACACGTCATCAACATTCGCCGGGACGCGCGAAGCTCCATCAACGCCTCGCGTGAACGACGACACGAGAATGAGATCCGCCGCCGGGAAGAGTACGACAGGGACCACGACATCCCAGCCCAGAGTCAGGCCACCAGGACTGAGTCGATAATGGCTTCGACTGGCGGTACCACCCGGGGACGGTCGAGGCTCCACGACAACCACTCCCCTCCCCGGGACAGACATCATCCCCGACGACAAGAAGACACGTGTGGAGTGTCAGCACTTACTTCACGCCTCAGGGCCATTCAATGGCCTCCTAACTTCAAGGTATCCAATGTCGACAAATATGAACCTAAGCAGGATCCAGGAGGCCGGCTAGCCGTCTACACCACCGCTGCTCGAGCTGCCGGGGCGACCGAGGACGTAATGACTGCATACTTACCCATTGTCCTCGGGCAAGACGCGCTGCAATGGCTAAGACATCTACCCCGACACTGCACCGACGACTGGGGCGACTTCAGTCGACGCTTCACCGCCAACTTTTAGTCCCTCTCTGACAAACCGGCGCAACCATGGGACCTCAAATCCATCAAGCGCCGGGGGACGAAACTCTCCGGTCGTACCTCAAAAGGTTCCAGACCATGAGAAATCGTATCCCCGAGGTCGCGGAGGCAGCAGTGATCGAGGATTTCTACAGAGGATCCAACGACTCAGCCTTCGTCCGCACCATACTACAGAAGGCGCCGACTACCTCCGAGCAACTGTTCCGGGAAGCCGACCTCTACATCACCGTCGACGAGCGAGCTCAGGACCTCATCGGAGGGGCGAAGCCTGCACCAGCAGCACCACGATGCGATACGAACCAGCAACCTGACAAACGCTGGGAGAAGAGGCCTCGCGAAGAAGTTCACGCCACCGGACCACCTGCCTCTCGCGCCCGGGGAGGACCTCGTGGAGGCGAACGCACGCTGGACGACATCCTCGGCGCCCAGTGCCCATACCACAAGGACATGCGCCACACCCTTCGGAACTGCAGAGACTTCAAGCACTCCGTCGGGCACGACCGACCCTTCCAACCTCTACCTCCTCCTCCGCCGCGGGGAGGACTAGGAGAACCGCGACAACCCCAGCAACAGGAGGAGGGAGGAGGTGGAGCCTTCCCGCGCGTCGACAGAGAGGTCAACATCATCTTCGGCGGACACGGATCGCAGGAGAACAGAAGACAACAAAAGCTCAACGATCGCCAAATACTGGTGGCGACCACCGGTCCTCCCGCTCCGTACCGATGGTCGGAGCACCAAATACCCGCTCCTCGTCGATCCGGTGATCCGAGAGAGCAGGGTGAAGAAGGTATTAGTGGACGGGGGGAGCAGCATCAATGTCACCTTCCCCCGGACACTCCAAGGCTTGGGAGTTCACCTCAAAGAGCTCCACGAGTAAGATACTCCCTTCTTCGGCATCGTGCCAACTGAAGAAGAATACCCGCTGGGCCACATCTACATGCCGGTCACCTTCGGAACCCCGGAGAACTACAGAACCAAATTCCTAAGGTTCGAAGTGGCAAACTTCGACTGCGGGTACAACGCCATCATCGGGAGGCCTGGATTGGCGAAGTTCATGGCCATTCCACATTACACATACATGATATTGAAGATGCCAGGACCGCAAGGGATCATAACTGTGCGCGCTGACTTCCAAGGCGCCGCAGAATGTTTCCGAGTGGCCATCCAGGCGGCCCTCACCACCAAACCATCGGTGACTTCTTCTGTGCAGGCAAACTCTAAGCCTGAGGAAGACCTCGCAGTGCCTGCGAATGAAGCTCAAGCTGTGAATTCTATGCGGCCGACTGAAGAAACTAAAAGGATCAACCTCGGGTTCGCTGATGAACGCAAGACCGCCATCATCAGCTCCAGCCTGGACGACAAATAGGAAAGCGCGCTCGTCCAGTTTCTGCAAGATAACCGAGACGTATTCGCATGGCAACCTGCGGATATGCCGGGAGTCCCGAGAGAACTGGCCGAGCACAAACTAAAGGTCTACCCCTAGGCGAGGCCTATTCGACAAAAGTTACGTCGTTTTACGCCCGATAAAAGAGAGGCCATTCGCGCTGAGCTGGCTCGCTTGGTCGCGGCTAGATTTATTAGAGAGGTGTTACATCCCGAGTGGTTGGCCAACCCTGTTCTTGTAGTCAAAAAGAATAAAGTGGATTGGCGCATGTGCGTCGACTATACGGATCTCAACAAACACTATCCAAAGGATCCCTTCGGGCTCCCTAGGATAGATCAGGTGGTAGATTCCACCGCTGGATGTTCTGTGATGTCCTTCTTGGATTGCTACTCTGGGTATCACCAGATTAGCTTGGCGAAAGAAGATGAGGAAAAACAGCGTTCATCACTCCATTCGGTGCTTTCTGCTATACCTCCATGCCGTTCGGCCTAAAAAAATGCTGGAGCGACTTATCAGAGAGCTATTCAAACATGCTTAGCCAATCACTGGGGCAAGCATGTGGAAGCTTATGTGGATGATGTGGTAATCAAAATAGAAAATTCAGAAAATTTCATTGAAGATTTACAGCTGGTTTTCAACAGTCTACGGCGATATCGATGGAAGCTTAATCCCGAAAAATGTGTCTTCAGGGTACCAGCAGGAAAGTTACTCGGGTTTATTGTCAGCCACCGGGGAATTGAAGCTAATCCAGAAAAGATCGAAGCTATCATGAAGATGGAGGCACCACGATCACAAAAGAAAGTTCAAAGACTTAACGGATGTATGGCAGCCCTGAGCAGATTCATATCCAGGCTGGGAGAAAAAGGCTTACCATTTTATAAGTTACTCAAGAAGGTGGACAAGTTTTAGTGGACTTCAGAAGCACAGGAAGCCCTAGACGCATTGAAAAAGTTCTTGACAACGCCACCAGTGCTGAAACTGCCACGACGGGCCACATCGACTCAACCAGCTGAAGATTTGTTGCTATATATCTCTTGCACGACTCACGTGGTGAGCACCGCGTTGGTAGTCGAGCGAGCAGAGGAAGAACATGCCTACCCAGTGCAACGTCCCGTTTATTTCATGAGTGAAGTTCTGGCCCCCTCGAAGAAAAAATATCCTCAAGTTCAGAAGCTATTATATACAGTACTTCTAACTGCACGCAAACTACGTCACTACTTCGACGACCACAAAGTCATAGTAGTCACTGGTTTTCCGATAGGGGATATTCTTCACAACAAAGAAGCCATTGGCAGAATAGCCAAGTGGGCTTGCGAGCTGGGATCTCATGACATTGAATTTTGACCTCGCACTGCCATCAAAACTCAAGCACTGGTTGATTTCGTATCAGAATGGACTGAACAACAAGTACCAGATAACCCAGAAACTGCAGAAGTATGGCGAATGTATTTTGATGGCTCGTTAAAGCTGCAGGGAGCAGGCGCGGGGATCCTCTTTACCGCACCTGGGGGCGAGCACCTCAGATATACCCTTCAGTTGTTATTCCCAGCCTCTAACAATGCAGCCAAATATGAAGCTCTGATTCATGGACTGAATATTGCTATATCACTGGGCATCAAGAGACTGATGGTATACGGATATTCTCTGGTAGTCATAAGCCAGATAAACAAAGAATGGGATTGTTTGAGCGATTCAATGGGAAAATACTGCGCTGCCGTCCGAAAACTAGAAGATAAATTTGAAGGTCTGGAATTTCACCATATAGAGAGAGATCGAAACACGGCAGCTGATGTATTGTCCAAGCTAGGATCCAGTCGAATTCAGGTCCCACCTAGAGTCTTCGTACAAGAAATACCACACCCAAGCATCTCACTGGATCAGGCAGAAGAATGTAATACCTTGAGCCAGCTACAGTCAGATTCCGATGACTGGAGGAAGCCGATCATCAGATATATAAAGAATGAAGAGGAACCAGACGACAAAAATGCAGCCGAGTGCATCGCTAGACAGTCAGCTCACTACACACTCATTGGGGAAACACTATACAGAAGGGGCGCATCGGGCGTCCTCATGAAATGCATTCTCTCATCTACTGGGAAGCAACTTCTGGATGAGGTCCATGCTGGGCAATGTGGAATACACGCAGCATCCAAGACACTAGTCGGGAAAGTCTTCAGGTCGGGATTCTATTGGCCAACAGCAAAAAGTGATGCAGCCGAGTTAGTTCAGAGGTGCGAAGTCTGCCAGTACTTGTCAAAGCAACAACATCTACCAGCGCAGCAACTGCAGACCATACCAGTAACTTGGTCGTTCGCATGCTGGGGACTGGATATGATTGGACCTTTCAAGAAAGCTCAAGGAGGATACACTCAAATACTGGTAGCAATCGACAAATTCACTAAATGGATAGAGTTCAAACCCATTGCTTCTTTAACTTCAGCTAAGGCCGTGGAATTCATACAAGACATAATATTCAGATTCGGAATACCAAATAGTATCATAACTGACCTAGGATCCAACTTCACAAGTTCAGAGTTCTTTGATTTCTGCGAGCAAAAGAGCATTCAGATCAAATATGCTTCGGTGGCACACCCAAGAGCCAACGGGCAGGTTGAACGAGCTAACGGGATGATATTAGAGGCACTCAGGAAAAAAGTCTTCGATAAAAATGAAAAATTCGCAGGAAAGTGGATAAGGGAGTTGCCCTACGTCGTTTGGAGCCTAAGAACTCAACCTAGTCGAGCTCTGCATGGAAATACTCCTTTCTTCATGGTCTACGGGTCAGAGGCAGTACTACCTGCTGATCTCAAGTTTGGGGCACCAAGGTTGATCTTTGAAAGCATAGCAGAAGCCGAGGCTACTAGGCTGGAGGATGTTGATGTACTCGAAGAAGAACGGCTGAACATGGTAATTCAATCAGCACGGTACCAACAAACTCTAAGGCGCTATCACGATAAGACCACGCGACGTCGATCCTTCGCAGTGGGAGACCTCGTCCTCCGCCGAATTCTAACGGGGGAGGGACGACACAAGTTGTCACCTCTATGGGAAGGACCATTCATAGTAGCAGAGGTCACTCGACCGGGATCATATCGTCTCACTCAGATGGACGACACGGAAATTGGGAACTCATGGAACATAGAACACCTCAGGAAGTTTTACCCCTAGCTGTATTTCAAAAGCTATCGGGACGACAATGTACTCTGTAAACTGGGAAATATATCATCAATAAAAAGACCTCAAGAATACTCAAATTGTTCATGGTCGACCTGCATTCTTACTTAACTCGGGGTGACCACTATGCCCTGCTAACGGAGCAATCGGCTTAAGTCGGCAACGACTTAAGACGGTGCAACATGCTCGCGCTTACTTAACTCGGGGTGACCACTATGCCCTGCTAACGGAGCAATCAGCTTAAGTCGGCAACGACTTAAGACAGTGCAACATGCTCGCGCTTACTTAACTCGGGGTGACCACTATGCCCTGCTAACGGAGCAATCAGCTTAAGTCGGCAACGACTTAAGACGGTGTAACATGCTCGCGCTTACTTAACTCGGGGTGACCACTATACCCTGCTAACGGAGCAATCGGATTAAGTCGGCAACGACTTAAGACGGTGCAACATGCTCGCGCTTACTTAACTCAGGGTGACCACTATGCCCCACTAACGGAGCAATCGGCTTAAGTCGGCGATGACTTAAGACGGTGCCACATGCTCGCGCTTGCTTAACTCGGGGTGGCCACTAAAAAGAGCGATCGGTTTGAGTTAATACTAACTTAAACTGGCGCAGCACACTCGGCGCGCATACAGTTACTCATCTAGGGGCGGCCTCTATGTCCCATGAAGAAGTCTCGAAATCATCACACAACATTTTACTTCTGCAAATTTAGATACTGCTGAATTCTAAACAATAGGAGAATAATAGTAGCATTCAATATTAAGCAGGTGTCCTCTAACAAAATATCCGAGCACGTTAACCGCGCGCTCAAAGCACGTAATGTTTTTCTATTTTGCAACATTCTTCTCAGGAGCAACCGACGAAGAAGGGCGACTTGAGGAATTAGGAGCAGCGTTCACATCAGCCCTTATGTCGTCGGGGACAATCACACCAGGTCTCCTCATCAAGATCCGCCCTGCGCGAATGGCTTTATCCATAGCTCTGTCGCGCTGGGCCCTCAGAGTAGCGGAAGTTTCTTCAGCAACCTTGACAGCCAACTGAGCGGTCTCTAGCTCCTGGGCGATGGACTTCTTGGAAGCACGCAGTTCCTTGATGACAGCATCTTTAGTCGATATCAACTGCCTGAGGCGAATCGCGTCGTCCAAGGATTCCTGCAGCTTATAACGATGATTGTCTAACTCCTCCATGGTGAAGCGATGACTCCTCTCCAAGATGGTCAACGAGTTGCTAGAGTCACGATATAACCTGTCGAGATTGTCACGAGAAGTAACAAGGGCACATTTTTCTTCCTGCAAACAAGAATCAGCTTCTTCAAACGTCAAGCAAGCAATAAGAACACAACAAAACAAAGCCCAGATTTTCAGGTCACCTTTTCAGAATCGAGCTGAGCGCGGAGAGTAGAGTTCAGCACATTAGCATCATTCAGAACAGCAGAAACCTGGGCTAGCTCAGTCTGACCTTGGGAATACTTTTCCTCAAGATCGGAACACCGCCGGACCAGTTCAGCATGACTTTGGGAATGCTTTTCTTCAAGAACAGAATACTGTCGGGCCATATCTGGCGAAGAAACAATCAAGCAAAAGGGTTAAAGTAAGAAGCAGTTTAATAAGGTAGCCAAAAGGAAGCAGAAAAGCACTAACCAGCATTCGTCGCCTCTAAGTCAGAAACACGCTGCTGAAGCAGCACCGGATTCCAACGCGCCAGAGACGAAGCTCCTTCTGGAATAGAAGCACCCTGCAACTTCAGCTGACTAGCCATTCCATCCACCAATGCCTGATATTAAGAACAGATGAGTATAATAACAGCAGTTTATCCGGTGTAAAAGTCAGACTAGGATAAACCATAATACCTGGAGGTTGGAGAAGAATGAGGAAACCCCCAAATCGTGAGAGATCAACTGATGGCTCGGCGAAGGATCACCACCCGGAGCAACTTGCAATGAATCAGCAGGAACCAATTCAGTTTCATCAGCAGAACCCAAAACTTTGTCGTCAGGTACGCTAGCCTCTAAAGCGACTCCTTGACCAAAGGCTTGGGCTACCACCATGCAACCAGAATGTGGAGGAGACCCTACGTGAACATCCATGGAAGTACAAGAGGGAGAACCCACTCGGACACCCTCGGGGGCTGGGTCATAGTTTGCGCCACCCATTCGAGCCGGATCGTCTCCGGCAACACCCTCGGGGGCTGGGTCGCAGTTTGCGTTACCCATCCGAGCCGAGTTACCCCCGGCAACACCCTCGGGGGCTGGGTGAGCGCCAACACCATCCTTGAGGGCCGAGTTCTCTGCAGCAGCCACCTCTAAGGCTGAAGGTCCCTCAGTCACTTCCATGGGAGCAGGACAATCCAAGTCAGCTTCCTGACCCTCAAGACCGCGCTCCAAGGTCGATGAGGTGCGGGACGCTGCCCGGGATGACCCCAACCCGGCGTCGAACACACCAGCACAAACATCCATCGCGTCACCATCCGCCGGTTCTGATAACAGATCCTCTGGAACCATATCTTCAAGAGTTTGATCAAAGTTCGCCAGAGATAATTCTTGTAGACCAATGAGGGCAGACAAAGCAGGAGAAAGAACTCCACTACTTTCCCCACTGGCTACGTAGCGCCGACTGTTCTTCCGAATCAGAGGGATTTCATCTTCTTCTTCCTCCTCATTTTCATCAGCAACGCGGACAGCACACCCATTGGGGTCAGCGTCAGATGGGTCGCACCCATTGGGGTCAGCGTCGGTAAACTCAGGCACATGCACTTCCTCAGCAGCAGGAGCCGAAGGACCAGCTTCTCGATTCAAGCTAGACACTCGCCGAAGACATCTCTTTTTCTTTTTCTGCCCATCGGCAGGAGAAGCAGGCTGATCGGCTCGACAAGGGTGTTTCGGGCGAACATTGACATGCCTCTGAATATCTAAGGCTTTACTAGCTTCTGGGAGAGGCGCCGCCGTCAATGTTCCTGTAGGAGCGGCATCAGAAGAATCCTCGGCTAACATGTCAAGCATAGCACTTATCTCTGCATCACTGGGATCCAAAGGCACCTCAAAGTGAACCTGCCACTCATCATCAAGAATTTCTCCAAGCAAAGCAACCAAAGCACTAACTTCTTCGGCAGAGGGTCGCACTCTAAGGCCCAAACCGCCATCACGAGCAGGAGGATTTGACACGAAATGGGTAAAGGCCTTGGAAGGAGGAATGTTCCAGGCCGAGTAGGCAACAGGGGCACCAACATTTGATACCTTGCCTCTGAGTATCATTTCGAGCCGGCTCACCAAGTCCGCAGCAGGAATTCTTCTATTGGTGACTCGGGTGGAGTCAGCTAGGCCTCGGTACAGATAGGCTGGGTATGCCCTGTCCTTCAATGGCTGAACATTCTTGAAGAAAAAGTCAGCAACCACAGCCTCTGCAGTCAGACCCCTCTCCTTCAACAGTCCAACTTCAGCTAGCAGAACTCTTGCCTCAGCCACACCCTGGTCTGTGGGGGACTCGGTCCAGCTCGGAGTGCGAACATCCGGCTGTCTCCCTGACCGTGGGGGGAGAGAATTTCCATGATTCTCAACAATAAACCACTCCAAGCGCCATTGTCGGGGACCATAATTAGGGGTACCCTCAAGACGCCTAATTCTCAGCTGGTAACCCCCATCAGCATAAAGCTGCAAAGGCCTGATGGGCATGATTAAGTCAGGGATCAGTCCACACGAGTGACTCGATCACGCTTCACCCGAGCCTAGCCTCGGCCGAAGGCAGCCGACCTCGAGAGACTTCCGTCTCGCCCGAGGCCCCCTTTTTATGGCGGACACATCACCGGCTCGCCCAAGGCCTTGGCTTCGCTCAGAAGCAACCTTGACTAAATCACCACACCGACTGACCAAATTGCAGGGGCATTTAACGCACAGGAGGCCTGACACCTCTATCCTGACACGCGCCTCCGGCAGAGCCGAGGTGACCGCCGTCACTCCACCGCTCCACTGGCCAGTCTGACAGAAGGACAGCGCCGCCTGCGCCACTCCGACTGCAGCGCCACTCGACAGAGTAAGTCTGACAGGCAGTCAGGCCTCGCCAAAGGCGCCACGGCGAACTCCGCCCCGCCCGACCCCAGGGCTCAGACTCGGGCTAAGACCCGGAAGACGGCGAACTCCGCTCCGCCCGACCCCAGGGCTCGGACTCGGGCTAAGACCCGGAAGACGGCGAACTCCGCTCCGCCCGACCCCAGGGCTCGGACTCGGGCTAGGACCCGGAAGACGGCGAACTCCGCTCCGCCCGACCCCAGGGCTCGGACTCGGGCTAAGACCCGGAAGACGGCGAACTCCGCTCCGCCCGACCCCAGGGCTCGGACTCGGGCTAGGACCCAGAAGACGGCGAACTCCGCTCCGCCCGACCCCAGGGCTCGGACTCGGGCTAAGACCCGGAAGACGGCGAACTCCGCTCCGCCCGACCCCAGGGCTCGGACTCGGGCTAAGACCCGGAAGACGACGAAACTCCGCCTCGCCCGACCCCAGGGCTCGGACTCCGCCCTGGCCTCGGCCGAACGACTTCCGCCTCGACCGACCCCTTGGCTCGGGCTCGGCCACGGCAACAGAAGGCAGACTCAACCTCGGCTTCGGAGGAAACCCCACGTCGCCCTGCCTAGGGCACAGACCGCCACGTCAACAGGAGGCGCCATCATCATCCCACCCCGAATCGACTCGGGTCACGGAGAACAAGACCGGCGTCTCATCCGGCCAGCTCCGCCAGAGGGGCAATGATGGCGCTCCACAAGCTCTATGACGACGGCGGCCCCTAGCTCTCTTACGGAAGCAGGACAACGTCAGCAGGGACTCGACCGCTCCAACAGCTGTCCCTCCATCAGGCTCCGCCGCACCTCCAACAGCCACGACATCACGCCAGCAGGGTGCCCAGATCTCTCCGGCTGCCACATTGGCATGTACCTAGGGCGCTAGCTCTCCCTCCGCTAGACACGTAGCACTCTGCTACATCCCCATTGTACACCTGGATCCTCTCCTTACGACTATAAAAGGAAGGACCAGGGCCTTCTCAAAGGAGGTTGGCCGCGCGGGACCGAGGACGGGACAGGCACTCTCTTGGGGCCGCTCGCTTCCCTCACCCGCGTGGACGCTTGTAACCCCCCTACTGCAAGCGCACCTGACCTGGGCGCGGGACGAACACGAAGGCCGCGGGACTTCCACCTCTCTCACGCTCGGCTCCGGCCGCCTCGCCTCTCCCCCCTTCGCGCTCGCCCACGCGCTCGACCCATCTGGGCTGGGGCACGCAGCACACTCACTCGTCGGCTTAGGGACCCCCCTGTCTCGAAACGCCGACAGTTGGCGCGCCAGGTAGGGGCCTGCTGCGTGCTGACGAACAGCTCCCCGTCAGGCTCCAGATGGGCAGTCTCCAGCAACCTCTCCGGCCCGGGACGGTGCTTCGTTTCGGGACTCTTGAGTTCATGTCCTTTGACGGCAGCTACGACATGACACTTCTTCCACCGCCGCGCGACTACGACAATGGCGGCCGACAACCCGCCCGCCGGCGGCGGAATCGACGACGTCTACCCCGCGTGGTGGAAGAGCAACATTCAGGCTCGCTCCGTTCTCTCCCCCGCCAACGGAGGAGGAGGCGGGGCCGTCAAGGCCAGACGGGAGGCCACGCTTCGCCGGCCATCGAGCGAATCGACGCCCCCGACGCCCCGACGGAAGGCACGCCGGACGTCGACCTCGCGTTCGAGACGGAGGCAAGCGCCGTCCCCCCGCGGCACGCTGACCCCGAGCAAGAAGACGACGCCGGCGCGCTCGCGGAAAGCCTGCAGGACGTCGCCCTCGAACCAGAGATGACGGCGCAACCAGTCCCCGATGTGACTACGTCGCTCCACGTCGACCAAAAGGTAACGACTAACTCCCATCTTGCGTCATTTCGACTCGGCCTCAACCCGCCAAACGACCTCGTTTTGGCGGGCGCTCTCATTGAGGCGAGTGCAACCCCACTGAGGTTCTGTATGCGGTCGCCTTGGGACCGACTGACGGACGTCTCGACCTACGGGCCCTCCGGGTCCGAGGAAGATGACGATCCCAGCATCGGTTGGGATCTCTCCGGACATGGCAACCCCAGTGCCATGCGGGACTTCATGACCGCATGTGACTACTGTCTATCCGACCGTTCCGACGGAAGCCGCAGCCTCGGTGATGAGAGCTGCGGCCCAAGCCGCGAATGTTTCCACATCGAGCTAGGGGATCCCACCGAAGGCAACCATCTTGGCATGCCGGAGGATGGTGATCTCCCTAGGCCGGTGCCTCGCGCCGACATCCCACGGGAGCTAGCTGTGGTCCCCGCTCCGGCGGGGGGTTACGACCCACAACTCGAGCAAGTCCGCGAGGCGCAGGCCAGGCTCAACGAGGGAACAGGGGCGCTTGAGCCGATCCGTCGGGACGCCGGACAGGCATGGGTGGGCCAACCCCTGGCCGGAGAAATACGTCATCTGCCCCAAGGTCTCCAGCACCGCGTCGCCAACGACGTCAGGATCAGGCCGCCGCCCGCATCCAGCGGGGTCGGTCAGAACCTGGCGACCGCAGCGATGCTCATCCGCGCGATGCCGGAGCCGTCAACCACCGAGGGGCGGCGAATCCAGGGAGAACTCAAGAATCTCCTGGAAGGCGCTGCGGCCCGGCGGGCCGAGAGCACTGCATCCCGGAGGCAAGGATATCCCTCGGAACCTCATGCCGCGACTTCCCGATTCATGCGGGAGGCCTCGGTCTACACCGGGCGCACGCGCAACACCGCGCCTGCGGCCCCGGGCCACCTCGGCAACGAACACCATCGACGCGACCGTCGGGCTCACCTCGACGAAAGGGTGCACCGAGGCTACCACCCCAGGCGTGGGGGGCGCTACGACAGCGGGGAGGATCAGAGTCCTTCGCCCGAACCACCCGGTCCGCAGGCCTTCAGTCGGGCCATCCGACGGGCGCCATTCCCGACCCGGTTCCGACCCCCGACTACTATCACAAAGTACTCGGGGGAAACGAGACCGGAACTGTGGCTCGCGGACTACCGCCTTGCCTGCCAACTGGGCGGAACGGACGACGACAACCTCGTCATCCGCAACCTCCCCCTGTTCCTCTCCGACACTGCTCGCGCCTGGTTGGAGCACCTGCCTCCGGGGCAGATTTCCAACTGGGACGACTTGGTCCAAGCCTTCGCTGGCAATTTCCAGGGCACATACGTGCGCCCCGGGAACTCCTGGGACCTTCGAAGCTGCCGGCAACAGCCGGGGGAGTCGCTCCGGGACTACATCCGGCGATTCTCGAAGCAGCGCACCGAGCTGCCCAACATCACCGACTCGGATGTCATCGGCGCGTTCCTCGCCGGCACCACTTGCCGCGACCTGGTGAGCAAGCTGGGTCGCAAAACCCCCACCAGGGCGAGCGAGCTGATGGACATCGCCACCAAGTTCGCCTCCGGCCAGGAGGCGGTCGAGGCTATCTTCCGAAAGGACAAGCAGCCCCAGGGCCGCCCGTCGGAAGAAGCTCCCGAGGCGTCTGCTCCGCGCGGCGCCAAGAAGAAAGGCAAGAAGAAGTCGCAATCGAAACGCGACGCCGCAGACGCGGACCTTGTCGCCGCCGCCGAGTATAAGAACCCTCGGAAGCCCCCCGGAGGTGCAAACCTCTTCGACAAGATGCTCAAGGAGCCGTGCCCCTACCATCAGGGGCCCGTCAAGCACACCCTCGAGGAGTGCGTTATGCTTCGGCGTCATTTCCACAGGGCCGGGCCACCCGCCGAGGGTGGCAGGGCCCACGACGACGACAAGAACGAAGAACACCCAGCAGGGGGGTTCCCCGAGGTCCGCGACTGCTTCATGATCTATGGAGGGCATGCGGCGAATACCTCGGCTCGGCACCGCAAGCAAGAGCGCCGGGAGGTCTGCTCGGTGAAGGTGGCGGCGCTAGTCTACCTAGACTGGTCCAACAAGCCCATCACTTTCGACCGGGACGACCACCCCGACCATGTGCCGAGCCCGGGGAAATACCCGCTCGTCGTCGACCCCGTTGTCGGCGATGTCAGGCTCACCAAGGTCCTGATGGACGGGGGCAGCTGCCTCAACATCATCTACGCCGAGACCCTCAAGCTTCTGCGCGTCGATCCGTCCTCCGTCCGAGCAGGCGCTGCGCCCTTCCACGGGATCATCCCTGGGAAGCGCGTCCAGCCCCTCGGGCGACTCGACCTCCCAGTCTGCTTCGGGACACCCTCCAACTTCCGAAGGGAGACCCTGACGTTCGAAGTGGTCGGGTTCCGAGGAACCTACCACGCCGTGCTAGGGAGGCCATGCTACGCGAAGTTCATGGTCGTCCCCAACTACACCTACCTGAAGCTCAAGATGCCGGGCCCCAACGGGGTCATCACCGTCGGCCCCACGTACAAACACGCGTTCGAATGCGACGTGGAGTGCGTGGAGTACGCCGAGGCCCTCGCCGAGTCCGAGGCCCTCATCGCCGACCTGGAGAACCTCTCCAAGGAGGTCCCAGACGTGAAGCGCCATGCCGGCAACTTCGAGCCAGCGGAGACGGTCAAGGCCGTCCCCCTCGACCCCAGCGGCGACACCACCAAGCAGATCCGGATCGGTTCCGGGCTCGACCCCAAATAGGAAGCAGTGCTCGTCGACTTTCTCCGCGCAAACGCCGACGTCTTTGCGTGGAGTCCCTCGGACATGCCCGGCATACCGAGGGATGTCGCCGAGCACTCGCTGGATATTCGGGCCGGAGCCCGACCCGTCAGGCAGCCTCTGCGCCGATTCGACGAGGAGAAGCGCAGAGCGATTGGCGAAGAGATCCACAAGCTAATGGCGGTAGGGTTCATCAAAGAGGTATTCCATCCCGAATGGCTTGCCAACCCTGTGCTTGTGAGGAAGAAAGGGGGGAAATGGCGGATGTGTGTAGACTACACTGGTCTCAACAAAGCATGTCCGAAGGTTCCCTACCCTCTGCCTCGCATCGACCAAATCGTGGATTCCACTGCTGGGTGCGAAACCCTGTCCTTCCTCGATGCCTACTCGGGGTATCACCAGATCCGGATGAAAGAGTCCGACCAGCTCGCGACTTCTTTCATCACGCCGTTCGGCATGTACTGCTACGTCACCATGCCGTTCGGCCTGAGGAATGCAGGCGCGACGTACCAGCGGTGCATGAACCATGTGTTCGGCGAACACATCGGTCGCACAGTCGAGGCCTACGTCGATGACATCGTGGTCAAGACACGGAAGGCTCCCAACCTCCTCTCCGACCTTGAAGTGACATTCCGGTGTCTCAAGGCGAAAGGAGTCAAGCTTAATCCTGAGAAGTGTGTTTTCGGGGTGCCCCGAGGCATGCTCCTAGGGTTCATCGTCTCTGAGCGAGGCATCGAGGCCAACCCGGAGAAGATTGCGGCCATCACCAGCATGGGACCCATCAAGGACTTAAAAGGGGTATAGAGGGTCATGGGATGCCTCGCGGCCCTGAGCCGCTTCATCTCACGCCTCGGCGAAAGAGGTCTGCCTCTGTACCGCCTCTTAAGGAAGGCCGAGTGTTTCGTTTGGACCCCTGAGGCCGAGGAAGCCCTCGGCAACCTGAAGGCGCTCCTTACAAAGGCGCCAGTCTTGGTGCCGCCGGCGGACGGAGAAACCCTCTTGGTCTACGTCGCCGCGACCACTCAGGTGGTTAGCGCCGCGATTGTGGTTGAAAGGCAGGAGGAAGGGCATACATTGCCCGTTCAGAGGCCGGTCTACTTCATCAGCGAAGTGCTGTCCGAGACTAAGATCCGCTACCCACAAGTTCAAAAGCTGTTGTATGCTGTGATCCTGACGAGGCGGAAGCTACGACACTACTTCGAGTCCCATCCGGTAACTATGGTGTCATCCTTCCCCCCTGGGGGAGATCATCCAGTGCCGAGAGGCCTCGGGCAGGATCGCAAAGTGGGCAGTGGAGATCATGGGCGAAACGATCTCGTTCGCCCCTCGGAAGGCCATCAAGTCCCAAGTGTTGGCGGATTTCGTGGCTGAATGGGTCGACACCCAACTACCAACGACTCCGATCCAACCGGAGCTCTGGACCATGTTTTTCGACGGGTCGCTGATGAAGACGGGGGCCGGTGCGGGCCTTCTCTTCATCTCGCCCCTCGGAAAGCACTTGCGCTACGTGCTGCGCCTCCACTTCCCGGCGTCCAACAATGTGGCCGAGTACGAAGCTCTGGTCAACGGATTGCGGATCGCCATCGAGCTAGGGGTCAGACGCCTCGACGCCCGCGGTGATTCGCGGCTCATCATCGACCAAGTCATGAAGAACTCCCACTACCGCGACCCGAAGATGGAGGCCTACTGCGACGAGGTTCGGCGCCTGGAAGACAAGTTCTTCGGGCTCGAGCTCAACCACATCGCTCGGCGCTACAACGAAACCGCAGACGAGCTGGCCAAGATAGCCTCGGGGCGAACGACAGTCCCCCCGGACGTCTTCTCCCGGGATCTGCATCAACCCTCCGTCAAGCTCGACGACGCGCCCGAGCCTGAGGTACCCTCGGCTCAGCCCGAGGTACCCTCGGCTCAGCCCGAGGTACCCTCGGCTCAGCCCGAGGTACCCTCGGCTCAGCCCAAGGTACCCTCGGCTCAGCCCGAGGTACCCTCGGCCCCCGAGGGCGGGGCGTTGAACGTCGAGGAAGGGCAGAGCGGGGCCACGCCAGACCAAGATTGGCAGGCCCCATACCTGCAATATCTCCGTCGAGGAGAGCTACCCCTCGACCAAGTCGAGGCTCGGTGGGTAGCGCGACGCGCCAAGTCATTCGTCTTGCTGGGCGACGAAGAGGAACTCTACCATCGCAGCCCCTCGGGCATCCTCCAGCGATGCATCCCCATCGCCGAAGGTCGGGAACTGCTGCAAGAAGTACACTCGGGGGCTTGCGGCCACCACGCAGCACCCCGAGCCCTTGTTGGAAATGCCTTCCGGCAAGGCTTCTACTGGCCAACGGCGGTGGCTGACGCCACTAGAATTGTCCGCACCTGCGAAGGGTGCCAATTCTATGCGAAGCGGACACACCTGCCCGCTCAGGCTCTGCAGACAATACCCATCACCTGGCCCTTCGCTGTATGGGGTCTGGACCTCGTCGGTCCCTTGCAGAAGGCGCCCGGGGGCTACACGCACCTGCTGGTCGCCATCGACAAATTCTCCAAGTGGATCGAGGTCCGACCCCTGAACAGCATCAGGTCCGAGCAGGCGGTGGCATTCTTCACCAACATCATCCATCGCTTCGGGGTCCTGAACTCCATCATCACCGACAACGGCACCCAGTTCACCGGCAAAAAATTCTTGGATTTTTGCGAAGATCACCATATCCGGGTGGACTGGGCCGCCGTGGCTCATCCCATGTCGAATGGGCAGGTAGAGCGTGCCAACGGCATGATTCTACAAGGGCTCAAGCCTCGGATCTACAACGACCTCAACAAGTTCGGCAGGCGATGGATGAAGGAACTCCCCTCGGTGGTCTGGAGCCTAAGGACGACGCCGAGTCGTGCCACGGGCTTCACGCCGTTTTTCCTGGTCTACGGGGCTGAAGCTATCTTGCCCACTGACCTGGAATACGGCTCCCCAAGGGCGAGGGCCTACACCGAACAAAGCAACCAAGCCAGCCGAGAGGAATCGCTGGACCAGTTGGAGGAAGCTCGGGACAGGGCCTTACTACACTCGGCGCGGTACCAACAGTCCCTGCGACGCTACCACGCCCGAGGGGTCCGGTCCCGAGAACTCCAGGTGGGCGACCTGGTGCTTCGGCTGCGACAAGACGCCCGAGGGAGGCACAAGCTCACGCCCCCCTGGGAAGGGCCATTCGTCATCGCCAAAGTTCTGAAGCCCGGAACATACAAGCTGGCCAGCAATCAAGGCGAGATCTACGGCAACGCTTGGAACATCAAACAGCTACGTCGCTTCTATCCTTAAGATGTTTTCAAGTTGTTCATATACCTCGCACCTACGCAAAGTTTAGTTGTCAAGGAAGGGTCGGCCTAGCCTCGGCAAAACCCGACCCTCCCTCGGGGGCTAAAAGGGGGGAGACCCCCTCTGCGTCGAATTTTTCCTCGAAAAAGGATCTCTTTTTAGCAGGATTTCTTTCGTGCTTCTTGACTACTTCGGAAAGCGGATCCTGGAAACGACGAGGTACACGTAAGCAGCCAAGGCTGACCGAGCCGAGGGACTCCTACGCCTCCGGGATACGGATACCTCACTCGTCCCCTTCTGCGATAAGTAACTTGCGCTCGGATAAAGCGACTCCGTGGACCGAACGAGTCATCACGTTCGGAAGCTCTCCTGCCGAAGCAGTCCTTCAAGCTTTCTCGACTAAGTCGGGGACAGGGCCTCATGGACGGGTGAAAGTACGCGTAAGCGGCAAGGCCGACCGAGCCGAGGGATTCCCACGCCTCTGGGATACGGATACCTCACTCGTCCCTTCCGCGAAAAGCAGCTCTTGCTCACACAAACATCCCTGTTACCGACGAAGTCCAGATGCTCGAAACAGGAGGAAAAAAGGCGCAGCTTCGCAAGTGCAGCGAGGGTGTTTTCTTCTGGCCTCGGCGGCCGCAGGAAGCACACGCTACAAGATGATCGGATCCTGCAGGCTCGGGTCTTCACGCCGAAGGGAGCTGTAGCACCCTCGGCATCGACGACGTCTTCAGCAAAGCCCGACCCAGCCTCGGGCGGCGCCGCGGTCCAGGGGCTCCTCCGGGAATCCGGCCCGAGCAGGCGGCTCAACCGGTTACCCCTGGGGCCTCGGTCAACCGGCTCCCAAGGGCGCCAGCCCGATCCGAGGCCTCGACTGATCGACTTTGGCGTCGGCCCCGCTGACGGACAACACGGCTAGGCTCCGGCCAACCAGGTTCCCATTCTCGAGCCAACTCCGCCTCTGTTCATACTGATATCGCTACCCCCGGCCTCGATCCACCGAAGGGCGACCGAGGGGTCTCTTCAACTAAGCTAGAGGAGCCTCACATAACAAGGCCGAACGGGCCGAGGGATTCCTACGCCTCCGGGATACGGATACCTCACCCGTCACCTTGACACGGGGCAACTCATGCTTGGTAAAGCGGTTCAGATAATCAAACAGGCGAGACCTAGTGCTCGAAAATGAGGAAAAAACACGGCTCAGTGCCAAAATTACATACACGTTCAGGCCTCGACAGCCACAATGAACGAACTCACTGGCATTCGAAGTGCCATTACAAACGAACTCCGGTTCCCCCTCCGCAGGTACGAACAACCCCACTCCGAGGGGGAAGGCCTGCGGAGCAACGGAAGGCCAACGAACGGCGCGCCGTCACCTACTCCAGCAGTGGCGACGACGGCGACTTCTGCTCCGGGGGGCCGAACAGCGGCAACGCTGACCTCAGGGTGGATGCCGCTGCCAGGAGGCCCCCGCCCGTGCCAAAACTCGTGAGGCAAGGACGGGCAGAAGGCCGTAGAAGTTGGAGGTCAGCCCGTGGCCGGTCCCGGCCGCCGCGCCGGCGGAAGAACCTCTTCCGGCTGCCGTGGCAGACGCCGACGCCGCAAGTGGCCCCGAAGCCACTCGCGGCTGAAGACCAGGCACGCTGCAGCTGCCGGACGCCACGGGCAATGCCCGCTTCTCCCCCCATCACTGAGTGAAGGAGCGGGCCACCGCCCACGCAGGGGCCGACCCCAACTCGGCACTCTCCCCTCCCCGGCCTTGGTGATGAAAATCCTTGAGGCTGAGGAAGGGGCAGAGGCCGCAGCCCGGCTCGCTTTCCCCCACCATCAAGCTGGAGGTCGCCATCTCGGGTGACCGCCGGTGAAGGGGTGCGACCGGGCTGCGTGATGAAAATCCTTGAAGCCGAACGATGGCTGAGAGGTACCAGCTCCCATGGAGTTGCGTTCCTCCAACGAGGAGGCGGAAAGGCGGCGGATACCCCCCATCCGGGGGCTTGGAAGACGGGAAGACCCGACGCTTAAGGGAGGAAGAAGACATGGTTGCCTTACGAAGGGAGCCTCCCTCCTTTTAAAGGCAACTCCCCCTACGTGCGCCCCCAAGCGCCGCGGACCGAGTCTTCTCCAACACGCTCCAAGGCCCTCCCCTGCGACTCGGGGCTGGGTCCCGCATGTCATGCAAGCCGGCTCAGGGCAGAAGAAGCCAAACCGCCGCGCATGGTGCGCACGACCGTCCAGCGGTTACAGGCGACCCCCCATTTTCGCCCAGACCAACAGGCAGAAGGGGCGGGCAGCCATGCAGGCGGCATGCAACCGCGCCAGATGGACGCGCTTCTCCGACTCCTGACACGCCAGCCTGGAACCCAGGCCCACGCGTCGAGCAACCGGCACGCCAGTTGCTGCATGCAAGCAACCGCGCCGCCACTTGTGCCACCATCGCGCCTCTTCGGTTGCGAAGCCTGTGCCACGACTCGAGGCGACCCAACAGCGCCAGACTGGCGCGTCGGTCAAAGCGACCGAAAGTGGGCCGGCAGTAATAGCGGTGGCAGGCGGGCGGGCACAGCAGTCACGTCGTCAGCCAGGCTCACGTCCCATCCTGAGACAGCAAGGGAGCCTCCTCTCACGGCGTGAAGACGGTGCACCCGTGACCCATTCCTCGAACGGATCGCACGCGCACAACGGCCGCCCCGCCAACCACTCACCCCGTCGCATTAACTCCGCGGCGAGACACGCGGCGCTTCTGGCAGGAGGAGCGCGCGACGCTTCACCTTCGCCGTAATAACCGCGTCAGAAAAGGTACGCCACGTCGTCCGATTTCGTATCCTTTTCCGTTTTCCTCTTTCTCTATCTCTTGCAACAGGGACCGGGAAAGGGGGATACCCCGAAAGGGATCCTTCTCCGCGAAGGAACCGGGCTCCGAGCCCCCCATTACTGATCAGGGGTTCGAAGGCTGGCCCCCCGAGGGTTCAACAGTCGCCTCAGATCGCGTGGGCCCGACACCCACTACTGGTCAGGGGTTCGAAGGCCAGCCCCCCGAAGGGCTTCATGGCCGCCTCAGGCTACTCGGGCTCCGCGCCCATTACTGATCAGGGGTTCGAAGGCTGGCCCCCGAAGGGTTCACAGTCGCCTCAGACACCGAGCGAGGGATGACCA
Source organism: Zea mays (assembly GCF_902167145.1). Lineage (NCBI taxonomy): Eukaryota > Viridiplantae > Streptophyta > Magnoliopsida > Poales > Poaceae > Zea > Zea mays. The sequence continues at coordinate 133,586,479 of NC_050104.1, forward strand.
GGGGTACGTTCGATACATAACCGAGGCTTGGGCTGCGCTCCCGAGGTACCCTAGGACATTTCCGAGACCAGTGGGAACGATCTTGTAACGGAATCCCATCGGAGGGAGGCATCGAGCCCTCGGACCCCGTCGCCAGGGGACCGGGTCCGGCAAATCACCCGCAGGTACTTTTGGGCGTGCCTCTGGGCCCCTAGCCGACCCCCAACGAACGGGGCACGGACGTCCACTCGGATTACCCGCTTGCAGCTCACCGGAGACACCATGTTCGGTGCCCATCGAGGGTAACATGGCGCACTCCCCCCCCTCCTCCTTGCGGAAAGGCGACGTAGGGGCGTATGTAAAAAGCCGAGTCTGTCCCTGATCGTCCTCTCGCCCTGTGCAGAGGCTCGGGGGCTGCTCTCGCAAAAACCGGCTCCGGCCAAATCGTTGACAGCGTCAACATACCAGCCCGAGAGCTTGGGCCCCGACCGTGCACCCGGGCTACGGCCAGTTCGCATGAGGGAACGACCAGACCAGCCAAAGTATTAAGACCTCGAAGGAGTGTAACCACTCCTCCGAGGCCTCGGGGGCTACACCCGGCGGGTGCGCTCGCGCGCACCCACCGGAACGAAATGCAACCGAGAAAGGCTGGTCCCCTTGCGAAAAAGTGCGACAAAAGCCTCCAAGCGAGTGCTAACACTCCCTTCGAGGCTCGGGGGCTACTGTCGGGGACCATAATTAGGGGTACCCTCAAGACGCCTAATTCTCAGCTGGTAACCCCCATCAGCATAAAGCTGCAAAGGCCTGATGGGCATGATTAAGTCAGGGATCAGTCCACACGAGTGACTCGATCACGCTTCACCCGAGCCTAGCCTCGGCCGAAGGCAGCCGACCTCGAGAGACTTCCGTCTCGCCCGAGGCCCCCTTTTTATGGCGGACACATCACCGGCTCGCCCAAGGCCTTGGCTTCGCTCAGAAGCAACCTTGACTAAATCACCACACCGACTGACCAAATTGCAGGGGCATTTAACGCACAGGAGGCCTGACACCTCTATCCTGACACGCGCCTCCGGCAGAGCCGAGGTGACCGCCGTCACTCCACCGCTCCACTAGCCAGTCTGACAGAAGGACAGCGCCGCCTGCGCCACTCCGACTGCAGCGCCACTCGACAGAGTAAGTCTGACAGGCAGTCAGGCCTCGCCAAAGGCGCCACGGCGAACTCCGCCCCGCCCGACCCCAGGGCTCGGACTCGGGCTAAGACCCGGAAGACGGCGAACTCCGCTCCGCCCGACCCCAGGGCTCGGACTCGGGCTAAGACCCGGAAGACGGCGAACTCCGCTCCGCCCGACCCCAGGGCTCGGACTCGGGCTAGGACCCGGAAGACGGCGAACTCCGCTCCGCCCGACCCCAGGGCTCGGACTCGGGCTAAGACCCGGAAGACGGCGAACTCCGCTCCGCCCGACCCCAGGGCTCGGACTCGGGCTAGGACCCGGAAGACGGCGAACTCCGCTCCGCCCGACCCCAGGGCTCGGACTCGGGCTAAGACCCGGAAGACGGCGAACTCCGCTCCGCCCGACCCCAGGGCTCGGACTCGGGCTAAGACCCGGAAGACGACGAAACTCCGCCTCGCCCGACCCCAGGGCTCGGACTCCGCCCTGGCCTCGGCCGAACGACTTCCGCCTCGACCGACCCCTTGGCTCGGGCTCGGCCACGGCAACAGAAGGCAGACTCAACCTCGGCTTCGGAGGAAACCCCACGTCGCCCTGCCTAGGGCACAGACCGCCACGTCAACAGGAGGCGCCATCATCATCCCACCCCGAATCGACTCGGGTCACGGAGAACAAGACCGGCGTCTCATCCGGCCAGCTCCGCCAGAGGGGCAATGATGGCGCTCCACAAGCTCTATGACGACGGCGGCCCCTAGCTCTCTTACGGAAGCAGGACAACGTCAGCAGGGACTCGACCGCTCCAACAGCTGTCCCTCCATCAGGCTCCGCCGCACCTCCAACAGCCACGACATCACGCCAGCAGGGTGCCCAGATCTCTCCGGCTGCCACATTGGCATGTACCTAGGGCGCTAGCTCTCCCTCCGCTAGACACGTAGCACTCTGCTACATCCCCATTGTACACCTGGATCCTCTCCTTACGACTATAAAAGGAAGGACCAGGGCCTTCTCAAAGAAGGTTGGCCGCGCGGGACCGAGGACGGGACAGGCGCTCTCTTGGGGCCGCTCGCTTCCCTCACCCGCGTGGACGCTTGTAACCCCCCTACTGCAAGCGCACCTGACCTGGGCGCGGGACGAACACGAAGGCCGCGGGACTTCCACCTCTCTCACGCTCGGCTCCGGCCGCCTCGCCTCTCCCCCCTTCGCGCTCGCCCACGCGCTCGACCCATCTGGGCTGGGGCACGCAGCACACTCACTCGTCGGCTTAGGGACCCCCCTGTCTCGAAACGCCGACAGCCATCCTTTAATGCTGTCTTTGAGGGGGATGTCGAGATAATCAGTTTTCCTTCCGCGGCGCATCTCCAAGCTCGCGCCCCCACCAGCTGATGCTGTCCTCCGGCCATCCCAGGCCGACAGTGATACAAATATTTCCACAGTCCAAAGTGTGGCAGGATGCCAAGAAAAGCTTCACATAAATGAACAAAGATGGAGATTTGCATAATGGAATTAGGGTTCAGATGGGTCAGATTCAAGTGATAGAAATCATGGAGACCACGAAAAAAGGGGGAAATAGGAAGAGCAAGACCGCGGAGAAGAAAAGGAACATATACAACGGATTCGTGGGTGTCCTCTGTTGGAACAGTGACCCCATGGCAAATCCGCCAAGAACAGAGCTCCTTCGGAGGAAGAACCCCGATGGACACTAGATGGAGAAGATCAGACTCAGAAACAATAGACATATGGTTACCCGCGAAAGACAACTGGCTGGTGGGATCGATGGGGGGAATGACAGCAACGGATGAACTCGATGCTTTCCGCTTGGGCGCCATCTCAATCTTGCTGGCGAGCGGAACAGAGGCAGTATCACACGAGCGCAAGGAAGGCTTGGAAGCAGAAAAGCAAGAACTAGGGCACAAAAAGCAGAGGCGCGCAACAATGCAGTACATATGGGGTTTTCCCAGGCCAGATATCATTTCCAAAAAGTGACCAGTCATCACCCGGCGGTTATTTCTAAAAATGCTGGCGTGCCATGTCATCACTCAGCTGCTATTCTTAAAAAAGTTGGTGTGCCATGTCATCACTCAGCCGTTATTTCCAAAACGGCCGACGCGACCCGTTCTAAACTCGGCTGTTACCTCTAAAACGCTGACGCCACAATCAATCACTCAGCCGTTACCTCTAAAACGCCGACGTTGCCATCAGTCACTCAGTCGTTACCTCTAAAACGCCGACGTTGCCATCAGTCACTCGGTGATTACCTCTATAACGCTGATATCGCCAGTAACCACTCGGTTGTTAATTCTAAAAACACCGATGTGGCCTTGCCATCATTCGGACACTACTTCAGAAGCGCTGATGTTGTCAATAATAACCCGACCGTTACCCCAAAAAGCGATAAGGCGATCCCGAATGACTCGGCCACCACCTCCGAGGCACCAACATCCATGGAATCGTCAACTGACCGGGAGGCAAAGTAATTAACACAGGAGGAGTCGAAATCATTCTTCATAAAAGGGAAGCTACAGAATTTACAAATCAACTCATTATGAGTTGATGACCTCCCTACTACTGCATTACACTTCACTACTCTTTACTACTAACTACTACTACGTTATTTCATTATACTACTTCTAATCTATACTAACATCTAAAAAACAAGTGGCATCTAGCCACTAGCCTTGTTGCTGCCCTTGCTGCCGCTGCCATTGCAGCCCTTGCTGCTGCCGTCGCCGCCCTTGCCGCCGTCGCCGCCCCTGCCGCTGTCGCCTCCATCGTCGCCGTCATCACCGCCGTCGCCGCCGCTGCTCTCCTCGGACGAGTCCGAGGAGTCCTCCTCGTCCGAGGAGTACTCTGACTCATCCGAGCCCTCGAGCCCGGAGCGCTCGACGGCCCGGATGTAGGTCCAGACCTCCACGGCAATCCCCTGGGAGTCGTCTGAATCATCAGACGACGCCGGGGGAGAGACGGGAGCCGGAGATCCCTCGGACTCGGAGGAGAACTCCTCCTCCGAGTACTCCGAGTCGCCGAAGTCCTCCGAAGGAGGAGTCGGCTCACGTTTGCGCTTGTCACCAGAGCGAGGAGAACAACTGCTACCTTTCTTACTCTTGCCATGGTGGCAGTGGAGGGAAGAAGAGGAGAGTAAACAGCAACAAGAGATGTGAAAAAACCGGAGAAGCAAAGGCACTATTTATAGAAGAAGAAGGCAACCGCTCACCTCCTACCACGACCACTGAACAGTCGCAAAAATTCAATATGCATTTCAAACCGTCTAAAGACACGTCAGGCGGCTGACGCCGCTTCACGCAACACAACACCCATTGGGACTCCAGTCAACTGCGCGGGCGATATGATTACACCCGTGGTCACATCAAATTACTACTCATAAGCAGTTTGCTAAAACACTCAGCGTACCAAGCCGTCCCTTGCCTACACCCATTGGGGGGGACGCCCAAGAATTATCAGTATATTTTTCAAAACTGTCACATCCGTGCAGTGCATGCAATGAATACCTCAAGACAAAAGTGAGATATCAGTAAGGATCAAAGGAAAGCCAAATATAGCCAGTGAAGTACAAGTCTGATCGACAGAAGCGACATGAAGACTAGCCAGGGGACGTCTATCGAACGTCCAATCAGTCGCAGATCAAATAAATTGCACTACCTAGCAAGATATGGGCAGATCATGAACTCGGCCTCAAAAGACAAAATACATGCTGACCTCTAAAGCATAATATCAATAATATAATGCTGACTTCTAAGGCATTCGGCAAGAAAAGAGGGTGATCCTCAGAAAAAGGGCACGAAATGAAGACCTTCGAGTGGATTATTTTAAAAAATCCACTCGAAGCTCGGGGGCTACACCCATTGGGTGCACCGGTGCACCCAATGAATCGTCATCTCAGATCAAGACAATGCTGACCTCTAAAGCATAGGGCAAGATCAAAACAAAGCTGACCTCCAACGAAGTACAAGTGGAAAATAAAAGTGGTTTCTGATGATACTCGAAGTGAAGACCTTCGAGTGGATTGTCTACAAAAATCCGCTCGAAGCTCGGGGGCTACACCCATTGGGTGCACCTTTGTTGCACCCAATGAAGTTCGACAGCAAGAAATCATTTTTACCAGATTACCTAGAAAGCACTTCCTGTTACAAACAAAGACTGCAAGCTGGACCTAGGATCTTTGGGCCGATTATTTCAAAATCAACCCAAAGATCGGGGGCTTGTGGGGGACAGATATCCTCCGGGTCCACTGGAAGGATAAAAGACCTCACGAAAGGCCCAAGGGCCCAATAAATAGTAAGGTCATCCCTTCGTGGGCCTGGGGAGGAACGACCAGTGAAGCAGATTGACATAAGGCTGGATCGATGCAAGCCCAGACGGCCCAATGACGTCGAGCAAGTAATCACAACAGTGACTCGATCTTCCCGCGCTGGAACCCCGTGCAATGGAGCCAAGCGAGGATGGGTCGGCGGAACTATAGGAAGATAGACTCAATAGGTTCACTATCATTTAGGCGCATACTGCTATCATATCTGCATGTAATGCCCCACGGTCGAATATATAAGGCCTAGGGGGCACCCCTTCAGAACGATCGATCTCACTACCCAGCCATCTACCCCAACTCTCTACGTCCTTGGCACTAGAGAATTCCCTTGTAATCCGCCACATAAAACATTCCCGCCAGGACGTAGGGTGTTACGCATCTCTAAGCGGCCCGAACCTGTACATCATTGTTCACAGTTTCTCGTGCGTCCTGCACGAACCATCGAGCTACAGTCGGTAACACCGTCCTACTCCTAAAAAAACACCTTGAGGGGCAACCCCAGGTGTGCGGTCGGACCCAAAACACCGACATCATCCCTTGCAAATTTTAGTTTGTCAAATTCATTCTTGCTAGTCTTAAGTTGGGCATTAAGACTAGCCACTTCATCATTTAATTTTGAAATGGAAATTAAGTGTTCACTACAAGCATCAACATTAAAATCCTTACACCTATTCCAAATCACAACATGTTCTACACAAGAGCTTGATTTATTAGCTATTTCTACCTTAGTATTTAAATCATCATTAATACTCTTTAAGCTAGAAATAGATTCATGGCATGTAGATAATTCACATGAAAGCATTTCATTTCTTTTAACTTCTAAAGCAAGAGAATTTTGCGCACTAACAAATTTATCATGCTCTTCATATAAAAGATCCTCTTGCTTCTCTAACAATCTATTCTTCTCATTCAAAGCATCAATTAATTCATTGATCGTATCAATTTTAGTTCTATCTAAACCTTTGAATAAGCTTGCGTAGTCTACTTCATCATCACTAGACTCATCATCACTTGAAGAAGCATATGTAATAGTACTTCGAGTACTTACCTTCTTCTCCTTAGCCATGAGGCAGGTGTGATGCTCGTTGGGGAAGAGAGACGATTTGTTGAAGGCTGTGGCGGCGAGTCCTTCGTCGTCGGAGTCGGACGAAGAACAATCTGAGTCCCATTCTTTTCCAAGGTGTGCCTCGCCCTTAGCCTTCTTGTAAACCTTCTTGTTCTCTCTCTTCCCATTCTTTCCTTGTTCCTGGTCACTATCATTGTCGGGACAGTTAGCAATAAAGTGACCAATCTTACCACACTTGAAGCAGGAGCGCTTTCCCTTCGTCTTGTTTTTGTTGGGATGCTCCTTGCGACCTTTGAGCACCGTCTTGAAGCGCTTGATGATGAGGGCCATTTCATTCTCATTTAGCCCGGCCACCTCAACTTGCGCCACCTTGCTAGGTAGCGTCTCCCTGCTACTTGTTTCTTTGAGAGCAACAATTTGAGGCTCGTGGATCGGCATTGGGCCATTCAACGCCTCATCAACATATCTTGCCTCCTTGATCATCATTTGCCCGCTTATGAACTTTCCGCGTATTTCCTCGGGCGTCATCTTGATGTACCTAGGATTCTCACGAATAGAGTTTACAAGATGAGGATCAAGGACAGTGAAGGACCTTAGCATAAGTCGGACGACGTCGTGGTCCGTCCATCTCGTGCTCCCATAGCTCCTTATCTTGTTGACCAGGGTCTTGAGCCTATTGTACGTTTGAGTTGGCTCCTCTCCCCTGATCATCGCGAACCTTCCTAGTTCGCCTTCCACCAACTCCATCTTGGTGAGCATGGTGGCGTCGTTCCCCTCATGCGAGATCTTGAGGGTGTCCCAAATCTGTTTGGCGTTGTCCAAGCCGCTCACTTTATTGTACTCTTCCCTGCACAAGGATGCTAAAAGAACAGTAGTAGCTTATGCATTTTTATGGATTTGTTCATTGATAAACATGGAGATATCCGAACTATCAAATTGCATTCCATTTTCTACTATCTCCCATATACTTGGATGAAGAGAGAACAAGTGGCTACGCATTTTGTGACTCCAAAATCCGTAGTCCTCTCCATCAAAGTGTGGAGGTTTACCAAGTGGAATGGAAAGCAAATGAGCATTGAAATTGTGCGGAATACGAGAATAATCGAAAGAAAAGTTTGAGTTAACCGTTTTCTTTTTCTCCTCGTATTCGTCGTCCTTTTGAGAAGAGGAAGATTCGTCGCTGTCGTAGTAGATAATCTTCTTGATGCGCCTCTTCTTCTTTCCATCCTTCTTCTTTTGACTTGAGCCTGAGTCAGTGGGCTTGTCGTCTTTTGGCTCATTGATGAAGGACTCCTCCTTGTCGTTGATCACCATACTCTTTCCCTTAGGATCCATCTCTTCGGGCGATTAGTCCCTTTCGTGAAGAGAACGGCTCTGATACCAATTGAGAGCACCTAGAGGGGGGGGGGGGTGAATAGGCGATCCTGTAAAAACTTAAAACTTATAGCCACAAAACTTGGTTAAGTGTTAGTATAATGAAATCAAGTGGCTAGAGACCGAGCTCTTGTGAAACACAATAGTCACAGTGAGAACAAACACAAGAGACACGATGATTTATCCCGTGGTACGGCCAAGTACAACACTTGACTACTCCACGTTGTGCCGTCCCAATGGACGAGGGTTGCACTCAACCCCTTTCAACTGATCCAAGGATCCACTTGAATACCACGGTGTTTCTTTCTTTCACTATATCCCGTTTGCGAGGAATCTCCACAACTTGGAGCCTCTCGCCATTATAAATGATGATCACAAAGAAGCACAGATGTAAGGGAGGGAAAAGCAACACACATAAGTCTCAAAAACAACAGCTCAAACACGCACACTAGTCACAACTTGAGCTCTAAGTTCACACACGGAGTTCTCAACACAAGAGGAGCTCAAATTGCTATCACAAAGAATCAAATGCGCTAGAATGAAGACTTGGTGCTTAGAGATGATCAAAAAATGCTTGATGTACTCCTCCATGTGCCTAGGGGTCCCTTTTATAGCCCAAGGCAGCTAGGAGCCGTTGGAGGCATTCTTGGCAGGCAATACTTGCATTCTGTCGGGTGGTGCACCGGACAGTCCGGTGCACCACCGAACACTGTCCGGTGCTAATTGCTTTCCTATTCTGGCGCAGCCGACCGTTGAAGATTTGGAGCCGTTAGCGCACCGGACACTGTCCGGTGCACACCGGACAGTCCGGTGCCCCCATCAGACCGTTGGCTCGGCCACGCGTCACGCGCGGATTGCGCGGCCGACCGCTGGCTCACCGGACAGTCCGGTGCACCACCGGACAGTCCGGTGATTTTTAGCCGTACGCCGCCGACGAAATCCCGAGAGCAGCCTTTTCACCAGAGCCAGCCTGACGCACCGGACACTGTCTGGTGCACCACCGGACAGTCCGGTGCACCCAGACTGAGCAGCAGTTGGCTGTACACAACCAACTCTTTTTCCTTTTGTCTTCTCTCTGATTCTAGGACTTAGACAAATATGTTAGTACACAAAAACCAATGTACTACGTCTAGAATCATACCTTTGTGTTGATTTGCACTTCTTCCACCATTTGGCATAGTTTCACACTTAAACCATTTGTGTTGGCACTTGATCACCAAAATACTTAGAAATGGCCTAAGGGCACATTTCCCTTTCAGAACGTTTGGCTGGCTCAGCAGAGTCGGCCCTACTTTAATCAGTTGCTTGCTAAATATATGAAGAAGGACGTTCCACACGATCAGCCACTAAAACGAAAAAGTCAAAAGGGCGATCTATACGAAAGCAAAAGCCGATTAAACCGGCCCAAAAAGCGGTACAACCAAGATCGCCTAGCCATCCTCCTCTAGGCATGTCACAATGCTTTCCAATTTATTCATCGCCAATATGTAGTCCTACTCAAGTGTGAGTTGGTACATCGATGAATCCGTATTACTGGCACAATCTGTTTGCTTATGCGGGTTGGGGGCCACCACAAGTTTTGCCTATTGGCATGTTGATCAGGCAGACATGGCCGAAGAAGACGCAATCCAAAACGGCCTCTGTACATCAAATATTTATATTGTCTGATCACAAGAGCCGATGACTTGCATCGATCTGAGTCCTTACTTTGGGAACAAAATAACTCATGAGATCTATTGTTTCCAAAGTGCGCTGGTGCTTTTGGTTCGCCAAGCTCCACCAAAAGGTAGGAGGCATATGTGAGCATTAAAAAAGGCAGACGGTCCAGCCCTTGGGCCCGAACAGTCCGCGGCCCCGTGATTAGATTAACTCGGGTGATTATCCTTATCTCGTGCGTGGTTATCTATCTAATCACGTGGGAGTTGTTGGCTATCGCCTAGGAACAGGTCCAGACATCCTCCCCTATAAATATAAAGGGGTACAACCGATTGAGAATCTCCGAACACATTCCAATCGAACCAATTACTTTATTTACTTTTCCTGCCCTTGGAGTAGATGTAACATAACTTTAGTTGTAGCCTTCTGCATATCCACTCCCACCACTATTCGACTCTACATCGTCTAAATCCGTCCTAGGGTGGCCTGCCGACCCCAGGACGACCCTAGGATCTTACCCCTCTTGAGGGGCAAGATCTACTTCGCTCAAAATCTCTTCCTCGAATTGATTTCTTAATTTTTAGGCAACTCTATGTCGTCTGGAGACGCCTCGGGTGACCTGCTGACCCGGAGCACCCTAAGGTCTCTCCCCCGAGGGGCAGGATCTAGGTTCTACGAGAAGAAGAAGACGACCATGCGCCATCGCGGACCGTCTGGACAACGCGCGGGAAAGGCGTCGCTCCTATCGTTAGGTCATGGACTGTCCGGTCTAGAGCCGCGGACCGTCCGCGCCGCCACCGCGAGCACCGCCAGGCGACTCGACGACCCGTCGCGGACCACCGCCACCGTTCACCTCGCGGAGCCAAACCCCAGGTATTGCTTATCATGAAGTATTGCTTATCATGAGAAGACCCTAAGGTTCGTTGTTGTTTGGTCCCAAATAGGTGGTGACTATCATATAGGTGTTGTCCCAACTTCACTATAACCATTTTAGGTACATCAAGTAATCATTCTCTTAGCTCTAAGGTTTCTTTTCAAGACCACATTCATGATAGTGTTATTTGTCTTGCATCTTATTTACTTCGCTCCCAAGGTTTTGGCCCTCCGTGGGCGAAACCTAGGGATCATCTCAAGGTCCAAACTCATTACAAGGACGATCTAGGAATCATTAGTGTTTGGTTCAAAAAGGTGCCAACACTCCATGCCCAGCCCGCACTATCTGTCTGTATTGTACACACATGAGAAATACGGAGGACATGGATGTGAACAAGAAGGGGAAAAAAGTTGTATGTATCTTCGTTTCGCAAAACCATGCGTGATGAATTGGAGAAATGCATGATCTCTGCCTCACCAATCTCGGCGCGCCTAAGCTACTACGTACTAGACTGCATACACAGACGCCAAGCTCGCGGCACATTATATACAAACAAACCCCCCGATACACGGCTCCGACCGTACGTCCAGCCCTGTTCGACGATCGATCAACGATTCAAGCCAGCTTGGACGACGAGCTCCTCCGCCGCGACGCTGCGCCGGCGCCCTTGACCTCGGCACGAACGACCTTGGCGCTCCGGTTGCCGGCGCCAGTCGCGGTGGCGGCGCCGGCGGGCCAGAGGCCGACGGCGACGGCCATGTCCTTGAGCCCCTGCAGCTTCTCGAGCGCCTCGACGACGGCCGCCATGCGCGGCCTGTCCCGCGGCTGCTGCGCCGTGCACTGCACCGCCAGCTGCGCCACGGCGCGCGCGCCCTTGACGGAGTAGTGGCCCGCCAGCCTCTGGTCCACGATGCAGCGCAGCCTGCGGCTGCCGCCGCTGAGGTAGGGCCGGGTCCAGTCCACCAGCTTCACCTGCTGCTCCGCGTGCGCGCTGCGGGCCCGGACGTGCTCCATGGCGCGCCGCCCCGTCAGGAGCTCCAGCAGCACCACGCCGAAGCTGTACACGTCGCTCTTCACGTTCAGGTGGCCCGTCTGCACGTACTCCGGCGCCGCGTACCCGTGGGTGCCCATCACGCGCGTCGTCACGTGCGTGTCCTCGCCCTCGGGGCCCATCTTGGCCAGCCCGAAGTCCGACAGCTTCGCAGTGAAGTCCTGCAGCGGGGAGATATGATGCCATTGCCAATTTGCCATGCATAAATGGTGGAAGTGGAATGGATTTTTCAGTCATTCAGTCAGAGCGCAGGTGCACCCGATCAATGAATCAACCCACCGAGTCGAGCAAGATGTTGGAGGCCTTGAAGTCCCGGTAGATGACGGGCGTGTTGGCGGCGTGGAGGAAAGCCAGCCCCTTGGCGGCGCCGATGGCCACCTTCAGCCGGGTGCCCCACGGCAGCGTCGTCGTCGAGATCCCTGCAGGCACGCACGAACGATCCATCGAGGTGTGAGGAGCAAGCAGTCGATCGGTTGCTGATACGTACGTACTCCCCTTGCTCCCAAGAGCAAGAGCAAGAGCTAGCTAGGACACCTACTACTCCTGAAGAGGTGGTTCTCGAGGCTGCCGCGCGGCATGAACTCGTAGACGAGCAGGCGCTCCTCGTCCTCGCAGCAGTAGCCCAGCAGCCTGACCAGGTGCGGGTGGCGGAACTGGCCCAATAAGATGACCTCGGCGAGCCACTCCCGGTGGCCCTGGAACCCCGCGGCGTTGAGCTGCTTCACGGCGACGGGCTGGGCGTCGAGGCCCGGGCGCATGCCGGCGTCCACGAAGCCCTTGTACACGGCGCCGAAGCCGCCCTCCCCGAGCAGGAAGTTGCTGGAGAAGTCGTGCGTGACGCCGCGGAGCTCGCCCAGGCCGAACGAGTGCAGCTGCAGCGGGCCCGCCATCTCCCCGCAGGCGGCCTGCTTCACGCTACCGCCGTCCTTGTCCGCCACCGTGGTGGCGGTGGCGGACACCGGGCTGTTGGCCAGCGACGAGAGGCGCCTGAAGGACGCCAGCCGCCGCGACAGCTCCGACTGCTGCGGCCGGCACCGCGCCAGACCGTCGGGCGCCACCGCCGCGTCCTCCGCCGCGCAGCACTTGGTGGCCGACGCCAGCACCGGCCTCCACGGCTTCGGCATCGTACGTGTGTGTGAGTGAGCTCAGTCAGGTAAGTACGGGACGGGGACGAGAGTGGATGGATGCCCGAGCTAGGTGCGGTGGTTAGAGTGGCACACCACCGGAGGCGTGGGGATCATATAGGAAGGAGTGGAAACCAAGACCAAGGCCAACCGTTCCAACGCAGCACAGCACCCAACTGCTCCGAACTACTCCCCGTACCAGGCAATGCTGGTGCGCTTATGGGAGCATGCATGGGCGTCGCCTTTTGCGTGCCCTGCCCAGAACTATTGCTTGTCTTCTTGCTGATGAATAGTACTCCGGCCGCTCCAATTGATGTAAGCATCGTCGAGCAAGAGATGCCAGCTTGGGGATATTTTCGATGAAGCGTATACATGCCGTCGCACTTTTCTTTTCTTTTCTTTTTCTTTTACATTGACAGTTACCCTTTTCCCGTAAAAGAAATTACAACTTACGATGACCCCATATATGATACTCCATATCCCAATCAGTAGGGATAATGAAAACGAAAAAGCGGAAAACGTAACCCCGTGTTTACTGGCTCTCATTCTTTTTACATTTCCTCGCATTTTTTGGGTGGAGCAGAAAATGTAAACGATGACAGATATTTCAGTAAAAAAGGAAACAATTTTAGACTCTTTTTGAAATTCTAAGTTGGTGGTGGATAAGTCAATTTGACAGCACGAAACACACACGGCCCGACTTCTAATCGACATCAGAACGCAATCGTAAAACCACGCGTCCTCTGGTTATCAACCGCTACAGCTCGGCTTACCTCGCCACGAAGGCTAATCTGTATAAGTGAAATTGAGAACAAGAGCAAGAACAAACAAGATGCGACTTAATTTGATGAAGATCACAAGTTGGAGCCTAAAATAGCATATGAGTTATGGACTAGGAGAAAGCCCTCACTAAAACATTTGCATGTGTGGGTCTGTCCAGCGAAAGTTAAGATATTTAACCTAAATATCAAAAAAAGTTACACTCTAAGACAATAAGTTCTCGTTTCATTAGTTGTCCCAAAAAATGAAGGGGTGTCATTTCTATTATCCTTACGCACATACTAAGTTTGTGAAAACAAGATAGACTGAGCATGGTACCCCAAAAGATTGGCGTTGACGAGAAATGGGTTGGCACCCCCAACTCCAATGATAGTTTATCCATTCTTCTTTATACCTATCATACTCACAACACTCATTACTACGACATGTATTGTTGCTCTTTCATATATAGACGTTAGTGTCCCTGAGTCTCCAGTCCTGGCGCCCCAGATCACTGCCCTTGTAGATGAGGAGCCGGTCAGCCATAACAACCTCATATAGAAAGCACTAAACATGTTCAACAAATTCTTAGAAGGTCGTAGAAATATAAAATCAGTTATTCTTGGTGATTATGAGGTTTGTAAAAGTGAAGATGTGATTTATATGAGTGAGGATATATATACACAAAGGGTGATTATACCTCTTTTGAGGAAGCCGTGAGAAGTCCTAACTCACCCAAGTGGCTCAAGGCCATAGAGGATGAAATGAAGTCAATGAGTATCAACCAGATTTAGGACTTAATTGAAATTCTTAAAGGAGCCAAAATATTAGGATGCAAATGGATCTACATGATGAAAGGTGTCTCTAAAGGGGACGTGAAAGATTTAAAGCAAGGTTTGTAGCTATAGGATTCACTTAGATAGAAGGAATCACTCATAATGAGACCTTCTTGCATATTTCAATAAAAGACTCCTTTAGAATAATTTTGGTGCTTGTCACTCATTATGACTTAGAGTCGTTGAAAGTGAAATGTGTTATATGCCATTTCTAACTTGGTTTTGGTGATTAATGACCAACAGAACCTCGAGTACTAACTAGTTTGCTAAGTGTGTACTTGCAGGTTCATAAGTGCCAATTTATGGATTCCAACTCAACTTGTAGCTCAAACAAAAGCAAAATAGGGTAAACCTTGGAGGATGTGAGCTATAACTAGTTCACAAGTTTAGATCAGTTCTAAATGCCCTTAGGAATGTCTTTGAGAAACTTAGATGCTTTGGATTGAGAGATTTCAGAAAAGGTGCATTTGGAGCTAGGTTTGAGCCTAGAACATGAATCTGAGTTGGAGACTTATAAAAGTTGAGAATCTATGACTTACACCAGTTGTACATACTCAAAATAAGTTTATCTAAGTCATACGAAGGTCCTCAAGATCAGTCAAATTGATTGGAAGAAGATACAAAGAAAAGTGTCAAACTTCAGCTGTTCTGGGGCGCAGTGGACAAGTCCGGTGGCGCACCAAACCCTCTTTCTAGAGGAGACTGCGAAAGGCTTGAGTGACCTAGTGCACTGGACCACTTTTCTAAAAAGCACTGTAGAGACATAGCTGAGGCTTGACGCACCGGTTGTACGCCAAATCTCTTTTCTAGAGAAGTCTGCAAATGAAGCACAAAGTTCCTTGGCACGCTAGACCAGTCTGGTGTGTACATCGAACAAATCGAGTCCAACGAAAAGTTTTAGCTCTCCTTGACTAGCTTCAACGGTTAGCTGACGTGGAAGGACACGTGGCGAGGTCTAATGGTGCACCAGACCGATCCGGTGAGTCCGCGGAAGGCAGGGTTAGAGTGGATCCCATTGATTGAGGTTATCGTTGGATTGGAGATTTTTAGCAACAACTATTTGGGGGGGGGTTGGGAGCTATAAATACCCTCCAACCAGCTTACTCGAGTTACCAATCACCTCTAGCGTTGAACAACATTCCTATACACTTGTGAAACACATCCACACCATTTTGAGATATCGAAGCACCCATTCTAAGCTATGATAGTGATTTTAGAGAGAGTTGAGAGTGTGCTTGAGCGATTTGCTTTCTTGGTGGTGTTTTGTCTCTTTTGCTCTTATTTTGGTGATACTTTGTTGTAAAAGCTAGCAAGAGGCTTTGAATCTTGTGGAGTGCCTTGCAAAGAATCTACCTCTATTCTTAGTGGATCTGAGATCTCAAGGTTGATCGAATCGAGGTAGTCGAGAGAGACTCTGTGGATCTGAGAGCTCAAGGTTGATCGACTCGAGGTAGTCGAGAGAGACTCCGTTTGGGACACCTCAATGGGGATGTAGGTTCTTTGGAACTGAAACTCTATAAAACAAATCATGTGTCTCTTATGTTCTTTATTTTTATTATGATTTGTTCTTCTCTCTCTCCCTCTCTAAATTCTCTTGTTTAGACTTTGATTTATTTCACTTGAGTTGCTCTCTAAGTCAAATTCTATATCCATAAGAGCAACAAGTCCAAGAGAATTTCCATAAGAGCAACAGGTCCAAGAGAATTTTCCTCTCGTTTCTCCTCTCCATATTGGTTATATTGATCTAACCTCTAATTTTGGATTTAGTTTGGTCTAAGTATTGAATTTCTAGGTGTTGTCTGTTCACCCCTTCTAAGCAACTATCCGTTGTATTAGACGGATGTAAATACAACATTCCTTAATGAAGATTTGGTTTAAAATATCTTCATGGCTCAACCCAAAGGTTTTGACATCCGAAGAAATCCATTTATGGATAGAACAAGCTTTGAGATAGTGGTATCTTAGGTTTAATAATACTATTAGCAATTTTGGATTTAAGAAAAAACATAGAGGATAATTGCATTTATGCAAAGTTTAAGAATTGGTGATTCATCTTTCTTGTGGTATATGTGGATGATATCTTATTAGCAAGTAATGATAAGAATCTAATGTTAGAAACCAAAAGATTTATGCCCTCATATTTTTGATATAAAAAATCTCAAGGAGACATCTTATGTCTTAGGAATTGAGATTTACCGAGATAGAAAGAAAGATGTATCAGTTCTATCGCAAAGGTCACACATACAAAATATTCTAAACCAATACAGTATGCATGCGTGTAACCGCGCACTTGCTCTAGTAGTCAAGGGCAATAAGTTGGGGAGTGATCATGGCCCCATGAACCAATATGAGATCGATTGAATGAAGTTAGTTCCATATACTTTAGCTATTAGAAGCATAATATATGCTAAAATGTGTACTCACCTTGACTTGACATTCGTAACTTATATGTTTGGTAGATTTCAAACAAAATATAGGGATAGAACACTAGAAAGTTGTGAAGAAAGTTTTGCAATATTTGCAAGGTACAAAGACCTCAGGTTAACATATGCCAAATAGAGTAGCCTTGAGATTTTAGGAAACTCAGACTCAGATTATACGGAGTGTGAAGAACATAGAAAGTCAATGTTAACTTACATATCCACGCTCGTAGGAAGAGCATCATGGAAAAGCTCAAAACAAACTATCATCGTATCGTCAGAAATGCATGATGATTTTTTGCATGTTACAAGGTAACAACATAGGTGTCGGCGTTTCGAGACCGGGGGGTCCCTAAGCCGACGAGTGAGATGTCGTCGCGTGCCCCAGCCCAGATGGGTCGGCGCGAGGCCGAGCGCGAAGGGGGGAAGTGAGGTGGTCGGAGATGGGCGTGAGAGAGGTGGAAATCCCGCGGCCTTCGTGTTCGTCCCGCGCCCAGGTCGGGTGCGCTTGCAGTAGGGGGTTACAAGCGTCCACACGGGAGAGGGAGCGAGTGGCCTCACGCGAGCGCCTGTCTCGTCCTCGTCCCCGCGCGGCCCACCCTCTCTAAGAGGGCCCTGGTCCTTCCTTTTATAGGCGTAAGGAGAGGATCTAGGTGTACAATGGGGGTGTAGCGGAGTGCTACGTGTCTAGCGGAGGAGAGCTAGCGCCCTAAGTACATGCCGTTGTGGCAGCCGGAGAGATTTTGGCACCCAGCTGGTGTGATGTCGTGGCCGTCGAAGGAGCGCTGGAGCCTGGCGGAGGGACAGCTGTCGGAGCTGTTGAGTCCTTGCTGACGTCCTCTTGCTTCTGTAAGGGGGCTGAGAGTCGCCGTTGTCACAGAGTATGCGGGGAGCCATCATTGCCTATCTGGTGGAGCGAGCCAGATGGGACGCCGGTCTTGTTCCCCGTGGCCCGAGTCAGCTTGGGGTAGGGTGATGATGGCGCCTCCTGTTGACGCGGAAGGTCTGCGCCCTAGGTTGGGCGATGTGGAAGCTCCTCCGAAGCCGAGGTCGAGTCCATCTTCCATGGCCGAGGTCGAGTCCGAGCCCCTGGGTCGGGCGAGGCGGAGACCGTTGGCTGAGGCCAGGGCGGAGTCCGAGCCCTGGGGTCGGGTGAAGCGGAGTTCGTCGTCTTCTGGGGCTGAGCCCAAGTCCGAGCCCTGGGTCAGGCGGAGCGGAGTTCGCCGTCTTCCGGGACTTAGCCCGAGTCCGAGACCTGGGTCGGGCGGAGCGGAGTTCGCCGTCTTCTGGGACTTAGCCCGAGTCCGAGCCCTGGGTCGGGCGGAGCGGAGTTCGTCGTCTTCTGGGGCTGAGCCCAAGTCCGAGCCCTGGGTCGGGTGAAGCGGAGCTTCCTATGGTGCCTGTGGCCGGGCCTGACTGCCTGTCAGCCTCACTCTGTCAAGTGGCACCGCAGTCGGAGCGGCGCAGGCGGCGCTATCTTTCTGTCAGGCCGGTCAGTGGAGCGGCGAAGTGACGGCGGTCACTTCGGCTCTGTCGGCTGAAGGGCGCGCGTCAGGATAAAGGCGTCAGGCTGCCTTTGCATTAAATGCTCCTGTGATTTGGTCGGTCGGCGCGGCGATTTGGTCAGGGTTGCTTCTTGGCGAAGACAGGGCCTCGGGCGAGCCGAAAACACGTTAGCCGCTGGAGGGGGGCCTCGGGCGAGGCGGAGATCCTCCGGGGTCGGCTGCCCTTGTCCGAGGCTAGGCTCGGGCGAGGCGTGATCGCGTCCTTCGAATGGACCGATCCCTGACTTAACCGCACCCATCAGGCCTTTGTAGCTTTATGCTGATGGGGGTTACCAGCTGAGAATTAGGAGCCTTGAGGGTACCCCTAATTATGGTCCCCGACAGTAGCCCCCGAGCCTTGAAGGGAGTGTTAGCACTCGCTTGGAGGCTTTCGTCGCACTTTTTTGCAAGGGGACCAGCCTTTCTCGGTTGCGTTTTGTTCCGGTGGGTGCGCGCGAGCGCACCCGCCGGGTGTAGCCCCCGAGGCCTCGGAGGAGTGGTTTGACCCCTCCGAGGTCTTAATGCCTCGCGTAATGCTTCGGCTGGTCTGGTCGTTCCCTCATGCGAGCTGGCCGTAGCCCGGGTGTACGGTCGGGTCCCAAGTTCTCGGGCTGGTATGTTGACGCTGTCAACAGTTCGGCCGGAGCCGGGTTTGCGAGAGCAGCCCCCGAGCCTCTGCACAGGGCGAGAGGGCGATCAGGGACAGACTCGACTTTTTTACATACGCCCCTGCGTCGCCTTTCCGCAAGGAGGAGGGGGAAAGCGCCATGTTGCCCTCGATGGGCGCCGAACATGGTGTCTCCGGTGAGCTGCAGGCGGGTAATCCGAGTGGACGTCCATGCCCCATTCGTTAGGGGTCGGCTAGAGGCCCAGAGGCGCGCCCAAAAGTACCTGCGGGTGATCTGCCGGACCCGGTCCCCTGGCGACGGGGTCCGAGGGCTCGATGCCTCCCTCTGATGGGATTCCGTTACAAGATCGTTCCCGCTGGTCTCGGAAATGTCCTAGGGTACCTCGGGAGCGCAGCCCGAGCCTTGGTTATGTATCGAACGTACCCATGGTCATCCCTCGCTTTGTGTCTGAGGCGGCTGTGAACCCTTCGGGGGCCAGCCTTCGAACCCCTGATCAGTAGTGGGCGCGGAGCCCGAGTAGCCTGAGGCGGTCGTTGAACCCTTCCGAGGGGCCGGCCTTCGAACCTCTGACCAGTAGTGGGTGTAGAGCCCACGCGATCTGAGGCGGCTGTCGAACCCTTCCGAGGGGCCAGCCTTCGAACCTCTGACCAGTAGGGAGGCTCGGAGCCTGGTTCCTTCACGGGGAAGGATCCTTTTTGGGGTATCCCCCTTTCCCGGTCCCTGTTGCAAGAGAGAGAAAGAGGAAAAAAGGAAAAGGATACGAAATCGAACGACGCGGCGTACCTTTTTTGGCGCGGCCATTATGGCGAAGGCGAAGCGTCGCTCGCTTCTCCTGCCAGAGGCGCCGCCTGTCCCGCTGCGGAGTTAATGTGACGGGGCGCGCGGTTCGCGGGGCGGCCGTTGCGCGTGCGAGAGCCGTTCGAGGAACGGCTGTTTCGCTTCGTGTTTTTGAATCCCGCGGCCGGTCCGGGCGGAACATTGAACGGGTCTCGCTTTGGTCTTTATATACTCGAGGGAGGGCCTGGCGATGGTTCTTTGCTCCGCTTCCTGCCTCCCTCTTAGGTTTTCGTAACCTGAGAGATTTAGCAAGAGAAAAGGAAACCGCCCACCCTGTCCTTCGCGCCGCCACCCCTTCTGCTAGGTGATGGCCGACCGGGTGACCATCATCTTGCCGCGCGACCCATGGCCTTTCTCCACAGTGACGGCGGGTGATCTGGAGGATCTTGTTGCTGAGGGTTTACTTCGCCCTCTCTCTGATGAGAGGCGGCCGAAATGGATTCCCCCTGTGAGCGGAGCCGCTCCGTCCCCACCGCCGGGGTACGTCGTGAGCTTCGTCTCCTTCCACGAGCGGGGATTTGGTGTGCCAGCGAGCCGCTTTATGCGGGCGATCCTACACCACTACAGGGTGGAGTTGCACAACCTTAGCCCCAACTCCATCTCGCAGGCCGCCATCTTCGTAGCGGTGTGTGAGGGGTACTTGGGGATCGCCCCCCACTGGGACTTGTGGACCCATCTCTTTTTCGCGGAGCTTTTCGCTTCGCCGACAGGGGAGAGAAAGGTCCACGCGGCAGTGCGGGCCGGCGGCTGCATCCTCCAGCTGAGGCAGTCACGGGCGTCGCTGTATATTCCCGCCATCCTCGCATCCTCGAACAAGGGGTGGCAGCGCCGGTGGTTCTACCTCCGGAATGACGGCGAGTTGCTCCCGCCGTTCTCCCAGCGAGTAGTCACCGTCGCCGCCGATGCTTGGCGCCATGGGACCCCGCATGAAAGACAGAAGAACCTCTAACCCCTTCTCAAGGCCTTGGAGGCGTTGCGGAAAGGGGGACTCACCGCCGCGGGAGTGATTGCCGCCATCCACCGCCGGAGGGTGCTTCCCTTGGCGGAGCGACGGTTGCCGCTTTGGGAGATGACACCGGAGGCTGACTTGGAGGGCTCGTGGATGTCCTCGGATCCTCTTCCCTTCGACGTCCTCCACGGGCGGGTGGCCGTCGCGTTGGGGAAACCGGACCCCAGCGCCTTCTCCCAGCCTTTGATGCGCCCTGACCAAGGGTGCGTGACTCTGGTGAGTGTCCACTCCTTCCTTCCTCTTGCATCGGGTTGCCCCTGGTTTTTACGGTCGGGATTTCCATCCGTCTTCAGGAGGTAGGGTGGCACAAGCCTTCTCTGCCATGGGTCCCGCAGGATGCGGTGGACCGAGCAGCGCGGCGGGTTGCCGCGGAGGAGAAGAAGAAAAAGAAGGACGCGGAGAAGGCCCGAGCCCGCGAGCGGATGCGGGCTCGAGACGCCTTGGAAAAGCTCTGTCGTCGGCAGGAGAGGGAGGGGCTCCCGAGGGAGCCGTCGCCGGAAACGCCTGACGACGACGACAATGATGAAGATGATGACGAGGAAGACGACATGGCTGCCCGCCTTGGCCTCAGCCCTGGCTTGAGGTTAGGCCAGGAGCTGTCAAGCCAGCCCCCGAGCGGGCTGATGCCGTCAGTCCCCGGAGTCGGGACGCCGGGGTCCCGGCCCGAAGAGCGGGGGCAGTCCGAGAGGGTACCTGACCCCTCGGCTGGGGGAGTTGAGGCGACCCCGGGGAGCCAGGCCGAGGCGTCTGTTCCCCGAGAGCCGTCGCCCACGCCGGCAGCACAAGAGAGCGACCCTCAGGTCGCCGTGGCAGTGCCTGGGCAGTCCGCCCCCCGGGCGTCCAAAGCGCCCAAAGCAAGGGCGGTGCCGAAGCTGCCGGCGAAGCGGACCTTGGCGGCGCTTTCGGGGGTCGAGATCCGAGAGACCTCCCCTCAGGCACGGTTGATCATGGCCCGGAGCGGGTAAGTATCTTGGAACGTCTTCGTCCTGGCTTTTCATTCGTATGTCCCGACCCTGATTTTTCTTTCCCCCTCAGCAAGCGAAGCCATGGCCTGACCGATCTGGCTCCCCGAAAGGGCCTTAAGACGGCGTCGGCTTGAGCAACCGGCGCCGCTCCGGGCCTTGCCGTTCAGCTGACCTTCTCGCAAGGCGCTCCACAGCAGGGGGCTCAGGCGGCACCAGTCGCCGTGGAGCGAGTTCCCGAGGTCGGCTCTTCTGCCGAGGCGGCCATCGTGCTAGGGGAGGCGGCTGACGCGGACGTGGCCCCGGCCCCACCGGACGTGCCGGCGGTGCTGGCACCTGTTGCTACTGAAGTCGCCGCCATCCCAGTCGGGGAGCGACCGGTCGCTGCCGACGCTGAGACGGCCGAGGCGTCGGCGCTTGGTGCCTCGGAGGAGGGGGGCGTGGAGACGCGATCCGTCCCGCCGGGCGGCAGCCTTGTCGCTGTGCGGCGGGGCTCCGAGGGTCGGCGCCAGTTGCTCCGGTTCCAGACCCGTGAGGCCTCGGATCCCGTCTTCGTTCTCGACGATGAACGGGAGGAACAGTCCTGGGACGAGCTCCGCGAGTGTGCCGAAGCAACGGTGGGGTCGCTCCGGTCGTCGCTGGAGGTTTTCTGCAGGGACGTCCCCAAAATCCTCCAGGTAACGGTTTCAGGCATACCTTTTCTCCTTTGTGACCAAGGCGTCTTTTCGTGACGTCCCACTTCCTTCCCTCAGGATCTGACGGATCTGAGCGCCGCCAAGTCGTCGTTCATCCGCCGCGAGGTCGACGTCTGGGGCTCGCTGCGATCCCTGAGGACCTCGCTCGCCGGGGCTCCTGCGCGCCTCTCTCAGCAGGGCGCCGAGGCGGCGGACCTTCGGTCGCTCTGCACCGATCTGAGAGCCGAGGCGGCAGCGGCACGCGCGGAGGCGGCCGCGGCGCGCGCAGAAGTGCAACGACAGCAGTCGGAGTTCGACCGGATCGTCAATGAGTGGGACCAATCTCGGGACCGGGCTGCCGAGGTCGAAAGCCGGGCTGGAGCCCTTGCAGCCGACCTAGCCGTAGCCCAGGTCGCAGCCTCGGAGCAGCGTGCCCGAGCCGGAGGTATGCCTTGGCCATCTTCGGTTTTCGTTTCTGCTTGTTTCCTCCGCTTGTGTTTGAGATCTTTCTTCTGGCTGTTCGCAGAGCTCGAGTCCGCCCTTGATGAGTCCGCCAAGGCGCTTGCCGAGACGCTTGCCGGGGCGGCCGAGCAGAGGGAGGCCGACCACGCGGCCATGTCCGAGGCTGTCTCGAACTTCTGCCGGGTCCTTGGCTCCGGCGACGTCCCCTCAGGAAGCTCCCCTCAAAGTCGCCTGCAGGTCTTGGGTGATCATGTGCGCAGTAGACTCCACGAGGCGCTACACCACGGCGTCAGGCGGGCCTTCGCCGTGCTCGCTTCCCACTACGTTGTGGACCTGGAGCGGGTCAGCGAGGGGTATTGCCTTCCTGACGAAGATGAAGCCGCCCTGGCAGAAGTCCAGAGGCTCGATGCGGCCGCCGCGGGTCCGAGCGCAGTGCTGGCGACCACCTTCGAGGCAGAGATCCTCCCGCCTGCGCCGTCGTTCGAAGCCGGGATGGACTTTGCCGAGGGCGGGGACGAAGCCGAAGGCGCGACTCCTTCCCGGGGCGACGCCTAACTCTATCGGAGCAGTTTCTATTGGATGCACGTGTGTCTTTCTACGACCGCTGAGGCCTGAACACTTTATTACCGTTGCATGAAGTCGTGCTCCTTTCCCTTTCATTTTGCGTGTCCGGCCCCGCCTGTTAGTAGCAGGGTGGCTTCCCCAAGTAGGGGTCACTTTTCGTGGCGGGTGATGAGTGAGGTGTCCGTAACCCGGAGGCGTAGGAGTCCCTCGGCTCAGTCGGCCTTGCCACTTACATGCACCCGCGTTCGCTCCTTGGGGTCCTGCTTCCGACATAGCCGGGGGAACGCAAAAGCCTTTTCAATTGAAAATTTTGACGCAGAGGGGTTCCCCCCTTTTTAGCCCCCGAGGGAGGGTCGGGTTCTGTCGAGGCAAGGCTGACCCTTCCTTGACGACTAAAACTTGCGTGGGGGCAAGGTAAGCGAACAACTTGAAAGCATCTTAAGGGTAGAAGCAACGTAGTTGTTAGACGTTCGGAGTGTTGGTGCAGACCTCGCCTTGACTGTCGGCCAGTTCGTTTGTTCCGGGCTTCCGAACTTTGGCGATGACAAGCGGCCCTTCCGAGGGGTGCGTGTAGCCCCCGGGTGTCTCCAACAAGGGCTCGGGTGCTGCGCGATGGCCGCGATCTTCTCCGGGTTGGCTTCGATGCCCCGCTTGGAGACGATGAACCCCAAGAGCATGCCTCGGGGCACCCCGAAGACACACTTTTCGGGATTGAGCTTGACGCCTTTCGCCTTTTTGATGAACCCTGCCGCCATTAGCTTGTGGATCTCCTCTCCTATGGCTCTGCGCTTTTCTTCGTCGAATCGGCGCAGAGGCTGCTTGATGGGTCGGGCTCCGGCTCGGATGTCCAGCGAGTGCTCGGCGACATCCCTCGGTATGCCGGGCATGTCCGAGGGACTCCACGCGAAGACGTCGGCGTTCGCGCGAAGAAAGTCGACGAGCACTGCTTCCTATTTGGGACCGAGCTCGGAGCCGATCCGGATCTGCTTGGAGGCGTCGCCGCTGGGGTCGAGGGGGACGGACTTAACCATCTCCGCGGGCTCGAAGTTGCCGGCATGACGCTTTACGTCTAGCACCTCCTTAGAGAGGCTCTCCAGGTCGGCGACGAGGGCCTCGGCGTACTCCACGCACTCCACGTCGCATTCGAACGCGTGTTTGTACGTGGGGCCGACGGTGATGACCCCGTTGGGGCCCGACATCTTGAGCTTCAGGTAGGTGTAGTTGGGGACGGCCATGAACTTCGCGTAACATGGCCTCCCCAGTACCGCGTGGTAGGTTCCTCGGAACCCGACCACCTCGAACGTCAGGGTCTCCCTTCGGAAGTTGGAGGGTGTTCCGAAGCAGACGGGAAGGTCGAGTTGTCCGAGGGGCTGGACGCGCTTCCCGGGGATGATCCCATGGAAAGGCGCAGCGCCTGCCCGGACCGAGGATAGATCGACACGCAGGAGCCCGAGGGTCTCGGCGTAGATGATGTTGAGGCTGCTGCCTCCGTCCATGAGGACCTTGGTGAGCCTGACGTCGCCGATGATGGGGTCGACGACGAGCGGGTATTTCCCCGGGCTCGGCACATGGTCGGGGTGGTCGGTTTGGTCGAAGGTGATGGGCTTGTCGGACCAGTCTAGGTAGACTGGCGCCGCCACCTTCACCGAACAGACCTCCCGGCGCTCTTGCTTGCGGTGCCGAGCTGAGGCGTTTGCCGCTTGCCCACCGTAGATCATGAAGCAGTCGCGGACCTCGGGGAACTCTCCTGCCTGGTGATCTTCCTTCTTGTTGTCGTCGCGGGCCCTGCCACCCTCCGCGGGTGGCCTGGCCCTGTGGAAGTGGCGCCGAAGCATGACGCACTCCTCAAGGGTTTGCTTGACGGGCCCCTGGTGATAGGGGCATGGCTCCTTGAGCATCTTGTCGAAGAGGTTGGCACCTCCGGGGGGTTTCCGAGGGTTCTTGTACTCGGCGGCGGCGACAAGGTCCGCGTCGGCGGCGTCGCGTTTCGCTTGCGACTTCTTCTTGCCCTTCTTCTTGGCCGCCTCCTGGCCGGAGGCGAACTTGGTGGCGATGTCCATCAGCTCGCTCGCCCTGGTGGGGGTCTTGCGACCCAGCTTGCTCACTAGGTCGCGGCAGGTGGTGCCAGCGAGGAACGCGCCGATGACATCCGAGTTGGTGATGTTGGGCAGCTCGGTGCGCTGCTTCGAGAATCGCCGGATGTAATCCCAGAGAGACTCTCCCGGCTACTGTCGGCAGCTTCGGAGGTCCTAGGAATTTCCGGGGCGCACGTACGTGCCCTGGAAATTGCCAGCGAAAGCTTCGACTAGGTCGTCCCAGTTGGAGATCAGCCCCGGAGGCAGGTGCTCCAACCAGGCGCGGGCGGTGTCGGAGAGAAACAGGGGGAGGTTGCGGATGATGAGGTTGTCATCGTCCGTTCCACCCAGTTGGCAGGCCAGACGGTAGTCCGCGAGCCACAGTTCCGGTCTCGTCTCCCCCGAGTACTTTGTGATAGTAGTCGGGGGTCGGAACCGGGTCGGGAACGGCGCCCGTCGTATGGCCCGGCTGAAGGCCTGCGAACCGGGTGGTTCGGGCGAAGGACTCCGATCCTCCCCGCTGTCGTAGCGTCCCCCACGCCTGGGGTGGTAGCCTCGGCGCACCCTCTCGTCGAGGTGGGCCCGACGGTCGCGGTGATGGTGCTCGTTGCCGAGGCGACCCGGGGCCGCAGGCGCTGTGTTGCGCGTGCGCCCGGTGCAGACCGAGGCTTCCCGCATGAATCAGGGAGTTGCGGCATGAGGTTCCGAGGGGTACCCCTGCCTTCGGGAGGCGGAGCTCTCAGCCTGTCGGACCGCGGCGCCTTCCAGGAGATTCTTGAGCTCTCCCTGGATTCGCCGCCCCTCGGTGGTTGATGGCTCCGGCATCGCGCGGAGGAGCATTGCTGCTGTAGTCAGGTTCTGGCCAACCCCACTGGATGCGGGTGGCGGCCTGACCCTGACATCGTCGGCGATGCGGTGCTAGAAGCCCTGGGGTAGATGACGTATTTCTCTGGCCGGAGGCCGGCCCGCCCATTCCTGCCCGACGTCCCGGCGGATCGGCTCAAGCGCTCCTGCTCCCTCGTCGAGCCTGGCCTGCACCCCGCGGATTTGCTCGAGCTGTGTGTCATGGCCACCCGCCTGAACGGGGACCACAGCTAGCTCCCGTGGGATGTCAACGCGAGGCACCGGCCTAGGGAGGTCACCATCCTCCGGCATGCCGAGATGGTTGCCTTCGGAGGGACCCCCTAGATCGATGTGGAAACATTCGTGGCTTGGGCCGCAGTCCTCGTCGCCGAGGCTGCGGCTGCCGTCGGAACAGTCGAAAAGGCAGTAGTCGCATGCGGTCATGAAGTCCCGCATGGCACTGGGGTTGCCAAGTCCGGAGAAATCCCAACAGAAGCTGGGCTCATCATCTTCCTCGGACCCAAAGGGCCCGTAGGTCGAGACGTCCGTCAGCCGGTCCCAAGGTGACCGCATACGAAACCCCAGAGGGTTCGGACTCGCCTCTATGAGAGCGTCCGCCAAAGCGAGGCCGCTTGGCGGGTCGAGGCTGAATCCGAAAGGCGCGAGATGGGAATCGATCGGTACCTCTCGGTCGACGGGCGGTGATGAAGTCACGTCGGGGACTGACTGCACCGTCGTCTCAGGTACGAGGGTGACGTCTTACAAGCCTTTCGCGAGCGTGCCGGCGTCGTCCGTTTGCTCGGAGTTGGCGTGTCGCGGGGAGACGGCGCTCGCCTTCGTCTCAAACGCGAGGTCAATGCCCGACGCGCCCCCCGTTGGGGCGCTAAGGCCGTCGACTCGCTCGACAGTCGACGAGGCGCTGCCTCCCGCTTGGCCTTGGTTGCCCCGCCTCCTCCTCCGTTGGCGGGGGAGAGGACGGGGCGAGCTCGAATGTTGTTCTTCCACCACGCGGGGAAGACGTCGTCGATTCTGCCGCCGGCGGGCGAGCTGCCGGCTGCCATTGTCGCTGTCGTCCGGCGGTGGAAGGAGTATCATGTCGTAGCCATCGTCGAGGGACATGAACTCAAGGCTCCTGAAATGGAGCACCGTCCCGGGTCGGAGAGGTTGCTGGAGACTGCCCATCTGGAGCTTGACGGGAAGCTGTTCGTCAACACGTAGCAGGCCCCTACCTGGCGCGCCAACTGTCGGCGTTTCGAGACCGGGGGGTCCCTAAGCCGACGAGTGAGATGTCGCCGCGTGCCCCAGCCCAGATGGGTCGGCGCGAGGCCGAGCGCGAAGGGGGGAAGTGAGGTGGCCGGAGATGGGCGTGAGAGAGGTGGAAATCCCGCGGCCTTCGTGTTCGTCCCGCGCCCAGGTCGGGTGCGCTTGCAGTAGGGGGTTACAAGCGTCCACACGGGAGAGGGAGCGAGCGGCCTCACGCGAGCGCCTGTCTCGTCCTCGTCCCCGCGCGGCCCACCCTCTCTAAGAGGGCCCTGGTCCTTCCGTTTATAGGCGTAAGGAGAGGATCCAGGTGTACAATGGGGGTGTAGCGGAGTGCTACGTGTCTAGCGGAGGAGAGCTAGCGCCCTAAGTACATGCTGTTGTGGCAGCCGGAGAGATTTTGGCACCCAGCTGGTGTGATGTTGTGGCCGTCGGAGGAGCGCTGGAGCCTGGCGGAGGGACAGCTGTCGGAGCTGTTGAGTCCTTGCTGACGTCCTCTTGCTTCCGTAAGGGGGCTGAGAGCCGCCGTCGTCACAGAGTATGCGGGGCGCCATCATTGCCTATCTGGCGGAGCGAGCCAGATGGGACGCCGGTCTTGTTCCTCGTGGCCCGAGTCAGCTTGGGGTAGGGTGATGATGGCGCCTCCTGTTGACACGGCAGGTCTGCGCCCTAGGTTGGGCGATGTGGAAGCTCCTCCGAAGTCGAGGTCGAGTCCATCTTCCGTGGCCGAGGTCGAGTCCGAGCCCCTGGGTCGGGCGAGGCGGAGACCGTTGGCTGAGGCCAGGGCGGAGTCCGAGCCCTGGGGCCGGGCGAAGCGGAGTTCGTCGTCTTCTGGGGCTGAGCCCAAGTCCGAGCCCTGGTGTAGGATCTAGGACACCGGCTAGAGGGGGGGTGAATAGACGGTTTTGACTAAAAACAACAATACTAAGTAAATTTAATCAATACAACAAGGGGAATAAATTTACTAGTGTCAATAAGTAAACAATGTATGAAAGACAACTACGGAGATTGAATACTTGAAGAACAATAAGCAAAACACTAATCAATTGCAAGGCAATAAGTAATGCTAGAAGGAATAGACACCGAAATTTATCCCGTGGTATCGGTGATTTGCCGATCACCCCTAATCCACGTTGAGGTGGACTTCAAGCTCTCACTTGCTCCTCTATCAAGACACGACTTGATCTTTGAGCCAAGTGGACAAGAAATCACTCAATACCTCGATTCCACTAATGTCACCTTTGCCGCTCCGGCGAGGTAGGCGCAAACCCCTCACAATCAACACCGCGGCTTCTCCACAATCTTCTTGGAGAGCTCGACGGAGACAATCACCCGAGCCGTCTAGGAGGCGGCAACCTCCAAGAGTAACAAGCCAACGACGCTTGCTCGGTGTACCACCTAGTGCCTCAAGAATCACCAAATGATGCAAATGCACTAGGAACCCTCAATCTCTCACTAGAATGCAACCTCAAGCAAAGAGTGTGAGAGAGTGAGTTGGAGGATCACAAATGAGCTCAATGTGTGCAAGGAATGGCCAAGAGAGGTCTCACACACGAGCTACCCTTCTATTTATAGTCCCCCATCTAAAACCAACCGTTATGTGCAAAAGGGGGCAGTTCTGCGCACGCGCGGACCGTCCGCGCCCTAGGGCCGGACGGTCCGCCGTACACCATAACGGTTATAATGACCGTTGAAACATGTCAGAGCAGACTCGAAAGGTGGGTCCGGACAGTCCGCCCTTCAAGGTCGGACCGTCCGCGACCTGGCAATTTCAAACACCCGAGCCTCGGATCAAACAGAGTTAGCACACGCGGACCGTCCGGCTATAAATCCCGGACCGTCCGCGACCTGAGACAGTACTGTCCGGACTGGTCCCCCGGACCGTCCGTAGTACAAATCTATAAAAACACACAGTCCCTGTCCAAAACCGAGTTAGTTACATGCGGACCGTCCGCGCCTCACAGGCGGACCGTCCGCCTATAATTCAGGGACTGACCCGAAGCCACCTTCCTCTGGTCAGGACTGCGGACGGTCCGGCCCTAAGGCTCGGACGGTCCGCAGTGCAAAAGAACACAGAGTCAATACAAATGGTCAAACCTCGGACCCTCTGGAGGATCGCGGACGGTCCGCCCCCAAGGGCCGGACAGTCCGCGCGACCAAGACTTCTCAAGTTTCAAACAAGCTTTTGAATGAACTTTTAACTCACGAAATGAGAAGCGCTGTTAGTCCTTATGCAAATGCAACTACTTGATGCTCTATGAGGCACTAAGTCTTACACAGATCTAAGTCATTGACCCCTCTTAATAGTACGGCTATCTAGCCTACTAATCCGGTCAGGTATCTTCTCTAAACTCCTCAAGACCGGCAAAAGTAAAACCTATATTATACCTTTGCCTTCATCTGATCCACAACCAATGCGTATGACTCTTCAACATTCTTATTTCTATGTGGTCCAACCCTGCATTCTTATTTCTCCAAGAATTGTTAGTCCACAAGTAGTTGTCATTAATTACCAAAACATTACCAAAAGGGGCCTAGATGATTCACAATCTCCCCCTTTTTGGTAATTGATGACAACACCACATAGTATATTAAAGAGAAGTTTTAGTTTCTCCAAATCTCTCTCATACCAAAGGTATAAAATAGATTTTGGAGATGAGTTTCATAGGACTTATCTTGATTTGAAGTTCTGTCCAAAAGATAGATAAATCCCAATAAAAACTCAGTATGCAAGAAAGGCTCCCCCTAAGTGTGTGCAGGATTGTTTGATGTTGAAGATATAATACACATAATATATTGGAGCTTGATGGAGACTTTCCTACAAACATGGTTATCGAGGCATACAAGAGATGATTCGTAGAGTGAGCGCAGCAATTATAATCACATCTCGATTAACCATACACAGAGTAATTTGAACTAAAACAGAATATTACAGATAATAGTCCACAGACATATGACATAGAGGTACAGATAATAGTCCACAGACATACGACATAGAGTTAATAGATCACAAAGTTCCAAATGCATAAGACATAAACTAAAACGACATGAAAAAGGTAAAATGCATATGCATGGTCTTAGTGTCCACATAGAACCACCATCTCCCCCTGAAGGAGACGCCTGACAACTTCTCACTTCTCTCCCCCTTTGGCATCAATTGCCACAAAGGAGAGGCCTTACTGATCACTCGGTGGAGGATGCATGTTGTAATAATGAGTGCTGAAGGTGTCAAACAGGGAGGAGAACTGGCCAAAGTCCTGCTGGAGCTGCTGCTGCCTCTGACTGATATCATGCATGTTGTCAGTTGTAGAAAGATTATCAAACTGACTGGAGAGAGCACCCATGTTATCTTGAAAGCTTTGTTGCATATTATTCAGCCTTGACATGATGGGATCAGTGACATTAGTGTGAATTTGATCACGAAAGTCAGAGAATTCAGAGTTGAGCGCATCCCAGTTGCTGTCAAAGCGAGACTGCATGTCATCGAGGCGGTGATCCACATGTGACATCAACCCCTCAAAGCGAGTATCAATATGAGTCTCCAGCCCTTGCTGCATGTTGTGAAAATAAGGATCAAAATATCCTGGAGCAGGCTCCCAATAGTGCTGAGGCTGAGGAGGAGGTGGAGGAGGAGGCATCTGCTGTTCCTCAACATGAGGCGCTGCTCCTCCCTCATAGCCAGGGTCTTCCTCATCATCTGGGAATGGAGTGAGTGGCCTGGTGAGAAACCCTATCTCATTCTTAAAAGGCCTGAATGGAGTGTGAACAATCTCGCATGGGCCCTCAAATCTTGTCTTGGATTTGATGAGAGCCATAATGTATGGAGCATAGGCCAAGTTTTGATTCTTGTCCATCTTTAAATCATTAAGCTGCCTCATCATGAAAAGAACAATGTTCATGACGTCACCATTCATGATGTGCTGGATTATGTTCCAGAACTTATCTCGAATTTTACTCTTATCACCACTCTTGGGAAGAATGGTGACTCTGGCAATCTTGTTGATGACAGCAGGATGATGTCTGAGTCCTGCTGTTTCTCCAAACCTCCTGGGTATACCGAGCCTGGCTGGCTCATAAAACTGCACAAAATCCTCAAAATTATCTTCAGTGTAAAGATCCACCCCAGCAGAAATGGTGCCATAGTCCAGACTGTTGGCAGCGGCAAAGTCAGCAAATGAAGCAGAATACCGCTTGAAGCCAGTCATCCAGGTGATAGATTCTTCTGCAATATCAATCTCTGAGGTAGCCAAGAATTGCTTAACTGCCATTTCATTGAAATCGGTGCGCTGGCCCATAAACTGATATAACCCACATGTTTCAAATTTGGGGATGAGACCCTCCATGACTGATTGACTGAGCAAGAAGGACCAATCAATCACCTGATGCTTATGAAAGTTGGTATCCACCAGGGTGCCCCAAAAGACATCAAATTGCAGCTGAGCGTGGAAAAACTGAATATTGGTATCTGATGGCAGAGCATACTGGTTCACAGTCCGTCTAGAGCAGTACTCAGCCATAGAAAATCTCCGCTTGGGATAAGTCCATCCTTGGATATCAATGGGATAATCTGGATGAACATGAAGAAAATCTTCAGCATCCATGGATTCAGTGCCCCCAGCTGAGGATTGGGCCTCTGAATCAGTGGTCGGTGTATAATCATCATCATTGCCACGAGGGCGCTTTGATTTAAAGCGACCTGCAAGTTTCTTGCGGAGACCACCAAAACCACTGCAACAAGGTGACAGACATCCAGAGATAAATAATTGATACCAATCGCCACTTATAAAAAGGAATGGAATGGTAATGCTCTGCCAGGGTCCGGACGGTCCGCGCTAGGGGGCCGGACGGTCCGCGCCAGAGGCCCGGACGGTCCGCGTCCACCAGGAGGACGGTCCGCGACCGACCAGGGGCGACTCCAAGAACCCTAGCCGCCACAAGTGTTCAATTTGATGTTTTTGCAGATAATACCCAGCCAAATAAGTTCAAAATTTTGCATAGCATTGATATTGAGAAGAACTAACAATCCCACCAATCAGATTTTGAAACCCACTGCTCAATTTCAGATCAGAGAAGAAACCCAAATAATCTCAAAGTTGATGAAATTTGATTAAATCCACAAGATTTGAAGATACCGTGATGAAGACATGTTGAGGGAATGTTGCTGCAAGCTGTCGGACTGTCCGCACGCAACTTCACTTCACGGTCCGCGCACACTCGACACAAGAGAGTATATTGCGAGTGGAGAGCAAAAGAGAACAACCGAATGGGCACAACTGGCAAGTCTGCGGGCTATGTCCCTTTTTCTGCCCTGTCGCGGACGGTCCGCGCGGGGGCGGCGGACGGTCCGCGCCCTGATGATCTCAGACGGTCTGCGAGGCTGCTCGGACTGTCCATTTCCTGATGCTGCGGACGGTCCGCGGTCCATGGGCGGACGGTCCGCAGCCTGATACTCATTTTTCCAATTTCTGTCCACTTTCTGATTTTGAATTCCGAATCCGAATTGGTGCTCATATATGGACATTTTGACCAATCCAAAAGTTGGTATGCATGCATATACTTATGATGTAATTGAGTAATGCAAGATTTTTGAATTAAACTATCTAGAGCAATTAGAAATGAAAAATGCACAAATAATACCAAATAAATAGCATAAAAAGCATACTTAGACCCAAGATGCAAGGCGACACATGTGTGATCAACTTCAAGTCACATTAGAGATATCGATCACATTCATTTCACTTCTTAGAGAACAAAATCTTGTTTCATCCAAAGGTTTTGTAAAAATGTCTGCTAATTGATCATCGGTGCCAATGGAATAAATAGAGATATCTCCCTTGCCAACATGATCTCTTAAGAAGTGATGCCGTATATCAATATGCTTGGTTCTTGAGTGTTGGACCGGATTGGTAGCCAATTTCACCGCACTCTCATTATCACACATGAGAGGCACATTCTTGAAAATAATTCCATAGTCCAATAAGGTTTGTTTCATCCATAATAGTTGAGCACAACAATTTCCGGCCGATATATATTCCGCCTCGGCGGTTGATAGAGCAACCGAATTTTGTTTCTTAGAAGACCATGAAACAAGAGATCTACCAAGAAATTGACAACAACCGGAGGTGCTTTTTCTATCAACTTTGCACCCCGCATAGTCCGAATCCGAATATCCAATTAATTCAAATTGAGCACCTTTGGGATACCATAGACCAATATTGGGAGTATACTTCAAATATCTTAGAATTCTTTTAGCGGCCTTCAAGTGAATCTCTCTAGGAGAAGCTTGAAATCGAGCACACATGCATACACTAAACATAACATCGGGCCTAGATGCGGTAATATAAAGCAAACTACCAATTATTGAACGATAAAGTTTTTGATCAACTATAGTACCTCCTTCATCTAAGTCTAGATGACCATTTGTTGCCATTGGAGTCTTGATAGGCTTAGCATTTTCTAAACCAAACTTCTTGAGCATGTCCCTCAAATATTTTGATTGACTTATAAAAATTCCATCTTTCAATTGTTTGATTTGAAGGCCAAGAAAGAAGCTCAATTCTCCTATCATAGACATTTCAAATTCCTTTGACATCATTTTTCCGAACTCCTCACAAAATAATTCATTAGTAGATCCAAAAATAATATCATCAACATAGATTTGACAAACAAATAAATCTTTGCCAATTCTTTTAGTGAATAGAGTAGTGTCAACCTTCCCAATTTTGAAGTCTTTGGAAAGCAAGAAATCCCTAAGCCTTTCATACCAAGCGCGTGGAGCTTGCTTAAGCCCATAGAGAGCTTTAGAAAGCTTGAACACATGGTTAGGTCTTTTGGGGTCCTCAAAACCGGGAGGTTGTTCAACATACACTAGTTCACTAATCTTACCATTTAGAAAGGCACTCTTTACATCCATTTGGTAGAGCTTGATATTGTGTGCACAAGCATAAGCAAGTAGAATCCGGATTGCTTCTAATCTTGCTACGGGAGCAAATGTCTCCCCAAAATCCAATCCTTCAATTTGAGTATATCCTTGTGCAACTAATCTTGCCTTGTTTCTTACTACCACACCATCTTCATTGTGCTTGTTGCGAAACACCCATTTTGTACCAATAACATTGTGGTTCTTTGGTCTCTCAACAAGCTCCCAAACTTCATTTCGAGCGAAGTTATTTAATTCTTCATGCATTGCATTCACCCAATCAACATCAAGTAGAGCTTCATCTACACGGTTAGGTTCCATACAAGATACAAAAGAGAAATGTTCACAAAATGAAGCTATGCGAGAGCGAGTTTGAACACCCTTACTAATATCACCCACAATTTGATCAACCGGGTGATCCTTCACAATGGAATGATGAATTCTTGATACCGTTTGATAGTTGCTTGTTGAAGCATTAGGAGGAACCGTAGGTCTTGAAGTACCTTGATCATGAGTATCCAAGGTTTCATCGAGTTGTTGGCTTTGGTGATCTTCCTCATTTATAGTTGAGGATGAAGGAATAACAACTACACTATCTTCATCATCATCTTCCTTAGGTTTTATTTCACCAATGGCCATTGTTTTCATTGCATTTATCAATTGAGTTCCCCCAACATCATCGAGATTATCACTCTCATCTTGAGACCCATTTGTTTCATCAAATTCAACATCATATGCTTCCTCAATAATACCATGAGATTTGTTGAAGACTCTATAAGCCTTACTATTTGATGAATATCCAAGAAGAAAACCCTCATCACATTTCTTCTCAAATTTAGAAAGCCGGCTTCCCTTTCTCAAAATATAACATTTGCAACCAAATACCCTAAAATATGAGATATTTGGCTTTCTACCAATGAGCAATTCATATGGAGTTTTCTTCAAGAGTTTGTGACAATATAGTCTATTTGATGAATGACAAGCGGTATTTATTGCCTCGGCCCAATAAGAATCCGATATATTATATTCCGCTAACATAGACCTTGCCATATCAATAAGAGTTCTATTCTTTCTTTCAACAATACCGTTTTGTTCCGGGGTATATTTGGAAGAGAATTCATGTTTGATACCCTTGTCATCACAATATTGATCAATCCTTGCATTTTTGAATTCCGACCCATTATCACTTCTAACCTTTTTGATGTCGAAATCAAATTGATTTTGAGCCAATATAGCAAATGACTTGAATGTTTCAAACACATTGGATTTGTCTCGTAGAAAATAAACCCAAGTAAATCTTGAATAGTCATCCACAATCACAAGACAATAAGAATTACCACCAATACTTACAAAAGATGTGGGCCCAAATAAATCCATGTGAAGTAATTCCAAAGGTCGATGAGTGGACATTTGACTTTTATTTGGATGAGTATTTGCCACTTGCTTACCGGCTTGACAAGAGCTACACAATTTGTTCTTTTCAAACTTCACATCTTTTAAGCCTCGAACTAAGTCATGCTTGGTTAACCGATTGAGTTGCTTCATCCCAATATGACCAAGTCTTCTATGCCATAACCAACCTAGTGAAGCTTTTGAAAATAAGCAAGTTGTGAGCTTTGCTTCATTAGATGAGAAATCAACAAGATAAAGATTTTCATGTCTAAAACCTTTAAATTTAAGATTGCTACCATCAACACTAGAGATAATAACATCTTCAACTGTGAAATTGCAACAAAATCCTAAATCACATAATTGAGCTACGGAAAGTAAATTAAAATTCAAAGACTCAACCAATAGCACATTTGATATAGAATGATCATTTGAAATAGCAATTTTACCCAAACCTTTAACCTTTCCTTTACGATTATCTCCAAATGTGATACTATCATAATTTGAGCAATCTTCCTCACTCATTTGGGTAAACATCTTCATATCCCCGGTCATGTGTTGAGTACATCCACTATCCAACACCCAATGATTCCCTCCCGCCTTGTAGTTTACCTATAAAAGGAAATCAATCTCTTTTAGGTACCCAAACTTGCTTGGGTCCTTGGATGTTAGTGACCAAGGTCTTTGGCACCCAAATAGCTTTCTTTTTGTTTCCAACAATTGAAGTACCAACAAATTTAGCATGAACACCTTTTGCATTATGAGAAAGAACATAACAATGCTCAAAACAAGTAGAGGATACATGTTTGAACTTGGGACAATTTTTCTTAACATGTCCCTTTTTGTGACACTTGTGACACACTTTGTCACATTCTTTCACAAACAATATCTTTTGCTTTACAAAAGCATTCTTTCCTTTCTTGGGAACATATCCAAGACCTTCACGGTTAAGAGAACATCATTGACTTCCCAATATGAAATCCAATTTCTTCTTACCACCATATGCCTTTTCTAGGTCATGAGTTAGAGTATTTATTCTATCCACTAACCCTTCATTCTCAACAATAGTTTTTGATTCATCAAGAGCAATATTATCATTGAGAGAAATTTTGCATTTATCACAAATAGAGTTAGTAGGTAGTGGTTCACTTGTAAGACTATCAAGTAAGTCACAAGTGACTCCAACATCCTTAGTGACCACCTCAACTTCATGCACAATAGATGATTTTTGAGCATCCGCAAGCTTCTCACAATTTTCTTTGAGATCATTGTGAGAGGTCTTGAGCTCCTCAAAAGACACTTGGAGGTTTTTATACAATTCCTTCAAGGCCTTAAATTTTTCTTTTTCTTTGTGCATGTAGTCATCGGCCTCACCTAACATTCTAACAAGATCATCATATGAATAGCCATCATCATCAACATCATCGATATCATCATCATCATTTATATCATTTAAATCGGTGATGATTTTTACCTTAGCATCTCCCTTTGCCATGAGGCAATGGGGGGATGAGAAGAGTGAGGGAGCTTCCTTGATGGCAATTCCGGCATTAAGCTTGGATGAGGTGTCATCATCATCATCATCCGAGCTATCATCCGAGTCCCATTCAACTAAGTAGGCTTTGCCATCTTTCTTCTTGTTATAGTATTTCTTTTTCTTCTTGTCACTTTCATCTTTGCCCTTCTTCTTCTTGCTTGGACAATTCATGGCAATGTGACCGGGTTCCCCACACTCAAAACATTTTCTATCATTGAAAGCATTTCTTCTAGATGTTTGACCTCTTCTAGGTTGACCTCTTTTCATCTTCATGAATTTATTGAATTTCCTTACAAATAAAGCCATGTCACCATCACTCTCACTTTCATTTTCTTCATCATTGCTATCTTCCTTTTCAATTGCCTTTGAGGCCTTGGCTTTGAGAGCAATAGATTCATTTTTCACCTTCTTTGCCAAACTTAAAGCATCGGCTTGTGACTTCTTAAATATATCTTGAGTGAGAATTTCTCCCAATACTTCGGTTGGAGAGGTTGTAGATAGATCACTCCTTACTAGCATTGTCACAATAGTCTCATATTTCTCCGGAAGTGATCTAAGGAACTTGTGTGTGAAATCCACATCCGGTACATTAAAACCAAGTCCTTTGAGTTCATTTACAATCTCATTCAATCGATTGAACATATCGGATACACTCTCATCTTCTTTCATAATAAATTGCTCAAACTTCCCTTTGCACACATATAGTTTGGCACTCTTCACAATTGTAGTTCCTTCATGAATTTCCATTAGTTTTACCCAAATCTCATGAGCGGTTGTGAGATTCTTGATACGATTGAACTCATTTATATCAAGAGCATCATAAAAGACATTCATGGCTTGATCATTTGTGAGGATATTCTCATTATCACTAACGGATGGTTCATCTTCCTTCAATACAACAAATCCATCTCTGACAATTGGCCAAATTTTTCCACCCATTGCTCTAAGATGCATTGACATTCTTATTTTCCATTAATCATAATTGTTTCCATCAAAGTGTGGTGGCTTCCCAATGTGCACATTGTTGTTACTAGCCATTTTGTCCCACTCCGGGATGATTAGATCCACAAACAATGGAGTCCTCGGCTCCGATACCACTTGTAGGATCTAGGACACCGGCTAGAGGGGGGGGGGTGAATAGACGGTTTTGACTAAAAACAACAATACTAAGTAAATTTAATCAATACAACAAGGGGAATAAATTTACTAGTGTCAATAAGTAAACAATGTATGAAAGACAACTACGGAGATTGAATACTTGAAGAACAATAAGCAAAACACTAATCAATTGCAAGGCAATAAGTAATGCTAGAAGGAATAGACACCGAAATTTATCCCGTGGTATCGGTGATTTGCCGATCACCCCTAATCCACGTTGAGGTGGACTTCAAGCTCTCACTTGCTCCTCTATCAAGACACGACTTGATCTTTGAGCCAAGTGGACAAGAAATCACTCAATACCTCGATTCCACTAATGTCACCTTTGCCGCTCTGGCGAGGTAGGCGCAAACCCCTCACAATCAACACCGCGGCTTCTCCACAATCTTCTTGGAGAGCTCGACGGAGACAATCACCTGAGCCGTCTAGGAGGCGGCAACCTCCAAGAGTAACAAGCCAACGACGCTTGCTCGGTGTACCACCTAGTGCCTCAAGAATCACCAAATGATGCAAATGCACTAGGAACCCTCAATCTCTCACTAGAATGCAACCTCAAGCAAAGAGTGTGAGAGAGTGAGTTGGAGGATCACAAATGAGCTCAATGTGTGCAAGGAATGGCCAAGAGAGGTCTCACACACGAGCTACCCTTCTATTTATAGTCCCCCATCTAAAACCAACCGTTATGTGCAAAAGGGGGCAGTTCTGCGCACGCGCGGACCGTCCGCGCCCTAGGGCCGGACGGTCCGCCGTACACCATAACGGCTATAATGACCGTTGAAACATGTCAGAGCAGACTCGAAAGGTGGGTCCGGACAGTCCGCCCTTCAAGGTCGGACCGTCCGCGACCTGGCAATTTCAAACACCCGAGCCTTGGATCAAACAGAGTTAGCACACGCGGACCGTCCGACTATAAATCCCGGACCGTCCGCGACCTGAGACAGTACTGTCCGGACTAGTCCCCCGGACCGTCCGTAGTACAAATCTATAAAAACACACAGTCCCTGTCCAAAACCGAGTTAGTTACATGCGGACCGTCCGCGCCTCACAGGCGGACCGTCCGCCTATAATTCAGGGACTGACCCGAAGCCACCTTCCTCTGGTCAGGACTGCGGACGGTCCGGCCCTAAGGCTCGGACGGTCCGCAGTGCAAAAGAACACAGAGTCAATACAAATGGTCAAACCTCGGACCCTCTGGAGGATCGCGGACGGTCCGCCCCCAAGGGCCGGACAGTCCGCGCGACCAAGACTTCTCAAGTTTCAAACAAGCTTTTGAATGAACTTTTAACTCACGAAATGAGAAGCGTTGTTAGTCCTTATGCAAATGCAACTACTTGATGCTCTATGAGGCACTAAGTCTTACACAGATCTAAGTCATTGACCCCTCTTAATAGTACGGCTATCTAGCCTACTAATCCGGTCAGGTATCTTCTCTAAACTCCTCAAGACCGGCAAAAGTAAAACCTATATTATACCTTTGCCTTCATCTGATCCACAACCAATGCGTATGACTCTTCAACATTCTTATTTCTATGTGGTCCAACCCTGCATTCTTATTTCTCCAAGAATTGTTAGTCCACAAGTAGTTGTCATTAATTACCAAAACATTACCAAAAGGGGCCTAGATGATTCACACCTGGGTCGGGCGGAGCGGAGTTCGCCGTCTTCCGGGACTTAGCCCGAGTCCGAGCCTTGGGTCGGGCGGAGCGGAGTTCGTCGTCTTCTGGGACTTAGCCCGAGTCCGAGCCCTGGGTCGGGCGGAGCGGAGTTCGTCGTCTTCTGGGGCTGAGCCCAGGTCCGAGCCCTGGGTCGGGTGAAGCGGAGCTTCCTATGGTGCCTGTGGTCGGGCCTGACTGCCTGTCAGCCTCACTCTGTCAAGTGGCACCGCAGTCGGAGCGGCGCAGCGGCGCTATCTTTCTGTCAGGCCGGTCAGTGGAGCGGCGAAGTGACGGCGGTCACTTCGGCTCTGTCGGCTGAAGGGCGCGCGTCAGGATAAAGGCGTCAGGCTGCCTTTGCATTAAATGCTCCTGCGATTTGGTCGGTCGGCGCGGCGATTTGGTCAGGGTTGCTTCTTGGCGAAGACAGGGCCTCGGGCGAGCCGGAAACACGTTAGCCGCTGGAGGGGGGCCTCGGGCGAGGCGGAGATCCTCCGGGGTCGGCTGCCCTTGTCCGAGGCTAGGCTCGGGCGAGGCGTGATCGCGTCCTTCGAATGGACCGATCCCTGACTTAACCGCACCCATCAGGCCTTTGCAGCTTTATGCTGATGGGGGTTACCAGCTGAGAATTAGGAGCCTTGAGGGTACCCCTAATTATGGTCCCCGACAATAGGCTATGTGGATAAATAAGTTTGTACCCGATTTAAAAGTGGTAGATAATATAACAAAATCATCAAAGCTATACTATGATAATGAACCAATAGTATGTTACTCATATAACAATAAGTTAAGTACTGATGCCAAACATATTGACAATGAGTACTATATTGTAAAGGGGGGAGAGAGAGAGAGTCTAGAATCAAACAATGGAACTCGAGCATATAAACATAGAGCAAATATTTGTGGTCCACTCACTAAAGGGCTTTTACCCACTATATTTAGAAAACACATAGCTGGCATGGGTTTAATGGAGCATCTATGATTCTAGATGAAGGGTTCATAATTGCAACCATCTCCCTCAAAAAAATGTTATCTAGATAGAAAGGTGTGCTATAGTCGTTGAGTTTAGCAGTGCATGACTGATTGCTGTAACACTTTAGTCATGGTGTACTAACCTATTAATGATTGGAAATTGTAAGTTAAGAAATTAAATTCTAAGCATAAGTAAGTAAGCATGCGATTAATAGGAAGAATTTTGGGTTGATCTTATTCGACTATGTCAAGGGACTGCGTGAGACATTGTACTCATGTCATGACCAGGGGCACAACAACATATTGGTTGCAACCTCCTTTTATACCATATGCATAATTAGGCAAGGGGTCAACATGGAACTAACATTTGTCATACCATCGTTTTGACTATACACTGTAACGAGATTCGATCTAATCTCTAGGCTAGTGAAGGAAAGGTTGCCGTCGTCATCAACAACAACAAACACTGAACTCCGGCCACTGATGATGTCTTTGTAAAATTTCAAAGCTTTAACTCACTCTGTTTTACCATTCTAGTGGTTAAGATAATGAGATAAGGTCCACAAAGTCTCACAATTAATGGTCTCTATAATGACTGATTCAATGTTAAGAGGCATCAAAGGTATGGAGTATATCGGTAGAGTGGAGGTGAGTGGTCTTCAATATACTCCACTCTATCGATACTATGTTGGGGTGGTGGGTGAAATGGTAGAGCTTGGGGGGAAATGGGTAACGGGAGAGACAAAGGAGATAACAAGGAGAAAACATTGAGTTTAGTTGATGATTTCAAATTTTGGATCCTATGATTTATTTCGAAGAGGATAAAATATTATCAACATTACATTAAATAAGCCATGTTGTAGAATCTCTTGCTTATTGATCATAGGCATAAGCAGGAAGAGCATATGTGTTCTATTCGTCTTAAGTTGTAAGTTGTTTTAAATTTAATGTTATTCTAAGTCAAATTTATCTAGTGTTAACTAGATATACAAGAAAACAAAGCAATGTTTTCAATATCAAATAAACACACAAACAAAAAACATACCTCATAGTGGTGATTCTAGCCTCATAGTATAGAGGTTTCTACATTTTATGTAAAATTAATCGAAACTGAATAATGTTCACTTAGGACAAATCTAATTAACTTACATTTTAGAAGAGGGGCTGTATTGCAAAGCATCAACCGATGTTTATACAATCGATAATCAGACAACATGAGAGCATGTACAACTCTGAGACGCTAGATCGCTTTTCCAAATATAAGAGATAACATTGTTTTTTGTTATTAACTAAGAGACGATATGATACAACTAGAGATCGCACTAGGGAATTCCACGTCGAGGAATAACTCTCCATCCCTGTCCCTACGACAAATTTTTTTCCCGTGGGAATCCCCACGAATGCTTGTGGGGACATTTATTCCCCATTCCCGTTCCCCGGGGATAAATCCTCGATGGGGATCCTCATCCTCTCTTAAATTATAATTAGGACGTACGTCTTTTGTTATTAATGCAAAATATTGTCACTTATACACAATTACAGATGTAAGAAAATATTATGTGTACATCAAAATGAACATATTTGTAGAGTGAGTGATCTCTTGACAAGATAATTATTTATTTTTATCATTAACTATTACACGAAAACATCGTCAGATACAAGTTTAACGGGTCCCCACGTGGAACAGGATGGGGAATGCTTCCCCGTCCCTGTTCTTGTCCACGTTTACCCGTCGGGGAAGAATTTTTTCCTGTTTACATCCTGGTGAAGGATAAACTTCCTTATTCACATCCTCTAATAGAAGAATTCCTGCGGAAATCAGAGGTTGGGGCCCATTGCCATCTCTAGATAACTCTGAGCCCTTGGATCATATATGCAGTTAAGAGACAATATGTATGGAAATTGGAGAGTCATGTAGAGAAGAATATGTCTCTTGTATTTTTTTCAATTAACCAGTTAGAAACCCTCAAGAGGCCTCATATTAAAGTGTGTTGTACATGTCCTGAAAGCAAGTTTAATAATATTGCTCATAGCGAGGTTTATGATGTTTTCATATTATATATAGTCAACTAAAAGTATATTTATATAATATAATAATCCTTCTATGATATAAATATACATTTAATATTTAGTTTATCTCTTTCTCTCACAATGTGTCATAGTGTCTATGAGCCGCACACTTTCAGTTGGTTATAAGTAGGGGTGTAATCGGATCGAATACGGACGGATATCAATGAAATCATATTTGTTTTCATATTTTTATTCGGATTCGAAATCGAATACGGATAGCTTTGAATACGAATACAAATACGGATGTTCTCGAATACAAATACGGATAGTCGTGGATCGAATACGGAGCTAATCAGACACAGATAGCGTCGGTAACAAATATTTTTGTCGGATATCGTGTAAGACACCATTCCACACCTATCATAGTTGTAATCATTTAGCCACTCCTTTAGTCCAAACATTTTTTAGGATTATATGTGGACATATGCTACACCTCCATAAAGTTCCATGAATTTATAAGGCTATTTTGAGTATTATTAATTTCTTTATATAGAAAATCATTAAAATACAATTAAATTCATAAAATATTGATTACAAAGTATTAAAGATAATATGAAGTCACTATGTGAAAATGATAAAGTGAAGTATTGATTATGTTGAAACTTGGATACCTATGGTGATTTTACATGTAACTCACGCAATAAGTGGAAGTGAAATGAAAGAATCCCTGGCACATTATGAAATTTATGGTCCAAACATTTTTTAGAATTCAATGTGTACATATGTTACCCCTCCGTCAAATTTCATGATTTGTTTAGGCTATTTGTGTATTATTATTTTCTTTCTGTAAAAAATCATTAAAAATCAATTAAATCCATAAAATATTATAATATCGACCAAAAATGGTAAATAAGTTACCAAAACTAATAAAAATCATATAATAAGATAACCTAAATCCTAATGTGAAAATGATAAAGTGAAGTATTGATTATGTTAAAATTTGGATAGTTAAGGTGATATCACATGTAACTCACATAACAAGTGAACGGGAATAGAAATAAACGCTGGCAAACTTTAGATTTTATGGCCCAAACATTTTTGAGGATGCTATATGGGCATATATTGCTCCTTCGTCAAATTTCATGATTTTTTTAGACTATTTGTGTATTATTATAATTTTTTCTATAGAAAATTATCAAAATGCATTTAAATTCATAAAATACTCCACTATCAACCGAAAATTGCAAATAGGTTACCAGGATCAATAAACATTATATAAGAACATAACCTCAAGTCCTCAAATTAAAATGATAAAGTGAAGTATTGATTATGTTGAAACTTGGATATTTAGGGCGATTCCACATGTAATTATCCGAATATGTGAAATCTGAAATATGGTAAGATATCTGGGTAGATGTCCGGATATCCGAAATATGAAATCCGGACAGTTATCCGAGAAGTTATCCGGATATCCGAAATCCGACGGATATCAGTCATCTCATATCCGTATCCGATATCCGAACCGTACTATCCGAATTCGAATCAGAAATCCGAAAATTCTGCGGATATCCGAAAAAACTGTCTAGCCGAATAATTAGCCTCTTCGAACGGTCGGATGCTCGGATAATATCCGTACCATTTACACCCTAGTTATAAGTGAACAACCCACTTTATATCTCTTTCTTTCACGTCACAACTAAACTTGACATCTCTTGCAGCCCGGG
This sequence comes from Zea mays, assembly GCF_902167145.1. Lineage (NCBI taxonomy): Eukaryota > Viridiplantae > Streptophyta > Magnoliopsida > Poales > Poaceae > Zea > Zea mays. The sequence continues at coordinate 133,631,328 of NC_050104.1, forward strand.
AATTATATACTTCTGATACACGTGAATTGTGATCACGATATGATGTGGCAAGGCTGTCTCGCCCATATCTGCTTATATGTCAGCATGGCATTGAGCACATGCATGTATCGTGCAATAAAGCGGTGTTATTAATTAATTAGGGTCACCATGCATGGCTGGCTAGTTGACTAGGTTGACTCGTGGCGACGACCCTGCATGCATGATAGGCGTAACGATATAATACTCTCCGTATGCAATAATTGTTTTAATATAATGGTAGGAGCTTTGGCTCTCAATTAAAAAGAAGAATAGAATTGATTCAGTTTTAAGAAAAAATCAGATCCAAAATTTACACGGGGTACACAAGCAACTCAGACAACGACAACTCCACAAACAAAGACCATCGAGGTTCATTGTTGTCGAGCTCCACACAAAGGAGGAGCAACTCCGACTCCCCAAGACGGACAACATATGGCCAAAGGAAAAAACCGACAACGCCTAGACCCAAACACCGCATAGAAGGAGGAAGGTCGCGGTGCGCCGTTATTGCCAAGCCTCGAGACACCCCACGCGAGGCAGCTCTGATTCTTCACCTACGAGACTTCCAATCATGATCCTCCGCTTCGCCCCGCCCCGACAAACGTCCAGCCTCTGAAGAAATCTAGTCCACAAAGAAGGGGGGCTCGTGTCATGCCATCGTTGCCGAGCCACATCATCTGACGTAGCAGCTCCGACTTCACGTTGCAAGATCGCACCTCACCCGCATACCGGACGCCGAGAAGCGAAAGCAACAACCAAAAGGCGACGACATGGCCGAGACGAGCTTCAAAAGTGACGCCTTCAGGAAGGTAGTGACGTTGAGGACACCACTATCACATGTTCGAGATGGATCGGGCTTTCGCCCATAGAAGCCAGTGCTGGGAATGCGACGCCCTCAACTGGGGAAGCGGCACCCATGGACGTCACCATCACCGAGGCTTAAGCCCAAGAAGTCCCCCAACACAATCATAAGGCCAAGACCCCGGGTCAAAGCAGACTACCTCTACCGTCATCGTTGATCTGACATTCCGCACAAAACCTCCCAGAGAGGCATCGACGCTCGGGTGCCGCAACAGCCGCAAAGCTGCGTCGACCGTCACCCCTTCTGGTTGGGCAAAGGCCTTATTTTTGGTGGCTTCTGGCCGCCGAAAATGCCCGTGTCTCCTGTAGTGGGGAACAAACCACCTTACCGCGTGTGACAGCTGCCGCCAGGCGCCCCACCACCGCCACTGAACCCACCAAACACCACAGCAGGATCCAGTCCTCCCCAGAAGGACCAACATCGCCAAGGCGCAGATCCGAAGAGGGAGGGCCTGATCTAGGCCGATGAGGCCTAGATCCGCCGAACCCCAGCGCTGGCGGAGCCACAACCGGGACAACGACTAGAACAGTGACGCCACCACTGAAGCTCCATCGTGCACCGCTCCCCCCAGGTCCTAGGAAACCAAGGCCGCCTCTAGCCCAATAGCGCAAGCCCCTCGTCTCCTCCACGCACTGGCTAGGTTCACCAGGACGAACCCACCACTACTAGGGCAACCCCCACCTAACAAGCCTCCAGCCCCGCCACCCACTGGTAGTAGCAGGGCAGACGCCGCCAAAGCCCACCCCATCCCCGCCGGCATGGGCCACGCGGGTGCCGTCGCCAGGCACCCGCCACACCAGCGTAGAAGGAGCGAGGGAGACGCGGGGCCGACCGATTCGCCTTGCCGCCCCATCACATGAGCCCTCGGTGGCCAGCCTCGGGACGGTGAGGCAAATAGAGAGGGGAGGGAGACTTGGAGACAACGACTAGATATTCGCCACCCGAGTCGCCCAATGAGGGGCGACATGGGGGCCTGGGTGGTTCTGCTGTTAGAGGGCAGAAAATGTATGCAACAATTCTCCCATCAGTTAAAAAAGGAACCGGAAGTGATGCTACGCCGAGATTGCTAATTAGTGTCGAGCTGGTCGGGGCAGAAAGAACCTGATATCAATGTTGTATTTTACCTGTTTGAATTAATGAGTTATGTTCCGATATGCGTCCATAGACTATTAGGAGCATGTACAATCCACATAAATGTCCCGTATCTTAAGAGGTGTCAAGGAGGTAAGTGCAAAAAATATAAAAAATGGTATCTTCATAAAGGAACGTCTCTAGGACGGTTTTCTAAATCTAGATACGGTTCTACTCATACAACTCATATAAATGAGTCGTATCTTGAGAGGTTATAGTAAATAAGATATAAGACATATATATTGGGTGTATCTAGTGCTCGGAGAACCACAACATAACGACTTGTTTGACTGACGGGCAGCCCCAGCTGGGGCTGATGCAGCTGCAAACTATAGAGACAAAATGCTGTAGAAGCCGTAGCCGTAGCCAGATTAAAGTCACAGCAATCTACAAAAAAAAAAAAAAAAACAGGTTGTACATGCCGTGCGATAGTCAGCATGCATGTTTGACGCGGTCCTTGTGGCAAGCAGGCGCACATCACATGTACGAAGCAGTTGAAGTTGCAACAATATCTAATATATAACCTTTGCAGGGTACACGTGATTGCTGGCCCGGCCGGACTAAAATAATTACTCCTATATTGCATTGCATCGCCATCCCACTATATTCGACCAGTGATCAGAATCGTTGTCGTCGTCAGTCCATGCATGCATGTATGTCGCCTCTTTCCACGTCACACGCTCTATTTCTTTATTACTATTCTGTTCTATAGGCACGGGAAAGTCTCGGAACAGTGAGTGTGTCATATCCTACAAGTTTCCGGCATATATAGATATAGCACACTGCATTTGTTTGGTGGCTCTCCAACCACTACATCTATATGCGCCTATGCCTAACTCCCTTTCATGGCATGGCTCGTTTATGGTGAAAGCGCAGATCGATGTTCTTGTGAATAAAATAAATATGGTAGCAAACATATATCTGTCCTGTCCCTCTCTCTCTCTCTCTCTCTTTTTTGGTCTCCGTCCTTTTCTTTTTGTCCAACGAATCCCTCGCGATTGGCCCGGTCAGCCCATTAGTGCACCGGAGAAGAGAAGACACAACGCGACCCCGTCCGGCCTGGATACAGCCCAGTGGGAGCTCGTGGGAGGTGGGCTGCCTGTGGCCCATGTTTTTATTTTGTTTAGCACTGTGTTCCGATATTAAATAAAAAACCAAGCCCCAGTAACCATACATCTCGCCGACCAAGGCGAGTGAATCCATACATTTGGCTAACTACGCCGAATGAATTTCTGGCATCAAGTAATTGGCCGGCCGATGTTAATTAAATGTGCCAAACTGATCAAACTAAAATTCACTTGGTCGGGTTATTGGTGATTTTGATGATCAATCTTGCATATATATATGAACCATCTCAATTCACATGTTTTAAGGTACATTATACTAAAAGGTTAATTAATTCTCTTCTCAATCCATATTCCAGTACGTGAATTAAGGTGAATATCAGTGCATACACAAGTCGTTACTGATGCAGACCGGTATCTAAATTATATAATCCACAGTACGTGAATTAAGGTGAATATCAATGCATACACAAGTCGTTATTGATGCAGACCGATATCTAAATTATATAATCCATGTAATAATCGTTGTTATTAATAATCGTTGTTGTTTGTTTGTCTCTTGACTTATTTAAGTCGGATCATATGATCTAGAAGGTAGACAAATAGGACCTTAATTTGTTTCACAAGGGAAACTTCATTTACAAACCAACTAGTGACTCGGCCTACCATAATGACACACTTTGTTGACACATGATTCCTCTCCATAATTGCTCGTTGGAACTTCGCTCTCGCCCTGCCTTTTGAAAGCCAGCTACAGTCCATCTTAGCGTGTCCCTTGGTGAATCCAAGTGATGTTGCTTTTTCCACTTGCCTTTTGGTTAGTCTTAGTCCCTTTGTCCCAAAACGAAAAAAAGTCATTTTAATTTCATCATATTAAGTTAGCTAATCTTTAGTTTAGTAAATTTGTGTAAAAAGTATGAATATTTAAGATAGCAAATAAGTATAGTTAGATTCATTATATACCACTATTTGGTGTATATTGGTGTGTGACGAATCTAATTTCGCATCTTCTTATCTTCTAGCTCTAGTAGAGCTCGTGCTGATAAATGTGTTAAAGAATCAGTTCGTTGCATATAGTGATATAGAAGAACATATACACAATAATAACATAAAATGACAGAGGAAAGGGAGCTCTTTATTTTATTTTTTTCTGTTTGTTCAAACACATGTACATATGCTGGTTGATTATTTCAGCTCTCCATTCACCTCTCGCTTTTTATAGATGAGAAGATGCTAGTGTTATCCAAGCAATTTCCTGAAAACTTACCTCTCATAAATTCGTCACCTCAAAGACTTGTTTCCACATTACTTTTGACTTCAACTTCTTAAAATTAAGGATGGTAATAGATCACAATCCAAATGTTTCTTCACAAAATGATAGTCATAAATAAATTTTAGTTCAAAAGTAAATAAAATAGAGATCGGTTCTAATTCGATCTGATTCTTAAATCTTATAGTGTAAAATTTAGAGTTTATTGTCAACTATACTTAAAAGACAATGTTAATGTCGTGATTTGAGTTTTTTTAGTCTTCTGGAGGAGGTGAGAGCAGACACTCTACGTACAGGGCTGTACTGCGATGTGATGTCCTATTATCTTTTATATTAAGATAAAATATGCGGTATTATATATTATCTGTTTGATGCGTACCACCGTCCTCGTCGTGTACGGAACATTGGTGCCCACTAGTCTACTACCCTACCTTCGATTGGCAGAAACACGCCAAGGTCAAACCCCATCAAGGAAAGTCCATGCTACCGATTAGCTACCGGCTAGTCGGTGTATCGAACCTTGCTTCGATAGATAAATATGTGTTTTGGGTATAAGTGTACATTTGTGCTGTGCCTAATAGGTCGGCCCAAAGCACACAATTTTTGGCACGACTCATATCTGACACGGCCCAACCTAATTGTGGGTCTGGGTCGGCACGGCCCACATTGTGAATCGTGCCTGGGCCTCAAGTCAAACCCACGGGCCGGCCTGGCATGGCCTATTTAACTAAGGCCCACCGAGGCCCACTAAATATAGACTCAGTATTTAACTAAGGTCCGTCAAAGCCCACATGACTAGTATAACTTGGAGAATCTAGAGCTTCAATAAGTCATTGAGAACCAATACCTAGATATGGATAGTGAATAGTGATGATGATCATTGTATATGTATTCTGTATGGATGTATAGTACTCAATTAAACACTAAACAGAGAACTGAATATTATTTGTGAGCTAGTTAGTTGTAATATTTTTTTCTTTATGACCAAAGGTTTATAATGTGCATCCACAAAACATCTTAGTTTTATTTTGGTCATATATATATATATATATATATATTATACTTTTTGTTGATGTATTACTGTTGTATGTATATGGGCCGGTCTAGCACATTAAGGTGTTTTGGGCTATTTGGGCCGGCCTGGCACACATAACTAATTGTGGGTCGTGTCGTGGGCCGATGACTGGGCACATGTGCTGGCACGGCACGACCCATAATTAGATATATGCTTTTGTGGGCCGTGCCTTTGTGGGCCGTGCTTTTGTGGGCCTGTGCCGTGCCGGGCCAGGCCGGCCCACATGTACATGTATAGTTTTGGGTTCCGGATGGTATACGCGATAGGCACAAAATTTATACTGGTTTAAGCAGTACGTCTCTACTTTTAATCATCGGCGGCTTGCGCTACCGGCACCACTGATTATCAAAGCTCGTAGTAGAAGTTACAAGCGGGTGAGAGAGGGAGGAGAGGCTCCTAAGTCTCTTATTCGTGGTGGAGGTGGTTATAAGGTGGAGTTCTAACTAAGCCTTGGTTTGACGGTGGGGCACCGACCTCCGAGTCATTCTCATGTTCGTCAGTCCTTCTAGGCATCGTCTCCTCTTGGATCCGTCCTTGCATCCATCGTGTGTTCGAGAGAACACCCCGTGTCCGGGGACCAGTCTCCTCCTTTTATAGGCTTAGGAGGGGGATCGACCAGTGGTGGCTTCCTTAGAAAGGTGCCACTGGGTGATGGTAAAACTAGGTGTTTTGCCACGTGGTAAAGCCACGCACGCTTGCGGTCGCCTGACTATCTTATATTCTTTATGGCGGACGGCACGGGCAGCGTGGGGCCCTAGCGCCATCATTGGGGCTATACTGATCCATGGCCTTTGTAGCATAGGGCTCGGCGCGGCTCGTCGTGTTGTGTATTATTTATGATATGTGCAATTGTGTTCAGTTGTATTCTTCAATTGTGTGCTTATGTTTTATGGTGATCTAATTCCGAGCTTGGTTTATGTGCCAGATCACTCGGGCTGGCATGGTATTCATTCCCGTGCTGACCGGGCACGGTTGGACCCGTCCTGTGGAGTGCTCGTTCAGGGATTTTTGGCCCATCAGACACCTCAGCCCAGCAGCACAAAGAGCTATTCGGGCTTAACCCTATCGTGCTTAAGTGGGTTGTGCTTCAATGGCCTAGGCCGAGTCGGGCCAGGCAGCCCGTTTAGACTTCTCTAGCTACTTCACGTGGATAATATTGGAGGGCAACGTCTACCAGCACCACACTACCTCCATTTTTGCAAATTTGTCTATAAATAACACTGAGCAAACAAACACTACTTTTCAAGAAAAGAACATCATGTCATCCATATCTATACCACTATATAATCCACCAGTTTAAAGTTTGCAAAACCCACCCAACCAAATCACCTCCACACCCATAACCTCCACTAAATCCACCAAATAAATTGCATTCAGAGTTAACACACCATCAAAACTAATGGTTTAAATCGTTGAATAACCCTCTCTACCTTACTCACTAAAATACAATAGATAATATTATTTGGATCATCTCTCATCCATCATCTCTCCCCCGCTACCCCGCCACCTCCAGCCCTCTCCCCCGCGTCCCCGCTGCCCCCTCCCCCTCAATCACACCATCGCCGCCGTTAACCTCTCCTCTCGCGCACCTACCACCATCGACCCCTCCCCCTTTTGCGAGATCGTAACGTTAGCACGGGCTATATGCTAGTCCCTAATAAATAGTAGTGTAGAATTATTACCTAGATTTTTTACAATATTTAATCAAGTTATATAGAGAGGAAAAACACATAGCAATACACTATAGGAAATCGAGGAACTTTCAGTGGTCTTTATAATTTTAATTGTCTTTTTCAGCGATAGCTGAAAGTTAACTTATTTTCGGCAGCTGACAACATGTCATCGAATATAATTATTTTTTTATATCTTACTGTCAACCGTCAAAACTAAGTTAGTTTTCGGTGGCTGGTTACACAAGTTGCCAAAAATAAAGCAATTATTTCTTTGCGGATCAACCCTAGCCATAAAAGATGTTTATTTTTTATGGCTGACTCAGGCCATAAAAAATAAGCCTTATAAAGTCCATGCATATGCGTCGAACCTATGCTAGCACTAACTCCTCTCTCCCACAAACATGTGTTCATCGCCTCGTTATGCCCATATTGCCCTGCCCTATCACGACTGTCACGCTGCCTGCCCCAACCGCCCTCGATCGCGCCCACCTGTGCACGCGGTTGTGATGTCCCTGACCGCTTGCACGTCACATGGTCTCTATGCAAATCACCAGATGCATCAACTCTATGCAAGTCACCAGATATCACTTTCAATCTTACTCTGGATGGATGAATATCACTAGATAAGCACGGGATATTTTCTTTGGTTTACTAGGGTGCATATTGGGAAGACAGGAGCTTGACCAAGCTCTATTTATAAGGTCCCAAGAGGAAACCAGCCGTTGGTACCTTCACTGTACAGAAATTGGGGTCATCGGTTTGATGCCCTTGGAGCTTGCCATGTATACTAGTTGTTTAGATGTTATCATTGTCACCCCCAACAACTATGCAAACATGGTTGAATGGCCATCAAACCATCGTCAACCAATGTGTGACACCCTAGGAGAAGTGACCAGAGAGGTGTAAGCAATGTCATACTAGCTCAATGGTCCTCGTCAGTCCAAAACTCAGGGTTCAACGACCCTATATGAAATTTCCCACATGCTTGAGATTGGGATTGCTCTGGTGACCAATGCAATTGTCCTACTTGGCGCAATCATGTTGACAATCGTTAGACCAACACACACCGGAGTTTGACGCACTCAAAAGCTTACTAGAGAGCTACATGAAGCATCGGAGTGGCTTGTCGCTCATCGTCTGAGGGTCCTGTTTCTCATAAGGCTAGGAGTATGCATCGGACCGGTAGTGCGCCAGTCCGACGCTCTTGGTGTTAGGGTCCAACACTGTAGCATCCCAAAAATTCAAATCTTAAATTTTTTTTCAAACTTACTCTAAATTCAAAATGAATTTTAAATTCCGTTTCAAAATGTTTGTTTGCGAGTTGATATCAACAAATAAAATATAGTCGTCTATATTATCTCCAAAATCCTCCTCAAAATATCCTACAAATATTTCTCCAGTGATCCCCTCTGATTCTTTCCAGAAATACTGCCCAAATATTCCGCTGATAATTCTCCAAATATTTTCCTCCTGAGAAATACCTTCAGAATCATTTTTAAAGTCCCTACAAATATTTTCTTCATAATTTTCCTAATGTTCATACGTATACGTACGCCTCCGGTGTCATACAGTGAGCTCTACAAGCTAATTTCACTTATACACGATAAATACATGCTTATCTCCCACTAATCCTCGCATCCTCCCACTAATCCTCGCCTCCTCCCCCTAATTCCCCACTAAGCCTATAAATAGAGGGGCAAGGGCCTCCTCTCAAGCCACCCCAAGCCATTTCATGGCAACTCTCCCCCCCCCAACACGCCCACTCCACCTGTTCTTAGTTTGTTCGATCGTTCCTCCGATCGTTCATGGTTCGTTCGTCCATTCGTCCGATCGTTCGATCGTTCGTTCATTCGTTCGTCCAAATAATCTTTGTTCCGTCGTTATGGTGCCGAAATTCCGATCGTTCGTTCGTCCGATCATTCGACCGTTCGTCCATTCGTTCATAGTTCCTATTCATCGTTCATCGTTCGTTCATAGTTCCTATTCATCGTCCGTTCGTTCGTCCAAATAATCTTTGTTCAACTGTTATGCTGCCGAAATTCCGATCGTTTGTTCGTCCGATCATTCGATCGTTCGTCCGTTCGTTCATAAGTTCCTATTCATCGTTCATTGTTCATTCATAGTAACTATTCATCATTCGTTCATACGGACTATTCACATCACTATTCACCATTACTATTCACCGTTACTATTCATCGTTACTATTCATCGATCATCCGATCACCCCAGATTTCAATTGCTCATCTATCATGATGTCCAGCTCACCTAAGACCTGTCAGACCAATATTCCAGTCATACGAACTCTGGTGACTGTGATTTTCCTTCCAGTAAGAACTTCCCATCCGATCACCCATCCCAGATTTCTCCAAGTTGAGCACGCTTAACTTTAGGATTCTTTTGAGCCAGACTTCCAAACTCAGATTCTAATAATTCTTGTTTCTGAATTCTTATCAAATTATTCTGTATCTAACCATGTCATCCCTTAAGCATGGTTCATATTCCAGAAAACTCCCAAAATACTCTTGTCCCATAGTCTGCCTATAATTTCCCTGTTCATACTAAGTCAGTCAATTCATTCATCATTATTCTCATCAACAGTGAACTCTACTGTACTACACCACATACACCCATCTATAAATACACTCAGCTACCCTCTTCCTTTCCACACACTCAACACCCTCAGCTAAGGCAAACATCCCACCCACTCAGTTACCCCGCTCCGCCGGCTACACGCATAGTGTCGCTTCGCCTCCAATCCACCCTTCTGGTAAGCACCTCCAATCCACCACCAGTAATATCACAACACCACATGACACAAATTCTGCTCAAGACTCTACCCATCCATATATCGTCATTCTGACCACTATACTAAATATTTGTTAATATATTTGCTGGTTTGTATGTTTGCTTGTTCATGTTTCATAGTTATCGGAGCGTTCGTGCCGTCTCGTGGAGGCCAGATCTGCAAGCCTATGCCAGTCGGTGGAGCCAGAAGCCAGTTCTGCGAGCTCTCACCCCTTCCGTCGGTTAAGCAACGGCAAGCTCACTGGATCCCTTTGATGCATAAATTACCTATGCTCTTTCAACCACAACCCTCAGCCTGTTATTTTATGCATGATATGATTTTGAGACAAGTTATTATGGCCACCCAGCCTATGCCGCAATTAATCTTTATACTCCTTGACATATTTGTTACAAATGATTTGAGAAAAAGTGTGAGTTTTCAAAAGAAAATGTTTTCAAAATGGGTATGATGAAGGGTTGTCACCCTTATCACCTTTGAGCGGGATAATCAGGGACTCCCTGGTTTAGGGGAGGGCCTAAGGTGATGGCTCAGCTGGTTTAGGTGTGAGCATGAAGGATTGTCCCTCTCGCCTAAGGACCAGTTTGTCATCACTCCTTACCTATACTCTTATCAAGTACAACCACTCGAGACTGTATGGGCGGTCACTCAATCTGAACTTGTACGGTCTGAACCCTAGGGTTATGGTGGCTAGGGAGCACCGGGAGGATAAGGAAGGGGAATGTTTTGTCCGGTTTGGGCATGGTGGTGGCCTGACTCCTTTCGGTATAATCGTTGAGGTAAGGGCGTATAAGGAAAGAGAGAGATTCGACATTCGGAACTCACGACGGTGAGATTGCAGAAACCGGACTAGTGGGTAAAGTGTACACCTCTGCGCAGAGTTTAAAAACCTGTTCGAATAGTCTACGTTCACGCATATGGATGAGTCATGGCATGGATTTGACAATTAGTGTTTTGTTTTCCAAAAATGCTTTTGAAAAGTGGTTTTAAAAGGTCCGGCGGTCGAGCCGTGAGCTATGGTGGACGGGAAGTCCAGTAGCTATTTTTGAAAATGAAAACCAGTGGGAAACTGTTGAGATACCTGGATGGTTTAGTCTAGGGGATTTTGTTCTATATTGAAAAACTTCCTACTCCTTTGGAGAGGATGCGCTTTGAAAAATAGAAAATGTTTTACAAAATAACCCTGCATCAAATATTGCTCTTTCTGCAAAATATCTTGAGCTCCACATAATCCATGCATTATATCTGATTTCCCCATTCCGCGGGTGAAGGTGGGCTGCTGAGTACGTAAGTACTCACCCTTGCTTATTTGTTGTTTTTTAGAGAAGGAGATCGCTGATCGGGTAAGAGTTACGCCTATTCCCAACCTTGCAGGTGGTTGTTGAACCGCTGATTTGCTTCGCTGCGTATATCGGGCTGCTTCAGCCCTACTCTGATGATATGTCCCGAGTTGTGGACCAACTCTTAAAGTAGATCGCCACCTTGATAGGTTTGTCTCTGAAAGGGAATTAGGCTTACACCTATTTTCCTAATTGATTTTGGTGGTTGAATTGCCCAACACAAATAATTGGACTAACTAGTTTGCTCTAGTCTATAAAATATACAGGTGTCAAAGGTTCACACTTAGTCAATAAAAAGACCAAGAAAAGGGTTCAACAAAGAGAGCAAGGGATAACCGAAGGCTGCCCTGGTCTGGCGCACCAGACTGTCCGGTGTGCCACCGGACAGTGTCCGGTGCACCAGGGAACTCCAAGCCAAACTCTTCACCTTCGGGAAAACTCAGAGGCGCTCCGCTATAATTCACCGGACTGTCCGGTGTACACCGGACAGTGTCCGGTGCTCCAAGGAAGAGCGACTCTGAACTCGCCAGCTTCGGGAATTCACTCCGCTATAATTCACCGGACATGTCCGGTGTACACCGGACTGTCCGGTGAGCCAGCGGAGCAACGGCTACTTCGCGCCAACGGTCACCTGCAGAAGTCAGGCACGCGCGAAGTGGCGCACCGGACACTCTACAGTACATGTCTGGTGTGCCACCGGACATCCAGGCGGGCCCAGCAGTCATAGCTCCAACGGTCGGAACCCAACGACCTGGTGATGTGGCTGGCGCACCGGACACTGTCCGGTGCACCATGCGACAGACAGCCTCCACCAAACGGCTAGTTTGGTGGTTGGGGTTATAAATACCCCCAACCACCCCACATTCAAGTTATCCAAGTTTTCCAACTTCCAACCACTTACAAGAGCTAGGCATTCAATACAAGACACACCCAAGTGATCAAATCCTCTCCTAATTCCACAAAAGCATTAGTGTTGAGTGAGAGTGATTTGTTGTGTTCTTTTGAGCTCTTGCACTTGGATTGCTTTCTTTCTCATTCTTTCTTGAGATCAAACTCACTTGTAATTGAGGCAAGAGACACCAATCGTGTGGTGATCCTTGTGGGAACTTTGTGTTCCAAGTGATTGAGAAGAAAAGCTCACTCGGTCCAAGGGACCGTTTGAGAGAGGGAAAGGGTTGAAAGAGACCCGGTCTTTGTGACCACCTCAACGGGGAGTAGGTTTGCGAGAACCGAACCTCGGTAAAACAAATCCACGTGTCACACTCTTTATTCGCTTGCGATTTGTTTTGCACCCTCTCTCGCGGACTCGATTATATTTCTATCGCTAACCCGGCTTGTAGTTGTGATTAATTTTGTGAATTTCAGTTTTGCCCTATTCACCCTCCCTCTAGGCGACTTTCAATTGGTATCAGAGCCCGATGCTTCATTAGAGCCTAACCGCTCGAAGTGATGTCGGGAGATCACGCCAAGAGGGAGATGGAGACCGGCGTGTAAGGAAAATGGACCCTGGGTCCTTTGGCTAAGTAAGTTTTGGTGTTTGATGATTAACACAATCTGTGGACTAACATGTTTTCTAGTGTTTATGTTTGTAGTTCATAGGATGCTAGAATTACTTGGACTAAGGAATTGAGGAAAGCAACACCTCAAAAGAAGACATTAAGAAGATCAAGAAAAGTCCAAGAAAGGAGGGGTGTGCTGCCTGCGGACTGTCTGTGCGTGGAGCACCGGACTGTCCGGTGGCACACCAGACTGTCCGGTGCACCTGGGAACTGCAGCCCAACGGCTAGTTCTAGGTGGCACCCGGAGCCTGCGGCGCCAACGGTCACCTGCTCTGACAGGAGTCAGACAGGCAACGGCTAGGCGCACCGGACAGGCTACAATGCGCTGTCCGGTGCACCACCGGACTGTCCGGTGCACACCAGACTGTCCGGTGTGCCGCAGAGAGCAGCAGCTTTTCTCCAACGGCTACAATTGTGTTGGGGGCTATAAATACACCCCCAACCAGCCATTCTCAAGTGTGGGAGCCCAAGCAACATACCAAGCAATATTGTAGACATTCCCAAGTGCTCTTACACCCAAGTGCTTAATAGAATCACTCGGTGTTTAGCGTAGGTGCTTTGCGAAGTGCTTAAGTTAGTTAGACCGCTCTAGCGCTTGCTCTAGGTGAACCCTAGTTAGTTGAGTGAGTTTAGACAAACCACACAACCCCTCGGCTCTTGCGTGAGTCGTTGTAATTGTACCGAGTGGGGCGAGAGTCTTGCGAGACCGTGACAACCGTGTTTGTGTCACGGCCGCCACCGTGTACGGAGGGAACGAGGCCCGCGGCGTTTCGGCCGGAAGCTCGATAGTGGAGACGGCGGGGAGCGTTCGAGAGGAGCTGGAAGCGGAGCACCACTTGCGTGTGGAGAAGGCTCGTGGCTCTCTACGGAGTTACTCGACCGAAGGTGCTTGGCCCTCGCGTGGGCTTCCCTTTGCGTAGGGGCACCAACGAGGATTAGTCGGAACCTTGCGTGGTTCCGGATACCTCGGTAAAAATACCGGCGTCGTCCACGAGAGTTTGCATCTCTACTTTGCTCTTTAAGTTTCCGCATTTATATTAAGCATTTAAGTTTCAATCTTGTATTCATACCTATATAGTGTAGATTGGAACTTAGCCTTTGCGGTAGAGATAGCAACACTTAGACAAAACCTAGTTTGCACATTCTAGTTTGTTTATTTACATAGGTTTTGCTCTAGGGATTTAATTGTGGCCTAGTTTAGTGAAAGTTTTAGAAGTCCTAATTCACCCCCCCCCCCCTCTTAGGCGTCACCCGTTTCCTACAAGTGGTATCAGAGCCTGGTTTGGCTCATTTGAAACGCTTTAGCTTCACTGCTAAAAGAGCCGACGCTTTTTAGAGGAAGGGATGGATACCCATAGGCCACCACATTTCGACAGCACTAACTTTCCCTATTATAGTGCTAGAATGGCTTGTTACCTAGAGGCTGTTGATTTAGGTGTTTGGAGAGTCACTCGTGATGGGATGAAACCCCTCAAGAATCCCGAGAAACCCACCACGAGTGAGGAAAAAGAAATTCATTTAAATGCTAGAGCCAAAAATTGCTTATATGAATCTCTTAGCATGGATATTTTTAATCAAGTGTTTACCTTGAAAACTGCTAATGAGATTTGGCTAAAATTGCATGAGCTCCATGACGGCACAACTAATGTCCGTGAGCAAAAACATTGCCTAGTCTTAAATGAGTACAATTCTTTTGTTATGAAAGATGATGAGCTTGTTAGAGATATGTATTCTCGTTTGAATCTAATTATAAATGAGCTCAACTCTATTGGCATTAATAAGCTAGGTGATGCAGACATTGTGAGGAAGATTATCTCCCTGCTACCTCAACGAAGATATGGGAGCATCATCACCATCCTTCACAACATGGAGGACTTGAGCAACATGACCCCGACCATTGTAATTGGGAAAATCGCGGCTTTTGAAATGTCGCGAAAAATGTGCTGGGGAGAGGAGCCAACTTCCTCAAAGCCATATGCTTTTGCATGTGATGAGAGGAAGGGTAAAAAGAAGGCTTCCACACCAAGTTCCTCAAGTGAAGAAGAGGAAGAAGAAGAGAGTGATGATGATGAAGATAATCAACCATGCACATCATCCTCCGAGGACGAAGAAACAATCCGACGCGTCAGAAAGGTAATGGGGATGATTCGCAAGATTAATCTAATGGGTGTACCCATGCAGGTCGAAGATATTCTCTTTAACATTGACAGGAAAAAGCAAAGAAAAATAGGATGCTTCGCATGTGGGGAAAAGGGCCACTTCAGGGATAGCTGTCCAACTTTGGCTAAACCCAAAAAGGAGAGGAGCAAAGGCAAGGCGCTAACAAGTGTTAGAACTTGGGATGACTCTTCAAGTGAAGATGAACCTCCAAGGACGCGCAGCCACCGATCCTCATCACGATCATCACGATCATCACACAAATGCCTTATGGCAAGAGGTAACAAAAGCATTCCATCCTCTAGTGATGAAAATAGTAGTGATGATGAAGGTGAGGGAAAGCCCTCCGTAGATGAGCTTGCGGAAGCCGTTGAATTTTTCCAGGATGTTTGCACTAAGCAAAAAGCTCAACTTAAAACCTTGAAAAATAAGTTGGTCAGCTCTCAAAATGATTACAAAGGTTTGCTAGAAAATTTTGAAACTTTTGCAAACTTAAATAGTGAGCTGTCAACTAAAATTGAGCTATTAGAGTCTAGTGCTCCATCCACTGCTACCGATGATGGTCTTTTTAAAAAGAATGAAAAACTTAAGGCTAAGTTAGCTAGCTCCCAAAATACCATTGAAAATTTGCTAGAGAAAATGGAAATTCTTAGCATACACAATGATGAGCTAACTACTAAGCTAGAAAATATTGGTAGCACCCCAGTAGCATCTCTAGTTAAAATTCCTGAAATTATTAAAAAGGATGCTTCTACTTCTTGCTTTGATTTAATTAATGACACTAACCCCTGCAACCAAGTTCTTGTTGAGAATATTGTTATAGAAACATGTTCGGATGAGGTTGCAAAGGAAAATGACCAATTAAGGCAAGAAGTGGCCCGTCTTGGCAAGGCTTTGTATGAAAAGAAAGGCAAAGCCAAACAAATCCAACCTCCACAGGATAACACCACTGCGGGAGTGAACAAGCCTATGGAGGGAGAAACCGTGATTTGTAGGTTATGCCACAAGGAAGGCCACAAGTCTTTCCAATGCAATACGATGACCGGGGATAAGCAAAGGCAAAAGCCATCAAGCAAAATCTCCAACACCTACATCAAAAAGGTGGACAAAAAAGCTGCTACACCATATTTGATCAAGAAGAAAAAGAATGGAAAGGTGATAGCAATCAAGGCCAACAAGCAAGCCAACAAAGGAAAGGGGGCCAAGCGCATCTGGGTGCCAAAGGAAATTATTTCAACCATGAGAAGCACCAAGAAGGTTTGGATCCCGAAAAGGGAAATGAGTGGACCAAAGGTCGTCGGGAAATTTGGAGATTTGGCAAAGATGGGATGTATGTCATGGGATACATCATAATGGATAGAGTTTATTACCAAGTGGATTAGTAAAAGACTTTGGACCCAAATTTCCCCACCCATGACTAAGGTAACTAGATTTATTGTATTTACTATTCTTAGATATGCGTATCTATTTTCTTGTATCTAGCTCTACCTTTCATGCCTAGTATTACATTTGATGTTTACTTTTATGTATGCATACTAGGTAAATCACATGGTAGGATTGCTTGCTTTCAATTTATATCCTAAGCAAACCTACATGGCTTAAAACGTTTATTTAAGCACGGCACATAGCTTCTACATCACTTCATAGTAAATGATACATCATTTGATAACTATGAATTCTAGTAGTGGTAAAACACTCATATCGTACATTTGGTATCATTTAACTTATATGTGCCAAAGCTCGGATTATGGATAACCTGCCCCTCTTGATATCAAATCAAAGTGCATGTCTCCTACAAGAATTCAAAAAACTTGTATGCACATCTTTAGGGGGAGATTACTCTATAATCTAAGACTTTGAGACTAACACTCCTTTCAAGTCTATTTTCTTGTGATAGTCTCATTGTAAGGAAAATGAAGTCCCCGGAGAAAGACAACAATCTTCCACTGCATATCTCCAAGAACTGTAATTTTACATCATTTACACGTCTTCTCCGACATTTGGTTAGACTACGGTTTCATATCTTATACTTCCTTGTTGCTATAAATGCATAAATGGTTCAATCATATTTTGTTACCTATGCATAAGGGAAGTCAGTCTATTCAAATCATGACTTGCACCTCTAATTTTCACATGCTTTTTCCTAAGTAGATGATCTCTGTCAGGGGGAGTATTTCTTCGTCTCTAAAAAGGGGGAGAAATTTCTTTCTAAAAGAGAACACTCATTTAGGGGGAATTTTCATATGTTTTTCTTCAAGAGTTTCAATTCCTTGAGGGCAAGTTTTATTTACTTCCTACATGCTTTTAATGTCTTCCTTTTCGGTGGTTGATGCCAAAGGGGGAGAATTTTAGGGACCAAAGCAATGAAAAATGTATCAAACACCACCAAACACCACCAATTTAAAATTTTAAAATTTTGCAAGTGCCTTGTCAAGTGTTTTGGTTATTTGGTCCAAAATAGGAAGTAAGTGAATTATGGAGTTAGGGGGAGGCTTAAGTCCATAATATCACATTAAGGGGACAATCATGCATCCTAGCAAGTAGATTGCATATTTACATTCAAATCCTTGTATTATTTGCTTGCTTTGGTTGTGTTGTCATCAATCACCAAAAAGGGGGAGATTGTAAGGAAAATGGACCCCGGGTCCTTTGGCTAAGTAAGTTTTGGTGTTTGATGATTAACACAATCTGTGGACTAACATGTTTTCTAGTGTTTATGTTTGTAGTTCACAGGATGCTAGAATTACTTGGACTAAGGAATTGAGGAAAGCAACACCTCAAAAGAAGACATTAAGAAGATCAAGAAAAGTCCAAGAAAGGAGGGGTGTGCTGCCTGCGGACTGTCTGTGCGTGGAGCATCGGACTGTCCGGTGGCACACCGGACTTTCCGGTGCCCACACGCCGGACTGTCCGGTGCACCTGGGAACTGCAGCCCAACGGCTAGTTCCAGGTGGCACCCGGAGCCTGCGGCACCAACGGTCACCTGCTCTGACAGGAGTCAGACAGGCAACGGCTAGGCGCACCGGACAGGCTACAGTGCGCTGTCCGGTGCACCACCGGACTGTCCGGTGTGCCGCAGAGAGCAGCAGCTTTTCTCCAACGGCTACAATTGTGTTGGGGGCTATAAATACACCCCCAACCGACCATTCTCAAGTGTGGGAGCCCAAGCAACATACCAAGCAATATTGTAGACATTCCTAAGTGCTCTTACACCCAAGTGCTTAATAGAATCACTCGGTGATTAGCGTAGGTGCTTTGCGAAGTGCTTAAGTTAGTTAGACCGCTCTAGCGCTTGCTCTAGGTGAACCCTAGTTAGTTGAGTGAGTTTAGACAAACCACACAACCCCTCGGCTCTTGCGTGAGTCGTTGTAATTGTACCGAGTGGGGCGAGAGTCTTGCGAGACCGTGACAACCGTGTTTGTGTCACGGCCGCCACCGTGTACGGAGGGAACGAGGCCCACGACGTTTCGGCCGGAAGCTCGATAGTGGAGACGGCGGGGAGCGTTCGAGAGGAGCTGGAAGCGGAGCACCACTTGCGTGTGGAGAAGGCCCGCAGCTCTCTACGGAGTTACTCGACCGAAGGTGCTTGGCCCTCGCGTGGGCTTCCCTTTGCGTAGGGGCACCAACGAGGATTAGTCGGAACCTTGCGTGGTTCCGGATACCTCGGTAAAAATACCGGCGTCGTCCACGAGAGTTTGCATCTCTACTTTGCTCTTTAAGTTTCCGCATTTATATTAAGCATTTAAGTTTCAATCTTGTATTCATACCTATATAGTGTAGATTGGAACTTAGCCTTTGCGGTAGAGATAGCAACACTTAGACAAAACCTAGTTTGCACATTCTAGTTTGTTTATTTGCATAGGTTTTGCTCTACGGATTTAATTGTGGCCTAGTTTAGTGAAAGTTTTAGAAGTCCTAATTCACCCCCCCCCCCCCTCTTAGGCGTCACCCGTTTCCTACACGACGACAAGCCCATCGGCGACAAGCCCACTACAAGTCATGGGAAGGCTTCATCGGAAGAGTCCCGCAACAAAAAGAAAGGGAAGGAGAAGAAAGTCTCCTCCCACAAATCGCATCGGAGTGGCGACAAGAAAAAGAAGATGAGGAAGGTGGTCTACTACGAGACCGACACCTCATCGCCATCTACCTCCAGCTCCGACGCGTCGTCCATTACTTCTAAGCGCCATGAACGCAAGAAGTTTAGTAAGATCCCCTTACACTATCCTCGCACTTCTAGACATACTCCATTACTTTCCGTTCCATTAGGCAAACCGCCAACCTTTGACGGTGAAGATTATGCTAGGTGGAGTGATTTGATGAAATTTCACCTAACCTCACTCCACAAAAGTATATGGAATGTTGTTGAGTTTGGAGCACAGGTACCATCCGTAGGGGATGAGGATTATGATGAGGACGAGGTAGCCCAAATCGAGCACTTCAACTCCCAAGCCATAACTATACTCCTCGCTTCTCTAAGTCGAGAGGAGTATAACAAGGTGCAAGGATTAAAGAGCGCCAAGGAAGTTTGGGACGTGCTCAAGACCGCGCACGAGGGAGATGAGCTAACCAAGATCACCAAGCGGGAGATGATCGAGTGGGAGCTCGGTCGCTTCCGGCTTCGCAAAGGAGAAGAGCCACAAGATATGTACAACCGGCTCAAAACCTTGGTGAACCAAGTGCACAACCTCGGGAGCAAAAAATGGGATGACCACGAGATGTTTAAGGTTATTCTTAGATCACTTATTTTCCTTAACCCTACTCAAGTTCAATTAATTCGTGGTAATCCTAGATATACACTAATGACTCCCGAGGAAGTAATCGGGAATTTTCTGAGCTTTGAGTACATGATCAAGGGCTCAAAGAAGATCAATGAGCTAGATGATCCCTCCACATCCGAAGCACAACCGGTCGCATTTAAGGCGACGGAGGAGAAGTAGGAGGAGTCTACACCAAGTAGACTGAGAGCACCTAGAGGAGGGGGTGAATAGGTGATCCTGTGAAACTTGAAAACTTAAGCCACAAAAACTTGGTTTATCGTTAGCACAATAATTGCCAAGTGGCTAGAGAGGAGTCAAAACACAATAGCCACAAGAAATCAATCAAAGAGATGGCACGGTGGTTATCCCGTGGTTCGGCTAAGTACAAAACTTGCCTACTCCACGTTGTGGCGTCCCAACGGACGAGAGTTGCACTCAACTCCTCTCAAGTGATCCAATGATCAACTTGAATACCACGGTGTTTTGCTTTTTCTTTTTCTCAATCCCGTTTGCGAGGAATCTCCACAACTTGGAGTCTCTCGCCCTTACACTTGAAGTTTACAAAGAAGTACGGAGTAAGAGAGGGAAGCAACACACACAAATCCACAGCAAAATACGCACACACACGGCCAAGAATCGAGCTCAAATGACTATCTCCAAGTTCTCACTAGAACGGAGCTCGAATCACTGAGAATGGCAAACGAATGCGCAAAGACTGACTGTGGATGATCAAGAATGCTATTAGGTTGCTTGGTATCCTCCTCCATGCGCCTAGGGGTCCCTTTTATAGCCCCAAGGCAGCTAGGAGCCGTTGAGAGCAATCTGGGAAGGCAATTCTTGCCTTCTGTCGACTGGCGCACCGGACAGTCCGGTGCACACCGGACACTGTCCGGTGCCCGATTTCTTTCCTTAACTGGCGCAGCCGACCGTTGGCGGCCAGAGAGCCGTTGGCGCACCGGACAGTCCGGTGCCCCCTTCTAGCCGTTGGCTCGGCCACGTGTCCCGCGCAGATCGCGCGGCCGACCGTTGGCCCGGCCGACCGTTGGCTCACCGGACAGTCCGGTGCACACCGGACAGTCCGGTGAATTATAGCCGTACGTCGCCGGTGAAATTCCCGAGATCGGCCACTTCGCTCAATCCAGTCTGGCGCACCGGACACTGTCCGGTGCACCACCGGACAGTCCGGTGCTCCCAGACTAAGCAGATTCTTGGCTGCTCGAGCCAAGACCTTTTCAATTGGATTTTTCCTGTTTCCAGCACTTAGACACAATACATTAGTCCATAAAACAATGTACTAAGTCTGAGAAACATACCTTTATCCTTGATTTGTACTTTGTCCACCATTTTACACTTGGGCACTTGTATTGGACACTAAATCACCAAAATATTTAGAAATGGCCCAAGGGCACATTTCCCTTTCAATCTCCCCCTTTTTGGTGATTTATGCCAACACAATATAAAGCAAGTAGAACAAGTATAAAATCAATTCAACTAAGAACTCAAAGTTGTTTTGAATCAAATTTGTCATATATGGATCACTCTATGCCACCACTTGGTTTGTTTTTGCAAATCAAACTCAAATTCCTATCTCTAAGTCAAATCCACTTGTAGAGATATAAAGAGAGGTTTTCCAAGAGAAATTGATTCAAGATTTCAAAAACTCCCCTTTTTTCATAATCAACATTTCTCCCCACAAGAAGCCAACTTTTGACAAGAGAGACAATAAAAGAGTTTTGACAAACCAAAAGCTCTATTCTACTATTTTCAAAATCTCTCAAGTGGTAGCTGATCCATTTATCACTTTGGCCTTTATTTTCTCCCCCTTTGGCATCAAGCACCAAAACGGGATTAATCTTGGCCCTTTAACCCCATTGCCTTACCAAAATCTTCAAATAAGAGTACAAGTATAAAGATGAACTTGAAAAAGTTACTCTTTTCATCGGAGTGCAGTGGAAGTCTTGCATGGTCCAAGTCCACCTTTTCCCTTTCAAACCTCCTTTGAGACTAAAACAAGCAAACTCAAGCACATGGTTAGTCTCAAAGGATCAAGTTGTAGCACAGCTCCCCCTAAATATGTGCATCACTTGCAAAAAGGACTTGTGAAGTCCGGGGAGTGTTTGTACAACTTGAGCACCATAAGTAAGCAACAAAATGCATAGGGAACATGATCAAAGGCATAAACACATGTATGCTATAAATCAATCCAAGTTCCACGAATCTAAGACATTTAGCTCACTACGCAACCTGCAAAAGGTCTGCTCATCTAAAGGCTTGGTAAAGATATCGGCTAGCTGGTTCTCGGAGCTAACATGGAACACTTCGATATCCCCCTTTTGCTGGTGGTATCTCAAAAAGTGATGCCGGATGTCAATGTGCTTTGTGCGGCTGTGCTCAACAGGATTTTCCGCCATGCGGATAGCACTCTCATTATCACATAGGAGTGGGACTTTTCTCAGATTGTAGCCAAAGTCCCTGAGGGTTTGCCTCATCCAAAGTAGTTGCGCGCAACATTGACCTGCGGCAACATACTTGGCCTCAGCGGTGGATAGGGCAACGGAAGTTTGTTTCTTAGAGTTCCATGACACCAGGGACCTTCCTAAGAATTGGCACGTCCCCGATGTACTCTTCCTATCGACCTTACATCCAGCATAGTCGGAATCTGAATATCCAATTAGGTCAAAGGTAGACCCTTTTGGATACCAGAGCCCGAAGCAAGGCGTAGCAACTAAATATCTAAGGATTCGCTTCACTGCTACTAAGTGACATTCCTTAGGATCAGATTGAAATCTAGCACACATGCATATGCTTAGCATAATATCCGGTCTACTAGCACATAAGTAAAGTAATGACCCTATCATTGACCGGTATGCCTTTTGATCAATGGACTTACCTCCTTTGTTGAGGTCGGTGTGTCCGTCGGTCCCCATCGGAGTCTTTGCGGGCTTGGCGTCCTTCATCCCAAACCGCTTCAGCAAGTCTTGCGTATACTTTGTTTGAGAGATGAAGGTGCCGTCCTTGAGTTGCTTCACTTGGAACCCAAGGAAGTAGTTCAACTCGGCCATCATTGACATCTCGAATTTCTGCGTCATCACCCTGCTAAACTCTTCACAAGACTTTTTATTAGTAGAACCAAATATTATGTCATCGACATAAATTTGGCACACAAAAAGATCACCGTTACAAGTCTTAGTGAAAAGAGTTGGATCGGCTTTCCCAACCTTGAAAGCATTAGCGGTTAAGAAATCTCTAAGGCATTCATACCATGCTCTTGGGGCTTGCTTAAGTCCATAGAGCGCCTTAGAGAGCTTACACACATGGTCGGGGTACCGTTCATCCTCGAAGCCAGGGGGTTGCTCCACGTACACTTTCTCCTTGATTGGCCCGTTGAGGAAAGCGCTCTTCACATCCATTTGGAACAACCTGAAAGAATGGTGAGCGGCATATGCTAGCAAGATACGAATGGACTCTAGCCTAGCCACAGGAGCAAAAGTCTCCTCAAAGTCCAAACCTACGACTTGGGCATACCCTTTTGCCACAAGTCGAGCCTTGTTCCTCGTCACCACTCCGTGCTCGTCTTATTTGTTGCGGAACACCCACTTGGTTCCCACAACATTTTGCTTAGGACGAGGCACCAGCGTCCAAACTTCATTTCTCTTGAAGTTGTTGAGCTCCTCTTGCATGGCCAACACCCAGTCCGGATCTAGCAAGGCCTCCTCTACCCTGAAAGGCTCAATAGAAGAGACAAAGGAGTAATGCTCACAAAAATTAACTAATCGAGATCGAGTAGTTACTCCCTTGCTAATATCACCCAGAATTTGATCGACGGGATGATCCCTTTGAATCATCGCTCGAACTTGGGTTGAAGGTGCTGGTTGCGCTTCTTCTTCCATCTCATGATCATATTGTGCTCCCCCTTGATCACACGCCTCCTGTTCGTCCTGAGTTGGGGGATGCACCATAGTCGAGGAAGAAGGTTGATCTTGCTCATCTTGTTCCTGTGGTCGCACATCACCAATCGCCATGGTTCGTATAGCGGCCGTCGGAACATCTTCTTCATCTACATCATCAAGATCAACAACTTGCTCTCTTGGAGAGCCATTAGTCTCATCAAATACAACGTCGCTAGAGACTTCAACCAAACCCGATGATTTGTTGAAGACCCTATACGCCTTTGTATTTGTGTCATAACCTAACAAAAACCCTTCTACAGCTTTGGGAGCAAACTTAGAATTTCTACCCTTCTTCACTAGAATGTAGCATTTGCTCCCAAATACACGAAAGTAAGACACATTGGGTTTGTTACCGGTTAGTAGCTCATATGAAGTCTTCTTGAGGAGGCGATGAAGGTAGACCCTGTTGATGGCGTGGCAAGCCGTGTTCACGGCTTCCGACCAAAAGTACTCGGGGGTCTTGAATTCTCCTAGCATCGTCCTCGCCATATCAATGAGCGTCTTGTTCTTCCTCTCTACCACACCATTTTGTTGTGGTGTGTAGGGAGCGGAGAACTCGTGCTTGATCCCTTCCTCATCAAGGAACTCCTCCACTTGAAGGTTCTTGAACTCGGACCCGTTGTCGCTCCTTATCTTCTTCACCTTGAGCTCAAACTCATTTTGAGCTCTCCTGAGGAAGCGCTTGAGGATCCCTTGGGTTTCAGACTTATCCTGCAAAAAGAACACCCAAGTGAAGCGGGAAAAGTCATCAACAATAACTAGACCATACTTACTTCCTCCTATGCTCAGATAGGCGACGGGTCCGAAGAGGTCCATATGCAGCAGCTCCAGAGGTCTTGAAGTGGTCATCACATTCTTGCTGTGGTGTGCTCCTCCTACTTGTTTACCTGCTTGACAAGCTGCACAAGGTCTATCTTTTTCGAATTGCACGTTAGTCAAACCTATCACGTGTTCTCCCTTTAGAAGCTTGTGAAGGTTCTTCATCCCCACATGTGCTAAGCGGCGATGCCACAGCCAGCCCATGCTAGTCTTAGCGATTAAGCATGCATCTAGACCGGCCTCCTCTTTTGCAAAATCAACTAAATAAAGTTTGCTGTCTAGTACACCCTTAAATGCTAGTGAACCATCACTTCTTCTAAAGACAGACACATCTACATTCGTAAATAGACAATTATATCCCATATTACATAACTGACTGACAGATAGTAAATTATATCCAAGAGACTCAACTAAAAACACATTAGAGATAGAGTGCTCATTGGATATCGCAATCTTGCCTAAACCTTTCACCTTGCCTTGGTTCCCATCACCGAATATGATTGAATCTTGGGAATCCTTATTCTTGACGTAGGAGGTGAACATCTTCTTCTCCCCCGTCATATGGTTTGTGCATCCGCTGTCGATAATCCAGCTTGAGCCCCCGGATGCATAAACCTGCAAGGCAAATTTAGGCTTGGGTCTTAGGTACCCAACTCTTGTTGGGTCCTACAAGGTTAGTCACAATTTCCTTAGGGACCCAAATGCAAGTTTTATCACCCTTGCATTTTGCCCCTAATTTCCTAGCAACTATCTTCCTATCCTTTCTACAAATAGTAAAGGAAGCATTTAAAGCATGATAAATTGTAGAGGGACCATTCATAACTTTTCTAGGAACATGAACAATATTCTTCCTAGGCACATGATGAATATTTTTCCTAGGCATGTCTCTACCATGCATATCATGAGAACTAGAAGCAGTCATAGCATAAGAGTCATAAGCATGTGAATCAAAAACATCATAACCTCTAAAAGCATTTCTAGAATATCTCCTATCATGGTACATGAAAGCATGGTTCTTTTTAACATTACTAGCCATAGGAGCCTTCCCTTTCTCCTTGGTGGAGATGGGAGTTTTATGTCTTGTTAAGTTCTTGGCTTCCCTCTTGAAGCCAAGTCCATCCTTAATTGAGGGGTGTCTACCAATAGTGTAGGCATCCCTTGCAAATTTTAGTTTTTCAAATTCACTCTTGCTAGTCTTAAGTTGAGAATTAAGACTAGCTAATTCATCATTCAATTTTGAAATAGAAACTAAGTGTTCACTACAAGCATTAATATCAACATCCTTACACCTAGTGCAAATTTCAACATGTTCAACACAAGAGTTGGATTTATTTGCTTCTACTAGTTTAGCATTTAAATCATTGTTAACACCTTTTAAAGTAGAGATAGTTTCACGACAAGCAGATAGTTCACAAGAAATCATTTCATTCCTTTTAACTTCTAGAGCAAGAGAATTTTGTGCACTAACAAATTTATCATGCTCTTCATACAAAAGATCTTCTTGTTTCTCTAAGAGTCTATCCTTTTCATTCAAGGCATCAATCAATTCATTAATCTTATCTATTTTAGTTCTATCCAAACCCTTGAACAAGCTAGAGTAATCTATTTCTTCATCACTAGACTCATCATCACTAGAAGAATCATAAGTACTAGCGTTACGAGTGATTACCTTCTTTTCCCTTGCCATAAGGCAAGTGTGATGCTCGTTGGGGAAGAGAGCCGATTTATTGAAGGCGGTGGCGGCGAGTCCTTCATTGTCGGAGTCGGAGGAGGAGCAATCCGAGTCCCACTCCTTTCCTAGATGTGCCTCGCCCTTGGCCTTCTTGTAATTTTTCTTCTTTTCCCTCTTGCTCCCGTGTTCCTGGTCACTTTCATTATCGGGACAGTTAGCAATAAAATGACCAATCTTACCGCATTTGAAGCATGAGCGCTTCCCCTTGGCTTTGGTCTTGCTTGGCTGTCCCTTGCGACCCTTAAGCGTCGTCTTGAATCTTTTGATGATGAGAGCCATCTCTTCATCATTAAGTCCGGCGGCCTCAATTTGTGCTACCTTGCTGGGTAACGCCTCCTTGCTCCTTGTTGCCTTGAGAGCAACGGGTTGAGGCTCATTGATTGGACCGTTTAGAGCGTCGTCTACGTACCTCGCTTCCTTGATCATCATTCGCCCGCTTACGAATTTTCCAAGGATTTCTTCGGGCGACATTTTGGTGTACCTGGGATTCTCACGAATGTTATTCACCAAATGAGGATCAAGAACGGTAAAGGACCTTAGCATCAATCGGACAATGTCATGGTCCGTCCATCGCGTGCTTCCGTAGCTCCTTATTTTGTTGATAAGGGTCTTGAGCCGGTTGTATGTTTGTGTCGGCTCCTCGCCCCTTATCATCGCGAATCGTCCAAGCTCCCCCTCCACCAACTCCATCTTGGTGAGCAAGGTGACGTCGTTCCCCTCATGTGAAATCTTGAGGGTGTCCCAGATCTGCTTGGCATTATCCAAGCCACTCACTTTGTGATATTCATCCCTGCACAATGAAGCTAGAAGAACAGTAGTAGCTTGTGCATTCTTATGAATTTGCTCATTAATAAAAATGGGACTATCCGAACTATCAAAGTGCATTCCACTCTCTACAATCTCCCATATACTAGGATGGAGAGAAAACAAGTGACTACGCATTTTGTGACTCCAAAATCCGTAGTCCTCTCCATCAAAATGAGGAGGTTTACCAAGTGGAATAGATAATAAATGAGCATTTGCACTTTGAGGAATACGAGAGTAATCAAAAGAAAAGTTTGAATTGACCGTTTTCTTTTTCTCGTAGTCGTCGTCGTCATCCTTTTGGGAAGAGGAAGATTCATCGCTGTCGTAGTAGACGATCTCCTTGATGCGCCTTGTCTTCTTCTTCTTCCCATCTTTTCGTTTGTGGCCCGAGCCCGAGTCGTTGGACTTGTCATCCTTTGGCTCGTTGACGAAGGACTCCTTCTCCTTGTCATTGATCACGATTCCATTCCCCTTAGGATCCATCTCTTCGGGCGGTTAGTCCCTTTTTTGAAGAGAACGGCTCCGATACCAATTGAGAGCACCTAGAGGGGGGTGAATAGGTGATCCTGTGAAACTTGAAAACTTAAGCCACAAAAACTTGGTTTATCGTTAGCACAATAATTGCCAAGTGGCTAGAGAGGAGTCAAAACACAATAGCCACAAGAAATCAATCACAGAGATGGCACGGTGGTTATCCCGTGGTTCGGCTAAGTACAAAACTTGCCTACTCCACGTTGTGGCGTCCCAACGGACGAGAGTTGCACTCAACTCCTCTCAAGTGATCCAATGATCAACTTGAATACCACGGTGTTTTGCTTTTTCTTTTTCTCAATCCCGTTTGCGAGGAATCTCCACAACTTGGAGTCTCTCGCCCTTACACTTGAAGTTTACAAAGAAGTACGGAGTAAGGGAGGGAAGCAACACACACAAATCCACAGCAAAATACGCACACACACGGCCAAGAATCGAGCTCAAATGACTATCTCCAAGTTCTCACTAGAACGGAGCTCGAATCACTGAGAATGACAAACGAATGCGCAAAGACTGAGTGTGGATGATCAAGAATGCTATTAGGTTGCTTGGTATCCTCCTCCATGCGCCTAGGGGTCCCTTTTATAGCCCCAAGGCAGCTAGGAGCCGTTGAGAGCAATCTGGGAAGGCAATTCTTGCCTTCTGTCGACTGGCGCACCGGACAGTCCGGTGCACACCGGACACTGTCCGGTGCCCGATTTCTTTCCTTAACTGGCGCAGCCGACCGTTGGCGGCCAGAGAGCCGTTGGCGCACCGGACATGTCCGGTGCACACCGGACAGTCCGGTGCCCCCTTCTAGCCGTTGGCTCGGCCACGTGTCCCACGCAGATCGCGCGGCCGACCGTTGGCTCACCGGACAGTCCGGTGCACACCGGACAGTCCGGTGAATTATAGCCGTACGTCGCCGGTAAAATTCCCGAGAGCGGCCACTTCGCTCGATCCAGTCTGGCGCACCGGACACTGTCCGGTGCACCACCGGGCAGTGCGGTGCTCCCAGACTAAGCAGATTCTTGGCTGCTCAAGCCAAGACCTTTTCAATTGGATTTTTCCTGTTTCCAGCACTTAGACACAATACATTAGTCCATAAAACAATGTACTAAGTCTGAGAAACATACCTTTATCCTTGATTTGTACTTTGTCCACCATTTTACACTTGGGCACTTGTATTGGACACTAAATCACCAAAATATTTAGAAATGGCCCAAGGGCACATTTCCCTTTCATAGACAACCAATCGACGCCTCAAAGCTCGACAATGAGGAAATGGCGCTCGTCATCAAGAGCTTCCGCCAAATCCTCAAGCAAAGGAGGGGGAAAGATTACAAGCCCCGCTCCAAGAAGGTTTGCTACAAGTGTGGTAAGCCCGGTCACTTTATAGCAAAGTGCCCTATTTCTAGTGATAGTGACAGGGGCGACGACAAGAAGGGGAGAAGGAAGTAAAAGAAGAAATACTACAAGAAGAAGGGTGGCGACGCCCATGTATGCCGCGAGTGGGACTCGGACGAGAGCTCCTCCGACTCCTCCTCCGACGAGGACGCCGCCAACATCGCCATCAACAAGGGCCTTCTCTTCCCCAACGTCGGCCACAAGTGCCTAATGGCAAAGGACGGCAAAAAGAAGAAGGTTAAATCCAAATCCTCCACTAGATATGAGTCCTCTAGCGATGATAATGCTAGTGATGAGGAAGATAATTTGCGTACTCTTTTTGCTAACCTCAACATGCAACAAAAGGAAAAACTAAATGAACTAATTAGTGCTATCCATGAAAAGGATGATCTCTTGGACTCCCAAGAGGACTTCCTTATTAAAGAAAACAAAAAGCATGTTAAGGTTAAGAATGCTTACGCTCTAGAAGTAGAAAAATGTGAAAAACTATCTAGTGAGCTAAGCACATGCCATGAGATTATAGACAACCTTAGAAATGAGAATGCTAATTTGCTAGCTAAGGTTGATGCAAATGTTTGTGATGTTTCAATTCCCAATCTTAGAAATGATAATGTTGATTTGCTTGCTAAGATTGAAGAATTAAACATTTCTCTTGCTAGCCTTAGGATTGAGAATGAAAAATTACTTGCTAAGGCTAAAGAACTAGATATTTGCAATGTTACAATTTCCAACCTTAGAAGTGAAAATGATATATTGCATGCTAAGGTCGTAGAATTAAAATCTTGCAAACCCTCTACATCTACCGTTGAACATACTTCTATTTGCACTAGATGTAGAGATGTTGATATTAATGCTATACATGATCACATGGCTCTAATTAAACAACAAAATGATCATATAGCAAAATTAGATGCTAAAATTGCCGAGCATGAACTTGAAAATGAAAAATTTAAATTTGCTCGTAGTATGCTTTATAGTGGGAGACGCCCTGGCATTAAGGATGGCATTGGCTTCCAACAGGGAGGCAATGTCAAACTTAATGCCCCTCCTAAGAAATTGTCTAATTTTGTTAAGGGCAAGGCTCCCATGTCTCAGGATAACAAGGGTTACATTTTGTACCCTGCCGGTTATCCTGAGAGCAAAATTAGGAGAATTCATTCTAGGAAGTCTCACTCTGGCCCTAACCATGCATTTATGTATAAGGGTGAGACATCTAGTTCTAGGCAACCAACCCGTGCTAAGTTGCCTAAGAAGAAAACTCCTAGTGCATCAAATGATCATGACATTTCATTTAAAACTTTTGATGCATCATATGTGTTAACTAACAAATCCGGCAAGGTAGTTGCCAAATATGTTGGGGGCAAGCACAAGGGGTCAAAAACTTGTGTTTGGGTACCCAAGGTTCTTGTGTCTAATACCAAAGGACCCAAAACCATTTGGGTACCAAAAGTCAAGAACTAAAATTGTTTTGTAGGTTTATGTATCCGGGGGCTCAAGTTGGATCATCGACAGCGGGTGCACAAACCACATGACAGGGGAGAAGAAGATGTTCTCCTCCTACGAGAAAAACCAAGATCCCCAACGAGCTATCACATTCGGGGATGGAAATCAAGGTTTGGTCAAAGGATTGGGTAAAATTGCTATATCTCCTGACCATTCTATTTCCAATGTTTTTCTTGTAGATTCTTTAGATTACAATTTGCTTTCCTTTTCTCAATTATGCAAAATGGGCTACAACTGTCTTTTTACTGATGTAGGTGTCACTGTCTTTAGAAGAAGTGATGATTCAATAGCATTTAAGGGTGTGTTAGAGGGTCAGCTATACTTGGTAGATTTTGATAGAGCTGAACTCGACACTTGCTTAATCGCTAAGACTAACATGGGTTGGCTATGGCACCGCCGACTAGCCCATGTTGGGATGAAGAATCTTCATAAGCTTCTAAAGGGAGAACACATTTTAGGATTAACAAATGTTCATTTTGAGAAAGACAGGATTTGTAGCGCATGCTAAGCAGGGAAGCAAGTTGGTGCTCACCATCCACACAAGAACATCATGACGACCGACAGGCCACTGGAGCTCCTACACATGGACCTATTCGGCCCGATAGCTTACATAAGCATCGGCGGGAGTAAGTACTGTCTAGTTATTGTGGATGATTATTCTCGCTTCACTTGGGTATTCTTTTGCAGGAAAAATCCCATACCCAAGAGACCTTAAAGGGATTCTTGAGACGGGCTCAAAATGAGTTCGGCTTGAGGATCAAGAAAATTAGAAGCGACAACGGGACGAAGTTCAAGAACTCTCAAATTGAAGGCTTCCTTGAGGAGGAGGGCATCAAGCATGAGTTCTCCTCTCCCTACACGCCACAACAAAATGGTGTAGTGGAGAGAAAGAATCGAACTCTATTGGACATGGCTAGAACCATGCTTGATGAGTACAAGACATCGGATCGGTTTTGGGCCGAGGCGGTCAACACCGCCTGCTATGCCATCAACCGGTTGTATCTACACCGAATCCTCAAGAAGACATCATACGAACTCCTAACCGGTAAAAAGCCTAATATTTCATATTTTAGAGTCTTTGGTAGCAAATGCTTTATACTTGTTAAAAGAGGTAGAAAATCTAAATTTGCTCCTAAGACTGTAGAAGGCTTTTTACTAGGATATGATTCAAACACAAGGGCATATAGAGTCTTTAACAAGTCCTCTGGACAAGTTGAAGTTTCTTGTGACATTGTGTTTGATGACACTAACGGCTCTCAAGTAGAGCAAGTTGATCTTGATGAGATAGGTGATGAAGAGGCTCCGTGCATCGCGCTAAGGAACATGTCCATTGGGGATGTGTGTCCTAAGGAATTCGTAGAGCCTCCAAATGCACAAGATCAACCATCCTCCTCCACGCAAGCATCTCCACCAACTCAAAATGAGGATGAGGTTCAAGTTGATGAAGGGCAAGATCAAGAAGATGAGCCACCTCAAGATGACGACAATGATCAAGGGGGAGATGCAAATGATCAAGACAAGGAGGATGAAGAACCAAGACCGCCACACCCAAGAGTCCACCAAGCAATCCAACGAGATCACCCCGTCGACACCATCCTCGGCGACATCCATAAGGGGGTAACCACTAGATCTCGTGTTGCACATTTTTGTGAGCATTACTCTTTTGTTTCCTCTATTAAGCCACATAGGGTAGAGGAAGCACTTCAAGATTCGGATTGGGTGGTGGCGATGCAAGAGGAGCTCAACAACTTCACTAGGAACGAGGTATGGCATTTAGTTCCACGTCCTAATCAAAATGTTGTAGGAACCAAATGGGTCTTCCGCAACAAGCAAGACGAGCATGGTGTGGTGACAAGGAACAAAACTCGACTTGTGGCCAAGGGATATTCACAAGTCGAAGGTTTGGATTTCGGTGAAACCTATGCACCTGTTGCTAGGCTTGAGTCAATTCGAATATTATTAGCCTATGCTACTTACCATGGCTTCAAGCTTTACCAAATGGACGTGAAAAGTGCCTTCCTCAATGGACCAATCAAGGAAGAGGTCTATGTTGAGCAACCTCTCGGCTTTGAAGATAGTGAGTACCCTAACCATATTTATAAACTCTCTAAGGCGCTTTATGTGCTAAAGCAAGCCCCAAGAACATGATATGAATGCCTTAGAGATTTCCTTATCACTAATGGATTCAAAGTCGGAAAAGCCGATCCTACACTCTTCAGTAAAACTCTTGAAAATGACTTGTTTGTATGCCAAATTTATGTTGATGATATTATATTTGGGTCTACTAACAAGTCTACATGTGAAGAATTTAGTAGGATCATGACACAAAAAATCGAGATGTCTATGATGGGGGAGCTGAAGTATTTCTTAGGATTTCAAGTGAAGCAACTCCAAGAGGGCACCTTCCTAAGCCAAACAAAGTATACTCAAGATATTCTAAGCAAGTTTGGGATGAAGGATGCCAAGCCCATCAAGACACCCATGGGAACCAATGGGCATCTCGACCTCGACATGGAAGGTAAGTCCGTGGATCAAAAGGTATACCGGTCGATGATAGGTTCTTTACTCTACTTATGTGCATCTCGACCGGATATTATGCTTTCCGTATGCATGTGTGCAAGATTCCAAGCCGACCCTAAGGAAGCTCACCTTACGGCCGTAAAACGAATCTTGAGATATTTAGTTTATACTCCTAAGTTTGGGCTTTGGTATGCTAGGGGATCCACATTTGATTTAATTGGTTATTCGGATGCCGATTGGGCAGGGTGTAAAATCAATAGAAAGAGCACATCGGGGACTTGCCAGTTCTTGGGAAGATCCTTGGTGTCTTGGGCTTCAAAGAAGCAAAATTCCGTAGCTCTTTCTATCGCCGAAGCCGAGTATATTGCCGCAGGACATTGTTGCGCGCAACTACTTTGGATGAGGCAAACCCTTAGGGACTATGGTTACAAATTAACCAAAGTTCCTCTTCTATGTGATTATGAGAGTGCGATCCGCATGGCGGATAATCCCGTTGAGCATAGCGGCACTAAACACATAGCCATTCGGTATCATTTTCTAAGGGATCACCAACAAAAGGGAGATATCGAGATTGCATACATTAATACTAAAGATCAATTAGCCGATATCTTTGCCAAGCCTCTTGATGAACAAACCTTTAACAAACTTAGGCATGAGCTAAATATTCTTGATTCTAGGAACTTCTTTTGTTGATTTGCACACACAGTACATTCATATACCTTTGATCATGTCTCTTTCATGTGCTATGACTAATGTGTTTTCAAGTCTATTTCAAACCAAGTCATAGGTGTATTGAAAGGGAATTGGAGTCTTCGGCGAAGACAAAGGCTTCCACTCCGTAACTCATCCTTCGCCGTCGCTTCGAGCACCTCTCCGGCTTTGGTATAATCTTCACTCATATGTTTTATTTGCCAAAGGGGAGAAAATAGTTATCTAAGGGCTTATATTTCACTCAAGTATCCGTTTTTGGTGATTCATGCCAAAGGGGGAGAAAGCATGAGAGCCCAAAGCAAAAGGACCGCACCACCACCTAATTTTAAAACTAAGGATTTTCAAATTGGTACCCTATTGTGTTCAAAAGAGGGAGAAGTTAGTAGTATTTTTCAAAATTGATATCTTAAAACCCTCTTGAACACTAAGAGGAGGATTTCATCTAGGGGGAGTTTTGTTTAGTCAAAGGAAAAGCATTTGAAACAGGGGGAGAAAGTTGCAAAACTTGAAAATGCTTCGCAAAATCTTATTCATTTACCTTTGACTATTTGCAAAAGACCTTCGAAAAGGATTTACAAAAGAATTTGCAAAAACAAAACATGTGGTACAAGCGTGGTCCAAAATGTCAAAAATTAAAGAAACAATCCATGCATATCTTATAAGTATTTATATTGGCTCAATTCCAAGCAACCTTTGCACTTACATTATGCAAACTAGTTCAATTATGTACTTCCATATTTGCTTTGGTTTGTGTTGGCATCAATCACCAAAAAGGGGGAGATTGAAAGGGAATTAGGCTTACACCTATTTTCCTAATTGATTTTGGTGGTTGAATTGCCCAACACAAATAATTGGACTAACTAGTTTGCTCTAGTCTATAAGATATACAGGTGCCAAAGGTTCACACTTAGTCAATAAAAAGACCAAGAAAAGGGTTCAACAAAGAGAGCAAGGGATAACCGAAGGCTACCCTGGTCTGGCGCACCGGACTGTCCGGTGCACCAGGGAACTCCAAGCTAAACTCTTCACCTTCGGGAAAACTCAGAGGCGCTCCGCTATAATTCACCGGACTGTCCGGTGTACACCGGACAGTGTCCGGTGCTCCAAGGAAGAGCGACTCTGAACTCGCCAGCTTCGGGAATTCACTCCGCTATAATTCATCGGACATGTCCGGTGTACACCGGACTGTCCGGTGAGCCAGCGGAGCAATGACTACTTCGCGCCAACGGTCACCTGCAGAAGCAATTAATGCGCGCCAGAGCGCGCAGAAGTCAGGCACGCGCGAAGTGGCGCACTGGACACTCTACAGTACATGTCCGGTGTGCCACCGGACATCCAGGCGGGCCCAGCAGTTAGAGCTCCAACGGTCGGAACCCAACGGCCTGGTGACATGGCTGGCGCACCGGACTGTCCGGTGCACCATGCGACAGACAGCCTCCACCAAACGACTAGTTTGGTGGTTGGGGTTATAAATACCCCAACCACCCCACATTCAAGTTATCCAAGTTTTCCAACTTCCAACCACTTACAAGAGCTAGGCATTCAATACAAGACACACCCAAGTGATCAAATCCTCTCCTAATTCCACAAAAGCATTAGTGTTGAGTGAGAGTGATTTGTTGTGTTCTTTTGAGCTCTTACGCTTGGGTTGCTTTCTTTCTCATTCTTTCTTGAGATCAAACTCACTTGTAATTGAGGCAAGAGACACCAATCGTGTGGTGATCCTTGTGGGAACTTTGTGTTCCAAGTGATTGAAAGAAAAACTCACTCGGTCCGAGGGACCGTTTGAGAGAGGGAAAGGGTTGAAAGAGACCCGGTCTTTGTGACCACCTCAACGGGGAGTAGGTTTGCGAGAACCGAACCTCGGTAAAACAAATCTGCGTGTC
This sequence comes from Zea mays, assembly GCF_902167145.1. Classification (NCBI taxonomy): domain Eukaryota; kingdom Viridiplantae; phylum Streptophyta; class Magnoliopsida; order Poales; family Poaceae; genus Zea; species Zea mays. The sequence goes on from NC_050104.1 coordinate 133,666,882, forward strand.
ACACTCTTTATTCGTTTGTGATTTGTTTTGCACCCTCTCTCACGGACTCGATTATATTCCTAACGCTAACCCGGCTTGTAGTTGTGATTAATTTTGTGAATTTCAGTTTCGCCCTATTCACCCCCCCTAGGCGACTTCAGACTCGTTTAAGAAGATCTGGAACTACCTGATGTATAAATGTGTTTACTAGCCTACTGAGACTAGTAATTGTATCACATTTGAGTCCCAGAGGATTAGTGCGCTTCAAACACCTATTCAAAATGTCTTCTAACCCTTTGTCTTCTATCATTTCCATGCGTGCTAACTCCAATATCTCTCTCACACTTTTATATATGAGTACCTTATTTTCAATTATATATAAGATGGAGTTTCATGACTTAACTTGGTCCAATGGATATATATGGAATTAATTCACCTAGTGGCATCTTAATTAAGTAATCATACTAGACTTTTAGTTTCTCTCTTTATAGTATGACTACTTATTCTAAATCTAATCAAGCACCCTATTACGTCTTGATTGACAAAATAAAATACCGTACCTTATACATGTGTACCTTGTGTTCTTGTATTTTATTGTTCTTCTTCCTCTTTTTTCATGTTGAACAATTGGTCATTTTTTTGTGGCCATCACTATCCTTACCATGGATGTTATTCTTACGTAATATCTCATTCATAATATTTAGAGTAGATGTTAGTCCATATATAAGTTGTATCAATCACCAAAAACTATGGTCGGAGCTTTTAGTTTCCTATGTATATGGCCACCAATAGAATGTGGCTCAGCTAGTTCCAGTGGGAGAGAGTGAAGCAACATTTATATATAGCAGTTCTATTACAGATGAGTATTTTATTAAACCACCATTATAATAAATCCAAGGCACATGTGGTTAGGGGTGTTAATATGTTGTAGATTTTACACTACAAACTTTAAGTATCGAATCGGATTAGAATCAGACCCTATTCAGTAAAGACAGACGCTATTATAAAGTGTATTTAACTGGTGAGTAGTCGCTATTATAAAGTGTATTTAACTGGTGATTAGTTTAAGTAGCCGTCGGTGCAAAATGCATGTCACCGGTTTTAATAAGGAAACGGTAGAGAGTATTAGGTCAAACCGATCGGGTCCACTGCACGGGTTGGCGTTCTAGAGAACAACAAAATACATCAAATTAAAGTCCACGAGACAAGACATCGGTACACCGTAACGCGGTGTTTTAAAATTTAATTTCGTAAAGTTGTGATGGCTTCGTGGCTTATTAGTTGTGTAACGCGCGTACGGACGATTGGGACGGCGAAGATGGAAAAAAGGAAACAGCCACGACGAGGGAGGAAGCTGGAAGCGTTTCTTTGACTGGCCGGATGATCGAGGGCCTCCAATTCATACTTTGTCTGTGCGTGATGGGGATATATACGGTGGATGGCTGGCGCAGCGCAGTTCGGTGGCTCACGCCATGCAGCAGGTACATATGCATGCATGGCCATGGCGCAGGGCTTATTTGAGTTTATATTTCCATATGGAAAAGAAACCTGCATTATAAGCAAGCAAAGCGCAGACTTGCATAAGCAAACCCCAGCCGTCGCAGACTTGCATAAGCAAGCAAAGCGCAGGCCTCGCTCGGCCTCTCGCCAGTTCTTCCTCTCTTCTTCCCGCGACGTACGTCACACTGCAGCCTGCTTGCTACTCTTGATTTATCATCCCTCTTGGTGCCGAGCAGGCAGACGTAGCTGCTGCATCTCCTAGCTGCCTGCCTCCGTTGATTATCCGATCGACCTGTTCGACAACAACAAGTGAGGACGAACCAGGTACGACGTGGTGTTGTTGCTTTGCTTGCGGCTGCGGTCCAATGCAAGATTCAGAACGTTCTTCCATCTCTCATGTCATGTGCTCTTCTTCTTCCTCTGTGCGGGATTTGGGAATAATATAGTGATCTTCATGCTTCTTGCTCTTGAGTACGTGTGGGTGGCCAGCTCATGTGTTAGATTCTTTGGTGCTTAGAATCGACTCCTAAGTCCCTAAAATACCAATCTGTGTCTAAAATACTTCGATGATGAGTAGATCTATTCTACTGAGAGGTAAGGTAAACATATCATCGTTGTTGTTCCTAGCCATCATTACGACGGCGGCGTCTTGCAGTGTAGACCTGCCTCCTCCTCTTTCTCGATCTCCCTGCTGGTGTCGAGGAGATTGGTTCCCGTCGTTAATCGACGGTGGATCAGCTCCTCCAATGTTGCCTGCAGGAGGAATCTCATATCCCGATGGGATGACGGGGATCTGAGACATAGTCACAGCAATTCCAGTCACTCCGAGCACCTAGGGGATTGGTTCATCTCAAAGTGTCGATTAGAGTTTTGTGGTCGAGTGATTAGCGTTGGCTAAACCCGTTGGCCCCTTAATCTATTTATATGGTGTCGTGTGACCGGAGGCTGCAACCAATGGTTAGAATAGGCCCCTGATCAGAGGCGCGGTTAGACGATTAAGATTAACCCTACCTCGATTACTGTTAACCGGCTAGTGTAGAGGACCTAACATGATAATCTTCACTCCTGAGCCATCGTGCAGATTCTCTGACCCGGCTGGCAACATGCACTGCAGCCTTTTGCCAAATCTCAAACTTTCCCCCAACCAAAATTCTGGGCTTCTCACTGACCTTTATTATTCATTCATCCATCCATCCATTCATTCACTCATGCTGCTTCAGCCTGTCACGTACGGCCTCTTAAACGCTTGCTTGTGTAGTTGCAAAGACTTTGCAAGAAGCAACTGCTGCTTCTCATTTCCCACCAACAATGCTGTGCCTGTGCGTACGTAGGCGATCCAGGTGGGGCCCGGCCGGCAATCAGGTGAAAAGTTGAGCTGTGTTGTCAAGACAGACTGACAGAGACATCAGTTTCTCGCTCGCATCACATGCGTGCATTCTACGCGGGCAAGAAGGGCGATGAGAGCAGTCCGTCAGCTGATGTATTAGCAACCACAAGAGAGAGAGGGAAGAGAAGAGAACAATGGTAACGATGCGCACTAATCTGTGTCTCCTCCTCGATCGAGAGAAACACGCACTGATCTGTTACCTTTTCTTTCATATTTTACAGAGTATTTATTATCCAGCAAAGAGTCCAAAGGGCCCAGTAGCAGCGTTCCCTCTACGGTCTGCTCTCGTCTTCTTCGTCACATCGTTCGGCTTCTACGTCTGCTACTTCTCCTCACGTCAGATAATAGCCCTGGAAACCGAAGCAGAAACGACGGCCAGCGGAGGCGGAGCAGAACCCACAGAGACCCGTTGCACAAATAGGCCCGCGATCATTCCACATGGGCCACAGACGCGGTACGTGCACTTCCCGAGGCCCGCCACCTACGACAGGTAAGCTTAAGCTCTCTCCAGTCCTGAGTTCCTGACGCGATCGACGTTCATGTTCTTGTTTGATGCACTCGATCGCACTCCTCATTCCCCGGCCGTTGTTTTTTCGCACACACACGCAGGGGCGAATGCGTTTGTAACCCGGTGCGCTTCTTCGTGATCGTGTCGACGCAGAGGTCGGGGAGCGGGTGGGTGGAGGCCTTGCTCAACAGCCACCCCAACGTCAGCTCCAACGGCGAGGTGTTCTCCATGAGGGAGAGGAGACAGAACCTCTCCTCTGTTCTGGGGACTCTTGACAGGCTGTACGGCATGGACTGGCTCACCAGCGCGGCCAAGAACGAGTGCACGGCGGCGTTCGGGTTCAAGTGGATGCTCAACCAGGTGAGCTAGTAGCTAGCTAGCTAGCAAAAGAAAAAAAGAAAAGAAAAGACATGACCTAAAATGGTTGGATTGATTGCTTGCTTGCAGGGACTGATGGAAAACCATCGCGACATCGTGAACTATTTGAACAGGAAGGGTGCGATGGTGGTGTTCCTCTTCAGGAGGAACACGCTGCGGAGGCTCATCTCTGTGGTGGCCAACAACTACGACAGGAGAGCGAGGCAGCTCAACGGCGTCCACAAATCACACGTTCATTCCAAAGAGGAGGTACCTGATCCTCTCTCTAAGTAAGAAGCTCAGCTGCCAAGAGGAGTAGAGTAGAGAGTAGCTGCTAATCCTGTCCATCGGCGCCTCTTGGGCATGCAGGCTGAGGTCCTCGCAAGGTTCAGGCCGGAGCTGGACGCGCCGGCTCTGATTCCGAGCATCAGAACCGCCCAGCGCGCCGTGAGAGCCTGCCTGCGCCGCTTCGGCAGCACGCGCCACATGGTCCTCTACTACGAGGACGTGGTCCGGGACAGCAGGAAGGTGGGTGGGGGGACGTCACGCATGGCTTTAGAGTTCAAACGAGGTTACCCAATAACAGGGGCATGCTCTTCCCTGTGCATGCAGGCGTTGTCCCGGGTGCAGGAGTTCCTCGGGGTTCCGGCGAGGGAGCTGTCCAGCAAGCATGTCAAGATCCACACCAGGCCCCTCCCGGACCTCGTCGGCAACTGGGAGGAGGTGAGGCGGACGCTGCGCGGGACAGAGTACAGCCGATTCCTAGATGATGATGCAGAGTAGGTCAAGTGTCGAGTTTCTATGGAGGTAATACAAGACAAACAGTCAAGCGGAGAGATGGAGAAAGCGATGGGAGTTTTATCTCCGCCTTTTAGATTCCTGTGTAGGTATACTGGTTTAAACTCATCATTGCTGCTTGGGTAGTGGGGTGCCGCGTGGGATAGCAAAAGGTAATGTATTGGTTCAAGTGCATTACATAAACCAAAGTCTTGAAACAAACGTCTCTCGGCCTTTCATACATAACACACAGTCCAACAAAATGAGATACTCTGAAGCTAATCACACTTTAATGTCTAGCGACTATCGATCCTTGGACTAGATCGTCACCCGTAAGCCCGAAAAGCGCATCCAGTGCACCGCCGTGAAGATAACCTGCACAGGTGAATAGCATTTTTTTCTTCTCAAAAATATTGTTATTTCTGCTTAACCAAATTGACCAACACACAGCTACCGCCCCTAGCAGAACAATGGAATGCAATGAATCAGAAGAACCCTCAAGCCACAACCCAAGCATATAGATTGTACTGGCAAGTTGCGTAATGTTAGACGCACAATGAAAAAAGGACCATACTGCTATGGTGAATCTGCATTCGAAAGAGAGATGTTGTATGGTTTCTTCAAGATGACAGAAGCAGCAGACTCTATTACATATCCAATTTCGCCTAGCTAAATTATCTTTCGTGAGAAGCACGCCTCTATGGAGGTACCAAAGAAAGACTTTGACTTTGAGAGGTGCTCTAATCTTCCAAAGACTTTTGTTCAGATTTGGGGAGTCCACTCGAATCAGGGCATGGTTGAATGATTTCACCGAGAAAATACCATTCTGTGTTAGTTTCCGGTGAAATGTGTCGGGTTCCGGACTTAGGGTGAGGTTAGCAATGCGAGAAAGTAAGTTCCCTACCAGAGCACTGCGCCAAGGAATATTTGGTGGGGAGGAACTAGTACATTGACAATAGTTAGGGATGAAAACGATCGGAAACGGTCGGTAAACACTAAAACCATTACCGTTTTCATATTTTTTATCGGAAACAAAATCGGAAACGATAACTCCGGAAACGGAAACGATATCGGTATTTCGGAAACATCGGAAACGAAAGTTCGGTGCGGAAAATACACCGGTAACGGTCGAAATCTAAAATACGATCGGTAAACGTATCAAACTTCACAATAAAACAAAATTGACTCACAAATACCATAATTTCACAATTCATGATATAACAAGTTCACAAGGATCACAAATTTATAATATAAAAAGTTTACAAAGATCACAAGTTCACAATATAACAAGTTCATAAAGATCACAAGTTCACAGACTCAAAGTTCACAATTCACAATACCCACTCGATTTAGTTGACATGGCTTGCTTACTCATGAAATATTTTTTCCTCACATAAAGGGTTTTTTCATAGCCTCACAGGAAAACCCTAAAATCTAGTGTGTGAAAAAGACAGACTGTCGGCTCTCTATCATTATATATTACTAATACATAACATGTGCATAGAAAATGATGGATTCGTTCGAGAGACCAAATCGTTAATCTCAATTGCCTTCCAACACCATCTAACCCCAAAAAAAATCTTAAAGCGTCCAAAAAATACAAAAATAAGCAATCCTTATCCAGAAATATACAGGCGATGCGAAAAAATCACATGCTGGAAAATTCCGAAAAAAAATCCGAAAAAATTCCGAGACACAATTCCGGAAATTTCCGAGACACAAATCCGGTAATTTCCGACAAAAACCGGTAACCGATGGAAACGGTCGGTAAAACACCACGCCGATTTCGATACCGATTCCGATAGAAAATTCCGAAAACCGATTCCGTTTTCGAAAAATACCGTTACCGGTGAATCCGATCGAAAAATTTCGAAATCGGTTTCCGGAATTCCGAAAAATTCCGAAACCGTTTTCATCCCTAACAATAGTGGCCTTTTTTAGCTCTGGCGATATTGTAAAGACAAAAATAGATGTCTTCCCAGAACCGGACTTGTGTGTCATCATGTACCTTAAAAGCTCCAAAACTGAAAAACTCTCGTTTGATCTTCATTAGGCCACACAAAAAATGTAAATCTCCATGCCTCGATTCCTCTTGGGATAGGGGTATTGATCTAAGGTATTTATTTCAAAGCAATTGTTGTCATATTCCATCCGAGTTCAGAAGATTGAAGAGCCATTTACCAAGCATAGCCGTGTTTTTAATCCTCAAATCCTGGATACCTAAACCACCTTGGTTTCTAGGTTGGGTAAGTACCTTCCACTTCGCTAGCCAGTATCTTTTCTTATGTTCGTCTCCTTGCCAAAAGTAGGATCAAAATTAATCTAATTTTTTAACACGCCTTTAGAGACGTCAAAGAAAGACATTATATACATTGGCAGGAAAGTGAGCACCTGAGTTGATCAGTGTCAACCTGACCACAATGGAGAGATGTTTGCCTTTCCAACTATTCATACACTTTTCAAAACGTTCCTCAACTTCTTAAATTGAATGGGAATACAAAGGTAATTAAAAGGGAATTCTCCTGCCCTATAGTTAAAGATGTCCTTATAGATATATATGTCATTATGTGCCTTTCCAAAACAAATATAACTCACTCTTGTGTAAATTTATTTTAAGGGTAGATAATTGCTCGAAGACATATAGTATGAGTTTCATATTTAGTGCCATTTCAGAATCATGTTCTAAAAACAGAATAGTGACATCGGCGTATTGCAAAGGCAAATGCAACTTCAAAACCTTTCACCTATAATAAATAGGTCGTAGGTACTGAACACGATTATCCTGAATATTTTCCCCTATGCCTCTATGGTATGACCAAAAAAAATGTGTCGCAAATTCTACACTGATATACAACAACAGTTTGGTGACAAAGCAACTGCAACAAAAGACATCAATCTGATTTCATGCGGGAAAATGCCTTCCGTTCTGATAAAGGGACGACCACCTCGCACAGGTTTGTAATCATGCCTCTGTCATATATGTTGTTTCTCACAACTGGTTCCATGCTTGGTGTGCGGGATCTCATGAAGAACGTCCTCCATTTGCTTGGAGGAGCTTTCTGTGCATCACTATTGGCCGAGCCTATGCTGGATCTGAGCGTGGCAGCGTCCGCCTTTGCTTCATTTTCCTTTTTCATCCACATGATGTAGTCTTGCCATTTGAATGTCTAGAGAAGATTGTGGGCGAGAATCACCAGAAGCATTTTTGCATTAGAAACATGCTTCAAACTATTCCTTTTATTAATAGTCGAATTTATTAGTCTACTTAGCATAGCACTTTGTCTTCTCATGAGAAAAAAAAAAGGTTGATTAAATGCAAAATCTGCTGACGACAATTAAAAAACTCATCTAGAAAGCTATCTTTTGTCCACCAGAAGAAAGTTCAAGTATGAGAAGTTAGTCTTTTGATTATAATATTTTAGAGCAAAGATAAAATTTTCATTAAATAGAATTAATATAAAGAAAAGATATCCTCATGTCCATGACAAGGGACAGTTTGCGTGTTAAGCCAGTTGGGGGAAGAAAATTGGTCTACCTTTCAAAGGCTCAAGATCACTAAGTCTCACCTCGTTGGTTGTTGTATTTGTCAAACAAAGATGTGCATGGTAAGCACAAAAGCCACCAAGGAGCAGTGCTAATATAGCCAAAAATACACTCAAGAGTATCTGAGTGTTATGCACAGCAAGCAACCACTGCAAAATTGACCATGAGTCAAAACACAGATTTAGTAGAGCAGTGAAAGGAATTTGGTATGGTATAGTGCATGATCCCTTGGTGATCACTATGGGAAGTAGCACGGGTGGTTTTTTCTTCATGTTACAACTCTAAAACTGTGAACTTTGTAATTTCGTTGCCATGGTAATGAAATTCAGGTATACAGTTATGGAAAAGTAAAGGGAATTTGGTATCAAATGTGTTCCTCGAGCATACCTGTGCAACATGTGGAAACAAGCCCGAGAATGAATTATCGATGCCATAATAAACTGTCATATCCAAAAGATATCTCAGTTACAAATGGAAAAATAGAGGTTAAAATGTTGAATAAAGAAGAAAAGCTTGTCATAGTTTTATGTGTTCAATCTTGTTAGATTTATATGTTGTGTAGCTTGTTGTCCCTTTGTGTAAGGGCCACTATTCATATGTCCTGCCCATGTACATGTTTCAGCTGCTGCCCCTTGGAGTACACTGAGCTCATTTTATCCTAACATGGTATCCAGACCATTTTACCTCGATCCCTCATTTGCGCACTAGTCTGAGCTCCGACGCTGCTACACTCCCGTGTGCCTACTGTTACGCTCATCTGCTAGCCGCCGCCGTGCTCATGTGCCATGGACACAGCCAAGCTCATCCATTGCGCTCGTCTTGTGCTGCCATCATCCAATTACCGGGTGTGGCCTCACCGCTGGCGCTCGCATTTGCTGCCGTGCGGCCCCTGCCGCATGCTACCTCGCTGCCAAGCGCGGATCCTCCACCACCAGGCGCAGCCCATCCCCTACCGTCAGGTGCAACCTCTATCACCGAGTGCGGCTCTGCTCTGCTCTGTGAACTGCTCTGCTTTGCTCCCGTGTGTTAATTGTTGAGTTCTGGAAAAAAAAAGCATCCCATCCAGTTCCTTAGTTCCTTCCTCTGGCGGTGGTGTCTGTTTGGATGCGACAATCAGTTCCAATTCTTTCAAGAATAACTGGAAACACTTCCAAACGGTTCAAAGACAATACTGATTCTAGTTAGAAACGTTTCTAGTGATTCTCTCTAAAAACGCAGGAGCTGCGTCTCAATATATTAAGAAGAAAGGGTTTAAGGTACAAAGGGGCGACCAAAAATTACTAAGACCTCCTTTGGAACACAGGAATTTCACGGAAACGGTATAGGAAATTCACAGGAAAAACGAAGGATTTAGGAAATAATCCTTTGATCCAAAGGAGGCCTAAGCCCAGCTTGCTGCGCTAAGAGCAGCAGCAAGACCTAGGCTCCCGAGGTGTTTGGCACCATCCAAGACCCATAAAGCTAGCACGTCTAGAAAGCTTCTCTGCGCCTTGCCAATGTTTGGAAATTCTCCATCGAAAATAACTATGCTTCGATGCAACCATAAGCACCATGCTCCCAAGATAATGGCGCTGTTGACGCCTTTTCTAAAGCTTTTGTGAACTCAATTGCCCACCTCTCTCCACCAGTCAGCAAACATAGTTTCCTCTGGCCCGGGAGTGAGCTGGCCCAAACCAAATGAGGAGAGAATGTTGTACCATAACTGTCTGGTGAAGACACAACTAGTCAACAAGATGTTGTACTGTTTCTTGCTCTTGGTCACAAAAAGGGTATGCTTCCGGGTGAGGAAGGCCTCTCATTTATAGCCTATCAGCTGTCCAACACTTATTCTGCATGGCCAACCATAAAAAGGTCTTACAATTTGTAAGAAGCCCAAGATTTCCAAAGTCTTTTCTACGGTTCAAAGGGGATGGGCGCATAACAGAACCATGTGGCAGGACTTAGAAGAGAAAATACCCGAAGTCCCATGCCTCCACACGTGATGATCTTCTTGTTGAGTGAGCACAATCTCTCCCATAGTGTCCCAAAGAACAAGATATTGTTGTATACCTATCAGAGGAAGGATTGATTTGATGTCCAACCATAACCCACAACATGTCATTCATAGCTCGATCCATTGTTCTGGTAGAGGCAACCTTTTTGTCCACCTTTGAAAGCACTTCAGGTGCAAGCTTAGCAATGGAGCACCCATTCAACCATCTGTCCAACCAAAATAATGTGTTGTTACCATTGCCCACATAGGTGGACACCGAGCTAGCAAACAGTTTCCTTACACAAAAATGTGTTCCGTTTAGGTTGTTATTTGCCCACAAAAATATATCAAAAAAGTAAGTTTTTATTTATAGGATTTTTATAAAAAATATTTATGTGGGATACGAAATCTAGCCTAATAGCCAAACGGTTTGACGAAATGATTCTGATTCAACACCTGAAATGTCGTTTCTGATTCAACACCTAAAACGTTCCTTGAGAGAGAATCTAGAACTGAAACGTTTCTATGAGAATCTAGAATTCTATATGCCTACCAAATGTACCACAAGTCCCACATTGTCCAGTGATTTTCAATGGCACGAATAATCTTGATTGGGTTCCTCGTATGCGGTGGCATATGCATGGTCTCTGACTTCAGGAGTTTCTCAGTGATGAGCTACCTTGTCCAGCATTGTCTACGCCAGTGTAGTCGGTGATTCCTACACGAACCTCCAAAGCTGACCAAAAGAAGTTGCTGGAAGCTTATGATGATGATCTGGCCTCATTTGTCTCATTTTAGGGCCTGTTGCGCATAGTTGGATGAGGATGCCCGTGTTGGGGCTGTTCTTGTTGCTAGCACGGATGAGCGTCTGGATGCAAATGTTGTCCAGCTTGATCATGCTTCTCAAATATGGACCTTCCTTCGTCAGCGCTATGAGCCATTTGGTCAATCTACCTATATTGTCGGTTTACATCAAGAGCAGTTGTTACAACAAGGTGACAGTTCAATTGAGGAGTTATTTCAAGAGCTATCTAGGGTGTGAGCTTGACACTCTTGGTCCTTAGTTGTTTCCGACGACTTGTAATTACTGCAGGAAACAACAAAGTACCTTGAGCTTTGTCGTACCTATGACTTCTTGACTGGTCTTCGCGCTGAGTTTAAGCCTCTTCATGCTCATACTTGCGTGGGAACCATGTGTGTCCTCAATGGAGGCCCTTGCTGCTGTTCGTAATGAGGAGATTCGTCTTCGTTCTGTGCTTCAATCGACCTTCTCAGTTCTCTCATTGTTACAAGAGGCAGGCTCAATCTCGCCGAGGTGGGCATCCTCATAGGGTCTTGGTAGTGTGACTACTGGTGGCTCTCAGCATACTGATACACATGAGATATATTGCTTCACCCCCTTGCTACCTCTGTACCTACCGGAGCTGCTGGTTGTCACTCCTGCCCCTGCACTATCTGCTGCTCCTTCTCATTCCTCTATTGGACCACCATCTACTTCAGGTACCTTGCCATGGATTTTTGACTCTGGTCCATCTTTTTCATATGACACTTGATCGTACTTGCCTTTCTTCCATTTGCCCTTCTCTTCCTCACAATGTTCAAACTGTTGATGGCTTCCCCTTTCAGTTATTGGTTGTGGCACTCTTTCATACTCTTTTTTCAATGTCCCCATTGCTTCTTATGTTCCTAATTTGAACATGCAACTTATTTCTGCAAACCAGCTCAGTGATCATGGTTTTCATGTTATTCTTGATTCTGACTCTTGCCGTGTCCATGTTCTCAGCACCGGTCAACTGGTTGGCACAGGCCCTCGCCGTCATGATTCTTAGCGTCTTTGGGAGCTTGATTGGCTTCATCTTCCTTCCGTTGATTCCGCCAAATTTGTGGGCTCTGATTCTCTTGCATTGGCTTCTTCCTCTTTTGCATGATGGCATCATCGATTGAGACATTTATGTGGTTCCCGATTATCCACTCTTGTTCATTGTGGTCTTTTGGGACATATCTCTGGTGATGTTTCTTTAGATCAGTGCCGACATTGTAACCTTGGCAAACAGCTCTAACTTCGGTATCCCTCTAGTGGATCATTTTAACAACATCCTTTGACCTTTTTCATTCTGATGCATGGGATCCTGCACCCTTCATTTCGAAAGGGGTTCATCAATACTATGTCATATTTGCGATGATTTCTCTCGTTTCACATGGGTATATGTCATGAAACATCATAATGAGGTGCTCTCCATATATGAATTTTGCTTGCATGATTTGTACTCAATTTGACGCTCCTATTTGTGTTCTTCGTGATGACTCTGCTGAGGAGTATCTTTCGAGCGCTCTTCACCAATTTCTTTCTAAGCAAGGCACTCTTTCTCATTTTTCTTACCCTAGTGTGCATGCTCAAAATAGTGTCGTTGAGCGCAAGCATCGCCACCTTAAAATTGCATGTGCTCTTATGATTGCTTCATCTGTTCAACCTTATTTTGGATTGATGCAATCTCCACTTCCACTTATTTAACCAACATTCGACCTTCATCCGCTCTTCAGGGTGGAATCCCATATGAGTGCCTATGTGGACATCCACCTGAGTACTACAATCTTTGCTTTTTTATGTCTGTGATATGTTCTTGCACCTCGTAAATACACGAGGCTGACATCTCAATCTGTTGAATGTGTTTTCTTAGGATATAGTGTTGAACGCAACGGCAAACGTTATTGAAGTGTTGCTAGTCATATGTGGATTTTGCAGGACGTTACTTTTGATGAGTCCCGTTCTTTCTATCGACAACATTCCTCCAATGTTTCTCCTCAAACCGTTGTTGAGGCTCTTTCCTTCTTGACTTTTCTTGATACACCTATCGCCAGTATTTCTTCCTCCTCCACAATCTCTACTATCTCCACATCCGCCTCCTGCTCTACCATCTTCGCAGGCCACTCTTGGGTCCATTTATGCTTCCAAACCTCAAGTGATTCACATCTATAGTCGTGGCCTCCAGTATCCCTTGGCTCCTATCGAATCGTCTTCTAATGTTTCACCTCATGTTGAGACATCTTTGATGGAACTTTTTGGTCTCAGCCATCCTCTTATTATGATCTTTGCGGTCGAGGGTCGCTATAGCCTACAGACTGGTATGATTTTGCTATCACCATTCTTTCTGAGCCGACCACATACCATGATGCCATTTGTCGTCAGAATGGCAACATGTCATGGCTGAGGGAATTGTTGTTCTTGAGCGCACTGCACTTGGGATCTTATTCCTCTTCCTTCTCATGCTCATCCCATCAAGTGCAAGTGAGTTTATAAGATTAAGGCTCGCTCTGATGGTTCACTCGAGTGTTATAAGGCCCATCTTGTTGCTCGTGGTTTTCAACGGAAGCTTGGTCGCAACTACGATAAGACTTTTGGTCATGTAGCTCACATGACCATTGTTTGCACTCCCCTTGTTGTGACCTCAGTTCGTACTTGGTCAGTTCCTCAACTCGATGTCAAAAACACATTTATTAATGGTGAACTCATGAGGAGGTCTACATGCGACTAGCTCCTGGGTATCTTGTTCCCGATGGCATTATTTGTCATCTTCGTTGCTCTCTTTATGGGGTGAAACAAGCTCCTCGTGCTTGGTTCCAGCGCTTTGCCTCTGTGATCAATGTTGTCATTTTCTCTCCGAGTGTTCATGACCCCCTTGTTATTCATACTTCATCTTGTGGTCGCACTCTTCTTAATGTAGATGATATGATCATCATTGGTGATGATTCTGAGTATAATACCTTTGTGAAGGCACGTCTCAGTGATCAGTTTCTCATGTCTGATATTGGTTCTCTTTGTTAATTTCTTGGGATTGATGTCTCATCCACATCTAGTGGCATTTATTTATCCCAAGAAAAGTACATCTAGGATCTACTTGATTGCTCCTATCTCACTGATAATCGTTGTTGGGGGACTCTATTGCCGAAGATCCTCAAAAACCCTTTAACATTGAATACATTTCAGGTACTATGCAAAGGAGAAGCTGCTTTGGAGAAGCTTAAAAACTAGAAAGGAGAAGCTCCTTTGGAGAAGCTTAAAAACTAGAAAGGAGAAGCTCCTTTGGAGAAGCTTAAAAACTAGAAAGAAGCTTCAAAGCACCAACCACGAAGGTATGTGCCGAAGGAAGTTTCGGCCAACACATAACGAAGATCAAAGCAGAGAAGAAGGTGAGAAATCCAAGATACCCGATCGGCGGGGCAAGTGAAGAAAAATGACTGCATTACCCCTTGTGTATTCATTAGTCCAATTGTGTAAGTTTGTGGGCATGTTTGTAATTTCATACGATGTTGTACCCCGCGACTATAAATAGAGGAACAGTGCCATGCATTTGGGAGCTAGCTGGAGCTTGGGACATTGATCTGCACCGCCTCCGAAGATACCTTCTCCCATTACAGATGTAGAAGGTATATTTGTAATTGTTGTTGCATTGCTAGAATGAAAGATGATTCTAAAAGACGAGATGTTGAATAAGTACCTCTTTTGTTCTGTCCTTTGATCAATAAAGAAATGTCAAAGCTTCTTTACCTTCTCCCCTTGATAGATTTTAGAAGGAGAAGCTATCAAGGGAAGAAGCTTTAATCATTCTTACTTGTGTTGCCTTGTTTTTGATACCTCGAAGGAATCAAAAGCGAGAGCTCAACAATCGCACTGTTGAGGCTCCCATAGAGCTTAAATCTTCATCTTCACCCCACTGATGGTGAACCTCTCACTAATCCTACTCAGTCTCGCCACATTGTTGGGAGTCTTGTTTACTTGGGTGTGACTCATCCTAACATCTCATATGTTGTATACATTCTCGGTCAACTACTCCCACTCACATTGTCATCTTCGTGTCTTGTGTTACCAACATGGGACCATCACTCGCCATCTGTTCTTTTCGCACTCTAGCTCTTTTCATCTCGAAGCTTGCTCTGATGCTACTTGGGCTATGACTCTTCTGATCGTTGCTCTCTTTCTGCCTATTGTGTTCTTCTTTGGTGGTTCTCTCATTGCTTGAAAGACTAAGAAGCAAATTGTGATCTTTTGTTCGGGTGCAAAGGATGAGTTGCAAGCTATGGATCTTGCGACAGCAAAGGTTACATGGCTACGATGGTTACTTGACGATTTCGGATTTTCGGTGTTTTAGTTTCTATACCAACTCTTCTCTTATCTAATAGTATTGGTGCTATCAGCATAGCTCGTGATCCAGAAGCATGAGCTCGCTAAGCATATTGGTGTTGATGCATCTTACACTCAGGCACAAGTGCAGGATAATATCATTACCCTTCACTATATGCATTTGGAGGTTCAGTTGGTTGACTTCTTCACAAAGCCCAGACGCGAGCTCAGCATTGATCCTTTCTCTCCAAACTCAGTTTTCATGATTCACCCTGAGTTTGAGAGAGTCTGTAGCTTAGTTTTTCCTTTGTGTAAGGGCCTCTATGCATATATGTGATGCATATGTAGATGTTTGGGCTGCTGCCCCCTAGAATACATTGAGCTCATCTATCCTAACAAATCTTAAAATTGTATGCTATCAAAATAAAAAAAACAAAGATTTTGTATGATGGTAACACTTCCCATTAGGTAATACCATGAGAGTTCAAAACTCCCACTTACAACTCAAAAGACAGGTTACTCAGTTGTTCTATGTGAACTGGGTTCAAATTGCAGATATGTTAATTTATTCCCATTGAACAAGTCAGTAAATTCTCAGGAAAGGCATTGAATTTACCTGTCAGAATGTATATAATTTTCCGCTCTTTTATTTCACCAGCAAGAATGAAGCCAAGGATTAAAGCCCCGTACAGACATATAAGGAAATGCCTGTTATGGAAGGGAATAGGAAGTGCATAACAAAACATATAGGAAAAAATGAGATGTTGTTGATGAAAATGTACAATAGTCAATTACAAACTTTATTTAATATTTTTGCCCAAAAAACTTTCTTTAATATTTCATGTTAGTGAATAATCTTGATTAATTAGGTTGCTACCTACAATAACTGAAACAATTATGCCTTAAAAAAAAGCTCAAGTGTTTGCCAAAGTTGAGTAATCAAATAGGACCAGTGTAAGTGTGGTGGTGGAATCATTTCACATAGCATGTGTGCTTTTGTGGTCGTTTCAGAGAAGTTTTTTTGTTATAGTGACAAAATTCTAAAGTCTAAACTGGTGGTAGTTTATAGTTCCATTGCAGTTTAGTAATGAAATTCGGGCTCACCCACTATGGAAAAAGAAAAAGGAAGAATCAAGTAGCTGAGTAGATCTACCATATTGGTTTGATAATATAGAGGTAAGATCAGTGGAAGACGGACAGGGGGGGGGCAAAGTGGGCCATGCCCCCCCTCCTCAATTTTTAAAACCCCTTATATCTAATGTTAAGTATAGAAAAAATAAAAATTTGGATGGACCAAAACAGTCCTGTACATCTGGGTTTACTCATCGGATCAGCTCAAACGTTCAGTCCTCATGACTCTCATCCTTACTCTCGATCTAGTCCTCACATCTATCTGCCCGGCTCTATTCTTTTCGATATCACCCGAGCCTGACACCGCGTTCCCGGCGCCGCCCCCTTCCTGGCTCCATTCTTTCCCAGAGATTCAATATTTGGATTAGATTAGAATATTCACTTTTGATTGTGAATTGGAGATTAGATAAATAGTTGATGATTATTGCTCCTCTTTATTTAGATAAATGAGGAGATTTTTTTAACCGGTTTCAAGGGGTTCCACGATTGATGGTTAAGACAATAACAATGTGAACATTCTAATCTAAATGAAATAGTTGCATATCAAGTGTTGGACAAATAAAAATTTTAGAACAATCAAGTGTTGGAAGGGCATTTAATCTAGATGAAATAGTTGCATACCCAGCATTAAGAACACAAATTGATGATGAGATCATTATTCGACAATTGATGATGAGATCAATATTCAACGATTTTAGTATCTTAAAACTAGAAGGATACAATTGCCTCAGCCAACAAGAACTTAGTGATATGTTTGCTTCTTTTGTTTATATAGTTTCTTTCTTTGAACTTACGTGTATTGACATGATGAAACTTGAATTCTATGCAACGATAGTTTTTATGGTCTTGCTTGATTTTGTCATGTGATTTTTTGGCCCGCCGTGAGTTCTCGTCCTGCGTCCGCCACTGGGTAAGATGAACTATAAACTACAACCAAACCCATAAAACTACAGCACAAATGGATCATAAGCTAGTTAATACTGCAACTAAACAACTTCACTTTGCACAACACATTGGAAAACTATGCTTTCAAGTCTAGAAGGCAAAGCATTTCACATAAGAAAAAAAAAAGAGGAAAAGGGAGCTATGATCCAACTTCTTGTAAGAAAGCTAATCTTGAAACTCAGTACGATAAACATAAGATTTCAAGATGCCTACTTGGTTTATCCAATTGATTTATGCCCTATGATTATTATTTGTAGTTGGAATAAAATTTAACCACTCGGAAAAACGATAATTCAGGAGATTAAGTTGATTCTTGGGACCTTCTATTAGGTTATAAAAAAGAAAGACAGATGATAAACATAGAAAACAGAAAAGAACCATTAGTGAGATTTCCCATCTAGGTCAGACAGATTATAAGGTAAGCTGGAATGAAACCCAAGCAGAACTCACCAAACTAAAAAGGCCACAAAATACCGAATATTTTTCTCCCCAATGCAATTATTCTGTATCAACACAGACAAATTCAGAACATAAATGAAGCAAAAGCAATACCATCAATTAGTAAGTACAAGTACCATCCATCCACAATGGTGATCGAATCGAGCAACACACTTGTCACATATTCTACAGTGCTTTGCCCTGGCTGGCCTACACATAAACGACCAATGAGTTGCTAAGGTAAGAAACACAAGAAACTGCATGCAGTAGCAGAGGGAGAGGAACCCCTATGCTTGATGCACCCCTTTGAAAGCTTTTGTTTTGGTCCCTCCAATAGCTCATATGTCCATACTTGCCCCATCACCCCACCCCCACCCAAAAAAACCTTCTGCCCTGACTTTATGATGTTTATCTGAACAGGATGGAACATATTTGACCTTGAGTAAGTGTTAAGAAAATCACAAGACCTTTAAAGCATTTAGTTTAGTTGTTGCACACATACTGGATTACTCACTGCAAACTAGTCCCTGAGATTTTACTGGGTACTTAAGAAAACAGCTAACTATACCATCTTACAATTTAGGGTTGTACTTCTACATGCAACGACTGGCAGCTAGGAATTAGTACATAACTAAATATACCTAGTAATCTTGCAAGTTGAACATTCTTTCTCCACAAAAATAATGTTGTCATATGGGTAGGAAGATACGTATTGAGAAACATTTTCAGCAGTAACAGTCCCAGGATCAGAAAAGCTAGTAAGCACGAAGAGTATAGCACCAACAGAAACAGCCACAACACTCAGATATCTGCACAATTAGACATATCACTGTTAGAAATGGACAATAAAATATATCCAAATTAGTTAGTGCAGCTACAAGGTACCTGTGCAATCCACTCACATAATACCCAGGAATATACTGGAAAGATGTCTGCACTATTATAAAATATGTCACTCCAATTATGGCAACATAAAATACCTGCGGTTGGGAGAATAAAATGTCACAAACGATTGGTTAGGAGCAGGAGCTGATGCTAGCATCTTATGCATTCAAATATCAGGAACACAAACCCTCGGCTCTTAGTTGTTGATAGTTGAGTAAATTTGGTTATGATTTGACATGCCAGGTAATTTGTGCTAGCTCAGGTGTCCCAAGGGAATTAGAAGAATAATCACTAAAAAGAAACTTCTTCACTGAAGCAAAGGATATAATAACAGTAAAAGAACCTGAAGTTTATGTAAATTATGTGTGTATCGTTATTATCATTAATTGACAATGCCAAACTGATGTTCTGTCCTATTCAATGCAGAGAGTTCACACACAGATCCCCAAACACTGATATAATTATGCATCAAGTCACACCAGAGAGACACAGGTCCATATACTCGTTTGGTCTTTTTTGCAGTCTTTTCTCACCTTTCAAATCCATCTCTCGTCCCCTAACGAGTTTTATTTCCTCCTTCCTTTCACCCAAAGGCAGAGCTTCATTAGGGCCATGGCCCCTCCACGTTTTTGCAAATCTATAAATGATGCTACAGTGTCTTAGTATATTTTGCTAATGAAGATTTAGATCCCCCCCCCCCCCCCCGACATTCCCTAAACCATGTATATTCTAACCTAAGATTCGCCACTGCTTTCACTTAGCACAAGCACAAAGCCTTTATTAATTTCATAGAATCCGAAGAACATAAACCACTCCCTTAATCAGCAGCTTTTGGTTGCATGTTTACTGTATAGCAGGTTTACCAAATGTAGGATATTTATAATAATGGGCAACCAAATAAGAAACCCAAGCCCTAACATACTTGATCGTCCACATTCTGGTCCTTGAAAAAACTCCTCGTTTGCAGAGTCAAGTAGTCAACCGAGCATTGGAGCTACCAACCGAGAACCCACCATCAATCCCCTAGCTATCGATCAATGCCGCTATCTCAAGCAACAACTAACAGCCATTCAGCATCAAGCGGTATTCCAATACTCAAAACAGACAACTTAACCTTCCATCACAACTACATCATATTTCGACATAAACAGTTATCCCCAACATTGATAATTCAAGACACGTTGGCAATTCAAGTACGGATGAATGGCATGTACCTGCAATATCGGGTTGGGTCGGTCGCAGCAGTATCCCTCGACACCGAGGACGAGATCCCTAGCCCCAGTGCCGCACACAGACTGCACAAACCGCCTGCAGGAACAATTCCCTCACTCACTAAGCAGGAGCAGGAGTGAAAGGAAGGATAGGGGGAAGGGAGGCGCTAGAACGTACAGGAGGTAGTGGTAGGCCCCAAAGGTGAGGAAGTGGTTGATGCTCTGGATGAAGGTGCCCTCGAAGATGGGCCATTGCCCGCAGAGGAACGACACCACCACCAGCGCCGTCACTGACCCGTGCACCAGCAGCAGCCACGGCACCTCCATCCCGGCAGGGATCCCCACGCCTTTGCCGGGGGACCGCTGCCGCCGCCGGCAAATCTGATCGATCCAGTCAAAGGAAAACCGCAGCCGGACGGAGAAAACAAACAAGCAACCTCCTCTGTTTAGCCGCCAACCTGGTCGATCCAGTCAAACGCGCTTCACGCCACCGCTGCGGGTGGGTCCCCCTGCACCTGACTCGCCTCGCTAGACACTTCTTCGCCGCCGGCCCGCTCGACAGACCCTTGACTTGCCGCCGCTCGACTGACTGCTAGTGCTAGGGTTAGGGTTGGGAAGGAGGCGTGCCGACGAGGACTGGAGCAAGGCGTGGAGGATCGTGCGCGGCGGCGAGTGGCTCAAACGCTGGTCGTAGCGGCGCCGATGGGGGAGAACGAGTAGGGTGTTCGGGAGGAGAAATTTGTATTTTTGACACCCTAAATAACTGGCTTTGCACAATTGACATTCTAATTTCTAAAGATTAAATTCGTAAATCTGACACGCACTTTTTAATAGTTTTTTTATTTTCCCATTTTCTGAGATATGGAAGGAATAAATATAATATACCATTTCTCGTATTTAACGTACTAATAAAGCCACCGCTGCGGCAAATTGAGAATGTGGTACTCTTTTAATAAGTGAAAGAGCACATCTGCGGCAAATTTATAAACAAGAAAGGATATATTAGTCCTTTTATATTTTAGAAAATAGAAAAAAGAAAAGAAAACTATTAAAAGATAAAATGACAAATAAATCAAAGTGACAATGATGTGGGTATCAAATTTACGAAATTAATTTTAGAGTGTCAATTGTGCAAAATCACTTACTTAAGGTGTCAAAAATACAAATTCCTCATTAGAGAATGGAGACACTTCAATTGTCGGACTGGGCTTTTATCTAGGGACTAGGTAAGTGTCCGTGTTTTGCCACGATGTTTAAAAGTTAACGATAAACATCACTATGATATGCACGGCTATCTTCCTAGGTCCTAGCACACGAGCGCAATGGCGTCCACCACCACCATCTTCCTCGTTGTCTTCCTGCTCATTGCAGCGTCCGCAACACGACGTGGTCCTGCTCACCTCGCGAGCTGCACGCGCTGCTGAACATGAAGCATGTGCTACCCAACTACTGCGCGTGGGACCACTTTTGGTGCAACGACGTCGGGCCAGCGTGTAAACATCGTCTTCATTGACGGCGCGGACGACGTGCATGGCCAGATCCCGTCCACGATGGGCGGGCTCACGGAGCTCATGTCGCTAACCCTATGACCGCATCTATCCCAAATCCATTTTCATCATTGTACACCATTATGTGAGGTTAGAGAATTATTCCTTTTTGTTTAAGAAAGATCATGTATATGATGAAACCAGTACCTAGACGAAAGAAGGCAAATATATTAGATGTAATTGCACAATGTCATGAAAGTAGGATATGTGAACCCAGGATATCTTAACCCTGGATTAAAAATGTTGAATATGATACTTTACATGTTCTGGTAAATCAAACACACATTTATGTATTTTTAGATTATGAAGAAACTTTGAAATGTTTGATCTCTGTTCATGCACATACTTTTGGTTGGTACCTTCTCTAGTTATGTGCTCATGTGTTACGACGTCATCCAAATTATTCAATAAATGTTAGTGCACAAAGATTACATGAAAACGAACAACATATATATCATCAACCCCAATATCTCACAAATTTACACTAATAACATGAAATGTGTGCGCAATTCAAATAATGATAATTTGTTTTCTAACATGCTTGTTTACGGACATCTTCATTTGGTGAAGTGAGAAGCTTCACCAGGATGGGAGGCACCAATATTTACAACCGACAATGGTGTCCTCTGCAGAGACAACCATGCTGCCTCATATTGCGGCCACAATAAAACCAGAAAAGAAAAAGGTAAGTTTTCATCATAAACAGATCAGGATTAACACCATTCAATCTTCAGGTAAGTTGACGATTCTTCGCTCATAGATAGATTGGGATTATAACAACATACAACCTTCAATCAAGCAAGTAAAGTGGCATTGTTATGTTTGAGCAGTAGCAACACTACAACCAATTTTGGGTTTACAATATATCTACAAACAATATCTATGTCTACATTATGTAATGCACGTACATAATCATAAAGCTAATGCAAAAGTTTAAGACTGAATGTGCCTCAAAAGTAGTTTCCTGTAATACCTAGAGCTGAGGGTAGTCCTCCTTGGAGAGCAATTGTACCAAGGAAGGCAAAACTCCACATTTAATAACCTCCTTATTTGGGGGATCCATTGTTGATGACCAGAGAAGATAAACATATATTTTGGTTGTAGTTTGGACAACCGCACCACACAGTAATGATCTCGAATGTAGACATGGTAGGATTAGACAAATCCATGACACTTACTGCAGCAACCCATTGGCTGCACGACTCCTTAAAGCTACTGCTGCTCTGGGTAACTTCGCTTGTTCCCTCCAATACCCAAATTATTCGATAAAACGTTAGTGTGCAACGATTACATAAAAACGAATAACACATATATTACATAAAAACGAATAACACAAAATGAAGAAATATACATAACAATTAACAAAGCAGAGTAATACATATAAAATGTAAAGTCAGTCAACCAAGCTTCCAAGACACCTAGCGAAGGCACTACCTTCAACACCGTATTTGAAAGATATTCAGAGTTCAGTGAAGTACCATTTGGATGTGACCACCAAAGGATATAGAAGTGTAGTTTACAGTGGTGATCATGACATAGATGTACTTTATATTAGCACACAATACTGGATTAGGTCCCTTAATTTCTCTATCGTGGATGACAGGAAACCATGGATGACTGGAAACCATGGTGGAGCAGGAGAGGAGAGGAGCATAACATACCTTTGACCTGTAGGTCGAGGTGGTCGACGCTCCACAGCAACCTTGCTACTACATGGAGGCTGTAACACAAACAAAAGGACGGGAATCAAAACTATAGTATTGAAACAACCATGCCATCAAATTGCAACTTTTAACCACCCCCGTGTCAAGCAAATATCATTTACATTTTACAACTTTCTAACAGAACATAATCTAATATTACTATCTGCAATTGTTGCCCATATATTTGGAATTAGAAAAAGGGGAAAAGGTGCAAACACCATCCAAGCTAAAATCAAAATTGGAGCTAGAAAAGAGTTCATGTTATTGCATAAGTAAATTTTGAAAAAGAAAATCAGATTTCTGGAAGCATGAGCTCTATGGCAATTTGATGAGGAAGAAGAGGCATGCCTCACATTGGGAGCAGGACGGGGCATTTTGGCTCGAAATCAACAGGGAAGCCCAAGAAACCCATAAAACCTATCAAACATGATGTGCGCCATGCGTTGCACGTCCATGGGCAACCCAAACTAAGACAGAGGTTCATTTGTCGAGTTCACTTAACAAGAACACAGAAAGTTCACTACAACTAAGACAAGCACATACTTCATTTCCCAAGTTCACTTAACAATAACACAGAAAGTTCACTTCAACTAAGACAAACACACAGTTACCTAGTCCTTGCCGAGATCACTTAACAAACTAAAAGGAACACATATAGACTTCTGTCACACACATACCACAATGAACCATCTAGTTTTTTTCCAGAAACTAACATACAACGTATGACTGTGTAGACTGCACTGCAACATCTAGTTTCTTCTTCTTTGGGGTCATTTTATTAATAAAATAAAAACTTTAGTCTTGCATGGTGATGTAGTCAGTTATTCAAGATCTTCAGTTATAGGTTGTGATGAAGTAGCCCTCAAGTCCTTTGGAACCCAATTCTTCATGTTGTTCTTTCGTCCATTTTGGCACCTAAGATTTTGACAACGCCGAAAACAACTAACAGAGAAGATAGATCAAGAGAAAAACTCACTAGGGAGCAAGGAGATGCCAGTTTGGGTGGAGGGGTGGGTGGCCGAAACGTCCATGAATGCGACGGTGGGACCAACAGACATTGGCGTACTCCCCTCCATTGAGTCTTCTACAACTGGTGCCCATATATTTGGACTTAGAAGAAGGGAAAATGTGCAAACACCATCCAAGCTAAAATTAAAATTGTAGCTAGAAAAGGGTTCATGTTATTGCATAAGTAAATTCTGAAAAAGAAAATCAGATTTCTAGAAGCGTGAACTCGATAGCAATTTGATGAGGGAGAAGAAACATGCATCGCACTGGGAGCACAACGGGGCATTTTGGCTCGAAATCAACAAGGAAGCCCAAGGAACCCATAAAACCTATCAAACATGATGTGCGCCACGCGTTGCACGTCCATGGGCAACCCAAACTCCATCCCACAATTGTCGTGTTTGCCTTCACCGTTGTTGACCGGCCTGCACCCGAGCAACGACTTCTGCCTAAATATGTGAGTGTAATGTTGTCATTCTAGATCCAAACAATATGATACAGAACAACTAAAATAATCAGCATTAAGAACATACAGAGTCATCACCTCACACTTTGAGGGAAAAAGAAGATGAAGTTCCAAGTCATCAAGTCAGAGATAGTATTAACAACTTTGAAAACTGACCCCTATCACCTATTTGACTGAATGTAGATGCATCACAAGAAACACCAAACACAAGCACCATTGCAGTAGGCACCGTAGCTCACACCAGCGCTCGGGAAATGACCTCATGGAGTCCCCATCACATATCACAAGCACTGGCAAAGTTAATACTAATGAAGATGCAAATAAACTAACAATGAACATGTTCATAAACTTATTGCTCGCGTGTTATATGTGATGAACAACATTCACCCAACTACAGAAAAAATCTATTGGTGTAATCACAGACAAAAAAGGGCAGATAGAGTAAATTCATTCTGTTTTATGGAGAGTAAAGTAGAAATAAAGAAGAATAATGTTTAATAAGCCAATCCCTGTTACTAGGGTTGGAAAATTAGCTCGAGGCTCGTGAGCCGGCTCGAGCTCGGAGTAGCTCGGCTCGGCTCGGAGCGGCTCGCGAGCCTCGAATGAGCCGAGCCGAGCCCCTTCTTCGAGCTCGTTTTTGTAGCGAGCCGAGCCGAGCCGAGCTGGCTTGTTCCGGCTCGCGAGCCTTGCAAAAGCGATCAATTTATGGAATAATAATGAATATTAGATAATTTTATGGATAATAACTCATTTTTTAGTCTTTGATGATGAATATATTACAAGTTATAATTTAATTTACTCATAATGTAGAATTGATTCTATATTTCAAATTTACATAATGTTAATTCACCAAATAATGCAACGATAAGTACCAAAATATGGCTCGCGAGCCGAGCCGAGCCGACTCGCGAGCCAAGGTTGAGCCGAGCCGAGCCTCTTTCGCCAGCTCGTGGAATGGACGAGCTGAGCCGAGCCGAGCTCGTTCAGGCACCGAGCCACACCGAGCCGAGCCAAGCCGAGCTCGACTCGGCTCGTTTGCAGCCCTACAGCCTGTTAGGGTCACATCCCTAGTCACAGAGAACGCTGCCTCATCTTTCTGATCAAGTATGTAGTATGAAAGGCATTAGTCGGTTTAGCTCTGCCTCTAATTTTTTGGCACCAAGTCCAACAGACAAACACACATGTAAGCCTCCCTTACTAATTCTGATACAATCCCCCATCCCCATCTTTTCTATGTAGAGCTACTAACATTTCTCTCTGTATGTGTTTTCATGTTCATTCAGAAACTGCCTCAACCAAAGAAAAATTGCAGGTGTTTGGCCACAAGAAGGCGGCGAGAGACCACAACTCACCCCTCTAGTCGGGCTCGACAGGCTGCAGTTGCTGGTCATCGCCGCCGCCGGCTGCACCAGCCTTAGCCTCGCAGTTGGCAGACAGTTCTTGCACCGGCGTCACGACTGTGACAACACACTCGATGACGGGATGGCGTCAGCGTGGTGGCCGAGCCTGTAGTGGATGTCAGCAGTGACGTGGAGACTCATGGCGAGCTCGAGCTCGGCGCCTTGACCGCGTCGCTCGAGCATCCTAGCGGCGCGCTCGGCGAACTCAAGCACGCACGGTAGTGAGTGGTGCCGCCGCCCTCGCACAATACCATGGTGTCACGCGCTTGGTTGAGGAGGAAGGGCCCCAGATCCGGGTTGTCGAGCGAGTCATCGTCGTTGGCGGGGAAGGCCACGAGAGAGGGCGTCGGTAGTGAGTGGTGCGGGAGCCCAGAAGACCTCCTTCTGAGGCGGTTCCTGCTACTGCTGCTGCACGGGCCCTGCACTATGCTTCTTCCTGGAGGTCGGCCTGACCGCCCTGCCTTGTTGCCCTTCTTCTTGAGGGACTCAAGCTCCACGAACACGTTGTCGATGTTAAGCTTCACCTCCTCCTCTGCTCCTCCCCATCTCCTCCTGCCCACCATGCTCCCTGATTGCCGCGGTGGGTCCCCGGCGAGGCGAGGCAACTCGAGTGAACGGTGCCGGGGCCAAGGTGGACGGGGCGGAGCCTAGGTGGTTCCACGCGCGAGTGCGGGGAGGGGGCAGATTGAGCGGAGGCAGGGGCATGCATGGGGAGGCAGGGCCGTGGGGGCATGCTAGCTGTGGACGTGCGGGAGGGGGCGTGCGCGGTGTGGTGGCGGCGAGATTAGCGGGGGAGGGAGAGGGCGGAGCCACGGTGAAGGTGGTGGACGCCCTCCTTATCTTCTTAAGAAATACTCCCTCCTTCCCATGAAACAAGGCGTCTAAGATTCTCAATTTTTTCCCATAAAACAAGGCGTGCAGTGGTTTTCTAGCTAATGTGGACACAT
Source organism: Zea mays (assembly GCF_902167145.1). Classification (NCBI taxonomy): domain Eukaryota; kingdom Viridiplantae; phylum Streptophyta; class Magnoliopsida; order Poales; family Poaceae; genus Zea; species Zea mays. The sequence continues at coordinate 133,693,705 of NC_050104.1, forward strand.
GTGCCCTTGCTCTGCATATGATTACAGAGTAAATGACAGCGATGAAGTTTATGGCAGATAGAGGTTGTTGGTACTTGCTGAAAGGCAAGTAGATCCAATAGGAGAGTGGAGAGAGTGTTTACAAATTTCAACGTGGAATAGCAATAGCTCTGTTAATCTGACCTCTCAAGGGCACTGTACGGGGGTATTTTGTCACACCCGGTTCCAGGGGGTAGAACCGAGCGCATAGCATATGTGTGCCAGGATCCATTTCCACACATATGTTGACGTCACAAGTGTAATATATCAAAAGACAATGCAATAAAGGCGTAAAGAGAGAGTATAATACTTTATTACATCATCTGCATCATTGTATCTTGAACAAGTATCACATCAAAGTAAAGCGAAAATAAATAACATGGGCAATCTCCCACAGGAAGATGACCGGCGTATCGTTAGACTTAGAATTCCTCGTCGATAAAATCTCCATCAAAGTCTCCAGCATCACCCTCTGATCAAAATATTAGCAAGGGTGAGCTTACTTATGGTCGGGGCTCAGCAAGTGGGGGAAAATTAGTGCAGGTATAACAAGGTGAGGCTAAGGTTGAGCAGTAAGCAGTTTAGTTGGTCAATATTTTATTAACAACACATGTCTTACTAATAAGTGTGAATCCCAAATATCCCATTTAAACAAAGGAATATGAATATAACAAAAGCACTTAAGTGAAACCACTTAAGCAAATCATTGGCAGATCATCGGATCTCAATTTAATTCCATCTTCAAGTTCAATTATCATGTGAGGAGTCCAGGTCGCTCATAACCGGGAGCACGGCTGATATATCAGTTTTACACTCTGCAGAGGTGGTACAACTTTACCCACAAGCCATGTATCCCATCTAGCCCGGGTTGATCGGACCCTTAAACACTGCCAAGGTGAATGGCTAGGGATCCATTATGAGGCTTTCACAAAATACACTTAATACGAAGCAACCCGCTAAGGTTTCTAAAGACGATGGTGGTGGCCCCCTGGGTGAGGTACCTTAGACAAGAATACGTCCCCATATTAACGTGGGCTGCCAGCACCTACCGCTCCCCCTCTTGCCCATATTTCAGGTAAGGATGCCAGGCACTAAGCATATAAAGCTAATTACCAAAGCCAAAGTCATGATAGCACTCGTGGTTGCACTGTTATCATGGGTGGTCACTCCATGTTCCAATTAATTTGAAATAATGTCGTTTTAACCATCGGGTTAATGTCATAATTGCCAATTTCAATTTTGGAACATTAATATCAATTAATGAGTGACGTTAAAATCATTAAGTTGAGCGGTAGCACAAATTAGCACAACTTAATAATTTCTCAGGTTAAACAAGGAATACAGTTGGTAAATCTAGGAAATCCTTAATTAGGTAAAACCCATCAAATTATGCAATATATCAAAAAGTAAACATTATTATATGCAATGAGTGGGTACAAAAAGAATATACAGAGGGATAATCCACTTGCCTTGCTCAAACGCGTCCTGCGGATCGTCTTCGAACGAATTTGGTTCGTCTACCACACCGTCAGCCTCTAATAACGTTACACATCGCCATACAAAAAGAAAGCATACACCAATAAATAAACATGCACCATTACATAATCATACATCATTACATACACATTAACGCATCACACTTATCACATCTTAAATACGTCCTAATCACGTAAATACTTATTAATTCAATTATAGTTATTATTGTGAGTCTTAAATGATGAATTTATGAGTGGGTGCAATAAACACAGTTTTAACTAGTATTAATATATTTTAACATCATCAATGAAATTAAATGATAATTATCGTCTTTAATACTAATAAATAAATTAATATCTTTTATCCTTTTTTATTTCTAACTTAAATTATTGAGTATAGCCAAAATAAATTTAACATTCTAAAAATCCCTATAAATACTAATTGAACTTTTTATAACACAAGTGAGGTTATTTTGGCATAAACTAGTATTTTGCTCACTCTAAAATTTTAAGTGCTCAATTTGCGAACATGTTTATTTGACTAGCAAAAATCTATTTTCCATCCTACTAATGATATTTTCTCCTTTCTTTATAAAAAGAAAATGTTAATAAAATAATTAGATAAATCATCTAGAAATCCTATATTATTCATATGACATGAGTTCTATACCATTTTCTAAACCCATTAAAATGCACCTATAACTATAATTCTCCAAATAGTTTCTAAAGTTTATTGTGACCAAATTTGACTACAAAGTTTCTTATCTAGTATTTTTATCACCAACGTGTGACTACTAATTCTACGTCATATTTCTCTAATCCAAAAATCAACGCATCGATTAACATGAATTATCACGGTGCACTAATAATCGCATATCTCTAACAAAATTCCATAACGCACATATACATAAATTGCGGATCACACGTGTTCATATTACAACAACCAAATATACAATCGAATCAAAAATATTTTATAAAATACACAAAATAATTTGGGTCGTCTTCAACCTTGGGTTCACACGTGTGACGTGGAGAGTTCGACGGGGGTTCGGCCGGGTGGAGAAGAGCAGGGGCTCGACTTCGGACAGCGGATGGCGTAGCTCCGGCGAACTCCACGGGCTCCGGCGATGACGAACTCCGGCGAACTCCGGCGACGGCGGTGGTGGCTCTAACGGCGAGGAGGGTGAGAGATGGGGGCGAGCTTGGGTAGGGGAGAGAGGGAAGGGACGCAGGCGGCGGCGACGGTTTCATCTGGCAGCCAGGCGCGCGTGCGGGTGAGAGCAAATGGGCCCCTAGTGGGCCTAGGGTTAGGATTAGGTATTTTTGTGTTTTTTCCTTTTTTTCTAATTTCGAAATATATTTTTAAAGAGCTCGAAAATTCATAAAAAATCACCAAAACTATTTATAAATAAAATACTTGTTTTTAGACTAATAATTATTATATTATTTAATTATTATATTAATTACTAGGTTTTTCTTTAAAAAGAATTGATAATAAACATCCGATAATCAATCAAGCGCATACAAAGAAAATGACCAAAATGCAAATAAATAATTAAACACTTAAAAATTATTATCCTAATTAACATAATAACTAAATTTATTATTTTTAATTGATGGCTTTTATGGTGTTACAAACCTACCCCTCTTAAAAGAATCTCGTCCTCGAGATTAAGAAACTTCCGAGAATAACTGGGGGAATTCTGCTCTGAGTTCATCTTCTCTTTCCCAAGTGACCTCATCTTCCGAATGATGACTCCACTGAACTTTGCACATGTTAATAACTTTACTCAGTGTAATTCTGTGAGATGTTTCCAAAATTCTGATAGGGTACTCCGAATAGGTCAAATCCTCATTGACATTCAGTTCTTCCATGGGTAACTGTTCTTCCGGTACTCTTAAGCATTTCTTAAGTTGTGACACGTGAAATACATCATGCATATCCGATAAACTATCAGGTAGTTCTAACTGATAGGCTACTTCACCTTTTCTTTCCAAAATCTTGAATGGGCCGATATAGCGAGGTGATAATTTTCCCTTAACCTTAAACCTTTTCATTCCTCTCATCGGTGAAACTTTAAGGTAGACAAAGTCTCCTACTTCAAACATCAATTCTCTTCTTCTATTATCAGCATAGCTTTTCTGTCTTGACTGTGCTATCTTCAAATTTTCTCTAATAATCTGCACTTGCTTTTCCGCTTCTTGGAGAATTTCTGGACCCAATACTTGACTTTCTCCAGTCTGATTCCAATAAAGCGGTGTTCTACACTTTCGTCCATAAAGTGCTTCAAATGGTGCCATTTTTAGACTTGCCTGATAACTATTGTTATATGAGAATTCTGCATAAGGCAAACTTTTATCCCAGCTTCTACCATGCTTTAGAGCGCAAGCTCTTAGCATATCTTCCAACACTTGGTTTGTTCTTTCCGTTTGCCCATTCGTTTGCGGATGATAAGCTGAACTAAAGTTTAGTTCGGTATCCATGGACTCATGAAGTCTTTTACAAAAGCGCAAGGTAAACTGGGTTCCTCGATCTGATACGATCTTCTTCGGTACTCCATGCAGACAAACAATTCTCGACATGTATAACTCTGCTAACTGGGCTCCTGAGTAAGTTGTCTTCACAGGTATAAAATGTGCTACTTTAGTCAACCTATCTACTATGACCCATATTGAATCATAGCCATCCCGAGTACGGGGTAGTCCAACTATGAAATCCATACCGATTTCTTCCCATTTCCATTCCGATACCTTGAGAGGTTGTAGCAATCCTGCTGGTCTTTGGTGTTCGGCTTTAACTCACTGACACACGTCACATAATGCAACATGAGTAGCAACATCTCTTTTCAATCCGTACCACCAATACTTTTCCTTAAGATCCTAGTACATCTTTGTACTTCCCGGGTGAATAGAGTAAGCTGAATCATGAGCTTCTCTCAAAATAAGTTGGCGCAAGTGCTCGATTTCGGGTACACAGATTCTCTTCTTAAACCATACTTTGCCTTGTTCATCTTCCGTGAAATCTGGGGTTTTACCCAAACTAATTTGCGTCTTAATTTCTTTGATTTTTCTCATCAGACTCTTGTCCTTTACGAATCTCTTCTTCCAAAGTAGATTCAACTTCCATAACTGTTGCTTCTACATTATTGAGCAATCCAAGGTTGAGTTGTTCCATTTCCCAGCACAATTCTTGTGACATCAAATGAGTAGTGATGTTGTTCACTTGACTCTTACGGCTCAAAGCATCAACTACTACATTTGCTTTTCCAGGGTGATATTATATTTCCAAATCATAGTCCTTAATCAACTCAAGCCATCTTCTCTGTCTTAGATTGAGTTCCTTCTGAGTGAATATATATTTCAAGCTTTTGTGATCCGTGAAGATTTTGCACTTGTTTCCAATCATATAGTGCCTCCAAATCTTCAAAGCATGCACTACGACAGCTAGTTCCAAATCATGCGTAGGATAATTCTTCTCATGCTTTCTCAACTGCCTTGAGGCATAAGCTATCACTTTTCCTTCTTGCATTAGCACACATCCAAGTCCAAGGTGTGATGCATCGCAATACACATCAAATCCCTTGTGGATGTCTAGCATTACCAATATTGGTGCAGTGGTTAACCTTTTCTTGAGTTCTTCAAAACAATTCTGGCAAGCTTCATCCCATTTGAACTCTTTACCTTTCTTCAGCAGAGAGGTAAGAGGTTCCACCAACTTGGAAAAACCTTCAATAAATCTTCTATAGTATCCTGCCAATCCAAGAAAACTTCTGATTTTGGACGCATCTTTGGTTGCTTCCAATCCAGTATCTCACTTATCTTTCCTGGGTCCACTTTAATTCCACCGTCGGTAACAATATGTCCTAGGAAAGCAACTTCCTTCAACCAAAAATCACACTTCGAGAATTTTGCGTACAGTTGGTTGTCCCGAAGCTTTTGTAGGACTAGCCTTAGATGATCTTCATGTGTTTCTTCATTCGGAGAATATATCAGTATGTCGTCAATGAATACGACCACAAACTGATCCAGATATTCCATGAATACTTTATTCATCAAGTTCATAAAGTATGCTGGTGCATTAGTTAGTCCAAACGACATGACAAAAAACTCATATAATCCATATCTCGTCGTGAAGGCTGTCTTCGGTACATCTTCTGCTCGAATCTTTAACTGATGATATCCCGATCTCAGATCTATCTTCGAGAATATCTTAGCTCCCTTCATCTGGTCAAATAAATCTTCAATCTGAGGTAATGGGTATTTATTTTTGATGGTTACTTCGTTCAAACTTCTATAATCAACGCACATTCTCCTCGAACCATCCTTCTTGTTCACAAATAGCACTGGGGCTCCCCAAGGGGATGAACTTGGGCGAATGAAACCTTTTCTAGTAATTCTTCTATTTATTCTTTAGTTCTACTAAATCCTTGACATCCATTATATAAGGTCTTTTCGAGATAGGTGCGGTTCTGGGTAATAATTCAATAGAAAAAACTCTATATCACGGTCAGGTGGCATACCTGGTAATTCCTCCAGAAATACGTCTGGGTATCCACACACTACCTTGATATTTTCCAAGGGCTTTTCTTCCAAGTGATTGATCACTGTTTTCCCTTTTTCATCTGTTGACTTGTCTATGTTAACTTTGATTCTTTCACCTTGAGGACTTGTCAACATAATTGTTCCATTGGCACACTGTATCACTCCATCACAACTTTTCAACCAGTTGCATTCAAGAATCACATCAATACCGTTGGATCCTAGGACCACTGGGTTGACTAAAAAATCTATTCCTTGAATCTTGAGATTAACATGGGGGCATGAGTGTGTGCCCTTCATGTCACCTCCCGGTGAACTAATATGTAATATCTTCTTAAGAGGGTACTTAGGTATGTTGTGTTTTTCCACAAATGACTCAGTTATAAACGAATGCGATGCTCCAGAGTCAAATAAAACTGATGCAGGTATGGAGTTAACAAGGAACATACCATACACTACGTCGGCATCCTCAGGCACTGATTCTGGGGTGACGTGATTGACCCTTCCTCTACTCTGGTTCTGCGGAGTCTTGTTCTGAGCAGATCCATGAGCGGGGGTGTTCTGGTCATTCCTCTAGTTATTGCTTTTTTGAGGTGTCTGCTGGTTGCGCTTTGGGCAGTTGCTAGCATAGTGGCCTAGCTCGTCGCACTTGAAACAGCCATTGGGTTGAACAAGTGCGTTGTTGCTTCTGGCCTGCGTGTTACTGGCGCCACCTTGATGGTTCTGTGAACTCCCACCAGACCTCCGGTTGGTCTGAGAGTTGCTCCTTTGTTGGTTTTGACTCTGATTATTTCTCTGGCTTTGCTGTCTAGAGCGTTGCACTTGATAATTGTTTCCGCCTTGATTTCCAGAGCGGAACTGAGAACCTTGAGTGTTGTTCGGACGGGTGTTCCTGCTAGACTGACCTTGAAATTTTCTTTTGTGGTCAGATAGCTCCTTTCTTTTATTCTCAAGGCCAATTGCCTTGTTCAGCAGTGTCTGGAAATTAGGAAAAGTATGGCTCTGAAGTTGATAATTCAGTGGTCCAATTAGTCCTTCCAAGAAACGCTCTTGGCGCTTCTCATCCGTGTCCACTTCTTCCGGTGCGTAGCGTGAAAGCTGAGTAAAGCGATCACGATACTCACTGACAGACATATTCCCTTGAGTAAGGGAAAGGAACTCCTTCTTCTTCAACTTCATAATTCCTGAGGGAATGTGATGAGCGTGGAAGTTCTCCTGAAACTCCTGCCAAGTTATTGTATCTGTGTTGGGATGTGCCGCTGTGAAGGCATCCCACCAGTCAGACGCAGAACCCTTGAGTCTTCCCGAGGCGTACAAGACCTTCTCCCGGTCGTTGCATTGGGTGATGTCCAGCTTCTTTCTAATGACCTTGAGCTAGTCATCGGCATCCAGAGGATCAACCGCATGAGAAAATGTCGGCGGGTGATGACTCATGAAATCCCGGTGCTTATCTCTGGCCGGGGGTGCATTCTGCTGTTGCTGCTGATGCTGCTGATTCTGTTGGTTCTGCTGAATTTGTTGAACAGCCGCAGTGAGTCCTTGCAGAATCTGCATCTGGGCGGCGATGAACTGCTCCATATTGGGATTCGGTGGTGGTGGTGGTACTTGTTGACCACGCTGGTTCCGGTTGTGGTTGGGTCCTTGACGAGCGTTCACCATCTGATTGGTTAGGAGGTGAAGTCCTTAGAAAGTGAGGAGTAGAAAAGATTCTAGAGGGGAAATAACTTATGTTTTAAAAATTTTATATGTTCTTATGGCCATCATTTCATAAGACCATTGCACTCAAACAAAGATCCAAATCAAACATTTCAATCAATCACCATCACATGGTTGGTATTTATTAATAGGATAACTTAAAAGAGTGTTCAACATCTAACGCGAAGTATAACTTATTACATCATAACTCAAAACACCTAAAGCAGCCTAGTGACGGATCCGGGCTCTCCATAGCGCAGCCTCTTGCGGGGAGGAGACAACGCCATGGCGGGGACCTGAGCTTCGAGCGGATCCAGTCCTTGCAGTTGGGCTTCCAAGGCTCCAATCCTGGCATGAGCATTCTCCAGCTCCAAGTGCACCCTAGAGAGATCCAGGGTGGCACTGTCCAGGTCGGTGTTGAGACCGTCCACTACACCAGCTAGGGTGTTGAGGCGATCCTCACCAGCTTCACCTGGGATGATGCTGGTCTGGCTTGCTCCACTCAGATGTTGAGGAAGATGCCTGAACCTCATGTTCTGCAGCTGCTGCCAGTAGGTGTGGCTAAGCGACCACAGGGTCCGACGGGCAGCATCGCTGACCGAGGCAGCGTAGGTGGACAGTGGTGTCAGGGACTCGTGGGCAGACAGAGTCCTGAATCCCCTGTCCCCTGCATCCATCACCCTGACGTGGATGCGAGTGATGTAATAGCAAGCCCGGGGAGGCTCGCTCACTCGCCTTGTTTCGTACAGGGGGCGGACGTAGGTGCCTAGCGCGTGCAGCACTTATTGCAGCAGGTTGGGGAAGTGCCCCGTCTCGAACATCGATGTGTAATGTTTGACAACTGGACCAAACCCCATGAAGTAGTCCTGCTGGGCGTAGTCAGCTTCCTAGTTGACGTGTTCGTCTCCACCTTCTTCGTCGTTGTCATCCTCGTCATCGTCGTCTCCGGAGTCGTCGGGGGTCGTCGCCTCCGGGTGCAGGTGCTTGGAAGGCTGGTGCAGGCGGTGCTGACGTCGATGACCTAGCTACGAAGGCCAGGGACTCTGCCAACGGGGTGGGCGTCGACAGCTGTTCCTCCGAGCTGTCCTCCAGGTTGACTATATTCTCCACTCGGATGGGAGGGAGATCCGCCGGAACTTCCTCGACTACCACTGGGTAGACCGGGATTTGCCGGGGCTGAGGGGCGTAGCTGGTGTTGATGCGGGTAGTTTGGAGAGTACGAACCATCTACAAGAGAAGAGTCAACTCAGTTGAAATTTTAAAGAGTTAAGACTGATAAAAATAATTTATAAGAATGAAATTAGGAAGTTTTGAATAACTAGGCTTTTCATTTATAACTAGTCTAACGACCTAGGGTCAGCATACCTTTGATACCACTTGTCACACCCGGTTCCAGGGGGTAGAACCGAGCGCATAGCATATGTGTGCCAGGATCCATTTCCACACATATGTTGACGTCACAAGTGTAATATATCAAAAGACAATGCAATAAAGGCGTAAAGAGAGACTATAATACTTTATTACATCATCTGCATCATTGTATCTTGAACAAGTATCACATCAAAGTAAAGCGAAAATAAATAACATGGGCAATCTCCCACAGGAAGATGACCGGCGTATCGTTAGACTTAGAATTCCTCGCCGATAAAATCTCTATCAAAGTCTCCAGCATCACCCTCTGATCAAAATATTAGCAAGGGTGAGCTTACTTATGGTCGGGGCTCAGCAAGTGGGGGAAAATTAGGGCAGGTATAACAAGGTGAGGCTAAGGTTGAGCAGTAAGCAGTTTAGTTGGTCAATATTTTATTAACAACACATGTCTTACTAATAAGTGTGAATCCCAAATATCCCATTTAAACAAAGGAATATGAATATAACAAAAGCACTTAAGTGAAACCACTTAAGCAAATCATTGGCAGATCATCGGATCTCAATTTAATTCCATCTTCAAGTTCAATTATCATGTGAGGAGTCCAGGTCGCTCATAACCGAGAGCACGGCTGATATATCAGTTTTACACTCTGCAAAGGTGGTACAACTTTACCCACAAGCCATGTATCCCATCTAGCCCGGGTTGATCGGACCCTTAAACACTGCCGAGGTGAATGGCTAGGGATCCATTATGAGGCTTTCACAAAATACACTTAATACGAAGCAACCCGCTAAGGTTTCTAAAGACGATGGTGGTGGCCCCCTGGGTGAGGTACCTTAGACAAGAATATATCCCCATTTTAACGTGGGCTGCCAGCACCTACCGCTCCCCCTCTTGCCCATATTTCAGGTAAGGATGCCAGGCACTAAGCATATAAAGCTAATTACCAAAGCCAGAGCCATGATAGCACTCGTGGTTGCACTGTTATCCTGGGTGGTCACTCCATGTTCCAATTAATTTGAAATAATATCGTTTTAACCATCGGGTTAATTTCATAATTGCCAATTTCAATTTTGGAACATTAATATCAATTAATGAGTGACGTTAAAATCATTAAGTTGAGTGGTAGCACAAATTAGCACAGCTTAATAATTTTCCAGGGTAAACAAGGAATACAATTGGTAAATCTAGGAAATCCTTAATTAAGTAAAACCTATCAAATTATGCAATATATCAAAAAGTAAACATTATTATATGCAATGAGTGGGTACAAAAAGAATATGCAGAGGGAGAATCCACTTGCCTTGCTCAAACGCGTCCTGCGGATCGTCTTCGAACGAATTAGGTTCGTCTATCACACCGCCAGCCTCTAATAACGTTACACATCGCCATACAAAAAGAAAGCATACACCAATAAATAAACATGCACAATTACATAATCATGCACCATTACATACACATTAACACGTCGCACTTATCACATCTTAAATACGTCCTAATTGCGTAAATACTTATTAATTCAATTATAACTATTATTGTGAGTCTTAAATGATGAACATGAATTATCACGGTGCACTAATAATCGCATATCTCTAATAAAATTCCATAACGCACATATACATAAATTGCGGATCACACGTGTTCATATTACAACAACTAAATATACAATCGAATCAAAAATATTTTATAAAATACACAAAATAATTTGGGTCGTCTTCAACCTTGGGTTCGCACGTGTGACGGGGAGAGTTCGACGGGGGTTCGACCGGGTGGAGAAGAGCAGGGGCTCGACTTCAGACAGCGGATGGCGTAGCTCCGGCGAACTCCATAGGCTCCGGCGATGACGAACTCCGGCGACGGCGGTGGTGGCTCTAACGGCGAGGAGAGTGAGAGATGGGGGCGAGCTTGGGTAGGGGAGAGAGGGAAGGGACGCAGGCGGCGGCGACGGTTTCATCTGGCAGCCAGGCACGCGCGCGGGTGAGAGCAAATGGGCCCCTAGTGGGCCTAGGGTTAGGATTAGGTATTTTTGTGTTTTTTCCTTTTTTTTCTAATTCCGAAATATATTTTTAAAGAGCTCGAAAATTCATAAAAATTCACCAAAACTATTTATAAATAAAATACTTGTTTTTAGACTAATAATTATTATATTATTTAATTATTATATTAATTACTAGGTTTTTCTTTAAAAAGAATTGATAATAAACATCTGATAATCAATCAAGCGCATACAAAGAAAATGATCAAAATGCAAATAAATAATTAAACACTTAAAAAAAATTATTACCCTAATTAACATAATAACTAAATTTATTATTTTTAATTGATGGCTTTTATGGTGTTACATATTTATAGGCACCCGAGTGTCCACCGTCCTCTAGCAAGGACGTTTATGCCCTCGGGTACCTAGACTATCCTCAGAATATTCCCACAAGGGGAGGTTACAGACCGTCATTACAGAAAAGGCTATTACAGATGAGGCCCGTAACATGCTTATCCGTGCGGGCCCCGTTACAGTGGGCCGAATCCCACATGGGCCTCCGGACGCGATGAGGATGTGGGACTAGCAGACTTCGTCGGAGCCTTGCCTTCGTTTTGCAACGGAGGGGACGAAGGGCGACCGCGCCGGTCCTCATCCGACCGGCACCCTCGGCTCGCTCGTGCACGGTCTTCGTTGGTGTAGCGAGGCGACGAAGGCATCAAGCGAAGGGTAGCGTCTTCGCCTTCGCCCCAACATTTGCCCTCCGAGAGATCAGTTCGACTGAGTCATCTGGTGCCGAAGACGTCGCTATATGGTGGAGACGCTGCCCTCGCTCGAAGTGGTCCCACGGGGGTTTCTGAGGTGACCGTTGATGGACGTGGCACTGTTGGACTGCATGGTTCCCGAAGCGCCGCGTCCTGTCTATAAAAAGGCGGTGCGACCGGGGCTGTTTCTTACCCTTGCGTGCGCCGGAAAACCCTATCTTTTTTCAAACCGTTCGCCCGCTCGCCTGCCCTCCTTGTTCTTCTGCTTCGGAGATCTGGCCCGCGTCAAGCAGACCGCGCGCCGCCGCTGACGGTACGTAGCAATGTCTTTTTCCTCATCTGCTGCCAGTGCGTCGTCGGTCCATCCATCGTCCGAGGATACCCTGAGCGATTTGGTGGTGATGGAGTTGCAGCTGGGCCACACAGTGGAGTTCGGCACCTCGAGGATTTCCTCGGTTCGCGTGTAGGAGATGCAGCAGATGGGGTACTTTGGTGACGGTGTTGGGCGCGTCCCGGGCGCTGAGGAGATTCCTGAGCCTGAGGGCGAATTAGTTGTGTTCGAGGCATTCTTCATCGCCGGCCTTCGCCTACCGGCGCATCGTTTCGTGGCGGAGGTCTTGCAGAGGTTCGACGTCCTGGTCCACCAGTTGACACCAAATGTCGTGGTTGCCCTTGCGAAGTATGTTTGGGCGGTGACTTCGTACGGCGGTCAGTCGTCCGTGGAGGTCTTCACCAAGAACTATTGTCTACACTGGCAAAAGAGGAAAATTGGAAATAAGATTGCACAATTTGGATCATGCACCTTCACGCCGAGGACCAGAAAGACTTCGACGAAAGTCATGGAAATAGTCCCTAGCGCTCGCAACAAGTGGGGCAACTGGTGGGACTATTGGTTTTATGTCTCGGGAGGGGAAGTCGAAGATCTCCCAGGGTTCCCTGCGGCCGTCATGTGCTCCCACTGTTACGTGGCATTCCCACCGTTTGAGGTGGCGGAGGACAACGAGGACGAAGGGGCCCTCCGGTATGCTTCTCGCATGAGTAGCGGGCGTGATCTAGTTGAGGAGTTCATTGGTTATGGAGTATGGCCCTTGGCGCACGACTGGGTACTTGGCGAAGTGTGCCCTCGCCAGATGCCTACCTTGGGCGAGCAGTTGGTGTGAAGTCCTACCTTTGCTTTGGATTTGCGCGGCCGGGACCCAGCTGCGTTTGTGCGTGAAGTAGAGGATGGAGCAGTGAGAATTGTGGGGCGATATGTGCCGAGGACGGAGGCTTTGCGGAGTTGGGATATTCGTGGTTCCAATGTTTGTTTGAACCGTGTTTTCGAGTTGAACCGTCTGCCATATGGCGGTTACCTAGGAGACGACGTTGCTACTACTGTCGATCGCCGGGGAAAAAAGGCAGCAACTGCGGTTGAGGAAGGCCCTTCACGAGGAGCTGTTCCAGCCACTAAAAAAAGAGAAAACTAGGTACTGCAGCTGAGGGGTTGGTGGTCTCCGATCGTTTTGCTATGGATTTAATGGGAACTTATGCGGCCTCCGGGGGAAGGATGTCTTCGCCCGAGCTCCAGGAATCTTCGGCGTGAATGCTGGAGGTTACCGGGGGTCGCTGGCCGAGGAATGTTCCGATCCCCCGGGCGGCCGGCGAGGACATGTTTACGTCTCGCTTAGCCCGTGAGATAAAGATTTTTCCTTATGGACGAAATATTGCTGCTGTTGTATCGACAGTGATGGATAAGGATCGCCAAGATGCGACGCGGAAGCATCGGGCGTTCACTAGGGTCGAGGACCCTAGTCACGAGGTCAAGAAGGCGTGGGGAATCACAAAGTCCGCTGCCCCCGGCAGCAGCAAGCCACCGCCGGCTGCGAAACCTGCCACCCCGGCCCCAGCAAACCTTCATCGGGTGCGAGGGTCGTCGCTCCTGGCTCGAGCAAACCGCCTTCTGTTGAGCCCACGCAGGAGCGAGGGCCACCGTCTCCGCTGTGTACTGCCGAGGCGACGGCGGGTGGGGCCGACCTCTCCATGAACATCTGCGTGGATGACTACCACATGGGTGGTGTCATGATGTTCGATGCCCGCACGGGACGGGGAATTGTCGGTGAGTTTTTTTTCACAGAGTCTGGGTCTTGGACAAGATTGTGATGCAGGGTCGGATGCTGGGCAACTGGCTGTTGTCCCAGCTCCGGTGGCGGCCGAGGCGAAGGGTGCTTCGCAGGACCCATGGTCCAAGTTTTGTGCCAGCGGCGAGATTACTTCGGTCGCCGCCGCTAAAGACATGGCGGGTTCTGTTGCGCAACAGCTGAAGCATGCAACGCAGCAGCTGAAGCATGTAAGTCGTCTTGGACTTCGTCAGTTTGTTGTTTTTATGTGATTGCGAATTTGATGGACTTTTCATGGCAGGCGGCTGCCTTCGCCGATCATGTTGCGTTGGGCGCTCTGACCTCGGAGTTCGCTGCCGAGAGGCAACGACTCGAGGGCAGGATTGAGTGCCTCCGGACGCAGCATACGGAAGCTGTGCGGGACAAGTCATTTGCGGAAAACAAGAGCCTTAGGCTGATGAAGAAGTTGGCGGCTACGGAGGCCGAGAAGGAGGATCTCAGCCATTAGCTGGCGGCGGAGAAGAAAGATGCAAACAGGGCCTGCGTTGAGGCGCAGGCTGCACGTGCCGAGGCCAAACTTGCGCGTGTTGAGGCCAATCTCGCTCGCCAACGCGCCGAGGAGGCGGAAACGAGCCACAATAGCCTGTGCGACTGCCTGGATAAAGCAGAGGCCTCTACCCGCGCAGAGGTCGACCAGACGCATGCACAACTGACGGACGCGTACCGATAGCTTGGTGCGCGGACCGCTCCCTTTGTCACGTCCGGTAAGGAGGTGGGCCTCCGCTTCCTCGGATGGCTGCAGGAGGAGTTGAAGGTGCTCCCAACGATTGTGACGGGCCTCATGTCCTTCGCCTCGCTCATCACCTACGAAGGGGCCGTGAATGCCTTATCCCGCGAGGGATGCGGGCACTTCGAAGTCTTTGACCGATCGGACGAAGACTTCAAACACGGAATCTTCTAGGTTGAGGACTCGGTGCTGAAGCGATCGGCCGGGACACTTTATGATAGGATGTGGGGCCCTCACGGCCGCGATACTGTCCGGGAGAGGTCCGACCGGGCGATGGAGCAGATATGGAGTTGTTTTTGTGGTTGTATATATGGGTATATGTGTATTTATATGTGGTTTTTGTTGAATGAGTATGTTATTTTTGTAGATGGTGCGTGATGAGGAGGCCAAAGACCTCGGGGACTTGGAGAGCACGCTACCCGAGGCGTCGGGCACGAAGGAGGAGGCTGAGGGGGAGCTGGCACCGCCGTCCGATGGTGGCGAAGGCCCCGTGGTGACCCCCACGCCGACCTATGCTGGCGAGGACCCTGTGCCGGCCATTGCGCCGACTGGTGAGGATTCTTCGGTGGTGGCAGGCGAACCAGCTGTCGAAGACCCTGCAGCGTCGGTCAGCCCTTCGCAGGTGGCAGGGTAGGGGCTAGGGCTATCGAGTGTAGGATTTTGTTTTTGTGATACTGAAACTCGATTGCTGCGCAGGTTCCGATGTATGGGCCTACGCAGACAACCGCTGCTAACGATACTAATTTTGTGACGGCCGCAACCGCAGTGCCTGCCAATGACAATTTATCTGGTTCTGGGTCTTTTTCGTCTAATGGTGAGTTCGGGAGTCCGTTTTCCTGGACCGAATAGCCTTCGGATGAAGACTTGGATTATTTTGCTGCGTTAGATGTGGCCGCGGTGGAGTCCTCGCCGCGGGTGGAGGTTGGCGAGGTGGCTGATCTTCCTAGTGCGAGGACCAAGTGTCGGCGACGAAGGGTGGTGTCGAAGCATAGCGTGGGCGAGGTTTCACGAAGTGGTAGGCGTTGTCGGATGGGGATGGAGCGGGACCATCTTCGAGTAGATCGGTTTGGTAAACGAGAGCTATTATCTTTGCCGATTGGGACGAGCATTGGTGAGGGGGATCTGCGGAATCTTTTTGAGGGTGAGGAATTGAAAATAATGTTGTTCAATTATAGGGAGGCGGGCATCATCCCGAAGGTTGAGCCGATGTAGTATGTGGTGCCCTCGCTGAGTGTGTGTAACTGCAACTTGTATTGTAATGTGGCCTGTTGGCCGTCTTTGAGTGAGAGACTGGTTGTCGCGCACTTGTGCTAATCCGGCTGCACCCTTAGGCGACTTTTGCGCGGAGTGTCTTTTTAGTAAAAGACTTTGATTGACGCACTTATTGCGCTTATCCGGCTGCACCCTTGGGCGACTTTTGCACGGAGTGTCTTTTTAGTAAAAGACTTCGATTGACGCACTTGTTGTGCTTATCCGACTGCACCCTTAGGAGACTTTTGCATGGAGTGTCTGTTTAATAAAAGACTTCGATTGACGCACTTGTTGTGCTTATCCGGCTGCACCCTTAGGCGACTTTTGCGTGGAGTGAGACTTCGTGTCGTGCACTTGTTGTGCTATTCCGGCTGCACCCTTAGGCAACTTTTGCACGGAGAGTATCGCACGCGAGGGTAGTCTGCGCTACCTGTCGCGGTGACTTCGAATTGGTCGAATGCCGAAGACCGTCGAAGCGATCTTTTTTGACATGTTGCACCTGAGTTTTTGTTTTTGCGGGGGCTTTTGCTGGTATATTACATGGCTCCGCCTCGTTAAAAACCTCACCCCCGGGAGGAAAAGAGTGCGGGCCGGAATAACATTGTTTGATGAATTACAAGGGCGCGTGGGCCCTGAGGGTTAATCAAAAAATTTTCGGAGGCTGTCAATGTTCTAGGAGTGCTCTAAGTCTTCGCCGGAAGGCGTTACTAGCCTGTACGCGCTGGGGGATGCCTTCGAATTGACGATGAATGGACCCTCCCATTTCGGCTCCAGCTTGCCCTGTGATTCTGTCCGGGTGGTCCGGACGAGTACGAGGTCTCCTTTGTTGAACTGTCTTGGGACAACCGCAGTTGTCGCGCCAGGCCTTGGTTTGAGCCTGATATTTGTTGAGGGCTTGTAGGGCGAGGATGTGGTCTCCGTCGATGAGATCTTTGGACGTTGGTTCATTGACATCGGGGACTACTGTTGTGCTTGTTCGGGGCGACCCATGCTTTATCTCTTGCGGTGTCATGGCCTCGGATCCATACAATAGACGAAATGGTGTGAATCCGGTTGCCCGGCATTCTGTCGTGTTTAGGGCCCATACCACTTCAGGTAGTTGGTCGGCCCATTTGCCCTTTTTGTCGTCGAGAAGTCTTTTATTGATGGCAGTGAAAATCTTGCCGTTGGCGTGCTCAACGACGCCATTGGATTGTGGGTGGTATACCGAGGCGAAGACATGCTTGGTGCCGATGAAGAAACAGAAATCCCTGATGTCTTAGCTGTCAAACTGTTTGCCGTTGTCGATTGTGAGTTCGGACGAGAATCCAAAGCGGCAGACAATGTTTTGCTAGAAGAACTTTTGGGCGGTCTTCGACGTTATTGTGGATAATGCTCTGGCCTCGATCCACTTGGTGAAGTATTCAACGACAACGAAGGTGAATTTGAGGTTCCCTTGAGGCATAGGAAGTGGTCCGACAATATCCAGCCCCCAGCGTTGAAGTGGCCATGTATGGGCGATTAGCTTGGTGAATTGCGAAGGGTTGCTTGAACGAGGGGAAAACTTTTGGCATGCTTCGCAAGACCTCGCGACTCAATTCATAGTACAGATTATTGCGGGCCAGTAAAATCCTTGACGGATCACCTTGGCAGCGAGGGCCCTGGGTCCTGAGTGGGAGCCGCAAGTTCCGCTGTGGACTTTGTGAAGTATTTGAATGCCTTCAGTTTCAGTCATGCACTTTAGCATGGGCTGACTGATCCCCTTCTTGTACAACTGACCCCCGAGTAGTGCGAAGTCCCGGCTTCGGTGCTTGAGGTGTTTGGCCTCATTGATATCACTTGGATGGTAATGGCCTTGCAGATACAAAGTTATTAGGGCCCGCCAATCTTCAGCCATGATGAGGTTGACAATGCGATGACCTTTGGCGTCGTTAGTTATTTGTAAGCCTTCTGGGTTGCGGACAGCTGGTGTGCCGATGACGTGGTAGAACACGTCGGAGGGCAAGGCCTCACCTTTGGCCGCTGCCTTAGCCAACGCGTTGGCCTCTTCGTTCTTGGCGTGGTCCACATGTTGTAGGGTGAAGCCCTTGAATTGTTTCTCGAGATTGCGGATAGCTGTGAGATATTGCATGAGCGCGGGGCGGGGTCTTTTGCTCAGGTTTTTGGGTGGGTCTCTAATGCGGTGACTATATAGGACACCAGCCCGATGGCCACTGATGCCGTAATGGATCGCGATGTGGTCGTCGACCGATGGCAGTTGTGACTTGAGAGTCAGGAACTTGCGGTAGTACTCCTGAAGGTTTTCCTTCTCTTGTTGCTTACAGAGTGATACTCGGCCAAGGCGTCAGTATCGGGTCGGTACCCTTGGAAGTTGAGCAGGAACTTGTCTCGGAGTCCTTTCCAGGAGTCGATGGACAGTGGCGGCAACCTGGTGTACCAGGTCAAGGCCGGACCCTCGAGCGCGATGATAAAAGATTTGTCCATTGTGGCGTCATCCCCTCCGGACGATGCGACGACGACTTGGTAGCTCATGATGTATTGTGCTGGGTCAGTGCTGCCGTTGTACTTGGGGTAGGTCCCTGCCCTGAAGTTGGTGGGCCAAGGTGACGCTTGGAGTTGCGGAGCCAGGGGGCTTCGCTCATCAAGGTAATTGATCCCTTGGAAAGTTGTGACATGCGGGATGAAGGGCCCGTGCTGAGGTATGAATAGGTCTCCGGCTGGGACACGCTATTGGAGGGGCGGTCCGTGCTGCAGATCATGCTGGCCTTCACTCTGCATGAGCACGATTTCTTGCTCGAGCTCCCGAGCTCTCTGCTCCTCGTCTCGTATCATCTGGCGCACCTTGGTCTGCACGGTGACACGTTGGCGCTTGGCCTCGAGGATGTCTTTCTGCTTTTGGAGGTTGTGGTTCTTGATGCGCAGGGCCTGCAGCTGTAGCTGTTCCTCGGCTGAGATGTCGATGAATTCACCGTCTTCTATTGTGTCTTCGCCCTCTGGTGGAGCGAAGCCTGGAGGTGGTACTTGCGGTAGTCCTCCAGAGCTGCAAGTGCGTAGGGTGCCTTTGGGGGTGGGGTGCTCTTGATGCTGTCTTTTGCTGATAGCTTCGTCTTCGGAGGCTTCTTGGGGGGCGCTGTCCGCGAGGGCCTTGCCTTTTTTCTCAGCCAGCAGCGCTGCCTTCACTGCTTTGTCGATGGATGGGGCTACCTTCGAACTAGCTCGCTTGGGTGCCATCACGAGTTGTTTGTTCGTAGCACGAACGGTGGGCGCCAAATGTTGGTACTTGCCTTTCTGGGCAAGTAGATCCAACGGGAGAGTGGAAAGAGTGTTTGCAAAGTTCAATGGGGAATGGCAATAGCTCTGTTAATCTGGCCTCTCAAGGGCACTGTACGGGAGTATTTATAGGCACCCGAGTGTCCACCGTCCTCTGGCAAGGACGTTTATGCCCTCGGGTACCCAGACTATCCTCAGAATATTCCCACAAGGGGAGGTTACAGACCGTCATTATAGAAAAGGCTATTACAGATGAGGCCCGTAACATGCTTATCCGCGCGGGGCCCGTTACAGTGGGCTGAATCCCACATGGGCCTCCGGACGCGATGAGGACATGGGACTAGCAGACTTCGTCAGAACCTTGCCTTCGTCTTGCAACGGCGGGGACGAAAGGCTACCGCACCGGTCCTCATCCGACCGGAGCCCTCAGCTCGCTCGGGCACGGTCTTCGTTGGTGTAGCGAGGTGACGAAGGCATCAAGCGAAGGGTAGCGTCTTCGCCTTCGCCCCAACAGAGGTGACCCCATATCATTAACACATAGGGAATTTCTATATTAGGTTTGGTTTGGTGACCAGTGAAACAGAGGGGATCCATGCGGAGGGATCCTCTTGCTCCATGGATCTCCTTCATTTTCCTGGTCACCAAATCAGCCTTAGGGTTAGTGTATGGAAAGATTTTAATTCTTATGGGTATATATTTGGGAGAAATTCTTTCTCCATTGAGTATGTGGATTTGAGTATGATAAACCCGGTTATTCATGGATAATATTCATCTAGTAAAAATAGATGTGCATCTCAATAGGCATTAAGTCAAACAACTAACCCTACCTCTCTCAACCATTTTAAGCACCCATCCAGCCAATGTCCTAACCCAGGCGACCAGTCGCCCAACCCACCAGTCCACGTGTCCCTTTGTTTTTGTTGTTTTGTATAGTTAAACAATGTTTTCTTATTACATGTTAGATTTATTTGTGATGTATTGTTGTTGGGTGTCATGTGACTATTAATGTCATATAAAATATAATGTGATCATGGTTTTCTTGTCGGGAATGGTATGGATTTGGGATGAATCTTATACCCATGATGGATATGAGTATAGGGATGGGGATGGAAATAGCTTCAGGGTTGATTTGGTGACCAGAGATCACGTGAGGATTGGAGGGATTGATGGGAAAATTAGTTCATTTCCCCCCTCAACCCCCTCCAATCCCCCGTGATCCCCTTGTCACCAAATCAACCCTCATAGAGATAGACTAGCCAGCTGCCCGTGGTATGCTATAGTTGTTATATATTGTCGGGGACCATAATTAGGGGTACCCCCAAGACTCCTAATCTCAGCTGGTAACCCCCATCAGCACAAAGCTGCAAAGGCCGGATGGGCGCGATTAAGTCAAGGCTCGGTCCACTCAAGGGACGCGATCTCGCCTCGCCCGAGCCCAGCCTCGGGCAAGGACAGCCGACCCCGAAGGATTCACGTCTCGCCCGAGGGTCCCCTCAAGCAACGGATACACCTTCGGCTCGCCCGAGGCCTAGTCTCCGCCAAGAAGCAACCTTGGCCGGATCGCCACACCGACCGACCGTGTCACAGGAGCATTTAATGCAAAGGTGGCCTGACACCTTATCCCGACACACGCCCTTCAGTCGACTAAGCCGAAGTGACCGCAGTCACTTCGCCGCTCCACTGATCGGCCCGACGAGAAGACAGCGCCGCCCGCATCGCTCCGACTGCTGTGCCACTCGACGGAGTGAGGCTGACAGCGGCCAAGTCCGGCCCCGGGCGCCCTAGGAAACTCCGCCTCGCCCGACCCAGGGCTCGGACTCGGGCTCGGCCCTGGAAGACGACGAACTCCGCCTCGCCCGACCCCAGGGCTCGGACTCGGGCTCGGCCCCGGAAGACGACGAACTCCGCCTCGCCCGACCTCAGGGCTCGGACTCAGGCTCGGCCCCGGAAGACAACGAACTCCGCCTCGCCCGACCCCAGGGCTCGGACTCAAGCTCGGCCCCGGAAGACGACAGACTCCGCCTCGCCCGACCTAGGGGCTCGGACTCGACCTCGACCTCGGAAGACAGACTCGACCTCGACCCCGGAGGAGCCTCCGCCTCGCCCGACCTAGGGCTCGGACCGACCGCGTCGCAGGAGGGGCCATCATTGCCCTACCCCTAGCTAGCTCTGGCTACGGGGAACAAGACCGGCGTCCCATCTGGCTCGCCCCGGCAAAGCAAATAATGATGGCGCCCCGCGTGCTCCATGACGACGACGGCTCTCAGCCCCCTTGCGGAAGCAAGGAGACGTCAGCAAGGACTCGACAGCCCCGACAGCTGTCCTTCCGCCAGGCTCCAGCGCTCCTTCGATGACCACGACACCACACGAACCGGGTGCCAAAACCTCTCCGGCTGCCACGACGGCATGTACTTAGGGCACTAGCTCCTCTCTGCTAGACACGTTAGCACGCTGCTACATCTCCCATTGTACACCTGGACCCTCTCCTTACGCCTATAAAAGGAAGGACCAGGGCCCTCTTACAGAGGGTTGGCCGCGTGGGGAAGGACGGGACGGCGCGCGCATAAGCCTCTCGCTCCCTCCCGCGCGGACGCTTGTAACCCCCTACTGCAAGCGCACCCGACCTGGGCGCGGGACAAACACGAAGGCCGCGGGTTTCCCCTTTACGCCTGTCTCCCTCCGGCTTTCCCCCCTTCGCGCTCCGTCTCGCGCCGACCCATCTGGGCTGGGGCACGCGGCGACAATTTACTCGTCGGTCCAGGGACCCCCCGGGTTCGGAACGCCGACAGTTGGCGCGCTAGGTAGGGGCCTGCTACGTCTTGACGAACAGCTTCCCGTCAAGCTCTAGATGGGCAGTCTCCAGCAACCTTTCCAGCCCAGGATGGTGCTCCGTTTCGAGAGTCTTGAGTTCATGTCCCTCGACGGCAACTACGACATGATACTCCTTCCTCTGCCGCACGACAGCGACAATGGCGGTCGACAACCCGCCTGCCGGCGGTGGAATCGACGACGTCTTCCCCATGTGGTGGAAGAGCAACATTTGGGCTTGTCCCGTCCCCTCCCCCGCCGACGGAGGAGGAGGCGGGGCAACCAAGGCCAAGCAGGAGGTGGCACCTCGTCGGCTGTCGAGCGAGTCGACGGCGCCGGCGCCCCAACGGGGGGCACGTCGGGCATCGACCTCGCGTCTGAGATGAAGACGGGCGCCGTCTCCCCGCAACACGCCAACTCCAAGCAAACGAACGACGCCAGCACGCTCGCAAAAGGACTTGCTGGGCATCACCCTCGTACCTGAGACGACGGTGCAGTCTGCCCCTGACGCAACTTCGTCACCGTCCGTCGACCAAGAGGTACCGACCGATTCCCATCTCGTGCCTTTTGGATTCAGCCTCGACCCACCAAGCGACTTCGCTTCGGTGGACGCCCTCATAGAGGCGAGTCCAAACCCTATGGGGTATCGTATGCGGTCACCCTGGGACCGGCTGACGACCGTCTCGACCTATGGGCCCTCGGGTTCCGAGGAAGATGACGAGCCCGACTTCTGTTGGGATTTCTCCGGACTTGGTAACCCCAGTGCCATGCGGAACTTTATGACCGCATGCGACTACTACTTTTCCGACTGTTCTGACGGTAGCCGCAGCCTCGGCGATGAGGACTGCGGCCCAAGTCGTGAATGTTTCCACGTCGATCTAGGGGGTCCCGACGAAGGCAACCATCTTGGTATACCGGAGAACGGTGATCCCCCTAGGCCTGTGCCTCGCGTTGACATCCTTCGGGAGCTAGATGTGGTCCCCGTCCCGGCGGGGGGGGGGGGGGGGGTCCTGACCCACAGCTTGAGCAAATCCGCGAGATGCAGGCCAGGCTCGACGAGGGAGCAGGAACACTTGAGCCGTTCCGCCGGGACATCGGGCAGGAATGGGCGGGCCAACCTTCGGCCAGAGAAGTGCGTCATCTACCCCAGGGCATCCAGCACCGCATCGCCGACGATGTAAGGGTAAGGCTGCCACCGGTTTCAGTGGGGTCGGCCAGAACCTGGCTGCAGCGGCAATACTTCTCCGCGCGATGCCGGAGCCATCAACCACCGAGGGGCGGCGTATCCAGGGAGAGCTCAAGAATCTCCTGGAGGATGCCGCGGTCCGACGGGCCGAAAGCTCTGCCTCCCGAAGGCAGGGGTACCCCTCGGAACATCGCACCGCGACTTCCCGATTCATGCGGGGAGCCTCGGTTCACACCGGGCGCACGCGCAACACAGCGCCTGCGGCCCCGGGTCGCCTCGGCAACGAGCACCATCACCGCAACCGTCGAGCCCACCTCGACGAGAAGGTGCACCGAGGCTACCACCCCAGGCGTGGGGGACGCTACGACAGCGGGGAGGATCAGAGTCCCTCGCCCGAACCACCCGGTCCACAGGCTTTCAGCCGGGCCATACGACGGGCGCCGTTCCTGACCCGGTTTCGAACCCCAACTACTATCACAAAGTACTTGAGGGAGACGAGGCCAGAACTGTGGCTCGCGGACTACCGGCTGGCCTGCCACCTGGGTGGAACAGACGATGACAACCTCATCATCCGCAACCTCCCCCTGTTCCTCTCCAATACCGCTCGGGCCTGGCTGGAGCACCTGCCTCCGGGGCAGATCTCCAACTGGGACGACCTGGTCCAAGCCTTCGCCGGCAACTTCTAGGGCACGTACGTGTGCCCTGGGAACTCCTGGGATCTCCTAAGCTGCCGCCAGCAGCCAGGGGAGTCTCTCCGGGACTATATCCGGCGATTCTCAAAGCAGCGCACTGAGCTGCCCAATGTCACCGACTCGGATGTCATCGGCGTGTTCCTTGCCGGCACCACCTGCCACGACCTGGTGAGCAAGCTGGGTCGCAAGACCCCCACCAGGGCGAGCGAGCTGATGGACATCACCACCAAGTTCGCCTCTGGCCAGGAGGCGGTTGAGGCCATCTTCCGGAAGGATAAGCAGCCCCAGGGCCGCCCACCGGAAGATGTCCTCGAGGCGTCAACTCAGCGCGGCACTAAGAAGAAAGGCAAGAAGAAGTCGCAAGCGAAACGCGACGCCGCCGACGTGGACCTTGTCGCCGCCGCCGAGTACAAGAACCCTCGGAAACCTCCCGGAGGTGCTATCTTCTTCGACAAGATGCTCAAGGAGCCGTGCCCCTATCATCAGGGACCCGTCAAGCACAACCTTGAGGAGTGCGCCATGCTTCGGCGCCACTTTCACAAGGCCGGGCCACCTGTGGAAGGTGGCAGGGCCCGCGACGACAATAAGAAGGAGGATCACAAGGCAGGAGAGTTCCCCGAGGTCCACGACTGCTTCATGATCTACGGTGGGCAAGTGGCGTACGCCTCGGCTCGGAACCGCAAGCAAGAGCGTCAGGAGGTCTGCTCGGTAAAGGTGGCAGCGCCAGTCTATCTAGACTGGTCCGACAAGCCCATCACCTTCGACCAGGGCGACCATCCCGACCGCATGCCGAGCTCGGGGAAATATCCGCTCATTGTCGACCCCGTCGTCGGCAATGTCAGGCTCACCAAGGTCCTCATGGACGGAGGCAGCAGCCTCAACATCATCTACGCCGAGACCCTCGGGCTCCTGCGGGTCGATCTGTCCTCGGTCCGGGCAGGCGCTAAGCCTTTTCACGGGATCATCCCCGGGAAACGCGTCCAGCCCCTCGGACAACTCGATCTACCCGTATGCTTTGGGACACCCTCCAACTTCTGAAGGGAAACCCTCACGTTCGAGGTGGTCGGGTTCCGAGGAACCTACCACGCGCTGTTGGGGAGGCCATGCTACGCCAAGTTCATGGTCGTCCTCAACTACACCTACCTCAAGCTCAAGATGCCGGGCCCCAATGGGGTCATCACTGTCGGCCCCACGTACCAACACGCGTACGAATGCGATGTGGAGTGCGTGGAGTACGCCGAGGCCCTCGCCGAATCCGAGGCCCTCATCGCCGACCTGGAGAGCCTCTCTAAGGAGGCGCCAGATGTGAAGCGCCACGCCGGCAACTTCGAGCCAGCGCAGACGGTTAAGTCCGTCCCTCTCAACTCCAGCAAAGACGCCTCCAAGCAGATCTGGATCGGCTCCGAGCTCGACCCCAAATAGGAAGCAGTGCTCGTCGACTTCCTCCGCGCAAACGCCGACGTTTTCGCGTGGAGTCCCTCGGACATGCCCGACATACCGAGGGATGTCGCCGAGCACTCGCTGGATATCCGAGCTGGAGCCCGACCCGTGAAGCAGCCTCTGCGCCGATTCGACGAATAAAAGCGCAGAGCCATAGGCGAGGAGATCCACAAGCTAATGGCGGCAGGGTTCATCAAAGAGGTATTCCATCCCGAATGGCTTGCCAACCCTGTGCTTGTGAGAAAGAAAGGAGGGAAATGGCGGATGTGTGTAGACTACACTGGTCTAAACAAAGCATGTCCGAAAGTTCCCTACCCTCTGCCTTGCATCGATCAAATCGTGGATTCCACTGCTGGGTGCGAAACCCTGTCTTTCCTCGATGCCTACTCAGGGTATCACCAAATCAGGATGAAAGAGTCCGACCAACTCGCGACTTCTTTCATCACACCCTTCGGCATGTACTGCTATGTTACCGTGCCGTTCGGTTTGAGGAATGCGGGTGCGACATACCAAAGGTGCATGAACCACGTGTTCGGCGAACACATTGGTCGAACGGTCGAGGCCTACGTCGATGACATCGTAGTCAAGACAAGGAAAGCCTCCGACCTCCTTTCTGACCTTGAAACGACATTCCGGTGTCTCAAAGCGAAAGGCGTAAAGCTCAATCCCGAGAAGTGTGTCTTCGGGTCCCCCGAGGCATGCTCTTGGGGTTCATCGTCTCCGAGCGGGGCATCGAGGCCAACCCAGAGAAAATCGCGGCCATCACCAGCATGGGGCCCATCAAGGACTTGAAAGGCGTACAGAGGGTCACGGGATGCCTTGCGGCTCTGAGCCGTTTCATCTCGCGTCTCGGCGAAAGAGGCCTGCCTCTGTACCGCCTCTTAAGAAAGGCCGAGTGCTTCACTTGGACCCCTGAGGCCGAGGAAGCCCTCGGGAACTTGAAGGCGCTCCTCACGAACGCGCCCATCTTGGTGCCCCCCGCTGCCGGAGAAGCCCTCTTGATCTATGTCGCCGCTACCACTCAGGTGGTTAGCGCCGCGATCGTGGTT
The DNA here is from genome assembly GCF_902167145.1 of Zea mays. NCBI lineage: Eukaryota > Viridiplantae > Streptophyta > Magnoliopsida > Poales > Poaceae > Zea > Zea mays. Next base: position 133,720,104 of record NC_050104.1, read on the forward strand.
GAGAGACGAGAAGAGGGGCATGCATTGCCCGTCCAGAGACCAGTCTACTTCATCAGTGAGGTACTGTCCGAGACCAAGATCCGCTACCCACAAATTCAGAAGCTGCTGTACGCGGTTATCCTGACGCGACGGAAGTTGCGACACAACTTCGAGTCTCATCCGATAACTGTGGTGTCATCCTTCCCCCTGGGGGAGATCATCCAGTGCCGAGAGGCCTTGGGTAGAATTGCAAAGTGGGCGGTGGAAATCATGGGTGAGACGATCTCGTTCGCCCCTCGGAAGGCCATCAAGTCCCAGGTCTTGGCGGACTTTGTGGCTGAATGGGTCGACACCCAGCTCCCAACAGCTCCGATCCAACCGGAACTCTGGACCATGTTTTTCGATGGGTCGCTGATGAAGACAGGAGCAGGGCCTGCTCTTCATCTCGCCCCTCAGGAAGCACCTACGCTACGTGCTACGCCTCCATTTCCCGGCGTCCAACAATGTGGCCGAGTACGAGGCTCTGGTCAATGGGTTGCACATCGCCATCGAGCTAGGGGTCCAACGCCTTGACGCTCGCGGTGACTCGCAGCTCGTCATCGACCAAGTCATGAAGAACTCCCACTGCCGCGACCCGAAGATGGAAGCCTACTGCGATGAGGTTCGGCGCCTGGAAGACAAGTTCTACGGGCTCGAGCTCAACCACATCGCCCGACGCTACAACGAGACTGCGGACGAGCTGGCTAAAATAGCCTCGGGGCGAACAACGGTTCCCCCGGACGTCTTCTCCCGAGACATGCATCAACCCTCCGTCAAGACCGACGACACGCCCGAGCCCGAGAAGGCCTCGGCCCCGCCCGAGGCACCCTCGGCTCGACCCGAGGCACCCTCGGCTCGGCCCGAGGCACCCTCGTCTCGGCCCGAGGTACCCTCGGCCCCCGAGGGTGAGGCACTGCGTGTCGAGGAGGAGCGGAGCGGGGTCACGCCTAATCGAAACTGGCAGACCTCGTACATGCAATATCTCCACCGAGGAGAGCTGCCCCTCGATCGAGCCGAAGCTTGGCGGTTGGCGCGGCGCGCCAAGTCGTTCATCTTGCTGGGAGACGGGAAGGAGCTCTACCACCGCAGCCCCTCGGGCATCCTCCAGTGATGCATTTCCATCGCCGAAGGCCAGGAGCTCTTACAAGAGATACACTCGGGGGCTTGCGGCCATCACGCAGCGCCTCGAGCCCTTGTTGGAAACGCCTTCCGACAAGGTTTCTACTGGCCGACCGCGGTGGCCGACGCCACTAGAATTGTCCGCACCTACGAAGGGTGTCAGTTCTATGCAAGGCAGACCCACCTGCCCGCTCAGGCTCTGCAGACCATACCCATCACCTGGCCGTTTGCTGTGTGGGGTCTGGACCTCGTCGGCCCCTTGCAGAAGGCACCCGGGGGCTACACACACCTGCTGGTCGCCATCGACAAATTCTCCAAGTGGATCGAGGTCCGACCCCTAAACAACATCAGGTCCGAACAGGCGGTGGCATTCTTCACCAACATTATCCATCGCTTTGGGGTCTCGAACTCCATCATCACCGACAATGGCACCCAGTTCACCGGCAGAAAGTTCCTGGACTTCTGCGAGGATCACCACATCCGGGTGGACTGGGCTGTCGTGGCTCACCCCATGACGAATGGGCAAGTAGAGCGTGCCAACGGCATGATCCTGCAAGGACTCAAGCCACGGATCTACAACGACCTCAACAAGTTCGGCAAGCGATGGATGAAGGAGCTCCCCTCTGTGGTCTGGAGTCTGAGGACAACGCCGAGCCGAGTCACGGGCTTCACACCGTTCTTTCTAGTCTATGGGGCTGAGGCCATTTTGCCCACAGACTTAGAATACGGCTCCCCGAGGACAAGGGCCTACGCCGACCAAAGCAATCGAGCTAACCGAGAAGACTCACTGGACCAGCTAGAGGAGGCTCGGGACATGGCCTTGCTACACTCGGCGCGGTATCAGCAGTCCCTGCGACGCTACCACGCCCGAGGGGTTCGGTCTCGAGACCTCCAGGTGGGCGACTTGGTGCTTCGGCTGCGACAAGACGCCCGAGGGCGGCACAAGCTCACACCTCCTTGGGAAGGGCCATTCGTCATCGCCAAGGTTCTGAAGCCCGGAACGTACAAGCTGGCCAACAGTCAAGGTGAGGTCTACGGCAACGCTTGGAACATCCGACAGCTACGTCGCTTCTACCCTTAAGATGCTTTCAAGTCGTTCATACACCTCGCTCACACACAAAGTCTAGTCATCAAGGAAGGGTCAGCCTTGCCTCGGCAAAGCCCGACCCTCCCTCGGGGGCTAAAAGGGGGGAACCCCCTCTGCATCAAAATTTTCCTCGAAAAAAGATCTTTTCTGCCAGAACGTCTTTCGTGCTTTTCGACTACTTCGAAAGTGGATCCTGAAACCGACGAAGTACACGTAAGCAGCCAAGGCTGACCGAGCCGAGGGACTCCTACGCCTCCGGGATACGGATACCTCACTCATCACCTTCTGTGATAAGTAACTCACGCTCGGATAGGTGATTCCGCGGACCGAACAAGTCTTCACGCTCGAAAACTCTTCTGCCGAAACGATTTTTCGGGCCTTCTCGACTACATCGATAGCAGAATCCGACGGACGAGTAAGAGTACATGTAAGCGGCAAGGCCAACCGAGCCGAGGGATTCTACGCCTCCGGGATACGGATACCTCACTCATCACCTTCTGTGAAAAGTAACTCTCGCTTGGACGAACAACTCTGTTACCGACAAATAAGTCCAGATACTCGAAACAAGAGGAAAAGAAACACAACTTTACAACACGACGACAGTATGTTTGGGCCTCGGCGGCCGCAGAAAACATACGTACACTACAAGATAACCCGATCCTGCAGGCTCGGATCTTGACAGTTGAAGGGAGCAGCAGCACCCTCGGCGTCAACTACACCTTCGGCGAAGTCCGACCTAGCCTCGGATGGCAACGCGGTCGGAGGATCTCCACTCCGAAGGACGACATCAGCACCACGCCCGGACCATCGCCGGCGGGGTCTTCTCCAGGAATCCGGCTCGAGCAGACAGCTCGGCCGGCCACCCCGAAGCCTCAGCCAGCTGTCCCCTGAGGACATCAGCCCGGCTCGTGGCCTCGGCAACTCGACTCCGGCGTCGGTCCCGCCAGTGGACGGCCCAGCCAGGCTCCGGCCGACGAAGTCTTCTTTTCGGGCCAACTCCGCCTCTGTCCATGCTGACACC